>NC_059165.1:5000-2505000 GCF_019923935.1 Bubalus bubalis | reverse complement strand
TCTATTGATTGCTAATACTTATTTAGTAAGTAAATTCTAAAGAATTTCAAGCTACAGTAGCTATTATGTTAATTTCCTCTATTGTAGCCATAATTCTTAAGGAAATATTATACTTTTTCATTACTTTAAGTAACTCAGTATCAGTGATTGGGCTACAAATTATTACAAAGAAAATAAAGTAATTTCCATGAAAATACAATTAAATATAAAGTTATAAGACTGTTAAACCAGTTACTGAAAAAGTGTGTTGAGAAGGGCAGATTTTTCAGTACTAAGGAAAAAAAATGTTTTCAGTTAAAGAGAGAGATTTCAGTTATTTTTATGTTTAGTTTAATATGTGATACACGATACTTCACATATTAGGAATTTCATCCATTAGGTCCTTACTTGGTAAGGTTATTTGAAAGAATAATTATTTTCAATGACAAGGCAGTAGCATATACCAGTTTTAATAAATTTAATCATTTTAATAAAACAAACACTTCAACTTTAGAGACATGTATGGCTTAATTTCAGGCTTCCTGGTAGCTCAGACGGCAAAGAATCTGCCAGCACTGCTGGAGACCTGGGTTCGATTCCTGGTTTGGGAAGATCCTCTGAAGGAGGATAGGGCAACCCAGTTCAGTATTGCCTGGAGAATCCCCATGGACAGAGGAGCCTGTTGGGCTGCAGTTTGTCGGGTTGCAAAGAGTTGGACACGACTGAGCAACTGAGCACATAGCTTAGTTTCAGCAAATATTTCTGAGTTGAAAATTGTCATTTAATATTTTCATTACCTGTTCTAAGTGTTTATCATATACTGCTTGAAAATGCATGAGAAAAAAAGAGGATTAACCTATACTTACATACTTTGGGATTTAGTAGTAACATAAAGTTGATGTGGTAACTGTAACTTTTACTGAGCACCGTAGTTCTTCATACTGTGCTTGATAGCTGGTAATCAAAAATATTAATTCCTCAAATATTTATTGAATGCCTACTGTATGCCAGGCACTCCCCAAGGAACTCGGAATACATCCATGACCAAAGTAGACAAATGTCCTCGCCCTTGTAAAGCTCATATTCTGTCTAGCAGGGAAAGACAGACAAACAATAAACAATAAATAGGTAAACTTCATAATGTTAAAGGTGCTACTCCTGTGAAAACATGAGGAATTTAGAGTGCTGTTGGTTGGAGTTGCGATTTTTAATAGGGGAATCCAGGTAAGCCTTATCAAAATTGTTACTTTCCGATAAAAACCTGGCAAGAAGGGATTTAGCCACGTGGTCAAATGAGGAATAGGATTTTAGGCAGAGGGAGTATCAATGCAAATTACATTTGATGAGCTGGAGAGGCAGTTTGTTGTAGCTGAGTAGGCAAGAAGGAACAGACTCAGACAACAAGTGGCTGAGGTGGTACAGATCATGTCGAGCCATGCTGGTCAATGTAGTTACTTTGGCTTTGAATATGTGTGAAACAGTAAGCTGGGGGATGACTTTGCTTGGAGGAGTGAGATGATCATACCCTCTACAGAGTTCGCTCGGGCTCCCGTGTTGAGAATACGCTGGGAAGGTTCGGAAGCTCTTGTCTTTACCTAACTAATGATGATGGTTGCTGGTCAGATCACAGAAGTGGCAGTGGAGATGGGGGAATGTGGTGGGTTCTGCATTTGTTTTTATGGTTGACCCAACTGGGGCATGAGACATGGAGGACATCGGCTTAGGTATAGTAGGTTTTGGGGACTGAGATTAGGGGTTTTGCATGTAAATATTAAGGTTTGTCTGCTAGACTTCCCAGTGGAGATGCTGAGAAAACAGTTGGGTATTAAGTCTGAAGTTTAGAAAAGAGGCGTGGATCAAACTACAGATTCGGTAGTTGTCGCTTACTTGGTGGTTTCCTTCGATGAGTTCAACAATGGAGTGAGTCTAGGTAAGAGGAGAGAGAGCTTGAGCTCCGATCACTTCAAAATCAAGAGGCTGCAGAGAAGAGAAGCAAGAAGATTGAGGCTGAGAAAGAGAAATCTCCAGAAAGGCAGAAAACTGGGAGACAGGATGCCTTAGATGTCAAGAGAAAAAAGTACTTGAAGGAGGAGTGATCGGTGGTGGCATCCACTGATGAGAGGTCAAATGAGACGATGATGGAGAATCACTGAATTTAGCAATGGAGAGACTCCTGGTGACTTGACTGAGCACTTTCTTTAGCATGTTTTATGTGAAAACCAAGCTGGAATATATATTAGGGAGAATGGGAGGAGAGGAAATAGGAATGGCAAGGATGCAACTCTGAAGCTTTGCTGTGAAAGGAAGCACAGACGGTGGCAGTTTCAGAAGAAATGATTTGTGTGCTGTTGGTTAACCTGAGAAAAGCAGCATGCTGGTTTGAAGCTGGGAATGATGTCGTGAAAAATCATGATTTTTAAAGGAGATTAGAATTGCTGAAATAATATCATTGAGTAGACAAGAGGGAATGGAATTTAGTTTACAATGGAGGATTGACTTTAATAGAAGCACAGTTCATCTTGTAACAGCAAGGAAGATTGGTAGGAGGGTCAGTGTGGACCTGAGAGTCAGAAATTGCTTGAATTTTCTCAGTAAATCAGGAAGCAAGATTATTAGCTGAGAATGAGGTTGTAGGGGAGGTACGGGATCTTTAAGAAGGGAGTTGAAGGGTGAGGAAAAGTTAGTTAGAATGAGAGTGTTCATGTTCTAGGGAATTGTATAATAATTACTGAACAGTATTAAGGACCCCCTAGAGGTGTGTGTTCTTAAAGTGAAACTAGTCAACACTGGTGTGGACTTTCTCCATCCACACTGAACTGTATCAGCCCAGAGTAGGCCATGCCGCATTTGGTCTGGGTTGCAGATTTGACAAGGGGGTTCTGTAAATTAAGAGGAATAAAGAAGCTGGGCGTGTACGGTAGACAGTAATTACGAGCCATGGAGTTTAAGCTGAATAAGGAAGAAACCAAGGCTGTTAAGGGGGTTATGGACAATAAAAAGTAATAGGATCTAAAGATTTGGAGGTTCATATCATGAGAAACACTGGGCTGGAGGAAGCACAAGCTGGAATCAAGATTGCTGGGAGAAATATCAATAACCTCAGATACGCAGATGACACCACCCTTCTGGCAGAAAGTGAAGAAGAACTAAAGAGCCTCTTGATGAAAGTGAAAGAGGAGAGTAAAAAAGTTGGCTTAAAGCTCAACATTCAGAAAATTAACATCATGGCATCTGGTCCCATCACTTCATGGGAAATAGATGGGGAAACAGTGGCTGACTTTATTTTTCTGGGCTCCAAAATCACTGCAGATGGTGACTGCAGCCATGAAATTAAAAGACACTTACCCATTCTAAAGAAGATCAGTCCTGGGATTTCTTTGGAAAGAATTATGCTAAAGCTGAAACTCCAGTACTTTGGCCACCTCATGTGAAGAGTTGACTCATTGGAAAAGACTCTGATGCTGGGAGGGATTGGGGGCAGGAGGAGAAAGGGACGACAGAGGATGAGATGGCTGGATGGCATCACTGACTCGATGGACGTGAATCTGAGTGAACTCCGGGAGTTGGTGATGGACAGGGAGGCCTGGTGATGAATCACAGCCCCGTGCTGCGATTCACGGGGTCGCAAAGAGTCGGACACGACTGAGCGACTGAACTGAACTGAACTCCTTGAAAGGAAAGTTATGACCAACCTAGACAGTATATTAAAAAGCAAAGACATTACTTTGTCAACAAAGGTCCGTCTAATCAAGGCTATGGTTTTTCCAGTGGTCATGTATGGATGTGAGAGTTGGACTCTGAAGAAAGCTGGGCGCCGAAGAATTGATGCTTTTGAACTGTGGTGTTGGAGAAGACTCTTGAGAGTCTCTTGGACATCAAGGAGATCCAACCAGTCCATCCTAAAGGAAATCAGTCCTGAATATTCACTGGAAGGACTGATGTTAAAGCTCAAACTCCAATACTTTGGCCACCTGATGCGAAGAGCTGACTCACTTGAAAAGACCCTCATGCTGGGAAAGATTGAGGGTGGGAGGAGAAGGGGACGACAGAGGATGAGATGGTTGGATGGCATCATCGACTCAATGGACATGAGTTTGGATAAACTCCAGGAGTTGGTGATGGACAGGAAGGCCTGGCATGCTGTGGTTCATGGGGTCACAAAGAGTCAGACACGACTGAGTGACTGAACTGAACTGAACTTATAGGGTCAAGGAATTTTCAGTCTGGGTACTAGAGGAAGTAAGCTAGAAAAATGAAAGCCAGCCAGAAGATGAGATAAATGAAATAGATGTTATTGAGGAGTGGCATTATTGGTGATGGCAGAGTTTAAGATCTGAACCTAGAAAATAGCTTGGAATGCAGATCATTGGAGGAGAGATGGTCACAAAACAGTTTGAAGTGTTTGAAGGATCCTTAATTGTCTCTTGAAATTTCCAAGTATTAAGACAGGAGTAACACCTGGTGCAGTGATTCAGGAGCTCAAATAGTCAACAAATGAGGGAAAATATTTTCAAATGCAGTAGCTGCTAGCCAGGGTATTGGATATGTAATCAAATGATAAAGTTTCAAAGCTAGGGGTTTTTAGGAAGGCAGTAGAGAGAACGTTTTAAAAGCAGTGACAGACAGCTAATGGAATCCTTTATTCTGTCTCCAGGGCACTGGGAGAAGGCCTGGTGTATGTGTATAGGGGACTGAAAGGAAATCACAATTTTAGAAGCCAAAAGAAACTCACCCACCATTTGAGTGTTCTCAAGTGAGAGTGAGGTTTCTATTAGAGCAAGAAGGTGAAGAGCATGACCAAAGAATAGATTAAGATAAAATTTTAATGATGGACCAGAAGTTCCCAAAGACACAGTGGAGGCTGGGGATAGAAGAGAAATAGTTGGAGACAGCAGGAGTCCGCCCGGCCTGATCAGAACCAAAGAGGGAGGATGTATCGCCAGGACCTTCTGTGGGGACAGACATAAACAAGACAAGAGACACCATTAAGCTTAGCCTCATGGACATGAAGCCAGCAGTGGAGATGAAGCTGTGCCTGCTAGGTGGTAGGGAGCAGTGGGTGGCCTGTCCTTTTTCCTGATCTGTTTGGATGAAGAAGAGGTGGTCTGTGAAGCAGAGTCTTTTTCTCCGTGTTTCAGATTCCTCCCTTGATCACTGTTAATAGAGTTGACGTCTTCTGAGTGAAGACTGTTAAATGAATATTTAAAGTTTTAAAATGCTTCCTATGAGCCAGAACCTATAGGTCCATATAGGGCAGAGACCAGTAAAAATGAACCAAGGGGCCAATGGGATGACAAGCGTTCAGGAAAGACAGAAGTAATCTGGGGAAGATCAGGAATCTCTTCATACAGGAGGGGCAGAAGAAATGCACTTCCAGAGTAGTCAGCTTGTTCTTTGATTGGAAGTAGAGGGGAAGTATGTAGAAGGCAGAGCACATATTTTGAAAACCCTGTCTGAATTTAGGATACATGTAGCAGTCAGAAGCTACAAGAGGGAGCTAGACAGAGGCTGAGAGAGTAATGGCTGTGGAAGGCTAGATGTTGAAGAATGCAGGAGTGTTTCTTGCAGCAGTTAATCTGGCAATGCTGTGGTGTGTGGGTTGAAGGCCTGAAGAACTGATGGTGAGATCAGCTGAGGTGAGAAAAATGAGAGCAGCTGTCTGAGATGTGAAGAGGAAGACAGCAGTTTCTAGAGGGGGATCTGAACGCTTGCAGAGAGAACAATGGTCCTGCTAATTTAGTCAGCAAGTGTCTTCCAATGAGTTAAATGTTAATGAATTTTAAGTGCTTCAGAATCATTCAGGTAAATAACGGTCTAGCAGTAATCATGTATACTAACACCTTTACTGGGTCTATTTCTGATATAATAAATGATGTGATGATTGTGGGAAGGAAAAAAACCCTTGAATAACACGGAAGGATATAAAGCTCAACTTTTTCTGTTTCTAGCTAATGATGAATGTGTACTCTGTTGAATTTATTGGATGTTTACTTTTCATGTAATCAGTTATCGTTTTCCATAAATATTTGAGTTGAATATTAGATTTAATAGTAATACTATTCATTACTTAAATACCAAAGTATGCTTAATATAAGTAAAATCAATGTTATTTTAAGCAAAGAGCAATTAGCTAATAAATAATGAGTTTATTAAAATCAGTATTTTAGTAATTTTCAATTATTAAGAACATTTAAAATTTATATACCATGGACTGTTAAGAATTATGTTGATCTTAGAACTCATACTCATGGATTTTCAGACCCCTTGTTGAGTTTCTTGCTCAATGGTGGTAGCGTTAAAGCTATTTATGATGTAGCTTATTACAGTTACAGCCAGGAGTGCACACGTGCACAGAGAAGGGCTTAAGAGAACACCTAACAACAGCTGTCACGTTGGCTTTATAGGTCTTCTCTTATTTTTTTTTGTATTTATCATAAAAGCAACTTCAAACTAGAAATAAGGCATTTTAAATCAGAGTATGTTCAAGCCATAGAGTAAGGCTCGGAGCTCAGACATCTGGCAGAGATGAACTCACCGTGGTGCTTGCGTTTGGGCAAGCCCGCCCTTCCCTGGTGCCTTCCAGAGACAGCTGACGGCTCTGCCCCTCTCACTCTTCTCCACTCAGCCCTGGCCGTGTGCATCAGTGCCCCTAGTCACCTCACAGCACCGTGGCTTTACCTGTAAGCGTTAATGGGGACTTTTTTAATACAGTGATACCAAAACGTAGAGCTTGAAGGTAAAGGGGATGAGGCAGAGTGAAATTTAGGTACTTCTGACAGTGTTAGTCTTTCCTTTTACACTACTTCAGTTTTTTCCCATTTCCTTTCCCATTCCCCTCAAGCCTCAGTCTCCCGAATGGCTGGAGTGTTGGATAGTATATTTAAAGTTGGAGAATTGGAAAGAGCAGCATGCCGAGTCTTTATTTATACTTGAAATTGAATAAAGCTAACAGAGTACTCTAACTCAAAACTCATCATTACATGCTTGCCTGGAATTTTGCAAAGACGTATGTGACTGTCTTACACACCAAATGATAAATATGTTTGTATTTTCAGGGAAATTTTGGTGAAGTATTTAAGGGTGTATTAAAGGATAAAACTGCTGTTGCTGTTAAAACGTGTAAAGAAGATCTTCCTCAGGAACTGAAAATAAAATTCTTACAAGAAGCCAAGTGAGTTCTTTAAAATAATGTTAATATGTACTCCTTAAAAGTGATTCATTAAAATGTAAGTTTGAAGATATCTTAAATTATGATTTGATGAATTAGAAGTAGGTACTTTCAGAGTCTTCAAAAGTAGACACTTCAAAAGTAGGCAGTCTGAAAACAGAAAGATTCTCTTTTGAAGTAAGACTCTAGGTCAATTAGCAGTTACAGTCAAAAGAGCTAGATGCTAAGAACAGTGAATATTCTTCAAGTCATTAAAAAAACATTGTAGTATTTCTTGCTTCTATCACATGCATATACACATATGTGTATATGTAGTGTTGTGATTGATCTTATAATAAAAATAGTCTGTATTCTCCAAATAAAATACTTACTGTAAATATACCTTGAGAATTTAATGATATTTTCCTTACTCTCCTTAGATGTTACAGCTTGATTGTTTGTTCCCAGCTGTCAGTGTTCTTTTCTGAGAATCTCAGATTTCCTCTTCGGCTCAGTGTCTGACATTGTTCCAAAATTTGCATTGTTTCTTTTCTAATTGATCTCCTAGAATCATTGTCTTCCCTTTTTATGTTTTAGCTAAAATTTAATGTTGCAACTTCCCAGCTCTATATTGCAAGTAGTTAAAACTGTTAGTGGTAAAATCTAGTATATACAACAAAACACAAAACACATGGAAAGGGGCTTTGGACAGAGAATGGACATATGAATGGGAGCTGTACAGATTAGTGGTTGGATGGTTGGGAGGGAGAGAAGAAGGGTGTATAGATCATAGATTGGTGTAAAGGGAAGGAGGAAAAGAGGTGTGTGTGAGGGCCTGTTACCTGCTACATGGCATTGTATATAAAAGCAAAGCTTTCCTAAAGTGTGTGTGTGTGGGCGGGGAGGGTGGGGGGCGTGTTACCTCTTTCACGGCATTGTATATGAAAACAAAGCTCCGTAAAGTGCCCTGGAATAACAGAGGACATGCAATGAGGGAACTAAATCCTGTGGAGTGGAGCATCTTGATGTCATTTCTCCATGTAAACAATAGATATTTATAGTAATGTATTAAGCTAGTTGGGTACATTTATTAAATATCTATGGAATAAAATTGCAAGCATTTTTCATATATATCACCAGCAATTCAGAAAAAATACTCTATAATGAATTTAAAAGCATCCTATTGGAACTGAAATTCATGGGCTCATCATTTTAGTTATTCATAGATATCTTAAAGTATCTTGCTTTCTAATTTGTGAATGTTTATTGAAAAATAGAGTTTAATTTCTTCTTCTAATGTGAAACTATGAAATTTTCTGTTAAAAATTACGGTTATATCCTTGCAAGCTCTCAAGCATCTTTTAATTAGAAGATAGATCTATATATTTCAATATTTAATGTTATTTGGGTTCATCCTGGCTGTTTTGTAGAATTTCTTTATTAAGCAGTTTTCAACTTAAGAAATGACATTTTGGATTAAAGTCAATCATTCTAGAACTCCCTTTCTAATTAATCATAGAAACTGCAAACTCTGTTATTAATAGTATTTTTTTTTATCTCTAGAATTCTTCCTAGTCTGTCTTCATTTGTTAATAAACATTGAACATTTTAAATTTATGACATTTTTCTTAGAGCTATCTCTGCTTTAGTTGTACATGTATAGCACATATATAAACTATTTCATCTTTCTCCAAATGAAGTTATTTTTTTCATTCTCCTAGGAAGGAACCTGTGTTTTTTCAAATATGAGTGAGTTTATAACTGTGTCAACAGGATAATATGGAATATCATTTGATAACAGGAATCATCAGGGCAGACAGACCTGTGAGGGCATCTAATCTATTTTTAACTCATGCTTGGAGTCCTGTAGATGAGTCTTTGCTACTTTTATAGCCCTCTGAAATTCTGCCTTTATCCAAACCAAAAGTTCCTTGCTTTGACTTAAATCTAATATTACTTATTGTTTAAACTTTCTGCCAGGCTTCTCAAAACTTTTGAGTTTATACTATTTGAAATTGACCATGATTGTCAAGTAGGTATTATGAAATCTAAATATGAAGTGATTACTCTATAGCATTTACCAATATGAATTGTTCTTAAATTTGTCTGTTTTAAATGAATTGTGTACATAAAACAAAACTAAACAAAAAGATGCTGCCCTAACAGCTATACAGTTTTTGGTCCACTAATACTCTTCAGCTTTTGTGAGGGCATCGAAAAGCAGATGCTTTGAAAAGAGTTCCACATATTTTGGACTAAGTTATTCAGATTTAGCATGATTGTTAGTTATTCAGAGTGGATACTAATTTTTAAATGAATATTTAATTAAAAGCTGACTCATCTATTTTTCCAAGATTTATCAAAACTTATATGCATCCCATTTATCATAATTTGTGTTCGTACTTACGTTTTAAAAATTGTGTATTCTACTTGTGCACACTACACATGATCATAAATTAACGCTTACTACTTAAATGGTGACTATTCTTATATTTCTCTCATCCAGAATTCTCAAGCAGTATGATCACCCCAATATTGTCAAACTTATAGGAGTCTGCACACAGAGACAGCCTATCTACATCATTATGGAACTGGTTCCAGGTAATACCGTTTTAGCAGTTTCCTCGATGGCATTTTAATGTCTTTCTATTGCTTTTATATATTGTCTCTTTGATTTCTCCTTGTGAAGTTTCCAGTGACTTCTTTAACATTTTCCTCATGATGAAGAGCTTGTACATGTACTCATTGTTCTTATAGTCTCTAATACTTGCTGTTTTCTAGAAAATGTCAACCAACCTTTTTAAAAGGAAATATATTATTACATTGCAGTTACACATGGAATTTAGTTATATATAATGTTTCTGTGAGAAAAACTATTTAGAAAAGTTGTCCACTTAGTTCGACTTTATAGTAATGATAGTATTAAGAATTTAGTTCATTTATGTCATTTTACAAGTACCTTACCACACCTCCTCTTGTTAAGTTGTACATAATAATACCATAATGCTTTGGGTCACAGATGCTTTGAACTTCTTTAATATGTGGACAAAAAAAAGATAATCTCTCTTGGAATTTATCCTTGTATTTTTTTCTGGTGACTTTTAAAACTGCCAGGTATTTTGGTTAACTACTTTTGCCAACAAACAAGGATAACATCAAACTGATAGCGTATATCTTTATTTTTATTATATTGATGCGTCTTTCTGTTGCAGAAAATGTAATCAGAGGCAAATATGATCTTTATAAGATTTACAAATATAATATTTAATAACTGATAAGCATTTGCTTTGTTACCTTAACTGTTTACTCATTTTAAAAGAAGAAACTTAAAGGAATATGAAAAATATTTCTAACTTTGAATATACATCACATAAACCTGGTATTGCTGATTGCCCACTGAAAACTTTTCACATAATCCTTTCATAATTTAAGGACAGTTGGTCCAATTTTACCATGTTGGTTTGATTGCTATTGGAATATTTCTTTATCACCATGTAACTGCAAAATTCCTAGATTATAATCATTTTTGTTCTCAAGATGGCAATATATATTTGCATGATTTACACTACTTGTGATTAAATCTCAAAGTAGCTTTCATACAGTTATGAAAAATAGACTATAGTCTAAAATTTTAAAAGCAGTTGAGTAGCCTCTGATTTTACCTAAAATAGTATGTTTAGGTATTATGAATACATAAAACATTTACATAATCCAGATGATGCCCCCAGATAATAAGGGATGTCACTGAAAAAGTTAGATTTGAGGGGTGGGGCAGACTTGATGAGGAAAAGTAATTTGGTATTACTGTAACTGACTAAAGGAGCATGATAACAAATTCCTGATGGAGGTCCAAATTGAATAAAACAAAAGATAGCTTTGGAAGAGAGCCAGGGAAGTGTTTATCTAAACATTAAATAGTAACCTTTATTGATATTTTTTTAATGATTAAGAATAATAAATTTCATTAGAAAATTCAAACTGTAATGAAGGCGGAAAATTAAAAATAAAGACCTCCTACTCAACAATCTAATCTTAATCCAAAGCGAATTATTTAGTTTTTTGTGGTTCCCCCCCAGGAAAATATTTAATATAGAATACCATGATTTTATGCAAATCTTTTAATTATTTAAAATCATAAAACTTTCTTTTTTCTCTAATATAACATGGTTTCATTGTTTCCTATTCATCCATATAGTTCTACCTTTTCTTTATAATGGCTGCAGAATATTCCATTATTTGGTTTTATATAATTTAATTTGGCCTTCTATTTATGGACACTTTGGTTGTTTCCAATTTTATTCCTTTTTTTTTTTCTTTTTTAAACAATGTTCAACAGGGGTCTGAGTTTATGTGCATTTTGATTTATGGAAAGTGTATTTGCTTTCTGCTTACGCACAACAAATGATCATAACTTAGCAGCTTTACATAACATCCATTTATCACCTCGCAGTTGTGTAGGTTAGAAGTCCAGGCAGGCTTGACTGAGTTCTCTGCTCAGGGTCTCACAAAGCCAAAAATCAGTATATCTGAGTTCTTGTCTGGAGGCACTGGGGAAGAATCACTACCAGACTCCTCCTGGGTGGTGGCAGAATCTCATCTCTTGCAGGTGAGAAGTGGCCCGAGGTTCTCTTTCTTTTCTTGCTGTGAGCCAAGGGCATCTCCCAGCTCTTCACAGGTTTCCACACTCTTTGATCTTCAGACCTGGTGTGTCACATCTTTCAGATGCTCTGAATTTCTCTAACTTGCTCTTATGTTTTTTGTTTCATTCTATTTTGTTTTTCAAAAAAGCTGAGAGAATACGCTGCTGTTTTGAAAGGTTCTGTGATTAGAACAGGCTCACCTGGCCCAGCTGCCTGCCTTTAGGGCAGCTGTGCTGCAAGACAAAATATAATCATGGGAGTGGCCTCTAACCATGTTCACACATCTAAACATGTTCCAGGGATTAGGGCGGGACATGACTGGGATGCCATCTTCACATTCTGCCTACCACAGTAGACTTAGCTAAATTTTCTTGAAGGTTCATTGCCATGTGGGATGTGAAACCACACTGAACTTTTCATACTCTGTCACATTAATTCAGTTGGTTGATCTTGTAAGATGAATGCATGATTTTTGTAGCATCATGCTTTGTCATTTCTCATTTGGAAAATATCAAGTGACCGAACAGTGACATAATTCATTATGCACTATCAAAAGATCACATTCATTAATGCCATCCCTAATCTCACTGGAAAAATAATAGGAAGTGTCAATCTCTTGACAGCAAGTATGTGTTTTCCAAAATTTCAGTTTGCATTGGAAAACTGGAATGTTGTCCCTGGCAGCAAAAACTGTCCGTTTTTTTGCCTTGAAGTCTCGGACTTCACTCAGTCTTGAGAGAATGTCAAATGTCTAATATTTAATAGCCATAATTTTTCAATCTTTTTGAAAACATTTATTGACATGTAATTGCATATACTATATATATGTATATATAAAATACTGACATATGTATACACTTGTGAAACAGTTACCACAAACAAAGTAATGAAAACACCTCTCATCCTCAGATTTTTCTCATGCCTTTTTAGTCCCTTCCTCCTCCCGCTCTCACCTCCTGTCCCAGTCCAGCACTGATCTGCTTTTTGTGACTGTATGTTAGTTGGCACTTCTTAAAATTTAGTATAAATGGAACCATACAGTCTGTACTTCTCTTTTCTTGTTTGGGTCTAGTTTGTTTCATTCAGCATAATTTTGAGATCTGTCCATGTTGTAATGGTTTTCACAAGTTCACCTTTTTATTGCTGAGTAGAGCTGCATTATATGAATATGTCACATTTGTTATCAATTATTGACAGACTTTTGGATTGTTTCCTGTTTAGGGCTACTGCAAAGTAAGCTACTATGAACACTTATGTACAAGTCTTTGTACTGACATGCGCCTTCATTTTTCTGCTGAAAATCTACCTAGGAATGGAATAAGTGAATTAGATAGAGTGTACAAGTTTAAAATTTTAAGAAGTTGTTAAATGGCTTTCTAAAGTCATTATACTAGTTGACATTCCTAACTGCAGTTTCTCTACACTTTCATCAACACTTTGTACGTTCAATTTTAGACATTATAATTTTATGTTGAAGTGCCTTACTGTGTTTTTAATTTGCTTTCCCAACTGACGAATGATATGAGCATCTTGTCATGTGCTAATTTGCCATTCATAATCTTCTTTGAAGTATCTATTTAAATAATTTGCCCACTTTTTAAAAAAATGTGTTGTTGTAACAGGGGCCTCCCAGGTGGTGCCAGTGGTAAAGAACCTGTCTGCCATTGCAGGAGCTGCAGGTTCAGTCCCTGGGTGGGGATGATCCCCGGAGGAGGGCGTGGCAACCTACTCCAGTATTCCTGCCTGGAGAATCCCCAAGGACGGAGGAGCCTGGCGAGCTATAGTCTGTGGGGTCACAAAAGAGTGGGCCACAGCTTAGCGACTAAACAGTGACAGCAGAGAGTCAGACACGAGTGGGCAGGTTTAGCCCACGGACGCGATCAGCACACAAGCACATTGCCGTTGAGTCTTGGTCCTTTATATCTTCTGGATACAAGTCCTTTGTCAGATGTATAATTATCAAATATTTCCTTTCAGTCTGACTTGTCTCTTCATTCTCTTAACAGTGTCTTTTAAAAAGCAGATTTTTTTTTAATTGCAAAGTTTAAATTATTTTTTTTTTAACAGGTCATGTTTTTAATGGTAAATCTAAGAAATCTTTGAATCCCAGATTACAAACTTTTTCTCCTGTTTACTTATACAGTTTTAATAGTTTTAGAACTTAGAACGTATAGTTCAGTCTATGGTTTGTTTCATATAGTCGTGAGGAATGGTTTGAAGTTCGTATTTTTGGCATGTAGATATCCAGTTGTCCCAGCATCATGATTCTTCTTTCTCTCCTGATTTTTTACCTTCCTTTTAAAACATATTTATGTGGAATTGTATTTCTGGATTCTGGGCTTCCCTGGTGGCTCAGATGGTGAAGAAGCGGCCTGCAGTGCAGGAAGCACGGGCTCAGTCCCTGGGCAGGAAGACCCCTGGAGGAGGGCATGGCAGCCCACTCCAGTATTCTTGCCTGCAGAATTCCGTGGACAGAGGAGCTGGGTGGGCTACAGTCCCTGGGATCCCAAAGAGTCAGACACAGGACTGAGCGACTAACATGCACGCATATTTCTGGACTCTAATTTCTGTCAGTCCTTCTGTTTGTTGTAATGCCAATACCACAGGTGATGTTAGTTGTCTAGCTTTGTTCTTTTTTAGAATTGCTTTGGCTGTTGAGGTCCTTTGCATTTCACTATCAATTTTATGGCTAGTTTTTCAGTTTCTATATAAAGGGTTGCTAAGATTTAGTTTAGGGTTAAATTGAATCTATAGATCAGTTTGGGGTGAATAGGCTTCTTAACAATATTGAGTCTTCTGACTCCTCTACATGGTATATCTTTCTAGTAAGATAGATCTTTAATTTCCCCCTGAAAGGTTCTATAGAGTTTAATTATATAGGACTTTCCATCTTTTGTCAGACTTCTGAGTATTTGGTTTTCTGAGATGCTATTGTAAGTGATTTTTTAAAAAATAAATAAATCCACTATGGAAGTCATAATATATATGTGAATAACACTGTCAGTTTGATGTATTGACCTTTATAGGACACTCTACACAACATCACCAAGATATACATTCTTTTCAACTAGATAGAGAATGTTTACCAAGATAGACCATATCCTGGGCCATGAAACAAAACTCAATAAATTTATATGAATTTAAGTTCTGTTGGCTTCCCAGGTGGTGCTAGTGTTACCCACCTGCCAGTGTAGGAGACATAAGAGATGCAGATCTGATGCCTGGGCTGGGAAGATCCCTTGAAGAAGGGAAGGGCAACCCACTCCAGTATTGCCTGGAGAGAATCCCATGGACAGAGGAATCTGGTGAGCCACAGTCCCTGGGGGTGCAAAGAGTCGGACACCACTGAGCAACTAACACACATGCACACACACACAAGTTCTATGAACACAACAGAAATAAAGTAGAACTCAAGGACAGAACAATTTCTGAAAATTGTCTAAATATCTGGAAAGTAAGCAATGCATAGCTGAGTGACCAGTGAGTCAGAGGGGAGCTTAAAAAGTACTTTGAACTAAGCGAGAAAAAAAATCTCAATATTTATATGATTTATATGATGCCTATTAAACAGTGCTTAGGGATGTAAATCTAGCACTAAATACATGTATTAGAAAAGAAGGAAGAACTCAAAATTATGATCTTGACTTCTACCTTACACTCAAATTAACTCAAAATGTTTATATAAAAGAAAGGAAAAAATACAACAGGAAAAGGAATCAGTAGAATCCCTTGAGATTAATAAAATTAATAAAACCTCTACATAAACTCTTCAGAAAAAAGACACAAATTATCAATATCAAGAATGAGAAAGGTGACCTCATTACAGGTTCTACATAATTAAAAAGATATCCATAATATTTTCTTAATCACTGTATAAAGAAATTCAACAGCTTAGATGAAATGGAAAAATTTTCTGAGAGACAAAAACTGCCAAATCTTATTCAACCTTCATAACCCCATATCTTTTATAGAATTGGTCACTAAGAAACCATCCTTCTAAGAAAACTCCAGGCCTATATCACGTCACTGGTGAATTATACCAAAGTTGTAAGACAAAGCACCAGCTCTACACGAATTCTTAGAAATGAAAAGGAGAGACTACTTCTCAACTCATTGAGGTCATTGCTACCTGATTCTATAACTAGACAAAAATATTACAGGAAAAGAAAACCACGGATATATGTCATTATTACATATTTTATATTCTGAGCACAATTTTAATGAAGCAAATTAAGCCATAGACAAATACATCATGATCAAGTGGAGTTTATCCTAGGACTAGCAGCTGATTTAACCTTCAAATAGCAATCAATATAATTCAGATTAATATCATTTAAAATTATACAATCAGTAAATGAAGAAAAATCACTTGAGAAAATCCATCGTTCATTCCTGATAAGAATTGTCTGAAAACGAGGAATAAAAGAGACTGTCTTCACCATGAGTGACTTCTGAGAAAGTCCTACAGATAACATTGTCCTTAATGGCAAATGTCTGAATACTTTGCTCATTTATATCAGAAATAAGACAGATTTGCCTACATTTACCACTTAAACATTGTATTCTCAGTGTTCTAGCTTCCAGGACAATACAGCAAAAAATAAAGCAAGAAAAAGTAAAAATCATCTTTTAATATGTTTATGGTATTTTTCACCTCTGCCACAATATTTCTTTGTCATTGTTTGAAATTAAAATGCTGCCTACTATGCTAATATAAAAGACATTATAGAATTCTATGGTAAAACCACTGCTGCTACTGCTAAGTCACTTCAGTCGTGTCCGACTCTGTGACCCCATAGACAGCAGCCCACCAGGCTTCTCCGTCCATGGTATTCTCCAGGCAGGAACACTGGAGTGGGTTGCCATTTCCTTCTCCAATGCATGAAAGTGAAAGTGAAGTCGCTCAGTCGTGTCCAACTCTTAGCGACCCATGGACTGCAGCCTACCAGGCTCCTCCATCCATGGGATTTTCCAGGGAACAGTACTGGAGTGGGGTGCTATTGCCTTCTCCCACTACAGCACTTAAAAATAAATTATTTTTTTTTGTTTTAAACATTTTAAAAGTAATATAAATCATCTTAGTGGTTTTTCTCTTTAGACACTGCTTTGAAATCTCTTGTGTTGAGCCAGTTATAATCTAACATTATAATGTCATGAAACTTGGGCCAGAATAGCAAGTTCAAAACAATAAGCTCATAATTTTGACATTTTCAGGCTTCAAGTTAAGGCTTGGTAAGGAACTTCGCATTGTCTCTATAGATTTTGTTTAAGTCTTAGGCATCTTTTCCTTTCTCATCAGTGAACACGTTTACATACAGAATATAAAGGCAAATACATAAAATTCCTTGTAAAAAATATTTCCACTATAAGATGAAAAGCTGATAAATACATGGTTATAAAAAGCTTAGGAAAGATTTGTCCCAGGTATGCAAGCTAGTTTCAACATTTGAGAATTCATTAAAGTAATTCATCACAGTAGGCTAGAAGAAAAATCCAGTGATCATATATATATATATAGATGCAGACAAAGCTTTTAACAAAATTTAACACTCATTTATGATAAAGATTTTTAAAAGTCAGTAAACTTAAGAATCTTGGTCAGTTGTTTTTTTTTTTTTTTTAATCTATAAAAACCCTAACTATACTTAGGGTTACATTATACTTAATGGTGACAGACTTGAAGCTCTCCTACTAAGATCAGAAAGCCATGCATGGATGCCTCTCTGACCATTCCTTTCCAACATCTTACTCAAACTCCTGGCTAATGTAAGACAAAAGGACTCAACGGGCTCTGTATCAACCTAGAGGGAAGGGATGGGGAGGGGAGATGGGAGGGGGGTTCAAAAGGGAGGGGATATATGTGTACCTATGGCTGATTCATGCTGAGGTTTGACAGAAAACAGCAAACTTCTGTAAAACAGTTATCCTTCAGTAAAAGAAAAAAAGACAAAAGGAAACAAAAGTTATACTGATGGGGAGGGAAGAAATAAAACTTTGTTTGCAGAAGACAGTTTGGTGGTTTCTTATAAAAGTAAACATACTTTTACCATGCAGTCCCTCAGTCACATTCTTTAGAATTTACATAAAGGAGTTTAAAACTTATATCCACACAAAAACCTGCACAAAGATGTTTATAGTAGTTTCATTCATAATGCCAAATCTTGGAAGCAGCCAAGATGCTCTGCACTAGCTAAGTGGGTAACCTAGGGTACATCCAAACAATGGAATATAAATCAGAGCATGAAAGAAATAGCAAGCCATGAAAATTCCTAGAGGGAACTTACATTACTACATAAAGGAAGCCAGTCTGAAAAGGCTATATACTTTATGATTCCAACTCTGTGGTATTTTGGGAAAGGGAAAACTATGGAGAGTGTTTAAACAAATTTCAGCTGAGGATTGCAGAAGAGAGAGGTATGAACAGGCATAGCACTGAGGATTTTTGTAGGCTATTTAAGCTACCACGTATGACATAATAGTAGATACATGTCATTTTCTATTTCTCCAAACAGAAAGAACGTACATTACCAAGAATGAATCCTGATGTAAACTATGGACCTTGGGTGATAATGATGTCAGTATGGGTTCATCAGTTGTAACAAATTATAGCAAGGGATTTGATATAGAATCTATAACATATTCTAGCAAGGGATTTGATAATACAGGAGGCGCTGTCTTGTTCAGTTCAGTCACTCAGTCAGTCCAACTCTTTGTGACCCCACAGAATGCAGCGCACCAGGCCTCCCTGTCCATCACCAACTCACGGAACTTACTCAAACTCACGTCCATTGAGTTGGTGATGTCATCCAACCATCTCATCCTCTGTCGTCCCCTTCTCCTCCTGCCTTCAATCTTTCCCAGCATCAGGGTCTTTTCAAATGAGTCAGTTCCTCACATCAGGTGGCCCAAGTATTGGAGTTTGAGCTTCAACATCAGTCCTTCCAGTGAATATCCAGGACTGATTTCCTTTAGGAGGGACTGGTTGGATCCCCTTGTAGCCCAAGGGACTCTCAAGAGTCTTCTCCAACACCACAGTTCAAAAGTATCAATTCTTTGGTGCTCAGCTTTCTTTATGGTCCAACTCTCACATCCATACATGACCACTGGAAAAACCAAAGCTTTGACTAGATGGGTCTTTCTTGGCAAATTAATGTCTCTGCTTTTTAATATGCTGTCTCGGTTGGTCATAGCTTTTCTTCCAAGAAGTAAGCGTCTTTTAATTTCATGGCTGTAATCACCATCTGCAATGATTTTGAAGCCCCCAAAAATAAAGCCTGTCACTGTTTCCACAGTTTCCTTATCTATTTTCCATGAAGTGATGGGACCAGATGCCATGATCTTAGTTTTCTGAATGTTGAGCTTTAAGCCAACTTTTTCACTCTCCTCTTTCACTTTCATTAAGAGGCTCTTTAGTTCTTCTTTGCTTACTGCCAGAAAGGTTGTGTTATCTGCATATCTGAGGTTACTGATATTTGTCCCAGCAATCTTGATTCCAGCTTGTGCTTCCTCCAGCCCAGCATTTCTCATGATGTGC
The DNA here is from genome assembly GCF_019923935.1 of Bubalus bubalis. Classification (NCBI taxonomy): domain Eukaryota; kingdom Metazoa; phylum Chordata; class Mammalia; order Artiodactyla; family Bovidae; genus Bubalus; species Bubalus bubalis. The sequence goes on along the minus strand of NC_059165.1, from coordinate 2,485,700 downwards.
TCTACATATAAGTTAAATAAGTAGGGTGACAGTATACAGCCTTGACGTACTCCTTTTCCAGAAACATTTGCTGAAATTAAGTGACTTTGCTTAGTCACTCAGTTGTGTCCAACTCTTTGCAACCCCACAAACTGTAGCCCACCAGGTTCCTCTGTCTGTGGGATTCTCCAGGCAAGAACACTGGAGTGGGTTGTCATTTCCTCCTCCAGGGTATCTTCCCAACGCAAGGATTAAACCGGCGTCTCCTGGCTGCATCTGCTGCACTGGTAGGCAGATTCTTGACCACTTGTGCCACCTGGGAAGCCCTTATATGCATATATATATATATATATATATATACATAATTTATATTTATATATATAATCTTGAGACATTACTACATGGTTCAGGGCTCCCTGGTGGCTCAAACGGCGAAGACTCCGACTGCAATGTGGGAGACCTGGGTTTGATCCCTGGGTTGGGTAGATCCCCTAGAAAAGCCCATGGCAACCCATGGGCAGGGGAGCCTGGGGGACTACAGTCTGTGGAGTTGCAGAGAGTCGGACACGACCGAGCAACTCACGCTGCCTCTGTATGGTCTTAGAATGGTTGTGTTAGTTGCTCAGTCGTATCCGACTCTTTGTGACTCCGTGGACTGTAGCCCACCAGGCTCCTCTGTCCATGGGATTTTCCTGGCAAGAATATTGGAGTGAGTTGCTTAACCATTATAACTACTCTGTGTATTCTCATCATCATGTTCTAATTTTTATTGTTATTATTTTATAATTGGCCAATAAAATAAAGTGACCAATTAAAACGACTCCTATAATCTGGCAGAACTTGAACCCAACCTTGGAACTTGCCCTGCCCTGCCCTCTAACCCTAACCCTAGATTTCTTCAGCCAAGTGTGACATGACAGCAAATTGGGAAACATAACGTTTGTGTTTAATTCTCCCCTTTCCACCACCGTGACTTTCCACCCCAACCGAAGTGTGTATGTTTTTAGTATTTACCTTCATGGGTCTTTCTTTTCTTATATCTAAAACTAAAGTTGCTGGGTTAAATGGCTTCTAAATTTTAGCTCTGATCTATAATATTTTAATTAAGAAATTTTTTCTTTGAGACTTCTCATAACAATTAGATTATTCAAAATAGTGTCTTTCTGTCCTATCCTTATTTTACAAAAGGCATGATGGGGAAATAACCAGCTAGTTTTCATTCTTATTAAAGTAGCATAACAATACACAGTATTTTATATTTACATAATATTTATAGTTGTCAAAGCACTTTAATTAACATCATATCATTTGCTCTACCAGGCAGTATTGTTATCTCCATTTACAAATAAACTAAATGAGGTTCAGAGGGCTTAGAGTGACTTGTCAACCTCAGTAAATAGCAAGTGGGAAAATAGTGCTCTATTTTCTCTCCTTATAAGTGGGTCAAAGTATATAATCCTTTTATGAATTGAAAATATAAATGAAAATTTAAGCAAAATGTCTATGCAAGATACTCTGGGCAAATACATGAATCCCTATTCCATAATTTCTCAACCTTGTGCACAGATAAGTAAATAGCTTATTACAGTAAACAGGAAGATTTTTGTTTGAGTTACTTTTTTCTCTACTGGGAATCAAGCTGTGGAGAGACGATTTAGAGGACTGGTGGGTTAAAAGCAAGATTTAATAACTGCTTGGTGTCTTAGATACAAGCCATTTCAGAAATGTATTATGCAGAGATTTAATATGCTCCTGTTCTCGTCAGATAACTGAGCCCTTTGGAAACATAAATCTGAAATACATTTCAACCAAAGTAATGTTTGAGGAGATTATAAGCATTTGAAAATTCAGGTTTAGAGTGAATACTCCAAGATTATCCTGTCTTCATTTGAATCATCTCTTGAATTACAAACACTATATTTTGCTTGCTTATAAGTTGCTGGATAAATAAAATCAAACAAAAGACAATTCTAAATGATGCTGGGAAATACTGAAAACAAAACAAACTCTAATATGCTAAAAGATGATCTGACTTTATTTTGCAAACAAGTTGTTTTTTTCTTAGTGCCCCAAGTGAAGAAAAGGATGAGAGGACTTTTTTTTTAATGACAAGTCACAACTTAAAGGAATGTTTGTGGTCTAGGCAGCTGTCATTTCTTTTCACATCTGTAGTTATATTAGGGCTGCTGTAAGATACCTTGATGAATAAGAAACCAAACACCTTAACCTCTAATTACAATGTTAGGTACATATCCCGGGTGGAGGTAATTAATTTTAGCAAGACTAGCGACTGAACTGAACTGAACTGAACATCAGTCTCTAGTCTTATACTAGATCTTGCTAACTTCTCCTTCTTTCGGGGATATTCTGAGTTGAGAAATTCCTGGAACTAATTGAATGTTATATTTTCTGGTCCATTCCTCAGGTCATACAGATCCATGCCCTTTGGTAGTCCTCCGACTTATCTGTATTTTAAAATGATTTATGGCTTGGAGTTTTTAGAGTTACTGAGGGATTTTTACTGAGTTTTATGCATCATCAAAACATCTCACCTCTATAACAAGTTTGAAAAAAAATTGAGCTCATGTAGTTTATATTGTCTAGAGATTCTAGCTTAGAAATTTGGACATTATTATTTACATTGTTCTCATAAATGTCTTTAAGCCTTTCAGTGGAAATCTTTCTATTATCATATTTTTTTCTATTAATTACTCATTTCATTTGTAATTTCTAGGGTAAGTTTGCTAATTTTAGCCAGAAGGTTAACTTCTTCTAAAAAATAATTATTTTTCCTTCCAATTCGTATTGAAGTTTTATAAATATTTTTATGTGATTCTAACAGAATCAGTTTGATACATGACATCACAACTATAGGAGGTTATTATGGTAGTCACTGGAAACAACAGTTCCTTTGATAACAAGTCCCAATATTTTGGCTCTAGATCTTTGTCTGACATTTGTTTCTTTCCCTCATTATAAATATAAAAAGGGTACATTCTGCCAACAAAAAATTAAGGAACATGGCTCCTGGCACACTGTAAGTTCAGTTCAGTTCAGTCGCTCAGTCGTGTCCGACTCTTTGCAACCCCGTGGACCACAGCACGCCAGGCCTCCCTGTCCATCACCATCTCCCAGAGTTTACCCAAACCCATGTCCATTGAGTTGGTGATGCCATCCAACCATCTCATCCTCTGTCGTCCCCTTCTCCTCCTGCCTTCAATCTTTCCCAGCATCAAGGTCTTTTCCAATGAGTCAGCTCTTCACATCAGGTGGCCAAAGTACTGGAGTTTCAGCTTCAGCATCAGTCCTTCCAATGAACACCCAGGACTGATTTCCTTTAGGATGGAGTGGTTGGATCTCCTTGTAGTCCAAGACACTCTCAAGAGTCTTCTCCAGCACCACAGTTCAAAAGCATCAATTCTTCGGCGCTCAGCTTTCTTTATAGTCCAATTCTCACATCCATACATGACCACTGGAAAAACCACAGCCTTGACTAGATGGTCCTTTGTTGACAAAGTAATGTCTCTGCTTTTCAATATGCTGTCTAGGTTGGTCATAACTTTCCTTCCAAGGAGTAAGCGTCTTTTAATTTCATGGCTGCAATCACCATCTGCAGTGATTTTGGAGCCCCCAAAAATAAAGTCAGCCACTGTTTCCACGCAGTATAAAAATAGCCCTCAAAATCTGAACTGGCACCTAACCTTACATAGATTTAACCTATCCCCCATCATACAATCCATTGCCGGTTATATAACAATATCACTTCATAGCAGTAAATTTGAGTTGAAGGAAAAGGACAAACAGTAATTCTCAGATTAATATTTTGTGCTAAAAATGGTAAGATATGTCAACTCAGTGGCTGTCTTTTATGTTGCCAATAAATTACTAACTTTATGGGTTTTATCACTTTGTTGTTTGGAGATGTTTATAGAAAACCATTTTAAAACAGATTTTGTATGATTCTAAATGAGTTATTATAAATTAGCATGTTGTATGTCTCCATTTTGAAGAATGGGTAACTTTTCTATGTTAACCAGTACTATAATGTCTAAACTGAAATATTGGTCTTTATTTTATAATTCAAGTCCTTTGCATTAATGAAAAGCAAAATAAATGCACTTAACTGACATTTTCTATCACAGATAATATTTTTGATATAATGTAAAATATCTCCAAAACAACATTTTAAAAAGATAGCCTCTTTAAATTGTTATTTCTTTCTCAGCCAAATGATGTATTGGGTTGCCCTAATGTTTCATTTGCTGCCTAATATCCCAAAGCAAATGCAGATGGGCTAGTTTAAACTGGCCATTTCTCCAGACACTAAAGACACTAATATATTTTGAAGTTAGTTACTTTATTTAATTTATGCACAAGTTAAATGGATAACCTGGTGGTACTCCATACATGTGATATTAGCATTTTTCTGTTTTCTTTTTTTGGGGGGTAGACCGCGCCCTTCTAACAGTGCATATTCTTTCTCAGAGGTTGAGCTAAACGCTGGAAACATTAACCCAGAGGAAAGCTATGAGAAATGAAATCTAACACACAACAGTTGTTACTGCAGCCCCTCCTGAGTGGTTGTAAAGTAGTGTGTAGGGCCTGTGTGTAGGGCCTGTGTGTAGGGACTGTGTGTAGGGGCTGTGTGTAGGGACTGTGTGTAGGGGCTGTGTGTAGGGACTGTGTGTAGGGGCTGTGTGTAGGGGCTGTCTTCTCTACAGTGAGCAAAGGCTGGTGCGTTCTAACAAATACTAAGTTTCCATGGTGCATTTGAGCCACTGAAGCATTGTCTGTATCTGAGCAGCATGACTCACTTTTTTATGTTCTGAGTATCTGAAGGCACTTATAGCTGTCAAGTATCTCCTGCACGGAGGCAAAAAGCTTAGTGAGCAGGACAAAGCATGTTCTGAACCGTATTTTCACGTTTAGATCCTGTTTTGAAAATATCTTTATGATAATTGAAGCTCCATAATGAATTAAAGGAAAACAAGAGTTACGAACATATATGCATTCTTCCACATGTATAAAATACTGATGAGTTTTAGTTTTGTTATTGTTTTTAAATTTTTGTTACTATACATGGAAAAGTCTTAAAAAACTTGCTAAGAAAGTTTAAAGTAATATTATACGTGATAAAATTTTCTTTTTTGCTGAAAGCTTACTGTATTTGTTGCAAATCTTAGAAGTATGAACAGGGCTAGTTAAACTGTAGTGAATTTAGCTGAAATAAAAATTTTTACATATAATGTTTTGGGTTTTGATAAATAGGTTTTCCTCAGTTTTCTACCCAGGTTTATGACTCTGACAAGTGCCTATGAGTTTGGAATTTTCATATTATCAGAATTACAAGGAGAATAGATATTAAAACAATGGGGAACACAGAATATTTCCAAGATTAAAAGACAACTGAAAATCAGTTGAATCAAAGTTCTTTAAAAATACTTATTTTACTTGTGATGGAAGTTGAACAGTTAACATGTGTGAATTTTTCTATTTGTATTGCAGTGCCATAAATGTTCAAGCTATTTTATGTAAAAGCTAAACTTCTCTTGTCAACATCAGCCAAAGATACTGTAATGTTCACTTCTTTTTTTATGTATAAAGTTTACCCCTTTCTAGTTGTAAGTTACTTATATTCCTATTTAGTTGTAAATTACATGTGTATTCAGAAATTATGCACAAACTCTGGACTCTTCCTAAATTTGTGGATGAAATGAAAACTTTATCCATTAATACTTGAGAAGGTATGCCATGCTACTCAGATATACCAGTATATTTTAAGTAGAATATTACTTAAAAAGTATTTAAGGCTAGATATTCTGTTAGATTATTCAGTCATTTGCTCAGTTACTGAGTGCCTCCCATGTATGCCACATACAAAAGACTCCACAAAAAACAAAACCTCCAGCTTTCCTGCACCCTGTGTTCTGGAGGGGGAAGAAATGTGTTATATGAGTAAAGCGTATATAGTGTGTTAAATGGTGTATAAAAACAAAACATAGAGGGAAGAGGGATAAAACTGTTGGTACGGGCACAGGTTGAGTGTTTGGCCAGGGAAAGCCTCAACAGGAGTAGAATAAAATGAGTGAAGTGCCTGGTGGAAGTGAGGGAACACGCTGTGTAGACGCCTGGAAGATGAGCCTCCGGGCTTCATGGAGATGCAGAAAGAGCAGGGTGGATGAAGTCGGGGTGAGGGGGTGTCATAGGAGATGAGGTCAGGGGAGGGATGCAGTTCAAGACGTGCAGGGCCTCGTAGATGAGAAGAATGAATTATTTCATCTTAAGGAGCCACCTGGCAGCGATTGCCCTCACCTAGATGTGCTCTGTGCTCTTGCTGTCCTTCCCAGCTTTCAAGGTAAATACCGTAGAGAGAGCTTCGTCTTTACGGCCAGTTCCTTGGGAGACACTGAGTGTCTTTTAGGCTCTCAAGACCCAAGAGTCTGGGTTATGTTGTCTCCAGTGGATATGAATGTGTTATCTTTTTGCCTTTTCCTCTTATTTCCTTCATAAATTTGAGTAAATTTTTGAGGATTTAAATCAATCTTCTACTTGCTAAATGCTGATTTTATGACCAGCCATGTTAATTACTTATGAAAATCTATTATGCATTTAAAAAATTTTTCCATTTCTTCACTAGTCTGCTGGTCATGTTTAATATCTCTCTCTTCATTTAGATACTCTCTTTTCTGTTTTTAGATTTTCAGTTGCTGTATAACATAACTCTTTTTCACAGACACATCTTGAGGGAGTGCACGTTATATTAAGTGTTGCATAGCTTCTTGTCATTTAAAATGTGAAAGTAGTATTAGGAGCTGTCATTATAACCAGGTTTTGTGTGTATGGGACTTCTTGGCTCTTTACTTGGCTTCATTTGTCCTTTTCTGTAAAACTGAAGTTGATTGTCATTGCTGCCTGTTTATGGGCATGAATTTCAATTCCAGAAAGAATATTATTCAGTACCTGATACAGCTGTGCCTCAGACTGAGCACTTAATAAATGCACGTAGAAAATGTAACCTTTGCTAGAAAAAAAAATTTGCCTAAATTCTGTGTCAAACTTGACAAAACAGTATCACATTTGACATTATCTGCATTCAAAATGAAAGGCTTTATATAGCAACCTGGGAGAGATTTAGAAAGTGACTTTATAGCGTCTTTAATAATTTTGTTTCTTACAGGAGTACATGTATTCCATATTTTCTGTTTTTTAAGATATGTTTTTGTCTTTTTTTTTTCTTTCTCTTACATGTTAGTCTGTGGATTAGTGTTCAGATTAGTATTCAGATTAGTATTTTGAAGATCTTTGATAAGACTTTCAAATGAATTTATCTTCTAAGATATTACTTGCTACCAGCAAGTGCTATTCATTATTTCCCATCTTGGCTACTAAAATTAAGGAAAAAATCCTTTCTATGTTTAACATCTGTCATTTGTTGAATAAAATAATAGTCTTGGATATCTATCTTTGCCTTTTTTTAAAACATTTTTTTAAAGTGCTTTTTAAAAATAAAGGATAGGTAATCATATAGTAAAAATTTGTAAGTGTTGAAGAATTGATATTACTTCTAAGAGTCATATTTATATTATTCAGTTCTTTTTAGAGTGGAATTTATAAGCTAATGAGGCTGTAATTTTGAAGGAGTTTTATTATTCTGTCAAAAATATTATAACCAGTCAATTTTGATAATAAATACAGAAATAACTATTTTTTTGAAGCACATATCACCGTGTTCTTAAGTGACTTCAAAACTTAGAAATACACCCCTTTTTAAAAGAGGTGTATTTCTTTCTTTGCATTCTTTTTAAACTTATTGTTGTGAGATTTGGGTTAATTACTTTATTTGATTAATACTTAGCATCAGTTGCATTCCATATACCATATACATTGGTGGAAAATATAACTATGATCTCTTCCGTCATGAAATTCAGTGTAGTGGGAGAGACATATGTTTAAACAGGAATCTCAAATAAATTTATTATTGCAAACTTTACTATTAAGAGTGTTGCTCAGAGAGACAGTCACAGGTAGCACCTAACTTTTAGGAAACATTCCTGGAAGGTGGCTTTTGTGTCTAGATGAAAGATTGAAACTCATCTCCCTTTAGCCAAGGGCTAAAATAAAAGCACAGAGAACTGCTACTGCAGAGCTGTGTGTGGGCGGGGCTTCTGTGTCTGAGGAAGGGGAAGAAGCACGCTGTGACCTGGGCATGTAGCCCGGGAGAGGGGCTAAGGTGAGGTTGGAAAGACAGGAGAGACGAAGTGACGAAGGGTCTCATGGTCAGGGGGATCAGCTTTTATTTCCAACAAAATTATGATTCAGGCATCTGACTTTTAAAAAAAGTTTTGCTTTCAAAGAGTACATAGGAAACGCAATAAGAAACCATTTTTCTGTCCTTGACTCCCCTTTCCCTTTGGAATTCTTACGTGTGGAATCTAGAAAAATAATGCAGATGAATGACACAGACGTAGAGAACAAACATACGGATAGCAAAAGGGGAAGGAGGATGGACTGAATCGGGAGAGTATTTCTCTGCTGTGCATGAAGTAGATGAGTAATGAGAGCCTATTGCACAGCCTGTTGCTCTCCTCAGTGCTCTGTGATGAGCTAAATGGGAAGGAAATCCACACAAGAGGTGTGTGTGTGTGTATCACAGATTCACTTTGCTGCACAGCAGAAACGAATGCAACATCGTAAAGCAACTATAATAAAAGTTAATTTTAAAAAAGAACATGGTACCATTCTTAACACATTCTGAGTGTTTAATAAATAATCACTTCACTGCAGTTGCTCAGTCATGTCTGACTCTGCGACCCCATGGACTGCAACACGCCAGGCCTCCCTGTCCATCACCAACTCCCGGAGTTTACTCAAACTCATGTCCTTTGAGTTGGTGATACCATCCAAGCATCTCGTCTTCTTTCATCCCCTTCTCCTCCCGCCTTCAGTCTTTCCCAGTGTCAGGGTCTTTTTCTAGCAAGTCAGTTCTTCACATCAGGTGGCCAAAGTATTGGAGTTTCAGCCTCAGCATCAGTCCTTCCAATGAATATTCAGGATTGACTTCCTTTAGGATTGACTGGTTTGATCTCCTTGCAGTCCAAGGAGTCTAAGCTAATAAATATTAGTTGCTACTAAAGTAATCTGAGCCGAGGAGCAACATGAAGTGTAGATTAGATTTTCAGTTCAGTGAGCTATCAGATTACTATCAGGCCCCGCTACTCAAAATAAAAATATCCAGCCATAGGAAACCGTCAGTAGTTTTAAAGCATGAGTAGTTATCTGTTTTGGCCTAGATTGTTCAATCATAATGTTAATTAAAAATTAATCTGAGGCATGCGTTTCTTTGTCTTCCTACTAGAGTATTCCCTGGCGGCTTAGCAGTAAAGAATCTGCCTGCCGTGCAGGAGACATGGATTCGATCCTTTGGTTAGGAAGATCCCCTGGAGAAGGGAAGGGCGACACGCTCCAGTACTCTTGCCTGGGAAACCCCATGGACGGAGGAGCCTGGCGGGCTACAGTCCCTGAGGTCACACAGAGTAGGACGTGACTGAACGACTGAACCACCACCACCTCCTGGTTGTGATGTGGACGGTCTGGAAACAGGAACAGGATGGGGTGACAACTGAGTTCTAATTTAATAGAAAAGAGCGCTCTCAATGTGTAGGTCAGTAAGTTCTCTCTTGATTTTTAACACATAAAACCTTTCGATTTTTGGAAAACATGCAAACAGAATTTCAAATAGCAGTAGACCAAACATTTTGTCTAAAGTCACTCATAAATAAAGGAGGAAATATGAATTCTGAGATAAAATATGAAGCATTTGTCATAGGAAAGAGTTTTAAGTGCAGTTCAAGCAGAGTCACAGTTCACAAACTCAGAAATTCATAACAAGAGATAGACTAATCTGGGTTGGAAGACTAGTGGAGACGCAGGAGGTGGCTTGGAGGACAAGTAACCTTTGGAGAGCTCAAAACCTGTCAGAGGTGGGGAGCAGTGAACAGAATAACAGTTTCTCAGACGTGCTGGATGTATAGAAGACCAGAGTATATAAGACAAGGTTAGATGATAAGACAATTTGGCTGAGCTGTCTGCACCCCCTGAGTGTACTGAAGATAGATTTATGAAGAGTGTAATTTTAATAGTTGAGGTGGGACATGATTAAGCTATGAAGAGTAGTTTTTTTAAGTCCAAGTTAGGATATGTTCTGGCAGTATCCCAGGGAAAATGACAAGGTTTTTGCCAAAAGGAAAGATGATATTGATGTCAAGGATCTTTCAAAATGTTCTTGGATTTCCAAAGCAGTGTTGAGGTATGCGTGATATCCATCTCATAAAGATAAGCCATATGGGTTTTTCTATTTGAATAACAATCTAGGTTGCTAAGGAAATAAAAAGTTTTTACTGTGATGAATTAAATATTTGACCTATTTTACTTCATTTTTTAGGCAACTAAAATTTTCATTGTTGAATTAACATTGAAGTTATTTTATATAATCCATAGGCAGGTATAAACTATTGAACAAGTCCAAGAACATGCTTCCAAAACTTTTTACAGTAAAGTTGACAATAAATATTAATAAACCTTGGGGTTTGTGTGCTCTCCTGTTGAATGTCAATTGCGCTCATTGACAAACTATTTTTCAGACCTATTACATGATAGATTAAATGAAATGCTGTGCCTGCGTGCTCAGTCGTGTCTGACTCTGTGCGACCCCATGGACTGTAGCCTTCCAGGCTCCTCTATCCATGGAATTTTCCAGGCATTAGTACTGGAATGGGTAGCCTTTTCCTTCTCCAGGGGATCTTCCTGACCCAGGGATCAAACCCAGGTCTCCCACATTGAAAGCAATTCTTTCCCTTCCCTTTTCTATGGTCCAGTGTATGACGGCAATTTGATCTCTGGTTCCTCTGTCTGTTCTAAATCCAACTTGAACATCTGAAAATTCTCAGTTCATGTACTGTTGAAGCCTAGCCTAGAGAATTTTGAGCATTACTTTGCTGTGAGATGAGTGCAATTGTGCAGTAGTTTGAGCATTCTTAGGCATTACCTTTATTTTCTTTTTTAAATCATTTTATTTATTTTAATTGGAACCTAATTACTTTACAATATTGTGGTGGTTTTTGCCATACATTGACATGAATTAGCCTTGGCATTGCCTTTCTTTGGGATTGGAATGAAAAGCGACTTTTTCCAGTCCTGTGGCCACTGCTGAGTTTTCAAAAATTTGCTGGCATATTGAGTGCAGCACTTTCACAACATCATCTTTTAGGATTTGAAATAGCTCCACTGGAATTCCATCACCTCCACTAGCTTTGTTCTTAGTGATGCTTCGTAAAGCCCACTTAACTTAGCATTCCAGGATGTCTGGCTCTAGGTGAGTGATCACACCATCATGGTTATCTGGGTCATGAAGATCTTTTTGGTATCATTTCAGTTCAGTTCAGTCGCTCAGTCGTGTCCGACTCTTTGCAACCCCATGAATCACAGCACGCCAGGCCTCCCTGTCCATCACCAACTCCCAGAGTTCACTCAGACTCATGTCCATCGAGTCAGTGATGCCATCCAGCCATCTCATCCTCTGTTGTCCCCTTCTCCTCCTGCCCCCAATCCCTCCCAGCATCAGAGTCTTTTCCATTGAGTCAACTCTTCACATGAGGTGACCAAAGTACTGGAGTTTCAGCTTTAGCATCATTCCTTTCAAAGAAATCACAGGGTTGATCTCCTTTCTTTGTATTCTTGCCACCTCTTCTTAATATCTTCTGCTTCTGTTAGGTCCATACCATATCTGTCCTTTATTGTGCCCATCTTTGCATGAAAAGTTCCCTTGGTATCTCTAATTTTTTTGAAGAGATCTCTAGTCTTTCCCATTCTATTGTTTTCCTCTGTTTCTTTGCACTGATCACTGAAGGAGGCTTTCTTATCTCTCCTTGCTATTCTTTCAAACTCTGCATTCAGATGCATATATCTTTCCTTTTCTCCTTTGCTTTTCACTTCTCTTCTTTTCTCAGCTATTTAAGGCCTCCTCAGACAACCATTTTGGTTTTTTGCATTTCTTTTTCTTGGGTTGGCTTTGATCACGGCGTCCTGTACAATAGCTCAGCCAGTGGCAGCTGAACAGCCCCCTCTATCCTCCTGACGCCACTCCTGGACCCAATGCCAGCCTGTGCTCTTAAAGCCATTTCTGGCAACATGGGAATTAACTTAAAGGAGCTCGTTTCCTTTTGTCGGTGTATCTACATTGTTTGGATTATGATCTTACTGTGGTCATGTTTATGGTTACACATTTGGTAGGTTAATAAACCTGTCTTTTTTGATAAATAGCCATTGTTTTTTGTTCTCAAATACATTTTTAAGAGCATAAACCAAAGTGAAAAAGAAACCCCAAGTTGTACATGACATTTTCCCTCTGCCCTGTTGCTCACTGAGCTTTTATTCATGTCATAAATGAAAATAATATACAATAAGAAATGACCAGCAGTAACTGGAAGAAAATACTCATGTATCTAAATCTTTTGTTGGTTTCTCTGTGACATTTAACCTATCACTTTAATGCAAATAGTTTTAATTGCCTATTTGCACACCATGTTGTACTAAGTGAGTTACCTACTGGGGTGTGCCTTCTGGGAGTTGATGATAAAAGCCCTGAAAAACTTCGTGTGAGTAGTTGCGAAAAGGTCACATAGATAATAACTTAACAAAAGATCTATTTAAAATTAATGAAATACTTGCTGTTTGTAAAAGTGAAGTTATATGGATTACGAAGGAATAGAGGCTGTGTTATTCATTTTAAACTGGTGACACTGGTAAAGGTCAGCTTTTGTTGAATAAGGAAGATGCTTAAGGATTTTATATCTGAATCATGTGAGCAAATTAGCTGGGAAAGAATAAGGCAGGATGATTCCATTTTCTTGCCAGAATTCGATATCAAAAAAATCAAAGTTCTCACTAATTCCAAAATGAACAGCTAAGTGCTTGTGTAAAGCACTAACACTAGAGGTTAAATGATAGAGGTGCGGAAGTGGATTATACACTGGGTGTGCTGGGTGAAGTATGCAAGCAAGGAAGCAGTTATTCTTGGATGCTTGGACCAGGTTCCAGAGAAGCGATGGCAGTGATGCCTGGGATGGGGAGTGTCAGGAGTGGGAAGGCGTCTGGAGAGCTCCAGCCTCGTCGGCAGGCCACGCACACAGATGACAGGGCCTCAGCCCTGGCCCAGCGGGGAGAGTGGACGGCTGCCGTGCAAGGAAGATAGGACTGCAGGCAGCGTGTCCAGAGCAGAGCGGCTTAAGACAGGGAACCCGGAGGTGGTGCCTGCATATCCCCGCTTTCTATTCCACTGAACTTCGGGGTCTAGATTGGAATTTTGAGGTCCATCTAACCCAAAGCCCTTTATGTAATAGATGGAACCCAAAGAAATCAAGCAGCTTGCCTAAGTTCCTACAACTAATTACAAAGTTGGAATGAGAAGACAGACTGCAAACTTATGGAGTAAAACTCTATTAGTTAATCTTAAAGATGTATAGCAACTGTTTTCCTTTTCCGTTAGATGACTAGACTTTTACTGCATGCATGGTTCTTCTCTCCTTCCTGAAAGTACTTATCCTAAGAGAAACATTTAAGTCAAATAACCTTAATATATCTTTTTTTTACCCACTTAGATTTGAGAACATTCAGTGTAATTGAGAACCCATTTCATGATGATCTGAATTAGGAGGAATATCGGTTTATGGCCAAACATCCTGTGCTTCTAGAGAATGATAATTATTTCTAGCACAGAGTAACATTCTACTAGAAAAACTCCAAAGAAGGAATTAATGTTTATTTTATATCCAAAATCAAGCTTAAAGAAAAAAGATGGTCAATATTTTTGACATTAGAGTGAACCCAATTTAGTTTTTCCCCCTCAGCAGTTACCCAGGAGAAAGCTTCAATTATTCATCATCGGTCATGCCAGTTTAGTGCAAAATATTCAGCAACAAAAATAGAATGAACTCATACAGAAATGGGAGTCTTGGTTCTGTGGCTGTTTACTCCCCGTGAGCCCTTAGTTTCAATTTCTGTCTTTCCCTTGTAACATAAGTTCAGCTGGTTCTTCTGTGTTTCCCCCTCCTTGGAACCCCACTCATCTTTCACAGTGTTACTGACTTTCTGAATCTTTCTCTCGTCCCAGAAGTCAGATCTCACTGTGCGTTTCTGAACCATCACTACATATTACTTGTGTATGTATTTAACTGCTATTTCACCTTGTCTTTTATTTTCCCTTTTGGCCTGCTCCGGGTCTTAGTTGCCACACTCAGGATCTTAAATCTTCCTTGCCTGCAGGATCTGGTTGTGGAATGATAACTCTTGGTTGGTAATTGTGGCATGTGGAATCTAGCTCCCAGACCAGGGAGAAAATGCAGGCCCTCTATATTGAGAACACAGAGTTTTAGCCACTGGACCACCAGAGAAGTGCCAACTATGTCTTTTAATATAGTTTTTTTTCCCCTAATTTTTTTGTCTTCCTTATTAGATTGAGAATGGCTGGAAGAAGGAGTATCCATTAATCTTTAGTAGACCTTAAAGTTCTTTGAATACCGCTGTCCCCTGTATCCTTTCCTGATGTGTCAAGAGACCTTTTGTGGGGTGGCTGCCCGAGTCCTTGTCTGTGTCCTGAGAGGCGGCACCCTATGTGGCCCACCAGGAAGCCCCTGCTGCCCCTTCACCTGCGGAAGACAGACAGCAGGCAGATCCAACCAGTCCATCCTAAAGGAGCTCAACCGTGAATATGCATTAGAAGGACTAATGCTGAAGCTCCAGTACTTTGGCCACCTACTTCGAAGAGCCAACTCACTGGAAAAGACCCTGATGCTGTAAAAATTGAAGGCAGGAGGAAAAATGGGGTGACAGAGGATGAGATGGTTGGATGGCATCACCGTCTCAGGGGACATGAGTTTGAGCAAACTCTGGGAGATAGTGGAGGACCAAGGAGCCTGGTGTGCTGCAGTCCATAGGGTTGCAGAGAGTCAGACACAACTTAGCTACTGAACAACAATGTTAGAATGTCAACAGTCTTATTCTATATGTTTACCTAAGATAGATCAAGTTAAGCCAACTTAATCTGCTAGAAAGTCATCCATCCTAGGAAATTCTGATACCTCTAAAATCTCTTGTCCAATATGAGTAATCATCTTTTTTTATCATTGACTACTCATCATTGTAGAAGTATGTCACACTCATCGCAGGTACTCACTTTGTATTTTTTTTTTAATCCTAAATGGTAAGCAACATAGCTTTTCTGTTCTAAGCAAAAAGGGAGATAAATTTTCCTGATGCAGATATTTGAAGGTGGAAAAGACAATGTTAGCTCACACACAAGCATTTCTCTTACTATTTTTGAAGAAATAATTTAGACAGGATATCCTGGCACACAAAATATCACCCTTACTTGAAACCTGAAGTTAAATGAGAAATAAAGTTCTTATTTCATTTTTTCTTTTTTTAAAAAAAAGCTCTTTATATATTTGAAATCAGCTTTGATATCACCTCGGGTCACAAAGAGTTGGACACGACTGACTGACTTTCACTTCACATTTTTGATGAGTTAAATGGCTTGCAGAAATATTGTTGCATTATGTTTATGACTTTCCTCTGATCTACTTTTTTATAGTATTAGAAATCTAGTAAGCTTATTATTAAGGTATGTTACAAGATACTCTTGCATTGATTTCTTGCATTCCTACTCACCTTACTGGGTATGCCAAGAATACAAGGCCCTGACTGATCTTTATCTGGGCCATTTCTCTGGGGTATGTTTGTAATGAACAGCTTCTAGGGACAAGGTAATATCTCCCTTTCAGAAGAGCAGTCTTGCTTTGTTATTGTTACTGTTCAATCACTAAGTCATATCCGACTCTTTATGACCCCATGGACTGCAGCACATCAGGCTCCTCTGTCCTTCATTATCTCCCGGAGTTTGCTTAAATTCGTACCTGTTGAATCGGTGATGCTGTCTAACTGTCTCATCCTCCGTTGTCCCCTTCTCCTCCCACCTTTGATATTTTATCATCTGTGCACATGCTAAGTCATTTCAGTTGTGTCTGACTCTTTGTGACCACTTGGACTGTAGCTTGCCCGTCTCCTGTGTCCTTGGGATTCTCCAGGCAAGAATGAATGAGTTGCCATTTCCTACTTCAAGGGTTTCTCCCGACCGAAGGATCAAACCTGCCTCTCTTACATCACCTGCATTGGCACGCAGGTTCTTTACCACGTGCGCCACCTGTGAACCCCCAAACACCACTTGTTGTTGTTCAGTCACTGAGTCATGTCTGACTCTCTCTGAGCCAGGCTTCCCTGTCCTTCACTATCTCTGAGTTTGCTCAAGCTCATGTCCATTGAGTCGGTGATGCCATCCAACCATCTCATCCTCTACCGCCCCCTTTTCCTCCTGCCCCCAGTCTTTCCCATCCACAGGGTCTTTGCCAGTGAGTTGACTGTTTGCATCTGGTGGTCAGAGTACTGGAGCTTCAGCATCAGCATCAGTCCTTTCAATAAATAATCAGAGTTGATTTCCTTTGGAATTGACTGGTTTGATCTCCTTGCTGTCCAAAGGACTCTCAAGAGTCCTCCAACACCACAGTTCAAGAGCATCAATTCTTCTGCGCTCAGCTTTCTTTATAGTCCAACTCTCACATCCATACATGACTACTGGGAAAACCATAGCTTTGACTAGATGGACCTTTGTCGGCAAAGTAACGTCTCTGCTTTTTAATATGCTGTCTAGGTTTGCATAGCTTTTCTTCCAAAGAACAAGCATCTTTTAATTTCATGGCTGCAGTCACCATCCACAGTCACTTTTTGGAGCCCAAGAAAAGAAGATCTGTCACCGTTTCCATTGTTTCCTCATCTGTTTGCCTTGAAGTGATGAAACCAGATGCCATGATCTTAGTTTTCTGAATGTTGAGTTTTAAGCCATCTTTTGCACTCTCCTCTTTCACCCTCATCAAGAGGCTCTGAGTTCATCTTTGGTTTCTGCCATTAGGGTGGCATCATGTTCATATCTGAGATGGTTGATATTTCTCTGGGCAATCTTGGTTCCAGCTGGTGATTCATCCAGCCTGGCATTTCTCATGATGCACTCTGTTGGCTTGCTTACTGCCTGCTAAAAAACAGCAGCTTTTTGAAACTCATCATTCCTCTCCCAGAACACATCCTACTTTGTGTTCAAGGATCCGTATATGCTTAACCCACAAGAGCCCCCTGCTGTGCTGTGACTACTGAAGTTATTTATCTCTGACCCATGAAAAAATAATAATTTAACTTATTAGTTTATATATAGGGTGAAATACTAGATCAAACGAAATATAACACATACAGAAGAGTACACCAATTATAAGTTTGCTGCTGCTGCTGCTGCGTCGCTTCAGTCGTGTCCGACTCTGTGTGACCCCATAGACAGCAGCCCACCAGGCTCCCCTGTCCCTGGGATTCTCCAGGATTATCAAAAAGTATACACACCCGTGGTTACCATTTTCTGATCTTATAAAATAGATTCGTTTGGGCTGGTTTTGGACTTTGTATCAGATCAGATGAGTCGCTCAGTCGTGTCCTACTCTTTGCGACCCCATGAATTGCAGCACGCCAGGCCTCCCTGTCCATCACCAACTCCCGGAGTTCACTCAGACTCACGTCCATCAAGTCAGTGATGCCATCCAGCCATCTCATCCTCTGTCGTCCCCTTCTCCTCCTGCCCCCAGTCCCTCCCAGCATCAGAGTCTTTTCCAATGAGTCAGCTCTTCGCATGAGGTGGCCAAAGTACTGGAGTTTCAGCTTTAGCATCAATCCCTCCAAAGAAATCCCAGGGCTGATCTCCTTCAGAATGGACTGGTTGGATCTCCTTGCAGTCCAAGGGACTCTCAAGAGTCTTCTCCAACACCACAGTTCAAAAACATCAATTCTTCAGCGCTCAGCCTTCTTCACAGTCCAACTCTCACATCCATACATGACCACAGGAAAAACCATAGCCTTGACTTTGTATAAATGGAATCAAACCTTTATCTCAGAGGGAGACACTACTGAACTATATACTTAAAAAGAATAAAGATGCTAAAATTTATGCATTTTTTTTACCATAATGAAAATGGTTTCTAAGTTATCAAAGGTTGTTGTTGAATCACGCGAATACACCGGGATTCTTGGCCCCCAGAGGAGAAGAATTCAATCCGGGGCTAGAGACGAGACTTGATCGCTCAGAGCTTTTGTGTAATAAAGTTTTATTAAAGTATAAAGGAGATAGAGAAAGCTTCTGACATAGGCATCAGAAGGGGGCAGAAAGAGTACCCCCCTGCTAGTCTTCAGCTGGATGTTATATAGTCACTAGCAGTCTGTTAATGAAAGAAAGGAATGTCTTAAAGATCAGAATGGCACCAAATGGTTTATCCTGGGCCATAAAATAATTAACTTGAATCTTAAAGAAGGGCAGACCACCATACAAATAGTTTCATTTACATAGATTAGGGGAACAATATCTGAGTATAACATACTGGTTTGTCAAGTAGGTTCTGGGCCAAGAGGAGGAACCGACTTGGAGACAGAGTTTGGGGTAAAGGCCTAGTACATTAGCATAGCTTAAGACAAACATTTCCATAAGAAAAAGGCATTGGTTACCTCTAGGCTCAAGAATAGCTAACTTCAGGCGAAACCAGGTGTCATTATGGCAACACAGTATTTTAAGAGAAACCTCTCTTTAAATTTGTACAGAGAAGGAAAAAAATATTGCTAGTTTGTTTCCTCCTGCCGCTTAAGAGAGAGAAAAATGTCTGACACTTGCAGGCTATTTTCTCCATTTGGAGACCCCTCTCTCCTTGGGGACCCCTAGATTTCCTATCAACCTGCCTAGGAAATGACTCTCTCAGTTAGAAAGTCAATTCTGTGGCTCACCTGGATCACTTGTACAACATTGTCAATATAATTAACAGTATTACACTTAAAATTAAGAGGAAAAATTTATAAGTGTTTTTACCACAACTTTTTAAAAAGTGAAAAAAGATGCTCCTGTTTTTTTGTGATTTTTTTTTTTTCTCAACACTGACATTCCAAGCTCTTTGCTGCACTGTGTTCTTTAAAATTATAAAGTAATACTTTTTAATTAATTTTGATAGAAAGTTTCATAGTTTGTAAATGTGTTTATGATTAAAACCTTTGCATAAATTAAATTCTGACCATATCCAACAGAAATGGGTAAACATGAAGATATAAATATGTTTCTAATTACTTTAGAGAATAAGATTATATAATAGTTTTTATAAAGTAGTCACTGATTTTCACATAGTCACTGATTTCAGGGACTTAATGTCTCTGAAATATGTAGCCTATGATAAATTCAATTTCTAAAAATATTGTTAGCTTTTATAAACATTTTTTCTCTTATGAAATTTAAATGTACTTATGAGTTGGTCTTTTTATCCCACATCTCTTTAAAAAATCTAAGGAAACTTGAATTGATGCTTTTTTCTCTGCAGGTTTTCCTGTAATAGATAGATACATCAAAATAAGCATTCTTTTGAATTTTTTATTTAGAAAAAAATGTCTTTGTAGCATCTAAGTATTTAAAGGGTATTCCAGTAATGAACCTCTTTATACACCTGATCGTCCTGTCCATTCTTATTTTTATATCAAAGGCAGCCTTCAGGGGCATAACAGGCCACAAAATAGAAAAGTAGCTTGTTTGGCATGAGAGCAGGGAGAGACAGTGTAATTTCTTTGTCTCAGTGGCAGATGGTGGGTTGTGGACGGGGAGGATACCAGGGGTTTATGATCTCACTCTTCATATGTTTTTTTCTGTGTGAATATGTTTGTCAGCCTTAGGAATTAAAATTAATTGGTGAATTTACCTTTCCAGCTTCCTCCTTGAACATTAAAAAATGGCAGTATTGAGCCCTCACGCAAAAAAGAAAGCACAGTGAACAGTAAGATCTTGGTTGAAAGTAACCAAGGCGATCGTGAGAACCTTTAGATAGAGGTACTGTAGCGGTATGAAATACTGAGTAATACCTCAAAGCAAGAGGCAGTGAGCTTTTTCTGTAAAGGACCAGGTAGTAAGATGGTTAGGCGTTGAGGGCTGTCCAGTGTTTGGCCATCCTCAGCTCCACCATCATAGTTCGAAAGCATCTGTAAACAGCATGTAAAGGCATGAATTTAAAGTTTCCAGTAAAACTTTATTTACAAAAGCAGGCATGGGGCTGATTTTGGCCTCTTCAGGCCATAGTTTGCAGGCACATGCCTTAGAGTTTCAGTTATATCACCAAAATTACCACCTTAAAAGTAAAAATCAGGTGAGTTCAGCTCTCTCCTCCACCGTGTAATAAAGCAGATTATCTCCAGAGTGCTTTCTGGAAGCCAGTGTTCTGAAGGTCTGTGAAACCTGACTCTGCATCTGTCCTGGCAGGTCACATAATGTCTAGCAAGATTATAGCTGCTGCCCCTTCAACCGGCAAGTTAAAAAGTACTGTGAAAGGCACTCTCTTACTTCAGAGAACTGGTTTTATGACCATTAGAGAGTTGCGTTGTTAGAAATCATCTGCAAAGGAGAAATGCCAAAGGCCCCGGCACCCTGCACTGCTGGCAGAGCGTGGTCATTAAGGAGCCGCATCTGAAAAGATGCATGTCGTGCGTTAATCTAAACTGGGAAACCATCCTCTCAGCGCTGCCTTTGGCTCAGCTGAACTGCACAGGGACCAAGCTCTTCAGCACGCGCTGTGTTAGAAAGAAGAGCGTGGCTTCAGAAGAGCCAGTGTGTCCTTGGAGTCATTTTCGGCTTTCCTGTGTTGCATGTTTCTCATCTTTCCTCACAGACTGAGCCATGCCCCGCTCATGGCCGAGCCTGTCAGCTCCTGTGGCCTGTGTGTGTGCTGCTTCTTGGAAGAAGCCCCCATCACCTCGGTTAGCAGCCAGCGCCTTCTCCTGTCCAGCCTCCCTTTCCGTGAAGGCCGCCTCTCCTACACGTGCCCTGCGTGTAGCAGTCAGTATCGGCGCCTCAGTGTCTGCATCGATCCTTTTCTTCTGGAACGTGTTTTAACTTACCTTCTATTACACAAAATCTATTCTGTGTCTCCCAGAGCACAAATTAAGTCAGCACTCGTTGTTATGATTGTCATATAAATGTGTACCTGCCTGAGTTTTGATGGGCTGGCCCACAGCCAGAAGTCTAATTAAAGAGAAGAAAAGATGAAAAGTTTTATTTTTTAGTAACAACTCTGAACAATGACATAAATGGATCCTCTATAATAGCCCTCTATAATTTAATACTTGCTTTGATTATGAGCCTATTTTAAATGTGTACGTGAACACAACTAAACCAAACTTCTCTGGAGTAAATTGATATCCTAAAAAACAAGGGTAATGAATTATGCATTTTATATATCACTAGGGACTGGTATCTCGTAATTTAATAACCTTTAAATTTATTTGAAGATAAATTAAGATCTCTACATGATTCAGTGGCAGAAAGTCATTAGTGGTATAGCCTTGATGATCCCTTTTCCCTAATGACAAATTGATATATTCATATTCTTGTTTACATAATAATCTCTACGACTTTGTTTAATATGATCAGTTCCTCAGAGTCCCGTTAATACAGAAAGAACAGATAGGATCAGATTTTCATAGCACAGAGTAAGAAACCTTTGAGAAAGAGCTGTTAAGAATAAAACAGTCTTCTATTCTCTTACTAAATGTTGGCTGTAAACAGAATAAAGCACTTCTATTTATTATTTCCTACTTGTTCTAGACATTTAATATATCAATGTATAGTATCTTTTTAATTCTCAGTATCTTCTAATACAGTTATCATTTTATCCATAAAGAATCTTTGAGTGGCTAGTATGGGAGTTATATCAAAAAAATTATAGAGCTTTTATTTGTTCATTCAACTCAAAAATCTAGAAGAAAGTCATTCTTGAGGCAGCGTTTGATCCAGTGGCTCAGAGATGCCACCAAAAACTATTCTTTCCTTCACTCTTCCTGGTGAAGCTTCTCCATGGTGATGGCTTCATCCCAAGGCTGCCAGTCTTTGTGGAGCACATGCTGCCCTGCATACTTCCACTTGCAGATAAGCTCCTTTCCTGGTACTTGTCTTAAAAAGTTTCTTTCATTCATCCTTTAAAAGTTATCTCCTGTATCTCAGTGGCCTGAATTAAACAGTGTACCTACCCCTGAGTCTGGCTTCCCTGGTGGGCTCAGATGGTAAAGAATCTGCCTGCAGTGTGATCCCTGGGTTGGGAAGATCCCCTGGAGAAGGGCATGGCAACCCACTCTGGTATTCTTGCCTGGAGAATCCCATGGACAGAGGAGCCTGGCCGCCTACAGTCCTTGAGGTCCCAGCGTCGGACAAGACTTAGCGACTGCGCGCACATCCCTGAACCGTCACTTGAAAATGCGACTCCGTTGATAATTGGGTTAAGCAAACCTAGGATTGCCTTTAGTGCTGAGACGAGATAAATACTCTCCAAAGTGGGAGAAAGGCAGTGAGGTGAGTGAGGAAAAACTACTGTTGTGTGACAACCAGTCCTTGCTGCAGCTGTTCCTGGTTTTATATGCAAAATAACTTCAACAGAAATAGTAAGTTACACTGCTGTTTATTGTGTGCACCACATGCTAGGTAGACATTTGCTTTGTGGTTTAGATACGTTTTGGTCTTCAAAACCACCTTGAGAAATAAAAGGCACTAATCCTTATGTTGTAAGGAAGGTTAGAGAGATTGAACAGTTTACCCCAGGTTACATGCTAATCAGACCTAGATTGCTGAGGCCTAACTATCCATGCTCTTTTCACCATGTGATGCTGTATCAGTAGTAAACTAGAAGTTGTTTATAAAAACATTCTAAGAATTGTTTTAGAAATTTATCACTGAAGAACTCTAGAAAATAATCCATCCTGTCTTGGCTTAGTATGCGGTATATCCATACAGAAATAAGCCTTGGTAAGACAGAGTTACAAAAGAGGAGTTATTATCTCGTTTTACACATTTTTGAGTACCACCATTTTACTGCAGTGGTCAGGTGGGGTACTCTAGGCTACATGCATACATACATATGCAAACATGTATGCACATGTGCTGCATATATGATTATTAGATAGATCACATGTTCAAAGAGGTTCTTTAAAGTGGCCCAGTGAAAATGACAAAAAATTCTCCAGACAGGAATACTGGAGGGGGTTGCCATGCTCCCTGCCAAGGAAGCTTCCCAACCCGGGGATCAAACCTGCATCTCTTATACTCTTGCATTGGCAGGCAGGTTCTTTACCACTGGCACCACCTGGGAAGCCTCTGTTGGTCTACAGTCTTCTCTATTAAGAATTGCTCCTTTGCAAATTATTTTTTAAAATGATGCAGTTTGTAAGGCAGCGGTGTTACAGAAGCATCTTATCAAGGTGAGCTCCGAGTTTTAAATGTACTAAGTTTTATTTTGGAATCTAAAGACTTTTATGGCCTCTGTCAGGTGCCAGTGATTCAGTGTTATCCTTTTCTAAACGTTAATTTTGAGCAAGTACTTGAAAAGCATAGTTCCAACCATTGGAGAGGAGCTAAGGAAGAAATGACTAAAATTAATAAAAAATTTCATATGTAGATTGTCTTCATGGGTAGCTTATAAGCTACATGGAAGAGATTGTTTTTTACATTATTTACTCATTCATCCAAGAATGCTTATTGAAGTATGACATTCTGGACATCCTGTGGCGTTTGCTGAAACTAGCCTTCTGACTAGAGGTGCAGTGCTCCTCACTGGGTTTACAGGCTGGGCTGGGGGTTGAGGAGGAGTAGGTGAAAGTCTACATTTAAATAGAGCAGGAGGCAGAGGAAAAGTGCTGAATGTGAGCTAATTTTGGAAAGAAGAAATATTAGGATTCCACAGAACACTGAGGTTATGTCATATGCTGCTTTAATCAAATTCCAGGAAAGATTTCTTTCATTTGAAAGTTATTCCAAATGAATAAACAAAATGCTGTATGGTTTCAAAATTAGAAG
Organism: Bubalus bubalis; assembly: GCF_019923935.1. Taxonomy (NCBI): domain Eukaryota; kingdom Metazoa; phylum Chordata; class Mammalia; order Artiodactyla; family Bovidae; genus Bubalus; species Bubalus bubalis. The sequence goes on along the minus strand of NC_059165.1, from coordinate 2,461,720 downwards.
GGTACACTTCTTCTAAACTAGACCAGTGTATCAATAAATGTATCTAACAGTATATGAGAATATTGGCCCAGGAAGTAACTTGAACTAAATATTGATTTCAAGTCCATTTTAATAGACATTTTTTGCCTATTAAAGTTGAAAAATTAGTGGTTAATTTTGCTGTTTACTGTTGCATTTAGGTTTTTTTTTTTTTTTTTTTTTAAGAAAATTAAGTCAAGCTTGACAGAAGCTATTTCAGTAATGTTCTTAGTAATAAGTTTGATATTCTCTTTGGAAGAACAGAAAAAAGTAAATAATCGGACACCATTAAGATTACTTTTGAAGCATATAGCTTATCGATTTCGTAAATAGTCCACCTAAATTTGTATAATGCTTGATTTATGAATAGGGGAAAGATTTTAGAAAAAACTTTCTAAGGAGAGTTAGGCTGGTGTTTGTTTTCTTGAGACTCTCATTAAAGAAAAAGCCATTTAATCTTCACCTCTAGAGTTGTTCTATTTAAGGAGGCTAGATCCCTGGTGAAGAGTATCAAAAACATCAGGAAATAACAATTAAAATGCTAATCCCTCTTGCAAAACTCTGGCTTAATGTCTGAGGTTCTAATAGACAGAAAAAGTAGGAATGACTGTTTTTAGAGAACGTTCATTCAATATATTTTGACTAGGTGTTGTTTTACTTTGTTGACTAATGCAGTGCATTATAATGTGCATTAGCAAGGAGAAGTGACCGAGCTTTAACCGTTAATGCCATGCTGTTAGGGCCTGTGTCTAAGACTGTCCTGTTTAGTCTGGTAGTCACTGGCCATATGTAGCTCCTGAGCTCTTGAGTTTTGACATGTGTGCTTCTAAAAGATGAACTGTGAGTTTCACTCAATTTTATATGATTTAAATTTAAAAATTTCATTTCCAGTACTATGATTCAGTTATTGGAAAAATTTAAGTATAAAATTTTTGGAACAACGTAGGTATGTGAATCTGCGTTTTTTAACCATGAATTTGATGAAATCTAAATACAGATCAAATATTTCTGATGGAAATTTGCATCTAAATTGAGATGTTCCATAAATGTAAAATGCACAACATGTTTTAAAGAGTTAAGATGATGAAATGTAAAATATTTTCACCATAATTTTATAATAATGCATGTTGATTTAATAATATTTTATACATAAATCGACCCAGAGGGAGAGTATGGGGAGGGAGGAGGGAGGAAGGTTCAGGATGGGGAACACAGGTATACCTGTGGCGGATTCATTTCGATATTTGGCAAAACTAATACAATATTGTAAAGTTTAAAAATAAAATTAAAAAAAATAAAAAATAAAGTTAACTACAAAAAAAAAAGAGCTGAAAAAAAAATAATATTTTATACATAATGGAACTAAAGAAAAATGTATTACTTCAGTCACTTTCACCTTTTCATTGTTGTTACTTTTAAAAATGTGGCTACCAGTATATTTGAAATTTCTAAGTGGCTTGCATTACACTTCTTGTGGAACATGCTGGTTTGAGGAGTTTCTCTCAGATATCACTGGAATCCATTTGATGCATGAAAATGCAATCTGGCTTAGCATCTAAATCTTATCAAACTCATAGCCTTTTTTTTTCATGGTGTTACTCTATTTATCATGGTGTTAGTAATCTCAGTTTTTTAAGCAATCACTGAATCTGGTAACTAATTCAATATCATTTACTTTTTTATTTAACTCATAATAATTATAATCTTTTATCTGGTATTAGAGACAAAAGGATTTCTTAGAAAATTTTAGCCAAGTAGATTGGTGAGAAATTATGACCGAGGAAAAAGTATGACTGAATATTGTTATGTGTTGAGTAATATACAGTGTGAAGCCCTTGCAGTACTTAATCTGCATCTAAGAGAATTCATAGTGTCTGCTTTCTAATAAGATGTGTTCTTTTCATGTTTTCTTTTATCCTCCTCTTAAATGAGCAGAAAGTATGGTTAAATGTGTAATGCTTTTTGTTCTGGAAGGTGTATCTAATAGGTGATAAATATGACTTTCATCGTGATCTTCTCTTGTTGTTGATTTTTCTAGGAGGTGATTTCCTCACGTTTCTGAGAAAGAGGAAGGACGATATAAAACTCAAACAATTAGTGAAATTTTCATTAGATGTTGCTTCTGGTATGGCCTATCTCGAGAGTAAAAACTGTATACACAGGTAAGGAGAATATTTTTAAAACATTTTCCAGGTCTGTTAATAGGATATTAGAAAACTGATGTATTTGCTATCATAAAGCAATGAATTTTCTTTCACAACATGTATTTCTTGTTGGTTTTCATATTTTGTGTGAAAGCATTCTTTGACATTTTATAGAAACACTTGTTGTCTGTCTTCCTGAGGTAACTCCTTATTAGACAATTATTTACTAATTAAAAATTTATTATAATCATGAATAGCATAGTGATAAGAAGTGCCTCAAGCTAATCATATAAGCAGCTATAATCTTATAACTGAATAATATTGTTTCATGTGTTCTTCCCCCTTTTTAAAGAAATTACTTATAAAGTTATGGGAAATCTTAATAGTAAAATAATTCTTGACTGTGTATGTGGCCAAGGGTAAAAAGATTTTAGCACACTAGTTATTTCAAAGGAGATTTTAGCAAACTTGCTCTAATTATATTAAGACCAGCAACTTGGTCTTACTGCCTTATAGACTGTGGTTTTAGTTGCTCATAGCTGAAAGTATTTTTTTTTTTTTTTTGCTAAATGTGAATAAAAATTAAGATCTCTTGTAGGATTCATGTCAGAGCCTAAATATGGCCGTGTATATACTTGAAATAAGGTTTAGGATTTGATACAGTTTTTATCTGCTGGAAGCAGCACATGATACTGTTTAATGTGGGGAGGGTTCATTGTCAGATGAAACCATTATGTACTTTAAGTTGGTTGGTTATTGAGATGTATTTTTTCCTCATGTGTTTCACCATGTAGCCTTTGACCTAATATTCTGGTGAGGTTGTACAACGTAGAGTTGCAGCAGAACAAAGTTATAGTCACCTGAAATATACATTTATTTGATCTCAGTGAACATTTTTTACTTAATGACCCCCCCCAGTTTTGCTTAGTATTCAGTTTTATTCTGAAACTAAAATTATAGCTTATGTTTCAAATATGGTTCAACAATCACATGTGTTTTAAAATACGTTTCAGTAGGGATATTCAGTTCAGTCACTCAGTCTTGTCCGACTCTTTGCGACCCCATGGACTGCAGCACGCCAGACCTCGTCCATCACCAACCAACTCCCGGAGTTTACTCAACTCCATGTCTATTGAGTCAGTGATGCCATCCAACCATCTCATAGGAATATTATATTTCTGGAAATTAAGACAATGAAAACTAAGTCACCATCATATTCCTGTTTTACTTTCTATCAATAGTGACTGTATTTACTTTCTATAAATGTAGATCGAATTACAATGTAATAGATATTTGAAAAGACTCTAAAAAATTGGTTTTGGACAGGAATTGTGTAATGACTTTGTTACTTTATGTTAAAAGTAACAGGAAAGGATTGCCCTTTACTTAGAGAAAACCTGTAATTTTGATTGTTCACATGTTAAAGTTACTTTGGGTATCAAATGCTCTACTGTAGTTTTTTATTCTGTCTCAGATTTTTGTAAAACTGGTAGACTATCAATGACTTTAAACCATAATAAATACCCATTCTTGAAACTGTTGTATTGTCAGTTACCAATAACACTCTTTAATTGCTGGTGTGTTGTGGTTGAGGGAACTGCTGATTCAATTTCTTGCTGCTTTTTAGTGATGGCTTTTCTTGCAGATGGATGACTGTATTTTTTTTAAGTGCTTCTATCATCAGAATTGAAACCATTCTAAATTGCTGATGGCAGTTAACTTTTAAAAATTTGTCCCACTTACAAAATCACAACATTATCTGCTATAATTTTTATTTTCTCCTTTTGCTTAAAAATGTTCATGCATTTACAAATTTTTGAAAGTCAGCCCACGCTTGAACACCTAGCTTAGAAGACTGTCCCTAGTCCTGTGCTGCTTGCCTGTGAGGAAGGCTCCTGACTGCACGTCTTGAGTGGCGGTGCTGAGAGCAGGTTTGACAGACAGGCCTCGGCGACTGTCTGCATGGCGCATTGAGAAGGATTCCAGGGCCAGTGACGGAGCCCCGTGATTGATGAGTCACATCTGTTAGGGTGCTCACCAGCATTAACATAAACCCCCCAGATTTGTCACCTGTCACATAGAATGTCTTTGTCTTTAGTTTCATAAATACATTTTGGATATGATATTTTGCTAGCTGTATTATAGCAACATGTAGTATTTTTCTGTACTCACTTTCACTGATAACCTTCTAAACTATCTACTGTTCTTTTCTTGTTAATCATGATTACTGGATGAATTTTATGGTATCTCTAGCCAGTGGTCTTTTGTTTCTCTTCACACTTATGTAAATGATCTTTTGGATGAATTCAGTATTTTTTTTTTTTTTTCATTTTAGTATCTCACCAATACATGATGCTTATATTGAGAAAGTAAATCATTCTTTCTGCTGATTTCATGGAAGTGACTTGTGCTGTGGAACTGTGTTCCTCTATGTCTAATTCTGTGGTAGCAGTAGTAATTGCAGTGGAGTTTTAATTGATTTACATTTAATAGATATATTCAAGACATGCATTTTTTTCTAAGAAATAATATATATATATATATTTATGTAGTATAAATATACCATAAATATATAAAAATAACATATATAGTATATACTACAGTGAAGAGTATTTTTCCTCATTGGGGAAATTTTAGTGAGGTATTTCAAAATTCAATTAAAATTTCTAAAGTGTAATTGAAAGTTTCCTTTCAGTTTTTCAAGAAATGAAGAAAGACACCAAGCTCCAATCTTGACATCCCCAAATATATATAATACATGTCCATGAATTCTAAAGTGTTTGTCCTACAAATCAAAGCAAAATATTAAATATACTTTAAATTTTATATGAAGTTATAAATTTATAACTGTTCACTGATTAGAGGTCACTGGAATTCAGAACCTGAAAATATTTTTAATTGTGTTTCCCCAAAATAGTATTTTCACTTTGGTGGGGGATGCATTTCTTTACTTTAGCTTTGTTTTGTTTTGATTACCATGAGAAAAGCAGAGCAGTGTTTCATTATAGATAAAAACATGTGACCTATAAAATGGAAACAAGTAATTGCATAAAGAAATGGCCTGCTTTTGGAGAATGTTCTTGTCTCCGTCTCACTTCCGGAAGTGTTCTTTTGGCACACTAAGCTTCTAACAAACCATTTCTGTTTAGAGTGTTGGATATTTTGTGTTTCAGTTTACGTGAAATCAACCCCATTTACTTTATAATTATTCAGTAAGCCAATGTGAATTTTTTTTTCTCCCTTTTCATACAAATGTTTGAAGTACACTGACAAACTTTGAGAGGGGATGTTACTTACAATGGCATTAGATTGCTAGGTATCACTCTAAAAAGTATTAAACCTGATTATTCTGAATGTTAAGTGGGTTGAGGGTTGACCTTATAGTAGATTTAAATGGTAATGGCATTTATGGTTTTATTGCTGATGAATTCTACTGCAAGATTTATTTTTATTTGGGTTTATTTTTAAGAACTGGTTTTGGGCTGTGTTCTTTGTCAATGAAAAGTAAAGGAGGATAAACTCTTGAATGCCATGTATTTGAGTAAAAGACCATACTCTGTTGGGAGTGTTGGAAGCATTTCTTAATTTCCTGATATTGTATGTCATTGTCAACGCCAGAAAAGGTGTTTTGGGAGACTACTATAGAATGTGATTTCTTTTTCTATTTTAAGTCTTACACTGATTCCTCTTAATTTTTGATTACTCTACCACAATGATGCTTTTTTGTTATGAAGTAAGATTAACAACTCTACAAATTAAAGTATAGAAGACAAAAATATTTTATTGTTTAGTAAAGGTTTTGCTTGTCCATTGAGAACAGTGATGTTTCCGGTACTTCATAAACATGGATAGTAGCCTATTCTGTACCAGGGTGATAACAACATGAGAATCATGGTCCCTGCCTTCAGGTGGATGTAACAAAATAATGCAAGGAGATACTCAGTTTAGTGACAACACGTCCAAAGCACCATAGGAGTAATATCAAGAAGGTCTAATATGATGTGTCATTGTGGGAGCTGTGTTGGGGAGCAATTGGAAAGTTTTGTGGAGGTTATTGTTGAGTGATACTTGATGGATGGGCTTATCACTGAATACAAGGGGAAAGAATATTCTTGCTGAAGGAAAGTTGAAAACAAAGTTTTGTATTTCATGAGAAGGCGTGATTTAATCCTGAAGTACAGAGAGTTCAATATTATCAAAATGGGACGTCCAGGGAGCATTGTGCTGGGCCAGATAAACAGGGCCTTTCTTACCCGGGGCCGTGTGATGCCATTTAATTTGGCTAAACCTGGGAATGTCTGCCCTGTGTTCAGATAATTTTAAGATGGTTAAAAATCTATGGTTTTTAACTGAAAAAGGAAAGTAATTTCAAAAGAACTTATAAAACCTTGAAAAACATAATCTTGTGAAAAGATGTGGGTATGAGACCAATTTTATTTTTAAGTTTCAATGGAAAAACAAAATAAGGAAAGCTAAGATTGCTAGAAAGGAACATATTACATTTCTCTTGTATGTTCTAGAAGGAGATTGTTTCATCTAATGATTTCTGATAGGGTAGCCATGTATACTTTTTAAGATAAATGTAAGATGTCACTTATTTTGGGGTTTTGTGATTTCATGTTTTATGAAGATTTGGTATGATAGTGATCATTTATGTTTTTCCCTTTCTTGAGAGTTTTTCTTTATTTTTTAAAAATGCAACTGAATACCTAAAATCTGAGTTTTTTCTAAGGTTTTAATGTACTGGAAAAGCATTCTTTTGTATAATGTATCTTCATATTTTCTTTAATCTCTTCTGTGTCTCATGATCTGCCATATATTTAATAGGAACAATCTTAAGATCACTTTACAGATTAAGTAATTGAGGCTCAGAAAGATTAAGCAAATGTGTGACCGCACCCTGACACATTGCTGTTCCAGTGTTCTGTCTCAATCAGCTATTCACAATCCTAACAGCTGACATTTACTGATTACTGAATACTAGGTATTATGCTAATCAGGTGCTTTAGATGCAATATATAGAACATAAACTTTAGGAGGGCAGTAATTTTCAGTTATATTATTTGCTCTTGGATTCCAAAAGGCTAGAACAGTGCTTGGCACTTAAAGGAGAATGAGTGAGTCCTCAAGGCAACAGTAGGTACTGTGTTGGGCCCATTGTAACATGAGGAGAATTACGGTTGGGAAGGTTGAGTATCTTGCCTAAGATCATATGAGAAGAACATGGTGGATCCAGAATGTGGACCCTGGGAATCGGTTTTGAGAGCCCCAACTCTGAATCTACCCTAGACTCACCTGCTCTGCACAAGCCATGCGTCTTCTGACCAATCAGGAAATTCAGGGCAGAAGGTGCTGTTTGGTGTGGTGGCTCAGCTTATGATCAACATCTGGTTTCTTTATGATCACAAGTAAAAACAGAAGAGGATGCTGAAGCCTGTGAAACGTAATTTTAGAAAGACATAACAAGATTTTTCTGTTGTTTTTTTAATGAACAGTTGCTGAAATGCAGCAGTATTTTGTTATTGCTTCTCCATTTAATTAGAGCTTGAAATTTTGTTTTTTTCGTTTTTATACACTATTGTTTAGATACCCCCTTCTGCTTTATCTGTTAATTAAAAACACAAGATTAGCATAGAAATGTGATCATCTCAGTTGACTAAGCATTTATGACTGATTCTCTTGTTCTAACATCTGATTACAATTTTGAATATATTAAGCTGTACTTTTATTTTTAGCTTCTAAAACCATTTTGCTACAGTACAAAAAGGAATGCTCAGTAATTTTAAATGTCTCAAAAATATATAGTCCTCTCTACTTTAACCTTTTTTTTTTTAATCTAGTGGCTTGGTATTCACAAGAACACCTTTCTAAAAATTACTTACCCTGCTACTTTATTCAGTGTCAGAATTTCCTATTGCTAATTTCATTCATTTTCATTAAGGGATTTTTTTTACCTTAAGTCACATGTATGTTTCCAGGAATGAAAAAGACCTTCTATTATACTGGAATCAATTAACAAATTGGCTTGAGTTAATGTACCAGAGTATCCATCTGCCTTCTGGAAAAACAGAAATGGGGGATTTGGGATAGCAGGTCACAGGAAAAATGAGTTTTGATTTATGGTTACTAGTAGGAAAGATGTACCATATGTAGGATACTATTCAGGAATTCTGCTCAATCCAATAAACAGAATAAAAGTCCTCGAGAGGAAGCAGAGGAGTACGTGAGTGGTTTCCTGGTTTAGTGAGGACTAGTCTTGTCTTGTGTTACATAGAAATGGTAGAAGGAAATTGGCCTATACCTCATTCTCTGTTATGTCTGATTTTTATTCACTTAATTGCATTAAGTACATTCCTGGTTCAGAATGTCTAAAGTGATCTTTTACTTTCAGTTCAGTCGCTCAGTCGTGTCCAACCCTTTGTGACCCCATGGACTGCAGCATGCCAGGCCTCCCTGTCCATCACCAACTCCTGGAGTTTACTCAGACTCATGTCCATTGAGTCAGTGATGCCATCCAGCCATCTCATCCTCTGTCATCCCCTTCTCCTCCTGCCTTCATCTTTCCCAGCATCAGGGTCCTTTACTTTAAACAAATGCAAATAGGTGGGTCACCATTTTCTCTTATGGCCTTTCTGATTATGAAGAACAGAAACTGCTGAAGCTAAACAATAGTAAGTGTATTAGAAGAAAATAGAGTTATCTCATGAAACGGAAACAGCAGGAAGTTCAGCCAGCTCTGGGCATCACTGCAGTTAGGACCTGGGAAGCAGTCAGGAACCAGAGCATATTCTCTCTCTGCTCACTCTCTCTGTTCACTCGGTCTTCCACTGTTTCTCCTTGCTGTGTTGCTGCTTCATTTCCCTCTTGCTCTGAAGACTACGTTCCTCTGTCCTATCTTCAGAGGTCATTCTGGTGACATCCAGGTTACCACCTTCCAAACCCCACATCTGCAGATACTGAATTAGTCTTTGAGGTCTGGTTTCAGATTCTTGGCAGTAAGAATTGACTGACCCAGCTTATATTAAGTGTTTGTGCTGTGCTTAGTCGCTCAGTCGTGTCCGACTCTTCCCAACCCCGTGGACTGTAGCCCACCAGGCTCCTATGTCCATGGGGATTCTCCAGGCAAGAACACTGGAGTGGGTTGCCATGCCCTCCTCCAGGGGATCTCTCCCACCCAGGGATCAAACCCAGGTCTCCCACATTGCAGGTGGATTCGTTACCGTCTGAGCCGCCAGATAAGCCTATATTTAGTGTTTATCCTATTTTTAATCAATAACATGGCTAGACAGAGAAAAGTAGGCAGGATGATGTTTACATAGATTTACAGGAGCTGATTACTGTGTTGTTCTCTGTCCATGGAATTTTCCAGGCAAGAATTCTGGCGTGGGTAGCTGTTTCCTTCTCCTGGGGATCTTCCCAGCCCAGGAAGTGAACCTGGTTCTCCCACATTGCAGGCAGATTCTTTACCGTCTGAGCCACTTAGGATGGTATAATACTCAGAGGGTGGAGCCTGGACTAAGCAGGCTTCCAAAAAGAATGGTTGCCATGCATTCATTGAGTGCTTCCTATTTGGCAAGTACATTCATTATCTTATTTAGTCCTCATACTTCTATGGCCATTTATCTCTACTTTAGAGTAGAAAAAATTGAGGCATCAAAGTATAATAAGTATGTTGTCCAATGTCATACACCTGATGAGTGGAAGATCTGAGTCTGGATCAAGTGGGTGACAAAGCCTGGGAAACTAAGCAGAGCACTTCAGCTCCATGCTAGCTATAATTTCCTGTTTCTTCCCTTTTGTGAATATGATCAGCCATGTGGGCACCTCTCACAAGGAAACCATTTAATAAATGGGATTTAGAGAAAGCCTCGCTATAGGGATGAGAGACTCCTTTTTAAGTCTTTGCTCTGTCTTTTCCTGGGATGGTTCATCCCCACACAGTTCCATGGTGCAGGGCTGGTGGGTTCACTCCTTCCTGCAGAAGGTCCACGCAGTCTCCTTGAATCCTAGCTCACAACACATCCATACAACAGACGGGAGATTAAGCCCAGAACTGTGCAATTGGGTTCGTGATTACCCCAGAAATTTGGGTAACCATTGGTCGAATTAATGTTCCGAAGTAAAACCTTGTTTACACTAGAGCAGCTAGCTTTTCCTAATTATTCTGGTCAAGTAGAAATTCTGGCCTTTGAGGAGTCCATTAGAACACAGACGACATAGAAACAAGCTTAACCTTCTTGCTTGCTTTTTTGTTCTTGTTGTTTTCGGGGGTTTTGGGGGTTTGTTTCCTGTTCTCTGGCCTCCAAGGAAGGATCAGAGCAATCAACATATGGAACTGGAGAACTCAAGCCTGAGCCACTCACTGGGCATGACTCACCTCACTGAGAATTACTACGGGCTTTATCCAGTATACTTCCCTGGTGGCTTAGACGGTAAAGCGTCTGCCTACAATGTGGGAGACCCGGGTTCAATCCCTGGGTCGGGAAAATCTCCTGGAGAAGGAAATGGCAACCCACTCACAAGTATTCTTGCCTGGAAAATCCCATGGATGGAGGAGCCTGGTGGGCTATAGTCCAAAGGGTGGCAAAGAGTCAGACACAAGTGAACCACTTCCCTTTCACTTTGTCCAATTATTATCCTTAATTTTTTTAATTTGGTAAAATATAGAAGCACAATGAGAGACCCTTTTCACTCCACGATTTCCTTTAAGTGTCACTGTGCCAGTCTGATTGTCTCCTGCATTGCCAACTAGCCTGCAAGCTTTCAGAGCCATTTAACAGCTTCAGCACAGTGGTTAAGACCACAGGTTTGGCGCTGGAATGCTCAGAATTTGAATCCTGGCTCCATGGCACATCAGCTGTGCGACTTTGGAGCCCTACCCCGCCCCACCCTCGCATTCCCTGTAACCTTTACCTGCTTTACTTTGATCAGTCCGTATATGACCTGACATTTATCTGTGTCTACATATGCACCTACATGTGTATAAATATATGAGGAGTATCCCAGTGGTGCTATAGCTGTATGTGCCTGTGTGTGCTCACTCTGTCATTCATGTCCAGCTCTTTGTGACCCCATGTAGCCTGCCAGGCTCCCCTGTCCACGCGATTTCCCAGGCAGGAATACTGGAGTGGGTGGCCATTTCCTTCTCCAGGGGATCTTCACGACCCAGGGATCCAACCCATGTCTCCTGAGTCTCCTGCATTGGCAAGTGGATTCTTTACCACTGAGCCACAGGGAAGCCCACATAGACATATATAAATCAAGTGAATACGGGTTTACTTTTTATTTTCTACCTCAACTAGAGTGTAAGCTCCATGAGGATAGAGGCTGTTGCCTTGTTCATTCCTTGATCCAGAGAATAGTTACCAGCATCTAGTTTTGGTGTTCAGTAAAAGTTTGTTGAATGGATGACGATTAAAGTTACTGTACTTCTGTCTCTTCTGATATAAAATGAAGACAATAATATTCTACATGACATACTGAGTAGTGTTAGGGCAAGGCTACTTGAGTAGGAAAGGGGTCTCTCTAGGACCTCCAATAAGAAACATCCCCCCAGACTTTCCAGAGGTCACAACTTAGCAGAAAGAGACCACCACAGCTATACCATTGGATGGACATACTGATCACACTCAGTTGTCTATTTAGCCAAGGGTACAGAAACTTTGGAAAAGGGTGGCCATGTAAAGCAAAGCAAATGCAGAATATCTCCGTTCACCTCACCGTGGTTTCCAGAATCTCTAATGATGGCACAGCCTGCACAGGATAGGGCCTTACTGCATCTGAGCAGCTCATCTTGCTAATGCCGTGGTGTGGAGCTTATGACACCATTCACGGAGTACTTATACATCTGTGTGATTTTGCTTAATGTGATGTTTTAAACATTGGGCTCCATTGGTTCTTGTTGTTGTAACAGGCTACATCCTCACCCTGAGGAAAAAACGAAACGAAAGCCTGGGTATCTCCAGTCAGGTGCCTCTGTCTCCAGCCCTTTTCTCCACAATTTGCTGCCTTGCTCTCATTACCTGTTAGCTATGTGTTTCCAACCTGGGTGTGTTTGTGCCAGACACTCGTCTAGATGCTATGGCTAGTGCAGTACAGCCGAGGATGACAATTTTCCCTCTCCCCTCCTAGATTCTTGACTGAGACCTCCCTGTAATGGAAGACACATTAACAGTAGAATAACTGAAGTTTAATAACAAGTCCACCTCCTGTATGTGTGGGAGATACACAGGAAAACTGAGTAACTCCCCCAAATAGCCCAAGCCACCACCTTAAATACCATCACCAGCTAAAGACAAAAGGAAGATATTGGAATGAAGGGAGACCAGTTATGTAAAGTAACCAGGAAAAGCACAGTCAACAAGGGTAAGGCAGCTATGCAGACTTTTTAAAATCCGTCTTCTCCATTGGTAAGAGATTTCAGAGATTTAGTTCTTCCTTTCTTCCTGGTACAGACAGGGAGAAGTGAAGTGAAGTGAAGTGAACGTTCCTTGGTTGTGTCTGACTCTTTGCGACCCCGTGAACTATACAGTCCATGGAATTCTCCAGGCCAGAATACTGCAGTGGGTAGCTGTTCCCTTCTGCAGGGGATCTTCCCAGCCCAGGGATCAAACCCAGGTCTCCCACATTGCAGGCAGATTCCTTGTCAGCTGAGCCACCAGGGAAACTGAGAGGAACCCTTACAAATGGAAATTTCCCTTCTAAATGTAAATGCCTCTTACAAAATGGTAACTACTTAGTTTTCAGAGCTTCTTCTGTGTCTGCTCAAATAATCAGCTCAAAATAATCTTACAGTGTAAAAGGCATATTTTGGGGTGGCAAATTTTGCTCCCTTCAGTGGTGAATAAACAAAACTCTCCCTTTATGGAGCTCACAAAAGTGAGGGGAAGCAGGTAATAAACACATTTGAAAAAGAATAAGCAAGTGAATACACAATATTCCACATGCTGATAAATGTTATAGGGAGTCATAAAATAGGATAAAAGGGAATGGAAAGGTGGGGCAGGCACTGTTTCACAGTCTGTAAGAGAAGACCCAGAAGAGAGAGGGGTGAGCCCTGTGAATATCAGTGAGGAGAACTTCCCTAGCTGTGGGTGGAGCAGGTACCAACGGCCCTGAGACAGGCACGCACCAGGTGCGTCCAAAGAAGTCCAACAAGGGAGACAGGAAGTGAGGTTAGAAGGTGCTGCAGCCCGATCAGGCAGCTCTTGTAAATCACTGAAATGCTTTGCTTTTAGTCTGCAGCGACTGGGGGCCGTTGAGGACTGACTTGGTCTGTCCCAGGTTTTGAAAGGATTAGTTAGAATTCTGTTTCAGAAATAAACTCTCAGGGAACAAGTGCAGAAACGAGAAGACAAATGAGAGAGCTGTTGCAATAATGGAAATTAGAGACACTGAGGAAGGTATGGTGGAGAGCAAGAGGCGTGGCCCGTTCTGGGGGAATGGTGAAGGCAGAGACGGCAGGATTTGCTACTTGTTGTATTAGACATCGGCTTCCCTGGTAGCTCAGCTGGGAAAGAATTTGTCTGCGATGCAGGAGACCCAGTTCAGTTCCTAGGTTAGGAAGATCCCCTGAATAGGGGATAGGCTACCCACTCCAGTTTGCTTGGCCTTTCCTGGTGGTTCAGACAGTAAAGAGTCTGCCTGCAAAGTGGGAGACCTGGGTTCGATCCCCAGGTGGGGGAGATCCCCTGGAGGAGGGCATGGCAACCCACTCCAGTATTCTTGCTGGGAGAATCCCATGGACAGAGAGAGCTGTCATGTGACACTCCATGGGGTCACAAAGAGTCGGACACGACTAAGCACACAGCACATATTAGACATTACATGTAAGTGAAACAGACAGATGACTTCATGTCTTTACAGACATCAAACGGTGATCCACCTGTATTATCTTCCTCATAAATTCAGGTGCATGTAAGACACTCTCCAATGTTTTATTTCATGTAATTCCAGAAATTCAAATATGAATCTTTCAAACTATAATGAGCCAAATAAACACACAGTTCGTAGTTTTTTCTCTACTGGGAGCTTCCTAAATACTGAGAGCTGTGCCAGTGACGGAGCCGAGAGGATGCAGAGCGCCACTCCTGGCATCCTCACTTTCCCACACTGACTTTATATTTCTTCTGATGAAAGAAAATAAAGGAATGTAGCCTCAAGAGCTCATCTGCAGTTTTTCCATTTAATTGGACGTATGTTTTCCAAATAAGATGCAGATCTTTAAGAAGGGTATCCTACGTCAGATAGTATCCTATGTCACAGACCCACTGATTTAAAGAGATAATTAAAATTAAATGTATGCAAACTTTATAGAGGGTTACATTTTCACCCAGGTTTCTGCTTTTATGACTTGTAAATGAAAATAATTGTTATTTACTGAACCTAATAACTCGGTAATGTTGCTCATTAATGATGCCAGTGGTTTATGTCTGATTTTTGGAGGTTTGTTGTCATCTGTAGAGCTGCAGTGACACAGGGCAAAGATGTCATCCACTTGCTATTTCCTTAGTAACAGAGGTCATTTCCTTCTAATGCAAGTTATGACTTCCATTGGAATTAATATTACGTTTTCATGAAATAGCTTAGAGACAGTAGTATCTATTTGTGGCCTATGGACAGAGAAGCCCGGCAGGCTACAGTCCATAGGGTCACAAAGAATTGGATATGACTGAAGTGACTTAGATGCTTTTGAACTGTGGTGTTGGAGAAGACAATCTTGAGACTCCTTTGGACTGCAAGGAGATCCAACCAGTCCATTCTAAAGGAGATCAGTCCTGGGTGTTCTTTGGAAGGAATGATGCTAAAGCTGAAACTCCAGTACTTCGACCACCTCATGCGAAGAGTTGACTCATTGGAAAAGACTCTGATGCTGGGAGGGATTGGGGGCAGGAGGAGAACGGAACGACAGAAGATGAGATGGCTGGACGGCATCACCGACTCGATGGATGTCAGTGTGAGTGAACTCTGGGAGTTGGTGATGGGCAGGGAGGCCTGGTGTGCTGAGATTCATGGGGTCGCAAAGAGTCGGACGCGACTGAGTGACTGAACTGAACTGAAGTGACTCAACAGACACACTCATACACTTACTTATACTTTATATGAATAGATATTCTTATTACTATAGAAAAGAAACACATGCCTATTCTGTGTTCTCAAACTGACTCTTTAATACTGGACACTTTTTATTGCATAGTTTGATTTCCTTTTTTTGTAGGGAAGGAAATAGTCAAATTTTCTGTGCACATTTTTCACAGGGTGCTTTTCAAATGATAGAGGTGTGATAAATATCTGCTGCATGAATGAATGTATGTGTGGATAAATTAATGAATAAATGAAATAGGCCTCTAATCAACTGTACAAAGTACCGATCAAATGCCATTAGATGACTAAGGACTTTCTGGGAAAATAATCCTGAATTGTTTATTTTCCACTGATTGATTTCTTTAAATGGCATAAATAAAGAAGTAATTATTGTGATACGAACCGGTATGTGTCATGCAAACAGACCAAAATTCCTTTTCTGCTGTGAAGTCAGAATGAAGGTTTTAGGATGCTGAGAGCGTTTTCCTGAATTGTGTGAATGTGACCGTCTCAGAAATTCAGTGAGACAGTGTCAGTGCTCTTCTCTGGATATTGTCGTCCTCCAAGAGTCACAGAAGGGGACTACTATCCTGTTTCAATCCATTTTCCTCTTAACAGTAGTTATTTGTTATATTGACTCTGTCCTGTTGCAGACAATGATCAGGACTTAAGAAAGCAGCAGTAGTTTATAACATGCTGGAAAGTATTAATTTTTAACAATGTGCTTCAGAATAATAGGGCAGCAAACATCAGATGTGTTGTTATGTGTGAGTCATCAGGCATGTGTTTCTTTCAGCCTCTGTCCCTTAGGCGCTCTCTGCCCATTCACTGTGCAAATCACTGGAGAATGGGAATGGTGCAGCCAGAATAGTGCTGAGGCAGGTAGTTCCTTGCCGTTTAAGCCTGTTTATAATGAGTAACTTTAATTCTCAGGGAGCAGTTTTTCTCCCTTCATCCTTAAAACTCCCATTATGCTGCTTTAAAATTAGGAGTCTATTTACACATAAAGTAATGACAGAATAAAATTGAAATAATTATGTCTGCTATTTGAGATGTTTTAAAACCCAAGGCAGGACATAAACATATGGCATGATACACAAAGAATCTGTAAACCTCTTTGTAACCAAATGAAAACATAATTGGTATGTAATTTAAAATTTTATTTTTTATCATGTTGTGCCATATTATAAATATTTAAGACTGTTTTTTCAAATATATATTATCTAAAGGAAAGAAAATTATAATTTTCATATCCTATTTATACTTAAATGTGTGTCCTAGTAGAAACAATTATTGGGGTTTCTATATTTTTGCTTGATGATATCATGTAAACATGCCTGGTGAAATTCCTCAATTTATTCATAATTTCTAAAGCCTCTCTATATCCACACACTAAATTAATCAAAAACCCTGTATTGAATACCTTCCTTGTATAAGTTTTCTGTTTAATCATGCCCCCTACTCTGAAGGAAAATGAGAAAATTAAAGATATTTGATAATTTGATAAAGTGCATTGGGGGAAGGGAGTGGACAAGACACAATAATAGGATTTCTAAAGACCTTTTATAGTAGGATTTAGAAAATAGCATATAGAGGTCTAAATTGCAAGAGCCACCCAATAAATATTGGGGTAAATTATTGAATTTCTTTTATGTGACCAGGTGTATTAAAAATTAGCTTAATTCCCAAGAGATTTTCAAACTGAATTTTGACCATATTTAGCAGAACTTAGAAATGTTTCACTCCCCCCTACCCAAATTAATTGAAGAATACTTTAGCCACTTACTTTGTAAGTATCTGGGTATTGAAAAGCAGGCATGGGGCAAGTGTTCCACAATGTTAGTTCAACTGAAGTCATCACGTGTTTACTTAAGTACTTTCTATGTGTAAGCACATTGTTGGTGTTTGGAATACATAAGTTGAGCCAATCAGATAGGGTCTTTGTCCTCCAGGAGCTTAAAATCTAATGAATGAGTAAATAGTCATGTAACAATGCAGATAGTCATGTAAGAATGCATTTTAAAGTGGGATATGATCCTATCCTGGGGCCACGGAAGGCATCTTGGAAGAAATGACGTTTGGCCTGAAAGGTGAATAACTAAAGGAAGATGGGAGAAGAGAAGAAATAGGCAACTGGGGGAGAGTGGCTTGGAGGCTGGAAGCAAAATGGCCTTTCGGGGCAGTGAGAGGCAGCCAGACTGTGAGTAGGTGAAATTCCAGGTTGAGACGAGACTGGAGCGGTGGCAGGGGCCGACCCTGGGAGGCGAGTCCTCACAGGGAAGTTTGTGCAGAGTCTGAGAGCAGGAGAAGCCACCGTGGGGTGTTCAGTAGGAGAGACCCCACGCATGTTCCACGCAGGGTGCTCTGGCTGTGGTGTGGAGAGTCAGTGGAGGGAAGGGACGCTTTCAAGGAAGCCAGCATCAGGGTGTCTTCCATGTTTCTTGCTTGTCCGGGTGGATGACAGGTCTCTCTTCTCGAAATCCTGGAAGATGAGCAGGGTTTTTTGGTTTGCTTGGATGGGGGTTTGGGGGAAGAGGGATGGGCCGGGATTGTGGATGACAAAGGGAGTTTATTTTGAGGCATGTGAATCTGACGTGCTTGTGAGGTATTTGTGAAGCCGCTGAAAAGGCAGGTGAGTGTTTAAAAGTAGAACTGAACAGAAAGGTCTGATGTGGAGCTAACAATGCGGAAATGATGAAAGCAAAATGAATGAATTAAATGGATTTGAGAATCAGTGAAACTTTGAGTTACTCATGAATGAGTGAAAGAAATATTTGCATATAAGAATATATCTGACTTTTTAAACTATATATTTGTAATATATATATAAGCTATCAGGTCATTTTGCCTGTAGGTTTTTTAAGTTCAGTGATAATTTTATTTACTTTGGCCATGCGCGGTCCTTGTTGCTGTGCAGGGGCTGTCTGGTTGCAGTGAGTGGGCCCCCCTCCGATGCCGTGGCGGCCTCTCGTACTGTGGGCCGCGGGCTCTGGGCGCTGGGCTGTGCTAGCCGTGGCGAATGTGCTCAGCTGCTCCACAGCACGTGGAAGCTTCCCCGACCAGGGATCAAACCCACGTCCCCTGGTGGGACGTGGATTGGCAGGAGGATTTTTATCCATTGTACCAACAGGAAAGTCCCCCTAGCTTTTTTATTATTAAATGAGGCAATTTCAATATTACTTTTGACTTTTGATGATAGTATCCAATGTTTGTCATTTCTAGTACTATTAATCTAGTTTGACAATAAAAATAACTCTAGAATAATGTTTCTTTATTTAGCTTATTTGCTTACTTAAAGATTCACTTTGAGAGTTAAGTGTTTCCTTTAAAAATCTTGATATGCATTTATTTCATCTTGGATAACTTCATAGTACCACAAATAACAGTGACAACTAGAAAATGTGAAGTGGGAAACATATTTTCATTGTGTTCAGAAATGTCCCTAACGCTGTACAAACAAACTGTCAGTCAAAAGATTTTTATAAAAGCACCGTTCATAGAAAGAAACCTGTTTCCTTTGGAGAGTTTTTTTCTCTGGGAAGAAAATCAGGAGCATAACTGACTTTGCTTCTTGGGAGTCCAGCTATCTGGCCAGTAGAGCTCACTGTAATGTTTGAAGTAATGCAACAGTGAGCAATGTGAGCACAGATTACAGCTTTGTTAAAGTGAGAGTCGGTCAGTCGTGTCCGACTCTTCGTGAGCCCATGGACTCTACAGTCCATGGGATTCTCCAGGCCAGAATACTGGAGTGGGTAGCCTTTCCCTTCTCCAGGGGATCTTTCCAACCCAAGGATCGAACCCAATTCTCCCGCATTGCAGGCAGATTCTTTACCAGCTGAGCCACCAGGGAAGCTTTGTACTATTCTTAAATGACTGGGACTTAACAATGGTAGCACAGAAACTGTCTCTTGTTATTTTCACATCTCAAGGCATGTATATTGGTTTACCTAAAATAAAGACATTTCCCTAGTTTTTCTATGACTAAAAAAAGTAATAATAAATTTAAAGAGAAATTATCTTCTGAAAAAGGTGTATTATATCTAGATTTTCTCCCTCTGTTGCTACTGCTGCTGAGTCGCTTCAGTCGTGTCCGACTCTGTGCGACCCCATAGACGGCAGCCCACCAGGCTCCCCCGTCCCTGGGATTCTCCAGGCAAGAACACTGGAGTGGGTTGCCATTTCCTTCTCCAATGCATGAAAGTGAAAAGTGAAAGTGAAGTTGCTCAGTTGTGTCCGACTCTTAGTGACCCCATGGACTGTAGCCTACCAGGCTCCTCTGTCCGTGGGATTTTCCAATCAGCACCATAAGGTTAAATTAAGAGATGAGAAAGCCTTTGAGTAAACTAAGTGACAATTCAAATGATACATAGTGGAAAATGACTGTCCAGTTCCAGAGGAAGACTGAGTTGTTCACCAAGTCTCTTTAGAAAATGAAAGAAAACAAAGATGGATGAACAAAATAGATGGGTTAAAATTGTCAGCAGAAAGGTTTGAGCGAGGTAAAAGCACACGGTGACCCTATTCTGCATTTGGAGCATGGTCTCCGTGTAGCCGCAGTCAAGGACAAAGATGCGGTCCTCAGCCACGGTGCTCAGAGGTCAAGTTTTCTGTTGGCAGTGGCCTTCTCGGTGGGCCTCCCATGGGCCGTTCCAAACTGACTGCTGAGCGAGGTCACTGCTCAGAGCTGTTTGACTGCGGATTTTCATATTTACTTTTTTCAAGGCTTTATTTATTTAGAAGAAAAATATTAAAACAGGAAAAAAAAAGGTTTTATGTGATAGCTGTTAGTTTTCATTACAAAAGAAAGAAACGAGCTTTTCCTTCATTATGTTTCATAGCTCTCTGTTCTAGAGCTGAATTGAAGCCATTCCAATCTTAATATCCATTATATGGGTATTGCTTAAAAAGGACCGTCCCTGCAGCAGGGCCCGGCGCGCGCTCCTCATGTCCGTCCCGCGCCGTCAGCCCGGCCGGGGGAGCAGACAGGCAGCTTTCCTATCCGACGTCTCAGATACGCTGCTTCCCCTCCACAGCGTGAAACCTGCACATTTTCGCAGAGATCTGTGCCCATTTCATTCATCTGCCTGTCTTTCCCGATCCATCTGCCTGTCCAACTGTCTTCCAGTGCCAGAAAACATGGTCGTGCTCTAGAATCCCCTAGATTTTGAAAAGAGATAAGAATAGATTTCTGTCGCTGCTGAACCGAAAGCCAACCCGGCGGCACTGGAACGCGTTGCATCTCCCGGAATCCTTGTTCACAGTTGCAGGATTAATCCTGGGGCGAGGGCGGGGCCTTTTATTGTCTTTGCTGGACGGAAAAGTGGTTTGCTCTTGCCTGCTGGAGCTCGGTCTGATCTAGCTTCTTCTGCCTGTGTACCTGTGACTTAGACGTACCAGTACCAGAAGTCCTCAACTGCAGGAGGAAAGAGAACTCCCCCCCTCCCGCCCCCTCAAAAAAGTGTATTTTACATCCTTTTCTCACGAAACAGGAAATTTCAGGAAGCTTTCTTTTAAAGACTTCTAATGTAATTTTTATTTAGCTAGTTATTTTTAGCCGTTCTGGGTCTTCATTGTTGGAGAGGAAAAGCGCGGGCCCCTTTTCCAGCTGCTGAGAGCGAGTGCTGCTCTAGATGTGGTGTGCAGGCTTCCCACTGCAGTGCCTTCTCTAGCTGGAGAGCGCAGGCCCTCGGTAACTGTGGTCCCAGGCTCGAGAGCACTGGCTCAGTAAGTGTGGTGCGGGGGTTTAGTTGCTTCAAGGCATGTGGGATCTTCCTGGACCAGGGATTGAACGCCTGTCTCCTGCATTGACTTCCCCAGGGGGCTTCCCTGGTAGCTCAGCTGGTGAAGAATCTGCCTGCAATGCAGGAGATTCTGGTTGGATTCCTGAGTCTGGAAGATCCGCTGGAGAAGGGATAGGCTACCCTCTCCAGTATTCTTGGGCTTCCCTAGAAAAGGGAAAGCCTACCCATTCCAGTATTCTTGGGTTCCCTGGTATCTCAGATGGTAAAGAATCCGCCTGCAATGCAGGAGACCTGGGTTTGATCCCTGGGTTAGGACGAACCCCTGAAGAAGCGAAAGGCTCTACCCACTCCAGTATACTGGCTTGGAGAGTTCTATGGACAGAGGAGCCTGGCAGGCTACAGTCCATGGGGTCGCAAAGAGTCGGACACAACTGAGCGACTTTCACTTCACTCCTGCATTGGCAGGTGGATTCTTTACCACTGAGCCACCAGGGAAGTCCCAGGAAACTTCTTCTATTACAAGATGAGAGAGTTTGAGAACCACTGCTTTCAAACAGTATCTGTCGAAGGAAATCTCTTTTTACTTATTGGGGCATCAGAAGTTCACTTAAATTTTTTATTTTGAAGCTCTTCTCTTGGAATTACTCAGTTCTTCATCCAAAGTTGTTTAAATATGGTTGCTTTAAACTTAGGCACATGCACAGCAAACTGTGACTGTCTTGAGGGGTGAAACTGGGCTTCATTCATGTTAAGGCCTTACTCCCAACAGGAGCACTGTGCCTGGCACGTAGGACAGCTGAGTACTGTGTGTGTTAAAGAATCTAATGTAGCTTATTAGCTAAGAATCTTAAATTTTTTGCACCACAAAATATATTCAATTTTTTAAAATACTATTTTATAATGATAAAAAAGTAAATTTCCCTCATAGTATACTCAAAATGTTATCTATGCAAATTATTTAATATGCAAGAGAAAAGCCATGGGAAATAAATAATGGGTAAAGCGAGACATCCGCTTAGAAAAGGATATAGTCAGAGTTGTAAGAATGGCGCGTCTAAGGCAGTGTTGCCCTTGCGTGCTCTCAGTGCCTGTGGTGGTGATGCTTCGTGCTGAAGGACAGTCTTCAAATGAAAGGCTGTGTACACAGGCATTTAGAGGCAGTGCTGAGTACTCACCTCCCTCTCACCGCTTTCATGCTCCTCCCTCGTGGGACAAGGCCTTGAGATGGGATAGATTCCATAAGCCATGCCTTTCGTAACTTAGCGTGAATACAGATGGTGACCATGGCTCACCCAGGACTAAGTTCAATATCACTAATTTCTTTTAAGGTTCCCAATAACAGTCAAGTATTAATTTTTTCATTTGCCACTTTGAAATTGTACAACACTGTGCTTAACATTGCTCAGTCATGTCCAACTCTTTACGACCCCATGGACTGTAGCCCACCAGGCTCCTGTGTCCATTGGATTCTCCAGGCAAGAATACTGGGGTGGGTGGCCATGCCCTCCACTAGGGGATGTTCCCAACCCCGGGATGAGACCCAGGGCTCCTGCATTGCAGGCAGATCCTTTAGCAGCTGAGCCACCAGGGAAGCCCACAGAAATAAGCTAAGCTTTGTGAAAGTGATTTTCTGTGACTGGTCTAACCTTCCTCGTTTTATATATGCTGATATCCAGACCTCATTGCCTGTAAAAGTGTCTGTAGTACTGTGCACAGGATTGTAACTTGAAATTTGGGGGAATAATAAAAGCATTAGACAGGCATGTATGAATCCTCGCTCTGGAACCGTTTGTTTAGGCCAGATCGTACTCTAGGCTTTCTGGGTCATCTCCACCTCAGCTGCTCAGCTCTGTTGTCAGAGCACAAAAGCAGCTACGGAAAATACGTAGACAAAACGGTGTGACAGTTTCAGTAAAACTTTGGCTTGTGGATGAAACATTTAACAAGGGCTTCGTCACTCTTCCCAGCCTTTCTGTTTGTTCCCTTGGAGACCAGGCTCAAACCCTCCTCCCCCGTCAGCTTCTCCTGCTTCTCTTCGTCCCTGGCGGCCATTCTGTGTGCTGTTGTCTTCCGAAAGGAGCGTCTTGCCTCTCCAGCGACATTGTTAGCTGTTTGGTTGTTCCCTTCCTTCCTTCTTGACGCCTTCCCTTCTTGCCATCCTTTCTCCTTCTGCCGCCTCAGTTCTTAATAGATGAGCCAGTAGATATTTGTTGTGAAAAGTGAGTTTAACTCAGAGCTATCATTATAAAAGATACTGCAGAAGTAATTATTTTATTTTAATGTCTCAGGCCCTAATAACCACTCGGTGCTTGTTTGTTGCTAATGAAGATCTTACATTTTTCTCTAACAGATTCAATAAATTATGCTCTTAACATATAAGACTAGGGAGACCAATTAGTCAAAATATTGGAAAGGCCCAAAACTGCTGGGGCCTCCCTGGTGGGTGAGATGGTAAAGAATCCACCTGCAATGCAGGAGACCCGGGTTCAATCCCTGGGTTGGGAAGATCCCCCGCAGAAGGGAATAGCAACCCACTCCAGTATTCTTGCCTGGGAAATTCCACGGACAGAGGAGCCAGGCAGGCTATAGTCTGTGGGGTCTCGAAGAGTCAGACACGACTGAGCGAGTAACACTTTCACTTTCGTACTGTAGTAGATACGGAAAAAATGAAAAAGACGATGTATGATTTATTGACAGGAGTCAATGATCTCATTCCCAAATTGAATACAGATGTTTTCCAAATAATACTATCATGATACTAACTAACCTGGGCAGTCATGAGTGGAAAACGGCTTACACACGCATAGCAGAATAAGCGGCACAGCATCTCCACATCTTGTAGCTCAGCCAGTAAAGAATCCGCCTGCAGTGGGGGAGACCTGGGTTTGACCCCTGGGTTGGGAAGATCCCCTGGAGAAGGGAAAGGCTGCCCACTCCAGTATTCTGGCCTGGAGAATTCCAGGGACTATATAGTCCATGGGGTCGCAAAGAGTCGGACACAACTGAGCGACTTTCACTTCACTATCTCTACAACTTGGAGTTTTGTGAGATTCACTTATAATAATGGTTTTCTTATCTTCAGGTTTTTCACCCTAAGATTATGAAAACACTCCAAGTTATTTTTAGACCCCTCAATAAGTAAGGCTTGTTAGTACTCCAGCAGACAGATTTTACAGGGGCTTTTGCCAAGAAAGACTCCACTGTTCTTTTGGAACGATTAGTATTTTCAGCTTCTGCTGACTTCTTGCACTTTGTGATATTTTTATTAGGTTTTGTAGTTAGAGGCTTTTTCTTTATACCTCAAAATGCTAAGACTATACCATGTAAAATATGACTATCAATTCTTCTCCTTTTCTTTCTTCTCCTCCTCCCTTTTCCAAGCCCTGTTGGTGTACTCTGCACACATCATACTCTGCTGGTTCTGTTGGGGATTCTCAAATGAGTAAGAAACTCTCTTAGAAGGAGTTTTTCACATTAAAGAACACAAAAGACATACATACACAACCAGACAATGACATGGAAAATGATGAGCTACAAAAGTCAGATAAGGACTCTGAATTGGGGAAATGTGACTTTCGTTCGGTCAGATGATTGAGCAGGAGAGAATGTGTGCGGGCCCTGTGTGTTACTGGTTTCAGACTGATGGTACTGATGTCCTGAAGAGGGTCACCACACTCCCAAAAATGCTTGACCTACACTTAGAGAGATGGAAACCCATGAAATACGGGTTTTTACCCAGTTTTCTTTGCTGATAGATGTTGACAAACAGTGTAATACTGCCGACTATAGATATCGGCTATAATGGAACTGTACTTTTAGCTTTGGTAGAAGCATTGACTGTTCCTGTTTCTTCATTGCTGTAAAAGTCACTCAGTCGTGTCCAACCCTTTGCAACCCCATAGACTTTACAGTCCATGGAATTCTCCAGGCCAGAATACTGGAGTGGGTAGCCTTTCCCTTCTCCAGGAGATCTCCCAACCCAGGGATCGAACCCAGGTCTCCCTCCCTGCAGGCAGATTCTTTACCAGCTGAGCCACCAGGGGAGCCCCATTCCTTTGTAGGTTTTCTCTTTTCCATTTGCAAGGAGAATGCTCTGTCAGATGATCAGAAACAAAACAACAGTGTCAACAACAAATGACTTTATTTCTGTTTGCAGGTACAATTTGACAATTCATTTGGGTAAAATGGGAAGACATCACTCTTCCAGTTCTATGGCATATCCGATGAATTAAATAAAATCTGGACCAAGTTACTTGTTTAAAATGTTGCAGCTCTGCCTTATTCTGAGAAACAAACGGATATCCACGCTCTCCTTGTGTTGGTGTCCTTGACTGTAGGCTGCCACCGCGTTTCCTGATGGTTATTTCTGATGCAGCCGGTCTTCATTCACACAGAACATTTGCACTGCATTTTGTCTTTGGGATGTCACTCTGTAAGAAAGACAAACATATAGTTTGAGTGAAGATAAATGGCATTTTAAGCATAATATCATGTTCCACATCTTCCTCTTCTATGAATGAAAATTATCTAGCAGTTTAGAGGAAGAGCTTAGTGAAGTAAATAATGAAAAAGTACATCTATATGTGGTCGTGCATTTAAAAATGTCATAACAGAAGATGAATGGAATGTTCAGGTTTATGATAAAAGATTTAGCTACCTTTTGCCAGTGTATGTCAGAACTCTTGGATGAGAACCTACTGTGAGACAGTTTGTCCAGGCGTTTAGGTTTCCATTTCATCTGCCATCTGGGATTTTACTTTTATTTTAAGGAGCTTTGTTGACAGTAGTGATTCTTTCTCAGGTGTAATGTGTTACCTCCATTATGCTTATCATGTTACAAGTACAGAGAAGTTTTTTGCTCCAGGATAACTTCCTAGAATGGTAAAGGTCATCCATTAAATGCTAAGCTCGTTTCTCTGTACACAGATGAGATCACTGTATGAAATTCTGCATGCTTTTAGTGTATACCTTATAATGCCACAAGTTCATGCCAAGCAATGAATATCATATGGATATTGTTACATACTCAGGTAGGGGTAACTTTACGTTGATCATTTTGTGAATTTAAAATGTCAGTGATGGTAAACCATATGAAGATGGGGTTCCCGGGCATAGGACGCCTGAATTCTTGTGGTAATTAGCTACGAATTTTTCTGATGTTCTTCCTCAGTAGTGAAATGTAATGATAGTTCTTCCCCCCGGTCGTTTAGCAGGGGACTTTGCATCAAGTCGTAGTCACCAAATGTTTATTGACTGAATGATAATGTGATCATGTAAATAAAAGTTATTTATAGATAGTAAACTATACAAATAGGTAACATTATTATTTTTATTATATAGCATCAGACCTAGAAGCTATTTTGTTGAAAAAAAAATAAAGTATTATGTACTCCTTGTGGAGTATATATACCCAAGTATACCTGACATAGTTCTTAAACCTATGAGAAATATCTTTTAAATATTTTCTCATTTTCTTTGCTTAATAACATTGCATTCACATTTACTTTTTAAATTAAAAGCTGAGTAATCTTTTTATAGCATATGTAAAAATTGAAGTTTTAAAACGTGGGTCAGTGAATGCTAGGCAGAAGAAGGTTAATTTGCATTTTTATCATTGCTTCTTTTAGCTGCAGAATATTTTAATTTTCCAGTCATCTCAGACTATCTCAGTCAGTATCTCTTTAAGTCTATGAATTACTCTTATGAGCTTATGTTAGCAGTGATACTGGCCAGAAACATTTCAAAGGAACAGAAAACTAGGTGCTTGGCGGTTTCCTTTATCCTTGTTACAATAACCAGTTTGAAAGCTTTGAGAAACAAAATGCAGGGGGAAATTATTAGCAGTATTTTTCCACTCAGTGGCTTGTACAAAGACCAGTAATTCATACCTAGTGTGAGCGCTCTGTGCTCTGGTGAAATGGAAGACGTTTTTCATTAGAAGCCTGTGTAAATTCCGAGAAATCACTGTGCTGGATTCTCCTCCCTTCCTCTGTATTTGGAAAGGCATCATTTGTCCTGAGAAGTATAACACCTGTCAGCTGTAAGATTCAGTCTGTCCTTTCTTACAGACATTTTTGTTAGTAGTTTTTCTTTACTACCTTCCTTGATGGACAGCAGCCTTCAACTGACATCTCAAAACTGTGACTCTGATCCAATTACTTAACCTCTTGTGAGAGAAAAGCACTTAATAGAAAGAAAATATAAGACAAGAAATGTGAGTTTTCCTTTTAAGACAAGTTGACTACCACTCACTAGGGAAGGTCTTAAAGCAATTTGTTTTTCTTTTAGTAAACTTACTGTTCTCAAGATCCTGATAATTCAGGAGATAAATATTTAGAATTATTGACTATACTTCACCCTTATAAACATTAGAACCATATATATAATACAGTGGATTCAAATGATTTGTGAACCACTGTTTGGATAAATATATAACCATAAAGTAACAGTCACTGTGAAAATAGGGATTTAAACATAAGTTTATATAAATTATTTTATGGAAGAACTTTACCAAGTTTTTCTTAGAGGTGAATTATATTCAAAGATTGTAAAAAATCTGCAATTAAGTTCATTATCTCCTCCTACCACAGACATATCTTTTAAATAGCATTAACACACTCTGCTCCAAACTTGCATATAGTCTGTAAAATTGGGGTAATCATAGTACTTAAAAGATTTTAGTGAAACTTGTGTTTAGCACAGTGCCTGGAATATTCTAATCACTCCATCAATGTGAGTTAGTGTTAGTAGTCACAGTATTAGTTTTGAAATGTTACAGTAGCAGACCGGAAGAACTGTATTTTGCTTTTACCTCTTGATGTGCTACTTCTAAAAATCTAATATTCCCATTTGTTTTGTATTATAAATCATCTCTTAGGAGGCTTTGTCACTTAAGAGGTAGGAGTTTTAGGGAGCGGCACCCACACATTGTCCTTAATATGCTTGTTCCTAAACTGGAAATTCTTTTTAGGCAGCATCTACAGGACTCCTTGTTCTTCTGGCTTGCCGGAAAAGACGAGACAGTGAGGGCCCAGGCTGCTACCTCCCTGGGGGCTCATTCATTGCTTAGTGCTCAGAGACTCATATCTGCAGCTGTTGTTTTTATCCTGATGCAGCCAGTAATTTACTCAGTTCCAGAAACCATACTTTCAGTCTGAGAGACTCCCTGACCTTTATTGAATTCTCTATGGACAACTACAGTTACGTGCCTGGAAATAATTGCTGTTGTTACCTTTAAAACACAGAAAAATACCTCTAAACATTCACCGTGTGGCCTCGGATAGCTAATTAAGTCCAGAGCGGACTTGCTGTCCCCCTGCCTTGCATCCAGCTGTCTGGTCGTCTGGCCCCACTCCATGTGCGCTCTGAGGTCAGAGCCATGCAGGTCCCCACTGGGTAGATCTTGAGCAGGTCTAGCCTCTGTTCCTCCCGGAAGCGCTGGGCAGCAGCAGCGGTGCTCCCTGGCTTTCATCCTCTGTTTCTTACCTTATTCCTCACATGTGGAGCCACCACACAGAAGCTGCTTGGAAAAAGAGGTTGAGATCTTAATTTCAGCAGTATACCCATCAAAACCCAAGCATGGTCCAGGAAAATTTTCTAAGTCAACATAATTGGATAATTTTCATTTTCAATAAAAAGATTGATTAATGAATAGGAATTTATTGCCTATTCACAGCTACGAACTTACAGCGACTAGAGCAAACCTCCTCGGGCCTAATCTCTACTTTCTTTCATTTTGCAGACACTTATTGGACTATTCATTTTGTGCAAAGCATTGTATTAGGTACCACCTGTATAACTCCTTTTTATAATCAGGTAGGGATGGCAGTAAAAAGGTAAACACTTAATTAGGTATTCACTAGTTGTGACAGAAGCTGTGATGGAAGCAAATGGGAGCAATGATGAGAATAAATTGTAAGAAGTGGGATGGGAAAATCCTCTCACGTGGGAAATCGGGAAAGACTACTGAGAATTCTTCACTCTGGTGAAAACCGAAGGAGTTAGCAGTGTGAAGACTTGGGGAACCGGCTCCCAGGCTCTGTCTTGGAAGGTCACTAGGGGGTGCACCAGCCAGCAGAAAAGACTGCAGTAGCCTCTAACCCTTGCACATCCTTCCAATACATAGAAACCTGTTAACAGGCAAAATTCCAAGATTATTTTTTACCATGTTTTAAATATTTGTTGGCATGTATTATATGCGGTTCCATCTAATCTTGATTTATCTTTCAATATAGTCACTTTGGGGAAATAAGGCTCTGTCATACATCTGTATTGAATACCAGTACAAAATTTAATTTTAAGCTTATCTGCCTTTGGGGATTATCTCTGCTACTATTTTATTACAATACATTTTGAAAAGTTGTGTATATATTGTGTGTTCATTGTACCTAAAATAATAATAAATTATTAATACAAAAAGTATTAATATTAATCCATACAAAGTATGCTGTTAAAAATGAAACCTAGTCTTTGTCTGTAAAGATTGCTGTTTTAAGAAAGATATTCCCAATTAACTATATTGGAAGTCATAAAAAGTGAAAATATCCTTCATGTTTTTATGTTCAAAGTTAATTTTTACATTTCACTAGGGACCCAGAATCAGCAAGTACTTTCAGAAGTAGGCCCCTGAAATCAATACATATATTCTCTAACAATTATTATTTCATAATAGTATTAAAATGCTAATTTCAGTTCTTGATAATTTTTTTCTCCTCCTCTCGTTTTCAAGATTTGCTCTTTACCTATAGTATGCAGAAACTATTAAATGTCATGTTAGTCATTCATTATTCATTGAATAAATAAGTCTCTACTGTGTACAAGGAGCTGTGCTACATGCCAAAGGAACAGCTGGGTACTGAAATAATTCATGCATGATACCAATGTATTGGGGTTACTTCCTTGAGTACACTGAATATATATACTCACATTAGGTAACTGCAAAACAAGCAGATTGTTCATGCATTGACTGTTGCCATAAATTTTTAATCACTTTATCACTTATATGTCACTATGTTATGAAGGGTCATTGCCAGCAGGAAGAAATAACAGTTCTTATGCATACCAGGCATTTTATCTCTCTTTTTTTTCTGTACTGCTTCATCCATGTTTGGTTTTAGCTTTTGCCAGTTTTACTGAAAGCTGTAAATCAGAAATTACATAAGCTTCTGATTTGGCATTTAAATTGATGTTTAAAATATAAAAGTGGGCTTGCCAGCTGCAGGTAGCAGTGTTGAAGGTGAAGTTTGTTCTAGCATGGACACAGGACATATATTTCCTCAGCCCCTCCTTCTCTACCCAGTTATTGAGCACACACATCCTTGTCATACCTTTTTTGAAATATACAAGTTTTTTCATGAGAGAAATAAAAACTATTTCTTAATTATGAAGTAGCATATTTTCAGTTCCTAGATCCTCAAGGTACATTTTTTTTACATGTAATTATGAACTTTGCCATGTCTATGACATTGTAAATATCTGTGACCACTTTGAGTGGTCAGTTTTGTGGGCATAAAATAATGGTCTTCATATGAATAAAGCATTCACAGAAAGCACTTTTAGAATCAGCAGGTGCTTTTGGACTGTTGTCTTTGGCCTAGTTGATCATTTGATGATGTTTCTGGTTCATGTTTGGGGGGTTCCTAAGCAGGGAGGTGCACTCAGGGTGGTGGGCCATCACCTGGGTGTCGCTGCTGAACAGTGCGCACTTCATCCTGTGTGGGGTCCGCAGTGGAGCAGCGCAGAGTGGTGACCGCAGGGATCGTGACGCCCACGCTGC
The DNA here is from genome assembly GCF_019923935.1 of Bubalus bubalis. Classification (NCBI taxonomy): domain Eukaryota; kingdom Metazoa; phylum Chordata; class Mammalia; order Artiodactyla; family Bovidae; genus Bubalus; species Bubalus bubalis. Next base: position 2,430,959 of record NC_059165.1, on the reverse strand, counting down.
ACGCAGCAGTGCCCGAGCCGAATCAGGCATACGGGCCTGAAGTATGTGGGTAACGAACTGTTAAAATAATAAATTCACATATTGTGCAAGTAAAATGGGTTGCAATTTTTATCTTCATAGCTGGAACATGCATTTAATGTGCTTCATATTAAAATTGAGTGTTTTGGTTTGGAAACTATATATAAAATGACTCTAAAGTATATATAGAAAGATAAATATGCAAAATTAATGAAGAAAGCATTGTAAAAGCAAAAAGGATGAAGAAGTTTCCCAGTTGTATGTTAAAATATTTTATAAACCTATAATAATTAAAACAGTAAGTGTGGATGTAAGTATATATAAAATATTGGTGAAAATAGAATATAATGTCAAGAATTAGACTATAGTATAAACTATAGAGATTTAGAGTACAATAAAAGAGATATTGTAAATTAGTAGAAAAACATTTATTTGAATCAATGGTCCTGGACCAATTAGCTAACCATCAGTGATAAGGCTATGATGACAGCAGAGGATTAAGGTTAAATACTTAAACTTTATTTTATTACAAAATCAGCTCCAGATGGAGAATCTGAACACTCTGCTAAGGTTAAATAATTATAATTGGAAATACAGAAAATTTGTAACTTAAAAATTTAATGCTCCAAATATGTACCTTAACATTCTCATTCAGTTCAGTTCAGTTCAGTCACTCAGTCGTGTCCGACTCTTTGTGACTCCATGAATCGCAGCACACCAGGCCTCCCTGTCCATCACCAATTCCCAAAGTTCACTCAAACTCACGTCCATCGAGTCGGTAATGCCATCCAGCCATCTCATCCTCTGTCGTCCCCCTTCTCCTCCTGCCCCCAATCCCTCCCAGCATCAGAGTCTTTTCCAATGAGTCAACTCTTTGCATGAGGTGGCCAAAGTATTGGAGTTTCAGCTTTAGCATCATTCCTTCCAAAGAACACCCAGGACTGATGTCCTTCAGAATGGACTGGTTGGATCTCCTTGCAATCCAAGGGACTCTCAAGAGTCTTCTCCAACACCACAGTTCAAAAGCATCAATTCTTCAGCGCTCAGCTTTCTTCACAGTCCAACTCTCACATCCATACATGCATATCCATACGTGCATAACTATATATACTAACTTGTTTATTTTTTGATTGTTCTATTTAATGCTAAAAAAGGATATATTAAATTTCTGTATTATTTAGTAATTTTATCAAGACCTCCTTGAATTTCAAGACTCTCTGCCCTTCATTCCTCTGTTATGTACTTCCACATAGCAATCAACCAATCACTGTTACATGGAAACCTGGAAGACAAGATTTGAAATAGGTGTGGTAAACTAAATCTGAATATTACATAATGTATAAAGAGATCTTAAAAAGTAATAAAGAAGCAAATAGAAAACTGAGGAGAGGGCATGAACAGGCAGTTAATTTAGAATATGAACAAGTTCATTAATTTCTAATAAATATTTGAAAATGAAATGTAAATTTAAAACAATGAAATACCATTTCTGCTATCGAATTGGTAACGATTTTTTAAATCTTTCATTCCTATTGTAAATTAGTAGAGAAAAACACATCCTCATAAGGAAGAGGTATACATTTGTGCAAGTTCTTTAGATTCAAATTATTAAAATGTAGTAAACATCTGTAAAAATGCATACCCTTTGACACAGCTTTTCATTTCTTAAGAATTTACCTCAAAGAAGTAATCAAAGAAGACATTTAAAAAGTTTTGAAACTATAATGTTTTGGGTTGGCTATCATGTCATTGCATGTAACAGCAAATTTTAGGAAACATTCTAAATCTCAACATAAATGAGACCCTTCTTTTACTACTAAGATACAGTCACAATACTAAATAAAGTATGATTTAATTTTATAAAAATAAATTTTTATTTCCGTATTTTTGCATATCCTTGCCTGGAAAATTCCATGGACAGAGGAGCCTAGCAGGCTACAATCCTTGGGGTCACAGAGAGTCAGAAATGACTGAGGATTCATGCCAACACACCCACATTTACATACAAGTACTTTAGGACGTGTAGCAGTGTATTAATAATTGTGGATAGCCTTTCTTTTTTACGCTTTATCTCTGCTTTCAAAGTGACTGAGTGGACATACTTTACAGTAAAAGAAAAAAAGTCATCTTCATATTTTAAAGATGATAAAGAAGATGACTAAAGACTTTATACCTTAGTAAATAACACAGTTAAAATATATTTGCTCATTTAAAAATTTTATATTTAATATGAACATATATTTGGTGATCTTTGTTATTTTTTCTCACATTTTGTTGCTTAAGAGAGATCAGTTTTCTCCTGAGAAGGCTTTCTTATACTCCTTCCTCTCTTTACTGAACTATCCTAGCACTTATCAAAGATGACAACCTGTATTCCTCTGTTAACTTATCTGTTTCTTCTATTAAGCATGTCCAATAAATACGTAATATCAACCACTGTGTTATTTAAAGGGCTTCCCTCATAGCTCAGTTGGTAAAGAATCTGCCTGCAATGCAGGAGAACCCAGTTCGATTCCTGGGTAGGGAAGATCCCCTGGAGAAGGGAAAGGCTACCCACTCCAGTGTTCTGGCCTGGAGAATTCCATGGACTATACAGTCCATGGGGTCGCAAAGAGTCAGACACGACTGAGCGACTTAAAAAAAAATGTTATTTAAAATATTCTAGTAGCAACACTAAAAATGTAAAAAGAAAAAGGTGCTTTCAGTAGTATAGCTTACTAACTTCTCATATTAAAACATTTCATTTTAACATGTAATTAATATGAAACTTGTCATTGAGTTCTTTTGCATTCTTCTGCTGTGCAGAGTTTCAGAATCCCATGTGTATTTATGGTGAAAGCGCATCTCCGTTTGGACTGTTGCAGATGTCACATGTGGCTAGCGGCCGCCTTACTGACCAGCATAGCATTAGATTGTTCATTAGACTGTCAGGCTCTCCGAGGACCAAGTGTCTCTCTTATTATTGTATCTCCAGTGCCAAATAACTGTCTAGAACTTAGAAAGCACTTTTAATATTTGAACTAGCTTCTGCAGAGTTTTTGGGGGGTGTTTTTGTTTGTTTGTTTGTTTGTTTTTGCTATTCCTGCCTCTGTCGTGGGGCTTCCCTGGTGGCTCAGACTGTAAAGAGTCTGCCGGCAATGCAGGAGACCCCAGGTTTGATCCCTGGGTTGGGAAGATCCCCTGGAGCTCTGTCGTGCTTTTCGCTTACATGCCCATCTCCTGCATCTAAGTGTGTGCTCCTCAAGACAGCAACCATGTTTTATTCAGCATTACATGCCTGACATAGTAGATGTTCCATATATGGTTATCAGAAGGAAATTGGAGAAGTGAGAACACTAATTTTTTATTTCAAAGAACTTTTTTTTCCTGGTAATTCACTCTCTTGAAATATATGTTAAATCTCACAAGGTCAGATAGAATTACATAGCACTTAGCACTGAAAGTAAAGTGGAGGACGTTCAGTCGTGTCCAACTCTGCGGCTGCATGGACTGCAGCCTGCCAGGCTCCTCTGTCCATGGGATTCTCCAGGCTGCTGTTGTACTGTGTTGTTACCAGTGCATTGCCATTCCCTTCTCCAGGGGATCTTCCTGAGCCAGGGATTGAACCCAGGTCTCCTGCATTTCAGGGGAATTCTCTACCATCTGAGCCACCAGGGAAGCACAAGCACTTAGCACTAGAAACTGAACAACCTCAACTGTTTATTTGCTGGGTCTTTAGATGATTAAGCCACCAAAACGGCTGATTGCTGATTTTCTTTTTTAAGATCCCTATCGGTTAGAGCTTCAGTAACCTTCCTTGATATAACTCTGTCCTGTTTTTGACTAACTGCATTATAGCTATATATACTAACTGTGTTATAGCTGCAGGGTGCTGGCCTGTCAATCCTGATACTCTCTTGCAGTAACATAAGACTTCCTCCTGTGACCCTAAGTGGAGATGGACAGCAGTTGCTCAGATTAACCACATAGTGAGCTTTCACGCTAGTAATATTACTTATTGTATTTTCCTTCAGCTTTTTCCCAGTTATCAAACACTGATTTTTAGAAGTTTACATCATAGAATTGTTAAGGCATATTTTTCTAATAGAAGAGATGAGATTATAATGTGTTTATTGGGTCTGTGAGAGGTCGTTCCCCTCATAAATAACATCACAGTGACACTAGTGAATACTTTCACTTTGTCAGTAATAATAACTGAGCAGCCATCAAACGCCAGTGTGGTGTTAGTTGCTAAGTGCAAGGAAAAAATTTAAATTTTTTTTCTGACATGCTCTTAGCTAATGGTTTTATTTTAGGTAGGAGCCTGGGAATCATTGTGGAGCCATGTCAGCATCAACATACAATAATCAATTGCTATTATAATTATCACTAATATTGTTATTAAGTTTTCTTTGAAGAATCAACAAAACATGCTGTTGTCAATATTCAGAAACAAATGCTGTTTATCTTTAGAAACTTAAAAAGTACCAATAACCTAAAGATAAAACCAAAATATGCAACTGGTTTTAAGCCAGATGGCACATTTGGAATATGGACTTTGACCTCTCAGTCTGTCCTCATAGGAAAGATGCAACAAGCTAAGGAAATTCCTGAAAGGACAACTAAAATAAGTACTATGCAGATAAACTGCTACCTCGGGAAGGCATTCATTTGTTCATTCATTTAGTCTATTGAGTGCTTTATTATGTCTCAGGCACCATTCTAGGAGCTTGGGAAGTGTCAGAGAACCAAACAAATATGCCCACCTTCCAGTGCTTCCAGTGAAGTTCATACTTTAATCTTAACCATAACAGGCTCTGCTATAAGGCCACATTGAGAGAAGAGTAAAGCTGGAAAGAGGGTGGCCCGGGAAAGGAGGTCGCCTCTTACAGTGTCCCAAGACAGAAGGCATCAGGCCAAACTCCAAAACCTGTGTCTGAGGACCCTAGCGCCCTGAAGTCCAGTTCAGGTTGAAATTGGTACCCGAGAGCCCTGTGGGTCTATGAGGAGCACCAGGCTGTGGAGAATCCAGTGCAAGTGGGGAGGTGGAGAGGGGCCGGGCTGTCCTTCCTGGAAAAGAGCGCTCATGGCTCAGAGGCAAACCCAGAGGGCAGCTCCTGGTGTGGGGGGTGGACTGCCGGGGCCCGAGCCGCAGCTGGCGGAAGTCAGATTGATGCCAGGCTCCTCTGAGTAGCTAGCGGAAATGAAAACACAAACAGGTGGAACCTGACTGCGTGACCGGGAGAGCAGAGTGGAGGCCTGCGTGCGGGGAAGCTTGCTGCTGCCGCCAGAGTGTGTTTGCTCCTATGTGGTTTCTAAATGATGGTTATCCACCATGTATGAGTCATTGCAGATGTTTACGATATATGAGTTGGAAATCATTCATACTGGAAATTTCAGTTTTATTAAAAAGAAAAGATCAGTGTGTTTTGAGGGGAAGGGTTACCCAGATCAGATCAGATCACTTGCTCAGTTGTGTCCGACTCTTTGCGACCCCATGAATCGCAGCACGCCAGGCCTCCCTGTCCATCACCAACTTCCGGAGTTCACTCAGACTCAAGTCCATCGAGTCAGTGATGCCATCCAGCCATCTCATCCTCTATCGTCCCCTTCTCCTCTTGCCCCCAATCCCTCCCAGCATCAGAGTCTTTTCCAACAAGTCAACTCTTGGCATGAGGTGGCCAAAGTACTGGAGTTTCAGCTTCAGCATCATTCCTTCCAAAGAAATCCCAGGGCTGATCTCCTTCAGAATGGACTGGTTGGATCTCCTTGCAGTCCAAGGGACTCTCAAGAGTCTTCTCCAACACCACAGTTCAAAAGCATCAATTCTTCAGCGCTCAGCCTTCTTCACAGTCCAACTCTCACATCCATACATGACCACTGGAAAAACCATAGCCTTGACTAGACAGACCTTTGTTGGCAAAGTAACGTCTCTGCTTTTCAATATGCTATCTAGGTTGGTCATAACTTTCCTTCCAAGGAGTAAGCGTCTTTTAATTTCATGGCTTCAGTCACCATCTGCAGTGATTTTGGAGCCCCCCAAAATAAAGTCACCCACTGTTTCCACTGTTTCCGCATCTATTTCCCATGAAGTGATGGGACCGGATGCCATGATCTTCATTTTCTGAATGTTGAGCTTTAAGCCAACTTTTTCACTCTCCACTTTCACTTTCATCAAGAGGCTTTTGAGTTCCTCTTCACTTTCTGCCATAAGGGTGGTGTCATCTGCGTATCTGAGGTTATTGATATTTGTCCCAGCAATCTTGATTCCAGCTTGTGTTTCTTCCAGTCCAGCGTTTCTCATGATGTACTCTGCATATAAGTTAAATAAACAGGGTGACAATATACAGCCTTGACGTACTCCTTTTCCTATTTGGAACCAGTCTGTTGTTCCATGTCCAGTTCTAACTCTTGCTTCCTGACCTGCATACAAATTTCTCAAGAGGCAGATCAGGTAGTCTGGTATTCCCATCTCTTTCAGAATTTCCCACAGTTTATTGTGATCCACACAGTCAAAGGCTTTGGCATAGTCAGTAAAGCAGAAATAAATGTTTTTCTGGAACATTCTTGCTTTTTCCATGATCCAGCGGATGTTGGCAATTTGATCTCTGGTTCCTCTTCGTTTTCTAAAACCAGCTTGAACATCTGGAAGTTCACGGTTCACATATTGCTGAAGCCTGGCTTGGAGAATTTTGAGCATTACTTTACTAACGTGTGAGATGAGTGCAATTGTGTGGTAGTTTGAGCATTCTTTGGCATTGCCTTTCTTTGGGATTGGAATGAAAACTGACCTTTTCCAGTCCTGTGGCCAGTGCTGAATTTTCCAAATTTGCTGGCATATTGAGTGCAGCACTTTCACAGCATCATCTTTCAGGATTTGAAATAGCTCAACTGGAATTCCATCACCTCCACTAGCTTTGTTTGTAGTGATGCTTTCTAAGGCCCACTTGACTTCACATTCCAGGATGTCTGGCTCTAGGTGAGTGATCACACCATCGTGATTATCTGGGTCATGAAGATCTTTTTTTGTATAGTTCTTCTGTGTATTCTTGCCACCTCTTCTTAATATCTTCTGCTTCTGTTAGGTCCATACCATTTCTGTCCTTTATTGAGCCCATCTTTGCATGAAATGTTCTCTTGGTATCTCTAATTTTCTTGAAGAGATCCCTAGTCTTTCCCATTCTGTTGTTGTCCTCTATTTCTTTGCATTGATCGCTAAAGAAGGCTTTCTTATCTCTTCTTGCTATTCTTTGGAACTCTGCATTCAGATGCTTATATCTTTCCTTTTCTCCTTTGCTTTTTGCTTCTCTTCTTTTCACAGCTATTTGTAAGGCCTCCCCAGACAGCCGTTTTTGCTTTTTTGCATTCTTTTCCATGGGGATGGTCTTGATCTGTGTCTCCTGTACAATGTCACGAACCTCATTCCATAGTTCATCAGGCACTCTATCTATCAGATCTAGGCCCTTAAATCTATTTCTCACTTCCACTGTATAAACATAAGGGGTTTGATTTAGGTTATACCTGAATGGTCTAGTGGTTTTCCCTACTTTCTTCAATTTAAGTCTGAATTTGGTAATAAGGAGTTCATGATCTGAGCCACAGTCAGCTCCTGGTCTTGTTTTTGCTGACTGTAGAGAGCTTCTCCATCTTTGGCTGCAAAGAATATAATCAATCTGATTTCGGTGTTGACCATCTGGTGATGTCCATGTGTAGAGTCTTCTTTTGTATTGGTGGAAGAGGGTGTTTGCTAACCCTTAATTAATAATGATAGCTAAAAGATTAGACTAAGACATCAGAAATACTTTTTCCCTTCCTAAGTTGTTATGGTAAATAAATAACTTTTCTATTTTTAAGGAAGTGTATTAGCTTGTGAGTATCTCATTTCTCTCATTTGGAAAATAAATGTTTCCTGTAGTTGTCTTCTTGGGAAATTGAAACATGATTTCAAATGGCTAACCTGTCATGCAGAAGAATTCGGATATTGTAATTATAGATGGAATGTTTGAGGGGCTTTTGGCAGGGAAATAAGATGAAATTTATTGGGGACACTGAACTACAGTATCTGGTTCATCATACGTTTATAGGTAGGACACAACCGAAGTATTCTCCAGAATTACCCACAGCCTACTCTCTCCAACCCTGACTCACGCCCATCTGTTTGTAAATGGGCTGATCCCTCCCCTTTGGGCCTTCACTGTCCCCTGGACTTTTGCTGACACCTTGCTGCTTCTGATGACTTCTGCCACTGCAAGCTGGAGTTCTAATAACCAACACTCCAAAGTAGAGAAGAAAGCAAAGAGACTACAGTAAAGCTCTCCTTCACAGCCGTGCTTTCTTTCGCTTGGCCTGGGCCATCCCACATTTACTTATGAAGCATGTTGATACAAGACTGGGTATGAGCTAGCTCAAGAAGCATAGGGATGAAAAATGCATACATATATTAGAAGGGTGTTTTCACTGGCTGTCTTTCGGCTCTGTATTTTCTGTTGTTGTAAATTTTTGTTTGATTGCTCTGGGTCTTCCCTGTTGGTGAGGGCTTTCTGCAGTTGCAGCGAGCGGGTGCTGCTCTTCACGGCAGCGCACCGGCTTCTCGCTGCGGTGGTTCTCTTGTTGCGGAGCACAGGCTGCAGGCACGTGGGCTTTAGGAGCCACAGTACGCGGGCTCAGTAGTTGTGGAGCCTGGGCGTGGCTGCTCCGCAGCCTGTGGAATCCTCCTGGGCCAAGGGTCGAACCCATGTTCCCTGCATTGGCAGGCGGCTTCTTATCCACTCTCCCACGAGGGAAGACCTGTCTGTGTTTTTGAAGTGTCCTCAAGTATGAATGGGCTTCCGAGGTGGCTCAATGTTAAAGAATCGGCCTGCCAGTTCAGGAGATGGAGGAGTCCTGAGTTCGATCCCTAGGTCAGGAAGATCTCCTGGAGGAGTGTATGGCAACCCACTCCAGTATTCTTGCCTGGAGAATCCCATGGACAGAGGAGCCTGGCGGGCTACAGTCCATGGGGTCACAGAGAGTCAGACACGACTTAGCGACTGAGCATGCAAGTGTGAATAGCACGTGCATACCACATACAAAATAACTTTGAAATGTTTCTCATAGTTATTCTCTAAGTCATACTCTTTTGAAAGACAATCTTGAGAGTAATGATAGCAATTACATTTATTTAGATTGTTATAGCTTCCAAATTACTCTCATAAACAGTCTCATTTGATCCTCTTAGAAACCAAGGGAGGTAATTATCACCATTTTATAGGTGAAAGAACAGAGGTTTAATGAGAACTTGTATGCTTTCAGAGCTTCCATCTAGGATTCCTAACCTTCACATCCATCCTTTTATCCCTGCATTGCAAAATCTGTTTACATCGATAAATTTAATAAATCAAAAGAATGTTTTATTAAAACTGGATAATAGTTCAAACTCATGAGTCTCCAGTCTGAGTGTTAACTTACTTTTATTGTGTTTGTATAAAGCAAACAGCCTCTCAACTCTGATTATTACTAAGGCAACCTGTAGTATTTTTATGGTCATACAAGTAATTTTGATGTTGTCTATATGAAGTGAAGAAGCCTCATCCTCACATACCAGTCAGGTAATACAGGCTTTGCAATTTATCTGTACAATCTCATGCTGTAGCTTAAAATTTCCAAAGTCTGTTGGTTTCCTTGAGAGGAAGTATTTTTGAATTGTGTCTTAATTGAAATGGTTTTTTGGGCTCCAAAATCACTGCAGATGGTGATTGCAGCCATAAAATTAAAAGACGCTTACTCCTTGGAAGAAAAGTTATGACCAACCTAGACTGCATATTAAAAAGCAGAGACATTTGTCAACAAAGGTCCGTCTAGTCAAGGCTATGGTCTTTCCAGTGGTCATGTATGGATGTGAGAGTTGGACTATAAAGAAAGCTGAGTGCCGAAGAATTGATGCTTTTGAGTTGTGGTATTGGAGAAGACTCTTGAGAGTCCCTTGGACTGCAAGGAGATCCAAGCAGTCCATCCTAAAATAGATCAGTCCTGGGTGTTCATTGGAAGGATTGATGGTGAAGCTCCAATACTTTGGCCACCTGATGTGAAGAGCTGACTCATTTGAAAAGACCCTGATGCTGGGAAAGATTGAGGGCAGGAGGAGAAAGGGACAACAGAGGATGAGATGGTTAGATGGCATCACTGACTCAGTGGACATGGGTTTGGGTGGACTCTGGGAGTTGGTAATGGACAGGGAGGCCTGGCGTGCTGCAGTCCGTGGCGTCACAAAGAGTTGGACACGACTGATTGACTGAACTGAACTGAAACAGTAGCTTTTATAAACTACCTGGTCTGTTCAGTTGGCTCTGTGAGAGAGGGGGGGCATAGAGAAGGAAGCCTCCAACCTAGAGCCAGTCCTGAGGGCTTCAGAGCTCTGCTCACGGCTTCCAGGGGAGGAGAGTGGGGGGTGGCATCAGAGGCCCCGGCTCTCCTTGACAGCGGCCAGTCAGGGGTTGCCCGCCCCACACCGTCGCTGACCCCTGAGGGTGAGCCAAGCCTGGGTAGTTCTGCCGTGCTTGTACCTGGCCGGCTCTCACGCCGGGCCTCTGTTTCTCTGCTCAAGTGTCTCTGGAGCCTCTGTGAAGTCGTTAACCTTGGTCTGACCTATAGGAATTCGGGGAAATAGAAGAGGAGGGTAAGGCTAGCTTCCAGCGATAGGGAACAGAGCTGTGGGGGAACCCAAGACAGTGTTCCATCTCATCAGTCTCTAAATGCATCTCGACGAAAATCCATCTCGTTAGTCACACACTGATCTAACAAGCCTTTCACCCAGAGGTACCATAAACAGAAGTGCTAACCCCTGATGGCAAGGAGCCATAGACAGGGATAGGAAAATCAGAGGTGGTAAGAGGCTGAGCTTGGTGAAAGGTGCTCTTTATAGCGCCCTAGTGGCTTCAGCCCTGTGAGCAAAGAAGCAAATAAGGACACCAAAACCAATTTTCGATTCCACTCCAGTCTTTAGGGCCTAAGGTTTCCGTCAGGCCCAATCCTCCACTTCTCCTCGGGAACTCGGCCCCCACCTGTGTAACTTGGGGTGGACGTCCTGCCCTCCTGCAATGTCATCCTGAAGACATCGCAGGCCTTCCGCCCAGCCCAACCCCGGGCCAAGGCACTGATGTCCTCTCCTGGTCCCTGCAGTCCACCTCAGGCCAGGAGGTTCCCTTTCACACTGAAACCGGAGGGACTTCTGCCTTGAGAGTGTAGGAGAGGATGTCACGTGTAGGGCTGGGGCAAAGGATATTCAGGAAAAAGAGGGTGGGGAAAAGAGCACCTGCTCTTGGTTTAAGGAAAGAGGGAAATACTTTGTCTCCCTAAATTGCCCATGGGATACTTGCAGGTCCTCAGGAGGTTTCATCACTCATACTATTCATTATGAGTTTTCTTGCATGTTTCCTGTAGTGGGCATTTCTTGTAGAGACAGTAAATGGAAGAGAGATTCTGTGAGACCATGTTAACTAAAAGCCTTACTAGACTTAGCTACTGTCTCCAGAACTTCCGTTTATCTTGTTTGAAGCAGTGCCGCTACCTCAAAAATTCCTCGTTTCTCCAATTCCTCCCAGTCTTTTAGGATACACTTAGTTCTCCCTGAGTTTCCATCTGATATTTCACAGATCGGGGGCTGTGAAGTCACTTCCCATCTCTGAACAGTTAGGAGACTATTCTGGTTGTCTCAGCAAGCAATGAGGGCATGTCCTATGACACGTAGTGTGATTGCCAAGGGAGGGTTGAATTCAAGAGTTTTTTCCAGATGTAGAATAATGATAAATTATTGATGTGTAGAGTGAAGGAAAGGGAAGTGTCAAAGAAGATTTCGAGTATGTGTTTCTAATGTAAGTAGGGGGCCCATGGCAATCCATCAACCAAGACTGGGGGGAGAGTGGTCAAGACTGATGTTTTTTGAGATTGAAATATCTGTAGTCATCCAGGAAGAGGAATCTTGAAGAGTTCTGCGGAAGTAGTGGAGTGGGAAATATGAAACTGGGATGCTGGCATCAGCCTCAACTAATGCCGCTATGTGATCATTAAAGCCACGAAAGAGAGTACGAATCATACAATCACACAGAGCCGTGAAGGAGAATAAGATAGCACAAGGGGAGAGAAGAGAGACAGGTCTGGGCCAGAGCCACGTTTGAGCATAGGAAGAGGAGCCATTGAAAGACTCCAAAAGAGTACAAGGGGCCCGGATGGGTCAAGGAGGGTATAGATGGGCCTTGGGTCTTTTCTGTAATAATCAGAGCTTCCTCATCTCCCACAGCCACCTTCCTGAATCTCTGTCTTGCTGCCAACAATGCCAAAGATTCCCTCTCCCACCCTGTACCCAAAAGGACAGGGCTGCTGTCTTCTCATAACTTAGGGAACCTAGTAAAGGGCAGGAAAATTGTTCCTATTGAACAACCAAACGTTCCTATTGAATACTCCTTTACCAAGGGAGCATTTTTAAGGAAACAAAGTTTGACCATCCCTTCAGATGTCAGAAGTGTTTTTTTTTTCTTTTTTCCCCATTTCTTCCCAGTAAGATTTAGAGGTTTTCTGGTTAAATCAATATAAAAATTGCCCTGGTAACATATGCCCTGGGTATGAAAGCAAGCCCTCCTCCCTTCATTTTTTTCTGGCTAGGATGTGTAGATATGGGAACACACATTTTGCTGACATGTTCTGAAGCTTGGTATTTTGATAAATGAACCCGGGAACAAGAATTGATGGAAAACTTCTCACTTTTACAGTGGCGAGGTAAGTATCAGTTAGAAGGATGGGCAGCCAGGTAGCTGACAGGGTCTACACAGAGCTAGATGGATCGCAATAAAAGCATGAATCACAGAGAGAACACTGCCATCCGTTACCAAGCTGACTTTCGAGTATGTTATTGAATTGTAGCAGAAATAAAGGACAAAACTTTTTTCTCTGACTCCCCGAAAAAGCTCAAATTGCAAATACCTTTAGTGCCTAGTAAGCAAAGCAGTGCTGCCTTATGCAATGAGAAGTATTGCTGTAGACAGTGAAAGCGCATAGGTTTTCTTTTTTTTTTTTTTGCTGTTAGCAGATTAAGACTATTTTTATCCTGTGAACACAAAAACTGTATTCATGTTACATAAAAAAGGAAGGCATTATTTTAGTGGCTTTTAATAGTGATTCATATAAACCCTTAAATAGAAAACAAATGGGTTAAAGTAGAGCAGAATTATACCTATAAGAAAATTACATTTCCCTTTCCACTATATTGGATAATTACACAGACACAAATGAAGAAATAGTGCAAAACATATCCTTTCTGAAGCAATATTAAAGGCTTCTTGAACTGGCAGCTTACCACACATTAATCATAAGGTTGTTTCATTTCATGCTCATATTGGCCAAATTTTTCACATAAATCCCGTGGGAAAGAATTTGGCTGTCATTTGTAAGATGCATATCATCAGTGGTATTGGGGCACAGAAAAATTGAAAAACAGTGTTATGAACTAGAAAATACATCTTTTTAAAAATTATCATCAGAAAGCTATTGATGATTTTTTTTGAGAGAGCAGGGGAGAAAAATGACTAAATGCTAAACCCACTGAAATTATTTTGGTGTTTGATGCTGCCCCTTATGAAAGTTTCATACCTCAAATGCGTTTTCCTTTAACACCCCTGTTAATGTTAGAAAAAGATTAAAGCCTTCTGTCTTTTAACTGGAAACATTAAGAATACATAGAAAGCGCCTTTCATCATCTGAGTCATCTGATCCTAGGGATGGACGGAGGGAAGGAGTGTTACGTGGTGGAGATAGACCTTCTTATCATTTATCCAGGTGGAGAACTTGAGAGCACAGCGTTCTCGTAGCTCATTTCTGCTTCAGCTCACGTCAGAATCCGCTGGCCCTGTGCTCCGTGACAGCTCCTCCTCTTCCACGTCTCGAGCACGTTACGTTTAGCGACCTGGGGAAGTCTGCAGGAGCTGGCAGCTGCCTCCCTGTGGTCCCTGTAACGGCCTGCACCGAAGTCTAGACCGCACAGAGGCCTCACTGGGCCAGCAGCCCAGGGGGCACAGGGGCCTCACCTGTCTTGTGTTCCCAGCATGTGAGTTCTCCGTGGCACTGGAGAGGACCTATTTCATGAGTATTAAAAAGAAAAGAGAACTTCTCATATTTTGAAAGTATAAATTAAACTTCCTTTCTCCATTTTCACACAAGCCATGTTGATGATATCCTGTTTCATCATGAGTATCTGAAGTATTTATTAGAAATAAGAAAAATTCACAGAAGTTTCAGGTCATAACATAATTGCAGATAAAGATAATATTTTTTTCCTCTGCATTGGACTTGATAGAAGCTTCACTAAGGCGGAAGGCCATCAGAGGTCCTGCAGAGCAAATATCAGCCATACTCCAGTCATCACAAAGGACAGGAAAGTTTTACCTCCTGTATCAGTTAGGGCAAGCTAGGTTATGCTGCAGTAACAAACAGCATGAGACTCTTAGGAACTTAAAGCAGCTGAATGTATTTCTCACTGCAGTCCATCACGGATCAGAAAAGGAGCTCTGCTCACAGTCATCACCCAGAGACAGAGCCTACTGGTTCTACCGTCGCAGGGGCAGGGAACTTGTGAAGTCGTGGACTGACTGGCTCTTCAAGTTGTTCCTAGATGTAGCAGTCTTCACTTCTCATGGGTACTGACTACATCAAGTCACAGGGCAGTGCGTGAGCTCCACGCGGTGGGCGTGTATAACCCTCCTGCTGGGAGGACGCTGTGTATTCGTCGTGCACGGTAGCACAGCGAGCACACTGGCGGTTCTGCCTGCTGTGCCAGTGGAGTGTAGGCGCCTGAAAAGTTTGCTTGGTTTATTGTGGTTTTAAAAGCCACCGGCTTAGGAGTCTAGACACACATCAAGTGGACGAGGCCTTGGACTTCATGGAATGCTCGCTCCAGTATGGCTACCAGAGCATGGATTCCAAGGTTTTTTTTGGTCCTAATTTGTTAGCACCAGTGAAATTTCCATGAAAAGTATCTCTTTGACCATGGATTTCACATAGTAGCTTTAGGCCGAGGGAATAAAAGCAGTAACAAGCGTCTCTGACAGGAGACTGAAAATAGAAGGAGGGCACAAGAGGCTACTCTAGGAACCTGTTTCCTTTCTGTTAGGGACTTAATGGGCTTTTTCACTAGGAACAGCTTTTTACCTGCGTTTTTGAAAACGTTAAATGCGTTGTCAGTGAACCACAGTAGAGCATTTGAAAATTCAGTTCCACTTCGTTTGCTCGACTTGTAATAATCTGACCCCAACTCCCTTCTCAGTCGTTTTAATTATTTAGATTATATGCATGGCAAGTGTGGGTGTCTTGTTTAATGGTGAGTCACTGAGCAGGTGTGGGAATTAGACAAACAAGGAGGCTTCAGTCCGGGACATTTTCATAAAAGAGGTAGATCTTTAGGGACTACAAAGTGGTTTGGAATTTTTAAATGACAAGAACTATACTTAAGGGAAATAAAAAGAATGGCATGGCTTCGTGAAGCATTTATTAAACAAGTGCTATAGTACAGACTGTGCAAGGTGTCGGGGATCCAAAGAAGAGTGAGAAATGATCTTCCCTTGAAAGGCATTCAAAGCCTTTCCGAGCGTACGGTATCGATGGGGGATCTGGGGAGGGAGATTTATTCAAAGGCTTCAGAAGGCAAATTCAGCTAATAAAAGTCAGCTGAAGATGGACTAGAGAATACGGAGAAATTAAGAGCAGACTTCGAAGAGACTGTTCAGTATATATTAGCTCTGAGCACCTTTTGCACTTCATTTTGGCCTCTTCTGTGAAATCTAGAGTTTTGTGTGAAAATGTGGGAAGCATAGAGTATTAGAATTGCAGAATGTGTTCCAGCAGTGAGTACTAAGGAAGCCGGACTGTTCTGCCTCTTCAGTGTTAGAGAGACTGATGGGCAGACAGAACCGAAGGGGAGTTTGTTGTTGTTGCTGTTCTATCACTAAAGGTGGGCTGTGGTTACTTGAGGACAGACCAGCACCTGGGCATCACTTCGGCCTCTCTGATTTAGGCAAGGGCCCAGCTACGCTGAATGACCTGCTCCTGTTTCATTAGGAAGGAGTTCAGGGTCAGTGAGAAGCAGCAGCGGCTGTGTCATCCGGTTAGTATCTCGGACGGTTCACCTCCGCGTTTGCAGCACTCTTGGGCACATCGGGAAGGGCTGTATCAGAGAACCGCACGGCTCGGACCACGTCCACCGGCGGGGTGCAAAGAAAAGAGCTTGTTCTGTGTGATAACATGCTTGACTGTAGACACGTAAATTTAGTTGTCTTCTTGCCAACCTGAAAGATAGATTGCCTCATCAGTCTTCCGAGTATTGAATGAAAGAAAGAACCAGCAAAAACCTTTGGGGAAAATCAGAGCCCTAGCTAAGGTCCAGTGTGAATAAATTTTCCTTTACCATATTTTATTTAACTTCCCTTTAACTTATTTTATTTAACTTTCCTTCAACTTCCCTTTCCTTTAACTTATTTCTCATCTCAGACCCTTCTACCAGCCTGACTGCCACTCACACTTCAAAATTCCCAGATCTCCTCCCCTTCTCAGCCATCACCTCCTTGGAGGCCTTCCTGTCAACCCCGTTAAAATCACCTCCTCCTCTCCCCTTACACTCTGTATTCCTACGGGCTCCTTTTCCCTAGTAACAGAGACAGCTATCAGCAACTGTATTACTTAATTACTTGCTTACTGTCTGTGTGTCAAACTAATCTGTAAGCTCCATGAGGAAAGGAATGCATCCTATTTACTGTTGTATCTCAATAAATATTTGTTGAATTTTCAAAGCCATTACTCACCATAAATGCCTGATACAGGAAAACATAGTTTTCTTGGGGAAGGCGATTCATATAGATGAAGTAGAGAGCTGTCTAAGCCTTGAGTCTCCTCTCTGCCCTTTTTTTTTCCCAATACTTTTCCTTCTACCATTTTTTACCGATAATTGTTTTTATGAGAGTAAGTAGTATTAAAATATTGCTAATTTTAGAATTAAACATCAGAATAGTTCCCTGTGTCTCAGAGGTTGTGGGGGGTCCTTTGTAAAATGGGTAAATATTCCTTCTCTGCTGGTGGGGCCTCTGACTAGCCGTGGGCTTCGTCAGAGACTCAAGCCTTCCGTGTGCAGTGAGGAACTCGGACAGAATTCTTCAGGGCCTTCCGCCCTGTAGCATCATATGTGATCATCTACATCTGGGTGATGTTTTCTCACCTCAGTTATATCCCTAAAAGTGGGAATATCTGAGAAATGGGATTTGTTTCTTATTTGGGGGGTTTGTTTTAGTTTGGTTTGTTTTTCCTGCTGATCTAGCCAGAACAGGAAGGTTGTTTATCAGTGGGGTTTTTTTTGGAAGGACGGGTACTGCACGGCTTAAAAGATCTTGGTTTCCAGGGCTCAAACCCAGGCCCCAGCAGGGCAGTTGCCAAGTCCTAACTGCTGGGCTGTCAGGGAATTTCCCAGGAAAGCCTTTTAAGGACCTGGTCCATTTCCCTTCATTCCTGGAATCACAAAGGCCAGAGAGCTGCTGCTAAATGTAGTTTGGGCCCGACAAGGACACAGTGTTTCAAGAGCTTACTGCATAAGGAGAGCAAGAGAGGAAGTATAATGAATACGGAAACAAATGTGAATACTTTTTGTATTCATTCTAATTCCACATTAAGAAAACTGGAGAATAGGAGAATAAATATATTGAGTTTGTAACAGTGTCTCTCTTAATTCTTCCATGAGTAATCTTCAAGTTGTGGAGAGACAAGTCTTGTTTTTATTCATCAGATCTCCTTTTCCTGGTTTATTTTTTCAGGAAGCTCAAATAATCTGAGTAAGATTGTTTATTGATTGAAAACCTAACTGAACTTTTGTTGTCGTGTTTCTTATAGACAGGAGTGCACGTTTATGTTCATAATGTGCAGCGAACAGCTACAGAAAGCTCTGCCTGGCCAAAGGCGGTTTCTCCCTTCGGTGTGAACGTTCTCACAGCTCCAGGGTTGCACGTGCGCATATCACTAACTACCCAGTGTGTCCTGAGAAGGTGACCCTCACTCGAGCCTGCACAGTCAAAACAGGAGCTGGACTCTCTCCCCAAAGGAATTGTTCTCTGAAATCTGCAGCAGACATCTCCTCATAGAGCTTTACTGCAGTGACATAGAGAAGGAAACGTGCAAGTGGTAGCTCAGTCGCGTCCAGCTCTGCATTCCCATGGACCTTAGCTCGCCAGGCTCCTCTGTCCATGGAATTTTTCAGGCAAGAATACTGGATGGGTTGCCATTCCCTTCTCCAGGGGATCTTCCCGACCCAGGGATTGAACCCAGGTCTCCCACACTGCAGGAAGATTTTTTTACCATCTGAGTCACTATATGAAAAAAAATTTTTTTAACATCCTGATAAGGAAACAAGATGTGTAAAATTATTTTTCATATGATTTTATGAAGCTAAGTTTACCTTCAAATAATGTGCTTCAGTGCTTTATGTTTGCTTTACAGATATGTTCTTGCCTGAGTTGTAAAGCATTCTCCTCACCCCTCCTTAAATCACTCCTTTATGCTTTGCAGTACATGGCATCAGCCTGTGCTTGGTATCTTTCCATGGAGGCAGACCCAGGGGCCATCCTGAGGGCTGGCAACATCTAACATTCAGAAGCAAAATAGTGTTTTCCAGGGGACCTTTATTCAAGTGAGGTGGAACATTTTCTGAGATTATTCTGAGGTTGGGTTTTGGGGTTTTTTTGAGATTTGTGGATGAGAGAGGCTATAGACATAGAGAATGTTGTTACTGGGACTTTATTATTGTCGCATTGATACTGCATTTCTCAGGAAATGTATGTTAGTGTGTTTCTGCTTGCTTTCTTTTAAGGCCTTGAGTAAATGGGCTGAAGTTATTTGGCTGCCTGCAAAATAGACCTTACAGTTTATAAACTGTATATTATAATGTTTAAAAAAACAATAATAATCTCTCAGAACTTTGCATAAATAACAGAGAGATAGAGAAACTTAGGTGATTTTCATCTCAGTATTTACTTTTTAATATATGTACAGGTAACATACCAGGAAAGCAATGACGAACTATATGTTATGTTCCTCAGGAAAATTAAGAACACTTTTTCATCATAATTATATGACAGTAAACAACAACAGAGGGAGTCTGGTTTATATTTTCAGCCAGAATATCTTTAGTTTTCAGCACTTTTCTAGGAGTTTTAAAATATTTTTCAGCCATGAAGTAGAGACTTAGGTCCAGCCCCTTCCCATCTCAGAAACAAAAGTAGAAAACTCCTGATGTAATCCAACTGTCAGTAGAGAGATTAAATATCTGTATTCCAAGGCTGCTGACATGAGTAGTATTATTGACTACCAATCTTTTCATGCTTATGGCATATCTATCTATATATATCTCTTCTTTCATTTTCATAATTGTTTTACCTGGCTTTTTTTTTTTTTTTTACCTTTCTACCTGCAGAAACATTTACTTATATGTCAGAATTTCTAAACTATGTTTTTGTGACATTTATCCATGTATTCAACCTGTTCAAAGTACCTATGATTTGTAAGCCATCGTATATAATTATGTGTGCTTCAAAAAGACACAAAGTCCTTCCCAACCCACATGTCACAGATGAAGTAGTGACAGAGTGAACAGCATTTAAAGGATGCTCCATATGGCGAGTGTGGCATTGGCACAGCTCAGCTCTCCGTGTTGCATGCGTCATTATCTCAGAACTGATGGGCTGGGAAGAAGTGCAAAGGAGATTGTTTTAAAAAGCAGAGAGAAGTCTTTGAAAATGTGTCAAAGGATTCAGTAATGTGATAAAGCAACAATTAAGAGACAATTGATGTTTTGTTTTAAACAGTGAGAATATAATTGAGACCAAAATGTTGGGAAAATATATATGAGACACATGATATCTTTTACTCATAAAGACTATTTATAAATGAATAAAAAGTAAACAACTCAATGGAAACATTGGTAAAGCAATGAAAAGGCAATTGAAAAATGACGAAAAGGTTATTCACAGAAAAATGATGATACAAATG
Source organism: Bubalus bubalis (assembly GCF_019923935.1). Taxonomy (NCBI): domain Eukaryota; kingdom Metazoa; phylum Chordata; class Mammalia; order Artiodactyla; family Bovidae; genus Bubalus; species Bubalus bubalis. The sequence goes on along the minus strand of NC_059165.1, from coordinate 2,410,916 downwards.
CCCCTCCAAAATAGGAGAATTTAACACATGTATATATTTAAAGTTGTAACATATTTGAAAGAATGTTAAAGTCCCATAGTCATAAAAAAATGCAAGTTAAAAATTAATATCATTTTTTCTTGCACATTGGAAATAATTGAAAAGAATGCTGCGAATCCATGTGAATGAGGATATGGAAAAGCAGACATGCATATGGCCCTGGTGGGAGTGCAATTGCACAGTCTCTTTGGGCCATAACTTTAGAATATGTCCCTGAAGTCATGCAGGTTTGTTTGCTTCATCCCAGATATTCCACTTCCAGGAATATACTCTGTGAAACCAGCTACAGAAGAGCAAGAGGATGTGTGTGACCACACGTTTCTTGCAGCCTTATTCATGATAGCCCAACAAGGAATGGAAAGATCTGGGAAAATGCCCAATGATCTAGTGTTAGTTATACAAATTATGCCCATTAGTGGAACGCAAATGCTGACATTAGATTTTTTTGATGTCATACACATTTATATGGTTAAGCAGAGTAGAGGCACCTCTTACATACACTTGAGTGCCAGAATCTGTAATAGCTCATTTACCTAACATGCGATTAATCAGCAATTCCAGCTATCCAGAGCACAGTTAAGAATGGGAAATAATCCATGAAAGAACTCTGAAGTCTAAATAAATTCCATAAAATCCCCAGCATAGAAACTCCCACACTTTTGAAATGGGAGTTTTCCTTTGGAGCATCTTTATTTTTAACCTTAAACATAAGCCTCTTAAGTTTGTTTTTCAAGTTCTCACAGAGTTGAATTAGCAAATTAGAAAAGACCATGGCAAGAGTGTAGACCAGGGAGAGACGAAATAGGTGCTTTGAAAAAACAGACAACACAGAACAAGAAGGAATCAATATTCTCAAAGCAGCAGATAGCAAGTGAGAAGAAACCTTATAACTTTTTAACAGTTTAAAAAAATATATATTTTATGTTGGAGTATAGTTGTGTTACTTTCAGCAATATATCTTATATGTATCTTTAAAGTGATACATGTTTTAATCACTATCATTAGTACTCTCCATGCATATAAAGTTACCTAGAAGCTAGTAAAAATGATGTTTCAGGTGTCTTTGCTCTTTTGTTATTATTAGAACAATCTGTAATCTATTTGTGACATCTTAATCATTATACCTTGAAGTAGAGCCCACTGCAAATTTCTCATACTTATCTCTGAATCATCTAACACAGTGTTTAAACTAAAACAGTTCAAGATAATCAAAATGACATTTTAAAAAATGGCTATTATACTGGAAATAACTGATGGACTCTATAAAATAATGAATTATAGACAAGTGTTTGGAAAAGCTTGTATCTTCAACTATTTGTTTTTTTCCTTTTGAAAAGGGAAAACTAGTCCAAAATGACCCTGCTGGACAGAAAATTGTTATAATTCATTGAATGATACTTTCCTGCTATGCTATACATTTTTGATGGAGGTTTCAAAAATTTTTTAAAGAACATTATCTATATTTGTTTTTCCTATTTTTGCATGTTAGTAGATCCATGGACAGAGAGAGGAGCCTGGTGGGCTGCAGTCCTTAGGGACACAACTGAGTGTCTCAGCGTTAGCGGTCGTATTTTTTTCACAGACCACGTTGAGACATAAGAACTAGAATCGTAAGTTTCAATTCGGGCAAACTGAATATATGGTAAGACTGCTAAGTTCAACTTTAAAATTAGGTTTCCTGTTTTACATAGAATATACTGAATTATCACTTCAAAGACCATAATAAGACTCTTGCTTAACAGAAGAAAAAAAAATGTGGATTGGTAAATTTACAAACTGGTACAAAAGCTATTTGTTGTTTTCAGTCACCAAGTCGTGTCTGACTGTACAGCCCCATGGGCTGCAGCACGCCAGGCTCCTCTGTCCTCCACTATTTCCTGGAGTCAAACTCATGTCCATTGAGCCACTGATGCTATATAACCATCTCATCCTGTCATTCCCTTCTCCTCCTGCCTTCAGCCTTTCGCATTATCAGGGTCTTTTCCAATGAGTTGGCTCCCCACATCAGGTGGTCAAAGAGTTGGAGCTTCAGCATCAGTCCTTCCAATGAATATTCAGGTTTTATTTCCTTTAGAATTGATTGGTTTGATCTCCTTGCAGTCCAGTGGACTCTCAAGAGTCTTCTCCAACACCACAGTTCAAAAGCATCAATTCTTTGGCACTCAACCTTTATGGTCCAACTCTCACATCCATACATGACTATTGGAAAAATCATAGCTTTGACTATATGGACCTTTTTTGGCAAAGAGATGTCTCTGCTTTTCAATGCACTATCTAGGTTCCTCATAGCTTTTCTTCTAAGGAAAGCATCTTTTAATTTCATGGCTGCAGTCAAATCCACAGTGATTTTGGAGGCCTAGAAGATAAAATCTGTCATGGTTTTCATTTTTCCCCATCTATTTGCCATGAAGTGATGGGACTGGATGCCATGATCTTAGTTTTTTGAATGTTCAGTTTTAAGCCAGCTTTTGCACTCTCCTCTTTCACCTTCATGAAGAGGCTCTTTAGGTCCTCTTTGTTTTCTGCCATTAGAGAAGTATCATCAGCATGACTGAGGTTGCTGATACTTCTCCCGTAACCTTGATTCCAGCTTGTGATTCATCCAGCCCGGCATGTTGCATGATATACTCTGTGTAGAAGTTAAACAAACAGGGTGACAAGATACAGCTTTGACATACTCCTTTCTCAATTTTGAACCAGTCCATTGTTCCATGTCCAGTTCTAACTTTTGCTTCTTGACCTGCATACAGGTTTCTCAGGAGGTAGGTCAGGTGGTCTGGTATTCCCATCTCTTTAAGAATTTTCCACAGTTTGTTGTGATCCATACAGTCAAAGGCTTTCTTGTGTGAATGAAGCAGAAGTAGATGTTTTTCTGGAGTTCCCTTGCTTTCTCTATGATCCAGTGAGTGTTTGCAGTCTGATCTCTGGTCCCCCTGCCTTTTCTGAACCCAGCTTGTACATCTGGAAGCTCTTGCTTCATGTATTGTTGAAGCTTAGGTTGAAGGATTTGGAGCATTACCTTGCTAGCATGTGAAATAAGTGCATCTGCATGGTAGTGTGATTACACTGCCTTTCTTTGAGATTGGAGAAAAAATGACCTTTTCCAGTCCTGTGGCCATTGCTGAGTTTTCCAAATTTGCTGGCATATTGAGTGCAGCACTTTCACAGCATCATCTTTTAGGATTTGAAATAGCTCAGCTGGAATTCCATCACCTCCACTAGCTTTGTTCATAGTAATGCTTCCTAAGGCCCACTTGACTTCCCACTCCAGGATGTCTGGCTGTAGGTGAGCGATTACAACATCATGGTTATCTGGGTCATGAAGATCTTTTTTGTATAGTTCTTCTGTGTATCCTTGCCACCTCTTTTTTATCTGTTCTGCTTCTGTTAGATCCTTGCTGTTTCTGTCCTTTATTGTGCCCATCATTGTATGAAATGTTCCCTTGTTATCTCCAGTTTTCTTGAAGAGATCTCTAGTCGTTCTCGTTCTATTGTTTTCCTCTATTTCTTTACATTGATCACTGAGGAAGGCTTTCTTATTTCTCCTTGCTATTCTCTGGAACTCTGCATTCAGTTGGGTATTTTTCCCTTTCTCCGTTGCCTTTGACTTCTCTTCCTTTCTCAGCTATTTTTAACACCTCCTCAGACAACCATTTTGCCTTCTTGTGTTTTTTTTTTCCTTTGGGATGGTTTTGGTCACCTGTACAATGTTACGAACGTCCATCCACAGCTCTTCAGGCACTTTGTCTACCAGGTCTGTCAACTGCACTGTTTAATCATAAGGGATTTCATTTAGGTCATACCTGAATGGTGTAGTGCTTTTCCCTACTTTTTTCAATTTAAGCCTGAATTTTGCCATATGGAGCTCATGATCTGAGCCACAGTCGGCTCCCGGTCCTGTTTTTGCTGACTGTATAGAGCTTCTCCATCTTTGGCTGCAAATAATATAATCAATCTGATTTTAGTACTGACCATCAGGTGATGTCCATGTGTAGAGTCGTCTCTTGTGTTGTTGGAAGAGGGTGTTTGCTATGACCAGTGCGTTTTTTTGGCAAAACTCTGTTAACCTTTGCCCTGCTTTCTTTTGTACTTCAAGGCCAAACTTTACTTTTACTCTGGATGTCCCTTGTCTATTGTATTCCAATTCCCTATGGTGAAAAGGACATCTCTTTTTGGTTTTAGTTCTAGAAGGTCTTGTAAGTCTTCACAGAACTGGTCAATTTCAGCTTCTTCAGCATTAGTGGTGAGGGGTGTAGACTTGGATTACTGTGATGTTGAATGGTTTGCCTTGGAAACAAACCGAGATCATTCTATCATTTTTGAGATTGCACCCAGTACTGAATTTCGGATTCTTTTGTTGACTGTGAGGGCTACTCCATTTCTTCTAAGGGATTCTTGCCCACAGTAGTAGGTGTAATGGTCATCTGAGTTAAATTTACCCATTCATGTTCATTTTAGTTCACTGATTCCTAAGGTGTTGATGTACACTCTTGCCATCTCCTGCTTGACCACATCCAGTTTACCTTGATTCATGGACTTAACATTCCAGGTTCCTATGCAATCCTGTTCTTCACAGCATCGGGCTTTACTTCCACCACCAGACATATCTACAACGGGGCATGGTTTCCACTCTGTCCCAGCCTCTCCATTCTCTCTAGAGCCATTTCTGTGCTCTTCCCCAGTAGCACATTGGACACCTCGTCTTCTATTGTCATGTTGTTTTGCCTTTCACACTGTTCATGGGGTTCTCGAGGCAGGAATGCCAAAGCTACAGACACACATTTACCCAGGTAAAAGATGAAAAAATATGCAAAGTTATAAAACGTGTCAAGGGTGTGTAATTTCTGTTTTGCTTTCACTAATAGGAGACACTTTCCTTCATTGATGGATTAAGGCATTTCAGTAGCCAAAATTAGTCAACTTGACCCTGGAAGAAATTTCTCCAGCACAGAAACCTTTATAAATTCATGTTGTCATCGCTTTAACAGCTGTCATCTTCTGTCAGAAAAGTTACAATAACTGTGTTCAATGCATAATCTGACATCATCTCAAAACAGGGTTCATATTTCTGATGTTTCAGAGACAGTCCGATGGACATATTTACAGACATTCAGAAAGATTTTCCAGGTCTCATCACAAATTGATTTCTAAAATCAGAAAGCAAATGATTGCATTATTTTAGCTCCTTAAAAAGTATCTTCAAATTTATGGTTTACTGTGATGCCTCCTGTTCTGAGGGAGAATCAGTATAAGGATTGTCAGTTTGTACAGCTTTTCTGAAATTTTGGGGTAACCATAGTTGAAGATGGTCAAGATCATTTATCCTAGGGGCTAAACACATGAGTTTAGTTCCAATGTGCTATCTTTCACCTTTGAAAAGTATCTTCAGCTATTAGAACCTCAAAAATTAAGGTCTCAGCCCCAAAGTATTGTGTACAGTTCGACTGGGAGCAGCAGAAAGCATCAGCTAGCAGAGGAGCAGTGAATGAGTCTCTTCTCAGTGGTCTTCCTTGCTGACGTCAACAGATGTTTCCTCTAGTCACTGTCTTATATTTAAGGGTCTCTAGGTTTACAGAAACTAGCAAGAGTACTGACACTTATATTTTCAGAAAGTGGCAAAATCACAGACTCTTGGAAAGTTAGGTAGGTCCAGCCTGCTTAAGAGTTTAGTTCTTAGAAGTCTCCCACTTGGAATCAGAAAACAGGTTTAACAGATGTTTGGTCATCATACGTCTTCTCATCAAGTGTCAGGAATGTCTATATAACATTTCTTAACGTTTACCAGAGGTATGAAAACTGAAGGAATAGGAAAAAGCCTCCAAAGATTGTACCATATTTGTTTTGCTGCTGGAGGGCATCATCATGCTTGCATGCTGGAGGGGACTATTACACACAAGGTGATCTTTACAGTATATAAGGTGAGCACTTGTGAATTGATTTCTGTGTTCCATATGACTGGGGAAGATAGAATAAATAATTCAAAAATGAAAGGAGGAGAGAAATCTTTTTATAGTAAATAAAAAATTAGCAAAACCCATGTCCGTAAGATGAAAATGGTAAAATCAGTAGGTTTAAGAATACAGGGAGTAGAAACTTGTATCCAGTAGCACCTACTATTTGTATTTAGGGGTTCCCTGATAGCTCAGACAGTAAAGAATGTGCCTGCAATGCAGGAGATCCATGTTCGATCCCTGGGTCAGGAAGATCCCCTGGAGGAGGAAATGGCAACCCACTCCAGTATTCTTGCCTGGAGCATCCCCACAGACAGAGGAACCTGGTGGGCTACAGTCCATGGGGTCGAAAGAGTCGGACATGACTGAGCAACTGACACACACACAGTTCATATTTGGAAAAGAAAGGGAAGAAGAGTAGTTTAAGACATCATTCTTACTTAGACATGTTTACGTCAGACTTTAGAAAGTCATTTCCACAATTTTCAGAGAAAGGAAAAGTACTATTCAACATCTGTATTACTTTCCGGTTGCTGTTATAACATCACCACAAACTTATTGATGTAATGCAACACAAATGTATTCTCTTAGAGTTCTGAAGGTTAGGAGTTCAAAGTGGGTCTCATGGGGATGCAGGCAAGGTGTTAGCAGGGCTGCACTCCTCCTGGGGTGTTCCAGGGGAGAGTCTGTCTCCTTGCCTTTGCCAGACTCCTGAGGCCGCTGCATTAATAGTTCAGGGCCCCTCTCTCAGTCTTCAAAGTGCATCACTCCAACTCTGCTTGTAGTATTTTATCATATTCCCTTTTTCTGAATGGCCTTACTGCCTCCTTCTCATAAGGCTGCGATTACACTGAGCCTGACCAGATAATCTGGGATAACGTCCCCAGCTCAAAATCTCAAATCCCTTTGCCACGAAAGGTAACATATTCACAGGTTTCAGGGTTTAGGACAAGGATATCTTTGAGAATAAGAGATGACTAAATTATTCAACCTATTTTAGCATCTTAAAATTCTAAAGGGAAAAAAATGACTCATTTGGATCAGGAGCCCTTCAAAACTAAAATTTGGAAATAAAAATGAAAAATGCTGTATTAGCTAGGAAAAGTTAAACTATGCTGCAGTAATACAGAAATACTACATCTCAAGGGCTTACTGCCTAAAAGAGTATTTCTTGCTAATGGGACATCTGTCACAAGTCCCGTACCTGTAGAGCAGCTCCCTTCCCAGCAGTGTCCCGGGGATCAGGGTGGTTTCAGCTTATGCCTCCACCATTGCAGGGTGCGCCGTGGTCACCAGGGCGAGAGGAGAGCTGGGTGGCTGGAGGGGAGCTTTTTACCCCCTGAGCCCAAAGGTGACGCGTGCCACACATTCCTTTGTCATGTGGCGAAGAAGGCAGTCTTCTACATGTTCAGGAATGAAAGAACCAGATACTGATGTGTTAATATCTTAAGTAACTGATATGTTACTGCCTAAGATACTTTCTAGTGAGAAACTCTGTAAAAACAGCATCAGCAGGTTAAAAATTAAAATGAGCTGAAGCTATTGAAAATACGAAACATAATCAAAATAAAAACCTGGATTTTTGGTGGAGAGTAATGCTCAGACCAGGGAGAATAGAGCCAGTTCTTCTTGGGTAAGATGTGATCGTTTTAGCAAGTGACAGGGCAAGTTAGGAGAGAACAGAAAAGGGACCAACATTGCTAAGAGGTCCTCCCAGTTCAGCAGTGATAAGAAAGTACCAACATAACTGCTTAGAATGAGTTTTCTGGCTGAGGCGAATTGCAGCCCAGGGTACAAAGAAAACCCAACAATAAGATAACTAAATTGGAAGGACTGATGGTGAAGCTGAAACTCCAATACTTTGGCCACCTGATGTGAAGAACTGACTCATTTGAAAAGACCCTGATGCTGGGAAAGGTTGAAGGCAGGAGGAAAGGGGGACGACAAAGGATGACATGGTTGGATGCCATCACAGACTCAATGGACATGGGTTTGAGTAAACTTTGGGAGATGGTGATGGACAGGGAGGCCTGGCGTGCTGTGGTTCATGGGGTCACAAAGAGTCGGACACGACTGAGCGACTGAACTGAACTGAAACTGTTGGTGGTGATATAAAAACTCACAGAGAACAGATAATGAGCTGAAACACTATACAATCTGCAAAGACTGTCTTGATTATTCACATGAATGAAAACTTAAATTGAATTTTGTACCAGTAAGCTCAATGATGCCCTCTTGAAAATCCTCACATGGATCCTTAAATAGATTGTGAGACCACAGAAGGGAGAGTGATGGTAAGAGGAACACATGAACTCGTCAAGAGCGTGTCTTTTTGTTCATTTTTTGAGAGTATCCATATGCCAGTAGACTAAGGGCACTGTGATTGTAAGTGGATCTCATCAAGGTGTCTGACAAAGTTCCTCATGATATTCCTGTGGAGCAGATAAGGAAGAGTTCTCACTGATCATGTAGTTAAGATTTGTTACAAGTGAGTAACAGGAGAAAGTAAAAATAATAATAGTAATCCAAAGAAATAAACTAGAGCTAAATCATGAAAATCCTTATAAGCTATTTTAAGGGATTCAGACCTTTTCTTGAGGGCAGTTTGGGTTCATGAAGTAAGGTTTGCCTCACGGAAGTATCACTGTCTGCAGTGTAGAGAACAGGCTGAAAGAAACTAATACTAGAGAGGAGCCAGAAGGCGGGAGGGGTGGGCTGAACTAAGGGAATTAGAGAGTGAGTAGTTGATGAGTTTAAAGGTCATAAGTGGGCCGGATGGGCAGGGTTTTTTAGTAGAATGTAAGGGCAGAAACACAGCGAAACCTGAACGTGGCGGTCTCGAGTGTGACTGAAGTGGCGTGGATGTGGGCGCCATTCTTTGTCAGAGGGACACAGGAGGGATGCACTTGCGTCCTGATGAACCTTAGGTTTCTGAAGGGTAGTAAAATGGGGACGTCTGCAGGCCTGTGGGGAAGCTCTGGAACAGAGGCGGCTCCAGGGTGGAGACCCAGGTTTAGGAGTCACAAGTCTGGAGGTGGTGATCAGAGGTGGAACAGTGGAGACCGTCCAGAGGCAGCCTCTGGACTAGAAGGGAAGCTCCTGGGACCACACCTGGGGACAGTGATGCGGAAGGGTTTGAGGGCCCAGAGAGGGGTGACGTCGTGGAGACGGGGCAGGGGGGAATGGGGGGCGACTGCAGCAGGCTGAGGGCTAGGGGCTCGCGCGTGTGCAGTAAGGCGACAGGGTGAATGCAGGTCATCACGGGCCCAGGGAGGGGTGAGGTCATGGGGACAGGGGGACTGCAGCGGGCTGAGGGCCGGGGGCACGGCTCTCCATCCAGGTGCTAATGGAAAGAGTCAGACAGGAGGAGGCAGGGCAGACTAGTAATACGTCAGTGTACTAAACAGACCCAGCCACTTATTTCTCAGAGGCCATTTAACCCAAAATATCATGTTGTCTGTTGAAAACTGCTAAGTTACCTGGATTTCATGCTGGTTACATTGTTTGGAAGCCGGGTGTAGCTGTTTACTCCCTCTACAAGCCACTGGAGCCTGTGGACTTAATATTTTTCAGTGAATTGAAAATATATACACAATTAGATTGAATCAGGTCTTCATTATCTTCCCAGAGACACTTGTGTTTTTAAGTCTGCTGGCAGCTCGGTGTTATAGCCGATTTCCTGAGTGACTTTTCTGTGAAAACGCTTTAAAATGCAGTTTACTGCTGTCATCAGCCACAGCGGAAGGCTGTGAAGTCTCCACTGTTCTAAATTCTGTTCCCCTCCATCTCTCGAGCCTGGACTATATATTTTTTAAACATTTATCTTCTTGTTGGATTTTTCTGCAGGAGTATATGCTGCTAGTGGTCTTATTTGATTACTGGCAACGAGTTCTGACATTTTTTTCTGATACTGAGCATTAAAAGCAGTTCCCTAGGGAGACGGCCTCTGCACTCCAGTGCTGTTATCTTTGATAGACTTCCTATTATGAGAATAAGCTCCAAAAATAATCAACTTACTTTCTTTAGTGATTCCCCATTTTTGTGAAATTTCGTTATTTGTAAAGTTGTAGATTTTAGTTTGCCTAGCACTAGTTTAAATTTAGCTTCTGAATTTAAGTAACATCTGAATCCTGGGGATTTGGGAATCTTCATGCATCAGCTCAGCAGACATGCATCGAGGATGACTCTGTGGTGTGTACCTGAGTGTGGAGGTGCCAGGGTCTCATCAGAGGCTCTGCACAGAGCTGACGTTACGGCAGAGTCAGACAAGTAGACCTGTGGTTAGCGTTCAGTGAGACACAGGGTGAACTGGGCTGCGGTGCACAATCAGCAAAGACTTTTCAAAGGTAACGGTCCTTGATTACGTTTTGAAGAATGAGTGGGATTTAGCTAGATGAAGCAAGTAGGGAAGAAAAAAATCTTGTTTTAAAAAGTACTCTATTTTGTGGAAAGAATCTGAGAGTCTGAAATCAATGAAGTGGAAAATGGTGGCAGGGAGAAGGCTTCACTTTAGAATTAATCTCCTCCTAGAGGTATGGCCTCTTTTCTCTCCTTCAGTCCACCATCTAGTCTTGCTTCCGTGTTCTCATAAAATCCAGCTCTGCCCATGATACCTTGAGGAAATCTTTAGTGGCTCAACACTGCCTTTGGATAACGTTCACAGTTGAGAACTAGTCTTCATGGGCTTTGGGCCCCCTGATCCTCTTCAGAAGCCCCAGTGCTCGCCGTCCCTGCGGCCACTATGCTCTTCCACGGCTCGCCGCCCCTGCGGCCACTGCGCTCTTCCACGGCTGCGTCCGTTCCTTCTGCTCAGAATAACCTTCGTTTCCGTCCCTGTCCATTCCCTTCAGAAGCCTTTTCATCCTAGAAAGTTAAAATATCTCAAAAAATGATACATCCATGCAGTATAACGTCATTAAAAATAATCCTATGGGACGAATAGTATGAAAAGGTTATTTAATATATTAATGGATAAAACAAACAGGATACACTGCAGTATGTTTCATCACAGTTTTAAGAAATGAACATGCAAAACAGGGGACTTCAGTATATCAACATGATGGGAACAGTCGCTGCCTCTGGCTTGTTGGATAATGGCTGCTTTTTCCCCCTTTTCAGTCCAGTCTGTATTTTCCATTTTTTTCATAAGAGTATAGGTGGTGCTTTTACAGTAGGGAAGAACATGATAGATGGTATTTTCAGCTTTTTTAATAGTGTTTTTTAAGCCCTACTCTTTCCTCAAGAGTTTCAACTCATTATTTCCATCTTAGATTCTTCTGTGGTCCACCAATCAGAAATAATATTTACCTTCTCTCTACTACCATTTTGACCTTCTTACATAATAACATACCATATTCTATATTATGTTTTAATTATGTGCTGCAGGTCCCATAGTAACCAACTGGCATTATGAGCAGAGATCACTACTTGCTGAATGAATGAACGAAGAATGGTTATGGGAATTCAAACAACGACTATTAATTTCTATACAGAACATAAAATCTTACTGGGGAGATGACACACATAGTCAAGAAAAATATAAGTTAGTTTATAAGACAGGAAGGGCGATAATTGTCAGGAAGCATATAATGTGGAATGTGGGGTGGAGTCAGTGAAGGAGGGATTTTTATAAGTTGTCAAAAGAATCCTGTTTGCCAAAATGAGATTCAGGGATTATAGCTGAGATAGGTGCCAGGAGAAGGCACTTTTATTTGGAAACATGCTTCGGTGACATTTGAAGGTCAAAATATGAATGCAGAGTCACGGACTGGAGTCTGTGAAGAGCCCCAGCCCACCCTCCCCAAGCCTGTCCTACTGGCTCTGAGTAAAAATAGAATGTGACTGCAACAATCTACAAAGCAGATCATCTGCACTGATAACAGGCCATTGACTAGTTTTAATTTACCTGCCTATTGAAATTCTATTTTGCTAGCAATGGTTATTAAAGGGACAAAGAAAAGGACTGCATCTTTTTTTCTTTTTTTTTTTTGGTCCCAACTTGAATCTTATAAGAGCATCTGCTGAAGAGGAAAGAAAATGAACTCAAGGCATCTTTCTGTCTCAAATATTTGGTGATATGTTGGAATGCTATTTATGCTTACTATTTTCAGATATCATACAGTCAGAAATAAGGCATCTCATATAGCTTTCTCCCCCTACAATTAAAAGTTAGCCTGTGGAGCTGCATGGGTGTCTCTTAGGGATTCAGTCAGAAACCAGACTCAGAGATCCTGATGGTTCTGTCTGCAGACCACATGGGAGGAGGCGGCGAAGAATCAGATGACAGGGCTGAGAATCCTGGCCTCCCGGTAGCCCTGCTGCTTTCTGAATGCAGAGCTGGTTCAGTCAGTCTTCCCTCATCTCCTCTCTGCGTTGGTGTCCTAATAACTTCCCTAGAAGGAATATTACAGACATAACTGCAAAGAGTCTTTGCAGGGTCTTTGTAAATGGTGCATGAGAAAGAAAGTCCTATTATGGAAGCTTCCAGTCATAACTGGCTGTGCAAGACACTAGTCCATCATATACATCTTCTTCCTTGCTTCAAGTGCTCAAAACCGAGAGCTGTTAGACTTCAGTTCCCTGTCCTAAGCAAATTAATTCACCAGAATCCTATTTCGCAGCACCTCCTCCTCCGTGTCTTGGTATTTTGCTTTCATCTCTGTCGCCTTTATTTTGTCTCATTTTAAAATGAAGAGTAGGCTCGGCTTGGCAGCCCTCGACAGCATCCCACGCGCTTTTCTGTGTCTCCTTTCGGAAGCAGGATGTCGACTGTTTGGCTCACAGATGAAGGGAGAGGCAAACCTTTGGGACCAGACCAGTTGTGTAACTTGATAAAAACACTGTGAGAATGTTTCTATCTAGATTCTGCATTTAAGCTAAAAGTAGACCTCAGCACCTTAACTCTTGGGAATCTCATAGGCTGATGGATGCAGCATATGGGAATTTGGGGGGAAACCACACCTTGATGTATTATTTTGTTTTTCCCCCACTCTTGGCATGATTACCTTTTTCAAATTCTTTCTCTTCAGCGTACACTAAAGGCTTTCGGGGGACTATCATCCATAAACATCAAGTGCAGAAGTCAGGAGCAAAGTAAATGCAAAAGATTAAAAATAGGACTAATTGCTTAATGTAAAGTATGACACTGATATGGTGAATGTACTCCTCTTTCAGCTTCAGTGTTTGCAAAATGTTCATTATTTGTTTAATTATCATTTACTGATACTTTCTCTAGGATGCTTTTTTAAAACTTTTTAATTTTGAGGCCATAACAATATTAAAAGAATTTATTAAATGTTTTCAATGGTCTAAAAAAAAGTCTACTTTTTCAGAAATGCCTTGCTCTCAAGTTGTTTTTGTACTGTTAGTATCTTTTGAAAAATGTGAAGTAATAAAAAATATATAAATGATGAGTTATGTTATACCTAATAGTATAGCAATATCTAATCTATAAGAGTTCTAGTTTTTAGCTTCTTTGGTAAGAATTTGGCATATTAAGCTTTTAATGGAAAATAAAGGGTTTTCATTTGGGTATTAATGTAGACACCATTTTTATGAGATAATATCCTTAAAATAGGCTACCCTGGTTGCTCAACAGTAAAGGAGACACAATATAGGAGATGCAGGTTTGGTTCCCAGGTTGGAAAGATCCCCTGGAAGAGGAAATGGCAACTCACTCCAGTATTTTGCCTGAAAAATCCCAGGGACAGAGGAGCCTAGTAGGCTACAGTCCATTGGGTTGCAAAACAGTCAGACATGACTTAGTGACTCAACAACAATCCTTAAAGTAATACAGAGATAGTTTATTGAATTTTCATTTGACTATTTTACCAAAAAAAGACCTGTAAGAAAAGTTCTTCTTATCAAAGAAACTGTAAGTGACATAAAGACCAGTTAGCTGCTCAGCATTAGAAAAAGTCATTTAAGAGCCACAAAACTCTCCTCCAAGCCTTACTCCTTACTAACAAATACTGGGCAAACACTGGTGCTGTTCCTGTGAAAGTGACTGAACAGAATCTCACCAAGATAGTCAAGAAAGCAGAACACTTACCCTCAGAAGCGTTTTCACAGATTAAGGAGAGACAGTGTTTTAATACACTGTTTGCTTGGTTTAACTTAAAAATAAATTATTTGACTGTATGGTCCCTTAATTATTTTGAAATCCCATATAAAGACATCCCAAAGTAACATGGTATCCCAAGTTCTTTATTAAAAATAATGCCATTTACTTTAAAATGATGAAATAGCCTGTAAGTATCTTAAGATGCCCTACATATTTTTAATTATCTTTATGGTGATATGAAGACAAGAAAAAGCACCAGTTTTGAGGGTACAGTTTGGTGAGTCTCCCCCAGAGTGTGCAGACCGGCTGCCAGCAGAGCACGCCCATCACCCTGAGGTCCGCTGTGCCCCTTGGGCTCAGCCCCCTCCTCCCGCCCCAGCCTGACAGCCGCTCATCCTGTCTCTCCCTGTAGCTTATCCTTTCCTAGAACTTCAGGTAAATGAGACTATTTAATATATGCTTTGGCCACCTGATGCGAAGGGTTGACTCACTGGAAAAGACCCTGATGCTGGGAAAGATTGGGGGCAGGAGGAGAAGGGAACAACAGAGGATGAGATGGCTAGATGCCATCACCAACTCAATGGACATGGGTTTGGGTGAACTCTGGGAGTTGGTGATGGACAGGGAGGCCTGGTGTGCTGCAGTCCATGGGGTCACAAAGAGTCGGACACGACTGAGCCACTGAACTGAACTGAATATATACTAATCTTTTGTCCTAGCTTTTTTCACTGAAAACATAACGCTGTTGACGGAGAAGGCAATGGCACCCCACTCCACTACTCTTGTCTGGAAAATCCCATGGGCGTTGGAGCCTGGTGGGCTGCAGCCCATGGGGTCACTAAGAGTTGGACACGACTGAGCAACGTCACTTTCACTTTTCACTTTCATGCACTGGAGAAGGAAATGGCAACCCACTCCAGTGTTCTTGCCTGAAGAATCCCAGGGACGGGGGAGCCGGGTGGGCTGCCGTCTGTGGGGTCACACAGAGTCGGACACGACTGAAGCGACTCAGCAGCAGCAGCATTCCATTTTATGTTACAGTTTGTTTTTCCAGTTTCCCGTTTGATGACATATGGATTATTTCCACTTGGGGGCTGTTATAAACAAAGGTGCTGTGAATATTCATATACGTCTCTGTGTGAATATGTTTTTGCTTTTCTTGGGTAAATATCTAGAAATTAAATGAGTTGCATGGAAAAAATTCTGAGAAGCTGTCAAACTGTTCCAAGTTCCGTTCTACTTTTGCATGCTCACCAACTATGCAAGGCAGCTGCACTTTACCCCCACAGCAAGTAACACTTGTTACCATTAGTCTTTTTATCGTTTTTCTGGTAGGAATGCAGTGCTATCTCATTATGAGTTTAATTTTTGTTTTACTTTCCTAAGGACTAATGATACTGAGTCTCTTTTCTTGTGCTTATTTGCCATTCATATGTCTTCTGTGAAGCGGCTGTTCAAATCTTTTGCCCATTTTTCTTTAATCAAGCTTTTGTCTTTAAGTTACAAGCATTTGTTATTTTTTGGAAAGAAATTCCTTTATCAGATAGAAATTTTACAATTTTTTTTCTCTCAGTGTGTGGCCTGCTCTTTGCTTGGTTTTCTTTTCAAGAGATGTTTCTAATTTTAATGAAATCTAGTCCATCGATTTCTGCTTTTATGGATCACGCTTATGGTGGCATATCTAAGAACTCCTTTGTAACCAGAGTTGTGAAGGTTTTCTCCTATGTTTTTCTTTTTTAAAATTTTGTGGTTTAATTCTTGTTTTCAGATCTGAGACCCACACGATTCCTGCCTCTTGTCCGTGCTTTCTCACCCTTTCTCACCCTCCTCCTTGGGTTCTTTACCTGCTTACCTGCCTGTTTCTGGCTCTGCACACCTTCTAGTCAGAACATACCCTGTCATCTTCTGGGGACTCCCAGTTCCAGTCCTATCTCTTCCTGGAGGTCAAAATACAACAGAAATCCCTTTTTAATTGTCTGCCTTTTACCGTTCCTGTGACTTTTCAGTACCAAGACTATTTCCTTAGGTGTCCTATACATGGCTCTTTCAAGCCATCTTTTAGAAAAAAATCTCAAAACATTTTTATTTGCCTGGTGAAATGCAAAGGTTCAGATGTACATAGGGCTTGAAATAACCCTTTAAAGTTTTCAGTGAGCAAATATTTTAACTTGACTAGAACTCAGTGTGAAGTTCAGAAAACCCCATTATGCTGATTTGATAGCACTGGGAGACTGATTCAGCTGACCCTGTGAGGATAAGATTGACAGATGTTCTTTCCCGGCTTACATCACACAGTTTTTGTGTCTGGATAATTGCCCTGGCAAGTCTGCAGTCCCTTAGTGAGGCTCTCTTCAAGGCTACAGCATTTTGGGGTGCCCCGTCTTCTTGTCTGCACCCACCCTGCCCTCTAGCCCTCTGCCGTCTCTCAGACAGCATGGCTTGTTACTGATAAGCTCCTTGAGGACAGAACCTATTTTTTCCTAACACTGCACAGAACTTGCCACATATTTGGTGCCAGGAAATGCTTGCTGCATCAGTCATCTGCCCCTTTAACATTCCCAGATAACAAATCGTATCATCTCCCTTTATGCGAACATCCTAAAAATCCCTATGCACAGAAATTCTGCTATTTCATCTGTTAAATAATTTGGACCCACTTTCTCCAGTCTTGTCTTATTTTGCTTAATAACACAGTCAACTAAAATGTTTACCCACTGACTGGCACTCTCTGGTACACCATTGGCATTTTATTAAACCATGTAGATACTTCTAAGTTTTTAGTAAATAATGTCCTTTCTTTGAGTTGGCCTTTATCTTTATGCCACATATCCTTTGGACCTGGAAGACTTTATCTTTGAATCATCTTCCTGAATCATTATTAGTTCAGCATGCTGCTGCTGCTGCTGCTGCCAACTCGCTTCAGTCGTGTCAGACTGAGCGACCCCATAGACAGCAGCCCATCAGGCTCCCCCGTCCTTGGAATTCTCCAGGCAAGAACACTGGGTTGCTCTCCAATGCATGAAAGTGAAAATGAAAGGGAAGTCGCTCAGTCGTGCCCGACTCTTAGCAACCCCATGGACTGCAGCCTACCAGGCTCCTCCATCCATGGGACACTCCAGGCAAGAGTACTGCAGTGGGTTGCCAGTACCTTCTCCAAGTTTAGCATGAGAGGAATTCTTTTTGTTATTGCTGGAGAGAACTTTGGTATGGCAAATTTTGCAGAAAAAAATTTTGGGATATTGGTATAAAAATAAACATCTACTCTTCCATCAGAAAAAAGAACAAAATTATTTTTAGTATATAAAATTCAGTTTTAAAGAAAATATTCTTTTGAAAGCATAGCTGCCACGTAGTATATTCTTTGATAATCTGACATAAATATAATCAAGAATATGGATAATAAAACCTTTATAGAATAGTTTGGTTGCCTGGTATGATTTTAGATAATCATTTTATTGTTCAGCACATGGCAATTTAATGAAATTTACATGTCTATTTTACAGCTAATGTAATGGATTATAGAAACATTAAGAAAATAAAACCGTCTGCATAATAGTTAAGATTTGCCTGTTATTATATTAATAGAATCAGTCACCAAAAGAACTAAACTGCAGAAAACCTAAGCTATTTATTATAACTTTGACAATAATCGTGATAATTGGTTCTGAGATTCCAGCTGTAAAGGCCTCGTGAAGGTTTGCCGGTTCTTTCTCAGAGACAGACTTGTTCCCGGTAAGGTGCCCCCAGAGGCCCTGATCAGCCGGCTTCAGTAAGCTGAGAGTGAGACAGACACAGCTTCTCCACAGAATGACATCACTCCCGGTTAATAGTCAGACCACACGCTGGTACAGTGTGGGATTCCGTAATTACTCTGATTGTTTCCGCATGGACTGAATCTGAATGCCCCCTCTCCCATTAGTGAGAGAATTATTAAAGTACTCAGAGATGGCCTCCATTTCCTCTACCCGTGTTTCAGCGTTTGTTTGCCTGGGAAGCAGGTCCACCGCTGGCTGTCTGGTAACTGCCTCTGATCGCGTCTCCCTTTCTGCTGATTCCGCGGGCATTCCACCTGCCGCAGGCGTTAGACGCCGCCCCCTTCTAGGCCAGGCCTGCGTTCATGTGGAATTGTGCTGCTTTTGTTTTGTACCTTTGCTCATAACACACCTGGATTTCCTGTTGTTTTCACTCTTTGATGCATTTCCCCTTTAGGATCAGTAATGTGTCATTTTGGTGAAGTCTGCTTATCTAGAAATGCAGTTCTTTTTATTCTTACTGGTGCTCTTGTTCTGCGTTCTGGTGGCGGTGTTGCCACAACTGCCTGTGGCCCAGCTGGTAAAGAACCCGCCTGCAATGCAGGAGGCCCCGGTTCCATCCCTGGGTTGGGAAGGCCCCCTGGAGAGGGGAAACGTTACCCGCTCCAGGATTCTGCCCTGGAGAATTCCGTGGACTGCATAGTCTGTGGGGTCGTAAAGAGTCGGACGCGACTGAGCGACTGTTGCTTCAGTTCACGTTCACCTGCACTTCTTACCCCCGAGCGTTGTACACCATAGTCCCTTCTCTCGTGGGAGCAGGCCAGTGCCTTGAGCGCCGATCATCCTAGCCGCCCCCACCTCCTCCCTTCCACTTAGCATGGTGAAGAGGTCTAGGACCCTTTTTTAACAGAATGGATCAACAGTTATGTTGACATAATTGTATCACTCATGTCTTTGCTTCTGCTGTTTTTTGCACACTACATCTTCCTCTTTTATGGATCCCTTTTTTACATTATGTCAAATATGTCCTTGAGTAATTCTTTTAGATGTATCCTATTTGATATTGCATCATTTATCTAGTGTGTGCCAAAGGAACCTAAGTTTCATAAGAACATAAATTTGTGTGTCTTGTCACTGTTTTGCCTAGAAGAGTGCCCGGCAAATAGGAAGTGCAAATTACATACTTTTTGAGGGAAGCAAATCAATTTATTTTATCACTTAGCCTTCTCCTTGTCAATTTTAAATCTTTCATGGAAATAGTTAGAAAGTGTCTATCACATTTTCCTACTTTCTGACACCAAGTTTTCCCCATAGTTATCACCTTTATTGATGACTCAGGGGCATCATTACCTATATCACTCATTGTGATTTGTTCTATTCTGAGAGCAGAACTCCCTGAAAGTGTCTCAGGGAAGTGTGTCTCTAAGTGAACTAGCTGTCACCTGCCAGATATTCTACTTTTTTCCTGTTATACCCGGTTGGAAGTGACTGGTCGTAAAGAGATGGGACCAGGTGGAGCCCTCTGGCACTGTCATTTTCTGGACACAGAGCAGCCACGTCTGGAAGAGACTCTCGTCAAAGAGCCTGGTGGTCATAAGCGCAAAAAGAAAGCTTGAAAGGGAAAAATCCAGCCCATAAAAGCTCTGTGGCCCATAAAAAGCTAGATGAGAAAACAAGTTGAAAGCAGAGGATCAGGAGCCAAGCCCGGAGAAACAGCTGCCCTGGTAAGAAGATGCCTCCGGTGCCCCATAAGGTGTGGATAAGGAGCCGCAGGGAGCAGCCGTAGGCCTTCCCTCAACAGCAAGCATTGCTCTCTGGTCCCCTGCCCTCCCCTCTTCCCTTGCTGTTGAGTTCTCCTCATTTTCAGTGCTAATAAACGCTTAATAAATCTGCTGTTCCCTTTGTTTAATGCTTCATCAAATACCATCCCAACAGAGTGGCTTAAAACAGCATTTCTTTTTTGTCTCACCGGTTCGGGTCAGTAGTCTGGGCTGGCTCAGCCGAATGGTTTTCTTCGTTTCTCCCCTGGGGTCACTCATGTGGCCTCAGACACCTAACAGTTTGACTGGGACTGGGGGGTTAACCCAGCCCCACTCACACGGCCTGGGCCTCCTTGCCCACTGGAGGCTGTGCCCCTCTCTCTTTAGATGGCGTCTGCCCAGGCTTTTTTCCACAGTGTCAGGAGTGTTCCAGGAAAACTAGAGTGGCAGCTGCAAGGCCTCTTAAGACTTACATTCCGGAACTTCATACTACTACTTCTGCACATTCTGCTCGTCACAGTCACAAGTTAGCCTAGATACAAGGGGTGGAGAAGAACAAAATGTTATGGCCGTGATTTCATACCGCATCTGAGAGCCCACTCCTAATTTTCAGACTTGTCACCTCCAATATTGTAATGTGTGCACTTGCATAGCTGTTTCTTGTAATGTTGAGTTTCCTGAGAGAAGGAATTGGGCTATCTTTACCTGCAGCACACAGCAGAAGACCCAGTACCTATTCAGTTCAGTTCCATTCAGTTGCTCAGTCATGTCTGACTCTTTGCAACCCCATGAACTGCAGCATGCCAGGCCTCCCTGTCCATCACCAACTCCCAGAGTCCACCCAAACCCATGTCCATCAAGTCAGTGATGCCATCCAACCATCTCATCCTCTGTTCATCCCCTTCTGTTCCTGCCCTCAGTCTTTCCCAGCATCAGGGTCTTTTCCAGTGAGTCAGCTCTTCGCATCAGGTGGCCAAAGTATTGGAGTTTCAGCTTCAGCATGAGTCCTTCCAATGAACACCCAGGACGGATCTCCTTTGGGGTGGACTGGTTGGATCTCCTTACAGTCCAAGGGACTCTCAAGAGTCTTCTCCAACACCACAGTTCAAAAGCATAAATTCTTCAGCATTCAGCTTTCTTTATAGTCCAACTCTCACATCCATACATGACCACTGGAAAAACCATAGCCTTGACTAGATGGACCTTTGTTGACAAAGTAATATCTCTGCATTTTAATATGTTGTCTAGGTTGGTCATAACTTTCCTTCCAAGGAGTAAGTGTCTTTTAATTTCATGGCTGCAGTCACCATCTGCAGTGATTTTGGAGCCCAGAAAAATAAAGTCAGCCACTGTTTCCACTGTTTCCCCATGTATTCGCCATGAAGTGACGGGACCGGATACCATGATCTTAGTTTACTGAATGTTGAGCTTTAAGCCAACTTTTTCATTCTTCTCTTTCACTTTCATCAAGAGGCTCTTTAGTTCTTCTTCACTTTCTGTCATAAGGGTAGTGTTATCTGCATATCTGAGGTTATTTGATTCCAGCTTGTGCTTCCTCCAGCCCAGCATTTCTCATGATGTACTCTGCATATAAGTTAAATAAGCAGGGTGACAATATACAGCCTTGACGTACTCTTGTTCCTATTTGGATCCAGTCTGTTGTTCCATGCCCAGTTCTAACTGTTGCTTCCTGACCTGCATACAGGTTTCTCAAGAGGCAGGTCAGGTGGTCTGGTATTCCCATGTCTTTCAGAATTTTCCACAGTTTATTGTGATCCACACAGTCAAAGGCTTTGGCATAGTCAGTAAAGCAGAAATAGATGTTTTTCTAGAACTCTCTTGCTTTTTCAATGATCCAATGGATGTTGGCAATTATTAATGCCTTAATAAAGAGAAGTTGAACCATTAATGAGCTCATTGGTTGAAAGGTACATACAGTACATGGATGGAAACTCTCTTTTGTGTACATGTTATAGCTAGATTCTAAGATTAATGGAATAGTAATTTTAAAAGTACAAAGTAAAGTAGAAGTACGTCTTTTTGATATAGAGCAGAAGAAGTCTTTGTACGTATCAAGCAGTAACTATAGAATGCTGGGTTGTTAGAACCTAGAAACTCATCTCTGTAACAGAGACTCAGTAGTGTTTCCTTGATCAGTTCCCAGATCAAATAACCAGAGATTATTTCTTCTCTTTTCTGTACCATCGTTATCACAAAGGTTGGGTGTTATAGTCTTAAGATATATATTAGTCTTGTGGCATGCATTTAGTGTCGGATTAGTGAACATTTGTGCCAAGGTAGCAAGATCTTAATAAGACAGTCTGTTTGCAAGTGCAGCCTCTAATTCCTTTGCTTTAGAAATACTTTAAATAATCTAAAAGGCTCAACTATTACGTAATGTCAGCTAAGATTCAACCAATGGCACTAAAAGAACAATTTGGTATCTCATGGAATTTAAAAGTCCTGTGTCCCAGTTCAGTTGCCTCATAGGTGACTGTTTTCCATGTAATTTCACCAAGATTCAGCAAGAGCCGCCCTGACTTGCCCCCTTGCTGTGCACCGTCCTGAATGTTGTCAAAGCGGCTGTCACATTTCCCTCTCAGAGTCTGGAGAGGACTGTAATTTGCAAAAACATGTGGCCTCCTTTAGGCATGATAGGCTTTACACATATATACATTATTATTTTGTCTATTTTGGGTCTTTCAGACACTTTTGCTTAACTGCGGTGTGCAAGTTGGTAAATGCAGATTTCATTCAGAGACCAAAAGGACACATGTGTATGCAACGCTAATATTTGCTCAGACAAGTAATCCTTCATGAATGCAAAATGCAGATTTTGTGTGGATTACTGCAAAGAATCATGGAACGAATAATAATCATAGGAGGACATTTTTGTGACTGTTTTAAAAACCTTTTACCTCGTAGAAGTATACGAGAAAAATAGTTACATATATGAAACAAGTCTTAATATAATACCATAAAAATGAAGTCTTATCAAACATAATAGAGAATTAAAAATAAGCGAAGATAAAGCAAGCTCTCCTGACTATGAAAATACAGAGAGACAGAAAAGAAATTGAATTTCAGATCTTTGTTTCAAGATAAAAATGAATTATTATAAAGTAGACCTTATTCATAAGTTTGGCTCTCCTTATTTGGATTTCATATACTGAAAGCAATGATAGGACTGAAGGAAAGTTTATAATAAAAGTCACCAGGGATATCACTTCATAAACCTAGAAAACAACATTAGAAATTGAAATGGGAATAATGAAAATGGCATTTGAAAGGAATGTAAATGGGAGGCAAGGAAAGAATTGTTGAGACACATGAAAGGAAGTCATTACTTCTGTTGAGTTCCTATAAATACTGAAAAGTGTTCTCCGTTAAGGGGGCTGGTACCACAGTGAATGGGATGGGTCCCATTCATTCTTTCCCCTCTGCACACGGGCTGTGGTTGGGCGACTCTCCATGTTCCTATGCCAGGTGCGGCCGTCCTCCTGCTCGACCAAAAGTGCAGCCTGAGAGGCTCCCACGCATCACCAGACCGACAGCTGTGTCTGGTGGAAGAAGTAGGGTCAGGGCACTGGGGGGACACAGTCCATATGGACTGTCTCGGCCAAGTGCAAAGCCTGTGGCCTTCCCTGCACGGAGAAGATAGTCATGCAGAGCGTTAACCATCTGCAGATGTTTCGGTATCTGCATTGAGGTGCATTCCACCGTGATTCGTGTGTGCGAGTTCATTAGTATCTGGACATTTTGCAGACCGTAAAAATTCAAATGGCCTTGATGCACCTTGTGCATCACAGATTATACGCAGTTGCTCTCCTTCTTTACGTGCCTTTGGTGTCTGAATTTGGTGCCAGTGTGAGTCCGTGTGTCGCACAGTGAGAGTGTGAACAATGACAAATGGTTTGGGAGGAATCGTCCTGTGCCTTTATAATTGTCATGCGCCTTTACATAGGACAGAAAAATAGAACAGCCAAGGTAGCGCATGTTTTAGTCCTCTCAATATAGTCGGTATTCCGGAGCTTAAGCACTAGCAGGACTCTATTTCATCAGGTCTCAGGAGCAAGGTGGCAGAGGCCTGTCTACTCAGGGGCTGCCGAGCTTAAGTTTTGTCAAGGTAAAAACAGTCATTCAAAGGAACCAAAAGAATACTCAGCATCGTAGAATACTGGAAGCACACAAGCTTTGGAGCAAGACAGATTCCACACTCAGCTACTTGTCCACTGTATTTCCTTGAGCAAGTTATTTAATCTCTGCGCCTCGGTTTCTTTATTGGTACAGTAGTGTCAGTCATGTCCTACTCTGTGCGACCCCATGGACTGCAGCCCACGAGGCTCCTCTGTCCATGGGCGTCTCCAGGCAAGAATACTGGAGTGGGTTGCCATTCCCTTCTCCAGGGGATCTTCCCAGCTCAGGGATCCAACTCAGGTCTCCCACATTGCAGGGGGATTCTTTACCACCTGAGCCACCAGGAAGTCCTGGTGATGCCTGCATTTAAGATAGAGATACCTACAAGGAGATCCCACCAGCCCATCCTAAAGGAGATCAGTCCTGGGTGTTCACTGGAGGGACTGATGCTGAAGCTGAAACTCCAATACTTTGGCCACCTGATGCAGAGAGCTGACTCATTTGAAAAGACCCTGATGCTGGGAAAAATTGAGGGCAGGAGGAGAAGGGGATGACAGAGGATGAGATGGTTGGATGGCATCACCGACTCGATGGACATGGGTTTGGGTGGACTCTGGGAGTTGGTGATGGACAGGGAGGCCTGGTATGCTGCAGTTCATGGGATTGCAAAGAGTTGGACATGACTGAGCAACTGAACTGAACTGACTGAACTACCTACATTTAAATAGCAGTTAGGGATAATAGGTTAAGCTCCTTGTATCATGCCTGTCCCATACTAGGTGCTAAATAAGTGGTCACTCTTATTATTCTTACTGGGTCAGGAAGTGTGTTTTCTTGATTCAAGCATGTAACTTGTAACTAGCCCTCCCAACTTTACTTCCATTCATCAATGTTGGTGTTCATGCTTGTGATGGAAAGGTAGGAAACCCTTCACCAGGACCGTCGAGCATCCCTGTGTGGCAAGTTCATCCAGCCGGTTACAGGGGGACAGTGCCTTTAACCAGAGCTTACAGAATGTTAGAGTGGAAAGGGTCATACGCTGGCTACCGCGTGCTGGACCATTGACCACCGGCTCCTCCAAGCTACTGCAAGTGTCCAAGGGCGCATCAAGCTTCCTTTGAGACAGAATAGTGTATCTGTATATGTCCATATGCAGTACTATTTTACTGTTGTGATTAGTGGAATACAAATTTGTTTCAAAACATTTTTGAATCCTTAGGAGCTTTTTCATTATATTGTATCTTCTTTGTCAGCCATTGTAAAAATACAACTCTTACATCAGGGTAAATGTGGTACAAACAAGCCATGACATGGTTGCATATTATGTGGAAGACCTTATGCTCAAGACGGTTAAGAACTGGTGCTCTCATCCCGAGGCCCAGGAAAATGATGCGTGGGGTACTCGTTTACTTGGCTTGTTAAGGAAAACCTCGGTGATAAACCCAGGTCTCCAACTCCTGGTCCAGAACCCCAGGCAGAGGAGGTGTTCTCACTGTTGCTCCTGGAAAAATCTGAAGTGTATTTCATATTCAGATCAGTACCCACGAAGCTGAGTATTGACAGGAAATGAATTGTTTGAAAAAGATTTAAAACAGTACCTGACAAATATAAAACATTCAACAAATGGTTGCTGTTGTCTTGATGACTGTTCAGTAAGGAGTGATTCTGTCACTTTCTTCTGTCTGTTGCTCAGAGGAATTGGCTGTAGGAGCGTTACAAGTGTAGCGTTGTAGGTTTATCATCAGTCACTCAAGCAACTAGCTTCTTTCTCCCACTATCAGAACAGGAGTGGGCGGGTGTTTTTAAAATCTCCCTTCCAGAAGTCTTAGGAGCAGAGGCTCTTGCCATTAGTACTAAGTGTGGAGGGCGGGTATCTCTTGGCCTTAACTGTGCACGCTTAGGACAGCTCTGTTTTGTTGTTGAATTCCCCACTGGGATTTGGTATGTTTCTGTGAACTAAAGAGATTTCAGTATTTACTTTCCATCAATGTTGTTTCATTTGTCTTCGCCACTACCCACCATGCCCCAGTTCTTTTTGACCAGACTCTTTCTTTATTAATAGGTTCACCTTTAGATCAGTATTGATTTATAATTTGTAGTAGTCTCTACAGATTTGATATCTAACATCATCATGTGGCCCTCAAGTGATAGTAGAAAGTTGTGAATAAGAGATGCTTAGTTCTGACTGTTTAGACAGAGGTTCATAACGATACACCATCCAGATTAGTCACAGTACTTAAAGACAAAGGAAGTCCCCTTTGGGTTTGTCCAGTAAATTGAGGACTAAAGCAGGTGTTATCACTGCGTGTTTGTGGTTCTGGGTTTTTTTTCAATATCCGTATTTGTGGTATGAGTTCCCTTTCTAACTATCTAGGAATTATCTATAAGCTAAGTGAAAGAATATGCCTAGTCCATACGCGCATATCCAGCGCATATCTGACAGCTAAGTTGCTGTCAGAAAGGAGATCAAAGAGCCAGAGTAAGCACAGGTATGTGCGCCCCCCACGTCCATTTTGGTGACGGCAGGTGGCTTCCGGGGCCTCCGTGAGCGTGAGCAGCTCTCCTGCAGCCAGCTCTCAGGGAGCAGTTTCAGGGCCCAGCTTGCCCGCAGCGGCCTCGTTAGGGGAGTCAGCAGAGCCTCTGTCTCTCCACGGACAGGCCAGGGCCACGTTTCTCCAGCACACGCTCCAGACTCGGATGGAGGCAACTCAGCCTCCAGGGCTGACCCTGCTGTGCTGTTGAGAGAAGGTCACCTGGTTTAGAAGAAACTCCCTAGGGCAAGCCCAGGACAGCTTTTTAGCAGCTGCACCTGCACTCCCAGGGGGTGCATGTAAAGAACCCACCTGCCAGAGACGCGGGCTCCACCCCCGGGGGTGGGGGGAGGAAGGTCCCCTGGAGGAGGCCTGGCCACCCACTCCAGTGCTCCTGCTGGAGAATCCCATGGACAGAGGAGCCTGGCGGGCTGCGGTCCATGGGTCGCACAGCGCTGGACACGACTGGGCGGCTCAGCAGCAGCAGGCTGATGTTCCCCGCACACTCAAACTCACCAGCGCCAGGCCTGCCCGCGCCCGGGCCGGGCCGGCTCTCCGTGGCCTGCTCTGGGTGCTCAGCCTGTGCCTGCTTTCTCCCCACTGTTGGAGCAGGTCTGCGCCTCATCGTGAGGTTCTGTTTGCAGTGCCGCCAAGCACTCAGGCCTGTCCGACTCTGCGCCGCCGTGGACCGCACCTACCAGGCTCCTCTGTCCACACAGATTCTGTGTGACGTCTGTTCGTTTATCTACTGGAGTAATTTATGCCAAAATGTGATTAAAAAGTCTCATGTACCTCCCTCCCCTCAGGTAGCATGTTTGCATTTTTGCAGCGGCTTTAAGCAAATGAAGCGCCTCAGATCCCCAGGCCTCGAAGTGTCCCGCGGGCAGCAGGCCAGGGGTTTCAGGAGCCCCGTGGCTCTCAACGCACCAGCCCGCCGGGCACTGGGGCAGGCCTCAGCAGAGACACACAGCACACCCTCTCCCTCTCCTGTCTGCACGCACGAGGGCGGCACCTTCCTGCCCACCTCCCAGAACGTGTGGCACACGACGGTTTCTCAAAGGAACAGAAAAAGCACAGTTTAATAATGGGCCTGATGTCCACAGTTCTGCAGCTGGGCCTTCCTTTGGGGCCTCTTCTTTTAGAACTAAGTGCCCCGTTAGTGGTGGGGGCACAGAGCTCACCAAGGCAGAGGTGGGAAGTGTGGTGCAGGAAGCTGTGAGGGGAAGGGAGGCTGAGGAACGAGGTGGGGAGTGGAGACCTGGGAGTCAAGTCACAGGTGCGCCTGAAAGTGAGGCGGAGAGATCTGCACCTTCACATGGGTTTTATTCAAAGAAGAGAAGGTGATTCAGAGGTGGAAGGACGCACCGTGGGGTCTGCAGAAGGGTGTGGCCGTCACTTCTTTTTTGCCTCATCTCTGGTCCCATCACTGTCGGGTCAGTAGTGGCGGCCATGACGTGGTCCCCGAGGGGCCGCTCCATGCTGCCCGCCTCCCTCTCCCAGTGGACACGCGTGTGTCACTTCAAACCATTTGCTGACATTCAGCTTCTTCCAAAAACAGGTTTTTCAGGTCCTCCCAACTTTTCAGAGGGGAGAGTGGAGTGTCACTTCCTTTCTTAAAGGTAATCAACTTTTAACTCTTGGGTTGTTTAAAATTCGGAAGTTGTAGCCACTGGCTGCGGATTACGGGGTGTGTAATGGGATAGCATTCTGGAAGAGAAGCACAAGGTGTGTTGAGAGGCATGATGGCAGGGGGCCAGTGTGGCAGGCTCTGAGGCCGGACCTCAGTAAGCCCCCACTGACCGTGCAGCCCTAGGCCGGTCACTCCACCCTCCAGCCTTCAGGTTCATCTCCTGTATAAAGACAGAGGTCATCAGTACCGTAACTAGAAGAATTAAGTGGCTTTTATGAAAGGAGCTTAATATAATCCCTGACATTTAGCAAATGCCACATAAATTGTTGCTGTTAGGAGAATTAAATTGAATGGCTTCTGTGTTTATATAAATAGAAAGGTGGTCAAGCAGTTATTCCAATTAGAAGGGAGGAGAAGGCAGTTATTCTCCAATACACAGTTTCTGTAACTAAAATTCAAGGTTTACTGCTGTTTTCCAATTGCTGTGCTAAACAGTTTACATAATTTTCACAACAGTCTTTAACAGATACTTCCTACTTTACAGATGAGAAAACTGAGGCCAAGCCTAAGTAAATTTCTAAAGGTCCAAGAGCTAGTGAATCATCGATGCAGTGTTTCAGAATTGCTGCTTTCAACTACTCCTCTGTAATGCTCCCCGAGTGTGCCTGCAGCCAGCACTGACACATATGCTGTGCACTAATAAGACAGAATTCTGTTCTTTAGCAGAGCATAATAAGGCAAATGAAGTCGACTTCATTTATCCCCCACCCCTGGGTTATTGGCTTTCTGCCATGTGTTAGAATAAGGAGATCTCAGGTATTCTCCTAAATGCTGAGAGTTATTTGTGACTCAGTTTTATCCAGACTGGGGCCTTCCCTGGTGGCTCAGTGGTAAAGAATCTACCGGCCAATGCAAGAGACGTGGGTTCAGTCCCTGGGTCAGGAAGATCCTCTGGAGAAGGAAATGGCAACCTACTCCAATATTCTTGCCTGGGAAATCCTATGGACAGAGGAGCCTGGCAGGCTGTAGTCCCTGCGGTCGCAAAGAGCTGGACACGACTTAGCAACTAAACAGTAACAATTATCCAGACCCAGTGGGGAAAGAAGCAAATATTTCTTAACTCCTTTCCTACTGAGGGATTAATCTTGGCTGCAAGCAGTGAATGACATTTGGGATAAAGCAACCGGCAGAGGAGAACACTGGCCCAGCCTCCTGGTTGTCCCTGGTTCACCACAGTATTTGCTCTGAGAGGCAGCATCGCTCCAGAGCAAGCTGCTCGCTGTTGTAATTTCCAGAGAGAGCAAAGGAAATGTGCTCGTCTCCAGTGCCTGCTGGCATTGGATTTCCCGTAAATGTTCTCTGTGCTCGTTTCATCCTTAATTAGCCTGTGTCATACTGCGTACAACTTGTAAGAGACCCTTGGTATACAGTTAAAAGTTTGAATCTTCAAGTAAGATTACTCAGCAGACCTAAGTGGAGCATCTCCATGTCCTTTTGGCAGTCAGCAGCATTCACTGTGCTGTTCCTCTGCACCTGGTAAGATCAAGTCATCTCCCATCGAGACAACCCAACTGAACTCCCAGTTCAGTTCAGTCACTCAGTCGTGTCGGACTCTGCGACCCCATGGACTGCAGCACGCCGGGCCTCCCTGTCCATCACCAACTCCCGGAGTTCACTCAGACTCATGTCCATTGAGTTGGTGATGCCATCCAGCCATCTCGTCCTCTGTTGTCCCCTTCTCCTCCCGCCTTCAGTCTTTCCCAGCATCACAGTTACCGTCTGTGAACACCACACCAGCCTGCTAGGAGATTCCCCATCTCTGAATTCCTCTAGGATTTGCAGTCGGTAGCACACTGGCTCACGTTGACTTTTCTCCGGCAGTTTCATGTGGGGAGAGGCAGGGAGCATTAGTCTCCTGCCATGTCTGACTTGGGGCAAGACAGCTGGGAGCTAAATAAAGAAATAAACGGAGATGAGAGAGGGGCAGAGGTGTGTGTCTGCCTTATCTCCCAAATTAGATTGTCAGCTTCTCAGCCCAGAGACCGCATCTGTGGTTCCTATCTCCTTTAATACTTTTTAGACTATTAGGCAAAGGGTGAGTATGCAGTGCATGCTTATTGCCTGAAGGCCTGAGGTTTTATTTTAATTCATAGAGTATGCCCAAAGATACCATTTCCATGCACTTGAACGTATCTCTAAATTAGTTTTAGCTTCGGCCCTCATAGAACTGAAATCCTCGTTTCAGAGGACAAACCCCACGCCAGTGCCGCAGTGAAGATGGCGTATGTCGTTCACAGCACAGGCCTTATTCTAAGGAAAGGTCTGACACCGAAATCCTGTAAATGCCTAAACAGCTACACTGAATAACACTCACTCGGACCAAGAGAAGTGGCATTTGGCCTGAGGGGGCGTCACCCGGCCCCGTGGCCAGGACTGGGCGGTGCGCCCTGCGGTCCACCGTACCTCTGTCCAGTCAGGTGACCACATGCCAGTGATCCATTTCAGGACCTGCTATTCTGCTCCAGTGATCTGTAATATATCTGTTCTACTTAACTGTATTGATGATGATATCTTTCTAGTGACAGAATCAGGTTAGGTGAGTCCTTCAACTTTATGCTTCTTAAAATTGCTTCGATTATTCTAGAACTTTGCATTTCCAGATCCAGTTTTTTAAAAAAATGTACATTAGTATAGTTGATTTATAATGTTGTATAAGTTTCAGGTTTACAGCAAAGTGATTCAGTTATACATATACATGTATCTACTCTTTTTTTAGATTCTTTTCCCAAGGACACTCAAATAAGTCACAGAGCTGTTATTCATTCAGGCCATCTAGGCCATAGGTAGGACGTGGCATTCCTAAGCACACAGAATGTACCTTTATAGAAAAGTTCCTTCCTACAGATTAGAATGAACCAGTATTTCACTACCACTCACTCTAACAACAAACCAGAGTCCCTCACTCTTCCACAGAACTGGGAAGCGAATCAGTGATTTAATTTTAACCTTCGGCTTCTAAGCTTCTCCATTGTGAAACTAGACCTAATGAATAAAGCTAATCTTATCAGGTTAGTAAGGTAGGAAGATGTCACTTTCCTTTCTGAATGTCTTTAGCTGCTATTGGCCAAGTTTACTACAAAGATGTACAAGGCTGATTTAGCTCCCCGAGGAAATGCCATATTACCAGTCAGCTGTTGCTAAAGTCAGTGCTCAGGGTACTTCCTGTGTTACAAGACCAACTGTATAAATTAGACTACAGTTTTTCAGACGTCTTGACTCATGTTGGCTATGTAGAAGTACATTCCAAAGATAAATATATAAAACCATCTCAGCTGAAAGAGAAGCAGTTTGTTGATAGTTCCTCAAGAGAAAAGAATTACAAAGCAAAGCAAAGGACAGACAACCCGCCTTGAGCAGGGATCACTCCTAGAATAAAACAGTGTGTGTGCATTCAGCAAGCGTCTGCTGAGCACCTGCTAGTGCCCGGTACTATTCTGGGCACGGGGGTATAGCTCGGAACAGCACACCACCTCTTGACAAAGGCCTCACACCGGCAACGCCCACCTCCCCTTCCCGCATTAGCTTACCCTCTATACACTAGTATTACTGTCTGCATAAGTTAGAGGGGAAACCCCTTTGACCTGAAAGGCTCTCTAGTCGCCTCCTCATTTCTCCATATGCCTTTATAGAAAACTGACTCAAGAGTGGCTAAACCTCCCTGTCTCCACTTCTTTCTTTCATTCTCTTTGAACATGCGTCAGTCATACCATCGTACCCACCGCACCTGAGACTACACTTGTCAGTCTCATTAAATCCCACATTGCTGAATCTAATGGCCAGCTCATCGTCCTCATCTTGCTTGTCTCCTTAGTAGTAGCTGACAGTTACTGTCTGATTCCTCCTCGAAAAGCCTTCCTCACTTGGCTTCCAGGACACCAGCTCCTCTGTTGGTTCCCTCCCTGCCTCACTTGCTCCTCCTCAGCCTTCTTTCTTCAGTCCTTCTCTAAGTCACAGAGTGCTCTGGAGTACAGTCCTTGAATCCTCCTTCCTCTCTACACACACTCTCTAGGTGAAAGCATTCTCTAATCCCATAACCTCAAGCGTCACCTCAAAGTTGACAACTCCAAGACCTCCCTTCTGACCTCCAGACTCATACACCCAGCTGCCTACCCAACATCTCAGACTCAGTATGTCCAAAACCAGACTCCCCACCTGCAGTACTGAGTTAGTTTTGACTACATGGGTCCGTCTAGTCAAGGCTATGGTTTTTCCAGTGGTCATGTATGGATGTGAGAGTTGGACTATGAAGAAAGCTGAGCGCCGAAGAATTGATGCCTTTGAATGTTGGTGTTGGAGAAGACTCTTGAGAGTCCCTTGGACTGCAAGGAGATCCAACCAGTCCATTCTGAAGGAGATCAGTCCTGGGATTTCTTTGGAAGGAATGATGCTGAAGCTGAAACTCCAGTACTTTGGCCACCTGATGCAAAGAGCTGACTCCTTGGAAAAGACTCTGATGCTGGGAGGGATTGGGGGCAGGAGGAGAAGGGGACGACAGAGGATGAGATGGCTGGATGGCATCACCGACTCGATGGACATGAGTCTGAGTGAACTCCGGGAGTTGGTGATGGACAGGGAGGCCTGGCATGCTGTGATTCATGGGGTCGCAAAGAGTCAGACATGACTGAGCGACTGAACTGAACTGAACACAAACATACATATATCAAAAAAAAAAAAAGAAAAATCTAAGAAACAAAAATTGCTTAAATGACATAGGAATTTCTCTCACACATTTAAAAGAAAAAATCTAGACATACAAAGTCCAGATTGTGTATGGCAGGCATACTTGTCATTAGGGACCTGGGCCCCTTGTCTCGTTACTTCTCCAGCTTTAGTGTGCTTCCTCTTTTCGTTGGTGGGAGAGAGAAATGTAATGGTCCTTCCCCTCTAAAAGAAACTTACTAGAAATCCTAGACAACTCTTCTGCTTGCAGCTCATTGGCCAGAACTTAGATCATGGCCAGATCTCGCTGCAGGGGAGGTTGGAACGAAGAGCATTTTTTAGCTGAATGAGAATATATGCAGCTAAAAATGGGGTGGGAGGTGAAAAAGAGGATTAAATGGACAGTAGGGAGCAGCTAGCTGTGTCTGCCATGCTCTGAATCTGGTTCTCCCCCAGTTCCCCTTTCCCTTGTCAGCCACATTCTCCCAGTTGCTTAGGCCAAATGCCTTGGGTCAGCCACGGCTCTTTTTCTCTCCCAGTCTACATCCAATCCACCAGCAAATCCTCCTGATTGTGCTTTCAGAATAGATCCTGAATCTGATAGCTCTGACCACCTCCACACTTGCATCTTAGTGCAAGCTGTCATCGCCTCTTCTAGACTTCGCAGATAAGCTGCTTACTGGGCTCTCTGGTTTTGCCAATCCACTCTCCGCACAGTAGCATATCATCCTTCAAAACCTAAGTCACACTGTGTCATTCCTGTGTGCAGAACCCCGCCTACCTCCTAGCTGATAAAATCCAAGGGGCTTAGTATTAAAAGGCCATGCATCATTTGGTCCTGGCTCACTCTGATTAAATCTGTCTTCTCGCTTACTCATTCCACTCCAGCTCTGCTGGCTTCCTTGATGTTCCTTGAATATACCAAGTATGGACCAATTTTAGGGCCTTTGTATCTATAAATACTATTCCTTCCACCCTGAATGCTCTTCACCTAGAGATCCCCATGGCTTGCTCCTTAGTTTCTTTCAGGTCTTTGATCAAATCTCACATTATCAGAGAGACCTTTCCTAACCACCTATCTAAAATAGGATTCCCTCTTGAAAATCTTTTTCCCTTTATATAGCTCTTTTTCCTCTTAACACTCAACATTGTCTGACCTTTCTTCTGATATTCTGTGTGTGTGCATGCTCATATGCTTTATTTATGTCTATATATAAACGTCTGTATTACATATATGAATCTGATTGTTGAGCATCTTCCCACTAGAACTAGAGTTGCAGACTTGGTCTCTTTTGTTAACCACCATCTTTCTATTAGTTAAGGGAGGTCAAGACAGAGTTCTCTGACAGAGAAATGTAATGGGTACTTCCCTTTTCTTTTAAAGAAACTAAAGAGTTCTTCTGCTTATATCTCATTGGCCAGTATTTAGATTATGTCTGGAGCTAGCTGCAGGGGAGGTTGACAAGTCTCACAGAAGTCTCAATTGAGCTAAGAATAAATGAAGAGGAGCGAACTATGTAAAAGTCTAGAAGGCGAGTACTCCAGGCAAAGGGAATAGCAAAGTGCAAAGCCCTACTGTGGAAATAAGCTTGTCACGTAGGTGGGGGTTGTCCTATGTTTGGGGACAAAACACAGTTGAATGTGGCTGGAATAAGCAATTATGGAGACACCGGAACACGATAGAGGCTGCCCAGGCGGCACTGGTGGTAAAGAAGCCCTGCCAGTGCAGGAGACAGAAGAGACTCAGGTTCCATCCCTGGGTCAGGAAGATCCCCTGGATGAGAGCATGGCAACCCGCTCCAGTATTCTTGCCTGGGAAATTCCATGGATAGAGGAGCCTGGCGGGCTAAAGTCCATGGGGTCGCAAGGAGTCAGACACGAATGAAGCAACTTAGTCAATTTAGTACACACGCAGAACAAGGTGAGAGAGGCAGGGCAGATCACCAGGGAGGGTTTTGCGTATCCCAGATGCAAAAAGGGAAAAGAGAGAAAGAAAGGCACCTGCTGGGAGCAGGAGCTCCGCTGTGGCAAAGGTCATGAGGAAGGAGGCTCAGCATACACAAAGGTGGGATCGAGCTCAGGAGTCCCCCTGGAAATTCTCGAGCATCTACCCCCAAAACCAGAGTCTGCCTACTCTCTGCTTCGTGCTCTCACCTACACCTCAGACTTTATGGGGGGGGCTGTCCCCCATTACCTCTCTCTGAAAAAAGAGTTAACTTACAGCTCCAGTTAATAAAGTTCCTGGGTGTGATAGTGTTTCAACCTACAAACTCCTTTGGAAGTCCTCTAGCCTGCCTGAATAGGTTTTTCCGGCCACATGTGATTGCTCAGAGCCTCCCAACTGTGAGAGGCATGAGATGTTCTAAACTGTCTAAATACAGATTCCTTTGAGCAGTTAAAAGATTGATTAGAAATTGTATTGGTGAAGGGTTTTTCACTTGTTGGGCCAATGTTTGCTGCTACGTTTCCATATCCCTTACCTGCTGTGTCCCTGGCAGTGTATTGATTAATATAATTGGTGTAAGTAGTAGCTTTAATGTTTGTAACCTTGGACCCTTGAGTTAATTCTTTTTCTTGTTGTAGCCCACCACACCTTTGCCCTATAGGAATGCAACTTTAATGCTTTTGGAGGGTGGCGCCTGACTAATCACCTTTAGAGAAAAATAAGTTTTCTGAAGAAAGGGTCTTAAAATGTTAACAGGCCTCTGGGCCAGAAGATGATGCAAATCACCTAAACTTTTGCATATGATAAGTTTGCAGGAAGAAAGCCTGGCTTACTGCATGACTCTACCCCTTCCCCCATTATTCTCTATGCATAACTTAAGGTATAAAAACTACTTTGAAAAATAAAGTGCGGGCCTTGTTCACCAAAACTTGGTCTCCCCATGTTGTTCTTTCTCTCACCTTCTAGCTGACTTATTCAGCCTCTTTTCTCCACTGAATTTCCTCACTGAGCTATCCTTATTTAACCACTCTTTATGTCCTTAATTAACGTTTAATTAAGCAATTGTTTCCTGATCGCCGATGCCATCTCCCCTTCGAATTCCCTGGATCCACCGGGGCTGGACCCCGGCAGGCACCAGCCTCTTTGGCACCTCAGCCATTCTCCAACCTTTGGGAAATTCCAGGGATACACTGCCAAAGGCACACGCACTATTTAAGTAACTGAAAGTAAAGAAAATGTAAATGTTCTGTTTCCCCATCGCACCCGTCACACTGCATGTGTTGAGTAGTCACATGGTCCGTGCTGCCTACCAGCCAGCACACACGGGGCCCGCGGGGCCGCATACACCCTTGTCCCAGAAAGTTCTGTTAGTGCAGCTCTGGGACAGCCAGTCAAGAGAGAAGTAATACGGAGCCTGCTTAGTCTCTCCTGTGGCTTCTCTCTTAACCCTAGAATCAGTGCTTCCTGTTTCAGTGGGAATGATGCCCGTGGCGCCTGGATTAGCTTCCTGTTTCAGTGGGAATGATGCCCGTGGCGCCTGGATTAGCTTCCTATTTCAGTGGGAATGATGCCCGTGGCGCCTGGATTAGCTTCCTGTTTCAGTGGACATGATGCCCATGGCGCCTGGATTAGCTTCCTGTTTCAGTGGACATGATGCCCGTGGCGCCTGGATTAGCTTCCTGTTTCAGTGGACATGATGCCCGTGGCGCCTGGATTAGCTTCCTGTTTCAGTGGACATGATGCCCGTGGCGCCTGGATTAGCTTCCTGTTTCAGTGGGAATGATGCCCGTGGCGCCTGGATTAGCATGTGGCCCATCACATGTGCATGTGCTCTCGTGGTAATTTTTACCTGTGACAGAGAGAAAGACTGGAAACTCACATGCATTCTTAACCTCATTACGAGCACACTGCAGATGTGAAAATGCAAAGTGTGGAAGCCATCCATGTGAATGGTGTTTTCTGTGTCTTATTGTGACCTAGGGATCTTGCTGCAAGAAACTGCCTGGTAGGTGAGAATAACGTGCTGAAAATCAGTGACTTCGGAATGTCTCGTCAAGAGGACGGTGGTGTGTATTCATCTTCTGGCCTGAAGCAGATCCCCATTAAGTGGACGGCACCAGAAGCGCTTAATTATGGTAAGAAGGGACCCTTCCTTTCTGGTGGTCAAAGCGGACTCCGTCAGCATGAACAGTCACAGGCAGAGTCCCGGGGCAGAGCAGAGCACAAGTGAGAATCAGCTGAGGGGCAGCACACAGGGTGTGTGTGTTCAGACTTTGTACACTTGAGGACAGACTTAATTCAGCGATTTTATTGATCAGATTTCTGTGTGTAAGATTGCTAGATTTAAAAGATGGTTAGAGTTACAAGCACTGTTAAGTGTGAGTGTGCATCTGAAAGTTTCTATCGTGATCCAAGAAAAAGATTATTTCTATTTTAATAGTCAGATTAGACCCAGAGTCAAAGTGTTGTGTGGCTCTGGACCATTTCCTTTGAATACCTTATATTTGGTCCAATAACCTCATCTGATGTTAGGTTCCTAAAATACTGAGTCTGTAGTTTCTCTCTGAAAAACTGACATGGTTTCTTAGCATCTCAGTCTCTGGAACTTGTATAAATCTTTTGGGAAGAAAGAGATGGAATATGTGTGTGTACATATCTAAATCACTTTGCGAGGACATTTCGACTCAACTACCCTCCAGTATAAAATAAAAATCAAATTTAAAACATATCATAAAATGATTCTTTGTTAATTTAAATTGAAAAGTACTTCATCATGAAAAATTAATATAAAGTATTTACAAAAGTCTTAATGCCTAAATTAAAGACAGGTAATTTAGAAAAAGCTTTGAGGTAAAATTCATGTGACATAAAACTGACCGTTGTAAAGTGACCAGTTCAGGGGCGTTTAGTGCCTTCACAGCGCTGCACAAATACGGCCTCTGTCTGGTTCTAAAACATCTTCCTCACTCCAGAGTAAAGCCTTACACCCGTATTAAGAAGTGACTCCCCCAACCACTGGCAAGCTCAGACCTGCTTTTGGTTGCTATGTATATACCTATTCTGCCTATTTCACATAAATGGAATCGTATACTATGTGGCCATTGGTATGTGACTTCTTTCACCTAGCATAAGGTTTTCAAGGTTCAACCGTGTTATAGCATGTATCATTATTTTACTCCTTTTTGTAGCTCAATAATATTCTGTTGTATGTATCTACCACAGTTTATTTATCCGTTCATCCACTGATGTGTATTCGAGCAGTGTTTGCCTTTTGGCAGTTGTGAATAGTGCTGCTTTAAACATCTGTATACTAGGATTTATTTGTGTACCTATTTTCAATTAATTCTGAGTACACACTAGGGAATCTGGTAATTCTGTGCTTAAGTGTTTGAGGAACCACCAAATGTTTTCCAGATCAAGCTTTGGAATATGATTGTTTTGGAAGTGAGTTGGGATGGATCCAGACACCACAACCAGCTTTGCATTTTGCACATCAGCAATGCTACTGAATAGACATGCGCAGGCAGTTGTCATTGTAAGAAGTTGACTAAGCTGTTCTAGTTTCCAGCAATGCAGTTTTTTAACTTAACACTTCAGGGATGCTAAGCCTCACCCTTAGTCTGTCTTCCCGTGTGCTGGCGAGAGAAGTGCTGGTAAGCTTTGAGGAATCCCACCACTCCTCAAAATCCACAGAACATGGCAGCCCTGCTATTTTCCACAGTGATTCTTCTCTGGGGTGGTCATTATTCTGAGGCTATATTCCTAAGGAGAGCAATCACAAGATGAAAGAAAGGACTGCAATCTTTTTTTTAATGGAGACATTTTCTTAGAAAACGAAACATTGCTAAGCACTTCTTGTTGATTCTTACAGCAGCCCTATAAGGGCCAGTCCTGGACTGGGGGCCTTAAATACTTACCAGTAAAACCCACTCTCTACAGTGTGTTCTTAATCCTGTTGGCCAGATTCTCTATATTACATTGCCTTTAAAATCTCTCTTACTGCTAAGCAATTATGCCAGTAAAATTCTGCCTTTTAATCAGGGCGTATTTTGGTTGAATTTCAAGCTGACTAAAGTATTTACCAAATACTTTAATTCAGAATTCTAATTCCAATATCTGTAAGAGCCAAACCTAAATTTAGCATGTCATAGAATAAAGACATGTTTCCCTGTTGGCTCAGATGGTAAAGAATCTGTGTGCAATGCTGGAGACCTGGATTTGATGCCTGGGTCAGGAAGATCCCCTGGAGGAGGGTGTGGCAACCCACTCGAGTATTCTTGCCTGGAGAATCCCATGGACAGATGAGCTTGGTGGGCTGCAGTCCACAGGGTCACAGAGAGGCAGACATGACCGAGCAACTAAGCGCAGCACACATGAAGATCTTTGGTGGGCAGTGACGGACTGTTTTTTCATGTTAATTTTATAAAATACTGAACACCACACCCTCTCATCACAAACTGAAAATGGCTTAAAGACATAAACCTAAGTCTTTAAGACAACATACAACTCCTAGAAAAGATCATAGAAAAAACATTCTTTGACATAAAGCATACCAATGTTTTCTAAGGCCAGTCTCCCAAGGCAATAGAAATAAAAACAAACCTAATCAAATTTACAGGCTTTTGCACAGGGAAGGAAACTAAAAACAACATGAGAACACAACCTACAGAATAGCAGGGAATATTCAGAAATGATGCGATTAACAAAGGCTTCATTTCAAAAGTATGCAAGCGGTTCATACAACTCAACAACAAATAAACAACCCAATAGACCTTTTTCTTCTTTCCTTCTTTCCCCAAAGGAAAGAACCCTTTCCTTCTTCTCCAAAGAAGGAAAACAAAGGACCAACAGGCACATGAAAAGATGCTCAGCATCACTAATTATCAGAGAAATGCAAATCAAAACTGCAGTGAGATACCACCTCACAGCAGTCAGAATGGCCATCATTAAGAAGTCTACAAGTAAATGTGGGAGACGGTGTGGAGACAGGGGAGGCCACTGTTGGTGGGAACATGACTGGGTGCAGCCACCGTGGAAAACAAGACGGGGGCTCCTCAGAAGACCAAGCGCAGCATCACCACATGATCTAGCCAGCCGACTCCTGGGCACACACCCAGGCAACACTCTAACTCAGAAAGACACGCGCGCCCCAGCACTCACAGCAGCAGTGCTCACAGCGGCCAGGACAGGGCAGCAGCCTAAGCCCATCCCAGGCGGGTGGACACGGAAGACGCGGCCCACGCACACAGTGGGCTGGGAGAGAATGGAATGACGCCGTTTTCATGACATGGGTGCAACTGGAGACTGTCATACCAAGTGAAGTAAGACAGAGAAAGACAGGCAGGCACCATATGGTACCCTTACATGCGGAAGCTAAAGCGTGACACAAATGAACCTGTCTGTCAAATAGCCGCAGACGTGGAGGGCCAGCTGGCAGTGGCCAAGCGGGAGGGGGTGCGGTCAGCAGGTGTGAGCTTTTATGTACAGAATGGAGAAACAGGGCCCCACTTTATATGTTTATACACAGAGAATAGTCAATGTCCGATGATCAACCATAAGGGAAAAGAATATTTTTTAAAAATGTATGTACATGTATAACTGAATCATCTTGCTGTACAGCAGAAATTAATACTGTAAGTCAACTATACCTCAATAAAAATATTGATAAAAAAATTTTAAATGCAGAACAGTTTAGATGAGGGAGAGATTTCTAACAGGA
Source organism: Bubalus bubalis (assembly GCF_019923935.1). Lineage (NCBI taxonomy): Eukaryota > Metazoa > Chordata > Mammalia > Artiodactyla > Bovidae > Bubalus > Bubalus bubalis. The sequence goes on along the minus strand of NC_059165.1, from coordinate 2,370,671 downwards.
TGAGAAGGAAGTCAGGAGTATTTATTACCCAATCCAGTGAGGGAGTTCCTGAGTGTGTGCGCATGTCTCGGCAAACCTGAGAAACATTTTAGTTCTCCCAGAATAAAATTACTGAAGATTGGCTCTAAATCCTAGCATATTTTAACAAGAGAAAATATATTTTACGAAAGTCTTACTTGTTGTTCTACATGGAGATGTAATTTAAAGCATGGCTGCTATATAATTAATACTATATTGTATATCTGAAAGTTGCTAAAAGAGTAGATCCTTAAAGTTCTCATCACAAGAAAAAAAATTTTTGTGACAGTGGATGATAGTGTTAACTAGACTTACTGTGATTATTTTGTAATATATACAAATAGTGAATCATCATGCTTTACAACTGAAACTCATATAATGTTATATGTCAATTATACCTCAATAAGAAATACTAAGTAATTCCTTAAAATAATCCAGTTAAAACCAGATTCAAAAGTCAGGTGACAGAGTTAGGTTATAAGCTTTCACTTCCAGAATGTGATCTTGGTTTACAGAACAAGTGGCCATTCTTGACCTCTTCCCAGATATCATCTCACAAAAAGGCATTGGGTTCTCTGGGCTGTACATGTCCTTGAAGAGTTAATTAGTCTAAACTTGTGGCCATTGAATGATTTTCATAAAAAGCTTTAAATCATTGGATGTCAGGCATGAAAAAAGTTGATGTACAGACAAGGCAACTAATCTTGGTACTGACTCGCATAGTGAATGTCCATAATTACTGTCTAGTAAGAAGGAAACTAATTCACACAGCTGGAGACGATGATCCTCCAGAACACTCCAATCTCTGACGTCAGAGCAGTTAGCATAGCAGTATTGTGCTATTTCCTTGTACTGTTTGCAAGAAAGAGAAAAGGCCATCCTACTCAAATTAACAAGACATTTTTAGAGGCTAGGCATTTATAAATCCAGGAATGGCAGAAGTACACTGGAAAATCTTGGAAATTCATAGTCTTTTTGCTTCCACTCCTTGATGTCACATTCATTCCAGAAGGTATCTTTGTTTGGCTTCTATCTCTGTGTTTGTCTAGAAGATTACCAAGGGGAAAAAACAAAACCAAGAGCTTAGCTTATGTAATTCAGTAAAACAGGTGCACCAAGATATTTTGACAAAACAAGGCACCATGTAATTTAAAGAAGTTGTTTTTATCAGCAAGCTATGTTAATTCTACTCTATTCAAAACACAGAAAAATGAATTTGCCATAAATGAAACTGTCAGTGGAGAAAATGAGACGTTTAGGCATGTAAGAATATCTGTAAACAGTGATGAGTAAAAAAACTGAAGTTAAGAAACTTTCCTTGTTGCTCTAACTTTGTAATTTCAGTAGAAAGAAATTGAATGCAGGCAGAAAACAAAATTACATAACTCCCAGCTTATTTAATCTCCTAGGCATTGATGTATACAAATTTATATCTTTTTTATATAAACCATCCAGCTCATTTAGAGGCCACAGAGAGAGTAAGCTTGCATACTGAGTGAGTATGTGTTCTTGGTGGGGGAAATGTGATTTGGAAGGTGGTTTGGTTAAACTAATAACCTGAAGACTGTTCATTTAATTGGTGCATTACTCCTCCCGGAAAGCAAAACTAGGCAAGAGAATTATATCACTAATTGTTGAGTCCCTGGTAAGTTTAAACATGTGACTGACACAGACATACGCAATCAGAACTTGTCACCTGCTTACCCAGTGCGCTGGCTGTGATTTGTCTGCCCTCCAGGGAGGTACAGTTCCGAGAGTGACGTGTGGAGCTTCGGTATCCTGCTCTGGGAGACCTTCAGCCTGGGGGTCTGCCCCTACCCCGGAATGACAAACCAGCAGGCCCGGGAACAGGTGGAAAGAGGTGAGCTCAAGACACAGGGTAGCGGTGTTCACGGCCGACACCGGGGCAGGCTGAGGCTGCGTCTGCATTTCCCGGGCAGAGGAAGGCGGTGCTGTTTGGGTACGTGATAGACACAAGTGTGTGTGTGTGTTTAGTCACTCAGACGTGTCCGACTCTGCGACCCCATGGACTGTAGCCCACCAGGCTCCTCTGTCCATGGGATTTCAAAGGCAAGAATACTGGTTGGGTTGCTGTTTCCTTCTCCAGGGGATCTTCCCAACCCAGGGATCAAAGCCAGGTCTCCTGCTTGGCAGGTGGATTCTTTATCATGAGCTATCAGCAAAGCCCAATCGAAAAGGTGTTGGTACATCTACTTTTGAACCTGAAGGATGGTGTGGATCTTACACAACAAAAACCAACCACAAAGCCTTTGAAACATCCCAGCGCCTTGGAAATAGAAGGGTCTAGGCTCTTCTTCCACTGCCTTTGCCTAGCACAACCTCTGCAAGGCTGTGCTATTCACTCTTTTCCAGGGAAACAGTTAAGAGGCTCAGGAACAGTACCTGTTTTTTATTCTGTGCCAAATACACAGTGTTAATGTCCCTACTAATTGAAAGGTAGTTAGATTTCAGGAAGAAGTGGAAAGTCTTGTAACAGTTCTAAAGGAACCCCGTGGTATTCTCAGATCAAAGGCAGGCCTGAGCATGTGATGCTGGCACCCTTGTGTGGACCTGTGTGTCCACGGCTTTCGACAAATGCCAGCGCCCTAGCTTCAGGCCCCCCACGGGGGCATGGTTGTAGCGTTGGGGGCAGGAGGGTGACTTGCCAGCATCCTTCCTAACGCTGAGGACATGCGGACAGGTACACACATCCCACCCCGCACCCTGCTGGGACACTGCCTGGTGACTCTGAATTAAAGATTCTTCTCAGCTGTAAAGCAATATGACTTGTATTCATGCTTGTTTCACTTTTGAGGTAATGTTTCTAAATCCTCATCCTCTCTTCACCTTCAGAAACCTGAGCTGAAAGAGGTGATTTAAAAAAAAAACCGCCCATAGCATCTACAAGCTAACACTTAGAGCAGCTAAAACATGCACTTGTATGTGATGTTTCTCACATCAGGCTTTGTTCATTTGTCACAAACACAAAATGGGTTTGTGGCACTCGAAGGTAATGATGTTGCTCTATGATATTAAAACCGGCGTTACTTACAGAAAAGAAAAAAAAAAAGCCTGCCCTAAAATGGCATTTTTGTTTCTGTTAACCGACAACATACGGTACTGCAAACAGCGCGATGCCCCGTGTGAACAGTGGTGTCTGGTTATCCCCGTCCTAAATTCTCTGTCCTTCTCTTGTGTCTTCAGGATACCGGATGTCAGCCCCTCAGCACTGTCCAGAGGAAATATTTAAAATCATGATGAAGTGTTGGGATTATAAACCTGAAAACCGCCCCAAGTTCAGTGAACTTCAGAAAGAGCTCGCGGTCATCAAGAAGAAGATCACGTAGTGACGGAGCAGCGTGGACGCGGCCTCTCCTCCCGCTGAGTAATACTGTTCTCCTTGTTAACCATGAGTGTATACCGTGTTGTGTGCAACCGTCTTCTAAGGTTACTTTTTTATTAACTGTTTTTTTTAATATGTGCTGTTTAAGGGGGAAAAAAAAGGCAAAGGCATTGAAGCGCAGTCCTTGCACGGGCGCTCCTAGCTCAGCCCCGCGGGAGTAGACGGCACGGCACGGGCTCTAGCGTGCCGGGAGCCCGCCCGTCTTGCCCTCACCGGGCGCTCCGGCGCTCCGCAGGGCCGCTCCAGGCCCGGCTCCCCGCTGCCGCCCCGGCCGCGGCCCCGCTCCGTCCGTGCGTGCGCCGCCCGGCACGCCGTGTCCGCGAGGCACGTCCCGACCAAAGTCAGCTTTCTGCGCCGCCAGGGCAGGAGCGTGATGGTAAATATCACTTCACACTGAGAACTGTTCAGACCTCCCAGGGGTTTTCTCCTTTCTCGCCAGAAATAAGCATAAGAACCCTCCCGTTTCTTCCTCCGAGTAAGGCTGTGGTTTCCCTCCTGTTTTGTCGGGGATGGTGGCTGGAGTCCCCTCACAGAGCTGGCAGTTGAGGCCGCGGCTTTTAGAGGCCGTTTTGGACGGCTGTGACCTGTGGCAGAGTCTCTCCTCCACACACAGACACTCACACACACGCACACGTTATGATCTGAATTCATGAACAAGGTTCTGAGAAATGCTTTCAGGAGCTCTTAGGTACAGCCCTGTCGGCAACCAGAAATTGTTTAGGGAAGCTCCAATGCACAAGTCCACAAAAGTCACAGCGCCTTTGAAGCGCCTTGATTCGAGAGGAGACATCTCGGAATTCAATTCCTTTCATCCACGCCACTTTCCAGGGCTGTCTGAACTGAATGGTCCTAGTTCATAAACACATGCCTGTGTGTGCACCCGTGGGCATGTGTGCACACACCCCCCCCCCCCCCCCAACACACACACACACACACAGATAGTACCAGGAAGTCAGGCAGGTGTGAATGGAGCGAACAGCTCGGAAGTCAGATGAGCATTATCAAGGAGGTAGCTGTAGAGGCGGCCCTGCTTTGTCCACTCTCTGTTCATTTACTCTCACACGGCAACCTGGGAACTCTCACCGTTAGCATCATCTGTGAGCGCAGTGGAGATGCGTCACGGGGAAACGCTGCCCAGTTTAAACTAGGATTCTCTTCGGCTGACAGCCGCATCCAGGGAACTTACCCCATCCCATGTTCTGTATATAGTTGCCTCAGGAAACACGTGTGTGTGAGAGACAGTCACGCTCAGGGGTAAATGTGCCTGGGAGCTTTTAGTGCGTGCTCCGGCCTGTGTCCAGACGCACAGCAGTGATCATTTGGTCTGCGTTCAGTGCAGGCGCTTATGGGATGGAAATGCCTCCCGCCCCATCCACCTGCGTGCTGCCTGGGAATATCACTGCACACGGAATGAAGGTGAAGAGAAAAGGGGCTGTGTGTGCGAGTTTCATACACGTTTCATGATTACCACATCCGGACTAAAAGGAAAGCATAATAAACTTGCCCTCAAAAATAATGCAATATACAAGGCAACTTCTTTTAAAAGCAGCTTTGTTTCCCTTCTGTCAAATACGATGAGTAAGTGAAACCTTCTTTTGATGGCATAAACTGCGGTAGATCACAACACAGACTCAAGATTAAGAGCTCTGCTCTACACTCACTTGCCAGCTTTCAAAAGCAAGAATAAAATAGGGACCTTTCCGCCCTTTGCCAATGCTTCCAAGTGCACTTCTGTAGCATTCTTTATTAAAAAAAAAAAAAAAACAGCCTCCCATCACTGAGCAGCCCCAAAGCTTAGCTATCAGCAAAGAGAATGAAGGTTTGGGCTTTAATTTTGTGAACAAGACCTGAAGCTTAATCTCTGCATTCTGGTGGAAAGAACGAACATGGCTTTGATATTTCACTCATCCAGGCCGTTAGAATTTACAATTCACATCATAACTCTATGCTTAAATTAAAGAAGCTTTTCATAACATCGTGACATCTGCAGCATTTAAATTCTATCTTATTCTGTGTCCCAAAGCAGGCTGTGGTATAGTTCGGGATTAATAACTTCTTTCAGGGTCATATCAGTTGTATAGACTATTCAGTTTAATATAGGCACATGCATTAAGAAAAACTTTTGCAGACCATTTTTTTTTACCATTAATTTTGTTGTGCTTGAAGCATAATTTATTCATCCCTTCTGTCACTGATAATTATTGGAATTATGTACTTTAGGAGGCTAATCCATACCCAGAAAGCTCACATGCAAATACTCCCCTGAATTTGCAAGTTGATGTAGGGAAAGAAGGCTTCAGAAACATACAAAATAGACTTGTTTAGTAAGAAAACAGTGGTAACCAAAACTGCCACTGGTCTGAATGTAATCCAGCCAGGTCACAAATCTTTGTGTGGTGAATGGGTTTTTCAAGTATGGCATCTCTTCTCCTGTTCCGTTTCTGTCGTCAGTCCTTAAATTTATGACCACAGAGTAGGGGGCAGGTGAGCCCAGGCAGCTGGACCCTCCCCTGCATTTTTCTGTCTTGAGTCACCAAGGAACCTGTATGAGAAATAGGTAGGTCATCATTTTTCAAGGAAAGAAATCTTTTATTGTCAGGTAGGCATTTATTATCAACACTAGAAACCTAAAATTATTTTGTGTTCCACGTAACCTAAGGTTACTTCCCAAAGCCAATATTCTCTTTCTCTTCTAGGAAATAATAATAAAGGGTGTGAATAGGCTTAGTTTAGATGCTCAAACCCGGAGGTTTCATTTCAGTCCACTCTGTCACTGGGTCCCTAGTGACAGGTCTCATGTAAACATTTCTCTTTTATCTCCCAAATTTAATAGTCAATATAGTTCTTCATCCATAATCCACCATTTTATCACAGATACTCTATTATTGAAGCCTCTCACTAGCATTATCAGTGTAGAACATGAGTCTAATTGTTTCCGCCAGTTTTCATATTTCACAACTTTTTTCATTTGAGGGTCGTTTTTAAAAGAAAAGAAAATGTTCGGTCATTGAAACAGTCTTCATTTCCTTTAAACCACAGTACGATTTTCTTGCGTATGTTTAACTCGTGTTTCAGTTGTGCCATATGGTCTTACATAAAGTTTGGCCAATACCACTAAAATAGCTATAGCTTCACAACTCTGGTGTGATGCGTGTCATGAAGGAAGTGTTTTAGTTATATGCCGCACACGAGGACCTTACAGTGGGGTAAACATAGAAACGGCAGCGCAGAAAGTCCCGTCGAGGCCATCATTCAGTTTCCTCCGTCACACCGCCCCCTCGTTTATTCCCGTGGCCTGAAAGCCTTCCTGAGTTGCCCTGGGGGCTCTGCTCTGGGGCTGGTGTCCTCTGAAGTGAGACTAGCTGATACTTGCTAAAAAGAAGTTGTTTGCCTTAACCTTCCTTTTACATATGCGTACTCCCCCATCACAAGATTGGCATTTTAGATGTTTCTTGCCAACAGAATTGACTGTCTGTAAACACTGTTCTGAGTCACATGGAGACTAATTTTTGTATTTAGGAGATCACAGCCCTCACTCAAACAGAATAAATGTAAAATACAAAAGACAACAAAGGGGCAGATAACTGCAAAAGACACGGTTTCTTTATGTGTTCATATGTTAATTAAAGGAAAAAGATTTTATATGAAAATGAGTTTATATTACACTTCCATTATACTATTAAGTTAGCATGAAAGTTTACCATTAAAATAAAGTGTTACCTCTTTTATTACTAACTCTGATTTGCTTATAAATACCAGAAAAATTTTTATTAAATATTTTAGTTTTATTTATTTTCTCTTGAGTTTCATATCAAGTCTGAATACTGTATTATTTGGGAGGATCCAAAACCATATCTTAATTTCTGCCAAAGAAAATACACTGATTTAAAAGTCAGGATTTCACGTACCATGATTACCTACTTGAAGGAGATACTGGTACAGTTGCAGAGTCCCATAAAATTCTCCTTTAGAAGGCGATGCTATAATACAGAAGGTGTGTAAACTATATGTCTCAGTCATAATTTGATTTAAGGAAATATTTATTACCCCTTTGAAACCATCCTACTGCCTCATGCTGATTCAAAGATTACCTTCTGAATTGTTAAGTGTAGACATTAAAACTCACTTAGCTGCCTAGTAAGGACTGAGATTCTTAGGTGGGAGGAAAACCCTACTGTGCTAAATTCCTGATCACTTTAAATTGTGGAGAAGTGATGAGCATAGGCTTCAGCGCCTTTGCTAATTAGACGCCGAGGCGAGCGTGTGCAAAGGAAGAAGAGAAAGATTCCTCCGCGGCAGGAAGACGCAACCCCTACGGAGATCATCGGGTAGTTAAAGCGGAACCAAGACTGACGGTGTCGCCGGGGGGCCTGAGGAGGGCAGGGCCAGCAGGTCAGCGCCTTCCCTACGCAAAGTCTAGCAGAAGCAGAGAGGTCACCTGCCAGCGTGGGGCCTTCGTGCAGGTGAGCCAGCCCCTCTCCCGTCCACCGGAGCGGTCTCCGGTCCCTCGCTGCGAGCCTGTGCCGTGCTGGCTGACACACGCTCACGGTCTGGCCGGCTCGCGGGTTTGGCCACGTGTGTTCAGACTCAACAAAGTCTCTCTCTGTGTGAGTTAGTTATCTTGTTTCGTAAACTCAATCTCTGATTATTCACACCTTACTAGAAATCTGGTTGCAGCGGGGCCGGTCACGTAGAAGGGAGAGCATGCTGAGATCAATGCTGCTTCACCTTGTGGCCTATGTTAACTCGTGGGCTCCGATTGGCGCCCCAGAGACACCTTCCGGGGGTGAGCTCTGCTCTGGGAAAGCATGCGGTCCAGCAGGGCAGGAGGAAAATGACCATTGAATAGCAGTGGTCCTTGTCTTTACACTGGTGGCATGGGAGGGAAAGCAATCCGGGCACCGTCCTAAAGCCCATCTCTGCAGAGCCTGGCCAGCCAAGGTCAGACACGGAAGGCAGAGCAGAGACACCGTTAAGGAAGACCGAAGGGCAGAAAGAGCCATCACAGAAAACCAGCGTGGTGACTCAGAGGCTCACCCGCCAGCAAATACATGCAGCGTCAGTGAGGGAGGACAGCCCTCAAGGGGAGTTTTGAGCTGCTTCCCGCTGTATGTTACTAAACTCATGTAGGTCTCGAGTCCCTGCGACATTTCTTAAAGGACAGAGTCAGCCGTTGATCTGATTTTCTCTGCATTCCCTGTACTCAAGAGGAAGCCACCGCTGCATGGTTCTTGTGGAAGAGGGCAGACACGACAGAGGTTCAGCCCACCTCTTAAGCAGGGAGGAGCTGAAGGTGGTGCACGTGTGGCTGAGGGGGTCAGCGCTGGAGGAAGACTGCAGTGAGAGGCCCACGTTGTATTTTATGCAAGAAAAGGTCCCTCCTGAGGGGCTCCCGCTTGCAATGTAAACACATTTCCACTTCCCTCCTTGCCAGCGGGCTTGTAGGAGCTTCCAAAGAAGAACATTTAGGAGTCACTAAAAAGATTCACATCTTGAATTCAGACATCACCTTCCCAAACGTCACCGCTGAAGTCAGAAGATATGAGTGTTCTACGGAGGAATGAAATGTTCTCAGTAATGGTAATGACCCCGGCAGCAGCAATTTGTAATTTGTAATAAGGTAGCAGCCTTATCCATTCGGGAGCTTTTTCTCAATATCTGCCACGTCAGGTTCAAGGAACCCTGCTGGGTGCTAGTTCGTCTGTTTTCTTTTTCTTTCTGGTTGGTACTGATTTTTTTCTCTCATACTCAGTTTCTTAATCTTTTTAACGAAACAGAAGAGCCTTCTCTCATCAGCTTTTATCAGACAGTGTCTTCATCGGCTTAGACCGAAGAGCTTCTCTGGTGCTCAGGGTGCCTCCCAGGGAGCTCCCAGGCATCCACCCACCAGGCCAACTGCACACGCTCTGCGAGAGGCCCCGGGGCAGATGCAGCTGGGAACACCGAGAGGCCATGTCATGGTCTCTGGAGGACACAGGACGACTGGGTGGCATGTGCGTGACCACTGTCAGCTCTTGGGAGATGGTCCCAGGACGGAAGGACCACCTTTCCCAGGCAGACGCGCCCAGGGAAGCAGCCTGCTGACTTGGCCGAGGAAGCTCATTAGGTGACCTAACACCTCCAGAGAAATGTCAAAACACTAGTGGCTATTTTCAACCTCTGGAGATTTTCAGTCTTCCCACTCCACTTTTCTCTGCCAATAAGTTTTATTGTTTCCTTCACTCTCCTCTTGTCAGTAAATGTCTGAAAGTATTTCAGTTGTACAGTGTCAAAGAGTTTTTTCATCACTTCAGGAAAGAGGGTAGCAAGTATGAAGACTCCAGTTTAAAATAAGGCATCCACCTAGAGATTCAGACCCCAAAGCGCCATTGTGTTGAAACCAAGCTCTACCTTCCAGGCTCTCCCAGAGTAGTACTCTTCCTCCAAAGCCAAACATCACTGTCCTGGCTGTCGACAACATCTTAGAATAAGCACCTTCCAGAATCTATCCAAAGCAGATTCTAAAATGACACACTAAGAAACCAGATTTCAACAATTAAAATGATAACAGAAACACTATTTTCATCTCTCTGTACTCAGTTAAAACACCCATGAGAAAACTGGAACCATCCAGGCAGTTCATCTTAGCAACAGCTAGTGTCTAATTTTGAAAGAATAGGATGGATGTCAGTGGGAAATAGCAGTGTTCTGAGCAACACAGGATGAGTATAAGATGGCCGTTAAAAACCCTAAATCCCAATTCCCACATTAAAACAGCAAAAATCTGAGGATGAAAAACGAAGTTGTTTCTAAACTTACTAATTTTCTTCATGTAAAATTGTACAACCTTGGTGGGAGTTATCTTTTGGGTTACCTGAAAGATATTTGTGAAGCAAAAAACTAAATCCCCTCCCTCCAACCCCTGATAGGAACTTAAATTTCTAAGTGCCCTGGATTCAGAAACTTAAGGGCTAAGAGGGAATCTGGAATGTTATTACTGAGATCCCAGGCAAGAGGACCATCCTGGCAGTTTTGCAAGCTTGTTAATGCATGTTTTTGTTTTTTCAAACATGGAAGACAGTGGGGTGGGGGGTGGGGGGCAAAATACTATTACCTAGAAATTTTCCTTCTGCAAATAGTTTGACTTGGTAGAAGTAAACTTCCTTGCCTGCTGTTAAGAAATGCCCAACTATTGTAAGCAAGTGCAGAGGGTGTGGTGCCCACAGCCACGCTTAATACTACTGTGAATGTTTTCCCCAACCCAAAGCATAGTAGGTCTTTATTTAGATGACAAGATGCTATGGCGGCCCATTCCCTGCTGGTCTAATTGCTTTGTGGAAGACCAATTCCAACAGAAATGAACTTACTTGCCGTGATTTCTCCTCTGATGCTAGGCCTTTCACACTTGAAATGCACAGAAAATATACATGTTTTAATGGAATTCACTGTCTTTGACTTTTCCTGTCAAAGAGATTGGTTCCAGAAGGCTCACCTGATTCCCCATAACAAGTATGTTTTATAATCCCCTGTGATTCTAAATCCAATCCCAGCTATAGGTTTTGAGCATCAGATCAAAATCAAAGATAAAGAGGAACTGCTAGACAGGGGTTTTGGTTATTTCAGATTCATGACCAAAGTGACCAGAAAACATGAAACTCCCTCTTGCTGGATGACCATTTCACCATATGAAGTGTCAGTTAACCCCATGCCATCCTGCGACAGAACCAGACTCTCACCATGGACCACTGGCCATTTTCCTTCTGCTTGAGGTTTCCTACTGAAACAGCTTTACTAGTCAGAGGCGTATAGATTTTATGTTTACCTTATGCTAAATATATTAAAGCAGACAGCCTGCTTAAGTAACATGAGTCCAGCAGGGCTTGGTGGTGGTGTGAGTTCTGCTGACTTTACGGTATGGTTTCTTGGTGTTTTCTCTTGGTTTGGTCTGGTGGGTGCCCTGAAAGATCGGACCTCTCTGAAGTCATAGCCATACAACCACATAGGGTTAGGAAAAGCCATATAAATACAGGAGAATCAGGTCAAGTTGTCACAGTCCCGAGAACAGCCCTGACTTCTTCAGGGAGCGCAAGCACACGGGGAGCAAAGACAAAATGTACAGATGTTTTCTGGGCCGTTGGGTGGTGGCACTCTGGCCCAAGCTGGACGGCCCCTGGCGCGGGCTGCAGCGAGCGCAGCGGAAACGTGCCTTTCTGGGTTGCTTCCGCTCCCCTGTGTTAGAAGACGAGGGTGGGGTGGTGCGGTGGGGACGGGCCTGCCCTCAGCCCCCCACGGGACGGAAGCCTCGTTTCGAGCAGGGCGCTCCGGGCTACAGCTTCCTTTCAGTGCCAATGTTGTCAAGTTAAAGCGCCTGTAATCTTCTGTTGTTATTTTAAAATAATATATTTGTGAAGCAGATTAAAGAAACACTGGAAATAGGGTGCCTCTCATTAAAAGCTCAAGTGTAAGACACACAAGCAAGGCCTTTGGTGAGTTTGTCTGGCTTTGTAAAACAAGTCTGAAAGTGAATGAGATGGATATCTGGGTGGGTAGCTGTCTTTTTTTTTTACCGTTTTTAATGCGGATCTGTATTTAACACTTATTTATTTGTTAGTTTTACATTCAGAAGAAATACACTTTGGCTAACATTGTAGGATGTTTTTAAATTGTTTTCTACTTTTTTAAAACAATTTCATCGTTTTTGTACACGTAGATCATTTTTGAATAGCCCCTTTTTCCTTTCCAATAGACCAATTACCGCTCATAGATCGGTGGGACTTTTTTTAAAACTGTATCCTTATAATAAATGTAAAATATTTGTAGCAAACTGTGCCTTGTCTTGTTTAATCTTTCCATGGTGTTTATGTTTCTCTTCCTATTCCATATAAATATTCTCTAAGCAGAAGAAAAGGGAGGAGAGATTTCCATGGTAACTGGCCTCCTAGGGACGAATAGTGCTTAAGAAATTATTAGCTTTCAGTTTCTCTGTAATGAAGATTATGCGTTCCGATGACAATGGGCGTGTGTTGCTTCCAGTCTGATCACCACTTCCTCTGTTTAGAAATCGAAACTGAAGTTCAAGTCCCATTTCTCTGTGCGGACTGGCTGTTTGCCAGGGTTTCTGCAGCTGTTGCTTCGTAGCAGGATTTGTTTAGACATAACGAGGATTCAGGGGAGAAAGGTGGCTGAGAGGGATGTTTGGAAAGAGACTCTGCATGCTGCTGCTGTATGGCGGTTACCCGCATGCACCTTTGACGGCTCGCGTTCAGGGCTGAGCGGGTCACGGAGCCAATATTCTGGACTTCTGTTTCCCCTTCAGTCAGCAAATCGATATCTTTCTAAAACGCAGGCTGTGGTATTTACACGGGTTCCCCTGCATTATACCAGGCCCTGCCCCCTCCTCTTGTATTGGGAAGGGCAAGCACAGCCCTCTCAGAAACCCATGTTTCCCTCGGGGATGGGGCGGGGTGGGGGTGCAGCCGCCCCAGCTTCTTAGGCCGACAGAGGCCCCACAGCCCGGCTCGGCCGTCTGCACCCACAGCGCTCTGCGTGTTTGTGGCCCTGGTGAATCCTTTCACCGCAGCTCCTGACCGTCTGTCTGCGATGGCATTCTCGTCTCCGGCAGGTTTGACTTCTGACGCAACACCCAACAACCCTGTGCTGTTAGACTTCAGCTGAATAGGACCAGGTGCATCCGTCACCGGGGGATGTCGGCTGTAGGACGGGAGCCCCACTCCCAGTTCAGATGGACAGCGTCTCTGAAATTCCCTGCACTTCTTAACGCCCTACCCTTCACCGTACCTCCCTCTCTGGATAACGATTTCTTCAGATGGTGGTAACGTGTGAAAAAACATGGATGGAAGAATTCGTTTCTGTTAATTAAAAGTATCGGTGATGGTTCCTTCCATGAGAAGCTGAGTCTCCATAAAGTGTGTTTTTTAATTCCCCAAATCTTCTGCGATTGGACTGACCAACACACTCGGGCCCAACTCGCATACACGTCAGCCAGGCTGCTGCTGCTCCTGCAGAGGCTTCTAGAGTCACTGCAGACACCAGGGGCGTTGGGAGGCCTGTCTCATCCCTGGCTGGACCCTCACTAGTCTGCGAACTTGAACAAACCGCATCACTATGTGGACCACAGGCTCACTTATAAAATAGGTAGGACTAAATTATTACCTAATATTAAACTTTGTCTTTTAATTTGGCTTCTCTGAAGGCATCCTGATTCCCTCTTCAGTATCTGGTGGCCCCACTCTGGAAGCCCCAGGGCTGATCCGTAATCTTTATTAACCCAGTTGGAGCCTTTCTCCCAGACTAAGTCTTGAAGGACAGGAGGCGCTGCTGCAGGGCACTGCTCCTGGGAAAACCTTGCTTCTAGGAAACTGGCACCCCAGAGCGCCCCGGTTTCCTCCCATTCCCAAGCTCATTCTCTACCCTCCTGTTGACCTTGGGGCCTCCGGATGGCCTTCTAGCTCATTACTCTCACTAAGCTCCCCAGAGGGCACCTCTGTGGCCTGCAGCCCCTGATCCAGGCTGATAGAATGAACCTCTACAGGGACGCCCCTTCTGGCTTTGAGAGCCTGTGATCTCCCAAGTCTTCGCAGGGTCACTGTGGAGTCCCAGGCCGAGTCTGCTCTCTTGCTTTTATAGAGTGGCTGTCAGAGTTCAGAAGTGATGAGAGGAAGGAAGAGTCCCTGAAGGTTCAGCCATCCAATGCACTGATTATCCAAACTGAGCCTTTTAACGTCTCCCCAGCCCTGGACATAGGTAATTCAAAATTATAAATGTTTCTTTTGCAGTGTCCCTGCGGTGACAGAGGCACCATAGGATAGTCAAGTGATAAGGTCAATGGACTAGAATGTTGTGAGAGGCTAATTGATCTATCACAGCAATATAAATGCCTGGAATTAACAGAAAAATAAATGTCACCAGGAACTGAGATATTCACCACCTTAGAGGCTATTCTCCCGTGGCCTTGTCCCACCTTCCACTCGGGCTGGGTCTTGTTCAATGTGCAGAGGGTCTTTCCCCTCCTGAAAACACATCCAGGCCCCACACACTTCCCTGTAGACCTGGGTGGAAGTCAATGAGTAATTGAAGCCTGTTGGGTCTTTAATCCCAACTTTCCAGGCAGCCCCTGCAAGCCTTCCCCTGTCTGCAGTCCCCATCTCGTCCCCTGCCAAACGTCAGGGGAAAGTATGACAGTGAAATGGCACAGCGGGACTCGAAGGAACACCGCGAGGGTGAGTGTGCCTTGGGAAAGGGCGAGAGTGGGAGAAGGCAGAGGGTTTGCCCACACGCCCCTCACTGGAGCGCCTGGTGCAGCAGCCGCATCCCAGAATCCGGGTGTTCTCACTCCCAGAACTGCACGCGAGTCTTCCAGGGAACGCCGATCAGAGACCACAGTGTCTCCCCGGCTGTGTCTGAATTACTGCCTCTTAACCTTGATCAAATCGGGATAGGCAGCCATCTGCCCAGCCAGGTTCACTCCTAAATTTCTCTGTATATCAAATCCCAGTCTCTCTCCTACATTGCCCTCACGCATATGGAAGCTTAGAAATGCGAGACCAGCAAATTCACAAAAGCATCCACCCTCCCTCCGCTTCACTTCTCTCCCAGACTTCCTGCTTTCCCCCCTCCTGCCCATCCTTTCACTTGGTTTGAAATCTGTCCTGCATCAGATACCCTCACGGTTTACCCCAAAGCAGACGTTCCAGGAAAACAATCATTGGTGTAGATTAAAGTATATTCCTCAAGTACTAACTAGGGAAGACCAGAGTCCTCTACAAGGTTAAACATAAAATAAAAAAGGAAAATTATAAATTTAAAAAGTCCAATTATGAAGAGCAGAGAAAGAAAGGAAGGCAAATATCTAGATTCATTAATAGAAGAAACCGACAAGGACTTAATCTCCAAAATACACAAACAGCTCACGCAGCTCTCTGTCAAACAAGCAACAGCCCAATCAAAAGCTGGGCAGAGAATCGAACACGAGCCTGAAAATCAACTATACAAAAGGCAGAAAATCTAGATAGACATTGATCCAAAACAGACATAACAGACGGCCACACAGCACATGAAAAGACGCTCAGCGTCGCGCAGAGAAATGCGAATCGAAGCTGCAGCGAGGCAGTCTGATGTCAGCGCAGTCAGCGAAACAGTGCAGCGCCAGCACAGAGAAAGAAGCGCAGACCAGGGGCAGAAAAGCAGAAACAGACCCACGCGCGTACAGCCGCTGATCCACGACAGAGGGGGCCAGAGCACACAGTCTTGGAAGGATGGTCTCTTCAACAAATGGTGCTGGGAAAACTGAACAGCTACCTGTGGAAAAATGAAATTAGATCATCTGTTAACACTGTACACAAAAATAAGCTCAAAATGGATTAAGACCTAACTGTGAGACCGGACACTATAAAACTTTCCACTAGAGGAAAACCTAGGCAGAACACTCTCTGACATAAATCTCAGCAATATCTTTTTCAATCTATACATAGGTTCCTTAAAAAACTATACACACACACTATATATATATATGTAGTATATAGGTTCCTTAGAAAACCAGAAATAGAGCTACCATATGACACTGCAATCCCACTCCTGGGTATATCTGGAGAAAAACATGATCCAAATGGGTACAAGCATCCCAGTGTTCATTGCAGCACTGTTTACAATAGCCAAGCAAGAAAGCAGCCTAAACATCCATCTATAGAGGAATGGATAAAGAAGGTGTGATGCATATATATATATATATATATATATATAAAATTGAATATTACTCAGCCATTAAAAAGAATGAAATAACTCCATTTGCAGCAATGTGGCTGGACCTAGAGATTGTCATACTCAGAGAAGGAGAAATATCTTATGGCATCCCTTATATGTGGAGTCTACAAAGAAATGATACAGATGAACTTACTTACAAAACAGAAAGAGACTCACAGACTTTGAAAACGAACTTACAGCTGATGGAGGGAAGGGATAGTTGGGGAGTTTGGGATAGACAGGTACACACTGCTATATTTAAAATGGGCAACCAACAAGGACCTCCTGTAGAGCACAGGGAATTCTGCTCAATATTACGTGGCAGACTGGATGGGAGGGGCGTTTGGCTGCTGCTGCTGCTACTAAGTTACTTCAGTCGTGTCCAACTCTGTGCAACCCCATAGACAGCAGCCCACCAGGCTCCCCCGTCCCTGGGATTCTCCAGGCAAGAACACTGGAGTGGGTTGCCATTTCCTTCTCCAATGCATGAAAGTGAAAAGTGAAAGTGAAGTCGCTCAGTCGTGTCCGACTCTAAGCGACCCCATGGACTGCAGCCTACCAGGCTCCTCCGTCCATGGGATTTTCCAGCAAGAGTACTGGAGTGGGTTGCCATTGCCTTCTCCACCAGAATGGTCAGGGGACTGGACAAATCCTCTCTGGCTGAATGGCAGGATTTTCCCCACTCTGGCACATGAGCCCACCTATCTACCATGTCCTTAGATAACCTTTGGCGGCCACTGGCTCATTAAATGTTTGTAAATATTCTATGAATGCAGATATATAATTATAACACACTGAATTATGGGAAGGACATGCACAGTAGAGCCTCTGCTTATATAACCTACAGCTGTCAATGAAGACTGTCAATCAAAGACCTCCTGGATTATGCAAAAAACTTTTCCTTAAAAATTCTACAACCCAGCCTTCCGGGACCATTACCTTCCTTAGTCTGGCCCACGTCTCTCTTGAGGTCTTCTCTCTGTTCACTTTTTCCTTGTCTTCGATAAACTCTCTCGCAATGGGTAAGCCCTCAGTTTCTTCTTTGCCTCCTCACCAGGAACCGAGTTCCACAGGAGGGGTCTCCATACTCTATACCGCTAACGTTCTGGTGCCGTGACTCAGATCTTTGTAAGAAAGAGACGTTCTCTCTCAGTGTGCAGGCGCAAAAGACTACTCGTTTCTCAACTCCTCTTTTCTCTTTCAATCTCTGTCGGTCAGAACAGACTCTTGTTCCCACACCCCAGCCCATCTGACCACTGTCCACACCTGAGCCTACCTCTTGGAACCAGCGTCAGAGCCTGAGACAAGCCCCCGCTTTCCTACCAGGATGAGGGACAGCCCAGACCCGGACTGGCCACCAGGTGTCCCACACATTCTTAGTTGGGTCCACGCAGGAGACGTCCTCCCCAAGTCCCAGGTAGTCCCAGCCCACAGGCCAGACGCCAGTTATGCCCCGGGGACACCGGGCTCTTTGACTTCTCCTCCAGATGGGAAACAACCGTCTGTCCACGAGGGGACACCCTTGAGATACATCCTCCAAAACTGGTCAAGATTCAAGCCCACGGAGCCACCAAGGAGGAGACTCACTTCTTTTGTAATACAATCTGGCCCCAGTGGCACCTTTTGGATGGGGAATTCAGTTCAGTTCAGTTCAGTTCAGTCGCTCAGTCATGTCCAACTCTCTGCGACCCCATGGATGGGGAATCCTGGCCCCTAAATGGGACCATTAATTATAACACCAGTCTCCAGTTAGACCTATTTTGCAAACCGCAGGGTAAATGGTCTGATATCTCATGTACAGCTTCCCTTCCTCCTGTGGGACAGCTGGGGCTTTCTCACAACCTGTAAACGTCCCACCGTTGCCACCCTGCTACCTGGGAAAATCCCTCGATTTCACCAGCCACATCACCATCTAGTTCTGCCCCACCACCTTACATGGGACCTCCACTACCCACATCGGTGCAAGTCGTCCCTTGGTGGAAGTGCTAGGAGGTGAATTTGGGCCACAGTTAAGTCCATAAGCCCTTCTCATTAGTAGAACTAAAACAGATCAAAGGTAGCTTTTCAGATAATCTCACTAAATATATCAAGGGATTCCAATATTTTTGTATGGCTTATGAAATGACCTAGAGAGATATCACCAAAACTCAAAACCAGACCCTCTCTGATACTGACACAGAGTTAAAAGACAGTCAAAAAATAAAATTGCTGATGGACTCCACCTTTCCAATACTAAATAACCCCACCAGGGAAATGGCATTCCCCAGTACCAATCCTAGGTGGGACTACAATCAGAAAGAACATCAATGGGAAAGAACTCATTTCATCATCTGTATCAAAAGTGGCCTTAAGGCAGCCGGACATAAAGCAACAAATGGCTCCCAAGTCACAGCAATCAGCCAGGAGGCTGGGGAATTCCAAGAGCTTTCCTTAACAGGCTGAGGGAAGCATTATTAGATATACCAATCTGGATCCAGACACTTACAAGGGGCAAGGATAAATTAAAGATACATCTTTAACTCAGTCAGCCCCTGGCACAAATGAGGACCCAGTTAGGACACAAATTACAAAACTAATTCAAGAACCTAATGTCGCCCTAGATGAATAGCCTCCTGGGTCTTCTATCACCAAAAGGCTGAGGCCAAGGCCCTGGAGGAGGGAAGAAGGAAGGAATTCAGCCGTGCCCAAATGATGCGTGCTGTCCAATGCAAGTGCACCCCTAGAACCCTGACTCACAGTCCAAAAAAGACAGATGTCACATCTATTGGGCACAGAAGTGCCCCAATCAAGATAAACCTCCTAAGACTGCTTGCAACAAAGGCCATCAGTCAAGATGCTGGGCGGCCCTTTGCCCCACAATCCAAAGGCACCGAGGACCGAGGGCCACTCTACAGATGACTGAAGACTGAGGAGGCCCCATCCAGTCGGCCCTCAGCCAACAGATCGACATCACTGGACCGGATACCCATCACAAACGGATGTGGTGGGTAAGTCATCTGTCTTCTTACTGCGTGCTACGGCTACACATTCCATCTTGATTTCCTTCTCCAAATCCTTCTCCAAACAGACCTGTACCAGCATGGGGGCCTCAGACAAGCCATTCAGCAGGTCTGCATCGTACCTGTCTCTTCTGTCCTACCAACTCCTTATTCCCACAAATTCAGCTTCAATGCCCCAGTGCTAGCAGTCAGGAAAAACGATGACACTTACTGTCTCAACCAGAACTTACAAATCGTTAACGAGGCAACAATTCCCCTACACCCGATGGTCCCCGATCCTTCATACTTTTGTGAAAAGTACCCCCAGATAGCAGCTGGTTCTCAGTTCTAGATTGAAAAGATGCTTTCTTCTGCATCCCACTGGCTCCAGAATCACAATTCTTGTTCACGTTTGAATGGGATTCTCCACTACAGGCCCTTTAACAAGAGACATGAGCTATTCTACCCTTGGGATTTAGGGATACCCCCACCTTTTTGGATAGGGGCTAGCCCAAGATTTATAAGATTTAACACTTGAAGGGGGAATGTTCATACAGTATGCAGATGACCTCTTGATTTGCTCCTCCACTCAACACCAACATATTCAACATGCCACTCAGGTCATCAAATTTCCTGGCCAGATGGGGTTACAGGGTGTCCAAATCTAAGGCTCAGCTAGTATAAAACAAGTTTCCTTACTAGGAAAATAAGGTCCCTGGCAGGAGTAGCCTTTCAGCAGACCACACAAAGACTGTATCCAACCCACAAACTCCCACCACCCAGCTACATGCACTTCTGGGCCTAACCCAGTACTGTAGGATTTAGACACCCAACTACAGTCTCATTTCACAGCTTCTATACGAAGCCCTACAAAGTGATCAAATACCCCTTGAGTTGGGGCTACAGAATATCATCAGTCAGTTCAGTTGCTCAGTCGTGTCCGACTCTTTGCGACCCCATGAATCACAGCACACCAGGCCTCCCTGTCCATCACCAAGTCCCAGAGTTCACTCAGACTCATGTCCATCGAGTTAGTGATGCCATCCAGCCATCTCATCCTCTGTCGTCCCCTTCTCCTCCTGCCCCCAATCGCTCCCAGCATCAGAGTCTTTTCCAATGAGTCAACTCTTCGCATGAGGTGGCCAAAGCATTGGAGTTTCAGCTTCAGCATCATTCCTTCCAAAGAAATCCCAGGGCTGATCTCCTTTAGAATGGACTGGTTGGATCTCCTTGCAGCCCATGGGACTCTCAAGAGTCTTCTCCAACACCACTGTTCAAAAGCATCAATTCTTCATCGCTCAGCTTTCTTCACAGTCCAACTCTCACATCCATACATGACTACTGGAAAAACCATAGCCTTGACTAGACAGACCTTTGTTGGCAAAGTAATGTCTCTGCTTTTGAATATGCTATCTAGGTTGGTCATAAGTTTCCTTCCAAGAAGTAAGTGTTATAGAAACATTAAAAAAATCTCCTTTGCAGAGCTCCCAGCTTTAGAGCTAGCCATTCCAAATTTATACCCACAAAAAAGAGGCTGTTGAGGTAAGGGTCCTCACCCAAAAGCTAGGAGAAATTCCACAGCCAGTAGCCTATCTTTCCAAACAGCTCAATTCCACTGCTAAGGGCTGGCCCTGACTTAGGGCACAGTGGACACTATTCCTCCCAACTGAGGAGGGGCCTAAGTTCACCCTGAGAGCACCCACTCTGGTTCTAACTGCCCATCATGGACCAGATTTACTTAGCAACCAGGCCTCGGCCTGGCTTTTAGACAATAGGATCCTCAGATATCAAATCCTTGGGTGTTTGCAAGACTCTAAATCCAGCAAATCTGTTGCCCATACCAGAGGAGAAAAGTCCTAGCTGTAGTTGTTCCGAGGTCTTGACAATTTCCTTAACTGCTGGCCCCAGAACTCTGGGAGCAAACTCTGGCCAACGCTGACAAGGGTCAGTTTGCCAATGGAAGCAGTTATACAGCAGAGGGAAAATGCAAGGCTGGATACACCATCGTGTTCCCCACGGGATCACTGATGCTGCCTGAGCTCAGCCTTGGGGTCATCCAAATGACTGACCGAACTCACTGCGCCGAGAATTGGAATTGGCTAAAGGAAAAAGGCTCACAGTTTACACTGGTTCTAAATCTGCTTCTTGACCCTACATGCCCATACAGGCATCTGGAAAGAAAGAGGATATCCAGCCTCCAGAAAACAACCCCATTAAATATGGCCCTCAGGTTGGCCACCTCCTCTGGGCCATCCACCTGCGTACAGAGGTAGCCATTGCTCATTGCAAAGGCCATCGGTGAGGCTCGCCTGACATTACAGAGGGGAGCCAGTTGGTGGACCAAGCTAAGTAGGCTGCCTCTAAAGCCCCAAGACAGGGGCTCTCACCCCTCCCCACGTCACTTCCTCTACCTATTTCTATGGAGGAAGAAAGTGCGTGGCAGCCCAGAAGGGTTTCCCTCTGGACTCATCCGGATGGTCCAGCTCTGAGGGACTCTTCTTGTCCCTGAAGCCCCCAGTGGAAACTCACTAAGACCCACCATGAATTCACACATCTGGGAAGAGGTGTCCTCTCTGCCTCAGTATCTAGAGCCCTAAAAGACAAAGGACTTATATAATCCAGCAGGTATCCAGCTCTTTTCCGACTGTTCCTACAATAACCCCCAGGGAAATAAATGTCCCTCCTTGATCCAACCTGTCCAATGACACGGGACTTACCCTGGGGAAGACTGGAAGATGGTCACCCCAACGCCTCTTTCCCCGGACTACAAATATTTCCTGTGTTTGTAAACACATGCACAGGATGGCTAGAGGCCCACCCAACTAGGACAGGGAAACAGCCCTGGAAGTTACCAACAAGCTTCTATAAGAAGTCACTGCCTGGTTTGGCCTTCCTTGCTCCCATCAAAGTGATATTGGGTCCTCATTATTTCCACAATAACCCAACCCATTGCCAAAGCCTTCAACATAAGGCTGGCTTGCTCTGCATTGCTCCTGGAGGCCCAATCCTCAGAAAAGGTAGAAAGAGCCAATCAATTCCTTAAAAACATCCTCAGAAAATTAACTCAGAAAACTTCTCTAAGTTGAGTAACCCTCTGACCCATTGCCATCCTCCACAGCAGAATAACTCCAAAGGATCCCCCCGGACTGAGTCCATATGAAGGCTTATACAGATGTCCTTTCCTAACACCGACCTCCTTCTGGAAGGGAAATGCTAGGGATACAATCTCATGGAAACAAGCTCAGTATTCCAACAGACCTGTAGGGGATTTGGCCTAAAACCTCACCCTCCTAGCCCTCAGCCACCTATACTGTATCAACCTGGGGAAAAGTCCTTTGTAGAACCTGGACTGACGGGTCCCCAAGTCCCAGCTGGACTGTATTTGGAAGGGGCCTCTTTCAGATCTCCTTTCCTCACCTACAGCCATCAAGGTTCCAGGAATCTCCAACTGGATTCACCACTCCAGGGTGAAGCCTTGGAAACTGCCCTCTGAAGACTCAGGCACCCCAATGTCCCACACCCGTGAGGCACTTGAAGACCCTCGTTTCCTTTTCAAAATGACCAAAGTTAAGAAAGAGTGTTGTCGTTGCTGTTGAGGTTCAGATGCCACGTCGTGTCGCCTCTGAGGCCCCAGGGACTGCAGCGCGCTAGGATCCCCTGTCCTCCACTGTCTGCCGCAGTTTGCTCAGATTCACGTCCCTTGAGGCGGGGATGCCGTCCAGCCATCTCAGTGACAACGCTTTAAACATGTGGCCAACTCCCCATGTGATAGCCCTGCTCTCCCGTTGTCCTTTCCTCTCCTGAACCTGTGTCCTCCCGTGGGTGATCCTACTGCATGCTCTGGTGCCCAAACTGGGCTGTCCTTCCTTCCGGGGCCTACACCAGGCATCAGTCTCGACTCCGTGTCACCCAAACTCACTCACACACTCATCTTACCCCTCCCCTGGCCCATCATCCAACCTACACTCTCTCAACGTCTCTTAGATGCAGAGGACTATACTGCCCACGGCCTGTCCTCCTGATCGCTGTGCATCTCCGGCTCTGGCCCTCAGACAGTGCTACCTTTGCCAAGAGAAACTTGGCCCAATGTCTCAGCTTACGCAGCTGCTCAACTCGATCCCAGAACCACAAGCTTTAGGTCAGATCATATAGACTGTATCTTTCTTCAAGTCCTATGAGAACACCTAAACCTTATTCCTATCAATCTGTCAACACCACAACCCAGACATGTCCTAACACCTAACCGAGGCTCTCATATACCCTCTCTGGGTTCCACAGGGGTTCCCTGTTGGTAACCTCTCCACACAGTGCAACCACACTTTCATCCTGACCCTCCCTCGATAAGTGAACAACATCGAACACAACCAAACTACCCGAGGAGCAGTTGAACAACATATAAAAAACTACAAGCCTTCCTGAATACCACGACTCTTCAGTCTCTAACATACAGGTGCCACAAAAATAAAACGTGTTAAAGACCTAACTGTAAGGCCAGAAACTATAAAGCTCTTAGAGGAAAACATACACAGCACATTCTTAACATTCTTAGACATAAGTCATAGCAAGATTCCCTATCACCTACCTCCTGTGTGAAAGCCACTCAGTCCTGTCTGACTCTTTGTGACCCCATGGACTGTAAACTGCCAGGCTCTTCAGTCCATGGAATTCTCCAGGCCGGAATACTGGAGTGGGTTGCCACTCCCTTCTCCAAGGGGATCTTCCCAACCCAGGGGTCAAACCCAGGTCTCTGGCATTGCGGGCGGACTCTTTACTGTCTGAGCCACCAGGGAAGCCCTACCTCCTACAGTAATGGAAATAAAAACAAAAACAAATGGAACCTAATTAAACTTAAAAGCTTTTGCACAGCAAAGGAAACTATAAACAAGATGAAAAGACAACCCTCAAAATGGGAGAAGATAATTGCAAATAAAGTAATTGACAAAGGATTAATCCCCAAAATATATAAGCAGCTGATACAGCTCAATATCAGAAAAACAAACAACCCAATTAAAAAATGGGCAGAAGACCTAAATAGACATTTCTCCAAAGAAGACATACAGATGGCCAATCAGCACATGAAGCGACGCTCAACATTGTTCATTGTTGGTGTTCAGTCACTGAGTCAGACTGTTTGTGACCCCATTGACTGCAGCATGCTAGGCCTCCCCTGCTCATTATTAGAGAAATGCAAATCAAAATTACAATAAGGTGTCACTTTATAACCAGTCAGAATGGCACTCTTGGGAATGTAAATTTATAGAGCCACTATGGAGAACAGTGTGGAGAGTCCTTAAAAAAAAAAAAAAAACCTAGAAATAAATCTACCATATAACCCAGCAATCCCACTACTGGGCATATACCCTGAGAAAAACACAGTTCTAAAACACACATGTTATCCCAGTGTTCATTGTAGCACTGTTTACAATAGCCAGGACATAGAAGCAGCCTAGAAGTCCATCGACAGATGAATGGATAAAGAAGATATGGTACATATATACAATGGAATATTACTCAGCCATAAAAAGGAAGAGATTTAAGTCAGTGATAATGAGGTGAATGAACTTAGAGTGAAGTCAGAAAGAGAAAAACATATATTAACATATATAAAGTGAAAGTGAAAGCTGCTCAGTCGTGTTTGACTCTTCGTGAGCCCCTAGACTATACAGTCCATGGAATTCTCCAGACTAGAATACTGGAGTGGGTAGCCTTTCCCCTCTCCAGGGAAGCCCAAGAACACTGGAGTGGGTAGCCTATCCCTTCTCCAGAGGATCTTCCAGACCCAGAAATCGAACCAGGGTCACCTGCATTGCCGGCGGATCCTTTACCAACTGAGCTCTCAGGGAAGCTCATATACATGGAATTCAGGAAAGTGGTGCTGGTGAACCTCCGTGCAGGGAAGGAATGGAGATGGGGATGCAGAGAGCAGACCTGCGGACACAGTGGGGGAAGGAGCGGGCACAGATGGAGAGGGGAGCACTGGCCTACAGGCCCTCCCGTGTGAGACAGACCGCTAGCGGGAGGGCGCTGTGCGGCACGGGGCTCGGCCCGGCCCTGTCACGACCCGGGGGCGGGGGGAAGGGGCAGGGGAGATATATATATATATAAATATATTTGATTATGACTGATCCGCATTGTTGTATGGCAGAAACCAACATAATATTATAAAGCGATTTTCCTCCAGTTAAAAAATAAATTTAAAAAAAAGTACAGTACAGGCACCAAATAGGCCCCTCTTGACCACAGACACCATTAGCACTTTCATCCCCTTAGGATGGGTCTCACCACATCTGGTCACCCCTCGCTTCACACACAATTACTGGTCTGGAGGCAACAAACCCACTTCTCAAAATTCTCTCCCACTTCCAGCATCCACGCGAGCAAATTCCAACCGTCTGTTTCCCTGCAGAGGTCAGCTGGGAGTCAATGGCAGTAACATGGATCCCCCAACTACACTCTACTCCTACTCATATGGAACCAATTTTTCCTGGTCTCAAGGCCTCTTTTTCATCCGTGGGACCTCAGCATACACGCACCTGCCCTCGAGGTGGGAAGGAAAGTGTTCCTTCGGTTACATCATACCAAGTGTTACCTGGGCCAACGACCCTCCCCAGTGCCCCATAAAGGAGTCCATCTCCAAACTAGAACACGGCGGACATCAGTGGCACCTAACCTCATCCCCCACCACCATCCTAACAGGCATCACCGGAACAGTGACAGAGGGGATCAGTTCATGTGTGCGTGCTCAGTCATGTCTGGCTTTTTGTGACCCTGTGGACTGTAGCCCTCTGAGCTCCTCTGTCCATGGAATTTTTCAGGTGAGAATAGTGGAGTGGGTTGCTATTTCCTCCTCTCCGGGGCATCTTCCTGAACCAGAAATCAAACCTGCATCTCTTGCATTGGCAGGTGGATTCTTTACCACCCAGCCACCCGGGAAGCCCACCTCATTTCATATTCACTGAATTAACCACAGCCATGTCCAAAATGTCTACCATCTTGTGAGAACTTCACACCCAAATAAACTCATTGGAAGGTGTGGCACTCTAAAGTCAGCAGGCATTTGACCTTTAAACCAAGGTCAAAGGTGGCTGCTGTTCCTTCTTAGAAAAAGAATGCTGCTTCTACATCGACAGAGAAAAATCACCAGTAATATATTCAAAACAAATCAAATCTTAAATAGGGTAACCACAGTGATGTCCTGGCTCCAATCAAAGAAACCTTTCAGCAGTGGTTCTTGGCTCATAATTACCCCCTTATATGTATTTTCTTAATTCCATTATTTACACTTTGCTTTCTCAACTTACTATCCCAGTTTGCTTCCTTCCAGGTTAATAAGATCCAAGCCCAACTCCTGATGCAACAAGGATACCAGCCTTTAGCCTCTGCGACAGCCTCCTCATACTGCTCCCCCTTAGACACCAACAGAAGCTTCCAGCCACTCTCGCTGACAGCAAGTAATGGACACTCAAGGCCCCTCTTTCCCCCAGGGCAGCAGGAAGCAGTCAGAAGAAAGGCCCATCTCCCCCAGGAACTGGGGTCCATGCCCTTGAGGGGGAAATGTTAGGCAGGAAGTTAGCCATGAGCAATGAGAGGCAGCCCCGTGAGCTGAATGATCAATAGCTGCCTAATCCCACCAAGCTATTTGCCAACCCCATCAGTACTCCAAAATGGTCAAAGGACCAGAAAAATCCCTCACTGGCTGACTGGGGGGACTTTCCCCACTCTGGCACATGCACACACCTTGGGCTACATGTCCTCAGATAGACTTTGGTGGCCTCTGGGCTCATTTCAGTTCAGTTCAGTTCAGGTGCTCAGTCGTGTCCAACTCTTTGCGACCCCATGGACTGCAGCACACCAGGCCTCCCTGTCCATCACCAACTCCTGGAGTTCACCCAAACTCATGTCCATTGAGTCAGTGATGCCATCCAGCCAGCTCATCCTCTGTTGTCCCCTTCTCCTCCCACCTTCAATCTTTCCCAGCATCAGGGTCTTTTCAAATGAGTTGGTTCTTCACATCAGGTAGCCAAAGTATTGGAGTTTCAGCTTCAGCATCAGTCCTTCCAAAGAGCACCCAGGACTGATCTCCTTCAGAATGGACTGGTTGGATCTCCTTGCAGTCCAAGGGACTCTCAAGAGTCTTCTCCAACACCACAGTTTCAAAGCATCAATTCTTCGGTGCTCAGCTTTCTTTAGAGTCCAACACTCACATCCAAACATGACTACTGGAAAAACCATAGCCTTGACTAGATGGACCTTTTTTGGCAAAGTAATGTCTCTGCTTTTTATTATGCTGTCTACATTGGTCATACCTTTTCTTCCAAGGAGCAAGCATCTTTTAATTTCATGGCTGCAATTACCATCTGCAGTGATTTTGGAACCCAAAAATGTTCTGGGCTCGTTAAATGTTCATAAATATCCTATGAATATATACATCTAATTATAACAGGCTGAATTATGGGAAGGTCATGCTCAGTAGAGCCTCTTATTATATAACCTACAACTGTCAATTAAGACTATCAATCAGTGACCCCTGGGATTGTGCAAAAAAACTTGTCTTAAAAACTCTACAGCCTGGCCCCCAGGGCTGTTTTCCTCCTTGGCCTGGCCTACCACTCTCTTGAGGTGTTGTCTCTCTTCTTTCTTTATCTTCAATAAGCTCTCTTGCAACAGGTAAGCCCTCAGACTCTTCTTTGCATCCTTACCGGGAACCAAGGTCACAGCAAGAGGGATCTCCAGACTCTCTTCCACTAACACTAACAACGCTGAAAATCAACTGGAGCCCAATAAAAATCGTTAAAATTCATTAATTACAACAAGACAGCACAGTTTACTAAATTTATCAACACACACACAAAAAAACCCCCCAATAGCTGAAAATTCATGTGCTAAGCATTCAACGTAAAAGACTAGAAATAGGAGACTAGATGGTGGAGGAGCAGGTCTCCATGGACGCACCAGGAATACATCTTCAGAGGCAGAAGATCTCGCAGAAGACCACCTGACAGTAGGCTCTGGTCCCTGACCACAGGGAAAGAGTACATAGACCCACACGAAACCCAGTAGGATGAAGGAAGGCGGGGAAGAAGAGGACAGTGAGCGGGACTGGGCCTGCACCGGGAGGGAGGGACAGAAGCAGGGGTCAGATCCCCACATGGGGCAGTGGTTTGGGACAGAGGGGAAGCATTTGAGGCTGTCAGAGGGCACAGCAGCTGATCTACGACAGGTTGAAAGGAATGAGAACCACACAGGTAATCCTTGCCACTGCGTGACGTCCTCTGGACAAGGACAAAAGTCCCCTGGAATACGCGACAGCTGGAAGCTGTAAGCTGGAATGTAAGGACTGGAGAGCAGTCCTAGGGCGAGGTCGGCTGTGACGGCCCCAGGGGACAAGAGAGAGAGGCGATCCGCCTTTGGGGGCAAGCTGGGCGGCCATGGAGGCGGAGCGCTGCTGCTGAATTGCATCCGGAGTGTGGAGGCGTCACCGCGGCCTCTGCACGGGCAGCTGCCAGTAGAGAAAGACCCACCCAGGGAGGCTGACCCTTTACATCACCGATGCGGTGAGAAATAGAGAAGGACTTCAGCCAGGGGGGCTCCCTCTAAGTGCCTGAATGCGTCAAGCCACAGAGAAGGACCAGCCAAAGAGGGTCTTCGAATGCAAGCTGCCAGAGCCTAGAAAAAGACTCTACCAGAAGCAGAGCTCCTGCAGCTGAGGCGACCTGTATCCCTGCGCACGTAGCCCTGCCAGGGTCCCTGCGATCCAAGCGGCTGTGTCCCCTCCACACCCAGGACTCCCTGGGGGCAGACCCAAGGCCTCCAGGGCAGGCTCAGGAGCAAACTCCTGTGGACAGTCCACATGCAGGGGTGGAGATAAAAGCACAATTGAAATCCAGGGGCAGTGTGGTTAAGGAAGATGATGGAAAAACTTCCCACCAGATGTACAAGCTGCAGCTTAAATCCACAGGATCAACTAGGCAGACGGTGTGTCTGTGGGGTATATGAAAGGACAATGAGAGTTCCCATAAAAGAGAGCACACTAGCTCTGCCACCTGTGGACACTGGAGGCAAGACTACGCAGCAATGGGACCAGATTAGAATCTGAGCTGTCCCCACAGCAGGTCCAGAAACCAGCCTAGCATTGGAGGGCGTTGTAAGGAGGCAGAGGTGGACTGTGACTCTCAGTGAGGGAAAGAATGCTAACAGCTGGGAGTCAAGACAAATATTTTTTATTATTCTTAAATTCTGATTTGTTCTGTAGTTGGTTCTGGATATTTTTCTTTCTTTTCCTCTTTTGCTGTGGTTATTGATTTTATTATTAATATTAACTCTGTGTAAGCTTTTTTTTTTGCATTCCAGTCCCCTATATGGGGCAGTAGGTGCCCCATATAGGGGACTGGAATGCAAAAGTAGGAAGTCAACAAACACCTGGAGTAACAGGCAAATTTGGCCTTGGAATACGGAATGAAGCAGGGCAAAGACTAATAGAGTTTTGCCAAGAAAATGCACTGGTCATAACAAACACCCTCTTCCAACAACACAAGAGAAGACTCTATACATGGACATCACCAGATGGTCAACACCGAAATCAGATTGATTATATTCTTTGCAGCCAAAGATGGAGAAGCTCTATACAGTCAGCAAAAACAAGACCAGGAGCTGACTGTGGCTCAGACCATGAATTCCTTATTGCCAAATTCAGACTGAAATTGAAGAAAGTAGGGAAAACCACTAGACCATTCAGGTATGACCTAAATCAAATCCCTTATGATTATACAGTGGAAGTGAGAAATAGATTTAAGGGACTAGATCTGATAGATAGAGTGCCTGATGAACTATGGAATGAGGTTCATGACATTGTACAGGAGACGGGAATCGAGACCATCCCCATGGAAAAGAAATGCAAAAAAGCAAAATGGCTGTCTGGGGAGGCCTTACAAATAGCTGTGAAAAGAAGAGAAGCGAAAAGCAAAGGAGAAAGGAAAGATATAAACATCTGAATGCAGAGTTCCAAAGAATAGCAAGAAGAGATAAGAAAGCCTTCTTCAGCAATCAATGCAAAGAAATAGAGGAAAACAGCAGAATGGGAAAGACTAGAGATCTCTTCAAGACAATCAGAGATACCAAAGGAACATTTCATGCAAAGATGGGCTCAATAAAGGACAGAAATGGTATGGACCTAACAGAAGCAGAAGATATTAAGAAGAGATGGCAAGAATACACAGAAGCACTGTACAAAAAAGATCTTCACAACCCAGATAATCACGATGGTGTGATCACTGACCTAGTGCCAGACATCCTGGAATGTGAAGTCAAGTGGGCCTTAGAAAGCATCACTATGAACAAAGCTAGTGGAGGTGATGGAATTCCTGTTGAGCTCTTTCAAATCCTGAAAGATGATGCTGTGAAAGTGCTGCACTCAATATGCCAGCAAATTTGGAACACTCAGCAGTGGCCACAGGACTGGAAAAGGTCAGTTTTGATTCCAATCCCAAAGAAAGGCAATGCCAAAGAATGCTCAAACTACCACACAATTGCACTCATCTCACACGCTAGTAAAGTCATGCTCAAAATTCTCCAAGCCAGGCTTCAGCAATATGTGAACCGTGAACTTCCTGATGTTCAAGCTGGTTTTAGAAAATGAAGAGGAACCAGAGATCAAATTGCCAACATCCGCTGGATCATGGAAAAAGCAAGAGAGTTTCAGAGAAACATCTATTTCTGCTTTATTGACTATGCCAAAGCCTTTGACTGTGTAGATCACAATAAACTGTGGAAAATTCTTCAAGAGATGGGAATACCAGACCACCTGATCTGCCTCTTGAGAAATTTGTATGCAGGTCAGAAAGCAACAGTTAGAACTCGACACGGAACAACAGACTGATTCCAAATAGGAAAAGGAGTAAGTCAAGGCTGTATATTGTCACCCTGTTTATTTAACTTATATGCAGAGTACATCATGAGAAACCCTGGGCTGGAAGAAGCACAAGCTGGAATCAAGATTGCTGGGAGAAATATCGATAACCTCAGATATGCAGATGACACCACCCTTATGGCAGAGAGTGAAGAGGAACTCAAAAGCCTCTTGATGAAAGTGAAAGTGGAGAGTGAAAAAGTTGGATTAAAGTTCAACATTCAGAAAACGAAGATCATGGCATCCGGTCCCATCACTTCATGGCAAATAGATGGGGAAACAGTGGAAACAGTGTCAGACTTTATTTTGGGGGGCTCCAAAATCACTGCAGATGGTGACTGCAGCCATGAAATTAATAGACGCTTACTCCTTGGAAGGAAAGTTATGACCAACCTGGATAGCATATTGAAAAGCAGAGACATTACTTTGCTAACAAAGGTCCGTGTAGTCAAGGCTATGGTTTTTCCTGTGGTCATGTATGGATGTGAGAGTTGGACTGTGAAGAAGGCTGAGCGATGAAGAATTGATGCTTTTGAACTGTGGTGTTGGAGAAGACTCTTGAGAGTCCCTTGGACTGCAAGGAGATCCAACCAGTCCATTCTGAAGGAGATCAGCCCTGGGATTTCTTTGGAAGGAATGATGCTAAAGCTGAAACTCCAGTACTTTGGCCACCTCATGTGAAGAGTTGACTCATTGGAAAAAACTCTGATGCTGGGAGGGATTGGGGGCAAGAGGAGAAGGGGACGACAGAGGATGAGATGGCTGGATGGCATCACTGACTCGATGGACATGAGTCTGAGTGAACTCCAGGAGTTGGTGATGGACAGGGAGGCCTGGCGTGCTGTGATTCATGGGGTCGCAAAGAGTCGGACATGACTGAGCGACTGATCTTTTTTTTTTAATTTATTTGTTTCTTAATTGATGGATAATTGCTTTACAGAATTTTTTTCTTTTCTGCCAAATATCAACATGAATCTACCATAGGTGTACATATGTCCCCTCCCTCTAGAACCTCCCTTCATCCCACCCCTCTAGGTTGTTATAGAGCCCCTGTGTGAGTTTCCTGGGTCATATAGAATATTCCCATTAGCTATCTACTTCACACAGGTATGGAGAAGGCAATGGCACCCCAATCCAGTACTCTTGCCTGGAAAATCCCATGGAAGGAGCACCCTGGTGGGCCGCAGTCCATGGCATCGCTGAGGGTCGGACACGACTGAGCGACTTCACTTTCACTTTTCACTTCCATGCATTGGCGAAGGAAATGGCAACCCACTCCCATGTTCTTGCCTGGAGAATCCCAGGGATGGGGGAGCCTGGTTGGCTGCCGTCTATGGGGTCTCACAGAGTCGGACACGACTGAAGCGACTTAGCAGCAGCAGCAGTTACACGTGGTAATGTAAGTTTCCATGTTACTCTTTCCATAGTCTCACCCTCTTTTCCCCTCTCCTGTGTCCATAAGTCTGTTCTCTATGTCTGTTTCTCCATTGCTGCCTTGCAAATAAATTCATCAATACCATCTTTCTAGATTCCATATATATATACACACATTAATATATGATCTTTATCTTTCCACTTAAGCTTTTGAGAACTGTTTCTTTTTAAATCACACTTTTTATTTCCTTCATATACTTCTATCTGGCTTTTTGCAGTTCTGTGGGGTTTTTCTTTCTTTTTTATTTTTCCTTTTGGTTGTTTTTCTTATTCTTTTCCTGCTGTAGTTATTCTTTTATATATATAAACCTTTTTTATATACTTCTATGTAACTTTGTTTTTCTACTTTCTATCTTTCTTTGCTTCCTTTTTTTTCTTTTCTTCATCATGTTTGTTACTTTATTTTGCTCTCTTTGTAGGGTGCCCACTTGGCCCCCTGCTTTGGTTTTGTTTTCCAGTTTGTGTTTTAGTTAGTCTTGCTTTTCACTGGTTGATATGGTTTTTATTTCCTTTGCTCAGTGGGCTGCTCTCTAGTACTTTCTTTTCCTTGGACTGCTTTGGTTTTGTTTGTGTGTGTTCCATTGTTCCTGTTATTATTTCTCTGATTTTGCATTTATCATTTGTCATGCAAACACGGTGACCCAAAACTTTTGAGATGCAACAAAAATAGTTCTAAGAGAGAAGTTTATTAAGCAACACAATCCTATCATAAGAAAAAGAAAAACATCAAGTAGACAACCTAACTTTGCGCCTAAAACAACTGGAAAAAGAAGAACCAAAAAACCCAAGTTTCCTAGAAGGAAAGAAATCATAAAGATCCGAGCAGAAATAATTGAAAAAAAAAATGAGAGAAACAACAATAAAGATTAATAAAACTAAAAGCTGATTCTTTGAGAAGATAAACAAAATTAACAAACTATTAACCAGGCTTATCAAGAAAAAAGAAGGGAGAAGAATCAAATCAACAAAATTAGAAATGAAAAAGGAGAGGTCACAGCAGACAACACAGAATTACAAAAGATCATAGAAGACTATGACGAGCAACTATATGTCAATAAAATGGACAACTTGGAAGAAATGGATAGATGCTTAGAAAAGTTCAACCTTCCAAGTGTACCAAGAAGAATTAGAAATTATGAGCAAACCAATTATAAACACTGAAATAGAAACTGTGATCAAAATCTGCCAAAACAAAAGCCCAGAGCCAGATGGCTTCACAGGTGAATTCTATCAAGTATTTAGAGAAGAGCTAATGCCTATCCTTCTGAAACTCTTCAAAAAATTGCAGAGGAAGCAATACTTCCAAATTCATTCTGTGAGGCAACAATCATCCTGACACCAAAACCAGACAAATACATCGCAACAGAAAGAAAACTACAGGCCAATATCACTAATGAACATAGATGTAAAAATTCTCAACAAAATTCTAGCAAACAGAATCCAACAAAACATTAAAAAGCTCACACTCCATGATCAAGTAGGGTTTATGCCAGGGATGCAAGGGTTCTTCAATATACACAAATCAATGTGATACACCATATTAACAAATTGAAACATAAATACCATATGATAATCTCAATAGATGCAGAAAAAGCTTCAACAAAATTTAGCACCCATTTATGATAAAAAAAAAACTCTTCAAAAAATGGGTGTAGAAGCAACCTACCTCAGCATAATAAAGACCATATATGATAAACTGACAGCAAACATCATTCTCAATGGTGAAAAACTGAAAGCATTCCCTCTAATATCAGGAACAAGACAAGGACGCCCACTCTCACAAGTATCATTCAACATAGTTTTGGAAGTCCTAGTGACGGCAATCAGTGAAGAAAATGAAATAAAAGGAATCCAGACTGGAAAAGAAGTAAAACTCTCACTGTTTGCAGATGACATGATACTATACATAGAAAAATCTAAAGATACTATCAGGAAACTACTAGAGGTAATCAATGAATTTAGTAAAGTCACAGGATACAAAATCAATACACAGAAATTACTTGCCTTTCTATACACTAACAACAAAAAATCAGAAAGTGAAATTAAGAAATCAATCCCATTTACCATAGCAAGAAGAATAAAATACCTGGGAATAAACCTATCTAATGAGAGAAAAACAGAAGTTTTTGTCTTATTGTTTTCTGTGTACAGAAAATGATGAAAGCAATCGAAGATGACATAAACAGATGGAGAGATATTCTATGTTCCTGGGTTGGAAGAATCAATACTATGAAAATGACTATACTACCAAATGCAATCTACAGATTCAGTGTGAGCCCTATGAAATTACCAATGGCATATTTCACAGAACTAGAACAAAAAATTTCACAATTCATCAATTCATATGGAAGCAAGAAAGATCCCAAATAGCCAAAGCAGTCTTGAGAAAGAAGAATGAAGCTGGAGGAATTAACCTTCCTGACTTCAGACTATACTACAAAGCTACAGTCATCAAGACAGTATGGTATTGGCACAAAAACAGAAATATAAACCAAGAAGAAGATAGGAATCCCAGAGATAAACTCACACAACTACAGGCACCTTCACTTGGACAAAGGAGGCCCTGGGAAAACTGGACAGCTCCATGTAAAAGAATCAAATTAGAACACTCTCAAACACCGTATACAAAGATAAACTCAAAATGGATAAAGCCACTAATGTAAGACCAGTCAGTCAGTCAATTCAGCAGACATGTCTGACTCTTTGCAACCCCATGGACTGCAGCATGCCAGGCTTTCCTGTCCATCACCAACTCCCTGAGCTTTCTCAAGCTCGTGTCCATGGAGTTGGTGATGCCATTCAACCATCTGATCCTCTATTGTCCCCTTCTCCTCCTACCTTCAATCTTTCCCAGCATCAGTGTCTTTTCCAGTGAGTCAGTTCTTTACATCAGGTGGCCAAAGTATTGAAGCTTCAGCTTCAGCATCAGTCCTTCCGATGAACACCCAGGACTGATCTCCTTTAGGATGGACTGGTTGGATCTCCTTGCAGTCCAAGGGACTCTCAAGAGTCTTCTCCAGCACCACAATTCAAAAGCATCAATTCTTCGGCACTCAGCTTTCTTCACAGTCCAACTCTCACACCCATACATGACTACTGGAAAAACCATAGCCTTGACTAGACGGACTTTTGTTAACAAAGTAACGTCTCTGCTTTTCAATATGCTATCTAGGTTGGTCATAACTTTCCTTCCAAGGAGTAAGCGTCTTTTAATTTCATGGCTGCAATCACTATCTGCAATGATTTTGGAGCCCCCCAAAATAAAGTCAGCCACTGTTTCCACTATTTCCCCATTTCCCATGAAGTGATGGGACCAGATGCCATGATCTTCATTTTCTGAATGTTGAGCGTTAAGCCAACCCTTTCACTCTCCTTTTTCACTTTCATCAAGAGGCTTTTTAGTTCCTCTTCACTTTCTGCCATAAGGGTGGTATCATCTGCATAATCTGAGGTTATTGATATTTCTCCTGGCAATCTTAATTCTAGCTTGTGCTTCTTCCAGCCCAGCGTTTCTTATGATGTACTCTGCGTATAAGTTAAATAAGCAGGGACGTACTCCTTTTCCTATTTGGAACCAGTCTGTTGTTCCATGTCCAGTTCTAACTGTTGCTTCCTGATCTGCATATAGGATTCTCAAGAGGCAGGTCAGGTGGTCTGGTATTCCCATCTCTTGAAGAATTTTCCACAGTTTATTATGATCCACACAGTCAAAGGCTTTGGCATAGTCAATAAAGCAGAAATAGATGTTTCTCTGAAACTCTCTTGCTTTTTCAATGATCCAGGGGATGTTGGCAATTTGATCTCTGGCTCCTCTGCCTTTTCTAAAACCAGCTTGAACATCTGGAAGTTCACGGTTCACATATTGCTGAAGCCTGGCTTGGAGAATTTTGAGCAGTACTTTACTAGTGTGTGAGATGAGTGCAATTGTGCAGTAGTTTGTGCATTCTTTGGCATTGCCTTTCTTTGGGATTGGAATCAAAACTGACCTTTTCCAGTCCTGTGGCCACTGATGAGTTTTCCAAATTTGCTGATGTATTGAGTGCAACACTTTGCAAAGCAAAGGAAACTATAAGCAAGATGAAAAGACAACCTTCAGAATGAGAGAAAATAATAGCAAATGAAACTGACAAATAATTAATTTCCAAAATATACAAGCAGCTCATGCAACTCAATACCAGAAAAATTAACTTCCAATCAAAAAGTGGATTGCTGCTGCTGCTGCTGCTGAGTTGCTTCAGTCGTGTCTGACTCTGTGCAACCCCATAGATGGCAGCCCACCAGGCTTCCCCATCCCTGGGATTCTCCAGGCAAGAACACTGGAGTGGGTTGCCATTTCCTTCTCCAATACATGAAAGTGAAAAGTGGAAGTGAAGTCGCTCAGTTGTGTCCGACTCTAGTGACCCCATGAACCGCAGCCTACCAGGCTCCTCTGTCCATGGGATTTTCCAGGCAAGAGTACTGGAGTGGGGTGCCATTGCCTTCTCCAAAAAAAAAAAAAAAAGTGGGCAAAAGACCTAAACAGAGATTTCTCCAAAGAAGACATAAAGATGGTTAACAAACACATGAAAAGATGCTCAACATCGCTCATTATTAGAGAAATGCAAATCAAAAGTACAATGAGCTATCAACTCACACCAGTCAGAATGGTCATCCTCAAGAAAATCTACAAACAACACATGCTAGAGAGGATGTGGAAAAAAGGGAACACTCCTGCACTGTAAATTACAGCATGGTGTAAATTGATACAGCCACTATAGAAGACAATATGAAAGTTCTTTAGGAATAAAACTACCATATGACCCAACAATCCCAGTACTGGGCACGTACCCTGAGAAAGACATAACGAAAGAGACACATGAACAGCAGTGTTCACTGCAGTGCTATTTACAACAGCCAGGACACAGAGTCGACCTATATATATATATGTCCATTGACCGATGAACGGATAAGGAGGTTGTGGTACATATGGAACATTACTCCGCCATAGAAAGGAACACATCTGAGTCAGTGTAATGAGGTGGTTGAGTTGATTATACAGAGTGAAGCCAGAAAGAGAAAAACAAATATCATATATTAACGCTATGTACATAGGGAACCTAGAAAGATGGTACTATTTGCAGGGCAGCCTTGGAGACTCAGAGAACAGTCTTACGGACCTGGGGGTGGAGAAGACCTGGGGAGGAGAGAGTGGGACAAATGGAGAGAGAGGCATGGAGACTCACACACCGCCGTACGTGAAACAGACAGCCAGTGGGGTTTGCTGTGTGACTCAGGGAGCTCAAACCGGGGCTCTGGGACACCCACGGGGATGGGGAGGGAAGTTCTGAGGGAGAGGACACATGTATGCCGATGGCTGGTTCACGTCGATGCAGCGGAAACCAACACGGTATGTAAAGCAATTACCCTTCCATTAAACGTAAATTTTAAAAAAATTAGAAATGAGGTGATTCTAGAACTTGATGTTTTCGAAGACTGAACACAAAAGCCACGGCAGTGGCTGTCGACCGGAAGCATTTCGTCCCCGGGGACATTTAACAGCATCCTCGGTGCCCCGTGCTTCTCACGCTGTGAGCGCCACGAGCACGTCGTAGGTGGGGGCCAGGGCACTGCTAGCCTTCCTGCACGCCCGGGACAGACCTTCACACCAACGAGCTCTCTGGCCGCAAACGTTAGTAGTGCCGCAGGTGAGACACCCTGAGCCATGCGGCCTCTCTCACTTTCCACCCAGGGCAAGCGGAAGGCTCGCTTTCTCCGGACAAAATTTAAAGGAACAATGCAAGACAAAAAAGAAAACTGCTTTTTAATTTTTTCCCCCTACACTGATATGTTTGACATAATCAATATATATCAAACATATATATAAGCAAAACCAAGAGTTGGTTCTTCAATGAGATACACCAAGAAAAAGAATGAACTATCTTAGGAATGAAAAAGTAGATATAATAGCTACAGAAGCAGCAGGGATTGAAAGGTAATAAGTGAATACTATGAACCTAATAATAAATTCAAAAACTAAATTAAACAAAAATTAAACAAAATAGATGAATTCCTAGTAACACTAATTGCCAAAGCTTTCTCAAGAAAAAGTAGGCATTCAGAATAGTTCTTAAGATAACAGAAAGCTTATTTCATGCATAAACTTCTATACACATGTTCATAGCAGCCTCTTCTGTTTGTTTTATTATTTTAAATGAAGCTGGAGAAATTTAATACTGACACCCTTCAGTGTGGTTCGGGTCACTGCATGGCTGTTACAAACTCAGGGGTCAAGTTCCTAGGCTTAGGAGAAAGATGTCCTAAGTATGTTAGCAAAGGGTATCATTACATCTTTAAAACTGTTTACTTTAACCGTGCACGATCACAGCAGCATTTAAGGTAACTTTTAAGCACAATTAATTTCATAGCAGCTTTTGTCGTAATGCGAAAACTAGAAGCTGCCCAGGTGTTCTCCCGTAGCGATATCTGTGCTACACCTGCACCAGGCACCACCACTCAGCAACATAAAGGAGCAAAACGCTGACCACGCAACTTCAAGGGACCTCAAGAAGATTATGCAGAGCAAAAAAAATTAATTGTAAAAGGATACACACTGCGTGATTTCATGTGAGTAGCATTCATTCAATAATATCAGAGAGAGACAACAGATTGGTGATTGCCAGGAGTTTGAGAGAGAAAGGGTGTGGCTATAAAAGAGAAACACAACGGAGACTTGTGATCACGGTGCCATTCACTATCATAATTATAGGGGTGGTTACACAAGGGGACTCACGATTAACTGTAGGGCTACTGAGGTTTGAAACATTGTACAGGAGGCAGTGATCAAAAACATCGCCAAGAAAAAGAAATGCAAAAAGGCAAAATGACTGTCTGAGGAGGCCTTACAAATAACCAAGAAAAGAATAAAAGTGAAATGCAAAGGAGGAAAGGAAAGATATACCCATCTGAATGCAGAGTTCCAGAGAATAGCAAGAAGAGATGAGAAAGCCTTCCTCAGTGATCAGTGCAAAGAAACAGAGCAAAACAATAGAATGGGAAAGACTAGAGATCTCTTCAGGAAAAATAGAGATACCAAGGGAACATTTCATGCAAAGATGGGCTCAATAAAGGACAGAAATGGTATGGACCTAACAGAAGCAGAAGATATTAAGAAGAGGTGGCAAGAATACACAGAACTATACAAAAAAGATCTTCATGACGCAATCAGGATGATTGTGATCACTCACCTAGACCCAGACATCCTGGAATGTGAAGTCAAGTGGGCCTTAGGAAGCATCACTATGAACAAAGCTAGTGGAGGTGATGGAATTCCAGCTGAGCTATTTCAAATCCTAAAAGATGATGCTGTTAGAGTGTGGAATTCAATATGCTAACAAATTTGGAAAAATTAGGAGTGGCCACAAGACTGGAAAAAGTCAGTTTTCAATGCAATACCAAAGAAGGGCAATATCAAAGAATGTTCAAACTACTGCCAATTGCACTCATTTCACACACTAGCAAACGCATGTTCAAAATCCTCCAAGCTAGGCTTCAACAGTACGTGAACCGAGAAATTCCAGATGTTCAAGCTGGATTTAGAAGAGTTAGAACAACCAGAGATCAAATTGCCAACATCCGTTGGATCATCAAAAAAGCAAGGAATTCCAGAAAAGCACCTACTTCTGCTTCATTGACTATGCCAAAGCCTTTGACTGTGTGGATCACAACAAACTATGGGAAATTCTTCAAGAGATGGGAATACCAGACCACCTAACCTGCCTCCTGAGAAACCTGTATGCAGCTCCAGAAGCAGCAGTTAGAACTGAACATGGAACAACAGACTGGTTCCAAATTGGGAAAGGAGTACGTCAAGGCTGCATATTGTCACCCTGTTTATTTAACTTATATGCAGAGTACATCATAGGAAATGCCAGGCTGGATGAATCACAAAATGGAATCAAGATTGCCAGGAGAAATATCAATAACCTCAGATATGCAGATGACACCACCCTTATGGCAGAAAGTGAAGAAGAACTAAAGAGCCTCTTGATGAAATTGAAAGACGAGAGTGAAAAATCTGGCTTAAAATTCAACATTCAATAAAAGAGGATCATGGCATCCAGTCCCATCAGTTCAGTTCAGTTCAGTTCAGTTGCTCAGTCGTGTCTGACTCTTTGCGACCCCAAGAACTGCAGCACGCCAGGCCTCCCTGTCCATCACCAGCTCCCGGAGTTCACTCAAACTCACGTCCATCGAGTCGGTGATGCCATCCAGCCCCATCACTTCATGGCAAATAGATGGGGAAATA
Organism: Bubalus bubalis; assembly: GCF_019923935.1. Taxonomy (NCBI): domain Eukaryota; kingdom Metazoa; phylum Chordata; class Mammalia; order Artiodactyla; family Bovidae; genus Bubalus; species Bubalus bubalis. Next base: position 2,329,911 of record NC_059165.1, on the reverse strand, counting down.
ATGGAAATAGTAACAGACTTTATTTTCTTGGGCTCTAAAATCACTGCAGATGGTGACTGCAGCCATAAAATTAAAAGATGCTTGCTCCTTGGAAGAAAAGCTATGACAAACATAGATAGCATATTAAAAACCAGAGACATTACTCTGCCAAATAAGGTCTGTATAGTCAAAGCTATCGTTTTTCCAGCAGTCATGTATTGGAAGGATTGATGCTGATGCTGAAGCTCCGATACTTTGGCCACCTGATGCACAGAACTGACTCATTTGAAAAGACCCTGATGCTGGGAAAGATTGAAGGCAGGAGGAGAAGGGGACAACAGAAGATGAGATGGTTGGATGGCATCACCGACTCGATGGACATGAGTTTGAGTAAACTCCAGGAGTTGGTGATGGACAGGGAGGCCTGGCATGCTGGGGTTCATGGGGTCGCAAAGGGTCGGACATGACTGAGTGGCTGAACAAGAACAACACACACATACAAACGTGAATGTTATATAGGTAAGTGGTGAAATCTGAATAAACCTTGTCGATTGTCCCAATGTCAAATGGTGGGAAAGTATGAGGAAGCACACTCAGAAGTCCCTGTACATTTCTTGGTAACCTCTTGTATATCTATAATTATTCAAAGTTAAAAGAAATGTAAGAAAATAATAATCTTCTCACAAAGACAATACCCGAGCCTAAATGTATAGAGTTTACAGAGAAGCCACCAGGCTTTCAAGGAACTGAAAAGTCCTTCTCACAATTTCTTCCAGAGAGAGGAAAAAAAAGACTCTCCAATTCATTTAATGAACCAATATAACTTTGAAAACAAAGAGTAAAAAAATACAAGGAAAGAAAATTTCAAGCCCATCTTCATCAAAAATATGAATGAACCTCCTCCAAGGTTAAAAGCAAACTTAATCCAGCAATGAACAAAATATTTAAAATATCAATTTTAAATTAAATTTATTTCAAGAATGATAGAAAGAATGGTTTCATTTTATAAGATCTGTTTAATACCAAATTATCACATAAACAGAGAAAATAGGGGGAAAAAAACCCATGAAATTCTACCAGTCAAAAATCCAGTAAACTGGAAAGAAAAATGTAACTTCTTTAAAGTCATTTTTAAAAATCTACAAAAAACCCTACAGTAAACATTCATGAAACATTAGCAGCATTCTCTTTAAGACCAAGGATAAAACAAGAGAATATCTATCACTACTTCAGCCTTGTATTGAATGCCCTAAAAAAAAAGCAAGAAAAAATATATATAGTGTTCCTAGCTGATTGCAAACATTGTAATGATGTTTAGCATTCACAATTCTTATAATGAATAAAAGAACAAAACTTCTAAATATAAGATAAACTTGAAAAAAATCAACTACATTTATTCACTAAAAAAGAATAATATTTTTAAATGCCATTGCAATAGCGATAAAAACTGTAAAATACCTAGAAGTAAACTAATGAGAGACACGCATGCCCTTTATGGAGTTTTCAAAACATTAAAGAAGATAACTAAATAAATGGAGAGCTATGTCTTTTAATGACCAAGACACTCGGTATTGTGAAAATATCTATACTTTCTAAATTATTTACTAAAACAAAATGCAGTTCTTAATATTCAATGGAGATTCTTATAGAAATTAACAAAATTATTTTAAATGTATATGGAAAAAGGGTCAAGAAGAGAAAAGATATTCTTAAATAAAAATCAAACATTACAAGGTATAGAGATTTCTCCCATTAGACAAGACCTATCATAAAACTGGGCTTCCTAGGTGGGGCTAGTGGTAAAGAACCCAATTGCCAATGTAGGACTTAAGAGACTCGGGTTCAATCCCTGGCTCAGGAAGATCCCCTGGAGTGGGGCACAGCAACCCACTCCAATATTCTTGCCTGGAGAATTTCATGGACAGAGGAGCCTGGCGGGCTACAGTCCATAAGGTTGCAAAGAGTCAGACACAACTGAAGCAACTTAGCACGCATGCATCCTAAAGCTATAATACGGTATTAGCACAGAGAACAAACAGAAAAATAGACCAAAATAGAGAAACTGAAAATAATCCCAAATACAAATAGCTAATACTTTGCAAGGTGGTACTGCAGATGAGTCCAGAAAAGATACACCATTCATTAATATGGAGCAGGGAGAGTAGGTTATCCACATGGGGGGAAAAATGACTTTAAGTTCCTACTTTTCACACTATGTACACATTTTTTTAACTTAAAAACTGATAAATGGATTAAAAACATAAATGTAAAAAGCAAAACATCAACAAGTTTATCAGAAATGAAGTTTGGAGCAGGAAAATAACCCTTAAATAAGATACAAAAAGAAAATACTAAATGCAATTATATCAAAATTTATCAGCTGATTTTTCAGTAGAAACTCAGCAGACCAGAAAGGAGTGGCAGGAAATATTTAAAGCAATGAAATGGAAAAACCTTCCACCGAGATTAATCAACCCAGTAAGTATCGCATTTAGATTCAACAGAGAAATCGAAGCTTTACAGCAAAAGCTACAAGAATTCAGCAATGGCACCCCACTCCAGTACTCTTGCCTGGAAAATCCCATGGACGGAGGAGCCCGGTAGGCTGCAGTCCATGGGGTCGCTAAGAGTTGGACAGGACTGAACGACTTCACTTTCACTTTTCACTTTCATGCACTGGAGAAGGAAATGGCAACCCACTCCAGTGTTCTTGCCTGGAGAATCCCAGGGACGGGGGAGCCTGGTGGGCTGCCGTCTATGGGGTCGCACAGAGTTGGACACGACTGAAGGGACTTAGCAGCAGCAGCAGCAAACCACCTTTACAACAAATGCTAAAGGAACTTCTCCAGGCAAGAAACACAAGAAGAAAAAAAACCTGCAAAAGCAAACCCAAAACAATAAAGACAATGGTAATAGGATCAAACATATTGATAATTACCTCAAATTAAATGGATTAAGCGCATCAACCAAAAGACACAGACTGGCTGAATGGATACAAAAACAAGACCCATAAATATGCTGTCAAAAGAGCCCCCTTCACACTCAAGGGCACTTACGACTGAAAGTGAGGGAATGGGGACAGTCCATGCGAATAGAAATCTAAAGAAAGCCGGAGTAGCAATACTCATATAGGACTAACTAGACTTTAAATAAACTAACTAGACTTTAAATAAAGACTGGTACAAGAAATAAGGAAGGACAACATATAATGATCAAGGTTTCAATCCCAGAAGACAAAAATTATAAATATTTACACACATAACATAGGAGAACCTCAATCAGTTCAGTTCAGTCGCTCAGTCGTGTCCAACCATTTGAGACCCCATGGACTGCAGCACACCAGGCCTCCCTGTCCATCACCAACTCCCAGAACTTGCTCAAACTCATGTCCATCCAGTCAGTGATGCCATCCCACCATCTCATCCTGTCATCCCCTTCTCCTCCTGCCTTTAATCTTTCCCAGCATCAGGGTCTTTCCCAATGAGTCAGTTCTTCGCATCAGGTGGCCAAAGTATTGGAGCTTCAGCTTCAGCATCAGTCCTACCAATAAATATTCAGGACTGATTTCCTTTAGGATGGACTGATTGGATCTCCTCGCAGTCCAAGGGACTCTCAAGAGTCTTCTCCAACACCACAGTTTCAAAGCATCAATTCTTTGGCACTCAGCTTTCTTTACAGTCCAACTCTCACATCCATACATGACCACTGGAAAAGCCATAGCTTTGACTAGTTGGACTTTTTTGGCAAAGTAATGTCTCTGCTTTTTAATATGCTTTCTAGGTTGGTCACAGCTTTTCTTCCAAGGAGCAAGTGTCTTTTAATTTCATGGCTGCAGTCACCATGTGCAGTGATTTTGGAGACCCAAAAAGTCCAATACTGTTTCCACTATCTCCCCATCTATTTGCCATAAAGTGATGGGACCAGATGCCATGATCTTAGTTTTCTGAATGTTGAGTTTTAAGCCAACTTTTTCACTCTCTTTTTCATTTTCATCAAGAAGCTCTTCAGTTCTTCTTCACTTTCTGCCATAAGGGTGGTGTCATCTGCATATCTGAGGTTATTGATATTTCTCCCGGCAATCTTGATTCCATTTTGTGCTTCATCCAGCCCAGCATTTCACATGATGTACTCTGCATATAAGTTAAATAAGCAAGGTGACAATATACAGCCTTGATGTACTCCTTTCCCGATTTGAAACCAGTCTGTTTTTCCATGTCCAGTTCTAACTGTTGCTTTTGACCTGCATATAGATTTCTCAGGAGCCAGGTCAAGTGATCTGGTATTCCCATCTCTTTCAGGATTTTCCACAGTTTGTTGTGATCTACACAGTCAAAGGCTTTGGCATAGTCAATAAAGCAGAAATAGATGTTTTTCTGGAACTCTCTTGCTTTTTCGATGATCCAACGGATGTTGGCAAAAACCAGCTTGAACATCTGGAAGTTCATGGTTCATGTACTGTTGAAGCCTGGTTTGGAGAATTTTGAGCATTACTTTGCTAGCGTGTGATATGAATGCAGTTGTGCAGTAGTTTGAGCGTTCTTTGTCATTGCCTTTCTTAGGGACTGGAAGGAAAGCTGACATATATGATAAAGCCCACAGCAAACATCATTCTCAATGGTGAAAACCTGAAAGCATTTCCTCCAAAATCAGGAACAAGACGAGGGCGCCCACTCTTACAACTTTTCAACAGTGCTGGAAGGCCTAGCCACAGCAATAAGAAAAAAATATAAAAGGAATTCAGGTTAGAAAAGAAGTAAAACTGTTTCTGTTTGCAGGTGACATGATACCAAACACAGAAATCCTAAAAATGCCATCAGAAAACTTATTAGAGCTAATCAATGAATTTGGTAAAGTTACAGAATACAAAGTTAATGCACAGAAGCCCCTTGCACTCTCATACACTGGCAGCAAAAGATCAGAAACAGAAATCAAGGAAACAATCCCATTTACCACTGCAATAAAAAGAATAAAATATCTAGGAATAAACCTACCTAAAGAGGCAAAAGACCTCTACTCAAAAACACTGATGAAAGAAGTCAAAGATGACCCAAACAGATGGAGAGATATATCGTGTTCTTGGTTTGCAAGAAGCATTATTGCCAAAATGACTAAAATGACCCAAAGGAATCTACAGATTCAATGCAATCCTTATAAAATTACCACCAATGGCATTTTTCACAGAACTAGAATAGAAAATCTTATAATTTGTATGAAACCACTAAAGACTTCAAGTGAAAGTCACTCAGTCGTGTCCCAGTCTTTGGGACTCCATGGACTGTATAGTCCATGGAATTCTCGAGGCCAGAATACAGAATCCTGGAAAGGGTAGCCGTTCCCTTCTCCAGGGGATCTTCCTGACCCAGGGATAGAACCGGGGTCTCCTGCTTTGCAGGCGGATCCTTTACCAGCTGAGCCACAAGGGAAACCCAAGAATACTGCACTCCAGCGGATCTTCCCGACCCAGGAATCAGACCAGGGTCTCCTGCACTGCAGGCGGATTCTTTGCCAACTGAGCTCTGAGGGAAGCCCAAAGACTACAAGCAGCAAAAGTAATCTTGAGAAAGAAAAATAGAGCAGGAGGAATCAGGCTCCCTGACTTCAGACTATACTACAAAGCCACGGTCATCAAGACAGTGTGGTACTGGCACAAAAACAGAAATAGAGGCCAGTTGACAATATAGAAAGGCCAGAGATAAATCCATGTTCCTCTGGTCACCTAATTGATGACAAAGGAGACGAGTATACAATGGAGAAAAGACAGTCTCTTCAATAAGTGATGCTAGGAAAACAGGACAGCTACATGTAAAAGAATGAAATTAGAACACTCCCTAACACAATACACAGCAATAAACTCAAAATAGATTAAAGACCTGAATGGAAGAGTGGATACTATAAAACTCTAAGAGGAAAACATAGGCAGAACACTCTGACATAAACTGCAGCAAGATCTTTTTTGACCACCTTCTAAAGTAATGAAAATTAAAAACAAACAAACAAAAAAAACAGAACCTAACTAAAGCTTTTGCATGGCAAAGAAAACCATAAATGAGACAAAAAGACAATCCTTAGAATGGAAGAAAGTATTTGCAAATGAAGCAACTGACAATGGATTAATCTCCAAAATATACAACCAGCTTATGAAACTCAATATAAAAAAAAAAAAAAACCCAATCAAAAAATGGGTGAAAGATCTAAATAGACATGTATCCAAAGGAGACATATGGCCAACAGTATGAAAAGATGCCCATCACTAATTCTTATAGAAATGCAAACCAAAACTACAATGAGATATCATACCACACTGGTTCAAATGGCCATCATCAAAAAATCTATAAACAATAAATCCTGCAGAGGGTATGTGGAAAAGGGAACCCTCTTGCAATGCTGGTGGGAATTTAAATTCATACAGCCACTCTATGGAGGTTCCTTAAAAAACTAAAAATAGAACTACCATGTGTGGTAATCACTCAGTCCTGTCTGACTCTTTGTGACTCCATGGACTGGAGCCCACCAGGCTCCTCTGTCCATGGAATTCTCCAGGTAAGAATATTGCAGTGGGTTGCCATGCCCTTCTCCAGGTGATCTTCCCAATCAGTGATCAAACCCAGGTGTACCTGCCATGCAGATAGATTCCTTACCATTTGAGCTATCTTGGAAGCAATGCCAGTACTAGACATGTATCCTCAGAAAACCATAATTCAAAAAGACACATACACCCCAATGTTCCTGTAGCACTAATTACACAGCCAGACATGGAAGCGATGTAAACGTCCATCGACAGATGAATGGATGAAGAAGATTATGTAAACGTCCATCGACAGATGAATGGATGAAGAAGATTATGTGATACATGAATGCAGTGCAATATTCAGTTCAGTTCAATCACTCAGTCATGTCCGACTCTTTGTGACCCCATGAACCGCAGCACGCCAGGCCTCCCTGTCCACCACCAACTCCCAGGATTCACTCAAACCCAAGTCCATCAAGTCGGTGATGCCATCCAGCCATCTCATCCTCTGTCGTCCCCTTCTCCTCCTGCCCCCAATCCCTCCCAGCATCACGGTCTTTTCCAATGAGTCAACTCTTCATATGAGGTGGCCAAAGTATTGGAGTTTCAGCTTCAACATCAGTCCTTCTAATGAACACCCAGGACTGATTTCTTTTAGGATGGACTGGTTGGATCTCCGTGCAGTCCAAGGCACTCTCAAGAGTCTTCTCCAACACCACAGTTCAAAAGCATCAATTCTTCTGCACTCAGCTTTCTTTATAGTCCAACTCTCACATCCATACATGACCACTGGAAAAACCATAGCCTTGACTAGACGGACCTTTGTTAGCAAAGTAATATCTCTGCTTTTCAATATGCTGTCCAGGTTGGTCATAACTTTCCTTCCAAGGAGTAAGCGTCTTTTAATTTCATGGCTGCAATCACCATCTGCAGTGATTTTGGAGCCCCCCAAAATAAAGTCTGACACTGTTTCCACTGTTTCCCCATCTATTTGCCATGAAGTGATGGGACCAGATGCCATGGTCTTAGTTTTCTGAATGTTGAGCTTTAAGCCAACTTTTTCACTCTCCACTTTTACTTTCATCAAGAGGCTTTTTAGTTCCTCTTCACTTTCTGCCATAAGCGTGGCATCATCTGCATATCTGAGGTTATTGATATTTCTCCCGGCAATCTTGATTCCAGCTTGTGCTTCTTCCAGCCCAGTGTTTCTCATGATGTACTCTGCAGAGAAGTTAAATAAGCAGGGTGACAATATACAGCCTTGACATACTCCTTTTCCTATTTGGAACAAATCTGTTGTTCCATGTCCAGTTCTAACTCTTGCTTCCTGACCTGCATATAGGATTCTCAAGAGGCAGGTCAGGTGGTCTGGTATTCCCATCTCTTTCAGAATTTTCCACAGTTTATTGTGATCCACACAGTCAAAGGCTTTGGCATAGTCAATAAAGCAGAAATAGATGTTTTTCTGGAACTCTCTTGCTTTTTCCATGATCCAGCGCATGTTGGCAATTTGATCTCTGGTTCCTCTGCCTTTTCTAAAACCATCTTGAACATCTGGAAGTTCACGTTTCATGTATTGCTGAAGCCTGGCTTGGAGAATTTTGAGCATGACTTTACTAGCGTGTGAGATGAGTGCAATTGTGCGGTGGTTTGGGCAATCTTTGGCATTGCCTTTCTTTGGGATTGGAATGAAAACTGCCCTTTTCCAGTCCTGTGGCCACTGCTGAGTTTTCCAAATTTGCTGGCATATTGAGTGCAGCACTTTCACAGCATCATCTTTCAGGATTTGGAATAGCTCAACTGGAATTCCATCACCTCCACTAGCTTTGTTCGTAGTGATGCTTTCTAAGGCCCACTTGACTTCACATTCCAGGATGTCTGGGTCTAGGTGAGCGATCACACCATCGTGATTATCTGGGTCATGAAGATCTTTTTTGTACAGTGCTTCTGTGTATTCTTGCCATCTCTTCTTAATATCTTCTGCTTCTGTTAGGTCCATACCATTTCTGTCCTTTATCAAGCCCATCTTTGCATGAAATGTTCCTTTGGTATCTCTGATTTTCTTGAAGAGATCCCTAGTCTTTCCCATTCTGTTGTTGTCCTCTGTTTCTTTGCATTGATCCCTGAGGAAGGCTTTCTCATCTCTCCTTGCTATTCTTTGGAACTCTGCATTCAGATGCCTATATCTTTCCTTTTCTCCTTTGCTTTTTGCTTCTCTTCTTTTCACAGCTATTTGTAAGGCCTCCCCAGACAGCCATTTTGCTTTTTTTGCATTTCTTTTCCATGGGGATGGTCTTGATCCCTGTCTCCTGTACAAGGTCACGAACCTCCATCCATAGTTCATCAGGCACTCTGTCTATCAGATCTAGTCCCTTAAATCTATTTCTCACTTCCACTGTATAATCATAAGGGATTTGATTTAGGTCATACCTGAATGGTCTAGTGGTTTTCCCTACTTTCTTCAATTTCAGTCTGAATTTGGCAATAAGGAGGTCACCATCTGAGCTACAGTCAGCTCCTTATCTTGTTTTTGCTGACTGTATACAGCTTCTCCATCTTTGGCTGCAAAGAATATAATCAATCTGATTTCAGTGTTGACCATCTGGTGATGTCCATGTGTAGAGTCTTCTCTTGTGTTGTTGGAAGAGGGTGTTTGCTATAACCAGTGTGTTCTCTTGGCAAAATTGTATTAGCCTTTGCCCTGCTTCATTCCGTATTCCAAGGCCAAATTTGCCTGTTACTCCAGGTGTTTCTTGACTTCCTACTTTTGCATTCCAGTCACCTATAATGAAAAGGACATTTTTTTTGGCTGTTAGTTCTAAAAGGTCTTGTAGGTCTTCATAGAACCATTCAATTTCAGCTTCTTCAGCATTATTGGTTGGGGCATAGGCTTGGATTACCGTGATATTGAATGGTTTGCCTTGGAAACAAACAGATCATTCTGTCATTTTTGAGATTGCATCCAAGTACTGCATTTCGGACTCTTTTGTTGACCATGATGGCTACTCCATTTCTTCTGAGGGATTCCTGCCTGCAGTAGCAGATATAATGGTCATCTGAGTTAAATTCACCCATTCCAGTGCATTTTAGTTCACTGATTCCTAGAATGTCAGCGTTCACTCTTGCCATCTCCTGTTTGACCACTTCCAATTTGCCTTGATTCATGGACCTGACATTCCAGGTTCCTATGCAATATTGCTCTTTACAGCATAGGACCTTGCTTCTATCACCAGTCACATCCACAACTGGGTATTGTTTTTGCTTTGGCTCCATCCCTTCATTCTTTCTGGAGTTATTTCTCCAGTGATCTCCAGTAGCATATTGGGCACCTACCAACCCGGGGAGTTCCTCTTTCAGTATCCTATTATTTTGCCTTTTCATACTGTTCATGGGGTTCTCAAGGCAAGAATACTGAAGTGGTTTGCCATTCCCTTCTCCAGTGGACCACATTCTGTCAGACCTCTCCACACCATAAAAAGGAATGATATTATGTCTTTTGTAGAAATGTGAATGGACCTAGAGTCATACGGAGTGAAGTCACACAGAAAAATACTGTATATTAACACATATATGTGGAATTTAGGGAAATGGTATAGATGAACCTATTTGCAGGGCAGGAATAGAGAAGCAATGATAGAGAACAGATGTGTGGACATGGAGGGGAGGCGCCTGGGATGAACTAGGAGACTGGGCTTGACATGTGCACCGCCATGTGTAAAACAGACACCTGGTGGGAACCTGATCTGCAGCACAGGGAGCTCAGCCAGTGTGCTCTGGTGACCTACACGGGGGCTCTGCAGTGCAGGGAGCTCAGCCAGTGCGCTCTGGTGACCTAGATGGGGCTCTGCAGTGCAGGGGGGAGTACACGAGGGAGGGGATACATGTACAAATCCAGTTGATCCACTTTGCTGCACAGCAGACACCAACAGAACATTGTAAAGCAACTATTGTCCAATTAAAGAAAAATGGAAACTTCGATTCATCAAAGGTCATTGTGAAAAGATAAAAAAGCAAATTATAAGACAATATTTATCATGTATGTAACAGACAACCATCAATAATCAATAATATATTAATGACTCCTATGGATTAAAAAGAAAGAACAACCCTAAAGAAAAATGGAATCCTCCAAAAAAGAATCATTTTACAAAAGATGAAAGATGAATGACCCATAAACATATGGGGGAAAAAATCTCATTACTAATCAGAGAAATGCAAACTGAAACTACAATTACATATAACTTTCTATGTACAATATTTGCAAAATTTTAAGCGTGGATACTCCCAAGCATAGGTGAAGATGTAAACAGTAATATTTATAGAGTCATGGCATCTACCCACTGACTCAGCAATTTCTTTCCTAGAATGTCTGAGAGAAATACTTGGGCAGGTGTAGCAGGAGACATTTCTTAAAGCATTTATAATAGAATAGCTTGTAATAGAGAAAGAAACCTGAAACAGTCATCAACAGGAAAGTGGAACGTGAGTTTTGAGCAGAGCTTATAGTAAATACTTGCAGCTGCCAAATCCATGAGCTGCATTCATCAGCATCAGCACGGATGGATCTCAAACACGGAAGTTGGGACGCTGCTGCTTAGGATGTAGAAAGCCACATGAAATGTCACTCCCACCCTAAACAATGAGAAAACAACGGAAAAAACTACACAGTACTATTCTTTTAACTGTCAGACAGCTGATGTCACAAGACATCCACGTAAAGTAACTGCCAAGAGTGCCAAGGTCCTTGGGCAGGCCCGGGGCACACAAACGGTTTCGCCTTCGGCTGAGCGCAGGAAGAAGACTCAGCTGTCACAGACGCAGTCAAACAGAAAACAACCGAAGCTGTAACAAATTAAAGGCTAAGGGGGAGCTGGTATAACAGAGATGCATGGCACCCACTTGCCACCTCTCTTGCGTGGGTCTCCACCACAAGCTCGCAAGGGTGGGACCCCTGAGAATGTCATTCTTAGTGGCTGAGGCATGAAGAAACTGCCCAGATTCAAGAGCGGAGAGTGACTGCTCTGGGGGGTTCATCTACAACCTCAGCCCAGCAGAGGCAGAGGGTCACCACTGGCTGCTGCTCGAGAACAAACAAGAAACCGGCCCGTGTCTTAGAGGTTAAACGTGTCTGTGCTAAGAAACAAAAGCAGGAGCTTCCCGGTGGTCCAGTGATTAAGAACCCAACTGCCAATGCAGGGACACAGGCTCAGTCCTGGTTCAGGAAGGTCCACATGCCGCAGGGCACCTAAGTCCGAGCACCACAGCTACTGAGACCACGTGCCTGGAGCCCATGCTCTGCAGCAGGAGCAGCCTCGGCCCCGAGAAGCCCTGTCCTGCAGCTAGAGAGGAGCCCGCACACAGCAAGGACCTAGCACCGCAAAAATAAATTTTTAAAAAAGGCTTTTAAAAAAAAAGAAACAAAACCATCTGCCTCTGCGGCAGGAAACCCCCTAAACCCTGGAACCTATCCTGTTTCAGAGGACTGTGGTCTGCCATCAGGGTGGGGAAAGGAGTACCGAGAAACCCCATTCCTAAACTCAATGGAAATGGAAAAACAAAATAATAAATTTTCTGGAACACAGCTAAACAATGCTTACAAGGAAATTTATATCATCCAATGCTTTTACTAAAAAAGAAGAAAGGTTTCTATTAATAACCTAGAGAAGTTAGAAAAAGAAAAACAAATTAAACCCAAGGTACAAAGATAGAAGGAAATATTAAAAAGCAGAACTCAATGAAACAGATTACAGGAAAACAAAAGAGAAAAGTCACTGAAATGAAATACTAATTTCTTGAAAAGATCAATAAAAGTAGCAAAGTTCTACCAGCTTGATTAAGGGAAGAAGAAAGAAAGATGATACACATGACTAATATCAAGAATGAAATAGGGGAGCAATCTTACTGACTGCACATATTAAAAGGAAAATAAGGAAATACCACTAAAAATTTTGTGCCAGTATGCTGGCCAACTTACAAAAATCAAAAGACACAAAGTACAAAAACTCAGCCAGGAAGAAACAGATAACCCGATAGCAAAACTGCTGAGCCTCGAGCAGCAACATAGGGTGTGGCACGGTGACTCTCGCTGCAGCCGAAAATTTGCACATGACATGTAGGTGCTCCTCTGTACAGAAGGTTCCTCCCCATCCAAGTTCTTCTGTATCCACGGCTCTGCGTCTGTAGATTCAACCAACCGGCATAGTACTATTGTGTGGACTAATGAAAAAACCCACCTATAGGTGGACCTGGGCTTCTCTGGGGACTCAGATGGTAAAGAATTCACCTGCTCTGTGGGAGACCTGGGTTCAGTCCCCTGGGTTGGGAAGAGCCCCTGGAGGAGGGCATGGCAACCCACTCCAGTGTTCTTTCCTGGAGAATCCACACAGACAGAGGAGCCTGGCGAACTCCAGTCCATGGGGTCACAAAGTCGGACACGACTGAGTGACTAAGCACACACGTAAGGGACCTGCATTGTTAAAACCTGTTGTTCAAGGGTCAACTGTGTATTTGTTAAATATACAGTGAATTTGTAGTTGAAAACCTAAACCACAAAGAAAACTGCAAGACCATATTACTCCACTGATTAATTCTACCAAATAGTGGTCGTTGAAATAACAGTATTACACACACTTCTAGAATGTAGAAAGGAGGAAATACTTCTTAAGTCATTTTACGAGACCAGCCTCACACTAATACCAAAACTACACAAGGATTTCTTGTAAAACTCCAGACCAATATTACTCAAGATCATAGGCCTTAAAAATCTGTAACAAAGTATTAAGAAATCAAACCTACTAATATGTAAAAAGGAAAATAAAGTATGAACAAATAGGTGTTAATCCAGGACTGTAAGATTGGTTGAATAATCAAAATAATAATAATAGTAATAATGAATCATGTCAATAGACTAATAAAGAAAATCTTTATGATCATCTCATTGGATGGAGAAAAACATCTGGCAAAATCTATGGCTTCTGATAGACATTAACACAATAGGAATTGAAAGGAATATCCTCAAAATGATAAAGTTATATGCAAAAGATCTATAGCTAGGAGTTTGGGATTAACATATACACATCATTATATATACAATAGATAAAAAACAAGAACATACTGTGTAGCACAGGGAATTATACTCAATATCTTGTAATAACCCATAATGGCAAAGAATCCAAAAAAGAATATTTATTCAGTTACACATATAACTGAATAACTTTTCTGTACACCTGAAACTAATGCATTGTAAATTAGCTACACTACAAGAAAAATGAAAGATCTATAGTCATTATTGGGGTTTCCTCGTAGCTCAGCTGGTAAAGAATCCACCTGCAATGCAGGAGACCCCAGTTCGTTGCCAACAAAGGCCCATCTAGTCAAAGCTATGGTTTCTTCAGTGGTCATGTATGAATGTGAGAGTTGGACCATAAAGAAAGCTGAGCACCAAAGAATTGATGCTTTTGTTGGAGAAGACTCCTGAGAGTCCCTTGGACTGCAAGGAGATCCAACTAGTCCATTCTGAAGGAGATCAGTCCTGGGTGTTCTTTGGAAGGACTGATGCTGAAGCTGAAACTCCAATACTTTGGCTACCAGATGCCAAGAGCTGACTCACTGGAAAAGACCCTGATGCTGGGAGGGACTGGGGGCAGGAGGAGAAGGGGACGCCAGAGGATGAGATGGCTGGATGGCATCACCGACTCGATGGACATGAGTTTGAGTAAACTCCGGGAGTTGGTGATGGACAGGGAGTCTGTGGGGTCACAAAGAGTCGGACAGGACTGAGCAACTGAACTGATTGATGTTATTATATTTAGTGATTTAAAAAAATGAATTTTCCCCTAAAATTGAGAGTAAGTCAAGGATATCTACTCTCAATGTATTTATTCATCACTGCCCTGGAGGTCACAAGAAGTATACTAATGTAAGGAAAAGAAAAAAATAATAAAATCTGAGAAGAACAAAGTAAAATTATCTTCATTTGCAGCAACATGACCCTCCATGTAAAGAATCCTAAGGAATTACAAGAAAAAGCTACTAGAACTCAATAATGAGTTTATTTAGCAAGGTCACAGGATAAAATGTCAACATATAAAATCAGCCAATTCTATATACTATTAATAACAACAAACAACTGAAAACTGAAATTCCACACATCTGTTTACATGACAGAAATTAGTGGAGAGAGACACACGGTCAAGGGTTGAACAACTCAGTATTAAGTTCTCCATTCTCCCCAGATGACGTGTAGATTTGAGTAAAGCCAATCAAAATTCCAGCAGGCCACTTTCAGATACTGCTGAGTGGATTCTATATTTTATGTGTAAAGGCCAAACATTTTGAAAAGGAAGAGAAAGAAGACAAACCACCTAATTCGCTATAAAACTCAATAATCAAACAAGATGGTATCTGCCTTAAAATACAAGAATAAAGAAACCAAATTGATCCCCAAATAGACCAATACATGGTATATACAATTAATTGATTTTCAGAGTACCAGAATATTAAATATCTCCATGCAAGAAAAGAACCTTTACCATTTCCTCTCAACATATAAAAATTAACTCTAAATGGATCATAATCCTAAATGTAAAAAGTAAAATCACAAAACTTTTGAAAGAAAACACAGGAAAAAAGTTTTATAACCTAAAGTAAGGCAAAGAATTTTTAAATAGAATATAAAAGGCAAAGCCATTAAAAAAAGATAAATTGGACTTCCTCAAAATTAAAAGGATTTGTTCTTTGATGCCCTTACTAAAATGAAAAGACAGCTGAAAGACTGGTGAAAATAAAGTGTTTGAACCAACATTTGAACAAAGAAAAGTGGAAAATAACCGATAAGCACATAAAAAGATGCTCAGTGTTGCCATCAAGCAAATACAAATGGAAACCTATGCGACTACAGAGCTGCGGAAAGGCCAAGCCTATAAAGACGGACGGCGCGGGTGTGAACAGCTGAAAAGCTCGTATATTACTGGCAGGGAGGCCAAAGGGTACAGAAAACACTCTGGCCTTTTCTTACAAATTTAAACATGTGCCTATCATAGGGTCCAGAAAACCCACCTGTAGGTGTTCACCCAAGAGAACGAAAGCAAAAGACCTTGCAAAACTCTGTTTGCAAAAGTCTTTATGCTCAGGGAGAGAGCCTAACACAAAAGACGACAGTGAAGGACGGATGTCGGCAAGACGGTGACTTGGGTTGTTCCTGGCCCTTCTCTCCCCACAGGCACAGCCAACAACCGCTCACGGACAAGATACCGCGGGACCCTCCCAGGACAAAGGTAAGGCTGCCGCCCCGTCTGCCCCACGGGGGCCAAGACAGACTTGCATTTAGCGGGGTTGCCCCTGCCCCAGGCCAATGCAACCCCTGGGCCCAAGGGGGCCTCCAGCGGGAAGAGGGAGCCCACGGTGGACATGCTCCCCCCCAGGCTCTGGAGCTCCTTTTGGGAGCCTCCATGCCGTCCGGTCTTGTCTCATGGGGGTTTCAGGGGCAGCCGTGGGGCTGGACCCCCAGGAAGCTGATTTTGAAGCAGAGGAAAGGGCCTTGCAACAACCAGGGCTGAGTGATCGCCCCCTGCCCCACCTGGCCAGAGAGCCTTGCTCGGATACCTGGAAGCTGCAGTGCCCCGTGACGCTCGGGCACAGGACGGAACTCAGGCGGGGGAGTGGACCTAGTGCAGAGAAAAACCAGTGGCTCTGCTGGGCCAGGACACTGGAGAGTGTGTCAGCTTGAGTCAAAACCACAGAGAGCCCTACTGGACTTCGAAGAGTCCTGTGCTTCAGGAAGGCACGTGACTTAATTCAGAGCCTGGCCCTCGCTGAGTGCGGCTCCGCCCAGCCAGAAACCCTGACTGGGAACACCACAAGGTGCGGGGCCCACAACACTCCAGCAGAGAGTACGGCAGACAGGGCTGCTCGTCAGAGTGTAGCCCCTGGCAGTGCTCAGCCAAGGAACTCGGGCACGGCTCAGCTCAAGACTGCAAGGAGCCTTCCGTGCCTAGAGCTGGTTCTCCCACCGCACCCTGGTAGGAAAACTCATTCATAGACATGCCTACTGCTTCACCCCACTCAACCAGGGGACCTAGCCGCAGCACACAGGAGCTGCAGAACCCATCCAACGAGCTGGCTTACAGAGGCGTTTGAACAGAGAGGCTAGCCCGCGGCTTTCCTCCTCTGCAAGGCAAGACCAGTGACTCCATCTGCACAAAGAATTCAGGGCACAGCCTAGCCTGATCTGGGTCCCCAGACAACGAGCTGTGCAGGCCCTGGGGCTGGCTGTGCTGGCCTCAAAGGGCAGGGAAGCTTCCAGAGCCTCACCTACTGCTGAGCACAGTATGCAGTCCCAGGCATCTGGGAAGCTTGACCAGGGAACTGGGGTCTCTGGGGAGCCCATCCTTCAGCCCTGCGAGGGCAGGGAACCAAGCCAGTCATCCTATCCAGCTGTTCTCAGTCAGCAGCACCTACCCCTACTCAATCTCAGCACTCAACCAGCAGCTTCTCCCTCAAACAGACCCTGATAGCAAGCCCCACTGTCCAAGGACATTATTAGCAGACGGGTCCAGAAACCCAGACTGAGACAACTGGTGGAGAACATTTTCTACCAGCATGAGCCTGTAAAGTCTGGAAGAAGGCACTGCTTATTCAAATGTGCAGATGCCAACACGCCAAAATAAGGAATAAAGAATCACAAAACATTAGGCATGCATGATGCCACCAAGTGAAACTAATTAAGCTCCAACAACTGACCCAAAGGAAATGGAGATCTCAGAACTGTTAGACAAAGAACCCAGAATAATCCTCTTAGAGAAGTTTACTGAACTACAAGAACACTCCTATAGGCAACTAAACAAAATTGGGAAAACAAATTGTCAAAACAAGCTTAACAAAAAAAATATAGAAACCATAAAAAAAAATGTCCTAGAACTCAAAAATACGACAGAACTAAAAAACCAAGGGAAAAAGTGAGAAAACCCAAATTGACACTATTTTCAATGAAAAGGAAGACATTACAACTAATACCACCACAGCTATACACAGGATCATAAGAAGCTACTATGAACAACTATATACCAACAAAGTGGAAGACCTAGAAGAAAAGGAAAAATTATATTTAACCTACCAAGATTGCAGGAAGAAAGAAAACCTGAGCAGACCAATTACTAGTAATGAGACTGGATTAATAATAAAAAATTTTCCACTAGAGGAAGGCCGAGTACCAGATGGCTCCACTGGCGAATTTTACTAAACATTTAAAAAAGAATTAGTACTAATCCTTTTCAAACTTTTCTTAAAAACATCACAGAGGAGGGAATGCTCCCTACATTTACAAGGTCGTCATTACCCTGGTGCCAAAGCCAGAAAAGGACACAGCAGAAGAGAAAACTACAAGCCAATACTCCTGATGAATATAAATGTAACAATTTTCAATAAAGTACTAGCAAACTGAATTCAGCAGCATATTAAAAGGGTCATTCATCATAATCAAAAGGGCCATTCATCACAATCTTAGGGAATTTATCTTTAAGATGCAAAGATGGTTCCATATTCACAAAATCAATGTGCTACATCACATTAATAGAATGAAAAAACATATGATCATCTCAATAGATGCTGAAAAAGCATTTGACCAAATTCAACATTTATGATAAATCCTTAACAAAGTAGGCATAAAAGGAACTTACCTCAACATAATAAAAGCCACATATGACAAGCCCACAGCTAACATCATATTTAATGGTGAGAGGTTAGAATCTTTTCCTCTAAGCCTGGGAGCACAACAAGGGCGCCCCGTCTCACCCCTCCTAAACATCATACTAGAAGTTCTAGTTAGGATGACCAGACCAGGCAAAGATAAACAAAAGGTATCAGAATTGGAAAGGAAGACGCAAAATAGTCTCTACTTTCAGATGAAACAGTTTTGTATATAAAAAACCCAAATACTCCACCAAAACTTTTAGATCTAATCAGCAAATGCAGTAAATTTGCAGGATACAACATTAGCATTCTAACAATCAGCAGCTTTTCTGTACATCAACAATGGACTGTCTGAAAATAATGAAAACGATCCCTTTTACAATTGCATCGAAAATCATAAAATACCTAGGAATCAACTTAACCTGGAAGATAAAAGATCTCTACACTGAAAACTACAAGCCACTGATGCAAGAAATTGAAGAAGACACAAATAAGTGGAAAGTTATCCTGTGTTCACATACAGGAAGAATATTGTTAAAATGTCCATACTACCTAGTGGCATTACAGAATTAGATAAAACCATCCTAAAATA
Source organism: Bubalus bubalis (assembly GCF_019923935.1). NCBI lineage: Eukaryota > Metazoa > Chordata > Mammalia > Artiodactyla > Bovidae > Bubalus > Bubalus bubalis. The sequence continues at coordinate 2,311,144 of NC_059165.1, read as the reverse complement.
CATATGGAGATGCAAAAGACCCCCACCTGAAAAAGAGGAAGCAGGAGGCACCATGCTTCCTGATTTCAAGCTACATTATGAAGCCTTAGTAACCAAAACAGTAAGATACTCGCATAAAGACAAACACGCAGACCAGCGGGACAGTCTGAGGGCCCAGAATTAAACCAGTGCAGACAAGGCCAGCTAATATTTGACAATGGGCCAAGAATACTCAGTAGAGAAAAGAAAAAGTCTCTTCAATAAATGGTGCTAGGAAACTGAATATTCACGTGTGACAGAATGAAATTAGACTGTCTTACACCTCACAAAAATTAACTTGAGTTGGATTAAAGACTGAAGTGTAAGATTGAAACCATAAAACTCCTAGAAGAAAACATGGGAAAAAGCTTCTTGACAGTTCTGGGGAATGATTTTTTGGATATGAGATACAACCCTTAAATCACAAGCCACACACACAAAAAAGAGTGAGTTGACTACATCAAACTAAAAAGTTTCTATACCACAAAAGAAATGATCAACACAAAAGACAACCTACAGAATACCAAAAAGTAGCTGCAAATCATATATCTGATCATGAGTTACTATATCAAATGTGCAATCAACTCATACAACTCGATAGCAAAACCACAACCCAAATAATTCAAACATTTAAAAATAGAGAAAGGACCAAACTCATGCAAAAAGATATCAGAATTGTGATTGTTAGAACTGGGAACTGCGGGAAGGTGATATTAGATGAAGGTGATCAAAAAGCACAAACTTCCAGTAGTAAGATAAATAAGTGCTAGGAATGTAAACGTACGACGTGACAACCACAGCTAACACGGATGGACATGACACATGAAAACTGTTAAGGGAATAAAGGCTAAGGGTTCTTACCATAAGGAAACACATGATCTGCTTTACGGTTTCATGTCTATGAGGTGATGGATTTTCCCTAAACTTACTGTGGTGATCACTTCACAGGAAGCCTGAGTCACATCACTATAGTGCTCACCTCAAGTGCTGTATGTCAATATATCTGGATAAAACTGGAAAAAAGCCTTCATATTGTAAGATTTCATTTCTTTGATATTCTGGAAAAGGAAAAAAATCATAGTGACAGAAAACAGATCTGGTTGCCAGGTGGAGGAAGTGCCGTTAGGGATGCGAGGAGACTTTGTGAAGTGGCAGGAATGCTGTCTACCTTGACGGTGGGGTTATTATGCAGCTGTGTGCATTCATCACAACGTTTCAACTGCACTCTTTGAAAAGTGCGTTTTACTGTATGTAATTTATACCTCAATGAACCTACCTTTTAAAAATCTCTATGTATTTCTATACATTTAAATGTATGATATGTCTTCTATGATTTGCTTCCCCATTAAAAGGAAGCAAATCATAGAATACATATAGTATGAGCCCATTTACATAAAGATCAAAAAATTATATAAATTTAAAACACTGAAGCATGTAGTTAACACTGTAACATAATAAACACAAAATTCCATACAGTGGCTTTCTACTGGGGAAAAAGAAGAGGAATAGGCTCAGGGGAGGCAGATAAGGTCTTTAAAAGGCTTCTTCATCCTCTGTTTCTGAGGGTGGGTGATCTCTACATTGTATCTGTATTACTATCTTTAATTTCTCATACCCTACATATTTCTGTATGTATATAACATAATAAAATTTATTGGTTTAATATTTTTCCTATAGGAAAACAATGCTTGTAGTACCTTGTTTCTCTAATAAAAGTGTCAGATCTGCAGAGAGCAGAGTTTCCTGCTGAAATAGGACAGCAGACCCATGAAAAGGCATGCTTTAGTTCCAAAAATGTCTATCAGGAAATCTTCAAACTTCCATCCATGTTAAAGAAGATGATCTCTGCCTGGCAGGTCTTGGGGGCAGAGAGGACACTTGAAAATATTGTCCTCTAATTTGAAATTAATATCATTGTCTTGTTTCCTCTCAATAATGACCAGCACTTTGCTTAGACACCTAGATGCAGAGGGCTGAGCGTGACACTTTGTTGAGATCAGTCCCAGCACTCAGGCTGTAATGTGTTTGGCTGTCTTGGTCCACTCACATGAGCTGGTCACGGGAGCCCGTGAGCAGAGGCAGAGCACTGGGGCTGCCAAGCAGATGTCCGGCCTGGACAGCCAGCAGAGAGCTTGCAGAATGGGGCTTTCCTTTCACTTCCAAGTCCCCTGCCCCCAAATCTGCACTTGTGTCTCCTGCCTGAATTCTCTAGCATCTGTCGCTCCTCGGCTGAGCTGTGCTATAGCACCTTCCACCCCGTGGAAGAGATCAGAGGCTTCCCAAGTGTGGACTGGGACAGCACAAGCCGGAATGAAACTCAGGAAAATGTCTGCGGTGACCTCGGGTCTGGCCAGGCAGGAAAGCGGACTCGGGGCAGCTGCTGGCCCTCCCGGGAGTGCTCTGTCCCCAGTCGGTCTGATCCAGCTCAGTCCCTCCTGTTAGAAAGTCCGTGCGATGCTCAAGCTCACAACCAATAAGAGAAATGAAGATGAAGAGACACATTGAAATACCACTGCTTTCCTTTCAGACTGGCAAAATTCAAAGCTTAAAAATTTATTTTAAAAAAACCAAACAGGTAGACTATAAAATATATATGAAAGTTTGAAGGGCCAGAATATCAAAGCAATCTTATAAAACAAAGTAGGAGGACTTATACTAAGAAGGCAGTTCTGGCACAGGATTGACAAAGGACAAGTGGGACATAATGGAGCCCATAAATTGACCACAAATTATACACGCAATTGCACCAAAGTAATACCATGGGAGAAAGAAAGTCTTCTCAAAAAGTCACCCTGAAATAATGGACGGGATATGGGGGGAAAAAGAACTTTAACCCCTACCTCAGATGATACTCAAAACCTGAGATGAGTCATGGGCCCCAAATAATATTTAAAGTCATAAGTATTTTAGAGAAAAGAGCAAGAGTTTGTGACTCATTGAGGGGGCAGTCAAAAGTGTCTAGGACAGAAAAAACAAAAAACCTTAAAAAAACCCCAGCTAATTCCAAATTTTAAAACTTATACTCATCAAAAGAGACAATGAATAGGCAAGCCACAAACCAAGGGAAAATAATCACAAAGCACGTACCTAAGAGAGAACTTCTACAGCTCAATAATAAAAGATAAATGACTCAATTTTTTTAATGGACAAAAGATCTTTTTAAAATTTTAAAAAATCTAGTTTTTTTAAATGGGTGAGAGAAAGACCATTCACAAAAGATGTGTGAATGGTGAATAGGCACTGAAAAGGCACCCATTATCATTAGCTGTCAGGGAAATACCAGAACACATTCACCAGAGTGGCTAAAAGTATAGGCTGACAATACCCAGTGTTAACAAAGATGTGAAGTAACTGGAACTCTTGTTACTCATCCACCACATTACTGGTGGGAGTATAAAATGGGTCAACAGACACCAATCTGCCGCTGCTACTGCTGCTAAGTCACTTCAGTCGCGTCCGACTCTGTGCGACCCCATAGACGGCAGCCCAGCAGGCTCCCCCGTCCCTGGGATTCTCCAGGCAAGAACACTGGAGTGGGTTGCCATTTCCTTCTCCAAGACACCTATCTACAACCTGCTAATTCCACTGCTAAGTATTCACCCAAGAGAAATGAAAACATGCATCACATGGTAACAAAAAATACAACATTTATAGACTGTTAGCAGCCCAAAAAATTAGAAAGAGACTAGGGTCTATCAAGAGGAGAATGAATAAACTGGTCTATGGGGTAAGATATCCCAATACAAAGGATCCTATTCAGCAATAAAAAAGAATGTATTAGTGATCAATGCCACATAATGAATCTTAAAAGCATTATACTACATGAAAAAAAGCCTTATATAAAGGAGTATAAACTATAGGATTCCATTTATGTGACATTAAACGAAACTGCTCTGTGGTGGAAAAAAAATATCAGAACAGTGGCTGCCTCTGGGGTGGGAATAGGATTGACTAAGAGTCATGAGGGGCACTGCTGGGAAACCATGCTGTTCTCCATCACGGTAAGGAGTCGGCTGCCGCAGGGACGTTCATTTGTCACAACTGGCAGATGTACACTTAAGGTTTCTGCACAACAAATACTGAACTCTAATATTGTCAAGCTGAACTACATAGGAGTGTGATGATGTCTGTGATTTATTTTGAAATACATTTTTTTAAAAAAGGAATGAATTGAAGGGTAGAGTAATGAAAAAAATGAATAGGTATGTGAAAAGACAAGTATAGGAAAGCATTAATTGTAAAATATAAATTTATAGGCATATGGTTGGTCTTCCGATGGCATCACCAACTCAATGGACATGAGCCTGAGTAAACTCCGGGGGTTGGTGATGGACAGGGAGGCCTGGCATGCTGTGATTCATGGGGTCCCAAAGAGTTGGATACGACTGAGCGACTGAACTGAACTGGTTGGTCTTCCAATTGTTAAAAATCTTCCAACTTTGCTGTTTGTTTGAAGTTTGTCATAATAAATGCTTTTCTTTTTAAAGATGCATAACTTTAGATACAATACGAAGTCTTTTATTTCTAAAATAATAAGGAATAAGAATATATCTTCTTCATTTGCTTATATTTGTCTAGACAAACTCTAGGAAGGACGATAAATGAGAAGGTTGATGGGAGCATAGCAGTGCATACCTTAAATATTGTTTCACTCTTTCAATCATGTAAATATGCAACCTATTTGCAATCTATCTAAATTTTTAAAAAGGCACTTTGCCCATAGAAGGAATTAAGGCTAAGGGGGCCTGGTTGACCAGTTCCTCATTTCTCCTGACTTCCCATGTTTACAATTCGCTCATTCCAACGTCTTTGAAAGAGAAAAGGCAGATAGCTGAGCTTCCTGGAAGTTCACCTTGAAACTCTGACGTGGTGAGATTTCTGCCTTAGCTACACCTTTGCCCTCTCTCCTGCCCTACACACACACTCACGCACACTCACCTGCTCATACAGAAGTGTGCCCGAACAACCCCAGGGAGGCATCTCCATGTCCCTGCAGCCCCTCCCCACTCACCCTAGTTCCTCCTTCCCCACCAGCCTCCTCTTCTCAGGGCAAAGTTTTACAGTCCAGTGTACAGATGGCAAAGGTGAGGAAGACACAGATTCAAGAAACAGCCACCTCCTAAACCACCTCATCCAGTTTCTCAGGCAGTTCAGTTCAGTTCAGTCGTGTCCAACTCTTTGCGACCCCATGGACTGCAGCACGCCAGGCCTCCCTGTCCATCACCAACTCCCGGAGTCCACCCAAATCCATGTCCATTGGGTGATACCATCCAACCATCTCATCCTTGTCATCCCCTTATCCTCCTGCCCGCAATCATTCCCAGCATCAGGGTCTTTTCCAATAAATCGGTTCTTCGCGTCAGGTGGCCAAAGTATTGGAGTTTCAGCTTCAACATCAGTCCCTCCAATGAACACCCACGGCTGATTTCCTTCAGGATGGACTGGTTGGATCTCCTTGGCAGTCCAAGGGACTCTCAAGAGTCTTCTCCAACACCACAGTTCAAAAGCATCAATTCTTTGGTGCTCAGCTTTCTTTATGGTCCAACTCTCACATCCATACGTGACTACTGGAAAAACCATAGCCTTGACTAGATGGACCTTTTTTGGCAAAGTAATGTCTCTGCTTTTTAATATGCTGTCTAGGTTGGTCATCAGAGAAGGCAATGGCACCCCATTCCAGTATTCTTGCCTGGAAAATCCCATGGACAAAGGAGCCTGGTGGGCTGCAGTCCATGGGGTCACTAAAAGTCAGACACTGAGCGACTTCACTTTCACTTTTCAATCTTCACTTTCACTTTTCAGTTTTCACTTTCATGCACTGGAGAAGGAAATGGTAACCCACTCCAGTGTTCTTGCCTGGCGAATCCCAGGGACGGGGGAGCCTAGTGGGCTGCTGTCTATGGGGTGGCACAGAGTCTGACATGACTGAAGTGGCTTAGCAGCAGCAGCAGGTTGATCATAACTTTCCTTCCAAGGAGTAAGCATCTTTTAATTTCATGGCTGCAATCATCATGTGCAGTGATTTTGGAGGCCATAAAAATAAAGTTAGCCACTGTTTCCACTGTTTCCCCATCTATTTGCCATGAAGTGATGGGACCAGATGCCATGATCTTAGTTTTCTGAATGTTGAGCTTTAAGCCAACTTTTTCAGTCTCTTCTTTCACTTTCATCAAGAGGCTTTTTAGTTCCTCTTCACTTTCTGCCATAAGGGTGGTATCATCTGCATATCTGAGGTTACTGATATTTCTCCCGGCAATCTTGATTCCATCTTGTGCTTCTTCCAGCCCAGCGTTTCTAATGATGTACTCTGCAAATAAGTTAAATAAGCAGGGTGACAATATACAGCCTTGACGTACTCCTTTTCCTGTTTGGAACCAGACTGTTGTTTCATGTCCAGTTCTAACTGTTGCTTCCTGACTTGCATATAGGTTTCTCAAGAGGCAGGTCAGGTGGCCTGGTATTCCCATCTCTTTCAGAATTTTCCAGTTTATTGTGATCCACATGGTCAAAGGCTTTGGCATAGTCAATAAAGCAGGAATAGATGTTTTCCTGGAACTCTTGCTTTTTCAATGATCCAGCGGATGTTGGCAATTTGATCTTAGGTAGGGATCCCTGCTAAGAGGTACTGCTGTGAGATGTTTTGCTCAGAAACGTGACTGAGCTGACGTGATACCATGACCCTGAGGAAGAGAATCCACAGGTCCTACCAGTTCTTTCCTAAGGCACAGGGCCCTCAAACTGAGGCACTGCTCAGCTGAATCCTGCCACACACTCTCCACCTCCAAATGTAAGTGCCTTACCCAGCTGGTTCCAAAGAGACAGAGAAGACAGAGCACCCACCAGCAGGACAAGAAATTCAGGGGCAAACACCCCCTGTGCAGGCAGCCTCACACTCAGGGCCCTGGTCTACCAGATGCCGGCAGCCGAGTGCACCGGAGGGGTAAGGAACTTAGGAGAGGGTCGAATATTTGGAGAGATGAGACAGAAAACATTTTCCTCAGGTACGTAGAATGCTTGTTAAGACTGATTACTCTCAGGAAAGGCCAGGGAAGGGCAAATACATTGACCCCATAGCTAAAAATTAGAGCTATGAACAGCAGCCAAGAAAACCCAACTGATTATAGTGCCTCTAAAGGAGACACATCAAAGAAGAGATTAAATTAGAGCAGCGATTTTTAAATCATGGATGGGCTGTCTGTCTTTATCAGCTCCCATCGCTAATGAAATCCGAGTCTTGGCGGAAAGCTGGGAGGATAATACAGAAATAGAAGGGATGTCAAGAGGAGGCTGGCTATAGAACCGAGTGTCCTGGGGAGCGACGAGGTGTTTAAAATTAATCAGCGGGCCTGCGGGAACCACCCGGGTCTTCTGCTTCCCCTTCCTGGAGCTGAGCCTGAACCCTGAGGGGTAAACCTGGGGAAGAGAAATCACTAGAGGGAAAGGAAGGAATTAAAGAAGGCAAACAAAGGAAGCAGTCCCTTTACGCACAAAGAGGGTGGCCTCGGGCTCTGTGGACAAGCTGCCCAGAGCAGTGCCAGGCTGCACGTGCCCACACCCCGCCCCACACCCTGCAGAGAGCCCCCCTCCCCATTTGGGTCTTCTCTGTGCAAGGTCCACCCACAGTCCTGTCCTGGGTGGGGCTGGCAAGGCCCTGGCTCTCAAGGAGCACAAAAAGGTCTCAGTGGGGCCCTCCTCCGCCTACATTAGGGAACCAGGAACGAGCCCACATGCTCCAGAACAGAAGACTCATCCATCCTTGCCTCTACTGGCGAGACGCTGTTCGGAGGGGCTCAGCAGTGGGACAGCCCCAGAGGGTGACTCCTTATCCAGCTCTGGGCAGGGGCACGGCTACAGGCTGTCCTTGGAAGTGGCCACAGGGCCTTCGTGACGTAGCCAGAACATCACACAAAGGAACGGAAGAGGCCAGAAGAACCCTCCTCACCTTGCTTGGGGAAGCCTCCTTTCCCACCTCCGCAGCAGGCCAGCTCTGGGAAAAATTATCACGGGGAAGACTGAGGCGGCAGGGTGCTCGGTCTTTAGCTCCCCTGAACCCTGGCCCTGGGCTCTAGAAGCCCGGCACTCTGACTCTTTCTTCATCTTGGCAGCCTCTTCACTAAGGGAAGTTCTGCTCTCGATTATTTTCACCGCAACGTGAATGAGACAGTGGGGTCTATTAAAAGTGCGCGAGCTTTGGCATCAGTTGATCTGAGTTCAATCCCGGACACCAGCACACACTGTGATGCCCTAAACCAATACTGTGACACAGTCCCTTTGATCTCTGGGTCATCCACCTGCAAAATCAAGACAGTGCCCACCCCATCAGTGTGCACTTGAGTAGGAGCAGTGTGTGCAAAGGCACCTGAAGTAGCACTTACTACTGAGAAGTGCTCCCTAAAGTGTTCCCTTCACCTTTCCTCAGCTTTCTCCAGAGACCAACACTTCAAAATGCTCATACACATAACAATAACTTTCAGGCAAAAATCCGATGCTTTGTAACTAGATCTTAAAACCTCTTCTGTTAGGATGAGTTCTGGTGGACTCTGCGCTCCTTAAGTCTCCTGGAGCTCATTTTCTTAAGCTTCTTTATCTAGCTACTCTGAGCAGAGGGCACCCACAAAGGGGTCTCAGAACATTCTCGGCCTCTCATTTCTTCATCTTAAATCTTGCTCGAAACAAGATAGCCAGGGTGCCTTGGCCTTTGTGGAAGGCTGAGAATTGTCCTTCAACATATGTTATGGGCTGAATTCCAGCCCCCAAACTCATATGTCAAATTTCCAACCCCCAGGCCCTCCAAACATGACTATATTTGGAGAAAGTGTTTTTAAAGAGGCAATTAAACTGAGATTATTTGGGTGACCCCTAATCCAACTGAACTGGTGTCCTTATAGAAAGAGGAAAACTTGATGTAACTATGCTTGGAGGGAGAATGCTTGTGAACATGAACGGAACTCAGAAGAAGCCCAGGCTGTCAACATTTTAATCTTGGGCTTCTAGCTTCCAGAACTGTGAGAAAATACATTTCTCTTGTATTTCTGTTGTTTAAGCCACTCAATCTGTGATGCTTTGTCATGACAGCCCTAGCAGACTAATACAATATCTATTCTTCCCTCCTTCATTTTAAAAACAGAATTTCTTTAGTTTTAGCTAAACGTGTAGCTGACCAGCTGGAGACCATGCATCCCAGCCTTCCTTGCAGCAAGTCTGAGCCATGTGACTAAGACTGAGCCAATGGGATGTGAGGAGAAGTGATGTGGCAACTTCCAGGTCCTGACTTTCAAGTGAAAGCTGCTTGCCCTCCACTTTTGTTTTCTTCCTGCTGGTGGGGAGATGGCCACAAGCAGAGCAGCTTCCTTGGAAAGCATTAGCTAAGCTCTCCTGCAACACTAGACCACCCTCGTCTGTACCCAGGAGTTGATGGAGAAAAACACTGCTCCCTTATCTAAGCCTCTTTTGTGTATTTTGGGCTCCTTGATTATGGCAGCTTAGCCTGCCTTTGGGCTAATTGACTGTTCTCCCTCCACACCCCAGATGCTCTGGTTCCCAGGTTCCCTAGAAATACCTGGCTGTGGGAAGAGCAGAGACTGCTAGAGCTGTGCTCAAAGTAGAGATTGTCAGCGATCAGGTGGATGGAGGCCCAGGATTTGGGAGGGACCTCAGAGACAGTCTGGCTTCTCTTCCCACTGAAGGCAGGTACAGAAATCTCATCTGTGTGGCCCGCAAGTTCTTATCCAGCTTCTATTGATATGACCCAAGACAGATCTCCCACCTCAGGAGGTCACCTTTAACACAGGTGTGGTCCAGGTGTGTGTAGACCACGCCTGTGGTCAGATAGTCCATCCTTGTGTGATCTGAAATTAGCCTCCTATAACTATGCACTCTGCTTCACCTCTAGGTGAAATAAAACTAACATTTCAAGTGTCTAGAAGACTGGATTGTTGAATAGAAGGCTTCCCAAAGGTCTCAATTATCAGTGTCCTCGGTGGCACAGAGACTTTAGTCATCACACGTAGGCCAAAAGAAATACTAGAAGTTCCATTAAATAAAGAGTTACTTCCAAACGGCTTAATAAATATACCATAACAGCTTAAAATACCTTACATATACTGAAAGTGAAAATATTTTGACTTTGTTCTTAAATAATCACAATCACTTTTTAATAGGATTTGCATCTGTTGGGCATTGCACAGCTTCTCAGACCTTAGACTCAGATTGGACTTAACCACCCCTCATTTCCTGTTCCAAACTGATTTTTATTTAGCACTCGCTTTTCACTGCAGCAACCACTGAAAATCCACTGGACTCCACTGGACTCCACTGGACAGGGAAGCCTGGCATGCTGCAGTTCATTGGGTCGAAAAGGCATGGGGTCGGACACGACTCAGCGACCGAGTAAGAGCAACTGAAGGTCCAGCTTCACAAAGATATGATATCATCAAATAGACTAATCTGATCCAATGTTGAAAATGCAAGCTACATGGAGCTAGTAATTTACATGAGAGTAAACAGATGTTCCTTCAAATTTTTAAAATACCCTGTGGGGTGCCTGCACATTTCTGTGGTACTTTGCAGTGCTTCAGTGCACACTGGGGGAGCCCTGGCTGGGAACTAGTTACTGGAAATCTACCTGGGTTCAAATCTGTCAGTTTACACATCTATAAAATTTGTAAAAGTATGCTGCCTACTTCCTCTGGGTCTTGTGAAAATTAAACGAGATGATAGGGGACTTCCTTGGTGGTTCAGTGGTTAAGAATTCACCTTGCAATGCAGGGGACGCGGGTTCGATCCCTGGTCAGGGAACTAAGATCCCACAAGCGCCAGACTAACTAAGCCTGCACGCCCCGACAACCGAGCCCACGCATCACAACTCGAGAGTCCAGGCACCTCGACAAAAGGTGCCCCGTGACCCCACGAAGACCCCGCCTGCTGCAACTAAGACCCCATGCAGTAAAGTAAATAAACGAGGTGACACATTTAAAATGTCCTGTGCAGGATCTGATAAAGAGAAGTCTTCTGTGTTCGGCTTCTATTCCTACATAACAAACGACTACGTAAACGTAGAGGCTTTCAGCGACGCGCATCCATCATCTCGTGGTTTCCATCAGGGGCCGTGGCTGAGCTCGGCTGAGCTCGGCCCTTCGTACCAGGGGCTTACGGGCTGCAGTCAGGTGTTGGCCAGGGCACAGGATCACCAGAGACTCGAGTGGGAAAAGAGTCCCTTCCGAGCCCCCTCAGGTTGGTGGCAGAATTCCCGTCTCTGTTCTATCACTGGCCGTTGGTCAGGAACCGCTTTCAGCTTTTTACGGCTGGCCTCGGCTTCCTGTCACGTAAGCCCCCTCGCAGGCAGTCTGCCTGGCAGCAGCTCGCTTGTTCCAGGCCGGTGGGAGCATCTCTCTTTCCCGTCCTCAGAGTCTCGTATAACGAAAGCCAAACCTGGGAGCGGCGTTTGCCGTGTGAAGTGACCTCACCTTCGCCTCACACATTCTGCTCAGCAGAAGACACCCCGGGCTGCACCCCGGCTCACAGACGGTCACTGCAGAAGGGCAGGACTCACCGGACCTCCCTAGGTTACATCTGCCACAGGCCTGGGAGCAGCGTCCAGCCCTCCTCTCTTCTCCAGGCTAAACATGTGCAGGGGCGCCAGCGGTGGCCCCTGAGCCTCTTCCCCATGCTGACAGCAGCAAACGTCTGCCTCGGGTGGAGACAGCGGCCGGGGGGTGCAGCGTGGCTTTGCTGTGTAGTGGGCTGGGCCCCATGAGGACCGGAAGACGTGACATGTGGGGGCACGTCCGTTCCCACTCAGCTCACCCAGCTTCCACTCACTGACTCGGCCGTTTCGGGGGAACCATGTCTGTGATGGAGGCCCTGCTCTGGCCCCAAGTATGAACAAGATGAAGGGAGAGCCTCACGGTCCCCTCCACCACGGGCCCCCCACCCACCCTGGACACAGACCACACCATTTACGTCCGCTCAAACTCGACCTTGAGTGCCTTTCCCAGCCTCGTGACGCCTCTGGGGTCAGGGAGCTGCCACTCCTTGGTCAGAGCTGTGGTCCTGCGTTTGACACAGATGTGTTCAGAAGCCATCAGCCCTGGGGAGGAAAGAGAGAAGTGGAGACGTGAGAGGCGCAGAGGGAGGAGACCATGGCCGGCTCAGGGTCTGACTCCCGGCCTCTAGGAGCTTGTTGCGGGAGCTCCTGGGAGGTCGGCTCCTCCACAGAGGAGGCGGTGATCTGAGCCAGTGGCTGCTGGACTTCCTACACTGGAAACCCATTGTCCTCATCCTCCCCGCATAGACATTTTGAAAAGCTGTGTCTACCCAAATCAGCTAGAACATAGTCAACTGATCTTTGCCATGAAATCAGCAGTGTTGTACTCGAGTCGCTATCACTCCTAACACTGAGAAGCGACTGCTTTGGCCCACCCAGGTGGCCAGGGGGCATGCGACTGAGTGTAAGACATTAGAAAGTGAAAGATGCTCACGGCCCCCAGTACTGCCGACGTGGCCTCTGTGCGTGCAGGGGCCCAGCCGTCTGGATATTTCCTCAAGAGGTATGTGAGCCACTGGCTAACCCTGTGGATGATTTAGGTGGTATGTCATATTTATAGGTACCTATTTATTTTAATATGCAATAATAAAACTTCAAACTAGCCCATCAAACCAGTGAGATAATAGCCATTTTAAATAAGCTGGGTGAAAACTGTCCAGAGTAAATAGGGCTCAGAAACACTGAGGGTCGCGTGCAGATGACTGGCGTCTGGGAAACCGCGGCTTCCCTCACCCCAAGGACCCCTCACCTCCCCCTCTGCGAGGCTGTGTGACTGCAGTTCCTTCCTCCAGCCGGCCCTGAAGGACTGCCCCGGTGCTCTTCGGTTCTACAAGAACGGGGCCTTTAGCCACCCTAGGAAAGCGGGGCTCAGAATAGCCAGACCGGTTAACCGCCTCTTTGATTTCTGTGTTTTGAATCGCTCATCAGCTTTCTTACAAGAGCCCTGCGTTTTTCATCCCTGTAATTTGCTGTCAAATATCAGACTGCAAAAGCAAAACACGACAATGGTCAGGGATGTTTTTGTCCTGAGACTTTAAAAAATAATGATGCAGTTCTCACTAAAGATCAAACGCAAGGCTGTTGTGCTCAGAAGCACGTCAAGAACGGGGTTGCCTTGATGCTTCCCCCAACCTCCTCTGGGAGACACGTTAGGATGCCGGCTTTGAAAGTCTTTTTCTTTCTTCTTTTTTCTCCCCAGCATTTTTCCTGGCAAGAAGCTGACAGTGAAAAAGTGCCAACTAAGGCTGGAGCCCCGACGCTGGAGATTACCAGGAGGCTAAATGAGATCTCTGTCGGTCTGTCTCGGGGACGTCCACGGGCCCCCTCCCCGTCAGCTCGGCACTGTGGGCAGAGAGCCAGGCGCACACTCTTGATTTATCTGTGCTCCCTATGTTCCTCGGAAGCACATTTTTTAAAAGGAGGAAATTGGCATTTTTATATCTCTTATGGGATACCTCCTCCCTATCTATAATGGTTTGGAAATGCTTTTAAGAAACCCAGATGATGAGGTAAGAAGGAAATCTTCCTTCTGGCCTCAGAGTTCCCCGAGAGAAGAAGAATGAAGCGGGCCCGACAGCAGGGCGCGTGGAGCAGCAGCCTTCCCTGAGCCTAGAAGAGCCGCGTGCCCACGGCCGGCCCCGCCCTGCTCCCGGGCAGGAGTGGGCGGAGGGCTCGGGGAGTGAGCGCGGGCGGAGGTCTGCCGTGCTCGGAAGCCAGCACCGAGAAAGGCGCTCGGGATGGTTGTACTCCACACCGGCGCCCTCGGTACAGAGCAACACAGGCTTCAGGTTTGAGGGAAACAGGGTGGGCGCCAGGAGAGCTTCTGGCTCAGCCTTCTGAGAGAGTTTAAAGGCTTTTGCCTCTTCCGGCGGAGGGCGCACGCGGGCAGTGCCCCGTCCTCTTCTGCCCTAGCATCGGCCCTTCTAAGCTCTGTTGCCCAGTTCTTAGCTCCCTGCAGCAGCCCTGGATTCCATTACCTGTCTCCTAATGTGACTCAGTGCTTGGGCTCTCTGTCCTTTCTTTGCAACGGTCTTTGTATCTCTTGGGTGCCCAGAAGCCCAGGAAAGCCCACCGCAGCTCACAGAGGGACTGTTCTACAATAGCTGAGAGGAGGTGGACGAGAAAGCGTTAACACACTTTGCCCCCGACTTGCTGCTGCTGCTGCTAAGTTGCTTCAGTCGTGTCCCACTCTGTGCAACCCTATAGACGGCAGCCCACCAGGCTCCTCGGTCCCTGGGATTCTCCAGGCAAGAACACTGAAGTGGGTTGCCATTTCCTTCTCCAATGCATGCGTGCATGCTAAGTCGCTTCAGTTGTGTCCAACTCTGTGTGGCCCAATGGACAGCAGCGCACCAGGCTCCTCTGTCCACAGGATTTTCTAGACAAGAATACTGGAGTGGGTTGCCATGTCCTTCTCCTCTCCCCCCTTTGGAGCCTGTTAATTTATATTACTGTTGCAATTTGGGGGAATATATTCATTCAAATTATGAGGGCTTCCCTCATAGGTCAGTTGGTCAAGAATCCACCTGCAGTGCGGGAGACCCTGGTTCGATTCCTGGGTCAGGAAGATCTGCTGGAGAAGGGATAGGCTACCCAGTCCAGTATGCTTGGACTTCCCTATTGGCTCAGCTGCCTGCAATGTGGGAGACCTGGGTCTGATCCCTGGGTTGGGAAGATCCCCTGGAGAAGGGAAAGGCTACCCACTCCAGTATTCTGGCCAGGAGAAGTCCATGGACTGCATAGTCCATGGGGTTGCAAAGAGTCGGACATGACTGAGCGACTCTCACTCACTCACTCACTCAATCATTCACCTTATGAAAGCTCTTTTATGTCCGCTATGACAATAACAGCCACTGGAATCTCTCACATGAGTAAAACTCGAGTTCAATTTCAAGGACTTATCCTATGACCGCCTCATTCATCAAACAGTTCTAGTTCAGGACACTCTCAAGGATTTCTCGTGTTTGAGCATCTACCAGGATGGGTGTGGACGGAGAGAATTCACAGGAATTCCCTGACCCTCATGCCCACAGGGTAAAGCAATGCCTTCAATTCACTGGCCCACAGATGCCAAAGTGGGGGGGTGGAAGGGTCGGAGGTTGGGAGCCATGGAAGTTTGAGATTATCCCGACAGTGAAAGGGGATTCTCTTAACAAGTGGGACCACAGGACAGTCCTAGGCAAGCTGGGAAGTTCAGTCACCAAATCTAAGATGAAGGGACCCGGCCGGCACTGCCTCCCTCCCTGGCACATTCTGGGCCCCCTTTTGGCAACATATTAACTCTGTGATGTTGAACTTGCACAAACTGAGATTTAGGCTGCATAGATGACCTGGAGATGAAGAAGGGTAGATTTCCAGAAGACGCATCTGAAAGGGAATACAGGGAAAAGGAAAATCATTGCTCACTGGAACTGAACTCTATGGAAAGGTATTGGGAATATAATTCTGGGCCGGAAATTTGACTCTGCTCCAATACAGAACCACTTTGCTATAAACTGCTTCCCTTTCGTTATCTCATCAGCCCAGATTCACCCATCTTGGGCTGCTGTGCCCAGCTGATTACAAACGCAGTGGCCTCTCGTAGGGCCCAGTGGAGCCGGCCGATGGGCACTGGGGGGAGTAAAGCAGGTGAAGGCTGACCTGGCACATGAGAAAACAAAGCGTGCCCAGCTGTGGGGCCAGGAGTAAGTGAGGCATGCGTGCATGCTTGAAACCTCCCTCCAAATTTCAGTCACCTAATCTGCATGTGGCGGGGGGAGGGGGGGACGGCTTCAGTCTAAAACATGTGTAGGATGCAGACACTGGCTCCAGTTGGAACCATGTTGCTGGAGGACTCAGGCCTCTGTTACCTGGGGATAATCAGAAGACTGCAACCCTCGAGGGCCTGTGGCTAGACAGATGATCAAGGAGTCACGATCAGCATGGGAGACTGGAGACATTTCAGACACACAGACGTCTGTCAGTCAAATGATTCCCAACGAATAAGGTCCATTCAGAGAGGACAATTTATATGCCTTTGTCTCTTTTTAAGACGGCCACTTAGAGGGGTGGGATAGGGTGGGATGGTTGAGAGGGAGGGAATGTATGTTTGCTTACGGCTGAGTCACGTGGTTGTATGGCAGAAACCAATACAATATGCAAAGAAATTACTCTCCAATTGGAAAAAAATAACAAACAAACAAATGTCTATATAACCTAGCTCTTCTCCTTGCCTCCTCGGAGAAGTACTCTCAAGGTTACTTGAGATGCTGTCTTGCAGGCTTGAAGTCATAAAACTTACCCACCAAATAAAACACAACTCTGAAAAATGCAAAGAAAGAATGCCAACCCCAAGACCAGCATTACTTTGACACCAAAACAGACAAGGATACCACAAGAAAAAATTATAGGCCAATATTGCCGATGAAAATAGATGCAAAAATCCTCAGTAAAATATTAGCAAACCAAATTCAGCAGGATTGTCGAAAAGGACACTTTTAAAAGAACCATACATCATAATCAGGTGGAATTTATTCCCGGGATAAAAAGATAGTTTGACATTTACAAACCAATCAATGTGATTCACCGTGTTAACAAAATGAAGGATAAAAACCGTGTAATGATTTCAACAGATGCAGAAAAAGCATTTGACCAAATTCAACACTTATGATAAAAACTCTCAACAAAGTGGGTACAGAGGAAATGTACTTCAACATAATAAAGGCCAGATATGACAAACCCACAGCTAACTACATACTCAGTGACTGTAAGCTGAAAGCCTTTTCCTCCAAGATCAGAAATGAGACAAGGATGCCCACTCTTACCACATATTAGAAATCTTGCCAGACCAATTAGACAAGAAAAACAAACAAAGACGTTAAAATCAGAGACAAAGAAGTAAAACTGTCAGTATTTGCAGATGACATGACATTTTACATAGAAAACCCTAAAGACTCAAAAAAAGAAAAATTAGAACTAATCAAAGAAGTCAGTAAAGTTGCAGGATACAAAATTAATATATAAAAATCTGTTTCACTTCTATACACCAATTAACAAACTATCCAAAAGAGAACTGGAGAAAACAATACTATTTACAGTTACATCAAAAAGAATATCTAGGAATAAATTTAACCAAGGAGGTCAAAGATTTGTACACTAAAACTATTAAACATTGATGAAAAAAACTGAAGCAGACACAAATAAATGGAAAGATAACCATGCTCATGGATTTTAAGAATTGATAATATTAAAATGTCCCTATTACCCAAAGAAATCTAGAAATTCAATACAATCTTTATCAAAATTCTAATAGATTTTTTCACAGAAGCACAAACAAGCCTAAAATGTGTATGGAGCGACAAAAATCCCAAGAATCCATAGCTATCTCGAGAAAGAACAAAGCTAGAGTCATCATGCTCTCAGATTTCAAACTCACTGCAAAGCTACAGTAATCAAAAGGGCATGGTATTGGCATAAAAACAGACACAGAGATCAATGGGACAGAATAGAGGGCCTGGAAATAAACCCACACGTGTATGCCAAATTAATTTATGACAACAGAGCCAAGAATATACAATGAGGAAAGAACAGTCTCCTCAGTAAACGCTGGCGGGAAAACTGGACAGCCACATGTGTGTACAAAAATGAACTCAAAATGGGCTAATGACTTACATGAAGACACGAAGCCATAAAACTCCTGGGAAACAACGCAGGCAGTCAGCTCCTTGATACAAGTCATGGTGATGATTTTTTGGGTTTGACACCAAAGTCAAGTAACAAAAGCAAAAACAAACAGGTTATATCAAACTGAAAAGCTTCTACAAAGCAAAAGAAACCATCAAGAAAATGAAAAGGCAACCTACTGAATGGTAGAAAATATTTGCAAATCATGTACCTGATAAGGGGATAATATCCAAAATATAGAGAGGGCTCATGCAACTCAATAGCAAATAGTAATGGCAGAGAATCTGAAGAGACATTTTTCCAAGGATGACATAGACAGGGCGAACATTTGTGTGGAAAAGGGCTCTACATTGCGAATCATCAGGGAAACGCAAATGAAGCCCACAGTGAACTGCCACCTTGCATCTGTCAGAAGCGCGTTATCAGAAAGAAAGAAATGCTGGTAAGGCGTGCAGAAAAGGAAACTGTTGTGCCCTGCTGCTGGCAATGCAAATTGCTTCAGCCACTATGGGGAAAAGGCATGGAGGTTCCTCAAAAAATTAAAACTAGAACCACCAGAAATTCCACGTCTGTGTATTTATCCAAAGAATACAAAAAACACTAACTCAAACAGATGTATGCACCCCCAAGTTCACTGCAGCATTGTTTACAATTGACAAGACAGGGCAGTTGTCTAAGTATCCACACTATAGATGAGTGGATAAAGAAAATGTGGAATTTAAATACAGTGGAAAATCAGTCAGCCATAAAAAAGAATGAAGTCTTGGCATGTGTGACAACATGGATGGAATCTGAGGACACTATTCTCAGTAAAGTAAGTCTGATAGAAATACTACGTGATCTCACTCATAAGTAGAAAGGAATGCAGGAAGGAGCCAAAAGAATGAACTTACATAGAACAGACAGGAGGTCGCCAGAGGCTGAGCTGGGCTTGGGAGGGGGTCTGGGTGAAACAGGGGATGGCTGTCAAAGGGAACAAACTGCCACTTAAGTCCTAGGGGTGTCGTGTGCAACAGGGGAACTTCAGCTGGTTACACTGTGTTGGGTATTTGAAAGCTGCTGAGAGTAAATCTTAAAAGTTCTCCCAAGAACCAAACACCTGTAACTGTGTGCACCGTCAGCTGCTCACGACACTTCTGTGATCATTTTGCGATCGGACAAATATCAACGCGTCATGCTGTGCACCCGACACTCATATAATGCGATAGGTCAGCTACAGCTCGATTCAAATGCAAGAGCAAACAGTGCCTCCTGCTGCTCACAGCAGTAGTAGTGGGCAGAGTGATCTCTCGCGCCTGCTCTCAGATCCTGATTCCCACAGAGCAACGTGGGCAGACCAAGGGCTTCCCCAACGCACAGTGTAGGGCATCATCCAGTCTCGTCTAAGTGCTTCTGGAAAAACTGCCCACCCCACCTTTCCAGAGGGCGATCACCCTGGAACGTGAGCAAGTCTGCTCTGAGGAGAGGTGGGGGATGCCTCCACCTTTATTAACCTGTAAAGCAAGAGACGGGCTTCCCTGGTGGCTCAGCTGGTAAAGAATCTGCTGCAATGTGGATTCGATTCCTGGGTCGGGCGGGAAGATCCCCTGGAGAAGGGAAGGGCTACCCACTCCAGTATTCTGGCCTGGAGAATGCTGTGGACTGTCCATGGGTCACAAAGACTCGGACACAACTGAGCCACTTTCACTTTCACCCTTATGTCTAAGAAAGGCATAGTCTTAATTAAAAAAATACTTTATTGCTCAAAAGTGCTCTCATTTGAGGCTTCAATAAGTCCTCGTAGGCTGATTTCCTGGAAATCCCTCTCCACTCACGTGGGGCGCACGCTGAGATAAGCCCCGGGTTCCTCTCGCCTCGTCCACAGTGACCCTGCCGACCTAGTGATGCCCCATGCTAGGCCTGTGTCCCTCGCAGCCTGCTGTTCCGCACACCTCGCTGGCCCACTCAGACACCCAAGGCCGCTACTGCTGCTGAGGGCAAGGGGCCTGGGCTCCCAAACGCCTCTGCTCGGTTCGGGTTCCTGCCCTCGCGGGTCTCGTGAGGAGTGGACACACGGCGGGGCTCCCGCCAGCATCTGCCCACTGATAACCCTACTTCTGACTCTGCGTCTCCACGTGGCTCGGAGTCCAGAAGGAGGGTTCTAGAGTCTCACACGTGTTGCAAATTTCTTGATTACCTGTAGGGCCCGGGTCTTTAAAATGAAGAAGTTTCTTTTTCTGCGGCGCTTTTGCAGTTAAAACTTCTTCTCTGAGGAGCAGGCGCCCAAGTGGTCCAGCGGCCGTCTGGACAGGGACACGGGGAATACAGGAAATACAGGAGAGGGAGAAGGACCGGGCAACACTTCACTTTATGGCTTTGTTCAATACCCCCACAGCATCCAGCCCACGGAGCACGATGCCGCGGCGACGCTGGAGCCCTGCGCCCCGGCCTCTGCTCCCGTGGCTCGCTCTCCAGATCTGACATTCTCTGCTGCCCCACCTCTGTGCGCCTCCCACCCCAGGTGCCTCTTTGCCGCCTTGCCCTTCCTGGGGCCCCGGGGGGTTCTGCACAGGGGCTTACAGACACAGAGCAGCTGGGAAAGGCTTCTCCCCACGGGGCCCACTGCCGCCACTGGTATTTCTGGCTTGGCCATCCGTCTGGTGTAATTATCACTCAGTTTGGGGCTCACGTTCTTATGTGGCTCCCCTGAATAAATCTGAACAACGCCCCGAGGGAAAACACTGATCTCAAGATGAATCAAACATGACTGCTTTTGCTGACTGTGTCAGCCTCCTAATGTCATTTGACTTCTTAAGGAATAAAGGATCCCGGCCACAGTTCAATCAGGAGCTAGAGGGCAGTCCAGGTCCTGCCCGGTGAGAAGCCACGGGCCGCTCCATCTAGAGAACTACTTCTCCAACACTTTATTCGTGAGTCTAATACCTCCTCTTTAGAATTCTCCATCCGTTCTGAAATGCCGAGACTTCAGGTTGGTATACAGCACAGGTTTGAAATTTGGAGTCTAATCTATTTGGAGATTATTATTCAAAGATTGCTCTATATTCAGCTCTTCATTCAAGCTGGCCTTTAAGCCAAGAATGATTTTCCAGCTGATGAAATAGCCAGGTGCCCAGGAAATGGGAGCAGGAGGGGAGAAAAGTCTGAGCATTTGTCTCCGCCTTGGAAAGCACAGGATGCCACCGCAGACGCGGCCACGGTGAGAGAGAAGGAAGGGAGCCCGAGGTTTACACACAGCTTTATAGTTTCTGCAGGGCTCGCCCTTACGCCGTGGCACTGGTCTTGTGCCTTTAGTCTGCGGTGTTAGTTCAGAGCTCTGGTGCTGAGCTGGGGGCAAAGCCAAGGTCCTGCTATTAGAGCAGCCGCTACCCAGAGTGGAGAGCTGGGCTCCTGACCCTGACCCCACCGACGGCGATGACCCGTCCCCCTGCGAGGCTGTGAGAGGGTGAGCTAGTTGGGTTAGCCCCTGACTCCCCCCGCTGTGGCCTTGAACTCCTTTGAGAAGACACCTTTCAGGTCCCCTGTATTCTGCAGATGAGACCAGTCAGCCAACAGCCCGGGCTTCCCTGGTGGCTCAGATGGTAGAGAATCTGCCTGCAACACAGGAGACCTGGGTTCGATCCCTGGGTTGGGAAGATCCCCTGGAGGAGGGAAAGGCAGCCCACTCCAATATTCCGGCCTGGAGAATCCCATGGCCTGTGCAGCCCATGGGGTTGCAAGGAGTCAGACAGGACTGAGCGCCTTGCACATTCACTTCACCTCCCTTGTCCAAAGCCCCAGTGTGGGGTGGGAGGGAGGCTGAAGAGTGAGGGGATGAATGTATGGACATGACTGATAATGGCTGTACGACAGAAACCAACATTGTAAAGCAATTATCCTCCAATTAAAAAAAAAAAAAAAACCAAAAATCCAAACCCACAGCCCAAGCGTGCGGACAGGAGCCCGTGCGGAGCGGGCCTTCCTGCCGGGCTGCCTGGGGCCCACGCGATGGTGACCCTGCCATCCGCCTCTGCTCGCCCTGGGCGCCTGTGAGTGAGAAGACGAGGGGCCGGGAGGCAAGCAGGGTCCTTCCCAACACCCGCAGGAGGCTCATCATCACGAGCGCACTGGCTGGAACCCTGGGCCAGGGAAGGCGCCCAGGAGCAGAGGGCCCGCGCAGGTGCTCGCCAAGGGAGTCATGGACATGCAGCTGGTCAGGTTGGGTCCCGGAAAACGCGCCCGCATCCAGCAGCAGCCGCCTTCTCCAGAGCAGCTTTCAGGAATGCTGGCTGGAGCACGGGGCCCCGAAACAGAGGTGTACACTGACCTGGGCTTGCTAGATGAGGGGGCCGACCCACACCCTGCCCATCAGCAAACAGCTCTGGGAGGACTGCTCGGGGACCCAGCGGCCCATCCGCATGCCTGACCCAGGAGCTCCCCCGCCCTGGGCCTTGCCTTGCAGACCTCGCAGGCATCAGGACTCCAGAGGTATGCTGGGTTATCCAGTGTCAGCCATGCCTGGGACAGGGGTCTCCCTCCAGCTCAGCTCAGCCTGGCCGTTTTCCTTCTGCATTTTGAAGCCCTTTCGCAGGCTCTCAGAAGTCTCCCGGGACACATAAGACAAGTGCTGACCACAGCGGCTCTCCCTTCCTCCCCTTGCTCAGTTTATTGGCTTTGAGTCTGAGGCTGCCGCCTCCTTTTAGACACTAACCTTTTTATAGACAGTTTGATTTCTCTCGGTGGATCAGATTGCTCTAGGATGCTGAAGCTCCAATACTTTGGCCACCTGATTCAAAGAACTGACTCATTAGAAAATACCCTGATGCTGGGAAAGATTGAAGGCGGGAGGAGAAGGGGACGACAGAGGATGAGATGGTCGGATGGCATCACTGACACAACGGACATGAATTTGAGTGAACTCCGGGAGTTGGTGATGGACAGGGAGGCCTGGCGTGCTGCAGTCCATGGGGTCGCAGAGTCGGACACGACTGAGCGACTGAACTGAACTGAACTGAACTGAAGGTGCTCCGCCGACCGTAGTTGAATGCACGCACAGCCAGCTCTCTGGGTAGGATTTCTCCTCTGACAGCTCCAAGTCAGGCCAGGATTTGGAGGGTCTCACGCTCACTCTGTCTTCAAAGGTGCTCTGGCCTACACTAACAGTTTGCGCTGGATCGCCGCTTGGAGGCCTCTTCTGGAAATGCTGAGCTGCCTTAACTGGGGCGGCCTTGCCCAAGGCGATCTCGACAGCATTCATGGGAGTCCGTTCTCCTTGTCCTTTGGGAAGTGGTAATACAATCTCAGCCCAGAAAGGTGTCAGGGGACTCGCGTGGCTGTGGAATGCCACCTCACCCAAGCGGCCAGCAACTCGTAGGCTTTCTTTTCCAACGTCAAGTTGCTCTGCCAGGAAAGGGAGAGTCACTTGCATCCCTTCACAGGGGCGTGGGCATCCCAAGAACTGCCAGGGAGGAGAGGAGATGGAAATACGCCTGACGTTTCAGGGGGACGGAGGCGAAAGGTGCTCTGAGACCCTGAATCCTCGTCCATCACACAGGCGGAGGCTGAGGCTTCTTTCCCCAGCTGCCAGGGTGCCTGGCCTGAGACCGTGAATGCACAGACAGCAGGGAAGACATAAGCTGCAAATGGGAAGGGGGTTTCTATTTCCAAGAGCCAAACGAGGTTCGGGAAAGGCACAAATTATCCAAGCCTCCCATGTAAACCAGTGGTTTCAAATGTTTCTTCTGCCCTGGGTTTTACAAACACTGAAGAACCAGGGGAGGACAGGGGCTGTGAAGTGTAAGAGCACTGAGAATACTCAGTCAGTTCAGTTCAGTCGCTCAGTCGTGTCCGACTCTCCGCAACCCCATGAATTGCAGCACACCAGGCCTCCCTGTCCATCACCAACTCCCGGAGTCCACCCAAACTCATGTCCATCGAGTCTGTGATGCCATCCAGCCATCTCATCCTCTGTCGTCCCCTTCCCTTCCTGGCCTCAGTCTTTCCCGGCATCAGGGTCTTTTCAAATGAGTCAGATCTTCGCATCAGGTGGCCAAAGTATTCGAGTTTCAGCTTCAACATCAGTCCTTCCACTGAGGATACTAGGTCTTGGGAATTAATTGAGGGGAGACCAGGACTCAGGAAACTGGTTCTCAAAATGCTCAGGAAAGGTTCTGACCGGTTGAGTGATGAGATGGCAGGTGAACCTTCAGGGAGCGAAGGCTTGCCTTTGCTGAACACCTGCCAATCCTGAAGCTTGGGAGACTCCACCCGTTCAGTTCGGGCCCCAAAGTCTCCTCTGACAGTCGGATGAAGGAGATTCCCCCCCGGCCTGCCGTGAGGTTTCTGTGAGCAAGCCTCCTTGGGAACCATGGCAGGTTAAGGGTCCCACTCATGGTTTTTGTCCCTTCGTGCCTCCTTTTCTTCCCCGCTCTGCCACCCTCTCCCTTGTGGTGCTCCTGTTGACAGGGTAATGCTCAGTGGGCAGGATCGGGGGGCAGACAGCCCTTAGAGGGTCTGCTCCTACTCACAGCCTCTGGCCTGGCTCAGGAGCTGATCCAGTGCCTCGAGGAACCACAGCCACGAACCACGTGTCAGCTAGGGGCCGGGAAATTCTGAGAGGACACTCATTCCTCTCACTCAGATAAAAATTACAGTTACTAACGGAACTGAGCCTAACCCACCTAAGTCTTGTTAATTACTTAATAAGTCCTGCAGTCTCATTCCAGACTTTCTGGGTTCCTTTAGCCCCTAGAAGACGGGGCTAAAGGACACACTTAGAAGCTTCCAGAAGGGTCTAGAACCTTCTTTGTCGCTTCCTCCTCTTCCCCAGCAGCCCTTTCCCTTCCGTCGGCTTTGGAGACCCAGCCCCCTTGCTTCAGGCGGACTTGTCAGGGAAAATAAGGGGCCTCGGGGCCTAGCGGTGCTGCACTGGACTCAACAGCTTTCTTTGGTTTCTGTGGCGCATCTGCACTTGCGATAGACTGAGCCTCTTCTAGGCACTGGGATTTGTTCTCTCTCAATGCTTGTCATCTCTTCTTTCAGGCTCGGGTCAGGCTAACTCTCTGGAGGAGTTAAGATATCAAAAAAACAAATGAATGCCGCAACTTGGTGCATTTTCTCTGGTGACTGGATGTTGCAATCGTTACTAAGTCTGGCACTGTTTTTTCCCTTAGTTGTGAAGAAGCTCTGATCACCTCGATTTAGTAGGAGAATTTAGGGAGCCTTTATAATCAGTAGCTTTATTTTGTAAAGGTGGCATTTGCTAAGGAAAGTCGTTTGGCTAGTCCGACTCACTGAGCACCTGTGATAATCTGAGGCTTTGTGAAGGCAGACACAGCCCACACCCAGACTTGGGACTGAGACGTACAGAAACGATGTGGTTTTGCATCAGGTCCCCCCCGAGCACGAAATGCACGCTGACTCCAAATGCATGTGAGTCCCCCAAGTGCCAACTTCAAGGCAGGCTCTGCACCACCACCCCCGCCCCCCCCCCCCCCCCCCCCCACACACACACTCTTAGGTTTCCATAAACCTAAGAGCCCTGCCAGGGACACAGGTGAGGCCAGATAGCCCGTGCCACCGTGCTGTTTCTCTTCTCTGTGGCCCTGACATTCTATGTGAGTATTCAGCTTTTGATTTGGCGGGGCCTTTGCTTTTTTTTTTAAGCAACTTCCTGATTTTGCTAGTAAAAGAGGTAGCGGGCAGACCATGACCACCCCAAAGCAGTAGTCTCATGCCATCATCTCCTTCATTATGATTAAGGTATAGTTTCAAAAGCCCCAGATGCAGTGGTTTCAGCAAGACAGAAGTCCATTTCTCTCCCACACGTTCGTCCAGAACTAGGTGGACAGCACGAGGCCTTGGCGGGGGGTAGGGCATCGCGGGGCCCAGCCGCGTGGAGCTGCCGTCCCGGCCGCCTCCTGGCCTCGGCGGGGGGAGGGCATGGCGGGGCCCAGCCGCGTGGCGCTGCCGTCCCCCCCGCCTCCTGCTGAGCTGCTGCCCCGGCTCCGGCTGTCACAGTCACCCTCCAGCCGGAGAGAAGGAAGGGAAGCGAGGACGAGGCCAGACTCTTCCCGTAAAGGTGCCTCTCAGAAGTGCCACATGCCGTTTCTGCTCCCATCTCACCCACTACAGCTGTCCCAGTCTCTCACTGTTGGGGGCCGGCATGAGGCACTCTGCCTGTGGCAAAGGTCATGAGGAAGGAGGCTCGACATACGCAAAGGCGGGATCGAGCCTCAGGAGTCCCCCTGGAAATCCTCGAGCATCTACCCCCATAACCAGAGCCTGCCTACTTTACTACTTTGTGCTCTCACCTACACCTCTGACTTTACGGGCGGCTGTCCCCCACCACCTCTTTCAGAGAAGGAGTTAACTTAAAGCTCCAGTTGATAAAAACCCCTGGGCGTGACAAGAGTGTTTTAACCTACAAACTCCTCTGAAGGTTCTCTAGCCTGCCTGACAGGCTTGTCCGGCCACATGTGATTGCTCACAGCCTCCCAACCATGAGAGGCACAAGATGCTTTAAACCTTCTAAAAACAGGTTCCTTAGAAAAGTTAGAAAATTATTAGTATAAGTGTAATGGGCTGATTAGAAATTGTATTGGTGAAGGGTTTTTCATTTGTTGAGCCAATGTTTACTGCTAAGTCTCCACATCCCCTGCCCTTATACACATTAATGAATATAGAGAAGAAATAAGTATTAACCTTTGATATAAATCACGTTAGACCTTAGGCTAAGTAAATTCTTTCCTTAACTAAAACCCACTACACCCTCACCCTATAGGAATGTAACTTTATTTGGGTGGCGTCTGTTTTAAGAATAATCACCCCTGGAGAAATAAGTGTCCTGGTTGACTGACCGCTGTCACAAGGAGAGGGTCGTAAATTGTCAGCAGGCCCCCTGGCCAGAAGATGATGTAACACCCCTAAGACCTCTGTATACATTTGTATGAAGCACCTGACTTTGATAAAAGTCAGGACTGCTGACCCCGCGTGACTTTTGCATAACACCTCAGTGTATAAAAGTAGACCATGGAAAATAAAGAATTGGGATCAGTTCCTCGAAAGACTGGTCTCCCCATGTCTCTCTCTCTCTCTCACTCTGGTTGAGTCTCCATCTGGAGCGCGGAACCCACCAAGCTTACTAATTTTGCCTGGGCTTCTAAGATCCGACCGGGGAGGCCTCAGTGTCTCCTCTCCTTCAGGAGAACGGAAGGACGCCTGCGGCCTACGTAAGTGGTGCAAGCTTCTTGTCTTGAAGTTTTATTGGTCCCCCGCGTAAACCAAGCTACTCAGCCTCTTTTCTCCACTGAATTTTCCTACTGAGCTATCCTCATCTTATTATTCTTTATATCCTTAATTAACGTTTAATTAAGCAGTTGTTCCCCGACCCTCGCCTAGCCGTCTCTCCTTCGAATACCCTGGATCAGCTGGGGCTGGACCCCGGCATCTCACCACCTTCAAGAGGACAGGACACACAGTCCTTTTTGGATTGTTTCTGGAAACCCCATGCCGTGCTCGCTACAAAATGGGGCTTCTATTATTATAGAAGAAAGGAATGGATACTTTGAGAGCAGCCAGCAGGGTCTGCCACACAGCCTCTGTTCCGTTCCCCCCAACACACGTATTTTTACATTACCACGTTAAATTATTTGTAATCTTGCTGTGCGTGCTCAGTTGCGTCTGACTCTTTGCGGCTCCATGGTCTATAGCTGGCCAGGCTCCTCTGTCCGTGGGATTTCTCAGGCAAGAATCCTGGAGTGGGTTGCCATTTCCTTCTCCAGGGGATCTTCCCGACCAGGGAGCAAACTCACGTCCCCTTCATCTCCTGCCTTGCAGGCAGATTCTTGACCACTGAGCCACCAGGGAAACTCTTCTTTGCTCTTACTCTGCACTCAAATCCACCCCAGAGGTTGCCAACAGACTCCAAAACTTCAAACTAATTTGGATCAAAATCTCTTGAAATGTCCTCCAGCGGCTACTTTGCATTTGCTACTGAAAACCCGCCGGCCTTCCTTAATCAGGCAGTCCTACTAGCATCCTCGGCCTTGACTCTTTGATTCCCGCCACAGAAACACGCACACGCAGAGGATCCCAAATTCTTATTTTTCCATTCATCCAGGAAGACATTATAACCACAGATGTTGTGTGTTGATAGAACTCCTGTGGCTTTCTTTTGCAGCCAAACGGTGGTGATTTTCTAACTTCTTGCTTAAGAAGAGACAGAAGGTCTCCCTTCAAACAGGAGTCACCAGAGCCATGGCCTTGATATCTTCAGACCATCTAACAACACTTTCATCCTCTTTCAGGGAGAGCTGCTTTTAATCATAACAGTAACATTGTAGATAGAACAGGGGAATCCGGTAAAAGAAACACTATGTATCATCCATAACCTCATTAGTCTCGACAGGCTCTGCTGTGGCCAGGGCCATTTCCTTCCAACCTTTTTTCAAATGGGCCTAATTTTATAAAATACACACATACATCTTTATTTGACATTATTCCCTAACCTTTTTCATGTCTCTACCTCAGTTTCCAATAAGCCCATTATTCCAATAACTACATAATGGATTAGATAGATAGATAGATGACTTCTGTAGCCTCTCCCTGTCATGGGCATGTAGGTTGCACACAACTCTCTTCCTTTCCATGAGCTAATAAACAGTAAGAACTCTTACAAGATTCATTCCCTATTCAGAGTCACGGGGATTCTGAATCTTATTTTTTAATAGATATTTTTAAACTAGTGTGGTTTGATTACACAAAGAACACAAATCCCCATTAAAAAAAAAAAAAAAAAAGCAGAGAGCTGGGCATTAAACAATCTCTCCCCCTGCCCGGCACTCGCCCAGCCCCCAGGGCTGCAGTTTCTCTTGTTTTTCTTCTGGTGACCTTCCAACGCAACTTTAAACCATATTTATGTGGCTTTAAATATTTATACCTAGGAGCTGGTGACTCCTGAATTTTTATTGTCCTCTTGAGTGAGGCTTCTGTGTGCATCAGGGTCTAACAGATTCATTTTTATTTACTTTCTCTGGCTTTCTTCACGTCCTCTGGCTCACACTCAGCTCTGTTTCTTGTCTCTTGCCATTCATCTTCTGGACTCCTGACTTAAGTTTTTCTGGAATGCTACCTCAAATAACTTTCTCAAATGAATGTATGGGGGAGAGCAGGCAAACTTTACGAGTGCCTTCAGGTTAAAAAATGCACTCCACCCCCCCCCCCCCCCCACACACACCCCCCGCTGACTAACAGTCTAGCTGGAAACTGAGCTCTAGCACTAAATTCCTTTTAGATCCCTACTCCTTTGAAGCTAGTCCGAAGGGCAGATCTCACAATTGTGCTGAAAACTCGGATGACACTCAGACTCTTTTCCCTTTGGTCCTGGGCACGCACTTTTCAGCTGGAATTCTCAGCCTCAGCACTGCTGACATCTTGGGTCCGATAATGCCAAGTGGTGGGGCTGCCCTACACTTTGTGGGATGTTTAACAGCGTCCCCGCCCTCGACCCGCTGAATGAGTGTGATGGGAGAACCAGGCATGGGGTTGGAGCACAGATGAGAGCTGCATCCGCGGTGGCAGCGGGAGGTCAGGGAGCTCGGGTAGTACTTGAACCGGGTCTGAAAGAAGACAGAGCGGTGAGCCAGGCCGAGGCTGGGAGACCGTGCTCCTGGCAGGGTGAACAGTGAGAGAGAGAAAGTGCCGTCTCTCAGTCGTGTCCGACTTCTCGACCCCATAGACGGCAGCCCACCAGGCTTCTCTGTCCATGGGATTCTCCAGGCCAGAACACTGGAGTAGGTTGACATGCCCTCCTCAAGGGGATCTTCCTGACCCTGGGATCGAACCCAGGCCTCCCGACGCTTTACCGTCTGAGCCACCAGGAAGCCCAGTAATTAGCTTTACATAATTTCGGCAGCGCAAACACGTGGAGGCCTGGAATCCAGCCCTGCGCCCGGGAAACACCTGAAGCAGAGCCGCGGGCTCTGATGAGAGCCGGGAGAGAGAGGCGGAGGCCGGGGAGGAGGGGACCGGCTCCTCGGACGCTGCGTCCCAGGATGAAGCGGAGCGCGTCAGGCCCCGGGGCTGCAGACGGCAGACCCCTCCCTGTCCCGCTCCTTCGCCCCCAGTCCCGCCTTCTTTCCTACCCGCCACCCGGGCTCAGAGTCCTTTGCCCGCAGGCACTCTCAGGCAGTCAGTCCTCAAGGGCTGGGTCTCTGGGGCGTCGTGAGTGTAGAAAGACGCGGATGCCGCCATCCTCCTAGCTCCAGCGGAGTTCCCAGGGCGGGAGAAGGGGAAGGAGGCTGGACCAGCCCTGCTGAGGTTGGCGGGGCGCCCAGAAGGCGGCCAGCAGGGAGGGGCCTCCTGGGTGGGCCCGGGTGCTGTGCCCGCCCCTGAGGCTGGACGTGGGGGCTGCGGAGAGGCGAAGGGCGTCTCTCCTCTCCCGGGCGCCTGCCGGGCTTTCTGAGCGCCGGCTGCGGGCAACCGCGCAGAGAGGGGCGGCACCTGGAGAGAGGGCCCGGGGGGCCGCGTCACGCCCAGGACGGCCGGGGACGGCGGTGGGCCGGAGGAGCGAGGTCACAGCGCAGAGACGTTCAGGCTGAGGAGGTGAGGGCCGCGGGCGTGTGCGCGTATTGCGGGCGCAAGGCCGGCGTCCGACTTGGGAGCAGGCACCCCTTAGCGAAGTCACCGCGGACGGACCCCTGCTTGCTCCCCGGGCTGTTTCGGAGCTGAAAAACGCCAGGGGCCCGAGAAAAACCATATCTGATGAAACAAAGAGGAAAGGACCTCCAAAGTGCTGGGGGCATTTTTGTTCCCTTTCGCACGCGCCCTGCCTTTCTAAGATAAATGTAAACTATTTTAGCAAGAAAAACGGGAGAGGGGAGTTGACCAATTGAATCGCTGCGTATTAATTATGCATTCAGTTCAGTTCAGTCGCTCAGTCCTGTCGACTCTTTGCGACCCCATGAATCGCAGCCAGGCCTCCCTGTCCATCACCAACTCCCGGAGTTCACTCAGACTCACGTCCATTGAGTCAGTGATGCCATCCAGCCATCTCATCCTCTGTTGTCCCCTTCTCCTCCTGCCCCCAATCCCTCCCAGCACCAGAGTCTTTTCCAATGAGTCAACTCTTCACATGAGGTGGCCAAAGTACTGGAATTTCAGCTTTAGCATCATTCCTTCCAAAGAAATCCCAGGGCTGATCTCCTTCAGAATGGACTGGTTGGATCTCCTTGCAGTCCGAGGGACTCTCAAGAGTCTTCTCCAACACCACAGTTCAAAAGCAGTGAAGATAATTCCACAATGCATTGCGGTCCCCACAATCCATCTTTGAGCAGAAGGCAAGTGTAGAATATAATCTTTCATGATAATAATAATATTAAAGAAAAGTCCTCAGCTCAGCTCTTGCTAGGAATCCAATCGAGAGTGAAGTAAGTACTTGACTCACCCTCAGCCGGGGGCTTGGCCAAACCGCATGGCTGAGCTCCAGGGTGGGCCACAGGGCTCAGAGTGTGCTGGGGATGCAGAAACAAAGAGCCACCGTCGGGGGCTTGATGGAATGTGCTTCCTCTTTTGGGGCCCTGTGAGGGGAGAGCGCTCCAGCGTCTCTTCCTCTTATGAAGACACCAGTTCTATTGGATTAGAGCCACACCCTTCCCCTTGATTATCTCCTACAGCACCATCCCCAAGTCCAGTAAGTTCCCTACCTACAAACAAGTTCTGTACCAAGAGCACATTCGTAAGTTCAGTTTGTCTGTGAGTCCAACCAAGTTCGAGCTTCCCCGGTAGCTCAGCTAGTGAATAATCCACCTGTGATGTGGGAGACCCCGGTTAGATTCCTGGGCCAGGAAGATCCACTGGAGAAGAGAATGGCTACCCACTCCAGTGTTCTTGGGCTTCTCTCAGCTGGTAAAGAATCCGCCTGCCATGTGGGAGATGTGGGTTCGATCCTGAGTTGGGAAGATCCCCTGGAGGAGGAAATGGCCAACCAAGTTCAGTGCAAGACATGTAAGCGACTCAGGTTCAATCCCTGGGTTGAGAAGATCGCCCGGAGGAGGAAATGGTAACCCATTCCAATATTCTTGCCTGGAGAATCCCTTGGACAGAAGAGCCTGGCAGCCTGCAGTCTACAGGGTTGAAAAGAGTTGGACACGACTGAAGCGACTTAGCACACGTGCCTGCCAACCAAGTTAGCCTCGGTATCCAACTAATGCAATCAGCTGTATAGTTCAGTTCAGTTCAGTCACTCAGTCATGTCCGACTTATTGTGACCCCATGAATCGCAGCACGCCAGGCCTCCCTGTCCATCACCAACTCGCGGAGTTCACCCAAACTCATGTGCATCGAGTCGGTGATGCCATCCAACCATTTCATCCTCTGTCGTCCCCTTCACCTCCTGCTCCCAATCCCTCCCAGCATCAGAGTCTTTTCCAATGAGTCAACTCTTCACATGAGGTGGCCAAAGTATTGGAGTTTCAGCCTCAGCATCAGTCCTTCCAATGACTATTCAGGACTGATTTCCTTTAGGATGGACTGGTTGGATCTCCTTGCAGTCCAAGGGACCCTCAAGAGTCTTCTCCAACACCACAGTTCAAAAGCATCAATTCTTCAGCGCTCAGCTTTCTTCACCATCCAACTCTTACATCCATACATGACCACTGGAAAAACCATAGCTTTGACTAGACAGACCTTTGTTGGCAAAGTAATGTCTCTACTTTTTAATATGCTTATTAGATTGGTCATAACTTTCTTTCCAAGATGTAAGCATCTTTTAATTTCATGGCTGCAATCACCATCTGCAGTGATTTTGGAGCCAAAAAAAATAAAGTCTGACACTGTTTCCACTGTTTCCCCATCTATTTCCCATGAAAATGCCATGATCTTAGTTTTCTGAATATTGCGCTTTAGGCCAACTTTTTCACTCTCCTCTTTCACTTTCA
Source organism: Bubalus bubalis (assembly GCF_019923935.1). Lineage (NCBI taxonomy): Eukaryota > Metazoa > Chordata > Mammalia > Artiodactyla > Bovidae > Bubalus > Bubalus bubalis. The sequence continues at coordinate 2,278,507 of NC_059165.1, read as the reverse complement.
TCAAGAGGCTTTTGAGTTCCTCTTCACTTTCTGCCATAAGGGTGGTGTCATCTGCATATCTGAGGTTATTGATATTTCTCCCAGCAATCTTGATTCCAGCTTGTGCTTCTTCCAGTCTGGCATTTTGCATGATGTACTCTGCATATAAGTTAAATAAGCAGGGTGACAATATACAGCCTTGACGTACTCCTTTTCCTATTTGGAACCAGTCTGTTGTTCTGTGTCCATTTCTAACTGTTGCTTCCTCACCTGCATTTAAGATTCTCAAGAGGCAGGTCAGGTGGTCTGGTATTCCCATCTCTTTTAGAATTTTCCAGTTTTTTGTGATCCACACAGTCAAAGTCTGTGGCATAGTCAATAAAGCAGAAAGATGTTTTTCTGGAACTCTCTTGCTTTTTCCATGATCCAGCGGATGTTGGCAATTTGATCTCTGGTTCCTCTGCCTTTACTAAAACCAGCTTGAACATCAGGAATTCACGGTTCACATACTGCTGAAGCCTGGCTTGGAGATTTTTGAGCATTACTTTACTAGCGTGTGAGATGAGTGCAATTGTGCGGTAGTTTGAGCATTCTTTGGCATTGCCTTTCTTTGGGATTGGAATGAAAACTGACCTTTTCCAGTCCAGTGGCCACTGCTGAGTTTTCCAAATTTGCTGGCATATTGAGTGCAGCACTTTCACAGCATCATCTGTCTGGATTTGAAACAGCTCAACTGGAATTCCATCACCTCCACTAGCTTTGTTCGTAGTGATGCTTTCTAAGGCTCACTTGATTTCACATTCCAGGATGTCTGGCTCTAGGTGAGTGATCACATCATAGTGATTATTTGGCTCATGAAGATCTTATAGTACTATACTGTAATAGGTTTATAATACTTTTCATACACATAATACAAAAAACAAGCACAAAAAATATTTTTAATCTTGCAGTATAGTAAGACTGAAATGTCCAGTTAGCACAGCACAAGAGCTGGTGTAGAAGGGCTGGCATCCAGCTAAGAGGCAAGAAGACTTACTGACTAGCAATGGAAGAGCCAAAGGATCATCAGCGCCAGAAGACTGAGGGCAAGCTACAGTTTCCCCCACTCCTGACGCTGATGCATCACACACTCACAACTTTGAATGTCGGCAACTTGAAGGTGTGTATGTAGGGGACTTACTTTTGTTACATTACATTGGGGTTAATGCTCCAAATTATGAATTTTGCTGGGGACATGATTCCATCTATAGCAGGAAGCCTGCCACGTACAAACAAGCAGTTTTCTCTGGAGGCTACGTCATTCTTAGAATTTCTGAGATTACGTGAGCTGAAGCAGAAGGTGAGAGCCCACGTGGCTGTAGTTAATGTGGTACCCAGGCATTCCCATCTTGCTTCAAGGCCCCCTTGCTAGTCTTTTTCCAGACACAGAGAGCAGAGGCGGCCAGCACATGCCCCGAAGCCACCACCACTTCCAAAACGCAGATGCAGAACCTTGAACATTTATAATATGGAGGGAGTGGGGAAGGGGGCCACAGTTGGCCAGACCACAACCCAGGGTAGCAAAGGCCTGGAACTGAGAACCAAAGACTTTTCCAGGAACACCATCTTAACAATTTCTCTACCGCTCACCTCTCACCCGGAAGATGATCTAATGATGCCAGTCTCACAGGGCGGTCAGCACATAGGTAAGAGGATGCAGGTACATAAGCTGGCCTTTGAGAATTCTTGCTTCTGGTTTTCTGTTTTGGTGCAATGGACACTATTTCAATGGCTCCTACTCTCCTTGCTCCACAGGACAGAGAACCGATAGACACTGCCAGTTGCTAATTTCATCTTTTCTGATCATACCCCCCGAGGACTTTGGAAGTACGATGGAGCCATCATATACATTGGGAGGCGGACGTGTGCCAAAACATGAACTTGTACCAAAACACCACTTCAGCTGACCTCACATTCTGACTGGTAGACCACACTGGAAAGGCCAGTTTTCATTCCAAACCCAAAGAAGGCAATGCCAAAGAATATTCAAACTACTGCACAATTGCACTCATTTCACATGCTAGCAAGGTCATGCTCAAAATCCTCCAAGCCAGGCTTCAGCAGTACGTGAACTGTGAACTTCCAGATGTTCAAGCTGGATTTAGAAAAGGCAGAGGAACCACAGATCAAATTGCCAACATCCATCAAATCATAGGGCTTCCCTCGTAGCTCATTCAATAAGGAATCTGCCTCAATGCAGGAGACCTGGGTTCAATACCTGGGTGGGAAAGATCCCCTGGAGAAGGGAATGGCAACCCACTCCAGTACTCTTGCCTGGAAAGTCCCATGGACAGAGGAGGCTGGCAGGCTGCAGTCGATGGGGTTGCAAGAGTTAGACATGACTTAGCAACTAAACTACTACCACTACTGGATCATAGAAGAAGCAGAGAGTTCCAGAAAAACATCTACTTCTGTTTTATTGAGTACACTAAAGCCTTTGACTGTGTGGAAAATTCACAACAAACTGTGGAAAATTCTTAAAGAGATGGGAATAGCAGACCCCGTTACCTGCCTCTTGAGAAACCTGTATGCAGGTCAGGAAGCAACAGAAGCAAACATGGAACAGACTGGCTCAAACTTGGGAAGGGAGTGCATCAAGGCTGTATACTGTGACTGTTTATTCAAATTATATGCAGAGTACATCATGCAGAATGCCAGGCTAGATGAAGCACAAGCTAGAATCAAGATTGCCCGGAGAAATGTTGCCGGGGTTCAGCCCGGGCTGATCCAGGGAGTTCGAAGCGGGGACGGCATCGGCAAGGATCAGGATACAATAGCTTCAATTAGATATTAATTAGAGGTATAAAGAGTAATAGAATGAGGATAGCTCAGTAGGAAAATTTAGTGGAGAAAAGAGGCTGAGTAGCTTGGTTTATGCGGGAGACAAGTAAAACTTCAAGACAAGAAGCTTGCACCACTTACGGAGGCCACAGGCGTCCTTCCGTTCTCCCGAAGGAGAGGAGACACTGAGGCCTCCCTGGTCGGATCTTAGAAGCCCAGGCATAATTAGTAAGCATGGCGGGTTCCGCGCTCCAGATGGAGACTCAGCCAGAATTTGAGAGAGAGAGAGACATGGGGAGACCAGTCTTTCGAGGAACTGATCCCAATTCTTTATTTTCCGTGGTCTACTTTTATACACTGAGATGTTATGCAAAAGTCACGCGGGGTCAGCAGTCCTGACTTTTATCAAAGTCAGGTGCTTCATACAAATGTATACAGAGGTCTTAGGGGTGTTACATCATCTTCTGGCCAGGGGGCCTGCTGACAATTTATGACCCTCTCCTTGTGACAGCGGTCAGTCAGCCAGGACACTTATTTCTCCAGGGGTGATTATTCTCAAAACAGACTCCACCTTCCGAAGGTACCAGAGAAAGTTACATTCCTATAGTGTGAGGGTGTAGTGGGTTTTAAATAAGGATAGAATTTACTTAGCCTAAGCTCTAATGTGATTAATATCAAAGGTTAATACTTATTTCTTCTATATATTCATTAATGTGTGTAAGGGCAGGGGATGTGGAGTCTTAGCAACAAACATTGGCTCAACACACGAAACACCCTTCGTCAATACAATTTCTAATCAGCCCACTATACTTATACTAATGGTTTTCTAACTTTTCTAAGGAACCTGTTTTTAGAAGGTTTAAAGCATCTCGTGCCTCTCACGGTTGGGAGGCTGTGAGCAATCACATGTGGCCGGACAAGCCTGTCAGGCAGGCTAGAGAACCTTCAGAGGAGTTTGTAGGTTAAAACACTCTTGTCACGCCCAGGAATTTTTATTAACTGGAGCTCTAAGTTAACTCCTTCTCCGAAAGAGGTGGTGGGGGACAGCCCCCCGTAAAGTCAGAGGTGTAGGTGAGAGCACAAAGTAGTAAAGCAGGCAGGCTCTGGTTATGTGGGTAGATGCTCGAGGATTTCCAGGGGGACTCCTGAGGCTCGATCCCGCCTTTGTGTATGTCGAGCCTCCTTCCTCATGACCTCTGCCACGGGCGGAGTGCCTCCCGCCGGCTCCCCGCAAAATGTCAATAACCTCAGATATGCAGATGACACCGACCATGTGGCACAAAGAGAAGAGGAATTAAAGAGTCTCTTAATGAAGGTGAAAGAGGAAAGTTCATGAAAAAGCTGGCTTAAAACTCAACATTCAAAAAACAAAGATCATGGCATCTGGTCCCATCACTTCATGGCAAATAAGAGGGGAAACAATGGAAACAGAGACAGACCATTTTGGGGGGCTCCAAAATCACTGCAGATGGTGACTGCAGCCATGAAATTAAAAAACACTTCTCAGAAAAAACGTTACGAAAAACCTAGACAGTGTATTACAAAGCAGACACATTTGTCAACAAGACACAAGTGTCAACAAGACACTTTGCCAACAAAGGTCTGTCTAGTCAAAGCTGTGGTTTTTCCAGTGGTCATGTAAGGGTGTGAGAGTTGGACTATAAAGAAAGCTGAGTGCCAAAGAATTGATGCTTTTGAACTGTGGTGTTGGAGAAGACTCTTGAGAGTCCCTTGGACAGCAAGGAGATCCAACCAGTCCATCCTAAAGGAAATCAGTCCTGAATATTCATTGGAAAGACTGATGCTGAAGCTGAAACTCCAATACTTTGGCCACCTGATCCAAAGTACTGACTCATTTGAAAAGACCTTGATGCTGGGAAAGATTGAGGGCAGGAGAAGAAGGGGACGACAGAGGGCGAGATGGTTGGATGGCATCATTGACTCCATGGACGTGAGTCTGAGTGAACTCTGGGAGCTGGTGATGGACAGGGAGGCCTGGTGCGCCACAGTCCATGGGGTCACAAAGAGTCGGACACGACTGAGCAACTAAACACAACAAGACCACAGTGGCACCTAAAAGCCGACACCCACCATCCCCTAAAGGGCTGAGCACTCTCCTCCTCTGGTGGGAGTCTGCAGGTCCCTTAGCGCAGACTAAGGGGGGGTTAGGGACGCTTCTGTGGTTCCACCATCAGGCCCCCCCTCCAGGTTACACCACGCGATTTCCCTCAGAGAGCTTCAGCTCTGCAGACCCTCTCAGGCGTGGGGCCTAGGCCGGGGCTCCGACCCTCTGCAGTGATTCTAGGCCGGGGTCTGACCCTCTGTGGTTGGGTTGGGAAGCCAGGTGATTGACCCACTCAGGTATGGGGCCTAGGCCAGGGCTCCGACCCTCTGCGGTGATTGACCCTCTCAGGCATGGGGCCTAGGCCGGGGCTCTGACCCTCTGCAGTGATTCTAGGCCAGGGCTCCAACCCTCTGCAGTGATTGACCGTCTCAGGCGTGGGGCCTAGGCCGGGGCTCTGACCCTCTGCAGTGATTCTAGGCCAGGGCTCCAACCCTCTGCAGTGATTGACCCTCTCAGGTGTGGGGCCTAGGCCGGGGCTCCGACCCTCTGTGGTGATTCTCGCTGCTTTCACTCTGAGGGACAGAGTCTCTTCAGACACACAGCTCCAGGAGTGCCTCAGTGGGCCACCCACCCAGCCTCGTTCCAGGGACTCTGTAACCCATCAGTCGCCAACGAAGTTCCTTGAGAGTCAAACCGTTCTGCCGTGCCCCCTGGCCGTTCGCCTGTGACAGAAGCCACGGGAGCCTTGCCCCTGGCAGATACCTTCTGCGCCACACCGAGACCAAGGGGGCTGTTTCAGCATCCCCCAGCCTCGTCCCAGCCCCCAGGAGAGCCACCCCTGCACTCTTCAGAGACGTGAGCTGGCACAGCTCAGGTCACCTAGAATCAGAGCCTGGCGGGCGTTTACTTGTGAAAATAATCTACTGGTGAGTGTCCTCAGGAGAAGGCAGGTGAGAAAAGCAGGACAGAGCTGGGAAGGAAGCTAAGCAAGGGGGTCCTGACGGGGCACGGGGTCCAGCCTGGTGCCCAGGGCCAAAGCGCGGACAGCACCACAGAGCTGGAGGCAAGGCGACCGCTTCCATCTTTTGTGTCTGTCAGCCTCTGGCCTCTGACTGCTTAAGAGAGCAACGGGTGTGGTGTAGTCTCTCAGTCGAATGGCTTCTGTTTCAAGTGGGTGAGAGTCGCTCAGTTGGGTCTGACTCTTTACGAGTCTATACAGTCCATGGGATTCTCCAGGCCAGAAGACTGGAGTGGGTATAATTCCCTTCTCCAGGGGACCCTCCCAACCCAGGACTCAAACCCAGCTCTCCCGCATTGGGCGGATTCTTTACCAGTTGAGCCACAGGAGGCTTCCGTTTTGTGGACGGGGGTCTATGGAGAAGGCGGCAGCCAGCGCTCAGAGCAGCTGGCGACAGAGGGGATGTGGCGCCAGCAGGGCCCACCACGCAATCATCCCTTTCCCCATATTTTGCTCAACACCGTGGTGAGGGAGGTGTCCTCTGTATCTTTCAGGGAACACAGGGGCAAGGAAACCAGTGCCACATGCTTGAGTTACTGTAATAGTTCTTCCCGTTTCCCCCAGTCTTTGAAATCCTTCTTCTGCACGACCCCGAGAATTCCTGGCATCACCCCTTTGCTTACCGTAGACCTAGACCACCACACTAAATGGCTAGAAGGGAGGGAGGAAAGGACTGTAGAAAGGACTCAGACCCAGCAGAGCGCATGGCAAGTTCAAGGATGTGGAAGAAGTTCTGGTGACTTGTGTGAAGACAGTGCGGGAGGAAAGAGCTAAGGCAAGCTAGAGACATAGGTGGAGGCCGTCTGGGGGCTGGGGGCGTGGTTGAGGAGCTGGGCTTTATACAGCAGCAAGGGTGCTGAGCGTGCAAACAGCATGATCACTCTCTGTCTTCAGAACATTTCACCCTGGTTTATGTGTCAAGACGGGGAGTGGACTGAAGGGGAGCAAGAATGGTCAAGGGCCAGACGGTCTGGACGCTGTGGTCATTCATGCAACAGATGACGGGACATTGGACTTGGGAGTTAGTGTTGGCTGTGGGGAGAGAAATAGACCCAAGAGACTGTTAGCAGGGCATTTTTCAAACTACGGGTCTTGACTGATTAATGAGCATAAATTTACATAGTGAGTCACGACTAGAATTGTTTTCATGAAATAGAACTAAGTAAAGGCTACCAGCTGCTGCTGCTGCTGAGTCACTTCAGTCATGTCCGACCCTCAGCAACCCCATGGACTGCAGCCCACCAGGCTCCTCCGTCCGTGGGATTTTCCAGGCAAGAGTACTGGAGTGGGGTGCCATTGCCTTCTCCGAAGTCTACCAGAGGGGAGGTCTATTCCGTGTTCCTGGGTAGTTCCCATGTAATCAGAAGGAGTAAATCTTAATAAACTTGTTTTTTTGCCTCTGTAAACAAACAGATAAACACAAACACAAACAAAAGCTATCAGAGGACTTTGCATCTAGGAAGGGTCAGTACCGCTCCCTCAGATGGCTACTTCTGGCGTGCGTGCGTGAGATTGCGTTACCTGGGGCGCTGAGCCTGCCGCACACAACGTATTTCTTCTTTCCGGCTACAAGGAGGGTTTGAAACCACAGAGTAGGAGCAAGACCTGCGGAATCTGCTGACTGATGGGATGGGATGACTGAGGGAGGGGCGGGAGGCGAGGCTGACTCCCCGTTTTCAGGCACCAAGGTGGTGCTGGGTGAGGAGATGGGTGGACTCATTCAGGCTGCAAACTGTGTGGGGATGAGGGTCCTTGGGAGGCACCGAGCTCCCCAAAGAGGCCTCCTGGCAGAGTGAGCTGGCTCCCCTGCAGCCATTCCTGTCGTACAGGGAAGGCATCGGCGCCGCTAGACTTCGGCTGAGGTTCCCAACCTGGGACTGGGCCCCATCCCCTCCACAGGGCACCCCGCGCCCATCGGGGCTCTGCAAGGGGGGGCGTCGGTGGAGCCGGGGCCGGGATTTGGGCCTGAGAGCTCACAGCCTTTCCAGGGTGGTGGATGACCCCTGCGGCTCCCCCGAGGGTAAACGCTGAGATGGGTCTGCCAGGCGGCGCCGCCCACCTCCTCCTTTCGCGCCTTTGCAGGTTGCTTTTGTCGGCTTCTCCGAGCGGGAGCTGCTCTCCATCAGTCAGGAACAGTGGCCCGTTGGCATGAACAATCCCCCTCCCAGCCAGCCGAGCGAAAGGGAGAGCCCTCCTGGCTCTCTAAGGCCACCACCCAGGTGGCCATCCCCCATCCCCCATCCCTCACCTCCACCCCCTCCCACGCAGCCCCTGCCTGCCTGCAGCCCCCCACCTCCAGGCACTCATCTCCCACCTGACAGTTGTGGTGCCTCCGCCGAATCCAGATCTCTGCCTCTAAGGGATCAGAACTGTCGGACCTGTAGTCCTAATAGAGACAGTATCTGCTTTTCTGTGGTTAGCACTTCATGTATTTGTTAAATCTTTTCATTGAATCTTCCTTAAGGAAACCCATGCTTAAGGCCTGCCTTATGGAGCCAAGATATTTCTTTTTTTTTTTTTTTTCCAAGATATTTCTAAACCAGTTTCGCATCAATTGTCTCAGAAAAGTTACCGCCTAAGGTTATGGGCAGAGGCCCTGAGGCTGTCTGCCCAGGTGTCAGCTCTGCTTGGCTGCTGTCACTGGCCGGCTGTGGGCAAGCCGGTCCCTTGATCCATTATTTCTGTAAAAGGAGGACAATCTGGGTGCCATCCTCATAGGTGTGATGTGAGGACCAAAGGAACTGATAGCTGTCTCACAGCGCTGCCTGGAGCGTGGCGGGTGCTCCTGTAAGTGCCCGCCAGGCTCCTCTGACCCTGGGCTTCTCCAGGCAAGAACGCTAGAGTGCATAGTCATTCCCTTCTCCAGGGGACCTTCCCGACACAGAGCTCAAACCCAGGCCTCCTGCACTGCAGGTGGATTCTTTACCATTTAAGTCACCAGGGAAGCCCCCTGTAAGTGACACCTATTACTTATTATCACCACCATCATCTACACCATCCTCATCACTATGTTCTTCAGTATTTGAATAATCCTGTGGGAGAAGGGTTTCCTTGGTGGCTCAGCTGGTAAAGAATCCGCCCACAATTCGGAGACCTGGGTTGGAGACCTGGGTTCAATCCCTAGGTTGGGAAGATCCTCTGGAGAAGGGAATGGCTAGCCACTCCAGTATTCTTGGGCTTCCCTGGTGGCTCAGATGGTAAAGAATCTGCCTGCAATGCGGGAGACCTGAGTACGATCCCTGGGTTGGGAAGAGCCCCTGGAGAAGGGAATGGCTACTGACTCCAGTATTCTGGCCTGGAGAATCCCATGGACTATTGAGTCCATGGGGTTACAGAGTTGGACACAACTTAGCAACTCTCACTTTCAGTACATGAGAGGAGATTAGGCATTATTCCACCCATTTTCTAGATGCATAAACTGAGCCTCAAAACTGTAAAGATGTTAAGTGACCAACTCATAGCCCTGATGTCAGCAAGTATGTCCCAGCTCCAAGCCCTGTGCTCTTTCTCCCTCACTTCCGTGGATCTATAGCACTTCAAGTGAAGTGAAGTCGCTCAGTTGTGTCTGACTCTTTGCGACCCCATGGACTGTAGCCCACCAGGCTCCTCAGTCCATAGGATTTTCCAGGCAAGAGTACTGGAGTGGGTTGCCATTTCCTTCTCCAGTGGATCTTCCCCACCCAGGGATCGAACCTGGGTCTCCCACATTGTAGGCAGATGCTTTACTCACTCGCTGCAGTTGTGAGAAAGCTTGCAGCGTTCACCACGGCCAGTATGATTTGACACCCCTCTGTGCACCATCTCCTCCTGTGGGCAGGATGGAGCACTCACACCGTGAGGAGTTCTCCCAGGGGGTGTCTCCAACAACACGGCTTCCAAAGGCTGCTGCCAGCACTCACCAGGGGATGAGGGCGGGGGCAGAGGGGGGCCAGCGTCCCGAGGACCACCACTGCCTTCCTGGGGCTCTCCTGGGCTACCTGGGAACCTGCCCCGGGAAAGGTGGCCATCCCGTGAGCTGCAAGTCGTTCCCAGGCAGCTGGTGATACGCAAAGCTGTGGACGTTAACACGAGCCCTCCCCTTCCCACGGCCGGCTGGCTGCAGGGCTCCACGGTCAGCGAGGGAGAGGGCGTGACTTCCGCCTTCCGCTCTGCCAGAGGTGGGCGCAGGGTGGGCCCAGGCGGGTCTCCATCGGGGAGCTGCTGAGCAAGGCCCACCGGACATGAGGCTCCAGGCCCGCTCCACCCCTGGGGGGTCTGCTCCCAGCTCCCGAGAGTCGCCCTGACAGCTTACGGTGAACGGTGTCAGATGCGTGATCCCTGAAGAAGATGGACCTTCAGGACCAGGGGCCAGGCTTGATCACTCAGGAGCTTTTGTGTAGCAGAGTTTTCTTAAAGGAAGAAAAGGGACAGAGGAAGCTTCTGACACAGACATCAGAAGAGGGAAGGAGAGTGCCCCCTTGCTAGTGTTAGCAAGGGAGTTATATACTTTTTAAATTAGCTATTGTAATAAATCGAAAAAATGTCTCAAGGTTGTAAAGATCCTACCAGACCCACTCCCATAATTTACATTTTTAGAAAACAGGATTAGCCAGAACGTTTTTAGGAAGGAGAAACTGTCCTCAAGCAGGATACATTGTTGTTATATAATCCTTAGTACAGAGTTTAAACTGAGTTGTTTATTGTGTAATCATCAGTTCTGGGCCTAAAGAAAAAAACGTTTTATGTGACTAAGACTAAGGAATGTAAAGAAAGAAAAAGATGTTTGTGCTTTCCTCCTCCTTGAGAATTCCAGACCTCTACCTCCACTTTGAGAGCCCCAGACCTCTCTCTCCTCCTCGGGCACCCCGGACTCCCTATCAACCTGCCTAGGAATTGACTCCCAGACTTGTCTGGACAGATGGCCCAGTCTGCCCCACCACACGTCCCCCAGGCCCCCATCGCTGCCTCCCTTCCTCTCCATCCTCTTGCAGACAGAGTTCTAGTTCTCTGAAGGCCAGACTAGCTTCCTGAGGGCTCTCTGGGGTCAGCACCTTTGGTTCTGCATCCTGACTGATGTCACCCCATCCCTACCCCAGCCCCAGATCCGGTGGGCTTCCTCAGTCCTCTAGGAGGTCGAAGCCTCTCTTCAAGGGTGTGCCTGCCTGAGTGTGCTCAACACCAGCGGTCCACAGAGCTGGCTCCTGCCCCTGGCTCCCCTCTGCTGTGCCCAGCCATCCATTTCCTTTCACACCTCTCTGCTGAGTGACAGAGCTCATCAGTCTCCACAAGCCCACGGCGGAGGTACTAACGCAGCTGCCTGCCTACTGACAACAGCTGGAGGAAACACATGGGGCTCTTGTTACGGGGGGGAAGGACAGTCACATCAATAGAGATGTCCCAGGTTTTAGCAGAGGCGATGCCGGTACTGGGAGCTGGAGTGAAAACACCCATCTGTACTTAGAACTTGCATCTCCCTGTTTTTTATACACATTCTTTCAACAAAATTTTGTCTCATACTAGAAGAATCCTGAATATGCCAAAAGCAAAACAGCAGCAACCCAAACAAGGGACAGACACACACTTGCTGCTGCTAACATTCCACGCTGGGACACGCTCATTCAATATGCTCGTTGTTGTGGGCTGGGAAGGCTAAGCCTGTAGCAGGCAGAGGCTCCTTCATGAGGCACCAAAAACAGTTGACAAGGCTCAGGGGCTCACATCAGGCTCCTCGGGGTCAGCGGAGATGCCTCGGGGCTCCTGCTTATTGCTGAAGGAGGCTGGAAGACAGCAGCATCTGGGAGGTGACCGCTAAGCTCTTCTTCATCTCACCCCTCCCTGCAGCTCTGGTGGTCGGTGGGGGCGGGGGCGGGTGGCCGCGGTGAGCAGAGGAGGGGGCACGGCTGCTGTGTCCTGGCCTCAGAGAGAAACATGCCCACAGGCCGTGCTGGGCAAAGCTGCAAACGCAGCAGGTGCCTGAGGATGCCCCCCAAGCTCAGGCAAGGTCCCCACATGTCTGGGGTCAGCAAAGACGGGACAAGCGGTGCTGGGGAGAGGGGGAAGGTAACTGCAGACTCAGAACTCAGGAAGATGCAGAACTTTCCGGCCCAGGAATTTTCAAGCCTGTCTTCTGGCTACATTGAAATAAGGAGGTCCTTTGAACCAAGGGCTCTGTGTGCAATATGTTTGGTTGTGGTTGGAATGAAACCCACAGAGAAACAACCTAGTAATGTTGCCCCAGATTTCAGTTCAGTTGCTCAGTTGTGTCCGATTCTTTGCGACCCCATGAACTGCAGCACACCAGGCCTCCCTGTCCATCACCAACTCCTGGAGTTCACCCAGACTCACGTCCATCGAGTCAGTGATGCCATCCAGCCATCTCATCCTCTGTCGTCCCCTTCTCCTCCTCCTGCCCTCAATCTTTCCCAACATCAGGGTCTTTTCAAATTAGTCAGCTCTTCGCATCAGGTGGCCAAAGTATTGGAGTTTCAGCTTCAGCATCAGTCCTTCCAATGAACACCCAGGACTGATCTCCTTTAGGATGGGTTGGATCTTCTTGCAGTCCAAGGGACTCTCAAGAGTCTTCTCCAACACCACAGTTCAAAAGCATCAATTCTTCTGCGCTCAGCTTTCTTTATAGTCCAATTCTCACATCCATACATGACCATAGTATGGAAAACCATAGCCTTGACTAGACAGACCTTTGTTGGCAAAGTAATGTCTCTGCTTTTTAATATGCTGTCTAGGTTGCTCAATGGCAACCCACTCCAGTACAGTACTGTTGCCTGGAAAATCCCATGGGCAGAGGAGCCTGTTAGGCTGCAGTCCATGGGGTTGTGAAGAGTTGGACACGAATGAGTAATTCACTTTCACGCATTGGAGAAGGAAATGGCAACCCACTCCAGTGTTCTTGCCTGGAGAATCCCAGGGACAGGGGAGCCTAGTGGGCTGCCGTCTATGGGGTCACACAGAGTCAGACACGACTGAAGTGACTTAGCAGCAGCAGCAGGTTGGTCATAGCTTTTCTCCCAAGGAGCAAGCGTCTTTTAATTTCATGGCTGCAGTCACCATCTGCAGTGATTTTGGAACCCAGATTTGCCTGTTCATTTTTTGCCATATACACCATAATCCTTCTATTAAACTGGTATTGTTTTTGGTCTTATCAACCTGGGACCTGCCTCTGTTCTCTGGACCAGACTCAGCTGATTCTGATCTTCCTGAGATCAGCTGGAAGTCACAGGACACAGACAGGTGCCATCAGGGCGCTTCCCCCCTTCACTCTATCAGGTAAGCGTCTGCAGGGTCCCTCAGGATGGGCACTGCGGCAGCCGGTGGGCCATGGAGGGACAGCCGGGGCTGCCCCCCTGCAGCTGGCTCACCACAGGGGCTCTGCGAAGACAGTGGGCAGGGCCACCTCTCCTTGGTGCCCTCTGGTCTCAGCTGTGGACCCACGGGCACACGCAGGCTTGGCTCTGACACTCTCTGGGAAACTGAGGGCAGCTTGCGTGCCCTGTTCTTTCACGGGGACATAAACAAGCGGTGACGATTTCTACCCAGACGTGCCGGGAGGGACTTCACAGATGCTACCTCTGTCACCCACTGTGCGTTGAGGCACCCAGTCCCCAGGGAAGAGGTGCACAGGCCTGGGTTTCCTTTGCTCCCAGAAGAAGGAGACAGTTCCCAGGGCATCAATCCTGGCAGCATAAGAGGCGCCTCAGGTCCCCGGGGAGGGACTGTGGGATGTGATGTACTGGAGCGAGAGGTTTCTCCATAGAAGGAAGTTTTCCTCTTCCTGAGTCATTTGCCTCCAGCAGGACTCACTTCAGAACTGAACACGGAGCCACGTATCTGACGTCAAGGCTTCATTGTAACACAGTGTTGAATTGCGCCATACAAAGTTCAGAGGGTAGAGGCACCCTTTGCCCGAAGCAGAAATTCTGCCTCTTCCCCAAATGACGGCAGAAGCTCCGGATTTATAAACACTGTCTCTTTCTCCGTAGCCCCTCCCTTTGCTTTTGGCCACTTGCTGAGGACCAGAAGCAAAATTACATTTTAAAACCTACCATTAGCTTATGGATGCTGAGAAGATTTGTTAATCATGTCAGACTTTTTCCTTTCGTGATCAATACAGATCTAGCTTATCCTGAGAATAACAGTTACCCAATTACCTGCCTTCTAATCACAGCCTCCACGTTCTGTAACAATTCAGCTTGCTTCATTGATCAGGTAGCAGCTATTAAGTTGGCCTGTGGGCTCTTGCAGAACAGATTTAATCTGGCCTGCCGTGATTGACGGCCCCAGCCAAAGCCGGTGCCAGGTGGGCCGTAGCCGTGCACAGGCCCTCAGGGCCCTCGCAGCACGCCGGCAGCAAGGCCCTGTGTGGCGAAACGGACTCTACAAGTCCTCTCCAGTCTTCAGAGACGCCCATGTGTACGACGGAACAAATGTGTCCTAGAAACACCAAATTCCTGGTCCTCCTCTCCTTGAGAAACATTTCTAGAAGTGCACTTCTCAGGTGAAAGGGGTAGTTCCTTACACATCTGATGATTTGTCGATTGCAGAACAACAACAACAAAAACTAGAATATAAATTTCACCAAAAAATAACAGTGGGAAAATACTGAGTTCCCTTTGTAAATCCACTTCATAAACGGTAAATTTCTTAGGAATCACAATGTGATTCCATAATAATTTTATAGGAACCTTTAAAACAATTCCTATGTCTTCAAGCATTTATGTTCCTAAAATTTACTTAATGAATCTCTCATTTGGAAAAAAAATAAATGTTTAATTAAAATGGAACTGTAGACTGCAATTCATTCATAGAGAGTAATCACTTTCCCTGTCCTTGGGGATTGAATGATGACGCTAAAGGCTTTCTAATTACCAAGGAGAAAAAAAAAATCTGTTATCTCTGTCATTAGTTTTCACCTCAACCTTGCAAAAGAAGAAAATGCAATTAATTCATTTGCAGTAAGAATCCTGAAATTGTAAGTAGAAAGCCAAAAATATATCCAATATTTTATAGTGTGTAAGTGATGTACAATGTAAATATAAATTATTTATAAATGGATTGCATTGTACTTGCAACGAGGAACACTGAGCTCCTCGTCCAGGACCACGCAAGAAGGAAGGAGATAACTGAGTGTGAGGCGTTTTAGAAGCCAAGGGGGAGAGTTGGTGTCAGGATTTCCGCCTTGACTCCACATAAACCACCTAGGAAGCTGTGCAAAGGGAGCTCAGACCCAAAATATGTGCTTGAAAACGTTGACATACAAAATAGTAAAACATATAACAAGATGTTTTAAAGTCTGCTCTCTTACTCCAGAGCAGAGAATCAGGTCCACTGTTGTGGAATCATGCTTTAAGTCTTTCTCAAGCAACATCTGAGTTGGAGTCAGATGAAATGCCTGCACTTCCTTATCTGAAACCATAAATAACAACACACGGTGAATATTTATAAAATCACAATATTACAATATTCTTTACAAAACATTGAGTAATAATTACAGTTTTCTTTCTGTAAGTCAGCACCATGCAGCACAGTAGAGGCAGGTGGAAAGGCCGTGTGGCTCAGTCACCCGCCGTGGCCCACTCTGTGCGAGCCCTGGCTGCAGCCCGCCAGGCTCCTCTGTCCACGGGCTTCCCCAGCCCAGGAAACTGGAGTGGGTTGCCTTGCCCTCCTCCAGGGGATCTCCCCAACCCAGGGACTGAACCCAGGTCTCCTGCATTGCAGGTGGATTCTTTACCAGCTGAGACACCAGGAAGTCCATAAAGGCAACAGATAAAAAGAATATCTGAGAAACTAAATCGTGGAATTTCTAGATTTTACCTTCCT
Organism: Bubalus bubalis; assembly: GCF_019923935.1. Lineage (NCBI taxonomy): Eukaryota > Metazoa > Chordata > Mammalia > Artiodactyla > Bovidae > Bubalus > Bubalus bubalis. Next base: position 2,262,812 of record NC_059165.1, on the reverse strand, counting down.
AAGTCAGTCATGCTGCTCTGAGATAAACCACCCTGAAACAATAGACGTTGGAACTGACACACTTTTGCAGCTACTCTTCAAATATCAGAAATCCACCCTGGCTTGCTTGGATGTGGTATGAAGAACATCCTCGGATGGCGCCGTGCTGGGGTCCAGCCCCAGCTGATCCAGGGTATTCGAAGGGGAGACGGCGTCGGCGAGGATCAGGATACAATAGATTCAATTATATATTAATTAGAGATATAAAGAGTAATAGAATGAGGATAGCTCAGTAGGAAAATTCAGTGGAGAAAAGAGGCTGAGTAGCTTGGTTTACGCGGGAGACCAATAAAACTTCAAGACAAGAAGCTTGCACCACTTACGTAGGCCGCAGGTGTCCTTCCGTTCTCCTGAAGGAGAGGAGACACTGAGGCCTCCCCGGTCGGATCTTAGAAGCCCAGGCAAAATTAGTAAGCATGGCGGCTTCCACGCTCCAGATGGAGACTCAGCCAGAGTGAGAGAGAGAGAGAGACATGGGGAGACCAGTCTTTTGAGGAACTGATCCCAATTCTTTATTTTCCAGAGTCTGTTTTTATACACTGAGATGTTATACAAAAGTCACGCAGGGTCAGCAGTCCTGACTTTTATCAAAGTCAGGTGCTTCATACAAATGTATACAGAGGTCTTAGGGGTGTTACATCATCTTCTGGCCAGGGGGCCTGCTGACAATTTATGACCCTCTCCTTGTGACAGTGGTCAGTCAACCAGGACACTTATTTCTCCAGGGGTGATTATTTTTGAAACATACGCCACCTTCCAAAGGTACCAGATAAAGTTACATTCCTATAGGGTGAGGGTGTAGTGGGTTTTAATTAAGGAAAGAATTTGCTTAGCCTAAGGTCCAATGTGATTAATATCAAAGGTTAATACTTATTTCTTCTATATATTCATTAATGTGTATAAGGGCAGGGGATGTGGAGACTTAGCAGTAAACATTGGCTGAACAAATGAAAAACCCTTCACCAATACAATTTCTAATCAGCCCACTATACTTATACTAATAGTTTTCTAACTTCTCTAAAGAACCTGTTTTTAGAAGGTTAAAAGCATCTCGTGCCTCTCACGGTTGGGAGGCTGTGAGCAATCACATGTGGCCGGACAAGCCTGTCAGGCAGGCTAGAGAAGCTTCAGAGGAGTTTGTAGGTTGAAACACTCCTATCACGCCCAGGAATTATTATTAACTGGAGCTCTAAGTTAGCTCCTTCTCCGAAAGAGGTGGTGGGGGACAGCCCCCCGTAAAGTCAGAGGTGTAGGTGAGAGCACAAAGTAGTAAAGCAGGCAGGCTCTGGTTATGGGGGTAGATGCTCGAGGATTTCCAGGGGGACTCCTGAGGCTCGATCCCGCCTTTGCATACGTCGAGCCTCCTTCCTCACGACCTTTGCCACGGGTGGAGTGCCTCCTGCCGGCTCCCCGCAGCGCCGTCTTTAATAGACTGTCTCTAGGGTCTGTGCAGAGAAGGAAATGGCAACCCACTCCAGTGTTCTTGCCTGGAGAATCCCAGGGACAGGGGAACCTGGTGAGCTGCCATCTCTGGGGTCGCACAGAGTCGGGCACGACTGAAGCAACTTAGCAGCAGCAGGGTCTGTACACAAGACACTCTGCTTTTCCTTCCTCCCTTCCTTCACGATCGCCTTGGCCCTGGTTTCACCTTTCCTTCTGACAAGGGCATTTGCTTGAAGATGAAATTCACTAGGGCCAAGCACCTCAGCTTTTCTCAGGGGACACATCACTTTCTGAAGGAGCAGAATTGCTTTGTCCTTCCGAGTCTGACAGTCTCTGTTGTGAAGTCCCAGGAGGTGCTGTTTCAAGGTTGAAAGCACCTCCAAGCTGGGTGGGAGTGGGAACTTTTGAGTGCTTGCCTCAACTTTCCTGAGTCCCCCAGATTGGCATTTAACTCAGGACCCTCAAATGGAAAGACCCCTTTCTGTGTAGATGCTGCTGCTGCTGCTAAGTCACTTCAGTCGTGTCCGACTCTGTGCGACCCCATAGACGGCAGCCCACCGGGCTCCCCCATCCCTGGGATTCTCCAGGCAAGAACACTGGAGTGGGTTGCCATTTCCTTCTCCAATGCATGAAAGTGAAAAGTGAAAGTGAAGTCACTCAGTCATGTCCAACTCTAGCGAACCCATGGACTGCAGCCTACCAGGCTCCTCCATCCATGGGATTTTCCAGGTAAAAGTACTGGAGTGGGGTGCCATTGCCTTCTCCAGGAGATGATGCTAAGAAAGAGTAAAGGTGATTTTTCAAGGGTTTCCTGATAAGGAAGAATCGGAACCAGCTTCCCCTGCATTTGTCATGTCACAGAGTAGGTGCCCAGGCCTGGCTCTAGTAGGTGCTCGAAGAGTCGCCTGGATGAGTCTACTGTGCAGAAGAGCTGGGCTTTTATTGCCACGTCTGACAAGAGTCTCAGGGTCAGACCAGGACGCCCAGGCACCAGGGCTCCTAGGAGCTGGGGTGGAGATAGCCCCAGGCTCATCTGCTCTGCGCCGTTTGAATCGTTTCTTCGTGACAGAGTTCCAGGGTCCAGCAGGCAGAGGGGTCTTCTCACTGTTTCTGCTCCTCCTCCCGCCGCGGCTCTGTCCCGTTTCCTTCCCCTACCTTCACTCCAGTTTCCTTCCCCCCACAGACTCAGCTTGCGTAGACTTTGCTCCCTTCATGCAGGTGCCAAAGAATTGGTGCTTTGGAACTGTGGTGTTGGAATAGGCTCTTGAGAGTCCCTTGGACTGCAAGGAGATCCAACCAGTCCATCCTAAAGGAGATCAGTCCTGGGTGTTCATTGGAAGGACTGATGCTGAAGCTGAAACTCCAATATTTTGGCCACCTGATGCAAAGAGCTGACTGATTTGAAAAGACCCTAATGCTGGGAAAGATTAAAGGCAGGAGGAGAACGGGATGCACAGAGGATGAGATGGTTGGATGGCATCACCGACTCAATGGACATGGACTCCAGGAGTTGGTGATGGACAGGGAGGCCTGGTGTGCTGCAGTCCATGGGGTTGCAAAGAGTCGGACATGACTGAGCAACTGAACTGAACTAAACTGAAGAGAAGAGAGAAGGAGGCAAGACGGCAGAGGAGTAGGTGGACGAGGAGTCCATCTCTTTGTGGACACACCAGGAATAATCTCCAGATGCAGAAGATCTGGCGGAACACCCACTGAGAGTGGGCAGGAGTCCCTGACCTCCAGAAAGGGGTTTATAGATCCGTGCAGAATCCTGCAGGGCCTGGGGGAACTGATGCAGGGGTCGGATCCCCATGTGGGGCTGTCGTTTAGGGCAGAGGGGAGGCAGGGGGCCGTTAAGAGTGCAGCAGCTGACCTGTGACCCTGGGTGGACCGAGATCCACATGGACAGTCCCTGCCTCAGCTCTGCGGGCCCAGGACAGGGCCTGGGAGGGGCAGTGGGAGGGAGCTGGAGTGTGGGGATGGGGGAGCAACCCCAGGGTGAGGTCTGCTGCTGACTGTGGAAGAGAAGAGGGAGACGGCCCGAGGGGACGTGAGGGGGAGGTCTCGGGGGGCAGAGCCGGGCAGGCAGGGAGGCAAGATCACAGGCTGAGTCACACGCAGATCGTGGAGCATCACCATAGCCCCCCTCGCCCAACGCCAGTGTGGCAGCCGACCAGCAGAGACCCCAGAGAGGTGGCCCTATAAGTGCTTGAGGCGCCAAGCACGAGGGAAGGACCCCAGCCTGGGGGTGGGTTTGAGCACTGCTGCACCAACAAACACAGGCCAGCCCGGGGCTTCTGCACGCCCGCTGGCAGAGGCTCGAGAGAGGGCTCCAACAGAGCCGCGGCTCCTGGCCCGAGGCAGCCAGGGCTCCTGTGATGCAAGCGGCCATGCCACCCCGGCGGTCGACCCCATGGGGCAGAGCTGCCAGGGGCTAGAGAAAGCCCTAAGAGATGGCATCCCTGTACCGTGGCCACCAGCTCCCCTGCCTAGCTGGTGCTGCCCGGGCCTGATAATCCACACAGCTGTGCCGCGTCCACCCCCGTCCTCCCCGGGGCAGACCCAAGGCCTCCAGGGCAGCCTGTCCACCGTGGAAAACAGTCCAGAGATTCCTTAAAAAAATACCGTGTGTGTGCTCAGTCAGTTCAGTCATGTCCGACTGTTTGCGACCCCATGGACTGTAGCCTGCCAGGCTCCTCTGTCCATGAGACTCTCCAGGCAGGAATACTGGAGTGGGTTGCCACGCCCTCCTCCAGGGGATCTTCCTGACCTGGGGATCGAACCTGCATCTCATATCTCCTGCACTGGCGGGTGGGTTGTTTACCTGCATCTCATATCTCCTGCAGGGGCGGGTGGGTTGTTTACCTGCATCTCACATCTCCTGCAGGGGCGGGTGGGTTGTTTACCTGCATCTCATATCTCCTGCAGGGGCGGGTGGGCTGTTTACCTGCATCTCACATCTCCTGCACTGGTGGGTGGGTTGTTTACCTGCATCTCATATCTCCTGCAGGGGCGGGTGGGCTGTTTACCTGCATCTCACATCTCCTGCACGGGCGGGTGGGTTGTTTACCTGCATCTCATATCTCCTGCACGGGCGGGTGGGTTGTTTACCTGCTCTTGTATCTCCTGCACTGGCGGGTGGGTTGTTTACCTGCATCTCACATCTCCTGCACTGGCGGGTGGGTTGTTTAGCTGCATCTCATATCTCCTGCAGGGGCGGGTGGGCTGTTTACCTGCATCTCACATCTCCTGCAGGGGCGGGTGGGCTGTTTACCTGCATCTCGTATCTCCTGCACTGGCGGGTGGGCTGTTTACCTGCATCTCATATCTCCTGCAGGGGCGGGTGGGTTGTTTACCTGCATCTCGTATCTCCTGCAGGGGCGGGTGGGTTGTTTACCTGCATCTCGTATCTCCTGCAGGGGCGGGTGGGCTGTTTACCTGCATCTCGTATCTCCTGCAGGGGCGGGTGGGTTTTTTACCTGCATCTCGCATCTCCTGCAGGGGCGGGTGGGTTGTTTACCTGCTCTCACATCTCCTGCAGGGGCGGGTGGGCTGTTTACCTGCATCTCGTATCTCCTGCAGGGGCGGGTGGGCTGTTTACCTGCATCTCGTATCCCCTGCAGGAGCGGGTGGGTTGTTTACCTGCATCTCGCATCTCCTGCAGGGGCGGGTGGGCTGTTTACCTGCATCTCGCATCTCCTGCAGGGGCGGGTGGGTTGTTTACCTGCATCTCATATCTCCTGCAGGGGCGGGTGGGCTGTTTACCTGCATCTCATATCTCCTGCAGGGGCGGGTGGGTTGTTTACCTGCATCTCGCATCTCCTGCAGGGGCGGGTGGGTTGTTTACCTGCATCTCGCATCTCCTGCAGGGGCGGGTGGGTTGTTTACCTGCATCTCATATCTCCTGCAGGGGCGGGTGGGCTGTTTACCTGCATCTCGTATCTCCTGCAGGGGCAGGTGGGTTGTTTACCTGCATCTCGTATCTCCTGCAGGGGCGGGTGGGTTGTTTACCTGCATCTCGTATCTCCTGCAGGGGCGGGTGGGTTGTTTACCTGCATCTCGTATCTCCTGCAGGGGCGGGTGGGCTGTTTACCTGCATCTCGTATCTCCTGCAGGGGCGGGTGGGTTGTTTACCTGCATCTCGTATCTCCTGCAGGGGCGGGTGGGCTGTTTACCTGCATCTCACATCTCCTGCAGGGGCGGGTGGGCTGTTTACCTGCATCTCGTATCTCCTGCACTGGCGGGTGGGCTGTTTACCTGCATCTCATATCTCCTGCAGGGGCGGGTGGGTTGTTTACCTGCATCTCGTATCTCCTGCAGGGGCGGGTGGGCTGTTTACCTGCATCCCATATCTCCTGCAGGGGCGGGTGGGCTGTTTACCTGCATCTCGTATCTCCTGCAGGGGCGGGTGGGCTGTTTACCTGCATCCCATATCTCCTGCAGGGGCGGGTGGACTGTTTACCTGCATCTCGTATCTCCTGCAGGGGCGGGTGGGTTGTTTAGCTGCATCTCATATCTCCTGCAGGGGCGGGTGGGTTCTTTACCTGCATCTCGTATCTCCTGCACTGGCGGGTGGGTTGTTTACCTGCTCTCGTATCTCCTGCAGGGGCGGGTGGGTTGTTTACCTGCTCTCGTATCTCCTGCACTGGCGGGTGGGCTGTTTACCTGCATCTCATATCTCCTACAGGGGCGGGTGGGCTGTTTACCTGCATCTCGTATCCCCTGCAGGGGCGGGTGGGCTGTTTACCTGCATCTCACATCTCCTGCAGGTTCTTTACCACTAGAGCCACCCGGGAAGACACAAACTACCACACGACCCAGCAATGCCACTGTGGGACATATACTCTGAGAAAAGCAGAATTCAGAAAGACACAGGTACCGCGATGTTCAGTGCAGCACAGTTACAATAGCAGGACAGAGAAGCAACCTAGATGTCCATCGACAGACGAATGCATAGAGAGGCTGTGGTACACGTACGCAGTGGAACATTACTCAGCCATAAAAAAGGAATGCGTTTGAGTCCATGCTAATGAGGTGCTTGAACCTGGGGCTTATTATACATAGTAAGGTAAGCCAGAAAAAGAAACACAAATATTGCATATTAACACATATATATACAGAATCTAGAAAGATGGTTCTGATGATCCTATGTGCACGGCAGCGGTGGAGATGCACACACAGAGATCAGACTTGTGGGCACAGGAGGGGCAGGAAGGAGAAGGTGGGGTGAATGGAGACAGTGGCATGGAAGCTTACGCACTAACATACGTACAACAGAGAGCCTGCGGGGCTGCCGTGTGACGCAGGGAGCTCACGGCAGCACTCTGTGACAACCCAGGGGTGGGAGAGGGCGACCAGAGAGGGCACACGTACACCTACGGCCGATTCATGCCGATGTGCGGCAGAAACCAACACAACACTGTATAGCAAATGTCCTCCAATTAAAAACAATCAACTTTTTGTTTTTTTAAAAAAGAGAGAAACATCTGTGATTTTCTATTCCAGGGATTTCATGTTACCACGAGGAAATCAAGGCTCGGACAAATTACACGATTTGCCCAAAGCCACAGAGCTGGCAACATTTAGGATAGTCAGTGCTTGACTCCCGCGCACCAGACGCTCTTCAGTGGTTGACAGCCACCACGCAGCCTCACAACCACCTGTGAAGGAAGGACTTGCGCTGTGTGACCTTGACTAGGCTACAGTCAAGCATTAGACAATCAAATGCTAATCTAGGTGCTGCTATGAAGACATTTGGACATTTAATTAAATTCTGCAATCAGTTGACTTTGGTCAAGGAGACTGTCTTGGAAAAGCTGGATGGGTTTAAAAGCAAAGGCTTCTGCAGCTGCGCATGTGAAGCGTTTTGTTGAAGGTAAGATTTGAAGGAAGCTTCTGAGCCCCAGCTCAGCCCTAGGAGCCTGAGGTGGTGGTTCCTTCCCACTCCCTGCTCAACTGAAAGCAAAGGTGCCGGGCTTTCATCAGAGAGGGTCATGCTTTCCCCTGCAGTGTGGGGCTGGAGGAAGTCACGGTGGACTGGCATCTAAGTCTGCCTGTTGCATTTAAAGGGCAAAATATGACTTCTCCGCTGGGGGAAGGAGCAGGGAGGGCCAGCTGCGAAGGAAAGGTCTAACCCCACGGGGCCTGCCCCCCGACCTCCCAGGGGCCAGCTGCGATTCATGGGCAGAGGCATCCTTCAGCCCTGCCCAAGAGGGCCACCTGAAGAGGCAGAGGATGACAGAGGATGAGATGGCTGGATGGCATCACCCACTCAATGGACACGAGTGTGAGTAAACTCCGGGAGGCCTGGCGTGCTGTGGTCCGTGGGGTCGCAGACAGTCGGACACGACTGAGCGACTGAACTGACTGAACTGGACTGGAGGGGCAGAGCTCCCTCGGGATAAACAAAGTACAGGAACCACTGACGTTCAAGACACATCATGAGAGTAAGTCACCCGCCTTCCGGGGACTGTGCGGGACAGTTCCGGATGCAGGGGTCCAGGAGGGAGGGCCTCTAGCCCCTGCAGGAGTCAGCAGTAATACGCGCCGGGCCACGTGTGAGACGGTGGCCCTCATCACAGAGCCACAGGGGAGACGTCTCCCCACCGAGAGGGGAATGCAGAGAAGAGCGCCTTCAGCGGGGAGGGGCCAGTCACGACCCGGGCTGCTCTCTGCTCGCAGCGTCCGTCCAGGGGCTGCCTCGATTTTAGACCAAGGTCATAGTTTCGATTGTTCAGGGTCTGGGCTCATAGTCTCTACATAATTCCTGTGCAGAAACAGACCGTGTGGGGGATTTGTCTGACATGAGCGTGCCCAGGAAAGTCACGTGAGCCCTGCTCCAGGGAAGGAACTGGCCCTACTGAATAACCTTAAATGGAAACAAAGATAAAGTGTGTTTGTGTTTTTAATACAATGAGACACTTGTCTGAGACAAGTCTGCTCCGTGTACTCTTTGCATACGTTGCAGCATTTCCTTAAAGTTTGACAACCTCGATGCCCCAGAATAGGAGGCCTTCTTCTCCAGAGAATACAGCACTGTTTCATCTTCTTTGAGGGTTCTTTGCCGTCTTTGGTGATTCAGCTGCAAACTCAGATATCTGTTTCTTTCTTTGAAGTGACTCATTATCTTGGGAGTGACTCTGTTGATTGTCAATGCAAGCAAACAAGCCCGTCTTCTTTATCCTTCTCCTTCTGACAGAGCTTTCGTCTCCCCCAGTCCCTCAGCTGTCACTCCTGCAGCACCGCTACACTCTCAGCCTCTTCATTCCCAGGACTATTTCTGGCCCCCGATCCTGAAGGCAGTGCCTCTCTGCTCCGCAGGAACTGGCCCCACAGTGGGTCTGAACACAGACCAAGTTCACTCTGTTCCAAGAGGAGTAAGAGCGGGAGATTTTTTGTTTGTCTTTTAATTAACACATATGTAGAGGGAGATTTTTATGTAATTATACTCAGGCACTGGAGAAGGGAATGGCAGCCCACCCCAGTGTTCCTGCCTGCGGAACAGGGCCACCAAGAGTCAGAGACGATGGCGTGCCCTCACCACTCGAGCAAGACGACTAAGGCAAGAAGGCTGCTCCCGGAGCTGAAACCCACACAGCTGTACTTGCGGGCGCACCTCCGATGTCCGGGCCTCGCCGCCCTCAAAGGCTGCTCTTCCATCTCCTCTCTCTTCTCTCTCCCCTTCCCCCACTCCCTGTAAAGCAAGCCTCTATCACACTGTGGGAAGTCTTTCCTCTCCCCTCTGCAAGAAGCCTCCTGCCCGTCTCCGGTGACGACGCACCCACTCTGCTGACCACGTTTCATGGGGCACTTGCTGAGAAGGATGAGGCCCGCTTCGCATCCATAAAGGGAGACAGTTGCAAACGTGTGAACAGAGCACAGTGGGCAGAGCAGTGGGCAGACCAGGGTCCTGGATCTTCAGTGCAACCGCCTTAAACACCTGCTCTCCCTCACCTTCCGAAGGCCTGGAAGAAAGGAAGGTAAAGCAGGGCAAACCCCAAATCCGACAGAAAGCCAAATCAGTTCAGTTCAGTTGCTCAGTCGTGTCCGACTCTCTGTGACCGCATGAACCACAGCACACCAGGCCTCTGTGTCCATCACCAACTCCCGGAGTTTACCCAAACTCGTGTCCATCGAGTCGGTGATGCCATCCAAGCATCTCACCCTCTGTTGTCCCCTTCTCCTGCCTTCAGTCTTTCCCAGCATCAGGGTCTTTCCCAGTGAGTCAGCTCTTTGCATCAGGTTGCCAAAATATTGGAGCTTCAGCTTCAGTCCTTCCAATGAACACCCAGGACTGATCTCCTTTCTGTTAACTCAAGCAGCAAAAGAAAGCGAGTGTACAGGGTTATATATTTGGAAAGGCCTCTTTGCATTCAAAATTGTGCCCCCTACACATAACCAGCAAAACTGAATTTAGGTTACATGGATGAGAAGCAGTGTCTAACTGAGAGGTCACAGTGCGTGAGGAACGCGCGTTCATCAGGAGGTCACAGCTGCGTTCTCTGCTTGTTGTGAGAGGACAACACGAGGGTGCAGGTAAGAACACGATGCCCAGAGCCGCGCTCAGGCTCCCATCCCAGAGCCGCGCTCAGGCTCCCGACCCGTCAGCCTTTGGGAATTCCACCAAGTTCTCCCAAAGTGGCTCCTTTCTAAGAAAATTGCCTTGCTGTTTACACGAGCTCCTTCTCTCCCTGACGCTTCCTGTTGGCAATCACTGTCACAGAACATCACGTTTTCCTCCCCCAACTCAAGCCCAGGTCAGAAGCAGGCTGCAGACAAGTGACACAGTCAGTCAAGACAGAAATTTCTAGCTGAGTTTCCTGGCTCACAGCAACCTAAGACAATCCATGACCCTAAAAAATGACCCTGGACTCTTGACTAGAGACCTCCCTTTCCATTCATCTTGTTTTCCCAGAGTTTTCAGTCTATACCATGAATGACCTTGAGTGGAAATCACTGCAAAGAGCCTGAAGCAAGCTGGTTTCCGCATTGCTCACAGCCAATCTGCAATCACCCTGACAGATGTCATCTATTACTGAACGAGCGTGTCTCCACAAGGACGTGGGCTCCCAGGGTGAGGGGTGAGCAGACTGGCAGTTGGGAGGGTGGAGCTGGCGCTGGGTCCCTGGTGGGCAGACCAGCTCCGCTGCCCATCGTAGGCTCTGTGGACACACGGCCTCAGGAGACTCACGAGCAGTGGGCACTCCTGTCCTGGCTCTTTAAGGCGGGGACTGCCCAGACAGAGACAGAGGAGAGAGGACCCCACACCCACTCTAGAAAAGGGGCCCCTTTACCATCTCTCAGATTCCCCCGAGGTGGGACCCAACCTGGTGACTCTCCCGCCCCGTCTGCGCCTCACCCCACCCTGAAGTCCTCAGTGTGTATTAAGGCTAGGTTACCAAGGTCTCATCTGCACACAGGAAAGCCCACGCCACGCCCATCCCCAGCACCTGCAAGGTTCTGATCTGTCTTCTGCTCCTACGGTTTTGCCTTTTTCAGAATGCCGCTTAGTATCTGAGTCCTTTCACTTGAAGGATGCTGGGAAGACTCGTCCATGCTGTCCTGCTTGTCAGCATTCCGTGTCTTCTGATTGCAGAGACGTGTTTCACTGAGTGGACGTTCCACGGTTTATGAGTTTACAGCTGACGAACAGTTTGGTTCTTCCCAGCGTGGGGCCACTGTGACTAAAGCTGCCTTGCCGGTCTTTCGGGGGACACGTGTGTTTAGCTCTTTCTCTTGGGTAATAACTCAGGAGTAGAGTTGCTGGGTCATGTGCTAAGTGTACGTTGATTTTGCAAGAACTTGCTCACTGGCTTCCGAAGTGGCTGGACCAGTTCGCGTTCCCGTCAGCAGCCCTGGTCACGTCACATAGCTGCCAGAGCGAGGTATGTTCATTTAAACAGGTCTGGACACATAAGTGTGTGTCCTGTGGCACAGAGAAGTGGGGAGGACAGACACCAGCTCCTTAGCTTCCTCCGGCTGAGGCAGCCTCCTCGGGGGCTCTGTGCCGTGGGCTGCGTGTTTGTGTCCTCCCACAGGCTACATACTGAAATCCTAGTGCCCAGTTTGGTGGTATTAGGAGGCAGTATTGAGAGGTAGAACTCCCATGCATGGAAATCGTGCTTATAAAAAAGAGACCCCACACAGCTCTGCAGTCCCCCTGCCTCGGAGGCCCAGTGAGAAGTTGGCCGTCTGCAGCCTGCGAGCGGAACCTCACCAGACTCTCTGTGTGTTGGTGCCACAATCTCGGACCCCCGACCTCCAAAACTGCAGGAAATAAATGCTTGTGTTTATAAGCCACCCGGTTCATGCCCAACGCTTTGCAACCCCATGGACGGTAGCCCATCAGGCTCCTGTGTCCATGGGATTCTCCAGCTAAGAAGACTGGAGTGGGTTGCCTTTCTCTTCTCCAGGGGACCTTCCCAACCCAGGGACTGAACCCGGGTCTCCCGCATCGTAGGCAGATTCTTTACTGTCTGAGCCCCCAGGGAGGCCCCATAAGCTGCCCAGGGTACGGTGATTTTCTCACAGCAGCCTGAATGGACTAAGACAGGCTCTTTTCTCTCCATTTGGGGAGCTGGTTCCCATCACTCTGGGGGCCCAAGATGCAGACACACTCCGTCCACACCACTGGCATCTCCCCTGCACACCACGGCTGTCCTCTGTCAGCCTGAGCACTTCCTCTCCTTGCCGCCAGTGCCTGAACAGCAGGAAGCGGCCACAACCAGGAAAGACGGGGAGCTGATGGGCTGGCATCACGGCGCCCTCGCGGCCCTCCACCGAGGCGAACGGCTGACGGGTGTGCCACGCTGTCCCCAGGACCCCAGCAGGCCTGAGCCTTGGCCCCCACTGGTAACAGGCATGCTGCACGCCCTTCAGGCCTCTTTCTCCTCCCTTTCATGCCCCCACTTCCTGCTGCCTCCTGTGTCAGCCATCAGATAGCCTCCTTGCATTTAAGTTTGTCTCAGGGTCAGCTACAGGAGGAACCCAAATGAAGACAGCTTTTCTTTTTGCATTCTTTGGGACAGCCCTGCCCTATGTCTAGAGGGCAAGCCAAGTCCTTCTCAGAGGAAGCCCCGGCCGACACCAACGAGACAGACTCTGGCGGCCCGGCATTAGGCTCCTAAGAGTCATCCGCTCCGAGCTCTCTGGACTCTCTCATCCACCACGCTTCCAGGAGACTCCAGGTCTAGTTATTTCTAAAATTCAGTACTAAATATAATTGCACTTAAGAGCATTCGCTGGGTCTGGTATGATGTGTTCACACCAAGCCAGGTAGCTTCTGAGTCTCCAACCTGAGAGGCTATGGACAGACCACATTTAGATCAAACCATCAATGACCTTCACCACAGCGCAAACCAAAGCAACAGTTTACATATGCGGGATTCACCCAAGTACCTTCATAAACCCAGTAGCTGGGAATATTTTACCTACTGGACTGGCGGAATGCTTTAAGAAAATTAGAAGTTTTGCAATGAGAGTCAGTCTAGTATCAGACCAAACTTACTCTGAAGGATCCACTTTAGGAGCTCAGGTCACTTTCAATACAGTGAAACTGCCCTCTCTACTGGCCTATGTCATGTTTAAATCCATGAAGCAACAGGACCCAGCTCTGACATTATTTGTAGGTACAAAAACACAGTGTTCTTAAAAGAATTAGGAAAGCCTTGCTGAGCTTCAGGAGGAAAGTCTGCTCTTGGAAAATGGAAATCAATATCTGGTGAACACGCGACACTCTGAGAAGTAAGGCAGGTTCTATGCGAGTGAAAGAAGCTTGTGCACACGATCCGTGAAGCCAGCCCCTGACAGGAGAGCTGGGGCGGCCGCACCCACGGTGCGGCGAGAACCGCGCTGACATGCGGGGCAGGGCCCAGGCTGCTTGGAGGGAGGCTATTTACTGCACATGCTTACTCCTGGGGGGAGGTGAGATGCGTCCAAGGGCTTCCCAGGTGGTGCTAGCGGTAAAGAACCTGCCTGTCAATGCAGGAGATGCAAGACATGCGGGTTCCATCCCTGGGCGGGGAAGACCCCCTGGAGGAGGGCATGGTGGCCCACTCCAGTATTCCTGCCTGGAACATCCCATGGACAGAGAGGAGCCTGGCGGGCTACAGTCCATGGGGCCACAAAGGTTTGGACACGACTGAAGCGACTTAGCATGCGCACATGCAAGGAGCATCCAAAGCTCACAAGACTTAAACAACACGCAGGAATATGAATCCCAGGACTAAGTAGAGCCCCGATTTGGATGTTTCCAGGAGATCCTGTCCCACCTGCATTTTCTGCACTTCTCTTTGAAAATTAAACTGGTAACCCTGATGTAACTAACAGCAATGCTCACCCATATCTTGCTCAGGCTCAGGCCTTTGTTGGTCAGCAGCGAGCTCTCCTGAAATCACAGACTCTGAGATTGGGTCAAACTAACTTATGTTTCTGTAAATGTCTTGCTTGGAGATGGTTTGTTTTTAAAACAATTAAAGGCGGAGTGGATGCAATAGATCTTTAGAAGAAATAAAAAGTACCCAGGATAATTAAAATCAATTGGATAATGCTAATGTGGAAATGGCTTTCAGAAACGGTTAGAGTGGTTTATCATAATATTACTCACGGAATCTCTGAGAACATTAAGAAAATGTTACACATGGGTTAGAACAGAGGGAATCTTTTCTTGCATATGACGTCAGATGATGGGCCATTTCTCCCAGATTTGTTTAATGGCTCCAGCGTTCAAGGTCCTACTTAAAGGTGATGCTTGAGCTTCTTGAATGAGATGGAGCAGTCAGAAACCTTTCCTTGCGCTTGTTTGCTGGACTTCAGCAAAAGGCCAGAACCATTTACCATATGGTCTTAACACCCCAGCAGGGCTCAGGGCCTGTGGTACTGACTGTTCCCTTCCTCTCCTGTGCCGTCAACTGGTCCTTGCGGCTGGCTCCTTTCCATTAACATCTGACACTGAAACGTGTTCCATTTGTCCTCGTCTTAAAATTTAAACGCCTCCTCTTACACTTGCTTTGCACAATCGGGTTTCTTATACCTACCAGCTGTGATGCTTACCGCTCACTCATTCTGCAACCCACACGCAGCTAGACATGAGTTCTATGAACACTGCTCTTGCCAGATCAGGAACGGCCCCTTCATCATTGAGTCCAGTGGACACCTTTCAGTCCACGTTTCCCTTGACCTCCGTCAACTTCTCCTGCTGTTGTCCTCCCAGGGATTCCACCAGGATGGAGCAGAGGCTGGCACACTGAGGAGGCAGCACCCTGCGATGCCAGGTGGGATCACAGGAGGTGGGAGGGCGAGGGAAGTGGGAGCTAGGAGCGTCTCAGGGTTCAGAGTCCGGGACACGCATCGCCCCCTTCTCTAAGGGTTCAGAGTCCGGGACACGCATCGCCCCCTTCTCTAAGGGTTCAGAGTCATGGGACATGCATCGCCCCTTTCACAGTTCTGCCCACACTGATGCTAGAAATGCCCCAGCACCCTGTGCTATCTGCTGCAGGGTGGAAGAAGCGAGACTGGCTTTGCAGCACTTTTCCTCCTTAAAATTCACCCATTCGAGTAAGGATGACAGTTTCCCAGCAACATGCAAAAACCAGGGCCTCAGCCTTTTCTCTGAGTTTCTGGTTAGTTTATCAAGCGTAATCTGCTGAAGTGTGACCAAACACTGTTGCTTTTTAACGGATGGAACCGGGCAGGTTAGCGGCCATCTGCGTTTGCCCCTCCTTCTACCTTTCGTCACATGGCCTTCCTCTACTCGCCCCACTATCGGCCTCATGAATTTCTACAAACAGTCACAACTTCATTTACAAACCACGCCATCACTCTTGGCAATGTATTGTCTGCACATGACTCTGTGGCCGTTAGTTCTATCCAGGGAGCTTTCTGCAGTACGTGGAATGACAGTCGTGAATTTGCTTTCTTTACAGTTTGCTTTTGTTGTTTAATGTCCTATGCAGCGCATGGACACACGAGGCCATAAATGTCGGCCTTCACGGCCTCCTTCGACCCCCTCCTAAGCCATCTCGCGACGGCCTAGTTTGCGCAGCGTCTCCTGTTGGGCGGCTCTCTCCGCTAGAAAGGCGCTTGTGCACATCGTGGTGCTCAAGACGTGCTTTGCTAGAGCTGCAGTCTCGCTCGGCCTCCAGCAACGCTCCTTCTTCTTTCCTGAGTCTTATCTCTGGGCTGACCTGAGAACATCTGCGGACTGGGCTAGAGCACGGCGTGTTTACAGAGCTGATTGCTCCCCTTGATGGTTGTTGCAGTGAGTGGAGACATGTCCTGCCTTCAGTGCGGGCGGGCACCTCAAAGCACCCCGTCTCTTCTCTCACAGTAAAGGAAAATGGCTTTTACTCTGATCAAAATAAAAACCCCGAAGTCTTTACAACAGTGCCGTTGCTGTGCAGACCTGCAGCTCTTCACGCTGCTCACCACCTCCCTGCTGCTCCGCAGACACTCGCAGACGCCCCCCTGCTGCTCCGCAGACACTCGCAGACACCCCTGGCGCCTCTGATCTCACCCCCCACTGCCTGTACCGGTATTCCCCCCGCGTCCCCCGGGGCCCCCCATCACCTCCGCCAATCTGCTCTGACGCCGCCTGAGCCCTCACTACTCATACACTGTGGCACAGGGTTCCTGATGCCTTGGATTCTTGCTCCAGCCTTTGGTCCATCACAAACAGCGTAATTTACTTATTTACTAAGTTCACAGCTTATTGTCCATCAACCCCCATGCCTCACCACGAGGGCAGGGGTGTTTTCCTCTTCATGTCTTCCAACTACTGAGAAAATGCCAAGCCCGTTGTTGTTCAGTTGCTCAGTCGTGTCCGACTCTGAGACCCCATGGACTGCAGCACGCCAGGCCTCCCTGTCCATCACCAACTCCCGGACTTCACTCAGGCTCATGTCCATCAAGTCAGCGATGCCATCCAGCCATCCCATCCTCTGCCGTCCCCTTCTCCTCCTGCCCCCAATCCCTCCCAGCATCAGAGTCTTTTCCAATGAGTCAACTCTTCGCATGAAGTGTCCAGAGTATTGGAGTTTCAGCTTCAACATCAGTCCTTCCAATGAACACCCAGGACTGATCTCCTTTAGGATGGACTGGTTGGATCTCCCTGCAGTCCAAGGGACTCTCAAGAGTCACCTCCAACACCACAGTTCAAAAGCATCAATTCTTTGGTGCTCAGCTTTCTTTACAGTCAAACTCTCACATCCATACATGACCACTGGAAAAACCATAGCTTGACTATATGGATGAATAAATAAATGAAAGTGAGGTGATTATAAAGAAGTAATTATCAGCAAGCTTCAGCTGGTTGTCTTTGCGTTTTCAGAGAAAATGTCTACAGCTCTATTTACTACCTTCACGCTTTTCGTATCTCAATGGGAAATTAGCCCTTAGAAAAGAGATTTAAGAGGTTCGATACCCAGAAGCAATAATGCTGATGAAGGAGCGGGTGGTGGTGGGTTTGGGAAGGAGGAGTTGGAGGGTAGGGGCCAGGAGACAGTGCAGGGCCCGCACAGGAGGTGACCCGTTCAAAACGGACCCCTGGTTTCCTGTTGGAAAGGCCCCCTCGGGGACGTTTTCTGGGGCTGCAGCATTTCCCTTGAGCTGCGGTGGGCTTCAGTCCCGCTCACGGAGTGAGCAGGAAGGCCAGGAGACCTTGTAAACGCCCTCAGTCCAGGGAAGGGGCGCCTCGCGGAAGCGAGCCTGCGCTGTGGTATCGACAAGCGCTCGTCCAGGGGCTGCCCTCGGCCCTCGGTGCTCTGGGCTGGAGCCCCAGTCTCAGCTGCCCGGGGCTGAGGGCAGCAACCGCGCTGGGCCGGGGAGTGGGCCAACCTTCCCGCCGCGGCTTGTCCGTGCCGGGCCCGCGTCGGGTCGTGGGAAACAGGAGACGCAGCAATTGCCTCCTGGAGCTTCTCCCCGAGGGAGAGGACAGGAGCGCGCGGAGCAGCGAGGTGCCCACCACACGCGATGGAGGCGATGGAGGGCTCGGGCTGAGCGCCCAGAGCCTGCCTCCAGCTGGGAGAAAGGGCTACCAGAGCAGGAGAGGAGGCAGGAGCTCAGCGGGCACCGGGGAGTCCCTTCCCGCAGAGGAGACACTGGCAAGGGAAACTAAGGCCGACTTTCCACACAGCAAAATACGAGGCATCCTTCAGGAGCAAAACAGGGAAATCAGGGCAGGGAGGAAAGTCACGTGTAAACTGGGGAAGATCCGGAGTCCAGTCTCAGGGCTGAGCTTTATTCCGGCAGCGATGACAAGTCTCAGGCTGTTTCTTAGCAGGGGTTTAAGTGGACAGAGGCCGTCCTCCCTTAGATCCTGAGAAGGAAGACGGAAGGGAACCCGCTGGGAAGGAGGCTGCACCATTCTGCACTGTTCCTGGCTCCAGCTACCAGGACAGATGTCAGAGTTCAGAAGGCAGGAGGGAACATCACAGAAGCCCAGGAGACCGCCCCCTGCCCCATGGTCACAAAGCCCAGGCCTTTCTCCCGCTCTCCCTGCAGCAGGAGGCCACAGATCACAAGGACGCAGGAAGTACCTCTAGGCCCTGGAGAAATGGCCCTCATGGATCTGAAATTTATCTTCCCTAGATTTTCTACCTCAAATTGTTTCTGCCAGCCTGCCAATTTCTTTTTCTGGCTTTACATTAAGTCAAATTGTTGATTTTTTTTTAAAATACAACCTTTAAAAGGAAACATAATAGACACACAGAGTGAAAAATAAGCAGAAGGGAGCTGTAAATCATATTTCTAAAGGCAGTAAGATGGAATAGTCACATTCATTTCAGAATCCTGGTCACAGAGGCATCATCGAGCATCTGATTAGACTGTCCTCTTTAAGAAATAAATCTAGATGACGATGGTTTTGTGGCTCTCTGTGTATGTCATCGTGGGCCTGACTTCTTCAGGGGTTACAGGGCACTAGTAGAAAAACTGCTTTAAAAATAACTCGCTGTCATTTTTCAATTTCCAAATAAAACTGGTTACTGGGCTCAGAAAGCACTGCACAAGAGATAAATCATTTCTAAGGAACATTGAGCTACTATTAAATTTTTTTTTTATGTGGTAGACATTCTCACTTTAAAGATAAATATATACTTTACAAATTAAAGTATAGCAGAAGCATTTGTTCTCCGTGTTGACAAGAAAACAGGCCGAAAGGAGCATGCCGTCTGTCTCCTGCCGCGTGTTGGTATGCCCATCCCTTTGTACGCACCTCCACGCCTCGACATACATTACGTATTAATAACAGACAGTGTGACAGATGCTCCTGTTTCTGCTGCTTTTGGAAAAATTTAACAGATTGGATTTAGCTGTTCTGTGATTATACTGTCTCCTGTTGAGCAACCACCGTAGACCAAGGCTGCTCTCCGAGGAGCTGGAGCAAAGCGCCAATGGTGACTTTCTACACTGCCCGAGGGCACCTGCCGTGCAGCTGGGGTGTAATGCTGGGAAGGTTGTCTTTGTCAGTTCAGGCGCTGTAACCCAATGCCACAGGCCAGTGGCGTGTAAACAGGAGGAATGTCCTTCTCACCATTCCTGGAGGCTGGAAAGCCTGAGGTCAGGGCTCTGGCAGATTTGAGTCTGGAGGGATCCCATTTCCTGGCTCATAAGCAGCCTCCTATCGCCGTGTCCTCATGGAGTAGAAGCAGGGAAGAGAGCTCGGTGGGATTTCTTTTGTAAGGGCACCAACTCCACTTGCAAGGGCCCCACCTCCTGGCCTCCGCACCTCCCAAAGCCCCCATCTCCAAGTACCAATGCGAGGATGAGGTTTCAACATGTGAGCCTGGGGAGATACAGCCAGTTAGCCTATAGAAAAGGCATAGGAGCTTTGCTTGGCCTCCTTAACTTTTTTGTTCCCTCTTCTATGAAAACCAGTCTGGCCTTAAAGAGCATCTTTGTTTTTTAAATGTCTATAGATTTTGATTAACAAACATGTGCAGAAATACCTTCATTCTTAATTAAAAATAAAATTGTGTGTCTGCATGTTGGCATGCTCAGGCGTGCACACACACACAGACACAGACACAGACACACACACACAGAGACACACACACACAGAGACACACACACACAGACACACACACACAGAGACACACACACAGACACAGACACACACAGACACAGACACACACACACACACACGGATGCTGAGATTGCCTTTTCCTTAAAGATTTATACCTAAAATTCACAGAACCAACCGAGTACTTGAGGGAAAAATCCAATTTGAATGTGCAGAAATGCCTCATTCTTAATCATACCCAAACACACACGAGGTGGCTAAGATTGCATTTTCCTAAAGATATTTAGCCAAAGTTCCCGTCCCAGGGCCAGAGGTGAAATCGTTCCAGTGTGCCTTCAATCAGTCTCCACACTTGTTTCAGTAACTCCACTCAACTCCACTCACACACATCTTTGTCTTTTTACAGTACGTTTTTGGAGTGTTTTCAATTAGTTGAGAAGCAAAGCTAAAAAGCTGTATTGTTTTAATACAATTCCCAGGCAGAAGCACAGGAAATGTCTATTGCTGAAGATTTATAGACCTGGTTTGACAACTTTGCCTCTCCACAATGTGGAGAAAACATTTTACAATGTGTTACGGGATTCAGGCTCATCATGTAGCATTAAAGCATTTATTAGCTTACACCGAGGGTTCTCTGTTTACGCTCAATCATAGTTTTATTTCCTTTCAGTATAAACACCGCTGATGAGCTGTAATGCATCCTGCAGTGAAGGCTGACACTCCCGGCTTCTCTTCCACATTGTCTGACCTTTTAGGCATTTGCTGAATCCCTCTGTGCTGCAGGTCTTGAACAGCCGTTCCTGCGGCATGATGAATCCAACCAATGCTGTGTCCTGGAGGAGAGGGAGGCACCGTGTTCCAGGAGAGGAGAAGGAATGAAGGAGCACAGGCCATCGGAGGTGTGCGTGTCACTGGGAGTATCATGGAAGAAAATTGCAGCCCCCACAAGCATGGCCTCCAGGGGACCACGTTCTAAACACCCTCACCACTCCAGGCAGTGTCCGAAGAGTCTAGAAACTCTGGCACGTGACGCTAAAGACGGTGCCGGGGGGCCCTCTCTGCCCCCCGCCCACCATCACAGTGGCCAGTGGGAGAGGAGGGAGAAAACTGGTCTCGCGCTGCGGGGCCCTCTCTGCTCCCCCACCATCACAGTGGCCAGTGGGAGAGGAGGGAGAAAACTGGTCTCACGCTGCGGGGCCCTCTCTGCTCCCCCCACCATCACAGTGGCCAGTGGGAGAGGAGGGAGAAAACTGGTCTCGCGCTGCGGGGCCCTCTCTGCTCCCCCCACCATCACAGTGGCCAGTGGGAGAGGAGGGAGAAAACTGGTCTCGCGCTGCCCCTGGAACAGAGTCAGGATCAGAGTGGGAGAGGCAGGCGGGGCTGAGGCTCGCCGTCCGACGTTAGGACGCAACCTGGGCCTGGACCTGTCCTCCGGAGGGAGCTCCCTGGCACTGACATTTCCAAGGGGATCCCCAGATGCTCTTTTCTGCTGGTCAGCGGTTCATGGTGCTGACCCTACTTTGGAATCATTTAAAGACATTGTTTCAAACTAAGGATTCCTGGGCCCTAAACCAGACTTACTGATCAGAATACCCAAGGGCTAGGCCCTAAATACTTGTCCTTTCACAAACTCCCCAGGTGGGTCAGACGTGCGGCCAACATTGGGAGCTACTTGTAACGACACTAAGACGCCATTCCAAACCAAACCCCTACTCACATATCCACAACGCTAGGGCAGCAGCGGCAAGAAGAAGCGCTTTGTCACCAGGCACCCGCTTCTCTTTCCCTGCCTGAACTCTGCTTTCCTTGGTCTTGGGCCACTCAGGATCTCTTGTAGGGGAGGCAGACTGACAGTGTGCACAAAGCCCCTTCCAAGCAAGACTTCAGCTCAGTGGCTCAGTCCGACTCTTTGCGACCCCATGAATCGCAGCACACCAGGCCTCCCTGTCCGTCACCAACTTCTGGAGTTCACTCAGACTCACGTCCATCGAGCCAGTGATGCCATCCAGCCATCTCATCCTCTGTCGTCCCCTTCTCCTCCTGCCCCCAATCTCTCCCAGCATCAGGGTAGGAGGGGCAAAATTGTGTTTAGAATCAAACCCTATACCTGCCAGAAATGCTCAGAATATTTATTTGCCAAAAAATCTTGTATTTTCCATAACATGAATAAAGGCATGAAATGAAGCAGGAAGGTATTTTTAGGGAATTGTGTGCTGTTAACCTACAGTCATCTGAAAATTTATTTTCTTAATGAAGGTAAACAGCTGGCCTCAGTTCCTCCTGAGAATAGTGTAAGACAAACAAGTTTGCCTTAGACATGAAGGCAAGCACCTTTTCACTGAAGGTCCTAACACCTGGAATATGTTTCTGAGAGCACACGCATTCCTTGTAGGAATTTCTGGAAAACATGTGGGTTCCTATGTGCCTGAGAGGACTGCGTTTTGTCTACCAGTCAGAGGCTCTTGCAGCCCTAAACCATGTGTTAACTTTAAGCCCCCAGTGCACCTGCAGCTTTGGCTGCTTTCTCAGGTATAGCTTCAGAGTCTCTCCAGGAGAAGTGAGTCTGCATCTGATGGGGCCTGTAACCAGTGGCAGGGCCCAGGGCCTGGCTCTAATTTTCACAAGCTTTACTTGCATTGTTTCTCTTTGAAACCAGGGCACAAGAAGGTGCTGGACTTCTGTAATTGCTTTGTTTATTCATTTATTACCTTAACTTTCTTTTTCATGATGAGAGAATTAAATTTGTTTGATTGGTCAAGGATCTTATCATCGATGCCTAGAACCTTGGCTGAATGAGCAAATCAGCAAAATGATTCATTTGAAAGCTGGGAGATCAGCGGCCAACTTACGGGCGCTTCTTACTTTCCTTGCACAGACTTGGCTTGCACTAGGTCGGCCTGGCCAAACGCAAGGTCCCATGCCCTCCGGAGAGTGACCCCCTGGGACCCTGACGCTCCCAGAGCAAGGAGCGCCTTAGAGCTGGGGTCTGTGAGCCGTACTTGCTCGGGGGGAGGTCACTTGGTGGAGGTCATTAGCCAAAGGACACTGAATACCATCCTGCAGGAAGCTGGGAAGGTGGAAAGGAAACGTAAGCGGTGTGCAAAGTGAGGAAGGGCTGTTCACTATGAAAAATACCTGGGTTCTGCACGGAGTGTCCGAGAAGCTCCACGCTGTGAAATCAGGGAAGTGTTCACTGAACTAGGGCCAGTGGAAAACAATTTCCCAGGTCAACCAATAATAGATCTTTTCATCTCCACATTTTGCTTTTCTTTCATCTTTATCGGTAACATTCTCCTCTTTGGACACATCAGTGAAAAATATTTTCCTTCTCCTTCCTATAGGAGTTCTGATTGATTAAGCCTACCGTGGCCATTTCTAGGGCTGTATTTGATAGGGAAAACCCTGTCTTCATGAGAGTTAGTGCAAGGTGGTTCCTGAAAGCCAGGAGGGGGGTGGTTTGGACAGGCCATTCCTCAGGTAACGTGGCCTCCTGGGGAGCTGCCAACTGGCCTTGACCCCACCAGCTCATAGCATCTGGATCCAACAGTCAGCAATTCACACTTACGCAAGAACAATGGAGTGGATGTCTTATAATTTTTTAACCTAGAATTTCTTTTGCCACCCACCACCTAAACATGACAGACCACATCTTCTGAAGAGTTTTCAACACCCACAGCCTGGCAACTTGGAATAGGAAAAAAATCATGTACAATATACACTTTAAAAGTATTTTTAGTTTCTTCTGTGAATTGACATTTTATCTTATTCTTCTTAAAAACATTTAACTGTCAGCAATGGCTCATGTCTGCTAAACTCTGCAACTTCTCTAAACAACCTGATTAATTCTTCAAGACAATGGACAGCTTTATCGTAACTTGTTTGCCCAAGTTATAGCAGGCACAGAGCCATTTGGTGTGATTGTGAAACAGTGGAGATTTACCAAGGGGAGTGACAGGATCTGCACTCCCAAAACCAAGAAGGCCCAAGTCCTGCTCTAGAATAGGATACATTCAGATCTATCTGGCATGGTATCAGTGTCCTTGGGGAAGAAATGGCAGATACAGAGTGGATACTTTGAGCGTTTTTTTTTTTTTTTTTTAATGGACTGCTCCCAACAGTGTGGGCAGGGTGATGGGAGCCAGTAGAGACATTTGCAGGACCAGCAAGAGCAGGGAGGCACTCCTAGGCCTTAGATGGATGCAGCAGTCACAGGGCCCCAGAAGGAGCAGCTGTACAGGAAGAACTTCCTAGTCCAGACCTCACTGCCTTTCCTCCAGTGGCTCCCGTCTGCTAAACTCATCAGAAGCCAGATGACAAGGGACCCGGTTGGTTTAGCCTCCTAGATCTCAAGCTGGAGAAAGATGGACAAGAGATTCCAGGGCAAATGAAAGAAATGCAGGAAATGGGGATCAGAGAGGCAGAGGTGACCAACCAAAGGCTCTGGTTTCTCTCTGTTCACTCTCTCGTTCATCAGGCATGCATTGTTAAGCACCTTCTATCGATTCCCGAGCACCCGGCAACAATGGTGAAGAGTGATAAATACTTCCTTCTCTCAGGGAGCTCAGCTCCAAGCAGTAACATTGAAAAGAGTTAGAGGAGGGATGGTCAGCAGGGGCCCTGAGGGAAGGGTGTGGGTGGGAGGATAAGAAGGCTTTAATAGGCCTTCTCCAGTAGTCAGATGTGAGAACTGGACCAAAAAGAAGGCTGAGTGCTGAAGAACTGATGCTCTGGAATTGTGGTGTTGGAGAAAACTCTTGAGAGTCCCTTGGACTGCAAGGAGATCCAACCAGTCCATTCTAAAGGAGATCGGTCCTGGGTGTTCATTGGAAGGACTGATCCTGAAGCTAAAACTCCAATACTTTGGCCACCTGATGTGAAGAGCTGACTCCCTGGAAAAGACCCTGATGCTGGGAAAGACTGAAGGCGGGAGGAGAAGGAGATGACAGGATGAGACGGTTGGATGGCATCACCGACTCAACGGACATGGGTTTGAGCAAGCCCTGGGATATAGTGAGGGACACAGGAACCTGGTGGGCTGCAGTCCATGGGGCCGCAAAGAGTAGGACACGACTAAGTGACTGAACAACACCAGGACTTGGGCTGGGCAAGGGAGGGGGTAGTCCTGAAGCCCTCAGTCTCCACTTCAGCACCTTGGGAGTAGCATCTCAGTGAGTCCCGGGACTATGTAAAACTAAATCCATATACTGCTCATTGGATACTTGTACTGGGTCAGGCATTTTACATATAATATCTCACTGAAGGCTTATGATGGCATTGTTGAGATGGATGTTATTTTCCACACTTTATGGATGATGATAAATGAAACTCCAAGAGGTAGCGTGTCCTAAGATAACACATCTGATGCCAGAGAAGCTGGGATTCAAAGCCAAGTGTTTCTGACATCAGACTCTAAGCTGCTAACCCTAAATACTCATGACAGAAAAGGATTTGGCAATGGTGTCTGACCTGGGTTTAAACATTTCTCTTGCTAACACCCCCGGGTGTTCTCAGATGACTAGCAGCTAGAACCGCTCCCGTTTTCAGAAGCTGCTTGACTTGGAGAACAGTATGAGCTGCCTGTGTCTCTTGCACTCACACGCGGAGGCACTGTCTGTGCGGCGCCTGGTGAAAGCCCTCTGGCGCCGCGTCTCTGTGCTTGGAGCTCACGCCACGTGCTGTGCAGGTGCTGGTTCGGCCTCTCCCGTGGCTGCCTGGGCCCCTGACCAGCCGCCCTTTCCTCGCCCTGCTCCAGCCACGGTGGCGTTCCTTCTGGTCTTTGAGTCATTTATGCAATCCCTGCCATGGCTGCTGTTCTAAACGTTCCGTCTGTCTAGAATCCTTGCCCCACAAGTCCTCACAAACAAGTTTCTCTACTTACTCAGTCTCAACAGAAATGTCCAAAAGTCCTTTCTGACCATGTCCTGTAACGGCCCCCAATCAATCTCTGAAACAACACCCTTCTCCTAGAGTAATGGAAATAAAAGCAAAAATAAACAAATGAGACCCAATAAACTCAAAAGCTTTTGCACAGGAAAGGAAACCATAAACAGAATGAAAAGACAACCCACAGAATGGGAGGAAATATTTGAAAATAATGCCAGCAACAAAGGATTACTCTCCAAAGTAACAAACAACTCATGTGACTCAGTATCGAATAAACAATTGAAAAATGGGCAGAAGACTTAAATAGACATTTCTCCAAAGAACAGACATATGGCCAGGGGGCACATGAAAAGATGCTCAGCATCGCTAATTATTTAGAGAAATGAAAAGAAAGTGAAATGAAATCAAACCATACCAGTCGGAATGGCCATCATCAAAAAGTTTACAAACAACAAATGCTGGAGATGGTGTGGAGAAGAGGGAGCCAGGTGACCCTCTTACGCTGTTTGTAGGAACGTAAACTGGAACAGCCGCTGTGGAGTGCAGTGCAGAAGCTCTTTAAACACTAAAGGCAGAGCTGCGGGGTGATGCGGCAACACCCCTCCCGGGCACACATCTGGAGGAAACCAAGGCTAAAAGGTACCGGCAGCCCAGTGTTCCCTGCAGCGCTGGTTACGACAGCTAAGGCACGGGCGCGTCCTAACGTCCACGGACAGAAGAGCAGGTACAGGACGTGGTGCGGACACACAGCGGAATACTACTCAGCCATTAAAAAGGATGCAACGGTGCCATTCGCAGAAACACGGATGGATCTAGAGATTATCACAACAAGTGAAGTCAGTCAGATAGAGACAAATATTTGACATCATTTATTTGCAGACTCTTTAAAAAATACAAATGAACTTATTTACAAAGCAGAAACAGACTCACAGACTTAGAAAACAAGCATATGTTTACCAAATGGGAAAGGTAAGGAGGGGGGCATAAGTTAGGAGTTTGAGATTAACATACATACACAACTACATTTAAAATAGATAACAAGGACCTACTCTATAGCACGGGGCACTTACTCAGTACTCTGTAATAACCTAAATATCTGTATCTGAAAAAGAATCTGTAAAAGAACAGACATATGTATAACTAAATCAGTTTATTGTACATCTGAAACCAACACAACATTGTTAATCAACTACGCTCCAATGTAAAATGCACGCATGCTCAGTTGCTCAGTCGTGTCTGACTCTTTGTGACTCCGTGGACTGTGGCCCAGCAGGCTCCTCTATCCATAGGATTCTCCAGGCAGGAATACTGCAGTGGGTGGCCATGCCCAACTCCAGGGAATTTTCCTGACCCAGGGATCGAACCCATGTCTCCTGCACTGTAGGCAGATTCTTTACTGCTGAGCCACCAGGGATATAAATTTTAAAAAGAAACCTCTGCAATATTTTTAAAAATTTTTTAAAATAAATAAAACTTAACCTTACCTTACATAACACTCATCAGTACACATCGTTTCCTGTCTATTTACTCTCCACCCTCATGAGGGCTACAAACTTTCGGCATCTTATGCAATGCTATTAATAAACCACCCGCACCATGGATAGCCCTGGGCACCTTAAATGTTTGCCAAATAAATCAATGAATGAATTCATGGTGATGAACCGTGACTGAGAAAGAAAAATAATCAGCATGGTGCATTTCTTTATCCTTTAACAGTCACCTATCTTTCAGGTATTATTTCTCCTTAAATTTCAAGATGAGAAGAGTAGGCTTTAGGGATGCCCAAGACTTGCCAGCCACAGAGCAGGACCACACAGAGCCCTTCTGACTCCAAGCCCACTGAGCTTTCAAACCACCACCGCTGCTTGTCTGAGTTAGGCTCCAGGTGTGAGGCCCCAGAGGGCAGTGAAAACTGGTTTTTCTCCACGTTCTTATAGAACTCAGTGTGAAGTGAAGGGGCTGGTGAAGACAAGCTGCGGAGGTGCGGAGGTGCGGTCCACCCTCGGCAGAGCTGCAGGAGAGGTGCGCCGGCAGTGGCTGCTGGGGGGTGTCCGCTCAGCTCTGGGGGAGCCCGGGAACCGAGAGGAAGAAGGGAGAGCTAGATGCAGGGGGTGATAAGCAGACTTCTGGGCCTTAGACAGATCATGGTAGACAGAGATGAGTATCATTTCCCTTTTACTTATGGAGAAACTGGGGCTTAAAGAGGTCAGAGATCACACCGTCAGCCAGCAAAAGGGCAGGACTCACAACAAGATTCCATTTTACTTCCCTCTTGGACATTTTTGTCTGCCTGTCTCTCGCCTTCTCTCTCAGTTCAGTTTAGTCACTCAGTCGTGCTTGACTCTTTGCGACCCCATGGACTGCAGCATGCCAGGCCTCCCTGTCCATCACCAACTCCTGGAGTTCACTCAAACTCATGTCCATTGTGTTGGTGATGCCATCCAGCCATCTCATCCTCTGTCATCCCCTTTTCCTTCCGCCTTCAATCTTTCCCAGCATCAGGGTCTTTTCCAGTGAGTCAGTTCTTTGCATCAGGTGGCCAAAGTATTGGAGTTTCAGCTTCAGCATCAGTCCTTCCAATGAATATTCAGGACTGATTTCCTTATTGACTGGTTGGATCTCCTTGCAGTCCAAGGGACTCTCAAGAGTCTTCTCCAACACTACAGTTCAAAAGCATCAATTCTTTGGCGCTCAGCTTTCTTTACAGTCCAACTCTCACATCCATGCATGACTACTGGAAAAACCATAGCTTTCGCTAGACAGACCTTTGCTGGCAAAGTAATGTCTCTGCTTTTTAATATGCTGTCTAGGTTGGTCATAACTTTTCTTCCAAGGAGTAAGCGTCTTTTAATATCATGGCTGCAGTCACCATCTGCAGTGATTTTAGAGCCCCCCAAAAGTAAAGTCTGTCACTATTTCTACTGTTTCTCCATCTATTTGCCATGAAGTGATGGGACCAGATACCATGACCTTAGTTTTCTGAATGTTGAGTTTGAAGCCAACTTTTTCACTCTCCTTTTTCACTTTCATCAAGAAGCTCTTTAGTTCTTCACTTTCTACCATAAGGGTGGTGTCATCTGCATATCTGAGGTTATTGATATTTCTCCTGGCAATCTTGATTCCAGCTTGTGCTTTATCCAGTCTGGCATTTAGCATGATGTACTCTGCATATAAGTTAAATAAGCAAGGTGACAATATACAGCCTTGATGTACTTCTTTTCCTATCTGGAACCAGTCTGTTGTTCCATGTCCAGTTCTAACTGCATAGGCAGGTCAGGTGGTCTGGTATTCCCATCTCTAAGAATTTTCCACAGTTTGCTGTGATCCACACAGTCAAAGGCTTTGGCATAGTCAATAAAGCAGAAGTAGATGTTTTTCTGAAACTCTCTTGCTTTATCGATGATCCAACGGATGCTGGCAATTTGATCTTTGGTTCCTCTGCCTTTTCTACATCTAAATCTCTCTCTCACGTGAGCACACCCACACCCAGAGCTCAGTGTCCCATGCTTAAATGAGATGTGTCTGTTTTCACACTTGGAATGTCCTGCAGCTTTTGTCTCTTAGAAAGACCTCCACCAATAAGGAAGGAAGAGAGCTGAGTGGGGGCCCGGGACCCTGTGCAGACTCTGACAGCAAAGCCTGCCTTCTGGAGAAGCGGTCCCTGGGCACAGTGTGCACTGATGAGCCAAGACCCGGCTCCCAGTGGAGGGGCTGCGTGTGCACCAGGAGCTCTGTTAGAACAAGAGACAGGGGCCCTGGTTCCTGAGCAACAGTAGCAAACAGGCCACCAGCAGGCACGGGACCACACGTCCTTGTGGACTGGGGTAACCCCTGTGCACAGCTGCTGTCCTGGTGTCTACATTAAAAGCACCCCTCTCATTAATGCCCCAGTTTGGATAAATCACGGGCTTTCCTGGAGGCTTAGATGGTAAAAATCCCCCTGCAATGCAGGAGACCCAGGTTTAATCCTTGGGTCCGGAAGATCCTCTACCGGGAATCACTACCCTCTCCACTATTCTTGCCTGGAGAATCCCATGGACAGAGGAGCCTGGTGGGCTACAGTCCATGGGGTCACAAAAAGTTGGACATGACAGAGCATTAACATTTCAGATAAATTATATAGTCACCGTACCAGTAGCCCTACTTTACCATGGGTACTCAGCTTTAGTGTCGGGGGAGAAACCACGAACAGCTAACACACAGGAGAGATACTTAATATGAGCCCTACAGTTAATGGCCATGGTTACGTCCCAATAAGAAATGGATCAACTGTTCACATTAACAGTGATTCCATGCTACTGGATAAATCCAAACAATCTACTTATAAAGGTTAATTTTATAGTTCCTTCTTAGATTAATTACTGAACAGAGTAAAAATGTCTTGGAGGATATTTTATGCTGTAGAATCATTCATGATTGAAAGGTCTAGGAGCAGAAACATGCATAGTTACAAATTACTGAAACCACACAGGACTTTATGAAACTCTGTCTAGGAGAGGCATTCAATAAATAATCCAGGATTCATCTATTTCATGTCCATGCCCTTTGGTTTCAGTGACATTCCCATTTTTCAAAACAATATTGAGTTACATGGCACATGGAGTTGCAGAAAAGTTCTTCCCAGTTAATCAAAATTTACTCAGTTTGTAGCACAATTTTATTCCCCAGAGGCCATCATTGACACTCCATATCTATGAACCTGAACAAAAAATCCTAGCAGGAGAGTTGCAGAATGACAGTTCTCAAGGAACTCTGTGACTTGGAATCAGACAGATGTAAAGATCAAGACATAAAAGCAGCTTCTGCTTCGTGAGGTTAGAATGAAATGCAGGATATGTTCATAATCTAAGGATAACAAATAAGAGAAAGAAAACAGCAATTTAAAATGAACTCACATAAAACAGGGACCAACATTTCACAATAAATGACGCAAACAAAGCAAGTTCCCACAGGATTCAGGGAAATTAAGAACCGTGCAGATTTGGGTATAACTTCCCAACAAAACTGTACTTTAGCATACGTATTTCATTTGATTCTTGATTTTTCACAGTATCAGTGCATTGAGGATCATTTAACAAAAATGTGTTAAATGGCCTCTCTGAGGGTTCCTTACACTCATTCACATCCAAATGTTTACCTGGGGGCTTATTAGCCGGTCAGCCTTCTTGGGCTTCCTTGCCTCTCAGCTGTCAATCAGTCTGACTCCAACAGACGTCATTTATCAAGTCTTGTTAGCACACATGACTGAGCAATTCTCACTTCTATCAACCTCCTGAAATCCTGCATCTTTCACAAGATGTACATTTTCACTTTGCAACCTATGTGGACTGTATTAACAGCACATTGTTGGATGTCCTGTATCCTGGAGTTGGAAAAACAGACATTTATATGATTGGTGGGAACCAACATTAAATGTAGCAGAGTGTTTGAATGGGGATTTTCTGGTCAGGTTCAGAGATATGGAGAGTCAGTGATGACCTCTGGGGAGTAAAACTGTTGTGCTACCAGTTGAGTAAATTTTGATGAACTGGGAAGAACTTCTCTGAAACTCCATGTTGAGCGGAGAGTGACTTTATGGCTATCAGGCCCATTAGGCAATAGTTCTCTTTTAAGCCCCCACACCCACTGGGCATCATCAGGGCCTTAGATAACGAGCTTGGGCATGGCCGGACTCCCTAGAATTTCAGGCTCAGGTCCTGAGTCCATCAGCTTGTGCTATGGTCTTGGGCAAGTCATTTTATTTCAATGACCCTCCAAGCTCAAGAAACCCAGCTCCACTTTTGGGGATCCCAGGAGTCCTGCACACATGTTCTAATGTGCATGTTCTCAGGGGGTCTGCTCAGATGTTTCCCCCAAAACAGTCAAACCATCAGTTGTGAGGTTTCTTGCATGATCTCCAAAGCTGCTTCCAGCACTCACAACCTCTGATTTCTGACTTTCTCTGGGCCAAACTATCTGTAAGGAATACAACTAAGCCAGAAGGTGGAGGTATCAAGGGGACCTGTTATCTGTAATTAGTACTGAAATGTGGGTAGCTAATCCATCTCTTCCAACCAATCTACCTCCCAGCAATGTCTGGAAAGTTGTTTTGAGAAGCTAAATATTTTCAAGTTTGCTGTTTCAGGAGAGGCAGAATGCTGTATAGATTTAATGATGCTTGTACAAGTCATCAGAGAAATGCTGGGCACTCAGCTGAGTCTATTTCTAAGGATTTGAAACATCATTAATAACTGTCTTCGTGTATTACTAATTATGACTAAAATCACTGCAAATACCAGAACCAGAAAGATAGAAAATGACACATAACATCTGATGTGGACAGAGCAAGTAAGTTTTCTGAACTGGCCTTTAATACAGTTATTCCAAGCCTTGACATCATCACAGCTAAACCTTTGTTACTTACTAAGTGCTAATTTTATTTTTAAAACTCTATAAAGATGATCTCAACATGATATTCCTGTAACAGCAAATACAAGGGGAAACCAGGAAACTGCTTTGACGACATCAGTTTCACTTTTAAAGCTCTTTACAGTCTCCTTTGCTGGACTCAAAGAATCTGTGTCTCACTTATTTATCTATTCATCAGAAATAAAAGGGACTCAGGATGGGGAAATTTGGTATGACACTCCTGAAACATTGTAAGCTTGAACTCATAAAATCTTACATGATAATACTCAACGGTGGATGGGGTAAGGCCCAGGATAGTAGGAAAACAGCTTATATATTTTTATTTAGTATCCATAAGCAAATAGAGTCTATCTCACTGTAAGAGATGGCAATGGCAACCCACTCCAGTACTCTTGCCTGGAAAATCCCACGGATGGAGGAGCCTGGTAGGCTATAGTCCAAGGAGTGGCAAAGAGTCAGACACAACTGAGCAACTTCACTTTCACTTTTTACTTTCCTGCATTGGAGAAGGAAATGGCAACCCACTCCAGTGTTCTTGCCTGGAGAATCCCAGGGATGGCAGAGCCTGATTGGCTGCCGTCTATGGGATTGCACAGAGTTGGACACGACTGAAGCGACTTAGCAGCAGCAGCATTGTAAGAAAAATTTATGAGACACCTGAAAGAGGTTATAGGGACTGAGTCAGTTATAATGAGAGGCCAGGACACAGAAACTGTGAAATCGATTACCATCTACTTTCTCAGCCATAGAAAAATTCCCATTTTTAAAGGGCTCTGGGAAAACAAATATGTTGGTGTTCAAACCAAACCATGCTTCCTAACAGATATGAAAATACATATGAACAAAACGATTGAATGTGTACGGGGGAACAAAGCATTGCTAACTAATTCAAGTGTATGCCAGGATTTATACTCAAACTGAATAGAAATATCGGGAAACTGACAATAGGAAGGAATTATTTTTCCACCGCCAAACTGCCAAGAGCTTATTCAGATCACCGATTTTCAAACATTGCACGATGGTGAAAGTAAATCAAGAGTTTCAGAGGAGATGTGTAGGTTCTATGGCCACATGCGCATGTGGCGTGCTAAGGGGACCTTTCAGACATCCGTCTCCCTGTTACCTCCCCTTCTTCCTTGCGCTCGCCTCTCCCCACTCCAGTCTGCGCAGCTCCGCCAGGGCGCTCAGACCCCGGATCAGGCCTGGCCAGTTCCAGCACCACGTCCTTCAGGCCACAGTGATGGGAAGAGTAACAGGAATGACCAAGCTGGCTGCAGTAATATCGAACCTCGGGGCTGTGGGGAGGCTACTGAAGAGACCTCTCCTGATTCTGACAAAATACAGGAGGTGGCTGCGGTAGCAACTGTGTCAGGCACCGCCTGGAGGAGCCAGAGGGTGACATGCCCCATCCCCCCGCAGACCACAGTCTGAACCGCACGCGGCATCCAGCGATCCTGGCTCCGAGACCCTGTCTAGCCTGGATCCGTTTCTCCAGACCTCACTCTGAACCGCACACAGAATTCCGTGATCCTGTCTCTGAGACCCTGTCTAGTCTGGACCCGTTCCCCTGTCTTTCTTTGACTTTCCTGACCTTGAATCTTTGCAAGGTGACAGGTCAGCTGTCTTTGGAGGGTTCTCAACTTGGGTTTTCCTGATGTTGCCTTGTAGTTGGGTTCGCGTTGTGTGTTTTCAGTCGGGCTTATCACAGCAGTTCTTCTGAAGGCCTCTTATCAGGTGGCACAGATCGCAACTGGTCTCCTGATGGATGGTGTCTGTTCACTTTGGCCCGTGGATGAGGTGGTATCTGCCAGATGTTTCCACTGCAAAGTCACTGTTCTCCCTTCTGCAGTAAGCGTTTTATGGATAAGTACTCTGAAATTGTGTAATTATACTATTTTTAATCAAACTCTCACTTCTTTGTTTCCTGATTGATAGTTTCCAGTTTCCTTTAATGCGTTACAGTCTTTCACCAGCGTTACTTATTCTGATGCACAAATCATCCTCCATCTGCCAGTGGGAGCCACTTTTTGCATCTTTGTGACCATCAATCTCTGATCACTATCACTTCCTTTTCCGACTCAAGGTGTTTCAGGCTCATCTTGTCCTTTCCCTATCCCAGCCCTGAAATAAGCCATTTCTCCAGTAAGCCCTGGTCTCTTTTAGTGGCAGGTGGCTTTTCGAGACCAAGATCTGGGTATCAGGATCATCATTGCTTCTGGCATCTCATTGGACAAAGGCAGGCGATGTATGTGTGTATGCACGCACACATGAATGTACTGCCATCTGTATTTCTGCATCTGTGTATACGGAAAACCATGATTCCCACTGACATACCCAAACCCAATCAGCACCAGAGAGCTGATTCTACCTTTCTTCCTCTCCCCTCTTGCAACTCCCTCCCAAGGGGAAGAAAGTCTGGATATCATTGGTATATGCAGCTATCAGCCTCCCTGGATGCAAGAAACCACTGGTTTCTGCAGCACCAGGGACACCCTGCCCTCTCTTTGGGGGCTCTGCTCCGACACAGGGCTGCCCCAGCGCGGACACCCTCGTAACCCAGCTTGGCCCGGCGCTCCCGGGCAGACACCCCTCAACCTGGGCTCGGACCGCCCTCCTCTGCAGGGCCCCCTCTGCTCCTGCGGCCCCGCCCTGGGGTTTGGCGCACCTGGCTCAGCGCCGAGATGCCCCCCGCCAACTCCTGCAGCCCCCCGCCCTGGTTTGGTGTTGGGGGCCAGAGGCACTCTGCCTGTGGCAAAGGTCATGAGGAAGGAGGCTCGATATATGCAAAGGCGGGATCGAACCTCAGGAGTCCCCCTGGAAATCCTTGAGCATCTACCCCCATAACCAGAGCCTGCCTACTTTACTACTTTGTGCTCCCACCTACACCTCTGACTTTACGGGGGGCTGTCCCCCACCACCTCTTTCAGAGAAGGAGTTAACCTAGAGCTCCAGTTAATAAAAACTCCTGGGCATGACAAGAGTGTTTTAACCTACAAACTCCTCTGAAGGTTCTCTAGCCTGCCTGACAGGCTTGTCCGGCCACATGTGATTGCTCACAGCCTCCCAACCGTGAGAGGCACTAGATGCTTTAAACCTTCTAAAAACAGGTTCCTTAGAAGTTAGAAAACCATTAGTATAAGTATAGTGGGCTGATTAGAAATTGTATTGATGAAGGGTGTTTCGTGTGTTGAGCCAATGTTTGTTGCTAAGACTCCACATCCCCTGCCCTTACACACATTAATGAATATATAGAAGAAATAAGTATTAACCTTTGATATAAATCACATTAGACCTTAGGCTAAGTAAATTCTTTCCTTAACTAAAACCCACTACACCCTCACCCTATAGGAACGTAACTTTATTTGGGTGGCGTCTGTTTTAAGAATAATCACCCCTGGAGAAATAAGTGTCCTGGTTGACTGACCACTGTCACAAGGAGAGGGTCATAAATTGTCAGCAGGCCCCCTGGCCAGAAGATGATGTAACACCCCTAAGACCTCTGTATACATTTGTATGAAGCACCTGACTTTGATAAAAGTCAGGACTGCTGACCCTGCGTGACTTTTGCATAACATCTCAGTGTATAAAAACAGACTCTGGAAAATAAAGAATTGGGATCAGTTCCTCGAAACACTGGTCTCCCATGTCTCTCTCTCTCTCAAACTCTGGCTGAGTCTCCATCTGGAGCGCGGAGCCCGCCATGCTTACTAATTATGCCTGAGCTTCTAAGATCCGACCGGGGAGGCCTCAGTGTCTCCTCTCCTTCAGGAGAACGGAAGGACACCTGCGGCCTACGTAAGTGGTGCAAGCTTCTTGTCTTGAAGTTTTATTGGTCTCCCACGTAAACCAAGCTACTCAGCCTCTTTTCTCCACTGAATTTTCCTACTGAGCTATCCTTATTCTATTACTCTTTACATCTTTAATTAATATCTAATTGAAGCTATTGTATCCTGATCCTCGCCTACGCTGTCCCCACTTCGAACTCCCTGGATCAGCCGAGGCTGGACCCCGGCAGTGTGGCACACCTGCCTGAGCTGGAAATGCCCCCCCTACTCCTGGGGGCCTCCACCCTGGGGTTTGGTGCACCGGGCTCAACACTGAGATGCACCCCCCCACTCCTGGGGGCCCCCGCCCTGGTCTGGCACAACACGCTTAGCCGGAGATGCCCCCCACTCCTCGGACGCCACACCCACGTGGGCCTCAGGGGCCCCCACCCCGGCTCCCGGGCCTTCCTCATTCTGCACAAACTGCAGTGCAGGGAGGAAAAAGGAAGGCGGGAGCTTTTGATTTTTTAAAGGAAACTTTTTGTGCTTTAAACAATCGCTTTCATACTGAAAAGTGAACCATTCTTTTTGATTGGAAAGAAAGAAAGAGAAGGAAGTTTTGAGGGTTTCCAG
This sequence comes from Bubalus bubalis, assembly GCF_019923935.1. NCBI lineage: Eukaryota > Metazoa > Chordata > Mammalia > Artiodactyla > Bovidae > Bubalus > Bubalus bubalis. Next base: position 2,226,626 of record NC_059165.1, on the reverse strand, counting down.
TAGTGGTCTGGTCCTCTCTTAAGCTTCTCACTGAAGGTAATGGATGAAGGGATGACGCATGGCTTTAAAGAAGCAATACATACATAGAGACACAAGAGACATGACGGGTTCAGTCCCTGGGTCGGGAAGATCCCCTGGAGAAGGAAATGGCAACCCACTCCAGTATTCTTGCCTGGGAAATCCCATAGACAGAGGAGCCTGGTGGGCTACAGTCCAATAGGCAGTGAAGACTCAGACATGGCTGAGCATGCATTCTTAAAGAATCAGATCCCAGCATAAAGTGTTTTTCCCCTTAACGGGCAAGGGAGACAACAGGCCTAGGCAACGACCAGCACTGGCCCAGCCTTGGGGGAGCCTCAGCCTGGTTCTTCAATTAACTGTACCTCACAGACGAGCCTGCAGAGGGCCTCCCGGGCCAGGGCTCTGGCTTTCTTGGCTGCCCTGGCAACTGGACCCTCAAACATATTTTTCCTTTGCTACAGGAGAGATCATGGTCTGGGAGGCTTCATAATTTATCTTCAAAGCTCTGAAAATAAATTTGGGCCTTGTATTCAGCGTGCTACTTAATGGAACCCCTACTATTTAGGCTGCTGCTGCGTCGCTTCAGTCGTGTCCGACTCTGTGCAACCCCATAGACGGCAGCCCACCAGGCTCTGCTGTCCCTGGGATTCTCCAGGCAAGAACACTGGAGTGGGTTGCCATTTCCTTCTCCAATGCATGAAAGTGAAAAGTGAAAGTGAAGTCGCTCAGTCGTGTCCGACTCTTTGCGACCCCATGGACTGCAGCCCAGCAGGCTCCTCCGTCCATGGGATTTTCCAGGCAAGAGTACTGGAGTGGGGTGCCATTGCCTTCTCCGGCTGTTTAGGAGAGTGGGTTATTAGTGATTTGATTAATATTCATGAATTCTGTGAAAATCCAGGTGATCATTTTATCCTGGACAGGAATTACAGATGATTATAAAGGAAAGCATGAGTGTTTTGAATAGCTCACACACACAGGCAGTGAGGGACGCTTGCATCCACGCACTGGGGGCTGTGGTTTAGCAGGACTAGGGGCCTGCTGACACCACGCGCTCGGCTGGACCCCAGGCTGCTCCACAAGTGGACATCATGGAGCCCACCCAAGAAACAGTGGTGAGGAGGGGTTCACGCGAGAGCCCCGAATCCCCAGGAAAGGCCTCGCTGGTCTTAGAAAACATGCTTTCTCATGTTTTACGTTCCCGGAAAAGACTGGGGCAATTCTTGCCCCTGTGGAAGACACCTTCCCATTCTGAGCTGGAACACTGGCGTGACGGGGCAGCACCTGCGGCTCTCAGCTCCTGCCCTGAGGGAAAGTCGCTCTTTGGGTGAGTCTCTGCAGGGCGAGAGCGTGCCCCTCGCCAGAGGAGCTCCTCCGGGGGCTCCCTGCGGGATGGGGGGGCAGCAGAGAACGACTGCATCCTTGGTCTGAGGCCTGGAAGCCGTGGGCTCACGACTGCGTACTTCTGGGCACGGTAGCGAAATAAGGAACACTGAGACCGCTTGGCCAGCCCTAGGGCTCCGGAGTCTCACGCTTGGCATTTTCTCGAGATCAGGAATCAAAGTAAGCTGCATCCTCAGCGGGCAGTCCTAACTTCAGAAGGCAGGCCTCGAAGCGGGGGAGAGCACACAGCAGTCCTGTGACAGGACGGCGTGTGCAGAAGGCAACGTTCCAGGGAAAAGTATCAAAGTATAGATGAAAATTTCCAAAGAAAGGTCTGGGGATGACAACACTCTGTTCACTGAGTCTTTACACACACACACACTTGCACGGCATAATTCCAGGGGATTCATTTTGCTTTAAGAGATAATACAGATCACAGAAGTCCCTGTGTGCTTTTCCTTGAGGGTTTTTGCCTAAAAAATCATTTTGCTCTAAACTTCAGTGAGTATGAGGACCACCCAGGAATTTGCTTACAATGCAAATTCCATAGCTCCGTCCCCAAAGGCTGTTGTAAATGATACAAAAAGCATACTTTAAGAAACAACAAATTAGAGACAAAAGAGCTAGGGTGTCACAGGAGACAAGGCTGCTTGCTGTGACTCAGGCATGACTCAGCCGTGACTCAGCCATGACTCAGGCTGCAGATTGCTGGGAGAAAAGGCAATGGCTGAGCCTCCCTTGGAAAGAAAGCACTTATTAAATTATATTAAAACAACATTGCTGCAGTACATTTGGTTTTTCAAAAGGCAATAAGAAATATAATAATCCAATTACTCTAACATATTATTTATTATCACTTTATTCCCATTCTCTTTTCCGATCCAAATTTTCCTCAGGTATTACCATAAAATGCACTATAAAATAGTGTTGCCTCCTCTCCTCTCTATTTTATTTCACAGAAGTCTTATTCCATGTCTCCAGCTGGCCTCCCTAACATAAGGGCAAAGTGCTCCATCTTGGTTTATTAATCAGTTTAATGATGATTTACTTTATCATGTCCTTCTTATATTCAGCGAACATGTAGTTTGCTTCCAATTTTGCTATGTTGAATACCTTTATTCCTATAACCCTTGACATTTTGAATTAATGCCCTTCTTTCTGGGCGTCTTGATTTTTAACCTGTGAATACACCTCTCCCGTCATCTTCCCCTCAGGTCAGGGCCCAGGCACAGGTTCAGCCTGTGGGCCTTCAGAGCATAGCAGCTGAGGGCTAGGAAGCCAAGAACTTTCAAAATCTACTAAAGGACATTAAGAAGGAAGGGGGTTTCTTTCTGTGCTATTGTCCAAGTCTCTGGAATAATCATAAAAACAAAACAAAAAAATTCCAGGCATCTTGCAGGGCTCAGAGAAGAGCTTATAAGCTTTGGGAATGGAAAGGAAGGAGAAAAATGAAACATAAAGTGCAACCTGAGGAGGTGGCTCAAGATGGCAACTCAGCAAGATCCTGAACTCACCTCCTCCCACAGCCATACCGGATCTACAGCCACGCGTGGAACAATCTCCTCTGAAAAAGGTCTGAAAACTACCTGAGCAACTCCTACACGTGTGGAAAATGAGAAAAAGGCCACACTGAAGTGGGTCAGAGAGGCTGAGACAACAAACTCACCAGGAGGTGAGACATGCCAGAACGCCTGCTCTGGGGCCAGCGGGGTAAACCGCTGACCAGGAGGTGAGACACGCCAGAACACCTGCTCTGGGGCCAGCGGGGTAAACCGCTGACCAGGAGGCGAGACGTGCCAGAACGCCTGCCCTGGTGCCAGCGGGGTAAACCGCTGACCAGGAGGTGAGACGCGCCAGAACGCCTGCTCTGGGGCCAGCGGGGTAAACCGCTGACCAGGAGGCGAGACGCGCCAGAACGCCTGCCCTGGTGCCAGCGGGGTAAACCGCTGACCAGGAGGTGAGACGCGCCAGAACGCCTGCTCTGGGGCCAGCGGGGTAAACCGCTGACCAGGAGGCGAGACGTGCCAGAACGCCTGCTCTGGGGCCAGCGGGGTAAACCGCTGCAGCGCCACAGGACCCACATTTGCATAGTGTATTTCATACTTTCAAGTTGCCGCCTGAAGGTGTGGCATCCAATCAGCCTGAATCCAGGTGCTGTGATTCCACCTCTCGGGACCCTGACAGGGCTTGGAACACCCTCAAAAACCGAGAGCTAGTAAAAAGTAAAATAGGCTACTTGGACAATCTCAAAGTTTCAAGGGACATACAAGAGCTAGGACAAGGGTGAATAAGGTTCATCTCTGACACAAGACCACTCCTTCATGACTGGGAAAGGTGGCGGTTTCATCTACTACATAGAAACAAACACAGCCAAGAGAAATGAGAAAACACAGGAATGTGTTCCAAAGGAAGACTAAGATAAAATCTCAGGAAAAAAAAAAAAATTAAAAGGAGACAAACAATCTGCCTGATAAAGAGTCCTAAGTCATGGTCATAAAGTTGTTCACTAAACCTGTAAGAAGAATGGATGAGCACAGTGAGAACTTCAACTGAGAGACAGAAAATATACGAAAGTACCAGACAGACATCACAGAGTGAAGAATACAATGACTGGGCTCAGAGACACAGTAGAGAGGGGTCCAACAGAAGACTAGATGGAGCAGAATAAAGGATCAGTCAACCTGAAGACAGGGCAATGGAACTCACCCAACCACAACAGCAAAGAATTTTTTTAAAGTGAAGATAACTTAAGGGATTTATGGAACAACATCAAGCAGATGCTGTTGGAACAACATCAAACATTTGCTTTATAGGACTCCCAGTAAGAGAAGAGAAAGTAGTGAAGTCGCTCAGTCATGTCCAACTCTGTGACACCATGGACTGTAGCCTACCAGGCTCCTCAGTGCATGCAATTTTCCAGGCAAGAGTACTGGAGTGGGTTGCCATTTCCTTAATCACCTGAAGAAATAGTGGCTGAAAAGCTCCCTAATCTGGGGAAGGAAACAGACATCCAGATCCAGAAAGCCTAAAGACCCAAATAAGATGAACCCAACAAGGCCCAAGATACATTATAACATGTCAAAGGTTAAAGACAAAAAGAGAACCTAAAAGCTTCAAGAGGAAAGCAACTTGTTATGCACAAGGGAACTCCCATAAGACTGTTAGCAGATTTTTCAGCAGCAACTTTGCAGGCCAGAGGCATAATATTAATATATTTAAAGGGCTAAAAGGAAAACAGTTCTAACTGAGAATATTCTGTCTCACAAAGTTAATATTCAGAACTGAAGAACAGATAAAGGGTTTCAGACAAACAAAAGTTCATCATCACTAAACTGACCTTAAAAGAAATGTTAAAGTACTTCTCTAAGCTGAGAAGAAATAAATAACAAGAAAACGTGTGAGAGTATAAATCTGACCGGAAAGAGTAAATATATACTGAAGGTAGTATATAAATCACTTATAAAGCTAGTATAAAAATTAAAAGACAAAGCAACAAAAATAACTAAAACTATGGCTTCCCTGGTGGCTCAGCAATAAAGAATCCACCTGCAATGCAGGAGCTGCAGGTTCAATCCCTGGGTCGGGAAGATGCCCTGGAGGAGGGCATGGCAACTCACTCCAGTATTTCTGCCTGGAGAATCCCATGGACAGAGGAGCCTGTTGGGGTGTAGGCCATAGGGTCACAAAGAGTTGGACACGACTGAAGTGATAGCATACATGCACACAGTAGTTATTTAAGGGATATACAAAATGATAAAAATTTGACATCAAAAATACAAAGTGGGGTAGGGGAGGAGAACAATGTAGGGCTTTAGAATATGTTCAAACTTAAGTGGTTACCAACTTAAAATATTCCGTTATAAATACAGGTTGTTATATGTAAGTCTCATGGTAACCACAAAGCAAAAATATATAGTAAATGCACAAAACCTAATGAGAAAGGAGGCTGAGCACAGCACTAAAGAGAGTCATCAAACCAAAGCGGTAGCGAGCAAGAGAAGAAGAAAGCGCCAGAGAGCAACGGCAGAACAACCAGAAAACAATTTTAAACCTGGCTAAGTGTGTATCTGTCATAAGGGTGGTGTCATCTGCATATCTGAGGTTACTGAGATTTCTCCCGGCAATCTTGATTCCAGCTTGTGCTTCTTCCAGCCCAGCGTTTCTCATGATGTACTCTGCATAGAAGTTAAATAAGCAGGGTGACAATATACAGCCTTGATGTACTCCTTTTCCTATTTGGAACCAGTCTGTTGTTCCATGTCCAGTTCTAACTGTTACTTCCTGACCCGCATATAGGTTTCTCATGAGGCAGGTTAGGTGGTCTGGTATTCCCATCTCTTTCAGAATTTTCCACAGTTTATTGTGATCCATGGGCACTGGAGGGCCTAGAGGAGCTACTCCATGTTCAAGGTCAGGAGGGGCGGCGGTGAGGAGATACCTCTCGTCCAAGGTAAGGAGCAGCGGCTGTGCTTTGCTGCAGCAGCCATGAAGAGATACCCCACATCCAAGGTAAGAGAAACCCAAGTAAGATGGTAGGTGTTGCAAGAGGGAATCAGAGGGCAGACACACTGAAACCATAATCACAGGAAACTAGTCAAACTAATCACACGGACCACAGCCTTGTCTAACTCAATGAAACTAAGCCATGCTGTGTGGGGCCACCCAAGACGGGTGGGTCATGGTGGAGAGGTCTGACAGACTGTGGTCCACTGGAGAAGGGAATGGTAAACCACTTCAGTATTCTTGCCTTGAGAACCCTATGAACAGTATGAAAAGGCACAAAGATAGGATACTGAAAGAGGAACTCCCCAGGTCAGTAGGTGCCCAACATGCTACTGGAGATCAGTGGAGAAATAACTCCAGAAAGAATGAAGGGATGGAGCCAAAGCAAAAACAATACCCAGCTGTGGATGTGACTGGTGATGGAAGCAAGGCCCAATGCTGTAAAGAGCAATACTGCATAGGAACCTGGAATGTTAGGTCCATGACTCAAGGCAAATTGGAAGTGGTCAAATAGGAGATGGCAAGAGTGAATGTCGACATTCTAGGAATCAGCGAACTAAAATGGACTGGAATGGGTAAATTTAACTCAGATGACCATTATATCTACTACTGTGGGCAGGAATCCCTCAGAAGAAATGGAGTAGCCATCATGGTCAACAAGAGTCCAAAATGCAGTACTTGGATGCAATCTCAAAAACGACAGAATGATCTCTGTTCATTTCCAAGGCAAACCATTCAATATCACAGTAATCCAAGTCTATGCCCCAACCAGCAATGCTGAAGAAGCTGAAGTTGAACGGTTCTATGAAGACCTACAAGACCTTTTAGAACTAACACCCAAAAAAGATGTCCTTTTCATTACAGGGGACTGGAATGCAAAAGTAGGAAGTCAAGAAACACCTGGAGTAACAGGCAAATTTGGCCTTGGAACACGGAATGAAGCAAGGCAAAGGCTAATAGAGTTTTGCCAAGAGAACGCACTGGTTATAGCAAACACCCTCTTCCAACAACACAAGAGAAAACTCTACACATGGACATCACCATATGGTCAACACCAAAATCAGACTGATTATATTCTTTGCAGCCAAAGATGGAGAAGCTGTATACAGTCAACAAAAACAAGACGGGAGCTGACTGTGGCTCAGATCATGAGCTCCTTATTGCCAAATTCAGACTTAAATTGAAAAAAGTAGGGAAAACCACTAGACCATACAGGTATGACCTAAATCGAATCCCTTATGATTATACAGTGGAAGTGAGAAATAGATATAGGGGTCTAGATCTGATAGACAGAGTGCCTGATGAACTATGGAATGAGGTTTGTGACATTGTACAGGAGACAGGGATCAAGACCATCCCCATAGAAAATAAATGCAAAAAAGCAAAATGGCTGTCTGGGGAGGCCTTACAAATAGCTGTGAAAAGAAGAGAAGTGAAAAGCAAAGGAGAAAAGGAAAGATTAAGCATCTGAATGCAGAGTTCCAAAGAATAGCAAGAAAAGATAAGAAAGCCTTCCTCAGCGATTGATGCAAAGAAATAGAGGAAAACAACAGAATGGGAAAGACTAGAGATCTCTTCAAGAAAATTAGAGACACCAAGGGAACATTCCATACAAAGATGACCTCGATAAAGGACAGAAATGGTATGGACCTAACAGAAGCAGAAGATATTAAGAAGAGGTGGCAAGAATACACAGAAGAACTGAACAAAAAAGATCTTCACGACCAAGATAATTACGATGGTATGATCACTCACATAGAGCCAGACATCCTGGAATGTGAAGTCAAGTGGGCCTTAGAAAGCATCACTACAAACAAAGCTAGTGGAGGTGATGGAATTCCAGTTGAGCTATTTCAAATCCTGAAAGATGATGCTGTGAAAGTGCTGCACTCAATATGCCAGCAAATTTGGAAAACTCAGCAGTGGCCACAGGACTGGAAAAGGTCAGTTTTCATTCCAATGCCAAAGAATACTCAAAGCACCACACAATTGCACTCATCTCACATGCTAGTAAAGTTCTGCTCAAAATTCTCCAGGCCAGGCTTCAGCAATACATGTACCATGAACTTCCAGATGTTCAAGTTGGTTTTAGAAAAGGCAGAGGAACCAGAGATCAAATTGCCAACATCTGCTGGATCATCAAAAAAGCAACAGAGTTCCAGAAAAACATCTATTTCTGCTTTATTGACTATGCCAAAGCCTTTGACTGTGTGGATCACAATAAACTGTGGAAAATTCTTCAAGAGATGGGAATACCAGACCACCTAACCTGCCTCATGAGAAACCTATATGCAGGTCAGGAAGCAAGAGTTAGAACTGGACATGGAACAACAGACTGGTTCCAAATAGGAAAAGGAGTACGTCAAGGCTGTATATTGTCACCCTGCTTATTTAACTTCTATGCAGAATACATCATGAGAAACACTGGGCTGGAAGAAGCACAAGCTGGAATCAAGATTGCCGGGAGAAATCTCAGTAACCTCAGATATGCAGATGACACCACCCTTATGGCAGAAAGTGAAGCAGAACTAAAAGGCCTCTTGATGAAAGTGAAAGAGGAGAGTAAAAAGGTTGGCTTAAAGCTCAACATTCAGAAAACGAAGTTCATGGCATCTGGTCCCATCACTTCATGGGAAATAGATGGGGAAACAGTGTCAGACTTTATTTTTGGGGGGCTCCAAAATCACTGCAGATGGTGACTGCAGCCATGAAATTAAAAGACGCTTACTCCTTGGAAGAAAAGTTATGAACAACCTAGATAGCATACTGAAAAGCAGAGACATTACTTTGCCAACAAAGGTCCGTCTAGTCAAGGCTATGGTTTTTCCAGTGGTCATGTATGGATGTGAGAGTTGGACTGTGAAGAAGGCTGAGCGCCGAAGAATTGATGCTTTTGAACTGTGATGTTGGAGAAGACTCTTGAGAGTCCCTTGGACTGCAAGGAGATCCAACCAGTCCATTCTAAAGGAGATCAGCCCTGGGTATCCTTTGGAAGGAATGATGCTAAAGCTGAAACTCCAGTACTTTGGCCACCTCATGCGAAGAGTTGACTCATTGGAAAATACTCTGATGCTGGGGGGGATTAGGAGCAGGAGGAAAAGGCGACGATAGAGGATGAGATGCTTGGATGGCATCACCAACTCGACGGATGTGAGTTTGAGTGAACTCCGGGAGTTGGTGACGGGCAGGGAGGCCTGGCGTGCTGCGATTCATGGGGTCGCAAAGAGTCGGACGTGACTGAGCAACTGAATTGAACTGAACTGAAGTGTGTATCTATCAATAATTACATTTTAAAATGCATTACATTCTGCAATCAAAAGACATAGACTGGCTGCATGGATTTAAAAGATAAAACCCATCTATATGTTGCCTATAAGAGACTCATATCACACGTAAGGACATACACAGACAAAGTGAAGAGACAGAAAAAGATATTCCATGAAAATGGAAATCAACAGAAAGCTGAGTTGGCATACTTATATTTAACAAAATAGACTTTAAAACAAAGTCTGTAATCACAGACAAAGGTGGGCATTACATATTATAAAGGGGTTAAGCCAACAATGATTGACATTTGAAAATATTTATGCCTCCAACATAGGAGAGCTTAAATATATAAAGCAAATAATAGAGCTAAGGGAGAAATAGACAGCAATCCAATAATAGTAAGGGACTTTAATACCCCACTTACATCAATGAGTAGGTATCAGCCTTAAATGACACAGTAGACATAATAGATATATACAGAACATTTCATCCAAAAGAAGCAGAACACACAGTCTTCTCAAGTGCACAGGAGACTTTCTCCAGGACAGAGCATATGTTTGGTCACAAAACAAATCCTAATATATTTAAAGAGACTAAAATCATAACAAACATCTTTTCTGATCAAAATGATATGAAACCAGAAATCAATTACAAGACAAAACTGGAAATTCCACAAACACGTGGAGATTAAACAACATGATAGTGAGCAACTAGTGCGTCAATGGAGAAATCAAAAGAGAAACCAAAAAACACCTTCAGAAAAAGGAAAACAGAAACACAACATATCAAAATTTATGGGATGCAGCAAAAGCAGTTCCAAAAGAGTTCATACTGGTAAGTATGCACCTCAAAAATAAAAATAATCTCAAACAAACTTCACATCTCAAGTAACCAGGAAAAAGACAAAAAAGAACAAAATAGTAGAAGGAAGGAAATAACAGTGAAAATGAATGAAATAGGGACTAAAAAGAGAAGAGAAAAGATGAATTAAATTAAGAACTGGTTCTTTGAAAGATAAAAAATTTTAGCTGGACTCATAAAAAAAAAAGGATTCAATAAAGTCATATATGAAACAAGAGATGTTACAACAGACACCACAGATAAACAAAGTATCACAAAGAGATATCTACAAATAATTATATGCCAACAGATTTGACAACATAGAAGAAATGGACAACTTCCCAGAGACATGTAATCTTCCAAACTGAATTATGAAAAAATGGAAAACCTAAACAGACTAATTCAGTTCAGTCGCTCAGTCGTGTCCGACTCTTGTGACCCCAGGGACTGCAGCACGCCAGGCCTCTCTGTCCATCACCAACTCCCGGAGCTTACTCAAACTCATGTCCGTCAAGTCGGTGATGCCATCCAACCATCTCATCCTCTGACATCTCCTTCTCCTCCTGCCTTCAATCTTTCCCAGCATCAGGGTCTTTTCAAATCAATCAGTTATTTGCATCAGGTGACCAAAGTATCGGAGCTTCAGGTTCAGCATCAGTACTTCCAATGAATATTCAACTGATTTCCTTTAGGATGGACTGGTTGGATGTCCTTGCAGTCCAAGGGACTCTCAACAGCCTTCTCCAACATCACAGTTCAAAAGCATCAATTCTTTGGCACTCAGCTTTCTTTATGGTCCAACTCTCACATCTATGCATGACTACTGGAAAAACCATAGCTTTGACTAGACAGACCTTTGTTGGCAAAGTAATGTCTCTGTTTTTTAATATGCTGTCTACATTGGTCATAACTTTTCTTCCAAGGAGCAAGCATCTTAATTTCATGGCTGCAGTCTGCAGTGATTGTGGAGCCCAAAGAAATAAAGTCTCTCACTGTTTCTATTGTTTCCCCATCTATTTGCCATGATGTAATCAACCAGATACCATGATCTTAGTGTTTTGAATGCTGAATTTTAAAACAGCTTTTTCACTCTCTTCTTTCACCTTCTTCAATGCCGAGGTCCAGCCCTGGCTGATCCAGGGAGTTTGAAGGGGAGACGGCTTCAGCGAGTTCACTGGATACAACAGCTTTATTTAAATATTCATCAAAGATATAAAGAGTAATAGAATGAGGATAGCTCAGTAGAAAAATTCAGCGGAGAAAAGAGGCTGAGTAGCTTGGTTTACACGGAAAATCAATATAACCTGTGACATCAGGTTAGCTCTGACCACGGAGGCCGCAGGCGCCCTGTCGAATAGCGGAAGGTGCCCCACCTTAGGCAGCTTCTTGAGTGGGTCTTAGAAGCCCAGGCAAATAAATGGTCACAGAGGACCTCCGTGGTCCAGATGGAGACTCAGCCAGAAATTGAGAAAAAGAATGACATGGGGAGACCAAGCTTCGGTGAGCAAGGCCCATAGCTTTATTTTCAACAGGGGCTTTTATACCCTAAGTTGCACATAGAGGATAACAGGGGATGTGAAATCATGCAAAGTCAGTAGTCTTTGATCCTTATCGAAACCAGGGTTTCTTTCCTGCAAATTTATCGTATACAAATGGTTTAGGTGATTTACATCATCTTCTGGCCAGAAGGCCTATGAACATTTTATGACTCTTGACAAAGGTCTGTCAACAGTAAGACTTATTTTCTCTAAGAGTAATTATTGTAAGGTCTGGCGCCATCCTCCGAAGGTGTTAGATAAAGTTGCATTCCTATAGGGCAAAGGTGCAGTGGGTTTACAACAAAGGAAAGAATTTATTACCTTAAGGGTCTAAAGTTGTTAACACCAAGGCAACTACTTATTTTTTCTACATACCAACTATATTAATTAATACACATTCAAGGATACAATACAGGGGATGTGGAAACTTGGCAGCAAGCATTGGCTCATCAATGAAATCTTTTACTAGTTTTATTCTGACAGTTTCTAACTCTCTGAGAGGCTCTAAGCTATTTGAATATCTTAAGCTTCCTGTGCCTCTCGAGGCTGAGAGACTGTAAACAATAGTATGCATAGCTGTAGGAGTCCGGGTAAACTTGTCAGGCCAGTTAGAGAGCTATCTGAGAGGTTTGGATTTAAATACTCCTAATGCCCAGGAACTTATTAACTGGAGCTGTAAGTTAACTCTTTATCAGAGAAAGCGAGATGGTGGCGGGGTACAGCCCCCAGTAAAGTCAGAGGTGAGAGCACAAAGCAGTAAAGTAGGCAGACTCTGGTTTTTCGGGGTAGATGCTCGAGAATATCCAGAGGGACTCCTGAGGCTCGATCCCGCCTTTGCGTATGCCGAGCCTCCTTCCTCATGACCTTTGCCATGGGCGGAGCTCCTCACGCTGGCTCCTGGCACTTCAAGATCTTTAGTTCCTCTTCACTTTCTGCCATAAGGGTGGTGTCATCTGCTATCTGAGGTTATTGATATTTCTCCCTGCAATCTTGATTCCAGCTTGTGCTTCATCCAGCCCAGCGTTTCTCATGATGTACTCTGCATATAAGTTAAATAAGCAGGGTGACAATATACAACCTTGACGTACTCCTTTCCTGATTTGGAACCAGTCCAATGTTTCAAGTCTGGTTGTAACTGTTGCTTCTTGACCTGCAAACAGATTGCTCAGGAGGCAGGTCAGGTGGTCTGGTATTTCCATCTCTTGAAGAATTTTCCACAGTTTATTGTGATCCACACAGTCAAAGGCTTTAGCAAATTCAATGAAGCAGATGTTTTTCTGGAATTCCCTTGCTTTTTCTATGATCCAGTGCATGTTGGCAATTTCATCTCTAGTTCCTCTGCCTTTACTAAACCCAGCTTGAACATCTAGAAGTTCTTGGTTCACGAACTGTTGAAGCCTGACTTGGAGAATTTTGAGCATTACTTTGCTAGCGTGTGAGATGAGTGCAAGTGTGCAGTAGTTTGAACATTCTTTGGCATTGCCTTTTTTTGGGGTTGGAATGAAAACTGACCTTTTCCAGTCCTGTGGCCACTGCTGAGTTTTCCATATTTGCTGGCATATTGAATGTAGCACTTTCACAGCATCTTTTTGGACTTGAAATAGTTTAGCTGGAATTCTATCACCTCCACTAGCTTTGTTTGTAGTGATGCTTCCTAAGGCCCACTTGACTTCATACTCCAGTATGTCTGGCTCTAGGTGAGAGATCACACCATCATGGTTATCTGGGTCATTAGGACCTTTTTTGTATAGTTCTTCTGTGTATTCCTTTCACTTCTTATTAGTATCTTCTGCTTCTGTTAGGTTCATACCCTTTATGTCCTTTATTGTGCCCAGTTTTGAGTTAAATGTTCCCCTGGTATCTCTAATTTTCTTGAAGAGATCGCCAGTCTTTCCCATTCTACTGTTTCCCTCTATTTCTTTGCACTGATCACTGAGGAACGCTTTCTTATCTCTCCTTGCTATTCTTTGGAACTCTGCATTCAAATAGGTATATCTCTCCTTTCCTCCTTTACCTTTCACTTCTCTTCTTTTCTCAGCTATTTGTAAGGCCTCCTAAGACAAGCATTTTAACTTTTTGAATTTCTTATTCTTGGGGATGGTTTTGATCACTGCCTCCAGTTCAATGTTACAAACCTCCATCCATAGTTCTTCAGGCACTGTATCATATCTAATCCCTTGAATCTATTTGTTACTTCCACTGTATAACCATAAGGGATTTGATTTAATGGTCTCATGGTTTTCCCTACTTTCTTCAATTTAAGTCTGAATTTGGTAATAAAGAGTTCATGATCTGAGCCACAGTCAGCTCCTGGCCTTGTTTTTGCTGACTGTGTACAGCGTCTCCATCTTTGACTGCAAAGCATATAATCAGTCTGATTTCAGTATTTACCATCTGGTGATGTCCATGTATAGAGTTCTCTTGTGCTGTTGGAAGACAGTGTTTGCTATGACCAGTGCATTCTCTTGCCAAAACTCCATTAGCCTTTGCCCTGCTTCATTCTGTACTCCAAGGCCAAATTTGCCTATTATTCCAGGTATTTGTAAGATCATGGCATCTGGTCCCATCACTTCATGACAAATAGATGGGGAAACAGTGGAAACAGTGTCAGACTTTATTTTTCTGGACTCCAAAATCACTGCAGGTGGTGATTGCAGCCATGAAATTAAAAGACACTTACTCCTTGGAAGGAAAGTTATGACCAACCTAGATAGCATATTGAAAAGCAGAGACATTACTTTGTCAACAAAGGTCCGTCTAGTCAAGGCTATGGTTTTCCCAGTGGTCATGTATGGATGTTAGAGTTGGACTATAAAGAAAGCTGAGTGCTGAAGAATTGATGTTTTTTAACTGTGATGTTGGAGAAGACTCTTGAGAGTCCCTTGGACTGCAAGGAGATCCAACCAGTCCATCCTAAAGGAAATCAGTCCTGAATATTCATTGGAAGGACTGATGCTGAAGCTGAAACTCTAATACTTTGGCCACCTGATGCGGAGAGCTGACTCATTTGAAAGACCCTGATGCTGGGAAAGATTGAGGGCAGGAGGAGAAGGGGACGACAGAGGATGAGATGGTTGGATGGCATCACCGACTCCATGGACATGGGTTTGGGTGGGCTCTGGGAGTTGGTGATGGACAAGGGAGGCCTGGTGTGCTGTGGTTCATGGGGTCACAAAGAGTCAGACACGACTGAGCGACTGAACTGAAATGAACTGAACCAGTTATTTCTTGACTTCCTACTTTTGCATTCCAGTCCCCTATGATGAAAAGGACATCTTTTTGGGGGTGTTAGTTCTAGAAGGTCTTATAGGTTTTCATAGAACCATTCAACTTCAGCTTCTTCAGCATTACTGGTATGGGCATAGACTTGGATTACCGTGATATTGAATGGTTTGCCTTGGAAACAAACAGAGATCATTCTGTTGCTTCTGAGATTGCACCTAAGTACTGCAGTTTGGACTCTTTTTTTTGACTATGATGGCTACTCTATTTCTTCTAAGGGATTCATGCCCACAGTAGTAGATATAATGGTCATTGGAGTTAAATTCACCCATTCCAGTCCATTTTACTTCACTGATTCCCAAAACATCCATGGTCACTCTTGCCATCTCCTGTTTGACCACTTCCAATGTGCCTTGATTCATGGACCTAATATTCCAGGTTCTTATTCAATATTGTTCTTTACAGCATCAGACTTTTACTTCCATCAGCGGTCACATCCACAAGTGGGCATTGTTTTTGTTTTGGCTCAGCCTCTTCATCCTTTCTGTAGCTGTTTCTCCATTCTTCTTTAGTAGCATATTGGGCACCTACCAACCTGTGGAGTTCATCTTTCCGTGATGAACAAAATAATTACTAGCAACAAAATTGAATTGATAATTGAAAACTGTCCAATAAACCAAAGTGCAGAGGCTGATGGCTTCACTGGAGACTTCTACCAAACATTCATAGAATGAATACCAATCCTTCTGAAATTCTTTCAAGAAGCAGACAAACAACAACAGCAAAAAAGAAAACACTTTCAAACTCATTGAATAACACCAGCATTAGCCTGACACCAAAACCAGAAAAGAGAAAATTATTGCCAATATCACTAATGAACATAGATTAAAATATTCTCAACAAAATATTAACAAGTTAAATTCAACAATCCATTAAAAGAGTCATACACCATGATCAAATGATATTTATTCCAGGGATAGAAGGATGATGCAACATTAATAAATCAATCAACATGATAAACCATATTAACAAAATGAAGTATAAAAATCCATATCATCATCTCAGAACATGCAGAAAAAGCATGTGACAACGTTCAGTATTGACTTATGATAAAAAAAACTCAACAAAGTGGGTATAGAAGGAATGTGTCTCAACATAATAAAGGCCATAAATGACAAGTCCATAGCTAACATCATAGTCAGTGTTGAAAACCTGCAAGCTTTTCCTCTAAGATCTGAAATAAGACAAGGATGCCCTAGCCAGAGCATTTAGGCAAAAGTAAATAAATAAATAAATAAAGGCATCCAAATCAGAAAGGAAAAATTAAAACTGTCATTATTGGTAGATTACATGATAATATATATAGAAAACCCTATTAGACCTCTATATATAGAAAACCCTATTAGACCAAAAAAACTGCTTGAACTAAGTCAATGAATATAGTACAGTTGAAGGATATAAAATCAATATACAAAAATCTTCTGTGATTCTATAATCAAATAATAAACTATCAGAATGAAAAATAGAGGAAATAATCCCATCTAGAATTGCATCAAAAAGAATAAAATACCTAGAAATAAATTTAACCATGGAGGTGAGAGGTCTGTACACTAAAAAGTATAAGACATTGATGAAAAAAATTGAAGAAGACACAAATAAATGAAAAGACATCTATGCTCATAAGAATTACAATGTTAAATGTCCATGCTACTCAAAGAAATCTAGAGATCCAATGCAACTTCTATGAATATTCCAATGACATTTTTCATAGAAGTAGAACAAACAATACTAAAATTTGTATGGAACCACAAAAGACCCTTAATAGCTAAAATAAATCTTAAGGAGAGTGAAGGAGGCAGCATATGCTCTCTAATTTCACGCCATATTACAAAGCTGTAGTAATCAAAATAGTATTTGGGGCATCCCTGGAGGCTCAGTGGTAAAGAATCTGCCTGTCTGTGCAGGAGACGTGGGTTCAATCCTGGGTTCGGGAAGATCCCACATGTGATGGAACAACTAAATGTGTGCAGCCCAACTCCCGAGCCTGTGCTCTAGAGCCCAGGGCCACGATTACTCAGCCCACGTGCTGCAGCTACTGAAGACCAGGAGCCCTAGAGCCCACGCTCCACAACCAGAGAAGCCCCTGCATTGAGGAGCTCACGCACGGCAGCTAGAGAGCAGCCCCCGCTTGCCTCAATGAGAGAAAAACCTGCAGGCAGCAACAAAGGCCCAGCACAGCCATAAGTAAATAAAACAAAATAAAAACTGTATCTGATAGGCATACAAGCACATAAATAGGTCGATGGAACAGAATAGAGCCCAGAAACAAAACCACGCGTATATGGTCAATAAATTCACGAAAGAAGAGTCAAACAGATACAGTCGGGAAAGGACAGTCTCTTCAGTGAATGGTGTTGGGAACACAGGACAGGCACACACAAAAGGGTGAAACTGGACCATCAGCTGACACCACGTATGTGTGCGTGCTAAGGCAGTTCAGTCATGTCTGACTCTGCGGGCCCATGGGCTGTAGCCTGCCAGGCTCCTCTGTCCATGGGATTCTCCAAGGCAGGACTACTGAAGTGCATTGCCATTGCCTTCTCCAGGGGATCTTTCCAACCCCGGGATCAAATCCACGCCTCTTACTTCACCTGCAATGGCAGCGGGTTCTTTACCACTAGCGCCACCTTCACTATACACAAAAATTAACTCAAAATGGGTTTAAAGACTTGAGTGTAAGAACTGAAACCATAAAACTCTTAGAAGAAACATAAGCAGTAAGCTCCTCCACTCAGTTTTAGCCATGATGTTTTTGGATCTGACTCCAAAAGTAGAAATAGACAAATGAGATTACATCAAATCCCAAATCCTCTGCACAACAAAGGAAATCATCAACAAAATAAAAAGACAATGTACTGAATGGGAGAAAATATTTGCAAACCTTAACAGTTCTCATCATAAGGAATAAACTTTGCAACTACGTATGATGATGGATGCTAACTAGACTTACAGTGGTGATCACTTTGGGACATATACCCACAGTGAGTCCTTATCTTGCATACCTGAAACTAACATGATGTTACATGTCAATTATACCTCAACGGCTAAAAAAAATGTAACCTGAAAGCTTATAAAGTGATAATCTTTAACCTTTGTTGTTGTTTTTAGTCACTCTGTATGTTCAGCTCTTTGCGACCCAAAGGGGGGACTGTAGCCCCCCAGGCTCCTCTGTGCACGGGGTTTCCCAGGCAAGGATACTGGAGTGGGTTGCTGTGCCCTCCTCCAGGGGATCTTCCCGACCCAGGGATTGAACCTGCAACTCCTGCATTGGCAGGCGGATTCTCAGAGCCATCAGGGAAGCCACTAACTAACTTAGAATGCTTACTACTGGGGGCTTTGAAAGTGTTTGAATAAATAGCACCCGTATTCCCTGATCAAATTCTAAAGAAACCGAGGAATAAGACAGAAGGGTGGCAGATAGTGGTCAAAACAGCACCTTTGTGACTAATAAAGGTAAGATGGGAGAATGGCTTTATTCTTTGAGCAAATGCGTTTCTCCAAGGCATTTCCTAAGGTGTGAAGAGCTCTGAAAATACCTTTGTTGGGCCCTTGTCTATATAAATAACTGATTAAAAAATACATTATAAAACTCAAGGGCCCGTGTGAGGTATTGTGATTCATCAATCAAGATTTAGCACCAATAATGAGAAAAGGTGGTGTACTTACGTATTTGTTTATGATCCATCAGCACCTGTGAAGGAACCATTTCTTCCCGTCCAGGTCCAGAAACCCTTTATTCATGTTCTTTACTATCATATGCAATGCTCCTGGCTAATTTCATGTTTCCCACTGTGAGGAAATGTTAGCAGCAGCGTGATTCACGACGCCACAGCTATCAGAACCGGCTTGCACTGAGGTAGCACAGGTCTTCTTGCCTCTGCAGGCTGCTCCTCCGGTTTGCTGAACGCTGGTCACAGCATCACTTCTGGCGTGGGCTGGATGCCAGCTTCCCATGGCTCCATCCAAGGTTGCTACTGTGCTTCACGGATGACGATCACACCCGCAGGTCCTACCCAGAGTAGGCGGGAAAATGTAAACAAAAACTCATCCTCTACATATGTGAGATGTCCTGTTCTGAATTTTATGGCATAAACAGAACAGTGCATCTCCCAACGGCATCCTCTCTAGAACTCCTGAGGCTGCAATTACTTCATTCCTAGAACTGATCTCTTTCCATAGGGACCACACCCCTGCCTTCCACACACCGTCATCAGGGAGAAGGGATGGTGGTGGATGGAGGAAGCAGTTCCTTTGGTACCAGAAACTCTGACCCCCTGTCCAGCACGGTTTAAGACCAACCTGTGAGAGACCATATCACCGTGACTGGAGGCAGGAGAGGACGTGGATGCAAAGGGCCTGCGGGTGCAGTGGGGCAGGGGTCTCAGGGTCCTCAGAGAAGACGGCAAGCCACCCTGGCGATGACCCGCTAGAGCTGGCTGACCGCCATGGCTGCCAGCGGTGGGCATGGAACAGGGAAAGGACACCCGCGGGTGCTGGCTGAGGGCCACAGGCTGAGTGGCTCCAGGGACACCCGCCCACACTCGCAGCTCCACCAGCTCCGTCTGGTGTGGGTCAGAGGTGCCCCACGTTAGCGTGATTCTGGGGCCTAATCTTGTCTACTTTTCCAAAAGAAACATCCTGTCGGTCAGCAGGAGAGACTCACAGCCAAGCCATCCTCCTGGAACCAGAGCCGGGGGTAGGGCCGCAGACCGACCTGCACACGTGAGGGCCGGGATCTCCGTGCACCTCCGTGGGCCCACGGTCAGGACGATCAAAGCAGCTGAGGCTGCACCCAAGGACAGACGCCGGGTCCAGGGCGCACACTGACCCGGCTCAGAGGGTCCGTCTGTCCAGCCACACGTCTCCACGGGCCCACTGTCGGGGTGGTAAGAGATGAGGACTCAACCCTGGGATACAGATGAGGCGTGGAGGTCCAGCAGGCCGCTCGCGGTCTCACAGCTGATAAATGCGTGGGTTTGAGTTTAAACTGAGTCAGTCCGGCTGATGAAGGAGAGAAGTAAAGGCGGGGAGGAGAGGAGGGAAGGAGGGAGAGATGGGGAGAAACGGCCGGTGCCTCTTACTTCTGCAGTCACCAGGATTGAGGGCATTTTTCTTCCTTTCTAATTTGGAGTGTGTAGGTGTTGCCTCAGCTTCCCAGTTCCAAGACTCAAGAAACTCTGAACAAAACAACCTTAAGTCTGTATATACAAACTTAAGGTTGAAAAGAAAAAGATGCTCTCCTTGGGTGCAGTGAAGCCTACCCTCCCTTTTGGGGACATCTTACTTTCAACAGATCACTAGAGAAGGCCATTACTCAATTTACAAGACAAAGCATTCCCTTCAAATGTGATTTTTTTAAGCCAGCAGGTTCCCTCCTTCAGGACCACGAAGCAATCACCATCTCCCAGAGATGATTAATCAGTGTTATCCTTAAAAAGCTCAAAAATTCCACCCAGTACTTTCATTTTCCTAAAGGGCCTGTTGTAAAAAGCAAGCTCTCAGAAATGCAAAAGCAGGTAAAGCTCCAGTCCGGAAGAAACGAAGTACATCTCACCTCCTGCCTGGAGCTCAAGAAACAAGTTTCCCACGAGGCCTTCCTCAGAGTTTCCAGGCAGGAACCACAGGGTAAAATGGGCCCAGGGTGAGAGGTAGAATTTTCTGCAGAGGGAGTCCAACCAGGGGAGGAGAAACGAGCTCCTTTAGGACACGAATTGCAGAGTGTCTTCCTGAACCAGAGTGGCTCAGCATTTACAGTGACCGGAGGCAGAGTACCCCAACAGCAGGGTCTGGATGCCTGGGCAAGGGGGCTTGCACAGCGCTGTGCTCACTGTGGACCAGCCCGCAGCAGACACAGGGCTGGGGGGTGGGCGCGGGCTGGGTGGGTGGAGGCGGGACGTGGCCCCGGCTGGTGGCCCTACACTGAGGGCGGAAGGGCCTTCCTGCCCTGTCCCCCGGATCCTAGATTCAGCGCCCCTCCTTCCAGCCTGCACAGCTCAGACTCAAGGTCAAGTTGGGCAAAGCCTATTTCTGACCCTTGCCGGTGGGAGACCCATGCAGTTTCAGGGGGGCCTGTGAGAGTAGGCCCTCAGGTAGGGGAGGACGAAACCAAAACAATTGTACTCGGGACACGGCCCTTTCTGAGGAACAGGGATCCCTGTTACGCACAAACATACACATGAGCATTCTTTTGTCAATGTGGTAAAATGTGTAGTTACCAAGTCCACTGCAGACAGATAACTGGCATACATCATATACATGCTGTATGGCCTTTAATTTCTCAGCTACCTTTTGAAATGTTATGAAAATGTCTCGATACTCATGACATGTATTTTAGAACTCTTCAGAAGTTTAGCGTTTGTGCTGCAAGAGCACCAAACACCTACTTAGAAATTCCTCAGGTTCTAGACCCACTGACGCTGCTTTTCTGTCCTGTCTCATTCTAGCTCCTTTCTCTGCCACTTCATTCTACCGCTTCACCCCAAGCCTTTCCTAACTCAAAATGGGCCCAGAATTGAAGAATAAACATAGGAATTCATAAGCAAAATCTTGATCTGCTTATCTGTCATTATTTCCCTACTTGGCCTGCAGGCAGCTGAGGACCCGGGCACAAAGCAGCTTTAGAGGCAAACGCGACCTATATCTGCTCTACGCTTGCTGCTGCCCTGACTCACCGGAGGATGACCCTGGGCAAGAAAGCAGAAGCAGAATCTTGGGCATGGTCAGAAAACCTCCTCTGAGGTCTTGGCTCCAGCATTCTGCTTGTATGATCATGGGCAAGCCACGGCCTCCTCCTTAGGTGACGTAATATATTTGTAATTTAATTGTTCATTTTTCATTGATCCAAGTACGAAGCAGTCTATGGATAGGAAAGGCACCTCCGGCCAAGTCGCTTGGGCAGTGCTCTCCCAGCCTCCTGTTTCTGAAGACGATGAGGCCGCGGGTATTCATTAACCGAAGGGCTGGCTATCTGGGGCAGTCACTAGTTAGGACAGAGGAGACCATGTACTCAGGGCGAGAGACAGCAGGGGCCTGACATGCAGCCCCATTCAATCACAACCCGCTTTTCACCCTGGCCTGATCAGTGTGCAAACAGCAGGCTTCCTCTGGCCACAGTATTGCTCTTGCTTACTCAGAGAGGTGGATACTGGCCAGTGGTACTGCGGGAACCACAGGGAATGACGAGAGATCGGTGGACGCACAATTCCGCCTGCAGTGGATTGGAAAGTAACATAAATGTCTGCATCTGCTGAGATCTTTTTCTCAGGTTCAGTTCAGCTCAGTTGCTCAGTCGTGTCTGACTCTTTGTGACCCCATGGACTGTGGCACGCCAGGCCTCCCAGAGTTTACCCAAACTCATGTCCATTGAGTTTGTGATGCCATCCAACCATCTCATCCTCTGTCGTCCCCTTCTCCTCCTGCCTTCAATCTTTCCCAGCATCAGGGTCTTTTTAAATGAGTCAGTTCTTCCCATCAGGTGGCCAAAGGATTGGACTTTCAGCTTCTGCATCAACCCTTCCAATGAGTATTCAGGACTTACTTCCTTTAGGATGGACTGGTTGGATCTCTTTAGAACTCAGTCCAAGGGACTCTCAAGAGTCTTCTCCAACACCACAGTTCAAAAGCATCAGTTCTTCAGTGCTCAGCCTTCTTTATGGACCAACTCTCACATCCATACATGACCACTGGAAAACCATACCCTTGACTAGATGGACCTTTGTTGACAAAGTAATGTCTCTGCTTTTTAATATGCTGTCTAGGTTGGTCATAACTTTTCTTCCAAGAAGCAAGCATCTTTTAATTTCATGGCTGCAGTCATCATCTGTAGTGATTTTGGAGCCCCCCAAACTAAAGTCAGCCATTGTTTCCACTGTTTCACCATCTATTTGCCATGAAGTGACAGGACTGGATGCCATGATCTTAGTTTTCTGAATGCTGAGTTTTAAGCCAACTTTTCCCCTCTCCTCTTTCACTTTCATCAAGAGGCTTTTTAGTTCTTCCTCACTTTCTACCATAAGGGTGGTGTCATCTGCATATCTGAGGTTATTGATATTTCTCCCGGCAATCTTGATGCCTGCCAGCTTGTGCTTCATCCAGCCCAGCATTTCTCATGATGTACTCTGCATATAAGTTAAATAAGCAGGGTGACAACATACAGCCTTGATGTACCCCTTCCCCGATTTGGAACCAGTCTGTTGTTCCATGTTCAGTTCTGACTGTTGCTTCCTGACCTGCACACAGATTTCTCAAGAGGCAGGTCAGGTGGTCTGGTATGCCCATCTCTTTCAGAATTTTCCACAGTTTATTGTGATCCACACAGTCAAAGGCTTTGGCATAGTCAATAAAGCAGAAATAGATGTTTTCTAGAACTCTCTTGCTTTTTTGATGATCCAACTGATGTTGGCAATTTCATCTCTGGTTCCTCTGCCTTTTCTAAATCCAGCTTGAACATCTAGAAGTTCATGGTTCACATACTGTTGAAGTCTGGCTTGGATAATCTTGAGCATTACTTTGCTAGTGTGTGAGATGAGTGAAATTGTGCAGTAGTTTGAACATTCTTTGGCACTGCCTTTCTATGGGATTGGAATGAAAACTGACCTTTTCCAGTCCTGTGGCCACTGATGAGTTTTCCAAATTTGCTGGCATATTGAGTGCAGCACTTTCACAGCATCACCTTTCAGGATTTGAAATAGCTCAACTGGAATTCCATCACCTCCACTAGCTTTGTTCATAGTGATGCTTCCTAAGGCCCACTTGACTTTGCATTCCAGGATGTCTGGCTCTAGGTCAGTGATCACACCATTGTGATTATCTGGGTCATGAAAATATTTTTTGTATAGTTCTTCTGTGTATTCTTGCCACCTCTTCTTAATATCTTCTGCTTCTGTTAGGTCCATACCATTTCTGTCCTTTATTGAGCCCATCTTTGCATGAAATGTTCCCTTGGTATCTCTAATTTTCTTGAAGAGATCTCTAGTCTTTCCCATTCTATTGTTTTCCTCTATTTCTCTGCACTGGTCACTGAGTAAGGCTTTCTTATCTCTCCTTGCTGTTCTTTGGAACTCTGCATTCAAATGGGTCTATCTTTCCTTTTCTCCTTTGCCTTTTGCTTCTCTTCTTTTCATAGCTATTTGTAAGGCCTCCTGAGACAGCCATTTTGCTTTTTTGCATTTCTTTTTCTTGAGGGTGGTCTTGATCCTTGCCTCCTGTACAATGTCATGAACCTCTGTCCATAGTTCATCAGGCACTCTGTCTATTAGATCTAGTCCCTTAAATATATTTCCCACTTTCACTGTATAATCGTAAGGGATTTGATTTAGGTCATACCTGAGTGGTCTAGTGGTTTTCCCTACTTACTTCAAGTCTGAATTTGGCAATAAGAAATTCATGATCTGAGCCACAGTCAGCTCCTGGTCTTGTTTTTGCTGACTGTATAGAGTTTCTCCATCTTTGACTGCCAAGAATATAATCAATCTGATTTTGGTACTGACCATCTAGTGATGTTTGCTATGACTAGTGCATTCTCTTGGCAAAACTCTGTGAGGCTTTGCCCTGCTTCATTCCGTAGTCCAAGGCCAAATTTGCCTGTTACTCCAGGTGTTTCTTGACTTCCCACTTTTGCATTCTAGTCCCCTATAATGAAAAGGGCATCTTTTTTTGGGTGTTATTTCTATAAGGTCTTGTAGGTCTTCATAGAACCGTTCAACTTCAGCTTCTTCAGCATTACTGATTGGGGCGTAGACTTGGATTACTGTGATATTGAATGGTTTGCCTTGGAAACGAACAGAGATCATTCTGTCGTTTCTGTCGTTTTTGAGATTGCATCCAAGTACTGCATTTTGGACTCTTATTGACCATGATGGCTACTCCATTTCTCATAAGGGATCCCTGCCCACAGTAGTAGATATAATGGTCATCTGAGTTAAATTCACCCATTCCAGTCCATCTTAGTTCGCCGATTCCTAGAATGTCGACGTTCACTCTTGGCATCTCGTTTGACCACTTTCAATTTGCCTTGATTGATGGACCTGACATTCCAGGTTTCTATGCAATATTGCTCTTTACAGCATCCGGCCTTGCTTCCATCACCAGTCACATCCACAACTGGGTGTTGTGTTTGCTTTGGCTCCATCCCTTCATTCTTTCTGGAGTTATTTCTCCACCGATCTCCAGTAGCATATTGGGCACCTACCGACCTGGGGAGTTCCCCTTTCAGTATCCTTTCCTTTTGCCTTTTCATACTGTTCAGGGGTTCTCAAGGCAAGAACACTGACGTGGTTTGCCATCCCCTTCTCCAGTGGACGTTTTGTCAGGACTCTCCACCATGAGCCGTCCGTCTTGGGTGGCCCTAAGTGGCGTGGCTCCTAGTTTCATTGAGTTAGACAAGGCTGTGGTCCATGTGATCAGATTGGTTTGTTTTCTATGATTGTGGTTTTCAGTCTGTCTGCCCTCTGATGGAGAAGGGTAAGAGGCTTATGGAAGGTTCCTGATAGGAGAGACTGAGGGGGTAACTGGGTCTTGTTCTGGGCCATGCTCAGTAAATCTTAATCCAATATTCTGTTGATGGGCAGGTCTGTGTTCCCTCCCTGTTGTTTGACCTGAGACCAAACTAAGGTGGAGGTAATGAAGATGGTGGCGACCTCCTTCAAAAGGTCCCATGCACACACTGCTGCTCTGAGTGCCCCAGCCCTGCAGCAGGCCACCACCACCCATGTGTCTGCCAGAGGCTCCTGGACACGCATGGACAAGTCTGGGTCAGTCTCTTGTGGGGTCGCTGCTCCTTTCTCCTGGGTCCTGCTGCACACCAGGCTTTGTCTGTGCCCTCCTGGAGTCTGTTTCCCCAGCCCTGTGGAAGTTCTGGTGGCTCTGTGGTGGGGTTAATGGCGATCTCCTCCAAGAGGGCTTATGCCAGACCCATGTCTGCTGCACCCAGAGCCCCTGCCCCTGTGGCAGAACACTGCTGACCCGCATCTCCTCAGGAGACACTCAGAGACAGTTCTGTCTCTGTCTCTGTGGGGTGCACAAGGTATGTTTGAGCCCTCTGAGCATCTCTGGCAGGAATGGGGTTTGATTCTAAACATGATTTCACTTCTCCTACTGTTTTAGGTAGCAGACTATAAATCGATTTAATATGTTTAGGCTCCTCTCCTTAGCCTCTTTGGGCTTATTCTCTGTAATTATTAATAACGATAATTACCAACTTGAGTAGTTTTTTTCCTCCGAATGCTAGGTTAGGCTATTGAACTGGCAGGTTAGTCTATTCAGAGTCTAAGGGACTTTAATACCCTCCTTACATCAGCTGAAATTTACTTCCTTTATGCTCACCTTGAGTGTTAACTCGCTGACCTGTGCAGGAAGCAGCAGAACAAGGCACCAAGAAGCACTGGGCTGGAATCCCGACTCGCTCCCTCACCAGCCATGTGACCCTCAGCCGCTACTTAACCTTTCGATGCCTTTGGAGATTTAAGTCTACATCTTAACAATTTTTGGTCCTGCAGCATCGTGACCAAAACTTACACAGTATTTTGTACCCGAGGTTACTCAGCCAGCAGGAAGCCGGTGACTCAGAATTGCCTTTCTGTTCCATTTTCTAGGGAAAAACAAACTGGATGCCTATGTGTAAATGCCCCCGAGCACAGGGAGTAGAAGAAGGTAATACAACACAGCATGGGGAAAGGTGAGACAGTCATGCTTTGCTTCTATTTCAGCCAGCCCTATCTCTGGAGAAACTCTTTTCCCAGCTTCCTGGATTGTGAGATATCATGACCTTTTGGAGGCCATCGGGCATATAACCTCCTAAAAGATCTTCAACGTATAAACACAGTAACAGAGCTACAAGTCATTGGGGAATGAAAGGAGCTGCTGGGAGCTGGGCACCTTGCAGGGCTCAGCACGTGTTAAGTCTCTCTCCCTGCTTTGGTTGTTTCTCACTTGGATAATCATGGAGAAGCCCTATGAGCCAGGCACACCCCAGGCCAAGATGAACCCCTTCCCATACGGTGCATTTGGCTGCTTTGGGAAAAACACGTTGTCGAGTCTCCCCAGCACGAGACACTTGAGGCGGCCGGGGAGGCTGCGATCCTGCTCACAGCAGTGCTAGAGGAGGCACCTGGTAAACATCCACTCAACAGCCAGCAGGACAAGATACAGAGTTCATTTGTTGGATTTGATGAAATTGTTTCCACAGGTTCAGGGAGGTTGCCAGGCTATGTCTAATGTATTATTTTTATAAGGCAACTAATTTTTACTAAAACACTTAAACATCTCCTTTCAGGTGCTATTTACTCAAGTAGCTGTGGGCTGTAATCACAGTTCACTTGTGATTCACCATCCAATCTAGGCTAGAGCTTGCTTTCCAGACAAGGTGGATTTTGTAAGCTCCCCATTTCTATCCTCATCTGCCTGAAATGTGAATTTAAACTCAAATGAAAACTCTGACAGTCTTTCGTGGCTCCAAACCGAAGGCACTGCAATACCAGGAATGAAGGCTCCTTGGTCCAGACCAAGAGGTACTTGTGGAGCCCAAAGGCCAATCAGCACGATGGTACGTTGGGAGGCTCCTTATAACAGGTGTAACCTCTGAGGTCTTTTAACAAGAAAACGGGAATAAAATAGGAGAACTAGGGCACAGATTAAATACCTGGAAAGAATTTAAAATATCACTTTAGGACTAAAATCAGAAGGAAACCCTGTGTCATATGTTTGTTCCTACTGACTGCAAATGTGGGGGCAAATAAATGCCCACGGCTTCTGAGGCAAGGACTCCAGAGGCCTGGAAAGAGCAGGGCTTGTCACTTATACGCAGATGTCTGCACCAGTGAGGTTTCACTGGTTGAAGAGACAAGAAGATGCTACATACCTCGTGGGCTAGAGACAGCCTCCACAGGACAACTTAAGGATTCCTCCAAATTAGGCAAAGGGAGGAAGTTCTCATAGATTTTAACCGTGACTAAGAAACTTCACTAACTAGGACATTACGACTTTGGTCAGCAGCACCTTACTTAAGGCAAACATGTCTCTCTGTAACAATTTAGCAAAGTAATATGAAAAGGAAAAACTAACCAAGTATTTTCCAGAATTTTAAACAGGCCTCCTTCCCCATTTTGAAAACTCAGACATCATTTCAAACAACCTGGTTAAATACTCACACCGATCACACTGTTCCTACCCAGAAAGGTGGCGTGAACCACCCAGAACCCTGGGGTTTCTGCTTTGGAACCAGGACTCAATTTTTTCATTTGTGAAAGTTGTGACAACATAAACTACTCTGCAGACTCATTATGAAGATTAGCTAAAACAGAGAGCCTAAAACAATGTCTAATATTTAATACTTCATAAATTGGAACTATTCTTAGAATGTAAAAATGCACTTTTCTCAATTAATCTGAAGAATTGCTGTTTTATAATCAAAGAAAAAGAAATCATTGTGGCTTACTGAATGTCTCTGACAGTGAAGGGCTAAAATGCAGTATTTTTCCCTGCATTAGACCTCCTCCAATATTCACTAAAGAACTGCATATGGTCATAAATTAAAAAGAAAATGGAATAAATTGCCATATCCAGGCATGTTCAGTTCAGTTCAGCCGCTCAGTCATGTCCAACTCTTTGCGACCCCAGATCTAGGCATGTAGCCTTTTAGTAAAACTGACATTAATTTTCTTTCTTTTGATTTAATAAAGTTCCCATGTCAAACTCTTTCAGCTCCTAAGAAGTGATTAAGATGCTTTTAAGATTTTTAGCTAAAATGTTCATCAATCCTAAAAGGCAGTGCTAACATCAATCAATGATAGAAAGCAACTGTACTCCCCCCTCCCTCTGCACATCAACAAAGAACATTTTTTTCAAACTTTTACCCATGCACAAACAGTAGTACTGAACCTTTAATTCAGAGTCCTTGCTTTATAGAGAAAACAGAAGCAGAGTGATTAAGTGACTTGTTAAGGTCACGTTAATTCAAGTATCATTAATTTTTGAAAGAAAAAAGGTAGATTCCAAAAATTAAAAAAAATTAGGTTGACACTGGTCACTTACCAAATTTCTAGAGAAGGTTAACAGATGGCATGTGAGCAGTTAGAAAGGAGGTAGCATGCTTTCACTAAGAGTGAAGCATTTCCAGGTAACTTCATTTGCTTTCCTGATTTAATTTACTAGCAAGATTAGGCTACTTCCATAGTGCTTGTCAACCAAACAGGACAATATTTCTTATTCTTCCAGAGTCCTTTCAGGAAACGTAGGCATCTAAGTGACTAGCAGTTGCTTCAACAACTGTACCCAAAGCACTGACTGGTGGGCCAAGGTAATCTAGAGGCTGTCTACAGTGGCGTTCTCAGGAGGGCCTGTATTTCACCGTGATTTGTCCAGTATTTATCAGTAACCTGGAGAAAGCCTCTAAACACCAAAGGCATGCTTCATCAAAATTGGGACTGACACAGGCTGGGAGAAGAATCAGGAGTTCATACAGACCTTTACAAGATAATTTTAGTAAGGATGAATGTAGTCCTTCAATTAGGTTAATGGGAAATTGTGTAAGGAATTATTAGGAACCAGCCTGGCTTACTAGCAATACCTTGAGGTTTAGCAAAAGACAATAATGTGATACATGTGCCTAAAAATGATGGTAATGATAATAATAATGTCAACATATACTAGTTGTAATGGTCATATGAGAATCACCTTGATGATGGCAATAATGCTTCTGGATCCTGCTTTAGTCAGACCACAGAACTGTGTCTAGTTCTAAGCAATGCATTATACATGAGAGACTGAAATAGTCAATGCCAGCTGGTCCAGAATAGGTATCATGCAAAATCTGAGAAAAGTATGAAGCCTGAGGGGAGACATGAAGAGGCGGCCACATAGAAGGAACAAGACCTTTCTGCCTAGCTTCACACGTGCTACCTGTAGGCGCATGTGGGCGACACTCCTGTGATGCTGAAATCCAGCCCTTGTGAGCGCGCAGAACGGCTCGCCCTCTGCAAGGCCACCAACCACTTCCGTACAGCCGAGTTCTCTTTTAGCCTCTTCCTTCTTGGATCACAGCAGAAGGACTATAAAATCACGTGCTCAGGCGCCTATTCCAGACTTCCTGTTAAGACCTGTGTTCTTTGCTATTAACACTAAATCCTCGAGGAGGTTACGTTATAGAAGTGATATGACTACACGATTAAATATTAGAAATGACCACTGAGTATATCCTGTTTATTGTTTATGATTTACACGAAAAATGATGGTCTGGGGTTGTAGAACAATAAACCAATCATTACATTTAGACCTGGGCTTTTGAAAAGCTTGCATTCCATTTTAACAGTTCACATATATTTAACAGCTTATATATAAATCCAGATCACAAATAATCTTAAAGACTTAGTTAGCTTAGAGATAAACAAGAAACACAAAAGAAAACCACATAGATTTACCTTTAAATATCAGCATTCATATTACAAGAAAGAAGAAAACGTTTAAAAAATAATAAAATTATTAGGTCACGTCACTTAACATAGAGAAATAAGAGAAACAATATTTTAATTAATACTAATACTTCTAATTTACCATCATATATTCTTTACTTATTCTAAATTTTTAAAATTTAGTTGCCTTGTCAGCCTCAGATTATATCAGCTTATTACAATGACAATTCTAAAACCTCAATTTTCTTTCTTACAGAATTTTTAAGCCAACTCTTACTGAACTTTTCTCCTTCACAGCAGATGTTTATAGATAGTAGGGAGCCAAGAATGAAGGGCGGAAACAGATGGAAAGCAAAAAGTACAACAGCTATCCTAAGTTCAGCTCTCAACACTGCTGGTTGAATTTGGAACCAAAACCTCTTAACAACTGGCAGATAATAGCTAAATCTTAATAGGCAAAGAAGAAATATTTTCTTTCTGACAGCTGCTATCTAGAAGAAAACCAAGGTCCCATTATACTGCCTAAATATAATGTGTGGCTTATTACAGAGAAAACCTGTAACAACGTCAGTTTAACCAGTAAGTGTCACAACTGATCATTATTACTTAAAGGAAACAAACAACAACAACAAAAATCACACTAACCACAAATTTCCACAATATACACATGAGAATTAACCTTAATCTGATTTGACCCCTGACACTAACTGATTATCAATGAAATATGGTATGGAAAGATCACGGAGTAGAAAACAAGCAAAGATTAGTTTATACAACAGTGACTATATACATCAGAAGGAAAACATGCTACCTAATGCAACATTAAGGCTGAATGTAAGCATTTCCAAAGTCACAGATGCCCCGAAGAACCTCTAAATTACAAAGTCACCACATTACATGCATGCAATGTTCAGTTTTGTTTTACCCATAAAAGGATACACAGTATTTTGCTGTAAATACCAGACACATTTACAATATATGCAAAAATTAGAATGCAAGTTTTGTGTTCCTTATATTTAAGCCTCAAATGTGCCAACAGTGAAAATTCATTTAAGAATGGAGAAAAGAAATGGAATATAAATACTCAGAGAAATTACACAAATAAAACGCAAACTTTGCATTTGGGAAGCCATATAAACATTCCTGTTTTAGTGTCCAAACTAAATTATCAATGTACTACTTTGATGGATGTACACTCACTATGTGCTTTACTATTTTACTTGCTCAAATGTGGCATTCTAAGACCCATCACCATTCTCCGGTCTTGGTATCTAAAGCATCCCTAAGTTAAATATCATGTCCACGTTGATATATACTTGCCTACTGGGTAGGACGACCTAAACAGAAAGCTGTGCAGTCTTAGTTTGGTTTCATAATTACAGAGATGACTCTGTGGTCAGGTTTCCCATTAAAAAAAAAAAAATGTGAGGAAAGCTGATTTCCTCTCTTGTGTAAAAGCTTGTGAACAGGTCTCTTTCAGAGGTTAAATTTGAGGTCAGCATCTTTCCTTTTATGGTAAGGAAATTAACACCAGAGCTGTGTTACCTGTTCAGTTCTGTTCACACAGTTACTAGGGAATCATACAATCTATTCCTTTTTCATCTACAGCTTCATTTGACACTATTTTAATTCTGGGTGAATAGTTTTACCAAAATATATTAGTGCAGATAAACAAAGGCTGATAATGTAATATGAATAATCTCTGTCCAGCAATACTTTAAAATAATAAATTGTAACACAGGAAGGTTTAGATATGTTGTAAAAAGGTGTGGTCAAATCTGTCCTGTACTCCATCAATTTGATGCTTTATACAAGATAGTACAATTAACTTTCTAGTTTTTTTAAGGATTCAGATTTTCCTTTGGGATACAACAGAATGAGTGTTTTAAAACCCTTCATACTTTTTTTTTCAGACTTTCCAAAATATTACAGAGTGAAAATCACCTTTAACTCTATCCAGTATTTATTACACAAATGTGCCATGAGTGTTCTGGACCTTCAAGTGTAACTTTAGACAAACAGAAGGATCTCGTAAGGCCATCTAAGTAGTCTCACTGCACCAAGCACCGACCACAGGAGATCAGTACTTTTCTTTACTAACTTTACTTTACACACATCCGCCAGTTCAAATATAATAATTTTCTACCTAACCATTTCAAGGAGACTACAATTAAGATATAAACATTTTGTGATACTCTAGCTAGAAGTTTTGTTTGGCATTCTAAAAAGTCTTAATTTGAAAGAATATATACCTTCTTACAAAACCACTCAGTATTACCAACCAAGAGGTTTTGATGAAGCAAAGGGACCAAAGAAAAAGCATGCTTTATAATTCCTTTTTATTTCCAACGAAACCCAATTTTACTACTGTCGTAATCGCAATCTTCACATTTGATGCAAATAGGAAAGCTTAATTATAATCACTTAGTGGCAGTACTCCAGACAAAATCAACAACGTGTGCCACACAGATGATTATTTCTTCTGGAGAGAATTAACTGATAAGCTTGACTTTACAATTAATAACATGTTAAACTAAAGAAAATGGATGCACTACTTCAACATTCAGCTTGAAAACGTTTAGTACTTTCTGCAAACCTAAACTTAAGTTTAGAAAGGTTAATATTCTCTTTCTAAACTATGGCATAGACTATATATAGCATTTTTAATATATTTATATATAATTATTTGCACATCGGATCAAGAAGGAATCTGCAGATTTACTTTGATAGACTGATCTCGCGCGAGTGGGAAGGCTTAGGGGGCCTCCGCAGCACGGCCACCTGCAGGGGGCGCGTCACGATCAGGCTCAGCGGAAGCAGCTGCGGGCGTCTCCATCACAGCGGGCGGGAAGTGACGGCGGCACACGGGGCAGGTCCCGGACTGGAGGGAGAAAAGCGGAGGGAGAGAAGAGCAAGTTCGCAGCCAACAAACGGAAAGGTCTGAATTGCTATGACGTATCAGAACAGTAGCATTATCCTAAAAAAGCCAAATACTGTAACAACAAATGAACGTCAACCCACAAATCAGAGAAGCAGAATTCTGAGGCCATTTCCCCTCATCCCAATCAGACTCGTGATTTCTTTGAGGGAACAAGGTCTCCTCATCAGTTCTGTATGTTATAGGTCACTCATCTTTCCTTTAGTGAGTATCACTGAGCATCTACCGTCCTCTCCACTGAGCACTGGGGCTACAAGGGCGAGCTAGGAGTCGCAGGGCACGTCCTCCCCTGAAGTGAATTATTATGACTCTATGAGAAACCAGAGACCTACTTAATTCACGTATTTATTACATCAAATCACCCCCCTAGGATCTTCCACATATATAGTAAAACCTCACTCTAGTGTGGTACAGATACGTCAAAGCAGATGGACTGCAGCCCT
The DNA here is from genome assembly GCF_019923935.1 of Bubalus bubalis. Classification (NCBI taxonomy): domain Eukaryota; kingdom Metazoa; phylum Chordata; class Mammalia; order Artiodactyla; family Bovidae; genus Bubalus; species Bubalus bubalis. The sequence goes on along the minus strand of NC_059165.1, from coordinate 2,193,010 downwards.
TCTTTATAAAGCCATATACTTCCTTTTCAGAAAGTTAAGAAGAGTTAGGTGCCTTCTGAATAATAAAACAAATCAATGAGGGAAGGTGGAACAGGGAAAGCAGTTAGACTGGGAGTGCATGATTTTAGGACCAATGGCAGATTACAGAGACTACCATCTGGCAATAGATAATCCCCTCACAAATCGTCTTTTTCCCAGAGATCTCCCCGATAGAAAACAGGTTCAAGAAATCATGCTGTTGAAGGTGACAAAGATATGTATCTTGGGAACCTTCTCCCCAGAGGCAAGGCTTCACACTATGCTGCTTCCTGACAGGAGAGAGACTAAAGAAACTATGACCTTGGGTTAAGGCAAAATCATTGACAATTCAAGACTGTACAACATAAGCAATATTTACAATTCAAGAACTTAATTCAGCAAACAGGTACTGTGCACTTGCCATAGAGATGGAGCCAAAGAGCAACATCTGAGAGTCAAATAGGAGTCCAGTCTCAGCCAAGCACATTGCAGCCGTGGAACCTTGCATGAGTGACAACTACCAGGAAATGAGAGTAAGGACACCAATATGCCCCCGAGTTGTTATCAGGATGAAGTGGGGAAACGCACATGTCCCATCCAGGAGTGACACACGGCAGGCACAGAGAACACGAGACCCTTCTTGAGGCTCTGATACTATTGTGGGCGTTTAAAGAAAGAGGGTGCTAAGAATAAAAAAGGTGGAATGGAAGCTGGACCTCCCTAGAACCTCTATTTTTACAGTGAGGGCATGATCACACCAGGCTAGGCATGAGTAAAGGTATAGAGGAGTAAATCTGAAGGACAGACTAGATCCCAGAAGGCCTTGAAAGCCTAGACAGAAACTTTAGATATTATAAAGGCATAATGAACACTTCTGCACTGGATCTGACAGATATTAACTAGAATTTTGACAGAGATGAAGTGGCAGTAGAAGGGGAGCAAGAACAAAACAAAAGAAAGGAAAGAAAAGGGAGGACGGAGAGGGTGGAAGTGAGAGAGAGGAGATCAAAGGAAACGGTCATGGAAGAGACAGAGAGCCGTATCCGTAAGAAATCAAGCTGGGAGAGCAATCTGGGAGCTTCTACTGAACTGCATGTAAATATCCCTTATGCAAGAATAGAGTTCATTGAGATTTAAAGAATACTTTTTAAAGTAATTCAAATATACTTAAAAATTATTGGGTAAACATTAAAAAACAGTATATAAAAATTGCATCAGAGGTACTTGGTAGGTTATTAAATATTTATCAAACCATTTTTACTTTACCTTTTAAATATTTTATTGAAGTGCAGTTGATTCAGAATGTTGTGTTAATTTCTACTATATGGCGAAGTGATTCAGCTATCTGTGTGTTCTTTCTCATATTCCTTTCCGTTAGGGTTTATCACGGGATATTGACTGACTACAGCTGCCTGTGCTGCACAGTAAGACCTTGTTTACCCTCATTTTTAGAGATACCATCTCATGTTAGCAGAATATCTGTACAATGTTACAGTACTCTGAGTAGTCCCAAAGACTTCCTGGCTTAAGATATTTTTGAAAACAACAGATTTCAGAGATACAATCAAAGATATAACTAGTTTTATCCTAACATCATTTTCTTACATTGTTTTTTAGAAAATGTTAGTGAGTTAAAGGGATTCCCTGATGGCTCAGATAGTAAAGAATGTGCCTGCAGTGCAGGAGAACCAGGTTCAATCCCTGGGTCAGGAAGATCCCCTGGAGAAGGAAATGGCAACCCACTCCAGTATTCTTGCCTGGGAAATCCTACGGATAGAGGAGCCTGGCAGGCTACAGTCCATGAGGTTACAGAGAGATGAATACGACTAAGGGACTCACACTTTAGTAAGGTAAAATAGCTTGATATTACCATTAATCTGTAATCATTAAAGGGTAACCAATTTTAAACACTAAATTAAAAAATATTTTGAGTACGTAGCTAAGTATAACAGGCTTAAAAAACACTATTATCATCATTAACTTGTAGAAGAAACCATTAAAATATTAATTCTAAAAAAGTAAACCTGCAACTCACCTTTTGTAGCCAAATTGAGACACAAGGTTTGTGAAAGAAATGGTGACAGGGTAACTCTGTTGCTATGTCATCCTTAATATACTCACTGCAGCAGATCGGACAGCACTGCTCCTGCCCAATAGCTGCAATCAAAGCATGTGACTCATCAATCCCACAAGGTTCAATTTTAACAAAACTGAAATCCAACACAGGAACTCATAAATGATAACTACAGAAGATGAAAGAACCAGCACTTGATCAGTTAATTGGCAAATGTATTTCTGCTTAATGCATGACAATTTGGAATTTAATAAAAACTGCTTTTGTAGAAAAGTTGACTGGAGAACATGTGTCCCAACCTATCACTTGAAAAATTTCTAAGTTTCACAGAAAATCTAATGAAAATGTCTGACCATATTTTTATCTTCTATGTGCACTGGTAACATACTTGAATATGCAACGTGTCGTCTGACACGTTTATTAGAGATAAACTTTGCTCTTACCAGTGTGATCCTCAAGAACAAGGGTCTCTGGAAGACCATCAATGCTCTCCTTACTGGCTGGTGGATTGGCCACTTCAACATCAACTGCAAGAGACTCTAAGTGTGCCAGGGCAGTCTGAAAATGGAAAGTCACAACACTTTGTTAGATACGCTTTTTAAGCAGCAATGAGAGCCATGTTTAAAGGTGTCATCTAAAATCACATCCAACATTACCCCTCTTCCTGTTGGTTTCTTTTGCTTTGATTCTGCACTGAACCAAAAATATCATAAACACAGGGAAAAAACCAAACAAACCTACTTCTCACAAGTACAACAAAAATCTATTTTGTCTCAATAACCATTTACTTGACTATCGTACTTATATTTTCAAAACAGTGGTTCTCTTCTAACTTGTGAGTTTCTGCGTGAGATCAATCACATGAAAGAAAGTAATATTTTGCACAGGTTCAACTTGTGAAAGTAAAATATGGCCAAGGTTACACGATGTTCAAGGCAGGGAAGCCAATACTGCGCCCCTGAATGGCAGCATCGACCCCTGGCATCGAGTCCGTGCACCCACGTTACCAGTTCACCAGCACTGGCACAGCTCGTTTTACCGTACCTGGCAGACACGGCATTTTTTACGAACCAAAGATTTCTGGCAGCCCTGCCTCAAACAAATCTATCAGTGCCCCTTTTTCCAACAGCATTTCTCATTTCATGTCTCTGTGTCACATTTTAGTAATTCTCACATTTCAAACTTTCTATCATCATCACCTTTGTTCTGATGATCTGGGATCAGTGAACTCTGCCGTTGCTGTGACTCACTGAAGGTAAGACAGTGGTCAGTGCTCCCAGCAATGAAGCACTCTCACATTCAGGTGCGTGCACTTCTTTAGCCATGCTGCTACCATACACGTAATACAGGATACCATAAACACAGCCTTATACATAGCACTGAGAGACCTGACGTTCATGTGACTCACTTCACTGTGGTGCTCGTGGCCTACATCTGTAACCTCAGCGAGATATGCCCGAACTCCCAGTTACCTGGGCTCTGAACTTTATTTAGGGACTCAAATGTCTGGGAAAAGTCACTATTCTAAGAATGACAGGAAGACCAGCAGATCATACGACCATCTAGCAGGAGTCAGCCTCATACTTTTGTGGCTTGATTAGCCCTTTTGATTACAATTAAATTACAACTGCAGACAGGACCTATATTCACAAGACCTAAAAGGTAGAAATAAACCAAATATCTACTGATGAATGAATGAACAAACTGGTTAGTAAAGGTTAAGTATATGGTCAAATTCAGAACACTCTGATACTGTAATATGGCAGTATATTAACCATTTTACTGAGTATTAAGGTTAGAGGGTAAGAGTATTAAAAATAAGGACACTACAATAACTTGCTAAAGAATACTCAATATACAAAGAGAAACTGGGACATCAAAAACCTAAAAGGGGAATAAAAGGGTAGAGCTTTTTGCATGCAACTGAAGTTGTTACCAGCAAAAATAAGCTATTAAGATGTCTTATGTAAACCTCACAGAAATCATAAAGCAAAAATCTACATTAGATTTTTGTGTAGATAATACATCTACATTATCTACACAAAAGATAATGAAAATCAAGTCACAAAGAAAACAACGGGAGAGGGAGAAAGGAACAAGGGAACTACAAAACAGCCAGACAATAATGGGTAAGAAAGAATTAGGAACTTCTTACCATTCTCCAATCAAAAGGATACAGTGGCAAAAGGAGAAAAAGACAACGACTCAACTCACCATATCCTACCTCTAAGAGACTCACTTCAGCTTTCAGGAAACACACAGGCTCAAAGTGAAGGGATGCAAAAAGACACTCTATTCAAGAGAAATCAAACAGCAGGGGCAGCTATACTTGTATTAGATAAAAGAAACTTTAAGCCAAAAACTGTAATAAGAGGTAAAGATGATTATTATATAAAGAATCAACTCATCAAGAGGATGTAACAATCATAAAAAATATGTACCAAATAACAGAGAACCTAAGCATAGTAAGCAAGTAAAAACAGATCTGAAGTGAGATTAGACAACAATAAGGGAGTATCAGGGGAGTTCAGTAACTCACTTTCAGCAACAGATACATTACTCAGACAAAACAAAAAGGAAACACTGGACTTGGACTCTACTTCAGGTAAAACAGACCTAACAGATAGATACAGAACATTTGGCAAAACAGCAGCAGAACACACATTCTTGGATGCACACGGGACATTCTTCAGGTTAGATCCTAGCTCAAAACAAGTCTTGACAAATTTGATAGACTGAAGTCACACCAGCTATCGTTTCTGACCAAAATGGCAAGAAATAAAAAACCAACAACAGGAAGAAACTGGAAAATTCATAACTATGTGGAAATTAAACAAAACACTTCTGAACAACCAATGGGTTGTTCACATGTTCAGTATGCCAAAACTTATAGGATGAAGCAAAACCAGATCTAAGAGGGAAGTTTATAATGAAAAAAGTCTACGTTGAAAAAAAAAGAGGAATTTTTCAGGCAACCTAACTTTACACATTAAAATTTGTATAGAACCACAAAAGACCTCGATCGTGAATAGCCAAAGCAAGGAACAAAGCTGAAGGCATCACATTTCCTGATACTATTAAACTATAGTGATTAAACAGTATGGAGCTGGGATAAATACAGACACATGTTAGTGGAGCAGAATCAAGAACCAGAAACAAACCCCGGAAAACACAAGACCTGATAAAGGAGCCAGGAATACTCAGGGGGAAAGGACAGTCTCCTCAATAAATGGTACCGGGAAGACTGAAAAATCACACACAGATGGATCATCACATGCATAAAACTGAACCCCTAAGAATAACTGATGCCTCTGAACTGTGGTACTGGAGAAGACTCTTGAGAGTACTGTGGACTGCAGGGAACTCAAACTAGTCCATCCTAAGGGAAATCAACCCTGAATATTCATTGGAAGGACCGACGCTGAAGCTGAAGCTCCAGTACTCTGGCCCCTGATGTGAAGGGCCGACTCACTGGAAAAGACCCCGATGCTGGGAAAGATTGAAGGTGGGAGAAGGGGACGCCAGAGGATGAGACGGTTGGATGGCATCATCGGCTCAATGGACATGAGTTTGAACAAGCTGTGGGAGATGATAAAAGACAGGGAAGCCTGGTGCACTACAGTCCATGGGGCTGTAAAAGGTCAGACACGACTCAGTGACTGAACAACAACCACCTTACACCACTCACAGAAAGTTAACCTGACACGGAATAAAGACTTACACCTAAGACCTGAAACAGTAAACTTCCAGTTATAAGACAAGTCAGTCCTGGGGATTCACGGTAGCAAACTGATTATAGGTGACAATATTGCATTATATACCTGAAATAAGGTAAGGGAGTAAATCTTAAATGCTCTCACAAGACAGAAACGGTAGTTATGTGAGCTGACGGAGGTTAACAACTCGACTGTGATAATCACTGCACAATATATAAGTGTATCAAATCAACATTCTGTACGCCTTGTATGCTTGTGTGCCACCTCGCTTCAGTCGTGTCAGACTCGGTGTGGCCCCATGGACTGCAGCCCGCCAGGCTCCTCTGTCCATGGGATTCTCCAGGCAAGGATACTGGAGTGGGCTGCCAGGCCCTCCTCCAGGGACCATCCTGACCCAGGGACTCTACCACTAGCACCACCTGGGAAGCCCTACGGTCCACCTGAAACGTACACAATGTTACGTGTCCATTATACCCCAATAGAGCTGCAACAGTGTGGTACATACAAACAGTGGAGTACAACGGAGCCTTGAAAAATAAGGGGATCCTGACACACGCCAAAGCAAGGGTGAGCACTGAAGGCATGATGCTTGGTGAAACAGGTCAACCACAGAAGGATAAATACTGTATCCCTGATACGAGGTAGCTAAAGTAGTAAAATCCATAGGACAGACAGGAGAATGAAGGCTGCCACAGAATGAGAAGAGGGATGTGGTTACTGTTTATGTTCTTAATGCCCCTTAACTATATACTTAAAAATGGTTAGAATGGTAAATTTCACATTATATGCCTGTTACCACAATACAAAATAAACTGGGCTTTCTAGGCAGAAACAGGATTCTGCCTGATGGTTCACACTGTGTCGCCTTGGATGGCAAGCACAGTCTTTTGTATACTCCTCATAACCTAGCCTAGGTACTTCAGCAACCATCTTTTCAAAAAGAATTTGAGAAGACTTACAACAGCATATAGGGCCAAACCACAGTCAGGACTGAAAAAGGAAAAAGCAAAGGAAGGTTTTTTGTAAAAGTTAATAAACACAGTTAATAACATTGAACCCCAAGTTTGACTCTGGATGTGCAGACAGACATTGCAAAAAGAAAAACAGTGTGCTGGAAATAGAATTATTGCCTCTCCGCTCCAAATTCACCTTTCATTTCCATTCTGTGAAAACAGGCCTTTTAAGTGTTCCTCCTTCGTCGTAGGCTCAGGCAATAGAGGGTGCTGGAGAGGCGGGGGGAAAGGACTGCTGCTTAGTTCCAGCGGGCTTGCCCCCGGCAGGGAGAAGACTTCCTGTTTCTACCCCTACCTCGGCCTCTGCACCACAGGGCTTCTGCCCTGGCTCCTCTAGGGAGAGGCTTCCTAGCACCTGGCTCCTGAAGCACACGCACTCTCCCCAGTGCCTCACAGCTGCAGGGGAGGTGCCTGCAGCCTCCCCTGGCACTCATCTTGGTGGTTTTATAGTAGGAGTGCTTCCCTGGGAACAGCTTCTCCAGCACTCCAAAGCCAGATTTTTGCCAAAAACCAGAGGGCAGATCTCCAGCAAGTTCTGCCAGCCTAGCTGTACAAACACTTGTCGAAGAACCACGGCTGTGTCCTTTTCAACACCATCTGGATCTTAACCCTGCAGGCAGAGTGGTAGAGTGCTTCATCTCAGCCCTAAGGCTATCCCTTAAATCTGCTATTCCTATATTCTTCAGAATTCACTTTACTCGGGCCTCCCACGTGGCACAGTGGTAAACAATCTGCCAGCCAATGGAGAAGTGGGTTCGATCCCTGGGTCAGGAAGATTCCCTGGAGAAGGGAAGGGCAACCCACTCCATTATTCTTGCCTGGGAAACTGCATGGACGGAGGAGCCTGGCGGGCTGCAGTCCATGGGGTCACACAGCGTCAGAAACAAGTACGCACACATGCAGCCTAACTGCAGTTCGTAATTCTTATCCTACTCAAATTACTGTTTTCTTTCTTGTGACTGAGCCCAGACTGACACAGAACTGGCATCAGGCGCGATCCCATGAAGGAAGAATGGGACTGGTGTGGCGGGATCTTTCTGCTTGAGCTCAGTGCTGAGAGCCTTACCAACTGGAGTGGGATGCTCTCAAGGCACAGGCTGCAGTGGCATCAGAACTAAACTATCTGGTGGCATGCAACCACATGCCAACCAAAGCACGTGTGGGGAACCCAGCTGTCCGCCCCCCCTGACCTCATGGCAGTAACAGTGACTGTAAGGACTGTGGCGTGTGACAGACCCTTCTGAGTGCCCCTGCTGACAAGGGGAAAAGGGCAACCTGAGCCCACTAGCTTTCAGAGGGAAGCACAGTATGAGAACCAGAGTGTGCCCATGACAGCCCTGGAAAAAATCTCTCATGTCTAAAAATCAAGCATACATTTTAAGTTAATTCTAAGTCTTGTCAAGTTTCTCAAAAATTATACCACTAACTGGTTAAGAAACAGGATTCTAAAACTCAGAATGAGGATATGTGGTTGAATTCAGATGTAACTGTTTTGAATCCCCATGTCACTCTTGAGTCTCCTTTACCAGCAGGAGCAACTGACCATCCACAAGCCACTTTCCTCTACTTGAACATCCTGTAGAAGGATAACTGCGTACAGGGCCCACATCTCTTAGTACTTCTATCCCCAACAGTAAAGCTACCAGAAGACCACAGCAGCCAGGAAAGGCAAGATGACTGAGGACACGAGACTCCTGAGAGCTGTAGGCGTGGGTCCCACCACCAAGTAAAGAATCCTAACCAGGCAGATCCCTGCTGAAGACAGGGAGAATAAGGGAAAAGGACACTGCAGTTGTCAATTACAGCCTATGACCAAACACAAAAACGAGGACCAGCGGCTCTGCAGGCACTCCATCTGCTTGGTGTATGTTTATGTTTATCTGCGTCTAACCATTTTTTCCATCTTTCCCATTTTTATTTTATACAGCAGTCAACTTTACAGTTTAATTTTTATGTAAAAGAACATTAGGTATGACTGACTTAACCTGTGGAGTCATTAACATAGCCAGCAATGAATGCAATGACTCTTAGGGCTCTTTATCTGCTCATCGGGGGAAAGGGTGAAAACTTCTGTTGTATCTTGTTAGACAGAAACATAACTCTTGTGTACTGGATGGGAGTCCAAATGTTTGTTGAAAGGGGTATACAGAATCCAAGCAGTCAAAGATATATGGACTGCTCCAATGACCAATGATCATTTCTCACATCTAAATTCACTTCTTTAATAAGCTCTGTGAAAATGGATTTGGGCCATTTAAATATTTTCCCTCCTGACAGCTATCATGACGTCAAGCTTTGTTCACAGAGACTGCCGAAGAGATGCAGCAGCAGGGAAAGGACTTTGCTGCTGATCCTCGTGAGAAGCCACCCAGCTTCCGCGGCACAAACAGCCTTCTGCAGCCGCAGGCTCCTGCAGTGCACACAGCTGCTCTAGCACCCAGCTCTTGCAGGGCACGCGGCCACTAGGCTCCCCAGCCCCCACCGCAGACTCAGCGCTCCAGTCAGACATCACCCTCCAGGGCTGATCTTCCCCAAGTTCTGCCAGCCGAGGACTGCAGTGACTTCTCTGCTATTCACTGAGCCACAGCTGTGCCATCTGCACCAAGGTGTGGATCCCAGCCACGGAGCAAAGTGCCAGCTCTTCCTTAGGTGGTCCTGGGTGGTGGCTGCCCCTTGTGCGTGCTTTTTCTATATTCTGTAGAACGATCTTTGTTACTAAACACTCCCTTTTCATTCTAATCCCTTGTTACAGTGGTTTTTACATATATTGAAATTTCAGGTATTTCTTAGCACTACAAACTGCAGTCATCAGAAAGGAATAATGAACCCAGTGACACAAACATGTATTAAAGCATAGTTAACCTGGAATAACCTCCCCAAATCGATCTTCCTATAAATAGAATCCCTTCTTTTCGGTTATGTGTAGCACAGATGAGCTCTCTTTATATTAAAACTTTCCCATAAAGAGATGGGGAAATGGAAAGTAAGAGCCTGTTACTTGTCCCTTCTTTCTCATGAGTAACTACAGCGGCAATCATGAATGTCCTTCAATTCCCTATGTACTTCTCAAGGTAAACTCTGTAAGAACTCATCTGTAAATTTCAATGTATGTAAAAATTATTTATTGTCTTGGCAGTTACATGTATTTAAGATGATCTGGGGTCACTTATAAGCAACAAGTGCAAGAAAGACCACTTTACAGCCACTGCTACGAAAATCCATAAAAATCTGTCTACACCTTAGTACAATATATATTCAAATGTTAGTCCAAGTGTCAGAAACGCAACTAGATGGCCTAAACAGCCTTAAAGCAGCACAATCCTTTGTCAGCACAGAATCTAGTTTCTAAAGAATAAAATAATTAAGCTTTTAAAGAATGGAGACTTATACCAAATGATTTATTATGGACTTTGAATGACCACTAATTCCAGATTAGTGATTACCACTAATTCATGATGTTAGATGATTACCACTTGGCTGGCTGATCATCTGAAGGCATCTTTGAATACAGCCATTTACTGAGAGCTTATGACGATACCAGGTACTTTGCTAAGTGCAAAACTTTGTTTTTCCCATTTTGTAGATGAGGACCTACAACTTAAAGAGGTTAAGTCAACTATCCAAGGTCACACTGACTAAAAGAGTCACTCTAACTCAAAAGTCTCTGTGTTTATCTCATCTACCACCTTTCTAAGGCCTACACCCCAGTGTATATGAAGTGCTCTGTAAATATGTGAGGATTTTCCTCAGGGCTTATGGGTATGGAGAGTCTTAAAAGACCAAATTTCCATTAACTTTCTTATGTAATCTTTCTTCAAAGGAATCTGCCTAACAATGCACCTCCAATCACAGTATCATGCTGGCTCTCCTACTCTACATTCCTTTTTTATACTCACCTTTTTTTCCACTTTATAAATAAAAGCATACTTCTTTCCCATTCAGAGGGGCAATCTGAAATACTGGGGTCAAACTGAACTATAACGACTGAATAACAAACCTTTGTGGAGGACTTCCAATTTTCCACTTTCAAAAAAAAAACTGAAGGAGGCTCTCAACAAGTTTTGGGGATTTTGGCAAATATCTCAGAAGAATTCAGTGACAATGCTATGATAAACTCCTTCCATCCCTACCAATTGATTTATCTGAATAAGGTTTCTCAACCTTCATTCATAAAGACGAAAAGCAGAAATAAAGTTCATGCTGACTTATGTCTCACTCTATAAATAAATTCATTCAATCAGGAAGGAAAAAAAAGCCTCCATGTCATTAAGAGATGCATTTCTAATGAAAGTTTACTTTATGTTTAAGTAATTATATATAAAATTTGTATGTAAGTTTGTTCTTGATCAATAGATACCACAAACAACTTTAACTCAATCTACACCAGTTTTTTTTTTTTACATTTAAATTCCTGAAGATATTTTTACTGCAAACTGGTATAATAGGTTAAATAATATTACTTAGGTTTTATGCTAAAAGTCTTTAGATGTCCATGTCAAGATGTACAAAGGAATGCTTAAATTTTGGGGACACCAAGTAAAAAGTTTTAATACCACTGTTTCAAACAGTTAAAAGTCTTAAGTATTTTGCCCTATGTCTCACTCAAATCTGAGAAAGATATGAGGCAAATGTTTATTGCCAATGTATTAACCAATAGCTACTACGCAAAAAGAAAGGTCAGTCTAGTATTGGAAAAATAACAGAAATGAAAACAACCACTGCTAAAAAGAGACAGGGTTGCTAAGAAACAAAAACAAAAGCAAAGCACTCAGTTTGCTTGTTATTCATACTTGTTTTTCACTTATTTACAAAATGTTAATGTTAAACCTAAAAGGAAAAATCCTCCATTATACATTATATCAGTTCATTTTTCAAAATGATTAAGTAAGTGCACGCTAGACCTAGGAAAGTAGAGATTTCTCGAGACTGACAGGAAGAAGGAAGTGTGCTGGTTCTCTAGGAGTGAAACATGTCTCAGTCAACTCCAAATAAAACAAAGCTGAGCACTCAATCTGAAGAAGCGGTTATGCTGTCGGGAGAAGGGAGACACTTAACGCCGTTAATCTGAATGAACCAGGAGGACGGATGGGTAAGAACAACTGAGAGTGTGCAGCCACGGGGCTTCCCTGAAAGCAGAGGGTGGCAGTGAAAGAGTCTATGCTCCCTGGGCGTGCGATGCTCTTTCCTGCCTCGTGTCTTTGCTGTGCAGCTACTGCCTTTACCCAGCACGACCCTCGTGACAGGCCTCTCTGGCTCTTCTTTCAAGATGCCAAACATCACATTTCTCATTAATAACAAATAATAAAGTTTTTAATTTTCAAAACTACTTTCTAAAGATATTACCACATTGTAGGAGATCATAAACCACTAGCATAATGGGAAAAAACTATCTAAGCACTGCAAAACCAGACTCCAATACTGATGTATTCCATGTGGTCACTTAAAATTTGTTTAACTCAACGAAGTTAGTAATCTTTACATATTCTATTTCTGATGCAGGTTATCATGCTGTGCCAGTGTTTTCGTGTCAGAATTTGGCAAGGCAAGTTATATAACCTGGGAAAAGTCCTAAGAATATATAATTCTGTCTCATGATGTTCTAACTTTTCTTCTAGTGTAGAGTATTTCCCCCCTCTTCCAGTTTTACTGCAATATAATTGATATACAGTACCATGTAAATTTGATGTATATAGCATGATGATTTGACAGAGATAACATTATGAAACCATTATCTCAACAAGTCTAGTCAACACCCATCATCTCAATAGATGAAAAATTAAAGAAACAGAAAAAAATTATTTCCTTATGAGAAATCTCAAGATTTACCCTCTTAACAATTTTCACATATAATGTCAGTATAAGCAGTGCTAACTACATTTATCATGTTGTACATCACATCTCCAGTAGTCATTTATTGTGTGCTGCTGCTGCTGCTGCTAACTCACTTCAGTCGTGTCCAACTCTGTGCGACCCCATAGATGGCAGCCCACCAGGCTCCCCAGTCCCTGGGATTCTCCAGGCAAGAACACTGGAGTGGGTTGCCATTTCCTTCTCCAATGCATGAAGGTGAAAAGTGAAAGTGACGTCGCTCAGTTGTGTCCGACTCTTAGCGACCCCATGGACTGCACCCCACCAGACTCCTCCGTCCACGGGATTTTCCAGGCAAGAGTACTGAAGTGGGGTGCTACTGCCTTCTCCACATTTATTGTGTAACTAGGAATTTATGGTTCTGACTGCCTTCATCCAATTCCTGCTTCCCCACAACCCCTAGCCTCTAGTAACCACAAACCTCATCTCTTTTCCTGAGTTTGTTTTCAATGTATAACTGACCTAAACAGTGTATTAGTTCATTAGTACACTACCAACATAGTGATTGGGTATTTCTATACATTTCAAAATGATCACCACGATACACAGTACTTCTCCTATAATCACTTTGAGAAAAACATACACTATAAAGAGTAACTAAGAGCAATGATCTCCGTGGAAGGTGACACACACCTCAGTGACGCCAAAGCAGAGGGAACCTGGGTGTGCACGTGCGTGTGTGCGTGCGTGCGCAGGTGAACAGGTCTGTCTCTATTCCCTACTTTACAAATCTAGTCTCATGGGGTTTCAAGATAAGATACCATTACAGTGTTCCTGAAAGTCCTCTCATTCCTTTTCGTTCTTTTACTTTTGACTCATTCGTGCTACTACCTTTCCTCCACTGGAAATCACCATGGAGACAGTGATTAAAAGACTTCTTAACAACGACATTGACTGGTGCAATGCAAGTTCCCAAACATGAAAAAGCTTGGGCTTTCAACCACAGGCAAATACAATTTTGAAGAGCTGTTTGTGTTTTGGTCAAACAAGGCAAAGAAGGCAAGACAAAGAGGCACCCAGTGTGCATGTGTGTGAACCTGTGCACGTGTGTGGGGATGAGGGGGAGTAAATTTTCCAACTGCATTAAGCAGCTAGATAGATTCAGAAGTCATACGAACCAAAAAAGGGAAGTAATTTGAAGTGTATCTTTAGATATCTTTAATTTCATTTAACAAATATACCTGTATGTGTATAAAAAATATTCAGATTCACAGACCTGTATAATTCAATAGAAGAAGTATATTTCCTAAATGTAAACAAAACAAATACTATATTCTGCAGTAGATACTGGAAAATACTGTAATTTCAGGCAAATGGGCAGGATGTCAAGTATAATTTATATACACACACTGAACCACTACTCAGTAATTGTTATTATATTGGCAAGAAAATTATTCACCTTTTCTTGAAAGCAGTTTAGTAAAATCTTTAATTTTTATCACTGTGCATCCCACCCACCATGTATGGGTACCGGAGCACTAAAATACCTCCATAGCCTGGGCTAAGCGCTCTTCCAGCGCCATGTAAGTGAGGAACTGAGGATCCACGTAAGAAATAGCTTCAGCAACTCCGAGTCCATCTGCGAAGCCATCAAACAAGCTGGGGGAAAAAAAAGTACGACCGTGATTTGGGAAATCTTTATGGTGAAGACATAATTATACACTAGCATACTGACAAGCCAATAAACACACAAGCAGAAACCTGAAAATATTTTAATATAACCTTACGGGGTGAGGGGCGAGAAGAACCCAACAGGAAATTAAATGCTAGGTGTAAGGAGTTAAGATACCATTCCCATCCCTAACAGGCTGCCACACTCACTGCACAAAGTTTGTAAGAAAATTCTCTGCTGTTTCTAGTTCTAGTTCTGGGAACCGTGTATGGCTGGGATAAAGGTAATACTTTTTATCTACTAATTCTTTCCCATGTCTTTCCCCTTTATTTTGGTTTCCAATTTGAATTTTGGTGAGAACATGTTAAGAATTACTCCATCTATTTTAATTCTATCATTGGTCAAAGCCTCTTTTCTTCTCTTACCTTGTACTGCTTAATCATTCTGGCTTAAGAATACTTTATTTTCTCAAGTTTTTCTCATTAATTTCTCTTCTATTTTTCTAAGGACTAGGGTTTCTCCCTTACCATTCAGTTTGAAAAAGATCTGAGCTCTTAACTGCTCACATCTATTACTCTGAAGGTTGTAAGCCACTTGAAGAAAATGTTACGTCTTAATCTGGTTCTCATCTGCTCCCCTCCACCTTTATATATACACAGATTCCTCCCTTTCCTCTAGTTCTTGGAAATACTAAATACTTCAAGATTCAGAAAACGTACGATATCCTCAGTCATCTTTCTAAATCTTGTTCCGCTGGAATTCCATCCCTTCGATTATCCTTTCTGCAGATAATTCCTAAGCCTCTACCTAATTCCAAACTCTCTCTTGAGTTCTTGCCCTATATTTTTAGTTTTCTGTGGGGCACTTTACCTCAATGAACTCCTACCACCTCGAATTCAACATCTCCAAAACTGGGCTTATTTTGTCTAGTTAGGAAAAGCTTCTGCTGCCGCCACACTCCTATCAGAAACTGAATATCACACTCAGTAACACCCAGTGACTTACGCTAGCTCAGAACAGTTATGATGTGCCTCCACTCAAATGACAAATCTATATCAAATATCTAAAGTATTTCTATGAAGAATGTATTAAAGCTTGGTAGTATCTAGAAATCACCAGACATCATATGGTACAAAAGGAATGGGCATTTTCATACAATCACAGATTTTAGAATTAGAATTAAAACTTAGATTACTGAATCCAACCTTCTTTGCACTATTAACTCCTTCATCTATCAGTGAGATATAGGGCAGAGAGGAAGACTCTTGGGAGTCAGACAGGAATTTAATGTCACATTTAACTGAATTATTGTTAAACAATATGAAATTTTTATTGGGTTGTTACTGTTTATCTATAAAACAAATTAGATGAGTAAATGCACACAGGTGCTATGCAGAGATGGCACCAGATTAGGCATTCAAGAAACAGCAGAACCACTTCCTCCATGCAAGAAACACACTGCTTTCTAAGCAGGTGCATGTGGTATAGGAGAACCCTCATTAGAAGTTTGAAATATATGAATTAAGTGCTCTAGTTCTGCCTGCTGAAGCAACACAAACTATGTCCCTTTTCCTCTTTCAAGTGATGAGAATCAATTATCCCCTAATAATTCTTTTCTTGTCTAAGCTAAACAAATCTAGACACTCAGGGCATAATTTGGTTGTAATCTGGTAACTGAAGAACGATCAGTGAACATTAAAAATTCCAGTATTGTTTACTTGGTAAACACCATGGTAACAACTGCCTCAGATAAGAAGCACCAAGGACATTAAAACAAGTAGTTTGAGAGGAAACAGGTTATCTTCCCACTCAATGCTTATTTAATTATAAAGGTGAAAATGGTGATGAACTCTGAGAGACAGTACCTTCACCAAGTGATCAGAATTAATGTCATGATGGGACAATTCAACACCATGTGCCTTCTGACATGCACCGAGAACAGAACCCTGCTCCTATGGTCTGCCTGCTAACGCCATGCCACTCACATCTAACCACGCCATCAGACAGAGGACAGAACCCTGCTCCTATGGTCTACCTGCTAATGCCGTGCAAACTCACACCTAACTATGTCATCAGACAAAATAAACCTAAGAGTCATTGCCGGAGTCCAGCTCCAGCAGTCAGGGAATCAGCCTGAAGGGATGAGCAGCATTGGCGAAGAATTAGCCTCTGACTCGAGGTATGGGGCTACATGTTTATTTCAAGCATCAAGTCTTCTTTTATACTTTGACAAAAGCATTAGGTCAGAGGTTTGACACTTTCAGTTCCACCTCACCCAGATTTATTGTCTCATTGTTGCCCTTCAAACCGAGTTCCTGCTTCAGCGATTCTCAGAAGGGTGTTTACTTGTGATTACATTGTAACACGTGCTTACCTCTGGGCTGCACACCACATCCCTCAGTTTATTTCTTATCTTTCTAAATCCTGCTTGCCCCTAGTATCCTAAGCTCACTATCTCCTAAAAAGGCTTCTAGCTATTCTTAATTATTCTTAAACCCTAAACTCAGCAAACTTCCTTTGCCATAAACATTCCCCTCACAAACAGGTCTCAGATAACAATCCTTCCCATGGCCTCAAGCTGCGGCCTACGTGCTCAACCTGGAACATTCTTTGTAAAGATCCTTGAACAAATGTCAATGGTTACTTTATAGATTATTTTCTGGGCACAACTGCAGAAGGCTTTGTGCTTTCTCATGCTTCTCTCAAGAACAATAAGCACCTTAACATTCTTTCCAGCCAACTTAACCTAAGAAAGGAAAAGAACAAGTCAGACTCAAAAAACCTAACTCCTACATCCCAGAACCGTGCCTGTGGGATGAGAGGGGGTTGGGTGCCTCCATTTTGTCAGTAATGCCTAACGTGGCTCCCAACAAGTCATTCTACAAAATAAGCTGCCTGTCCTTTTAAAAATACCAAATTCATAAAAAACTAAGACAGGAAATGTTTCAGATTAAAAGAAACTAAAGAAAACATGTTAACTAATATATCTTGGACTGCATCAGAAAAAAATTTCTCTAATGGCATTAGTGGGACAATTATAGATATTTAAACAGGTCTGTAGATTAGAATAGTACTTGTATCAGTGTTGATTTTCTGATTTTTATAATGTTATTGTATAAGAAAATCTTCCCATTTTAATGAAATTCATTCTAGGTGATTTATAAGTAAAGAGGCAAACATGTTTGCAACTTACTAAATGCGTCAGAAAAAATATAAATAAAGGAAAGAATGGCAACATGAACATGGTAAATGTTAATACTTACAGAATCTTAGTGAAAGGTATATGGGAATTTTCTGTACTATTGTCTGCCATTTTTCTGTAAGTGTGAAATAATTTCAAGAGTTTTAAAAATTCTAGTCTTAAACCATAACCATAAAGAATTAATTTCTCACAATCTAATTAGGTTAATTATTATCATCCCAATTTCTTATTAGGTTGATAATTATTAAAAAATAATAATAGTAACCCAATTTCTAACCAAGAGCAAGCTTAAATTGTTATCAAAGAATAAATAAATGGTACATTTGGGATGTGTCTAAATCTAAAATCTATGTTTTTTGCACATCAATTCCTACCACACAAATCCATGAAAACAGTCTCTGGTTATCCTATAGCATTTCTGCGACTTAATGAAAACAAACAAGCAAGCAAACTTTTGATAGAGGATTTTTTCCATTTTCCTTTAAGCTAAAATAAAAAACCAAGACTTTAATTTTTTTTTTCCTATGCAGAGGCAAAACTCAAAAGAAAAAAAAAAGCGTTAAATTTTGGAGTTACATAAGAATTGCTGCTGTTCACCATGGCCATTCCTTTAAGACGCCAAAATGACATGCTATTTTAATGTGAAAATCAAACCATATTTTTACCTTATCAACATTTAGCTACTACCACATAAATCGAACAGAATACCACCAAAGCAAATAATGAGGTGTTGCCATATTTAGACAAAATTCAGAACAGTAACTTCAAAAATTTTGTCTTAAAAATCAAGGCTAACTTGGTTTCCATATTAGAAAAAAACAAACTACTTTGAAGCTTCATAACTTGGGGGCAATCAGTAATGTCTTCACAATCTTCATACAATAGCCATATCCTCTTAATACAACAGCCATACCCAGAACAGTCGTCAATGAATTAGAAGCTTTCAATAAGGACCTCAATCATTTCTTCAAATTTTTATAGGAAACCTTTTTTGAAGGTTATTTAGAAATATATATATCAAGATCTTAAAAAATATCACGTTAGTAATACCATCTCTTATTAATCTGTCCTAAAGAAACAATCTGATGTACAGATCAAGTTTTATTGGTGAAAAATTTACTGCACTATTTCAATAAGGAAATAATCAAGTAAATTTTCGTGCTTCTGTAGGATGGAGCATTTATACAGTATTTCTCACATGAAACCGTAAGTGTCTCCCAACATGCTCAGATGATGCTGAATAGACAATCCTGCTGAGCACTGTCAGAAATGACTGTGCATAATGTCATCAGGAAAAAAGTCAGAATGAGCAAGCTCAGTAAGAGGGAAGTGGGCAGACCTGAAGGAGGGGAGAAGCAAAGGGGGTGCTCAAGGTCAAGACGAGGACCAGGTGAGGCCACTCTTTCCATTCTGCTCGGGAAGACGGAAAACAGGTCTCACAAGAGAGCCTGTAGGATGAATTACAAACTAACTGTGTGGCTGTGAGGAAACCCACTTCTGCTCCTGTAGCAGGGTCACTGAGGTCTGCTCTGACTCTTACCCTAGGGAGGGAGAAAAGGGTCAGCAAGGAGAATCATTGAGACACTGCTTCGTGTCTGGAACAATTTAAAGAAGTACAAATAAAAACAATCAGAAAGAGAGACTGAAGACACAAAGGAGGCCTTAAAAACATATCACCAGGGGTCTGAATGAGCTTTCCTTACCTTTATTTTTCTAAATTTTCTGTAATGGAATTTTAACTGGAAAAATAAGACAAATTCTTAAAAATATATCTGTGCAGAGAAGAAAATAAGGGTAGTATCAAGCCATAATTTTTTCCAGAAAAAGTAACAAAAACAGAGTAGCTGGAACAAACATTCTCTCTACATCTCAGTCATTATTCCAGAGGGCTGTGCATACTTGAAAAAAAAAGTCTAAGTTTATAAACCAAAATAGATAAATTCTGATCATTCTATCATAAGCAGTAACAATTCTATAATCCATTTAATGTATATGTTACTTTTATTTGAAGCTCACTTTTCTTTGCAGCATGAAGTAAATTTAATCCATTCAACATCTCTGGGAAGGTACAACTGCATTTTGCAAATACAGAAGGAAAACTACAGTCTTGATTCTTCTGATTCAATCACAGGTTTCAAAATTCTTCAAGTAGTATCCATCATGGACTTTTATTTTTTACAGGGTTATATTAAGTGCTATATTAAGGGGATCAGAACACACAATATATATTTGTCATAAAAAATTTCTTAACACCAAATTTAAAAGTCAGAAACCTCAAACAAGTATGTAAATAACTAGGATACAAGGTAAGCGTCCGTGGAGCTAACGGTCACAGAAGGAAGAGGTCAGTGACTGGAGTTCACATAGGAAGCAATATCTGAAATGAGCTTGGAAGGAGAGGAAGACTGACAGATGAGGAAAATCGCAATATTTCTTAGGTATCAGAGACGCAGTTTTCATAATTTAGAATCATGAACGAATTCTACTCAGTCAACAGTGAGCACGGTAAGCACTGTGCTACATACCTCCAGTCCACATCCAAGTCTTCACTCACACTGGAGTCATCCTCAAGGTTATTGTTACCATCCAACATGAAAGCTTCTGGCTGTGCAAATTCGTTAGCGGGCTCATTCCCTTCATCACTGCTGCTTTCATTGACTTCATTATACTGTAACCAAGGAATTTCTCCCTCTTCCAGGGATGTTTGTTCCCTAATACAAACATTTTCATGGAAGAAAAAATATTATGATTTTAAAACATATCACAAATTTTTTCTTTAAAGAGCTCTCTTAGTGCAAGTAGATACTTCATTTAAATTCTAAATCCTTGGTACTTACATGATTCTAAAAAATCTGCCTTCTTTAGATGTGAATCTGTTTATTTGATATATATTATCTACACTCTCACTATTTTCTTTTTGCAGGAGAAAAGTAAGAAAAACTCACCCTAGGTAATCTGAATCGTTAAGTCCCGATCTTGAGTAGCTCCCCTCAGTTACAGTAAGGCCACGTTGCTCAGCCTGGCCTACAAACCCTGCAAAGCAGGAGCCCGCCTCTGGGCATGCCGCCCCGACCCCTTCATTGCTCTCCCGCGGCTCTCTCCCCTCCTGGAGCTGTGGGGCTCAGCCTGCCTTGCGGACACCCCCTCCACGTGAAAGGCGCTTCCACCAGGCATGTGCACGGCCACTCCCCTGCCTGCTGCTCAGACCAGAGGCACTGTCGCTGCTTCAGGGGAAGCCTGCGTGACCACTCATTTTAAGCAGCTCACCAGCCACTGCTGATACAGCATTGTGCTTATTTTCCTTATAGACCTTCCTTTTACTTATCATTTTCTTGTTTACTATAAGTCATTCTTCCACTAGAAAATAAGCTAACAGAAACAGCGGTAGACAAATCAATGACACAGATAAAGAAAATAAGAAAAATGAAAGTATTTCAAAACAATAGGGGAAAAGAGCACTTGATAAATGACACTGAGACCACTGGGAACACACATGGGGGAGGGAGGGACGTTACATTTTGATGTCATTATTTAGCCTTAAATAAATTCCAGATCTATTTTATAAAAATGCATGCCTGCCTTCAATACCTCTAAAAAACACAAGTACTAGAAGAACCACAAGAGAAATTTCCACAAAAATCTCAGTATCGTTCTAAACATGATGCAAAATTTTGAAGCCAAAGATAAATTGACTGCTAAATTTCACAACATACACACTGAAGAAAATGCTCATGGAAAAGCCAAAACACCAAGAACTTGGACATGAAGACCAAACTGAGGAAAATTAATAATTATAATACATAATAAAAAACAGCACTTCAAGGCTGCAAACACTGAACAAAAGCTACTTTCAAATTTACAAATAAGACAATTATACTGTTAGAATTTTCTTATTCATTTGACAAAAAATACCTTTTAGTATACCAAAAGGAGGTTAAATAATATAGTCATAGCAAAGTTTCATTTTAGTTTGGGTTTAAGATGAGAAATGTTGTACAACAATTTATGTATCTCAACTTGAAGAACAGCTAATTAGAACTCTATTCATTGTAACGTGCAAATTTAACTTTAGGGATAAAAACATTTATGAAAGAGATGTAGACAATGCCCACATATAAGAAACAACACATTTTAAATATAAAGAAACTATCTCCTTCTATACCTAAATCCATAATGTTTAATTTCTGCTCAACTACACTTCATAATAACATGCTTATATGATTCAGTCTAATAAAACAAGAGAAATGAGCATACCAAAATATACTTATTTTGTTAAAGTTTTAATGTCTAATACATAAAGACAGTAGATGCTTTCTTGTGCATAATTTAGTTTCAGTAAAATTAAGCCTCAAACAGTTTTAAAGTACAGATCAAACTAAAAATCCCTGCACAGCAGACCTCTCTTCTCAGCTTTCTGAGAGTACCTGGCACAGTGTCCTCTAACTCTCCTGGGACTCACTTGCCTCCCCCTAGACTGGCAGCTTCTCAAGGGCATAACACGCTGTTGTGTCTCCTCATTACCCTGGAGGAGGGCATGGCAACCCACTGCAGTGTTTCTGCCTGGGGAATCCCATGGACAGGGGAGCCTGGTGGACTTCTGTCCATGGGGTCACAGTCGGACACGCCTGAGCGACTGAGCCCAGCGCACACATTAGAGCCTTACTCCCTGTAACATGTGCTTGACACTTAATAAGTTCTCTCTCTGTGTTGCAAATATAATAAACCCTTGAAAAATAAATATTTTAAAAGTCAAATAATTTAGAGATTAAGCCTAGAATAGTCCTTGGAAATGTCGGTTATTTCAATATACACCTACAAGAAATACATTTCTTTTTATTATATGGCTATCAAAATGACTGTTATGCTGTAATTCAGATATCTAACATAAAACTCAAATACATGGTTGAAAATTATTCAGTACAAGAAATATTAATTTGAGTTTTTTAAATTCAAAGAAGAAAACTAACAAATTATTCTGAATCTAAATGATAATGTCTTTAATACTCTTTCAACTTTATAAATAATCCTTGGCTACATTATTTTGTTTAAACATTTGTTTCTCTCTTTCACAACTCATTACAAAACAGCTGCAGAAAAAGAAAATAAGTGCTATGTGGCATATGCTCTCAACGTGTTACACAAAGGCCATTCACCATTTAACACAAGATCGATCAGGCTAGAAGAGTGGCACTGTGGTTGGACGGAGTTGGCCTGACAGGGTAACAAAAGGAATTTTGATCTTAAAAAAAAAAAAAAAAAAATTTGAACAACAGGACACCAGAAGTACCCAGGTCCAGCTGTTGCCTCCCCAGAGCTACAATGGAGGAGCCTCTGATCCTAGAGGCCCTCTTCCTGAGCTCTGGATCATCTTCTCAAGAATCTCACTTACCTTTGCTCTAATCATCAGTCAGTTACTTTCTCCTTGAACATTCTATAAGCAAACAATCATGCTTCTAGGTTTTTAGGGGTGAGGACAACCCTTTTCTAGGCCCAAAATCCACATGGAATCTCCTCCTTTTTGTAAAGAACTGGGTATCTCCATTTCCTCACCTTCAATTCCCTTTATTTTTTAATTCCTTTTTTTTTCCAAATGCAAAATATATACAACCTATTTTAGTTATACAGTATATTATACTGAACAATCAGAGCCAGGCACCCAAGCCAGGAACTAGAACATCAGCACTGACTAGCACACACCTTGTGTTCTACACTTTCTCTATCCCCTTCGCCTGACACTTCAGAGCAAAGTTCAGTTCAGTTCAGTCGCTTAGGTGTGTCCGACTCTTTGTGACCCCATGAATCGCAGCACGCCAGGCCTCCCTGTCCATCACAAACTCCTGGAGTTCACTCAGACTCACGACCATCGAGTCAGTGATGCCATCCAGCCATCTCATCCTCTGTCGTCCCCTTCTCCTCCTGCCCCCAATCCCTCCCAGCATCAGAGTCTTTTCCAATGAGTCAACTCTTCACATGAGGTGGCCAAAGTACTGCAGTTTCAGCTTTAGCATCATTCCTTCCAAAGAAATCGCAGGGCTGATCTCCTTCAGAATGGACTGGTTGGATCTCCTTGCAGTCCAAGGGACTCTCAAGTCTTCTCCAACACCACAGTTCAAAAGCATCAATTCTTTGGGGCTCAGCTTTCTTCAGAGTCCAACTCTCACATCCATACATGACCACTGGAAAACCATAGCCTTGACTAGACAGACCTTTGTTGG
Source organism: Bubalus bubalis (assembly GCF_019923935.1). Lineage (NCBI taxonomy): Eukaryota > Metazoa > Chordata > Mammalia > Artiodactyla > Bovidae > Bubalus > Bubalus bubalis. Next base: position 2,169,292 of record NC_059165.1, on the reverse strand, counting down.
CAAAGTAATGTCTCTGCTTTTCAATATACTGTCTAGGTTGGTCATAACTTTTCTTCCAAGGAGTAAGCGTCTTTTAATTTCATGGCTGCAGTCACCATCTGCAGTGATTTTGGAGCCCCCCAAAAAAGTCTGACACTGTTTCCACTGTTTCCCCATCTATTTCCCATGAAGTGATGGGACCAGACGCCAAAGTACCCTCATGTTAATGCTGTTTTCATTCCATTGCTTCTGAAAGATGTTTTCACTATTTTTTTATACTTAAATAAGATATTTACTACTGCCTGTTTTTAAACTTAATGAAATAGGTATGATACACATTTTCCCAGGAATGGTTATTCTCTCTCAGCATTCTATCTTTAAGGTTCATCCATGTTTCTGTATGTAACTAAGGCTCATTCATTACCTCTGCTGTGTAATACTCTATGTATGAATACACTGATTTTTCTTATTAATTAATACTTGGGTAATATCCACCTCAACAAGCAGCGTGTAGGAACTGATTCACATCCTCCAAAACACCTGACGCTGCTGACACAATAGGTGATTAAAAGAGGACACCTCCTTGTGACCCCTTTTTTGTTATTTTTTGGCTGCGCCACACAGCATGTGGGATCTTAGTTCCCCGACCAGGACTGAACCTGCACTCCCTGTATTAGAAGCACAGAGTCCTAACCACGAGACCACCAGGGAAGTCCCCCTCCTTGTGTTCTTAATGTACACTCCCTGATTGCTAATGATCTAAGCATCTTTTGATATTTTTAATTCACCGTTAATATTTCCCTTCAGTGAATTATTTGCTCAAGGTTTTGATCATTTACAGTCAGACTAAGTTTTGCTTCCTGATTTCTAGCTCACTATGCACTATGCACATTAAGACCTTATACTGTAAGTACAGTTTCCTAATTTGGTTCTCTTCTTTTCTATCTTTGTTATCTTTTATTAATCTCCCATCCTGCCATGCTAACACTTCCTCCTCATTGGCCATAGAAATGGTACACTTGTCGTACTCCTGATCTTAAGGGGGAAGTTTTTTTTAATGCTTATTTATTGAAAATTATTTCTATTTTTTTAGATAGGTTTTATAAGGAACCTATCTCATAGGAAATTCTGTTCTGATCTTAGTTTCCGAATTTTTATCATGATGAGATGCTGAACATTACAAGGTTTTATGAGGAACCTATCTCACAGGAAATTCTATTCTGATCTTAGTTTCTGAATTTTTATCATGATGAGATGCTGAACATTACAAGAGATTTTTTTTTCCCCCATAGAAAAAAAAAATCTACAGAATCTGTCATTTGAATTTTCTCCTGTATTTTGCTAATGTGGTGATAACATCGACAGGTATTCTACATGAAACTACTTTTACATACCTGGAATAAACTCAAATTGGTACCTGAATTTCACCTGTTAAAAAAATACACTTAACAAATTCAGATTTCCAATAATTCTGTTTAGGAGTCTGATGTATACTTAAATGAATTAAATAAGCTTATAATTTCCTTCACACACTCTTTTGGTACTAGGGTTATACTGGCCTTATTTGAACGACTTGGAGAAATAGTTCTTTTCTCATTCTCTTGAAGAGTAGTATGATATGACCTTTGAAAGTCTAGAGAGAATTTAAGAGAATTCAGCTCTAAAACCATTTGGATCAGTTGTTTTCTCCATGGAAAGATTATAAACCACTGATTACCTATCTGTAATAATTACCATATTATTTAGGGCAGTGATGAATTCTATTTTTCTAGGAATTTGTCAACTTCTAAGTTTTCAAATGCACTGATCTAAGTTCACAGTGTTCTTGGTCCATACGACCTTCACTGGTTTTGCAGCTCTGTCCCCATCTGCATGCCCACATCACTCATCTGTGTCATCTTTATTCTCCTAGTGCAATGTCTTCTTGTTTGTATCAGCTTCTGGCTTCTTTAATTCTCTCTACTGTTATTGTTTTCTAATTATGTTGACTTTTGTTCTTATCTTCTCTAACTCTGATTCTTATCTTACCTTAGTTTATTTATTCTAATAATCCTTTTCTATGCATAGCTACTCCATCTTCAGCTTTTGTTTTTTTTCTAACATAAGTATTTATAAAGATAAATTTACCTGTAAATATCAATTTCATTATAATCCCAGTTTTTGATTGGTGGTATTTTCATTATCATTGAGTTGCATGCTTTTTAAACTTCTAGTATGATTCCTTCTTTGTCCTACTGGTTTTTCAGAAGGACGGATAATTTCAAATGCAAAGGGGGTTTTATATAACATACATGTATTATTTATTTATAAAATTAATTGCATTATGGTCAGAGAAAATGGTCTGCAGGGATACTGATTCTTCAAAATGTGTTAATTTGTGCTTTGCAGTCTATAGTACACGTTCACTTTTTGTGTGTTTTTGTATTCCACAGCATGCAGTGTTCCTTAAACCATGTTTAAATGAGTTGCTCAAATCTGCAATTAATTTTTTGTATCCATTAATTAGAAATTCAGAAAGGTATTTAAAATTTTTCTAATATGACAGACAATCTGTCAATATTCTCTAGTTTGATTAAATTTTGATTTATATCTTTTGAGTCTATTTTATTAGGTACATTCAAGTTTAAACCTGCTACATTTTACTGGAAACTTGGACTTACTACGTAGTGACCGTCACCCTTCCCAATAATGCTTTCTGTCTTTAAGTCTACTTTGCTAATGCTAGTATGATTAGTCCATTTTCTTTTAGTTAGTATTTCCCTGAAATATCATTTTCTGTCCTTTAACTTTCAATCTTTCTGTATGCTAATGCTTTAAGTGTGGGTTTTATAAACAACATTTAACTTAAAAAATCTAACTGATTTGAAGCTTTATCTTCCACAAGCAGAGAGTAAACAGTTTATATTTATTACAGAACTTTTTCTCAAGTGCTTTTTTTAATCTCTATTTTTCTTCCATGTTTTAATGCTTTTTCTTCCTTTCTTTACTGCTATTTGGATTTACTTTAAATGTTATTTTTCCATGTCTCAAGTTTCTTTTTTCCTTGTATACAGGTTTCTAACACATATACTCTGTATTTATTCTTATAATGGCTACCCTTAAAATTTTACTGGACAAATTTACCTTAGGTCAAAAGCTAACTTTCAGACCTCTCCCAAACTATACACTTCAATGCTGATCTTTTCCATCAACTGAAACACTACTGCTGTACAGCATACTAGTTCTGCTCTTCTCACCAACTGACTACTGTTTTTTAAAATCAAATTACTGCATTTTTTATTATAGGATACTGATGCAAGCACTAGATGACTTCCTATGTGTTTCTGTTTGTGCTCATGTATCTGTACATCTAACTACAATTCAGGACACTTCCCTTAAACTTATAAGCTAAACATCCACGTGTCTCCTGCCATCTACAATGCATGTCTAACTCACACTTAAAATTCCAAAAAGGGGTTCCTACTTTCCAATTCTCTCCCCAGGCTTCCTCATCTTAGTCAATGACATTAATGTCTACCTACTGCTCAAAATACCCAGTCATAATTGACTGATTTCTCCCTCATCTCACACACCAATTCATTCTAATATTTATAACTCAATAATAGTCCCAAACTTGTTTACCTTTTAAAATTCTCAGTATCAGATATCCCCTCACAGCCTAAATCACTCTTACCTTCTTTTTTACTTTAGTCCCTTTCCAATTCAATCTCCACAAAGCTGTTTGATCTTTTAAAAATGTGTGTTAAATCAGTTAATTCTCCACACTTAAACTCTCATTGCTCTCTGAATAATTCCAGCTGCTGTGTGTTCTTCAGCCTGGTTCCTGCCCACTCCCTCTCATCTTGCTCTCTGCCGCTCATCTGCTTCAGCCCCGCTGTCTTCTGGCATGCCATGCCCTTTCCTTTTCAGCACATCTGCTCTCATCGTTCCTACTGCCTAGAGAGCTCTTCCTCAACTGCTAGTTCTCATCTTTTAGAACTCAGTTCAGAAGTCAATTCCTAAGAGAAGTCCTCCCTGACCATTCTATATATAAGCGCCTGTCAGTTGCTTTATTACATTTGTGTTTCATTCCCTTCACCGTAATTATCAGTTTGTGATTTACAATTATTTCCATCTTACATATTGCCTGCCACCCCCACCATCACGTAAGCTTCATGAAGGAGCTTGGCCTTGCTTACTGACACAATCCCAGGGTCCAGGACAATGCTTACTGCACGCTCAGCACATGGCATACACTGCACGCTCAGTAAATGTTTGTTGCATGATAGTTACACACCAAACATTACATATGAAATTTTTCACCAATTACATACAAAAAATTTAATACTTAGTAAACTAACTAATTGAAGGCAGGAAGAGAAGGGGACGGCAGAGGATGAGATGGTTGGATGCCATCACTGACTCAATGGACATGAGTTTGAGCAAGCTCCAAGAGCTGGTGATGGACAGGGAGGCCTGGCGTGCTGCAGTCCATGGGCTCGCAAAGAGTCCGACACGACTGAGCGAATGAAATCAACTGAACTGAAACTAACTAGTAATAATTAAAGATGATCAAACATAAAGTCAGGAAGAGGGGGAAAAAACACCACCTCAACCTGCCATTATCAAAACCAATTGTAAATTCCTTTCTTTACAAATTTTCTAATGTTTTTTATTTCTAGATTTTCTTATAGAATTAATCTCAAACTGGAAATTTATATTTTTTGAAAAGTAAAAATTTGATGTTTGTCCAAGTTGAAATAGTTTTTTCCTAAGAAAATATATTTACCAAAATAGATTTCATGAGACTAAATTAGAACCAATTATCATCATAAAGAAATTTTAATTATCAAAGAAATACTCCCTCAAAATAAAATACCAAGCTCGAAAGGTTTCACAAACAAATACCAACAGCCTTTAAAGTAATAAGAAGCTATTTAAACAGCAGGAGATACAATGTATATAAATATATATATATTTATGTACTCTTTTAGCAAAGCAAGTATCAAACTTATCAAGACCAAAAAAAACCACACAAATAGGGAAAATTCACACAGCTCTTAATATAAAAATCCTATGTAAAATGCTGACAAAAAGAATCTAGCAGCTCATTAAAACAACAATAAACCATGACTATGTGATCATGCTGGGTTAATTATAAGAAGTAAGGGTAGTTGAATATTAGGAAATCGAGTAACAGAATAACTGCTCACGATTACTAGGCCAAAAGTGAAAAATCATTATGTCATTTCCATTGGTGCTAACAAGACTTTAAAATTCAACAAACATTCTTACCAGAAACCTATAAAATACAAAATGGGGAAAGTTTCTTTAATGCGATTTAAAACAAAAAAAATTCTTTGTGTATGAGTTGTATATGTACGAAATCAATCTAAACACCAGAGTCTCTCTTAACCGGGAAATACTAGTGGAGCTAGAGCTGGTAAACAATGGCCCACAGCTTATTTCCAGCCTGCCACCTGTTTTCATAAAACAAGTTTACTGGAAGACAGCTACACCCATTCATTTACATATTACCTAAGGCTACTTTTACACTGCAACGACAGAACTGAGCAGCTCCAATAGAGACTGACACACAAAGCTGAAAATATTCACTATCTAGCCCTTCAGAGTATAAACTTGACAAGCTCTGCACTATAGCATTCCCATTAAAGTTAGGAAAACACAAAGATATTTAACATCAACCCACTAACTGGAGATCTCATCCAATGCAATCAGACAGCAACAGTAAAACTTCCCCTTTTACAACTGCCTGTGTCCCCAGGAACAACCACTGACTCCCCCGACGGCCGTCCCTTCCGCCTCGCCAGCATCTCCAGAGGAGCAGGTGGCTCTGACTCACTCATACCTGACTTAACCAAAACAATCGTTTAAATGCCCACGGTTTCTTTTAATAAAGCAAAATGGAAACACAGACTGTACTTCAAGAGAAGACACTGTAATTACCAGTATTTTCAAGTTAATTGTTCTTTGGAAAATAACCAAAAGCATAACAAAATTCAGCAGGATCTACTGGTCCTACATAGGGCTTGCAAATGTGATTAACAGCATACCCAACATTTGAATGTGACGCGTAACACTTCATGCAATACACGTAAAAATCACAAATCCTACTGGCACACACCCTTCCTGAAGAGACAGCTCCTGGCTCTCTGCTTCGGGACCACTGCTGTCGCTCTGCAGCTCAGGCTCGTTCTCATCTTTCCCTGGCAGAGTCTCCCAGCTTTCATCGCTTGAGGACTGATCTTTTTCTGTACCAGAAAATCGATGAGGCAAAGAAGCAGACCATTCTCCATCACTGCATTCTGAACTACAAGTTTAGAACAGAAAAAAACTGTCATTACAAGTGTGTTTATCATTTGGAGTGTTAACCGGGCATTATGGTCGAGAATGGACTACTGATGCTCTGTATGTTTCATCAGCAGACGATTCAATTTTAACACATTTTAAAATAGAGATAAATATTCAGCAGAATGTAACATTTTCAAATGAATATATTATATGGCAAGTTATAAAATTATCAATTTATTTTTTCTTCATTAAAGTAATTCCATGGTGCTTAGATATAGGTTCTTTATATTTTAGACATAGTCTAAACAAAATTTTAATTTATTCAGTAATCACAATTTAAATGGTATCTGGAATATATAATGAGAGTTGTTACTCACTCGACCTATCCACAACAACTTTGTAATTACCTATTCACAACTGATATCATATCCTCTATGAATAAATTTTCACTATTACCATGTTCAATGGAGAAAGATGCAAATTCATACAAAACTGCACTGACAAACCTTTACTGAAGTCCTTTGGTAGGACTAGGAACACAAAATAAACCTCAACAGAATATTTAGATAAGGAATGAAATAAGTGATAAAAAGGTTAACGAAAAAATTTCAGAAAAATAACTGTTAGTTATACGTATTTAACTGGTTAGTTTGTTTACATTCAACAACTTGCGAAGCATTAGTTGTCTTATATTTGCTGTTGTTTAGTCACTAAGTCGTGTCCAACTCTTTTGCAACCCCATGGACGTGGCCCGCCAGGCTCCTCTGTCCGTGGGTTTTCCCAGGAAAGAATATCGGAGTGGGTTGCCATTTCCTGCTCCAGGGGATCTCTCTGACCCAGGGATCGAACCTGTGTCTCCTGTATTGGTAGGCGGATTCTTGGCTTACCACCAAGCCCCCAGGGAAGCCACATCTTATATTACCAAAAGCTACAATATTACTTAACAGTGTTGAATATAAATTATAAATGCTCTTTCCAGTCATATCAATCATTCTGGTCAAGAATTCCCTTAAAGATTACCTTTTTTGCACTGACTTTTAAGAAAACAAAAAAATAACAAACTTTATGTTTTTGAAAGGAAGTGATAATTGGTATTGTCTTCTTCTATAGGCAGATGAATCCAAGAGATCAAGATGCAATTAACAAAGAGAAGCACTGATCTGAGCTCTGAGAAGTTAACAGAAGTAAATAAAATCAACTTCCAATTTTCAGAAAACAATGGGCAGCGGGTCACAAATATCCTGGGGAAGGACAGAACAAAGCCCTGGCATAGCGAATAAAGGTGGGCCTTCACTGGTATGCGCCAACACCGCTTCTATTCTGTAAAACCCTCTCTGGTCCAAAGAATATCCTAAGATCAAGTAAATCATTTTCAGACTTGTATCAGTGTCAAAATCAAACAAAGAAATAGTTTTAAAGGAGCTTACTGAACTAACTTTCCTTGACTATGAAGCTTCTCAAATTTATAGCTAAATTACCAACTCCAATTTTGGTTTAAGAAGCAGGGTAAGATTTCTACATTAGTTTGTGGCCATTTTTAACACACTTGCTTAAAAGCAAACTTCATTATTAAACATTTCTCTCAGAGTAAGGTCCTGTCCAGAAAGATAACATATGAAACTTCTGAACTTTTATCAATTAGTGAAATAACTGATGGAATACCTCTAAATTTCAGTATAAAAAGGATGTCTATGATCAACTATCAATTTATTTAAGACGCTTATGCTGAGGACTGGCAAACTATGCATCTCATTAGCCAAATCTGGCCCTGCTGCCTGTTTTACTTTTTAATGGTATGTGAGCCAAAAATGGTTTTATATATTTGATTTTGCCTCTTAGTCAGCAAAACCTAAAATAACTAATATCTGACCCTTTAAGAAAGTTTGTAGACACCTGGCCAACATCATTGTTACTCAATATATATAACACTCACCTCTAAGTAGGTAACTTTTTAAACATATATCACCAGCCCTGACCACATACTAAGCTTTCATAACCACTAACTCCCCACCAAATATTTTTTAGATTTTCACATTCCTTTTAAAAATTATGCATTTATAACAAAATTCATCTGCTATCTAAGTCCCTTTCTTGATTTTTTATCTGCTAATGGTATTATCCTGCCCTTAAGCTGGATAGATCTCTGACTCTTCACAAACTCCCCACACTTAAGTCCTCTCTTACTTCCCATTTTTTCTGTTCAATGGCTCTTATATCCTAGCTCCCTTTTCTCCATTTCCCCTAAAAATCTCTGGCTCAAGTGTTTTCTCCAAACCTAGACTTAAGACAATTATTAACTCAGTTCAGTTCAGTCACTCAGTCATGTCCGACTCTTTGCGACCCCATGAAAAGCAGCACGCCAGGCCTCCCTGTCCAAACCCAAGTCCATCGAGTCGGTGATGCCATCCAACCATCTCATCCTCTGTCGCCCCCTTCTCCCACCTTCAATCTTTCCCAGCATCAGGGTCTTTTCAAATGAGTCAGCTCTTCGCACGAGGTGGCCAAAGTATTGGAGTTTCAGCTTCAACATCAGTCCTTCCAACAAATATTCAGGACTGACTTCCATTAGGATGGACTGGTTGGATGTCCTTGCAGTCCAAGGGACTCTCAAGAGTCTTCTCCAACACCACAGTGCAAAAGCATCAATTCTTTGGCACTCAGCTTTCTCCACAGTCCAACTCTCACATCCAAACATGACCACTGGAAAAACCATAGCCTTGACTAGACGGACCTTTGTTGGCAAAGTAATGTCTCTGCTCTTTAATATGCTGTCTACATTGGTCATAACTTTCCTTCCAAGGAGTAAGCGTCTTAATTTCATGGCTGTAGTCACCATCTGCAGTGATTTTGGAGCCCAGAAAAATAAAGTCTGATACTGTTTCCACTGTCTTCCCATCTATTTCCCATGAAGTGATGGGACCAGATGCCATGACCTTAGTTTTCTGAATGTTGAGCTTTAAGCCAACATTTTCACTCTCCTCTTTCACTTTCATCAAGAGGCTCTTTAGTTCTTCTTCACTTTCGCCATAAGGGTGGTGTCATCTGCGTATCTGAGGTTATTGATATTTCTCCCGGCAATCTGATTCCAGCTTGTGCTTCTTCCAGCCCAGTGTTTCTCATGATGTACTCTGCATATAAGTTAAATAAGCAGGGTGACAATATACAGCCTTGATGTACTCCTTTTCCTATTTGGAACCAGTCTGTTGTTCCATGTCCAGTTCTAACTGTTGCTTCCTGACCTGCATACAGGTTTCTCAAGAGGCAGGTCAGGTGGTCTGATATGCCCATCTCTTCCAGAATTTTCCACAGTTTATTGTGATCCACACAGTCAAAGGATTTGGCATAGTCAATAAAGCAGAAATAGATGTTTTTCTGGAACTCTCTTGCTTTTTCAGATGATCCAGAGGATGTTGGCAATTTGATCTCTGGTTCCTCTGCCTTTTCTAAAACCAGCTTGAACATCAGGAAGTTCACGGTTCACGTATTGCTGAAGCCTGGCTTGGAGAATTTTAAGCATTACTTTACTAGCTAGTGTCCCTAAATTTAATCCCAACTCCGTCAACTCAATTAAAAAACATATTCTGAATATTCCTAACACTTTAATTTACATCAAACAGTACATTTATAATATTACTCCAAAAATATTATATTTTATAATAAAATATTATAAATAATAGATTTATATTAAAACAATATAGGAACTTCAACAGTTCCTCTCCACTAAGGCTTATTTCACACACATAAGCCATCTGCCTACAGCCCTCACAATTCTTGCTACAGCTGTCCAGTAACACTGTGCCTTAAGGTAATGCAGCTGAGAACACAGGTTCTGGAGTCAGTTGGCCTGGATTTGAATTCACCAGTTATTAGCTGTGGAAAAGTTATTTAACGTCTCTGTGCCTTCACTGTGTCACCTATCAGAAGAATATAGTAATAGTATCCACTATCACACTGAGTTTATTTGAGGAGTAAATGGGTTAATATACAGAAAACATTCTAACAGGGCCTGGTAAAAGTATCATCAGCAACTATTAAGAAATCATTTTTTAAACAATACTTTTTTTTGTTACCTAAATGCATTTTAGTTATCTCCTAAGCAATATTCGTAAAGTTCCAAATGTGATGTGCCAGCTTTATTTTTTTTTCTAATTCACATCAAAATAAATATATAATGATAAAATTAAGAAAACTTTGTGCCATTTAATATATTTTAGCCACTCGAAAAAATACTAGTGTGTAGAAAAAAAAAAGTTTTAACTTCGAATGGCACTGATGATTTACTACAGTCTGATCCCAGTTATGAGTATATTCTCACATCCAACACTTTCCTTCCAATACGCTCTATTCCAAATACTGTCCCTCAAATATGAATTTTCATCACAACTATTGCTCCCACCACCACGAATGTTTTCACAATCACCTCACCTTCTTTTTTCATTTCAGGGCCAGATCATTCCTTCAAGACCTTCCCCTACAACACTGCTTCTTTTGTTTTTCAACTGATCCATAGACTAGCCTTCTTATTCAGTCTGAACCACTGAAATGCAGCTGCTTCTGTAGTGCTGCATTTAAAGGCATCTTTCTTAAGTGCAAACTCAGTTTCTTTTCCCAGAAAAGCATCCAAGGAGATCTGCTTGTATTGTGAAGTATCTGTAAGCTCTTAGAAGTTAACTAAGACTGTATTATCAAGTGATTTTAAATAGTGAATTTTCAGTGATATCAGTTTATTTAAAAAGGACTAACAATCTTCTTTAGTGTATGTTCTCTAGAAATTAATACACATGGATGATATAAATGGTAAAAAGTAATATCAATAATTTCCTATTAATATTTCATTCTGAACATTATTATCTATGACAAATTTCCCAATTTAATGTCTGTTACTAATTTGTATCTCTAAAAATCCAAATTGGTTCAGAGACCTAGTCAAAGGAAATTTAACTATGATTAAGATTTTTTACTACGAAAAGCAAAAAACCTACCATAGATTATTTCTTTACTGAAGAAACAAGATACTGTATTTAACATCAGGTGAAGTTCCATCTATGATGTATGACAGCCTTTTTCACCCTGACGGTGGAATACGATGATGGCAAGAGCAAGCTTTGAAGTCTGACAGTTAGCTTAAGATCTGTTCAGTACTTATAGTACAAGCCTGGACAATGAATGAACTTCCCTGAGTTCACTTTTCCTCATCTGTAAAATGAGGATATTAATGTTTCCCTTTCAAGTCTACAGTGATGTTTAAATGAAAAACAGATAAAATGTTTTGCACAATTTTCAGAAAATGGCAAACATTTAATAAAAGTGGTAGTTACTTCTTTCGTTGTATAACCTACCTGCTTAGAAATTTCAATAGGATTTCCTGCCAGCACACCACCATTTTCCTCCTTTCTCTACCAAAGGAAATCTACTCAATACCTTCTGGTCTGTCTTACTGAATAGACAAACTGACACTATTGTCAGTCTCCTGGTCCCCTGACAGCTTTACACCAGAGCTCAGCAAATTATGCCCCAGTGCAAAAGCAGAATCTGCCCACCCGTCTGTTTTTCAGTGGCATGGAAGCTAAGGGCGTTTTTTGCATTTTAAAACGCTCATGTAAGTATCCACATAATATCCTCAATTTTGCCCTTTGGTCCACAGAGCTTAAAATATTTACTATCTGCTTAATCTTTAAAAAAAAGTTTGCAGACCCCGAAGAAGACAAAGCAAAGAAGCATCCAACATAGATCAGTGGAAGAGAAACTGTGGAGCAGAAAAGTGTGAGCAAACAGCTCACTGGCAGCACTGAAGTCACAGAAGATGTGTACAGAGTAAAAAATCAATTAGCTATGGAAACTAGAGAATATAGAAATAATAAATGGAATTAAAATTGAGGCATTTAATAAGAGTAGATAGTCAAATAAAAGAAGCAGTGGGTGTGAAACATTTATTCTGAAAACTCAGCAGTGGAAAACATAAACAGGCAAGTAATAAAAAGAGAAAGCAAGATCAATGAACGTTGCCCCCAGGATTTATAAAATTGAAGGAAAGTAGGGGTAAAGACAATAAATAAGCAAGGCATCAGGCACAACTGCTAAAGAAAAAATTTCGGAAGAAATTTAAAATAGGAACCAATACCAACATATTATGTTAGTATGCTAATATGTATTCTTACGGAGGAGCGGAAAACAAGATGGATCACATTCTACTATTTCAGTATCTCCGGGAAAGTAGAGACACAGTTAATCGACTAAGTGACATGACAATAAGTAACTAAAAGAAAAAGATCGTAAAATAATTTTTCAAGAACAAGCAACAGAACAAACACGACACAGATTCATCCTGGACTAGTGAGGACTCATTTGTTGTTGATTATAAAAGCACATGAGTTAAACACTTTAAATTTCTCAAAGTAAAAACTAAAATACCACTGTGAGTTTCACATGGTCTTTCACTAGTACTGTCTTCCATTAGCATTCAGAACTATATTCAAAAGCAGAAAACTGTAACTTACTCAAATACTACGCTCTTTACAGATTTAATTGTGAACCAAGAACCGTTTTTCATATAAATAAAATTATATGTGGTTTCCGTTGCTGCTCGTTGTTCAGTTGCTCAGTCGTGTCTGAGTCTCTGCCACCCCATGGACTGCAGCATGCCAGGTTTCCCTGTCTTTCACTACCTCCCAGAGTTTCCTCAAACTCACGTCTATTGTTGATGATGCCATCCAACCACCTCACCCTCTGTTGCCCCCTTCTCCTCCTGCCCTCAATCTTTTCCAGCATCACGGTCTTTTCCAATGAGTCAGTTCTTTGCATCAGGTGGCCAAAGTACTGGAGCTTCAGTTTCAGCATCAGTCCTTACAGTGGATACTGAGGGCTGATTTCCTTTAGGATTGACTGGTTGGATTTCCCTGCAGTCCAAGGGACTCTCAAGAGTCTTCTCTAGCACCACAGTTCGAAAACATCAATTCTTTCATGCTCAGCCTTCTTTATAGTCCAACTCTCACAGCCGTACATGATTAATGGAAAAACCACAACTTTTGACTACTATATGGACCTTCGTCAGCAAAGTAATATCTCTGCTTTTTAAAACACCACCTAGGTGTGTCGTAGCTTTTCTTCCAAGGAGCATCTTTGAATTTCATGGCTGTAGACGCTGTCCTGAGTGATTCTGGAGCCCAAGAAAATAAAGCCTCTCACTGCTTCCACTGTTTCCCCATCTATTTGCCATGAAGTGATGGGACCAGATGTCATGATCTTAGTTTTCTGAATGCTGAGTTTTAAGTCAGCTTTTCCACTCTCGTCTTCTACCTTCATCAAGAGGCTCTATAGTTCCTCTCTGCTTTCTGCCATAAGGGTGGTGTCATCTGCATCTCTGAGCTTACTGACAATTCTCCCAGCAATCTTGATTCCAGCTTGTGCTTCATCCAGCCTGGCATCTGGCGTGATGGACTTTGCATGTATGGTTTTTCTATCATATTCAAAAAAGCTACATGCACCCCAACGTTCACGGCAGCACTGTTTACAGCAGCCAGGACACGGAAGCAACCAGTCATCCATCGAGAGGTGAATGGATAAAGAAGTTGTGCGTATATACGGTGGAATATTACTCACCCATAAAAAGGAAAAAATTTGAGTCAGCTGAATTGACGTGGATGAACCTAGAGCCTATTATGCACAGTGAAGCAAGTCAGAAAGAGAAAAGCAAATATAAAATCACAGATATATGGAATCTAGAAAAATGGTACTGATGAACCTATTTGCAGGGCTGGAACAGAGATGCAAGCACAGAGAACAGACTTGTGGACACAGTGAGGAAAGGAGAAAGTGGGACAAATTGAGAAGAGTAGCACTGAAATATACAGACACTTAGTGGGCAGGTGCTGTGTAACAAAGGGAGTTCAAGCTCAGTGCTCTGTGACCATCTAGAGGGGTGGGATGGGGGTGGTGGGGAGGAGACTCAAGAGGGAGGAGATAAATGTAGATATATGTATACTTACAGCTGATTCACACCTATTGTACAGCAGAAACCAACACATTATAAAGCAATTATCCTCCAATTAAAAAAAATTATATGTGGTTTCTAGACAAAATACTTTATGTACAAACCCTAGTTAGAAAGCAGCAGCAAAATCAGCCCTAATCAACCTCTGAGTCCCTAAATCTCACAAGGAATTGATCTGTCTTCTCTGATATTTATATATTTATATCACCCCAAAAAATTAAACTATATATAAGCTTCAGGAAGAATGAAATTTTAGATAGTTTTCTTATCTGACCAGCTGTGGATCAAAAACACTTTTCAAATTTTATTGAATATACGTGAGAAGGAAATTATATTAAAAAGTATGGTGTTGGAGAAGACTCTTGAGAGTCCCTTGGACTACAAGGAGATCCAACCAGTCCATCCTAAAGGAAATCAGTCCTGAATATTCATTGGAAGGACTGATGCTGAAGATGAAGCTCCCATACTTTGGCCACCTGATTCAAGAACTGACTCATTGGAAATGACCCTGATGCTGGGAAAGATTGAAAGCAGGAGGAGAAGGGGACAAGAGAGGATGAGATGGCTGGATGGCATCACTGACTCAATGGACATGAGTTTGAATAAACTCCGGAAGTTGATGATGGACAGGGAGGCCTGGCGGGCTGCAGTCCATGGGGTGGCAAAGAGTCGGACATGACTGAGTGACTGACCTGATTATATAATTCTTGGCATTCTCAAAAATAGTATACTAAACATAATCTTAGCAGTTTGGGGCTTTTTACTAGTACTAACACTGAACTATGTTGTGATAAAATGATACGATAGAAGTTGTTCAAATCTATTAAGTCTGCTTCATTTAATAAATAAAACCCAATAGTTAGGTTTTTTCTTTTTTTGGCCTCATCGTGGGGCTTGTGGGAGCTTAGTCTCCCGACCAGGGATCAAGCCCTGGCCCTTGGCAGTGTGCAGTCGCAACCACTGGACTACCAGGGAAGTCCCTAGGTTTCTTCTTGAATTGTGTCTGCCTTTTACAACTTTCTGGTCTTTTCCCTTAATGGCAAAATACTGTAATCTATGACTCTCTAGGTATGCCTGAGGAACAAAGTTATTTATCCCTGATTTATTCCTTTTAAACTATGAACTTGGAAACAAGATAAAAAGTTTTGCTAAAATATTAGAGTATGTGCTTACAGTTCTTTGCTTTGGCTGTTCATAGATATTTCACTTGTTGCGAGATAGTATGATCAGAGGAGCTTTCTTCACAGCTTTCAACTAACACATAGGAGAGGAAAGGAGCTTAATTTAGCCTCATGGTAACTATCTGTATATTCTGTCTTTCTCATAAGGCTGATGAAGATCAAGGCAACAGGGATCACTATTATTTGTATTTACAGAGTACCTAGAACAAAATGTGACCTTTAGGAGGAATTCAATAAATTCTTTTTAAATAAATCAACATCAACTATAAGTAATATTCCTTTCATTCTCCCCAAGTCATCAACAACAAAAAGTTGTCCTGACATGTTTACATTAGATAAGGTAAGGTTTCTTACCTTTTAAGCAAAGTTAAGGCCTAGGGACAGAAAAACTCTGAAAAAAAACTTAAGTACTGTAAGAAGTGGTCAGGAGATGGCACACCTCTTTTCAGAACAATTAGGCCCAAGGTTAAAATCTGCTGCCATGGGCAAAAGGCTCTTTTAAACTCAAGATCTTGTGCTCAAACAGTTATTAACATTCTCAGGGTATGTTTCAAAAAAGCCGAGTATGAACCTTAGCTCTTTGGTCTAATTCCAAGTCTGGTAATTATACACTGCCTATTAAAATTCCCCTTGCAGTTCTAATTTAATAAGGTGGTGTTCAGTTCCTGTCAAACAGCTCAGAGCAACTCTACCAGCTGCAATGCTTATCCCATAAAGTATAATGTTTCACATGTGATTAAATGATCATTTAGAATTTTTCAGGGAAGCAAACATACATTCTTTAAAATATTTTCTACTAATAAAGAATAAACTATGTATTTTTAAATGGCCAAAAAAATCCTATACCTTAAAATGTCACAGTAAATTTTAGTTTATTTTCTTGATAAAAGAGTTCTACTTGTAGCTATTATACTATTAATATGATGAGAAAACTCTTCAGGTATATCATCTTTAAGTTTTTTTTTAAAGCAGAGAAAATACAAAAACCTCGCAGACTCAAAACTATCCTTTTTCTGGTGGTTGGCAAATAGCATAAATATTTCAGCAACTTCATTAGATGACATTAGGCTTGACTACAAAATGCAAACTAAAGAGGTTTTTATTTTTGATTAATGTGTCTATAGTGGAGAAAGCATAGTCAAGCTAAATGATTTTCTTCAAAAAAGCAAAAATGTGGTAAAAAAAAGTACACCAACCTTATACTTTCAAATCATAAGATATCTAGGATTATTAAGTTGTTTTTAATAGTAATCTAAAGGTCTAACAGATGTTCACAATCCAATCCAAAAACCTTAGGGCTGAGTATGTTTCAGAATTTAGAACTTCAACCTCCCCTCCGCAAGATTTAGAAATACTACCTAACATTACCAATGGAGTCTAAGCCAGCACCAGAAATCAAATGTTTTCATATTTCTGCAGTAAAATGTATGAATACTTGAAAAAGGGCCTAATTTTAGTTCAGATCTAGATCTGCAATCAAGACTAGTCAGGTTTTGTGGTCAATTTCTGTTTTTACAACTTTATGGATTTTGGATAAAAGACTGCACCTAAACTGAAAAAGCAGAAGTCAGTCAGGCACAAGTTCTTAACTTCAAGACAACAGTAGAAATATTTCAACTATTTCTACAAGTTACATATGCTTTATTATGGAAGCTTAATTTATACATCCCCCCCCAAAAATCAAGACAATTTTATTAATTTTATGATGTGAAAGAAAATATATAAAATGCATTCATATTCACAAGGATAAATTTCTTCCTTTGCAGAACTTTCTAGTTAAAAAAAAAAACAACTATTTTTTTAAATTGATAAAATCTTGAAATTGCACTGCAATTGAGCATTCCAAGGGTTACCACAAGCGTAAAAGAATAGATAAAAGTCTAGACTCTGGGGTACTGAAAAGTCAGCAGCTGGACAAAGAAATTCTTCATTTCTCTGTTCTTTCTGTTGTCTTACAGTATGGGAAAAAAGCAATCTATGTAAGAGGAATCAGAATGCTTCTTATAAGAAAAGTTATATGTTCTCTTCAAAACAGTAAACTACAGTGGTGAAGAACAGAGAGCCTGGAGTTAGTAAGTAGACAATCAAATTCCAGGTCCACCTTTTACTAGCTTTCTGACCTTAGAAAGTTAGTAAATACTCTTATGTCTCAGTTTCATCTACAAATGTGGAAAATAACAAATGTACCACATAAAGTTACTAATGAAAAATAAATGCCAAATAAAAATAAATAAAAAATAAACTGATAGGAACAGCAACAGGAAGAATAAACAGGTGATATTAATAAATATTGGCAAAGTTAACACAATATTATCAACCAAAATTTCCTTGATCTTAACCACATTTTAAATCCAGACTGGCTTAACATTAAGAAATTTTTAAAAATACAACAAATGTTTACCTTGCATATTATCAGTATTAACTGAAATACCACGAATTGAAATAATTAGTATCGCTATCCTTTTTTAATAATGAATAGTTATTACCTGAACTTTTAAGATCCATAAACTACTGAAACACCTCAGAGAGCGTTTCTATGAAAAACTAACCAGTATGCATGGTTAGCAATGGGTAAATAAAAATATGTGATAAGTCAAAATAGCTAATTCCATGACCATGCCAGAGAGCCCATCCACCAAACATAAATGGTCAGTCAGTTCAGTTCAGCCGCTCAGTCGTGTCTGACTCTTTGAGACCCCATGAATTGCAGCACGCCAGGCCTCCCTGTCCATCACCAACTCCCAGAGTTCACTCAGACTCATGTCCATCGAGTTGGTGATGCCATCCAGCCATCTCATCCTCTGTCGTCCCCTTCTCCTCCTGCCCCCAATCCCTGCCAGCATCAGGGTCTTTTCCAATGGTAAGTGGTACTAGAAAATAAACCACTTTGCTCACTATACAATCTCACAAAGCACTGCACAAAACTCACCTGTCTTCATCTTTGTCATACAGTTGGTAATAATCCCCACAGCCATTCCAAAACGTGCTCTCCACAGCCCCTTGCCTTGCTGGGGCTCCGCCTTCCGCTGCTAGCTGGCGATCCTCTGTGTCCCTCTGCGTGACTCTTGCGAAAGGCAGATCCAAGAACATACAGTCATGTTCTCCATCATACTCATCGCATTTTATTAAGAGGTCATCTGAGCCATTTTCCTCAACTTCCAAAGCCTCTCTCCACCTCTGAACACTTTTTTGTTTGGCCTCATGCCTATTCAAACCTGATTCTGGGTCCACCTGGCTTGAACTTATCACTTTCCTAACTTTGGGCCTCACCACCTGCTCAAGAGAATTGCCCTGGTTTTTGCCCTTATCACTGGCGTTTTGTTCACTGCAAATATGCCTGGGAGCACAGGCTGAATCTTCAGTTGAATTTTCTCTTTGTCTCTCCTGGCTAGTATTATTTTGTTGTTTCTTTCTAACCACTTCATCTTCAGAAGAGGACGTCTGAAATTCCTGATTGTTCTGATTGACAAACTCAGTATTATAAGTAGATCTTTCCACTAAAGGTGCTGAATCTACCTCTCCAAACGCATCTCTTAATTCACAGTTGAAAGAGGGAGCTGTTGGTGAGAGACCAGTGTATGCCTCTGCCTCTCCATTTTCCAGCTCAAATACCGTATCACCCAGTGCTGCCTGATAGCTGCCACCTTCCACAACGCCTGCAGAGAGCTGAAGATGGCCATTATCCTCTCCGTGTCTGCCGTCTGGGTCGTAAGAGTCAGTATGAGCCAATGTAACTCCATGCTGGACGCCTGAAGCATTACAGACTCCTGGAGTACACTCTCCCTCAGAGTGACTGTGCAGATCTGTGCTGCTCCCTAAGGGCTCCCTGCCTTCCTCGCTATGACGCACTGCAGCAAAGGATGGAGTGCTCGCAATGGTTTGGTTCAATGCTGTATCACAAATGGGAATTTCTGCTTCACTTTTTTCAAATAAAGGGTCACTGGGTACAGAAGAATGAACTTGATCCAGTGGACTGGAACCTTCACAGAACAAAAGAAAACATATTTAGAGGGGTTAATTTAGATAACATTTAATAATGACTCTTTAACTAGAAACCATACCAATTATTACCTATTTGAGAATATGAGTGAATTTCTCTGACTGGTGCTTCTACACTCCCTAACTTAACTGGGAGGGGCAGACTGGTTACCCTATGAGTTCATTTATGCCATTGTATAGCCTCTCAATATCCTCTCTCTCGGACATCTTCTGCAGGTTTTTCACCCAAATCCTAATACTTAAAACGTTCTAAACAAGATATTTAAAAGAGAAACTAATGAAAGACCTGAGAGAAGTCACAGGGTAATCAATCTACTCTTCCCGTTGTTGGAATGGGCAATTCAAACTTAAAATTATTTTATTACATGTAGATTTCTTTAAAGTGTTTAGAATAGCTATAAGAACAGCAGATCTAACAGAAATCAGACTGTGTTATATGTCAATTCAGAAGATTATATCTCAGTCACTAGATACATAATATTAAAATTTCTATCCCCAAAATGAACTGTTATAACATATCTACAATGAGTTAACTTCAGTTACATTACAGCTATGACTGAAAAACAACAAAAAAGTCAATATATTGATTCTCTTTATCATAGTTTCTAAGAACTATGAGACAAGAGTAAAATGCAATATACCCTACAAATTACTTTCAGCACAACTATCTTTTACACTAATGTATAACTAGAAAAAATAAAGACACCAAGACCTGTTGAAACAAAATTTTATAAATAAAGTTAAGTCCTGTCATATCACAAAAAGGCTTCTTTAGCAGAATGACCTTAGCTAATAATTCATATTCTTGAACATAAATGACAGAAAAAAACCAACCCTAGAATTATCAAGTTTGCTCAGGATAAAAGGAAACTGACATTCCAGTCCAAAAATGTGTAGTTATAGCACATGGATCGTTGTTATTCTTTAGTTGTTAAGTGTGACCAACTCTTTGCGACCCCGTGGACTGCAGCCTACCAGGCTCTTCTGTCCATGGGATTTCCCAGGCAAGAATACTGGAGTGGGCTGCCATTTCCTACTCCAGATCTTCCCGACCCAGAGATCGAACCCGCCTCGCCACATTGGCAGGCGGTTTCTTCACCACTGAGCCACCTGGGAAGCCACAGTACATGGATACCTGCAAAATACTTTTTGAGTAATGAATAATTAAGGCATTTTAATTAAATAACTATTACTTGACCTTTGTATTTTATATAATGATTCTAAAAATATCAAAATAACCAAGTTAAATTATTTAGAAATACAAATAAAACCAAACAACAAAAAAAGCTATTTAAACGTAATATGCAGGGGAGAATATACTCAGTGCACATTTAAAAAAACAATTTTTTTCCTTGAACATTTCCACTGGCGAAATGATGCGACAATGCAATCACTGCAATGACAATGCAGTTACAGATTAACGACTGGCCATGCTCTACTTTCTTCTATATATATACTATTAAGCTTATAGAAAATTTAAAATAGAAATTCTTGATAGGAAATGTACAGCATTTATACTCAAGACACACGTAAAATCCACTCACTATTTCAAGCATCACAAGATCAATGTTTACATTGCTATTAACAGCTTTTAAATAACCCCAGGCTGCGTACCTGAGGAACTGGCTCTTGGAACATCATCCAGCTCCAACACTTCATAGTCATCGCCAGCCCGACCTAAGCTTCTTTCATGCCTGGTCATACATGGTTTGAAACTGACATATGCATGTCTTCTGCCATATCTCCTGCCTGTGATTGTCTGATATCCACCTGCTGGTTTCGGCCAGGCAGCCTTGCTAGAGTCTTGATCCATTGCTGAAAAACAGAGTTAAAAATAAGAGGCACAGCAATGGCTTTCGTTGTGACATTTGGGGTACTGTTTCAACATATATGCATGCTATTATCTGTCAAATCATATGCTACTGAACACCAAGTGCCCCTTACGAGTAATATAAAACTAACTTGAAAAATAAGCATGAAATATTACTTTCTGAGTTACGTGACCCCCTTCATCCCTCCCCCAAATATCTTTTCTTGATTCCTTTAAGGTATTGCAGCTTTTTATAACATAACCTACTCCAAATTTTTTCCACATGCCAAATTACTATACTGTAAAAGCTGCTAAAGGATTGGCGAATGATCCTTCAAATAGTATCTAAGTACCTTATGTATAACTGCTCAATACAAATTCGTTGAGTGAATTACTTGCATATAATATAATGGTTTCAATGACATTAAAAGTGAATAAATTCCAGTCAAATTGCTGTTCAGTTGTTTAGTCATGTCTGATTCTTTGTGACCCCATGGACTGCAGCACACCAGGATTCCCTGTCCTTCACTATTTCCCAGAGTTTGCTCAGACTCATGTCCATCGAGTCGGTGATGCCATCCAGCCATCTCATCCTCTATCGTCTTCTCCTCCCGCCTTCAATCGTTCCCAGTATCAGGGTCTTTTCTAATGGCTCTTCATATCAACTGGTCAGAGTACTGGAGCTTCAGCTTCAACATGAGTCCTTCCAATGAACACCCAGGGCTGATCTCCTTTAGGATGGACTGGTTGGATCTCCTTGCAGTCCAAGGGACTCTCAAGAGTCTTCTCCAACATGACAGTTCAAAAGCAACATGAATTCTTTGGCGCTCAGCCTTCTTTATAGTCCAACTCACATCCACACATGATTACTGGAAAAACCACAGCTTTGGCTATACGGACCTTTGTCAGCAAAGTAATGTCTCTGCTTTTTAATATGCTGTCTAGGTTTCTCACAAGTAATTTCTTTAATGCTATCTGTACTATTACAAAGAACCAACTGGACCACAATAAAATATATCCCAAAGATTAGGGTCAAGTAAAACTCTCCAAAAGAAAACAGTGGTGAACCAAGTCAAACTTTTCAAAACTACCAATGTTATACGCATGGTAAGAAAAGTCAAAAACATCTGAACAACTCAAGTACTAAGTTCTGATGCCTAAGGGATATATAACAGCAAAGATTAGCATCTTTTACTAAGTAGAACATTATCTCACATCTACACATAGAATAAATTTGCTTAGTCACCTGGATTTTACCTATATTATGCAGGAACTAATAAACAAAATATTTCCTCACAGTATATGGAATAATCAGTAAATTAAAGTTACATATTTCTGTTTTAGGGTATTAAAATAAAAAATATAATTGCTTCTAAGCACAAATACCAATTCCAAAGAAAGGCAATGCCAAAGAATGCTCAAACTACCACACAACTGCACTCATCTCACACACTAGTAAAGTAATGCTCAAAATTCTCCAAGCCAGGCTTCAGCAATACATGAATCGTGAACTTCCAGATGGTCAAGCTGGATTTAGAAAAGGCAGAGGAACCAGAGATCAAATTGTTAACATCCGCTTGATCATAGAAAAAGCAAGCGAGTTCCAGAAAAACATCTACTTCTGCTTAACTGACTATGCCAAAGCCTTGGACTGTGTGGATCACAATAAACTGTGGAAAATTCTGAAAGAGATGGGAATACCAGACCACCTGACCTGCTTGCTTAAGAAATCTGTATGCAGGTCAGGAAGCAACAGTTAGAACTGGACATGCAACAACAGACTGGTTCCAAATCAGGAAAGAAGTATGTCAAGGCTGTATACTGTCATACTTATATGCAGAGTACATCATGAGAAACGCTGGGCTGGAGGAAGCACAAGCTGGAATCAAGATTGCCAGGAGAAATATCAATAACCTCAGATATGCAGAGGACACCACCCTTATGGCAGAAAGTAAAGAACAACTAAAGAGCCTCTTGATGAAAGTGAAAGAGGAGAGTGAAAAAGTTGGCTTAAAGCTCAACATTCAGAAAACTAAGATCATGGCATCCAGTCTCATCACTTCATGGCGAATAGATGGGGAAACAGTGGAAACAGTGGCTGACTTTATTTTTCTGGGCTCCAAAATCACTGCGGATGATGACTGCAGCCATGAAATTAAAAGACACTCTCCTTGGAAGAAAAGCTATGACCAACCTAGACAGCATGTTAAAAAGTAGAGACATTACTTTGCCAACAAAGGCCCATCTAGTCAAGGCTATGGTTTTACCAGTAGTCATGTATGGATGTGAGAGTTGGACTATAAAGAAAGCTGAGCGCCGAAGAACTGATGCTTCTGAACTGTGATGTTGGAGATGACTCTAGAGTCCCTTGGACTGCAAGGAGATCCAACCAGTTCATCCTAAAGGAAATCAGTCTTGAGTGTTCATTGGAAGGACTGATGCTGAAGCTGAAACTCCCATACTTTGGCCACCTGATGCAAGAGCTGACTCATTTGAAAAGACCCTGATGCTGGGAAAGATGGAAGGAAGGAAGAGAAGGGGACAACAGAGGATGGGATGGTTGGATGGCATCACTGACTCAACGGACGAGTCTGGGTGAACTCCAGGAGTTGGTGATGAACAGGGAGGCCTGGCATGCTGCAGTCCATGGGGTCACAAAGAGTTGGACACGACTGAGCGAGTGAACTAAACTGATGACTGCAGAACCAGTATCTTTAACAACACCTCCAAATAAATAGTCTCCAAAGTATAAACCACAATAGATGCCAAGGGGGTAGGAAAAGAAAATATTAACAATTTCTATTTATACTCATTTCTGTGTGTGCTGTGATTCATGGGGTCGCAGAGTCGGACACGACTGAGCACCTGATCTGATCTGATCTGACTGTATAAAACATTAGAAATTAAGCTTTATAAATATTCAGTACATGGATTGAAACTGGCCTTAAATAAGACCAAGATTAAACATCATATACAGTACACAAGGAATCCAGAGGGGAAAATACGAAGTCCTCAGTCTAGAGTAACCAACACAGACTTTGCTTACCTGCTGGCTCTTTTTCAATGTACTGTGACATATATGGCAGTTTCCGTGTGCCCAGTTCAGTGGAATTATGGATGTGATTTAGTTTTTACTCACACAATGGATAAGCTGCAGAAGATTCCTACAAAGAAACCACAGATTAAACACAACATTAATAAAACAGAAGCACAAAACAAAATGCCAAAACTAACACTTCTAGTGAAGTTCTTAACTTGCCCATAACAACACAATAATATACAGTGGATTTGATAAGGCAATAAAAAAAATCTCCAAACTATGAAAACGGCTATTTGAAAACATTTAGTATCCTCTCGGAAAACCTTGCCTTAAGTACATATCATCCTTAAGAAAGACAATGATGATAATACACGAATAATTTATAAGTACATAAGCAAATATATTGGAGAAGGCAATGGCACCCCACTCCAGTACTCTTGCCTGGAAAATCCCATGGACGGAGGAGCCTGGTGGGCTGCAGTCCATGGGGTCGCTAGGAGACAGACATGACTAAGCGACTTCACTTTGACTTTTCACTTTCATGCATTGGAGGAGGAAATGGCAACCCACTCCGGTGTTCTTGCCTGGAGAATCCCACGGACAGAGGAGTCTGGTGGGCTGCTGTCTCTGGGGTCGCACAGAGTTGGACACGACTGAAGCGACTTAGCAGCAGCAGCAGCAAACAAATATATTAGGAGAAGTGTGGATTGGGATATGTGACCAAACTTATGTTATATAGTACTTTGGGCATCTACTACAAACTATGCTATCTTTGCTTCTCCATCAAACACTAAAGTTCCCTTAGCTCTGCCACTGTTAAAAGAAGTCAACCCTAAGAACACAAACTTCATTTAAAAATGTATAATGGCTTATGACAATAAGTGTAAAAAATAATAAACTGACTATTAGAATAGTCAACTGACCAGATATTTTAATCCCAAAGAAGAAACTATTCTAAATCAGGAAAACAAAATTTACCATGTAACATATAAAAACTTCATGTTTTGAAATTAATCCATTTATTTAGTATTTTAAAAGTTACAACCTGTGCTTTTTTTTAAAGTTTGGCAAGAGCTTCATTTTTTATTTCAACACCTTAACACCTGAGCTACTGCTAACTGCCCACCACCAACTTAAAGTTATCAGAAGACGACAGCTCTGAAAATTAGTCTCGATCTATATGCTGTCTGTCTAGCCACACAGCTAGCTACAAATGAACACATAAAAATATACATACACGTTCTCCATATAAATTATAAACCCAGCAATAGGCTGTGTACTGCTCTAATATTGCTGAATCAAGTCAGACTGTTAACAATAGCTAAAAGGGAAAGGAATATCAAAAAAATAATCCTGCCATACTGGCAAAAATACAAACTGATTAATACTGTTTTAATAATAAGAAAAATAATCTGCAATAACTTGCATCTTCACAGATTCACACTACAATACATAGCAGACTTAAGGGATGGCCATGGATTTAAGTTCATGGATATTTTATCCAAAGCCTTTTCTTTGAAATAAGGCAATATTCCAGGCACTATTTTCAGCGCTGAAGATATAAAAATGACCAAAATAGACAAATACTCCTGCCATCTTAAGCCCTCCTAAAATTGTAGTACGGGTACAGATACTAAACAAAACAAACAAGAAATAAATGTTAGACAGTACACGTGTGTGTGCGCGCTCAGGCGCTCAGTGGTGTCAGTCTTCTTGCGACCCCATGGACTTGGAACCCACCAGGCTCCTCTGTCCATGGGACTTTTCCAGGCAAGAACACTGGAGTAGGCCACCATTTCCTCGTCCAGGGAGATCTTTCCCATCCAGGGATTGAACCTGTGTCTCCTGCATTAGCAGGCGGATTCTTTACCACTGAGCCACTTGGGAAGCCCACAGACAACATCTATGGAGCAAAACAGAGCAGGGACTTGAGAGCTGCTACGAGTATGCGGTTTAAAACAGCATAGTTAGGGAAGGCTTCACCAAGAAGGGATCATTGGGCAAATACCCGTGAGAGAGGGAGCCCCATGTGCGGTAAAGAACATCCTCAGCAGTATAAAAGGAGACTCTGAGGTGAAGATTCCCAGAAGTGACCATGGCAAGAAGGTCTGGGGTGGAATGAGCAAGAAAGTAACAAATGAGGTCAGAAAGTAAATTATGGATGGGGGAGTGAAATGGAACTGATCACATAAGTCTTTACAAGGTAAGACCAGAAAGTCAAAGTGAAAGTCACTCAGTCATGTCTGACGCTTTGCAACCCCATGGACTGTCCATGGAATTCTCCAGGCCAGTATACTGGAGTGGATAGCCTTTCCCTTCTCCAGGGGATCTTCCCAACCCAGGGATCGAACCCAGGTCTCCCGCATTGCAGGCCGATTCTTTACCAGCTGAGCCACCAGGGAAACCCAAGAATCCTGGAGTGGGTAGCCTATCCCTTCTCTAGAGGATCTTCCTGACCCAGGAATTGAACTGGAGTCTCCTGCATTGCAGGCAGATTCTTTACCAGCTGAGCTACCAGGGAAGCCCAATATAAGAAATGTAGGTGTTATTCTTAGTGAGATGGAAAACCACCAAATAGTTCTCAGAGGAGACATTACCTAACTTGTTTTAAAAGGAACACTCTGGCTACTGTGTTTAGACTGAAGGGGAACATGGTCAAAGGTAGGGAGACTGGTTAGAAAGCTATGAAAATACTGACAAGAGATCACAGTGGTTTGGACCAGGGTAAAAATAGAGGCAGTGCGAATTTACCAGATTGTGGATATATTTTGAAAGCAGAGGCAACAAAATTTTCTGATATAGGTTATGAAGGAAGGTCAGAATCTGAGGTTGATTCTTGTTTTACAGCCCAGGCAACTAGAAAAACAGACAGGTCATTACCTGATGTAGGAAATTTGTGGAAGAAGCAGGTTTGGAGAAAGTATACCTAGTTTACTTCTGGATGTGTCAAATCTGAGGTATCTACTAGATATCCAAGTAGAAATGTTAAATAAAAGGCTGGAGTTGACTGCAGAATTCTGAACTGCCAGTATAATTTGGGAGTTATCAGGATATAGATTAATATTCAAAAAGGGTTTGTTAGAGATGGCCCCTAAAATTAAGAAGTCAGGGGAAAAGAAGTACCCGGAAAACTAACCAACCAGTGAGAGAGGCAGGTGAGAGAACGAAAAAACTCTAGGAGTGTGGATGCCAATGAAGAAAGCAC
This sequence comes from Bubalus bubalis, assembly GCF_019923935.1. Taxonomy (NCBI): domain Eukaryota; kingdom Metazoa; phylum Chordata; class Mammalia; order Artiodactyla; family Bovidae; genus Bubalus; species Bubalus bubalis. Next base: position 2,141,797 of record NC_059165.1, on the reverse strand, counting down.
TTCAGACCAGAGAACTGATCCACTGGGCCAAACTGCTGCTACAAGAAAAGCATGGCGAGGATCTGTAACTGACCCCAGACCAAGCAACAGGGAAGGTCACTGGAGCTCTTGACAACGTTGTCTTTGGTAGAACGCTGAACACAGAAGCCGCATCAGAGCATGCCGTTGAGAGAGAGAGGTGCTAAGAGTACAGAAATCATTAAAAGCTCCCTGTTTCTTAATCATACTTTTTTTCAACATAAATCCATTTCTTTCTAAAAGATTCATTTTGGAGCCCTCCAACTTCCTGATAAAAACTAAGGCTACTTGCTTTCAAGATCCGACTACTTCTGGGCTATCTTCTGGTTGTGTTTGAATTAGGTCCCCTGATTTGAAACCCATGTTCTCCCCTCTTTACCTTGTTTCAGGAACAGGGGTGTGTTCCTTTTGTCTTTATTAGTAGATTCTCAAGTAATTGTTTTAGCAGTTTTATGTAAGTAGGTAAAAGTTGAGTCTTTACACATCAAAATATTTCCTCTTTCCATCACACTCTTGACTTCTGTTCAAAACAAAATCATTTTTCCAACTTCTAAAGGGCACTGCTTTCTAACAGGCCCATGTTGCTGTTAAGAAACTGTCCTGTCAGTTTATTTCTCATTCTTTTGTAAGTAAAACAATTTTTATTTATGGAATAACTAGGATTTTCTCTCAAGAAATGGTATTCTATATTTCACAAGGACCTTCTTTGGCCATTTAAAAAATTTCTATCACATAGCACTAGTAGGGTTGCTTTAAAGACTCACATAAAATTTTCTCATTCTTTTTTCTTTCCTTATTTTCTCTGTATTTGGCCCACGGAGTTTAATTCTTTGTCTCTAAACTTTTCTTTCTCATTTTCAATGTACAAAATGATAGATTTCATGTACTTTTGTATTTCTGGCTTTCTAATATTCTCTACAATAATTTTTCAGATTTCTTGTGTTTCTTGTTCCCTGCTTCTTCAATCATCATTGTCATTTTCAATAGTGGTTCTTGTCTTACGAATAAAACGTAAACTTGAATCTCTCTGTGGATATCAATTATCTCTATTTTATCTAGGCCAGCTGTTTAGATAAGTCCTGCTGCTGCTGCTAAGTCGCTTCAGTCGTGTCCGACTCTGTGCGACCCCACAGACAGCAGCCCACCAGGCTCCCCCGTCCCTGGGATTCTCCAGGCAAGAACACTGGAGTGGGTTGCCATTTCCTTCTCCAATGTGTGAAAGTGAAAAGTGAAAGGGAAGTCGCTCAGTCATGTCCGACTCACCAACCCCATGAACTGAAGCCTACCAGGCTCCTCCATCTATGGGATTTTCCAGGCAAGAGTACTGGAGTGGGTTGCCATTTCCTTCTCCAATGCATGAAAGTGAAAAGTGAAAGGGAAGTCGCTCAGTCGTGACCCCATGGACTGCAGCCCACCAGGCTCCTCCATCCATGGGATTTTCTAGGCAAGAGTACTGGAGTGGGTTGCCATTGCCTTCTCCCATAGGTAAGTCCTACAACAGGGCTACTCATTCCTATCTCTGAAGTAAAAAAGAGAAAAGAAAACAGAACAGAAGATGAACAATAAAAACCATAGTTATATGTCAAGATTAAAACAATTAATTCATCAGTGGCAGATTTGTACGTAAAGTTTATTGGGAACATTTGGTCTCTCGAGTTTTCTCTCAAGAAATGTTTCCTTTGCTAGTACTATTCATCTAATAATAACATATGATTCCTCTCTACTTGTGACAATCATTCATTTCCAATTCTTAAGAGTGTTCACATACTTCTTCCTAATTGCAAAAACAAAACAAAAAAACTATACAAATGTGCTATTGTCTAAGAATTAAAGGAATTAATCAGGGAAGTATTAATTCTAGATCTTCCAATTATTGACTTAGGTGTCATCATTTTACCCCTTAACTAGCATAATATGCCAGCAGTTCTAGATAGGTAATGGGAACAATCTTCAAAAGAATACAAGGAAAAGCCTGAATATGGGCTCTACCCTCCCACGGCAGAGCTGAAAGAGTGAATTTAAAGACAAAGGCCTTGCTTTAAGTGTGTTATGTCTATTAAATAAACTGTGTTGGTATACTAACATAATGATGCATATTTAAACAGCTGTCAATGAAGGGATGAATGAATGCATGACAATCCCCTTTCTCTGATGGAAATACGGAAATATAGTTAAAAGAGACTAAGACTTGGGAATACTTAAGATTCAAGTTCCAACTCACACACATTAAATGAAAGCTAGTAGTAGAAGTAATTCAGAAAACTAAAAATCTAGAATAGTAATAAAGCAAAAGACTTAAGCAAACAGAATAATGAGCGCTCATACCTAAATGAACACAATATACACTGAAGTAGAATACACACATACCAAGCTACACCTTGAACTGCCTTCAGAATCAGTTCTCCTACACATGGCAACTCTGTCCAGAATCCCATGGACAGAGAAGCCTGAAAGGCTATAGTCCATGGAGTCAGAAAGAGCCGGACACAAATGAAGTGACTTAGCATGCATGCATGCACGCACACACCACTGAGTAGTCAACTAATACTCCGGCCTGTATAATATTCAAAGTTCACATTTATTACTATTATTTTTGTAATGTAGGCTACTCATTTGTGCAATATCACCATACCTGTTAGAATAATGTAGTGGTTTTACAGCATGTCCACAAATCCTCTGATAGTTCTTAAAAAAGCAGAACCTAATTTGTTCCCATTAAGTGTGGGCTATACTCAGTAACATGTTTCTAATGAAGACAAAGTGATAGAAGTGACTATGCGATGTTCAAGACTCAGGCCCAAGATACTGTGGCTTCCTCCTCACTCTCTCGGCTCACACTCTCTCAGAGAAGCTGGCTGCTGTACCGTAAGATCACTCAGTAGTCCTACAGAATGGCCCATGTGATGAGGAACTGGCAGTTTCTGCCAAAAGGCAGAAGAAACCAAGGTCTTCTGGAAATAGCCATGAGAATAAACCATCTAGGAAGCAGATTCTTCAGCCTCATTCAAGGCTTTTTATGGCTGCAGTTCCATCTTGATTGTAACCCTCATGAGGCCTTGAGCCAAAACCATCCAGTCAGGCTGTTCCTGAACATCTGACCCACAGAAACTATGATATAATACACATCCTGAGCTGTCAGGTCTATTACTGCACAAAACTATCCTGTATTAGACAATAAATCAACCGATATAAATTACCTGTGTTTAGATTCTGAAGTTATGCGTCCATCTGCCACCATAAAGATTCTCTAATACCAGCTCACAAAAGTGCATTTTCTCCCTGTAAGAGACCTACTTATTCTCAACCTGGGAGGCACCATATTGGGGATGACAGTGTAAAATGAACTACATGCGTCATTCGCTTGTTGACGTCTGCACTGCTGCTTAGCACCTACACTCTGCATTTTTTCATGTGTCTGATAGCCATCTATATGTCTTCTTTGGAAAAACATCTACTTATTATTTGCTATTGAGTTGCATGAATTATTTATACATTTTGAATATTAACCCCTTATCGAATACATGATTTGCAAATATTTTCTCCTATTCAATAGATTGCCTAGAAATAATCTACTTTAAAAGTGTCCTTTTAGAAACAAAAAAGTTAATTAAGGGGGTGGGCAAAATGGGTGAAGGGGGTCACGTACATGGTAATGAATGGTAACTAGACTTTTGGTCATGATCACTTTGAGAAATGACTCTCTGCGACCCCATGAACCAAAGCCCACCAGGCTCCTCTGTCCATGGCATTCTCCAGACAATACTGGAGTGGGTTGCCATGCCCTCCTCCAGGAGATCTTCCCAACCTAGGGATCGAATCCAGGTCTCCCTCATTACAGGCAGATTCTTCACCGTCTGAACCACCAGGGAAGCCCATTCATTAGACTGCCTAGAAATAATCTACTTTTAAATGTCCTTTTAGAAACAGAAAAGCTAATTAAGGGGCTAGGCACAAGGGGTGAAAGGGGTCAAGTAAATGATGATGAATGGTAACCAGACTTCTGGTGATGATCACTTTGTAATGAACATAAATGTTGAATCACAATGTTGAACACCTAAAGCTCAGATAACATTATATATTAAAAAAAAAAAAAAAAAAGAACAAAACAATAGTTCAGAAACAAATACAGCTTGATCCAACTATTTTAAGGGGGGGAAGTCTTACTCTTCCAAGCTCACTGAAATATTTATTTTGTATTCTCCCATATTTACATATATCAAAGTGCCCTAGAAATGGTTTTTAAAATTTCTCTTAAAACAAACTTTTATAATTACCTAGCCCATATTTCCTTTCAGTAAAATAATTTTTTAGTCACACAAAGCTTTGTAATTATTACCACACTTAAGCTATAAATTCAAAAATAAAAACTCCATGACAAAATAGTTTATGACAAATGCTGACAAATGCCACCAGAAAGCAGCTTCATATATGCTGGAACCAATTACATTTAAACCTAGCTTCCTAACATTACCTCATCCTTCCACTTTCAGTGGCTAAGGCAAAGTAAATACCCCAAGAGATTACTAAAGAATCCACTATTAGCAACTTAAGCTTATACTTTAATTATGTCTGACACTTATATATTATTTTTTTCTTTTTTTTTTAATTTAATTTTATTTTTAAACCTGAAACACTGTATTAGTTTTGCCAAACATCAAAACGAATCTGCCACAGATATACATACGCTCCCCATCCTGAACCCTCCTCCCTCCTCCCTCCCCACACCATCCCTCTGGGTCTGTATCTCTAGATTTTTCATGTTTTCTATCAACAAGCACAAATGATTGCTTATATGTATTTACAACTGCAAAATATTCAGTACATCTAACTAGTATACACACAATAAATGAGGACTAAAGTGATATTAATTCCATATATCACTAAGCAACTGGACATATTACTACAACTAATTGTAGTAAATCAAGCAACCAACCACAGACTTAAAGCTACAGGCTGCTACACAAGAGATCAAATTACCAACATATGCTGGATCATAGAAAAAGCAAGGAATTCCACAAAAAGATGTACTTCTGCTTCGTTGATTATGCTAAAGGTTTTAAGGTTTAACTGTGTGGATCACAACAAATTGTGGAAAATTCTTAATGAGATGGGAATACCAGACCACATTACCTGCCTCCTAAGAAACCTGTATGCAGGACAAGAAGCAACAGTCAGAACTGAACAAGAACAATGAACTGGTTCAAAATTCGCAAAGAAGTATATCAAAGCTGTATACTGTCACTCTGCTCATTTAACATATTTGCAGAGTACATCGTGTGAAATGCCCGGCTAGATGAAGCACAAACTGGAATCAAGACTGTGGGAAGAAATGTCAATAACCTCAGATGACACCACCCTTATGGCAGAAAGCAAAGAGGAACTAAAGAGCCTCTTGATGAAGGTGAAAAAAGAGAGTGAAAAAGCTGGCTTAAAACTCAACATTCAGAAAACTACGATCTTGGCATCCGGTCCCATCACTTCACGGCAAATAGATGGGGAAAACGTAGAAACAGTCTCAGATTTCATTTTCTTGATCTCCAAAGTCACTGCAGATGGTGACTGCAGCCACCAAATTAAAAGACACTTGCTTTTTGGAAGAAAAGTTATGACAAACCTAGACAGTGTATTAAAAAGCAGAGACGTCACTTTGCTGACAAAGGTCTGTATAGTTAAAGCTATGGTTTTTCTAGTAGTCATGTATGGATGTGAGACTTGGACCATAAAGAAGGCTGAGCACCATAGAATTTACGCTTTTGAACTGTGGTGCTGGAGAAGACTCTTGAGAGTAGCTTGGACAACAGGGAGATCAAACCAGTCAATTCTAAAGGAAATCAACCCTGACTATTCATTGGAAGGAATGGTGCTGAAGTTGAAGCTCCAATACTTTGGCCACCTGATGAGAAAAGCTGACTCACTGGGAAAGACCCTGATGCTGGCAAAGACTGAGGCTAAGAGGAGAAGGGATGAAGGATGAAATGGACAGAGTTTGACTTGATGGACCTGAGTTTGAGCAAACTCAGGGAGATAGTGAAGGACAGGGAAGCTTGGCATGCTACAGTCCATGGGCTCGCAAAAGTCAGACATGACTAAGTGAATGACCACCACCACCACAAGAAAACTTCCAAGGTATGACTAGCAAACTCTGCAAATGAACAACTTTAGAAACAATAATAATACCTAAATCAGAGAGAAATTTTAAGGGACAGCTGTTAAAACTTCTGAGATGAAATGGGTTTGTTATCCCTAGTAACAGGAGATAAGACAGAAGGCTATACTTGATTATCTACTACTCTTCCCTTACCTATTACTCTTCTCTTAACTACTACTCTTCTCTGAAGATAAGTTTTGCAAACTATTGTAAAAAAGGAACAATAAGTTCAGCACCGGTACAGTGAAAATTACATTACAAAATGTAACTCAAACATAAAACATACATAATCAGAAACAAATAATCTAAAAATTTCATAGACAAAAAACTGTATTTTCAAATTCTGTTCTGGTAAAGCTTATATCTCACCAAGTTTGTATAAACTTCTCATTCTGTTAAAGAAAAATCTTGTAAAAAAAGATTTTTTAAGACTATCAATAGCAATCTTTGAGGAAAGAAGTGGAATACAACTCTCAACACACTTGAACAATAATTTCTGTGGTTTACCTTAAAGTATAATTGGCTAAGGCAGGAAAAGATTAGCGTCAAAGAAAAGTGAGATGAAAGAATAAAATATTAAATTCATTTAAAAGAGATGAAGAATATTCCTCAAATTTACCTCTCATTTAGATAGGAAGATCTCTGATTCAAGTGTCACAAATAACAAGAATGCTGCTCAACCGACCCTCCTTCGAGATACACAAATTAATCAGCTTTAAGCAGAAAAGTTGGGAAGAACTAACATAACATTGTAAATCAACTACACCTCAATTAAAAAAAAAAAAAAGCTGTCAAGATTTATTTTCATGTCAATAAACCAGAAAAAGAAAAAACCAGGGTACAGGAAACAAAGAAAATAAAAAATTCAATGTTATGCATACCAAAAGGTAACAAATGTCATTTGATGCTAAAAAACACAATATATGCTCAGAATAATGTATCTGTGATAGATCCTGAGATGTGTGCACTATCAAAAAAAAAAAAAAAAAAAGAGAAACGTGAGTGAAGGTTGAGGAGATACAAAAAACTAGCAAGGCAAAATGCTGAAGCAAGATGGTATGTACATGGGGGTTCCTTGTACTCTACAGACATGTTTGGAAATTTCCATGATGAAAACTTTGACATTATTTCCCTTTTATTTGCCATCATTTATTGAAGAATTGTTCACATACAAAACTCTTAAGCATACATTACAATCCAAATAATTTTTACATATATTTCTAGCTACTCACCTAAATAAAAATTATTTATCATCACTTCAGAGGGTTTTCTCTCATCCCTGCTAAGACACTGACTCCTCTCAACCCAAAGGCAACCACTCTCCTGACTTCCATTACCCCAGTTAAGTTTTTCAGATTTTAAACTTCCTGGATGTGGAATCATGCATCATAAACTCTTCTGTGTCTATTTACTTTTGCTTGACACAATGTTTCTGAGATTCATTCATGCTGTTATAAACATCTTTGTATGGACTTTTTTTTTCAACTTTTCTTGAGTATCCATGACCTGGAATTACTGGGTAACAGTACAGAGGTACGTTTGGCTATAACAGATCCTGACGGCTTGGTAAAACGGCTGAAACGACTTACATTCCCACCAGCAATATGTAAGAGTGTTGTTTCATATCCTTGGCAACACTTGATATTGATTCATATCCTTGGCAACACCTGATATTGTCAGTCTCTAATTTCAGCCATTTGGTGGGGGTGTGATGGGATGGTGCCTCATTGTGACATTCCCTGATGAGTAATAATGTAGAGTACCTTTACCTATGCACAGTGACCTTTTGGATATCTTCTGTGAAGAACCTGCCTGCTTTCTTGCAGATTTTAAAAAGTGTGTTGCTTGCCTTTTTCTTTTTGATTTTTACGAGTTATACTTTCTGGATACAAGTCTTTCACCAGATTTACTTAATGTGAGTATATTCTTGAAGTCTGTGGCTTGCCTGTTCTCTTTAATGACATCTTCATGAACAGAAACTCATAATTTAGTGTAGTCTAATTTACCAACTTTGTTTTATTTAAGAAATTTTTGTCTAATCCAAGGTGATGAAGACATTCTAGGTTTGCTTCTAGAACCTTGATAATTCTAGCTTATACAGATCCAACTCATATGAATACAGTATCAGGTAGAAATCAAGGTTCATTTTTCCCCCAAATATTCAATATCCAATTTACCTAACACAATTCATTAAACATGTTTCTTAACTTCAGTGGAGCTTTCGTCATGATCCCAGATACTACGTATGTGAAGGTTCCACTTCCAGACACTCACAGTCCTCCATTGGTCTTTCTGTCCATCTTGTTCAAATATAATACTATTTTAATTACTCTAACCTTATATCAAGTCTTGAGACATTTACATTTTGATATAAATTTTGCAATCCATTTCATCATAATTTTTAAATTCTGGGATTTTAAGTGAAATCATATTGAACCTATAGCTCAACTTGGAGGAAACTGACATTTTAACAATAGTGAGTTCCTATTATATAAAGATGAAGTATTTCTCCACATACTTAGGTATTTTAAAATGTCTCCTAGCACTGTTTTATAATTTCCAGTGTAGAAGTTTTGCCAAAGTTTTTATTAGATTTATTCTTAGGTATCTTACATATTCTGATGCTTTTCTAAAAGTACTTTTCTAATTTTATTTTATACTTTTTGGTTGCTAGTACACAACTTACATTTTTGCAAGTTGTCTTTGTACCCTTATATCTTTTTAAATTCACATATTCTAAAACATTACTGGCAAACACTTTTAAAATTTTTTTCCATTTTTTTAAATTAACCTTTTCTAACCTGAGGGCACTGGTTAGGATTCCAATGTAGTTAAATAGAGAAAAAGATAGGGGACATGAAACAAGGTTTTTCACTGAGTATTGTATCAGTTGTAACATTTGTTGTTGCTGATACTATACAGAAAATTAACACTGTTTTCTTCTATTCCTAAATTGATAAGGATATGCTACCTGTATCAGTAAGAAAATGCTACTGGACAAGTAGCACTAATGAATTCCTCAATCTGTAAAGAAACACAGTATCCATGAAGTGCAATGAAGCAGAACACAATAAAGCCTGAAGTATGCCTGTATACAGAGTGCTCTCAGAGCACTGCTTCAGTTGCACTCAACAAGCTCGATGTAATCTTTTTGTTATTTTTCAGATAAAAAATGTTTTCTAATTTTCATCATGACTTCATTTTGATTCATGGGCTTGATTCATGTCTTGGTTAATTTTCAAACATTTGGAGCCTGCTGCTGCTGCTAAGTTGCTTCAGTCGTGTCCGACCCTGTACGACCTCATAGATGGCAGCCCGCCAGGCTCCTCCGTCCCTGGGATTCTCCAGGCAAGAACACTGGAGTGGGTTGCCATTTCCTTCTCCAATGCATGCATGCATGCTAAGTCACTTCAGTTGTGCCCAACTCTATGCAACCCCATGGACCTAGCTAGTTATTTTTATGTTGCTGTTGCTGTTCAGCCGCTTTTTACTTTTGTATTATGTGCGTCTTTAAAGTGTTGAATTGCTAAGTCATGTCCAACTCCTTTGCAACTCCATGGACTGTATGTAGCCTGCCAGGCTCCTCTGTCTAAGGGATTTCCCAGGCAAGACTGAATTGTAGTTAATTCCACAGGGTTCAAAGAACATGTACTATATAATTTCCATCCTGTGAAATTTGATGATACTTTTTAAGGACCACAATATTTTGACAAATGTCCCATATGTGCTTGAAAAGAAAAGCATAGCCTTCAGTTGTTAGATAAAATGTTCTATTAATGTCAATTATATTATGATGATTAATCATGTCATTCAAATTTCCTATTTCCTTACTGACATTTTCATATATTTGTTCTATCAGTTATACCAAATGTATATTTAAAATCTCCAGTTATGAATGCATACCTATCTTTACTAATTATATTAACTTCTATATTCAGAGGCTATGTTATCAGATACACATACACTTAGGATTATTATACTGTCTTGATGAATTGACCTACTTATTATGGTATTTTCCTGTTTATTTCTTGTAATATTTCTTCCTTTATGTCTATTTTGAATAATATTACAACTAATGCAGGCATATCAGTTTACTTTTGGTGAGTACTTGCAAACAATAGTTCAGTTCAGTTGCTCAGTCGTGTCCGACTCTTTGCGACACCATGAATCACAGCACGCCAGGCCTCCCTGTCCATCACCAACTCCCGGAGCTCACTCAGACTCATGTCCATCGAGTCAGTGATGCCATCCAGCCATCTCATCCTCTGTCGTCCCCTTCTCCTCCTGCCCCCAATCCCTCCCAGCATCAGAGTCTTTCCCAATGAGTCAACTCTTCGCATGAGGTGGCCAAAGTACTGGATACTTACTCAATCTTTTTATCTTCATATTATGGGTGTCTTCAAAGTGTTTTTTTAAATAAATGCCTTTGAAAGTTTTTAAATCATGCAATCACTAACCAAAAGAAAGATAGAATAGCACTATCAATATCAGAAAAATAGTCTGCAGAAGAACTATTACCAGAGATAAACAAGGATACTACATAATGATAAAGGGGTCAATTCACCAAGAAGATATAACACTCCTAAACAAATATGTACCTAACAAGAGATTCAAAATACATGAAGTAAAAACAGTTGGAAGATGAAGCAGAAATAGACAAATCCACAACTATACTTAAAGGCTTCAACTCTTCTTGCAATGACCAACAAAACGAGTAGACAAAACCTCAGTAAGGAAACAGAAAACCTAACAAGCATCACAAGTCAACTTGACCTAACAAGTACAGAATATTTAATACAAATGATTAATTTAGTATTTAATGGAATGCTGACTTTACAGAATATCCTGCCCCAAAGCAGCATGACATACATTATTTTGAATTGCACAGACATTTACCAAGACTGACCATATTCTGATTTATAAAACTTCAAAGAAGTCAAACAAAATTATACAAAGTATGTTTTCCATCTACAATAAAATTAAGCATAGAAATCAGTTACAGAAAGAGATGGGCAAAAATCACCAAATAATTGGGAATTAAACAATATACATCTAAATAACCCATGGGTCAATGTGAAAGTCACAAAAGAACTCAGAAAATATCAACATAAAAATATGTGAGACCATGTGATGTAGTACTTAGAAGGAAAAGAAGAAAGGTCTCAAATCAACAGCCTTTTAAGCTTACGCCTGAAAAAACGGAGTGGATTTAAATCCAAAGCACTTAAGCAACAGTAAAGAGTTAAAATCAGTGTAACTCAAAACTTTTTTTAAAGTAATAAAATAATAACCTGGAAATGAACTAATAAAGACACAAGAGAGGTCACACTGACAACATCTGGAATAAAAGAAAAGACATCACTACGACTGCCATAGCTATTAAAGAACAATAAGAAACAACTTCATGGCAATTAATAAAGAGACAAATTCCCTGAAATGCACAGACTACTAAAACTCATATATTAGGTGACTCACATAGGCAAAGACTGACAATGTTTTTAAGACAAAATTAGGATAGCCTTACCATCCTATACCTATTAAGGTAACTAAATCCATCTCTGTTCAACAAAGAAACCTAGGCCCAGATAAATTAGCTTGCAAACTCTGATTAACATTTATGAAAGAAATAGTAATCCTATCCAAAATTCTTCAGGAAATACAGAGGAAGAAACACTTAAGTCTATGAGACCAGCATTATCCTGGTACAAAAATATTACACAAAAAGGTATCTTTCATGGACACTGATACAAAAAAATACTCAACAAATATTAGCAAATCTAACCTACTAACTTATGAAAACGATAATACATCATAACCAAGTGAGGCATATCTAGAGAATGCAAGGTTGACTCAAAATTTGAAAATAAATCAATGTAATTCATCTTATTAACACACCAAGGAAGATAAATCAGAAGATCACCTAAACAAATAACAGTTAAAACATCTGAGCACACTCAATGTCCAATCATGATTAAAAAATTCTCATCTAAGAACAGAATGGGGACATCCTTAACTTGATTAAAGGATTATTTTACTTAACTATAACATGTAGTACATAATAAAACCTGATAAAAGGCCTTAGTGGCCTTACTAATGAAAGACTGAAAGATTTCTTTCCCTAGGATTACGAATAAGACAAAGATACCTGTTTTCACCACTCCTATTCAACATCATACTGGAGGTCCTAGTCAGGGCAATAAGGGGAAAAAAGGTACAGTGGAGGTGGCTACATACAAATTGAAAACAAAAGAAACAAAAATGCTCTGTATTCACAAATGATGCTAACTTTCTACATGAGAAAATCCGAAAGAATCCACAAAGGAAAAAAAGTTATTAGAATAGGTGAGTTTAGCAAGGCTGCAAGGTTCAAGATCAGTATACAAAATCAACTGCATTTCTACATACTGTCAGTGAACAACTGGACATGGAAACTTTGGAAAATTATCATTTACAATATTATCAGAAGTGATGAAATACCTGGATATAAATCTGACAAGAGCAACAACTTCTGTATCTTGCAACCATAAAATATTAATGAAGGAATATGAAGACCTTTGATTAAAACCAGAGACAGCTCATGTGCTTACATGATTATTCAATATTAAGATGTTAATTCTTATCAAATTGATCAATGTATTCAATGTAATATCCCCTGAGTATTTTTTGTAGAACCCAACAAGTTACTTCTAAAAAATTTTACAGAAAAGCAAAAGGAACTAAAATATCCAGAATGATTTTGGAAAATAAAGTTGAAGAACTTACACTATCTGATTTTAAAACTTATTATAAAGCAACAATAATCATGAATGACAAAGTGGCACTGGCAAAACGAAAGATAACAGAGATCAAGGGGATAGTCCAGAAACACACTCACATACATTGTCAAACTGACTTGACTAAGTGGTGCTGGAACTGGGAGCGTAAACTTGATCCTGATTTCACACCATATACAAAAATAACTCAAAACAGATTGCTACCCCTCGACATAAAAACAGTAACATTTGAAAAAGAAAATGTAAGGGGAAATATGCCTGACTTTGTACTGAGCAAACTTAGAACACAGAAACACAAATTATAAAAGGAAAAATTGATGAAATGAATTTAATCAAAATTAAAAGCTCCTCTGGGACAACTGAGAGGTAAGCTTCAGACTGCACTGAGTGTGTATGCATCTGTCCGAGTCAAAGGACTTCTACAGAAAACTGTATAAAGAATTCCTCCAACTCAATAAGACAAGCAACTCAATGTTTAAAAACAGCAAAATATCTGAACACATACTTTACAAAGGAAGACATACAAATGATCCATAATAAATGATAAATTCTCAGCATCATTAGACATCACATAAATACAAATTTAAAATAGTGTCATATTACTACATATCCACTAGAAGGGCTAACATTAACTAAGTTTGATGAGAACATAGAGCAATTGGAACTGTAAAATGGGGGACAGTTTGACAGGTTCTTACAATTAAACATTCATTTACAATACAACTCAACAAATCCATTTATAACTATTTAACCAAGAGAAATGAAAATATATGTTCACACATTCATGAATGAATGTTCGTAGAGCTTTATTAATAAGAATCCCAAACTGGAGACAATCCAAATACCTATACATAGGTGAAATGGTCAATTATTGTGGTAAATCTATACACCATAAACTACTACTCAGCAACAAAAGCCGTGAACCAGCTAAACATACAAACACATGGATTATCCTCAAAAACAACAGTGAAAGAAAAAAACATGGACACAGAAGAATATACATTACATAATTTATTTATATAAAATTCTAGAACAAATGAAACCCATCTAGAGTGAGAAAAAGAGGACAAACTGTTTCCTAGAGCCAAGGGTAAAAGAGTGACTTACTGAAAAAGGGTAGAAGGGAACTTCTGGGGATGAGAGAAATATTCAATATCGTGACTGTAGTAATGAAAATATTCTACTCTTGATTGTGGTAGTGGTGACATGACTGTATATACATCTGTCAAAACACACGGAGCTACACATTTTAAATCTATGTATTTTATTGTAAGTAAATTATCCTCAATAAAATTGATTCTGTAAAAAACAGCTCTTTTGGGAAAATACTAACCAGGGAATACTGGTAATGCCCTATACAAATACTCAAAAGGTATCAAAAACATCAATAAAATTCAATACCCATTTATGATTTTTTAAAATATCATCAGAAGTTAAAAACAACAATAAAATCACTTGGAAAGTTAAGAATACAAGAAAATATTTTAACCTATTATACTCTCTATTTATCAGAAAGCTTCAGTAAAATCATAACTGATGCTAAAACATCAGATCCCCTTAAAGTCTAAAACACCACCAAGTTGTGAACTATCACTGCTATTATTTAACATTGTATAAAAATGTTACTAGCCAAAGTAATGAGAAAGAAATATGTATACTAGCCAAAGTAATGAGAAAGAAAAGTGAAAAGTGTTAAGTCACTCAGTCCAGTCAGACTCTTTGTGACCCCAAGGACTGCAGCCCACCAGGCTCCCCTGTCCTTGGGGATTCTCCAAGCAAGAATACTGGAGTGGGTTGCCAGTCCCTTCTCCAGGGGATTGTCCCAACCCTGGGAACAAACTCGGTTCTCCTGCATTGCAAGCAGATTCTTTATGAGCTGAGCCACCAGGGATGTCCTAATATAATGAGGAAAACACAAAATTATAAAATTTAAAAGCCACAAAACTGTGAATATTTTCAGATAATCAGTTAAGTGGTTAGATACATGATAAGCAGAAAAAAAATTCAAAAGCTTTGGTATAACTGGGGGGTGAGAAATAAATATTACTTAAAGTTTCTATCCACCAGAGCTACCAAGATGGAATGCCATAGAGTTTTATGGAATAAAATTATAAAACTTTCCTTAAGCAAGATGTGAATTAAGAGACATGCTATACATATCTATCAGAGGGGAGAGATTCAGTATCACAAAGTACAATTTGCTCCATATTAATCTAAAATTTCAATATAACCTCACTCAAAACACCTAAAGGATCTTCTATCTAATTTGCAAGTTGAGTCTAAAGTTCATTTGTAGAATGCATAAGATTAACTTGGAAAAGAGTACTAAGTAGGGAGAAATTTAATAGGTTATCAAAACTTAAATGCATACTGTTTTTAATCTAGCAATTCAATTTCTAGGAATACATGCTCCAGAAATAATCACATAAAGAGGAAGTTTACTGAACAGCTGACTCTGAGAATGAAGGTAGAACTAGAAGGGGAAGTGGGAGGTGCACTTTTTACCTTAGTCTTTCCATGCTGTTTGAAGTTTTAAAATTTAAGAAAATTTAAAGGATATTAATAAAAACAAGTAACTGTAAAACTTGGCTTCAAATAAAGCATTATTTGTGATTAGAAAAAGAAACTAACTTAAATGTCTTTTTGTAAGGGAACAGTTAAGTAAATTACAGCCCATTGAAATTATTTAAATATTATTTAGCTTTTAAAAAGTACCAAGGGGACTTACAATTTCCAAGGGAAGATGGTCAAGATACATAATTTGGCGAAAAGAGCAAGTGATGTATCAACGTGTTTAGTGTATTCCCACCAAAGTCTCCCAACTTTACATGTATGCATATGTGTTTAAAAGTGTACGTTAGAAGACGTACAGTATTGTTAACTCTAGACACAGGAACGAGACTGGAGGATAAAAAGGAATGTTCACATTGTAGTTAATGATTCATTTTCTGTATTGCTGAAATTTTACATCTAGTTTGCATGTTTGTAACTGAATTTTAAAAAATTAAAATTATTTCATAAAAAATAATAAATTCCAGAAGACATGGGGGAGAAGAGTCCAAACGTTCGTTAAAAATCTTTTAAATGTTTATCTTCGTGTTTATTTACACACTCTGCAAATGATCTATGCTGCTGCTAAGTCGGTCCAGTCGTGTCCGACTCTGTGCGACCCTGTAGACGGCAGCCCACCAGCTCCCCCGTCCCTGGGATTCTCCAGGCAAGAACACTGGAGTGGGTTGCCACTTCCTTCTCCAATGCATGCAAGTGAAAAGTGAAAGGGAAGTCGCTCAGTCGTGTCCGACTCTTAGCGACCCCATGGACTGCAGCCTACCAGGCTCCTCCATCCATGGGATTTTCCAGGCACGAGTACTGGAGAGCGGTGCCACTGCCTTGGGGCTGCCAATGTAAATAAATTTAACTTACCAAACAGGTCATGATAAAAAATAAGACTATATTAGGCCTTTAAAAAAAAACTTTCCCGGAAGCAGCCGACTCAACGCAGTGCCTTATGCGTCTGTTAGAAAAAAAAAAAAAAGAGGAAAAAAAAAAGGCCCGGAGAGAGGAGTCTTCTCAACAGCTCTTCCTCGCAGGGAAGAAGGCTGCCCCTCTCCCGTTCGCCTCGCTCCGAGCGGCGCTCAGCCCCTGGACGCGCGCGGAGCCACCGACGAGCCTTCGCCGCCGGGCCGGGCGCTGACGGGGGCGCGGGGCTGCTTTCGGGGCGCGTGACGGCCGCGGCCTGGGCGGGGGTCTGCGCGCCCGAGCCTCGGGGACGACCGCGGGGCAGGGGACGACGGCCACGGCGGCTTTCGGGGGCGCGGGGCTGCCGCAGGCCCGCGGCGTCCGACGGCTCGGCTCTAACGGGGTGCCTGACCGGGGGCGGGGGGTCTCCAGAGGGGTGAGCGTGAGGGGTCTCCCCAGGGGTGGATGAGCGGGCGGCTCCACACGCGGTGACTGAACGGGGGTCACGGGGGTCTCCACATGGGGTGACGGAGTGGGGTGAGCGGGGGTCACGGGGGTCTCCCCACGGGGTGGGTGAGCGGGGGTCTCCACACGGGGTGGGGGGGTCTCCACACGCGGTGAATGAATGGGGGACTGTGTGGGATGAGCGGGGGTCTCCACACGGGGTGACTGAATGGCGTAAGCGGGGGTAACAGGGGTCTCCACGCGGGGTGGGTGAGCGGGGGTGACGGGGGTCTCCACACGGGGTGCCGGGGGCGCGGGGGGCGGTGAGCGCGCCGGGGGAGACGCTCTCCTCACACAGCCGCGCTGACGGAGAAAGGCAGCGTTCGCGGGCCCAGCCGCCAAGGGCAGCGAGGGGGAGCGGCCTGCGGAGGCCCCGCAGCCACCGCTGGAGGAACGGGCCCAGGCGGCGAAGACGGCCTCTCCCAGCCAGCGACCCCACCCACCATGGCCGGCGCGGCGGGCCGGGACGGAGAGACGCCGGCGGCGGAGGCGGCAGCTTCCCGGCCGTGACCCTCGCACGCCAGATACCGGGACCAGCCTCATTTAAAGGAAAGGAAAGCAATCCCCTCACCGAGCTGAGAAGCGGCTCCGGAGCGAGGACGGCGCTCGGTCCTCCACCCGCCGCCGCCGCCGCCTTCTTCTCCGCCTCCGACTCCTCCCCCGCCCAACGCGCAGCAGCCGACGGCGGCGGAAACACGGTCGGCGGCGGCCCGCCCCGCCCCTTGCGCCGCGGCGCAGGCGAGGGCGGGGAGCGCGCAAGCCCCGCCCCCAAAGCGGACTCAACCAATAGGCTTACAGACCGCTGCGGGGGGTAAGCCTCCTGCCCAATCGGAACCTGAGGAGTGGGCGCGCGTCAGTAGTTGGGACGTGGCGGAGAAGGGGAAAACACTTGTCCTGTCTTTGCGCCCCGCTCCCCTGTTTCGGCAATGGGGAGCCTCGCCGATTGGCCCTAGAGCGGAAGGACAAACCCCACCCCCGCCAGGCCCCGCCCCCTTTCCCTGCAGCACTGCGACGTTTGAGGGGGCGGGGCGCCGGGCCGGGCCGGGCCCGCAAGGCCTTCAGTGGGTTGAGCAGGGAGACAAGGGCGGGGTCTCAGGGGAAGGGACGGCGTGCGGAGATCTGGAGGACTGGCGCAGTTAGGCTTTGAGAAATGAAGGCGCAGCACGCGAGATGGAGGTGTCAAAATCAATCCTCAGTCAGTCCAGTCGCTCAGTCGTGTCCGACTCTTTGCGACCCCCTGGACTGCAGCACGCCAGGCTTCCCTGTACGTCACCAACACCCTGAGCTTGCTAGTCGGTGATGCCATCCAACCATCTCATCCTCTTGTCGTCCCCTTCTCCCGCCTTCAATCTTTCCCAACATCAGGGTCTTTTCCAATGAGTCGGTTGTTCGCATCAGGTGGCCAAAGTATTGGAGTTTCAGCTTCAGCGTCAGTCCTTCCAGTGAATATTCAGGACTGATGTCCTTTAGGATGGACTGGTGGGATCTCCTTGCAGTCCAAGGGACTCTCAAGAGTCTTCTCCAGCACCACAGTCCAAAATCAATCCTAATTTGACTGTAGACCTAACTAACAAGATGAAGGTCTCCCGGCGTCATGGGTAGGCCGAGAGAAGATAGCAGGAGGAAGGGCAGCTCCCCTTCCCTGCCCACCTTGGCCTTCTCCCCTCCCACCCCGCAGTCCAGCAGGCAGTTGTCTGTCCCCTCATTTCTGATTCTCTTGGGGTGGGGGCGGGTCATATGGGGATAACTGCGATTCCTCTGTATAGCCATGGCCTGACCAGAGGCTTCCAGTTTGCACCTTGGGGCTGATGGGTTGTCAAGCTGGGAAGTATCAGCTCCCATCACTTGAAACCAAAATAAATACAACAGCTGTAGTCCTTGGACACCTTGCTTAATTTAAACATGGGTAACAGTTTAGTCAGTTGTGTCCCTGATGCTGAATTGTTTCTTCGCCCTGCACGTTTCCTCTTTCATGCTGAACCTGTCTGCTTCTGTAATTACAGGCCCACTCTCCTCCCATCTTACCACAAGCCCCTTCACCCCCACCACACACATGGCCAATGCCCAGGATACATGTATCTTATCACCTGCACCAAGAGTTAGAGCCCCACTTCTCGTGCTGTCCCTGGCAACTGCAAAGTCTCTTGCCATTGAACCCAGACTAAATTTTTTGCTGTTGATGAAAACAAAATTATCCCAAATTTACTATAAAAGTTAGACTGTGAGAATTGGCTAGGCAGTTTGTGGAACAAAACTCTCAGCCCACTGATGTAGTACATTTCTTACCAAGAAACCATTTCCTGCTTGATATTTCTCTGCTTCACAGGTGTTGCTCTTTCTCCATCCAAGACTCTTCCTCTTTGAAGAACTGATACTTTAGTCACATTTCCCTTGTCTCCTTTTAGGATGTTGTATACTGATCCAATTGGATACCCTAACCTGTTTGTTAGGGCAGGGTTTTCCAAATTTTAATCTCTTCCATATTGTATCTGTGTATACATTCACAGTAGTATTTATTTTCTTTAAATAAATCTGTTTTTCCTTCAATTTCTTTAAAAGGGAGACTTCGTAAATTACTGTAAATTGAAACCCTGTATCACCTCTCCCAAGTTGAAAGCAACTGAAGGAGAAGTGAACATAAAGCAACATTTTTAAAATCTGGGAATTAAAGAGCATTTTTTCTTCTAAAGTCTCTAAGCCTAAAGCCTACTGCCTGTAAAACACGGAAGGTTACCAAGCACTAGAAACATTTTAAAAGCAAGCAGGGAAATGGCATTTTTATCATGATGTAATCAAAGGAGAGAAAAATAGAACCAAAATAGGAATCACTCTCCCACTATGTGAGTCTTTTTTTTAAATCCTGCATGCATGTCCCAAGGCATCAGAATTGATCTATGTTACCCTTTGAGAAACACCCCATGTATTCTAGGATCAAAAGGCTGCCTCACTATATACTGCCCCTGTGGGACTGCCATGTGCCTCTGGGTTTGGCACTTAGCTTGTTGATGTGTTACAATGAGCATACATTGAGGATTAAGGTCTAGTCGAAATTGACGTATCTGACATCTTTGACCCATTTGGTTATAATCTATTTATGTTGTGTCCTTGGGCTATATTATTCTTTTTTTTCCCCCCGGGGGGAAAGTTCCCCATTACCACAAATTATGCAGTCGAGTTTCCCACATTTAGGGAAATTGCAGGGGTCAGCACATCTGGAGTGCAATGGATGAGCCTCACTTTGGAAAAACTACCTTTGTGATCATTGTATCTCCCCTGTCAGGTAAATATGGGCTGTGTCATTTTTTCAAAGGTTGTGCCATGTCCCCTTCCCCTGTTTCAATACCTAGCATGTAGTAAGTACTAAATACTTATGTATTGTATTATATATATAGATATATATATAGGTATATCAGTTCAGTTCAGTCACTTAGTGGTGTCTGACTCTTTGTGACCCCATGGACGGCAGCACACCAGGCCGCCCTGTCCATGACCAACTCCTGGAGCTTGCTCAAACTCATGTCCATCGAGTTGGTGATGCCATCCAACCATCTCATCCTCTGTCGTCCCCTTCTCCTCCTGCCTTCAATCTTTCCCAGCATCAGGGTCTTTTCAAATCACGTGGCCAAAGTATTGGAGTTTCAGCTTCAGCCCCAGTCCTTCCAGTGAATATTCAGGACTGATTTCCTTTAGGATGGACTGGTGGGATCTCCTTGCAGTCCAAGGGACTCTCAAGAGTCTTCTTGAACACCTCAGTTCAGATATGTATTAATGATTTATATGTATTATTGTTGACTTCAGAGGGGGGAAGCACTGCCTATGGCAATAAAATGAAGGCACCACTTTTCATTTCCACAGGATGTAATGCAGTAGTTCTTGAAGTGTGATCCCCAAAGCACCAGAATCAGCATTAATGTTTTTAAAATGCAAATTCTCAGGTAGGTCCAACTTCAGACCTGACTTGGAAACTCTAGGTGTGGAGTCCAGCAATCCGTATTTTAGCAAGCCCTTGAGGTGATTCTGATGCATGTAAAGTTTGAGAACCACAGATATAATAGGTGGAGGATTGGTCAATGAGGGAGAGGACTTGAATTCGAACTATATCCTTAGAGTGACATCCCAAAAATGGAGATGCAAGCACCTCTGAAAATTATTTTCTCCATAAAAGTGATGAGAAAGCTGGGAAAATTGTCAGAGTCAACTTTTTCAGAACTCTGGAAACCAACCAAGGGCTTGCAGCAACCCAGGAAGCATTTATTCAAGAAAACAGCTTATTCTAATCCAATCTCCTCAACTCCAGCTCCACTGTTGCACTGAAAAATAATAGCTGACAATTATGGTGAAAAGGAGCATCATGGCAGATACCAGACAAGGTAGAATGAGGCTGTAACTCCTTCAGACCCTATTTCCAAGAGAAGAGTCATCATTTGACCTATCCGCTGGTTCCCCAGAAAAATCTCACTTGCAAGCCTGGGAAAGCTTTTTCCCCAGAAGCGTTTGTCAAAAAACAAGCAAACCAACAAACACTGAGAGGGAACTAATTAATTCTGTCACACTTTAGGCAGTGGAAACAGTTTGGAGCAGCAAAATTGGTTAAACAGATAGCTTAAAAGGAAAAGCTGGAGAATGTCTGTAGGAGCTTTGTAAGCTCCAACACATTCATAAGAATCCAGAAACCAACACACATGCCAAAGATTATGCTAAGCAGTGCATAAACTTGGCAAAGACTTGAGAAGGCCCTAAACATTCACTCTTGAGAGTACTTGGGACTGCAGGGAGATCAAACCAGTCAATCCTAAAGGAAATCAACCCTGAATACTCATTGGAAGGACAGATGCTGAAGCTGAAGCTCCAATACTTTGGTCACCTGAGGCGAGGAGCCGACTCATTGGGAAAGACCCTGATGCTGGGAAAGACTGAAGACGGGAGGAGAAGGGGATGACAGAGGATGAGATGGTTGGATGGCATCACCGACTCAATGGACATGAGTTTGTGCGAGCTCCGGCAGATGGTGACGGACAGGGAAGCATGGTATGCTGCAGTCCATGGGTTCACAAAGAGTCGGGCATGACTGAGCAACTGAACAACAGCAAAGGCTGATTTTGAGGCTCTGCATAAGTAAGAAATGAAGACTAAGGGGAAACTGTCAACTGCCTGGCTTGGTGTTGAACCATGACCCAAACACATACACCAGATACTCAACAAACCTTGGGAGACATACTGATTGCAGGCATTTAAGGAAATCTCTGTCTAATCATTAGATAAGCACTAAGCTAACCAAACAGAATTTCAGTGGCCACACACCACTGTTGATAAAAATCTCATCTATTTTTAATTGATAAAAAAAGCTCTGAGAAGTATTCTGCCCATTTGAATTCAAGGCACAGTAATATAAGTTTTTTGAGGCAGAGGGATATGCATTAAATAGCATACTATTGACAGTTTACATAATCCATATCTAAGCATCATCATGGTCCCTTACAAGTCTAGAAGCACTGTTATCTTTTAAGGAGCTGTCTTACTGATGCCAGGAAAATGTTGCTGTTTATGGCTGAGCAGGTATTTCTGATGGGGGAGGTTTGGTCTATGTGTAATGTGCAGTAGAGGGGAGAGAGGAAACCAAACGGTAAAGAAAAAACTTTTTATATTTAAATGTTTGTTGTCTTGTCATAAAATATGAATTTTATTTCACAGTTTCCCCCTTTTGATCATTCATCATTTGATAGAAAGCAGTAAGTGAGCAGATATTTTCTAGGGTAGTTGCTTTCCTGCCCTGGGTCTGTTGTATCCCTTGATACCAAGTCCTAATACGTTGGTTCTCTGTCTTTATGGGGTTATTTATACCAGCAGAATGTTTGGCAAGGACTGACAGCCAATTCTAGGTTGTCCAATAAGACTTAAACCGATTTTTCTCACATGTGCATTGTGTATGCCTATTATTTTATAGAGAACTATTGGCATAATGTGTATTTTCATTTGATTGAAAATATAAATATACTATCTTAGTATAAGCAAGTGACACATAGCATAAAAGAAACTATTACCTTATAAGTTCCACAAAGTATAACTAAAATCGCCTGTAGTATCAACAATATCATTAGCAAAAACTTAAGCCAAGATCCTTCTAAACCAAAGCATTTTCCTGGTGCTTCCTCTAAACTGGGAAGAGAACCATTCAGAGCAGAAATATGACCCTTCACATGGGTTATAAGGTTAGTTACATTTGAAGACTCATCAGGTGTAAAGACACAGCATTCAGTACATGTTACAGCACAAATTCCCCATTCAGTTCAGTCGCTCAGTTATATCCAACTCTTTGCGACCCCATGGACGGCAGCATGCCAAATTCCCCCTTGGGAAGCAGCTAAAATACTGAGGGCCACGAAATTCTGTGAGACTGCTTTTCTCATCATGGAGACTTCCAAACTGAGAACCTAATGGGTTAATTACTATCATTCAAAGCTTGCTGAGTGAATTTTGTTAAAGCCTCTACATGAATAATACCTTCTGTTCCAAGTGAAGGAACAAATACTGTGATCAAATGATCATACTTTTGGAAAACTGCTTGAGCCCAGTGTGCCTGTATTAAATGCAGATTGGCTGGGGCTGTTTCCAAGGTTACCTGTAGGTGACCTTGAGCCCAAGGGAAACCAATTACATATCTTCCTGAACAACCTGGGGAGAGTCAATGTCATAAACTTGTTGCAAAAATCCACTGGGGCCTGTTAGGAGCTACCCAAAATATAACACCTAATGAAAAGGAGTATGTATGGCCAGGTTGAGAATAGGCGTTATTAATTGCCTGGATCAGAAAGTCTCCGTTATCCTGGTGATAACATTAGCTTGTGGGGTGCTCGAGTTTCTTTTCTTTAAACATTTCCAAGAGCCATCCAGTTAGGGCCCTGGAGAGGAAAAATCCAACAAGGCGATCGAGGAGTAATGAACATAGGTATTTGGCCATAAACAGCAATTTGATTTATTTTTGAAACTTGCCTAAGATTGAGCACAAAGACAAAATACATTTGGTTCATAAGCACAAGTGTGAGCAACTGCCAAGGTCAGCATACAGGCCTAGTCCCGCATCTTGAGTTGTCTGTCTGTTTCAGATGCCGCCATCTGCTCACCCTGGTGTGGTCGCACCTATCTGAGTTGTAATCAGGCGTCAAAAACAGGAGTTGCAGTTCATCTGGGAGAGGCCTGGCATGGTCTCCAAGGTGGC
Organism: Bubalus bubalis; assembly: GCF_019923935.1. NCBI lineage: Eukaryota > Metazoa > Chordata > Mammalia > Artiodactyla > Bovidae > Bubalus > Bubalus bubalis. The sequence goes on along the minus strand of NC_059165.1, from coordinate 2,117,679 downwards.
TATAAAGAGTCTTTTGCCTGATATCTTTTCCAGGATGCATCATCTCCCAGTTGCAGGTCATGGTGAATCAGATCTTCATCCAAAGTTAGATTACTTTGATAAACTTCAGAAACAAACTTAGAGTGTCTGTTTAAAAACTAAACGTCACTAGTAACTGTCTAGAAAGTGAGTCTTAGCCAGTAAATACAGACCTCCATGGATAAAGCTAGAATTTAATATTCACTAAAACATCTTTTTTCTCTTTAAAATTACCCTTGCTTCTGCCATATATGGCCAAATTAAGACTAATCTGTTTGTGAAATAAGTCTGTGGTAAATTGATCACATAGGCTTTTTAATTGGTTGTGTTGAAGCTTTTCAGAAGCAATCAGATTGAACTTAAAAAAAAACACACACACAAAAAAAACCTTTCAGGGCCAGGAAAGTCACAACAGGGATGTGTTACAGGTTTCACCTGTGATATCTATGAATTTGGATGATAGATTCAAGTGACTTCTTCTCATCTGGAGGTCCTGAAATACCTTGAGATTGTGGCACCTGTTGGAAGTTGACCTTCCTTGCACCTGAGAAAGGGCCTCCCAGGTGGCGCTACTGGTGAAGAACGTGCCTGCCAGTGCAGGGGTGTAAGAGAGATGGGTTCCATCCCTAGGTCGGGAAGATCCCTGGAGAAGGGCATGGCAACCCTCTCCAGTATTCTTGCCTGGAGAATCCCACAGACAGAGGAGCCTGGTGGGATGCAGTCCACAGGGTCCCAAAGAGCTGGACATGGCTAAAGAGACTTAGCGTATACACGCGTATCTGAGAAAGCTTCTGGGAGCCTAAGAGTTTCCAAATTCTGGAGAGATCAGGTAGCGAGAAAAGATAGTTTCAATTCTATTTGTAGGGGTGCAGTTTAAAGCCTTCCTTATATCTGGAAAACACAGGTAAAAAAACAGTAATATTTCAGACAAAACTGAAAATAAAATTATAACCATACTTATAGGTTCACTCAATCCTATTTAACTAATCCCTGATCTTAATCTTCTGTTAATAGTTTTATGAAGCCATCGGATTTTCCATTAGAATTCTTTAATTTCTTATCCAATTCAATAGTATGATCTGGGAGTTCTCAGAAACCTGCACTTGTCACAAAGTCCTTTCCATGAGTCTTCTTGAAGATAAAGAATTTTGCAAAAGCATCAGAGTATAACAATAAACAGCAAAAGGCTTTTTAAAAAGTCAAGCTTAAAGATCTAATTACAGTGCAGCTGGAAAGAAGCTTGGTTACCAGTATGACATATAGCATGCGTGCATGCTCAGTCACTTGCATCCAACTCTTTGCTACCCTACGGACTGTAGTCCGCCAGGCTCATTTGTCCACGGGGATTCTCCATGCAAGAATACTAGAGTGGGTTGCCATGGTTTCCTTCAGCAGATCTTCTGGACCCAGTGATGGAACCCATGTCTCTTATGTCTCCTGCATTGGCAGGAGGGTTACAATTTAAGATAATTACTAGAAATACGACTAACAACATTTTACCAGCCTAGATGCTTTTGAACTGTGGTGTTGGAGAAGACTCTTGAGAGTTCCTTGGACTGCAAGGAGATCCAGCCAGTCCATTCTGAAGGAGATCAGCCCTGGGATTTCTTTGGAAGGAATGATGCTAAAGCTGAAGCTCCAGTACTTTGGCCACCTCATGTGAAGAGTTGACTCATTGGAAAAGACTCTGATGCTGGGAGGGATTGGGGGCAGGAGGAGAAGGGGACAACAGAGGATGAGATGGCTGGATGGCATCACTGACTCGATGGACGTGAGTCTCAGTGAACTCCGGGAATTGGTGTTGGACAGGGAGGCCTGGCGTGCTGCGATTCATGGGGTCGCAACGAGTCGGACATGACTGAGTGACTGAACTGAACAGAATTTTAGGAGTTCTATATGATTTCTATATTGATAATATTTTTATTTCAAGGATTATACTTTCTCCAAATAGGAAAACTAAAAAGTTTGAAATTTTTACCAAAATTTAATACAATACTTGGCTCTTCACAACAGTCACAAGGTTTTTAGCTCTGAACACTCAGGTTACACAACAACTTTGTTGCATTGATTCAACCAGAACCTTCATACTTTCTCAGTAAAGAACAGGGTCAATTTTTTTCAAGAGGCCTTGCATTCCAACTCCAGAGTTGAGAAACTCCTGTTACAGGACAGAATGAACCAAGCTGAGATCAGGCTGCAATCAACCTGCTTTCCGCCCTGATGCTCACAGGGCTCTGGTCCAATTCTCCCCCAATCCTGGGTCTATCATGGTCCATTCAAAGTCTGCTTTTGCCAACAGTGAACTCCAGGATATTCTACTCAACAAGATTATGATTTAGAATTGAAGAAGTGACAATGAATTTCTCAGAATGAAAGGAGTTCATCAATACTAAACCTACCCTAAAAGATATAGAGAGTCTTCTCTAAGTGGAAAAAAAATGGCTACAACAAGAAGAATCTACAGGAAATAAAAAAATCCCACTAGTAGAGTAAATGTATACCCAAGGCTACGAATCAACCACTTAAATAAATTAGTACAATGATTAAAAGACCAAAAATTAAGATCAACAATAACTACCATAAACAGAGAAGGGATAAACATGAAGATGCGAAGTATGACATCAAAAAACACACAATGTAGGGGAGAGGGGTAAAAAATATAGATATAATAGATGTTTTCAAGTCTTTTTGACCCTAAATGGCCACCAGTTTAAAACAAGCAGATATTGTTCTAGGTCAACATATTTGAATCCTTTGGTAACCACAAAACAGAAACTTATAATAGATACACAAAAACCATAGAAAAAGGACCAAGCACACCACTAGAGAAAAACATCAAACCACAAGGAAAGAAGCAAAAAGAAATGAACAGGGAACTATAAACATAACCAGGAAACAAGTGAAAAATGGCATATTTACCTATCGACAGCCGCTGAGTGCTTTCGGTGCTTGTTCAGCTGTGTCAGGTCTTAGATACAGGCCACGGGCTGCCTTTCTCTGGTGCGGCGTCGGCTGGGTACTCTCCCAGCAGGTGGCATCTTAGTTCCCCAACCAGCCACCAAACCCATGTCCCCTGTGTTGGAAGGTGGATTCTTTTTTTTCTATGCAAGTTTAATTTTATTTATTTAAAAAATGAAACAAAGATGAATATTTTTAATGATATAGGCTACAGTTCACAAAGAAGATAGACAGCATGAACCATTGGACACCTTGAAAAAAGCAAAGATACATAAAGCAAAAATCAGAAGACACATAAGGGAAAAGTAAAAATATACTATCATAGTGAGACATATTAACATTTCTCTGAGAATACTTTATCAAGTGCAGAAAAAATAAGCATAGGAGCACCTTGAATGATATCATTAATAATTTAAATATAATAGATTTATATTTAATTTATATTAATCATATCCTATACAAGTATATTTAAAATTTTGTATATGTTATTATCCATAGGACATATAGAAAACCTGGCAAAAGGATAAACATTACTAAATTTCAAAAAGCTATTTTTTGTGTGTGTGATTCAGTCATACATAAACATACATAATATTTTCAAAATTATTTTTCATTATAAGTTATTACAAGATATTGACTATAGTTCCCTATGCTACATAGTAAACCATTGTTGCCTGTTATATGTCTATTTTTTATAATTAAAAATCTAGCATTCTATTCATACTAAGTCAAACAGGTGGAATCAAAATGTCATAACTTTTTTGGTTAGGCAAAAATTCATATGTTTTCTAAAATATATATATTATACATATTATTTATATATATGTATATAAAAGTTTTTCTACTATCTTGATAAAGGCTTGACGAAAAAAATTTTAAAAAAGAGATGGAGAAATTGGAAAACATAAACTAAATGAAACAGGAACACTGAATATGAAATAGAAAAAGTGAAACAAACCAGATAAAATTAAAATATCCTCATATGGTCCAGCTGTTTCTAAACATGGCTGCTCATTAGAAACATCTGGAGCTCTAGAAAAAAAAAAAGCACTGGGTATTTGTATTTTTCAAAAAATTCTGAAATAATTCTGGTATGCATATGGATTTTAAAAACTGATGACAGGCTTTTCTTTTAAATGGTAGTTTTGGTGATATAGAGTTCTATAATTTTTCTCTTGACCAAACATGATACAGTGGTACCAAGTAATAGTTACATAATTACAATAGTAAAAGATGTTTATCAGTTTTCACAATCAATAGAAAGGATAAAAATAAAAGATAATTACAATTGGAGTCCATAATGGGAACATGATTAACTTAACAATATAAAATAATTACATACACTTTGGGGGGTCAAGCAGAATTTGTGGTAAGGCCTACATGCACATGTTTTCTTCTGCCCAGATAGTCTATGTCTTTTGGTGGTGTATTTAATACATTAACATTTAAGAATCATCCATATGTATGATTCTCTTACTGTTTTCTTAATAGCTTGGGTTTATTTTCTGAAGGTCTTTTCTTTCTCTTGTGTTTCCTGCCTAGAGAACTTTCTTTAGCACTTGTTGTAAGGCTGGTTTGGTGGTGCTGAATTCTCTTAACATTACCTTTTCTGGAAAGCTTTTGATTTCTCCAACAAATCTGAAGGAGAGTCTTGCTGGGTAGAGTATTCTTGGTTGTAGGTTCTTCTCTTCAGTCAGTTCAGTCGCTCAGTCATGTTCAACTCTTTGCAACCCTATGGACTGCAGCATGCCAGGCCTCCCTGTCCATCATCAGCTCCTGGGGCTTACTCAAACTCATGTCCATTGAGTTGACGATGCCGTCCGACCATCTTATCCTCTGTCGTCCCCTTCTCCTCCTGCCTTCAATCTTTCCCAGCATCAGGATCTTTTCAAATGAGTTAATTTTTCACATCAGGTGGTCAAAGTACTGGAGTTTCAGCTTCAGCATCAGTCCTTCCAATGAATATTCAGGACTGATTTCCTTTAGGATAGACTGGTTGGATCTCCTTGCAGTCCAAGGGACTCTCAAGAGTCTTCTCCAACAATTCAAAAGCATCAGTTCTTCGGTGCTCAGCTTTCTTTATAGTCCAACTCTCACAAACATACTTGACTACGGGAAAAACCATAGCCTTAACTAGATGGACCTTTGTTGGCAAAGTAATGTCTCTGCTTTTTAATATGCTGTCCGTGTTGGTCATAACTTTCCTTCCAAGGAGCAAATGTCTTTTAATTTCATGGCTGCAGTTACCATCTGCACTGATTTTGGAGTCCAAGAAAATAAAGTTTGTCACTTTTCCACTCTTTCCCCATTTATTTCCCATGAAGTGATGAGACTGGATGCCTGGATCTTATTTTTCTGAATGTTGAGCTTTAAGCCAACTTTTTCACTCTCCTCTTTCACTTTCATAAAGAGGCTTTTTAGTTCCTCTTTGCTTTCTGCCATAAGGGTGGTGTCATCTGCATATCTGAGGTTATTGATATTTCTCCCAGCAATCTTGATTCCAACTTGTGCTTCCTCCAGTCCAGCGTTTCTCATGATGTATTCTGCATAGAAGTTAAATAAGCAGGGTGACAATATATAGCCTTGACGTACTCCTTTCCCAATTTGGAAACAATCTATTGTTCCATGTCCAGTTCTAACTGTTGCTTTCTGACCTGCATATAGGTTTCTCTAAAGGCAGGTCAGGTGGTCTGGTATTCCCATCTCTTTAAGAATTTCCACAGTTTGTTGTGATCCACACAGTCAAAGGCTTTGGCATGGTCAATAAAGCAGAAATAGATGTTTTTTCTGGAATTCTCTTGCTTTTTCAATGATCCAATGGCTGTTGGCAGTTTTATCTCTGGTTCCTCTGCCTTTTCTAAATCCAGCTTGAACATCTGGAAATTCACAGTTCACATATTGTTGAAGCCTGGCTTGGAGAATTTTGAGCATTACTTTACTAGCATGTGAGATGAGTACAATTGTGCAGTAGTTTGAACATTCTTTAAATTGCCTTTCTTTGGGATTGGAATGAAAACTGACCTTTTCCAGTCCTGTGGCCACTGCTGAGTTTTCCAAATTTGCTGGCATATTGAGTGCAGCACTTTCATAGCATCATCTTTTAGGATTTGAACTAGCTAAACTGGAATTCCATCACTTCCACTAGCTTTATTTGTAGTGATGCTTTCTAAGGCCCACTTGACTTCACATTCCAGGATGTCTGGCTCTAGGTCAGTGATCACACCATCATGATTATCTGGGTCGTGAAGATCTTTTTTGTACAGTTCTTCTGTGCATTCTTGCCACCTCTTCTTAATGTCTTCTGCTTCTGTTAGGTCCATACTATTTCTCTCCTTTATTGAGCCCATCTTTGTGTGAAATGTTCCCTTGGTATCTCTAATTTTCTTGAAGAGATCTCTAGTCTTTTCCATTTTATTGTTTTCCTCTATGGCTTTGCTCTGATCATGGAGGAAGGCTTTCTTATCTCTCCTTGCTATTCTTTGGAACTCTGTGTTCAAATGGGTTTATCTTCCTTACATCAGTATATCATGCCATTCCCTTCTGGCTTGTAGAGTTTCTGTTGAGAAATCAGCTGGTATCTTGATGGGAGTTCCCTTGTATGTTATTTGTCCTTTTCCCCTTGTTACTTTTAATATTTTATCTCTGTCTTTAATTTTTATCAGTTTGATTACTCTGTGTTTTGATGTGTTCCTCCTTGGGTTTATCCTGCCTGGGACTCTCTGTGCTTCTTGGATTTGGTTGATTATTTCCTTTCCTATGTTAGGGAATTTTTCAGCTCTTATCTCTTCAAATATTTTCTCAGGGCCCTTCTCTCTTTCTTATCCTTCTGTTACCCTTATAATGAGAATGCGGGTGTGTTTACTGTTGTTCCAGAGGCCTCTTAAGCTGTCTTCATTTATTTTCATTCTTTTTTCTTATTCAGTTTTGTGGCATTGATTTCCAACATTCTATCCAGCAGGTCATTTTTCCGTGCTTCTGCCTTAGTTTTTGTGCCATGGATTCCTTATAGTGTATTATTCATCTCTATTTATTTGTTCTTTAGTTCTCATAGGTCTTTAGTAAACATTTCTTATATCTTCTCAATCCAGGCCTCCATTCTTTTTCCAAGATCCTGAATCATATTCATTATCATTATTCTGAATTCTTTTTCGGAATGGTTGCCTAGCTTCACTTTATTTAGTTGTTTTTCTGGGGGTTTATCTTGTTCCTTTATCTGGGATGTAACTACCTGCTTTTTCATCGTGATGAAATGTAATGTGGTTTTGTTTCAGTCACTGTGGGATTGTGGTTCTCCTTGCTTCTTCTGTCTGCCCTCTGATAGAGGAGGCTAAGAGGCTTGTGTAAGCTTCCTGATAGGAGGGACTGATGGTGGTGGGAAAAATTGGTTCTTACTCTGGAGGGCAGGTCTTTGCTCAGAAAAGCTTTAATCCAATAATCTGCTGATGGGTGGGGTTGACATAGGTGGTAGATTTTGGCCTGAGGCAACCTAGCCCTTGGGTCTACAGGCTCTATGGTAGGTTACTTCAAAGGGGACCTTCCCAGACAGCTGCTGTTAGTCCCCCTATCCCTGTGGTGAGCCCCTGGTTACCCACGCCTCCACAGCAGACCCTCCAACATTAGCAGGTAGGTTTGGTTCAGTTTCCCATGGAGTCATTGCTCCTTTCCTCTGGGTCTTGGTGCATGCAAAGTTTTGTTTGTACCATCCAAGACTGGAGTTTCTGTTTCTTCCCCCAGTCCTGTGGGAAGTCTTGTACACAAATCCCACTGACCTTCATGGTCAGATTTCCTGGGGATTTCCAGTCCTTTTGTTGGGTCCCCAGGCTGGGAAGCCTGACATGAGGTTCTAAACCTTCACAACAGTTCAGTTCAGTTGCTCATTCATGTCCAACTCTGCGACCCCATGGACTGCAGCACACCAGGCCTCCCTGTCCATCACCAGCTCCTGGAGTTTACTCAAACTCATGTCCATTGAGTCGGTGATGCCATCCAACCATCTCATCCTCTGTTGTCCCCTTCTCCTCCTGCCTTCAATCCTTCCCAGCATTAGGGTCTTTTAATATGAGTCAGCTCTTCACATCAGGGGGCCAAAGCATTGGTGTTTCAGCTTCAACATCAGTTTTTATTCAGACTGATCTCCTTTAGGATGGAGTGGTTGGATCTCCTGTCGTCCAAGGGACTCTCAAGAGTCTTCTCCATCACCACACTTCAAAAGCATCAATTCTTTGGCCCTCAGCTTTCTTTATAGTCCAACTCTCACATCCATACATGACCATTGGAAAAACCATAGCCTTGGGAGAACTTTTTCATATTGTTGTCCTCCCCTTTGTGGGTCACCCACCCGGCAGGTGTGGGATTTTATTTTATCATGATTGTGCCCTTCCTAGCATCTCGCTGTGGCTTCTTCTTTGTCTTTGGACGAGAGGTATCTTTTTTTGGTAGGTTCTGGCATCCTCCTGTAGATGGCTGTTCAACAGCTAGGTATGATTTTGGTGCTCTCGTAGTAGCAGATGAGCACATGGCCACCTACTTCGCCATCTTGAACCAGAAGCCTGGAATGTGGATTCTTAATCACGGACTACAGAGAAGTCCCCAATAATCACTTTAAATATCAAAGTTGTAAATGCTCCAAACAAAGGGCATATGGTGACTGAGTAAAAAAGAAAAAAAAGAAAAAAAAAAAAACCTCACCTATATGTTGCTTTTAAGATATTCAATTCTGAGCTAAAAGCATACAGAGACTGAAAACGAGGAGATGGAAAAATGTATTTCATGCAAACATATGACAAGAAAGTGGCTGTAGCAATACTCATATAAGATAAAATAGAATCAAAACCAAAGTCTATTAAAAAATACAAAGAAGGGTATTATATCATGGCAAATAGATCAGTATAAGAAGAGAATTTTTAATTTATTAACACATATGTAACAGATACAGAAGCAATTAAATACATAAAGCAAATATTAATGGACATAAAGGGGGAAATCACCAATAATATGATAATAATACTACTAGAGGTGTGCTTAATCATGTCTGAGTCTCTATGACCCCATGGACTGTAGCCCATCAGGTTCCTCTGTCCATAGGATTCTCCAGGCAAGAATACTGGAGTGGGTTTCCATTTCTTTGTCCAAGGAATCTTCACAACCCAAGGATCAAACCCACATCTCTTCCGTCTCCTGCATTGGCAGGCGGGTTCTTTACCACTGCTGCCATCTGGGAAGCCTACTATGACAATAGTAAGGTACTTCAACACCCCACTTACATCAAAGGAGAAGTCATTCAGACACAAAATCATTAAGGCAACAGTGGTCTTAATTTATACAAAAGATCAGTTGGACTTGATATCTACATGACATTCCATCCCCACACAGCAGAATACACTTTTTTTTTCCAAGTATGTGGGAAATGTTCTCAAAGATAGATCACATTCTAGGGCACAAAACAAGTCTCAATGAATTTAAGAGGTTAAAAATTATATCAAGCATGTTCTCTGACCACAACCTTATGAAACTAGAATTCAATGACTGGGAGAAAAATGGGGAAAACACAAACATGTGAAGATTAAACAGCAGGTTGCTGCTGCTACTGCTGCTAAGTCGCTTCAGTCGTGTTTTTTGTGCAACCACATAGAGGGCAGCCCACCAGGCTCCCCTGTCCCTGGGATTCTCCAGGCAAGAACACTGGAGTGGGTTGCCATTTCCTTCTCCAATGCATGAAAGTGAAAAGTGAAAGTGAAGTTGCTCAGTTGTATCCGACTCTTAGTGACCCCATGGACTGCAGCCTACCAGGCTCCTCCGTCCATGGGATATTCCAGGCAAGAGTACTGGAGTGGGGTGCCATTGCCTTCTCTGAAATAGCAGGTTACTAAGAAACAAATGGGTCAATGAAGAAACCAATGAGGAAATCAATATACCTTGAGAAAAATGAATATGAAATCATAGCATTCCAAAGTCTAAGAGAAATAGCAAAATCAATTTTAAGAGAGAAATTTATAGTAATACAAGTGCACCTCAAGATATAAGAAAAGTTTCAAATAAACAAATTAACCTATCATCTGAAAGATTTAGGAAAAGAACAAACAAGGCTCAAAATCATCTGTAGAAAGGAAATAATAAAAATTAGAAAAATAAATAAAATAGATTCCAAAAGCAACAGAAATACCAATGAAAACAACTGCTGTTTTTTTTGAATAGATTAACAAAGTGATAAACCTTTATCTAAGCTTATCAAGAAGAAAAGAGGACCTAAACAGAAGAGAAATAACCAATATCACAGAGATCCAAAAATAATAATATGAGAATACTATGAACAGTTATATGCTAACAATTGGACAAAATAGAAGACATATATTTCTAGAAACATACAATATTCCAAGACTGAATCAGGAAGAAATAGACAATCTGAATAAAACAATCACTGGTAGTAAAACAGAATTTGTGATTTAAAAAACTCCAAGCAAACACAGGTCCAAGACTGAACATCTTCACAGAAGAATTGTACCAAACACATAAATAAGAGCTAATACTATCTTTCTCAAATGATTCGAAAAACTTGAAAAGGATGACAGACTTCCAATTCATACTATGAGGCCACAATTACTGTGATACTGTAAACAAAGACATCACAGAAAATTATAGGCTAATACCTCTGATGAATATACATGCAGAAATCCTCAACAAATTACTATTGAACTGAATTCAACAATATATAAAAACGATCATACACTGTGATCAAGTGAGGTTTACTCCAGGGAAGCATGTATGCTTCAGTACCTGCAAATCAATCAGTGTGATATGCCACATTAACAAACTGAAGAATAAAAACTATATGATCATCTCAATAAGTGGAAAAATTTTTTGATAAAATTTTTTTTTATTCATGATAAAAATGCATCAAAGTCGGTAGAGAGGGAACATATCTGAACATAATAAAAGCCATATATGAAAAACCCATAGCTCAGTTCAGTTCAGTTGCTCAGTTGTGTCCGACTCTTTGAGACCCCATGGACTGCAGCATGCCAGGCCTCCCTGTTGATCACCAACTCCTGGAGTTTACTCAAACTCATGTCCATTGAGTTGGTGATACCGTCCTACCATCTCATTCTCTGTTGTCCCCTTTTCCTGCCACCTTCAATCTTTCTCAGCATCAGGGTCTTTTCCAATGAGTCAGTTCTTCCCATCAGGTGGCCAAAGTATTGGAGTTTCGGCTTCAACATCAGTCCTTCCAATGAATATTCAGGACTGATTTCCTTTAGGATGGACTGGTTGGATCTCCTTGCAGTCCAAGGGATTCTCAAGAGCCTTCTCCAACACCACAGTTCAAAAGCATCAATTCTTTGGCACTCAGCTTTCTTTATAGTCCAACTCTCACATCCATACGTTTCCATTGGAAAAACCATAGACTTGACTGCATGGACCTTTGTTGGCAAAGTAATGTCTCTGCTTTTGAATATGCTATCTAGGTTGGTTGCTGGGAGCCGGCATATTGCATATTGAGTGAGGATCTGGAATAGCTCAACTGGAATTCTATCACTGCCGGGAGCCAGCGTGAGGAATTCCGCCCATGACAAAGGTCATGAGGAAGGAGGCTCGGCATACGCAAAGGCGGGATCGAGCCTCAGGAGTCCCCCTGGAAATTCTCGAGCATCTACCCCCAAAACCAGAGTCTGCCTACTTTCTGCTTTGTGCTTTCACCTACACCTCTGACTTTACGGGGGGCTGTCTCCCACTACCTCTCTCTGGAAAAAGAGTTAGCTTACAGCTCCAGTTAATAATTCCTGGGTGTGACAGTGTTTAACCTACAAACTCCTTTGGAAATCCTCTAGCCTGCCTGAATAGGTTTTTCCGGCCACGTGTGATTGTTCAGAGCCTCCCAACTGTGAGAGGCAGGAGATGTTCTAAACTGCCTAAACACAGATTCCTTTGAGTAGTTAAAAGATTGATTAGAAAATGTATTGGTGAAGGGTTTTTCACTTGTTGGGCCAGTGTTTGCTGCTAAGTCTCCATACTCCTTACCTACTGTGTCCTTGGCAGTGTATTGATTGATATAATGGGTGTATAGAAATGTAAAATGCCGCTTTGTCCAATGCTTTTTGGAAGGCTGGCGCCTGACTTTGGAATAATCACCTTTAGAGAAAGATAAGTTTCTTAAAATGTTAACAGGCCTCCGGGCCAGAAGATGATGTCAATCACCTGAACTTTTGCATATGATAAGTTTGCAGGAAGAAAGCCTGGCTTGCTGCATGACTCTACCCCTTCCCCCATTATCCTCTATGCATACCTTAAGGTATAAAAACTACTTTGGAAAATAAAGTGCGGGCCTTGTTCACTGAAACTTGGTCTCCCCATGTCACTATCTCTCCCAAATTCCAGCTGAGCGTCCATCTGGAGCGCGGATGTCCTCTGCGACCATTTATTTGCCTGGGCTTCTAAGACCCACTCGAGAAGGTGTCTAAGGTGGGGCACCTTCCGCTATTCGAGAGGGCGCCTGCGGCCTCCGTGGTCAGAGCTAACCTGGTGTCACGGGTTATATTGATTTTCCGCGTAAACCAAGCCACTCAGCTTCTTTTCTCCACTGAATTTTCCTACTGAGCTATCCTTATTTCAGCCGCTTTTCTCCACTGAATTTCCTCACTGAGCTATCCTTATTCTATTACTCTTTGTATCCTTAATTAAAGTGTAATTAAGCAGTTATTCCCTGACCCTCGCCTAGCCGTCTCTCCTTCGAATACCCTGGATCAGCCGGGGCTGGTCCCCGGCAGGTGGCGCCCGAGACAGGATTTTCGAAGGTAAGCTCCCCAAAGCAATTACGGTCATCAGCTCTTTTGCTCCCCCGTTCTCGGAACAACTGGGTCATCAGCTCTCTTGTTCCCCCACGGAGCAGTTTGGGTCATCAGCTCTACTGCTCCCCCCTCGAAACAGGGTCATCAGCCTTCTGTTTCCCCCCCGGGACAATCTGGGTCACCAGCCCTATTGTCCTTCCAATGTTCGGGACGGCTAGGACCCCACTCAAGGGTGCCGCGGACCCCCCTGTAGGATAGACAGGGCTGAGGAGTGGGAAGTGTTGAAAGTGTTGAAGACTTAGACAAAACGGTTTCTGAAGTTAAAAGGCCAAAGAAAAGCCTGATCTTTTAAAAGCTAAAAGCTTTATCTTCTATTATACTTAATTTTCTGACATGGGTAACACTGAAACTAAGAATGGCAACTCTTTATACAAGTAATCTTCAAACTGATAAAGAGGCTACTGTTAATTTAGATACTTGCATGAAGGTAAAAAACAACTAAAAACTTATCCTATAAATATGATTAAAAATGTTCTGGACCCTCCTCATGAGGCTGTGGGATAACCTATGGGAGAGGCTATAGCGGTGGATGGTAGTGGGTCTCCACCTTCTGCGCAGATCATATTTTCTGCCATTGACAAAAAAAAAAGGAGGGAGACTGTGCTCTACCTCCCGACAAAGGAGAGGGCTTACAGGACGCTGCGGCCGGGCGCCCTGGTGAGCCCCCTCCCCCTCTACATAAACCTTTAAAAATTTATCCAACAATTTCTGATTTAAGGCAGCTACCCCACCTCCGCTTGCACCTCCCAGGGCCTAGGAATTCCCCAGTTTACATCCAAGCCTCCCAGAACATTGCCTAAGGCTAAAAAAGATTTAAAAAAAAAAAAAATTCTTTTAAACAAAGGAGCTTTTAAAGAATACACAATATACAGAGCCTGCTCATTGCAGAAAAACCCCTGGAGAGGGGGGCCTCACCCAAGCAAAAATAAAAACAAAAAAAAAGAAAAAAAAAAAAGTGAAAAAGGAAAAAAAGTAGAGAAAGATGTAAAGATAGAGAAAGAGCTAAAGACTGAAAAGGAGAGGAACAGAGAAGAAAGGAATCAAGGAACGCAACAAGATAGAGAAAGAAAGTTTAAAAAAAAGAGATACAGAGAAAAAGATAAAAAAAAAAAAAAAGATTAAGGAAGAGAAGAGGGTAAAGAGAAAAAAACGAAGGAAAGAAGGGTAGCGAAAAAAGAAGGGTGAGAAAAAAGTGAGAAAGACAGAAAGAGAGAGAGAGAGAGACAGTAAGAGACGCTGTGACCAGGTGCCCTGGCGAGCTCCCTCCCGCTCTGCACAAACCTTTAAAAAACAAAAAACTTATCCACCACTTTCTGATTTAAGGCCATTGCCGCCGCCTCCGTTTGCGCCTTCTAGGGCCCAAGAGTTCCCCGCTTTGCCCCCAAAGCCTCTCAAAGTGTTGCCTAAGCCTGAAAAAGATAAAAAGTTTTTTAAACAGTGGAGCTTTTAAAACAAGACTGCATGCACAATATGCAGAACATGCTCCTAGGAAAAACCCCCTCAGGGGGGCTCTCACCCAGGCTAAGAGAAAAACGGTAAGGGGATTTAGCAACAATATTAACCCTTGACGAGCTGGTTACTCCAATTCCAATGGGAGTGGCTGGCCCCCTGCCTGAGGGCATTGTAGGACTTGTGCTAGGGCGTAGCTCGCTTTCTTAAAAAAAAAAAAAAAAAAAAAAAAAAAAATTCGGTGGTGCATGGTGTAGTAGATTCTGATTATATTGGAGAAATTAAAGTTTTGATCTCACAGCCTACTAAAACTGCAAATTAATAAAAGTCAAAAAATAACACAGTTTTTGCTTTTACCTTATCAGACAGGAAAAAATTTGACTTCTCAAGCTAAGAGCCACAGAGCGTTTAGATCTAGTGATCTAGTCTTTTGGGTGCAAGAAATTATAGCTCCAAGGCCATTAAAAGATCTTTTAATTCAAAAAAGTAAAATCTCAGGGCTATTAAAAACAGGAACAGACGTCTCTTAACATTGCTGGGAAAGACTGACCCAGCTCCTGGCCAACACATACTACTGAAAATGAGTTGGTGAGATTAGAAAAAGTGATATGCGGGGTGGGAATGCTGTAGAGAAAAAGGTGAGGGAGTGTTTAAAACCTTGAAGAGTAGTGAGTTCCCCGTTGCTAGAAGTATTCAAGCAAAGATTAGATGGTTACTTGTCATATAAAAAGCTATAGACCAGATTTAGTTTACAAAACGATAATTAGAGAAGCTTATAAAGATGTTGTGCAACACCTCTTTACTTGCTTCTCATATTTAGGTGCCAAAAGTTCTGAAAATTGATAATGCCCATCTGAAGATTGTTTACTAACTTTAAATGATTTCCAAAAATTATTAGGAGACATTGATTGGATACACCCACATTTAAAACTGACTACTACAGATTTAAAGCCTTTGATTACTTAAAAAGCAATCCTAATTCCAGTTCTAAGAGAAAGTTGACTAAATGAGACAGTCAGCTCTTGTTAAAGTAGATGAGACTTTAAATGATCAGTTAATTAAGATTAATATTACCAAAAGATGAGATTAAATTATTCTTGCCACAAAACATACACCTACAAGGCGCTTGTGACAAAAAGGCCCATTGGTTCCATCTATCAGTGACCCCAAGAAAAATAGTTTTATCTTATCCCAGCTCGGTGGCACAATTAATTATAAAAGGAGGAAAAAAGAAGTGTAGAACTTTTTAGAAAACAAGTAGCAAATATAATAATTTCACTCAATAAGGATCAACTGCAAGTCTTTTACAAAATAGTGATGATTGGCAAGTTGCCCTGATAGATTTCAGGAGTCAAATTTTGTTTCATTTGCCCTCGAGCCCCCACAGTAGTTAAAAGTTCAAAAATGTTAGATTGGAAGTTTGAGGATACCTGTGGAACTTTCCAACCCTATGTAGTTCCTATGCTCCCCTTTACCCTATGGGGGAGGGACGTGCTGTCTCAAATAGGAGATACTCAGAGAAGGGTTTTCTCAATTTCTTAGTTATCAACAGGCGGTACAATTAACAATACTTTATATGTTGTTATAAATACATAATATAAATATATTTGCATAATTACAGTTTGCCTAGTTAGGTATGGGTATAAATAAAATATAATAAAGATATACCTAATTCTATTTATAGATCTATACTTGATTAATTTGTATATAAATTAATATGTATACTATATATGCATATTATATATATACTGTATAATTAAATGTATATTGCAGTAATATAATGTGTGTGAGTGGCTGATATTAATTGGTATGGATTGATGTACTGTGATATATGTTCTATATACTGTATTATTATATATGTGTGACATGTATTATTGCAGTGCATTGGTTTGTGTTGGTTGGTATTAGCTGTGTACGTGTTGTATTGCTGTAATATATATATTAATATATTAATTATAAAGATTAATTCAAGTATATTGATTTATATATATTATATGTCAATAAGTTTATACTTGTTGCCATATATAAATACATTTTGCATTTAGGTATATCTGTATACTAAAATGAGATAAGGAGGTTATACATTTATTATTTAAATTTATACAGAGACCTAAACTAAACATTAGACCTAAATTAACATATCTCTAAATTCATGTTGTTAAAATGTAAATTTTAAAAATTAAAAAATTAAATTGACAACTGCTTGACAATTCCTTTGCCATAAAACCCCCATAGGTGTAATTGGGGAAGCCAGACAAAAAATTGGTTTTATGGCAAAACGGCTCCCTAGAGTGGGTCCATCTTCCCGCTCAAACTAAAAAAGTAGCGGCTTCTTATCCAGGATTGATAGCTACTTTGATATTAAAGGAAAAAAGCGGAACATTGAATTATTTGGTAAAGAGCCATCAGAAATTGTAATTCCATATAATAAAAAACAATTTGATGCTCTTCTAATGTTTGAAAATTGACAGATTGCTATAAGAAACTATTTTGGTCAAAATTTTTGCATCATTTTCCTTCACATGTTTTGTTGAATTTTATATCCAGACATCCAGTTAATTTTCCTGTCAGATATAAACAATCTCCTGTTCCAAATGTTCAAATAGTTTTTACTGATGGGTCAACAAATGGTAAAGCCTTCATAGTTACTAAAAATCACCAAAAAGTTTTAAAAACACAAAAAACTTCAGCTAAAAGAGCTGAAATAACAGCAGTCATAGAGGCTTTTGCTATGTTTGCAGATGAGGAATTTAATCTTTACTCTGATTCTCAGTATGTGGTCAGGCTGTTTACACACATTGAGACTGTGGTCCTGCCTGAAAATAAAACTACCATATTTCATTTGTTAACTAAGTTACAGCAACAAATTTGGAAAAGAAATAAAATATTTTTCATTGGACATATTCGGGCTCATTCCAGATTGCCCGGCCCTTTAAATGCCTTTAATGACTTGGCTGACTTGTTAACCAGAAATACAGTGGCTACTGTGATTGAGGAGGCCAGAGCCTCTCACTCACTCCATCATCAATACGCTACTGCCTTAAGGTATCAATTCCAAATTCCCAGAGAGACTGCTCCAGAGATTGTGCGTTCTTGCTTACACTGCCCCACTGTTTATAATAGTCTACCTATGGGAGTTAATCCTCATGGTCTCAAACCTAACGTACTCTGGCAAATGGATGTAACTCATGTTTCTTCATTTGGAAAACTGTCCTTTGTTCATGTAACTGTAGATACCTTTTCTCACGTTATTATTGCAACTGCTCGTACCAGAGAGGCAGGTAAAGATGTGATACAACATCTCTTTACTTGTTTTTCATATTTGGGCCTGCCAAAAGCTTTGAAAACTGACAATGCTCCTGCTTACACTTCTAAGTCTTTTCAGAAATTTTGTATAAAGTTTCAAATTAAACATAATACAGGCATCCCTTATTACCCACAGGGACAAGCCGTTGTTGAAAGAGCGCATCAAACATTAAAAATCCAAATTCAAAAACTAAAAGAAGGGGAGTTTAAGTATAGTTCTCCCCATCAAATCTTGCAACATGCTCTTTTCGTAATAAATATTCTAAATACTGATTTCGGCCGGAACTACTGCAGTGCTTTGTCATTGGTGCCTGGAGCAATTAAATGCAAAACCATTAGTCAAATGAAAGGACCTCCTCTCAGGACAATGGAAGGGTCCTGACCCATTATTAACTAGCGGTCGAGGATGTGCGTGTATTTTTCCACAGGATGCAGATTCTCCAATTTAGACAGGCTGATTCACCATGTTGCAGACCCCCAGACATCCAGCTCCCCCATTGCTTCGATCACAAAAGAGGAGCCCACCAGAAGGGGAGGCAAGATAAACATCGAGATCCCGGCGGGACCGATGGGGCTGCTGCAGCGCGAACTCCAACCAGAAAATAATTCTACTTATTCTGTTTTGGCTTGTCTACCCTCTCCTTATGTTTTTCTCTTTACCAACGATTCTGGAAAACTTAATGTACATGTGACTTTAAACTGGTGGACCCAATGTAGTGACCTGTGAATAATGTATGCTCTCATCTTCTTTAAACCCTCAATATAATGTTTGCTCCTTTGTAGTGTTACAACGTCCACCTTATCTTATAATGTAACCACTTATTGATATAACTATAGTCTTGCTGTATTACAACAACTTCAGGATTTAATGCGATTGCGACGATTTGTGGGCTTACTTATTTTAGGAATATCAGCTTTAATAACCGCAATTACTTCTGTTACTGTGGCAGCAATATCATTGACTCAACAAGTGCATACTGCCCAATATGTTGATACCATGTCTAAAAATGTTTCTTTAACTCTAGCAACACAGGAAGTTATAGATAGAAAATTGGAGATGAGAGTAGATGCCTTAGAAGAGGCAATAATGCATATTGGGACTGAGTTACAGGCGTTAAAAGTAAAAATGGCTCTGTCTTGCCACGCTGATTACCGGTGGATATGCGTGACATCTTTAAAGGTAAACGAGACAGATTATGAATGGGAAAAAATCAAAAATCATATCTCAGGTGTTTGGAACAGCTCTGACATTGGCCTGGACTTAGGGAAACTTCATAATCAAATACAGACCCTGGAACACTCTCGACTGGATTTTACTGCCGCTGGGGCAGCTAATGACTTTTTTCACACTTTCTCTAACTTCATTTCAGGAAAAAACATTCTGTCTAATATCCTTGGATACATTGCTGCTGGTGCTTTAATTTTGCTTCTCATATTCATTCTTCCTTGTATTGTCAGGATTCTTCGGCAGAACATTCAGAAGCTCGCGACTGAGCTGCATCTGGCTGTTTTAAGAATTAAAAAAGGGGGAGATGCTGGGAGCCAGCATATTGCATATTGAGTGAGGATCTGGAATAGCTCAACTGGAATTCTATCACTGCCGGGAGCCAGCGTGAGGAATTCCGCCCATGACAAAGGTCATGAGGAAGGAGGCTCGGCATACGCAAAGGCGGGATCGAGCCTCAGGAGTCCCCCTGGAAATTCTCGAGCATCTACCCCCAAAACCAGAGTCTGCCTACTTTCTGCTTTGTGCTTTCACCTACACCTCTGACTTTACGGGGGGCTGTCTCCCACTACCTCTCTCTGGAAAAAGAGTTAGCTTACAGCTCCAGTTAATAATTCCTGGGTGTGACAGTGTTTAACCTACAAACTCCTTTGGAAATCCTCTAGCCTGCCTGAATAGGTTTTTCCGGCCACGTGTGATTGTTCAGAGCCTCCCAACTGTGAGAGGCAGGAGATGTTCTAAACTGCCTAAACACAGATTCCTTTGAGTAGTTAAAAGATTGATTAGAAAATGTATTGGTGAAGGGTTTTTCACTTGTTGGGCCAGTGTTTGCTGCTAAGTCTCCATACTCCTTACCTACTGTGTCCTTGGCAGTGTATTGATTGATATAATGGGTGTATAGAAATGTAAAATGCCGCTTTGTCCAATGCTTTTTGGAAGGCTGGCGCCTGACTTTGGAATAATCACCTTTAGAGAAAGATAAGTTTCTTAAAATGTTAACAGGCCTCCGGGCCAGAAGATGATGTCAATCACCTGAACTTTTGCATATGATAAGTTTGCAGGAAGAAAGCCTGGCTTGCTGCATGACTCTACCCCTTCCCCCATTATCCTCTATGCATACCTTAAGGTATAAAAACTACTTTGGAAAATAAAGTGCGGGCCTTGTTCACTGAAACTTGGTCTCCCCATGTCACTATCTCTCCCAAATTCCAGCTGAGCGTCCATCTGGAGCGCGGATGTCCTCTGCGACCATTTATTTGCCTGGGCTTCTAAGACCCACTCGAGAAGGTGTCTAAGGTGGGGCACCTTCCGCTATTCGAGAGGGCGCCTGCGGCCTCCGTGGTCAGAGCTAACCTGGTGTCACGGGTTATATTGATTTTCCGCGTAAACCAAGCCACTCAGCTTCTTTTCTCCACTGAATTTTCCTACTGAGCTATCCTTATTTCAGCCGCTTTTCTCCACTGAATTTCCTCACTGAGCTATCCTTATTCTATTACTCTTTGTATCCTTAATTAAAGTGTAATTAAGCAGTTATTCCCTGACCCTCGCCTAGCCGTCTCTCCTTCGAATACCCTGGATCAGCCGGGGCTGGTCCCCGGCAGTTGGTCATAACTTTTCTTCCAAGGAGCAAATGTCTTTTAATTTCATGGCTGCAATCACCATCTGCAGTGATTTTGGAGCCCCCCAAAATAAAATCTGTCACTGTTTCCACTGTTTCCCAATCTATTTGCATGAAGTGATGGGACCGGATGCCAAGATCTTAGTTTTCTGAATGTTGAGCTTTAGGCCAACTTTTTCATTCTCCTCTTTCACTTTCATAAAGAGGCTCTTTAGTTCCTCTTTGCTTTCTGCCATAAGGGTGGTGTCATCTGCATATCTGAGGTTATTGATATTTCTCCTGGCAATCTTGATTCCAGCTTGTGCTTCATCCAGCCCAGCGTTTCTCATGATGTATTTTGCATAGAAGTTAAATAAGCAGGGTGACAACATATAGCCTTGACGTACTCCTTTTCCTATTTGGAGACAGTCTATTGTTCCACATCCAGTTCTAACTATTGCTTTCTGACTTGCATACAGATTTCTCAAGAGGTAGGTCAGGTGGTCTGGTATTCCCATCTCTTTCAGAATTCTCCAGTTTGTGGTGATCCACACAAAGTCCTTGGCATAGTCAATAAAGCAGAAATAGATGTTTTTCTGGAACTCTCTTGCTTTTTAAATAATCCAATGGATGTTGGCAATTTGATCTCTGGTTCCTCTGCCTTTTCTAAAACCAGCTTGAACATCAGGAAGTTCACGGTTCACATATTGCTGAAGCCTGGCTTGGAGAATTTTGAGCATTACTAGTGTGTGAGATGAGTGCAATTGTGTGGTAGCTTGAGCATTCTTTGGCATTGCCTTTCTTTGGGATTGGAATGAAAACTGACCTTTTCCAGTCCTGTGGCCACTGCTGAGTTTTCCAAATTTGCTGGCATATTGAGTGCAGCACTTTCACAACATCATCTTTCAGGATTTGAAATAGCTCAACTGGGATTCCATCATCTCCACTAGCTTTGTTTGTAGTGATGCTTTCTAAGGCCCACTTGACTTCACATTCCAGGATATCTGGCTCTAGGTCAGTGATCACACCATTGTGTTTATCTGGGTCATGAAGATCTTTTTTGTACAGTTCTTCTGTGTATTCTTGCCACCTCTTCTTAATATCTTCTGCTTCTGTTAGGTCCATACCATTTCTGTCCTTTACTGAGCCCATCTTTGCATGAAATGTTCCCTTGGTATCTTTAATTTTCTTGAAGAGATCTCTAGTCTTTCCCATTCTGTTGTTTTCCTCTATTTCTTTGCATTGATCGCTGAGGAAGGCTTTCTTATCTCTTCTTGCTATTCTTTGGAACTCTGCATTCAGGTGGATATATCTTTCCTTTTCTCCTTTGCTTTTCACTTCTCTTCTTTTCACAGCTATTTGTAAGGCCTCCTCAGACAGCCATTTTGCTTTTTTGCATTTCTTTTTCTTGGGAATGGTCTTGATCCCTGTCTCCTGTACAATGTCTCGAACCTCCGTCCATAGTTCATCAGGCACTCTGTCTATCAGATCTAGTCCCTTCTTGTTTTTGCTGACTGTATAGCTTCTCCATCTTTGGCTGCAAAGATATAATCAATCTGATTTTTGTTGACCATCTGGTGATGTCCATGTGTAGAGTCTTCTCTTGTGTTGTTGGAAGAGGGTGTTTGCTATGACCAGTGTGTTCTCTTGGCAAAACTCTATTAGCCTTTGCTCTGCTTCATCCCGTATTCCAAGGCCAAATTTGCCTGTTACTCCAGGTGTTTCTTGACTTCCTACTTTTATGACTTCCCTGGTGGCTCAGACGGTAAAGTGTCTGTCTACAATGCGGGAGACCCGGGTTTGATCCCTGGGTTGGGAAGATCCCCTGGAGAAGGAAATGGCAGTCCACTCCAGGACTATTGCCTGGAAAATCCCATGGACAGAGGAGCCTGGTAGGCTACAGTCCATGGGGTCGCAAAGAGTCGGACACGACTGAGCGGCTTCACTATAGCCCTGTCCTCACTGCTGCTGCTGCTGCTGCTAAGTCGCTTCAGTCGTGTCCAACTTTGTGCGACCCCATAGACGGCCTCCTCCCAGGCTCCTCTGTCCCTGGGATTCTCCAGGCAAGAACACTGGAGTGGGTTGCCATTTCCTTCTCCAGTGCATGAAAGTGAAAAGTGAAGTCGCTCAGTCGTGTCCGACTCTTAGTGACCTCATGGACTGCAGCCTACCAGGCTCCTCCATCCATGGGATTCTCCAGGCAAGAGTACCAGAGTGGGGTGCCATCTGTCCTCACTATAGGCCCTATAATAAAAAGGACATCTTTTTTGCGTGTTAGTTCTAAAAGGTCTTGTAGGTCTTCATAGAACCGTTCAACTTCAGCTTCTTCAGCATTACTGGTTGGGGCATAGACTTGGATTAGTGTGATATTGAATGGTTTGCCTTGGAAATGAACAGAGATCATCCTGTCGTTTTTGAGATTGCATCCAAGTACTGCATTTTGGAGTCTTTTGTTGACCATGATGGCTACTCCATTTCTCATAAGGGATTCCTGCCCACAGTAGTAGACATAAAGGTCATCTGAGTTAAATTCATCCATTCAGTCCATTTTAGTTCGCTGATTCCTAGAATGTCGACGTTCACTCTTGCCATCTCCTGTTTGACCACTTGCAATTTGCCTTGATTCATGGACCTGACATTCCAGGTTCCTATGCAATATTGCTCTTTACAGCATCAGACCTTGCTTCTATCACCAGTCACATCCACAGCTGGGTATTGTTTTTGCTTTGGCTCCATCCCTTCATTCTTTCTGGAGTTAGTTCTCCACTGATCTCCAGTAGCATGTTGGGCACCTACTGACCCGGGGAGTTCCTCTTTCAGTGTCCTATCATTTTGCTTTTTCATACTGTTCATGGGGTTCTCAAGGCAAGAATACTGAAGTGGTTTGCCATTCCCTTCTCCAGTGGACCACATTCTGTCAGACCTCTCCACCTTGACTCGCCCTTCTTGGGTGGTGCCACAGGGCATGGCTTAGTTTCACTGAGTTAGACAAGGCTGTGGTCCGTGTGATTAGATTGACTAGTTTTCTGTGATTATGGTTTCAGTGTGTCTGCCCTCTGATGCCCTCTTGCAACACCTACCGTCTTACTTGGGTTTCTCTTACCTTGGAGTGGGGCATCTTTTCATGGCTGTTCCAGCAAAGCGCAGCCACTGCTCCTTACATTGGAGAGGGGTATCTCCTGAGGGCCACCCCTCCTGACCTTGAACATGGAGTAGTTCTTCTTGGCCCTCCTGCGCTCTGCAGCCACTGCTCCTTGGACCATGGGGTAGCTCCTCCCGGCCGTTGCCCCTGGCCTCTGGCGTGAGGTACCTCCTCCAGGCCATGGCCCCTGACCTCGGTGCGGGGTAGCTCCCCTGGCCACTGCTCCTGGTTTCGGGCATGGGGTAGCTCCTGTCGGCTGATCCTGCACCATCGCAGCCCAGCACTCGGTTGCCGCCCCTGGCCTCGGGCCTGGGGTAGCTCCTCTTGGCCGCTCCTGGGCCATTGCAGCCTAGCGCTCTCGGTCACCGCCCCTGACCTCCGGCGAGTGGTAGCTCCTCTCGGCCCTCCTGTGCCCGCACAGCAGCCGCTCCTTGGACGTGGGGTAGCTCCTCCTGGCCGCTGCCCCTCGCTTCAGGCATGGGGTAGTTCCTCCCGGCTGTTGCCCCTGGCCTCGGGCGAGTGCTAGCTCCTCTCGGCCATGCTTCCACGTGGTCCGTCGCAGCTGGCGAGCTTTTGCGTGGTCACACCAAACCACAGCCACCTGTAGAGGAGGCACATACCGTGACAGTGTACGCCAGACACGTGAACTAACTTATGTGACTGGATCCACAAATATACGCTCATATCTTTGAAAGTTCACAACTTGAAGGTTCATGTGTAGGGGACTTATTATACTGGAAGTCATAGCCATAGCAATTAGACAAGAAAAAGAAATATGAGGCATCCAAATTTGAAAGGTAGAATAAAACTGTCACTCTTTACAGATGACATGGTAATATATATGGAAAACCCTAAAGTCTCCACCAAAAAACTGAAAACTAATAAATGAATTCAGTAAAGTTTTAGGATATAAGACTAATAGAGAGAAATCTGTGATTTTCTATACACTAATAAACTATCATAGAGAATTTTTTTTAAATCCCATTTATAATTGCATCAAAAATAATAAAATATAAGAACAAATTTAACCAAGGAGGCAAAAGATTTATATGCTGTAAGCTATAAGACATTGATGAAGGAAATTGAAGACTATACAAATAAGTGGAAATATAACTTATGTTCATGTTCATGGATTGGAAAAATTAATATTGTTAAAAGGCACTACTACCCAAAGCAATCTACAGATTTAATGCAACCCTTATCAAAATATCCATGACATTTTTCACAGAATTAGGCCAAATAATCCTAAAGTTTATATTGAACCACAAAAGACCCTGAATAACCAAAGTAATCTTGAGAAAAAAGAACAAAGCTGGAAAAACCATACTTCTTGACTTCAGACTATACTACAAAGCGATAGTAATCAAAACACCATGGTGCTGGCATCAAACAGACATACAGACAAATAAAATAGAATAGAGAGCCCAGAAATAAGCCCACACACCTATTCTATTAGTCTATGACAAAGGAGGTAAGTATTACAGTAGAGAAAAAACAGTTCATTTACTAAATGGTGCTGGGCAAACTGGACAGCTACATGTAAAAGAATGAGATTGCAACATCTTCTCAAACCATATAGAAAAATAAACTCAGTATGGATTAAAGATATAAATATGAGTATAAATCATAAAATCCCTAGAAGAAAACATAGGCAGAACATTCTTTGGCATAGTATAGTATAGTATAGTGTAGTCACTCAGTCGTGTCAGACTCTTTGCAACCCCATGGACTCTAGCCTGCCAGGCTCCTCTGTCCATGGGATTTTCCAGGCAATAGTCCTGGAGTGGACTGCCATTTCCTTCTCCAGGGGATCTTCCCAACCCAGAGATCAAACCCGGGTCTCCTGCATTGCAGACAGGCGCTTTACCATCTGAGCCACCAGGGAAGTCCTGCGTCTTTGGGAAAAATCATAGCAATTTTTTGGATAAGTCTAAGGCAAAGGAAACAAAGGCAAAATTAAACAAGCAAGACTTAATTAAACTTAAGAACTTTAGCACAGGAAAGGAAACCATTGGCAAAATGGAAAGCCAACCTACTATAAGGGAAAAATATTTGCAAATGATATGACCAATAAAGAGTTACTATCCAAATATATAAATAGCTTATATAACTCAATATCAAAAAAGCCTGAAACAACCCAGTCGAAAAATGGGCAGAAGACAAGAAAAGACATTATTCCAAAGAAGACATACAGATGGCCAACAGGCACATGAAAAGATGCTCACCATTACTAATCATCAGAGAAATGCAAGTCAAAGCCAGTTGCAATACCAATTCATGCCTGTTATTTGTTACAAATAACAAATGTTGGGGAGGAAGTAACCCTAGTCACTGCGTTTGTGGGAATGTAAACTGGTGTGGTCACTGTGGTAAACAGTACAGAGGTTTCTCAAAAGAACTAAAAATACGTGTGTGTGGGCGGTGCTAAGTCGCTCAGTCGTGTCCAACTCTTGGCAACCCCATGGACTGTAGCCCGCCAGGCTCCTCTGTCCATGGGATTTCCCAGGCAAGAATACTGGAGTGGGTTGCCATGCCCTCCTCCAGGAGATCTTCCCAATCCAGGGATCAAACCTGCATCCCTTATGTCTCCTGCATTGGCAGATGGGTTCCTTACAGTGGTGCCACCTGGGAAGCCCCAAAATACCATGTGCTGACTCTTTTCGACCCCATAGACTGCAGCCTGCCAGGTTCCTCTGTCTATAGGGATTCTCCATGCAAGAATACTAGAGTGGGTTGCCATTCCTTTCTCCAGGGGATCTTCCTGACCCAGGAATTGAACCCAGGTCTCCTGTACTGGAGGCAGATTCTTTACCATCTGAGCCACCAGAGATTTTCTCAAAATACCATATGATTTAGCAAATCCACTGCTGGGTATATATCCAAAGAGAGTAAAAACACAAATTCCAAAAAATACATGCAACCCAACGTTCAGATCTGCATTATTCACAATAGCCAAGATGTGGAAGCAACTTACGTGTCCACCAAGAAATGAATGGATACAGAGGATGTGCTGTGGATATGTGCCGCCCCACCGAGCACTGGGTCATACAGCCTGCACTACTGCTGCGTTCTGCTCTTGGCGGCTCTGCACTGGGGACTGATTGCCCTTGTCGCCAAAAGAGCGCTTCCGTGACTATGCTGTAGTCACCGGCTCCCGCGCCAACGCCCCGAAGGGGGCATGTGACTGCCAGAGCCTAAGCATGTGCCACTAGAGTACGAAGGCAGGCGTCTGGCATTTTCTGCGGCTATAATGGCAAGTGTTGCCTCCACTTAGGGTTTGTATAGTAAGACATTCCTCAAACAGCAAAGAGGTTTGCATTCTAGGTAGCCAAAAGACAGAATACATGGCCACCTCCAAGCACATAGCTGATACTCAGAACCAACATTCAGCATGACGTTTAGAAATGTGAATGCTTAAATGAGTTTAGAAAATAGATTTTTCTAATTACAGTAACAGCAAAATGCAGAGATAAATAGGCTGTGAGATCTACAATACTATATCAAATGATTTCTGAAAGATAAAAAATGAAGGATTTAGAAGAAAGAGTTGATATCAATGGTTCAGCTTCTTAGACATTGCAGAAATCTTTCCCCATGATCCATTTCAATACTTGTAGGATTTGAGGAGCTCATTGAATAGGGTTTCACTCCAACTCGGACATGTTAATAGTGTAATGTTAGACGTTTCCTCTTTATATAGGATGAACTTTCTCTCTTACAACATCTACTCATGAATCCTAGATCTGATGACTCTAGTTATTCAGAATAGAGTGAAGTACAAGTTCATTTTAACTACTGGACTCAGACCAATATTTGATTCCTGACTTTGTTTCTTTCTAGCTGGGTGACTGCTCTAATTCTTGTTTTCTACAACTGAAAAATGAGGATTATAACAGTATCTATCCTGGAGAGTTACTGTGAGATATAATGCAATAATTTAGTGCGTAGATCAGTAACCAACAGCGTGAACATTCAACAAATGTTAGTGATGACAATGATTGACTGACTGATCAACCAATCACTGATGATGATGGTAACAGCCTTTCTGAAGTTAAAAGTCAGCTGCACGGAAATACAGAATGAAACTGAAGAGAGAACATTGAACTTTGTGAGATTCCAGTCATAAACCTTATTCTACCACTGGCCAATTTCATAGTCTAAAAGAAGTTACTGTATCATTTTTTTCCTGCAAAATGAAATATTTGGATTAAATTATCTTGGGCTTCCTTGGTAGCTCAGTCGGTAAAGAATCCAACTGTGATGCAGGAAATCAGGGGTTCCTCCCTGGGTTGGGAAGATCCCCTGGAGAAGGAAATGGTAACCCACTCCAGGATTCTTGCTTGGGAAACCCCATGGACAGAGGAGACTGGAAGGCATGGGGTCGCAAGAGTCGGACATGACTTAGCAACTAAACCAGCACCATCCTAATAAAATCCCTTTCAGTTCTAAATTTCTGAGATTTACACATGCCAACTGTTTTCCATACTGAACATTACCAGTTCCCTCAGCTGTGCCTTGTATAAGCTAACAGACTCAGCATGGCCTTGGTTCCCTCTCCTCAGCAATGCTTGCGAGTACTCAGACTATTATTTTATTAGTAGACTTGTTTCTTCAGATAACTGAGATTCTTCATCATATTTCAGAAATTGAAAAGAGAGCATAAGGATATATATATATAACGTCCGACTCTTTGTGACCCCCCATGGACTGTACCATGCCGGGCCTCCCTGTCTCTCACCATCTCCTGGAGTTTGTCCAAGTTAATGTTCATTGCATTGGTGATGCCGTCCAGCCATCTCATCCTCTGACACCCTCTTCTTCTTCTGCCCTCAATTTTTCCCAGCATCAGGGACTTTTCCAATGAGTCGCCTGTTTGCCTCACGTGACCAAAATACTGGATCTTCTGCTTCAGCATCAGTCCTTCCAGTGAATATTCAGGGTGGATCTCCTTTAAGATTGACTGGCTTGGTCTCCTCACTATCCAAGGGACTCTCAGGAGTCTTCTTCAGCACCACAGGTCAAAGGCATCAATTCTTTGGCATTCTGCCTTCTTTATAGTCCAGCTCTAACAACTGTATGTGACCACTGGGAAGACCATAGTCTCAACTATACAGACCTTTGTTGGCAAAGTAATGTGTCTGCTTTTCAACACACTGCCCAGGTTTGTCATACCTTTCTTGCCAAGAAGCAATCGTCTTCTGATTTCATGGCTGCAGTCACCATCTGCACTGATTTTGGAGCTTATGTGTGTATATATATATATATATATATATATGTGTATATATATATATATATATAAACAATATAAAGCTATGAACCATATGGCTTGCATTAGCTCTTTATGAAAAGAAAGTAATCTTACATAAACAGAATTTGATTACCTGTGTTTTAAACCAGAGTACACAATGGCACCCCACTCCAGTACTCTTGCCTGGAAAATCCCATGGACAGAGGAGCCTGGTAGGCTGCAGTCCATGGGGTCGTGAAGAGTTGGACTCTACTGAGCAACTTCACTTTCACTTTTCACTTTCATGCATTGGAGAAGGCAATGGCAACCCACTCCAGTCTTCTTGCCTGGAGAATCCCAGGGACGGGGGAGCCTGGTGGGCTGCTGTCTATGGGGTCGCACAGAATCAGACATGACTGGAGCGACGTAGCAGCAGCAGCAGCAGCAGTGTTTTAAACGCAGGTCTTACGTGCTTAGACTATGTGTTCTACAGATAGTCTGTATGTTTGATCACGCTCATCTGTAAACTCTGTGAAGGCAAGTATACGTCTTTTTTTTCTCCACTGTATCCTGGCATTTAGCAAAGACTATATAAACGTACACACGCAGAGACAGGCATACATGATAAACTGAAAACCTGCAACATTTGTGCAACCCTAAATCTTATCTCAAAGCAAAGACAGACATTGTTCTCTTCAGGTGCTGACTTTGCTTTTGAGGAATGGTGTTATGAAGTTTTGAATGGCACCTCAAAAAACATGGTGCTATAATATTTTTCTAAATTAATTTAATCTAGGCTTTTCAGCCATTACCAAGCCTTTGAAAAGTCAGTGCTGCCTGGAGTCTGTATTGCCAAAAATTTGGAAATGTTGACTTAGAGGTGGGAAGAAGTAGCCAGAAATTGCTTTTGTAGAATACCCCCTAATTTTGTTTTGAAGAAAGACTAAGTGTAGATGAGGACACTGAGAAAGAGAGATATTTTGGACTGCAGGGCCATCATTATGTAGATAATATTCAGCTTTATTCAGCCATACATCTCTCTTTCCTCCAGCCCAGATGGTGAGATGACTCATCTATTCCACTGGCCAGCAAAACAAGGGAGACAGAAGAGGAGCGGTTATAATCCAGATAAAAATGGATGATATTTCAGAAGCAAGGGGAAAATATTTCTGGGCAATGATGATGGTACATTGCTAGTACTTGTTAATACTTTACATTCCTTTTCAGATTCACAGCTTGAGTCTCATATTGCTTTCAGGATTCCTGACGAGTAGTAGTTCTGACCAGGAATCCTTTTTATCTTTGTCATAGATGTAAGTTGCAAGTATTTTTGAGCATCATTTTACTTTAGTGATTTCTCTTTGTGAAGCCTAAACATCAACCTTCAAATGTGTGACTTTTAAAATTAGTTTCTTTGAAAATCATCTGGCAATTTTATGTGGAGCACATTCTTGTCAAGGATTTGGCTAGGATGAGTGTATAAATTTCTTTACTGAATAACTGTGAAGGAATGGCTACTGGGTACAAAGAACAATGAGGCAGATAATTAAAGGGTTTGAAAGACGAAAACGAATGGAGTAGGATGAAGAAGGTTTGTGTATTCTTGCTTCTATGGTTGTCATTATGAGAGGTTATGCTGAGTCACTGTGTAGGAGTTTTTAGATATGTCATTACTGGGTCAGGAAGATGCCCTGGAGAAGGGCTAGGTTACCCGCTCCAGTATTCTTGGGCTGCCCTGGTGGCTCAGACAGTGAAGAATTTGCCTGCAACGCAGGAGAGCTGGGTTTGAGAGATCCTCTGGAAGAAGTGGCAACTTACTCCAGTATTCTTGCCTGGAGAATCTCCATGGATGGAGGAGCCTGGCGGGCTACAGCCCATGGGGTCACAAAGAGTTGGACACGACTGAGTGACTAAGCACAGTACCGAAAATCATATGTCTTGCCTCCTTCCCGCAAAGATCTGAAGAAATAATTGATCTCTAGGAAATCAGACTTGTCTTTCACTAAAGAGAGAATGGAAACAGCTAGGTAAGCTTTGTTCTTACCTACTGGTGGCGTAAGTATATTTTGAATCTAACCTCCTACTCCATTTGCTCCCAGATCCATTGACCTGAGTCTCCTTAACTGCAGTTGCTATTAGTTCCCCCGATGCTAGAGCAGTTGATAGCGGCCTACGCCTTGTGCCGCTGGCTAAAATCTCTCATCTGCACACTCAGGGACAGTCCTACCAGCTGCGTCTACTTTCCTGTTGTTACCTGGGGAGGGCTATTTACATGCCCCATGCTAGCCAAATGAAACTTGTTCATACCATATACACTCTATTACCATGCCACTACAACCTAGCTGGCTCTGCTATGATTGCTCAGAATCCTTCCCATACCACAGTAGATAGCTCTTATTTTGCTGCCTAACACACATTTCTTCTTCTGGTAATGATGCCTGGAATTGGCATTGGGGAAGAACCTCCTCTCGTTGCACACAATCTTTGTGGGTTCATTAATCAAGGTGTTCATCCCAGTTTTGGCTTAGGAGTGGATACATTACTTATGAAAAGCCAGTCAGAATCTATTTCTCACTGGAATTTCAATCTTGAGCAGCATAAGAATAAAGCATAGTTAGAGCTATTCATCAAGATAGTAGTGTCTATTAAAAAGATTGTCAATCATCCCCTACTTTCTAGATATCCAGAGCTGCTCTGTTTCACATCCATTCCAACACAGAGTTATTCAGCTTCTCTGTAATTCTATGAGCCAAACCTTTATTCACCTAATAAATTCTCTATCTGCTTAAGTTGGAGACAATTTCTATTGCTTGTAAACAAGGAATACTGATGATCTTTGTAAAGGGAAAAATGGTTCCTCAAAGATGTTCACAAGCTAATCACCAGAACCCATGAATATATTCTGCTACACAGCCAGAAAGTGAAGAAGAACTAAAGAGCCTCTTGATGAAAGTGAAAGAGGAGAGTGAAAAAGTTGGCTTAAAGCTCAACATTCAGAAAACTAAGATCATGGCATCCAGTCCCATCACTTCATGGCAAATAGATGGGGAAACAATGGAAACAGTGGCTGACTTTATTCTGCTGGGCTCCAAAATCACTGCACATGGTGACTGCAGCCATGAAACTAAAAGACGCTTACTCCTTGGAAGGAAAGTTATGACCAACCTAGATAGCATATTCAAAAGCAGAGACATTACTTTGCCAACAAAGATCCATCTTGTCAAGGCTATGGTTTTTCCAGTGGTCATGTATGGATGTGAGAATTGCACTATAAAGAAAGCTGAGCACTGAAGAATTGATGCTTTTGAACTGTGGTGTTGGAGAAGACTCTTGAGAGTCCCTTGGACTGCAAGGAGATCCAACCAGTCCATCCTAAAGGAGATCAGTCCTGGGTGCTCATTGGAAGGACTGATGCTGAAGCTGAAACTCCAATACTTTGGCCACCTGATGTGAAGAACTGACTCATTTGAAAAGACCCGGATGCTGGGAAAGATTGAGGGCAGGAGAAGGGGACGACAGAGGATGAGACGGTTGGATGGCATCACCGACTTGATGGACCTGGGTTTGGGTAAACTCCGGGAGTTGGTGATGGACAGGGAGGCCTGGTGTGCTGTGGTTCATGGGGTTGCAAAGAGTTGGACATGACTGAGTGACTGAACTGAACTGAATCACCAGAACCCATGAATATATTCTTCTACACAGCAAGGGGGAATTAGGCTTGCAGATAAAATTAAGATTGCTAATCAGCTGATTTTAAGATGAAGAGACTATTTCAATTGACCCGATGTGATCACACAGCATTAAATGGGGAAGAGGGAAGCAGAAGAATCAGAAAGAGAAGACATCTTGAGAAACACATGATCTGCCATTGCTGGCTTCAGAGATCGAGAGGGACTATAAGCCAATGAATGTGTGCAGCTTCTGGAAGCCAATAGTGAGACATCATGTGCAATACCAACTAGTTCTACAACTGTTCTAAAACAAAGTCTATATTAAAAATGAAATAAGATCAAAAAAATAGGGGGAGAGAGAAGCAAAAAGCATTAGGAAAATGGGGGAAAGACAGAAACAGGCAATTCCCTAAAAAAGTATAAAAATTGCCCATAAAGGTGTGAAAAGTTGCTCAATTTCATTTAAATTATATTGTTGTTGTTGTTCAGTCACTCAGTCGAGTCTGACTCTTTGCGACCCTATGGACTGCAGCACGCCAGGCCTCCCTGTCCATCACCAACTCCTGGAGTTTACCCAAACTCATGTCCATCAAGTCGGTGATGCCATCCAACCATCTCATCCTCTGTCATCCCCTTCTCCTCCCGCCTTCAATCTTTCCCAGCATCAGTGTCTTTTCTAATGAGTCGGTTCTTTGCATCAGGTGGCCAAAGTATTGGAGTTTCAGCTTCAGCATCAGTCCTTCCAATAAATATTTAGAACTGATTTCCTTTAGGATGGACCGGCTTGATCTTCTTGCAGACCAAGGGACTGAGAAACTCAAATTAAAACATTTCTTATTTTGTTTTTGCAGAACATCTTTCTTCTCTTGGAGACAGTGCTCCCTTTTGTGGAAAAGTGTTCTTCCACCCCACTACATCCCTGCAGTTCTAGTTAGCCCAGTCAGAAATAACAACCTGATACATATGAAGCACTCCATTAATGTTAGCTGCTGCTGCTAAGCTGCTTCAGTTGTGTCTGACTCTGTGCGACCCCAAGAGGGCAGCCCACCAGGCTCCCCCATCCCTAGGATTCTCCAGGCAAGAACACTGGAGTGGGTTTCCATTGCCTTCTCCAATGCATGAAAGTGAAAAGTGAAAGTGAAGTTGCTCGGTCGTGTCCGACCCTCAGCGACCCCATGGACTGCAGCCTGCTGGGCCCCTCCATCCATGGGATGTTCCAGGCAAGAGTACTGCAGTGGGTTGATTAATGTCAGCTAGTAAATTGTTATTTGACTTTTGGCAAAATCCATGTTTGAAAAAATTTCCATTCATGGACAGCTTGAAATTGAAACACAGTTCCTTCCTGGGTCTTGGAGATTGGAAGGAGGGTAATCGTGGCCACAGTGGGCATTATGGAAGCAGCAATGCATATATCAGGACCCTCTCCTAGGTCAGGCCCAGAATACACCGTTACGTGGAGGGCACTCTGAGTCTGCTCCTCCTTTCCCACTCAGATGCTCGATATCTACCATACTGGCCACCACAGTGACGATTTTGACTTGGTATTAGTTTGACTTCTAGGCCAGACATCAGGAAAGGCTATTAGCCTCTCTCTCTCTCATACACTTGCACGTGGACACACACACACACATTGTTCACTATAAAATTAAGAGTTATCAAGGTATACATGGAATCTAGAAAGATGGTACTGATGAACTTATTTTCAGAATAGCAGTGAACATGCTTCCCTGGTGGCTTAGACAGTTAAGAATCTGCCTGCAATGCAGGAGACCTGAGTTCAATCCCTGGGTCAGGAAAATCTCCTGGAGAAGGAAATGGCAACCCCAATCCAGTATTCTTGCCTGAAGAATCCCATGGACAGAGGAGCCTGGCGGGCTAGAGTCCCTGGGGTCTCAAAGAACTGAACACAACTCCGCGACTAACAACAGTGGAGATGGAGACAGAGAGAGCAGGCTTACGGACATAGTGGGGGAAGGTGAGAGTGGGCGGATTGAGAGAGTAGAATGGAAGCATGCGTTCCCTGAGTAAAATAGATAGCCAGTGGGAAGTCGCTGTATAACGCAGGGAGCTCAACCCAGCGCTCCGTGATACCCGAGAGGGGTGGGCTGAGGTGGGAGTCGGGAGGGAGACTGGAGAGGGAGGGGACACGTGTATACCCATGGCTGGTTCATGCTGATGTGCGGCAGAAAGCAACATGATGCTGTAAAACAGATTATCCTCCAGTCAAAAGTAAATGAATTTAAAAAAAGAGTTATGCAAGGAGGAACGTCTCACTTGAAGACCTTCTTGTCCCACATTCGCTTATCCCGGGCTCTGAAAAGATGCTCATTTGCAGCATCATCTTTCAGTTGATTGGACCACCCACACAGTGGTGGCTGCTGAAATCCAGCTTGAGATATCACTCATCCCCAATTCTTTTTTCTTAGCAAACTGTGGTTTCTTTGTTTACAGACCTTGGTGTGGTTTCTAGTATTGCAGCCATAGCTTAGTTTAGGATCAAGTATAAAATCCCCAGATAGATCAGCGCTTGCAAGTGGGTTTAGGGAGAGGCCACTGATGATGGTCAGTTCCTCCAAGTCCTGTGACACCGACGAAAGGCAAGCTGCCTAGGAGATCTGCAAGGTGTCCGAATGTAAATTCATGAGCTTAAAATGAAAAGTAACTGTCACAAGAAGTAGAAGACCCACAGTCAGAATGAAGAGTTTTTCCTTCTTGCAATCAAGATTATGTGACTAAAAGTTTACCGACACATAAAGATTTTAATAACAGGAATTACATAAATCAAAGGTCTGTTACTAACAGGGTTGATGTGTCCAAAACTCCATGGATATAGTTTTGCCCTAGGGACGGTATTCAAAACATGATGCCTAAGACCCTCTCTCATTAAGAATCGGTTGAGATGGACATGGCCAATGTTATCCTTGATAACTCTCCTTTGTGTGTGTGGGGAAGGACCCCAAACCACCCTCCATGGCCCTCTGTTTTCTGGGTTTCTTGGCTGAGCTGACAGGTAAGGTTATAAACATCATCTGCACTTTATAGTTCTGAAGACCTAGAAAGTTATCCCTTTTGCAGGAGACCCTGTCCATCAAAATATGGTAATTATACTCATTTTACAGTTTGTCTCATAAAGCAATCCATTTCCTTCATTTCTAAGTTCTTGAGGGCCACCTCTATATATACTTCTCTGTTCACATTACATCTAGCTTCTGACAAGCACAGTATTTTCAATTTGTTGCCATATGGAGAAAAACATGTAAGAAACTGACAGATAATAGTTTAGAAATTTATCTTTATATTATGAAATGCAATAGACAGGTGCGAAAATGTTGAGTTACCAAGTTAAATTAGTTATAAAAGATGTATCCTTAAAATAATCACAGCAGAAGATTTTTCTTAGTCTAAATGGCATTCAGTCCTTTCCGATCATTCATCATGTTTTCTGTAACATAATTGATTTTTAATATTTGATGTGTTCATATCTTATTAACTGTATAATAGCGAGCAGCATCAGATGAGGGTAAATTTGTTTCTAGAATGACTGATTAATGTTAAAACCCTTTTGTGAAGACCATAGTGCATATTTGAATGAAAGATCGAAACATGTTAACAATACCAAAGGAATTACGTTATCAGCTATAAACTGCTCAGATGCTGCCATCTGCACATTATTCTTCTTTCCTTAAACTATTCATATGAGGTAGTGATACATCTCAATTATTTTTCAAATAGGCAAAGTTTAAAAATTATGAAATGTCATTAACTCATTTGCAATTTTATGTTTTGACTATTTGCCAAGTTAACTTCCTTTTTCACGTGGCCCTTATTTTAGAGCATTTTTTAAAGCTCACAATATGCTAGTTGTATGAAACAGCTTGTCTGCTGGAAGGATTCTGGGAAGGAGCCTACTGTTCCAGCTTGGTTTTGGTTCATACGGGCTAATATTCTGACTCTAGATAGGAGGCAGGCAATGCTGAAGTCAAACTAAGCTCTGCATGTGGATAACAGGGCAACTGGGTCTGTATTTAAGCCAGTAACTTCTGCAGTCACTCTCCCCTGGAGCCGTTCTTCAGGATATTTGTCATGGTTTTGGCCCAGCATATTTGAACCAAAGTCCCAAGTTTCACAGAATGTCTGCTTTATGAGGTCTGCCTCACCAAGGTAGAAGACAGAAAATCCAGTCTCTTTAGCAGTGAAGAAATTGGCATACGACCTACGTGCCTTCATCAGCCACTCTGTCGTGTGAAGCTTTGACTGGGAAGTCAACAGCTCAAGGAAGGACGCGCGGGGGGTCCTGCCGGGCTGGCGAGTACAGTGACTAAGATGAATGGCTTTGAGGGCGGCAGCGGTTGCACGGATGAGTTTCTGGACGGAAACTGGCTTCACTCCCATCAGTATTTGAGCTTCTGACACCAGTGTACAGAGAGCGTGCAGCGCTGGGAGAGCCCGTGGCAGCTTCGTGGTGGTTTCTTTAGACCATTCTTGTTGGAAGCTTGGCTGCAGGTGTGGTTCTTGCCTTTACAATTCTGCAGCTTACAAAGTAGTCTTTTAATAAACTCATTTTCTGTTTAATCCTCAGAGTCAGAGTGTAGAGCTACAAGTAAGAACTCTGATCATAATGTGAAACTTCTAGATATAAATCTGGAAATTTCAGGGGCCCTGATGTGAAGGTAAATTTGAAAATAAAGTTATCATGAAAGAAAGGATGGCCGAGTGGTCAAGAGTTAAAAACAGATTTGATGAGTCCCTGGATCCCACCAGGGGCTTCCCTGGTGGCTCAGAGGTTAAAGCGTCTGCCTCCAATGTGGGAGACCCTGGTTCGATTCCTGGGTCGGGAAGATCCCCTGGAGAAGGAAATGGCAACCCACTCCAGTATTCTTGCCTGGAAAATCCCATGGATGGAGAAGCCTGGTAGGCTACAGTCCATGGGGTCGCAAAGAGTCGGACACGACTGAGCGACTTCACTTTCACTTGGATCCCACCTTGCCTGAAGCTAATATGAATACCTACACGTGAAAATTGCTCAGTTGTGTCCAACTCTTTGCAACCCCATGGACTGCAGCCTTCCAGGCTCCACTGTCCTTTGAATTCTCCAGGCAAGAACACTGGAGTGGGTGGCCATTTCCTTCTCCAATGAATACCTATGGAAGTAGATAAATCCTTTTTTTTTTTCTTTTTGCAAAAATCATTTTGGGTTGGATTATTTGTCATTGAAGCTGAATGCATTCTGATTAATACAGGTTCTTGATTAATATGTATATTTGTGGCAGGAGTGTCAAAGAATTTATGGGTGTTTTAAGACAACCACAGTGGTACAGCTCATAGTGACAGAGTTGGGATTCAAATCTAGGAAGTGTGACTCTTATCTACTGTGTCAAAAGGAACCTATTAATCGGAATATGATACATATGCTGCTGTTATTTAGTCACTAAGTCACGTCCGGCTCTTTGTGACCCCATGGACTGTGGCCTCCCAAACTCAACCGTCCATGGACTTCTCCAGGCAAGAAGACTGGAGTGGGTGGCCATGTCCTCCTCCAGGGACCCAGGGATTGAACTCACATTTCCTGCTTTGCAGGCAGATTCTTTACCACCCAAGCCACCAGGGAATCCCATGATACATACATACATGCTCACAATTATAGACATTAAAACGTATATAGGGCCTCCCTGGTGATCCAGTGGCTAAGAATCTGCCTGCCAATGTGGGGCATGTAGGTTCCATCCCTGGTTCAGGAAGAGCCCACATATCGTGGGGCAACTCAGCCTGTGTTCCACGCCTACTGAGCCCCAGCTGGTGCAACTCCTGCAGCCTGTGCATGCAGAGCCTGTGCTCTGCAACAAGAGAAGCTGCCTCATAAGAAGCCCATGCACTACGGCAGAGTAGCCCCTGCTCGCCGCAACTAGGGAAACCCCGCAAGATGTGATGAAGACCCAGTGCAGCCAAAAATAAAACAAAACTGAAAAAAAAATAGACAGCAGTGATTAAAAATTTTTCTTTTTAGCAGCAGAATCTTTTAAACAGAAAAGCTTTTTTTTTTTTTTTTTTTTTAAGTAAAGCATGTGTTTGAAAGCCTGCTAATGATGAAGGTTGGATTCGGGATGGGGTCAGGGTGTGGAGGCCCTCTGTCCACTTGGCCACAGTCCAAACCCTGGAAACCCCTCAGGAACCTCAGGAAAAGCACTGGGGCTCCTCAGAGCACCAGCGTGAAACTGGCTGGTTATACATGTGAGATTCAGGGACATATGAGGGTGTTCAACATGCAGTGTTGGTGAGAAAAGCAAATTAAAACAAGCAACCCCACCTGCATATGAAAAAAATACATAGGAACACACATGAAAATATTCATGGACTGATGGGTTTGAAAGTGGTTTTAATTTTTAAATTTTTATTTATCTGAATTTA
This sequence comes from Bubalus bubalis, assembly GCF_019923935.1. Lineage (NCBI taxonomy): Eukaryota > Metazoa > Chordata > Mammalia > Artiodactyla > Bovidae > Bubalus > Bubalus bubalis. The sequence continues at coordinate 2,078,839 of NC_059165.1, read as the reverse complement.
TTAAGATTATCTTTGTATGGAGGACATCAAGGGTTTTATTTTTTGTTGTTGTTAAGTTCAACATTTCTAAGCTGACTTTCCCTTAAAAAGCCCTGATCTCACTACTTTAAAATTATGTGTTGACAACGTCGGATGCCGAATCAAATTAATTTTTCAAAGTTAACGGAAAACTGAGAGACGTAGTCAGTTTTCTCTATGTCTATGATAACTGAGAAATTACACATTTAGCATATATTTAGCAGCAAGATGATACTCAGAAGTATTTCAATACTGAACTGAACTTAGAATTCTCAGTTCTTCCCTTTCAGTCTATTGAATAGAAATCCCAAAATGGCTTCATAGCTTTTGAACTAGCCAAGGAATATTTCTCCTTTTCAAAAACATGGCCTTTGAATAGACACCTTGGCTTTTAGATGCAAATCGATAATTTACTTGATACAGAGACCTCATCACCTCTCACTTCCTCTCCTAGCAATGCCCTTGGCAATCTCGCTGAGCTGGATGTTCAGGCCTAGTCACTGGATCAGCTCTGGCTCAGTGCAAAATTAGCCTCAGTGTGGCTAGCATCCTTCTAAATAATCTGCATGAAGAAGAGAAATTGTTATTGGTCCTTTATTAGCACCACTATAGATTTTGCCTTTTCGATTAAAAACTGTAATTTTTTAAGTCATTGAAATAGATAGACTGAGAAATTAAAATTCTATTTTGTTATGCCCTCCAATATATGACATCATTTGTACATTTAAAGACAGCTGTCATGAGAAAAATCATGTTTTTTTGGAATTGTAAGGGGTCTTGGAGATCATATGGACTTGTTTTGCTGGTACAGAAACATACTCTGCAAAGGTTGTGACTTGTCAGCGTTACACAGTACAAGTAGGACGTAGAATCCAGCCTTCCTTACCTTGGCAATCATGTCATACTACTTGTTATGAGAGAGCTTCCTAAAAACTTCCAAATGGGCTTGAGACCTCTGGCATTTCCATATGATGGTTTTCTTTTTCTTATGGGAACATGGAATTCACAGGGAATGAAGGCAGTATGAAATGCTATGAAATGCTCTATCTGTTGGTAAATTGTTAATTCTTTCTCATTGCAATAAGAAGAAATTTAACCCAAACAGAGGTAAGACCAAGTTTAACAGACTCCTACAGCAACTCTATGACAGCATTCTAAGATTTAAAGAAGCAATTTCATTTTATATGATTCTCTTACCAGTTCTGTGATATTAGCACAGAGGAGGATGATGGGGTCCAGAGAAACGAAGCAATAGGACTTGGTCATAGTGCTGACTTTGCTCGGGGATCTGCTCCTCAGGCTCCCAACCATTGCTGATGCAGCTAGAGGGACCTTACAGACATGGAGACAATGCGTTACAAAATACAGATTAGACAACAGAGAGGCGAGGCTGGGAGGATCTGAGAGAACAGCACTGAAACATGCACATTGCCATATGTGAAATAGATGGCCAGTGCAAATGTGATGCTGAAGCAAGGCGCCCAAAGCCGGTGCTCCTGGACAACCCAGAGGGGTTGGGTGGGGAGGGAGCGGGGAGTGGGGTTCAGGATGGGGAACACCTATATGCCTGTGGCTGATTCAGGTGGATGTATGGCTAAAGCCATCACAAAATTGTAATTATCCCCCAATTAAAATAAATAAATTAAGTTCTTTAAAAAAGATTAAACAACTGGAAGTGTTCAGTTAAAGACAAAATTCCTGTGACCGGTTTGATTCCTGGATTGGGAAGATCTGCTGGAGAAGGGATAGTCTACCCACTCCAGTATTCTTGGGCTTCCGTTGTGGCTCAGCTGGTAAAGAATCCACCTGCAATGCAGGAGACCTGGGTTCGATCCCTGGGTTGGGAAGATCCCCTGGAGAAGGGAAAGGCTACCCACTCTAGTATTCTGGCCTGGCGAATTCCATGGACCGTATAGACTATGGGGTTGCAAAGAGTCTGACACGGCTGAGCGACTTTCACCTTCACTTCACCTTCACGCAGTCAAAATACTGTCCTCACAGAGGCAGAGATGCTGAGTGGCTTCTTTTCATTTTGGCTTTTGGCCATGAATTTGTAACAAGCAACTGGACTTTGACATGCCCTTATGGTTGATAGACTTAAAAAGCAGTACAATTAACAATGAAGGTCTTCCCCTCTGGTGAAGTATACTTTAAGGTTCTGCTGCAAAATCTTCTATAGCACATGGAGAGAGGCTCATAGACTCTGCCAAGCTGTGACGAGCTCCCCACACATCAAGGCGACCTAAAGCAGGGCACTATGTTGACACTGACCAGCAGATCGAGACACTAGTTTACCGGTTAGAACATTCAAATGGTTTCACTTTTATTCATTCAATTTACTCACGGATCCAGTTCTTATAGGTTCCGTTTAATTTCATTCAGGTTGTATAATTTGCATGGATGATTTAGCAAAATAATTCCTTATTTTCTGTTAAAAATGCCTTTTATAATATTCATCCTTTCAATCAATATTCACAGCAAATATTTATTGTTAGACATTGAGCTGATCACTATTTGCAAATTTTGTCCCTCTTTTATCTGTATTTCTTTCTATATGCTCTTCCCTCCATCTAGAAATATCCTTGCACATGTCCGACTCTTTGGAAACCCCAAGGACTGTAGCCTGCCAGGCTCCTCTGTCTAGCAAGAGGGGATTCTCCAGGCAAGAATACTGTAAGTGGTTTGCCATTTCCTCCTCCAGGGGATCTTCCCGACCCAGGGATTCTTTTTCTTTTCTAGCTAAATCCTCCTTATCCTGCAGACTCAGCTCTTCTGAAAAGGCTTTCTTAGTCCACAAATTACTTTGATGCCAATACTTTCATTTACATCCAAATGGGTATAGACAATCTTCACTGGGGAAGAATACACCATGTGAAAACAGAAGTGGTTTGTAATAGACATGCAAAGGAAGCCATGCCTGCAGGTGAGAACAAAAGAGTAGCCAGAGAGAGAGGAGGAAAACCAGGAAAGACGCCAAAAGACCAGTGTTTCCAGACAGAGGCTACTGAGGCTTGCTCACTGCTGCAGAGAGGACAAGTCAACTAAGAAGTGAAAACCTTGGTTGGTTTGTATTTGTATCTGCTTCAGTGCACATAGTGATACAGTGGTAAAGAATCCACCTGCCAAAGCAGGAGACGTAGGAGACGCGAGTAGGATCCCTGGGTTGGGAAGATCTTCCATAGAAGGAAATGGTAACCCACTCCAGTGTTCTTGCCTGGAGAAACCCATGGACAGAGGAAGCTGGCAGGCTAGAGTCCATGGGGTTGCGAAATAGTCAGACTGATTTTAGCGACTAAATAAAAGAGCAACAATGCATATACAGCACACTGGAATGACATAAAAATCTAGGAACAGTAGTTACCTACAGAGGACAGCAGGCTCTTGGCAGATGAGGAATATGGACAGAAGGTTGACTGTTACATTTTGCATACCTTCTAAAGTTATTGAGTTTTAAATTATGTTAATGTAATACATATTCAATATATTAAATTAACGTCTGCCTCCAATGCAGGAGACCTGGGTTCAATCCCTGGGTTGGGAAGATCCCCCAGAGAAGGAAATGGTAACCCACTCCAGTATTCTTGCCTGGAGAATCCCATGGGCGGAGAAGCCTGGTAGGCTACAGTCCACGGGGTCACAAAGAGTCGGACACGACTGAGCGACTTCACTTACTTACTTAGTTTAATTGTAACTCATTAATGTTCATAACAAATTAGCAAAATATACAAACTTCTAAAATTTTTATGTGAAATTAAAACTGAGTTTAATGGGTCAAATGATCTAATCAACATTTGCATGAAATTTGTACAATAAATCCTTTTTCATTTGCTAATTATACTGTTTTGGAAAATAGAGGATACTTTCCAATCCATTTGAATTAAAAATCAAAATATTCTAAAATTGTATAAGGCATTTTCTTGATTTCACAAAACTTCTGGAATCCTTTAAAGGAAGTGAAGTGCACCAGAAATACAAGATTTATGTATAACTAATGAAGGATAATGGAGAAGACAATGGCACCCCACTCCAGTACTCTTGCCTGGAAAATCCCATGGACAGAGGAGCCTGGTGGGCTGCAGTCCATGGGGTCGCTAAGAGTCAGACACGACTGAGCAACTTCACTTTCGCTTTTCACTTTCATGCATTGGAGAAGGAAATGGCAACCCACTCCAGTGTTCTTGCCTGGAGAATCCCAGGGACGGGGGAGCCTGGTGGGCTGCCGTCTATGGGGTCGCACAGAGTCGGACACGACTGACATGACGCAGCAGCAGCAGCAATGAAGGATAAAATCTTTGTGTTCGTCATGAGGTTTATCTAAGAATGAAGAATGTTTAAAAACACAACTTTCCTTTGGGGAAATGAAATAATGAAAATGACAGAATAATTTCACTTGCCAAAGAATGTTTGTCAAAGTATTAGCATCCAAAATATGCCACCAGATAGGCTAGAACTTTTTTATAAAACGTGAAACACATATAAACAAGGACTCTATCATTATGGGCTTTTAGTGCTGTCTGTAGAGATACTTGTTTAATGTATTGGTTATATATTATAATTTCTGTTATTAAGCTTTCATGTCTCTATGCCATTTGCTGTCATTGCTTCTCTCTTTCTGTATCATACCCCCTGTGTGGGATCGTGGGATGAAATCTAATCTGTCAGACCCTGCGTTCTGGGCTTATTTGTAGCTAAACAAGAGGTTGCTTTTCACTGTTTTTAGCTGAGCAGTCTGAAATAAATTCCAATTTATTTGTAATTCAATTAAAATTAATTAGAATTAAGAAATACCCTGAAGTTAAATAAAAATGATAATACCCATTCTTATAAAAAAATATGTAAAATACTTGTTTATGTATCAAATTTTCTAAAACTTCCAAAAGATTTTTCCAAGAACTTAATTTAAACATTTGTTAACTTTAAAAAAACAAAACGTTCCTCCAATGGTTAAATTTCACATTTTTACCTAAGAGAAATCCTTAGGATGTGTATTATATATCAATTTAGTAAGCTTAAAAGATTATAAAGGGACATACTGCATCCTTAGAGTAGATTTTGAAGACTAGTAGCCATATATATGAGTCCTTTAAGGGAAGAATGGCAATAACCCAACATTTGATTCATTCTCTGTTTTAAGCACAATTATTACTATAACATCATGTGTGTAAAACTCGCTCAGTCGTGTCCGACTCGTTGCGGCCCCATGGACTGCAGCCTGCCAGACTCCTCTGTCCATGGGATTCTCTAGGCAAGAAGACTAGAGTGGATAGCTTTCCCTTCTCCAGGGGATCTTCCCAGGGATCAAACCCAGGTCTCCCTCATTGCAGGCGGATTCTTCACTGTCTGAGCCACCAGAGAAGCCCAATATAACATTATAATTTATACTTTATTAACCACTAGGAGAAAATAAACTGATTTCCATAATTTTTCTTTTTAAGATTAAGTCCCAATCAAATAATTTTTTCCACTATTTATACCGAAAATTTGTTTCTCTGATTAGGACACTTAGGCTAGGTTATCTTGCAGTGGCGAATTAATCCTGAAATCCCATGACTCAACACGACAGAAGTTTACTTCCTGTTCATAATGCAAGAATAATACTATCTACTGTGTTGTGACTCAGGCAGTCCCCATCCTGTGGTTTTGCCATCTCAATAGGTGGCCTTGAGTGCTGTGCCAGAGGCACCTTCCACCCCAGTTACGGGCTGGTGGCCAGCATGGGCTGCATGGCCACAGCTGACCACAGGCAGCTGTAAGATGCTATGTTCTGCCATGTTCAGGAAGAGAGAACCAAATAGACTGGCTGAACACAAAGCATTGCCTTTGCCACAGTTTTAAGTATAAACCCTTTGAAAGTACTTTTTCTAGTACCGAATACTCTTGGAAAAGGAAAAGCTGCATGATTGAAACCAAATTAGAGCCATTCCTCCTCTCTATTCCTTGTGCTTATGATGCAAATGTTTCAACCAAACATGTCCTCATGTATAACTGACGATCCAACCCTGGGATTCGTGAACATCCCTGGTGTCTTATTGCCTTCAAGATTTAATGTCATAATTCGTTTTATTTTAATTGGATATGGGACTGCAGATGTAAGAGTATATCAGTTTTTAGTACTGTCAAGCAGAGAGCATCTCTCATCGTGACTTTAGGGAAGCTTTTAAAAATATTATCATCAAAAATGGTTTGCATACCTCTGATAATAAATATGGCCTTAAAAGTTTTATTGCATTAAGCATTTGATGGAGTTGAGAACCTACATTAACAGAAATGAAATTATATCTAATAAAAATACTCTATAAATGTCACAGAGATAAATGAGGTGTTTTTATAACCCCAAATTCTCTTTCATCTGGGAGCATTTTTAACCTAATATAAGAGCCCAAATTTCCCCAAAGTTTATGGTTTCAGGCTATTTTGAGTTTCACCAGAATGAGTATTTTTTTAAACAAAAGTTTCCCTTCCAAACTTTGAAGTGCAGTCAAAGAATGTTGAAATATTTGCTGTTGGCTTGCTTTATTAATGTGAAGACATCCTGAGTACAGAAGAGAATCAATGGCCATATATCTAGCATACCTAGACTTTTCCTTGCCACACAGGGCACTTGGAACAGACCATATAGCTGTCATTTGAGGTCTGTGGGTTGACCTACTGGGTACAACATGAGGGTTATATATGGTAGCTGGCCTGGCAGGTGTGAGCACTGGTGTAATATTTATGAGTTTCAGCATGGTTCCTGGACCCTTTGTAGTCTCAAATAAGTAACAGGTGAAACTCTGAAAAGTAACTTCTTTGTTGGAAGTGAGGCAAACTTACTTTAGCCAAAATAATAAATAAATAGGAAAACAAAGAAGCAAGGAAATAAAGCTTTAAAAATTTCCATAAAAGAGATTTCTTATCTCACATTGCCATTAACAATGCTGATGGCAAAATCTAACTATAATGAGAAACATGGGGGAAAAGCACATTTTGAATATTTAGCTCCCGTTGACTCAGAAATAGCCGAAAGATAAAGATTTCTGTTTGTAAATTCCTGATGGAAGCCTTAGTTGCCAAGTCATAACTTGGATCACGCAACTAAAAGGAATTTTTACAGAGAAGAGGGAAAAAACTCAGAGAAACTAGCTTTCTTCTGTAAGAAAGTAGTTTTCTTCTTCCTAGTCTCAAAACATGGGCAGAAGACATATTTTTGCAATGTACTAAAATATAATTGTATAATTGGGCTTCCCTTGTAGCTCAGTCAGTAAAGGATCTGCCTGCAGTGCAGGAGACCCGGGTTCGATCCCTGGGTTGGGAAGATTCCCTGGAGTAGGAAATGGCACCCCACTCCAGTATTCTTGCCTGGGAAATCCATGGGCAGAGGATCCTGGTGGGCTATGGTCCAGGGGGCCACAAAGAGCTGAACACGGCTGAGTGACTGATCACACACACACACGCATACATAAGCATGTATCTAAACTGGCAGTTTAGTAAGCATTTTTATTATTTAGCAGTCTTCCAAAACTGTGAATTAAATAACTCTGAGACATTATAAAAACTAAAATACCTCCTTTATCCAGATAAAGCCATTCCATTTGATAATATAGGGTCCTGATAATACGCCTTAGTCAGGGTTGTTCTGTAGACACCCTTGCAGGGAGCAAGCCCCTTTGTGGCTTGAGTGGAGCTCAGGCCCGGCTTTGACATCTGTGGAGTGTTGCACCTGAAGAGAATGACTCTGGCTGATCAATAATGTGGTGAGTAGGATAAGTGCCACGAGACCAGACGTTTTGGAAGGAATGAACTCATCTGTTCACTCTTTCTTTCATCCATTCAAGAATATCTACTGAAAGCCTATTTTGCACAGACTTGGGTATAAGTAAGACCTAATTCTTGCCTTTCAGATGGTTACAACTTAGAAGGACGAAAAGTGACCAATGCAAAGCAAAGGGGGCAAGCAATCTGAAGGAATGAGCGAAGTTAGGATTCACAGTGAGAAAGGTAAGTTTCAAGAATTCAAGCAAGGATGGTGAGGTGGAGAGGGTTTTGTAGCCAAGGAGCCCCCTCAGGAGAGGTTCTGAGAGCTGATCTGTCATGACTCTTTGAGTGAAGTTTTCACCCCAGCACACCTGGCCACTTCCAACTTTATCCTCCGTTGTACCAGGGGCAATAGACAACTTTAATTTTGTTGCTTTATTTTTCCCCTTGAAGCTCTGTCTTATTCATCTTCGCGTCGGCATCACCCAGTGCAGTATGTTTGGGATTTGGATTGCAGATTATTTCATCTACAATCTAAACTGACATGGAACTAGAGGTTGCTTGCACTTTGAGGGTATGTCAGCTATGAAAGCAGTTGAAATAATTAGGCTGCCTCCACAGAGATTAATGGTAACTAGGGTACATTTTCTTCTACCCCATAGTACGTGGCACAGTGCTCTCTCTGTAAGGGTATAACTTTTGTTAAATACGCACACAGTTACTCGCTATTTAGACCTGCTAAGCCCAGTACCTGCACTTACTTTACTTGGCAGCTGCTGGTTGCTCTTCAAAGTAATGCGAAGGATGTGAAAAAAGAGCGGCAGGAAACACACCACTGGCTCTTACGCACATACAGAAGTGCTCAGTCTTTTTCATAATGAACATGGAAAGAAAACCATGTTGAGATGTCAATTTCCCTCCAATCGTTGGCAAACGCTGGGAAACTTATTAACACTACTTTTAAGTACATGCGAGTATAAAACTAGTACAAACTAGAACAGCAGTTTCTGGAAGGCAGTTTGACAATATCAGAATTACAAATATATGTACCCTTAAAGCAATTCTATTTCTAAGGACATTAGTATCAGTATTCTCATATGTGGAAAAAGATGCATCAGCAAACGATGAGTCAGTTATTCAATACATTAGTGTCTGTAAGAGGAAAACATTGGAAACAACCTAAGTATGTAATCAGCAGGTGTCTGGTTCAGTAAATAATGGCATAAGGTACGATGAAATGTTATTTTTTTTATTGGTGGAATAATTACCAAGATATGCTACAGGGAGATAAGAAAGGTATAGAACAATGTTGTAATTATGCTGTTCTGTATGTAAAATAAGGGGAAAATAATATGTCTGATACTTGTATATGCAGAGGATATCTCTGGACGATGACGGAAGGAAGTAGTAACGTTGATTGCCCTTGAGGCGGGGAGCTGGGTGGCTGAGAGGCAGGAGTGGGAAAGACAGTTTTCACTGCGTGTTCTTTCACATTTTTTAAATGTCGAATCTCATGACTACGTGGCCTACACACAAGTAAATCACAATAAACAGGAGGCTGCCGTCCTGGCCGGGGTGCGGTCGCCATGGTCGCCTGCTGCAGATGTCACATCGCTGTGGTCACCGACAGTGACCTTGGCTGGTCCTTTCCAACAGCTCTTTTTAGGTCAGGGTTTTTAAAACTGTTAGTTGGAAAGTGGGCTATGAGATCAATTTAGCGGGCCCAACTAGCACTCAACAATAGAAAAAGAAATAGAATGTAGAATGACAGAATAAAAAATTTCAGACTTCATAAGCAGCAGCGAAGTAAGTCCTATTTTGTGATCTTTGTTTTTTTTTTTATCTGTATACGTGTTTGTGTGAGTCTGTGTTCTGTATATGTGGTCTGATATAACATACCTTTCTTCCTCTGTTCAAAAATGTTACAAAGCCACCATCCTCAGAAGTGACCTTTTTGTAGCTAGTTTAGAGTTCCAGTTCTTCCTGAGCAACCATTATGCTGGCAGAGAAGCCCTGGTGGGGCGGGGTCTCGGGCCGCGGGTGTGGGCTCCATAGCCCCCAGGCTGGCCCCTCTGTCCGAGTCTCCATCACTGCTGTGCACAGGCCTGTCCACGCAGGCGCCAGGCTGTGTGTCTGCTCACACGTAAGCACATCTGCTTCCTTTAGCAGAGCACACCCCACCTCACGAAACGCCGAGCCATCAGCAGGGCTGTTTGGAGTCTACACGGGGTAACTGGGACCGAGAGCCAACCTGGAGTTCTTCGTGGAACCTGGAATGGTGACCCTGAAACAACTTCCCATCTCAGAGTGACCCCAGTGCCGCTGCACTCAGCAAGGCGCTTCTCTTCACCTCTGCTCACTCCGGGCTGGTTTCCTTCAAGTTCATGCCCAGTACTACTTCTTCCAAGGGATGTTCTGAATCCCCTCAGTCTAAAGCAGTTTCTCATGTAGCTGCCATGCTCTCTTGATGGCAAGTGAATGAAACAGTGGTGTTAAAGAGGGGAAATTAGCTTAACTAACTGAGAAGTTTAAGAACAGGTTAGGTGCGCAGGCTAAAAAGATACCATCAGGACTCAGTCTCTCAGTCGCTATCCCTTCCACGCCCTGCTTTCCTCTGTTTTTGCTTAATTCTTAAATAGACCCTGCTTTCATGGTAGTGAAATGTCTTTTAGGAGATTAATGGTTTTATCCAACAAGTTGAATTCCAAAAGGAAGAGAAGTCCATTTTTTTTCATGACCCCCCCATGTGTTGCAGAGATGTGGGTTCGATCCCTGGATCAGGAAGATCCCCTGAAGAAGGAAATGACAACCCACTCCATATTCTTGCCTGGAAAATCGCATGGACGGAGGAGCCTGGTGAGCTACAGTCCATGGGGTCGCAAAGAGTCGGACACGACTGAGTGACCTAGCACACGCACACACACACGCACACACACACACACGCGCGCACCCCCCAGGAGTTCCAAGAGTGTGTCTCACTGGCCTAACTTGAGCCATGTGCCCAACACTAAGTTAGTTGTTGCAGCTATGAGATTAGAACCCACTGATTGGCCAATCGAAGATCACTACTCAGCCCTGGAGACCAGCCAGCCCAGTTGTGGAGAGCAGCTACACAGAGTTTGGAAAAAGGATGGTTCCTCAAATATATGTCACACTTGCTGGAGAAGACTGACAAGACAGGCAGAAACAATCCATGTCCTTGTCAAACTGGAATCTGTGCAGTGAGAACCCAGCTTCCTAAGCATGCTTTTCTGTGTTAATACCTTTCCTATGTGAGAACGAATCATTTAAGATAAAAACGTCAGGGAGGTGAGATTAACATTTCAGTTATTATTGAGCTGAATAAGTTATCTCATTCAATTGTTTTTCATATTTCAGGTTTTTCCATGAAGTGTTTTCCCTTAGGATTCTATTTAGATTCCCCCACTGACCAATCTCTATGAAGAACTGAATAATTCATCAGTTTATAAAATCTATACCAATTATAAAAATATTGAATTTATTGGTTTTTTTCCCCCTGTTAATTCTGTTCAAATATTTTAATCACAATTGAAATTTAAAATTTATAAAAGAAGACCAAAGCTCATTTTGAGGAGCATATATCTCACTTCTGCTTTTGCTCATTCCTTCTCAGGAAACAGAAAATGTTTCTAAAGAGAAACATCTTAACACATCTGGTGTAATTTTCTAGATATCCAGTTTAAGCCAAAAAAAAAAGTGGTATCATCTGTTTTTTCTTTTATACGTTTTGAAACATGAGTCTCTGAAAGCTACTTCCTAACATATGTCAATTTAACATCTGCCAGTTCCTAATTGATCACCAGAAACAGCCGCATTGGCAGCCCCTGCGATGGTGCCAAGGCGCTTCCATTAGAACCGTCTTCGCTTTGGAGTTGTCAGCAGTATCTTTCCTCCAGGGGAAGCCTATTTCGTTAACTTGAAGGAGACATGTGAATTGGAAGCACAGAGCAGGAGGAATAACTAGCGTGATGCATTATAGTTATGTGGGGGCACAGCAGAGAAAGGTTTCAAAAAGAAGTACTAGATGAGAAAGTCCATGTCATAGGTTATGGATTAAACAGCCTCTGGCAAAGCATGCTGCACTATGCCACATCTTAATTTCTCCTTGTTATTCAACATCAAGAGGGTTTGTGAGCGGAATTAAGACGTGTTAACCATATCTAATGGTACCCAACCATGTCCAAAACTTCTCTTACATTTTTTCTCCTTTTTAATCCTTTGATGGAATTTAACGTGCATCAGTGAGCTTCCATTTCTGTCTGGGAATTCATAATAGAAAGATATTTTGACATTTGTTTTGAAAGAGGGAGCCTAAGGGTCAGTCCTGGGAGAGATCAGTATTTTTACCTGCTCCAAGACAGTCTGGAGCTGAATCTCGCAGTTCAGCAATGTCCAGACCTAGCAACTCAGGGGCCTCCAAGTGAGTACTATCATTGTTCTCCTTAGTACACGTTCCCCAGCCTCATAACGTTACTGCACTTTGCTTCACTGGACTTGAAAGGAGAGGTGCCCTGTGGGCTCGTCAAGTTCAAGGCTGTCGGTGTTTCATTACTGCTATATTCTAAAGGTCAGAGTCAGTGCTTACACAGTGCGTGTAGAATGAATGGATCAATCCCGTCCTGAAATTCTGAGACCCAACACTTTCTTCTAGAGTCTTCAAATTCAGGCATCTTGGATAGTCTTACATAAATCATAACACCATAACGTTGACTTTGATAAAGAAGAAATAAGTTCCAAGGCTTGGACTTCCACAGGAAAACTTCGATGAGACATTCTCTCTAAATACATTTGGGAGCTCACATGTAATCCCCACCAAATACCACTTACAGTAGAGGCCACTCAAAAACATTTCAGTAAACATACTGGTTTTGAATAGAAGTGTTGGGGTTGTCGAAAGAGAAGGAGCTTTGGTGACTGATGGAGTTGAAATTCTGGATTCACTCCTTACAAAGTTATTTAACCTAGATTTCCCCATCTTCAAAATGGGCAGAACAACACTACCACGCAAGGCTGTTGTAATAAACTGAGCACAATAATAGAAACATGCTTAGTCAAGTGCATGGTATTTGTGGTAACTCGCAGACAGCTTATTAAAAATCAAAGTCATCATTTTGTTGACAAAGGTCCGTCCAGTCAAGGCTATGGTTTTTCCAGCAGTCATGTATGGATGTCAGAGATGGACTATAAAGAAGGCTGAGTGCCGAAGAATTGATGCTTTTGAACTGTGGTGTTGGAGAAGACTCTTGAGAGTCCCTTGGACTGCAAGGAGATCCAACCAGTCCATCCTAATGGAAATCAGTCTTGGGTGTTCATTGGAAGGACTGATGCTGAAGCTGAAACTCCAATACTTTGGTCACCTGATGCAAAGAACTGACTCACTGGAAAAGAAATGCCATGAGTTATGTCTTTAAAACTTTTTGATGCATGAAAAGATTAAACATAAATAATCCTAATTTCAACTTCAGAGTCTATTTACTGAAATCTTTTTAAAATAGTTGCCATAATCCTCCCTAACGAAATGGATGGAGTGCAAAAGGAATGAGTTGATAAAAGTTATGTATTCAAAATTATTTAACAGTGTGACCTAAAAGTAAGTGTAAAATTGTACTTCTACCAAGCTAGTAGGTTCATGCTTTTCCAGCAATAGTTTATCTCCAAATTTACTGATTAAAGTGACAATTTGCTTAGGAGTTTACCTACTTTTAGAGAAAAGAGAGGTCTTCATATGCTACATTGTAAGACTAAATAAAGTGTTTAAATGCAATCTACATATAGCATAATTCTAGCCAACACTTTAAATAGATATATCACTTGTTTATAGATAATATATATTGCTTTCCCTGAAATAAAAGAATTCTCCCTTGAGACTTATTTTGGGGATTACACATTCTCATAAAAATGACCTCTTCAGAACACTGATTAGACTTACAAAGTATAGCACAGGAAATTATATTCAACTAAACTTTAATGAAAAAGGACAAAAAATATATAACTAAATCATTTTTCTGTATACCTGAAACTAATACAATATTGTAAATCAACTCTACCTCAATAAATAATTTAATAAGACAACAATAATTTATTATTACTTTATGAATGGCTCTCAATCTGCAACACGGGTAAGACCTAAGAGTGTCAGCTTTTCCCTGCTCCACCTGGTGTCAACTGGCGTAGCTCAAGGCAGTCCAGTCATGCTGAACATTCCATCACACTGCTCACGCTGGCTGGCGGCTGAAAGCTTAGCTGGGTTGTTGGTTGTTGCGGGGGGGCAGGGGGTTGCCTTGTTCCTCTCCACGTGAATCTCTTTGCAGGGTTTCTTGGGTTTCATCACAGCCCAGACACTGAGTACCAAAAAGGATTGTTCCAAGAAACCCAGGAGGAAACTGCAAGACTTTTTATGAGCTGGCCTCACGAGTCTGAGTAAGACACCTCTGCCACATTGATCAAGCAAGGCACTAAGACTTTTGAGATTCAAGGAGAGGACGGAGTCTCTTAATGGAAGGAGTAACAAAGATTTTGAAGGTATTTTTAATCTACCACGTCCTGTCTCTATCCAAGTTCTGCTGAATCTATTCTGAAGTGTGTTAGTCACTCAGTCGTGTCCTACTCTGTGCAACCCCTTGGACTGTAGCCCACCAGGCTCCTCTGTCCATGGGCTTCTCCAGGCAAGAATACTGGAGTGGGGTGCCATCTCCTTCTCCAGGGGATCTTCCCGACCCAGAGTCAAACCTGAGTCTCTTACATCTCCTGCATTGGCAGGCGGGTTCTTTACCACTCGCACCACCTGGGAAGCCCTTTAGGACTATGACCCTCAGTAACGATGCCAATCTTATGAGGGAGAGGGATCTGTGTTAGCACAGAGCCTTATATGGAAAGGTTTCCAGGAACGCATTGTGGACAGGAACAGGGACAGTCTGTACTGTTCCAGGAAGAGAAAACAATACAACTACACATTTGAGGGAACATCAAAAAGCACCCTGCACCCAAGCACTGCATAAGGGCACAAGAGAAGGGAAGGTTCTAATAGAACTTGGAGAAGAGCGCTAAATGGAATTTGACATATTGCTCCCTAAGTTCCCTTTCTTTATGTCTCTAGACCAAGACCAAGTGAAGTCGTTCAGACGTGTCCGACTCTTTGTGACCCCATGGACTGTAGCATACCACGCTCCTCCATCCATGGGATTTTCCAGGCAAGAGTACTGGAGTGGGTTGCCATTTCCTTCTCCAGAGGACCTTCCCAACCCAGGGATCGAACCCAGGTCTCCTGCATTGTAGGCAGATGCTTTACTGTCTGAGCCACAAGGGAAGTCTTCTAGAGGGGGCTAATTGTTTTCCTCAATCCTGTGACAGAAAGAATTGGAGAGGACAGGAAGGGCAAGAACAATTTGAGTCTTGATTTTCAATAAATGATTACTGAACTTCATCAAGACCAATCAAAGGAGATTGATCAAGAGGGCAGAGTAGGACATGGAACTCAGCTCAAAAATAGATCTACCTCTGGAACAATTCTCACTGAAATCTAAACTGGAAACTGGCTGAAAGGCTCCTGTACAAACAAGGCTGTAAGAAAGATCCCAAAGGGTGGGGAGGGAAGAGAGGTGACCCCGTCAGGACGTCTGCCCCAGGAGGGGACTTAGAAGGAAGGTGAAATAACACAGCAGGAGATCCAGCCCAGAGAGGGAGTGATTTGAGCCAAATAGTGGGCCCATAATTCCTGGGGTTTCACTGAGGGAAGATGAGTATTTGGAACCCTCCCCTCGGTATTTGGGTATTTGGTATCTGACTTGCCTCTGAGGCAGGGCATACAGGGCAGACTGTGGACTGCTTCAGGGGCTGCCGGCGTCCTGTGCCAGCCCCAGCGCGTGCCCCTCCTAAGCTGGGAAAGTGCTCCAGCCCTGCCTACTTCACATCACAGCTCAGCACTGGGCTGAGGGCTACAGCATCTGCAGGGGAGCTTGGCCAGGGGACGCGGAGGTGGCTGAGACCTGGGGAGGCATCGACGGGGTGGGGCAGCCACTGCTGGAGCTGATGCAGCGAGGGCAGACGGCTGCCCTCTCTGCAGGCAGTCCACACCACGTACACGCTGGGAGCCCGTGCGGGGCCCTGTCCCTCAGCGCAGGGGCGGCAGAGACAAGCTGAGGAAGTCATCCTTTGTGAGCAGCAGAGGAGAGCCCAGCCTCACGCCGTGTGTGAGCAGGGCGGGGGCAGCCACCGCTGGCACTTGCACGAGTGAAACGCTGGGGCCAGCCTGCACCTCTGTCTGCTGTTGGCCCACGGCAGCCCTCACCCCTTAATCAGCCAAGGGCAGTACACACCCTTCTCGCTCCAATAACACTTCCTCAGGGGCAAGGACGCTGCTGCTGGGGGAGGGGAGAGCATGCATTCGCAAGTGTTGGGGGAGTGTGTCATTTCCTCCGTTCTGTCTCATCACAACAAAAATTTGAAGCGATGGACCAGTGTTACAGCTCAGTTTTATTTCAAAAATAAAGGAAAACACATCCTTGAGGTTTGAGGGCATGCTGACCCAAAAGATGCAAAGAGAAGAAAAGAGGCCCCGGCCCAATCTTGGCTCCTCTTTTTAGGTTTCCCCGCCCCGGGCCTGCCCTGTGTAAACTGGGCTAGCCAGGAGTGCTGTTTGTTCTACCTGAAGTCCTCACTCTGGTCCTTTGGAACTTCCCTTGTTCTATTTTTGCAGGCTTTTCCTTTCCTTAACTTTTAGCCACTGCCATTTTGGACTCCTTTTTCCTATTCTAACTACTGAACAAAAGGAACAGAGCTGGGCCGAACCTGACCCTCAGAGATTCTGTTCCATCAAGTTGGGATCAGACCCTACCCCCGGTGTAGCAGTCATGGCCACCGAGCAGTGGACAAACCCTGATCCACACTTGGCTTCAGCCCCAGCCCATCGCCAGCCTCGCCTCCTACCAAGATGGCAGATGCCAGTAACCCTGACCAAAGATATGACTTATTTTCAAGTCAAGTCCAGGTCTCCCACCAAAGGCACTGGGGAGTGAGAAGGGTACAAGGGTACTCCCACATAAAGAGACGCCCTCAAGACTGCAACAGGTAACTGTTTTACCTAAATTCGGAAAGACAGAGAAAGTTAAGCAAAATGAGAAGATGCAGGAACTGATCTCAATGAAAGCTCAACAGAAAACTCCTGAAAAAACTGAATAATGAAACAGAAATATGCAGTTTACTACATAAAGAATTCAAAGCATTAGTCATAAGGATGCTAAATAAATTACAGGAGAGATAGGTGAACAGAGTGAGAATGTTATCAGGGAACGAGAGATATAAAGAACTAGCTTCAGAACTAAAGACAAAAGAAGCAGTCAGAGCTAAAGAATACAATAAATAAATAAAAGTACATGCTGAAATAAGAACAAACTAGAAGGTATTAACAGCTGACTAAGGCTTCCCCAATGGCTCAGCAGGTAAAGAGCCTGCCTGCAACACAGGAGACACAGAAGACGCGGGCTCGATCCCTGGGTGGAAAAGATCCCGTAGAGAAGGAAAGGGCAACCCGCTCCAGTATTCTTGCCTGAAAAATCCCATGGACAGAGGAGCCCGGTGGGCTATAGTCCAAAGTCCTGTGAAGCGTCAGATATGACTAAGAATGCAGGCAGGGCAAGTGATACAGAAGAATGCATGTGATCTGGAAGACAGAATAATGAAAATCGCTGAATCAGAATAGCAAAAGAAAAACAAATTAAAAAATAGTTACATTCAAAGCAATCTATGGGATAATAGCAAACACATAAATCTTTGCATTATAGAAATCCCAGAAGAAGAGAGGGAGAAGATTATCCAACATGCATTTGCCGAACTATGGCTAAAACTCCCCAAGTCCGAAGAATCACACACACACACACACACAGACACAGACACACACAGACACACACACAGACACATACACACACACACACACACAGACACACACACACACAGATGTATATACATATATATATAAAAACCTACCTGGCTCCTGTATCCATGGAATTCTCCAAGAATACCAAGTTGGTAGCCATTCCCTTCTCCAGAGGATCTTCCTGACCCAGCGATCAAACCTGGGTCTCGTGCACTGCAGGCAAATGCTTTACCATCTGAACCACCAAGGAAGCCTGTAAAGATATATACACTTATATATAGATAAAGATATATACACTTATATATAGATAAAGATATATCTCCAGGTACAAGAAGCACAGAGGATCCCAAATAAGGTGAACACAAACAGACCCACAGCAAGATACGTTACAGTTAAAATGACAAGAGTTAAAGAGAATTCTAAACGCAGCAAGAGAAAAACAAAAAGTCATATACAAGGGACCTCCCATAAGGCTATCAGCTAATTTTTCTGCAGAAACTTTGCAAGAGTAAAGGGACTGTCATGACGTATTCAAAGTGCTAACGGGAAGAACATACAGTTCAGGATACTCTACTCAGCAGGATTATCACTGAGAACTGAAAGATGATTCAGAACTTCTCAAGCAAGCAAAAACTATAAGAGGTCATCGATACTAAACCTACCCTAAAAGAAATGGTAACGGGTCTTTTATAAGTGGAAAAGAAAAGGCTATAACAAGAAGGAAAAATCTATAGGAAAGTGAAAATTCCACCAGGAAAAGCAAATAAATAGTAAAGGCTACGCTCAATCACTAAAATGAGCTAGTATGAAAATTAAAATGCAAAAATTGTAGCAGCAACTATAACTACGATAAACAGCGAAGGGATAAACGTGAAGATGTAAAATGTCACGTCAAAAACACAAAATGTGGGGATGGGAGTAAAAAATGTACATCTTTCAGAATGTGCTTGAACTTAAATGAAAAAGAAAGGGTATGAGAAAATATTTGAGGAGATTACAGTTGAAACCGTCTCTAACATGGGAAAGGAAATAGCCACCCAAGTCCAGGAAGCCCAGAGAGTCCCATACAGGATAAACCCAAAAAGAAACATGCCAAGACACACATTAATCAAACTAACAAATATTAAACACAAGGAAAAAAATATTAAAAGCAGCAAAGGAAAAGCAACAAATAACACACAAAGGACTCCCCATTAGGTTAACCGCTGATCTTTCAGCAGAAGCTCTGCAGGCCAGAAGGCAGGGGCAGGATATACTGAAAGTGATGAAAGGAAAAAACTTATAACCAAGATTACTCTATACAGCAAGGATGTCATTCAGATTTGACAGAGAAATCAAAAGCTTCACAGATAAGCAAAAGTTAAGAGAATTCAGCACCACCAAACCAGCTCTACAACAAATGTTAAAGGAACTTCTCTAGACAGGAAACACGAGAGAAAGAAAAGACCTACAAAAAAACCCCCAAATCAAAAAGCAAATGGTAGTAAGATCGTGTTGTCATTGTTCAGTCACTGTAAGTCATGTCTGACTCTTTACAGCACCATGAGCTGCAGCACAGCAGGCTTCCCTGTCCTTCACTATCTCCCTGAGTTTGCTCAAACTCATGCCATCCAACCATCTCATCTTCTGCTGCCCCCTTCTTTGCCTACCCTCAATCTTTCCCAGCATCAGGGTCTTTTTCAATGAGTTGGCTCTTCACATCAGGTGGCCAAAGTATTGGAGTTTCAGCTTCAGCATCAGTCCTTCCAATGAATATTCAGGGCTGATTTCCTTTAGGATGGGCTGGTTGGATCTCCTTGCAGTCCAAGGGACTCTCAAGAGTCTTCTCCAACACCACAGTTCAAAAGCATCAATTCTTCGGCGCTCAGCTTTCTTTATAGTCCAACTCTCACATCTATACACGACAACTGGAAAAACCATAGCTTTGACTGGATTGACTTTTGTCGGCAAAGTAATGTCTCTGCTTTTTAATGTGCTGTCTAGGTTTATCATATCTTTTCTCCCAAGGAGCAAGCATCTTTGAATTTCATGGCTACAATCACCATCTGTAGTGATTTTGGAGCCCAAGAATAGAAATTCTATCACTGTTTCCACTGTTTCCCCATCTATTTGATATGAAGTCATGGGATCGGATGCCATGATCTTAGTTTTTTGTATGTTGAGTTTTAAACCAGGTTTTTCCCTCTCCTCTTTCACCTTCATCAAGAGGCTCTTTAGTTCCTCTCCACTTTCTGCCATTAGAGTGGTATCATCTGCATATCGGAGGTTGTTGATCCTTCAGTTCAGTTCAGTCGCTCAGTCGTGTCCAACTCTTTGTGACCCCATGAATGGCAGTATGCCAGGCCTCCCTGTCCAACACCAACTCCCAGAGTTCACTCAAACTCATGTCCATCGAGTCGGTGATGCCATCCAGCCATCTCATCCTCTGTCGTCCCCTTCTCCTCCTGCCCCCAATCCCTCCCAGCATCAGAGTCTTTTCCAATGAGTCAGCTCTTCACATGAGGTGGCCAAAGTACTGGGGTTTCAGCTTTAGCATCAGTCCTTCCAATGAACACCCAGGACTGATCTCCTTTAGGATGGACTGGTTGGACCGCCTTGCAGTCCAAGGGAACCATGCCTTGACTAGACAGACCTTTGTCAGCAAAGTAATGTCTCTGCTTTTTAATGTGCTGTCTAGGTTTGTCATATCTTTTCTTCCAAGGAGTAAGCATCTTTTAATTTCATGGCTGCAATCAGCATCTGCAGTGATTTTGGAACCCCGAAAAATAAAGTCTGACATATCAATAATTACCTTTAAATGTAAGTTATTAAATGCTCCAACCAAAAAATGCAGACTGGCTGAATGTATACAAAAACAAGACCTCTATATATGCTGTCTACCAAAGACCCACTTCAGACCTAGGGACACATACTGACTGAAAGTGAGGAGCTGGAAAAAGTTATTCCACACAAATGGAAATTAGGAAGCAGGAGTAGCAACACTCATATCGGATGAAACAGACTTAATAAAGACCATCACAAAAGACTAGGAAGAACACTACCTAGCAATCAAGAGATCAATCCAAGAAGAAGATATAAATATAAATATATATGAACCCAACATAGAAGGACCTCAATACATAAGGCAAATGCTAACAACTGTAAAAGGGGAAACTGAGAGCAACGCAGTAATAGTGGGAGACTTTAATACTTCCACTGACACCAATGAACGGATCATCCAGACAGAAAATTAATGAGGAAACACAAGCTTTAAATGACACACTGGAGGAAGCAGACCTAATTGATATCTCTAGGACATTCCATCCAGAAACACTTTATTTTCTTAAGTGCACAAGGAACATTCTCAGGATAGATCACATTTTGGGTCATAAATCAAGCCTTGGTAAATTTAAGAAAATTGAAGTTGTACCAAGCAGTTTTTCTGACTATAAAGCTGTAAGATTAGATATCAATTATAGGGGGGAAAAACTATAAAAAACACAAACACCTGGAGGGTAACAATACATTTCTAAATAGCCAAGAGGCCACTGAAGAAATCAAAGAGGAATTCACAAAGTGCCTGGAAACCAATGACAATGAGGAGACATAGCTCGAAGCCTGCGGGACGCAGAGGATCGCGCCTGGCGTGCGTTGCTGCACGACAGAAACCCACACAGCCTTGTGAAGCAATTTTCCACCAATTGAAAACTTTTGAAAAATGCCTTTTGCAAATTAATTTTGTTTGGTGAAGACTGATGACAATGCGAGAGAAGTAGCTCTTGCCATCTGATCCAAGTTCCTGAAGAATTGTGGTTAAAATTTTTTTCTACTTACTCAGTGTATAATTTAATATGATTATTTGTAAATGGGGTTCAAAATTTACTACATTACAATGGCAGGTAGTGTGTGAAAGAGAATGAAGCGTGAGATGGAGGAGTCTGGTCAGCAGAACTGTATCTTTCTTGTACAAAGGATACAATTATAATTTCTTTATCTTGGCTCTTTTTTTGATTGGGCTAAAGTAGGTGCAAGATGAGTGGCTCTGATAACCAAGCAGATAACAGAAAATATGCTGGGGAAAAAGCTTCCAGTGATATTTCAGGGCTCTGGAAACAAAATTTTAATAGGTTGCATGCCTCTAGAGATAGAAAGATATGTTACGGCCTCTCAAAAAGGAAGACCAAAATGAAAGAAAATTCTAATTCTTGTGAGAAAATGCTGGAAGTAATCATTAAAAATCAAAAAACAAATAAGGACTTTCCTGAAGGTCCAGTGATTAAGAATGTGGACTTTCACTGCAGGGGCATGGGTTTGATCCCGCCCCCAAACCGCCCCCCATCAGGGGGCTTAGAGTGCTCATACTGCATCACTACCACCCCAAAAATAAGCTGGCATTGAAAAGCAACTCTAACTGTAAGACAGCTGAACTGGCATGTCAGAATCCTCTTATTCCCTTAAAAATAAAACTTGAATGTTGAAGGAAAATGCTTTCTTTATGTTATGATATATTTTAAATATATAAGTGAATAATACCCATGTATTTGTTACCCATCTTATCAAATCTCAACATTTTCCCTATTTGTTTTAAATTTTTTTTATAAATGGAATGAAACAGTTGACATTTCTTGTGTCTCCCTTTCCACCCTCCCCAGAAATAACATGATCATGAGCTTAATATTTATTGCTCTGAATTTCTTTATAGTTTTATAAATAAATAACTATCCACAAACAGCTGCTTGTTTGTCACATTGCTAAATTCATGTAAACTGTTAAACAATGTAACACAATAAAAACCACACTTATTTATCCATTCACCTGCAAATAGTATGTTTAGTTTTTTCCAAATTTTTGTTTTTATGAAATATGTTGCTTTTATAATATTCATTTTGAAGTGAAATTGCTGGGTAGTAGAAGATGAGAATCTTGACATTTACTTGATATTCACAAGTTGTCCTAGATAATAATGACCAAGTCACATCCTACTAGGATGTAAACTGAATACATAGGAGGCACAGTTTCTACACATTATCACAAAGCTAACAGCTTTTTAAACTTTCACCAGTTTGACAAGTGACTTTCTGTAGTTTTAATTGCATTTCCTTAACAACAGTGACCCAGGTTTGATCCCCGGGTTGGAGAGATCCCCTGGATAAGGTAATGACAACCCACTCTAGCATTTTGTCTGAGAAATCCTATGGACAGAAGAGCCTGGCAGGCTACAGTCCATGGAGTCGCAAGAGTTGGACACAACTTAGCAACGAAACCACAATAACAGTGAATTTAAACATCTTTTCCTAAGTTAATTGGCCACTCAGGTTTCCTACTCTGTAAATTGTCATACTTACATCAGTTCAGTTCACTTCAGTCGCTCAGTCGTGTCCAACTCTTTGCGACCCCATGAATCACAGCACGCCAGGCCTCCCTGTCCATCACCAACTCCTGGAGTTCACCCAGACTCATGTCCATCGAGTCAGTGATGCCATCCAGCCATCTCATCCTCTGTCGTCCCCTTCTCCTCCTGCCCCCAATCCCTCCCAGCATCAGAGTCTTTTCCAATGAGTCAACTCTTTGAATGAGGTGGCCAAAGTACTGGAGTTTCAGCTTCAGCATCAGTCCTTCCAAAGAAATCCCAGGGCTGATCTCCTTCAGAATGGACTGGTTGGATCTCCTTGCAGTCCAAGGGACTCTCAAGAGTCTTCTCCAACACCACAGTTCAAAAGCATCAATTCTTCGGCGCTCAGCCTTCTTCATAGTCCAACTCTCACATCCATACATGACCACAGGAAAAACCATAGTCTTGACTAGACGGACCTTTGTTGGCAAAATAATGTCTCTGCTTTTGAATATGTTATCTAGGTTGGTCATAACTTTCCTTCCAAGGAGTAAGCGTCTTTTAATTTCATGGCTGCAGTCACCATCTGTAGTGATTTTGGAGCCCAGAAAAATAAAGTCTGACACTGTTTCCACTGTTTCCCCATCTATTTCCCATGAAGTGATGGGACCGGATGCCATGATCTTTGTTTTCTGAATGTTGAGCTTTAAGCCAACTTTTTCACTCTCCACTTTCACTTTCATCAAGAGGCTTTTTAGTTCCTCTTCACTTTCTGCCATAAGGGTGGTATCATCTGCATATCTGAGGTTATTGATATTTCTCCCAGCAATCTTGATTCCAGTTTGTGTTTCTTCCAGTCCAGCATTTCTCATGATGTACTCTGCATATAAGTTAAATAAGCAGGTAGGATTGTTTATTTTTAAAAATTTTATCTGTAGGAAGAATATATGCATTTGTGTATGCGTTGCAAATATCTCAGTTCAGGGCTTTTCTTTCCTTTTTCTTTGTGTTATCTTTCAATGCACAGAAGTTAATTTGGGAAAACTTATCACATTTTGTCTTGTGCTTTTTGTATCTTATTTAAAAAAGAATCTTCCTTATCCTAGGTTCTTAGTTGTCCTGGAATTTATCTCACTCATGTAAAATAAAATTTTTATTTTATTTAGATTTAATATTTTCCAATATGAATTTTCTCTTCTTTGATTTCTGGATGCCACCATGGATTTTTTAAAAATTGGATTTCTATTTTGTTCCATTAGTCATGTAAGGCAAGTTACTTCCATATGGTTCTTTTTCAAATTGAACAGACTATGTATCAAGTCATGTATTATAATATGCAGATTTTGTATCAGTTTCTTAACATACACAAGTAATTGTATTAGTATTTTGATTGAAACTGTAATATATTGATAATATGTAGAGCAATCTGCAGAAGCTGACATCTTTATCTTATTTAGTTTTTCCATCCATGAACATTGTATATCTCATCATTTTTTAAGGACTTTTTAATGCTATTTAATAATGCTTGATAATTTTCTGTATAAAGGCCTTGCATATCTGTTCTTAGCATTATTCCTGAGTACTTTATAGTCTTTGTACCTATTGTGAATGGGATTATCTCATGTATAAAGTTTTCCAGTTGGTTATTGTGAATATATATATAAGCATGTTAGTGGTTTTTGTATGTTCATCTTGAGAAGAAATATTTTAAAGCCAACTTGTAACATTTACTAGCATAACTTTTTATAAAAGAAATAAATTTGGCATTCATTCCAATTCAGCTAAAATCATGGTTATCTGGAGATGAGTTAGTAATTACCTGCATTAGAGTGCTAAAACATTACACATTTTTTGCTTCAAGATCATTACATTATATTGGACCCAGTTTGGTAAGACTTAATGACCCCATCTAGTGGCAGTTTGAAATTCTAAGTGAACTGGAAAAAGCACTTAAATATTTTATTAGATAGCTATTTTTGTTTAAAGAATTATAATAGCAACAATATCCTTGCTGTAAATGTTAAGAAATTGCTGGGAGCCGGCACATTGCATATTGAATGAGGATCTGTAATAGCTCAACTGGAATTCTATCACTGCCTGGAGCCAGCGCGAGGAACTCCGCCCATGACAAAGGTCATGAGGAAGGAGGCTCGGCATACGCAAAGGCGGGATCGAGCCTCAGGACTCCCCCTGGAAATTCTCGAGCATCTACCCCCAAAACCAGAGTCTGCCTACTTTCTGCTTTGTGCTTTCACCTACACCTCTGACTTTACGGGGGGCTGTCCCCCACTACCTCTCTCTGAAAAAAGAGTTAGCTCACAGCTCCAGTTAATAATTCCTGGGTGTGACAGTGTTTAACCTACAAACTCCTTTGGAAATCCTCTAGCCTGCCTGAATGGGTTTTTCCGGCCACATGTGATTGTTCAGAGCCTCCCAACTGTGAGAGGCAGGAGATGTTCTAAACTGCCTAAACACAGATTCCTTTGAGTAGTTAAAAGATTGATTAGAAAATGTATTGGTGAAGGGTTTTTCACTTGTTGGGCCAATGTTTGCTGCTAAGTCTCCATACTCCTACTGTGTCCTTGGCAGTGTATTGATTGATGTAATGGGTGTATAGAAATGTAAAATGCAGCTTTGTTCAATGCTTTTTGGAAGGCTGGCGCCTGACTTTGGAATAATCACCTTTAGAGAAAGATAAGTTTCTTAAAATGTTAACAGGCCTCCGGGCCAGAAGATGATGTCAATCACCTGAACTTTTGCATATGATAAGTTTGCAGGAAGAAAGCCTGGCTTGCTGCATGACTCTACCCCTTCCCCCATTATCCTCTATGCATACCTTAAGGTATAAAAACTACTTTGGAAAATAAAGTGCGGGCCTTGTTCACTGAAACTTGGTCTCCCCATGTCATTCTTCCCTTTAACTTCTGGCTGAGCGTCCATCTGGAGCGTGGATGTCCTCTGCGACCATTTATTTGCCTGGGCTTCTAAGACCCACTCGAGAAGGTGTCTAAGGTGGGGCACCTTCCGCTATTCGAGAGGGCGCCTGCGGCCTCCGTGGTCAGAGCTAACCTGGTGTCACGGGTTATATTGATTTTCCGCGTAAACCAAGCCACTCAGCTTCTTTTCTCCACTGAATTTTCCTACTGAGCTATCCTTATTTCAGCCGCTTTTCTCCACTGAATTTCTTCACTGAGCTATCCTTATTCTATTACTCTTTGTATCCTTAATTAAAGTGTAATTAAGTAGTTATTCCCTGACCCTCGCCTAGCCGTCTCTCCTTCGAATACCCTGGATCAGCCGGGGCTGGTCCCCGGCAGGTGGCGCCCGAGACAGGGACTTCGAAGGTAAGCTCCCTGCAATTAGGGTCATCAGCCCTTTTTGCTCCCCGTTCTCGGAACAACTGGGTCATCAGCTCTCTTGTTCCCCCACGGAGCAGTTTGGGTCATCAGCTCTACTGCTCCCCCCTCGAAACAGTTTGGGTCATCAGCCTTCTGTTTCCCCCCCCGGGACAATCTGGGTCACCAGCCCTATTGTCCTTCCAATGTTCGGGACGGCTAGGACCCCACTCAAGGGTGCCGCGGACCCCCCTGTAGGATAGACAGGGCTGAGGAGTGGGAAGTGTTGAAAGTGTTGAAGACTTAGAGAAAACGGTTTCTGAAGTTAAAAGGCCAAAGAAAAGCCTGATCTTTTAAAAGCTAAAAGCTTTATCTTCTATTATACTTAATTTTCTGACATGGGTAACACTGAAACTAAGAATGGCAACTCTTTATACAAGTAATCTTCAAACTGTTAAAGAGGCTACTGTTAATTTAGATACTTGGGTAAAGGTAAAAAACAACTAAAAACTTATCCTATAAATATGATTAAAAATGTTCTGGACCCTCCTCATGAGGCTGTGGGATAGCCTATGGGAGAAGCTATAGCGGTGGATGGTAGTGGGTCTCCACCTTCTGCGCAGATCATATTTTCTGCCATTGACAAAAGAAAGGAGGGAGACTGTGCTCTACCTCCCGAGGAAGGAGAGGACTTACAGGACGCTGCGGCCGGGCGCCCTGACAAGCCCCCTCCCCCTCTACTACACAAACCTTTAAAAATTTATCCAACAATTTCTGATTTAAGGCGACTACCCCACCTCCGCTTACACCTCCCAGGGCCTAAAAATTCCCCAGTTTACATCCAAAGCCTCCCAGAGCATTGCCTAAGGCTAAAAAAGATTTAAAAAAAAAAAAAAATTCTTTTAAACAAAGGAGCTTTTAAAGAATACACAATATACAGAGCCTGCTCATTGCAGAAAAACCCCTGGGGGGGGGGGGGCCTCACCCAAGCAAAAATAAAAACAAAACAAAACAAAAAAAAAAAAAAAAAAAGTAAAAAAGGAAAAAAAGTAGAGAAAGATGTAAAGATAGAAAAAGAGCTAAAGACTGAAAAAGAGGAACGGAGAAGGAAGGAATCAGGGAACGCATCAAGATAGAGAAAAGAAGTTAAAAAAAAAGAGATAACAGAAAAAGATAAAAAGAAAAAAAATTAAGGAAGAGAAGAGGATAAAGAGAAAGAAACGAAGGAAAGAAGGGTAGCGAAAAAGAAGGGTGAAAAAAAAAAAGTGAGAAAGGCAGAAAGAGAGAGAGAAAGACAGTAAGAGACACTGTGACCAGGTGCCCTGGCGAGCTCCCTCCCGCTCTGCACAAACCTTTAAAAAACAAAAAACTTATCCACCACTTTCTGATTTAAGGCCATCGCCGCCGCCTCCGTTTGCGCCTTTCAGGGCTCAAGAGTTCCCCACTTTGCCCCCAAAGCCTCTCAAAGTGTTACCTAAGCCTGAGGAAAAAAAAAAAAAAAAAAAAAAAAAAAAGTTTTTTAAACAGTGGAGCTTTTAAAACAGACTGCCTGCACGATATGCAGAGCGTGCTCCTTGGAGAAAACCCCCTCAGGGGGGTCTCACCCAGGCTAAGAGAAAAACCGTAAGGGGATTTAACAACAATATTAACCCTTGACTAGCTGGTTACTCCAATTCCAATGGGAGTGGCTGGCCCCCTGCCTGAGGGCATTGTAGGACTTGTGCTAGGGCGAAGCTCGCTTTCTTAAAAAAAAAAAAAAAAAAAAAAAAAAAAAAATTCGGTGGTACATGGTGTAGTAGATTCTGATTATATTGGAGAAATTAGTTTTGATCTCGCAGCCTACCAAAACTGCAAATTAATAAAGGTCTAAAAATAACAGTTTTTGCTTTTACCTTATCAGACAGGAAAAAATTTGACTTCTCAAGCTAAGAGCCACAGAGCGTTTAGATCTAGTGATCTAGCCTTTTGGGTGCAGGAAATTACAGCTCCAAGGCCTTTAAAAGATCTTTTAATTCAAAAAAGTAAAATCTCAGGGCTATTAGACACAGGAACAGACGTCTCTTAACATTTCTGGGAAAGACGGACCCAGCTCCTGGCCAACACATACTACTGAAAATGAGTTGGTGGGATTAGAAAAAGCGGAGTGGGAATGCTATAGAGAAAAAGGTGAGAGAGCGTTTAAAGCCTTGAAGAGTAGTGAGTTCCCCGTTGCTGGAAGTATTCAAGCAAAGATTAGATGGTTACTTGTCATATAAAAAGCTATAGACCAGATTTAGTTTACAAAATGATAATTGGAGAAGCTTATAAAGATGTTGTGTAACACCTCTTTACTTGCTTCTCATATTTAGGTGCCAAAAGTTTTAAAAATTGATAATGCCCATTTGAAGATTGTTTACTAACTTTAAATGATTTCCAAAAATTATTAGGGGACATTAATTGGATACGCCCACATTTAAAACTGACTACTGCAGATTTAAAGCCTTTGATTACTTAAAAAGCAATCCTAATTCCAGTTCTAAGAAAAAGTTGACTAAATGAGACAGTCAGCTCTTGTTAAAGTAGATGAGACTTTAAATGATCAGTTAATTAAGATTAATATTACCAAAAGATGAGATTAAACTATTCTTGCCACAAAACATACACCTACAAGGCACTTGTGACAAAAAGGCCCATTGGTTCCATCTACCAGTGACTCCAAGAAAAATAGTTTTATCTTATCCCAGCTCGGTGACATAATTAATTATAAAAGGAAGAAAAAAGAAGTGTAGAACTTTTTAGAAAACAAGTAACAAATATAATAATTTCACTCAATAAGGATCAACTGCAAGTCTTTTACAAAATAGTGATGATTGACAAGTTGCCCTGATAGATTTCAAGAGTCAAATTTTGTTTCATTTGCCCTCAAGCCCCCACAGTAGTTAAAAGTTCAAAAATGTTAGATTGGAAGTTTGAAGATACCTGTGGAACTTTCCAACCCTATGTAGTTCCTACGCTCCCCTTTACCCTATGGGGGAGGGACGTGCTGTCTCAAATAGGAGATACTCAGAAAAGGGTTTTCTCAATTTCTTAGTCATCAACAGGCGATACAATTAACAATACTTTATATGTTGTTATAAATACATAATATAAATATATTTGCATAATTAGTTTGCCTAATTAGGTATGGGTATAAATAAAATATAATAAAGGTATACCTAATTCTATTTATAGATCTATACTTGATTAATTTGTATATAAATTAATATGTATACTATATATACATATTATATATATACTGTATAATTAAATGTGTATTACAGTAATATAATGTGTGAGTGGCTGATATTAATTGGTATAGATTGATGTACTGTGATATATGTTCTATATACTGTATTATATATGTGTGACATGTATTATTACAGTACATTGGTTTGTGTTGGTTGGTATTAGATGTGTACGTGTTGTATTGCTGTAATATATATTAATTAACATTAATTATAAAGATTAATTCAAGTATATTGATTATGTCAATAAGTTTATACTTGTTGCCATATATAAATACATATATAAATACATTTTACATTTAGGTATATCTGTATACTAAAATGAGATAAGGAGGTTATACATTTATAATTTAAATTTATACAGAGACCTAAACTAAACATTAGACCTAAATTAACATATCTCTAAATTTATGTTGTTAAAATGTAAATTTTAAAAATTAAAAAATTAAATTGACAACTGCTTGACAATTCCTTTGCCATAAAACCCCCATAGGTGTAATTTGAGTAACCAGACAAAAAATTGGATTTATGGCAAAACGGCCCCCTAGAGTGGGTCCATCTTCCCGCTCAAACTAAAAAAGTAGTGGCTTCTTATCCAGGATTGGCAGCTACTTTGATAAAAAAAAAAAAAAAAAAAAAAAGCAGAACATTAAATTATTTGGTAAAGAGACATCAGAAATTCTAATTCCATATAATAAAGAACAACTTGATGTGCTTCTAATGTTTGAAAATTGGCAGATTGCTATAGGAAACTATTTTGGTCAAAATTTTTGCATCATTTACCTTCACATGTTTTGTTGAATTTTATATCCAGACATCCAGTTAATTTTCCTGTCAGATATAAACAATCTCCTGTTCCAAATGTTCAAATAGTTTTTACTGATGGGTCAACAAATGGTAAAGCCTTCATAGTTACTAAAAATCACCAAAAAGTTTTAAAAACACAAAAAACTTCAGCTAAAAGAGCTGAAGTAACAACAGTCATAGAGGCTTTTGCTATGTTTACAGATGAGAAATTTAATCTTTACTCTGATTCTCAGTATGTGGTCAGGCTGTTTACACACATTGAGACTGCGGTCCTGCCTGAAAATAAAACTACCATATTTCATTTGTTAACTAAGTTACAGCAACAAATTTAGAAAAGGAATAAAATATTTTTCATTGGACATATTCGGGCTCATTCCGGATTGCCTGGCCCTTTAAATGCCTTTAATGATTTGGCTGACTTGTTAACCAGAAATACAGTGGCTGCTGTGATTGAGGAGGCCAGAGCCTCTCACTCACTTCATCATCAATACGCTACTGCTTTAAGATATCAATTCCAAATTCCCAGAGAGACTGCTCAAGAGATTGTGCGTTCTTACTTACACTGCCCCACTGTTTATAATAGTCTACCTATGGGAGTTAATCCTCATGGTCTCAAACCTAACGTACTCTGGCAAATGGATGTAACTCATGTCTCTTCATTTGGAAAACTGTCTTTTGTTCATGTAACTGTAAATACCTTTTCTCACGTTATTATTACAACTGCTTGTACCGGAGAGACAGGTAAAGATGTGATACAACATCTCTTTACTTGTTTTTCATATTTGGGCCTGCCAAAAGCTTTAAAAACTGACAATGCTCCTGCTTACACTCCTAAGTCTTTTCAGAAATTTTGTATAAAGTTTCAAATTAAACATAATACAGACATCCCTTATTACCCACAGAGACAAGTCATTGTTAAAAAAACACATCAAACATTAAAAATCCAAATTCAAAAAACTAAAAGAAGGGGAGTTTAAGTATAGTTCTCCCCATCAAATCTTGCAACATGCTCTTTTCATAATAAATATTTTAAATACTGATTCAGCTGGAATTACTGAAATGCTTCCCATTGGTGCCTGGAGCAATTAAATACATAACCATTAGTCAAATGGAAGGACCTCCTCTCAGGACAATGGAAGGGTCCTGACCCATTATTAACTATCGGTCGAGGATGTGCTTATATTTTTCCACAGAATGCAGATTCTTCAATTTAGACAGGCTGATTCGCCATGTTGCAGACCCCCAGACATCCAGTTCACCCATTGCTTCGATCACAAAAGAGGAGCCCGCCAGAAGGGGAGGCAAGATAAACATCGAGATCCCGGCGGGACCGACGGGGCTGCTGCAGCCCGAACTCCAACCAGAAAATAATTCTACTTATTCTGTTTTGGCTTGTCTACCCTCTTCTTATGTTTTTCTCTTTACCAACGATTCTGGAAAACTTAATGTACATGTGACTTTAAACTGGTGGACCCAATGTAGTGACCTGTGAATAATGTATGCTCTCATCTTGTTTAAACCCTCAATATAATGTTTGCTCCTTTGTAGTGTTACAACGTCCACCTTATCTTATAATGTAACCACTTATTGATATAACTATAGTCTTGCTGTATTACAACAACTTCAGGATTTAATGCGATTGCGACGATTTGTGGGCTTACTTATTTTAGGAATATCAGCTTTAATAACCGCAATTACTTCTGTTACTGTGGCAGCAATATCATTGACTCAACAAGTGCATACTGCCCAATATGTTGATACCATGTCTAAAAATGTTTCACTAACTCTAACAACACAGGAAGCTATAGATAGGAAATTAGAGATGAGAGTAGACGCCTTAGAAGAGGCAATAATGCATATTGGGACTGATTTACAGGCTTTAAAAGTGAAAATGGCTTTGTCTTGCCACGCTGATTACCGGTGGATATGCGTGACATCTTTAAAGGTAAATGAGACAGATTATGAATGGAAAAAAATCAAAAATCATATCTCAGGTGTTTGGAACAGCTCTGACATTGGCCTGGACTTAGGGAAACTTCATAATCAAATCTAGACCCTGAAACACTCTCGACTAGATTTTACCGTCGCTGGAGCAGCTAATGACTTTTTTCACACCTTCTCTGACTTCATTTCAGGAAAAAACATTCTGTCTAATATCCTTGGATACATCGCTGCTGGTGCTTTAGTTTTGCTTCTCATATTCATTCTTCCTTGTATTGTCAGGATTCTTCGGCAGAACATTCAGAAGCTCGCGACTGAGCTGCATCTGGCTGTTTTAAGAAATAAAAAAGGGGGAGATGCTGGGAGCCGGCACATTGCATATTGAATGAGGATCTGTAATAGCTCAACTGGAATTCTATCACTGCCTGGAGCCAGCGCGAGGAACTCCGCCCATGACAAAGGTCATGAGGAAGGAGGCTCGGCATACGCAAAGGCGGGATCGAGCCTCAGGAGTCCCCCTGGAAATTCTCGAGCATCTACCCCCAAAACCAGAGTCTGCCTACTTTCTGCTTTGTGCTTTCACCTACACCTCTGACTTTACGGGGGGCTGTCCCCCACTACCTCTCTCTGAAAAAAGAGTTAGCTCACAGCTCCAGTTAATAATTCCTGGGTGTGACAGTGTTTAACCTACAAACTCCTTTGGAAATCCTCTAGCCTGCCTGAATGGGTTTTTCCGGCCACATGTGATTGTTCAGAGCCTCCCAACTGTGAGAGGCAGGAGATGTTCTAAACTGCCTAAACACAGATTCCTTTGAGTAGTTAAAAGATTGATTAGAAAATGTATTGGTGAAGGGTTTTTCACTTGTTGGGCCAATGTTTGCTGCTAAGTCTCCATACTCCTACTGTGTCCTTGGCAGTGTATTGATTGATGTAATGGGTGTATAGAAATGTAAAATGCAGCTTTGTTCAATGCTTTTTGGAAGGCTGGCGCCTGACTTTGGAATAATCACCTTTAGAGAAAGATAAGTTTCTTAAAATGTTAACAGGCCTCCGGGCCAGAAGATGATGTCAATCACCTGAACTTTTGCATATGATAAGTTTGCAGGAAGAAAGCCTGGCTTGCTGCATGACTCTACCCCTTCCCCCATTATCCTCTATGCATACCTTAAGGTATAAAAACTACTTTGGAAAATAAAGTGCGGGCCTTGTTCACTGAAACTTGGTCTCCCCATGTCATTCTTCCCTTTAACTTCTGGCTGAGCGTCCATCTGGAGCGTGGATGTCCTCTGCGACCATTTATTTGCCTGGGCTTCTAAGACCCACTCGAGAAGGTGTCTAAGGTGGGGCACCTTCCGCTATTCGAGAGGGCGCCTGCGGCCTCCGTGGTCAGAGCTAACCTGGTGTCACGGGTTATATTGATTTTCCGCGTAAACCAAGCCACTCAGCTTCTTTTCTCCACTGAATTTTCCTACTGAGCTATCCTTATTTCAGCCGCTTTTCTCCACTGAATTTCTTCACTGAGCTATCCTTATTCTATTACTCTTTGTATCCTTAATTAAAGTGTAATTAAGTAGTTATTCCCTGACCCTCGCCTAGCCGTCTCTCCTTCGAATACCCTGGATCAGCCGGGGCTGGTCCCCGGCAAGAAATAACAAAGATTAATTTGACACTCAAAACTAATTATGCTTGTAGTCTTGTATTGCTGATTTTAAGATTAGAATGAGGTAGGCTTACAGAGAAAATTATGCGCAACCTCCCATGCTGGAGCCAAATAGTATATGTGGGGATTTAATTTTCAGGATTGCTATTCAGGGAATTATCATAGGTCATATTCACATAATGTTTTAAAAATGACATTACCAACAGCTGGCTAGTGTCAATCCATATGACCTTCATAATAACTTGATCCTCAGAGTCTAACCCATAAAAGGACTATTTTATAGTGAAGGACCCTTTAAAGTGAGGCCTAGTTTTATATATCACTAATTAGAATTTTTCCTTTCTGTAGGACATAACAAAATTTTATGCATAATTGTACTCAATTTCAGAAAACACTGGGACAACATGCTAATCATTCAAAAAAGTATTTTAAACTCAAATGAATTCAAGATGTATTTAAAATGAAAACATACACACAATAACATTTTTAAAGTGTAACATTAAAATACTTGTGAAAACTAAGTTTGAAGTAGGGAAGACCTTTCTAATGATAGACAGAACCTCTACGAGAAAAGGTTGATTAAAGCCTTTTATAAGAAAATAAAAAATGAAAACAACACTGTCATATCTCTGGTAAAATCTTTAAAATGATGATTCCCTGTGTTAATACCAGTTAAAGATGAAAACATCAAAAACAGGCTTTCCTTATATTATTTGTGGAGAATATATTTGGAATAAACTTTCTCAAGTGAAATTTGGCAAAGCATTAGAAAACTTTACCCCAGAAGTTATACTACCCAGAATAATTATAGGCATACAACATAGAAATGATTATAAGAATATTCTTTATAGCAGTATTTAAAATATTTTCAGATTATAAAAAATAAATGTCTGTCAGTAGGTGAATTGAGAAACTAATTAGAATATATACATAAAGTAGAATTTTATGTTACTATTAACCCTATTGGCCACAAAATAACATTTGAAGATATCTGAAATATTTTTATATATTTAATTATATAATTACATAAAAGGGGGGATACTCTCAGAATAGTATTAAATGACAAGCAGAGACTTACCAATCATTTTCATTTTTCTCAAACTTTCTTGTTCTTATGGGAAAAAACCCCAGAATTTAAATATTCAACAGGAGTTATATTCTGAACTGTGATGTGTCCCCCCACCTTATATATGTTGAAAGCTTACCCTCAGTGTGAAAACATTTGGAGATGAGGCCTGCGGGAGGTAATTTAAAGTTAGATGAGGTCACAGGGCCAGCCTCTGGGGTGGTGAGAGGAAATAGCAGGGAGCTTGCTGGTTCTCTCTCTCTGCTCACCACCTGAGGACACGGAGAGAAGGCAGCCTTCCGCAAGTCAGGAAGAGAGATCTCGCCAGGAGCTACACTGGCCAGCACCGTGATCTGGGGCTGTCAGCTTCCAGAACGACGAGAAAACATCTGTTGTTTAAGTCACCCACTCTTAGCCTAAGCAGATATCAACAACCTCAGATAAGCAAATGACAGCTCTCTAATGGCAGAAACTGAAGAGGAACTAAAGAGCCTCTTGATGAACTGAAAGAGCAGAGTGGAAAAGAGGGCTTAAAACTCAGCATTCAGAAAACGAAGATCATGGCATCCGGTTCAGTCACTTCATGGCAAATAGATGGGGAAAAAGTGGAAACAGTGACAGACATTCTTTTCTTGGGCTCCAAAATCACTGTGGATGGTCTCTGTAGCCATGAAATTCAAAGATGCTTGCTCCTTGGAAGAAAAACTATGACACCTAGACAGCATATTAAAAAGCAGAGACATCACTTTGCCCACAAAGGCTGGTCTAGTTAAAGCTATGGTTTTTCCAGTAGTCGTGTACAGATATGAGAGTTGGACCATAAGGAAGGCTGAGTGCTGAAGAATTGATGCTTTTGAACTGTGGTGTTGGAGAAGACTCTTGAGAGTCCCTTGGACTGCAAGGAGATCCAACCAGTCCATTCTAAAGGAGATCAGTCCTGGGTGTTCATTGTAAGGACTGATGCTGAAGCTGAAACTCCAATACTTTGGTCACCTGATGCGAAGAGCTGACTCATTGGAAAAGACCCTGATACTGGGAAAGATTGGGGGCAGGAGGAGAAGGAGGCAACAGAGGATGAGATGGTTGGATGGTATCACCAACTCAATGTATGTTTGAGTAAAGTCCAGGAGTTGGTGATGGACAGAGAGGCCTGGAGTGCTGCAATCCATGGGGTCGCAGAGAGTCAGATACAACTTAGTGACTCAACAAAAACAAAGCAAATAAAATCACAAGATGAGAAGTTTTCTGGATTCCCCCCCTTTTTTGCTTATCTATATTTCTAAATTTTCTCTAATAAACATACTATATTTATAATTTTAAGAGATGTTATAAAATATATTAAACAGTATTAGAGCATTTTCAGGGCATACAGTTGGTTCAGTGAGAAACTCATCATTAGTAAAATCAGTTCTTCATCTCTTGTTGTTCATATCATATTGACATATCTTCTTGAATTCTCTACATACACTAATTATTTGGCCTACAATTAAACTTAACAAAACAAATTGAATCCTTCGTAGCTACAAATGTCAAAGATTGATAAAGTTTCTAAATATATCACTGAAGGACAGATTTGTTTTCCTCCCATAGAACTACTCTATAGTTATTATTTGGACACATTGACCATATCAGTTACTATTTATCCAGTTACAGTGACTGATTAGCATTCTGCCTGAGGACCACTTGCCTAATAAAGGTGGAATGACACATCTTTTTGTATTATAAGACAGTTTTTAGTTGTCTTACTCAGCCACCCTGTTTCCCTCTTATGCCATCACATTTCTAAGAAACAATTTACTCCTGTTTCTTTTGCTACAATTACATATAACTGGATATATATTATATTATCCAATCATGGGCTTCCCTTGTGGCTCAGCTGGTAAAGAATCTGCTTGCAAAGCGGAAGACCTGGGTTCGATCCCTGGGTTGAAGGGAATGGCTACCCACTCCAGTACTCTGGCTGGAGAATTCTATGGACTGCAGAGTCCATGGGGTCACAAAGAGTCGGACATGGCTGAGTGACTTTCACTATCCAACCGTAGTTATCCAAGCACTGGATGCACCATAAACCAGAGGTGAGGTCATAGGTCGCTACATGGCAACGTGTGAGGTCCACTACGCCTACACACGCACTTTTAAATCAGTTTTATCTTCATCACCACAATATCCTACATGAACACTGAGCACCCCAGTGAGGGAGGGAGCGGAGGAAGCAGGGTACGTGCTTCACGAACGGCACGTTTTGTTTGTGGAAGCAAAGGGTCTGAACCATCCGGGATCTGAGGAGCGTGGAGCCACCTCCAGAGAGCTGAAAAACACCTGGCAGCGGGGAATTTCTCCCCAGGGACAGAAATCTGCAGTCAGTACATAGAACACGCAAATGACCGGGCCTGTGATGCATGCTCATCGCTTGAGCTCCCTGCCACGTTTAAGCACTTCCTTCATATTACGATAATTTCCTGCATTATATGTCTCACCTTCCCCAGATGAAACCGGCAAGCCTGCAATCCCAGACTCCCTGCATTAGGGGGCAGGCATGACCTAGCTTCCTCTGGCCCAGCTATCCTCGGACACAGAGCTGGAGGGAGCAGGTGAGGAGCCAGGTGCATTGAGGAACATCTGTCCTTCAGCAGGCCAGCAGGTGGGAGGATCCAGCTCTGGGGGCTGGGGAGTGGCCGTGTCTCTGGACTCCTGTTCTGAGCATCTCAAGTGCCACGTGCTAGCGTCCAGTATTTCTGCTCAGACAAGGAGCGACTGGCTACTGTTCATGGATGCTCAGATTTCTAGCAGGATCCTGTGGCCCCACCAGACATCCTGTGAACTGTCTAATGTCCTCTCACCAGCTCCTTTCTACTCAAATTTGCAAAAGTGGATTCTGGAGATGACAGTTAAGATCTTTGCCTAATGTATTACCCCAACCATAACACTCCTCTCTGAAAAACAAAGCCTAACCTGGTAAAGCTTCACTGCTCATTGTTTAATTACCACAAAGACCAACCGTATTTATAGATATTAATATGAAAAATTTACATATAAGTCAGGGCTCTTTATTTATTTACAGAGCGTCAGTAATTAAAAAGAAATAACTTTCCGACCAGAGTCCCCCTTTCTACAGTGATCAGTCAAATTCATTCTTCCTGTTTCCCCGGTTTCACAAATAACAGGAGGATTCAAATAGAACCTGTGAAGTTTGACAACTTCCTCATTAACACATGTTTGATCTCTGAAAAGCCTCTCTATTCATCTACTGGGTGCTTAACCGCTTATTTCTCTGTTATGCAAACATTCTGAAACTACTTCATATCACATGAAAACACCTAGGGATGAACCCATGAATATTCTCAATGTAAACCTAAATGCCAGCAGGCGAAAATGTCTGTTAGGAGCAGTGTGTACCCAGCATGAAGGAGGGAAGGGGCGCAGAGGGATGCACGGAAATTAACTCATTCCCACATGAAAGAGCTGTCGCTAGAGAGGCCACTGCACTCGGGCAAGGGCTGAGCATCACACTCAAGTGGCTGAAACTGGAATTACTTTTCCAGCTTCACTGACCTATATTTGCCATAAAATTTTGTGCAAGTTTAAGATGTACAACACAATGATTTGATATCCGTTTATGTTACCAAATGTGAAATTGGAATTTAAAGAGACTATGGGTACACAATAAGAATCTGATCATGTGTTAAAGTCGTTGTAGTTCAAAAATAACATTCATTTTCTATTTGATGGGATACTATACCACTTAAACATTTCTATCTTCTGAAGGTTATTTTTAGTCAAAATGTATTGGACATTTAATAGAGGTCTAGCATTAAGACTTTGCATCCCAGAGCACATTTCTTTCTCCTGACAATACAAGGCAGATACCGTCAACCCTATTTTAGGGCCAAAGTGATTCCCAGAGAGGTTAATCACCCCAGGTAATACAATTACTAAATGACAGAGGTAAGATATGCCCCCAGGTCTGTTAGACACCCAAACTCTCTACCCTGAATTGCAAAGGCTGTGCAGCAACACTGACTTAGTGCTTATGCTTTTAAGTAAATGTCAGAGGGAGCGCAGAAAGCTGTATACACACCATGACGCAACTCTGAAACTCTATACACTCATGGACAAAGGCTTCGGGGGAGGACACGTCCTGTGCTGCTCATTTCCGTGTCCAAGAAACCAAGAAAATGAGGAACAGAGAGTTCTTAACAGAAAAAAGATTGAGCGCTTGTGTGTGTGTGTGTGTGTGTGTGTGTGTGTACGTACACACCATGGTTTTAAGAAAACAAGTTAGGAAACGAACTCCTTTACTAAACACACAGATTACAGAGACAGAACTCACAGACTCTCTTCACTATGCAGTCCTGGACTGGGATTATTGTTTTTCCCATTATTTTTTTCAAATGTTCTTGAAAGCTGTTACATTGTTTTTAAAATTAAAAAAGAGATAAGAACAAGCAATACGCAGAAGGAGAAAGGTCCAGCCTTTCAGCACCTGAGAAGTGCTGAGCTTGCAAAGGCTGAGGAAGCCAAGGTCAGCCCCACCCCTCTGCCCCAGGGCCACTGGGAGGCTCTGCCCAAAGCTGAAGCCAAGTCTGGATGGAGAGTCCACAAGGTCACTGAGCAAACAGCTTTAAAAGGTCACTGTTTCGCTGACAATCAGAGACCTGCAGGAAGGTAAACATCCCTTCATTCCAGGAAGAGAAACATGTTATCCTAGGATCCTAGGGATGAACCTTTCTATGACTGTTGAGAAGTTGCTGGTTCTTTCTTGCCAAGTCTGTGATTTGGCAATCTTTTAACCTGTGGGGTTAGGGTCATTATGCCTTGCCAGCTAACAGACCTGATTCTGGGCCTACGTCTTTACAAACTTCTACCAAATGAGCAGCAGCTCGTACCTGCTAACTCGCTGAAGGGTAAACAATGGAAAGAGAGAAATCAGGTGAAATGTCAGGGTCGCTTGGAGAAGACAGGAATGAAAGATAAGAGGCGGCACCCTGAAGGAGCTGTCCCTGAAGTTAGGCCACGAAAAACAAAATGAATCCTTGGAGAAAGGGTGAAAAGCTTTCTAAACGGACAAGAATGAACAGAGGGCAAAGACCCAGAGGAAAGAAAGTTCAGGCTGGGTTCCTCTGAAGATTCATCTGTTGGTGATAACCAAAATTCCTTTTAATTTCTCAAAAACTAGGATGACGAGCCAGACGCTCTGCAGTCAGGTACAGACATGTGATTTGAGTTATGGTAGCTAATGTTTTCCAGTGAACATACTCGGATTTATTTGGAAGAACAGATAAGAGCCTTGAAGTATAAATGTCTGGGAGAGGGTTCCTGCCACCCGCAGGTTTGCCACTTCTGGACAATCAGCCCATTTTGGGGGTTCTTTGATTCTTCACACAGCACCCCTCCTTCTTTCTGGTTTATTGCAACAGTCAAGCTAAGCATCCACAAATTCAGCTGTATAAAACCCACAGCTTAAAGCATTCCACAAAGAGAGAATGGTATTAGGAAAAGAGAATGGTAAGTATTAATGCTTCATTTTAAAAACTCAAGTGGGGGAGGAAAGTGGCTTTCTTACCAATGTTCACGTTTCTGACACCTCGTCTAGAATTACGCACCTTGGGGTAGCTCTTCACGCTCTGCCCCCCTGCTCTTGGCTTTATGATGGAATGCTTTCATTGGCTCCACACATAATATCCTCACACCACTGTTTTCTGTAATTTATACCACATGCTGTCCACTTTCTTGTACTATTTTATTTGGTAAAGCACTTTGGATACCAGTTTATATGAAAGATAGTTTTTGAAATGAAATTGTATTGCAAGCTCCATTATTATAATTTCCTCCTTGCTTGGGGCGTCCTTCGTCTTACCCTGTTGCCTGATGTCTGATGCGGGGCTGCGATTTAAATGAAGAGTGTTCGGAACTGATGCACATGTATTACCTACTGTCTGCTGTCAGGGCAGTCCACTACCCGGCGTTCAGTGTTCAGTATCTTCAAAGATCTGCTCTGATGTCCCGCTTACTCGTTTCATGGAGAAAACACTCAGCGCGTGCAGTGTTACAAGTTCAGCAGGAGTGGGCGGATCGTTGGGCTGGGAGGAAGCGCCTCACAAGGCGCAACTTAGTAACACCGCACATTGTGGGTAGTAGAGAACTGTCAGATCTCACTTATTAGAGACTAACAGCCTTGATCTTTTGTTTCTGTTTTTTTTTTTTTTTTTTTCCATTCTGCTCTTTGCCTTTTATTCATTCCAATGATTCACTTTTGTACTTTTAAAAGTTAAGAGGAAGAAAAATTTGAACGGAGTCACTTGAATGACTTTTTGGCAGATCTTGATAAAGACTCAACAAAACAGAAGAAGAGATTACTTTGAAGAGAAAGGTGTCTTTTAATTTGGTTTTTATTTTTTAACTTTTTGTGTTGGAGTATAGCTTATTAACAACGCGGTGCTGGTTCCAGGTTCCCAGCAGAGTGACTCGCCATTCATACACGTGTATCAGTTCTCCCCCAACCTGTTCCGGTACAGACTGTCACATGACGCTGAGCAGAGTTCCCTGTGCTATGCAGTGGGTCCTTGTTGGTTATCCACGTTAACTATAGCGGTGCATAACGCTGATCTCAAACTTCTAATTATCCCTTCCTCCCACCCTCACCCCCGGGAAGCAGAGCTAATGCCTGAAGTCTACATATTCTCCCGTATTTGTGATTCTTCTGGATCTGAATACATGCGCATCACATTTCAGATATTCAGTGAATTTTGCCTAACTTAATTTTGCTAGAAGGGCTATCAGTTCAGTCGCTCAGTCGTGTCCGACTCTTTGCGACCCCATGAATTGCAGCACGCCAGGCCTCCCTGTCCATCACCAAGTCCCGGAGTTCACTGAGACTCACGTCCATCGAGTCAGTGATGCCATCCAGCCATCTCATCCTCTGTCGTCCCCTTCTCCTCCTGCCCCTAATCCCTCCCAGCATCAGAGTCTTTTCCAATGAGTCAATTCTTTGCATGAGGTGGCCAAGTACTGGAGTTTCAGCTTTAGCATCATTCCTTCCAAAGAATACCCAGGACTGATCTCCTTTAGAATGGACTGGTTGGATCTCCTTGCAGTCCAAGGGACTCTCAAGAGTCTCCAACACCACAGTTCAAAAGCATCAATTCTTTGGTGCTCAGCTTTCTTCACTGTCCAACTCACATCCATACATGACCACAGGAAAAACCATAGCCTTGACTAGACGGACCTTTGTTGGCAAAATAATGTCTCTGCTTTTGAATATGCTATCTAGGTTGGTCATAACTTTTCTTCCAAGGAGCAAGCGTCTTTTAATTTCATGGCTGCAATCACCATCTGCAGTGATTTTGGAGCCCCCCAAAATAAAGTCTGACACTGTTTCCACTGTTTCCCCATCTATTTCCCATGAAGTGATGGGACCGGATGCCATGATCTTTGTTTTCTGAATGTTGAGCTTTAAGCCAACTTTTTCACTCTCCTCTTTCACTTTCATCAAGAGGCTTTTTAGTTCTGGCACTTTCTGCCATAAGGGTGGTATCATCTGTATATCTGAGGTTATTGATGTTTCTCCTGGCAATCTTGATTCCAGCTTGTGCTTCTTCCAGCCCAGCGTTTCTCATGATATACTCTGCATATAAGTTAAATAAGCAGGGTGACAATATACAGCCTTGACGTACTCCTTTTCCTGTCTGGAACCAGTCTGTTGTTCCATGTTCAGTTCTAACTGTCGCTTCCTGACCTGCATATAGGTTTTTAAAAGGCAGGTCAAGTGGTCTGATATTCCCATATCTTTCAGAATTTTCCACAGTTTATTGTGATCCACACAGTCAAAGGCTTTGGCATAGTCAATAAAGCAGAAATAGATGTTTTTCTGGAACTCTCTTGCTTTTTCCATGATCCAGCAGATGTTGGCAATTTGATCTCTGGTTCCTTTGCTTTTTCTAAAACCAGCTTGAACATCTGGAAGTTCACGGTTCACATATTGCTGAAACCTGGCTTGGAGAATTTTGAGCATTACTTTACTAGCGTGTGAGATGAGTGCAATTGTGTGGTAGTTTGAGCATTCTTTGGCATTGCCTTTTTGGGATTGGAATGAAAACTAACCTTTTCCAGTCCTGTGGCCACTGCTGAGTTTTCCAAATTTGCTATACTGACCATGAATAATAAGAAAGATGACAATATTATTATTATTGTTATCATTTATAAGAAGATACATTCCAGCATCTTTCTGGAGAAGAGATATGCTGGTAGTGTAGACAGCAAGTAAGATCTCTCTGGGTTACTATTCTTCTGCTTCACTGCTTTAGTCTCTGAGTGTTTAAGCCAATCCTGTGGCTTAAGATTGAAGGTCACCTGCCCAGCCTGACTCTCAGAGCACTTGTGGAGCCTTTCTGGCAGTGGATATTTATATATTATGCCCCAAACCAGAGCATGCACTCTGAGGGTGGAGAAAGGTTTTGGTTCATCTTTTATTCTTCCTACCACATACAGACAGGAGGTGTCAGGAAGTACTTTCATATCTAGACTTTTCTTTTTTTTTTTTATTCCAGACATTATACAATTTACCAGTAACATACTATTGATATGTAAATAACAATAGATTCTCCCAGGCAGTCTTTGAACGGAGGGAAGGTAGAAGTGGAAGAGGTCTTAGAGAGCAACCAACCCAACCCCGGGTCTCACAGCTGAAGACCTTGAGTGGAGACCCACCTCTAGCATTTATTGTCAGCGTGCTGCAGGGCAGACAGTTGCCAACTGGAATTTAAATTTCCTCTAGTTTAGAAAAGAGCAATGTTTGCCTCACACAGTTGCCGTGAACCCTGAGTGAGATCATGGATGCGAAAGAGCTTTGTCAGACTTGAAGTGCTCTCTCCTTGTCAGGTTGGGAGACGCTGCTTAGAGCAGTTAAGGGACTACTTCACAGAGGTTTCTTCAGCTGGCGCAGAGTCAGGCTTCCGTAGGTGGGGCCGTGTCAGTAAGAACTGAACTTGGGGTGAGAAGGAAGGCACATTTCAAGCAGACCATGATACTACTTGGAACACACCCAGAATATCCCACTTTGGTTCGTGCTAATTAGAAATATGAACAAAGTTGACGGTTTTGAAAAATAAAACTGACTTCAAGATACTGT
The DNA here is from genome assembly GCF_019923935.1 of Bubalus bubalis. Classification (NCBI taxonomy): domain Eukaryota; kingdom Metazoa; phylum Chordata; class Mammalia; order Artiodactyla; family Bovidae; genus Bubalus; species Bubalus bubalis. Next base: position 2,034,685 of record NC_059165.1, on the reverse strand, counting down.
CGCTCCTCAGGTGAGCCTGTTGGTGAAGTGTAGAGAGGTGATGAGAGCTGCTCTTACCGGCGGGTGCAGAGCTTTGTGTCTGTCAAAGGGGACTGTGCATGTGAATGTGTTTGGTAAACAGTAAGGAGCTATGTAAATGTCATTATTATGGTTTTCTGCGTCCTCTGTACCTTTTTATTGTATTTCTCACATCAGAAAGGAGAAAAATTATTCTCTTGCAAATTTCGCCTTAAGTCACTGGAATAGTTTAGTGTAACATTTTTGGGGGAATAACATCGATTGAATTTTTTTTTCAGCAAAATAAGCCCATTAAATCTTCCTTTTATGATACCCATTCCATTTTTCAAAAATTCTTTATCTTATTTTCTTATTTTTCCCCAAAGATTATTACTACATATTTGTCATTTTTTTTTATCCTGCCCTGTGTCTCCTACTACTAATCATTTTGCATCTTTGCTTCTCATCATTAATTCTTTACCATACGCTGTTTTTTTTTCTAGTACCTGAACAACTCTCTCCCTCCCTCTACATTCACCAACCTTAAGGAGTCTTACAAATAAGAGCTCTGAATTAAGGCAAATTTCTTTTAGTTTACCTTTTGGGAAATGGTTGAGATTCTGAGATTGTGTTTCTCTTTAAGAGAATTACTATAAAGAAAAATTGTCCTGTATCATAACTCTTACTACTCTCCAATTTGTGGAGCTTGCTCTGCATAAGAAAAGAATCCATACTGAAAGAATCGCAAATAAACACCTAATAAAAGGAATTCAGCTCACATTAAAATACTGGAATACCAGATGGTGGAGTTTAAGTATTATTCAACTACTGTTTATCCTACCCAGCGCTCATTTTAAATTCAACATTTTTGAGAATTATTCATGGAGGCATGGTTGTATTTCATGCAGATAACAAGCTTAGTTTGAAGTGAACTACCAGAATGCACCCATAATTTCCATACTTCTTTGGTTATTGTTAATTTGGATTGCAACTATTAGTTAAAGTTGAGAGGCTTTCGAAAGCAAATCGACATCAAGCTATTGTGGACAATAATTTGTTCAGCAATTCGCAGGGAGGGGAAATTATTAAATTTTACAGGGTGGAGGAACTCACCAAAGGATGTGATGTTCCATCTGCCAAAGTTGAAAACACCACTGTTTGACGAGTGTGTTTCCTCCTCTGTAGCAGCCTGCCCACCGAGCAGGCAATTATTCTTGCTTTTATCTAATGGCTGTGGCATAACTTTTAAGTGAATGTAAAATGCAATTTCATCTTCCAATACCTCTGCACGTGGATGGATAAAAGATCAACAGAGCTGGCTCTGGCACAGCCCAGCTCCCTATGTAGTCACGGGGCCATGTGAGCTGATCAATGGGGCACACATTATGGAAAATGTAGTTTACTGAGCTCCTCCCAACTCTGCCTTCCACCATACATCAGTATTTTATTCACATTGGTTTAGGGAAAATGACAAGCTTTCCTGCTCTGAGTCATTAAAGAAATATTAGGAGACCTTTTAAAAGAACAACATCCATTCTAATGCTGAAAGCTAATGCTTTGACAGCTTAGAGTTTTCACCCCATGTTTAAAATTAATCTTTCAACAAAAAAAGTTGCATTCAGTATGGCACATCTCCAGTGCCTGAAAAAGCCTTTACATGGAAAACAGGACTTAGAAATCTTCTGTTTCTCTTTTGGACAGGAAGTAGGATGCCTTGGTGGGCATGATTAAGGAAAGTCAGCCCCGAGGCTCTCACGAGTGCAGGGCTGTCGTTTGTCCAGAGGCCACGGTCAGGGGGAGTCTGACCCCACAGCCGTCTGGGATGAGCTGCTTTGCGGTCACCACGTTTTCTAGTTCATCCGCATTAAACTCAGTAAATCCCTGGCTCTCGGAGACGGGGCTCTTTCGGCAGCCAGGTAACCTGAGGTTGGCCCCGCGGAGGGCTGCGATCACCGGCTCCTGTCCTGCAGCTCGGTGTGTACGGACACGATGACTTAGCCAACGTGGACTCTGCCCACTGTGTGCCCGGGGCTTTCTAAGGTCACCGCACGTGCCTGTCTGGAGCCTAGGCTGAGGCCAGCATGTCAGTCATGAATGTCCACTGGAAAGCCGTGTCTCCAAGGCAACCTGTGCAGGCAACAGGCTGCGTGCCCTACCAAGGAGGCCGCTGTTTGCGACTCCTGCTTTGATTGCTGGATTCTCCCCATTCTGAGAGCAACAGAAGTTAAGAGGGCTTTGCTTACAACCATCTGACGAGGCACCGTTATTGCTCTCTGGTGTTGAACACTTGGTATGTGCCAGGATTCGGTTCTGGGATCCTCACACCATGGCTTCATTTAATTGCCACGATGACTCTACAAGGCATTCCTATTTCACAGAGGAGGAAACAGTCTCAGAGGGGTTAGTAACTATTGAGCTAAAATTCCAGCTTGACGCAACCTGACTTCAGGGCTCCAGTTTTTTCTATTGTGACATACTTTCTCAAGCAAAGTAGGTGTGAAATTGTGTTTGAAAGTTAAGGTTTACTTTTAAGAGTAACATCACAGAGAGGAAGCACAATTTATTTTTCAAAACACCTCCAGAAAATTTACCTTGGGCACGTCTTTATACCCAACCCACTCTTTGAATGGTTCCTTAAATTCACGCAGTGCTTTCTAAGTTTCAGGTTCTTCACATGTGAGTGGAATAACGGTAGCACCTGCATCATCTGCTCAGTTCAGTTCAGTCGCTCAGTCATGTCCGACTCTTTGCGACCCCAAGGACTGCAGCACACCAGGCCTCCCTGTCCATCACCAACTCCCAGAGTTTATTCAAACTCATGTCCATCGAGTTGGTGATGCCACCCAACCATCTCATCCTCTGTCAACCCCTTCTGCTCCTGCCTTCAATCTTTCACAGCATCAGGGTCTTTTCCAATGAGTCGGTTCTTCACATCAGTGGCCAAAGTATTGGAGCTTCAGGTTCAACATCAGTCCTTCCAATGAATATTCAGAACTGATTTCCTTTAGGATGGACTGGTTGGATCTCCTTGCAGTCCAACAGACTCTCAAGAGTCTTCTCCAACACCACAGTTCAAAAGCATCAATTCTTCTGTGCTCAGCTTTCTTTATGGTCTAACTTTCCTACCCATACATGACTCCTGGAAAAACCATAGCTTTGACTAGATGGACCTTTGTTGGCAAAGTAATGTTTCTGCTTTTTAATTTTTCATCATGCTGTGAGATAATTCCTGGGCATCCTGCATTTCTACATGTCCCCAAAGTATAGGCACAGAATGCCTTTCTTTGTTCTAGACAAACTGTTCCAGGATGTCTGTACAGTAAATACCCTTAAAAGACAGTGACAGTCCCTTTGGAGCAAAAATAGCCTGCTGTCTGCTTTAAAAGACTCAGGTCTCCTAACTTCAGGGCTCCTCTTCGATGATGCGACCCACTGTGTGTTCTTCACAGTGTCCTGTGGGACTGGGGCTTGGAGAACTGGCCCAGGGAAACGCTGGTACTCTGGGTTTTGCTATTTCTGGGGGTAATAAAGTCCTTTGTCTCTGACCCAAGAGTCTTATATCTTCCACCAGCATCTATTAAACTATGGGAGGCTATTTTGTTAATTTCCGAATAGGGTAAACATCTCAAATCCTTCATAATTTTTGACATCCCATGAAGTGACAATTAAATGAGATAATCTGTGTAGCTGGATTAGTCACTGGCACATAAAAAGTATTAAATATATATTGGCCGTTGATGTCACTATTGAATCAGAAAAAACAACACATAATTGTTTCTTTAATACTACAGGTACTTTTGTATTTTACATCAATTAGCCTCAAACTGCTTTTTTTTTGGTATGATAAACCATATAATAGCAATGTTCCTTTGTATATGCTAGAGTTAATGCTGTTGGGGCTATTGGAGGGTCAGGATTCAAGAGTTTTTTTTGTGTCTTACGGCTAGGAAAGTTGATATAGAAATAATTTAGAAGGCATATTTTACAATGTAACTTGAATAAAGATTTTGAAATGTTATAAGAATGCTGAAGGAAAATTAATAAAATAATTTTCAACAAGAAGCATTCAATAGTCTTTCAAAGTTTAAGACTTAGAAACCCCAAAGTCCATGGCTCTTTATGAATTTGATCTCAGGAATACTGGAAATATGATTTTTATTTCATCTGTGAACCATATAACTTACTGAAAATGAGTTAAGAAATACAAATAAGAATGCACCTCGGAAAACTACGAAATCTGTCTGGAATTCCTCCTATTTCTCTTCACATTTTATCTCTTTATTTTAGCTCTGTCCTTGAATTATTGAAAAGAGAAGGTTTTTTTTTTTTTTTTGGTATTAATGGCAAATTGCTTTACTCTTTATGCCTTTTTGAGGGTGCTTTTGCTTCATATGCTCTGTGTTTAGCATTTCTAAGATCCTCTAGGATGATCATAAGGGCCACCAGTCTAGTCTGGCTTTTGATTTCACTTGTAGAGTTCTCCATGTGCCTTTTCTTCAAAAGTGAGTTGCTTAGTGTGTGAAATTTAAGAATAAATAGGACGTTTGAATAATTTAAAAATATATTTTATTATTAAAATACTTGTTAATTATAAAGGGGAAAATAACCTTGAGGTTATTAAAATAACTTTAATAAATAACCTTAACCAAGATTAATCTCGGCAATAAGAAGACATATCCAGATTAGCTACCCCTGGTATGACACAGTGGTGAGGGGCACACCACTTCTGTGATATTCCTTCTAATAATGCATAAACTCAAAGCATGAGGAAACATGAAACAAACCCAAACTGAGGGACAGCCTGCAAAGTAACTGACGAGTACACTTCAAAAGCCTAAATTTAATGAGAGACAATAACAGGTGAAGGAACTGTCAAAGATTGGAGCGAGGGATGCCTGACAAGCATGAGTTAGACCTTGGGACACAGAGAAAAGGACACTGCAGAAGAACGGAGGCAGTCTGAACAGAAGTTCTTGTTTCACAGCATTGTACCGATGGTAATTTCTTAGTTTAGAGAGCAGTACGCTCTATCTCTTCGTTTGGGCTTCCTGGGTGACTCAGTGGTAATGAACTTGCAGTAGACACGGGTTTGATCCCTGGGTCAGGAAGATCCCCGGGAGAAGGAAATGGCAGCCCACTTCTGTGTTTCTGCCTGGGCAGTCCCATGGCGGGAGGAGCCTGGCAGGCCACGCCCATGGGGTGCGAAGGACTCGGACGCGCCTGAGCGACTGCACCGGCGCACCGCCTCTTTGGTTGTAAGGTGTTAGCAAGGGAAGTTGAGTGGATACTGGGACATCTGTACTATTTTTCAACTCTTCTCTAAGCCTAAAATTACCTAAAATGATAAACCCTAGTTTTATTTCCATACTGGGAAAGAAAGTTAAAAGGTGAAAGAATATAACAGATTAATCTTCATGAGTGAGGATAATTATGTAACATCATGGAGATGCAGGATAAAATGAGGTCATTTATGAAAGACATTCACTTTGCTTTGATCACTTTTAACGTGTAGGTGGGTGAATAGGCATAGTCTGCCACCCAAAATAGACTTTAAGATCTCCTCCGTTTTATTTTTGCTCTGCCTGGATTATATTTTTATGCACGCTAGAAGCTCAGTGGAGGCTTGTTTTGATTGTTGAGGGTGATAACCAGGCGATCTCAGCCGGCGCAGGTCTCAAGTGCTCTTTTTCATGGGTGCTGAATACCTGCCCTGTAGACTTGTCAATTGCCTATTCAACACAAGTTCTGAGCTACCAATTTTTCTATATAAACTCAGGGAAAAAATAGTTTTTCTTTTCCTTCTAACTCACAATTTCTCTCAGCATTATCAAAACATATACTCAAAGAAGACTATAGAACACATTTTCTTTAACTAGTGACAAGAAAAATGTCTTATTTCCATTACTCAATTATGCTGAGTGCTCATGTCAATGAGTTAAGGGTTGAAAGGGATAGACGTAGTTTTATGTTTATAGTGATAACTTTGAGAGGCTGGAAAAAGATGCAGATTATCCTGACATTCATACAAAAGCATTCTTATTCTGCTATCGTCTCCTTCAAGTGTATTTTTTTCCTTGAAATCCCAACAGTTTTTCATCATTCTCCTCAGAAGATATTTTCAAGCACGTTTTGTCCATGTCACTGTAATGGAGATGGACAAAAACACATAGTCCCTGACTTCAGGATCTGATAGAGTTGAGACTTTAAAGTGTCCCACTAGAAACTCAGCCTCTTTTCCCAAGACTATAGTCTTAAAATACATCCTGTATCAAACTGTCACTTACCTAGCATTTCATCACTGAAATTTCATCCTATGGTTTCTTCCTACTCAAATGCCACCAAAACTAAAAATTATATTACCTATATATTAATATATATTAATTATTAATTATAATTATTTTATTAAATTAAATTACCTGTATGTTAAAATGATATCATTAAATCCCTTCTAACATGACAGCAAGTTGAAAATCAGTTTGAATATGAAGAGCTCAGAAAAGAGGGAGCACCAAGAAAGAAATAGAAATGGGGAGGAACCATTAAAAGAGGTTTAAGAATTAATAAGACAGAAGCTTACATTTTGGGTTTGTCATTTACTAACTGGTTAACTTTGGATATATTGCTTCCCGTCTTTTAGGTCCTTTCCTTCATTTGTTAAAGCGGGAGCAGGTAGCAAACCTCCCTGGAATACTGTCAGATGTAAATGAGCTAGGAAGTGGGAACACACCCAGTGTGGCACCTGAGCTGGAATAAATACTGAGGCTCTCTTGGGTTTTTTTTATAACTGAGTGAAAACTTTGTCCTCTTCACAGTTTTGATGGTGGGACCGAATTTTACTTAATTCAGAGATCTCAACTCTAGCCACAGAGGTTTAAAGATGGTATGGGAAACATCCTTTAAGCCTATCTCTGCATGTTTGAACGCCGAATTCAAAGCTGAGAGCCAAAGAATTGGTGCTTTTGAACTGTGGTGTTGAAGAAGACTCTTGAGAGTCCCTTGGATTACAAGGAGATCCAACCAGTCCATCCTAAAGGAAATCAGTCCTGAATGTTCATTGGAAGGACTGATGCTGAAACTCCAATCCTTTGGCCACCTAATGTGAAGAACTGACTCATTTGAAAAGACCCTGATGCTGGGAAGGCGTCAGGGGTCTTCAACCCCTGATTGAAGGAGGGAGGAGAAGGGGACCACAGAAGATGAGATGGTTGAATAGCATCACTGACTCAATGGACATGAGTTTGAGTAAACTCTGGGAGTTGGTGATGGACAAGGAGGCCTGGCGTGCTGCAGTCCATGGGGTTGCAAAGAGTCGGACACGACTGAGCGACTGAACTGAACTGAACTGCATGTTCGTCTTGGAGACAGTTCAGGATGTGCAGGCTGCATTACTCTGCCGGCGCAGAAGGCACGGAAACAGCCGCTTCCTCCTTTCCACCAAGGTGTGATCCTGGGTTCTTCCAGTAGTCCCCTAGGCAGGTTTGACCTGGGAGGCAGTCGTGTTGGATGAAAGACAAGTGTTACCAGAGATGGAAGAAAGTCTCCGTGCTTCCCCGCTGAGAGGGAGCGCCCCTGGTGAGTCACTAATGATGCCCTTAGTCGGAGAGGCTGCCAAGGTGAAACTCCAGGGCATTTCAGAGGCTGCACAGGTTTCTAGGGAGCAGGGCCCTATTTCCGGTGAGTCTGGGGAGATAATTGGCCTTTTACACGGAGACCTGATGTAGGTCATCTGTAGCAGCTGTGTCTGACTTCCAACTACCTCCTCCCTGGGCTGGAAAGGTGTCACTCAAGCTTTGTTTGTCCTGCCTACGTGCCAACGCTGCGAATACCCCTCTCTGTGTTGAGAACAGTTTTTGAATAGCACTTTTAGACAGCAGTTGAAGGAAGCTCTTCTTGCAAGCTACTTTTAGAATCCAGTTGGGCTGTTTTTCAATAAAGGAGAACTTAAAACAACAGCAAAATCCATCCTTATTTTTCCCTGAGGCTGTTCACCAAGGTTTCCTTTATTCATCTGTTTATGTATTTACTTCAATTTTGTCTCATTAGTGTCTGACACGGCGCTAACCGGCACGCACTTGCCACCATCTGCGGGCTCTGTTCTCTGGGGATTTCTTTTAATGAGCGTCACCTCTGGATAATCTGAGAAAATAACCATCAGTTGGAAGAAGCCATCAGAGAAAACAGATAAACCCCACGTATCTGCCATTTGTCTTCTGTGACAGGGGTTCTCTGCGCTCGTGAATGAGGATATAGCTGTGCTTCAAAGCCTGTTGGCAATACACACAATCAGCGTTGTTGCTTCATAGCCATATTGCTTTGACTCAAAGAGCATCACCCAGTTTAATGACTGACCTTATTTACTGGGTATTAATACAAAACTACTTTTCTTGAAGTTTCAGAGGATATAATAAAAGATGAACTTTTACAAAGTGGTCTCCAAGCTCAAAGAGAATATAATCCATGGGAGGAAGCATGATGCCTGGTGAGGAGTCTAGGAGGAACCATGATGCCTGGTGAGGAGTCTAGGAGGACGCATGATGCCTGGTGAGGAGTCTACTTTCAAAAGTCAGGGTTTGTCAATTTTGAGCGCATTCAAAAATATGAAATGTGGACTGCTGGTTACAGTGTCAGCTGAAGAGAAACTTGGTAGTAATGAGTTTTTAAAAAAACACATTCTCATTTTTTCCCAGAAATTCTAACTCTAGAAATTAAAATAACTTCTAGGAATTAAAATTCTACCCCCACTGTAATAAATGTGCACAAAATTCATGTACAAGGTTACTCATTACAGTGTTATTTATAAAAACAAAGTATGGAAAATGTTAGATAAACCTGGCAATAAATTGCTGTACATCTGTTGAATGCTATGAAGCCATTAAAATGATAATGACAATAATATTTTAATGGTGAGGGGAAATGTTTATAAAATATTAATTGAAAAAATCAGGTTATAAAACATAGAGAGTGTTTCCAAATTTTTAAAACTTGTATATGGATATATAGATTTTAAAAACCTGGATTATATACCCAAACTTTTATGATTATTTTTAAGTGGCAGGATTAACATTGATTCTGTATACGTTTCTGTATTTTTCAAAGTTTTCATTAAAAATCATGGATGTCTATACTCTAAAAATTGGTAACACATTTTTTGAAAAGTATTTTGGCTTTTGAAGGTGATTACAGATAAATTTAAAAAGCGTTTTGGCTATATTTGGGTTATTATGTAAAAAGCTTCATGAGATGATGATTACTTGGCATTATCTCCATGTCTTATCAGTTTCCAAACAGATCATTCTACAAAAATGTATTTTACGTATTTGTTTAAATATAGGGAATATTTACCCAAAGAAAATAGCAGTCCGAACAATCTATAAAGAAGCATCTGGGCGCTTATTCTGCAGAAATCCCTCTGCTACATGCTGTGAAGAGTACAAAATGAATGAGCAACAGCTGGGCTGTCAGCGCTTGCAGAGTTTAGCTGACTTGTCCAAGGTCACCCCTCCATGTAGAGGCAGAGTCTAGAATTGACGAACGAGGCATGTCTGGAGGCCAAGAATGCTTCAGTCTACTGATGACCTCTACTGTGTCACGTGCCTCCACTCTCCATGTGGTCACTGCACTCCTCGCTTCCCAGCGCGACCAGGCTGGAGACACAGAGATGCGCTGGGCATCGCTCACCCCGACCTCGTTCCCCTGTGTGTGTTGCTTCCGAGGCCCATCACTGCCTCCGCCCTTGCCCCCTCCCCCTTTCCTGTTTGTTGTTTAGTCGCCAAGTCGTGTCTGACTCTTCGTGACCCCACAGACTGCCGCACGCCAGACTTCCCCGTCCCTCACCGTCTCCCGGAGTTTGCCCGAGTTCACATTCATTGCATTGGCCATGCCCTCTGACTATCTCATCCTCTGTTGCCCTCTTTTCCTCCGCCTTCGGTCTTCCCTTTTAGGTTTCATGTTTACTGAGGTTGATCATATACAACATCTAAAGATTCCCGTAGTTGACAAGATTTGCTATGAAATACAGCATTGCTCCAGTCCTTGTCAACTTTCTGTGCCCCCCAGAATTAATCACTTTCATCTCATTACGTAGTCAGAGCTTTGTGACTCTCAGGAGCATTCTTGCTGATTCCTGATCTTCCCGTCTCTGACACTGTTCACGGGCTTCTCACTGTGAAGTTCAGACTCACATCTCCCTCTCTTTCTCCTCCCCTCTCTACATGTGCACATAGTCTTTCCATTTCCTTTTCTTCCAGTAGATTTATACAGTAATTTTAGTTAAATTAATATTGTATATTCACACATTATTATGACTATGTAAATTCTATTTTTAGAATTTATTTTTAGCTGAGACATGTAGTAAATGATGAGCATCATTCCTTTCTTGAACAACTTTGTGTTTTACCCAGAGTTAAAATTGTTTTCATTTGCTTAATTTTTTTATTGGTTTAATCACCATTTGACTGCTCACTCTTCAACAATTATCTGAATTTTCTCTCGAGTCTTCTGAAAACTCTGAGTTTTCATCTTTAGCTATAATATTTTTTATTTCTAAACGCTGTTCTTTGCAGTCTATTTCTCTAGTATCCCGTTCTTGTTTTTGGTTGCAGGATCACTCATCTCTCTGTAGATACTAATGCTGTTTTGTTCTCATTTTTCAGGTTTTCTCTTTTCTGCATAGTCTGTTGTCTCCAAGTTGCTTTAAATCTATCTGTTTAAGACTCTGTCTTTCATGGCTTCCCTGGTGGATCAGACGGTAAAGCGTCTGCCTGCAATGTGGGAAACCCGGGTTTGATTCCTTTGTCGGGAAGATCCCCTGGAGAAGGAAATGGCAATCCACTCTGGCACTCTTGCCTGGAAAATCCCATGGACGGAGGAGGCTGATAGGTTACCATCCATGGGGTTGCAAAGAGTTGGACACGACTGAGCGACTGACTTCACTTCACTTCACTTATGTCTTTCAAATTATATGCTGACTTCCAATATATGATGACATTTGTCTTACCATACTTTATAGTATTATTGTCTTCTCATACGTTTGAATATTTTATAAATAATTATATATGCATATATATTGTCTGCTCATGTTTGACATATATGATCTTTTCATACTTTGTAGTATTTTAAACAGTTCACTGGCCACTTTGAGTGCATTAACAGGCCTTATAGATTATGAATTTCATTTAGGGTGATCTGGTTGCGCTATTTACTAATAACTTTGATGTCAGCATCTTTGGAACTTCCTGTTGAGTTGGTATAGGATTTCCAGAGACCTTTCATCTCTTCCCTGGTTGGTTAAGGCCTGGCTACCAGCATATGGCATACCAGCATATACCACCCTTATGGCAGAAAGCAAAGAAGAACTAAAGAGCCTCTTAATGAAAGTGAAAGAGGAGAGTGGAAAAAGTTGGCTTAAAGCTCAACATTCAGAAAGCTAAAATCATGGCATCTGGTCCCATCACTTCGTGGCAAATAGGTGGGGAAACAATGGAAACACTGACAGACTTTATCTTTTTGGGCTCCAAAATCACTGCAGATGGTGACTGCAGCCATGAAATTAAAAGATGCTTACTCTTTGGGAGAAAAGTTATGACCAACCTAGACAGCATATTAAAAAGTAGAGACATTACTTTGCCAACAAAGGTCCGTCTAGTCAAGGCTATGGTTTTTCCGGTGGTCATGTATGGATGTGAGAGTTGGACCATAAAGAAAGCTGAGCACCAAAGAATTGATGCTTTTGAACTGTGGTGTTGGAAAAGACTCTTGGGAGTCCCTTGAACTGCAAGGAGATCCAACCAGTCTGTCCTAAAGGAGATCAGTACTGGGTGTTCATTGGAAGGAATGATGCTGAAGCTGAAACTTCAATCCTTTGGCCACCTGATGCGAAGAACTGACTCATTGGAAAAGACCCTGATGCTGGGAAAGACCGAAGGTGGGAGAAGGGAATGACAGAGGATGAGATGATTGGATGGTATCACCGACTCGATGGACATGAGTTTGAGTAAACTCAAAGAGTTGGTGATGGACGGGGAGGCCTGGTGTGCTGCGGTTCATGGGGTCGCAAAGAGTCAGACACGACTGAGAGACTGAGCTGAACTGAATCAGCATATGGAGAGTGGAGTGGAAAAATTGCTAAATTTACATAATTCTTCAGTGTTCAATATAGTACTCACACCTTCAATTTTGCCCTTTTGCTCCCAGATCAAAAAACAAAACTCCAATACTCAGTAAATATAACTGAGATGGATTCAGAAATATCAAAAAATATCAGAGTTTGTCCAAGCATGTCTGTCTACAAATCTTGTCACATTTTAAGAAAAACTGTGGCTTAGAATTCCTGAGGACCCAATAATATTTTAATAAAAATAACATAAAAAATCAGATCAGATCAGTCGCTCAGTCGTGTCCGACTCTTTGAGACCCCATGAATCGCAGCACGCCAGGCCTCCCTGTCCATCACCAACTCCCAGAGTTCACTCAGACTCACGTCCATCGAGTCAGTGATGCCATCCAGCCATCTCATCCTCTGTCGTCCCCTTCTCCTCTTGCCCCCAATCCCTCCCAGCATCAGAGTCTTTTCCAATGAGTCAACTCTTCGAATGAGGTGGCCAAAGTACTGCAGTTTCAGCTTTAGCATCATTCCTTCCAAAGAAATCCCAGGGCTGATCTCCTTCAGAATGGACTGGTTGGATCTCCTTGCAGTCCAAGGGACTCTCAAGAGTCTTCTCCAACACCACAGTTCAAAAGCATCAATTCTTCAGCGCTCAGCCTTCTTCACAGTCCAACTCTCTCATCCATACATGACCACAGGAAAAACCATAGCCTTGACTAGACAAACCTTTGTTGGCAAGGTAATGTCTCTGCTTAGGTTGGTCATAACTTTCCTTCCAAGGAGGAAGCATCTTTTAATTTCATGGCTGCAGTCACCCTCTGCAGTGATTTTAGAGCCCAGAAAAATAAAGTCTGACACTGTTTCCCCATCTATTTCCTATGAAGTGATGGGACCAGATGCCATGAACTTCGTTTTCTGAATGTTGAGCTTTAAGCCAACTTTTTCACTCTCCACTTTCACTTTCATCAAGAGGCTTTTTGTTCCTCTCCACTTTCTGCCATAAGGGTGGTGTCATCTGCATATCTGAGGTTATTGATATTTCTCCCCTCAATCTTGATTCCAGCTTGTGTTTCTTCCAGTCCAGCGTTTCTTATGATGTACTCTGCATATAAGTTAAATAAACAGGGTGACAATATACAGCCTTGCCGAACTCCTTTTCCTATTTGGAACTAGTCTGTTGTTCCATGTTCAGTTCTAACTGTTGCTTCCTGACCTGCATACAAGTTTCTCAAGAGGCAGATCAGGTGGTCTGGTATTCCCATCTCTTTCAGAATTTTCCACAGTTTATTGTGATCCACACAGTCAAAGGCTTTGGCATAGTCAATAAAGCAGAAATAGATGCTTTTCTGGAACTCTCTTGCTTTTTCCATGATCCAGCGGATGTTGGCAATTTGATCTCTGGTTCCTCTGCCTTTTCTAAACCCAGCTTGAACATCAGGCAGTTCACGGTTCACATATTGCTGAAGCCTGGCTTGGAGAATTTTGAGCATGACTTTACTAGCGTGTAAATACAGAGCATCAAATAGACACATCAATTGTAATGGATTGTATTCCAGACATATATGTGTGAGCAGCCAACTTCACATTAGATGGAAATAATTATGGGTATTGAAGTTCTTGCTTTCTCAGTTCTTGACCCTGAGCATCCCATCCTTTCACAAGAGGGTGGCCCGGCAGGACACGTCACTCAAGGGCAAACCTGTCAATGAAATTGTATTAAACAGTCTGCACGTGCAGCGTGCTCCTGCCTGTCACTCCAGGAAACAGAACGACTTTTCCGACTATGTGTCTGAGATCAAGGTGAACTTTAAGTGTGAAAATACATGTTTGTTTCTGATTCTAAAATAACATTTAATCTCTGGCATTTTTGTATAGTGGCCAAGTCCCTAAAGCATTCTGATCAGCAGAACCTACCTATCCTAGAGTCCTATTTGGAAAGTAAAGACATCACAGAGTTAAGGAAAAAAACATTTCTTTTCAACTACAGTAACGGGACTTCCTTCACGTTTTGAAAGATCTTTACTTTCATTTGAATTTGAATATGGTTTCCTTTCTGATGATATCCGACATTCAAACAGGTCTTGTTAATAAAATCTAGGCCACCTTCCACTTGACTAATTAGGCATGATTAGTTCCATCAATCAGCCTTTCTAACATTTTTCCCTATAAATTAAGCTTTGGAGCTTTGAAAAATACAAAACAATCAAATTACTGTTTTTTGAAATAGATATAGTGTGTCGTGCTGCAGTTTGGTTTATAATGGGAGCTCATTACCATCCTCATTACTGTGAATTATGGGAGTTTCCTGGCTGGCCTTCATTAACCATCTGGCTTTAAACATTGATTTGTGGTTATGTATGTTATTTTTAGAAACGAGCACCTGAACATCTAGTGAAAACATTTGTTTCATCTTGTTCTACATATTTTTAAAGGCCATGAATCTCACTGTTGTGAAAATCTCGTACATTCTGGTGTGTCTTCATCTTTGAGTTATGTTCATGTATTATTTAGCCAATGGAAAGGCTAGCCAGGTCATCATGTCTTGATCCTATAAGCTACTGGAGAAACTTCCTAGCAAGTGTGATAGGGAAATAGAAGACAGACAAATCTAACCTTACAGATTTTCATTCCAATTTTATATATTTGAAAGTACATGAAGACGTTGATGTTGGAGTGCTTTAAACAAGATGATACTAAAAAAATCATTCACTACTTTAGTCATCAGTATCTAACGAGCACTTTTTAAGGAATAGAGACTAGTCCAGGTGCAGGAGATGTTGGGCAAGGCTCCTACGCATGGAGTTGGAAAACAAAGGAGAGGACCAATAATCAAGATATGAGTATGAAGGAGATAAACTGTATTTCATAACAGAGAAAAAGTGGGGAAGGAAAGACTTCAGAAAAAGTAGAATAAGTCTCCCTGAGGGTGTCATGAGGATGACCGTGCGAACAACCCGTGAAAGAAGCTTCTCGGGAGAAGATGCCGTGAATCCAAACGGCACCAGTCCGCAAGGAGCCGGATGCGTCGTGAGATGTAAGATCTGAATCGAGAGCACAGGGCAGCAGACAGAGGCGGGAGATGAGCTTGGAAGAGCTGGAAGGACCCAGGCCCTACAGGTCTGAAGGAGTCTAAAGGTCGAAAGTCTAAATTTAATTGCATTGTGACTTACGTTTAAAAACCATTATGGCCCTGGTGTAGAAAAATGCCTCCAGGAAGGCAAGAGTTGAGAGATGGTGGCCTCGCAGAAGGCAGCCCTGACAGCCAGAGTGATAGCTAATGATGACCAATGCTAGGGTCAGGACAGAAGGGACATGAGGAACAGACAGGGGTGGTTTTGGAGATGGAACCAACATTACGCATCTATGCACCGAATGTGAATAACCCGGGAGCGAGGGCACAATCTTCAGTGGCTTATCATAAAATAGGCTTTGTGTCAGATGATTCTGTCCACCTGTAGGCTAATGTAAGTGTTCTGAGCACAGTTAAGGTTAGGTTGAGCTATGATGCTCAGTAGGTTAGGTGTATTACATGCATCTTCAAGGTACAATATTTTCAGGTTTTGATGGGTTTATTGGGAGAAAATCCTATTGCAAAGGAAGATCCATGGCACTGTATATATGGTCTTGCACATGAGCGTGAATATATCTGCAAGAAGAGTCCTAGAGATGTGTGTGCCTTACGAATCTTTCTGTGTTCATTTTACATTTTGGTAGATGGTTCCAAATAGATTTCCAAGAATTTAGTTTCCAAAGGATATAGTTTAATTTAATTTAATTTAAGAATTTAATTTCCAAGAATATAGTTTCAAATAATTTTATCAGTTTTGATTCCCATCAACAACAGCACTTTCGCCCTCATCCACCCAATAAACCACAGAAGTCTGAGTTCTGCTCGGTCTGCCGTATGAACATGGTGCATCACTGTGGTTTTGTCTTTTCTTTATCAGAGAGATCTAGTTCATTTTCAAGTGTTTAAAAGCCACTTGCTTCTTGAGTGTATGTAAACTCTCAGCTCCTGTCCTTTGCCCACTTGCATTGGACTGCTGAGCTTATTTCTGTAACGAGTTCATTACTGTTTGTCCTCTCCAGCAAACCCTCAGAGCCAGTGATTCTGCTCACGAATGGGAAGGAGCAGGGAAGACGCCCATCTCTCGCCCCGCAGTAGACTCTTACTAACAGCTTTGCTGCCAGTTTAGAGACTGTAGCGGTAATCGTGGCTTCTCCCTTGTACTCTGCACTGGGAAGTTGACACAAAATGTTTTTAGTGGGGGGAAATCGAGAATCAGTCTCTATTCTCCCTCTGCCTCCAGATCCTAAATCCTTGGCACAGGGCTGAGAAACATCCTCTCCTTACCATACCTTGGATTTTCAGAGAAAATCCAAATGCGAGCATGGTGAGAGACTTCTTTTTAGTTTCATGTACTGTTTTGCTTGACACAAACTGCAGAGGTTCTTGTGGAAATCTGTTTCATGCTGTACTTGTGGCTGGATGAACATGTGAGAATGCGTCTATGACACAGTCTATGGAGTTATAGCTGCGAGTAATGGAACACTGCTGCTGCTGCTAAGTCACTTCAGTCGTGTCCGACTCTGTGCGACCCCATAGACAGCAGCCCACCAGGCCCCGCCGCCCTGGGATTCTCCAGGCAAGAACACTGGAGTGGGTTGCCATTTCCTTCTCCAATGCATGAAAGTGAAAAGTGAAAGTGAAGTCGCTCAGTCGTGTCCGACCCTCAGCATGGACTGCAGCCCACCAGGCTCCTCCATCCCTGGGATTTTCCAGGTAAGAGTACTGGAGTGGGGTGCCGTAATGGAAAACAGACATGCGTGATCAGGAGAAGAACACAACAGAGTACCTCTCTCAAAGTCATCCTGCAGCCCTCCCCTCCCTCGGCAATATTTAGTCACCCATTCAAACACTTATATACAATTATATATATATATATATGAATCAGTGTTTGCCATGATTTTAAAATAGTAATCAGAGAGCATTTTTCCTTACCACTAATGATTAAACAAAGAAAGAGTAAATGAAGATGAAATATAACCTTTAGAGTACATAATTCTGGAGACCACACACTCACACATATGGAATATTTTTTCATAGCAAAACCCCTCCCCACGCCAGCTGCCATCATTGTAAATAAGCAGAACAGTCTCGGGTTTACCTGAATCCATTCCCATTTTCCTAAACTTACTGACTGTATATGCTCTATCAGATAAATTTGTGGAGAGACTCCTAATGGGGTTGGAAAGAATGTTTATAAAAAGGAAAAAAGTCACCTCCAGGCATTTCAAAGGTTTTCTTTAGAAATACTGTAAATAACCAAGGGTATCTGCAATAAGACAGCCATCCTCTAAAATTTAGAGGATTACTAAGTGTTAATTATCTTACAAGCTCTCCATTTTACTTCTTGCCCATGTCTTACTTTTAATTAATGTTTCTCTTTGAGCTAGGAGAGCAATAATTTTCTTGGCTGTTTCTTCACTGAGAGATTTGCTATTCTTCCCAAATCTTGATATGTAGCCTTATTTTCTACTAAGAGAAGCCCAGGAGAAAAACAACATACAGCATCAAAGATAGGGATTCTAAGCTTCGAGATGTTGTTAAAATATTGTTTAATCACAGAACTTTTCTGAGCCAGTGCTGAACAATGTTTTTCTATCTGTCTGAATCCCATGGCTATCATTCATTCATTGATTCTTCTATTTGATCATTTGTCTATAGATTTATCTGTTTATGTAACATTGGTTGAGTATACTTTGACTTCCAGGCACAGTTAGGCCCTGAAACTCACAAAGTTGAACAAGACTCAGCCTGTGGGTGTTTCATTTATAGAAGAGACACAGGAATAAATGATAAATAAGTGTAATGTAAGTCCTTTATTCCATTTGAACCTCAAACTGGCCCTGTAAGTTAGTGCTACTGTCTGAAAGTCTGTGTCCCTCCAAAAGTCAAATGTGGAAATTCCTACCTTTTTTATTGGTCTGGCGTGTGAGAGGTGATTAGGTCAGGAGGGTGGAGCCCTCCTAAATGAGATCAGTCCTCTTATAAAAGAGGGTCCAGAGCTCCTTCTTTCCTTCCTCCACGTGGAATACAAGGGAGTCTGAGACGCAGAAGAGGGCCCTCGTCCAACCATCACGCTGCTAGACAGTCAGTCTCTGGAACCGTAAGAAATAAATCTCTGTTGTTGATGAGCCGCCTGTCCATGCCATTGTGTTGTAGCAGCCTGAATGAACTAAGACAGTTCAGTGGGATGGTTGTTGATAGTCTCGCATTATAGGTGAAGAAATGGAGGCTTAAATGGCAGTTAAGTAAATTATCCAGGGCCTACAAAGGTAGGGCCAGGACTTAACTTCAGTTCTAATTCCAAAGCCACATTCTTCTCCTTGCCGTGCTACACGGCGCTGAAGTCCTTCCTTGAGACGCTCCTGGAGACTGCACTCAGCAGGGCTGGGAGACAAGCTCCTTCTCCTCCCTGACGCGGCCACTTTACTGACCCTTGCCACCTGAGCCATGAATCATGCAGTATGCCCTCAGCTGACAAGTTCACTAAATAAACAAGGACTTTATTCCTTTTGTCTGTTGATAACAGAAAGACAAGCTTGTACTATGCCCCCAAGTTTCCCACACCTGTCCTTCAGCAAGAGCAAACTTAAAATCCAATTAAGACCCAGGCATGGAGGAATGAGACTTGTCCCTGAAAGCAAACTAACACATATCTTCCCGGTGATGTTATCGACAGACATTTTCCTTTCCTGCAACAAGTCAAATTATCATGGTGTTCCTGCAGAGCCAAATTATAATATACAGCAAGCCATGTTGCGATAAGCGTAGGAAAGAGATAAAGCTAGGTGTGTCTCACTGGCATAAAACAAGCTGACTGTCTACTTAGGAATGATTTGTCCCAAAGCAGAATTGAAACATGAATGGTAGGGAGGTAGGCCTGGACTTAGAAGAAACACATTGCTACAGTGACTGTAAATAAATAAGGTCAGGTTTGGTAAGACTTCACTGGCCCACATACCCCTCCTGGATGTTCAGATTGCTCCTGGGGTAATGAATGATATGACCCAAAACTGTCCCAAAGGAGGCTTCTGTATCCTGGCTGTCACTGGTCACATGAACCTAGCCAGACCAATAAGGCTCAATTTGTGGATTTCTGTTGGGACAACAAGGAAGCTCCTTTTTCTCCCTCCCTCCCTTTCTTCCTTTTTTTTTTTTTTTTTTTTTGTTTGATTGGAAGCTGGGAGGATGTAAGTCTCCACAGAGCTTATAAGGGGCAGAAGATGGAAAGAGCCTGTCTGAGAGTCAAGCCAACACAGAGAAAACGTGACTTAAAACATGAAGGAAAAGTGAGTCCTAACGGTATCATCTTGACCAAGCACGCACCACACCTGAAGTGAGAGCTGCCTCCGTGCTGCTCTGGTCATTAAACCTACAGATTCCTTTGGGTTTCCTCTCTCGCCTCTCCCTTGCTGTTTCTTGCTCTCCCTTTTTCTTCTTAGGCCAGTTTGATACTTATTTCTGTTACTTACTACTAAGAGTTCTAACTGAGGGAAACAGCAAGCAACAATTCTTCCCAGTGATTCTGTATTTCTTTGTCTGAAAAGCTTTAGATTATTAGAGACAGCAGCCATTCAGTCCCACAAATCCTTCACTATGCAGTCCACAAGAGTCAGCCTTGTCCCTTTTCTTGATTTTTAGTTAGCAACCGAAATAGGTTTTGGAAAAAATATAGCCTCGAATGATTTAATTTTTTTTTTTTAATTGAAGTATAGTTGATTTACCGGGCTTCCCTCGTGGCTCAGACAATAAAGAATCTGCTTGCCATGAGGGAGACCTTGGTTCGATCTGGTCAGGAAGATCCCTTGGAGAAGGGAATGGCAACCCACTTCAGTATTATTGCCTAGAGAATTCCATGGACAGAGGAGCCTGGTGGGTTGCAGTCCATGGGGTTACCAAGAGCCCGACACGACTGAGTGACTAACACACACACACAGGTAATTTACAGTAATGTGATAGTTTCAGGGGTACAGCAAAGTGATTCAGGTTTTTGCGGATTATGTTCTACTATAGGTTATTTAAAATATTGAATACAATTCCCTGTGCTATACATTAAGTTCTTCTTGCTTATCTGTTTTATGTGTAGTGATTTGTGTCTGTTAACCCCATACTGCTGTCTCTTCCTGCCTCTCCTTTGATAACCATGAGTTTGTTTTCTCTGTCTGTGAATCTGCTGTATACAGATTCATTTTTAATATTTTTTAAGATTCCACATTTAAATAATATCACGTAGTATTTATCTTTCCCTGTCTGACATAATACTTTATTTGTTAATGAAAAGCTAATTTTATTATGAAGTCCTGAGACCAGAAACAGTTGAATGCTTGCATGGTTAATGACATTTTCTGTTGGTATAATAAAATGCAATCTTTTGTTTTAAAGATAATAGCCATTTAAAATGACCCAATAAACATGGTACACTGAGTTCATCATAAGGCTTCTTCTCTAGTCTCTTTCTCATTATCTCTTTAATCCTGCCAGATCCCTCTGAAAAAAACACCTTGCTTTCCATGAGATTCCATAAGCACATAGTTTTGTACGGTTTCCGTAAGCTGAAAAAATAAGAATGGTTTCTAAAAGTAAAGATCTCTGGAGCCCTCCATCTGAAATCCCCACGGTAGACATCATGTCTCAGTAGGTTTTCCTTCCTCTATTTATTCCTCATTCAACAACAACCATGACAACACATGAGTCTTGAGGAACTGAAGACTTTGTACACACAGACTAGCGAGACACATTCTCACTGTCTGAGGCGGAGAGGGAAAGGAAAACTCGTACAGAGCTCTCTGTTTCCTTTATTCTAAAAATCACCGTACTACTTTAATGCTTTTATTTGAAAAGTCTAGGCTCCCAAAGGGAGAAGGCAATGGCACTCTACTCCAGTACTCTTGCCTGGCAAATCCCATGGACGGAGGAGCCTGGTAGGCTGCAGGCCATGGGGTCCCTAGGAGTCAGACACGACTGAGCGACTTCACTTTCACTTTTCACTTTCATGCATTGGAGAAGGAAATGGCAACGCACTCCAGTGTTCCTGCCTGGAGAATCCCAGGGACGGGGGAGCCTGGTGGGCTGCCGTCTATGGGGTCGCACAGAGTCGGACACGACTGAAGCGACTTAGCAGTAGCAGTAGCAGGCCCCCAAAATTATACATTGAATTTTTTTAAAGGATAGTTTAAAAATGTTTAATTGAAGGATAATTGCTTTACAATGTCGTGTTGTCAGAAACCATAACCAGCAACCCTTGTTGAGTTTCTGCTGTACAACAACGTGAATCAATGATAGATATCGCACACCTCCTTCTTGAACCGCCGTCCCACCCTGCATCCCTTCCCAGACCTGCCCCTTGTCACAGAACACGGGCTCCATGTGTCATAAAGCGCCTTCCCGCTGGCCAGCTGCACTGCTCATGGTAGTGGGTGTGTTTTAGCACTGCCCTCTCTAACCACCCCACCTTCTCCTTCCCCTGTTGTTTCCCCAGGTCTGTGCTCCGTGCTTGCATCTCTATTCCTGCCCTGCAAATAGGTTCATCAGTGCCATTTTTTCTGCATTCCATATATATGCATTAATATATGATATTTGTTTTTCTCTTTCTGACTTAATTCACTCTATATAAGAGGCTCTGGTTTCCTCACCCCAGTAGAACTGACTCACATTTGTTCCTTTTTAAGGCTGAGTATATTTCATTGTATATAGGTACCACAGCTTCTTTATCCATTCACATAGATTGGATTTTGAGTAAACAGTTTAAACTTGAAACTAGTTTATCAGGCAAATATGTTGACTTGTCTGGTTTTGGTACCATATATAAACACAAATACATTATATGGGCCTGGGGCTGGGCTAAGGTTTAAAGTAAGATGGAATAAAACATAAAATAAAACCATAAAATAACCATAAAATAAAACATGAAAACAACTTTAATGCTTCAAGTAAAAGTGAGCGTGTGCGTGCTCAAACATGTCTGACTCTGCAGCCCCATGGCCTGCAGCTGCCAGGCTCCTCTGCCCGTGGGATTTCCCAGGCAAGGATACTGGAGGGGGTTGCCATTTCCCTTTCCAGGGGATCTTCCCGACCCAGAGATTGAACCCAGGCCTCCTGCATTGGTAAGCAGGTTCTTTACCACTGAGATATCAGGGAACCCAAAAGTCAGTGTGTAACCGACAGCAAACGCTAAAAGAGATTGTAAGGAAGCTAACACTCGTTCTGCTCTAACGTGGTAAGTACTTTTGTAGTAAGTTTTCTCGGTTAATTCTCAGAACCTTCTATGCGGCTGGCGCTATCATCCCTGGGGAACCATTCTGCCCTGCCTCCTCCAGGCAGGTGCCATCCTCCAAGAAGGTTGGACAGGCTGGGAGAGCCCTCCGGGCAGGCCTGGGTACACCAGCCTCTGCAAGCAGGCACCAGGGGGGTGGGCCCGGCCTAGGGCTCCTGATTCCGGCGGTTCCCTTCCCAGCAGCAGTCTGATTAGACTAAGCGGCGCAGTGCAGATGTGTAACTGTACCCAACTGATGATCACCTCTGACTCTCACCAAAGTCAGCTCCGAGGAGCAGCAGGTCCTCCATACCAGATGCTCTCCCTGCTCAGGCAGGAGGTGACCCTTTCCTGCACAATCATATTCTCTGTTGTAACAGGAAGTTTTGGCTGTCACCTAATCCCCTTTCAAACTACCTCCCAGATAATTCTTAAGGAAACATTTATTCAATTACAAGGAATGGTTTTCTCTGTAATGTTATTATGTTAAAGCACGGATCCTATCATCAGGGCAGCCTCATGTAGGGCATAATTATGTAGTTTTGACCGAGACCTTTGTTCCTACCTGGCCGGAGTCCTTTGCTCCCTAGATCTCCACCCTATGGTTACAGGAACGAAAATCCTGTCATTGTTCTGCCTCTTTCTCACTTCATCCTGTAGTTTTCTCTCCCTACGCTCTGGTTGATCTTCAGTTCCTCCTCTTTCTTAGATCAATTTCTGCTTTTTCTACTTGTTGTTGTTCAGTTGTTCAGTCATGACCAACTCTTTGCAACCCCACGGACTGCAGCACGCCAGGTTCCCTATCCTTCACCATCTCCCAGAGCCTGCTCAAACTCATGTCCATCAAGTCGGTGATGCCATCCAACCATCTCATCCTCTGTCGCACCCTTCTCCTTCCACCTTCAATCTTTCCTAGCATCAGGGTCTTTTCCAAGGAGTTGGCTCTTTGCATCAGGAGGCCAAAGTATTGAAGTTTCAGCTTCAGCATCAGTCCTTCCAATGAACACCCAGGACTGATCCTCTTTAGGATGTACTGGTTGGATATCCTTGCAGTCCAAGGGACTCTCAAGACTCTCCTCCAACACCACACTTCAAAAGCCTCAGTTCTTCGGTGCTCAGCTTTCTTTATAGTCCAACTCTCACATCCATACATGACTACTGGAAAAACCGTAGCTTTGACTAGATAGACCTTTGTGGGCAAAGTGACATCTCTGCTTTTTGATATGCTGTCTAGGTTCGTCATAGCTTTTCTTCCCAGGAGCGTCTTTTAGTTTCATGGCTGCAGTCATCATCTACAGTGCTTTTGGAGCCCAGGGTAAATAAAGTCAAATGCTGCTTCCACTGTTTCCCCATCTATTTGCCATGAAGTGATGGCACCGGATGTCACGATCTTAGTTTTTTGAATGTTGGGTTTTAAGCCAACTTTTTCACTCTCCTCTTTTACTTTCATCAAGAGGCTCTTTAGTTCTTCTTCACTTTCTGCCTTAAGGGTGATGTCATCTGCATATCTGAGGTTACTGATATTTCTCCCGACAGTCTTGATTCCAGCTTATGCTTCATCCAGCCTGGCATTTCGCATGATGTACTCTGCATATAAGTTAAACAAGCAGGGTGAAAATATGTAGCCTTGAAGTATTCCTTTCCCAATTTGGAGCCAGTCTGTTGTTCCATGTCTGGTTCTAACTATTGCTCCTTGACCTGCATACAGGTTTCTCAGGAGATGGGTAAGGTGGTCTGGTATTCCCTTCTCTTTAAGAATTTTCCAGTTTGTTGTGATCCACAGAGTCAAAGGCTTTGGCATAGTCAATAAAGCAGAAGTAGATGTTCTTCTGGAACTCTCTTGCTTTTTTGATGATCCAACAGATGGTTCTGCCTTTTCTGAATCCAGTTTGAATATCTGGGAGTTCTCAGTTCACACAGTGTTGAAGCCTGACTTGGAGAATTTGGGGCATAACTTTGCTAGTGTGTGAAGTGAGTGTTGTTGTGTGGTAGTTTGAACATTCTCTGGTATTGCCCTTCTTTGGGATCGAAATGAAAACTGACATTTATCTACTAGTTAACCCTCATTATCCTCCTGGACTGCAGATGACTCCTCTGAGGTCTCTCAATAACTTTCATTTTAAATTCAGACGATGAGGTTCAGAAAAGTCAGTTACATTACTGGTAACACTAGAGCAAAGATTTGAATTCAAAGCCCACATGCTTTACTCTGGTTCTTCTCACAATTGCTTCATTTGTGTTGATTTAGAAAATTAAATAGTAACAGAGTAGAGTTTTTGGAGTATTTAACATGAATCATCCCCTATGGCCAATTATCCTGCTGTTGAACATTTTCAACAACATATAAATAAAATGTGTATGTTCACACATTATAATATTTTTAGTATTATTTTTTCACCCAAGGACATTCTAAAATTGATTTTTATCCAGATTTTTAGTAAGAATTGATTGTATCCTATAACCTTGCACTTTTAAAGAAAATTATATTGCTTTTACCTAAAGCTCTTGTGAAAAGATATTCTTCAAAGGAAAAAAATGAAATAAATAATATATAAAGTTAACTTTGGTTTCCTCAAAATTGCCCTTGGTTGGATTTGTAATGCCAATCTTGTTGGTATTGGTATGTGTAAATATAACTGTTGATGAAGTTCCTGTGCCAAGTTCCAAATGGCCAATCATTATAGTTAGTCCAGGAAGTTGAAAATATTTCCAAGATTATCTACACTTTGACATTTTGCTTGTGGTACATTTTATGCAAAGTTCTTATCTGATGGGTAAGATTTTATTTTAATTGAGGGTTTTCAGGGCAATGTAATCTCATAAATAATTATTATTTTGGACTGTAAAATAGAATATATCCTTGAGATTCTGTTTCTTTTAGATCAAAATTATTGATTGCTTGGGCTTCCCTCATGGCTCAGTGGTAAAGAATCTTCCTGCCAATGCAGAAGCTGCAGGAGATGCAGGTTCACTCTCTGGTCTGGGATGATCCCCCAGAGAAGGAAATGGCAATCCACTCCAGTGTTCTTCCTGGGAAATCTGGAGCCAGAGGAGCCTGGAGGGCTACAGTCCATGGGTTGCAAAAGAGTTAGCCACAACTCAGCATCTAAACAACAATTGATTGCTCATGTTTCTAAAAGTAATACCATGTATGAATGTTAGTTATTGGCAATAACTTCCACAGCCTTGTTTTACTTCTGTTTTATGCATTTAACCAGCTTAATCTGCTAACGAGCCAGACTG
Organism: Bubalus bubalis; assembly: GCF_019923935.1. Classification (NCBI taxonomy): domain Eukaryota; kingdom Metazoa; phylum Chordata; class Mammalia; order Artiodactyla; family Bovidae; genus Bubalus; species Bubalus bubalis. The sequence continues at coordinate 2,009,023 of NC_059165.1, read as the reverse complement.
TGAAAGGCCTTTGAGACAATCACTTATTTACTCACTCATTTAAACAGATGGTTTGAGTAGAAGCTGAGGGTCGGGCACTGTGCTGGATCCTGAGTGAACGAGCAGGCAGGACAAGACCTCTGCCCTCCAGAGTCCAGTCGGGAAGACAGACGGCTGACCAGCGAGCAAATATCTCACCTATGACACGCCTTGTTGGGGCTACAGAGGAGAACGTGAAATCAGAAGCTGGCAGAAACAAAGGCGGAGAGCAGGAAGCTACACTGTCCAGGTCTGATTGGTTCACGCTTCAGAACCATTTCCTTGGCTACATATTCCTACATATTCCTGAATCTTGACCATAGTATTTTGGCTGTACTGCCAGAGTAACACTCTTCCTCAAGAGAGTGCTAAACTTGAACTAGTGAAGATCAGGAAGCACGTAAAATCGGCTCTACTTCTTTATTTACTTAGCCACCCACTCCAATAAACATGCATTTCATTCTGTCAGTTCCTTCTTTAAAAAATTAAAGTACAGGTGATTTATATATTTTATAAGTTTCAGGTATACAATACAACATACGGATTCAGTGTTTTTATAGACTATGCTCCATTTAAGGTCATTATAAACTACTGGCTCTATTCCCTGTGCTGCCCAGTGTAGTCTCATGGTTTATTTGTTTTATACTCAGTAGTTCCTACCTCTCGATCCCCGACTCCTGTCTTGCTCTTACCCTACCCTCTTCCTACTGGTAACTACTAGTGTGTTTGCTATATCTGTGAGTGTGTTTCTGTTTTGTTATATATTTTAGATTCTACTAAAATAGAAGTAATAGAAGTAATAAAATCTAGAAGTGATACTAAACAGTATTTGTCTTTCTCTGAATTATCTCACTAAGCATTATATCCTCCAAACTCATCCAAGTTGCTGCAAGTGGCTAAACGTCCTTCTTTTTAACGGCCCAGTAATATTGCGCTGTGTGTGTGTCTGCGTGTGTGTGCGTGTGTGTCTGCATGTGTGTGCATGTGTGTGTGTGTGCGTGCATGTGTGTGCATGTGTGTCTGCATGTGTCTGCGTGTGTCTGCGTGTGTGTGCGTGTGCGTGCGTGTGTGCGTGTGCGTCTGCGTGTGTCTGCGTGTGTCTGCGTGTGTGTGTGTCTGTCTGCGTGTGTGCGCGTGTGTGTGCGTGTGTCTGCGTGTGTGTAAGTGTGTGTGTGTAGAACACACATTCTTCATCTGTCGTCTGTTGATGGTCGCTGAGGTTGTTTCCCGTATCTTGGCCGTTGTTAAAAAGTAAAGCTGCTGTGGTGTTGGGGTGCAGATAGCTTTTCAAATCAGTGTCTTCTCTTTCACTATATATCTACCCAGGAGTGGAATTGTTGGATCGTGTGGTAGTCTTATTACTAATTTTTGAGGAACTTACACACTGCTTTCCATTCGGCTGCAGTGTAAATATATCACTCGACTGCCTTCTAGCCTACAGAGTTTCTGCAGAGAAGGCAGCCGATTGCTGTGTGGGGCTCCCTTGTTTGTGATGCTTTGTTTTTCTCTTGCTGCTTTAAAATTCTCTCTTTAAGTTTTGCCATTTTAATTATTATATATCTTGGTATGGATTTCTTTGGGTTCATCATCTTTAACAGTCTCTGTGCTTTCTGTGGCTGAAAATCTGTTTCCTGCTTCAGGGAGTATTTCAACCAAAATTTCATCAAATACTTTTTGACCTGTTTCTTTCTATTCTTCTGGGACCCATATAATGTGAATGTTGGTACGCCTGATGTTGTCCTAGAGGTTCCTTAAAATATATTAATTAAAAAAATTTTTTTTTAATGTGGACCATTTTTAAAGTCTTTATTGAGCTTGTTACAATATGGTTTCTGTTTTTTGTTTTGGTTTTTTGGCTGCGAGACATGCAGGATCTTAGCCCACATGTGTTTAACCAAACACGGATTGAACTTGCACCTCCTTCGTTGGAAGGTTAAATCTTTACTGGGGCATCAGGGAAGTCCCAAACCATCCTTATCTCTTTAAGTTTGTGTTTCTTCTTCTTGTTCTGATTCCACAGTTTCCATTACTTTGTCTTCTAGATCACCCGTGCATCCCTCTCTGTCGTCTGGTCTGCTGCCAGTTCCCTCGGAGCGTATTTCTTGTTTGTTGTATTCTTCAGTTCTGACCACTTCGGTTTTTATATTTTCTAGTTCCTTGTTAAAATTCTTATGTTTATCTGTTCTTTCCCCAAGGTCAGTTAGCAGTTTTGTTAGTAATGTTTGGAGATATTTATCTGGTAAATTACCTGTTTCATTAGGCTTTTCTTCTTTCATTTGAAACAAATTCCTCTGTCTTCCCATTTTGTTTAGCTTTCTGTCTCTGAAATCAGGGGATGCAGCTATGGATCCAAGTCTCACAGGGGTGCGCTCGGTGGGGTGCGTCCCTATGGCACCAGGTATGCCAAGTGGCTTTGGTGGAGAGCTGGAGCCAAGGTGAGCAGGGTCGCCTCCTCGCCCCGGGTGTTTGGCAGCTGTAACCCTGGTGCGCAGGGCTGCAGACAGCGGGCGGAGCCAGGCCCTGTGTGAGCAGGGCCTTCTCCTGCTCAGGGGTCGCTGCCCCCGTCGGGGCGGGCCTGAGGTCCAGGGCACTGGAGCAGACCGCCCGAGGGTCAGGTCAGAGCGGGCTCTGTTCCCTCCCAGTGTGTGCCCTCCCCACCACCAAGGGCACTTTGCTCTAATGGCGAGAATACCAGAGCAAGAGGGTCTTCGGTGGTGCCTGGCACGAGTCTAACGTGTGCTTGGCGTGCGCATGATGGTCCCGCCAGCCGGTGGGAGCCCCGCGCAGTGGCCCGCCCAGCGCCTCTGTGCCCTCTCTGGTGACAGACGCCCTGCTCTGCTCAGAGGCAGAGCCGGCGCTCAGCTGACTCGGCTTCTTCCTGTTGCATACATCTGCCTCGACAGGCAGTGGCCTCTTCACCCTGGCGGAGAGCAGGGTCAGGAGAGGGGCTGGCGCAGGGGTGAGTGGGGGCCGGGGATCCGCTCAGGGGTCCCGCGCACCCCCAGCTCCAGGCCTCACGGCGACGGCCGCCTTCCTCTTGCTTGGCCGCAGGGCTGCTCCAGTCTGGCCCGGCTCCACGCGTGCGCGCTCCTTGGCACCGGCAGCCAGCCTGCACCCTGGGGCAGAGTGGAGCCACAGCAAGAGGACCTGGAGCGGGCACCCGGCTCAGGCCAGCCTTTACGCCGCGGCGGTCACCGGAACCGGCCAGGCCCCCGGGCTGTTTCCAGTTTACTTGTCCGCCTTGTTTCGGGAGCAATCAAGCATGCTCGGGTTCTCTTTTCCATCTGAGTCTCGGTTCCTTTTAGCCTCTGGGAAGCTCCATTGGTTTTCAAACCAAATGAGAAGACCTGAATCCTGGTGTTGGACCCCAGTGCCGGGGCGCCTAACACGTGGCTGGGACTTCCCCCCCAGAAAGGATTGGTAAGTCTGTGATACCCTCTCTTCTCCTGTGCCCCCTGTTGGACCTGCGGGTCCCAACCTGATCGCATCTCCTCCTTCCCTTCCTGACTCTGTGTGGATCTTGTTTTACAGCCTTGGTTCGGGAAGAGCCTTTCTGCCAGTCTCCAGTTTGTTCTTGGTGAGACTTGCTCCGTATGTAGATGATTTTTGATGTGCTTGTGGAGGGTGGTAATCTCTATGTGCTTCTACTCTACCACCTTTATCTCCTTCCACTTCTGTTAGATTTTCTTGGAAGGCCAGAGATGTAAAGATGCAAAATATGTGGAGGAGGGCTTCTGCTTCTGAGCAGGACGTGATAGGCCACTACTCTTACTTGAATAACACAATATTACAGAAGTCATTTTCAAATCATTAAGAGCTGTGAAAGCAATGAAGACCAAAGGAGTCAAACTTCTAGAGAGGGAACAACTCTGAGATGACCTCACATTGTTGGTATTTTTCTCTTGGGGCATCTGTCAGTCTTAGAGTGATACTTGGGTTTGACCCGTGTGCAGGGACTTTGCTGGAAGAAGAGAGACCAGCAAAGCTTTTATAATCTTCAGCTGCACTGGTGGGCTGCAGCCCATGGGGTGGCTAAGAGTCGGACACGACTGAGCGACTTCACGTTCACTTTTCACTTTCATGCATTGGAGAAGGAAATGGCAACCCACTCTAGTATTCTTGCCTGGAGAATCCCAGGGACAGAGGAGCCTGTTGGGTGCCGTCTATGGGGTCACACAGACTTAGCGACTTAGCAGCAGCAGGAGCACTGGAAACTTGAAGAGCCTCAAATGAATGCCTGAGTCTCCCCATTGTATTGAAATCTCCCACGGTCTCACAGAGCCTAGACGCAAATTCTCATTAAGAAGAGATCTGTCTCAAATACATGGCCAGTCTCCCACTTTGGACATTTGTCAAATCTTGAAGTTGCATGGGACGGGAAGCCAAAAAGTAAGCTTAAAACTTCTGAAGGGCAGAAATGTGTCTTCTCTGGGTCTTTTGTACAAAACATCCTATCTGCAATCAAGGATTACTAGACATGTGAGGAGGCAAGTTCATATGATTAGCAATCAAGAGGAACAAAATCAACGAAAGCAAACAGATGATCCATGTAATTGAAGTTAGCAAGCAGGTAAGAACTTCAAAACAGCTGTTACTGGGGGCTTCTGGGTAGCTGAAGACAGCAACGGCTGCCTAGCTACTCACCTCCTGATGTTTCCTCCTCAAGGATTCAAAGCAGTAAGACAGGCTATCCAAATCTACTAGCTACTCGCCTCCTGATGTTTCCTCCTCAAGGATTCAAAGCAGTAAGACAGGCTATCCAAATCTACTAGCTACTCACCTCCTGATGTTTCCTCCTCAAGGATTCAAAGCAGTAAGACAGGCTATCCAAATCTACTAGCTACTCACCTCCTGATGTTTCCTCCTCAAGGATTCAAAGCAATAAGATAGGCTATCCAAATCTACTAGCTACTCACCTCCTGATGTTTCCTCCTCAAGGATTCAAAGCAGTAAGACAGGCTATCCAAATCTACTAGCTACTCACCTCCTGATGTTTCCTCCTCAAGGATTCAAAGCAGTAAGACAGGCTATCCAAATCTACTAGCTACTCACCTCCTGATGTTTCCTCCTCAAGGATTCAAAGCAGTAAGACAGGCTATCCAAATCTACTAGCTACTCACCTCCTGATGTTTCCTCCTCAAGGATTCAAAGCAGTAAGACAGGCTATCCAAATCTACTAGCTACTCACCTCCTGATGTTTCCTCCTCAAAGGATTCAAAGCAATAAGACAGGCTATCCAAATCTACTAGCTACTCACCTCCTGATGTTTCCTCCTCAAGGATTCAAAGCAATAAGATAGGCTATCCAAATCTACTAGCTACTCACCTCCTGATGTTTCCTCCTCAAAGGATTCAAAGCAATAAGATAGGCTATCCAAATCTACTAGCTACTCACCTCCTGATGTTTCCTCCTCAAGGATTCAAAGCAGTAAGACAGGCTATCCAAATCTACTAGCTACTCACCTCCTGATGTTTCCTCCTCAAGGATTCAAAGCAATAAGATAGGCTATCCAAATCTACTAGCTACTCACCTCCTGATGTTTCCTCCTCAAAGGATTCAAAGCAATAACATAGGCTATCCAAATCTACTAGCTACTCACCTCCTGATGTTTCCTCCTCAAGGATTCAAAGCAATAAGATAGGCTATCCAAATCTACTAGCTACTCACCTCCTGATGTTTCCTCCTCAAGGATTCAAAGCAATAAGATAGGCTATCCAAATCTACTAGCTACTCACCTCCTGATGTTTCCTCCTCAAAGGATTCAAAGCAATAAGATAGGATATCCAAATCTGTACAGAACCATGCCTTCAGCATAACTTCAAGACAGAGAATGCCAAGACTTTAAAAACAACTGTGAATTAAAAGAGAAAAATCAACATCCCAGTGCATGGTCTCTTATACTTGCTGACCCCTGTATGACCAGAAGACTCTGTAGTGGGCAAAGGCAAATTGAGAAAAACTCCAGCAAAGTAAGAAAGGGAAGCTAGCAGAGAAGCTTAAAGCTCACCCCAAACTACCATCTTAAAGTCTGAAATCGCCTTCCATAGGAAAATATTATCACAGTATCCAGGCAGAGGATAGCATGGAAAGGGCAGTCCTTGCCCTGTGGAAGCAGTTATTTAAAGGGCATTGTTCAAAACACTATTTCAGAAGACAGAAAAGGAAAGGAGAGGACAGACATCCTCTGTAATTGGGTCATGAAGAGAAAATGAAAGAAAAGATAGAAGTTTTAGGGTCCTATAAGATCAAAGAGAAATAAAACATTGTATGGCTTGCATTTCTTCCTCCTGCTACTAAAAGAATGAACACCCTAACCCCTAAAAACACATGGATCTTACTAAATTCCTGAAAGATGTATCCATTAAGTCAGGAACCTTACAAAACACTACAATACCATAAAAATAAAAAGAAATGTCAACAAATTCATATAAAGTTGTTTCAAAAACAATCAGGAAATTTTTTTTTTTTACATATATCAACTGAGTAACAACCTACCTCCCATGAGAAGCAGAAGAAAATTGTAAGTCAACACTCCAAACAGAATCATATATACTCATCAAAGCATTTGAAGGCATAAAAAAACAACCTCTGAATCAGAAATTTAAAAAATAAAGGAACATAAAAGGATAAAAACTTGAAGAAATACACAGAGTTAATTGAATTCCGGAAAGAAATGGATTAAAAAGACAAAAAACATGATAAATAACAAGAATATAAGGTGCCCAAGGGAAGAAAAGACATAAAAATCTCATAGGCATACAAGAAAGGCAGGAAAATAAATAAGAGAATAAGGTAAAAGAAAATAAAAACACGATTAAAGAGAAAGTAGTGGAAGAAAAGAAAGGCAAAAAACAATACAAAAAAGAAAACTACTAACCAATATCCTCTTGGTATTGATGCAAACACACTAAATAAATATTAGCAAGTGGAATCCACATTAAGAAATACACCACAACCAAGTGGAATTTATTCAAGGAACACAAGATGTGTTAAATATTAGGAAAAGCATGAATATCATATACTATCTCAACTGTGCTAAAGAAAAAAAATCACATGAGTATCTATATGGATACTGAAAAGACCTATGACAAAATTAAAACCCCATGCACAATAAAAACACTAACAAATAAGAATTATGAAATAAACAAATGGGACCTAATCCAATTAAAAAAATTTTTATAGCAAAGGAAACCATAAACAAAACGAAAAGGCAAACTATGGGCTGGGAGAAAATATTTGTAAATGACGTGACTGGCAAGGGGTTAATTTATAAAATATACAAACAGCTCATATAATTCAATAACAAAAAAACCCAACCAAAAAATGAACTGAAGACCTAAATAGTAATTTCTAAAAAGAAGACAGATGGCCAACAGACATATAAAAGATGCTCAATATTGCTAATTGTTAGAGAAATGCAAATAAAAAGTACACTGAGGTACCACCTCACAGCAGTCAGAATGGCCATCATCAAAAAGTCTCCAAATAAAACATGTTGGAGAAAGTATGGGGAAAGGGAACGCTCCCGTGCTGTTGGTGGGAATATAAACTGGTGCAAGCACTATGGAAAACACCATGGAGATTCCACAAAAACCAGAGTTCTATATGATCCTTCAGTCCTACCTCTAGGCTTATATCCAGAGGAAACTCAAATTCAAAAAGACACATGCAGCCCAGCCTTCAGTGTAGCAGTACTTAGAAAAGCCAAAACATGGAGCAACTCCAGTGCTCCGTGACAGGTGAGAGGATGAAGCAGATGTGTTACATGCATACAACAGAGCGCCACTCAGCCCTAAAAAAGAGTGGGATGGAATACTGCCATCTGCAGCAACAGGGATGGACCTAGAGATGACCAGGCTAGGTGGAGCAGTAGGAAAAAGAAAGACAAATGCCGTTTGACATCACTTATATGTGGAACCTAAAATATGATACAGGTGAACAGGCACAGACACAGGCAACAGACTTGTGCTTGCCATGGGTGGGGGTAGAGAGGTGGATTAGGAGTTTGGGATTAGCAGATGCATATTATTACATATGCATATAATATATGTATATAACTGGCTATATAAAAAGGCAAAGAGATATGACACTGAAACTAAACTCCTCAGGTCGGTAGGTGCCCAATATGCCTCCGGAGAAGAGTGGAGAAATAACGCCAGAAAGAATGAGGAGATGGAGCCAAAGCGAAAGCAACTCCCAGTTGTGGATGTGACTGGAGATGGAAGTCTGATGCTATAAAGAGTAATATTGCGTAGGAACCTGGACTTTTAGGTCCATGAATCAAGGTAAATTAGAAGTGGTCAAACAGGAGATGGCAAGAATGAACATTGACATTTTATGATTCAGTGAACTAAAATGGACTGGAATGGGTGAATTTAACTCAGATGACCATTATATCTACTACTGTGGGCAGGAATCCTTTAGAAGAAATGGAGTAGCCCTCATAGTCAACAAGAGAGTCTGAAATTCCATTCCGTTCAGTTCAGTTCAGTTGCTCAGTCGTGTCCTACTCTTTGTGACCCCATGAACTGCAGCACACCAGGCCTCCCTGTCCATCACCAACTCCTGAAGCTTGCTCAAATTCATGTCCATTGAGTCAGTGATGCTATCCAACCATCTCATCCTCTGTCATCCCCTTCTCCTCCCACCTTCAGTCTTTCCCAGAATCACGGTCTTTTCTAATGAGTCAGTTTTTCCCATCAGGTGGCCAAAGTATTGGAACTTCAGCTTCAGCATCAGTTCTTCTAATGAATATTCAGGACTGATTTCCTTTAGGATGAACTGGTTGGATCTCCTTGCTGTCCAAGGGACTCTCAAGAGTCCTCTCTAACCCCACAGTTCAAAAGCATCAATTCTTTGGCACTCAGCTTTCTTTATGGTCCATTTCTTCCATCCACACATGACTACTGGAAAAACCATAGTCTTGACTAGACTGACATTTGTTGCAAAGTAATGTCTTTGCTTTTTCATATACTGTCTAGGTTGGTCATAGCTTTCCTTCCAAGGAGCAAGTGTCTTTTAATTTCATGGCTGCAGTCACCATCTGCAGTGATTTTGGAGTCCAAGAAAATAAAGCCTCTCCTCACTGTTTCCACTGTTTCCCCATCTATTTGCCATGAAGTGTTGGGACTGGACGCCATGATCTTAGTTTTTTGAATGTTTTTAAGCCAGCTTTTTCACTCTCCTCTTTCACTTTCATCAAGAGGCTCTTTAGTTCTTCTTCACTTTTTGCCATAAGGGTGGTGTAATCTGGATATCTGAGGTTACTGATATTTCTCCCAGCAATCTTGATTCCACCTTGTGCTTCACCCAGCCTGGCATTTCTCATGATGTACTCTGCATAGAAGTTAAATAAGCAGGGTGACAATATGCAGTCTTGACGTACTCCTTATCCTATTTGGAACCAGTCTGTTGTTCCATGTTCAGTTCTAACTGTTGCTTCCTGACCTGCATAGAGATTTCTCAGGAGGCAGGTCAGGTAGTCTGGTGGTCTTCATCTCTTGAAGAATTTTCCAGTTTGTTGTGATCCACACAGTCCAAGGTTTGGCATAGTCAATGGAGCAGAAGTAAATGTTTTTATGGAACTCTCTTGTTTTTCTATGATTCATCTAATGTTGACAATTTGATCTCTGGTTCCTATGCCTTTTCTAAATCCAGCTTGAACATCTGGAAGTTTTCAGTTCATGTACTATTGAAGACTAGCTTTGGGAATTTTGAATATTACTTTGGTAGTGCATGAGATGAGTGCAATTGTGCAGTAGTTTGAGCATTCTTTGACATTGCCTTTCTTTGGGATTGGAATGAAAACTGACCTTTTCCAGTCTTGTAGCCATGCTGGCATATTGAGTGTAGCACTTTCACAGCATCGTCTTTTACGATTTGAAATAGCTTAGCTGGAATTCTATCCCCTCCAGTAGCTTTGTTCGTAGTGACGCTTCCTAAGGCCCACTTGACTTCACACTCCAGGATGTCCGGCTCTAGGTGAGTGATCACACCATCATAGTTATTAAGATCTTTTCTGTACAGTTCTTCTGTGTATTGTTGCTATGTCTTCTTAATATCTTCTGCTTCTGTTAGGTCCATACCATTTCTGACCTTTATTGAGCCCATCTTGGCATGAAATGTTCCCTTGGTATCTCTAATTTTCTTGACGAGATCTCTAGTCTTTCCCATTCTATTGTTTCCTCTATTTCTTTGCATTGATCACTGAGGAAAGCTTTCTTATCTCTCCTAGGTATTCTTTGGAACTTTGCATTCAGATGGATGTATCTTTCCTTTTCTCCTTTGCCTTTCACTTCTCGTCTTTTCTCAGCTATTTGTAAGGCTTCCTCAGACAACCATTTTCCTTTTTGCATTTCTTTTTCTTGGGGATGGTCTTGATCACTGCCTCTTGTACAATGTTAGAAACCTCTGAGCATAGTTCTTCAGGCACTCTGTCTATCAGATCTAGTCCCTTGAATCTATTTGTCACTTACACTGTATATTCGTAAGGGATTTGATTTAGGTCATGCCTGAATGGCCTAGTGGTTTTCAGTCGTGTCTGACTCTTTGCGAGCCCATGGACTCCACAGTCCAGGGGGTTCTCCAGGCCAGAATACTGGAGTGGGTAGCCTTTCCCTTCTCCAAGGGATCTTCTGAACCTAGGGATCGAACCCAGGTCTCCTGCATTGCAGGTGGATTCTTTATCAGCTGAGCCACAAGGGAAGTCTGGTTTTCCCTACTTTCTTCAATTTAAGTCTGAATTTGGCAATAAGGAGTTCATAACCTGAGCCACAGTCAGCTCCCAGTCTTATTTTTGGTGACTGTATAGAGCCTCTCCATCTTCACCTGCAAAGAATATAATCAATCTGATTTTCGTATTGGACAAACCTACACAGTGTTTTAAAAAGCAGAGATATTATTTTGCCAAGAAAGGTCCGTAGAGTCAAAGCTGTGGTTTTTCCAGTAGTCATGTATGGATGTGAGAGTTGGACCATAAAGAAGGCTGAGCACCAAAGAATGGATGCTTTTGAGTTTTGGTGTTGGAGAAGACTCTTGAGAGTCCCTTGGACTGCAAGGAGACCCAACCAGTCAATTCCAAAGGAAATCAGCCCTGAATATTCAATTGGAAGGACTGATGCTGAAGTTCAAGATCCAATACTTTGGGCACCTGATGCAAAGAGCCACCTGATTTTAAATGACCCTGATGCTGGGTTAGATTGAAGGCAGGAGGAGAACAGGATGACAGAGGATGAGATGCTTTAATGGCATCACTGACTCAATGGCCATGAGTCTGAGCAAGCTCCTGGAGATGGTGATGGACAGGGACGTCTGGTGTGCTGCAGTCCACGGGGTTGCAAAGAGTCGGACAAAACTGAGCTAGTGAACAAAACAACCAATACATGTATACCCATATAGGTGTGTATATCAACACATATTCCACATACACGTTGTGCTCCACTGTGCCAGTCTTAATTGTGTCTGACTTTTTACAGCTGCATGGACTGTAGCCCTGAAGGCTCTCTGTTCTTGGAATTTTCCAGGCAAGAATAATGGTGTAGGGTGCCATTTCGTATACTTCACATATATAATAAGCTCCCCGTCATGTAAGAAAGAAGGGCATGAGAAAATCTTCTTTGTGCAAAAAGAAGGAAGTATAATCCTAACTTTGAGGCTTCCCTTGTGGCTCAGCTGGTAAAGAATCCACCTGCAATGCGGGAGACCCGGGTTTGATCCCTGGGTCGGGAAGATGCGGGAAGGCTCCCGGATCTGGAAGGGACACTGGAAGGGAAGGCTCCCCAGTCCAGTGTCCTGGCTTGGCTGCAAAGAGTCGGACACGACTGAGCGGCTCTCACTCGAACTAGTACCAGCACCATAACCTAACATTAAAGATCTGGTTCCCTGTGGGGTGGGGCAGGGTGGGAAGGGGCACAAAGAGCAGAGAAATGAGGAAGGCGTAGTGCGAGAAGAACGTGACCCCAAGTCCCCTCAGTGTTGCTGTTAATATCTGAAGCCGTGGGCTTCCCTGGTGGCTCGGGGGTAAAGAGCCCGCCTGTTGGGTGGGACCGCAGGGCGGGGAGACCCGCTGCAGGGGGCGTGGCATGCAGTCCAGGATCTCGCCTGGAGAATCCCATGGACAGAGGGGCCTGGTGGGCTGTCCATGGGGTCGCAAAGAGTCGGACACGACTGAGCAACTCAGCACATTTGAGCCCATGGTCTGCCAGTTGGTTAAGCATAGAGGCCAGTGGCCAGGGTTTTTTCAGGATTGGACACAGGAGGCCAGCAGAGATATTCATTCCTTTACTTTTGTGCTTTTTACACTAACTATATTGCTTTCTGTACAAACAGCACATCATTCTTTGTTTAGATTTTTTAACCTTAAACTAACACTCCGTTTAGAGCAATGGTTAAAAAGCAAGATCAAATAGCAAAGAGATAATTTTATTTCTGTCAATTATGCAGCAACCACTGTCTTTTTTTGACAGCCACAGGGTACCCTAGGCAATTTTCACTACTCTGGACAATCAAAATCTTAGCTGGATGGCTTTACACAGGGGTCAATTATCTCCTTAACACATTCCTCTGTCTCTCTCAGCACTAACCGCTCTTCACTACCTTCCGTTTGTGATGAGATAACTGGAGACAATCAGGAGAAGACTGGGAACTCTGGTTTTTTCATTTTGTGTGTGGGTGAAGTAAGAGTTACTCAAGCAATTACTAAGCCAGTTCAGAAGCCTTTTCTTTTCACCCACCATAGCTCACATTTGCTACAAGAACATGGGATCACCATAACCATATGTCCTGATTATTTTGATGTAACTCTATTTAAATTTGCACTTTTTAATTTAAAGTGCTACTGTTACTTAGCTTGTTTCCTTTCCATAGGATAAAGAATTAGCATTGAATTTGAATTCTGTCTCCTGTTTGCTGACATCAGGCAAATCTTTCTGAGTATTGTTTTTTCTATTTGTGAAGTTGTAATAATAATAACTGTATGTAGTGAGACCTAAACCACAGCACCAGTTACTAGTAACGTTCAGATAACCTTAGCTTAATCTATTTTAAAAAAATTAATCTTCCTTCTGTAATCAGTAGGAACTCATTTTCTACCACTATTTTTGAAAGCAACACAGAACAGTGTTTCCCAAGGTCATTTGTTTCAGTCAAGGTTTGATTTGTGATCGCACACAACAGAAATAACGCTGGCTGGTTTGAGCAGGAAGTTATTTAATTAAAGGCTTTGGATAGATCACAGAACCTCCAGGAGAGTTTGGGAATCAGGCTCGGAGGCCACGTCACTGGGGAACAAGCCGCACCGCGCGCAGGACTCTCCGGAGCCACAGCCCTGCCTCTGCAGTGGGCGCAGGCGGCCAGCGCTTCCCCCAGCGCCGCAGGCCCTGGAGCAGGGATGAGCCACAGGACCGCAGAGCCCGCGGCTGCCCTGCTCGTGGCCTTGCCAGACTGCGTCCTCGCAGCCCCGGATTCGACTCGTCACCGCCTTTGGAATCGCGTCTGGGGCAGGCTGGTCAGACCGGACAGGCTTACGTCTTGTGTCTGTGCAGTGACCACAGGGGAGACTGGGAAAACGTCTCTTAGGTGTCTTCCTCTTCAAGGGGGAGTTGAGTTTATACCCTGGTTTATACCCTGGGGGTGCCCCCAAAGAGGAAAGGGGTTCAGGTACTGGTTTTGTCATACAAAAATATGACAAATGTGCACCAGAGGATTTGAGGAGGTGCAGCAAGCACTTAGGAGAAAATGAGGGCAAGCCCTGCACACCGACAAAGCAGGGGATGCCCTTCCTCGTCTCTCTTCCCCCTCCCCACCCCCGGTTTTTACCTTCACGGCACAAAAAGTTGCCTCATTTCTTAGGCAACTTCTCTCTCTCATCCAAGAGTGTGTGTGAGATCTTAGGAAGGGGCAATGGCATTGGGCTCAGGATAATCTTGAATCCTCTCTAGTTTAATAAGGAGAAAGTGAAGTGAAAGTCACTCAGTGGTGTCAACTCTTTGCGACCCCATGGACTCTACAGTCCATGGAATTCTCCAGAATACTGGAGTGGGTAGCCTTTCACTTCTTTGGGGGAATCTTCCCAACCCAGGGATCGAACTGAGGTCTCCCACATTGCAGGAGGATTCTTTACCAACTGAGCTATGAGGGAAGCCCAGTATTAAGGAGAAAAGGGGAATCAATTCTAAAGTTTGGCATTTATTATTATTAGCAAATATAGTAGACTACAGTGGATTTTGATACATTATGAGTCATGAGATTATGACTAAAGCATGGTTTAGGCAAAACAGTATCAGAAAAACATGCTGATCAAAATGTGCAGGTTTGGAGCTTGCTCTGTGATCAACATTAATTTTCAGCCAAAACTCTACTGGGCTTTGCTCTGTCCCCCTCCATTTCTTTACTTTCTATTGTGTACAGCACAGTATGCTGTTGCTAATATTATTTTGTTGTGGTGTCCACTTAAGCTTCCTGTATCTTTCCACATAATCTGCAATCGATTCTCAATAATTACAAATTTAAATAAAACCTTGTAACCAGCCAACACATTAACGACTGCTTTATTCAGTTACAAGGCTTCCCAAACAATTAAGTCCACAGGCTAGTTAATGTACAGTGTTTTCAACCCTAGCCGATGATGTCGATCACAAAGCACTTTGCGGTGCATGGGAGTGTCGATTTGTGAGTTCCACCATCACCTTATTGAACTTTTATCCTGTTAACGACCCTTCTGCCACAATCCTCACATCATTCGATATAAATTAGCTGTGTCTCCATGCTCATGAATGGAGAAAAATATGTGTGTGTGTGTGTTTGTATCTGTATATGTGTTTCTCTTCAGAAAAAAAATCTACCATTTTGTTAGTAGCCCAAATGTCTCTTACTCAATGATCAAGTTGAGGGTATTGCCAGTGACTGATCAGTGCCTTTAATGCCTTGAGGGAGATCCCACTGTATGAAAATCATTGTTGGCCCTCACCTCTAGAGAGACATTTATCTAAATTTAGCACAGAAGTCCCACGAGGCACCCTATTCTCTTCAATCCGGCCCGTTTCCTCTGGTTTTGACTTTCAGCCCCTTCGATAGTTTACATTTCTCCTTCTTACTGGAACGGTTCTTGGTATCTCACTCCGAGCCCCTGTTCCCAGCCGCCTCCTTCCTCAGGACTCTCCTTGGGTTTTGGATGAAATGGACACCAAGTCTAACCTCCCAGCTACCGTCCTGGGGCGTTCTGGACCTTGCCTGTTCCCGGCATTCATCCCCGTGACGGGAGACGTGCGTGTCAAGACCTCACTCAGTCCGCTGACAGTGCTGGTCTGGAGAAATGCGAAAGGGTCCACCTCTCTCTTTTCCAGTCTTCCTCTGACAGGGTTTCCAAAGTATAAGAAATGAAGAAAAGGGAATCAACAAGAGAGAAGTTGGAAATTGCTTGTATAATCCATAGACCACATGTTTCAAATTCCAGATAAACAAAGGATGGCTGAGAGACATATTTATAAACCTTAAATTGTTCTGACTTGTTTTTAAAACCTTAAAATTTATTACCTTTCAATATGTCAGGCACAGTGCTAGGTTATATTTGAATATACAACATAATGTGTTATAATGTAATATATTGCCAAGTAACATAAGTTATATATGATATTATTAATAATATATAAACATACACACATAATTTACTTCTTACAACAACCCTATGGCACAAGGATTATGGGAAATAGTAATTATCTGGTTCAAGGCAATCAATTTGCCTGTCTGAAAAATTGGTCCTAATTTGTATTTGATGCTTGTGTCTGAATTACTGCTATAGGTTTTATTCTTCGAGATCCCCTAAAGGAATTAAATAATGTTAGGTGACCTCCTAGAACGGCAGTTCTGCTTCTACTAGCAGAAAATTAGGCTAGAATCCTCCGGAGATTTGCCGGCAAAATTAGCAGCAGAGGGTATAAAAGCAGCAACTAATTCTGCAAGAAAATGAATAGAAGGGAAGTCACTAATCTTATTAGCAGCTGTGTCATTAGTCAAAACAGCAAGAATATAGGAATGAAGTTTTGAAGGCTAGTTTCTTTTAAGAGTTCTATTTAAGAGTCCCCGTTCTTATTTCAAGACCAGTGAAGGATAAAGAATAGTGGTAACAAGATAAATTTCATAGAGGTGAAAAAGTAGAGTTCTGCTGCATACTTCTGCAAAACCTGGACAGGGCTTAAGAGGGCCTTCGGGCAGCACAGCGTGGACTGCTCGACGCTGCACACCGCAGTGGTCAGCGCGCTCCAGGAATACTGAAAGCTTTGCGAACAGAGTCCCTTGGTGGAGGGTTAGCCTGAGCGGGTTGGAGAAGGCAATGGCACCCCACTCCAGTACTCTTGCCTGGAAAATCCCATGGACGGAGGAGCCTGGTGGGTTGCAGTCCATGGGGTCGCTACTAGCCAGACACGACTGAGCGACTTCACTTTTCACCTCATGCATTAGAGAAGGCAATGGCAACCCACTCCAGTGTTCTTGCCTGGAGTGTCCCAGGGACAGCGGAGCTTGGTGGGCTGCCGTCTATGGGGCTGCACAGAGTTGGACATGACTGAAGCGACTTAGCAGCAGCAGCAGCAGCAGCAGTCTGAGTGGGTAGGCTAACTGGATTCATCTGTGAAGGACACGCACCAGGCCCAGGTATTCCTCACAGAAGACAGGCTGCCTTGGGCTGCCCCCAGTCCAGAGGCCATAAGGATGGGCATAGACCATAGCGGTGTGTTCTGTCCACTGACTTCTACCCACAGAGCCTACACGATTGTGCACATGGCCCATCAGTTGGGGGCCCATCAGTCCTCCTTTTATTCATCAGTCCTCCTTTTATTCATCAGTTCTCCTTTTATTCAGTGTAAAGTTACAAGTCAACAAAAGGGTTTGATAAGAAACCTACATTTCTCAAAGAAAAAGGACCCAGAAAATATATAAGAAAAAAGACGGTCTCACATTTGACCAGCATGATAGACCTAATCTTAGACAATGACTAGATACTCAAACTTGCTTGTTTACATAGAATGATTTCCCCTGATAGGACTGACCTGAATTTTATCCCTGGCTTTCAGGGTCTCTGGTCTCTAACCAGTAAATTCTCCAAGTCTGCATCCAATGTTAAGACTCAAATTTTGTAACTGATCAAGTCAGACTCATAACAACTGGGACAGTTAAAACATGTAGACGCAAGTGTTAACATGAAGTCTTGTGAGGATATCAAAATATGGGACTTCTGAGTCACCAAATCTCAGGAATTAACCTAATTTCCAACCAGATACCATTTCTGGTAATGTGAAATAGGACCAATATGAAATTAAAAATATAATTACTTTCCCATTTCCATATTCATTGTTGAATTGATAAAATATTCATTTTTAAAACCCCATCTGACTGTTGATTTTTCCTGAACATAATTAGGAGTATCAGTATAGTAATTAAGGCTGCATGACATACAGTCTCATGTGATAACTTTCAAAGGAAACTGTGGAAAAGACACAGGTAGTGCCGCAGAGGTGAGTAAGCCTCCCCCGGCTCTTGTTCCTGGCACTAGAGCTCACAGATGTCACTTCTCATCCCTGCTCCATGCTGTCTGGTTCCCCCCATGACTTTCCAGGACACTCCATAACGGACACTCCATAGCGCCGTCCTGCTGAGGAAGCTGAAGGGTGGAGCCTGGGCTCCCACACTGGCCTGCTGTTGGTTTCTGTCTTCCCACCTCTACTCTTATTTTTTTTTTCAATAGTACCTTAATTTTCTTTTGGGAGCCATTCTTTCACGACTCTCAGCCTATGAGATTTAGGTGGCTGCTGTTAGGATGGACCCGTACCTGGCTAACCAGCAAATTCAAACACAGAGATTCGTTCTTACCTCAGGTTACCTGGAACTCATCTGTCATTGAACTTATTGGTGATGTTACAAATTCCACTTCTTAAAAGCCAAAAGAATTCTAGCCCTCTTTATCTCAGAGCAAAGTCCTTTGCTCTCCACACAGGCAAATTCCGTTTGTGTGGCCACGGTGCCAGTAAGGTCAGGACATTTTTCATAGACAATGACAGCCCCATATTCGCCTACTGTTTTGATTTTCTGAGCTCTGCTCAGGATAAGACATTATTGATTTTGAAGGTCAAAAAGGCTAATTCTTAGAAAAGAATACCAAGAAATATGCAGTTAGGGCAGAGCTAATAGTGAGTGAGTGGAATGTAGGAACAACCTTTTTTTCCCCCTCCAGATAAGGGCAGTGAGCTTTTCCAAGGAGAAAGAAGACAAAAAAGCTTGTTCATCTATAAAAGCCCACAAGAGTGCGGGGAAACGGAAATCAATGGTGTTGTCATTGTGTACATCACAATCAGTGAAGGAGAGAAAGAGCGCTGAGTGGCAGACAGATGTCTTTCTAGAGCTTTTGACTCTTACGAGAGGTCGTGCAGCTAAGGTCATGAATTTCGGGGGGTCAAGTCGTCCGGTCCCAAATCCCATCATGGTCATTTAGTAGGTGTGCCGAGTTGAGGAGCCTGTGCCGCCTCTGTGCCTTTCTTTCTTCATCTGCAAAGTGGAGATGAAAGCCATCACGCAGGTTTTTGTTCTAAGGAATCAGTGCATACGGAAGACTTACAGCATTGCCAGGCCTATGGTAAATGCTCTGATGCTCTGTTCTTGGCAGGTAGCCCTGCGCTGTCCTGTGATCGTCTGCTGTTTATACTCTCAAAGTTCAGGATTGCTTCCCAGCTCTTTGACCTGTATCTCCATCTCACCAAATCTCAGAGCCTCTCCTCAACTACCATATTTCGGAAAGAATTGTCTCCATTCTGGTCTAAACCCAAAGCTTCGGATCGTCTCAAGCACTCCTCCCAGTGTGGTAGATCCCAGAGGGGTAACTGTACCAGATTCCAGCCAAGGCCCAGACAGATCCGTCTCCCATCACAGCCAACGGCGTGACTTGGCCAACGAGCCGGTGCGCCTGCCGCCTGTGACGCGGACGGAACGGCTCCTGTGCAGCCTGCGCAGGGCTGCTGCTGCCAACGAGCCGGTGCGCCTGCCGCCTGTGACGCGGACGGAACGGCTCCTGTGCAGCCTGCGCAGGGCTGCTGCTGCAAACGAGCCGGTGCGCCTGCCGCCTGTGACGCGGACGGAACGGCTCCTGTGCAGCCTGCGCAGGGCTGCTGCAGTCACCGCCAGGCCCGACAGGCGCCCTGCCCGTCTGGGGGAGGCCAGCCTGCGCTAGTGGGTCCCTGGACGCGGAGCTCCCCGGACTGAGTGCGCACCACACCCTCCTGTGCATGGTACCCCCGGTCCCGCCAGGGCCTGATACTGAAATAGCATTTGTTAAATAAGCAAGGGGTTTAGAGATGAGAGCAGCTTCAGCTCTAGGGAAGACAGCTGTGTTATTGCCTCAAGATGAGTCACTCACGGATTACTCCCAGGAACCACGTTTTCAGTGGGCAAAAATTTAGGCCATACTGTGCTTTTTCACTCGATTTTTATTTTAGATTGGAGTATAGCTGATTTATAAGTTGCAGATGAACAGCAGAGTGATTCAGTCATACACATACATAGATCCATTCTTTTTCAGATTCTTTTCCCATACAGGTTATTACAGAATATTGAGTAGAGTTCCCTGGGCTGTATAGTGGGTCCTTGTTGATTATCTATTGTATATATAGTCGTGTGTATATGTTAATCCCAAACTCTTAATTTATTATGTTGGTTTATGGGTCTATAAAACTGCTAATCCTAGTTACTCAGTTGTCCCAAGGGAAAGCTACACTTTATGTGTTTGTAATAAGGTTTTCTTAGTTTTAATCTGGCAGGCTTTTTTTATGTCATGGATCAGAGCTACACAAAGACATATGCTTTTTTGTTTGTTTTTAAAATCTATTTATTTTTAATTGAAGGATAATCATTTCACAGTATTGTGTTGGTTTCTGCCAAACATCAACATGAATCAGCCGTAGATACACATATGTCCCCTCCCTCCTGAGCCTCCCTTCCACCTCCCTCCCCATCCCACCCCTCTATTTCTTTTCATAGAAGTTCATGTAAAAAAAAAGGTAAAAAATAAAGTTGCTTGAACATGGTTCAGTAACAGACCATGACATCTTTTGGGGGGCATCCTATGAGTACTTTGATAATAGTTCTTGTGCAGTCACGTTAAGGAAAACATATTGGCTTTATGTGTTACACTTTCTTTGCTTTTAATCTGTTGGAAAATTTAGAACCACCTTTGGCAATCATAGGTTGTATTTATAAAGCTAGACTGAGGCTTCATTAATCACTGTATCATGAATTTATATGAGGTTTAGGAAATCTTGCAAACATTTATAACATTTAGTTTTTCATTAACTTGCTAGAAGGAAGTTCGTGAATAATTTGTTAGTTGAGACATCTGTGAAAACAGACTCGGTTAATTTATTAAGGAAGTAGTTGCTACAATCTCTCAGAGCAAAACCTTCTTCCCTGCTGTATTTACTGAGTTCTACCCCTTGTATGTGAATCGAGAACTAGGCTACTTAAGACCAGAATTAGAAAGGACTGTAGCAACAAACTGGACATTCATATGGGCATTCATTTTCTCCAGCATTAAGTTGTAATGCAGACACTTGTTAACTTTGCTCACTTTCTATAACTCTTAGAAGTAAATCCAGTTTTATTCAGGGCAAGACCTGATGCAGCTGGAGGGTGGATGTTCTTGGTAAGTTACAGAGGGGCTAAGAGAGATGCTGGGGTGTGCTTGCTGTCATTCCAGGAGGAATTCTGCCTCTGAAGCAGCTCATGGCGTAAGAGAAGCCATCTCAGATATAGCAGCTTGTCATAAATTAAGTTGACCTCGGGACAAAAAAATATTTTTGGAGAACTTTTCTCTAAGAACAAGGCCTCTGGCTTATCAGATAGTTAACAAAAGTAACTCCTTTAATAAGTCTTGGCATCTCAAATTCAGTTTGGTTTCAAGCAATCCAGAAAAGAGCTCTGTTTAGTGTATATCTGTGCCTAAGTGCAATGCCACAAACCAGGCAAGGAGCTGCAAAATGCTCTCGTGGGGTTCACCGTGAATGATGAGCAACATAAATACAACTAAGAAAGGCACCCCGTCCATCCACTGAGCAAATATTAAATGTGAACTCAGAGCTTCCCGTCTCTGTAAAACATGGAAGAAAACGCAGGAACCAGAATAGCTGATGTTATGGAGCCCCAGTCTGATTTGCTACTGGTTACATAATTAAAGTCCAATGTAGGCAAAACACAGTGGGGCTTATTCATGCACCTGACACTTATTTTCACTCTTACCATAAGAAAAAGCACTGAAGTGAGGGCCTGACAAGACCCAATGCCTATCCTCAAGTTACAGAGCAATTACCTGGTGTAGAAAAACCATGTAGATGCCTGAAATGAACAAACAGTTTTATTCCGCAAACCTGAAGCTCCAGATTACTGCACTTGCCCCTTCTGCTGCACATGGTCCGAGTGGTAAAAGCCCCTGCAGGGGGCGGCCGTGCGTCCGATTACACACCGGGGCCCTGCACATTCAGCGCAGTTTACCAGGCTTCCCAACGCAGTGCGCCTGCCCTGCTGGGGTCCACCAGGTTCTGCCTAAGTGAAGTGAAGCCGCTCAGTCGTGTCCGACTCTTTGCGACCCCATGGCCTTTAGCCCGCCAGGCTCCTCCCTCAGTGGGATTTTTCCAGACAAGAATACTGGAGTGGTTTGCCATTTCCTTCTCTAGGGGATCTTCCCAACCCAGGGATCGAACCCGGGTCTCCCTCATTCCAGGCAGACTCTTTACCCTCTAAGCCGCCAGGGAATCCTTGGAGGGTCTGCCCAAGAAGAGCTCAAATGCATTTTAAAAAATAGACCTCAGTCTCCAAGAAGCCTGTTCAGCTGGTCTTAGAGGTGGAAATCCTAGCCATGGACTGTGGCTTTGGTCACACTCCTGAACACTGGCCTTTGGACTCCTGTGCACTCAGCCACAGCTTATGAGCCATATCAGCAGCTTCCTGATTTCTTTCCGGTCCTGGCTAGCCCTGGCAAGGAGCCGACACTGAGTTCTGTAGCATCGCACCAGAGGCCACAGCACACCTGCCCTTAGCTCAGCCCCATCGGCTGTCCTAACGTGGGGCTCGGGAAGGTGGGCTAGGACGGGCTTTCTCTGGGCCTCAGATGAGCATTCTGACCCCTCTTCTCTGCTTACAGAAGCTGCGAGGTCTTAGACAAAATAGTTAACCCTCCCAGACTCTAAGACTTCTACTTCAAGGCAGAACATAGTTTTTAACCTCCTCTGTTAGGAGGATTAAACGAGATAGTGCAAGTAAAGTGCTCAGCACGTGACCGTGCTAAGAAGTGTGTGTGGAGGGGGGAGGGGGGCTAGCACTTTCTTCTCTCTCAGACCCTCACTTTAACGAGCCAGCCTCCACACTCGTGCCTGACCATTAGCCAGCTTAGCTCTTGAGTGTTCATTCCCCACATTTGGCAGCCTGTCTTATCCAGGCCCTCCATGGAGAGCCCCAGGTCCCTTGCCCACTGCCAGGCAAGGAAGGGGACAATTCCCCTCATCAGCAGATGCTGCAGTGTCTGTGAAACATGGGGTTCCCACAGACAATTCATGCCTCACCTGAGCACAGTGATGCTTCAGATAAAGAGATGCTGAGTACAGGAGTGAAGGGTTGAGCTTAGGCCAAGTCCCATTACTCCTCAAGAGAATCCCGGGGAAGGTCAAGTGGAGACAAGAGGCTGTCCTTATTTCTTTTGGGTCCCTGTCCTATTCCCCACACCCAGGAGCAAGCGTGACGTTGTGTTTGAAGGCTGCCAGGAATCCTAGGGCCAGACTGCCTGGGTTCAAGTCTTGATTCTACCATTCGCTAGCTGATGACCTAGAGGGAGTTCCTTAACCTCACACTTCGGTTTCCTCAACCACGAGGCAAGGACAGTACCTACCCGATAGGGTTGTTCCAGGAGTCACTGAGTTCAGTCCTGGGAACTGCTTAGAACAAGGCTTGGGACCCAGGAAACCCGATCCAAGTGTTTTTAAAATGGAGCACATCTAAAATGCCAGGTGTTGAACCTGTCCCTAAACCTTGAAGGGTGCATGCATGTGCCAGCTCTTCCCTTTTGCCTCAGTCACACGTGGGAGAGCTCTAGTGAAGCCGCCCATGAAAATCCTGCGGGTGCTGCTGTGGCCACGTTTGCTCAAAAATCTAGAAATGCAGCCTCAATGCGCGCCACCCTTTCTTCCATCAGAAAGTGAAGGATGTGGGCTTCGTGAAATTAGACGAAGTGATCACCTTTGAATGGATTATCCAAGGCTTCTACTTGACTAAAAAAATAATGCTAGCTCTTTGTATATAAAATTTGAAAAAAAAAATCTCTGGAGTAAACATGCCACTTAGCATTGGGGCAAGCTGGATGGCTTTTAATGGTAGAGGTCACACATGTTCAGACCTCTGATTGCTTCCTGTCTCCCCCTGAAGAGTGCATCTTGTCATATTTTTGTCCCCCAAAGTGCTCCATTCAGCTTCACGCTGCCACACTGCCTGCCTTCATCTCTGAAACGGGGGAGCCCGCTCCTGTTCAATTTATCTTGTCCCCTTTTGCTTGGTACCCTGACTGAGCACTCACCAGGTCCTGAGTGACACGGACGAACAAGAAACACGTGGGATAGGTTGTCCTGGGACTTCCGATTTTGAGAATAAGAACTGAGTTTTTCTTGTTTTGTAACTCTGTCTAAACAACTGGTAGAATGGTTTTCACTTACATGGACATTTGATAAACTTAGACTCAAGGAGCAGTTAGCAGAGAGACAGGAGAACAGGACTCTGTTAGAAATAAGGCTGTGTTTTCTTGGATAATGACCTCCATGCCTGGAGTTTCTGATCCCTTAACTGTGCAATTGTTAGGGTTGGCCTGCGTTGTCTTCAAAGGCTCCTGCCTCCTCTGAATGTCACTAAATTGCGTTTGTGAAATGTTAATAACTGCAGGTGGGTACCCTAGTGTTAGCTGCCTTTTAAGTGAGGGGGTTGGAATTTAAAAATAAGATAAATTACCAAAACATCTGTGAAAGAAGCATGAAAGTTTCTAAGATCAGTTTCATAGGTTGCTTTTGAGTTATTATAATATCACTATTTAAGACAGCTAGTGGGGAGCTGCTGTACGTCAGCATCCTGTGATGGCCTAGAGGGGCGGGATGGGGCTTGGGAGGGAGGTTTAGAGGGAAGGGATATATGTATTCATATAGCTGTATAGCAGAAACTAACACAACAGTGTAAAACAATTATACCCCAATTACAAAATTTAAAAAATAGCTTCACTATTTAGATTTTTGTTTCAAACTAGAAATATAATAATAAAAAGCGAGTTGAGGTGATACCAGGTAAAGGATGGAGTTAGCACTCTATCTTTTAAAACAATTGATAGGAAATTTTTGTTTCAACATAACTGGTGATAAAGTCTCTTTTCTCCTTGAGGGAGGTAAGTATCTACTTATCCAAAAGTGACTGCACAGGGGGTGAAATTATCCACAAAACTTAGCTCAGTGTGAGTCTGAAGTAATGACTTCCACGGGCAATTAGGCTTATGAATCCAGGTTCTCTGCAAATTGTATGTACTTGTATTTACAGTTTGATCTGTATACATTAAATGACTGATGATTAAGAGGAAAAAAAAGTTATACAATCCATACTTCTCTGATTTTTTAAAAAGCAGCCTGAATACCACCATAGTAAATTTTACTGAATGTGAAATGTCAGGGAAAATATAAGTCCAGTACTTCCTTATATCAATAATTAATGTTGGGTTATACTCATACAGGCCTCTAAGATCCTAAAAGATGATTCATTCAGAATCTGCCATTTTGCAGAAGCCTAGGGAAAGTGATCTTCCCAAGGTCACTCCATGAATTAACAGCAGAGCTGGAAATCTAACCTTTCCTTTGTGGATTAACCCCACAGACTCTGTCCTCTGTGTGTGGAGCAAATGGACACAGATGACATCTGCTACCTATCTTTTAAAGGTGCTCAGTTTAGAAGGCTCAGAACATCCTTACATTACGAGTCTGTTTTAGCTGTTTATCTTAGTCCAGTTGCTTATTATTAAGCTAAACCTCTCGTTTATCCTTATAACCTAAGCATTTCTTTTAAGAGTCCCCCCTTTTCTCCTTCTTCTTTTTCTGTTTCTGTATTTTGTATAAAAGTGTTTCCCAGGTGGCACAGTGGTAAAGAATGTGCCTGTAATGCAGGAGATTTGGGTTCAATCCCTGGGTTGGGAAGATCCCCTGGAGTAGGAAATGGCAAGCCTCTCCAGTATTCTTGCCCGGGAAATTCTATGGACAGAGGAGCCTGGTGGGCTACAGTCCATAGGGTCGAAAAGAGTCAGACACAGCTGAGCGACTGAGCACACACACACACATTTTGTATAAAGCTTACCTTCGCTTGTTCTACCTGTAATCTCACTCAACTTGGTCTAACTGTTGGTGCAGCCCTTGAAAAGCTCTATAGCTTTTCCATTTAGGATCCTTAGAAGGATTTTACTTTCAATTTTGAAAGCTGGCACATATACATTTATATCTGGTATTTCTTGTATTTCAGTTATTTTTGAGCTGCTATCAAAGATTTAATGTTGACTATGCACGCTTTCTCTCATCTGACTTGGAAGATAACTTCCTTCATCCTGGGTCATCCTAGGGAACCACACCATTAAGTCCTGAATAGAATGCTAACTATTACTTAACCCGTGTGTTTGCTATGGTAACCCATTAGAGGGCACAGGGGGTGGGGCAATCAACATAAAATGGATGAAGGAGGAGTTAAGTTTCGGTGCTACTTAGGCAAAGAAATTGTTATATCAAGTTTGCACAGGTGGTTAAGTCATCAGCTTCTTTCATTCTAAGCTGGTAAAACACATTTTCCCAGAAACACTGGAGAGAGAATCCCTCTTCTTCATCTCTGCTTCTATAGGGAAAGAAAGTCATTTCCCACATCTATGCGAACCTATATGCTTATAATGTCTTAGCTTCCAGTATAGGCTGATTGCTAGAAAGGAAACTTAATCTCTGAGACTGAGTTAATATGATGCTTCTAAAATTGTCAGTGTGAAAAACTGATGGTGAGGGATTCTGCTTTTGATTACATCAGACTAGCTTATATATCAGACCAAACCTCTCATTGACTAAAATCATGAAAGCTGCATAAGGAAAACATCTGAAGCCATCCAGGGGCTTCCAAGAACCTTCCCTTTGTGCTTGAGGAGCTGTGATGCTGAAGAAAAGGGAAGCCAGGGAGAGCCTGACATTTGGTTGAACGTTTCTCCTGAGCCATTTGCTGATTTGTCAACAATGGATGAAACGAATAAAAATTAAGCAGAATTTCTGGCAGGTTCACAAGGCTGACGAGACAAAAATTTGAGTTTAAGCCCCATCAGAGACGAGGGCTGATAAAAACTCTATACTTTCAATGAGCCCCTATGAAGGCTTCAAGTGAAAGTGAAAGTCGCTCAGTTGTGTCTGACTCTGCGACCCCAAGAACTATACAGTCCATGGAATTGTCCAGGCCAGAATACCGGAGTGGGTAATCTTTCCCTTCTCCAGAGGATCTTCCCAACCCAGGGATTGAACCCAGGTCTCCCACATTGTGGGTAGATTCTTTACCAACTGAGCCACAAGGGAAGCCCAAGAATACTGGACTGGGTCATCTTTCCCTTCTCCAGCGAATCTTCCCAACCCAGGGATTGAACCCAGGTCTCCCGCGTTGTGGGCAGATTCTTTACCAACTGAGCCACAAGGGAAGCCCAAGAATACTGGAGTGGGTAGCCTATCCCTTCTTCAGTGGATCTTCCTGACCAGGAATCGAACTGGGGACTCCTGCATTGCAGGCGGATTCTTTACCAACTGAGCTACCAGGGAAGCCCATGAAGGCTTAAACTTTAGGGCAAGAGGGAACATACCTGCCCTCACAAAAATTGAAACCATGATTTGAGTTATCTCAAACCCCAATTAGATTAAAATAGTCTGCTCTAACCTAATTGCCTAACAGAAGCTGAAGTATATTCTCTTGAGGAGGAAGATGACATCACCCAGAGCCTCAAATTATATCTACAATCTTTCAAAAACAAGGTCTGGAATTTAATTTTAAAATTACCAGGAAAAAAATAGAAGAAAGTCTTTGTGAACTTAGGTTAGGCACAAATTCTTTACCCATGGTAGCAAAAGCTCAATCTATCAAGGAATAAATTGATATATTAGACTTTCTCAAAACTGAAACCTCCTATTCTTTGAAAGACACTTTCAGGAGAACAAAAAGAGAAGCTATAGAGTGATGGGAAATATTTGTAAATTATATTTCTGATAAAGGACTTGAATCCAAGTATGTAAAGATCTCTCAAAACACCCAATAATAAGAGAACAAATCATTCAATTAAAAATGAACAAAAGAGTTGAAAGGAGACGTCACCAAAAACAGCATATACATGACAATTGAGTGCATGAAAAATACTCAACATCCTTAGTTATTAAGGATGTGAAAATGTAAGTTAAAGTCACAATGAGATGCTACACATTCCAGTTATAATGATGAAAAAAAGAGACAAAACCAAACACTTGCAAAGATGTACTAAAAGTCACTGGCGTTCATATATTTCTGGTGGGAATGGAAAGTGGTACAGTCAATTTGGGAAATAAAAGGGTTTCTATTTCTTACAAGATTAAACATCCATTTAAACTAAGACCTAGCAATCCAACTCCTATTTATTTTCCCAAGACAAATAAAAATTTACGTTCACACAAAACCTGTATATGAATGTTCACAGTAACTTTATTTGTAATCACCTAAAACTAAAGACAATCACAGAGGGCGATTTCAATTACGTCTCTCAGTAACAGACTGAAGAGGCATACAAACTTTAGCTAGAATATAGATAATTTAACAACATGGTTTACAAAATGGAACTTATTGGTATATCTAGGAAACTGTACCCAAAACTTCAGAATATAAATAATGTTCTAGTGCTTTTGAATTATTTACAGATGGAGCTACACTGGACCATAAAACATGTCTCTGCACATTTCAAATGACATAATAGTGAGCATATTCTCTGGCCACAGTGAAATGAAGCTAAAAATCTATCTAAAAAGTAGGAAGCCACCAAATGCCCCCAAATTTGGAGTTTATTTATATAAAATCTGTTGTTTAAAGAGGAGAGATCAATAAAAGTTATAATATATTTTGGACTGAAGTGTATAAATAGAATATATCAAATAAATTCTAAATATATATATATATTCTAGATATATTCTAAATATATCAAACAGAATACATCAAATCTTGTAGATGCAACTTACATTAAAAGGGAAATTTATAGCTTTTAGTGCATATATTTCAAAGAAGGAAAGACAAAATCAATTATCTAAGCATTTGCCCCAAAAGGTAAAGAAAAGAAAACACCAGTAGAATTACCAAAAGTAGAAGGAAAAAATAATATATAAAAGTTCAAAAAAACAATGAAACAGCATTAAATCCAATAATGAGAATAAACGAATGTAAAAACTAGTCCCTTTAAAAGTACAATAAGAAAGATAAACCCCTGACAATAATGATGAGAGAGAAAGAGACTTCCTAATGCCACTCGTAGAAATGACGACATCACATAAATTCTTCATCTGTTACAAACACATAGCAGGATAGTATTAACTTTTTGCCAACAAATTGAAAAGTCAAATAAAATAGGCAAGTTGATTGAAAAAACACAACCTTTTTCAAAAAATGATATAAGAAGAAATAACATATGACTATCACCAAATATAAGTAATCAAATTTCTATTTAAAACTCATCCCATAAAAAATTCCAGACCAAAATGACACCATTAATGAATTCTCCTAAACATTAAAGGACAAAATAATATTAGTCTTATACAAACACTTCCAGAGAACAGAAAACAACAGTCAGCTTGTTTTTTGAGGCCACCATAATCTTGAGAACAAAAGCCTATATGAATATTACAGAAAAGAAAAATAATAGTCAATCTCTTTCATGAACATAGATGTAAAATAATCCTAAACAAAATGCTAGCAAGCCAAATCCAGTGATATGCAAAAAAGAAACATACAGCATGGTTAGCGATGTAAGTTTGGTTTAGTTATACAAGAAACAATCAGTATAATTCATTGCATTAAAAGAACAAAGAAAACATCATATCTCATAGAAGTGTTTAAACATTTGATGAAATTTAATACCCATTCAAAACAAAAACAAAAAGCCTCTCAGCAAAATAGAAATAGAAGGAAACTACCTTAATTTGACCAACTCTGTCTATTAAAAAGATTTCTCAGTTGGTTCAGCAGTAAAGAACCCACCTGCAATGCAGGAGACATGGGTTCGATCCTTGGCTTGGAAAGATTCCCCTGGAGAAGGGAATGGCAACCCACTCCAGTATTCTTGCCTGGGAAATCCCATGGGCAGAGGAGCCTGGCGGGCCACGTCCATGGGGTTGCAAAAGAGAGGGACACGACTTGGTGCCTAAACAACAGCAAATATAAGAGGACTAATGCTTCGCAAGTTGTTGAATGTAAACAAACTAACCAGTTAACTAACAGTAATTTTCTGAAATTTTTTCATTAACCCTTTTATCACACTTATTTCATTCTTTATTTAAATCTTCTCTTGAGATTTATTTTGTGTTCATAGTCCTACATAGTCCAAAGAGTCGGACGTGACTTAGCATAAACAGCAACAACAACATCTATTTACAAAGCCTGTAGCTAGCTTCAGAACAAATAGTGAAAGGCAGAAAGCACTGCCTGGAGGTTGGGAACGAGACCAGGACATGTGCAGCCTATACTGTTATTTGACACTGTCTCAGAGGGTCTAGGCTGGGCAATAAGTCAAGAAAAATCAGAAAAAGATGTCAGGATTGGAAAAGGTACTGCCATTATTCACAGTCATAATAGTCCAAACTTGGAGACAACTCACAAGTCCATCAACAGAGGAATGGAAGAATGCATTGCGGTATATTCATATAAAGAAACACTATGCTGTAGTAACAGAGAGCAGAGGACTGACACATGTAAAAACGTGGGTTAATCTCACAGATGTTTACGTTAAGGGACAAAAAAAACAAAAACCAAGTAGTATATAATTACATTCATATAAAATTGAAAAACATTTAAGACGAATCTGTGGTGTCAGTGTGAATGGTGGTTACCTTCAGGGTATGGCGGTGTTGGCGTCTGGCAGGGTTGCTTCTCTTGTGCAGTGAACGTTCTGTCTCTTGACTTCTGTGGTAACTACAAAGGCATATTCATATAACAGAATTAATCAGACAGAACAGTTACGACTTTTACATGTTTGCATAGATGTGTATTACATCCATAAAATTTTGTTTGAGTAAAACTAATGGGGACTCAGACAGGAGCACTTCCCACTTAAAGGGATCGCAGAACAAGATTGTTTTCCGTTTCCAATTTTTTAACCCCAAATAATAAATAGCATAATTCTGACAGAATTAAATAATGGAAACAGACAACTTTGTATTAGTTTGTATTTCTGTCATCAGAAAGGCAGGGTGTAAGTTAATAACATGTTATAGGAAAATACTTCATAATATTCACATTTCCTTTGCTCTTTATCAAGTTTCTTAAATGTATATTCAAGGAGGCTGTGACTATTTCCTTGGGAATACTATATTCTTAAAAGGAAGCAAGGAAGTATTTCTGGTTCAGTCACATTTGTGATGCTACTGAAGAGTGTCCAGTAAATAAAAATTCATATGCCATGGAGATAAAAGTGTTTGCTTTGCTATAAAACAAGCAAACAAGAAATGCATCATTTTAGAATTAGGATTTAAATGTCCCTGAAAGCAGCAGGAGCTTTCTAAAACTGGTTAAAAACGGGTAGCAAGAACTGAATGATAGGAATGAGGCGGGTGAAAGGTCTTGAGCAAGCATGAAACACAAAAAGAACGAAGAAGAGACGCTTTCTTTCTCCAAAAATGAAAAAGAATACAATTTTGGGATAGAGAATTTAGATGGTATACAAAGGGATAGAAAGAAAACAAAAATCATCTACGGTCCCCCCACCCAGAGGTCAATACCTACCTACTGTTTGTTAGAACTCACTTTCTCGGTTTTATTAAGCAGGCTCTGCTGTATCATGACAAGCTTCCTACTTTCCCTTTGCGCTTGGAACACATCCCCATGTTGTTGGATACTGCCCTCTACTTAATGGCTTTAAATTCTTCACACAATGAATCTCCTGTGTGGATTTTAAAAATAGAGCTACCTGGATCTTACTCCCAACCTACTGATTCAATTCTTTCCTTCCAGAGACCTAGACGCAGGCCTTTTTAGAAAGTTTCCCATTCAGAACCAGGATTGAGACCATTCTTTGTCTCCTCTTTGTCTTTCCTTAACTGGAATGTGCCTGCTTTACAGTGCTGAGTGTTTCTGCTCTATGACACTGAGCATCTGTCCCCTCCCCCCGCGCCCCGCCCCCCAGGTCCTCAGGGAGCGCCGAGCTGAGCCCCGTCCACGCAGCAGCTCCCCACTAGCTGTCTGTTTCACACGTGGTGCTGAATACGTGGCAACGCTACGCTCTCATTTCGTCCCTCCCCGCTTCCCACACTGCGTCCACAAGTCCACTCTCTACATCTGTGTCTCTAACCTGCCCTGCAAATAGGTTCTTCTGTACCATTTTTCTAGATTCCATATATATGCATTAATAGACTCTTTTTCTCTTAATAGATGCATAGATTTCTATCATATGAATGTACTATATTTTAACTTGTTCTCATTATTATTAGACATTTATGGTCCCCTCTTTTTGGGTATTAGAATACTGTAGCAAGTATCTATGGCTACATCTCTGATTATTTTCTGTGATTAAATTCCTAGAAGTAACCTGCTGGTTTGTTTTAACTGAAGGCTTTTCATTGCCAAATCATCCTGCAGAAATGTATTGCCAAAGTATTCTAACATCAGCATGTAATGAGATTCCCTGTTTCTTTGCATCATAACTAAATATTGGTAAATATTATAATTTTAAAATATTTTGGCTAATTTTATTATTTGGTGTATGCATTTCTTTGATTATCAGTCAGGTTGAACAGTTTTTCATCAGCACATTGCTTATTTATATCAGAAGCAATTCTTACATGGGAGAAGACTGGAGGAAAAGCTGAAAATTTCAATGTAGAAATGAAAATGACTTGGTGTGTTCAATGTTCTAAATCAGGAACCAAAGCAAAATTTGAAGAGTTTTTATGGAGAAATCTAAAGGTATCTTAAATGTTTCTTCTTTAAAGTTAATAGAAAAAACTAAAGCCCTCAAGGAAAAATTGGTTGGTGTTTATCTCTCCCTAGAGTCCTATTGACCCTGAATCAATGTCTATGGAATAACTTTGTGTATTATCCATAAAAAATTGAAATCCAAATGCATATCTGGACCATCATTTCATCTCACTTTCTATTTAAACACTTACTGAACTTTGCATCAACTGGAGTTCCAACAGGAAATAGACAGTTGGCACACATTGGCATAATCTGCTGCTGCTGCTGCTAAGTCATTTCAGTCGTGTCCGACTCTGTGCGACCCCCTAAACGGCAGCCCACCAGGCTCTCCGTCCCTGGGATCCTCCTGGCAAGAACACTGGAGTGGGTTGCCATTTCCTTCTCCAATGCGTGAAAGTGAAAAGTGAAAGTGAAGTCGCTCAGTCGTGTCAGACTCTTAGCGACATCATGGACTGCAGCCTACCAGGCTCCTCCTTCCATGGCATTTTCCAGGTGAGAGTACTGGAGTGAGGTGCCAGGCATAATCTGAGGAGGGTTTATTCACAAAGGACTGATTACAAAGATGGGGGCGTGGTAATGGAAAGCTCAGGAATCACAGCTCTCCAGCCTCAGGCCTGGGGGAAGACAGAATTAACTGTATCAGGTAGACCGCTCTGAGAGATCGGGGAGCTTTGGCAGAAAAACCCAGCCAGTTTATAATCATTTCACAAGGAAGGTGCTAGTGAACAAGTTCCCCGAGAACAGCGTCTTACAGGACCTCAGCTGGACTCCCCAGCCTTATCTCCTACCATTTTCCCTACATCTCTGCAACCAAAATTCCTTCACTTCAGCTTGCCATCTCCCCGAAGGTCGCCTCACCAAGGAGGACTTCCCTGGCACGGCAAGTGGCCAGCAGAGGCTGGCCTGCCTCCTCCAGCTCACCACTCTGCTTCACCTCAGCTTATAAACATCAGTGCCGCCGGCTATGCCCTTTCCCCCTCACTGCACTGGTTGCCCCCATCTTCAGAAAGTAGGCTCTGCCAGGGCCTGGGCCGCGTCTCTGCCATGCTGTCGGTGTCTTCAGTCTCTGCCAGGGCCTGGGCCGCGTCTCTGCCGCACCGTTGGTATCTTCAGGCCCGACGAGGGCCTGGGCCGCGTCTCTGCCGTGCCGTCGGTATCTTCAGTGCCTAAAACAGTGTCTGGCTCATAGCAGGTGCTCAATATTTTTCATCTTTGAGAAAATGCTTAGTAAACTTCCATGTACCATGGAAACATGAAATGGCATTTATTATAAATTGCATATAACACCATGTAAATACACACTTTTTTGGATTATCTCATTTTCATTCATGTACCTTTATTAGCACAAATGACAAATTTTATATCCAATTATATTTCCTTAGAGTCTACCTCCAGTACATATCTCTAGCCTATCCACCTCTTTCCATCTTTACTGACATCTTTCAAGACGAAACTACCACCTCTCACTTGCCAACTGGTCTCCAAGCTCTGTTCTTTCCTGTTTCGATCTTCCCACACCCAGAAGCCAAAGCTGGCTTTTAAGCACCTGGTATCCCTTTCCTGCTTAAAAAGCTTCAAAGGCTTCATTTTGCTCTCCTGAAAGCATGTAACCCTTTCAGCCTACTGCGGAGGAGCCTGCACCCTCTAATCTACTTGCCCCTCCACTCAATCCCATCCTTTCCCGTCAACGCCGCGGCCCCTCCAGTTCACTCTGTTTCTCTAACACCCCAGGGCGCCCCTGCCCGAGGGGAGCCACACAGCTCTCCTCCGCCTGGATGTTCTTCTGCAGGCCTTTCCTGTCTAACTCCTGCTCGGTGTCACACCACAGTGTACAGGGACTTCCTCACTCAGGGCTTCCCTGACCTGCTCATCTTAATAGGGGCCCTGGGGCCTCAGTGCTAAGCGCCTGTGTGTGCTAAGTCACTTCAGTCGTGTTGACTCTTGCGACCCCACAGATTGCAGCCCTCCAGGCTCCTCTGTCCATGGGACTCTCCAGGAAAGAACACTGGAATGGTTGCCATTTCCTTCTCCAGGGCATCTTCCCGATCCAGGGATCGAACTGGTGTCTCCTGCATTGCAGGCAAATTCTTTACCATCTGAGCCACCAGGGAAGCCCCAAGTGCTTAGAGCACTCCATGATTTCAGTTCCTAAAGTTTTTACAGTTGTAGTTGTGTTGTTATTTGTGTGACAACTTGTGGAGTCTGTCTTCCCCACTAGACTATAAGCTCCAAGGAGGTGGAACTGCACCTGTTTTGATCCTGTTATCTCCAACAGTTAAGATAATGTCTCAAGCGTAGTGACTTAATTTCAGTGTTGAATGAGTAATAGTTTATGTCTTTAAAATCCTCACCTTTAACATTTCAAAATGCATTGTCCTTGTGTGTGAAAATGGCATTCAAAACTCAATTCCGCGTATAGCTGCTTCTTTTTCCTATCAGGGCAATGAACACGGTTGAAGAGCCCGTGAACGTGCCCGAATGAGAGACGCCCTCTTGCTGTGCAGTTGGAGTCTTGGCTCCCAGGTTAAAGGTGCCGGCACACGCCCGGGTCGTCGGATGGAGCCACACCGTTGTTTCTGATGGCATTCTTGTGCCATCCCGATGTCGAATGGTGGGATGACGCAGCTTTCCTGGCTAAAACGGGGTTCTGAATAAGACAGGTTGTGAGAAATGATGCCAGGGGTGCTGCTGACTCAGGTAACTCACTGGTAGCTTTGAAAAATGCCCCCCTTCCTCAGGACACTTTGCTTGTTTGCAATTGTCATAATGTATTGCTGATTTTGTTGGAATCTTACTGCCAAACTCTTCTAATCATTACACAAGTCTGCAACATCCACCCCATGAGTGGCATCCCCCGGTGGCGTCACGGTACCCACACAAAGGTCACGGTAGCCTTGGGAGGCACAACAGTTACGGAATATAATACCGAAAAGTGCCACCCACTGGGTACCTGGGCCGTGGTTTTTCTTCACTAGTATAGTAAGGATAGTAAATGTCAAAAATCTTTCTTTTTGCTCATTGGATTTTTCTGAAGCAAGACTGTAACCTCATAGATAGGCCTTAAATATTTGACTTTCCTGTTCTCATTTCTTCCTCACAAACCCTATCGGTTTTGCTTGATTCCATTTTGCCCATGTCACTCTGACTGACCTCTTACTTCACTTGTGTGATAGACCTTTAAATTCACTCTTTAAATACATCCCAGGAGGCAGCGTCCTTCCTGCCTTGAGGAAACAACAACCAGCAACTCAGGCGGTCTGCTGGAAAGCTTAGAGGGAGACGCAATTAAATTTTAAAGTAGCTGTTATGTTGGCATGGATTTTCTCATTTGGAATGAATTTCACGCTCTCATCCTACATTTTCTAAAGTGGTGTTCTGTAGGATGCTAAGCAGGGTTGGGAGGAAAGGTATCCTATACTGTAAAAACCAGGGGACCAGTGGCTTGTCACACTTAATACATTTTGTAAGTTTTTCTAATGGTTTGGGTTTTGATAGTTTTCACCTAGATCTTTAAGTCAATGCGTATTTGAATTTAAGGTGTTTTGCAGTTTAACCATAAACTCTTAGCAGCACCAGTTAATAAACCCTGGAAAAGGTTCTGCAGAATATAGGTTTGGGAAACCTGTATTGCTTTATTGATGAGTTCATCTGGTGTGCTCTTGGGAAGAAGCCTCCTGAAGAGGAAAGGCATTGACTAACAGCGAGTAGACCTGGTTTCTAAGCCTTCTTTCTATGAAGTAGTTATATACCTTGGGCAACGAACCAAATATTTCTATGTCTAGTTTTCCTCTCATTGAATAGTTGTTCAAAAATGTGTCAAGTCAAAATGTGGTCAAGACAGCGGAGTAAGAAGACCCTGAGTTCACCTCCCCCCACAGACACACTATAATTACAACTATTTAAAACAGTTTTCAGAGCAACTACCTATGAAAACGGGCTGAAGACTATCAGAAAGCGTTTTCCCACGACTGAAGACATGAGGACTCCCAGTGATGAGAGGGAAAGGCAGAGAGGCGGTATACGCAGGACCTGTGCCCCCAGGCAGGTGGCCCATCCACGGGAAGAGCGTTAGAGCATCATAACTGCAGAGATGCTCCTGAAGGGGAGGCGGTCCCGGCCCACCCTCGTCTCCCTCGCCCGGGGCTCTTGCAGGCTAGACTGATTCTGAAGGCTGGTGGGGCTTTCGCTGGTGGCCTGCGTACAGAAGAGCTCGACGTCTGCAGGAAACAGAGACTCTCTTCTTAAACGACGCACACAACATCTCACGTGCTCCGAGTCCCAGCACGGGGCGGTAATTTGGAAGGAGCCAGGGTCAAACCCACTTGCTGGTCTTGGAGAGCATGAGGCAAGGAGGGAGGCAGCGAGGACTCACTCTGGGGACACAGACGTTGGTGAGAGCCGTCTGGGGGAGCTCGCTCTGCCAGGAGGCCCCTGGTGCTGGCGAGCCACGTTGGGATCCTCCCTCTGGCCTCCTAGCATCAGGGGATTGCTGCCTGCCAGCAGGCAGCACCTGTCCCGGGACTTCCCCGCTCCTCTGCCAGCCCTGACCTTCCCACCAGGGCCGGCCACCAGGCCCCGAAGCCTATTACCACCTGGCCCTGCCCTGGTGTGTGGTGGCCGGCACTCAGGCCAGGGCATGTCTGCCTGCAGGAGCCCCCGCAGGCATTGGCTCTGACTCAGTGGAGGGGCCCAATGAGCCACAGGGTGAACCCTCCCAGAGAGAGTCCAGCTGGTGACCGACGGGAGTGTGCTGATCGGCCCCACTGAATATCCCTACAGAAGGCTGCTTCTCTAAGATGTGAAAAGACCAAACCATCTCAGACATCGAAAGAAAAGCAGAGAATTGGGCAAAATGGGAAGACAGGGATATGTTCCAAATGAAGGAACAAAACCAAACCCCAGAAGAAGAGCTAAGCAAAGTGGAAGTAAGCAGTCTACCAGGAGGAGCTCAGGGCAGTGATCATAAAGGTGCTCAGTGAGCTTGGGAGAAGGATGGGTGAACAGCAGGATTTCAGCAGAGTGACCAAGTGTAAAGAAGAGCCAAAGAGAGCTGAGGAACACAATAGCTGGAAGAGGAAGAAAAACACTAGAAGGAATCAACGGTAGATCAGATGATGCAGAGGAACAGATCTGCACAGATTCCTGTGGGAAATCACCCAGGCTGAGCAGAAAAAGAGGGAGAAAGTTACAGAAAGGAGGACTGTATAGGAGAGCTCTAGGACAACATCGATTCACGTTACAGAGGCCCCAGAAGGGGTGGGGGCAGAAACCTTACTTGAAGAAATAATGGTTGAAAACTTCCCTAACTTGTGGAAGGGAACAGATATCCAGGAAGCACAGTCTCAAACCAGACGAATCCAAACAGGTCCATGCCAAGATACATTACAATTAAAATGGCAAAAATTAAAGATAAAATAGGGAATCTTAAAAACTGCAAGAGAAAACCACTGAGTTACGTGCAAAGGAATGCCCATATGAGTACCACCTAACTTTTAGAAGAAACTTTGCAGGAGTGACGTGATACATTCAAAGTGATGAAGGGAAGAAAGCCTACAATCAAGAACACTCTACCTGACAAGTTCCGTCCAGTCACTCGGTCGTGTCCTACCCTTTGCGACCCCATGGACCGCAGCACGCCAGGCCTCCCTGTCCATCACCAACTCCCAGAGTTTACTCAAACCCATGTCCATCAAGTTGGTGATGCCATCCAACCATCTCATCCTCTCTCGTCCCCTTCTCCTCCTGCCCCCAATCCCTCCCAGCATCAGGGTCTTTTCCAGTGAGTCAGTTCTTCGCATGAGGTGGCCAAAATATTGGAGTTTCAGCTTCAGCATCAGTCCTTCCAATGAACACCCAGGACTGATCTCCTTTAGGATGGACTGGTTGGATCTCTTTGCAGTCCAGGGACTCTCAAGAGTCTTCTCCAACACCACAGTTCAAAAGCAAGGCTATCATTTAAATTTGAAGGAAAGATAAAGTTTTTACAGACAAGCAAAAGTTAAAGGAGTTTATTACCACTAAGCAGCTTTATAATAGATTTTAAAGGGATTTCTATTAGTAGAAAAGGAAAGACCACAACTAAATATGAAAATTACAAAAGTAAAGTTCTCATTGGTAAAGGCAAATATACAGTAAAGGTAGTAGGTCAAACACTTATGAAGATAGGAAGGGTAAAAGACAGAAGTGCTACATATCCACAATAAGTAGTTTTAATGGATACCAAAACAAAAAAGATGTAAAGTATGATGTCAATACAGATGGCTAATAGCACATGAAAAGATGCTGCATATCACTAATCATTAGGGAAATTTGAATCAAAATCATGAGATACCAGTTCACACCTATCAGAAAAGCTATATCAAAAAGACAAGAAATAACGAGTGTTGGTGAGGATACAGAGGAAACGGAACCCTTGTGTACTGTCAGTGAGAACACAAATTTTACAGCCAGTATGGAGAACTGTATGCGGGTTCCTCAAAAAACTGAAAGTAGAGCCTCCATCCTCCAGTATTTCTCTGGAGAAAACAGAATCACTTATTTGAGAGATACATTCACTCCCATGTTCACTTCAGTATTATTTACAACCAAGGTATGGGAACAGCCTATGAGCCCATAATGGATAAAGAAGTGGTATGTATACACAACGGAATATTACCCAACTGTAAGAAGAATGAAATATTGCCATTTGTGAGAACATGGATAGACCTACAGGGTATTACGCTAGATGAAATGGATCAGAGAAAAACAAACACTTACAATTTCACTTATATGTGAAATCTGAAAAACAAATAAATATAAAACAAAACCAGAATCATAGATACAAAGGACAGTCTGGGGGCTGCCAGTGTAGAGAGGGATCGGATGAGTGACAGGGGTGAGGGAGACTGAGAGGTTATAAAGCACACAGCTCATGGGGATGTAGTTTAGCGCACAGGGAATGTAGTTATTAATACTGAAATAAATTGATATGGTGACGCATGATAACTAGACTTGTGATAACTTTGTAATGTACAAAGATACTGAATCACTATATCGGGCACTTGAAGCTAACACAGTATCATGTGTCAATTACACTTCAATTTTTAAACATGTGGCAAGTCAATATTCTTATTAGTTAGCCATGTACTAGGCTGCTGTAACAAAATATCAAAAACCAGGTGACCTAAAACAATAGAGACTTTCTGTCTCGCAGCTCTGGGGGCGAGAGGTCTGAATTTACGGCGCTGGCAGGGCCGTGCCCTGTGACGGCCCTAGGGAAGGGCCCTGCCTGGCCTCCTTCTGTGTTTGCGGGCAGCCCCCCGTGTTTGCTGGCAGCCCTCGGGTTTGCGGGCAGCCCTTGTGTTTGTGGGCTTACAGACGGACTGCTCCTGTCACACGGCCGCCTTCTCTATGTTTGTCTGCACACCATGCATGTCTGTCTCTGTGTCTGGATTTTCCCTTTTTATCAGGACACTAGTCATATTGGATTAGATCTCATCCGAATGACCTCATTTGAACTTGATAACCTTGGTAAAGACCCTATTTCCAAATAAAGTCACATTCTGAGTTGATAGGGGTTAGGATTTTGACAGCATCTATTTGGAGGGCAATTCAAATTGTACAACAAGCAGCTACCAACAGAGTGTGCTTTTTCAGCTGAAACACATTAAATTCACAAAGACTGCCTTGGCTAGGAACTACACTGCCCCCCAGACCTCTGCTCCCCACTCCAGCTAGCTTTCTAGTTACCTGCTTTGCCTCTTTCTGAGTTGGCCTGAGACTCTGCTGCATCACACATGATCCCTGTACCAGCGGCATCAGTACCATCCAGAAGTTTGCCAGAAATGGAAACCCTAGGTCTCACCTCAGAACTCCTGATTCAGAATCTGCATCGTAAAAGACCCTCAGGGGATTCATATGCGCCGTATTGAAGAATGAGCTCCCCTGAGAATGTGGAGTCCTGAAACTAAAGTAGGAAACTGCCTCTTCCCTTAACCTTGTTTGACCCTGGGAAAGACTCAGGTGTTCTCTGCAGGCTGCCTCCTGCTTTCTCGTCACCTGTCCCCTGACTTGTCCTGACTGTGAGCACTCTTTCGGCATCATCTGGTCTGACTCATCCCTTGGTGTCTGTCTTCCTCATCAGTCCTTCCTAAGTCTTTCTCCTTTCCTGGATACCCACCTTGGGCTTCTGTTCTGCCACTGCTGCCTAAGCCCCTGCGTGCTATAAATAATTGTAAGTCCCACTGCACCTGGAGTGTGAAGAGTTACGACAAAGCAAGTCAAAGACCATCGAGCAGATGTGTTATCGTCTCCTCAAACAGCACCAGAACGTTGGTTTCATAGTGTATCACAGTGTATATGACAGCGCTTTCCTCCGTTACTGATGTAATCCACAAAGCTGAAAACAGAAGCTGCCCACCAGCTGGCAGAGTGTATGATGTAAAGCAAAATCAAAATATTGTGATATTGGAGTTATAAAGGTACATATTAATTATGCTGGCCCTACCTTGCATTGGACTCTCTCTGAGGCAGAAAATTAAATCGCTTTCATTTGATGAAAAGGTAAAATTCCATTTATACAGGATACCATTTGTTGCAGAAGTTCATTTAGATGAAAAAAAAGTGACTGGCAGAAAAGCAATCAATAAACTATAGGAGACATGTCATTTTTATTCTATATGTAAATTCTAGTTCACTAGTACGGGGGGAAAAGGAATACTAAATGTATTATATTTCATCGTTGTTACTTTTAATAAAATTTTAGGCTCAATTACCAATTTTTCTTCTTTAGAAAATTACTTTCGATCATCTTGATCACTACTGACTGCATTAAGATAGGATATTACTAACCACTTATGAAAAGGATGCATTTTTTCTATTGCTATTTACATATGAATTTTTATGTCTCATAGAGCTGACTTTTTAAAACTAAGAATACATATTCCCCATTTTTTTTATCCAGTCTTTAGTAGAAAGCCAAATAATGTCTTACATTTAATGGTACGTTACCACTATCCATATGCAATCATATGAAATTATTTAGCTTTATTTTTAAAATCTATATACGGCTCCTTTTCTTAAGACAATTTTTTAAAAATGTGATTAAATGTTTTAAATGGAGTTGTTTGCCTGAAACTTGATCAGTAACAGTTCTTATTAATGCCATCCAGTTAGATTGAGATGCTAGGATTCAGATGGAAAATATTCAAGAACAAATGCTATCTTCCTTATATAGGACATGTCAAGCTCTTCTAGGAAATGTGTTTTTGGTTGGGCATCCTAGAAAGAAAACATTTATGACCAGGAAAGTGCATGCACTGAAAAACGAAGCCGGTTGGACAGAGACTGACATTTCTCACGGAGAAAGGCCACGATCGGCTTGGAGGAGACAGGATCGTGTTTCTTGCTCTGCTAGTAAATCACTTCCATGGCTCTGGGCACTCAATTAACCTCCCCGGCCCTCATTTTCTGTCTACACAGGTAGGCCTCTACTTACTGCAGAAAGGCGCTTTTGAGATGAAATATGGAAATAAGCTAAACAGAAACAACCTGAGTAAAACTACTTTCCTGTTCAATAGTTATTAAACAAACAGCTTGAAGCCCTATTTACGGGCGACATCGCTGACTTGAGGAGCTGACTCGTGATCTAAGGAATGTTATCACACGCAGAATCGAGCGCATGGATAGTGCTGCAACAGAAGCAGGATCTGCTTGTTACACGGGCAGAGTCAGGCTCCTGCATCCGCAGAGCGGTGCGGTGTTGTTCAGACGTGCCCTTACTGACTCTGCCGGGCCTGGACGGGTGTCCCGCTAGAGGCGCAGAGCTGCCAGAGCGGTGGAGAGGAGGGATGGGGACGCGATGAGGTCCCGAGTGGGAGAGGGTAGAGGAGCGACCCGATCTGACGATGACCGCGTGCGAGCGGCGCCACCTCTCTGCCCCGCGGTTCGGCCTCCGCGGTCTCTAGGGGTCATTTAGACGAGGGTATGAAGTGACAGGTCCGCACTGAGCACAGTGCCCGCTACATAGGAGACGCCCTGCAAGGCAGCGATTCTACTTTATCATCATCGCCCCCATCACCGTCTTATTCTTTCTTCCTTTCTCCAGGATCAGAGCCTCTGGGACTGCTCGCTTCCAGAACTCTACAGTTAAAGCTACGCCTGTAGCCAGGGTTTCCTGGCTGACAGGATGATGACTTTAATTAATGTTCTGTATCTCTCAAAGATAATCTCATGTTATTCGTTATCTACTGAGTCTCTCAGGCTCTCTCAGCTTTTCCCCCTCTGTCATAAGGGGGAAACGTGGCCATTTTTTGCTCTGTACCCGCCATTAAAAAATATTTTCGATTTGTGACTCAGCTTCCCCTGTTATTGTGTATATTGCATGATTTTCAGGACTTTACCTTCTCAGTCTTGTCACGATTGTATCTTCTTGATCTGAATTTCTTTTGGAATCATTCTTCAATCAGCTCCAGATATTTTCTTTGGAACAGTTAAATACAAGGAAGTGCAGCTTTAATTTTAACATTTAGAAAAAGATGCTTCTTGTAAAAGCTAGTGATTTAATAAAACATTTTCATTTTATTTAAATAGTATTTGTCTATGCCATACTTCAGAGAAGGCAATGGCACCCCACTCCAGTACTCTTGCCTGGAAAATCCATGGACAGAGGAGCCTGGTGGGCTGCAGTTCATGGGGTCGCTAAGAGTCGGGCACAACTGAGTGACTTCCCTTTCACTTTTCACTTTCATGCATTGGAGAAGGAAATGGCAACCCACTCCAATGTTCTTGTCTGGAGAATCCCAGGGACGGGGGAGCCTGGTGGGCTGCCATCTATGGAGTCGCACAGAGTCGGACATGACTGAAGTGACTTAGCAGCAGCAGCAGCATGCCGTACTTCTGTACTTTAACTGTTAAGAGTTGATCATGAACATTTTCATGATTGTTTTATTAATATAGAAAATAGCCTATGTTCTCTTTATCTTTCTGTCCCTGCTAGAGTAAGCAGCAAAAATTTGAATGAATAAATAAGTAAAGGACTTTTATGCAGGAAAAGGATTTCAGTAGTTATGTTTATTTATGGTAGAGAACTTATGAAAAAGTAAAGTGAAGCTGTATCAAAGAAAAATCTAAGCAAAAAAGTCAGAGATTAATCTTTACATCATAATTATGACTTAAACACTGATACATCCAGTGACCTTATCTGAAAGTGTGAGTACTGTTTTCTGCAGATAAGGTGCCTGTAACAAACAAGAATATTTATTCTCCTACAGAATTCTGCAGTTCAAATGCAAAAAAAAAAAAAAAAAAAATCAGGTATAATAACTTTCCTTCCAGAACCTTTTGCTCACGGGATATTTAGAGATAATTCTCTAAAAATAGTAAAGTTATATGCAAAAAAGAATAAAATACTAAACTGCTGAAGAAAGACACCCCATTGAGAAAACATTTGTGAGGGTCTTGGCTCACATTTCTCAATGATTCAGTATTCTTATTGTAGCTATCATTCACTTGTATACTATAACTTTAAAACTCCCCCCAAGTGCAGCCAGTTCAGTTCAGTTCAGTCGCTCAGTTGTGTCTGACTCTTTGCGACCCCATGAATCACAGCACGCCAGGCCTCCCTGTCCATCACCAACTCCCGGAGCTCACTCAAACTCATGTCCATTGTGTCAGTGATGCCATCCAGCCATCTCATCCTCTGTCGTCCCCTTCTCCTCCTGCCTCCAATCCCTCCCAGCATCAGGGTCTTTTCCAATGAGTAAACTCTTTGCATCAGGTGGCCAAAGTATTGGAGTTTCAGCTTTAGCATCAGTCCTTCCAATCAACACCCAGGGCTGATCTCCTTTAGAATGGACTGGTTGGATCTCCTTGCAGTC
This sequence comes from Bubalus bubalis, assembly GCF_019923935.1. Classification (NCBI taxonomy): domain Eukaryota; kingdom Metazoa; phylum Chordata; class Mammalia; order Artiodactyla; family Bovidae; genus Bubalus; species Bubalus bubalis. The sequence goes on along the minus strand of NC_059165.1, from coordinate 1,964,900 downwards.
CAAGGGACTCTCAAGAGTCTTCTCTGAACTGAACTGAACTGGCTGCACTTGGTGGGGAGTTTTAAAGTTATAGTATACAAGTGAATGATAGCTACAATAAGAATACTGAGCCACTGAGAAATGTGAGCTAAAGACAGGGAGGTTTACTGGAGTTATTTACTGAAATCAGTATCACGTACACAGTCTTGAACACTAAGATAACCTAGGATTTGTTTACCAGGTTACAGAGCATTGGATTCTGTGACTGAAAGCATTTTTTGTATAGTGATGGTATTGGTAGTAACAATATTCATTACAAAAACTTAGAAAGTAGTATAACTAGTTTTTAAGATACTATTTTCTATCATTCTGAAGGAATTAGGAAATTATACTATAGTCAAAATTTTCCAGAAAGAATCATGGAAACCCTCCCAAATTCAAGCAAAAGGATTACTTATTACCCAAAATAAGAAAGGGAAGAAGTAGATGGAGGATGCTTGCAATCCAGTCAGTAAATAATGAAAATAGCTAACAACTGCTTAGAGCCTATCACATGATGAAGACTGATAGACCCTCACAAGAATCCCACCAGGTAAGCACTATTCAGTTCAGTTCAGTTGCTCAGTAGTATCTCTTTGCAACCCCATGGACCACAGCACGCCAGGCCTCTCTGTCCATAACCAACTCCCGGAGTCCACCCAAACCCATGACCATCGAGTTGGTGATACCATCCAACCATCTCATCCTCTGTCATCCCCATCTCCTCCTCCCCTTCCATCTTACCCAGCATTAGGGTCTTTTCAAATGAGTCAGCTCCTCGCATCAGGTGGCCTAATATTGGAGCTTCAGCTTCAACATCAGTCCTTCAAATGAACACCCAGGACTGATCTCCTTTAGGATGGACTGGTTGGATCTCTTTGCAGTCCATGGGACTCTCAAGAGTCTTCTCCAACACCACAGTTTAAAAGCTTCAATTCTTTGGCACTCAGCTTTCTTTAGAGTCCAACTCTCACATCTATACATGACCACCAGAAAAACCATAGCTTTGACTAGACGGACCTTTGTTGGCAAAGTAATGTCTCTGCTTTTTAATATGCTGTCTAGGTTGGTCATTACTTTCCTTCCAAGGAGTAAGTGTCTTTTAATTTAATGGCTGCAGTCACCATCTGCAGTGATTTTGGAGCCCAGAAAAATAAAGTCAGCTACTTTTTCCACTGTTTCCCCATCTATTTGCCATGAAGTGATGGGACTGGATGCCATGATCTTCCTTGTCTGAATGTTGAGCTTTAAGCCAACTTTTTCACTTTCCTCTTTCACTTTCATCAAGAGGCTCTTTAGTTCTTCTTCACTTTCTGCCATAAGGGTGGTGTCATCTGCATGTCTGAGGTTATTGATATTTCTCCCGACAATCTTGATTCCAGCTTGTGCTTCATCCAGCCCAGTGTTTCTCATGATGTACTCTGCATATAAGTTAAATAAGCAGAGTGACAATATACAGACTTGATGTACTCCTTTTCCATTTGGAACCAGTCTGTTGTTCCATGTCCAGTTCTAATTGTTGCTTCCTGACCTGCCTATAGGTTTCTCAAGAGGCAGGTCAGGTGGTCTGGTATTCCCATGTCTTTCAGAATTTTCCACAGTTTATTGTGATCCACACAGTCAAAGGCTTTGGCATAGGCAATAAAGCAGAGATGTTTTTCTGGAACTCCCTTGCTTTTTCGATGATCCAGTGGATGTTGGCAATTTGATCTCTGGTTCCTCTGCCTTTTCTAAAACCAGCTTGAACATCTGGAAGTTTCTGGTTCACGTATTGCTATTATTGTATCCATTTTACAGGTGGGGAAATTGGAGCACAGAGACATGTTGTAAATTGCTCCATGTCACACATTTGGTTAGTGAGACATACGCAAGTTGAATTCTGGCAGCCTGCACTCAGAAACCAGATTCCTATATTCTGCACAATACTGTTTTCCAGAGAACAAAAATCCCGAAGTACTTTTCATTCTGAAAAAGATAAATGTTTAGATCTTGGTGCACACATAAAGCATTTTCCACAACATAACTCAATTCAGTTAACAGCATTAACAGTTCTATTTTAAGAAATCCAAATTCACATTAATTAGGTTTGGTTTTTCAATTTGTCTTTGTTAAAGGTCTCCAGCCTGGGGGTCACACTAGGAATTCTGTGTACACAGTCATGAATGTTCAGGCCACCTGGGAGAGAAACAAGATGCAGGGAAGTTTTCAGGCCTTGCCTAGGAGGAGTCTCCCAATATTGCCTGGGGCCCAGTGGCCCCAGATGGCAACTAAACTCCTACTCCTGTGCTTCCAAACAGGGCCACATCCCCCTGAGATCAGGGAACTATGCAGTTACTATCCCTTTAGCTGACTTAGCTTCACTTAAATAATTAACAAAAAATTTTTTTCTGGCTTAACAAGAAGCCCAAATGTAGGGATCAGTTCAGTTCTGTCGCTCAGTCATGTCTGACTGTTTGAGACCCCATGGACCGCAGCACGCTAGGCCTCCCTGTCCATCACCAACTCCTGGAGTTTATTCAAACTCACATCCATCAAGTTGGTGATGCCATCCAACCATCTCATCCTCTGTCGTCCCCTTCTCCTCTTGCCTTCAATCTTTCCCAGCATCAGGGTCTTTTCCAATGAGTTAGTTCTTCAAATCAGGTGGCCAAAGTATTGGAGTTTCAGCTTCCATATCAGTCCTTCCAATGAATATTCAGGACTGATTTCCTTTAGGATGGACTGGTTGGATCTCCTTGCAGTCCAAGGGACTCTCAAAGAGTCTTCTCCAATACCACAGTTCAAAAGCATCAATTCTTCGGCCCTCGGCTTTCTTTATGGTCCAACTCTCACATCCACACATGATTACTGGAAAAACCATAGCTTTGACCACAGACAAAAGACAGGGATACTCCAAGATTAAATTCAGTGGCTCAAGATTATCAAGAAGGGTCCAGGCTCTTTCCATTTTGTCACTCTGCCATTCACAGTGAAGTGGATTCGTCCTGTCATAAGCTAGGAGGCGGGGTTTTGCCAGTGGCTCAACAGTAAAGAATTCGCCTGCCAATACTGTAGACAGAAAAGACGCGAGCTCAACCCCTGGGTCAGGAAGATCTCCTGGAGGAGGGAATGGCAACCCACTCCAGTCTTCTTGCCTGGAGAAACCTATGGACAGAGGAGCCTGGAGGGCTACAGGCCATAGGGTTGCAGAGAGTCAGACACGACTGAAATGACTGGGCATGGCAAGCTAGGAGTTAGTGCCTAATGTCCACAGTGGAAACCATCTTTGCTAGACCGTTTCTCATGGCTTGTTACTAGCTCACGTTTCCACCCTAGGCGGACACTGGCGAGGGGAATGGAGCTGCTGTGATTGGTTGACCAAAGCCCTACAGAGGGGGACAGGTTCCCTTTCTTTAGGCATTTGGAAGAAGGATAGAATCCAAGATACCTTGCTCTGCCAACATGGTAAAGGAGAAAGGGTTGGGGATGGCCTCCAACGGTGTGCGCTGTAGGAGGATCACTGCTCATTTTGAGACTGTTCACCTTTAAGATAAAAAGAAAAAAAAAAAAACTGCCTTCAATTTCAAAAGCTATACTTATAATACTGTCCATCTTTCTGGTTATGAGCAAGGTTCATTGTGTTTTTTACACTCAGAGACATTTTTCATATTCCTAGCTCTAATTTAATTTTAACTTTGCAGGGAAAATATTATGCAAATAAGACACTTAGAGACAGCAAAAGCATGACACACTGTCTAATACTTTGGTGGTTGAAGAGTGAGAGAAGAACTGAATTCACTTAGTAGACGGATCAGATAACCCTGTATTGGATTGTCTTTCTTTCCTATGAAAGTTTGCATTTTTATCCCAGATAGGGATGGAAGAATGGTGGGAGAAGCTCAGAGAATTTAGGATTTCTCGTACTTAAGTCCTGGCCTGCATCCAGTGTGCTCTCAACTGGCACTAATTTCTCTCTCTCTGTTGGTAAAACAGGGATATTAAAAATCTACTACAGGTTTATCATGGAGCTCAAATCAGATACTATCTATAAAAGCATCTCATCAGTTAGAAATACTTTCAGCTACAAGAAATAGGAAATTAAAATTCTAGTACTTGAAACAAAAAGAAGTTTATTTTGTGCTTGTAACAAGACATCTGCAGGTGGGTTGGCAGGTATAGCAGCTTGATGATATCACCAGCGTCTCAGGACCCATTTATCTTAACATTCCAACTTCCTTAGCAAAGTGGGCATTATGCTTCAGGCTCAGAGCCTGACTGCTGGGTCTCTACATGGTCCCAAGTGACCCGAGAAGTGTGCGTGAGTTTTGTCTGTTCCCGTCTTCTCAGAGCCCTCTCGGCAGACTTCACTTATATTTTATAGTCTCTAGAGCTAAGGACTAGAAGGATTGGATGGACTGATGCTGAAGCTGAAACTCCAATACTTTGGCCGCCTGATGTGAAGAGCTGACTCATTGGAAAAGACTCTGATGCTGGGAAAGATTGAGGGCAGGAGGAGAAGGGGACGACAGAGGATGAGATGGTTGGATGGCATCACTGACTCAATGGACATGGGTTTGGGTGGACTCCGGGAGTTGGTGATGGACAGGGAGGCCTGGCATGCTGCAGTTCATGGGGTCACAAAGAGTCAGACACGACTGAGCTACTGAACTGAACTGAGCTGAGAACTAAATGGCACGGCCACATCTACACCGGAAAGGCTAAGCAAGTATTTGGTGTTCAGCCTCTACAGCGGGAGAGAGCTGGGCAGAGAAGGAGGTTGGATAAGATAATCAACAGTGTCTGCCATGAGCATTTTGTCAAGTGCTAACTCTGGGCCAATGTTAGTTACGAGTGTTCTAGTTGAAAGCTTCCTGAGAGTAAATCAGTCACTGAGTAGATGGTAGATGAGAAGTAGGAAAATATATAAGAAGAATAGAAAGTTCAAACACTCACTCATTTAGTATGCCTGGTTTTCCCTTCATCTCTGTGGTGAACCCCGCAAGGTCGCCCCTGTTAGGTTTCTCACAGGAAGGCATGTGCAAAACAGGCCTCCCAGTGAAGGCTGCAGAAGGCGTGGATAGACTGGGCACCATCTCCTCCTCTCACCATCATGTCTACAAGCAGATGAAATAATCGGTGCCCCCAGCCCCCTTTCAGAGCTTGTCAGTAGAATGGAGAGTGGAAAGGACTTACAATGCCTGAAGCATTTAGGAATTAAAACAGTGCAGTAGTACCGTGACCTTTGCAACAGGCCGGATCTGCAATTGTTCAGCCATTCCTCTCGTTCACCTTAAGTAGGGAGTGCTCACAGTAGCAAAACAGCACATCCGTCACTAAACCAACCTGGAGGCAACCCCCGCACTGTGTCAGAGTGGTGGGGGAACAAAAGCGGGGAAGTCCGGTCCCAAGCCTGGGGCAAGGACGCAGAACCGGCCTCACCGAGTTTCTCCCAGCGCGCTCTGCAGGCACCCTGGTCTGCACGCAGTCTCTGAGGGATCAGTGTGACCAAAACCGGCCACACCCCCTGATGGCACTGCCATTCCGCCTCTCTGAAGGGAAATAGCTGCTTCTGCATCATGACCGCCCCACGACATCCACTGGGAGCAGCCTGGCAGGGACCCCCAAGCCCCTCCTCCAGGTTTCCCTGGCGCCCGGATGTGTCGCCGTGCAGGTATCACGACATGGAACTGCAAGTATGCATTTACCCACTGGTTTGTCAGGTGAGTGTGATTTCCTGGGCACCTCGCACACGCCTGGAACACGGGAAGAACTCTCACGCTGTGGCCTAATGAATGCGCCCTGTGCCCTGGAGCAGAATACACCCGCCTTCCCTCCCGCTAGCCAGAGCCATCTCTGCCCAGACCCGAGGAAACACGAGGCCCATGGGATTTGAGACCGACCCATGTGCCCCAGCTTACCCCAGAGGTGACTCGGTGTGGCTCCCCCCATTCTATCGAATTAGGCTGCCCGAGAATCCCGCAGATTAAGCAGCTATGAAGCCATTCAGCTACTTTCTGACAAGAGACAGAAAGTCTCCTCTAGAAGAGGAGACAGGTATCACTTTTAGGTAGTAACGATCATTTCAGAAATCAAAATAAAATGTAAAAGCCCAGTGCCTCACCCTTGCATTTTAACCCTTCTCCTTTATGGCTTCATTCCCCAGAGGCGAGGAGCTTCAGGAACGCAAGGATGGCCGGGGGTGATGGGGAAGAGCTAGTCTCACACACGGGTGTCTGCTCCTGCACACAGGCAGCTGTCTGCACAGGGCAGGGGCCGGCGCATGGGACGGTATGTACAGCAGGGGAAACCGTTCTGCTAATGCTGTTAAAAAGGATGGGATGGGAAACATGTAACACGTGTAACAGTGAGTGATAAAGTGTGTTCTTGGTCAAGGGGGAGGCCTCTGGCAGGAAGGATGGAGGTTCAAACCCCAGGCTCCCACTCTGTAGCTGTGTGCCTTGGTTACTTAACTTCTCCAGTCTTTATTTTCCACCTGTGAAGCTAGAATGGGGATAATGCTAGTGTCTGCATCTCACAGCGCTGTCGGAAGAATGAGCCAGATGCTCTTTATGCGTCCTGTGTGAGCATTAGCTGTGAATGCGGGCTACTGCAATGCGGCAGTGCCTGCCGTTGCTCTTCTAGGAGGCTGAACGCCTGCAGCAGGGCGAGTGCCGGGGTCAGAAGACCGAGCTGTAGGCTCAGCTCTGTGGCAGCACAGACGCCACGTGGGGCAGGTGGCAGGACCTCGGGTTATCGTCTCAGAAGGAGGACGCTTTGGAGGAATCACGTCCTGTCTGATCTGAAAACTCTGGATTCTATGATATAACCAGTGCAAAACGATCTAAAGACTTAGTTCTGAGTATTTCCTGCGAGTTTGGCTACAGCAAAGGGGGAGGGCTCCCACATAATTGCAAGCAGTTCTCAGACCCCAGCAGGGCGTCCGAGAATTCAACTCCATGCTGACACCATCTTCCCAGAGATAGCATCAGATTCTACAGGTTAAGGGCTTGGTCTTGTAAGATGTGACTCGCTTCTATTCCCAAGCTCAGGTTGTCATCTGTACTTCTGACCATGGCCACACATCAGAGGTTCTGTTCACTCCCTTCTCAGGTTCGATCATTTGTTTGAGAGGCTCATAGAACTCAGGGAAACACACGTAAGCTCATCAGTTCAGTAAGGATATGATAAAGAACACAGATGAACATCCAGTGGAAGAGATGCGAGGGATTTGGGGAGGGCTGCAGAGTCTGCACGCCCTCTCTAGGCCCCCTGGAAGCTCTTCCAACCCAAGTCTCTTTTTATAGAGATTTCATTACACAGGCAGGGTTGATTAAAATATTGATCATTGGCAACTGATTCAACCTCCAACCCCTCTCTCCCATCCAGGAGGTTAAGGTTGGAATCTTTTAATCACATGATTGTTTCCTGGTAAACCAGCCCTCATCCTTAGGTGCTTCCTAAAAGTCACATTAATTTTGTTATGTCATTAACATAACAAAAGATTATTTTGCTGTTCTCAAGTTGCAAGAGTTTTAGAAGCTCTAGGCAAGAAGCAGGAAAAAATGAAAATGAGTGAAAGTCATTCAGTTGTGTCCAACCCTTTCTGGCCCCATGGACTGCGGCTTTCCAGCTCCTCTGTCCATGGAGTTCTCCAGGCAAGAATACTGGAGTGGGTAGCCATTCTCTTCTTCAGGGAATCTTCCCTGATCTAGGGATAGAACCCCAGTCTCCCGCATTGCAGGCAGATTCTTTACTGTCTGAGCCACCAGGGAGGAAGACTAAATACTAGGTATATTTCTTATTATAAATCACAATATCACAGCTACCTAAGTCCTCCCAGGCTGAAATGCCTATTTTCCTTGCCCAAGGACACCTTCTGCTGCTGCTGCTGCTGTTGAGTCGCTTCAGTCATGTCCGACTCTTTGCGACCCCATAGACGGCAGCCCACCAGGCTCCCCCATCCCTGGAATTCTCCAGGCAAGAACACTGGAGTGGGTTGCCATTTCCTTCTCCAATGCATGAAAGTGAAAAGTGAAAGTGAAGTCTCTCAGTCGTGTCCGACTCTTAGCAGCCCCATGGACTGCAGCCCACCAGGCTCCCCCGTCCCTGGGACTCTCCAGGCAAGAACACTGGAGTGGGGTGCCATTTCCTTCTCCAATGCATGAAAGTGAAAAGTGAAAGTGAAGTCTCTCAGTCGTGTCCGACTCTTAGCAGCCCCATGGACTGCAGCCCACCAGGCTCCCCCATCCCTGGGATTCTCCAAGCAAGAACACTGGAGTGGGGTGCCGTTGCCTTCTCCAAGGACACCTTCTAGTTATGCTTTAACCTCTAACTTTCATTCTAACAGGCTTCCCTTGTGACTCAGGTGGTAAAGAATCTGCCTGCAATGCAGGATGCCTGTGTTTGATCCCTGGGTTGGGAAGATCCCCTGGAGAAGGGAAAGGCTACCCACTCCAGTTTTTGGGCCTGGAGAATTCCATGGACTGTATAGTCCACGGGGTTGCAAAGAGTCGGACATGACTGAGCAACTCTCACTTTCATTCTATCAGTGCTTTGCTGGTATCCCTGCTCCAATCCCCTGTTCCTCTGCCACCAAACTCTTCTTCAACGCTTTACAACTCTTTTTCCATGGCCAAATCATAACGTACATCCTCAACTTCTTCAAGCGGCCTTCCTTCAGTCTTTGCACCTGCACAGGCATTTGGCTGTCACCCTGTGAAACCCCTGGGCCCACAAGCGTCTCGAGTGGAGGCTGTGTCTTCTCTTCCACACGTTGTGTAGATCGACACTGCAAGTAGCGTGTGCAGCCCATTACTCTGTCTCTCGTGTCTGATAAATGAAAGCTCCGGGCTCTCTGAAGCGCGTGACCAGGGACCACTGGACGCAATCCTCACCCTGACTAGCTCCCTTGTCTCCCTCCCCCAGTCCCTGCAGCTGTCCTACAGCACTCAAACATCCACGTGGCCGGCCTGCCCAGTGCTCAGCCTCTCGGGCCCGTGACTGCTGTCTGTTCAAACATCTTCTCTCCCGCTGAGTCACCTGGTGCCGTGTTTGCATCTTGTACCCTGTCATGACCTGAAATCTTGCCACTTCCAAATCTCTGACTACACCATCCTACACTTCAATCACAACTCCTAGTTTTGAAGATTGACTATAGAGATTACTTTCTCTATAATTGATCATCCACATTATAAAATAGCAGAAGTTGACCCCTTGACGTTCTCTTCACTCATGGGCCTTCTCCAGCTTGACCCCCTCCTAATTTTTTGTAGCCACCTGACAAAATCTCAACCCTGGATGAATTCACTACTTGGTTTTCACACCTATACTTGAGCTGCTGAGGCAGCTGTAGAAAAAGAAATGACATAATCTGACAAACTAATATCAGTATAAGCCCATGCTTTCTATCAACCAGGATAGATCAGGTTATGTTGCAGTAACAACCAACATGAAACAAGATGAAGCAAAGCAAAAATAAACAACAAATCTCAAACATCGATGGCTTGATATAACTTTGTGGTGGACGTGGTTTAGTCACTAAGCCGTGTCTGGCTCTTGTGACCCCATGGACTGTAGCCCACCAGGCTTCTCTGTCTATGGGGATTCTCCAGGCAAGAATACTGGAGTGGGTTGCCATTCCCTTCTCCAGGGGATCTTCCCCTTCCCTAAATGGCAACCCACTCCAGTATTCTTGCCGGGAAAATTCCATGGACAGAGGACCCCGGTGGGCTACAGTTCATGGGGTCACAAAGAGTCAGACACGACTGAGGGACTAACAACAACAGCAACAACCTGAGTTCAAGGCTGAAGTGCAATCTTGCCATGTGCCAGGAAGGATGAGAAACAAGCGTGAGCATTTACGAACAGCCAGTGACTGCCACGGTTTCCAACTTCAGCCACTCTGGCATCCTTAACGTCCTTCCAGTCAGCTTCCTGTCTCCATGGTGTTGATGTTGAAGTTCTTCTACCCCGTTCAGCCTCTGACTCTGCCTTATTCTTGTGCTCACCCCGCTGTGCACGTTGCAGAGATGCGAGACGAGCCCTCGGACAGTGGCTGTGAGACCTACCATCCAGTTTCCCCATGTGTAACACGGACGTGGTAACCTCTGCCTAGCTTATTTCAAGGCCAAGGGAGTGCAAAAATTAACTCACATTATATCTGAAAGTACTTGGAAAAGTCAAAGACTATATTTTATAAAAGTAAATTAGTATTATCATTATTATTTATTTCAGAATATCTAACATGCAAAAGAATACAAAATGGGGCTATTAGTGTTGCAATGGTGCAGACTTTCAGCCCCACGTGGATGATGTTTCTGTCTGGTCACTGAGATATTCTCAGTGCACACAGTGTCCAACACACGAGAGGCACTCAGTAAACACTAGTGAGTGAAGCTTTTAAAAATATGTGGTCTGATTTATAAGATAGCATCACTACTGTGAGGTGTTAAATACTTTGATCTAAGTTCATACACTGGGAACTATTACCTAGTTCTATACAAAAATTGAATATTTTCTTGTTTATCCAGTATAAAATTAGGACTATGAGTTGGGAAGTGTAGGTGGCTGATTATCTCAAATAAATAAAAGCAAAATCCTATCTAAAAGCCCTATCTAAGGGCATTTTGAAAGAAAAGTTTTGCTTGCTAACTTATCCATATTTTAAATGCTATTCAAATTCATATGAGTTTTATATAAGCATAATTAAATATTATCATTATCATAAATTTAAAGTGCATTATTTAACATATGTGGCAAATGTTTGCCAAAAAACGTTTTAATTATATACTAGACAAGACAAATACATCACTTAAATTATGGCATGATAATTTAACAGGAAACATTCACAATTGATCTTTTTTCTAAGCAAGTTGGATGCAAGTCAATATTTACTCAACAAATTATCAGTCATTTTTTAAGTTTATATAAAATAGTTCTTGTCTTCATTTTTTTAAACTTACATTTTATAGCAGTAGTATACATGAGTAGATATGCAGTTACTATTTATTTGGTTTCCCTTATAAATGCACCGCTTACTAATATTTGTAAAAACAACTATTTTGCAGTTGTTAATCTTTGAAAACATTTATAACTTTGAGCATTTTTTCTCAAGTTGCAAAATTCAAAAAGCAAGTCTGTTTCTTTAGCCTTTAATTCAAAGCTTTCTTTCACATACTATGCTTCTTTCTCAGAGTGGACATTTTGGTGATGTTTAAGGTGGCCACGGTAGGGGAGGAGCCTTCCTGAGAGTGGCCTCCAGCGGGGACAGCCCCACAGCTGCTCAGTGTGGCCCAAGCAGAGCCCTGGGCCTCGCTGCGACCCGAGCCACAGATATCAAGCAAGCCAGGTTTACTGTGTCACCAAACGCCCAGACATCCAGGGTTCTCCCACACCCCTATTCGTGCTCAGAAAGTGAGCTGCTCCACTGCGCCTCTGAGGGCAACATTGATAATCTTTTTGACCCAATTCTCCTTATTAAAATCATGTCTTAATGTTCTCTACCTTTAAGTCTTAGGTGATATGTTGCCACATATCTAATAAGAGAAACAAACTAAACTCTTCATGAACACTTGATGTATCTCCCTTCAACAACTCAAATCATGTTTGAACATCTATTATGTACAAGTGATAGGATAGGCTCTGCTTGTCTATGAAAAGAGTTGGGGAAAAAAATCTCAAGCATAGGCAATAAATCTGACATAAATCATCCATGTTTTCTTAGACCAGTCTCCCAAGGCAATAGAAATAAAAAAAAAAAAAATAGATAACTGGGCCCTAATCAAACTTATGAGCTTTTGCACAGGAAAGGAAACCATAAAGAAAACAACCCATAGAATGGGAGAAAATATTTGCAAATGACACAACCAACAAAGGCTTAATTTCCAAAATATACAGACAGATCATACAACTCAACAACAATAGAAAAAATTCCAATCTAAAAATGGGCAGAAGACCTTACTAGACATTTCTCCAAAGAAGAGATACAAATGGCCAACAGGCACATGAAAAATGCTCAATATCATTAATTATTCAGTTCACTTCAGTCACTCAGTCGTGTCTGACTCTGTGACCCCATGAATCGCAGCACGCCAGGCCTCCCTGTCCATCACCAACTCCCAGAGTTCACTCAGACTCACGTCCATTGAGTCAGTGATGCCATCCAGCCATCTCATCCTCTGTCGTCCCCTTCTCCTCCTGCCCCCAATCCCTCCCAGCATCAGAGTCTTTTCCAATGAGTCAACTCTTCGCATGAGGTGGCCAAAGTACTGGACTTTCAGCTTCAGCATCATTCCTTCCAAAGAAATCCCAGGGCTGATCTCCTTTAGGATGGACTGGTTGGATCTCCTTGCAGTCCAAGGGACTCTCAAGAGTCTTCTCCAGCACCACAGTTCAAAAGCATCAATTCTTTGGTGCTCAGCCTTCTTCACAGTCCAACTCTCACATCCATACATGCCCACAGGAAAAACCATAGCCTTGACTAGACGGACCTTTGTTGGCAAAGTAATGTCTCTGCTTTTGAATATGCTATTTAGGTTGGTCATAACTTTCCTTCCAAGGAGTAAGCATCTTTTAATTTCATGGCTGCGGTCACCATCTGCAATGATTTTGGAGCCCAGAAAAATAAAGTCTGACACTGTTTCCACTGTTTCCCCATCTATTTCCCATGAAGTGATGGGACCGGATGCCATGATCTTCATTTTCTGAATGTTGAGCTTTAAGCCAACTTTTTCACTCTCCACTTTCACTTTCATCAAGAAGCTTTTGAGTTCCTCTTCACTTTCTGCCATAAGGGTGGTGTCATCTGCATATCTGAGGTTATTGATATTTCTCCCGGCAATCTTGATTCCAGCTTGTGCTTCTTCCAGCCCAGCCTTTCTCATGATGTACTCTGCATGTAAGTTAAATAAGCAGGGTGACAGTATGCAGCCTTGACGGACTCCTTTTCCTATTTGGAACCAGTCTGTTGTTCCACAAATGCAAATCAAAACCACAATGAGGTACCATTTCACACTAGTCAGAATGGTAATTATTAAAAAGTCTACAAATACCAAAATGTTGGAGAGGGTGTGGAAAAAAGGGCAGGGCACCCTTCCACACCATTGGTGGAGAACGAAAGTTGGTGCAGCCATTATGGAAAATAGTATGGTGGTTCCTCAGGAAACTAAAAATAGAATTACCATCTGATCTAATCCCACTTCTGGGTGTATATCCAGAGAAGAACTGTAAGTCAAAAAGATACATGCACGTCTATGTTCACAGCAGCGCTGTTCACAATAGCCGAGACATGGAGACAACCCAAATGCCCACTGACAGGTGATGGACAAAGATGTGGCACATGTACGGTGGAACGCTGCTGAGCCACGAAAAAGAATGCAATAATGCCATTTGCTGCATGGACGGACCTCGAGATCGTCGTACTGAGTGAAGTACGTCAGAGAGAGAAAGACAAATGGCATATGCCATTGCTTATGTGTGGAATCTAAAAACAGGATACAAATGAACTTCTCTACACAACAGAAACAGAGCTACAGATACAGAGAACAAAGTTGTGGTTTCTGGGGGTTAGGGGGGAGGGATAAACTGGGAGATTGGTACTGACATATACACACTACTGTATATGAAAGACAGAGCTTATAACAACTTCCTATGGAGCACAGGGAACTCTACTCAGCACTCTAATGGCCTATATGGGAAAAGAATCTGAAAGAGTAGGTGTATGTGTAACCGATTCACTTGGCTGAACAGCTGAAACTAATACAACACTGTAAATCAACTATACTCCAATGAAACTTAAAGAAAAAGATCTCATTAAGGATTTCTACCTACAGAATTAGACAATACACAATTGTATTAGATTGTTTACATCTAAGTCCAGCTAACCAAAACTTAAATGAGCAGGCCAGTCATTGTACTGGGCTGTGTGCATACACAAGAGAGTAAGATTCCTCCCACGTCCTCAGGGAACTCACTGTGCGGGAGGGCAGAGCTTGCACATTGCTGCCCACAGGCCCACTCCGGCAAACTGCGTAGCAGCTCTGAGACTAAACTTGAAATGGTGAGATTTCATGTAAAAACCTCGCTTTGCAGTTTCTACAGTAAGATCATGACGTCGGGCTCTGTTAGTCCGCCTTCTGGTTGGTCCGACCCCTGACCCTGAACGGCAGCCTCCTCATCTCATCAGGGTGTGAGCTTTCCAGTTTGTCATGGTCTTCACCAGTCCCTCTTTCTTCCTGACACTAAGGGTAAGCCTTAGCGCCTATTTACCAACGAGCTTGAAAAAACACTAGGGAAAATTTTTTGTGGTCGAAACGATCACATTTTAAGAAAAATAGAGGAGACAGTGTCCCATTACAGAAGTGAAAATAACCCAATGTATTTAATATGCAACTGGTAGACCTTCAGCACTCATTTGAGTCATCTGCTTCACCTCTTTGAGCATGTGAATGTGGGGTTCCTGTTTTAGGGGATGTTGGTGTAAACTGGGAGGAACAGATAGAAGAAATTGCATGGGGTGATAAGACACATGAAGAGAGTGATAATAGAAAATCTGAAAGGGCTTCAATGCCTTGGCGGCACTGTGGGCAGTGTAGAAAAGGTCACTGAGAGGAAAGTGTCGTCTTGGACCAAGTCCTAAAGGGGAGAGCGTTTAGTGAGCACGAATGAAGTAAGCGGCAGAGTGAGGTGCCGTGAGGGCAGGGGTGAGTGGGTGGTAATACTGAAGTTGCAACCTCTGATGTGTAAAGTATCGTGCTATATCTGGGCTTCAGGAAGACTGATATGCAGATGCAAAGAGCTGATGCGAAGACTAATATGCGGATGCCACCTGATGGGAAGAGCTGACTCACTGGAAAAGACCCTGATGCTGGGAAAGATTGAAGGCGGGAGGAGAAGGGGGCAACAGAGGATGAGATGGCTGGATGGCATCACCCACTCAGTGGACATGAGTTTGAGTAAGCTCCAGGAGTTGGTGATGGACAGGGAGGCCTGGCGTGCTGCAGTCCATGGGGTCACAGAGTCAGACACGACTGAGCGACTGAACTGACTGAACTGAATACGAGGACCTCTATCTCACCCTTTTGGTGGCTCCTTCTTACAGCCACGGTAGACCCTTTTCATACTGCTTCTCCAGGCTGCCCCTGAACATTAAGGTGAAAATGTAGCACCACCCCAGTTCTGGATTGTGCCAGTAGGCCTTGCAGAATCCTCTCAAAATTAGGCCCAGTTGTGGGCGTTTATCAGCTGGATGATCTCGGGGCAATGCCATCAAGGACTGCACGTGTGGGTCAAGGCAGAGCTAACAAAGACACCGGAGGAGGAGCCACAAGAAGCTGAGCCAGCTGCTCACACAGCTTTTCCGTCTTCGAGCCTAGGGGAGCATGGTCTTGTTCATAAACTTCCACCCGATTCTGGAGCAATGCCGCCCCATGCCCACCGTGGCGCAGTGAACTCAGCAACTTCCAGCTCGTGACAGGCAGCTCAGGCCGTGCCATTGCTTGAATGCTGTGTCATTCGGTCTTTACTTGGATCCAGACGCACTCCAAGAGCTATTTCTCAAAAGAGGAATTGTCTGTCGAAGAGAGCATGTTTCGCTCGAAAACCCCGACGGTCGCACTGTACTTCTCTTACCTGGTTGGTCAGAGGCTGAATACAGCACTTCCACTTGCCTCGAGCGGCCTTCACGCACTGGCGCGAGAAGAGAGCCTCTGCCAGGTCAATGGCGGCGTAACTGGATGCCGGGGATGTGTTAATTGGCTCCAGAAAAGAGAGAAGGTTTGGGGCAGGAGTCGTAATTAGTGTCACAGCCTGATTAAGTTTATGCTAATGTGCTGTTTTTCTCCAAACTTCATCTTTCTTCTGCACAAGACACACAGGAGAGATTTACTGGAATGCGATAGGAATCATCACCCCTGTATCTTTCAAGCCTTTGGTGATAATATTAATCTCTAAAGGTTCCCCAGGGTTGTAGCGCGATTAATTTACTACTTTTAGAAAGGGGACAGTTCCAGGGGCTTCCTCTTGGCCCTTCCCGTCATAATCACCCTTGAGTGAACAGCCAGGAAGTGAGAGTTTGACCAGTTGCCAAATATGCTTTTGGAAACTTGGGAAATAACCACAAGGCTGGGTTTACAGACCCTCTGAGCCCTCGGGAGGAAACCGCAAGCTCCACTTCCATTCGTTACCAGCATTCCTAAGTCCCCACACTCGCTGCTGGAGCCTAAAATTCGGGGCTCGTTTCAGAGCCAGTGTCCAAAATTCTGCAATATCTGGAGATCTTCCTTTCTCCAGAGTATATAATCACCCTGATAAATGAATGCATTTCCTTTTGGGGAAAGTTAGCAGAAAATTTTACAATTTTACGTTTTTGTTACAATTGCACTGGGGTCTTCCTCAAAGGCCCCAGCCTCCTCTTCTTTTAAGGGACCTTGTAAACTAGCTTAGGTCTGAGGACTAAGTCCATGACTCTCTACTGTGAATATTTAAATCAGATACCTGTTCAACTAGATTAAATTTTTTACATTTTGCAAATGAACTAAGGATTTATTAGCCTGGCAATCCATGTTGGTCCCAGGGACACTATGATCAAAAGTCACGGCCAAAGATCTCTGTGGATAAAGTCCTTCAGGTTAGAACTTTGGCCTGCTGTCCAGCACAATGATCTTGTTATTTCTCTGGCAGCTAAGTGCTATGTCAACGGCCTCTACAATTCCCAGTAATCCTTTTGTTATTATTACACTTTCATGTCTAATCTGAAAAGGGACTAACTCCACTGAGATGTTCAAGGATGCTGGTGCTTCCCTTACTAATATACTTTTCAATAATTTCACGATGGAATTGTCCTCTGGACTCTACTCAGGACTCTGGTAAGGGGTGGATGAGCCAGTGAAAAATGGAATACCAGCAGTTCATAGAAAGCAGTGGCAAAATAACTCTAGTTTTCTGGAATGAAGTGTTGGTTTTGAAGAAAAAACCTTCAAGAGACTACTAACTGCTACAATAGGATTTTTAGAGGGAATAAGGGATATGGGCTGGACTGTAAGGAGATCCAACCAGTCCATCCTAAAGGAGATCAGTCTTCAATATTCATTGGAAGGACTGATGCTGAAGCTGAAACTCCAGTACTTTGGCCACCTGATGCGAAGAGTTGATTCATTTGAAAAGACCCTGATGTTGGGAAGGATTGGGGGCAGGAGGAGAAGGGGATGACAGAGGATGAGATGGTTGGATGGCATTACTGACTCAATGGACATGGGTTCGGGTCAACTCCGGGAATTGGTGATGGACAGGGAGGCCTGGCATGCTGCAGTCTGTGGAGTTGCAAAGAGTCGGACACGACTAAGCGACTGAACTGAACTGAGCTGAACTGAAGGACTAGTTTCTTCTAAATAAAAGGGTAGGACTTCAGATTCTCAGTTCAAGGCACAGAGAACCAGAGATCTAAGACTGCCCTAAAAATATCTCATAGCCGTGTGGCTAGTGTATAAATATTTTTTATTCTGTAGGTTGCACAATTATAACCCAAATAGAATTCACAGACCTGCCAGGGGTCTTATGTAAAAGTTTGGGGATTGATTAAGAAGGAGCAAAAAATGAGGACATTTGGGGACACTGGGTGGATTCCAGTGACTCTGAGACCCACCAGCTACTAAGTCCCACTGAGTTGCCCTTCCTCCTCAGCCTAAAGGCACTGACGATGCGCCTTTCACAGGGATCCAGGTTCTCTTCCTGGCCCAGCTCCACTAGTCATTTGTAATGAGGGTTGGAGCCCAGCAGATCCTGGGAGGATCTCAGAAACCTGAAAAACATTATTGGGAATAGGAACTAATTAATGGTTTTAGATATGAGATGGAGAAAGGTCATTTTGAGTACAGGCAAATGTATTAGCACGTGTGTAATTACCATAGTACCAATTGCCCATGGTACCAATAGTACCATAGCTAGTCTAGATTCATGGTTTAGTTTGAGTGACTGTGAAGAGCTCTAAAAAGTTCACCTTACTGGTTAACTGAAGTGAGGACCCAACAGTGGTCTTCATTAAAGAGAATTTGTGTAATAAGAAGAAATTCAAAGAATTAAGAAGATAAAATTGTTGGCATGGATTAATCATCAGTCCTTAGTCCCTCTAAACATCCTATTGTAACAGCAGTCTCTTGAAGGATTTTCTGCAAAAAGCACTTCATTCCAGAAAACCACAGATAATTATTTTACCACTGATTTCTATAGACTACTGGTATTCCATTTTTCATGGGCAATGAAGTCTTAACTGCTTTCTAATCTAAGGAAGTCAGAGAACTAATCCAAGATTTGTGTCTTTGGGGTTCTGCATCTGGGAACTCAGAAACCAAACCCTGCTTTATCAGTCGAGTTTCTGCCAGGGAAGCACTTACCTCTTCAGTTTACAGAAGAAGGCATGATTTAATATAAAGGGAATCACAAACTTACAACATTTCTGGTAGAACTACAGGGCTCATGGAAACACACTGATGGCTTTAAGGAAATTTGGAAATCCGGGTATGACAGTAAGTGACTGGTGATTACAGCCCCATGAAGTATCAAGGTAGAAAATTCACAAGTGTTCACCCAGAAGCATCTGTAAAGTTCATGTCCACTTTACAGCCTCTCAGGGGGGAGAATAATGGCTGTCTCCTCTTTCACCTTCCAAATTTTATGCAAGATGCCTTTTATTGGCGGAATCTAAAGGAGGCAGCGAGGGAACTTAAGCATTGTGTTGTCCAGACTTCCAGGCATTATAATACAGGGAAGAGTTTGGACGGATGGAGATCATGCTGAGTATAAACAGTCAATATTTGACACAACGTATAACCACCAGCGTCTCAAAAAGACTTTAAATGTGGCAACAAAAATTAGTATATGAACTTTCAACTTTTCCAACTGCCTTTCCAATAAACAGAGGATTATAGCTTTCCAGTGATCTGTTTCTTCTTTCTCCTCACATTTCTGAAACAGTTATTTTGAGCCTTTAGGATGAGTCTAAGTAGGTAAGAAGTAGATAGAGAAGGATTAAGGGATCACGGGCAGTTACCGGGGAGAGAGACTTTGGGAGGTTGAAGAGGAAGGCTCCAAAGTAGCAGCAATATGAGAGCTTGGGGTGGAAGGAGAAAAGGATCTTTAGAAGCATTTAGTGGAATATATGTGCATTTCACAAGTTAAGTATTTTAATCATTCTGAGATTCCTCTGTCTGCTGCATTTTGTTTCTATGCTTGTTTACCTCAGAGACTCTCCAAGTGAGGTCCACAGACCCCTGAAGTTCCCCAAGAGCTTTTCAGCGTCATTTTTGTAATAACACCAAAACATTGTTTGGATTTTTCACCGTGATGAAATTTCTACAGATGTGCAAAAGCAACGGTGGGTAAAACTGCTGGCCATGCAGCCAGTTTCAAAGCAGGGCACCAAGCTGCTCTTGTCCGAGTCAGGATATTCTTCACCACCATGTACCCACATTCTAAAAATGAAATTCAAATGCCACTTTCACTTAATAACATCCTTGATGAAGTAATAAAAATGTTAATTTATTAAATATTAATCCTTGCATATGTATCATTTTCATATGCTATGCAACAAAATGCCAAGTGCATCTGGAAAGTGCTTCTGCTGCACAGAGAAGCATGATGCTGTCTCCAGGAAAAGCGCTTCTGTCACTGATGGTGAGCTGAGCTAACCAGTGTTTTACACAGAACATCATTTTTACTTGAAAGAATGACTGACAGACCTTCATTATTCAGACTTGAGTGTTTGGCAGATAAGATCTCCAAAATGAACAAAATGAGCCTGTCACTTCAAGAAAAACAATTTACACTGTATGCTGCCAATGACAAAAATTCAAGGCTTTATGTAAAAAATAACATTTTGAAAATCTTTACTCTAAACCATGAACTTAGTAGTTTCCCAATATGTATTTAAAGACTTTTCTAACATAATTGGTAGGTGGGAAAAAAAAAAACTAAAAAACAGGTAGGGAAAACCACTAGACCATTCAGGTATGACCTAAATCAAATTGCTTATGATTATACAGTGGAAGTGAGAAATAGATTTAAGGAACTAGATCCGATAGACAGAGTGCCTGAAGAACTATGGACAGAGGTTTGTGACACTGTACAGGAGACAGTGAGCAAGACCATCCCCAAGAAAAAGAAATGCAAAAAAGCAAAATGGCTGTCTGAGGAGGTCTTACAAATGGCTGTGAAAAGAAGGGAAAAGCAAAGGAGAAAAAGAAAGATATACCCAGTTGAATGCAGAGTTCCAAAGAATAGCAAGGAGACATAAGAAAGCCTTCCTCAGTAATCAATGCAAAGAAATAGAGAAAAACAATAGAATGGGAAAGACTAGAGATCTCTTCAAGAAAATTAGAGATACCAAGGGAACATTTCTTGCGCAGATAGGCACAATAAAGGACAGAAACAGTAGGGACCTAACAGAAGCAGAAGACATTAAGAATAGGTGGCAAGAATATACAGAACAACTCTACAAAAAAGATCTTCATGACCCAGATAATCACAATGGTGTGATCACTCATCCTGGAATGTGAAGTCAAGTGGGCCTTAGGAAGCATTACTACAAGCAAAGCTGGTGGAGGTGATGGAATTCCAGTTGAGCTATTTCAAATCCTGAAGGATGATGCTGTGAAAGTGCTGCACTCAATATGCCAGCAAATTTGGAAAACTCAGCAGTGGCCACTGGACTGGAAAAGGTCAGTTTTCATTCCAATCCCAAAGAAAGGCAATGCCAAAGAATGCTCAAACTACCGCACAATTGCACTCATCTCACACGCTAGTAAAGTCATGTTCAAAATTCTTCAAGCCAGGTTTCAGCAATATGTGAACCGTGAACTTGCAGATGTTCAAGCTGGTTTTAGAAAAGGCAGAGGAACCAGAGATCAAATTGCCAACATCCGCTGGATCATCGAAAAAGCAAGAGAGTTCCAGAAAAACATCTATTTCTGCTTTATTGACTATGCCAAAGCCTTTGACTGTGTGGATCACAATAAACTGTGGAAAATTCTTCAAGAGATGGGAATACCAGACCACCTGACCTGCCTCTTGAGAAACCTGTATGCAGGTCAGGAAGGAACAGATAGAACTGGACATGGAAAAATGACTGGTTCCAAATAGGAAAAGGAGTACGTCAAGGCTGTATATTGTCACCCTTATTTAACTTATATGCAGAGTACATCATGAGAAACACTGGGCTGGAGGAAGCACAGGCTGGAATCAAGATTTCTGGGAGAAATATCAATAACCTCAGATATGCAGATAACACCACCCTTATGGCAGAAAGTGAAGAGGAACTAAAAAGACTCTTGATGAAAGTGAAAGTGGAGAGTGAAAAAGTTGGCTTAAAGCTCAACATTCAGAAAACTCATGGCATCCAGTCCCATCACTTCATGGCAAATAGATGGGGAAACAGTGGAAACAGAGGCTGACTTTATTTTTCTGGGCTCTAAAATCACTGAAGATGGTGATTTCAACCATGAAATTAAAAGACACTTACTCCTTGGAAGGAAAGTTATGACCAACCTAGACAGCATATTAAAAAGCAGAGACGTTCCTTTGTCAACAAAGGTCCATCTAGTCAAGGCTATGGTTTTTCCAGTGGTCATGTATGGATGTGAGAGTTGAATTATAAAGAAAGCTGAGCACTGAAGAATTGATGCTTTTGAACTGTGGTGTTGGAGAAGACTCTTGAGAGTCCCTTGGACTGCAAGGAGATCCAACCAGTCCATCCTAAAGGAGATCAGCCCTGGGTATTCATTGGAAGGACTGATGTTGAAGGTGAAACTCCAATACTTTGGCCACCTGATGCAAAGAGCTGACTCATTGGAAAAGACCCTGATGCTGGGAAAGATTGAGGGCAGGAGGAGAAGAGGGTGACAGAGGATGAGATGGTTAGATGGCATCACCAACTCAATGGACATGGTAGGACTCCGGGAGGTGGTGATGGGCAGGGAGGCCTGGCGTGATGCAGTTCATGGGGTCGCAAAGAGTCGAACACAACTGAGCAACTGAACTGAACTGAACTGATTGTGTACTTTTATACTCATACTTTTTCTTAACCTCTTAGTTTTAATTTCCTTATTGTAGAACAGAAATAATGATACAGATATATGGGAATTAATATGTTTAAGCAGAATTATGCTTAGGCTAACATGCTTAAGAGTGTGATAAAAATTACAGGAGTTCAAATAAGATGAGTTTATTTCTATCTCTGTTAAAAGTCTAGTTGGTCCAGAATAACTAGATATTTCTGTCCAACACAGAGAGTCAGGAGCCCAGATAATTTTCATTGTGCTGCTTCTGCATTCCCTGGGTTCTTGTTCCATATGTGTGGCCAAGCTCGTTTATGGACACATCTGTATCTCATCCAGCAGGAAAAGGGCAAGAGTGAGACAACAAAGGATAAGAATATTTTATTTAAGTGATGCAGAAATTCCACATTGCACTGCTCACATTCTTATAAAAAAAGAACTTAGTTGCATGGCCACCTACCTTGCTTAAGGTAGGCTGAGAAATATTCTCAAGGTGGAAAACCATGTGCTTGTCTGAAACTTCATTACTATTGAAGAAGGAGAGAATACACTAGAAACCAACTATCAGTTTGCAGAGGCTAATTTTTGTTAAATACCAAGTATAGCACCTGGTAATTCAGAGGTGCTCAGCAGTTAGTGTCTATCTTATTATAAGAATAATACTATAAATAAATGTTAATAAGTTAAAAGGTCTCAAAGAGCTTTCCAGCAAAGCCTTAAGCTGAAACAGAACTTGGCATAAATATACATTTCTTGTCTTAATACGAAGATTCATAGCTTTAGGTTGTGCTTCTTGCATTCTCTTGCAATGCTTGAAAATTTTGCCATTAGGGTCTAATTTCTTTGAATACATGGGGAGTGAGCATTACAATGTTATTATGAGCTATTATCATCTTTCTCCTGTCCCACTCCCTGCCCTCTTTCCCTGTATTCTTATACAAGTCCAAAAGAATATATATGGAGAAGCAAGAATTTCCCACTTGGTAGGAGAAGCGAGGAAAGTAAGTACAGAAGGCCAGGACCCTCTTTATCAACTCAAGGCGGGCACCTGTCAGAACAAGACAGGAGTGAGTCTGAGTGGGAAGCGGGGAGACTGTGTGGCTCTGAGTCATGGCTCAGCCCTTAGAGGGTATGTTTTAGCGAAACTACATGAGTGTTAGGCACAAGTGGCCAATTGGCACATGAAAAGATACTCAACATCACTAATCATCGGGGAAATGCAAATCAAAACCACAATGAAATACCACCTCACCCCTGTCAGAATGGCTATTACCAAAAAGGAAACAAATGAAAGTGTTATAGAGGAGGTGGAGAAAAGGGAACTCCTGCGCAGAGTTGATAGGAATGCAAATCACTGCAGCTACTATGGAAAACAGTATGAAGTTTCCTCAAAACATTAAAACTAGAACTACCATATGATCCAGCATTTCCTACTTCCGGATATTTATCCAAAGAAAACGAAAATGCTAATCTAAAAAGATATATGCACCTCCATGTTCATTGTAGATTATTTATGAAAGTCAAGATACAGAAACAATTCAAGTGTCAACTGCCGGATGAATGCATGGATAAGACGTGGAGTGTACACACACAGCGGAATATCACTCATCTACAAACGGAGGATGAAATCTTGCCATTTGCGACAACACGGGTGTACCCTGAGGGTATCATGCTAAGTGAAATAAGTCAGACAGAGAAAGGCAAATACCGTATCATTTCATTTATATGCGGAATCTAAGAAACAAAACAAATTAACAATCAAAACAAAACGCACAGACACAGAAAACAGAACGGCGGTTGCCAGGGGACTGAAGATGCTAGCGGGCAGGAGAAGAGGGTGAGGGGGCGGGAGGCGTCCACCGATGATAAAACAAAGGCCCTGAGGACGCAGCACACAGCACGGCGACTGCAGTCATTAACTGCACCGCCTTGCTTTCAAGTTGCTCAGAGAGCGAATCTTAGATGTCCTCATCACAAGAGAAAGAATAGTTTTTATAACTGCATGGTGACGGACGGTGACGAGGCACTGTGGTGGTTTTAGCTATCTATATATATATATACTCATTATGTGCTACACCTAAAAGTAATATAATGTTATACGTCAATTATACCTCAATTAAGAAAAAGAACGTCAGGTGCTTCTGAGGGGAGAGAAGGCAACAAAAGGGGACCCTAGAGGTGCTGAAATCAAAGTAGCTATTTCACGACTTTTTCCCCAGAGACGGTCATACCTCAGAGGCTTTGCTGTAGCTACATTTAACTAGAGACAAGTAAGGTATATGAAAGCTCCCAGGGCTTCGAGCTCTTAAAAAGCTTGTGTATTTTCGGGTTCTGCAGTTATTTAATTATGGCAAGCAAGAGGGTTATAAATTCAACAACTTTGTGATTGAGATTAATGTGCTCAGAAGTTAACCCTTGCCTTCACAAGCAACTGCAAAGTGAACAGCAGACATTCAACACTCTCTAAATTAAATCTGCCTGCGTGGTGGCCTAGAACAGAACATGGATCCTAGAATTTAACCTTTCCAGTGGCTGATGCCAGAGCCAGATTAAGCGATGGCCAGTTAGGATAATATCTAAGAGTTGAAATCTGTAAAGGGTGGTAAATCATTAGCAATAATGCAACAAAATGGGCAAACATGATTTTGCATTCAAGAAAAATTTCTTTCAGGAAGGTTATTTGGTTATTACAAGGAATAATTTGAATATGCTATGGAGTCTTGATGTCAATGCCAAAGACTTTGCTCAGAAGTCTTTCTGTCTTCGTTTAAACTGGTGCTTCAAAAACTGAGACTAAAGCAACAGGTTGCAGGTTTCAAGCTGTGTCCAAAATAAAGCGCTAAGCCTGCATGTAAAGAAGGCCGACCAGTGTTGCAGACAGGCACGCATGTGGGGATATGAGCAAGTCTGGTGGAGATGCTGGGGAGGGGACTGCTGTGGTGGGCGAGTCGTTGGAGCCCTAGGGCCTCGTATTCAGTCATGCTGGGCTGCACCGCTCCTCTACCTCAAGAAAGAACTTCAGGAAAACTACTTAAAAGTTTAACTTGTATCCTGAGGTTTGCCGGGAACAGAGACTGGAAAAGTATAAAGATGAGAGAGCGTGGCTGGCTTGTTACTGTCCAGCAGTTAAGCAGTCTCTGGGCAGTGGCAGGCGGGCAGGGGCCCTAGGGTAACCATGGAAACTGCTAGATTGGTTTCCACACTTCCGAAGATTCGGCTGGTAATGTGACGGTGAGCCCCAGTGGATTCAGGTATATAGATTCTGATCGCACAGCAAAGTCAGGCCACCATGGTGTCGGTTCTCCATTCTCTCTCCCACAGGACAGGTGGGAGATGATACCAAACAAGGAGGGTGGTGTGGGTAGCGGCCAGTCTAATGCTAAGGAGCCAACGCTGAACTATAGCCAATCAGTGTTATGGACTAACACAGGAGAGTGAAAAAGCTGGCTTAAAACTCAACATTCAAAAAACTAAGATCATGGCATCTGGTTTCACGACTTCATATCAAATCGATGGGGAAACAATGGAAACAGTGAGAGACCTTATTCTCTTGGGCTCCAAAATCACTGCAGATGGTGACTGCAGCCATGAAATTAAAAGACACTTACTCCTGGGAAGAAAAGCTATGATGAACCTAAACAGCATATTAAAAAGCAGAGATATTACTTTGCGGCAAAGGTCTGTCTAGTCAAGGCCATGGTTTTTCCATTAGTCATCTATGGATAAGAGAGTTGGACTATAAAGAAAGCTGAGTGCTGAAGAATTGATGCTTTTGAACTGTGGTGTTGGAGAAGACTCTTGAGAGTCCCTTGGACTGCAAGGAGATCCAACCAGCCCATCCTAAAGGAAATTAATCCTAAATATTCATTGGAAGGACTGATGTGGAAGCTGAAACTCCAATACTTTGGCCACCTGATGTGAAGAACTGACTCATTTGAAAAGACCTTGATGCTGGGAAAGGTTGAAGGCAGGAGGAGAAGGAGATGACAGAGGATGCTATGTTGGATGGCATCACTGACTTGATGGATATGAGTTTGAGCAAGCTCCGGGAGTTGGTGATGGACAGGCAGGCCTGGCATGCTGCGAAGAGTCAGACACTACTGAGCAGCTGAATTGAAGGAGGGAGAAGAAAAGTGGGTAGAAAGCAGCAGGCTTGGCTGAAATCAGGATGAGAAACAGTCTCAAGGAAGTTTCTCACAAGATAGGAAGGCAGATGAAGAAATGAGTTGGATGGTTCTTCACATGACTGTTTATCTCCCCTTTTTCTGGGAACCACAGGGCATTCAGCCAAAACTTGGATAAGACTGTGATCAAGCCTTTGCCCATGTGGCCCATGTGAAGAACAGGCTGTCGGGGTGCTGAAGCGAAGCTTAGCCAAGTGTGCCTTGGTATGACACATAAAAGAAGGCTGCTTTGGGAACTTCTTGGATTTTGCCTAAAAAGACAGCTTGGAGGATGGATGAGAGTCCCAAGAGTGGAGATTAACTATGTGAAAATGACCAGGAATCATGAGATGCAAGTGGGAAGAGACTCATCCCCAAATTAAATGAATAGGCAGTTGGATATTTTCAGTATGTAAATATCAGAAAAGCATTCAAAAGCACCCAGCAGGGGAAAAGTCAGCTTTGAGCATGAAGGAAGCCCAGAGACCACACAACATCTTATCACAACAGCAGCAGCACAGACCTTTGCTACCGCCTCGTGTTTTTGTCTAACCCCACCCCCAGAGCAGAAGTCAGAGCCAGGCTGACTGAATTGGAAAGCTTTAAAATAAGAATAAGTCAGAGAATAAAGAGACTGATCAGGTGTGCATTTTACCACCATCGGCATTCAGCTGGAAAGAGCCAATATACAGGGGAAGAGAAGCTTTCCATTTGATTGAAGTTTGCAGCTTTGACTACTATACTGGAATAAACATTTTAATTACTGATATTGTGCTTTGACTAGAAGTTCCTGGAGAACTTTTAAAACATTGTCTTCAAGCGAACATAAAAGCCAAGATTTCATCCATTGATAGGGAAAGAACTAATGCACACAAAGGATTTAAGGGAACTTGAGGGGAAAAAAACACGCTGTTTTCTCTTTGTGTCTTCTTGGGTTCTACCTGTTTTAGCTTCAAGGCTATATCCAAGAGAATGCCTGAGTAACAGTAGATGGTGCAAAGTCGACTTTAATTCAAGGTAGGTGTCCTTTTGCAGAGTTGGGTGAGTAAGTTTGGGCAGGGATTGAATTGCCTAGGGAGACTGAGGAAGAGCTGAGTCTGCCCGCAGCCCAACCTTGTCCACCTTTCCCCCAGTAATCTTCAAACAAAGAGGAAAATGATATGTAAGAAATACAGATTTGATCAAAACTACAATGAGATGTCATCTCATACCAGCCAGAATGGCTATCATCAAAAAATCCGCAAACAATAAATGCTGGAGAGGGTGTGGAAATAAGGGAGGCCTCCTCCTCTGTTGGTGGGAATGTACCTTGATGGAGCCACTATGGAGAACAGTATGGCAGTTCCTTAAAACACAAAAAACAGAGGCACCACACGACCCTGCAATCCCACTCCTAGGCTTGTATCTAGAGAAAAACATGATCTGCATGCCCAATATTCATTGCAGCGCTGTTTACAGTAGTCAAGACGAGGAGGCAACCTAAATGTCCGTGACAAAGGAATGAATAAAGAACACGTGGTAAGTATTACAGTGGGATATCACACAGCCATTAAAGAGAATGAAAGATGCCATGTGCACCAATATGGATGGACAGGAGAGAATCCCGCTGAGTGAGGTGGGGCAGACAGAGAGGAGAAATGTTGCACGATGCCCCTTGTATGTGGAGTCTAGAAAGAAATGGTACAAGTGAACTTACTTACGGGGCGGAGACAGACTCGCAGCCTTAGACAACAAGCTATGGCTTCCAGGGGAAGGATGCGGGAAGGGATAGTTAGGGGTGTGGGGATGGACAGGGGCTCACTGCTGTATTTGAGATGGATAGCCAGCAAGGACCTGCTGGACGGGACATGGAACTCTGCTCAGTGTTTTGTGGTAGCCCGGATGAGAGAGGAGTCTGGGGGAGAGTGGATACATGGATGGATGGCTGAGTCCCTTCACTGTTCACCTGAAACTGTCACTTCATTTGTTCATCAGCTGTACCCCAATACAATATTCAAAGTATGAGAAAAGAAATACAGATTTGAAGGAGTGCCAAATTATTCGTTTGTTAGCTGCAGCACGTAAACTGGTCCAGGACTTGACCTCTGAGCTAGGTTGAAAATCTGGTGGCTACGCGGAATAAGAAGAGCCAGAGCCCGTCCTTTTGCAAACCTTGCTGCCTCTCTGAACAAGTCACCTGGGCTTTCAGACACTCGGTGACTAGAGCTGACTTCCTTGGCGGGCCGCAGCTGCAACAGAGGCGGTGTATCACATGGGCACACGGTGTCCTGCAGGTTTCAGTGCCTTTAAGAATGTGAAACGGCTGTTACACACAGCGGCAGGTTTCACATGCAGATACGGCTGACTGCTCTCAAAAGACGATTTGTCCAAACTAAGAGAACAATTTGTTATAATCAGACATCATTTAATGGCTCTTAGCTCTGGAAAAACTTGTGCCTAGGTAAACACTGGTAGGTGTTTCATGGCTGAATGAAAACCTTTTTTTTTTTTTAAGTTCTGAAATCTATTTTTAGGTCACTAAAATAGTGTTTACAAGTCTCAAAAGATCTTATCATTGTCAGGATGCTTCTCTCTTCATCCCGTATAACCAATATAACTATTCAACATTCATTTTCTAAATGCCAAGACTAATATACCTCAAATAAAATAGAAGCTAAATATTGACACAAATTTATTAGAATATTAGAACTACAAAGAGACTTGACTCATTTGTTTGGTTCATGCAAGTGAATGCCCCAGACCAGGAATTTTCATTTATTTTTGTGACATCCATTTAATTGAGGGAATCACAAGGGGATTTCAGAATATACTCTAATTTAATTAACTTTAAAGAGACATGCCTTAACATACTGTTAGCAGAATGCTTTGGTACAATAAAATAAAGCAAATAGAGAGGGTATCTAGAGTCCAAAAGTTTGGATCTTAGTGTTCAAAACCTGTCAAGGTGGAAAGTTATCTACCTATGGTTTCCAGAAGACTAGAGCCAAGAGGTTCCTTCAGTAACCCTTGCCAGTAATTTATCAAGTGCCTACTGGAAAAGCAGATCGTCCCCATGGTAGATGCTTTGTCTAGTTTCCCAAGTACTGCCCAGAGGAAAATTCATATACTCCATACAAATATAACGGGGACAGGCAGACTCCCGTTCAGGCTGTGATAACTCAGGGCCAGCACCACGCCCTTGTGAGTGAGGATGGAGGGGCCTCTGGTGGCGGATGGACAGAAGGTGGGTACAGGGCCCCCAGAACCGTGTGTTCACAAAGAGCAGAGGCCTGGACACGAGATAGGCTGGGAGATGGGAGCTGGGACCCTTCACTGGAGCACTCGTACCTAAACAAATGCCTACGTGAGCAACAGAATAAAAAGAAACTGTGAGACACTAAGATAAGTGTGTGCATATGAATAATAAGACACAGAATGCCAGAAAGCAGGGTAGACCCCTGCACACAGCACCGCCAAGAGGGCGGCCCTGCAGTCCTCCCCGCCGTCAGCCCATTTGAGGACCCGGCGGCCTTCCCCAGGGAGGGGCAAGGGAGACTCCGTGTGTTTGCTCCCTCGTGTTACAGCACGAGTCCCAGTAAAGCCTTGCCTGGTTCCTTATCAGTTTATATTGATTAAAGGATCCAAGGACCCAAGTCAGTAACAAACACACAACACCCATCAAAATGCATACACTACTACCAGAGTGAACCCCAGGAGACCCCATCCTAACATCAGATCCTGCTTACGTTCTTTCAGACGTGTCCTTTATGTTAATACGACTGTTACTGTGTGAACACTGTTTTCAGGCCCTGAGTCCCTGGATCATTGGTTCTGGATCTGGACTCACTTGGATCACTCTGGACCTCTTCCTACCTGGAAACAATTACAAGGAAAGGAACAGACTCATCTAAACTCTCCCCAAATTCAGGCTCTTCCTCCTTGTTACTGGAAGGCAATTGTAACTCACCTAACGCCTTATCACCATATTCGCAGAATCCACACAGTCCCAACTGTATCTCTCTAGGAATCCTTTGAATTTCCCTTCGGAATCCTTGTTGGATGTTTATGCTCTGCTCGCTGCACCAAACCGTCACAGAGCCACTTCTTTCTGACTTCTGCAAACACACCCAGTATGTGATGATTCGGGGCGGTTTCCTGAAGACCCGTGGGCCCTGAGGAGAGAACCATACTCACAGCTGGGGCCATCCAACGCCCTGCATAGCCCCCGCCCTGCTTGGTCAGCTTTTTCTGAGATTCTCCTCTAGCTGTCACTCCCAAAGCCCACCTTCCTTCCGGGACACACTCCCTCCTGCATGGAGCCCAGGACTAGCTCTAGAGTCCTGCACGCCTGTTCTGACTCCTTATTCTCCGAGGCCTTCTCTTGTAGCAATAGTGCCTCTGTCTCCCTTCCCGCACCCACTGCAGGCCGGGTCAGGCCAGCAATCCATCACGGCGCCCTGGGGGCCCTGGGCCAAGAGCCTCGGAGCTCGGCCGGCCAGTCAGCCACCCTCTTCCGGTGTCGCAGGCGGCTGGAACGCCTCCTCTGGAGCTGCAAACCCAAGAAATCGCCCGTGAGGGGCTCTCCTTCCTTTCCTTTCTAACGCGTTTCCCCCGCATTCTCTCAGCTCCCCATTGACTCCCTTTCTACTTAAGTCACTACTAAGTCAGTAAGGCGCCAACCAAAGGAACCTGGGTGATACCAAAGCAGTCTCTACTCTCTTGCCTCACTCAGATGCCTGGCAAAAGCATTTTCTCTGGAATTCTGTCAACTTTTTTTTTTTTTCACTGAAGTATAGTTAATTTGGGGAGAAGGCAATGGCACCCCACTCCAGTACTCTTGCCTGGAAAATCCCATGGACGGAGGAGCCTGGTAGGCTGCAGTCCATGGGGTCGCTAAGAGTCGGACACGACTGAGTGACTTCACTTTCACTTTTCACTTTCATGCATTGGAGGAGGAAATGTCAACCCACTCCAGTGTTCTTGCCTGGAGAATCCCAGGGACAGCAGAGCCTGGTGGGCTGCCATCTGTGGGGTCGCACAGAGTCGGACACGACTGAAGCGACTTAGCAGCAGCATAGTTAATTTACAGGCTTCCCTGATGGTTCAGTAGTAAAGAATCCACCTGTCAAGCAGGAGATGTGAGTTTGATCCCTGGGTCAGGAAGATCCCCTGGAGTAGGAAGTGGCAACCCGCTCCAGTAATCTTGCCTGGAAATCCCATGGACGGAGGAGCCTGGCGGGCTCATGAGGTGCAGAAAGTCAGGCACGACTTAGCAACTAAGCAACAACAACATAGTTAATTTACAATGTTAACTTCTGCCATAGAGCAAAGTGCCTCCGTTATACATATATATATATATATATATATTCTTTTTTCATACTCTTTCCATTATGGTTTATTACAGGTTATTGAACACAGTTCCCTGTGCAGTACGGACCTTGCTGTGTATCCATTCTATATATAATAGTTTACATATGCTAACCCCACACTCTCAGGGAGTTTTGGGAGTCTGACAAATATTTTTTTCATCTTGTTATGTAAATATCAGGAAAATTATCACAGTTCTCAAAATTAGCAGGTCTTTTTTTTAAAGAAGGATAAGAGGAGAAAAAAAAATCCCTCAACTATTATTTATGAGCTTTCAGGGACAGAGAAGGGAGAGGGAAGGAGTGCAAGTTGGTATACAAACTACAGGCAAATATATTTAAAGTTGCCTACAGGACTTTAGTATTTGTCCAAGGTGGGCAGAGATACGCAACTGACAGGTACCCTAAAGACATGATTCACTGAATGATGGAAAGATTTTCCTGGAAGTTAAACAGTGGTTTGAACATAATTGTTCTTTTCTACTTGAGGCCTCAGCCCGCCGGCCCCCATTACTCTGAACAGCCTTCCTTTTTGTCATGTGATTAATCCGAACAACTTAATTGCACCTTCCTCTCAGCCAGGAAAGTGCATTGTTAATATGTTAATGACTTCATTGTCCTCGATTTGTCTCTCTGTAACTAGATTTCTGAGTAGAAATTATCAATCAGGTTAACAGAAAATTGTGTTCAAAGAAAATATTATGCAACTCTCATCAAAAGATCATCCACTTTTCGTGCAAGAGTTCTAATACTAAAGCCAGGTTTTCATTTGGTCTTGCATAAAAATACACTGAGGAACTTAACAGAATTCCAAAATTTTGGCCTGGCAAGTGTCATCAAGGAAATATTTCCAAGAAAAAGAAATGTTTAAGCAATATTTATCCATGAGATGTGGTTGTGCATAAGTGGTGAGATGGCAGTTGCCAGATGAAGCAAGTTATTTGTGTTTTCACATAAGGTGAAAGGCGTACTATGAAGAGAAATTATTAAAGTATGATATACCCAATAAAAATGGAAATTGGCTTGACTTATACTTCAAGTTGGTCTAATATTGTGATTGATTATCTTGACTGTAACAGAACTGAGTCTTATGGAGTTAAGGCGTTCTAAAGTAGTCTATACGTTGCCATGGAAACTCACCAAAATATATTCCAACATTACTTGGGGGCATTTCCGTTCTTCCAATTGACAAGTGCCTGATAGAGAAAGACTGTTTAGTCAGTGGCTTACCAAAGTAGTTTTGGATTGGACCTCAGAAGAAAAGATAATTAAGAATGTATATGTTACTTACATTTTTCAAACTATTTAAGACACTCAAGTTTGACATTCTTCAAAAAACTTATGAAGTAGGTCAATACTATGACTGACCTCTTTATTTAGCTGAGAAAACATGGGAAAAATAGAATTGTGTGGCTAGAAAGCATTTTCAGGCCATGTTCCTTAGGCAAGATTATAATTAAGTCATCAGCAATAAACCATCCGGCATTTTATTCTGAGAAATTTCTAGCTTATTCACAACATCCTAATTAAAAAGAATTGTCCTTAATTATTCAGTCTATATCTTTCCAAGTAAAATGTAAGCACATTTGTTAACAACAATAAAGATAAATAATAGAATTTCCGTGTTCTGAGCACTGTGGATGTGTTAGATAACCTGCTAACTCTTCCTCCGTTGTATTACTTTTGTCTTACCGAGTTCTGCGAAGCAGGCCTTGCTACTGCCATTTATGGAAGCGAAATCAGACACAGAGAGGGTAAGTAATTTGCCCAAGTTCTCGATTAAGTGAAAGAAGCAAATTTGAAACCAGATCTGATCGGCTCCTAAGCCTCCTGAGAATTTAATCATTTTGCCCCATTTTCTGTTGCCATTTTATAGTTTCATTGGAAACGCACTTGCTCTGCATCGCACAGTTACAGGCAACACACGTATAACGTCTTCTGAAAGAGCAGCGGGCTGAATATAAAGGCGCTGGGGTGAGAGCGCTCTGGGTTCAAACCCAGACAGAAACCAATTTGTACTTACCGCTCTCTGATTACGGGAAGGATTTCATAAAAGGAAATAATGAGGTCAGCCTCGGGGCTTAGTGTAGGGACTCGGAACAGGTGAGTGGTCAACCATCCTCCCCAACTCTCACATCCCCTAAGCCACTCTTGGCCTTTCAAGTAGTAAGCCAGCCCAAAATGCAAACCGTCATTCATGCATTCGTTCCTTCATTCAGCAACGCTTACTTAAGTCTTACTGCCGGACACTGCCCTAGGCTCTGCTGATGTGATATTCAACAGCTCAGACCAAACTCTAGCTCTTCCAGGGCCGTTTCCCTGCTAGAAACTTTCCAGGGCTCCACCTTACCTACAGGATAATATTTGCGTCCATCATCAGGGAACAGTGAGTCATTCCTGACTAGGGCTCTGGAATGCAGAGATTTACAATAAAGCCCATCACTGACTCGATGCACATGAGTTTGGGTGAATTCCGGGAGTTGGTGATGGACAGGGAGGCCTGGCGTGCTGCGGTCCATGGGGTTGCAAAGGGTAGGACACAACTGAGTGACTGGACTGAACTGAACAATGAAGTCTGGGGAACGTGGAATGTCGGGAGGAGGTAGGCAGCACATGAGAGAGCCAGAAGAAACGCAGGCGTCTGCAGGGCTTGGGGGACTGCAGGCTGGGCTGAGGAAGTAGACTTCCGGCCCCCGAAGCGAGCTCCGCCAGCCCGCCCCTTCCGGCCCAGGCTCCCTACACCCCGCCAGCGCCAAGGGAAAGGATGGCGCCCTGTGCACCCTCACCTGTGCCCCTAGGCCCGACCCAGGCCCGCACATAGGAAGCGGGTCATAGACCTTCCTGCACAACAGTCCTAAGGATCTGTGCAAACTTAAGCCTCTAAGTTCAGTTTGGGTCAGGTTTTTCTCCTTTGGAAATGAGGTCATCTCGATTCTTGCAACACCAGATACGCCCAGACAGGCAGCACTGGCTACCTCTTGTTCAAAATAAAGACTCCCAGGTCTCACCCAGAACAACTGACTCAGAGTCTGTGTTCTAACAAGATTCTCAGGTGATATATAAGCACATTAAGGTCTGAGATGTGCTGGCCCAGATCATGTTTATAACTGATTATAATTTTAAGACAAAACAGAAGCAACTCTAGAACATTACACTCCAGTAGTGCCCACTGTTTTCCATAAATATGAGGGGATAAATACAAGGCCAGGGCCTCCCAAAAGCTGCAACAGGGTAGATTCTGAAATCCTGTAAACCTCCTCGGAAATATTGGCACCCAAGAGGGAAGGACTTTATAGCTCCCGACAAAGTTAGGAGGCTGTAGACAGAACATATTGCATTTGTCAACCTGGAAACATTAAAGAAAGTTTGTTCTTTTGTGCAATCATTTAGCAATAAGGTAAGGCTTGCCAGCTAGATTTATTGGGATATTGGATTTTATGTTTCTTGTATCGAATAATATTTTTTACATTGTTTATGTGTGAATAAATCTGTCTTCTATTTTACATTGCCCTGTTGAATTGCTGCCTACAGATAAAGGTTCAGGGAGCATAATTTGCTCTGCCCTTGGGACATGCAGCCGTACATTAAAGCCCAGTCACATGGCGACTGCAGCGGAGAATTTCAATGTGCTCTGAAAAGTTGCACAGAGATAGTGAGGGAATAAACCTCAGTGAGAAGATGTGGTTTCTGATCTTGTCTATCTAGTCTGTGCCTGGCAGACACTGATTATCAGCAATATTCACATCCAAAGATAATTTTAAAGTAAAATGCAAATGCGCTAAAAACCACACTTACGATCTAATCCTCGAAGCAGCTGCTTTGTGACATCCATGGCTGTATGACCATCAGTACCTCTGTGGTTTTAACTTTTTTTTTTGGTATATATACATGAATTGAACCAGTAAGCAACTGTGAACATTAAAAAAAATATGATCAGATTAGAGCTTTAAAATTACTTAGGATATTGCAAGAGAAGTCATGACTATTGTGAGGCAAATTAATGTAGGCCCTTCTTTGTGCTCATAAAAGAAATAGAAATGTGCTCTCATCGTGAACAGACAGGATAAAATATGTCCATTTGTGTTATAGTCTTTATCCGTTAGTCTGCTTTATGATTTGATTTCATGTTTTCATTGTTCCAAAGCAATTTTCCAGATTGAATCTTAAAAGGATTATAAACCACAAAAGTCACTTTAAATTCCACGTGGACTTAATACACCTACTGCAATTCTGTGCATTTGTCTTTTAAATTTTATTAAAAATTTGTTGACACTTTCCCTTTCACTTGTTTCTTACAATCCATTTTGTGTAAAAAATCGTCAAACACCGATGGCTGTCTTATTTATATGTTTAAAAATACATGCCAATCAGCGTAATTTCAAATGTCAAATATGCTAGAGTTTTACATTTTTTCTATATTAAAATACTACCCCAAATTGAAATCATTTGGTGATGCAACAGAAATAAACAAAAGCTTAAGTTCAGAAAATGGTGTCTAGAGGATTCTTTTTTTCTCTCCAAAGTCTCCTTCTGACGAAAGGATGGTGTGTCTTTCTTTCCCATTCTAAAGCAGAGCCACTGTTGACAGCACTGGGGAATTTAATGGACCAGTCTTCTTGCGCCCCTCTGAAAGACAGTTTGTGTTTGAGCTGGAAGGGGAAAACTGAAGAGTAATGAATTCTTCCATCTGGAGAAATAAGAGCAGGTATAATAGCTTTTCAACAGACCTAGAACGTTTAAGCAAGTTGGCTAAGAGGTACACTAATTTTTAAACTAAAAACTTAGCCTTTTCAAAATAAACTGAATAACCAGTATTTCCCTCAATTATTCTCCTCTCCAGAATTCAGGCACAGGAATTCATGACTCAGTTACTCGCCTATTCTTACTGTGTGGCTGAGTCCCCAGTATGAGTCCAGGCCGGGATACCTGGGGGGCTCAGCCATGTCCAGGAGGCGGGTGGGCTTTCCAGAGGAAGTACAGGAGCCTCCGGGGGCTAACTAAGTTGTGAACAGACAACGGATAGAACCTTCATGAGGAGGACTCCGCGGAAGTCTGCACTGGGCGCACACGTTGCCGCTGAAGACAAGTCTCACACGTGCGTGCACTATTAAGCCTGTTCTCTTGCCGTTCCGACACTGGCCTCCACCCCTGTGTCTTCCCGAGGTTTATCCAAGGCTCCAGGAGGACACAGCCCTCGGGAGGACGAGGGAGCTGTGCCTCCGGCCGTGGTGCGGAGGAGCACCCAAACGGGAGCAGGGCATTTTATTCTCTCCAGGTAAGCCGGTGTTGGAGGGTGGTGACGGACAAAGCAGAACACTGGCCGTGAGTTCAAAGTAGCAACAAGCTAGGTCTTTTTTAAAGAAAGCTCTTTGAATGTTTATTTATTGGCTGTGCTGGGTCTTCGTTGTTGCTCAGGCTTGTCTCTAGCTGCCGTGCACAAACCTCTGGTGGCGATGGCTTCACGTGCTGCAGAGCTCAGGTCCCAGAGTGCAGGCTCACTAGATGTGGCGCACAGGCTTAGCCACCTCCTGGCATGCGGGATCTTCCCAGAGCAGGCATCGAACCTGCGTGTCCTGCACTGGCAGGCAGATTCTCTACCACTGAGCTAGGGAAGCCCAAGCTATGTTTCTGTAGTGGCCGAAGGTCCACGGACCCAGTGTCAGAGACAGAAGCGGCCCGTTGAGCTTCTGTCTCATTTTAGAGCTGTAGATTTACATTTCTTACTTGCTATCTTGTTGAACACAAAAATGGAGTAAAGCCAGATATTCAGTCTGCACTCTGCAGTTCTCAAAGCCAATATCTTTATAGGGAATAGGTGGGCTAGTCCACTGTGGAGTCTGTTACCCTTGGGGAAGAAAAAAATCCTTCAGAAATAGTGTTAATTTATTTGTGACTTTATTGGCCTGTATTCAGCCTTTGGTGCAGAAGACAGCAGATGGTTTTTTAGGTATAATGTAGAAGCTTGATTATTGATACAACATCTGCATATTAACACTGCTCTGAGAGTCAGAGTTGGTAATAACCTGTTATATAAAACAAAAATTTCCAGTAGAGGAAAATACACATGTGTTCTGTTCTTCTGTCTCATCTTCTTTTTAATTTTTAAACACCCTGTTTGCACGGATTCTTGCAGGCCATGTAAGAGGATGCAGCACTTCTCTGATCTTGGGAAGAGACAGTCATCAGCCTCCAAACTGATACCCCAGTTGACACATGCCAGAAGCTGGCTTTCATTCTGTGTTGGACTGGATCGTTCCAATTTTTCCAGCCCCGCTGACGGACATTTTTCTTACCAGTGCTACTTGTTGTTGTTCAATCGCTAAGTCACGTCTGATTCTCTGCGACTTTATGGACTGCAGCACGCCAGGCTTCCCTGTCCTTCACTATCTCCCGGAGTGTGCTCAAACTCATGTCCATTGAGATGGTGATGCCATTTAACCATCTCATCCTCTGCCACCAGTGCTTCTACTGCTGTCCAAGTAAGTCCCAGCAGATTTCACAACTGAGGCGATACTGTCTGGGATAGGATTATGCAATAAGTGTTTTCATTTGATGAAGAATCTATCAAATAAGCAAAAATCAGAGCTTATTTTGTACTTTGAATTTGTACCTACTAATAAATACATTGTTTTTCTCAGATACTAGAGACATTTTTTCTGCTTTAAAATAAAATTTAAAATTAGAGCAGTTGTAGAAGTAACCTTTTTGCTATGTTTTCACAAAAGATAAGATTTTTCTAAAAATATGAAAAGCACAGTCAAAATATTGAACTCACTACTCACGTTCTTATACTCCCACACTGTTCCACATGTGT
The DNA here is from genome assembly GCF_019923935.1 of Bubalus bubalis. Classification (NCBI taxonomy): domain Eukaryota; kingdom Metazoa; phylum Chordata; class Mammalia; order Artiodactyla; family Bovidae; genus Bubalus; species Bubalus bubalis. The sequence goes on along the minus strand of NC_059165.1, from coordinate 1,926,538 downwards.
TCAGCCCTTAAATTTGCCCTTTCTCCACAGGACCGAACTGGGGGCACTCCTTTGCACATGGCTGGCATGGATGATGAGGGGACCAAACGCGAGGCTCTGCTGGGACAGGCAACTGCCTCCAGCTGGCACACCTCACTGCCACCCCCACTGCTGGATACCAGGGTGAGAGCTGGCACTTGCCAGCATCACAGCCCCAGGACCACTGGGAGGCCAGCCTCTGTGCACGTGGGAGATGATGAAAAGTGTTTTCATCCACAATTAGACACTCAGGAGAGCATGTGGTTGGTGCTTCCTGCACAGTTAGGAGACTTGAGGTCGCCCTGCTTTAAAGGCGGGCTGTAAGAGGAAGCCGCTTCACTTAATGTAAGAAAGTCATTCTTCACCAGTTAGCAATGATCTCATTTTGTTTAATGGCTGAGGACAAGACTGTGAATATTTTCCAGGAAGCAGAATCATCTCCTACAGGGTTTCCATGGTAGAAACTGTAAGAATAGACATCAATCTGACTGTCCAACTCCCAGAGGCACCATCATGCTGCAGCCTTTTCCGAGGGAGATGGCTCTCAAAAAAGGACCTTAGTATAGGTAGCATTTTAAAGCTAGGACAAGAAGGATCTTACAGCTTATCCGGTCTTATCCCTTATTTTACATCTGAAGAAACTGAAGTAGTATAGATGATCAAATAAGGTAATTCATGTAGATTCCTTACCATCCTAACATGTGCTCAACCAATATTAGCTATATAATTATTATATTGGTCTGCAATTTGCTCTCTCTTTAAATATATATCCGTAAGAATACATATTGAAAGGTTGTTGTTGAATCACGCGAATACACCAGGATTCTTGGCTCCCGGAGGAGAAGAATTCAATCCGGGGCCAGAGACAAGGCTTGATTGTTCAGAGCTTTTGTGTAATAAAGTTTTATTAAAGCATAAAGGAGATAGAGAAAGCTTCTGACATAGGCATCAGAAGGGGGCAGAAAGAGCACCCCCTTGCTAGTCTTCAGCTGGATGTTATATAGTCACTAGCAGTCTGTTAATGAAAGAAAGGAATGTCTTAAAATTTAGAATGGCACCAAATGGTTTATCTTGGGCCATAAAATAATTAACTTGAATCTTAAAGAAGGGCAGACCACCATACAAATAGTTTCATTTACATAGATTAGGGGAACAATACCTGAGTATAACAAACTGGTTTGTCAAGTAGGTTTTGGGCCAAGAGGCGGAACAGACTTGGAGACAGAGTTTGGGGTAAAGGCGTAGTACATTAGCATAGCTTAAGACAAACATTTCCATAAGAAAAAGGCATTGGTTATCTCTAGGCTCAAGAATAGCTAACTTCAGGCGAAACCAGGTGTCATTATGGCAACACAGTATTTTAAGAGAAACCTCTCTTTAAATTTGTATAGACAAGGAAAAAAATATTGCTAGTTTGTTTCCTCCTGCCGCTTAAGAGAGAGAAAAATGTCTGACACTTGCAGGCTATTTCCTCCATTTGGAGACCCCTGGCCTTCCTGCCTGTTACCCTCTCAATATCATGGACTTTTTTTGATCTATTTCATTTACTTATATGAATGCATCACCATTTTCTAAAGTAGTTCTTAACTGATGAGCATTTATGTTATTTCTGATGTTTTAAATTTCAAACAATGTGTAATGAGCATCCTTAAAGCAGTATCTTTCCATACCCATGTATCATTTCTGCAGGCTAGATACCTAGAGGTGGGATTCCATAATGTGTGTACTTAAGGTTTTAAAATTATTGCCAAATATTTCTCTAGGGCTATTCTGTTACTTTCTCTTCCATCAACCATGTGTAGGAAGAATCCACCACAACCCTACTTGCACTGGATATAATCAGTCAGCCATTTAAACTTTTTTTTTTCAATCCATGGTTAAAAAAATGATGTTGCTTTAATTTGTATTTCTACCATTATTCCTGAGATTGAGCCTCTTTCCATGTATTTGCAGACAGTGCTTTTCCTGTGTGTTTCCTCCCCTACCCTTTGCTTATTTTTCTGAGGCATGGACAGAGGAGCCTGATGGGCTACAGTCCACAGGGTCACAAAGAGTCAGACACGACTGAGCGACTGAGCACAAGCTCACATGTCCTTTTCTTATTCGTTTGTAGAAGCTATGTATTCAATAAACACGTATTGGGCATCTGTATGTGCCGAATACCCTTGTACTGGGGATGGAACAGGAACAATGAGTACCATACCCTGAACACTTACTGTACACCGGACAATGCTCAGTGACTCTCAGAGAAGTGCTGTGAACTCAGTATTCCTGCCATCCCCGCCGTGAACTCAGTACTGCTGGCATCCCCACTGTGAGCTCAGTACTCCTGCCATCCCTGCTCTGAGCTCAGTACTCCATCCAGCCCCGCTCTGAGCTCAGTACTCTTGCCATCCCCGCTCTGAGCTCAGTACTCCTGCCATGCCCACTGTGAACTCAGCACTCCTGCCATCCCCGCTGTGAGCTCAATACTCCTGCCATCCCCGCTCTGAGCTCAGTACTCTTGCCATCCCTGCTCTGAGCTCAGTACTCCTGCCATGCCCACTGTGAACTCAGCACTCCTGCCATCCCCGCTGTGAGCTCAGCACTCCTGGAATCCCACTGTGAGCTCAGTACTGCTGCCATCCCCGCTGTGCTCTTACCCTGAGACACGGAGAGGCTGCAGGACATGCCCAGAGTCATGTAGCTTGTGAACAGCAGAACCAGAGCTTCTTCCCAGACCTTGTTAACACTCTTCACAGTCCTGGGAACTCTGGATGCAGACAGACTCAGGAACTTAAGAAGGGCTGGTGGCTTGAGGGAAAGCATTCTCCATGGTAAGGGCCTCAGTTTGAAACTGATGCTGAGGGCCATGAGGGAGTAAAGCGGAGCACAGTCTAAGTAAGAACATTAACTCCTTGTTAACAATGGCCACAAATATTTCCTCCCAGCTGTGCTGTTTCAGCAGTTTGGGGGGAATATTTGGATTATTTTTGGTAAAGATGTAAATTAAAAAATTGTATCATCATATCTATCAGTTATTTTCATTTACAGTTTCCAGATTTTGCTTCTTTGAAGAGCATCTCCCAAATTCAGATTTTAAAAATTTTCCTAATTTCATTTTGATACTTTGTTACTTTTTTATGCATAGATATTTAATTCATATGGCATTTATTTGGGGGATGACTCCAGAGAATCCAAATAAACATTTTTCTAAGTGGAAATGAGTTCCGTCTCATTCACTGCCTTTATTACTTGTAGTTGCTAAGTTATTTGCTGCTTAAAGAATTTAAGGCTGAAAGAAAGGCATTGGTAAAAAATTCTACCTCAAAGGATTTTGATATTGCAGTTTCTTTGAGAAGATTTTGATATGTCTTTCTACAGCTGGGCATACTACTGAATACATGTAGGAAAGTCTAGAGATCAGCAACCAGTTGATTTCTTCTTGGGCCAATACGTTGAAGAAAACGAATTTGGATTTTGGAATCAGACAACTGAGTCCCTTGGACTGCAAGGAAATCCAACCAGTTCATCCTAAAAGACATCAGTTCTGGGTATTCATTGGAAGGACTGATGCTGAAGCTGAAAGTCCAATACTTTGGCCACCTGATGCAAAGAGCTGACTCATTGGAAAAGACCCTGATGCTGGGAAAGATTGAAGGCAGGAGGAGAAGGGGACGACAGAGGATGAAATGGTTGGATGGCATCACCAACTCAATGCATATGAGTTGAGTAAACTCTGGGAGTTGGTGATAGACAGGGAGGCCTGACATGCTGGAGTCCGTGGGGTCGCAAAGAGTTGGACACGACTGAGCGACTGAACTGAACTGAACTTGAGTTTAAATCCTGGCTACAGAAGCCTGGAGTGCTGCAGTTCATGTGGTGGCAAAGAGTCAGACACAACTTAGCGACTGAACAACAACATTACTTATTGGCCAAATGACTTTTAGGAATTATTTAACCTTTGTGTGCATGTGGGCTCAGTCACCTCAGTCATGTCTGACTCTGTGCGACCCTATGGACTATAGCCCGCCAGCCTCCTCTCTTCATGGGATTCTCCAAGGCAAGAATATTGGAATGGGTTGCCATGCCCTTCTCCAAGAGATCTTCCCAATCCAGGGATCGAACCGGTGGAGTCTCCTACATCTTCTGGATCACAGGCAGATTCTTTACCACTGAGCCACCTGGGAAGCCCAGAAACTCAATTTCCTGGCCTTCAAAAATAAGGTGGGGGATATCTACTTTATGAGATAAAGATAATTAAGATAATGTGGAGGTAAAAAAAACCAGTTCAGTACTTAGGCAATAACAAGCCCCTCAATAAACATTAGTTTGGTTATATGTTGATTATTAGTTTGACAATGTTGATTGTCATATTACATATAATACAGAAATATTTGTCTCCTAATCCATTCAAATGTTTTTGTCAATTAGACAAGGACATTGGCTATTACACACTTAATCAAATAAATGATTCCATACACATATATCTTATTTAAGTGATAAAAAAAAATCAATACCAACTTAAAAGCTCTGGTGCTATAAACAATTAGCCTAGTTGACACATACGTAACAAATGTGAGGGGGAACCCATTGGAAGAGAGGCATCAGCTAAGTGGTGAAGTAAGGAAACCAAGACCTTAGGGAAATAAAACACATTCCAAGTCATATTGTTAATGTCTAAAGTAACTCCCAGGGATTCATACAAAAGCTAGATACAAATGACCATATCTCAGGCTTTCAACAGACTGTACTCAAGGGTGAAGGGCTAGGTAATCTGTCAATTAAACGAAAATAATCAGAGTAGATTTAAAAAGAAATGGTAGAGGCTTCCACTTTCACCCAAGATAGACTAACAGAGACCAGAGTTACTCTCCACATTAAACAACCAAAAAAGGGACAAAATAAATGAGAGAGTGGGTTGAAAGACTCTGGATGTACGGTAACCAAGGACAGTAATCCTTGAGAGGTGGGAAGCAGATAGGCGAGCCCTGCAGCTGCCCCAACTTACTGCCAGGAGGGTGTTTCCAGGCTGTGGCACGGGGGAGGGGGGCCAGTGAGACTCCAGGGGCTTCCTGGAGTTGAAGAGATGGAGCTGGGAGTCCGGAGGCATCAAGGTGATCAGTGGGTGTAGGAGAGTGTGTCCGAGGAGAGTTGCACAGGTGGAAAGTCCAGAGATGTGGAGAGGGTCTGCCTCAGAGGAGGTTTGAGCAGGGCATGCTTGTGCAGAACGGCTTGAGTGAAGAGAACTATTCAAAAAGATTAGAAGGGACAGTGTCTGGCACTCATGTAGATCTGAAATAGTGTCTGTTCTTATTAGCCAGATTGGAAAACCTCAGAATTCATGGAGAACTAAACACAATACACAAGAAAACCTTGCCTCAGTAGTGGGGAATAAATATCCCTGGAGTGGACATACTCTAGTTCTGTCTAATAAATCTTAAGAGCAAGATAAGAAAGGATCAAACAATTGCCAAACAACTACATTACAGAATAAAGCTCAAGTATTCTTGTAAGTATCCAAAAATATCCAGCACCCAAAAAGATAAAAGTCATGAGATCTGGCATATATACAAAACTGCCAGGCATAAAAAAAAAAAAAACCAGAAAAATACTATCCATATACTATCCATAATAAGGAAAAAAATCAATCCCCCTAAACTGACACAGATATTAGAATTAGCAGATGGGGACATTAAAACAGGTGTAATTCTATTCCATATGTTCAAAAAGTTAAGATACAAAAAAGACCCAAATCTAATTTCTGGAGATTATACTACAATGTATAAGTTAGGAAATATACTGGCTGGGGTTACTGGAGATTAGACATCGAAGAAGAAAAGATTAGTGAACCGAAAGATCTAACAATAGAAACTATCCAAAATGAAACCCAGAGAAAAAGGATAATTTTTTTTTTTTTTTTTTTAATGAGCAGAGCATCACTGAGCTACGGAATAACTTCAAACAGAGTGATATTTGTATAATTGGAATCTTGAAGGTGGAGGTGGAAAGACAAAAATATTTGAGGAAATAAGGGTTGGAAGTTTTCTAAATTTAATGAAAATTACAGATCCAAGAAGTTCAATGGACCTCAGATACAAGAAACATGAAGAACATGATACCAGGACACATCATTAGTGATTTGCTCAAAAGCAATGATAATGAGGAAATATTAAAAGCGGCCAGAAGAGAAGGCACATTATGTAGAGTGGAACAAAGACAAAGATAATAGAGTTCTCACTGGAAATAATCAAGTGAGAAAACAGTGGAGCCACATATGCAAAGTACTGAAGCGAAAAGAAGAAACTATCAACATAGAATTCTATACTCAGTGAAAAAATCTCTCAAAAGCAAAGGCAAATATTATCATTATACTACATACAAAAGCTAAAAGTATAATATTAACCTGCAGACATACCCTGAAAGAAAATTTAAAGATAAAGTTCAGGCAGAAAGCAAATGATATAACAGACCCATCACAAGCACGGATATTGAAACTATAATCAGAAATCTTCCAGCAAACAAAAGCCCAGGTCCAGACGGCTTCACAGCTGAATTCTACCAAAAATTTAGAGAAGAGCTAACACCTATCCTACTCAAACTCTTCCAGAAAATTGCAGAGGAAGGTAAACTTCCAAACTCATTCTATGAGGCCACCATCGCCCTAATACCAAAACCTGACAAAGATCCCACAAAAAAAGAAAATTACAGGCCAATATCACTGATGAACATAGATGCAAAAATCCTTAACAAAATTCTAGCAATCAGAATCCAACAACACATTAAAAAGATCATACACCATGACCAACTGGGCTTTATCCCAGGGATGCAAGGATTCTTCAATATCCGCAAATCAATCAACGTAATACACCACATTAACAAATTGAAAAATAAAAACCATATGATTATCTCAATAGATGCAGAGAAAGCCTTTGACAAAATTCAACATCCATTTATGATAAAAACTCTCCAGAAAGCAGGAATAGAAGGAACATACCTCAACATAATAAAAGCTATATATGACAAACTCACAGCAAACATTATCCTCAATGGTGAAAAATTGAAAGCATTTCCTCTAAAGTCAGGAACAAGACAAGGGTGCCCACTTTCACCATTACTATTCAACATAGTTTTGGAAGTTTTGGCCACAGCAATCAGAGCAGAAAAAGAAATAAAAGGAATCCAAATTGGAAAAGAAGAAGTAAAACTCTCACTGTTTGCAGATGACATGATCCTCTACATAGAAAACCCTAAAGACTCCACCAGAAAATTACTAGAACTAATCAATGATTATAGTAAAGTTGCAGGATATAAAATCAACACCCAGAAATCCCTTGCATTCCTATACACTAATAATGAGAAAACAGAAAGAGAAATTAAGGAAACAATTCCATTCACCATTGCAACGGAAAGAATAAAATACTTAGGAATATATCTACCTAAAGAAACTAAAGACCTATATATAGAAAACTATAAAACACTGGTGAAAGAAATCAGAGGACACTAATAGATGGAGAAATATACCATGTTCATGGATTGGAAGAATCAATATAGTGAAAATGAGTATACTACCCAAAGCAATTTATAGATTCAATGCAATCCCTATCAAGCTACCAACGGTAGCTTCACAGAGCTAGAACAAATAATTTCACAATTTGTATGGAAATACAAAAAACCTCAAATAGCCAAAGCGATCTTGAGAAAGAAGAATGGAACTGGAGGAATCAACCTACCTGACTTCAGGTTCTACTACAAAGCCACACTCATCAAGACAGTATGGTACTGGCACAAAGACAGAAATATAGATCAATGGAACAAAATAGAAAGCCCAGAGATAAATCCACGCACATATGGACACCTTATCTTTGACAAAGGAGGCAAGAATATACAATGGATTAAAGACAATCTCTTTAACAAGTGATGCTGGAAAATCTGGTCAACCACTTGTAAAAGAATGAAACTAGAACACTTTCTAACACAATACACAAAAATAAACTCAAAATGGATTAAAGATCTAAATGTAAGACCAGAAACTATAAAACTCCTAGAGGAGAACATAGGCAAAACACTCTCTGACATACATCACAGCAGGATCCTCTATGACCCACCTCCCAGAATACTGGAAATAAAAGCAAAAATAAACAAATGGGACCTAAACTTAAAAGCTTCTGCACAACAAAGGAAACTATAAGCAAGGTGAAAAGACAGCCTTCAGAATGGGAGAAAATAATAGCAAATAAAGCAACTGACAAACAACTAATCTCGAGAATATACAAGCAACTCCTACAGCTCAACTCCAGAAAAATAAATGACCCAATCAAAAAATGGGCCAAAGAACTAAATAGACATTTCTCCAAAGAAGACATACAGATGGCTAATAAACACATGAAAAGATGCTCAACATCACACATTATCAGAGAAATGCAAATCAAAACCACTATGAGGTACCATTTCACACCAGTCAGAATGGCTGCGATCCAAAAGTCTACAAGCAATAAATGCTGGAGAGGGTGTGGAGAAAAGGGAAGCCGCTTACACTGTTGGTGGGAATGTAAACTAGTACAGCCACTATGGAGAACAGTGTGGAGATTCCTTAAAAAACTGGAAATAGACCTGCCTTATGATCCAGCAATCCCACTGCTGGGCATACACACTGAGGAAACCAGAAGGGAAAGAGACACGTGTACCCCAATGTTCATCGCAGCACTGTTTATAATAGCCAGGACGTGGAAACAACCTAGATGTCCATCAGCAGATGAATGGATAAGAAAGCTGTGGTACACATACACAATGGAGTATTACTCAGCCATTAAAAAGAATACATTTGAATCAGTTCTAATGAGGTGGATGAAACTGGAGCCTATTATACAGAGTGAAGTAAGCCAGAAAGAAAAACACCAATACAATATACTAACGCATATATATGGAATTTAGAAAGGTGGTAACAATAACCCTGTGTACGAGACAGCAAAAGAGACACTGATGTATAGAACAGTCTTTTGGACTCTGTGGGAGAGGGAGAGGGTGGGATGATTTGGGAGAATGGCATTGAAATACGTATAATATCATATATGGAACGAGTTGCCAGTCCAGGTTCGATGCACGATACTGGATGCTTGGGGCTGGTGCACTGGGATGACCCAGAGGGATGGTGTGGGGAGGGAGGAGGGAGGAGGGTTCAGGATGGGGAGCACATGTATACCTGTGGCGGATTCATTTTGATATTTGGCAAAACTAATACAATATTGTAAAGTTTAAAAATAAAATAAAATTTAAAAAAAAGAAAGCAAATGATAATGGATGGAAGTACAGATGTACAGAAAGGAAGCAAGAACACCAGAAATGATAATTATGTGGGTAAATATAGAATTTATTTCCTTATTTACATTTCTTTAAAAGATGAGTACTTAAACAAAAATAATTACAATATATTGTGTAGCTTATACAAGAAATAAAATGTGTGCCACCAAAGCACAGGGACCAGCGGGGAGAAATGGAAGCGTGCTGCTTACAGGTTCTCATGCCATCTGTGAACCGGAACAGTGCCAGCTGCCAGTAGACTGTGACAAGTCGAAGACGGGCACGATAAACCCCAAGCCAACCACTAGAATGATAGAACAGAGCTACAGCTAAGAATGTGACTAAGGAGATAAGTAAAAATCATAAAAAAACGTAATAGTCTACCCTAAGGCAAAAAAGAAGGAAAAAGAGAACAAGAAGAGATGGTAAAAACAGAACACAAATTACAAGATGATGTACGTGAACCTAGCCATGTCAACAATCACATTAAATACTCCAGTTAAACGGCAATGATTGTTGTACCTAAATAAGTGTTACCTTACAGGAAACTTACCTGAAATATAAAGACATGCATGAGTTAAACTTAAAAGGACAGGAAAAGATATACCAAGATTAAAGCTATACACAGAAAAGTTGGAGTAACAACCATCTACTATACTATATTACTATCAAGTGAGGTGGATGTCAGAGCAACAAAACGCTACTTGGAATACTACTAAGCTCAGTTTGTAATTATAAAGAGATCAGTTTATTCAGATGACACAACCATCCTAAACATGAATGAACCTAATTACAGAGCATCAAAATACATGGAGCAAAAACTGATAAAATTTCAAGCCAAAACAGAAAAATCCACAGTTATAGTGGTCATTTCAATATCCATCTTCCAGTAACTGATGGAACAAGATGACAAAGTATTCAAAATATTTGAAAACAGTATTAACCAACTTGACCTACTGACCTTTGTAAAGTGCCAGAAAACATATTCAGGACTTGTAGGCTATATTCTGGGTCATAAAACAAGTCTCAGTAAAGTTAAAAATGATCCAGTTATACAAAATATGACAGAATATTTCTGGAAATTCATCCCAAAATTTGGAAATTAAGTAAAAACAGTTCCAAATAACTATGGGCCAAAGAAGAAATCAAAAGGAAAATTAGGAAGCATTTTGAACTGAATAAAAAAAGAAAAACTACAGTTTAATCTATGTAATTTCACTTCTGGGAAATTTATGGCATTAATCATCTATATTACAAAAGAGGAAGTGTAAGGTGATGAATATTAAGTAGACTTGTTGTGTGATCGTTTTGCAATGTATGTGTGTGTGTGAAATTTGCTCAGCCGTGTCCGACTCTTTGTGACCCCATGGTCTATACAGTCTATGGAATTCTCCAGGCCAGAATACTGGAGCGGCTAGCCTTTCCCTTCTCTAGGGGATCTTCCCAACCCAGGGATTGGACTCAGGTCTCTTGCATTGCAGGCAGATTCTTTAGCAGCTGAGCCACAAGGGAAGTCCAAGAATACTGGAGTGGGTGGACTATCCCTTCTCCAGGGGATCCTCCTGACACAGGAAATGAACCAGGGTCTCCTGCATTCCAGGCAGATTCTTTACCAGCTGAGCGATCATTTTGTAATGTATACAAATATGAAATGACTATGCTGTAAACATGAAACTAGTACAATGTTATATATCAATTATGTCTCAACTTGACTGTTAAAAATAAATAAAGGGATACACAAAGAGGGAAAAGGGGGTATAAATTCAAGGATCGGTGTATAGGGTAAGCTAGTTAAAGTCTGGGTTAGAAAACATAAAAATGCATTTATTTATTAATGAGCAGATTGTCTCCAGTGCCTAAGTAACCCTCTAATAGGAAGTTAGGTGTATAGGGCTGAAAATCATCTTTTTCTGGCCATCAGAGCCCATCTGGGGACTCGCTAGAAACCCAGCATAACTGCAGTGATGCATTGACTGCCCAGAGTGAAGCCAGGGACTCCCTGGGGATTCAGCACAGCTCCCGGGTATCCGATGCTCAGAGGTTTCAGCAGCCTGCGGAGAGAGTGACGTGGAATCCTCAATGCTCTGTCCCAGGGAGACCCTGTCCTAACTAAAAAACATGACCAACTTCCCAGGTTCCCCACCTGTGTCCTGGGCTAACTCTAAGCCTGCCCACTAGGCAGAGTGAGTAACAGAGAGGGGCGTGCTGACAGGCCCGCACTGCCCAGCGTGTACTGAGCACCTGTCCCGTCCCAACTGTGCGCGCACAGCTCAGAGCACGGCCTCTTCTGAGCAGGTGCGGGGCCGCAGGTGACCACCTCTGCTGCGACCCCCCAGGCAGAGCAGACCCCTCGTCACAGTGTGGCGTGCTGAGACAGACCCTGGCTCCAGGCACTTTGTGACTCTTTTCTTAGCCAAGTCTTTCTCAAGGTTACAATACAGAAATGTCTTAATACTAAGCTTATCTCCTTGTCTCAATCTATCCTGCCCATTAAAATGACTTTGTCGCTGTGTGTGTCAATTTGGATATCATCTATTGAGTTTTTTCATGAGTCAGACACCATCTTGAAAATGTAATGTGGATTAACACATTTAATCCACATAGGAACTCTATGGAATAGTATCAGTAGCAGTATTGTCCTCACTTAAAATGAGGAAATTGAGGCATAGAGGGGCAAAGTAATCTGTCCAACTTTGCAGATTTAGTAAGGAATGATGGAGACAGGGTCTGGATCTAGGTGTTATAACTCAGGAGCCCATACGCAGCTGATCAGAAGACTAATGACACTGGACAGGGCTGAGGACATGATTGGCCGAGAGCCAGTTGACTTTGCCAAGTGAGAAATAGTCTGTTTTGTGGGCACAGAGTCCTTAAAATGTTTGTGTATTAGTGACAAGTGCTATCAAGCCAAGGAGATAGAATGGTTCATTGTAAAGCCATTTGATGGCTTGAAAAATAGATCCCAACTCAGTGAGTACCAGCGGCACCAGCTCACCCAGAGCACCTGAGTGGTCTTCCCTCTCATCTCTGCCAAAATCTGCTCCAGTTTGGAGAGGGGGCTGCAGAGTCATTGAGAAGGGTGGACACTGGAGCAGAACTGCTGCCCGATGCCGGAAGCATACAGAGAAAATAGACGCCTCCGAGCCTCGCTCTTGGAGACTCTGCAGGAGAGAAACACAGGAGTCAGGTTTCAAAGTGTAGTGAGAAAGAAACAGAAGGAAACACTAATATTCTAAAAGCACGTGTCTCTAGCCTTGTTATAAATTTTTCCTCTTTATGGATCTATCAGATCAGATCAGATCAGTCACTCAGTCGTGTCTGACTCTTTGCGACCCCATGAATTGCAGCACGCCAGGCCTCCCTGTCCATCACCAACTCCCGGAGTTCACTGAGACTCACGTGCATCGAGTCGGTGATGCCATCCAGCCATCTCATCCTCTGTCGTCCTTTTCTACCAAAAAACCTACAGTTAGTGTCATAGCCTTTAAAAGGATACATGGTAGAAAAACATAAGTAAGGATTTACTGGCAGAGTTGCCAAAGGATAGAGTAGTCTAGAAATATCTGTAGCAGGACTTAGGAAGCACACTGACACATATGCTGTTAACCGGGAGGGATAACGTTTGAATGGGCCTCATCAGAGGCGAAGACATTCCTTTCATAGAAGATAATCGAGTAGGGGTCAGACAGCCGTTTGATGGAATACCGCAGATGCGTCTGCTGGGGAGCCAGGCTCGGACCCTGCTGCTCAGGTGTGGCCCATGAACCGGCGGCACAGCAGTTAGGACTGAAGACCCTCCGGACCCCACCCCAAGCCAGAAGAGTCCCCTGAGAAGGATTTAAACGCCTGGCCTGCCTCCAACCTGGGCGCTTATTCAGTAGTGCTAGGCCAGGGGCCAGGAGTGGGGACCCTTGGGCTCGAGGACCCTTCAGAGCGGCTGGCGGGTCTGAGCATCTCAGCTTTCCAGCCCCAGGGTCACCCCTGAGAGGCAGGGGCTCCCTCCTCCCACAGCTGTCCGCGTTCCGCCAGGCCAGTCACGCCGGGCATCCTCTGCTCTCGGGGATACTTCCTGACCTTGACCCTTACCACATGAGACACCCGGCCTCCGCAGTCCGCGCGGCGTTGAGGTCTCGTCAGCATCCGCTGCTGTCCTTGCCACACCCGCACCCAGGGGCCCACGACAACCTCCCTTTGGTTCCGGGTCCACTGCCAGCCCGCCCTGTTGGAGCGGGTGTAAGAGTTACTCTCTCAACCCCGAGGTCTGAGGGAAGGAGGCATTCATGTCTAAACGTCCCACCTAACTCACCATGCTGAGGGGTCAGCCTGCTGTTCAACAGAGGGTCCTGGGGTGACCTATGAATATTTGTGCTGCCCACCCCCTCCCCGCCCTGAGTGCAGAAGGTGCTACCCTCCTTTCTCTCACATTAGCCCAAGTGACTCTCTTGGGTCTGGGGCCGAGGTGTGATTGATTTGTCTTCCTTTTATTCCCCAGAATCTCTCCAGAACCTGAAGGAAATGAGCCAGTCATATTTGTGCCTCTATTCAGTTAGTTCAGTTGCTCAGTCGTGTCCGACTCTTTGCGACCCCATGAACCACAGCACACCAGGCTTCCCTGTCCATCACCAACCCCTGGAGTTCACTCAGACTCATGTCCATGGAGTCAGTGATGCCATCCAGCCCTCTCATCCTCTGTCGTCCCCTTCTCCCCCCGCCTTCAATCTTTACCGAGCTGCACACTTTGTTGTCACATTTGAAATTTACCCTCATATTAAAAGGATGCTCCTAATGGCTCCACTTTTCAGATGAGTAAAATTAAGCCCTAGAAAGAGTAAGGAACATGGTCAAGGCTACACAACAAGCAAGAGGAAGAGAGATCTGATCCCAGAGCTGGCTGACACCAATTTCTATATTCACCGCATTGTCCTCTCCATCATCCTAAATTTCCAGCTGAAAGACCTGCCAAGTCCTGGCTCTGCAGAACTGAAGAATCCTGTGTAACAAGATGGAGATACTTATGCTGCCAAGATTCTAAGGCTGGAGGATTGTGAAAGACAGAGGAAACTGGAGAGGCCGTGGTAGTCACATATCAGAGCACAGGCGTCAGAGGGCTGCAAAGCGTGACAGAGCGGCCTTAGAGGAAGAGGCGTGTGGGATGGCTAGGGAACCGGAAGGTGGCAGGCGGGCACAGCCTCCATGGAGTTTATCTCTCTCATCAGATGGGAATCTCTAGAAAGCCAAACTGTCCTATTCACTGCTGTATCTAAAAAACATAGTAGACGCTCAATAAACAGGTAGATGTGATTGCCCACTGCCCTTGGTCCCAACAATTATTCAATAACACTACAAAACTTGTGATGTACTCTGTGTGATTCTATGCCTTATGAACACTGATAAGGGATTGGGGGTTTTGTACCTGGGTTAGACCTTTGGTTTGATGAGGACCTATTAATTCATTGTAAAATGGATGCAGGGGAGGAGATAGAGAATAAAAACAAGCTTGGAAATTAATAGCAGTTGTGCTGAGTCCTCAGTAACCTCCAGTTGTGAGCATGGGGATTTGAGGAAAGTTTACCAAAATCTCAGAGGGTAGAGAAACTCCCGAGTGACTCCTGGAAGACCTCAAAGAGACTGTGAACTATATTCTTCTTCATTTTGAAATACCAACCCAAAGCCCTGCCCTGCATGCGCACTGGACCAAGATCAGGAGTTTCCAGTCCGAGGACTAACACTGCTTTTTTCTGGACATCAGGCATCAGTTTCCCTGATTCCCACACTAGTGTTCATCTCCAGAAGAGCTAATTTGGTCCAATTGCTGTCTAACTCTGATCCACAGGGTTGTGTATTCAAATCCATATTGTTTCCTAGTGACCCACAGGTCTTGAGCCCAAAGAATCCAGGACTATGACACAAATCCTCATTCTTCTCTGGCTTTTGTCTTGGCTCCAGCAACCCTAATCGAAGGTCTCTGTGCCTTATCTTTCACTGCCCACAGCCTGGTTCCAAGCACTCCTGGGACTCGGGGACAGGGGCTGCAGAACTCTGCTCGGTTGCCCTCATCGCGTGTCATGATCATCGCTGCAACAGGCACGACCTTGCCGTGCCTGCAAGCGGCCCCCGGCTGGCGCTTCCTTTTCACATTCCTCACACTTTCTGTGCACACACACAGCATGTTCTTGATAAACATGGCTGACCAAGGAGATGTTTGATCACTTTGACTTTCCAAGTCCTGTAGGAAAGTAGTGGTTTTTATATAACTTGACTCTAAGTAGGGGGATCCTGAAGGGAGGGTAGAAGATGTACATTTCCTTAGTTAGGCTGCAGAATAACTTTCGTGCTATCAAGTTTTTTTTTTTCCTGTACCTAAGATTCCACTTTCACTTGAATTCAGTGAGACCTTCATAAAAAGCAAGGCAGAGAGATCATTTTAGAGAAGCCCAGAAACATAGCCTGTGACTTTGAAAAAGGAAAGTGAAGTCATTATCTATTTTCTTCTTATGTTCTATAGAGTAAGTCCACAGTGATGATAAGCAATAGCAATGTTAGTGAGATTAGGTGTAAACAATGAACTATTATGGACGATCATCATGGTTACTGTGATTTGCCTGATTTTACAGTTGATATCTAGTAATTAAGAGAGTCATACTCAACTGTAAGGTACTGAGTATTAAGGGGAAAAAAATCACATAGAGGAAAGCAGGAAAGAGCAACTCACTTTTCAAATAGTGGAGGGTCTTTGAACAGGTGTGCTTTGAACAGCTAACGAGCAGCACTTGCACAGTGAGCAACATAGAAATGGGAAACAGACGGGGAAGCAGTGGAAACAGTGGCAGACTTTATTTTGGGGGCCCCAAAATCACTGCAGATGGTGACTGCAGCCATGAAATTAAAAGACGCTTACTCCTTGGAAGGAAAGTTATGACCAACCTAGATAGCATATTCAAAAGCAGAGACATTACTTTGCCAACAAAGGTCCGTCTAGTCAAGGCTATGGTTTTTCCAGTGGTCATGTTATGGATGTGAGAGTTGGACTGTGAAGAAAGCTGAGCACCAAAGAATTGATGCTTTTGAACTGTGGTGTTAGAGAAGACTCTTCAGAGTCCCTTGGACGGCACGGAGATCCAACCAGTCCATCCTAAAGGAGATCAGCCCCGGGTGTTCATTGGAAGGAATGATGCTGAGGCTGAAATTCCAATACTTTGGCCATCTTGTGCGAAGAGTTGATTCATTGGAAAAGGCCCTGATGCTGGGAGGGATTGAGGGCAGGAGGAGAAGGGGACAACAGAGGATGAGATGCTGGATGGCATCACCGACTTGATGGAGGTGAGTTTGAGTGAACTCTGGGAGATGGTGATGGACAGGGAGGCCTGGTGTGCTGCGATTCATGGGGTCACAAAGAGTCAGACACGACTGAGCAACTGAACTAAAATGAATTGAAGATAGAAAAGATACCTGTTTTCAAGGCTTTTGCGGGATTCCAGGTAGAGTGACAAAGTGGCAGAGGTCTTGGGGATGATAAACTGCAGACTGCATGGAACCCTGCTCTTCCCATATTGAGCAGCCCACATGTCTTGGTATACTGTGACCACCCTGAGATGCTCTCACTCCAGCTTGCTTTTTCCTCTTCAAATCTCTGCCTCCCTACCCGTTCCGCTGCCTCCTTCCCTTTCTTTCATCCTTGAGACACAGCTGCTCTCCACGCTGCTCTGCTCAGCCCTCTGCCCTTTTCTTTCTGTATCTTCCCTCGGAGACCTTACTCACTGCTAAGGGGTCAACCACCACTTCTAAGCTGTTAACTTCTAAATCTTTATTTCTTCTCCTAGCCCCTCTTTCAGCCAAGGACATATATTACCTACCCGATTTCATATTTTATTTCCAAATGCTCTGTCACTTAAAGCTCAGGATGCTCCAAATTGAACTCCGCTCAAACCAGCTCCTTTCCTAAAGTCTCTAAGTAAGCATCACTATTCCCTTAATTCCCAGCCGTCCCTCACCCTCCATATCTAATCAGTCCTCAAGTTACATGCCCCTGATCTTCACAATTCTCTCCTATACTCCACATACCCATGCCCATTTGCCACTGCCAGAGTTCAGCATCCTTATTTGGACTATCCAAGTAGTCTCTTAATTAATCTCCCTGCCCTTAATTTCACACTGCCTCCTTCTATCTTAGAATCTGCTGTCAAACTAACTTTTTTTTTTTTACTACCCCATTAGAATTCATCTCCTTACTCAAAAATCTTATAGTTCCTCATTATCCACTGACTAAAGAACAGCCCACTCCAGTATTCCTGCCTGGAGAATTCCATGGACAGAGAAGCCTGGCAGGCTACAGTCCATGGAGTCATAAAGAGTCAGACACAACTGAAATGACTGATGCACAGATATAAAGAAATGTTCCAAAACAGTAAAATTAAGAAACTCTAACAAACTCATGGCTTATTGGGCTTCCCTGGTAGCTCAGCTGGTGAAGAATCCGCCTGCAATGCAGGAGACCCGGGTTCGATTCCTGAGTCAGAAAGATCCCTTGGAGAAGGGATAGGCTACCCATTCCAGTATTCTTGGGTTTCCCTGGTGGCTCAGATGGTAAAGAATCTGCCTGCAATGCAGGAGACATGGGTCCAGTCAGTGGGTTGGGAAGATCCCCCGGAGGAGGGCATGGCAACCCACTCCTGTATCCTTGCCTGGAGAATCCCATGGACAGAGGAGCCTGGCAGGTTAAAGTCCATGGGGTCGCAAAGAGTTGGACATGACTGAGTGACTAAGCACAGCAAAATAAATCCATATTCTATCTCAGAGCTATTCAAACTTTATTTTTCAGCTCCCTGAAAATAATACCTGCATTTTCCACCGTATAAAGCACGAAGGCAGGGCTGGGCTGGTCAAACCAGGGAGAGGAGGTGAGGGAGTCCCCTGCTCAGTGTCTTTGCCTCTGAAAGGCACGGATCCCGCACCTCCATCCCCCATCTCCACTCACTGAGCCCCGAGACGTCTGGGAACCCCCTAATGCTTCCAGGGCATGATTTAATAATGCATAGTTTTCCCTAACCTACAGCAAGTGTAAATCAATTCAGGCTTTGAGGCCACTGCCGTAGGGCTTACAGAAAAGAGCTAGCCAGATTGCTCATGGGCCAGAGTTTCTGAGATCCTGTCGGCACCCACCTTTGTTTAGCCAACTCCCCCTTTCCCTCTGAGCCTCAAATCCAGCGCCACTTATTCCTGCAAACTTCCGCTGGCCCGAGGCCTGGCTGAGACTCTTCCGCTTACGGCTTGCACATCACTCTGCACTTTCCTGACCAGAGCTCGCCAGGGCGTCTGCTTGTTTCGCTGTGAAGTAGCATTGGCCCTCCAGCGTTTTGTGAGCTCCATGTGATCAGCAGTGCACCCATCTTGTTCACCCCAGAAGCCCCAGGACCAACAATGCATGCCTCGAGGTAGATGCTCTGGTATCTGTTGAACGGATGGACAGACAGATGGATTAAGAAAGGCAAGGAGCAACATAGGACAGGAGAAGACAAGAAGCAGGGCCTTGCCGGGCAGAGCCCGCCTGCAGGCTCCCTGACGCTGAGTAGGCAGTGAGCAACCTGCTGTGCTCAGGACCGTTGTTGAGGGCCCTTCACACCTGTTTTTCTTTCCTTCTGAACTAAACGCTTATTGGGAGGTTCAATTAAAGCTTACATCCAAACCCCTTTGGGGAATATTTAATGTTCTCTGCCTAGTATTCATCTCCTTTCAACAGCCCTTTTTGGCAAGTATTTCTGGCATCCCTCATCTAGGTGCTGTCAACACACTGACCATACTTCCAGCTCCAGTGTGCTAAGTCGTTTCAGTCATGTCTGACTCTTTGCAACCCTGTAGACTGTAGCCCACAAGGCTCCTCTGTCCATGTGCCTCTCTAGACAAGAATAATGGAGTGGGTTGCATTTCCTTTTCCAGGGGATCTTCCTGACCCAGGGTCGAACCCCGGTCTCCTGTGCCTTCCCCATTGGCAAGTAGGTTCCTAACCACTAGCAGCACCAGCTCCAGTTCAGTGCAGGCGCTCAGTCGTGTCCGACTCTGCGACCCCGTGGACTGCAGCCCGCCAGGCCTCCTGTCCATCACCAGCTCCCGGAGTTCACTCAGACGCACGTCCATCGAGTCAGTGATGCCATCCAGCCACCTCATCCTCTGTCGTCCCCTTCTCCTCCTGCCCCAATCTCTCCCGGCATTGGGTCTTTTCCAATGAGTCAACTCTTTGCATGAGGTGGCCAAAGTATTGGAGTTACAGCTTCAACATCACTCCTTCCAATGAACACCCAGGACTGATCTCCTTTAGGATGGACTGGTTGGATCTCCTTGCAGTCCAAGGGACTCTCAAGAGTCTTCTCCAACACCACAGTTCAAAAGCAGTAATTCTTCAGCATTCAGCTTTCTTCACGGTCCAACCCTCCCATCCATACATGACCACTGGAAAAACCATAGCCTTCACTAGATGGACCTTTGTTGGCAGTGATGTCTCTGCTTTTTAATATGCCATCTAGGTTGGTCACAACTTTTCTTCCAAGGAGTACGATGCTGTACATCTTAAATATATACAAGAAGGAAAAAAGAAAACTAAAGAAAGGTGCCTAACACACAGATCAACAGATAGTAGCTGCTGTTGTTCCCATTGCTGTCTTTTTTGTTATCGCTCCACAGGTCTTGGGGCTGTAGAGATACACAGCTTTGGGCTGCAGCCATCAAACCAAGGGGTCTGCTCCTCTCTGTTAGTTCTGCTTGTGCTGAATCATTTAACCTTCATTACGACCTCTAAGATAGTCTCTATGACAGGTTTATCCCTTTTGTATGGATGTGGAAACCGAGGCTTAGAGGAATTAAGTGATCTGTCCAAGGTCTAGAGCTAGTTAGGGCTGGATTTGAACCCTCCACCTTTCACACAAAAGCCAGTGTTATTTTTACCATGCTGTCTACTGCTCCTCAAGGGAGGAAGAAGAGACTGGGCTCCAAAGGACAAATGCTCCATATTTAGATACTTAAAAAAAAAGGGGGGCGGGTGAAATTCAGCACTTCTTGATTTTCATCTCTTCTTGGTATCATGTAATGAGACTCAATCCCAGGGACAAGGGCTAGTTAGCAATCACATGTTTAGAGGATCAATATTCTAATTTTACAAAGGGGCATCAATCCCATACTCACATTTTTTAGGCTGCAGATCTCAGTTTTTTAGAGCTACTCTAACCTGGCTAAGCATTAAAAATGGACAAGTTCATGAAATTGGTGTGCAGAGGGTTTTTTCTTGTCTCTTCTTTTTCCCTTTCCTACTTTCTAACCCCAGGCTCTAGATGGATGACAATTGTAATTAGGAAATGACTTCCTTTCAATTAATTGTAGATGGCCACAGTTATACTACAGGCTATAATCCACAGCTCAATATATGTACCTTGGGCCAAAATTTTATGTCCACAAATGTTCCTGTGGTGAATTGTGATTGTCCTGTTTTTAATAGCTATTGCCCTCCTGCTCTCTGTAGAATTAACCTTTTGTGAATCCACTTACAAACTTTTAACAGGAAATTTTAATTGTGAAGAAAATTATACGAATTCTGGGCTACTTCCTGACATCCACTCTGCACACACCATTCTCTGCATAGTGGGGCAGAGCCTGCACTGGGGCTCAAAGCTCTCACCACACAGTGGGGTGAAGGCTGCCGGTGATCCAAAGGGAAGTTTGTCCTATCCCTCCAGTGAAGGGTCTGTAGGATTTTTGCAAGTACTATTTTGCAATTCATTATTCCTGATGTCACTGGAATGTTTCATTTTTGCAAAAGCAGGAGTTGCAAAATACTCATCCATTGCTAGGATAAGTTCTTTACCCTATGATACCCCAAGTGAAGAAAAGATTAAAGTTGCTTTCTGAAATGCAAATATCATAAAAGAAAGCACAAAGGTAATTTTTAAAATAATAATTTATAAAACAGAGTATTGATAAGTGCAACTTTCCAAGAATGCATACATAATTCTTTCAGCACACCTTCTCTAAGTATGATTTTGATTTGATCCAAGCTTGTAGTTTGAAAGAATTAATTTTGTATAAAAAAGCAATGGGAGAGGAAGAACCCTTTCCCTGTGGTCACTTTGGGGCTTTTATTTGAAGATAAGTTGGATAATACTTTTAGCAACCACTTAACATACACTTTTTGGCTATAATGAGAATTCGTTCCTACTCTGATACACACCTGTGAAAGCTTATCAGGCAGCGTTTGCAGAAATGGAAACTTGCTGGAGATGGTTCACAGGACACTTTACGTCCTTTTCTCGCCAGAGTTTAGGACAAAAATGGCACTTCACAGTGGAGCCTTGGGAAGAGGGAGACCTGAGGAACTGCAGGCCTTCTCCCTTCTCTTCTAACGCTTATACCTGGGGGGTTGCATATTGAACGAAGCATCACATTTAGGATGAAATTCTAACACAAAAAGTGGAACGATTTTAGCATCATCAGCTATGTTTGTCCACTGAATGCCAGCCTGTTGTGCAAACTGTAGAGAAAGGTCTGGGGCCATATGTCAGGAAAGGCAACCAAAATGCATTTGCTGAGCTGTGCTCCCTGGGGCCTATGGGCATCCCTCACCAGGGCAGCTGCTGCCCGTCGCACACCTGACACTGAGCGAGCGTCCGCATCTCTGCAGCCGGGGCCGCCGGCCCAGCCAAGGCAGGAAGCAGGTGCGGTGGGCCACGGACGGGTGGACCCTTCATGTCTGGTCCTGACTTCCTCCACCTTCCACTCTGGAAGAGCTGAGTGTGTCTGTGGACCAGGCATGGGGTGTAGCAATAGAGCAGAGTGGCGCGCCCCCAGGCAAATGTTGCCAAGACTCCTTAGAGCGATTCCTGGTTCTGCACCTTAGATTAAAGTAATATCACCGCCTGGACAGAATCCACGGCGCGGCATCTCTGGTCTGACTAACTCATTTCCATGTCTCATCGACAGGAATGGGGACACGTATCTAGGTTTTCGGGGAGCTGTACTCATCTACCCTGATAATCGTCGACAGATTCTCACACCCGTCCCCACTCCACCCGAAGCATCTGGCTCGCCCTCCTGCTTCACTTTTCAGCGTAAGGTCCAGTCAGTGTCAACACAAGCAGGGAGACACATCGGAGGTGGAGCCTGGAGGCTGCGGTGGTGGGTCATCGAGTGGTCTGACCCGAGGCTGAAATCTCTTTCTAAAAACCTTACTTACACTGTGAATGTTACACAGCCTTCTGTTTTTTCCCCAGATGCTCGCTGGCTGTTTTAGCTCAACTGTATGTATCTGTGCATGTCCAATTAACAGTGACCGTCTTTGCATGTTTCTGCTGCCCTTCTGTAAGTGTTCCTATCTATTTTCATTTGTAGCTGTCCCATTTTCTGGCCTGTGTATTTTATTCCTTCCATTAGACTTCAGACTCCTAAAAGGAAGGGGCCATGCCTTCTATTTCATTTTAATTCCCTAAATTCTCTACAAACAGGGCTTAATGGGAGCTCTTGGCTGCCTGATACGCCTTAACAAATAGCTTTGATTCTGCTGGTGCCCTGAGCTTTTCACAGGAAGCTTGTCACGTGAAGGTGTCCCTTTTGACCTTGAGCAAAGCTCTTAAATCCTAGTCAGCTGCATGTTTTCCTTTCCTCCTAAAATTGCTGCCAAGGAGTTGTGGCCCAACATGGACTCAGGAACCAGACCCCAGGTTCGACCCCACTGTTGATACTGAGGACTGCGAGTCATCCCCTGGACCCTGGTTTTCCGGCTCTAGGGAAAACGTGGGTCATGAATGGCTCTGCGGATGTAAATTCAACCACTCCCTTCCTCTGAAAAGAGAACAGTGTGCCTGACAGGCTTGTAAAGAGATTCTTTTTGTCCCTTTCTTGTATTCTAAAAAATAAAAACAAGGCCATCCACAGAATAATGACATCAAAATAATACTAGGCTTGTGAATGAGCATAATGAGTGCGGAGAAAACTGCAGGCAATCCAGGCTGAACCCTTGGCTCTCTTTCCAGGCACAGCAGTGTCTTTCCCAGACTGTTTTCCTTCTCCTCCATCC
This sequence comes from Bubalus bubalis, assembly GCF_019923935.1. NCBI lineage: Eukaryota > Metazoa > Chordata > Mammalia > Artiodactyla > Bovidae > Bubalus > Bubalus bubalis. The sequence continues at coordinate 1,903,188 of NC_059165.1, read as the reverse complement.
TGCCCAGGTTTTTTGAGGGCATTTGTACATGTGGTCATTTTAGCCCCTGTTCTGATTCTTCCTCGTTGTTTGTTGAGTTTGTTGTTTGCTCTTCTAGTGTTCAGACTTGGTTCACGAACTGGGATATTCAAGGAGAAAGGTGAGGGATCAAACGGAGGGCCACGTTTGACAAGCTCCTACGGGGACAGATAGCGATGACTCTGGTGAGGTGGGAAACGGAAAGAACGGACACTGAGCCCGGGGCCTGAGGGAGACCAGCGTTCAAAGCTCACGGCAGGAAGCTGAGGTGCTTCGGTCAGGCGCTCAGCAACCTGACGTGGGTTGCCGTCCGTGCTGGAGATGAGGACCACAGGTCAGGACACAGATGGCCTCCTGTTTGACGAGGGGATGCTGGAGCTGAAGCCTATATCTTGACCGATTATGCTTTGTTACCAACGTGGTAAATGATGGGCTTGATTGGCTATCACGTGACTCTGCTCTAAGAAAGCAGGACACAGCACTCCTGTACCTCTGACTTTGTCTTCAGGTCAATCTCCTGAGCTTCATTAGCTGTTAATCCACTGAAAAGTGAGGGATACCCCAAATTTTAATTTTCTTATTTCTTCAGAAGAGCATTGCCTTCTCTCTGCGCCTGACTTTCAAATTCTCCTTTTCAATTCACTGTAATTATCTCTCCCTTGCATGTGTGCTGAGTTGCTTCAGTCGTATCTGACTCTTTGTGACCCAATGGACTGTAGCCCACCAGGCTCCTTTGTTCATTGGGTTCTTCAGGCAAGAATACTGGAGTGGGTTGCTATTTCCGCCTCCAAGGGATTTTCCTGAACTAGGGATTGAACACACTTCTCTTATGTCTCCTGTATTGGCAGGTGGGTTCTTTACCACTACAACCACTTATGTACAGTCTTGAAAGGAAATTCTATATATATTTATGAGAATCAGTTCTCCTATAAGGAGGAAATTCAAGCTTCAGTTCAGTTCAGTCACTCAGTAGTGTCCGACTCTTTTCGACCCCATGAACTGCAGCACGCCAGGCCTCCCTGTCCATCACCAACTCCTGGAGTTCACTCAAACACATGTCCATTGAGTCAGTGATGCCATCCAGCCATCTCATCCTCTGTCGTCCCCTTCTCCTCCTGCCCCCAATCTCTCCCAGCATCAGAGTCTTTTCCAATGAGTCAGCTCTTCGCATGAGGTGGCCAAAGTACTGGAGTTTCAGCTTCAGCATCAGTCCTTTCAAAGAAATCCCAGGGCTGATCTCCTTCAGAATGGACTGGTTGGATCTCCTTGCAGTCCAAGGGACTCTCAAGAGTCTTCTCCAACACCACAGTTCAAAAGCATCAATTCTTTGGTGCTCAGCTTTCTTCACTGTCCAACTCTCACATCCATACATGACCACAGGAAAAACCATAGCCTTGACTAGACGGACCTTTGTTGGCAAAGTAATGTCTCTGCTTTTGAATATGCTATCTAGGTTGTCATAAGTTTTCTTCCAAGGAGTAAGAGTCTTTTAATTTCATGGCTGCAGTCACCATCTGCAGTGATTTTGGAGCCCCCAAAAATAAAGTCTGACACTCTTTCCACTGTTTCCCCATTTATTTCCCATGAAGTGATGGGACCAGATGCCATGATCTTAGTTTTCTGAATGTTGAGCTTTAAGCCAACTTTTTCACTCTCTTCTTTCACTTTCATCAAGAGGCCCTTTAGTTCTTCTTCACTTTCTGCCATAAGGGTGGTGTCATCTGCATATCTGAGGTTATTGATATTTCTCCCGGCAATCTTGATTCCAGCTTGTGCTTCTTCCAGCCCAGCGTTTCTCATGATGTACTCTGCATGTAAGTTAAATATGCAGGGTGACAATATATAGCCTTGACCTACTCCTTTTCCTATTTGGAACCAGTCTGTTGTTCCATGTCCAGTTCTAACTGTTGCTTCCTGACCTGCATATAGGTTTCTCAAGAGGCAGGTCAGGTGGTCTGGTATTCCTATCTCTTTCAGAATTTTCTACAGTTTGTTGTGATCCACACAGTCAAAGGCTTTGGCATAGGCAATAAAGCAGAAGCAGATGTTTTTCTGGAACTCTCTTGCTTTTTTGATGATCCAGCAGATGTTGGCAACTTGATCTCTGGTTCCTTTGCCTTTTCTAAAACCAGCTTGAACATCTGGAAGTTCACGGTTCATGTATTGCTAAAGCCTGACTTGGAGAATTTTGAGCATTACTTTCCTAGCATGAGATGAGTGCATTTGTGCGGTAGTCTGAACATTCTTTGGCATTGCCTTTCTTTGGGATTGGAATGAAAACTTCCCTTTTCCAGTTCTGTGGCCACTGCTGAGTATTCCAAATTTGCTGGCATATTGAGTGCAGCACTTTCACAGCATCATCTTTCAGGATTTGAAACAGCTCATCTGGGATTCCATCACCTCCACTAGCTTTGTTCGTAGTGATGCTTTCTAAGGCCCACTTGACTTCACATTCCAGGATGTCTGGCTCTAGGTCAGTGATCACACCATCGTGATTACCTGGGTCGTGAAGATGTTTTTTGTACAGTTCTTCTGTGTATTCTTGCCACCTCTTCTTAATATCTTTTGCTTCTGTTAGGTCCATACCATTTCTGTCCTTTATCGAGCCCATCTTTGCATGAAATGTTCCCTTGGTATGTCTAATTTTCTTGAAGAGATCTCTAGTCTTTCCCATTCTGTTGTCTTCCTGTATTTCTTTGCATTGATGGCTGAGGAAGGCTTTCTTATCTCTCCTTGTTATTCTTTGGAACTCTGCATTCAGATGCTTATATCTTTCCTTTTCTCCTTTGCCTTTTGCTTCTCTTCTTTTCACAGCTATATGTAAGGCCTCCTCAGACAGCCATTTTGCTTTTTTGCATTTCTTTTCCATGGGGATGGTCTTGATCCCTGTCTCCTGTACAATGTCACAAATTCAAGCTTGCTCTGTGTTATTCCAGACCAGGGAGAAGGAGTCCCTTTAAAGACTAACTTTCAATCTACTTCCTCCCTCATTGCTGTTTTCGCAATGTATGCTGACACTCCTCAGCCTATCTTGAATTATCTTTTTGTTTCCAGGCCTTTTTGCCCTTGCCTGCTTTGATATGAAGACCCATGGTTTAGCTTTCTTTTGATGCCCCTAATGCTTAAAATCATGCTGATAATCTTTCTAATTTAATAAACAGAGAAGTATGATGTATTTACCTTTATACCTGTAGCCACGCAGGTCTGTGTCACAAAGCAAATTAACTCGTCTCTAAAGTTCAGGGCTTCCCAGCTGCTTCAAAGCCATGCACTCTTCTGCACTGACGTGAACGTGCACATATACACACAGGGCTTCAGCAATGAAGTCCCTTGTGTGCTGTGCAGCTGGGACCTGGGACTGGTGAAAACGCAGCTGGGAATCCTTTTCAACTCATAATGGGCTCTACTCCAAGTTTCAGCCGTCACACTGCCTGTTTCAAAACACTGATTCAGCTTCTAGGGAACATACAAACTCCTGCAGGAGGGAGTGGGGAAGAAGATACAGTCCTCCATGGTGCAGAGGGTACCTGCCACCGCCTCACGGGACGAGCGAGAGCAGAGCAGACAGCCAGCGCCTTCTTCATTTATTCTGCGCTTACCCTCTGGCAGTAGCGAAAGTCAATATCAAAAATTGATGGAAAGTAAAGCCGGGGAAAGATTACAGTGACCCTCCATATCTTCGGGCTCTGTATCTTTGGAATTAACAAACCAGGGGCTGAAAATCCTTTTTAAAAATTCCAGAAAGTTCCAAGAAGCAAAACTTGAATGTGCTGTATGACTGCAACTATTTGGGCTTCCCAGGTGGGTCAGTGGTAAAGAATCTGTCTGTCACTGCAGAAGACACGAGTTTGATCCCCGGCTTAGGAAGATCCCCTGGAGGAGGGAATGGCAGCCGACTCCAGTATCCTTGCCTGGGAAATCCCACGGACAGAGGAGCCTGGCGGGCTACAGTCCATGAGGTCACAAAGAGTTGGACACGACATAACAACTGAACAACAACAACAAAACAAAAGCAAGTATTTACATAGCAGTTGCATTGCATTTACAACTGTTTACATAGCATTTGTATTGTGTTAGGTATTATAAATAATCTGAAGATGACTGAAAGCATACGGGATGATGTGCTTCGGTTGTCAGCAAATACTGCACAGTTTTATACAAGGGACAGGAGAGCTTCCAGATTTTATCAGAGGCGGTTGTGGAACCAGTCCCCCATGGATACCGAGGGACCAATGTAAAGCTGGTTGAAAGAAAGCTAGCTTTGATTATCTGATATTCATAAAGACATCCCTAATCTCTTCCACTGCATTTCCATTGCAAAGACAGGTCAACCAAGAAAGGACAGTTGGGTTAGTTTAAAAAGTTCCCTTCTAAGGGAACACAGGAGAAGGCAATGGCACCCCACTCCAGTACTCTTGCTTGGAAAATCCCATGGACGGAGGAGCCTGTTAGGCTGCAATCCATGGGGTCGCTAAGAGTCAGACATGACTGAAGTGACTTAGCATAGCATAGCATAAGGGAACACAAATTTCAAAGACATGAGACGTAAGCAAATTTCATTCTTAAACTGCAGCACCAAAGCAAGGCTCTTGAACTAACTCCTGTTCTTGGGAATATTCTCAGCAGAGCAAAGGACTCATCCACAAAGTGTTCTTCCTCTCCCTGATACATCTGGTTTGATTTTAGAGGGAGACGTCAGAAAGGGCTTACTAACATTAAATTGCTCTGGGTACTACAATGTTCATCTGCCCAGGTTCCTCTGTTTTCTGGCCGTGCCTAGAGTCACTGGTCAGGCATACGCTAAGCAGGTTTTTAGGGAACAGCAGCCAAATTGGGAAGGGTGCATGTGTGTACAAACGTACAATTCAAACATCATTGTCAGCACTGAAGTTTGAAAGCCTGAGAAGCCGGCTCCGTGCCCTGTCATGATCTGCAGTTGGTCTGCTGATGCATAAGCTTTGGTTGGAGGAAAATGAGTCCTCTCACAATAATTCTAAACATTAATTTTAAGTGCTCTCCCATCGATTTACTTAACTCCCCCAAAATACCATGCTTCAAATTAATGGTACATTTGTTTGAAAAGAATGGATACAAAAGTGGTGAGAATGATACTCAAACTATCAGCTCACAGACAGCATTCCTGGTTACCTGTCTAGGGTACCCTGGGAATGAGGGGAAGAGTGTACACCAAAGTCACTGTCAACTTTCTTCACCCCAGAATCAGAGAAATGCAAGTGCCTGAATCAAGGTATCAGATCAGATCAGTCGCTCAGTCATGTCTGACTCCTTGCGACCCCATGAATCGCAGCACGCCAGGCCTCCCTGTCCATCACCAGCTCCCGGAGTTCACTCAGACTCACGTCCATCGAGTCAGTGATGCCATATGGCAGCCATCTCATCCTCTGTCGTCCCCTTCTCCTCCTGCCCCCAATCCCTCCCGGCATCAGAGTCTTTTCCAATGAGTCAACTCTTCGCATGAGGTGGCCAAAGTACTGGAGTTCCAGCTTTAGCATCATTCCTTCCAAAGAAATCCCAGGGCTGATCTCCTTCAGGATGGACTGGTTGGATCTCCTTGCAGTCCAAGGGACTCTCAAGAGTCTTCTCCAACACCACAGTTCAAAAGCATCAATTCTTCAGCGCTCAGCCTTCTTCACAGTCCAACTCTCACATCCATACATGACCACAGGAAAAACCATAGCCTTGACTAGACGAACCTTTGTTGGCAAACTAATGTCTCTGCTTTTGAATATGCTATCTAGGTTGGTCATAACTTTCCTTCCAAGGAGTAAGCGTCTTTTAATTAGGAAACACGGATTCTGAAAGGGCAAGGCCAGGACCAGGGCCAGGTCAAAGGTCTTAGACCTGTCAGCTCCTGTGCTTTGGTACTCATTTGCTCTTGACTTTGTTTTCCAGTGAAAAATTATTTTTGGAAAGAAAAAATGGATCTTGGGTTTCGGTGGCCCCGTGGCTGAGGGACTGGCTGGGCCCCTCTTGGCCCGCGGGTGGGGTGCGAGGTCCTGCCTTGAGATGCACGCGGCCTTAGCGGCGGCGGTGGAGCTCAGCCCGACCCGGAGCCTGGGGCACACCCGCAGGGCGGGCAGAGACCGGCCTGGGGCGCTGGCCTCTCCCCCGGGGGCAGATTCGGCCAGGGGGCCCAGCGCTGCACCCACCTAGGCTCAGACACGGGGTGGCTTCAGAGAGGCGGGTAGACGGGGTGAGATCCGCAGAGCGCTTTGCCAGGGCCTTAATGCCGACTCGCGGGAAGGGGCCGGGGAGCCGCTGCGCAGGAGGAAAGCACGTGGTCAGGGAGGGGGCGGCCCTCCGGCGGCAGCATGGACCTTATGGAGCCCACTTCTAGGACAAGTGTGCAAATCCTGTGAGCTGCCGTGGGAGCCAGGCTGCACTAGCTCCAGCCTGCGCGTTGTCCCTGTCACTGTAATTAGGTAAACCAGGCCCCATTCCGGGGCACTCGGAGGGAAACTGCATTATACTTCCAGCAGTGGTAAGGGACACCGCGAGTTTCAACAAAATGAAGCCCGCTCGCTGTAGATATGAGGCTCCATCTTCCCTGCAAGTGGCTTTATAGCATATAAAACCAGCCTTCCTTTCTGCAATTAAATCAGCACGAGATGAATGTGTCTCATTCCCTGACGGAAAGGCCTTGAGGTACCGCAGGAGAAGCACTCTAATAAACGTTTATCTCAGATACTGACCACACCCGAGCACTGGCTGTACTGAGAACGGTGAGCCGCGGCCCCAGGCCTTCAGCCTGACCCATAAAGAAACCTCGGTGTCCAAACTCCGCGATGAAAAGATCGGGATGAGACCTGCGGGGATGGGAGAAACATGATTACGTCTGGACCGAGCCCCTCAGCTCACCATCTCAGAGAAGGCATTTCTGACCTCTCTGTCTAGAGGTCTCCAGAGGCCTCCTACACCCCGTCAGCCCGCCCACAGTGGTTGGAAGATGAAGAGCATGGTCTGCAGCCTCTTTCTTCTATGAGAGTTGTGCGATACAACAGGGCATCACTATTTCTCAAGCTGCAACCCAGCTCTTTAAAAGTAAACCCCCCTTTTAATCTCTAAAAGAAGGGAAACGGAAGTCTTTCAGCAGCCATAAAGAAAATCCTAAGCTGTGCTCAGAGAGAAAAGTACTCCTAAGAAACGCAGCTCTCAGCACCAAAACAGCACTTTCAACGTGGATGGAAAGGTGAGTGGCATTTCCTCGCACGGTGCCCCAGGAATCATGATGTTTCCAGTCTCACCTCCCGTGACACCTGCATCCCACAAACGTCAGGCCCAGTTCACACACATCCACCGCTTCTCAACCCCGCCCCCTCTGTGGGGGACTAGGGATTGACCAATCCTTATTTCAGCTGGTACGGTCAGGGGACACGATGGTGCTTGAGATTCAGAAACGAACCCCAAAGGAAGCTAGGAAACTGGGATGTACGGGGTAGTCACCTTCATGTCCACAAAGATTACTTGGTATCTTTAGTTTTATTTAACCAGAAGCAGAGTCTACACTGAAATTTAGCCATCAAAACTGGAATTTGATCACTAAATTTATTTCCTGTTGTTCACCTTTGGTTGGAAATTCCACCTCGCACCAGTGCTGTGATCTGATCAGAGTGCTGGGAAACGCCATGCTTGTTTACACAACAGCTGCTGTTCTTGGCCTTTGGGAACTCATCCAGCCTTAAGTCACTGCCATGCACTTTCAAGTAAGCCCCCATTTGAGTAGGTGTCAGTTCACGGCCGAGGGTAAGGTATACCCTTCTCAGCTACTGAGTTGTTTCATCCGGAAAAAGGAAGCTACTTCGTAAGTGTGTTGACAGGAGAAATTCAGAAAAGGTTTACAGGTGCTTGTGGGTTTGCCTGGTGACTCAGATGGTAAACAATCTGCCTGCAATGCAGGAGACCAGGGTTTGGTCCCTGGAGAAAGGAATGGCAACCCAGTCCCGTATTCTTGCCTGGAGACTCCCAAGGATGGAGGAACCTGGCGGGCTACAGTCCACAGGGTCGCAGAGAGTCAGACACAACTGAATGACTACACACACAGGTGGTGGTATCAGATACGGGTGAGAGCTCCGCGGTGGTAGGTGTTAGCAGTCGTGGTGTAAGAGCATTGCTGTCGTTCAGTTTCTCTGGCTAAGGGTGTGTAAACCAGGCAGAAGAGGCCGGGGCTGGCAGTCAATGTGTCTTCAGTTTTGATTTGCTTGTTGCCCTCTCTGGCAATGAAAGGCCATCAGTGAGGCTTTTGAGAGAGTGGATCCAATTTTTTTTTTTTTCCTATGTTCAACTGGTGCCCTCTTTGTTTGGTCATGGACATACTGCCTGATGAACAATGAAAATTCTATAATGTTTCCACACAACTCCTGCCTCTTGGTAGCCACGGCCAGACTTGCCCTGCCGCTGTCATTTACAACAGGGCCCCCAGCCCATCACTTGCAGCCACCCTGCGCTGGGGGCAGCTGCTCAAAGGCGTTTCAAGTGGGAAGAAAGTGGCCGAGCCAGGTGCTACCAGGTGCTGCCCTCCACACTGTCGGGGCTCTGGGAAACAGTAACCACCCCCCAAAGGGTGGAGACTTCTGCTTCCAACCCAGGCCAAGCAGCTAAACCCAGGATCTTCCTGACATTTATGAATTACAACAAAGGCCCAGGTAATTCACAGCACTTGGAGCCCTGCATAGCTAGGAGGAAACCAGGGCAGCACAATGATACAGTTCCAAGCAAAGGTGACCTGTTAGGACAATCCTTCAAACCTTTCTCGTAGGAGTTAAGAATTTCTCAATGCAATCACGTGGTGTCAATGCGTAATAATGCATAGCTGGGACTTATATACAACCCTGTCAAATATAGAATACAGTATCTCCTTAAAGACTCCAAATTCAATAACCTAGCTGGGAAATCTGAGAATTCTTCCTCCACCAGAATGGGAAAGATGTTCAGAAAAGGATCTTCCCACCGGTGGTTTGAGAAATGCTAGTTTCTTGGACTGTCAATAGGTTTTACACAAAAGGTATATCTAAATTCATCTGAATCAAAATAATAAGATAAATAATTTATAAGTTAAATAATTGAATAAAATTAAATAAGATTCTCTACCCCCCAACACTCAGAGCTTCTAATATGTTGATCTTCACTTTTCTTTTTCATGCATTGGAGAAGGAAATGGCAAGCCACTCCAGTGTTCTTGCCTGGAGAATCCCAGGGACGGGGGAGCCTGGTGGGCTGCCGTCTATGGGGTTGCACAGAGTCGGACACGACTGAAGTGACTTAGCAACCCCATGTATAGCATTTTCCAAATATGCTTAGTCAGAGAGAGAGAGACTTAAAGACAGAGGGGAGTAAGGTGACTGCAGGAGCATGTTTTCTTGGGGCACACTTTGGGAAAAGCTCTGGAGACGTAAGCATCCTGAGGACAGGGACGTTGTAGTTTTCTGTGTTGCTCCCAGACCTTCAGCATAGTGCCTGGAATGGAATAGGTATTCGATAAATCATCAGTTAAATGAATTAATGAACACTAAAGCAATTCTTCAGATTTATTGATAAATTCTCATACAGCAAGAAAACAGTTTCTGGTCAGGCCAAAAGAATGGTTGCTGAGATATCTCACTTGCTGCTGCTGCTGCTGCTAAGTCACTTCAGTCGTGTCCGACTCTGTGCGACCCCATAGAAGGCAGCCCACCAGGCTCCCCTGTCCCTGGGATTCTCCAGGCAAGTACACTGAAGTGGGTTGCCATCTCCTTCTCCACTCACTTGCTAAAGGGCACAATCAATTTTATGGTTAAATTTAGAATAATTCAGAAAATAAGAAAGAAACGGATATTTCAGGGAATGAAAACATATCACATATCTAGTAAAAGAACTTATTTGCATACAGGAAATTCACTGAATGATGCTTTTGCAAATGGCCTCTGCAGGACACTGCCTTTCATCTGCTCGTGCGCTGTGACCTGAAGGCCGGCCCGGCCCCAGGACGAGTCACGTCCGTTAGTCTTCAGCAGCAGCGCGCCAGGGAGATGGGGGCGTGCTGTGTGACTCCCTCATCGTCTCTAGTGAATAGGTGTTGGTGGGAGGGCAGGGAACAGGATGAAGGAGGAGCGTTTCTCCATCTGGACGCCTTCTCCAGCCCCGACACACAGCGCACCCCACCCCACACACCTGGCCGCCGCGGCCCTGGCTCCAGCCTTCATGACCCACACAGCGCTGTGCAGACCATCTGGACCTCTGCCTGAGGGCAGCGTGGATAACGAGGGCCCCGCTGAGGAGCTGCAGACGCCATGAGGAACCGCACATCGGCGCCAGGAGGCCTGTTGTCAGGCCTGGGCCCTGTCCCCGAGGAGACTTACAGGGTGCCAGAGAGGGGAGCTGGGGCCGTCCACGCCTGGCAGGGGAGCGATACAGGGAAGTACAGCATTTCAGCTATTAGGGAGGAAGAGATCAGACAGTTTGATAACCACCTATGTTACTCATTTATATATTCTGAGAAGACTAGGCTGGTGAAGAATTTTTGGGAGACCAGCAAATTATTAGCATTCTCTGTTGAAGGCAAAGAAGGTGTTACTATCTAAAGTAAGATGATTAAGTTGCAATTCTTCAGTGTACAAAAATACTTTTAAATCTCTAGCAGAATATCTACAATCAAGCAAAGGCTCTGCTTCCTATGCCAGCAGCTGCTACATTTTAAGTGCTTTCCTAGGAATTCTATGTTGCCAAAAATACAATTATTATATTTTTCAGTTACTTCAGAAAACTTTACGACAAACTGTTGCAAAATGTCAGAATCTGAAATAAGAATCTGCAAAGAAACTTGTTTCAATCACATTCATTTTGGCTGCGAGGTACAAGCCTGGTGATCCCATCTTGATAGATCAGGTTTCATTGGCCTTGTAAGCACCGTGTAATTTACTTCTACAGTTGAATTCTATCACTGGAAATCTGAGCTCTGAGGGACTGGCTGTCGGGCTGTTTTTCTGCATGTAAGGAAGATCTAGGCTGTGTCTTCTGGGTGAAGCTACTGTTCTGTTAGATCAGCTGCACATCGGCAGTAAGGACAGTCATCTCCAAACTGATCTCATGTAATTCAGAGTAACAGGGGGCATTAGGGACTTCTACACTTTAGACTGCCTTTAACTTCTACTTGCTATGACGATTTTCAAATTAGAAGACTAAAGCCCATTTCACAAATGTTAACAGTTTTCTAAAAAACAGCTGTTTTTCAGTCGCTAAGCTACGTTCAACTTTGACTCCATAGAATGCAGCATGCCAGGCTTCCCTGTCCTTCACTATCTCCAACAGTTTCTTCAAATTCACGTCCATTGAGTTGGTGGTGCTATCTAATCATCTTATCCTCTGCTGCCCCCTTCTCCTTTTGCTTCTAGTTTTTCCCAGCATCAGGGTCTTTTCCAATCAGTTACCCCTTCACATCAGGTGGCCAAAGTATTGGAACTTCAGCTTCAGCATCAGTCCTTCCAATGAATATTCAGGGTTGAGCTCCTTTAGGACTGATTGGTTTGATCTCCTTACTGTCCGAGGGACTCTCAAGAGTTCTCCAGCACCACCGTTTGAAAGTATCAATTCTTCAGTGCTCAGTCTTCTTCATGGTCCAACTCTCACATCCAAACATGATTACTGGAAAAACCATAGCTTTGAGTATGTGGACCTTTGACAGCAAAGTGGTGTCTCTGCTTTTTAAGAAAACAGAAGGCTGTGCTTAAACAACCAGACTATGCCAGGGCCTTAGCTGATCTCTGGAAAGGAGAGGAAAACTCTGACTGAAGGAGTGCCTACTGTATGCTATTAACTCTACTTCAAATGATCACATCTATGGTCTTATTTAATAGTCACAAATCCCTGCTATGTTCTTTTCCCCATGTTCCAAGAAGGGATGCTCAGATACTAAGGAATTCATTCAGGCAACTTAGGCCCCGTAACCATGAATTACGTGGTGGAGCCAGCATTTGAAACCATATCTGTCTAAAACCAAAGTCCAGGCTCTTTCCACCAAATAATCAGAAAAGATTACATTAAGTTGGTCAGTGTATTAAGATAATATTTGAAATGTTCTTGAACTACTCTGTCCATCAGGAAGTTATCAGAACAGTTTATCAACTCTCTTATTATCAGTTCAGTTCAGTTCAGTCACTCAGTCGTGCAACTCTTTGGGACCCCATGGACTGCAGCACGCCAGGCCTCCCGATCCATCAACTCCTGGAGTTTACTCAAACTCATGTCCGTCGAGTCAGTGATGCCATCCAACCATCTCATCCTCTGTCGTCCCCTTCTCCTCCCGCCTTCAATCTTCCCAGCATCAGGGTCTTTTCCAATGAGACAGTTCTTTGCATCAAGTGGCCAAAGTATTGGAGTTTCAGCTTCAGCGTCAGTCCTTTCAATGAATATTCAGGACTGATTTCCTTTAGGATGGACTGGTTGGATCTCCTTGCAGTCCAAGGCACTCTCAAGAGTCTTTTCCAACATCACAGTTCAAAAGCATCAATTCTTTGGTATTCAGCTTTCTTTATAGTCTAACTTTCACATCCATACATGACTACTGGAAAAACCATAGCTTTGACTAGATGGACTTTGTTGGCAAACTAATGTCTCTGCTTTTGAATATGCTGTCTAGGTTGGTCATAGCTTTTCTTTCAAGGAGCAAGCGTCTTTTAATTTCATGGTTGCAGTCACCATCTGCAGTGATTTTGGAGCCCCCCAAAATAAAGTCTTTCACTGTTTCCATTGTTTCCCCATTTATTTGCCATGAAGTGATGGGACTGGATGCCATGATCTTAGTTTTCTGAATGTTGAGTTTTAAGCCAACTTTTTCACTCTCCTCTTTCACTTTCATCAAGAGACTCTTTAGTTCTTTTTTGTTTTCTGCCATAAGGGTGGTGTCATCGGCATATCAAAGGTTATTGATATTTCTCCCGGTGCTCTTGATTCCAGCTTGTGCTTCATCCAGCCTGGTATTTCTCATGATGTTCTCTGCATATAAGTTAAATAAGCAGGGTGACAATATACAGCCTTGACATACTCCTTTCCCGATATGGAACCAGTCTGTTGTTCCATGTCCAGTTGTAACTGTTGCTTCTTGACCTGCATACAGATTTCTCAGGAAGCAGGTAAGGTGATGTAGTATTCCCATCTCTTTCAGAATTTTCCACAGTTTGTTGTGACCCACAGAGTCAAAGGCTTTGGTATAGTCAATAAAGCAGAAGCAGATGTTTTTCTGGAACTCTCTTGTTTTTTCCATGATCCAATGGATGTTGGCAATTTGATCTCTGGTTCTTTGCCTTTTCTAAAACCAGCTTGAACATCTGGAAGTTCATGGTTCACACACTGTTGAAACCTGGCTTAGAGAATTTGGAGCATTACTTTGCTAGTGTGTGAGATGAGTGCAATTATGTGGTAGTTTGAACATTCTTTGGCATTTTCTTTCTTTGGGGTTGGAATGAAAAGTGACTTTTTTCCAGTCCTGCAGCCGCCGCTGAGTTTTCCAAATTTGCTGACACATTGAGTGCAGCACTTTCACAGCATCATCTTTCCAGATTTGAAACAGCTCAACTGGAATTCCATCACCTCCACTAGCTTTGTTCGTAGTGATGCTTTCTAAGGCCCACTTGACTTCACATTCCAGGATGTCTGGCTCTAGGTGAGTGATCACACCCTCGTGATATCTGGGTCATGAAGATTTTTTTTTGTATAGTTCTGTATATTATTGCCACCTCTTCTTAATATCTTCTGCTTCTGTTAGGTCTAGACCGTTTCTGTCCTTTATTGAGCCCACCTTTGCATGAGGTGTTTCCTTGCTGTCTCTGTTTTCTTGGAGGGGTCTCTAGTCTCCGCATTCTGCTGTGGATGTTGGTGGCGAGTAGATGCTGATGAATGGTCGTCTTGGAATGTGACACCGTTACTGTCACAGTGAAGCTCCCCTCCCCTTTGTTTCACCCCATCGTTTCAGCTTCTGCTCCAGATGTGGGATCATCCTGCAGGGGGTCAGGCTGAAATCCAACAACATCCATGTTTTGGGGTGTTTTGGGGGAGGGGGGTCATTGTTTATCACGTAAAAATCTTAAACTACTGAATCTTATAGTCTGTATTAAAAAGAATTGAATATATTGTCATTACTAACTCATTTGACCAATTTATTCATTATGAATTTACAACACTTTCTGATTACTAAACACCTCAGGCATTACATAAACAGCTTCCAATTGAGCATGTCTTCAGGTATTCTGATATAGTACCAAATATCACTTGTAATGATTTTCTTCCTTAGATGGGAAAAAGTGTTGTAGTATTACTGAAAAGCAATCTGGAGACTCACGTTACTGCATCTAGAAAGAATTGTCTCATACCACGGTTAAAAAAATAATACATAAATGCGCAAAATGCAAAGCATTTCTGTGAGTCATTTCACACATGCTGCTAAGTACTGCAGAGTATTGCCAAGAGTAGCCTTTAATCTCTATGGGGGCCGTAACCGCTGTAAATTCTTATTTGCTGTCAAGTGTCTTTTGCAAGGGTATTAGAAAAGATAGGAGGTAGGAAATCCTTCCAAGATACCTTACTTTATTTTTTGACCTGATTTGATTATCATTACCACTTTATGTCTGTTGATAGCTCAGAATGTGCACATTTTACCCGCCCCAGGCAGAATCACAAAGCGGGCTTCATGAGGCCTTGGTGTTTGCCCACTCTGCTTTCCAGGGTCTCTCTCACACTCCCTCCCAGCAAGTTTCATGCCCCCCGAGCCAACCCCTGCTCTCTGTCCAAAACACTTTTTAACAACTTTAAGGTTATATTCTCAGCAAAACGCAGACCAGCATGATCTACTGATCCACATTCATGGATCACTGTGTGACATCTCACAGCTAAAGATCTTCCACGAGAAACTGGGCCTGAACGAGTAAAGCTAAGGCGTGGAGAAAGCAGACTTCCTGAAGGGGTCCCCCTCCTGTCGTGGGTGTGCCCTCCGGGGTCCTTCACGGCTCCGTGTGCGTGGCTTTTGTTTCTGAGCCCACAGGCGTGCTTGGTAGGGTGGCTTGACTGCCCTGCCCTCACTTCTGTCGCTCGGGCAGAAAACCAAACTAGGCCACAGTTTCCCAACCTCGGTGCCACTGTCCCGGTGCTGGAAACACACTCCTAGTTTTAAAACCGTTCGGAATTTGTGTATGTGTGCGTAATCTGTCTCTCAGTAGGCTCTGACTCTTTGTGACCCCATGGACTGTGGCCCTCCAGGCTCCTCTGTCCATGGGATTTCCCAGGCAGGAATACTGGAGTGGGTTGCCATTTCCTCCTCCAGGGAACCTTCTCAACCCAGGGATTGAAACTGCGTCTCCTGCATTAGCAGGAAGATCCTTTACCACTGAGCCACCTCAGAATTTGTGAGGAGTAGTAAGCCATGCTGTTAACTATGTTAGGGAAGGGTGGATAAAATGGGAGGTAGATTTGGTGCTGTGCTGAGCCTGGAGAACTGAATATCAAATTTTCAGGAATTTTGTGAGTCAACCGACATTACCTTGGCAACTTAATATCAGTCACAGGTGGGAATGACTCAGACAAATGTACACAAATTAGCTGCCCCGCTTTCACCGCTAGCTGCTTTGGGGAGAGCCGGGACTGGGATGTGGTTGCGTTTCCCGCAACACAAGAAGCTCTGTGTCCAGCCCTCCTGTATCTACGTTGTTCACTTGTGTATCCCTTGGTCTGGTGCGTTACATATGCACTTGGTGTGTGTTGAATAAATGAATAAGCTGGAGACAGAAGAGATGTTTTACACAGTATGTAAAATTTGTTTTGGTCTTTACTGAAACGTCAAAAAAAAAAACCCCAAAAAGGTGCAGGTCTATTTCCTCCTGGCCCCTCTTTGCCTGCCTGTTCGTAGTAGCTGCCTCCCAGCTACTCATTCTGTGACTTTAATTCCTGTAGCTGGAGGTCACTATTTGCTCAACTCCTGTCTCACACCCATAACCTCATCCATTTAGTTCTGTCAGATAGGTTCATGAATATCCTACAGAATATATTCTTAAAAAGTTAGGGGGAAACAAATAAAGAACTTCAAGTGTCTATTTGGGCTGCTATAATACATTACCATAGACTGAGTGCTTAGAAATGACAGAAACAGATGTCTCCTGGTTCTCCAGACTAAGTACCCAGTCAAGGCGCCAGCAGACACGGTGTCTCAGGGGAGCCTGCTTCCTGGTGCACAGCCTGCCACCTTCTCTCTGCCCTCGCATTGGCAAAAGCAGCGAGGGAACTCTCTTGGGAGTCTCTTTTATGAGGGCACTAACTTTATCCATGAAGGTCCCACCCTCATGATGTCAGCACCTCCCAAAGGCTCCATCTCCTAGAACCATCACATTCAGGGTTAGATTTCAACATATGAATTTGGGCAGAAGAAACATTTACTTCACAACATTAACTTTTTAGAAAACTTGGCTTCCAGGACCATTTAGCCACACGATTCCTGTGTGGTTTCAGGAGAACATGCAACTCCCAGGTTATCTGGAGTCTTCATGTATAAGCAAAAGTGTTATTAGTGCTATGCCTACCCCAGGGAGTTCATGAAGAATCACAGAAGGTGACATAAGCACTCTTCCAACCACAGCAGTAGGAGACTAGAACTCGATCATAGGAAGAAACTAGGGAAGCGCAAACCTGTGGAGACTAAACAACATCTCAGTAAAAAATTCAAAGGGTCAATGAAGAAATCAGAAAATGCCTTGAGACAAATGAAAATAAAAACACAACTTTTCAAAATCATAACAAAAGCATTCCCAGAGGAAAGTTTACAATGATACAGGCCTTCCTCAAGAAACAAGAAAAATCTCAAATAAACACCTAACCTACTACCTAAAGGAACTAGAAAAAAAGAAAAAACAAAGCCCAAAGTCAGCATAAGGAAGGAAATAATAAAGATCAGAGAGAAACAAATAAAATAGAGACCACAAAATAATAAAGATCAATGAAAGCAAAAGCTGGCTTTTGGGAAAGATAAACAAACTGATAAGCTTTCAGCCAGGCTCATCAAGAAAGAAAGAAAAGACCCAAATAAACAGAATAAGAAATGAGAGAGGAGAAATAACAACTGATATCACAGAGACATAAAAATCATGAGAATATTATAAACAGTTATATGCAAACAAATTGGACAACTGAGAAAAAAACAGAAAAATTTCTAGAACCATACAATCTTCTAAGACTGAATCAGGAAGAAATAGACAATCTGAACTGACCACTCACTAGTAGTGAAAAGGAATCTATTAAAACAACAACAAAACACCCAGCTAACAAGAGTCCAGGACCAGGCATTGTCACAGAGGAATTCTACCAAACATATAAAGAAAAGTTAATACCTATCATTCTCAAATTATTCCAAAATATTGAAGAGTAGGGAGCACTTCTAAATTCATTCTGCCAGGTAAGCATTACTCTGATACCAAAGCCAGATAAAGATACTACAAGAAAAGAAAACTATGGGCCAAGATACTGGTGAAGATAGATGTAAAAATTCTCAAGAAAATGCTAGCAAACCAAATTGAATAGCACATTAAAAGATTCATATCCCACGATCAAGTGGAACTTATCCCTGGGATACAAAAGATGATTCAACACACACAAATCAATAAATGTAATATGCTATATCAACAGAATGAAAGATTAAAACTATGGTATTTTCAGCTCTATCCTGGGATATTTATATCCTGAATATAACTGGGAATGTTGTCCACTCTATATCAAATTCAAAATGCTAGTTTGTGTTAGGAGGTATATTTGACCAGCTGCTTCAAATTCTGTATAAAAAAAGGTCCTAGAAAGTTTAATAAAGAACCAAACGGAATGAAAAAAAATTTTGCTTATTTTTAGTAACCAGTTACGAATTTAAAATCTGAGCTGCCAAAAAACGGCTCCAGAAATTAGGCTTTAGTGTGTCAGCAGTTCTCCCAGAAAGGATGCCAGAAATGAACATCAGAGAGTAAAGTCGTATCTTGCATGTTTAAGTGTTTCCGTGTTTACCAAGTCACTATTTTTCATACTGATAGAATTCCTGATCCTCTCTCTTATCAGCGTTTCAGAATCAGTTTGAATCATGATAAGGAAAACTGAACACTGTGTTAAATTCCTGGCTGTGTTTGTCTTTCTTTCATGCCCTTTTGCATTTGACGTTTGGTATTCTCTAGGATTTTTGTCACACAGAGGATCTTACTCTTGGAAGCACGACACCAGGTGAGTCTTTTCCCTTCAGATGGGCCCGTGCTGGTAGAATTCCTGTGCTCCTTACACATACTCTCCACACATAATAACAGGACCAAGGAAGGGGCTCTATTATAGCTCTGGGGACCAGATCGTACAACCAGGAGCAGCTGTCTGCACTCATTCTTCTGATGCAGCCCTTTCCCTCTATAGCAGGACTTGAGTTCATATCAGAGGTGGATTTCAAGGGGAAAGATCTGGCTGCATGGTCTTCTCAGAGTTCACTGATGGGCACCATTAATTTGAGGTTCTATATACTCAAAAAGGGCATCACTGACTCAATGGACGTGAGTTTGAGTGAACTCTGGGAGTTGGTGATGGACAGGGAGGCCTGGCGTGCTGCAATTCATGGGGTCACAAAGAGTCGGACACGACTGAGCGACTGAACTGAACTGATCCTCAAAAAAAATTTTTTTAAAGTATATATTGTGACTCTTGTCAAACTGTACCTTCTGAGTAAATGTAGCCCAAAATATATTTTAAAGGAAATTTTAATAACCATCTTCATTTCTACTAGGTCTGAATTTCTTCTAGCCCTATAGGTATTCAATGTGCTACACGAAGGTCAAAGATTGTACATCTCTGAATTTTATGGCATCTCAATTTTAAGAACTAAATTTCCACACAACAATGCTAAACTAAAAATCTGCATGTGCTCCCCTCTATAAATTAAACTCAATTTTTACAATAGGAAAAAAAAAAATCTCAGAGCAATTAATTCAGGATCTGGTGGCAGTAGGGCCTGGATCTGGGTATTTTTCTTTTCAAAACTTTTGAGGCAATTTTAATGTACAATGAGAACTTCCAGATGTTCACACTGGATTTAGAAAAATCAAAGGAACCAGAGATTAAATTGCCAACATCTGTTTGATCATCCACAAAGCAAGAGAGTTCCAGAAAAACACCTGCTTCTGCTTTATTGACTACGCCAAAGCTTTTGACTGTGTAGATCGCAACAAACTGTGGAAAATTCTTTAAGAGATTGGAATACCAGACCACCTTACCTGCTTCCTGAGAAATCTGCATACAGGTCAGGAAGGAATAGTTACAACTGGGCATGGTACAGCAGACTGGTTCCAAACTGGGAAAGGAGGACATCAAGGCTATTGTCATCCTGCTTATTTAACTTATACACAGAGTACATCATGAGGAATGCTGGTCTGGAAGAAGCACAAACTGCAATCAATATTGCCGGGAGAAATATCAATAACCTCAGACATGCAGATGACACCACCCTTATGGCAGAAAGTGAAGAAGAACTAAAGAGTCTCTAGATGAAAGTGAAAGAGGAGAGTGAAAAAGTTGGCTTAAAGCTCAACATTCAGAAAACTAAGATCATGGCATCTGGTCCCATCACTTCATGGCAAATAGATGGGGAAGCAATGGAAACAGTGACAGACTTCATTTTCTTAGGCTCCAAAATCACTGCAGATGGTGACTGCAACCATGAAATTAAAAGACACTTGCTCCTTGGAAGAAAAGCTATGACCAACCTACACAGCATATTCAAAAGCAGAGACATTACTTTGTCAACAAAGCTCTGTCTCGTCAAGGCTATGGTCTTTGCAGTGGTCATGTACAGATATGAGAGTTGGACTATAAAGAAAGCTGAGTGCCAAAGAATTGATGTTTTGAACTGTGGTGTTGGAGAAGACTCTTGAGAGTCCCTTGGACTGCAAGGAGATCCAACCAGTCCATCCTAAAGTAGATCAGTCCTGAATATTCATTGGAAGAACTGATGATGAAGCTGAAACTCCAATGCTTTGGCCCCTGATGAAAAGAGCTGACCTATTTGAAAAGACCTTGATGCTGGGAAAGATTGAAGGCAGGAGAAGGGGATGACAGAGGATGAGACGGTTGGGTGGCATCACCAACTTGATGGACATGAGTTTGAGTAAACTCCGGGAGTTGGTGATGGACAGGGAGGCCTGGTGTGCTGCAGTCCATGGCATTGCAAAGAGCCAGACACAACTGAAAGACTGGACTGAACTGATAGGACAATCAAAGGTAGTTGAGGTGTGGGGTTTGGGCACTCCTACAATATCTGGGCACATCTCTGTCTGTAGTACTCCTACACTCAACCTCTAATCATATGCTACAGAAGCTTCGATAATTCTATGCCGTTTTAAGCTCTCCATTCCTGCCCACCTAGACCTACTAAAACTTTGGTGACATATGTATTTTTGAAAGGTATTTATGAAGTTGCCATGACCTCAGAATCTCTTCTCTCACTCATCCCCTCCAATGAAATTTTGCCTTATTGTGAGATTAAAAAAAATGCACACAAAGCTGAGCTTAGTTTTGTCCTTAATTTTTTTAATATTTATTTTTAATTGGAGGATAATTGCTTTACTAGTCCTGTCCTTTAAGCAGAGAGTAAGATCATTATTTTCACTGCAGTGTAATTAGTTTAAATCTCCTCTTTTTCTTGCTTCGCTGTCAGCCACAGAAGTACTTCTTCATGACACACTTAGAACTAAGAAGGAAGTGTGCATCTCACACAGGAAGAAGTGAGTGTGTTCACAGACCACAAAAAGCATAACTGGCAGTTTCCTGGGCCAAGCCAGAAGTGTGGCTTGCAGTGGGAATGAAAGAATAGCTTGCATCTCTTCCCTCTGAACCCTAGTGGCAGAATGATTTTCTGAAAGATGACACTGATCATCTCATGTCCTTACTCACAATTTTCCAGTGGTCTTCTGGATACAGGAGACAGGCAGCTTCCGCAGCCCACCACTAAAGAGCCTTACCCTCAGGCCCACAGCTGCTAGTTCCAGCCTCCTGTTCCACTACTTATCAGCACTGCTACGTGGAGGTCCCCCAGGGAATCCTTCCTTTCCTGCATCACACCCTTCACTGTGCTTTATCCCTGGAGCATCCTCTGTCCCATACAACCAAAATTTGAAATTACCTTTTCCTTTCCAGAAAGTATAAGGCTGTGTTCCTACTAGAATAACTATGGGCTTTGGACTCAGACAGATTCACTTTAAAATTCCATGACCTTCAGCAATTTTTTCACTTTTTTAGCCAAAAAAAAGCAATGATAGTAATTCTCTTTGGGGAGGATGGCCATAAGAATTGTGAATGCATTTAGATGATCAATACATATTTCCTTTCCTTTATCACTGAAATAGCATTGCTTTCTATTGTGGGTTTTTGAGAGCAGGTCTTATTGTTTCTGTAAGACGATAGGGTCCTTGAAAGCAAGGAAGGGTCTTTTCTTAAGCACATTTAAACATTCTCTAACACGAAGAAGAGTGTCTTGCACTTAGAAAAGTAAAAATGAAAGTGTCAGTCACTCAGTTGTATCCAACTCTTTGCGACCCATGGACAGTAGCCTACCAGGATCCTCTAGCCACAGAATTTCCCAGGCAGGAATACTGCAGTGGCCTGCCATTTCCTTCTCCCTTGCTAAATTGCTGACCCAGGGATCAAACCCATGTCTCCTGCTTGGCAGGAAGATTCTGTACCACAGAGCCCAGTGCACGTAGACAGTCATCCATAAACATATTTGATGGCCGAATAAATAAATAAAATTTCTGGTCCTCTGTTGGATAAAAGATAATGGCTTCAAGGAAAATGGGGCCTACAGGATGGTGGAGTAGAAGGACAGACGCTCATCATGAATGCAGAGTTCCAAAGAGTAGCAAGGAGAGACAAGAAGGACTTCCTCAGTGACCAGTGCAAAGAAATAGAGGAAAACAATAGAATGGGAAAGACTAGAGATATCTTCAAGAAAATTAGAGATACCAAGGGAATATTTCATGCAAAGACGGGCTCGATAAAGGACAGAAATGGTATGGACCTAACAGAAGCAAAAGATATTAAGAAGAGGTGGCAAGAATACACAGAAGAACTGTACAAGAAACATCTTTATGACCCAGATAATTACGATGGTGTGATCACTCACCTAGAGCCAGACATCCTGGAATGTGAAGTCAAGTGCTAAGGAAGCATCACTCGAAACAAAGCTAGTGGAGGTGATGGAATTCCAGTTGAGCTATTTCAAATCCTGAAAGATGATGCTGTGAAAGTGCTGCACTCAATATTCCAGCAAATTTGGAAAACTCAGCAGTGGCCACAGGACTGGAAAAGGTCAGTTTTCATTCCAATCCCAAAGAAACGGAATGCCCAAGAATGCTCAAACAACCACACAATTGCACTCATCTCACACGCTAGTAAAGTAATGCTCAAAATTCCCCAAGCCAGGCTTCAATGGTATGTGAATTGTGAACTTCCAGATGTTCGAACTGGATTTAGAAAAGGCAGAGGAACCAGAGATCAAGTTGCCAACATCTGCTGGATCATCAAAAAAGCAAAAGAGTTCCAGAAAAACATCTGCTTCTGCTTTATTGACTATGCCAAAGCCTTTGACAGTGTGGATCACAAGAAACTGTAGAAAATTCTGAAAGAGATGGGAATACCAGATCACCTTACCTGCCTCCTGAGAAATCTGTATGCAGGTCAAGAAGCAACAGTGAGAACTGGACATGGAACAACAGGTTGGTTCCATATCGGGAGAGGAGTACATCAAGACTGCATATTGTCACCGTGGTTATTTAGCTTATATGCAGAGTACATCATGAGTAATGCTGGGTTGGATAAAGCACAAGCTGGAATCAAGATGGCTAGGAGCAATATCAATAACCTCAGATATGCAGATGATACAAGCCTTATGGCAGAAAGTGAAGAGGAACTAGAGTCTCTTGATAAAAATGAAAGAGGAGAGTGAAAAAGTTGGCTATAACTCAACATTCAGAAAACTAACATCATGGCATCTGGTCCCATCACTTCATGAAAATAGATGGGGAAACAATGGAAACAGTGACAGACTTCATTTTCTTAGGCTCCCAAATCACTGCAGATGGTGACTGCAGCCATGAAATTAAGACACTTACTCCTTGGAAGAAAAGCTATGACCAACCTAGACAGCATATTAAAAAACAGAGACAACACTTTGCCAGCAAAGGTCCATCTAGTCAAAGCTATGGTCTTTGCAGTGGTCATGTACAGATATGAGAGTTGGACTATAAAGAAAGCTGAGCGCTGAAGAATTGATGCTTTTAAACTGTGGTGCTGGAGAAGACTCTTGAGAGTCCCTTGGACTGCAAGGAGATCCAACCAGTCCATCCTAAAGGAAATCAGTCCTGAATATTCACTGGAAAGACTGATGCTGAACCTGAAACTTCAGTACTTTGGCCACCTGATGCGAAGAACTGACTCATTTTATTCATTTCCCTGATGCTGGGAAAGATTGAAGGCAGGAGAAGAAGGAGATGACAGAGGATGAGATGGTTGGATGGGATCACCGATGCAATGGACATGAGTTTGATCAAGCTCTGGGAGATGGTGATGGACAGGGAGGCCTGGCGTGGTGCAGTTCAAGGGGTCTCAAAGAGTCGGGACATGATTGAGTGACTGAACTGAACTGAACTGAATAGAGTTATTTCACAAAATGTTGCCATGATCAGCATTAATGATAATTATGGAAAATGCATTCAATAACTTATCCAGTTGTAGCCTAGCCTGTCTAGAGTTCCTGGGCATGGACATGAGAATTTCCACTTCACAGAAAAATTGTTGGCCTTATGTTCTGCACAAAAAGGGACCAAGAATCACAGAAAAATTAATTCATTGACATTTGATGTCCTTACATTTGCAATGTGAAGAATGAAATAGGCGCTTACAGTTTCCTGTTTAAAATTCTCTTTAATAAACTCCCACTCCTGTGGAGTGTGGATGGCTGCTTAGTGTGTCAGTGAAAAGGATGCTTCAAATCCCACGAGAACAGGAAGGTGCGCACGAAAGGGACGTGCTATGGACAGCCCAGGTGGGACACAGTGTCTCCCCACAACAGGGACAGAAAATCACACTGAACTTGAAACTGAGGTTCAGCGTATAGAAAGGCTGGTGCTTCCTCAGGAGCAGAGCTGTTGGACAGAGAAGATGCTGGAGGAGTTTCTGTTGCCTCGGAGGAGACGTCTCCGTCCTCGCTCGAGAGAGAAAGAAGAGAGAAGTGGCTGTGATGCTTTCGAGTGTTTACTGCTAAAACTGCTAAAAAAGCACTCATAGTCTTATTAATGATGTAAGAGCAGGCTTGGTTTTATATTGCAAGGGAGGAATGAACACTTGTTGATGTTTAAGATCCATTAGGACTTGCAGGTAAATTGAGACTTTTGACAGACGACCTTGAAACAGAGCGCTGCAGCGTGCTATTTCTCTACCACCAGAAAGAAAAGACAGTTTTGACAGCTGAGAAATGGGGACTAGATCTTGAAGTCATTTTTTTTCCTCTTAAAGGAATTTGAAATATAAAACTTGGGACAGAGGTCACATCTTGGTTAGGATACTCAGGAGTTTAAGGTAATATTAAGAAGGCACACTGACTTCTAATCATTAAGTTTCTGAGGGAAAACAAGTGATACGATTCAGTGAGAATTAAATTTAGAGCATAGTTTAACAATGCTTCATAACTTCACAAGGACAGATACTTATTCAGTTGGACCTTTATTGCTGTATATAATATTGATGGAAAAATACAGGTTAACATAAAAACTCTTTGATGTAAATGCATGATAACAGTTGCATGTTTATTTCTCCAGCTCATTCTCTTTGGGGCAATAAATATGATGCAAATTAAACAATGGTGCATTTTATTAGCACATTCAAGACTTTTTATAATCTGGATTATTTTTTCAGCTCTTATAAAACCGTTTTAAAAGAATGAAAATCACTTTTCACTTTAATGATTGACTTAATAGCTAGTGGATAATCAATGACTCAAGATTGTTTTTCTGAAAATCTAGAAATAAAGCAGGAAGTAAAACTGAAGGGAAACAAAATAATGAAATTCTAGGATCTATCACTGTCACAAGATACAAAACATTTAACAAGAATCAGGTTACCAGCGGTGACGTTACTGTTATTCTCATTTACCAAATATGACTGTTAACACTAGAGGCTTTTTTCAGTTTCTTTCTGACCTAAGTCTATAAATAAAGAAAAATATCTTACAATTACTTATTATCTTGTTGAAGGGCAGCTCTTGCTGACACCGTTTCTAAGATGGACTCCCTTTTTGCAGCCTAAGCTATATTTCTAAGTTTTACCTTATGATGTGTAAATATAACAGACTTAGTGAAAAGACAGAATACAAAACGGGAGCTCATGTTTTAAGGTGTGCTCTTCTTTATATTTTCCTTCAGTCACATAGCTGATACGAGGCCATAATGTTTCCCTAACCAATGAAAACAGAGATGGAAGTATTTTCAAAAAAGTGTTCTCCCTGGAACTGATCAAAATGTATTAGTCTTTATTTCAGCCTAATTATCCTCAATAAACACCTTTGTGTTTGGTCTAGAAGTTTTTTTCTTTATCTCCCAGGTATTCTCTCTTAATTGCTTCCACATTGTAAAGAATGTGAATGTCGTCATGACAACTAAGAGGAAATTTTGCCACCAGAAGTTACTCAGAACACAATGAGATACTAACTGTCAGGCCTTCCAGTGTTGGCTGAAATGATAAAAATGTTCTCTGTGACTCCCACCTCAATCAAGACCAAAGTACTTTGGACTAATCTGTCTGCTTACATCAGGAAAAAGAAGTGTTTGCTTTTATTTTTTGTGTGGGCTTAGCTGAATACATTTTATAGTAGTGGTACATTGAAAAAGAATGCTTACAACCTAATTACTTTTCATGGACAGGGAAAGCAGTGAATACTCAGTGGGAGGAGCATATAGCCCATCTTAAAGCACATGTAGTTTCAGAAAGGTGCACCAAATTAAACACGAATGGGCAGGGCTAAGAACTATAGGGCCTGGTGTACTTTTGGGTGACAGAACTGTGAAGCAAAGCATTCAGGAGGTAATTATGAAGTTA
The DNA here is from genome assembly GCF_019923935.1 of Bubalus bubalis. Lineage (NCBI taxonomy): Eukaryota > Metazoa > Chordata > Mammalia > Artiodactyla > Bovidae > Bubalus > Bubalus bubalis. The sequence continues at coordinate 1,877,037 of NC_059165.1, read as the reverse complement.
GCAGTTGCTTTTGAGGGACAGGACAGATGATGTTGGGACAACTCATGTGGAGAGGGTTTTGTGGTGACCGGTGAGGAGGTCACAAGGATGTTAGCTTCACAGTAATTCATTAAGCTGTACATTTATTTAGTTTTCTGTATGTGTTTCATTTTACAATAAGTAGTTAAAAATTTTTTAAGAATATATAGCTTTAGGTTATGAGCATAATTCTGTAAACTATAATCTTGGGGCATAGTTCCTTGGACTTTAAGCAATGCCTTTCCCTTTATTTGTCTCAATATTGTACAGAAAGACTTAGGGACCAAAGAGACAGATCAAGAAGAAATGCCAGCAAGCAGGGAAAAACTAAATACTTGAAAATAAAATTTTACTTTAAAATTGCCTTTAAATACTTATTATTCAGGGTAGTAATGGTATTTTCCCAAAAGGCTACATGCTGAAGCATTTATAAACACAATATCTGAGAGCTGCCTCAGAAATAATCCAGTGGGGGGTGAGATATGTGGAAGGTGGGGTTACAGGTGAAACCAGCGTGCCCATATGCTGATGACTGTTGAAGCTGTGTGACTGGTGTACAGGAGGTCATTATACAATACTGTCTACTTTTGTGTATGTTTGAACACTTTCATAATACAAAAGTCTTACAAGTAAAACGTATTCTAAAGTAAAAAAGAGTATACATATTTTATGAAATGCCTTAGGATACTGTAGTCTTTATGAGGTTTGTAGCATTCCAATCAATGTATGTACCTAAATATGACTATTTGTAAAAATTCTAACAGAACTATCTTAGAGATGAGCCCTTCATTTGGGACTAGCTCAATTACAAATTAATAGCTTAAAATAATTACAATCATAAAGTCTTGTAACTGAAATAAGACAAGTCTAGCGTGTAAGCAAGTGGGGAGTTTGCTGCTCTGGCCTCAGAGAGTTTCTCCTTATCTCTAACTCACAGTGAGGAGAGGAAGGGAGACTTGACCAAAGTGGACCCTGAACAGCCACAATGGAGCAGAAAACTGAATTTATTCCTTACACAACGCAGGGGAAAGTGCCAGAGGACAGAGATGGCTTCTAAGGAAGCAATGGAATTCTTTTTTTTTTCCCTCAAGGTACCATACCTGTTCTCTGGAAAGTAAAGTAGTTTGTTTTGTCTTACACATTGTCATTTATTTAAAGTAAAATGTTAAAGCTATACATAAATTTGTTATAACTTACAATCTCATATTCCTCCCATTAGAATTTTATTCATTCTTAAGCTAACAACTTATCAGTGTAAGAAAAAAATATCTTCTCCTGGATCAAAATAGTGCTCATAATCAGCTTCTTTAGCTGCTTTCCTACTTACTGCCATCTTCTTTAAGATCACTGTCCTCTAAAAGACAGAAAAACAGTTTACTCAGACCAATTCTTAAATAGAAAATCCCTTTTCAGATGAAAAAGCCCTTTAAGTATCTTTCTCAAAAGTATAAGAAACATATACAAGTCCCAGCAAACAAACAAAAAAACCTACTCTTTTTATTTGGAAAGAATTTCAACGTATACAAAGATACAAGAATATTACAGAAAAAACCCAACATTAACTTTACTCAGATTCACCTACTGTTAGCATTTTACTCCATGCTTTGCTTTTGCTTCCTTTCCATCTATCTATCCCTCTATCCATCCATCCATCTTGTGAATATACACATATATGTATGTATGAGTATATATGTATATAGTATTTTCATCACCAACTTGAGGGTAGCAGGTAACCATCACCTTCTTTATCCCTAAATACTTCACCATATTAATATGTTTCACAATATTAGTGACATTCTTTTACATAAATAACCACAATAGTTTCCAACTTCAGTAAATATACAATGAAACATTTGAAAAAATTTACCATCCATATGTCAATTTTACCTATTAACAAAATAACATCTTCATAGCATTTTTTCCCTCCAGCATGTGATCCAGTACAGAACCAAATATTGCATTTATGTATCAGCCTTTCAATGGAACATTGAAACAGGCTTCGTCTTTCATGTTATTGATTTTTTTTGAAGTATATAAGAATATACAGCAATATCTCTCATTTAGGGTTGTCTGATATTTCCTCTGATTTGATTCAGGTTATACATTATTGACCAGAATATCACATAAGCAATGTTGTGTCCTTTTAAATGGATTGTATCTAGAAGGGTATGATGTCTATTTGCCCTTCACTGGTGATGTTAATTTTGATTATGTGGAAAAGGTGTTGTACTATTTTTTTAATATAAATTTATTTTAATTGGAGGCTAATTAGTTTGCAATATTGTATTGGTTTTGCCATACACTGACATGAATCCACCACGGGTGTACACGTGTTTCCCATCCTGAGCCCCCCTCCCACCTCCCTCCCCACACCATCCCTCTGGGTCATCCCAGTGCACCAGCCCAGAGCACCCTGTCTCATGCATCGAACCTGGACTGGCGATTCGTTTCACTTATGATATTATACATGTTTCAATGCCATTCTCCCCAATCATCCCATCCTCGCCCACAAAGTCCAAAAGACTGTTCTATACATCTGTGTCTCTTTTGCTGTCTTGCATACAGGGTTATTGTTACCATCTTTCTAAATTCCATATATATGTGTTACTGCTGCTGCTGCTGCTAAGTCACTTCAGCCATGTCGGACTCTGTGTGACCCCACAGACGGCAGCCCACCAGGCTCCCCCATCCCTGGGATTCTCCAGGCAAGAACACTGGAGTGGGTTGCCATTTCCTTCTCCAATGCATGAAAGTGAAAAGTGAAAGTGAAGTCACTCAGTCGTGTCCGACCCTCAGTGACCCCATGGACTGCAACCTACCAGGCTCCTCCATCCATAGGATTTTCCAGGCAAGAGTACTGGAGTGGGGTGCCACTGCCTTCTCCGATATGCGTTACTAGAGAGTCATTATTTGTTACCTTGTAACTATTAAGCAACCTACGAGGATTTCTTGAAGACCATGCAAATATCCTGCTCCCCTTCAAAATTACCCCTATATTCAGCATCTACTGGTGACTCTATCCTGGGACAATCTTTGGGAATTAATATTTATCCAGCCTCAGTTTCCCTCTGTGTTTGCCACTCTATACTCAGCGCCCTACTATAAGCAAGAGCCGTCCTTCTCCCCTCGATTTATCCACCTATTATCAGTATGAACACATGTATTTCTATCTTATAATTGGTTTATAATTCATCACTGTACTCAGTTATTTTGGCATGAAAATTGTACCATGTTTGGCTGGTGTTACCACCTTCAAACTGATCTCTATTATTTTTTAAATCACTTCCTTTACTTCTGGCATGACAAAATGTTATCGGTTCATCTTGCACCTCTTCTGCTTCTGTCCTGTAAACAGCCCTTTCTCTAAGAAGCCCTGATCCTCACACTAAGGGATGTTAGTGATGAGAACTTTTCCCGGCTTCAGTGTAGTTATGGTATACGTTTGAAACACAATTATTTGTTTACGGCAGGTGGTTTTCCATTATAGTCTTTTCCCCCTTTTCATCTTGGTGAGATAATTTTATTTTCAATTTGTAGCACACTAAATGGCAACCCACTCCAATGTTCTTGCCTGGAGAATCCCAGGGACAGCGGAGCCTGGTGGGCTGCCGTCTATGGGGTCGCACAGAGTCGGACACGACTGACGTGACTTAGCAGCAGCAGCAGCAGCAGTGTGCTTCCAAAAGCCAAACCTGTGCTGAAAGGTATGAGAGCCATGGAGCGCCTTTCGTCTCTCCCCTACCCTACTCACTGTCCGCATTGTAGGTAACCAGGTTTACCGTTCTCTGGTTCATCCTTTGGCTTTAGTTTGGGAGAGTTGCCATAACAAGACACAACGGACTGTATGGCTTAAATCACAGAAGTTTCTTTTCTCACAGATCTGGAGGGTGGCAGTCCAAGACCAAAGAGCCAGTGATGCTGCCCTCCTCTGAGGCCTCCAGGCCCGGCTGCCCATCTGCTGCTGCTCTGTATGGACAGCCGGGGCTCCTGGCGTCTCTGCGTGTCCTGACACCCTCCTCCTAAGGACACCAGTCAGCCTCTTATTTGCTGTTGTTGTTTGGTCGCCAAGTCTTACTCGACTCTTTGCGACCCAGTGCACCGTAGCCTGCCAGGCTCCTCCATCCATGGGGTTCTCCAGGCAAGAACATTGGAGCAGGTTGCCATTTCCTCCTCCAGGGATCTTCCTGACCCAGGATCGCACCCGCGTCTCCTGCACTGGTAGGCAGATTCTTTTCCACTGAGCCACCAGGGACGCCCAGCTGGTACTTTACATCAACCCGAAGAAATTCTTACAACAAATGACAAGAATGCCAGCAAAACACAAAGGGAGCCTCGCAACTCCAAACATGGGGCTGGAACCCCGGCTCCTGTTGGGCAGCACTTACTGCACCCTAGTTTTTAGCCCTTCATCAACCTGTCGACCCGAGAGCCTTCCGACAGGGCCCTCGGGGAAAACAGCTTTCACCAACCCTTGCAAGTTCTTCTCTGCTCAGATGCTTAACCCACTGTATTTCTCATGTCTCAGAGGGGACGCACTCCCTCAGTACCCCTGCTGTTATCTGGCACTCCGTGTGGTCAGCAGTCGCTGGGAACCAAATGTGAATCACCTTCAGTAACTGACTGGAATGAGCCTTTGCCAAAAGCTTGCTGCTGCTCTGTCTCAGTGCAGCACCAGCCCAGAACTCCCCCAAAAGGAGCAAAGTGTGGGTGACGGGTTTTGATTTTTTGGTCTCGCCACATTGTGATGGATATTATAAACAGTGCATTTCTACTAATCTGAAAACCAATGGTATTTGTTCTTAATCAGATGGTTCAGCTCTGATGGTTACTGTTCTTAATCAGATGGTTCAGCTCTGATGGTTACTCTGCAAGCCATGTGATATTGTGCTTTTGATAGTGAAGTACTCGATCTGGAGTGCTGTGCAGGTCCTTTGATTTTAGGTCGAGCTGTATACCAAGAACATTTCCCCCACTAAAGCACCGCCATTTATCTGAATGGATTTATAAATCCACCTGGGGTTAGGGTCCACCCTGGTGGTCTCATTTTAACTCAGTTACCTCCTTAAAGGTCTTATCTCCAAATACAGTTACATTCTTAGATACTGGGGGTTAGTACTGCAGCATATGAATTTTAAGGGGACACAATTCAATCAATAATACATACCTATGCATGAGTCTGAGTGAACTCCGGGAGTTAGTTGGTGATAGACAGGGAGGCCTGGCATGCTGTGATTCATGGGGTTGCAAAGAGTCGGACATGACTGAGCAACTGAACTGAACTGATGCTTATTTTTGTGGAGAAAAGTAGATATATAAATGCTTTCTTATTTCCCTTGTTTTCTACACAAATGGTAGCATAGCATTTATATTTCTTTGCACTTTTCTGGCTTATTTTTTTTCAGAGGCATTTTGCTAAATATAGTTTTGAATTTTAGTATCCCTGGAGAAGGGAATGGCTACCCACTCCAGTATTCTTGCCTGGAGAACTCCATGGACAGAGAAGCCTGGTGGGCTACAGTCCATGGGGTCACAAAGAGTTGGACACGACTGAGTGACTAACACACACACATACACACACACACTCACACATCCATTATGTACCATCTGCTCCGTATGTCCAATAGACTTTCAAGATTCAAGAATTTTTACTATGAGTAATGACTGCATGGGTCTTAGCCTCATAGAAATTATGTTTGGACTAGACGCTGAGGAGTCATTTTGGATTTCTGGCTTACCAAGGGGTCCTGAAAAATACTAATTTCTAGGTATAGTAACTTAATCCATTGAGGTGGATATGAAATAATTAAATAGCAAAAATTCACATGGCTAGCTAGGAGGCATTTGATGTGTGAGATAAGAAAAATAACTCCTGACAAGAATAAGAAATTTTTTTAAAGTATAAATTAATATTTTCTCCAGAAAGCAGGGTGGTCTGAATAATCCTTCCCATTTTCACAGCAAGCAAAGAGAAAAAGCATAGAAATATAAAAGATATCTCTCAAATGCCTCTCCTTCGATCTCAATACCTGAAAGCAATGGCACTGTAGATTGCGTTGTTGTTCTTTGGTTGACAAATCTCACCTGGCCCTTTGCAGCCCCATGGACTACAGCATGCCGGGCTCCTCAGACCCCCACTGTCTCCCAGAGCTCGCTCACATTCACGCCCACTGACTCAGTGCTGTGACCCACCTGCCTCAGCCTCCGTCGTCCCCTTCTCCTCCTGCCCCCAATCTTTCCCAGCGTCAGGGTCTTGTCCAATGAGTCAGCTCTTCCCATCAGGTGGCCAAGGAGATTCAGCTTCAGCATCAGTCCCTCCAATGAATACTCAGGCTTAATTTCCTTTAGGGCTATAGTCCATGGGGTTGCAGGAGTCAGAGACGACTTGGTGACTAAACCAACATTTGCCACAAAATGATGGAACCAGATGCCATGATCTTGGTTTTTGAATCTTGAGTTTTAAGCCAGCTTTTTCCCTCTCCTCTTTCACTTTCATCAAGAGGCTTGCTAGTTCCTCTTTGCTTTCTGCCATCCGAATAGTATCATCTGCATATCTGGGGTTGTTGATATTTCTCTCCAGCGACCTGGATTCCAGCTTGTACTTCGTCCAGCCCAGCGTTTAGTATGGCACACTGCACTGAACTTAAATAAACAGGGTGACAATACACAGCCGGACACCCTCCTTTACCAATTTGGAACCAGCCTGTTCTGGTTGTTCCATGTCCAGTTCTTGCTGTTGCTTCTTGACCTGCATACAGATTTCTCAGGAGACAAGTAAGGTGGCCTGGTATTCCCATCTCTTCAAGAATTTTCAGTTTATAGTGATCCACACGGTCAGAGGCTTTAGCGTAGTCAGTGAGGCAGACGTAGATCTTTTTCTGGAATTCTCTTGCTTTTCCTATGATCCAACAGATGTTGGCAATTTGATCTCTGGTTCTTCTGCTTTTTGTAAATCCAGCTTGAACATCTGAGAATTCTCATTTCCCATATGGTTGAAGCCTAGGTTTAAGGATTTTGAGCAGTACCTTGCTAGCATGTGTAATGACCACAATTGTGCAGTAGCTTGAACATTCTCTGGAATTGTCTTTCTTTGGGATTGGAATGAAAAACTAAGTTTTCCAGTCCTGTGGCCACTGCTGAGTTTTCCAAATTTGCTGGCATACTGAGTGCAGCACTTTCACAGCATCATCTTTTAGGATTTGAAATAGCTCAACTGGAATTCCATCACCTCCACTAGCTTTGTTCATCGTGATGCTTCCTAAGGCCCACTTGACTTCACATTCCAGGATGTCTGGCTCTAGGTCAGTGATCACACCATCGTGATTATCTGGGTCATGAAGACATTTTTTGTACAGTTCTTCTGTGTATTCTTGCCACCTCTTCTTAATATCTTCTGCTTCTGTTAGGTCCCTACCATTCGTCCTTTATTGAGCTCATCTTTGCATGAAATATTCCCTGGGTATCTCTAATTTTTTTGAAGAGATCTCTAGTCTTTCCCAGTCTATTGTTTTCCTCTATTTGTTTGCATTGATCACTGATCAATGATCAATTGATCATTGATCATTTCTTATCTCTCCTTGCTTTTCTCTGGAAATCTGCATTCAGTTGGATTTATCTTTCCCTTTCTCCTTTGCCTTTAGTTTCTCTTCTTCTCTCAGCTATTTGTAAGGCCTCCTCAGACAACCATTTTGCCTTTTTGCATTTCTTTTTCTTGGGGATGATTTTGGTCACCACCCCCTGTACAATGTTACAAACCTCCATCCATAGTTCATAGACATTCTGTTCACCAGATCTAATCCCTTGAATCTATTTGCCACCTTCACTGTATAATCATAAGAGGTTTGATTTAGGTCATATCTGAATGGTCTAGTGGTTTTCCCCACTTTCTTCAATTAAAGTCTGAATTTGGCAATAAGGAGTTCATGATCGGAGCCACAGTCAGCTCCTGGTCTTGTTTTTACTAGCTATATAGAGCTTCTCCATCTTTGTCTGCAAAGAATATAATCAATCTGATTTTGGTATTGACCATCTGGTGATGTCCATGTGTAGAGTCTTCTCTTGTGTTGTTGGAAGAGGGTGTTTGCTATGACCAGTGCGTTCTCTTGGCAAAACATTGTTAGCCTTTGCCCTGCTTCATTCTGTACTCCAAGGCCATACTTGCCTATTACTCAAGGTATCTCCTGATTTTCTACTTTTGCATTCCAATCCCCTACAGTCATAAGTACACCTTTTTCGGTGTTATTTCTCAAAGGTGCTAATTCTAGAAGCAGATTAAGTTTGGTCTGTACAATAGCAAATTAGGAACTTTGGTGGCTAATTCAACAGACATAAACTTGCTCAAGATTCCATAGCTGAACCCTGAATATACCTTATTGAAACAGAGACCAAATTTCTTGGCAGAAATTGTCTAACTGTGAAAAGTTTGCACAGGTTTCAGAATCAGACATCTGCATTTTTGTCAAGTGTCTCATGCCATCCTGCCAAATCATTTTTTCATGTTTGAAGAATCTGCTACTGTATGTATAGGTCAAGTGGAAGTCAGGATCTAGATTCCCATGATGGAAGAAAAAATAAGAAGCTGGTTTACTGTTACTGACTGAATTGTGTGCCTACAGAATTCATGTGCTGACATCCTAACTCCAGTGTAACTGTAATTGGAGATACAGTCTTTAGGAGGTAATTAAGGTTAACTGAAATCATGGGGTAGGGCTCTAATTTAATAAGATTAGTGGTGTTATGAGAGGAGGAGGATAGAGAGTGGCAGGGGAGGGGGAAAGAGAAAGAGAAATCTCTGCCGGCACACTAAGAAAAGGTCATGTAAGGATACTCTGAGTTTCAGGCCATCTGCAAGCCAAAGAGAGGGCACTCACAGAAGCTGACTTGGCCAAGTCTCGACCGTCTACTCACAGTCTCTGAACTAACAGAAGCATACTTCTGTTATCTGTTGTTTAAGCCACCCAGCCTGCGGTAGCTTGTTACGCAGCTGTGCTGACTGATACACTTGCCCAGACCCAAGCAGATGCTTTCCTTCCTTAGATCCTCTCCTTCTGGAGCCAAGAATCCAGAAAAGGTTCAGATGCAGAGAGCTTATGTTCAGGATGACAGCAGCAGTTCCAGAGTCCTAACCAGACCCTCCCATTAGCATTTAAAGAATCCTTTATCACAGTTATTACAGAAACATGACTTCACATAAATGCAGAAATGTAATTATATATGTGTGGTATATCTTTTCAGGTTTCTTTCTTTGCCTTTTCTGCTTGATTCCATTAACTCTCATCCAGCACACCCTCCCAGCCTTTTCCCGCCTCAGCCAGTCACTTCTGGTACAAGTACTTTTCTGCAACTTGCTTTTCTCATTTAGCAATTGCTCATGAAAATCTATCCACGGTACCAGGGAGAGCATTATTCATCTTAATAAGTGGCTGCATTATATTCAATTAATTCCATCATAATTTATTCAGCCATTCTCCTTGATGGCCATTCTCTGTCTCTGCATCTTTTTCTATTATGAACAAGTGGCATGACTTGGGCTGAGCTTGAGAATCTCCTAGCCTCCCCTGTGACCCTCTACTTAGTTCTGAGTCTATTTCTCTGCATAATATTGTACTTTTATGAAAGGGGAAACACACACACACATATATATAAAATTTCTGGAAAGATACACACAGATGTTGTGAGGTCTTTGATATTCTTTCAATGAACTACCCTTTTACTTTATGTTAACCAGAATCAGAATTACTGTTTTTGCAACCCAGAACCCTAAGTGGTACACCAGGGTTCCCATCTTAGCTTCTACAGTTTTTAGCTGGGTGTTCTCTCTGAGTTCACACTTCCTGGTGGAATTAAAAGAGACTGGAAAATATATACAATGTGGTTGGCTCAGTGCTTGACACATGCTAGGTTCCCAATATATGGTGACAAGAATCATCCTTAATAATAGTAGTTACTGATAACAGTTAAAGGACATGGATGAGGATCAGTGGAAGACATGAAAGAAAGTGAGCATCCAAATGGGACCAGGCTCAAGACATCATCTGTCCTTCAATGAGAAAGATTTGGGGTTACTGACAGGACCAAGTAGTATTTGTATGCCTAATCATTTATGACCCCATATTTCCATTCCCCAGTGTGGATTCAGGCCCTCTTATTTTGGCCCTTCCACTGTCATCACAAAATTCCACATTACAAGAATCCCTTGTGATATTAACATGAATACTGAAAGGAGAGAAGTAGTAGATGCATCTGATAACAAGTATTGGCCCAGAATAGGTAAAGCAAGGAGACAGCTCCTCCCACCCCAAAGGCTACCCTTTCCAAGTGCCACATTTAAAGTGCCATTTGATGCACTCCAAAAATGTGTATATCCCTTTGAATTTGCCTTTACCACGTAAGGGTATGGTCACAGCAGCTATTCCAATGAAAGGAATGTCTACATTTAGATGCCGATATTTTAAGTGGGTCATGAAATTGAATTTCCCTTTAGTAGAGAGCATCTGTTGACAGGGATGGCAGAACTTTGAGTGAGTGTAGTTAGGAAGGAGGGAAGAAGCCTTCTGTCTTTCAGATGCATATTCATGGGGAGACTCATAAAGCTCTTTGAGAAAAGTTTCATTTATATATTTGATTCTTGATAATTAAAGCAACTGACTGAAAGGGAACCATTAGCTTCACAGTTTTGTTGGTAACTTAGTACTGTTAACACATGGCAACTAATGTGTTTACCATATTGTTCAGCATTTATTTTCTGTTTGTTTTTAGAATTATGAGATAAATTTATTTCCATTGAAAATTATCTACCTCACTTTTTTGACCAGATGATTTCCCTTTCTTAAGTTTTCAGTTTTTTCTTTGATATAGTTGATATTTGCCATTAACTGTCTTTACAATTTTTTAGTAAATTTGTCTCAGTTTTTAACTAGTTTACCTGTGGTAATTAATTCATGCTCATAGCTAAAACTTTAAAGAATATGAATGTATATACTCTGAAAAGCACAAATATACCTCTCACCACAGTTTATCTCCTAGAGGTAGTCACTGTTCACAATCTCTTGTGTATCCTTCCAGAAATAATTATATTTAGGAGAAGGCAATGGCACCCCACTCCAGTACTCTTGCCTGGAAAATCCCATGGACGGAGGAGCCTGGTGGGCTGCAGTCCATGGGGTCGCTAAGAGTCGGACACGACTGAGCGACTTCACTTTCAGTTTTCACTTTCATGCATTGGAGAAGGAAATGGCAACCCACTCCAGTGTTCTTGCCTGGAGAATCCCAGGGACAGGGGAGCCTGGTGGGCTGCCGTCTCTGGGGTCGCACAGAGTCGGACATGACTGAAGCGACTTAGCAGCAGCAGCAGCAGCAGATATGTATTTTCCCTTTAAAAAGGTATATATATGATCTAGTATATAACTAGAATATCTTGAATACTTCTCTATATCTTGAGTACATCTACATCTTATCTATCCATGCTAATTATGAGATTCCTGTAAAATATTTAAATATATGTATATTTGTATACATGTATATTTGTATACATGTTATTTTAATAGCTGATCAATACTGCATTGCCCTGGATCTACGATAATTTTCAGTCTTCAATTTATCAACATTTAAGATATTTAGAAGTTCTTTGGTAGATTACTATTTTATTGAAGTATATTTGATTTAAAGTATTAATTTCTGGTGTACCATAGAGCAATTCATATATATATATCTCTGTGTAAAAGTTTCAGTATTATATATATATTCAGTTATATATAATTCAGCTATATATAATCTTCCCAGATTCTTTTCCATTATAGTTTATTATAAGTATTGAATATAGTTCCCTGTGCCATACAGTAGGACCTTGTGTTTTTATATACAGTAGCTTATATCTACTAATCCAAAACACTTAATTTATCCCTCCCTGACCTTTCTTCTTCTGTAACAATGAGTTTGTTTTCTATGTCTGTGAGTCTATTTATGTTTTGTAAACAAGTTCATTTGTATCATTTTTTAGATTTCACAAATAAGAGATATCATATTTGTCTTTCTCTGTCTGACTTACTTTACTTAGTATGATAATCTCCAGGTTTATCCATGTCGCTACAAATTGCATTATTTAATTCTTTATTTCTGAGTAACAGACGTCTTCTTTATCCATTCATCTGTTGATAGACATCTAGATTGCTTCCATATCTTGGCTATTGTAAACAGTGCTGCTATGGACACTGGAGTGCATGTATCTTTTCAAATTAATTTTCTCCAGATATATGCCCAGGAGTGGGATTGTTAGATCATACGGTAACTATTTTTTTTTTAAGTTTTAAACATATTTTTATTTTTTTGAGGAACCCCCATACTATTTCCCATAGTGGCTACACCAATTTCTATTCCCACCAGCAGTGTAGGAGGGGCTGCCTTTTCTCCACACTCTCTCCAGCACTTATTATTTGTAGACTTTTTGATGACAGCCATTCTGAACTGCTGTGAGGTGGTACCTCACCGGAGTTTTGATTTGCATTTCTTTAATGCTGAGCATCTTTTCACGCATCTGTTGGCCATCTGCATACCTTCTTTGAAGGAATGTCTATTTAGGTCTTGCCCACTTTTTGACTGGGTTTGTTTTTGAGTTGTATGAGCTGTTTGTATATGTTGGAAATTAAGCCCCTGTTGGTTGCATCATTTGCAAATATATTCTCCTAGTCTGTAGGTTTCCTTTTCATTTTGTTTATTGTTTCCTTTGCTATGCAAAAGCTTATAAGTTTGATTAGATTCCATTTTCTTATTTTTTTCAACTGCCTTGGGAGATGGACCTAAGAAAATACTCCTGCAACGTATGTCAGAGAATGTTCTGCTAGCGTTCTCCTCTATGGCCTCATAGTTAAGTCTTTAGGCCACTTGAGTTTGTTTTTGTGTATGATATGAGGGAGTGTTCTAACTTCATCGATTTATATGTGGCTGTTCCGCTTTCCCAACACCACTTGCTAACGATACTTGTCTTTTCTCTATTGTATGTTCTGGCCTCCTTTGTCAAAGATTAATTGATGTTAGGTGTGTGGATTTATTTCTGGGCCATCTATTCGGTGCCATTGATCCATAAGTCTGATTTTGTGCTAATATCATGCTGCTTTGATTACTGTAGCTTTGTAATCTTGTCTGAAGTCTGAGAGGGTTATGCCTCCAGGGTTGTTCTTTTTCCTCAGGATTGGTTTGACAGTTCTGGGTCTTTCATGGTTCCATATAAATTTTACAATCATTTGTTCTAACTCTGTGAAAAATGTCATGGATAATTTGATAGGGATTGTATTAAATTCGTAGATTGCTTTGACAGTCTGGCTATTTTAACAATATTAATTCTTCCAATCCAAAGCATGGGATATGCTAGATTACTTTTAATAAAACGATGGATATCAATTAAACTATCCATCCTGTAATTGAGTAATGGTTATCAATTGGCCAGAGGAGAGACTTGAAATTCACCAATATCCAACCCACGCCAGCCTCTGTCCCAATAACAATTCATACTCTGCTTCTCTAGGAGTGCTCGATAAACCAGTTAACTAAAACAACAGCCTTCTGAGCATCACTACTCTCGTCAGTAAAATATACTTATGCTTTTGTTTCTAGGTGAGAGTTTGCTATGATTTAGGAAAACTGATTATTTTGATGGCCGTTAGATAATTTTCTTTTGGATGACAATGAATGCTCACCAGAAAGGCTGTGGATCAGTAAGATCTCAGCTTAGCCTGTGTACATTGCATAACTGTCTGTGTGATTCCCATACGAAATGCAATAATAGCAGCGAGATAATTCAAAGTGAAAAAGAGGATTCAAAAAATCTTCTACAAAATGCTCCAAATGCCTCCCACTTATCTCATTTATTTTTGTAGAGTTTTTGGGTTTTGTTGCTTTTGAGTGTTATACAATTTTTTAAAATGGAAATTGACTTCTTACCTTTCTATTAATGGATAGATTTCTCATTTTTGGTTGGCATTCCCTTATTTTGTTGTGTTTACTAGCATAAAACTAATAGTGAATATGAACAATTTTATCTTTAAGTTTTCATCTCTTTCATTTTCTTAATGGCATAGATCTCATAAATAGTCTCTTTTCATTCTTTTATTGACTGCTTTTATTTATTTCTTGAGTCATCCATATTGCAGATACCCCAAGATACATGTGTTACATGAACTTATTTTCACCTTTTCTGTTACATAAATAATTCCCAATGCAGGACATTCCTGTGCCTCTTAGAATGGGCTCAGCTGTCACACATCGATGGATTAGGCATTCTCCAGCCACTTCTTTATTTTACTTCCAGCTCTGAAATCAACATTATCTTCAGCTTCTTGACGCTTCCTCCATTCCTCTGTGGCAACATGTGAAAACTCTTATGCTTCAGAAAAAAATACACTACCAGAATCAAAACCAATATTTTAATTAGATTGGCTGTCAATTTTCAAGGTGTATTCTTCTTCGTGTTCTCAGTACCTTAGAACAGTGGCCCTTAGTAGATGGTTGGTAACTGCTTGTCAGGGGATTTATTTGCTTTTTTGAATGGATCCCAACTGCTATATGTGCAACTGCAAAATTATGCTTGATGATGGACAAATTTGAAAAAGAACATAGAAAAATAATGACTGATTTGTTAGGCTGAGGAGGAGTAGTAGGTACTTTGCTACCCTTTATCACTAGGTATGATTGTACTACTGACTGATGATAAAGTTCTGTGCGAGTCAACTGGTACAGGCCTGTGCCTAAATTCAGAATGGCCTCTTCTTATGCTAACAGCTTGGGAGAAGGCAATGGCACCCCACTCCAGTACTGTTGCCCGGAAAATCCCATGGATGGAGGAGCCTGGTGGGCTGCAGTCCATAGGGTTGCTAAGAGTCGGACATGACTGAGCAACTTCTTTCACTTTCCACTTTCATGCACTGGAGAAGGAAATGGCACCCCACTCCAGTGTTCTTGCCTGGAGAATCCCAGGGACGGGGGAACCTGGTGGGCTGCCGTCCATGGGGTCGCACAGAGTCGGACACGACTGAAGTGACTTAGCAGCAGTAGCAGCAGCATACTAACAGCTTACTCCTTGGAAGACGCTTACTCCTTGGAAGAAAAGTTATGACCAACCTAGACAGCATATTAAAAAGCAGAGACATTAGTTTGCCAACAAAGGTCCATCTAGTTAAAGCTATGGTTTTTCCGGTAGTCATGTATGGATGTGAAAGTTGGACTATAAAGAAAGCTGAGTGCTCAAGAATTGATGCTTTTGAACCATGGAGAAGACTCTTGAGAGTCCCTTGGACTGCAAGGAGATCCAACCAGTCCATCCTAAAGGAAATCAGTCCTGAATATTCACTGGAAGGACTGATGTTGAAGCTGAAACTCCAATACTTTGGACACCTGATGTGAAGAACTGACTCATTGGAAAAGACTCTGATGGTGGAAAAGATCGAAGGCGGGAAGAGAAGGGGACAACAGAGGATGAGACGGTTGGATGGTGTCACCGACTCAATGGACATGAGTTTGAGTAAGCTCCGGGAGTTGGTGACAGACAAGAAGGCCTGGCGTGCTGCAGTCCATGGGGTGGCAGAGTCGCCACGACTGAGTGACTGTGCTGCACTAACAGCAGAGTGTGTTGTGGTCTTCCTCTGACTTTCCTCAAACACTTTTTGACATAGTAAAATTCAACTGAAAAGAGCATTAAGATCTGGATTAAGGAAAATGATTAAAAATTAAAGCCCAGATTGCTCATCCACACTATTTAGCACCTTGCTGTAGCACCACATTTAACCCTCCTGACACCATCAGGAGGTAGGGTTACTATTGTTTCTATTTTAGAGATAAGGAATCAAAGACTCTGAGAAGTTAAATAACTTATTTGGGAAGGCCCACTAGCTGGAGTGTGTCTCCCAAGTCCTTATAACCATAATGGAGCCTGCATAAGCAGTTCAGAATGGGGAGCTGGCAGGTACATCTATTTTGTTCCAACAGGATTAATGGGCTGATTGACTATTATTCTTTGTTCAAGGGTTTTCACTCTTGCTTCAGCTTTGTTTACCCAAGACTTAGATAAATCAGAATATAACTGAAGAACAAATAGGGTGGATCCATCAGGGAAATTATTTGTATGAAAGATAAAGACATAGGCTGTGGAAGGGAAAAAAAAAATAGGGAAAGCAACAATAAAAACTATGTTCTCATTCTTCATAAGGAAACAGTCAAGACTGCAGGTCTGATCTAAGGCTAATCACTCAGGACCAGAGAAGGCATCTGTTCAGACCCATAACAATCCCTGGGTCTGGGGCCAAAGGTGTTTCAAGCAAGATCACCAAGGGGCTATTTCTTACTGTCTCTCTGAGGCTTCGGGACCAGCACTTTCTAAGCCACATAACCAACCACATATGGACCAAGGGGGCACGTGTGGGTGAGAGACACTCTACAGTGCAGCCTTAAGGGTCTTGGGTGCAGGAAGCCGCAGCAAACACTTAAACAAAACCCCAGAAACAACTCTCCTCATGAGCTCATGTGGAACAGCCCTCACGTCCGTCCTTGGCTCACAGAACCTTCTTTTCCTCCCTGGCCTTTGGACTTAGTCCCACTGGCTAAGGGTCATCGGTACGAGAATTTACCAGGAGAATTTACAAGGGAGAGCAACCTTGTGTAGTTTTTGTTATCAAATACTGTTGTTCCAAAAAGGTGGTGAGCTCTTCAAGGGCAAAGATAATACTATTTTTGCCACTCTAGTAGGACTCAGGACAATGCTGGGCATAGCACAAGCAAGTTGATAAGTCCTCATTAACCTGACACGAGTTTATTCAACGAGTTTGATCTTACTGTTAGCAACTCAAAAGACGGCACAAAGATTGCTGAGAGGTATAAATGAGAAGCACCCCTCCTTCCTGGCTATCACCCAGGACAGCACTGTTTGGAGAAGATTGAAATGCTTTCTGTCTCTACCTACCAACTCCCTGGGAAGCCAAGCCGAGCCTGGAACGCTGCTTAACAATGTTAATGTGCGTCTGTAGGCGGTCAGGCAACTCTGAGGCTTGCTTTCCACCTTCCCCCACTTCCTGAGATAGAACTCTTCTGATTTTCAGAGAGCGAGGGAGACTCAGGGCTGGGGGCTGGAGAACAGAGAGACGTATTTACAGGGATGCAGACTCCACTTTGTGTACACATATCCTACAGGAGTGTACAGAGCACTGAACTTTGTAACGAGACAAAGTTCTTTGCTTAACCCTGTCTACCACATCAGAGTAAACTAGGAGCCAAGAACCGAGAAGAGACGGGATGCTGTAGGCAATTTAGAGGCCTTCTCACTGAAGCAAGTAAGGTTTCATATAAAAAATAGCCACAGCCTCTAGATCTCAGTGACTATGGGAAGAATAAAATACCACAACATGCCTGACAGATTAGTCTTTCAGCTCTGCTGTTTATTTATACTTCACCACATACTTTCTTGACTAAGACCCTGTTTCTCTAAAAAATGTTATTTCCAGACTTTACCCGCTGCCAGGTTTTTCTGCTGATGACTAGGTGTTTATGAATTTGCTTGCCCTCTGACAGAAATAAGTGGTGGGCTGACTTGTGGTTACAGCTAAGTCTGATAAAGCATACTTATCCAGTGCAGTCAAGAACCAACACTGGTGCAGGAATCAATAACGTTTAGCCTAATTCCTTACTGAACCTCCGCAAGAATCTCATCTCTTTGAGCCCCATTTTATTCTTATAAATGAGCAGGTTGGACTAGCTGCTTTAAAGGATCCTCCACCACCCTCATGTTCTATGCTCTCATCTAGGAGAGAGCGCTGTACGACAGAGAGGTCCAACTGCAAACTGGAAGACGAGGCTTAAGGTCCCCACCTCGCCATATAACAACTCATCAAACTTTCCTGAGCCCTGAGTTCTTTCATCTACAAGATCCATTCAAGTTCTAAATTCTACGATATTTTATGACATTGCTTACTGAGTCTGAAAATATCACAAACATAAGGTCTCAGAAATTACCTTTAAGATTGTTGTACTACACAGATTGCATCCCATAAACAATCTAATTTGATAATCGACCACCAGCATTTATTGTGCAAGCGAATCACTTATCTGCACAACTGTGCAGGGACGAGAGGATGCATATTTTGCAAACATCACTCAGCAGTGACGATTTTATTTGCCTGATCTTAACTGAATTTTAGATCACTTAATATTCAGCACTAACTACCACCCATGATTGGAGGCTCCTCCAGTATTCGTGCCTGGAGGAGCCTATGGACAGAGGAGGCTGGTAGGCTATACAGTTCATAGTGTTGCAAAGAGTCAGACACAACTGAAGCGCCTTAGCACGCACGCGTGCACCACCCATGATACGTGGTTTTCGTGAGGTTAAACACTGTTGAATCGCTGAATTCTATATTTTTAACAGTCTTGGTTGTCTGCTTTCTACAGAATGGTGCCACTGGAAAATGGACAAACAAGTCCAGATTGGAACCTTCACCCAATTGGCCATTGGAAAAGCGCATTCTGAGGTGCTTATGTAGTCTGCTTCCTGTAGTAGCTTCTGCTTCATGGTTTGACCAAATCAACTCCTTCCTTTCTTGGGGAATAAAGTGCCGTTTTTGTACCAGCTTGATTGGAAGTAGGCTGCTGTGTAAGGTCTGAGAGGGCACCGAGTGAAGAATGGCTGTTGCTGAAGACAGAACCTCTCAGGCGCAGAGGCGGCCTGCACTGCTCTGGGGGGCTAACCGTGTGCTCATTGTTGTCCAGACTGTCTGGCTGGCTTTCCTCTAAAAGAAAGAACAGAAGTGCTGGCTGCCGTAGATGGTCTCAACCCTTGTCTGGCAGCCGCCAAAGTCAAAGAGGGAAGAAAAGAGGCGGGAAATAACATTCATTGATCACCTCTTGTGGCAGCAGACGCTGCTGACCTCATGCAGTGCTCACGAGCTGGCATCAGACGTGAAGCAGCCCCGGGCGCGGCAGTGAAGGCAGGCCTCCGTCTCCGTGCTCCAGCTCTGCTCTTCTTCCCCAACTGTCCCCACAGAGGCTCTTCTCGCTCGGCAGCGAGATGACACCAGTGCCATCCTCACGTCCTCCTGGCTCAGCGAGCCCATGGAGGGAAGACTTCTCCTTCCCAGGTGTACACAGCGATCCCAAGCAGGGTTCCCTTTGGGACACGCTCCGCATGCCACATGTTTATGACTGAACCAGTTTCCCACTCCCCTTACCCAGGCATGCCGAGTGTGTGCAAGAGTCAGGGTGGCACAGTCCCAGTACGGAGGTGGGTGGGGAGTTTCTTTAAAAAACCAAAAAAAGAAGGGGACTACCCTTGCTGGAGAGACAAAACCTCTGTCTGTCCAAATGGCTACCTCAGGTCAATGCAATGAGCAACTTAAAAATAATGCTGATGTGAGATGTCAGTCTGGATGTTTCCTCAAGCAGAAGGGAACTGAGAATGCAAAAGGGGAAGGTAAGGGCAGTTCACCAAACATCAGTGCACATATACATTAACATACATTTATCAGACAAGCCACATAAATCTGTCTTCTTTCATCTTTTGATGAGTCTTGTGCAGAAATGGCAGCTAGCTTTCTCTTGGATACATATGCAGTCATCTAGATTTAAAGGCATATGGTCTATCTTGGATCGCTTACAGTTTGCAAGATGGCTCTGGAGCCAAACTTGCTGCTTATTTCATGCCCTGCACATTTAATTACTGCTTGATGTGAATGAAGCGTTTTATCCGAAGCCATGTGCTACTGAAATTTTAGATGGGTTGAGTCATAAAACAGTTTTCAACAGATTGAGGGAATCTTAGAGGGAAGTTTGTGAAGAAAGTTGGCTTGATCTATCTCACTGTATCTCATAAATGTTTGAGTCAGTCTGAAGATTGCTGGATAAGACAACAAATACAGGTGTTCCTAGTTTAAGGCTTTTCTGGAAAATTTTTAAAACCACAACTCTTCTATTGGGGTTAATCAGTATTGGTAACTGGCTAATCATTATTAGGAGTTATTTCTGAAAGAGAGAGGCATTTCCCCTAGTCACGTGTTTCTTTCGGCGTGGGGGGTGTTGTTCTTTACTTTTAGTTTGGTGCAAACTAATTTCTCTGCAGCAGAGCTTTTCTTGGTTTCACCTTGGCTCAGCTTCCGTGCCTTCACACCAGTTCAATCCTTCCTCTAGCTGGTCATCTCAGGGGTGTACTAGCCTGGGGCATGGAAGAGGCAGGAACTGGGGAGCCTCTGCAGCCTGGTATCTCAGCAAATAAATAAAGAGCTTATGAGTCCTGCTGTTCTGTCTCATGGGTTGCTCTACCAATTTCAAATTATGTAAATGAAGTAAACAGCTCGGTTTACTTGAGGAAACAATGCTAGCGAACTGCCCGGCGTGGTGTCTGGCACGTGGCCCTCATCGAGAGCGCCAGGCCTGGTTCTCATCGCCAGGCTCCGCCCACACCGGCTCCTCACGTGTTGGAGGTGGGACAGCCCCTCCTCACCCCAGGCCCTTCAAGGCTGCTCTGAGCTGCCCCTCGCCTTTTCTTTCTTTACTGCCCTCCCTTTGTGCCAAATAACTCTGACTTTACAAAAAAAAATTTTTTTTTTTTCTTCCTTTTTTAATTCAAGCTCTGATCCTAAGAAACAGAATAGAGAAAGCAGTTTTACTGACTTGTTTAAACTCCTCTGGAGCATGGCACCCTCTCTCCCCGTCAAGAGTCTTCACACAGGCTGTTCCTTTGATCTTTTCCTCTTGTGTTTGTGCCTTCAGCTTGCTCACAATCAAGGCCTTAGTTTCGATTCCTGTCTCCTGCAGAAAGCCTTCCCTGACACTTGACCCCACATCTCCTGGGTTTTCTGTCTCCTGGCACATCAGACCTTCCCTCTCACTGCAGGGCTCATCCTGGTGACTGGCTCAGACAGACTGTGAGTTCCAGACAGGGCAGAGACCGTGTTTGGCTCATCGGTCTGTATGGATCATTGCGCCCTCAGCATCTAGCACCCAGCAGGCACTTGATAAATGTGCTTCCTTGGAAACACACGTCAGCTCCTTTTCTAGAAGGGCCCCAAGGATCATTTACTCTTTTGTGTCTCCTCAGTTACCCGTCTCCTGGGGCAGTACTGCTCTGATGGGGGAAACGTCCCTGAGCTGCACCGGCTGGCAGAGTAGACACTAGCCGCGCCGCTACTGAGCCTTTGAAATGCGGCTGTGCGACCAGGGGCCTTGCGTGAATTTAATCTGAATTCAATGTTCGTAGCCACTTGCTATCCCATTGGCTGGCACGGTCCAAGAGGGTAAGTTTTAGAAGTTTGTTTCGAGGAGCTGTGATTCTCAGAAATTTAACTTTTCCAGGGGATAGAACTGTCACAAAATTCATAAGTTTGGCATTAACAACCAAGTTTAGTTAACGTTTGGAAGTGAGTTCCCAAAGAACACACATGTTGCATCATTTTGGGGGGCTGTGTGGGGCATCTCAATTTTAGGCAAAGAAGTGCTGTGCTTGGGTTAGCATGCCTGCGCTGATACCTTCTGCTGTGTGACCCTGAGCAAGTCACTTAACTTCTCTGTGTCTCAGCTTCCTTACCGAGAAAATGGAGCTAACAGTTTCTAACTCAAATTGTGTTAAATGAGAATGTGCTGCTGCTGCTAAGTCGCTTCAGTCGTGTCCGACTCTGTGCGACCCCACAGATGGCAGCCCACCAGGCTCCCCCGTCCCTGGGATTCTCCAGGCAAGAACACTGGAGTGGGTCGCCATTTCCTCCTCCAGTGCATGAGTGTGAAAAGTGAAAGTGAAGTCGCTCAGTCATGTCTGACTCAGTGACCCCATGGACTGCAGCCTACCAGGCTCCTCCGTCCATGGGATTTTCCAGGCAAGAGTACTGGAGTGGGGTGCCATTGCCTTCTTTGAATGAGAATGTGAGTGTGTGTTTATGTGTGTGTGTGTGAATGAGCGAGAACAGTCCCTGGCTCATATCATATTCTCAAAAATGCTAATCTCTATAGTTATTTCATTTTTCCATGTTTCTAAATCAACATGGCATTTGGATATACATGTGTGTGTGTATACACACACATCCCAACAGAGCCACTAAACCTGCTTCATAATTTTTGATCAGACAGAACAAGAATGTGAGTGTAAAGTGCTATGTGAGGGTTAGAGGACAGGTATATCAGAATGTTACACTGGATCATTATTAGCGAAGGTAACTCATTTTAGAAGGGTAAAATATCTTCAAATGTTATTTTAAAAGAGCAACACTATTCCAAGTAGGGAGGAGAATTTTGGCTCGCAGGAAGATTTCTGCAAACATTTCTATTTTCTTCTCCACTGTTGTCACCTGACAGGTTGCCCTTTTGCCATCCTCTCAACAGGCAAAATGTTCAGTGGGCAGCTGCCACATACCATGTGCCAAGGGGACGGAAATGAGCTGATGCAGTGAGTCGAACATCCACCCATTCAAGTTTTACTATTCGAATCAGTGTGCTCTACAAAGTCTGTATATCCTCTGTGGCCCTGAAGCCCCATTAGAAACCGTGAGAGGAAGGGCAGGAGACAGGGAGATGGGTCCCGGAGTCAGTAGCTGATTTGCAAGCCTTAGGAGTTTGCATGAAAGGCAGCAGTATAAGTCAGTCATCAGCTGTGATATTCACAGTGAGAGGGAAGAAAGAAAGACGAGAAAGCCATGAAATGTTACTAGGAAGTCAGGCAAGTAGAGAGAGCCACCCAATATCACTCATACCTTATTACCAGTTCTTCGTTTTTTATGTAAAGTTTTTTTATGTGTGATGCATGTGCGGGGTCTTTTTTAAGAAACAGAAAAAAAGAGTCCTCCTCCCTCTGGTCAATGGTGT
Source organism: Bubalus bubalis (assembly GCF_019923935.1). Taxonomy (NCBI): domain Eukaryota; kingdom Metazoa; phylum Chordata; class Mammalia; order Artiodactyla; family Bovidae; genus Bubalus; species Bubalus bubalis. Next base: position 1,854,201 of record NC_059165.1, on the reverse strand, counting down.
GTGATAAGCTACTATGTTCTTTCACACAAGAAATGGAAATGAACTAACCACAAATGCAGGAAGATAAGGTCTACAAAGCAATATAAAGTTTTTACTTCCTCTGTTTTTCTTATGTTAGAAATTGGGGAATCATTCTGAATTTCAAATAACCTGCCTGGTCCCAATACCAAACTGTGGCATATTTTTGCAAACTTAGATGCATTTAAAAAATGTTTTGTAAAATAAATCTTATATAGAGAAGAAAACATATAAGAAGTAATTCTCACATGGTATTAGAATATCTACTGAATTGTAAATAAGGAAGCATTAATTTTATTGTCAATATAAATACAGAGCAATAATAGGGAGTCGCAGATGCTTTGAACACTGTTGGAGCTACTGAAATGACACAAATTAGAGTTTTAACATGCCCTTATAAACTATCACTATTTTAAGTGCAGAAATATCTGGACTCATCACTTGTTTTTGTATCTTTGATTTATTATTATCCTGGGGAGATTAGACTATGGTGCTTGGAATTCTAATTGACCCTCCATACTTGAAATTATTCCCTTCTACCACCTAGCAACTAGAAAATAGGCAAGCATTTAGGGGGAAAATATGTTTAAATATACAGTAAACTGAAAAACACACATGTAGGAGTGAGACACGACTTAGCGACTGAGCAACAGCAGCCCTTTCTTTAAATGTCTTCCTGGGTCTTTGAAAAGCATTCGTTTTAGCACAAAATTGCTTCTTGGATTAGAATTAGGACCCTTTGGGAAGGCTTATAAAAGCATTCACTTTTGGAAGGCTACTGGGTTTCCAGGGTGATGAGTGAACCAGATCAGCAGTAACCATAAAATGTTAGGTTCTGAGGTCAGAGAAGCTCTGTCCACCCCTTATTTTGTATCTGAGAAGGCCGAAATCACAGAGGCTGATGGCCTTGCCCAGGCCACACATGTCAGGGTAAGGCTATTCCTAGAATGGCACCTCTTGACCTCATCTGGTTGCTCCTTTGACCATAGCACGCACCCTGGAATTCAGTAGCACCCAGCATCCCCTCCAATGCCTGGCAGTTAGTGGGCTTACAATAGATGTGTACTGACTGAGCGGCCTAAGAGCCTCAATAATTTAAAATACCATTTAAAATTAGTTACAAACACTGAAATTTTCAGACAGGCTAGCCAATTGCAACAAGATCATTTTGAACAAGAAGAGGGACTGCTGAATAATATAAACAGGAGGAAAGAATTCAACCATAGCTTGTAGTAACCAGCTAAAATGTCCCATAATGAGGGGCTGGAAGAGCTGGTCACCCGTGACCGTATCAGGAGCATGAAAGCATCCTTGGCGATGATGGAATGAAACACAGAATGAGATTCCTTTGCTTTCTGCAGCTGTTCAAACAGCAGGTGAATGTTCAGAATGGCTCCTTAGAGAAAACAGGGTGACATTTTGACATCCAAAGGTCTTGAGATAACCACAGTAATGAGAATGACCACTGAGGGAAGACCATCCTTCTCTTATACTGAGTTAGAATATAGCTATTTTGAGCATTATTATTCAAAAAAATGGAAATTTTGCTTAATTTCCATTTATCCTATTGTAAGTCTACCAGCATTGCAAAGCAGAGGCATGATTGATCTTAAAATGTCAATCTTGCACCTAAGGAGAGGAAGAAAAGATTTATTTAAAGAATAAAATGTCATAGGGGTTCTTGAGAAAAGCTCCTGGGTTTGGGTTTTCTTTGACAGCCAGGCTTCCAAATGAGTAATTTTCCCCTCTGTACATTTTGTGGCAGATCCCCAGATGGCTATGAGTGAAGACCTACAGACTGGCAAATGCTTCCATGTTTCAAAGTCCCGTTTGGCAATTAATCTCGCTGGGTGCCGACTTTCAGTATAGAGTTCTTGGGACTGAACAAAAATCTCTTCAGGACTTTGGGGTGATGATAAAAATCTATGCCTGGACACACTGATCCCAGTGAAAATGCATCCACCAGGCTGGGGTTGGCGATGAAGCAACTGGCATTTAATGCTTTTGGTTTAGTGCTAGGGGCTCAGGGAGGCAAGTGAAACCCACAATTTGGATAGCTCACCTGACTGCGTTTTCAAGTATGAGTGGGTACAGAAAAATGTGAATGGATTCATCAGAGAGCCTGAAGAATTCTCAGCATCTATACGCAGACTTCACACTGAAGATTTAATATGCACATTATTCTATATTTCCAGCATCTATAACAGTGTCTGCCTAGCATGAAGTAGGCATTTGATGATTATTTGTGAAAATGTTTCAGTGTTAAAATTAGAGGAAATCTCCCACTGTTTAGATGCAGAAGGAAATTTATATTATTTATGAAAATGTATCATTATTTTATGACCTTTTCAGTTAAAAAAAATGAGTTTAAAGACACCTTGGATTTTACCTAAATTGGCCTCATGTTTCAGAAAGAATCTTCCTCAAATCACCCTGGATTAATGAATTCTATTTCTAAAGACATTTAGGTGGAGAATGGCTATGCATAAAGTCCTGTGACTGCCATATTGGCCTTTTCGTGCGAGGATGAATGATTCCTCTTCTTCAGGTATTCTTTACTTTCCAGAGGGTGGGCAAGGTTAATGGTGCCTGTTGCCATTGCTCTGAGCTAGCTGAAAGACCCCTAGTCATCCTGACAATCTGGAAAACCAGGTCCCTCCTTTTACCCTTGCAGTCGTTACAGAGGGACAAAAGGCCAACAGGAGCGCCACTGTCATTGCTGAGCACCGGACCAGGAAAGAACCACTCCAAAGGCAGGAGTTTGCGACCCCCTCTCACTCCTGGGGCGCATGGGCAGGGAGCCAGTCTCTCCAGGGACCAGCAGGCCGCCAGCTCTGAAGAACCTGCCATGTCTTCCTAGTGGAAGGGCAGGGCAGAGGTGTGAACACAGCTGTAGCTGGCCGCAGCGACTGCTCCAGAGCACGGCCCCAGAGAGAGAAGGGACGGGCTGTCATGGCCTGGGCATGTCACTTCAAAACAATTTATATTTTTATATCCTAACCCTTATGGCAGAAAGTGAGGAAGAACTGAAGAGCCTCTTGATGAAAGTGAAAGAGGAAAGTGAAAAAGTTAGCTTAAAGCTCAACATTCAGAAAACTAAGATCATGGCATCCGGTCCCATCCGGTCCCATTCATGGCAAATAGATGGGGAAACAATGGAAAAAGTGGCTGACTTTATTTTATTTGGCTCCAAAATCACTGCAGACGGTGAGTGCTGCCATGAAATTAAAAGACGCTTATTCCTTGGAAGGAAAGTTATGACCAACCTAGACAGCATATTAAAAATCAGAGACATTACTTTGCCAACAAAGGTCCATCTAGTCAAGGCTATGGTTTTTCCTGGTCATGTATGGATGTGAGAGTTGGACTATAAAGAAAGCTGAGCCCCAAAGAATTGATGCTTTTGAACTGTGGCGTTGGAGAAGACTCTTGAGAGTCCCCTGGACTGCGAGGAGATCCAACCAGTCCATCCTAAAGGAAATCAGTCCTGGGTGTTCATTTGAAGGACTGATGTTGAAGCTGAAACTCCAATACTTTGACCACCTGATGGGAAGAGTTGACTCATTTGAAAAGACCCTGATGCTGGGAAAGATTGAAGGTTGGAGACGGGGACGACAGAGGAAGAGATGGTTGGATGGCATCACGGACTCAATGGACATGGGTTTGGTGGACTCTGAGAGTTGGTGATGGACAGGGAGGCCTGGTGTGCTGTGGTTCATGGTGTCACAGAGAGTCGGACACAACTGAGCAACTGAACTGAACCCCCTAAAGGTGACGGACTAGGAACGGGGCCTTTGGAAGGTGCTTGAGTCATGAGGTTAGAGCCTTCAAGAACAGGATTAGGGCTCCAAGGAAAGAGATCCCACAGAGTTCCCTAGCCTCTTCTGACACTCAGGGGCTCAGTGAGAAGCTTGCCTCAGCATGGGCCCTCACCCGACCATGCTGAGCTCAGACCTCCAGCCTCCAAATCTGTGAGCGATAGGTTCTGCTGTTTATGAGCTACCCAGTCTATATCGCTATAGACACTTGAGCTGACTAGGACAGGACCAGACCAAAAATGTCATTATTGTTGCTTAGTTGCTCAGTCGTGTCCGACTCTCTGTGACCCCATGGACTGTACCCCGCCAGGCTCCTCTGTCCATGGGATTCTCCAGGCCAGAATTCTACAGTGAGTAGCTGTTCCCTTCTGCAGGGGATCTTCCCAACCCACGAATTGAACCTGGGTCTCTCGCACTGCAGGCAGATTCTTTACCATCTGAGCCACCAGGGAAGCCAAACTAAGAATGTTCCTAGTAAATTTTCTAAAAAAATAAATCCACCAGGAAGCTACCTAGTCCTGGTTTCCAGATTATACAAAGTTTGTTCATTTATTTATTCATTCAACAAATAGAGCATCTCAGACCAATATTATGGATTGGCTTAGTAAATATCTTTGCTTCTCAGCAGAGAATCAAGCAAGAAACTTACATGTGACTTTGGAGTATCCTTCTAAATAATTTCTATAGGTTACATAGTTACATGCTTATGGTCAAACATACCAAGGATAAAGGGAATATGATCTAAATAAGATCACCGTTCAAAAATTGCTTAAAAGGTCTGAAAAATTTTAAATTGAAGAGACAGTCACATGAAGTCAGGGTCTGAATGTTCAGACCCTGTTGAACCAGCAGTATCAGAACTGCTATATCTTAGCAAATTTCACCCTGAGGGGTAGCATAATATATGAAACCAAAAATGCACAGGTATTTGGTTTCCCAGTGGCTGTAGGGTAATACTCTCATTTATTTGGAATCTGTCAAGGAAACAGTTTACTCTCTCATTTATGTCTCAATTTATGTTTTTGAATTTTTAATAAGTTTTATTGATTTTTCTTGCCCATTTTTCTATGACACACAGAGGAAAGTAAATGAAGTGTTTTAGAATATTCTCTCTAAATGCCTTCCATAAAACGTGATGATATTGCTTTTCGTTTGAAGAGATCTTGGATTTTCTCCCCTGCCTTGTGTCAATGATAACATCATGGGAACAAAAGCGTTCCTACCAGTTCCTGACTTGGTATCTATATGGCTGTGAGTGAAGACATGGGCTTTACCCACAAACTGCTAGGGTCAGATTGCTGCAGACATGAATTAATAACTGCAGAACCAATGTATGGCTGTTACCAGGAACCAGAGAGTTAAATCCAGGATCCCAGACAACACCTGGAACCAAGAGTGGCAGGGATTTGTATTTGAGTCGTGGTGGGGTTCTGAGGTGTAAGAGGGAGGGTGAGATGGAGAGATGCAGAAAGCCTCATCACAGCACGCAGTGGTTTCTCCTTAGGAGAGGCTGGTGGCTCATTGTGCCTGTCAAGTAGGCTAATGTGCCTGTAAATTTCCTCTGACAGAAAACACATCACAGCAACAGCAGCACCAGAAAACAACACAGCCAAACTGTGGAAGACTGAAAGCCCAGCGCTTTCCAGGGTGATCAGAATGTAACAGAGTTAAAAAAAATACAAGGCACTGAAAATAAACAAAGAAAGGCTAGGAAGAAATGAGATCACTTTCTAAGAAAAACGCATTTATCATTTATAGGCCAAAGGAAATGCTTCTTCCACAGCCATTTTTTTTTAGATATATTTGGCAGTCTCAGTTCAAGGTCAAAAAATATCAGAGGGCAAAAGGAACATGACTCAAGATTTAAGATTTGTCGTGACTGGCTTTGTAATTGCATAAATATTAAATATGTAGAAATAATTGTATGCACATTATCTCCACATCTCCACTCGTTGCTTTAATTTTTAATGTAATCTTTTATCCGCCTTTTCCTGATCTGGCTGTGGGTCTGTGATTTGCATAGCTAGAATGATCTGGTGCCATCAATTTGGTAATGAAGTCCCTCATTGAACAGAAGAGGCTTCTGAAGGATTACACAAAGCTGCAGGAAAGAAGGGCGTGGAAATGGAGTTTTATATTTCAGGTGAACGGGAAGTTTATTTTACAGCACATTTTCCCATTATAAATTTAATATGGCGACTTTAAAATAAATTTGGAAAACAGAGAGGCAAAAACACACCTGCGTTTTCGTCACCCTAACAGTGCTTTACACTCTGGTCTCTCTATACGGAAGCGTGCAGATTTTTAATATGGATGCAGTCGTGTTCCGTGCGTGTGTGCATGCATGTGTACAATTCTGCACCTATGTTTTTCCTCTTATCAATATGATTTTCATAACTATAGCCTTTATGACTGTAAAATAGTAACAATAAAGGGGTCCATAACTAGACTCATCCATCAGATTTCCCCGGTGGCTCAGATGGTAAAGCGTCTGCCTACAATGCAGGAGACCCGGGTTCAATCCCTGGGTTGGGAAGAGCTCCTGGAGAAGGAAATGGCAACCCACTCCAGTATTCTTGCCTGGAAAATCCCATGGACAGAGAAGCCTGGAAGACAACAGTCTTCCAGGGGTCGCAGAGAGTCGGACACGACTGAGCGACTTCACTATCAGATTTCTTGTGGCTAGCAATAGCAGAGTAGTGAAGCGTCTGACACTGGGGCCAGGCGAATCAAACAGCAGCTCTGCTACCTGACTTTGTGGATTTGGACAGATTAGTGAGGACTATACCTCAGTTTCCTCAGATATGAAATGGGCATAATAATAGTGCCTCTACTAGAGTGTTCTTGTGAGAGTTAAATGAAAGAATCTGTGGAAAGCACTTAGCCTGCCTCTTTCATACAGTAAGTACTAAAACTAAGTGTTATTAAAGTCAAAAAAGTCAAAAAACATTACACTGGGGTTTAAAAAAGCTTAAGTTCTACAAAACTGAGTTTCCTGAGACATTGTCAACACCCTAGAAATCTCCACGTGCCCTTTTCCAGTAACAACTCCCCGCCTCCACCACTAATCAGATATGATGGTTAACCCTTGCTTGCTTTGCCTCATAGTTAAATATCTAAGTATACTACTCTAAGAGTACAGCTTTATTTCGCCTATATTAAACTTGATATAAATGGAATCTCTCTTTCTCTCTACCTGTACCGCCCCCCGCTTAAATATCATTGTATTTAAGAAGCACACAGAAACTTCCCTGGTGCTCAGGTGGCTAAGACTCTGAGCTCGCAATGCAGAGTGCCAGGTTCCATCCCTAGTCAGGGAACCCCGTCTCACACACCACCACTAAGAGCTTGCACGCCGCAACTAAAGATCCCGCCTGCTGCAAATGAGATCAGGCATAGTCAAATAAAAAAGTAGTAAAAAAAAAAAAAAAAAGCACACAGTCTAAGGCTTGGTTAGGTTGTGATTAAAAAAAGCTTTGGACAGGGAGCCAGAGAACTTGGCTTCTGGTCTAGTTTCCATAAGATCCTGAGCACATTTTTTTTTTTTTTGCTTCTCTGGGGCCTCCATGTAAAAATGTTTGGATGTGCTAAGTGTCTTTGAAGATATAGAGTACTAAACTGCTAAGCCCTTCCTCTTTGAGTATTGTGTTGGCATATGAGAAGTCAGAGCCAGGAAGAATCCAGAGAAAGGCCTGGGGCTTGCTGGAAATAAGCCTCCTCTTCTCAAAATTCAAGCCAATAACAGTGCCAGCAAACAAAAGGCTACAGAAAAATGAAACTGATGATCCCACATCGCAAATAATTTTCTCATTTCTAATATGTGTACATTTAGAGATGTAATTGGCCTTAACGTGCACAGGGACTATTTTCCCAGGATAAATCATAGTCATTAAGAGCACGTTAGGAGTTTGGAGTTCAAATAAATAATCACATCATATAAGCTTTCCAGGCCAGAGACAGTTTTGAACATTTTAACCCATTCTCCCCGTGGAAGTATTTTTTTTCTCCAAATGCTGCCTGGGGTAAGGACTACAGGCTGGCTCAGTGTCCAGTCGACCGTCCTCTTACGGCAGCTTTTGTAATGCAGAGACTGGAAGCTTAAAACACATCCTAGACTTTATGTACCAAGAGCTATGGATATGAATTAGGTCTGTCAGTTAAATACACTTACACAAGATTTAGAAAACACAAGGGAAGTTGAGGTAAGACTCTTGACTTATGACTGTACTTCTCTTATAATTAGGTTAATGGAAACATTCTTCTAGAGCAACGTTCCATAGCTCATTACTCACCTCCCAGCCTCCTGGAAGACAAGAGGCAGTTTACGGCAGCTATGAGGGCAGTAGCTTTTTGACCCCACCTTCTATCACAGGGTGATGTTCTTGAACCCCCTGCTCTGGTCATTCTCCGCAGTAATGGCTCCACTGACAGGCAACTCTGAGTGCTGGAGCTGTGCATCCTTACAGGCCTCGTCTGTCAGCTCACTTCTCCAACCCCGACATGGAGTTTTGTGAGCACCCTTTATTAAATACCTCCCTGCTTAAAACATTTAGAATTGTATCTGCTTGCACCAAACCCTGACTGATACACATCCTAGATATTATTTTGGAAAATCTATTCACCTAATAGGGTTAGGGTTAGGGTTAGGGTTAGGATTATAATTCAAGATGCAAAGTATTATAACTTTATAGAATGCTACAGCAAATAGGGGAGGGGTTTTGAAACCAGAAAAAAAATAAAGCTATATCATTTAGTAGCTATCTATCCTAAAGCAAGTTATATAACTTTTTTTGTATCTAACTTCCTATATATTCATATATATACACACACATATACATATATATATATATATATATATATATATATATATATATATATCAGTATACTAACCTTGCAGAGAAAGCAATGGCAACCCACTCTAGTACTCTTGCCTGGAGAATCCCATGGATGGAGGAGCCTGGTGGGCTACAGTCCATGGGTCGCTAAGAGTTGGACACGACTGAGCGACTTCACTTTCACTTTTCACTTTCATGCATTGGAGAAGGAAATGGCAACCCACTCCAGCGTTCTTGCCTGGAGAATCCCAGGGACAGAGGAGTCTGTTGGGCTGTCGTGTATGGGGTTGCACAGAGTCGGACATGACTGATGTGACTTAGCAGCAGCAGCAGCATACTAACCTTGTAGAGTTATGAGAATTAAATGAAGCAACAGAAGCAAAGTATCTATGACCTTAGTACCTAGCACCGAATTGTCACTCACTTTGTAGAGTTCATTTCTTTCTTTCCCCATGTTGGATGTCCTTTAGTGATTGAGGTGATTATAAAATAATTTGGGGGGCAATTCCTCTCAAAGGACTTTTTAAAAAACCTTGTAGGAACACAAAGATTTGGCACTGATTCACAGAGGCAAGACGAATAGGTTTGAACTCAGCTCAAGAGCAGACTTCTGAGTACTACTGATTTACCCCAACTGGTGGCTCAGGGCTCAGATAACTGGCTAATTATTTCAACAAATACTTGTCAAGACTCAACATGCCAAGACATCACTCATTAAGGTATAGTGGTAAATCAAAAGGTTCCTGAATTCCAAGAGCTTGCATTCTACTGGGAGAAGTGGACACAAAATAACTCAATACATAATTACAAACAATGAGAAGGACTATGAAAAACAGACATTCTTCCTTTAACTCTCTTTCCCTTACCTTCTCATGACTCATCCCTTCTTTCAGCTTCCTTCCGTGAGAGGAAAGGCACAGGGAGGTGGAGTTACGCCAATAATGCTGAGATTCTTAGATAGGTGAGTAGTTTCAGGACACGTGAAGGGACTGGAGCCTGTTACTCTTTCATGGACACCAACAGAAAGCAGAATATGCCTGTGTGAGAGACAAAGGAATGCGTCAAAGCGGCCTCAGCATGCTGACCCAAACCCCTGCGGTCAAAGGGGAGGGGGCCAGCTGGGTGCTGCAGATACCGCGGTTTTCTGTCCCAACCAATAAGTACTGAACTGCTTTCGTAGTGTTTGGCAAGCAATCCAGCTCCTTGTTTGGGAGAAGATGTTCCTCGGTGGCTCAGTGCTGCTCGCTGCACATCCAGCTCTGAAACTGACCCGAGTGAAGGCTGGTTTGGGCCCCACACCCTTGGTGTGCCAGGAACAGTGTGTAGAGACGCCCAGGACCCTCTGCAGGTTGCTTTTCTCAACAGGTAGAGGGAGTACAATAATGGGATCCTGCATCCTTTATACTTTTGTGCAATCATTAATATTTTCTAAGGTTCTAGAACTTTGTCCATGGGAAGGCAGAAGGAGAAGAGGGCGTCACTGGGTAAGATGACTGGATGGCATCACCGATGCAATGGACATGAACTTGGGCAAGCTTTGGGAGACGGTGGGGTACAGGAAGGCCTGGCGTCCTGCAGCCCAGGGGTTGTGAACAGTCGGACATGACGGGCAACTGAGCAAAGACAAAGAACTTTGTTTCTGCTGCCTTCCAAACTCTCTCCCCAGATGTGATGTCTTTAGACAATTGAAGACCTCAGACAGATTACAGAAACAGTTGCCAGACTGAGAGAGATACTCTCCAGTTACTACCAAATGTAACCTGAGGCTTCTGTTTGGATATACAGCCTCTCATTTCCTGAAGAATGGTGCTAGACCTTCTTGAAACTTCACCCTGTGTCTTTTCCTATTCAAGATGTCACTGAGTGTTCATTTTAACAAACCTCCACTGCAAACATATATTTACATGGGTAGGGAAAACAGGAAAAGGGCAGAACATATGTTCACAGCCGCAAGCAACAGCCTTGACGATTGCGCTTGAATCCTGGGAGAAAGGGTCATTTGCATGTCCTTCTCAGGGTCCACTTTCCTTCAGCATCAAGACAGGGAGAGAAAATTATAGACTTGCTCCACAACAAACCAGTGTTGTCCAATGATCTATGTGGACTCCACTCTCCACCTCCCACAGTGGTGATTTCAGACGTTCTCTACCCCATTTAGCCCTTATGGAATCCATTTTCCCCTTTCCCAGAGAAGGCATCTGGGGAATGTTCTCCTAACACATCCTGTGCTATCTCTTGAGTCCTGCAGCAAATGCTGAAAAATAGCTATTATTATCTCAATGTGATACATTAGAAAATGGTGTTTTGGAGAATTTATGTAACTTTCTCAAAGTGACAAAAGCTGTGTGTCCTGGAGAAGGAATCAGAAGAAGCCTTTATGACATGGGACCTTCCTCCTGTAGGCTTCTGGAAACAGGAGGAGCTCAGTTGGTAAAGAATCTGCCTGCAGTGCAGGAGACCTGGGTTTGATCCCTGGGTCATGAAGATCCCCTGGAGAAGGAAATGGCAACCCACTCCAGTATCCTTGCCTGGAAAATCCCATGGACAGAGGAGCCTGGTGGGCTGCAGTCCATGGGGTAGCAGAGTTGGGCACGACTGAGTGACTAACACACACACATTTTTAATTTTTTGTTTTCCTATGAGGTTCCAGCCTCCTAAGCCACAGAAATGTATGCAGTATAGAGACTATTTTCTTTCACTTTTTTCTAGATACATTCTCTCATAATATAAGGGTTAGATCTGTAGCTGCCTCTTTTTCTAATGATAGACTAACTGCTATAATCCAAAGGGTTAATAAAACCTCTCTTATCTTCCCCAAAGCAAAAAATTATTCCTGGGAAAGGACCCTAGCCTGGTTCTGAAGGTGCTGAGGAGCCTGGAGGGTCATCTCTCTAGTTATTTAAATGTCAGCTAGGATGAGGCCCTGGGGCTGAAGACATCTGGACTAAGAAGGAGACCCTCTCAGGAAAGGGAGGGGGACAGCTAACCTCCTTACCTTCATAAGCAGATAAAAATTACTTTTCCCTGTCCCTTGTCTACAGAGTATCTGGCCACTTACGAAAGAAAATCTCCATTGGCTTTCTTCACTTTGTCCCGGGGTAAGGCCCAGGGCAAGCTGGGAAAGGGTAGCATGAAGCTCTTACTCACTGTGGGGTCATAAGGAATCTGCCTCTGATCCAGAACACCTCGTGTGCTCACTGGGGGTCAAATGAATAAAGATGGATATGAAAAACCCACCACTAGGCAACTCAGAGGAGGGATAAGAATGCACATATTTCCAGAGCATGAGATGAGTAGCTACTAAAAAATACCTGGTCATAGTTGAAGAGATAGAGAGATAGTGTTTGAGTTTCCTTACATAGCATGAGCAGGAATTTGCTGGTGGACAAGTTGGCTGAAAGACATTCTAAACAAAAAGAATTAAGACAAGGATTTGCGGCACACCTTTGTTCAAGTTTTTGTAAAACTGACCCTTTCTTCAAGGTGGTGCTTAACTTCTGTTTGCCACAACACTGTCATATTAACTTTAATAGAGTAAGACAGCTTACTGCCATCTTCCAGAAAGTAGTTCCAGTAACCATACAGGTTGACAGTATTAGTAGTGTGCATGGCACTCCTTGGCAATGGTAAATGTGTGGTATGTGCAGCCATACATAGACCATTCTGCCTACCCGTTAGAGACAAGCTGTTCAACAGAACTCAAGTGAAGACTGTATGTGAAGGTATGATAGGAGATAAGCTGGATAGAAAGGCAGAGGTCAGACTCCCGGGCTTATATCCAAAAAACCCCAAAACACTAATTCTAAAAGAAACATGGACCTCAATGCGCATAGCAGCATTATTTACAATAGCCAAGGTATGGAAGTAACCTAAATGTCTACCAACAGATGAATGGATAAAGATGTCTCACACACACACACACACACACACACTATACACACACACAGTGAAACAGTACTCAGCCATAAAAAAGAATGAAAATTTGCCATTTGCAGCAACATGGATGGATTTGGAGGGCATTGTGCTAAGTGAAATAAGTCAGACAGAGAAAGACAATTACTGTATGGCATCATTCATATGTGGAATATAAAAAATACAACATACTAGTGAGTAAAACAGAAAAGAGGATACAGAGAACAAACTAATGGTTATCCGTGGGGGAGGGGCGGGGGGGGGGGGCAAACTACCGGGTGGGAGACGAGCTCGAGGATGTACGCACAACACTACATGCGGAGAATACACGCAGTATTGTGAAGTAACTGTAAATGGAAAGCAACCTTTAAAAATAGCATTCATTTTTAAAAGAAAAATAAACAAAGGCAGAGGTCAGAACTTGAAGGAACCTATGGTCCATACTACTGTGATCAGCATCAAATGTGATGGCACTGGGAAACTACTGATGGATTTTAGGCAATACTAGGAGATCGAAATTTTAAAAATTTCACAAACAGGGGATATTGGAAAAGTCATGATAGTAAGAGAAGGCAGGAGACCTGGTAAGAGATGGGTAGGAAGACAGCAGGAGTGCATGATAGAAAAGGACGGGGAGGAGGCTTCTTGGGTGGCTTCCTGTTGGGAGTGAGCCTCTCTACCAGCCCTACCAGTGATCCCCATCACTGTATCTTCTTCTCTATTATCTCGATATTTTACTTAACTCTTCTTTTTCCTGTGTCTTCAATCTCTCTCCACTTCACCCCTATGGCCTTCAGTTGCCCCAATATATCAAAGACTTGCTTCTGCTCACCCCTAGTTTTTCACATGAGTATTTTCCCCTGAGTTATAGTGGCTTAATTCCCTCTTCGGACTGGGGAAATCCTATCCTAACAGTGGCTGAGTTGCTCCTAAGTAACACTGCAATAGCTAACAGAGCCACAAGGGACACAACCGAAGCTTCTAGGTTGGCTTACCACACTTTGAGAGATGCAGCCATTAATGTGACCACAGGCTAAACTGGATTCAGACAATTTATTACTTGCACAGCAAAAACAATATCAATATAGCGCTATCTCCGCACATCTCTATCCCACTGAAGGACACTGGACTGGAGGGACCCAGTGATGGAGACAGGAGCAATGGTTGATCTGCTACTGAGAAGCCATCTCAACCATAGCCGGGCAGTTTCTAGACCTACACAGCTTAGAGCTGTATTTGCAGGAAGGTGCAATTAAATGGAATCAAAGTAATCAACTGAAATGAGGGAGATGGATGAGAAATGGTTTGATGGCAGCTCCTCACAAGAAGCTTAACTGCCCTGGCCGAGAAGCAACTGCAGGGCATTCCACCGAGACGCTGGTCAGACTCGGCTGTCTGGTCTACGTAAAGCTATGTAGCGCCAAGCGGTAGCAGAGCTGTCTCTTAGTAACTACACCCCTGACTTTTCATGCATCCAAGAAAGAATTATTATTTTCAGGAATTTAGGCCACCCATTACCTAATTAACTCTACTGATTAACTGCAGGGGCTTGAATCAAACATTTTCTATTTATCTTAGACTACTTCAGATGAGAGTGACCAAGACTTTGACTCCTGGCAGGATGAGCAGACCAACTTGAAAGCTAAATGGCAAACAAGACTCCCAGCCAGAGCTAAGCCAGCTAAGCACATCTCAGTACTCCTGAGACAGGCCTTGATGCATGTGCAGTCACTTCAGTCGGGTCTGACGCTCTGCAGCCTTATGGACTGGCTCCTCTGTCCATGAATACTGGAGTGGGTTGCTATGCTCTCCTCCAGGGGATCTTCCTGATCCAGGGATCAAACTTGTGCCTGTGTCTCCTGCATTAGCAGACAGAATCTTTACTCACTGAGTCACCTGGGAAGCCCCAGAAAGACCTTTGCTAATTGCTAAGTCACTTCAGTTGTGTCCGACTCTGCGACCCCATAGACGGCAGCCCACCAGGCTTCCCTGTCCCTGGGATTCTCCAGGCAAGAACACTGGAGTGGGTTGCCATTTCCTTCTCCAATGCATGAAAGTGAATACTGAAAGTGAAGTCACTCAGTCGTGTCCGACCCTCAGCGACCCCATGGACTGCAGCCTTCCAGGCTCCTCCATCCATGGGATTTTCCAGGCAGGGGTACTGGAGTGGGGTGCCATTGCCTTCTCCGCAGACAGACCTTAGAGAGCCACTATAATGCAGGAGATACATCGCTCCACCTGCCCTGACTTATGCATCTCAATGCAGCAACGGTGCTGGCATTTGAATGTACTTCACTTTGATTGGTCAGGAGTGATGTGATTGTCTATAACCAGTTGCATTAGATAGTTTATACTGGTTTTTGTCAGGCAAGTATAAGTCTGATGTCCACATTGAGAAGTAGTGTCCTGCATGCATGCGTGCTAAATCACTTCAGTCACGCCCGACTCTTTGTGACTCTACGGACTGTAGCCTGCCATGCTCCTCTGTCCTTGGGATACGCCAGTCAAGAATACTGGAGTGGGTATGCCTCCCTTACTAGGGGCATAAACTGTATTAGGAGTGTTTTCTAGTCATTTATCAGGGCGAGTCAATTTTGTGTCCCTTGTGATGGACAAACCCCTTGGTTAAACCTAAATTATTCCTGCAGAGCAGGGTGCAGTGCTTCTGAGGAGAACAATCTGCCTATCACAGCCAACCAGCCTAGCCTTTACAGCAAGAACTGCTCCAGGTAAACTAGATGCTGCTAATAGGTTTGTAGTCCAGCAACAATGTTTTGTTGACATGGGGGTCAAGGTTTGATTTTTCAGTGTCCAAATCTGAACATCTGTTAAGTATTTGGCAGTAGGGTCAGGAGACAGTGATAGACACAACAGTCAAATTCAGAGCAGTAGCTACAGTCTGGGGAAAGTATAGAAGAGAATTTTCTCTTAGCTAGTAAACAGAGAGCACATGGGACTGAATAATCTCAGGCTGGGGCAACCATATTAATGTTCAGAAAATCAATCTTGTTCTGTCATCGTTGGTGGAAGTCATCCATCCAAAAGGTCAACAGTCTTGAGTGTAAGCTCTAAGGACCAAGGAGCTGTGTCCTAAGGTCTAAGGGTCTAGGATCTAAGTTAAGAATGGGTATTCAACTACCAAAGCATCCTGAGACACCAGGCCAGGTAGTCTACAGGTAAGAGCTGAGGGGTCAGTGAGTGTCCCCCCAGTTCTCAGCTTCCTGGGGCTTCAGGCGCCCCTCCTTTCCCCGCTGTGCTGTTGCCTTCCTTCCACAGCCACATGAGGGGCTCAATCCAAGTCTGCAGCACCCACTTCCCTGTTTCTTCCAATCCTATAATTTCTAACCAACATCATCTGCTTGAATTTCTCTCTCACTGTCTTTTCCCTAGTATAGCTTGTACCATCCTAGAAGCTCTCCCGCCCCTGAGGTGTGGGTCTTGCCAGGAACATTTTGGAGTTGCCATCTCTCGTTCTTAATCACCCAACGCCCTCTAGTTCACATAGATCTTATGAAGGTGTGCTTCATACTTGCTGCTTCCTGCTGATCACCTGCAGTCAGCCTACTGCTGTCATCACGAACAACCACATGAACCTGTGTGATATTCCGTGGACTGTCAAGATGATCAACGTTTCTGTAGGCTATAGTAAGGAGGATGGCGAGGTATACTTGTAATAGGAAGAAGCAATCTGCCTCCATAGTTCATCTGTTTCTTTTACTTTAACCTTTGTATTCTATTGCTTTTGCTATGACAATGATGCCCATAGCCTGAAATAAACAAGACAGTCCATTCTCAAGATTCTCATCTTTAACAGTATAACACTTTTCCATTCACATAGAAAAAAAGCTGCAGAACAGAGAATAACATTTTCTTCTTGGGTGTTTGCAAGAATATTGTGATAGGATCTACATGGACAGCTGTAAGAACAAAGGATTCTAACACCAAGAAGTCTGCTATAACCAACCGCACCTCCCCTTTTAGTATGAAAGAAGCCTGAATTCTAGAGAAAGATGGTTCTTTGGGACACTAATCCACCATCTTCTAAATCTACTGGCTTTCTGAATAAAGTTACTATTCCTTGTTCTAATAATTTGTCTCTTGATTTATTGGCCTGTTGAGCAGTGAGCGGTTCAAGCCTGGACTCAGTAACATGCTGTTGGACCTGAAAGGTACAAGCCAGCTTTTGATGGTTTTTACAAATAAGTATAGAGAAGACAGTATTACTCACATTAGTAGCTATACCAAGTGCCAGGTACTGTATTGATTTGCTCCAGTAAAAATACTGCACCTGAGGATAGCAGCCACAATTAGAATTACCTCCTGGCTAAGATTATAATCGTCCATGGTGAATTTTTAAGATCTACTTCTGCACTGGCCAAACTGGTGAGTTAAATGAGAATAAGATAGGTATCAGCACCCGTGCTTTTTTTCAAGTCTTTTATGGTGACACTGAACAGGAAGAACAAAGCTGACTCTATCCTGGGTCTATTTCTTTTGCTTTAACCTTTGTATTCTATTACTTTCGCTGTAGGTTAATTACTTAAGGGATGTTGCCTATAGTTTAAAGTATACATAATGGCCCATCTCAGGGAGCCCAGCCTCCCTTGACTGATATTAAGCTAAAATACCTTTTTTAGCTCACAAGAAACATCCTGACCAGGCTCACCCGTAAAGATCTGCAGGAAAGAAGAAATTAAAATATTTCCTCCAGAGTCTGGCCAGAACTCAGAAATATTTGCAAAAACGCATCTTCCATTTTTACTCTATCTCCTCATCTCCTCCTCTTGCTCTGTCAAAGAGACCAATATCCAAATCTAGGCGAGATAGTTCACTGGGACACTGATCCACCATTCTCTAGGTCTGTTGGCTTTCTGATAAAGCCACTATTCCTTGTCCCAACACAGTCTCTTGATTTATTGGCTTGTTGTGAAGCAAGCAGCACGAGCTTGGGCTTGGTTAATAATATTAATTGCTTTAGTGTCTTGGAAGAGAGTGAAATTTCCAGGAGCATCCACTTAGCTCTTCCTACTCTAATGGCCCTCATCCCAGGGGTAAGAAAGCCAAAATGGGGATATAATCTGTTCTAGACCTCAGAAAATAATTACGCAGTTGGTTGGTGTGTGGATGAAGTGACCTAATGACCAACCGCGAGCTGGACACGAGCTAAGGCTTCATCTATCAAGTGACCATGGACACGAGCTAAGGCTTCATCTATCAAGTGACCGAGAGAAACTGCAGCTTTAGCTGAAGTGTCACAGTGGTGCTGTGTGTCCCCAGGAATTAGCATCAGTTCAGATCCAAGATCCAGAAAACTTCAGAAGATCTAGTTCCTTTTTTCCATTGTACTACCACTCTAGTATATGGCCACACATTCTGGGGGGACAAGGTTGAGGGATCATTTACAACATGTACTGTGGCAATGAAATTGAAGTCCCGTCCGACTCTTTCCGACCCCTTAGACTATAGCCCACCAGGCTCCTCCATCCATGTGATTCTCCAGCAAGAATACTGGAGTGCATTGCCATTTCCTTCTCCAGGAGATTTTCCCGACCCAGGGATTGAACCCGGGTCTCCCGCATTGTAGGCAGACCCTTTACCATCTGAGCCACTGTGGCAATGGTGCAAGGTTAACTCCTAAAGAGTACACAGACTCTCCTTCAATCAAGGGGTTCTGGGTCTGTGAATTGATATAGGTCTAAAAACTGAGAGAATCCACTGTGGTGACTCAGGTGGGATTTTGGCTACCTGATTTAGAGCTTTTCTTGTTAATAAATATCAAGTAGTATTCTCTTAGGGGGTTTCCCTGAGGTCTCAGGTGGTAAAGAATCCAAACATGCAATGCAGAAGGTTCAGTCCCTGGATTGGGAAGGTCCCCTGAAGGAGGGTATGGCAACCCACTCCAGTATTCTTGCCTGGAAAATCCCATGGACAGAGGAGCCTGGTGGGCTACAACCTATGGGGTTGCAAAGAGTCGGACACGACTGAAGCGACTGAGCACACATAGTATTCTATCAGGTTGCCTTTCTTTTTCCAAGGGCCTCTCTGTGGGCAGGCATTCTGATTGATTGCCTGAACACACCTGCTGCCCTTGCATAATGCAGATGGAGTCCCATCATTGGTGGTAGTCTGCTAATTTGGGGTTATCCCCATCATTATCAATGAGTCCGCCTTAATAGTGGCATCACTGACAGTCACACGTGGCTACAGAGGGAAACATGCACAGACATTTTCAGAGATGCATGTCTTCCTCTCACGAATGTATGTGTCAGTTCTTCAGTGGGGGAGTGTCTTCTGGGCCTTTGGGGATGGGTATGCAGATTACATGCCCTAAGTCTAAGGTAACATTTCCCTCAACTTTGGATTCCCTGCTGCACATTATGCCAGGGAAGCTCAGGGTTTCAACCTCACAAATTTCAGGCAACCAGTGAGTCTAAGTTTCCATCAATCAACTGAGTAAAGTACTACAACATCTCTAGCCACGTGAGTTAACACATATAATAAAAAG
The DNA here is from genome assembly GCF_019923935.1 of Bubalus bubalis. Taxonomy (NCBI): domain Eukaryota; kingdom Metazoa; phylum Chordata; class Mammalia; order Artiodactyla; family Bovidae; genus Bubalus; species Bubalus bubalis. Next base: position 1,835,113 of record NC_059165.1, on the reverse strand, counting down.
CATATTAATAAACTTGGCTCAGCACACTATTACATTCCATCGTCCATGGTCTAACACCTCAGAATCTATACAAACACACGTTCTCCAGGTTTCTGCCTATATATTAGAAAAGTCTTGTCATTCCTTTCCGTGTAAGTTACTCCTTCCTCCATCACAGTGTGCACCTACATCCCCAGGAACTTGCTGTAAATTGATTTTAGTTGTGACAACACTGGTAGGAGAAGGTGATTACCATGGTTTTTGAGGAGAATGTGAATTTCCTCTCAAGGCACCTGCCCCAGGTGAATTTTCAAGCAGAGGAAGCCTACCTCTTCAGAAACTGGAGGGCAACCTACTTCCACTAGTGAGAGGGGCTCAGAGTGACACGTGGGTGCAAGATTGCCCGTTTTCTCTGGGTCTTATGCACTCCAAGTTTGGGATCCTGTTATTCAACAGCACTCTAACTTTTACATGAGAAACTTAGCATATCCGTGAATTTGACAGAAGTTGTAAGGCAGTAACATGAAAATGAAAATGTGTTTGATTTTCAGCAATATCATTTTGTCACTACAATCAGTGAGCTTCCTTTAGAATTGTACGAAATCTCTGTGGTTCCCTTACCGTAATTTGGAACTGTGCTTATTATTTCTCTTTTTAAGCAGTCAAAGGAACTTAAAAGAATACATGTCACCCCACAATCCTTACAGTTACCTCACAGCCGTAACAGTCCCGTGTAACCGCCACTTGGGGCCCCAAGGCACTTGGTAGCCCGTCACATTCAGCCACAGGTGGCTGCTTAATTGGGATGCCCCCAGCACCGCAAAGCCCTAGCCTCCTAATTCTGCCAAGGAACTCAGCACCTAGCTCAAGCCCAAGTGTCCAACCAAACTGAACTATCTCTTGGGACTATAAGAAAAAAAGCTTAATAAAAAGAATTATGAACTACCACAGGGTTTTGGACTAATGAGAGATTCACTACTAAGATGAGTGAAAATACAGAAACAGCCACTATAGGGAGTCAGTCTTACAAATAATCGTGGGTTGGGAGAGTTGTTAAAGACGCGCTCTCCCTGTGCTTCCCAGGGCGCGGCCGGGCCGCCGAGTGGCCGGGACAGCGCGTGTGCCGGCGTTCCTCGGGAAGGGCCCGCCGTGTGGGGCTTGCTGTGAATCTGGCCTCCAGGGCGCTCAGAAAGTTATCAAGGACGTCAAGTCCGTTTTTAGCCCCTCTACTACGAAAATGGTTGGAAGGCGTCACTGACGAGATAGACTTGAGTTTGAGTAAGCTCCGGGAGTTGGTGATGGAGACGGAGGCCTGGCGAGTCCATGGGGTCGCAACGAGTCGGACACGCGTGAGCGACTGAGCTGACTGAACTACAAAAACACAGCTGGAGAAGTGCGCGCAAACTGCTGGTCCCTGAGCAACGCAGGAGCGCGGCACGGGGAGAGCCGGGTACGCTGCCAGGGCCTGCCCGCCGATGGACCAAAACCCGGCAGAAAACGCAGTTCTTCCCGGAACGTCTCCTCAGCCTTCCCCCCCGACAAGGCTTCCGCCTCTGCTGGCAGAGGAACGCTCACTTCGCAAGGCCCAGATCTATTTCCCCAGTGCAGCCAAAAAGGGTGAGCTGGGCTGAGACGCAATGGAGACACCGCCGGCACAGGGTTTCCCTCAGGTTTCGTGGCCTGGGGTCTAGACCTGCCGGGGGCTCCTGCCCTCAGGTTTGACCAGTCAGGTAGGCAACGGAGGCAAGGGGGAGTCTGAGCACAACGCGCAGCCGCCTTCTCCTCACGAGTCTCTGCCCACGGCCCCTCAAGCCTGGGCCTCGAGGCCACGAGACCCAGTCGACGAAAGGGAGGCGGGGAGACAGAGCGGCGGAGCCGGAGCCTGGCGTCTGTCCTCCCGCGCGGCCGCCCTCCCGCCGCGGCGCTCCCGAGGCCGGAGCGGGGCGGGCCCGGCGGGCGGCGCGCGCTGATTGGCCGCCGGGGCGCCCGCCCCCCCGCCCGCGCGTCGGGGGGCGGGGCCTGACGCCGCCTCGGCGCCGGGGCCGCGGGCGCCCACTGACCGCGCGGCGCTGCTCCGCCGCTGCTCCGCCGCTGTCTCCGCGGGCTCGCGGCGGCCGGCGCGCGGGCGCCGAGGGGCGCTGCAGAGCCGGCGTTGCTTTTCGCGGCGACCGCCGCCATCGCCGCGCGTGCGGGGCGGGCGGGGACTCGCGGCTGCGGCTGGAGCGGGCTTCTCCAGGGGAGGCTCCCCTCCTGGCCCCGTCGCCCTCCCCCGCGCGCCGCCGCCGCCCGCCCCCTGCGCCCCCCAGCGCTGTCCTGTCCCCGAGAGCCCGAGGGCCGGGGCGGCGGGGGCGGGAGGCCGGCCGGCGGGCGCGTACTCTGAGGAAAGTCCTGTCAGAGCCGGGCGCGCCCCGGCCCGGCGGCGGCGGCGGCGGCGGCGGCAGGAAGGGGCTCTGCCGGCGGGCGGGGGCGGCGCCTCGGGGCGGGCCCGGCCGTCCCGGCGCTAAGTTGTGGGGCCCGGCCCCTCCCTCCTGATTTCCTTCCCCGCGGCTCCGCGGACCTGGTCCCTCGGCGCGGAGCTGCCGCGCCCGCACTCCTGGGCGGAGAGAACGCGCCGGCCCGGCTCGAGAAAACTTTTCCTGCCGACCCGGTGCTCGCGACGGCGGTAGCAAGTCCGCGCGGCGACCCTGCCTGCGCCTGCCCCGCGCGCCCCGCCGGCGGCCGGCGCGGAGATCCGCGGCCAGGGCGAGCGGGCCCCTTCCGGGCGTGAGGCGTCCCGCCCCGGGGAGGGCGGCGGGCCGGGCCGAGGGCCGAGGGCGCGTGGGGGCGCCGGAGACGAGGTGAGGAGCGCCGCCCGGACCCGCGCCCGCGGCGGAGAGGAGCGCCCGCAGGGCGAAAGCCCAGGAGCCGGGAGCCTCCGGCCGCCGCTTCCCGGAGTCCGCGCTCCGCCGGCTCCGAGCGGGGACCGTGCTTGGGCGCCGGGTCTATCGAGGAAACATGAAGTTGAGCCGGCAGTTCACCGTTTTCGGCAGCGCTATCTTCTGCGTGGTGATCTTCTCGCTCTACCTGATGCTGGACCGGGGTCACTTGGACTACCCCAAGAGCCCGCGCCGCGAGGGCTCCTTCCCGCAGGTGAGCCCCGGGGAGTGGGGCCGCGGGGCTCCGGGAGGGTGCGGGCGGAGCCGGTAGTTACCCGCTGCTCCGCCGAGGCTCCGCGCTCGGGCAGGGCGAGGCCCAACTGGACGGGGGAGGCTCGGATCCTCCTCCCACCCGGGCGCCGCGGCGTTCGGACGGCGATGGCCGCGACCTGGGAAGCCGCGGCTTCCCGGGGCGCGCAGAGTTAGCAAAGTACCGGGCGGCCTGAGGTGGCGGGATCACGCCCCGGGGCCCGGGCCTGCGGGGGCGCTCACCTGCCGGCCGGGGCGCCGGCGCGTTGTGCGGCTTGCTCGCGTGCAGCGCCCCCTGACAGCTGTTTGGGGAGCCCCTGGCCCGCACAGGGTTAAGCCGCCGCAGACCCCCTGCGCGACCTCGGTCGCGGAAACCGATCGAGCAGACCCCATCTGGGTGTTTTATTTGTTTTCTAACTCCACTGTCTCCGGAGACATAAAAGTTTATTTGGTGTTGCAGATCTCCAGAATGAAAATCTGTAGGGTTGATTTTGGTGTCGTCATTCTTCAGCTGTTACCTCGGGTTTGTTGGGCGCAGTCGGGAGAACCTGGGGAAGCGCGTGTCATTCTCTAGCCGGAAGCTGTGGGGCGCTCCGTCCCGGGCCACGGTCACACTGTCAAAGGAACTGGGAAAACGACCCATCTTCAGTCTTTTATTTAAAGTTACTAAAAATAAGCGAACGGAACAATCGGTTTCTATTTGGGAAGATACCGCGCCGCCTGTGCGATTTGTTTCGTTATTTGCCAATGATCTGTAATATCTAGAAATTTTAGTAAAACTGGGTAATGTGTAGTATCCCCTGCAATGAATGAACCTGAAGAACCCCCAACCCCGACAAGCTGATACATCAGCTACTTAACAGCAGAGAAACGTAGGACGTGAACAAGTTGGCGTTTTTTGTTTTGTTTTCTATCTTTTGTGTGACACTGTAAATAACCAGAGAATATTTTTGCCTTTTGTTCCGGTGATACACTGGGACAAAAGGCTTGAATTTAATGAAATTAGACTAATTTTACCTGAATTATTATGAAAGTGAAAAAAGACCATGTGACACCATTGTGAATGGTGTCATCAATATACTTCACTCAAAATGCTTTGCAGATGAAGGATATTAATAATCTGATTGTAAACAGATGTATCAAAAAATTTTAAAGCTTTTGCTTTTGTTACTGAAAATGCAAGTTGTGTGTCTGATGCACAGTGAGGCCAACAATACTAAAACGTTGGGGTCTGGAACAGAGGCAGGTTTATTGAGGGTCATACAAGGAAATGGGTGGCTCATGTCTTAAGAGCCCCAAAAGTACTCAAAGCTTTCGTGAAAGCCTTTTTAAAAGCAAAAGGTGAGAGAGGGGCATGGTTAATTGTTGCAGACTTCTTGGTGTCAAACCCTTTATTCTTGAAGTCAAGTCATGGTAAGGTAAGGACGTTCCTGTAAATCTCTATGTAACGAATATTATTCTCTGTCCTGACAAAAAAAGGGCGAGATCCCAAGGGACAACTTTCCCCACCGAGTTCCGGGTCCCGGCTAAGAGGTGGCGGTCTCAGCTGCGGCTCCCTCAGGGCCAGGGCCCCAGACCCTGCCCCGGCCATCGCTGAGGAGCCTGGCCCCGAACCCAGCTGGCCCGCAGGCTCCTCAGGCTCTGGCCGGCGGGCCCAGGGGCCCAGGCTGTGTCCGTGCAGATGGCTGCTGCCATCAGGTCGCAGAGGCAGGGATGTAGGCAAGGGTCACCGCCGCCTCCAGGCTTGGGCCAAGGGGTGCTGTGCTGGGCTTAGTCGCTCAGTCATGTCCAACACTCTGTGACCCACTGGATTGTAGCCTGCCAGGCTCCTGTGTCCGTGGGGATTCCCCAGGCAGGAACACTGGTTGTCAGGCCTTCCTCCAGGGGATCTTCCTGACCCAGGGATCAAACCCAGGGCTCCTGCGTTGCAGGCGGATTCTTGACTGCCTGAGCCACCAGGGAAGTCCAAGAATACGAAAGCGGGTAGCCTGTCCCTGCTCCAGGGAACTTCCCGACCCAGGAACCGAACCGGGGTCTCCTGCACTGCAGGCGGGTTCTTTACCAGCCCAGCTGCCCGGGAAGCCCCAAGCCAAGGCTGGCGGTGACTTTGGGGAGGGCTCTGAAGCCCGGCAGGACACGGCTCTCAGCCTGTTCCCTGGGACCTGCAGCTCATCCACTTGCCCAAGGCCAGAGAACAGGCTGGAGGGGTTGGGGGAGAAGGTCAGGATCCGCCTCTTGGCCTCACTCTCTAGTGATGACCTCCACCCTACAACTATAGGCTGAAACCACCATTGACTGTTGGTTGCCAGTGGGCGGGGCCCACTGCGGTGCCAACCAATGGCTGAGCAGGACCACTAACGGTCTCTCATTGACCGTTGGTTGCCAGTGGGCGGTGCCAACCAATGGCTGAGCAGGACCTGATAATGGCGTAGTGATGCGCAACAATGGCTCTGTTCTGAGGGCTGCAGCTGCCTTGCTCTCTACACTTTTACGTAGTATTATAGAGAAAATGGAGAAGGCAATGGCAACCCACTCCAGTACTCTTGCCTGGAAAATCCCATGGATGGAGGAGCCTGGTGGACTGCGGTCCATGGGGTCACTAAGAGTCAGACAGGACTGAGCGACTTCACTTTCACTTTTTACTTTCATGCATGGGAGAAGGAAATGGCAACCCACTCCAGTGTTCCTGCCTGGAGAATCCCAGGGATGGCGGAGCCTCGTGGGCTGCCGTCTATGGGGTCGCACAGAGTAGGACACTACTGAGGCGACTTAGCAGCAGCAGCATAGAGAAAATACGGTGGGATGAGCACTATGGGGTATCATTAAATACAGAGTTTAGAGTTTGTCCAGTGCTTGTTGATGAGATTGGATAAAATAGTTAAAAAAAAATGGAGGGGAGGGGTGACACCCTGGGGTTTTAAGCCTTTCTAGAATATGTTGTATAATTTTGGGGCTTAACTTGCTGTGATTTTCGCCCCAGTAGTCCCACTTTCAGAATTTTCTCCATTAACAGGAAAAAACCATAAAAACTGATCTTACTCAGAATGTTATCTTGAGTAATATCCTTTGGGCTTGACTTGATGATCACTTGGAAATGATTTATGCAAACATCTGAGCTTGAGTTCTCTGGCAACCTTGACATTTGACTATTTCTAAAGAAGTGAGTGACTCATTTGGTCTCTGGAAAGTCTTAGGTGAAGTTAATTCCAATATTTTAGCATCCAGCCCTAGTTCTCATGAAGGGACTGGAGTCCTGCTTAGAACATAAAGCATTTAATGGAAAGTGACAGTAGCTGCTGGAAGAGAAGGCCGTCTGCTTATTTTGTTTTCAGACACAACTAAGCGACTTCACTTGCACCTTCATGCATTGGAGGAGGAAATGGCAACCCTTTCCAGTATTCTTGCCTGGAGAATCCCAGGGACAGCGGAGCCTGGTGGGCTGCTGTCATGGGGTTGCACAGAGTCTCACACGACTGAAGCGACTTAGCAGCAGCAGCAGCAAGGGGAGAGGGTTTGAAAAGTGGAACTTTTTATACTTAAGTTTGTCTTTCTGAGATTTTCATACTGGATTTTCAGTGCAAAAGACACCTTTGCTGATTTAGTTTTGAAGAGCCACTGAATCCCCAGGCAGGTGGACTGGATAAATATTCTTATAGCCTTGTATGTCTGATACTAGCCGATGTGTTTTAGTCTTACTTGATAAACTGCATTCACACAGTCACCACCACGTAGGTGAGGAAGCTCAGGCATGAAGAGAGTAACTTGCCCAAAGTCACACAGCTAAAAGCTGAGATTTCAACAGGCAGCCTTTGGAGTCTAAGCTCTCAGCCACTATGCTGTACTGCCCCTAGTGATCCTTTGCCTACTGTTTAGGCTCCAGCTTCCTTGTAGAAAAAAAGAGCATGTTGGCTTCTTAGTGTATGAATTTTTTAAAAGGAATTTTTAATATGAAGCCCTAATGAATGTGCTGCTGCTGATTTTTTTTTCTTTGATGCTTTTAAAAAATTTGTCAATTTTGAAATAATTATGGGGTCACATGCAAGTATAAGTAATAATACAAAGAGATAACATGTATCCTTTAACAGTTGCCCCCAGTGGTAACATCTTCCAAAACTGTAGGGTAACACCCTGGATATTGATATCTTGATATAATGAAGATACAGGATATTCCCATTGCCACAAGTACCCCTTACGTTGCCCTTCTATAGCCATGACCACTTCCTTCCTATCCCTTCCCCTTCTAGCCCCTGGCAACTACTCATCTGTGCCTCAATTTCTATAATTTTGTCATTTCAAGAATGACAAGTGAAATCGCATAATGTGCAACCTTTGGGGATTGGCTTTTTCCACTCAGTGTAAATCTCTGGAGAGACATCCAGGTTGTTACAAGTTTGTTCCTTATTATTTTTCGTTGATGTTGTCATCTTTTCATTTTTATTTTGTTCCTTATTATTAGTATTCCATAGACAGAGCATAGTTTGTTTAACCGTTCACCCAGTTGAAAGACATCTGGATTGTTTCCAGTTTGGGATAGTTTATTTTGAATAAAGCTGCTATAGACATTACAAACATTCACATACAGTTTTTGTGTGAACACATGTCCTGATTTCTCTGTGAAAAATGCCCAGAAATACAATTGCTGGGTCATATGGTACAGGCATAGAGTTTCCCACATAGTTCAATGGTTAAGAATCCGCCTGCCAATGCAGGAGCAGCAGGAGATGCAGGTTCAATCCCTGGGTCAGGAAGATCCCCTGGAGGAAGAAATGGCAACCCACTCCAGTATTCTTGCCTGAAGAATCCCCATGGAAAGAGGAGCCTGGCGGGCTACAGTCCACGGGGTCGAAAAGAGTTGGACTCGACTGAGCATGCACACACACATACTACACACATAAACACATACACATTCTACAGGAATACCTCAGAGATGTTGTGGGTTCAGTTCTAGACCACTGAATGTGCTCCTTTTTATGAAACATTTAATGCTTGAGATGTGTACCTCTCCTACAATATCTTCCAGCTCACTTGAGAGCTAAATGTTATAGTGGAAACCATTATGCAGCATAGCATCCCAGCATTTGAGTTGATTTTTATTTTTTTCACTCCTTCTAGCACCTATGTACACCTTAGTCTGATGAGAACAGCACACAGTGAAACTAGGTGGCACTGAGTTATGTTTCTTTGATGAGTTTGGGTTTTGAATCTTTAAGGTAGTCAGTTGGTCACTGTGAGCCGCTTTTGGTGTCTAGTGGAATGGTTTTTCTAGAAAGGGATTGATTTGCTCTGAATTGTCCATTTTAGTTTCTTCCAGTTAACATGGAACCTTAGGTGGTCCATCATGTAAACAAGATATGTTTTAAAACTGTCTTCAGTTGAGAGCAGTCTATTTGCTTTCGTTGTTTTTCCCTCCTCCCCAAAGTCTGTGTTTGCCACCGCCTGGCCAGACTCTGGTGGAAGTAAGCCCAACTCTGGGTGCTCCACTTTCTCCACCCTGCATATAGTCCTTAGAAGGCTTTCCTCTCGGTTGCTTGGAGGAATTGCTTTGAAGCCTTGAGGCAACAGTGGCTTTTGTGTGTCTATTTCAGGGTTAATAAATCTCAGCTAGAAAAATTAATAAAAATTCCACTCTGAATGAGAGGTTGACCAGAGTCTAATGCCCTGAATATGCTTTGAGGTAATGTAAGAATTCAAGCAAATGGAAAGGAGAAACATTGTTAAGGTGTTCCCGAAATTCTTTATTACTTTTCACAAGCAGATTTCACCGGTTGCTTACTATCTACATTGTGTTTAAGCAGATGGCGTATTAATGTCTTATATTTGGGTCTGGAGAATTAATGACTCAGGTTGTGTATAACAAAGTATCGATCTTTAGTATAGCATATGATATAGGGGTTAATTTTACCTCTTGAAAGATCAGAGATTGAGATTGATGGCAAATGTAAAATTGAAGTTCAGATTTTATCTTTGTGCCCAGATAACATTTATCAAGTGACAAAGTGGGAATGTCTTTAAGTATCTGATAGAAAGGCACTGGTAGAGGGAGACTTTTCTGCCCTTTTTTTTTTTTTGACTTTGACTATGAAAGTATAATACACCTATAAAAATATGCTAGAACACTTTACATCTCTACTACTTTCTTAAGAGTTAACATAGTATATATTTAATAAAAGTTGACCTGAGTTCCCACTTGTTTTTTCTTGTTTTTAAAATCTGTGACTCTCAAGAGTAATAAATAGAAAAATATGATCTTTTCTGCTTCTCCACACTTGAGTGCACTCCATTTATAAATTGTAGCACTTGTTGCTGGGGTTTGTGCAGGTGTGTATCAGAGAGTTTGTTTCATTTCCTGAGGTCTGCTGTTTGAGATCTGTGACTTCTGGGAAGTGATGGAACTTTGACCATGGTGGCGTCCAGGGATTTCAGAGAAACAAGTAAAACAACAGGAAAGGCCCGGAAGAGAGGTGGTTCCTCTTCCTCTTCCCGCGTCCAGCAGTCCTTCAGCGCTTCTCGCACCTGCGTGTTTCACTAGAACTCGAGGGTCTTCCTACAGACAGACGCTCGGGACTGCACCTGGCATGAAGGCTTAAGTTTTTTAAGTTTTAAGTTGAATTCAATGCTTTATTTCAGCACTGCTATTAGGACTTAACCAAATACTTCTGCTTGGGAGATGTTGCAATCTTATTTGTCTAAAGGAGATTTTTTTCTGTGACTCATTAATTGGCATTAAGGGATATCTGGGCTATGGATAAAACACACTAAAATTACCACTTTTGCTTGTTGTTTTTAAGTCAGCTATTGCTGTTGGTGATAGCTGTTAAAAGTTTGGCTTTTTTTTTTTTTTTTTCACAGACTGGACTAAGTGTTTAGATTTCCTAAAAGGAGTAGTTCAGTAGCTGCTGCTGATTCCCTGCTTTGCTCTTAGTTTTCCCTTGTTGTTCACTCATTTCCATGGCGGTCTTTAAGAAAACAGGAGGCTATTCAATAACTAGGATTCAATCTCCAGCTGCTGAATTGGACCTTCTGCCCTGGTAGCATCATCTCTTACAGTAAATGGAGAACTCAGGAGAGGAGGAGGAACTCTAAAGAGCAAATTAGTTGTGATTAGTAAGTTGATCAGGAGAGGAGGTAGACCATTTTAGCTAAAACAGGTTTCTGTTTCAGTAATAGGTGTTAATAGCAAAACTGCTATTTTTAAGGTTGAAACCATGTTTAGGTTCAAACAGGTTTGAGGGTTGATTGTACTGAAATGGAATTCAGACCTAGTGCTTGGGTATTGCTAAATGTGCTTTATGATAGGGAAGAATTAAATAATTTGAATTGAGTGAATTCAGTCTCTTGAGGTTACAATGTAGTTTTTCTGTGAGACAGTGTATTTAAGTTTAAGGTTATGTTATTTATACTTTTATGCCAACCGGTGCATAGTTGGTAGCCGGTAAATATTTTATGTTAAATTTGTAAACTTAACTATTTCTAAAGAAGGCCTCCCCGGTGCACCCTGGTTTGTGTGTGTGCCCCTCCCCTGGCGCCTCGCTGCCCTTGCTGCTGCCGTCTGTGGCTGCATCCTCAGGGTGGGGAGCTGTCCTGGGATCCGTACGCACCCTACCATGTGTCACAGCATCACTGTCTTTACCACGGGATGCCAGAAACGCCTTTGTCCGACTGGGAGCTACCAAAAATGTCTCCAGACATTGCTAAATGGCCTCCTGAGGAAAAATCAACCCTTTGAAAACCTCTTTGACTTCACTCTCGCCAAAGACGTGTTCTTTATGCTCATCGCACTATGTTGGAATTTTGCATTTTAGGAAAAAGTGATTAAAAGGCTCAATTCTTTATTTTTTAATTAGAGTTGATCTACAACATTATGCTAGTTTCTGGAGTATAGCAAAGTCTATTTAGTTATACATACGTGTGTGTGTGCTTTTACGTATTCTCTTCCGTTGTAGTTTAGTACAGGATATCAAATACAGTTCCCTGGGCTATACATTAGGACTTTGCTGTTTGTCCATTCTCTCTATGTAGTTTGCATCTGCTAGTCCCAGTCCAACCCTGCCCCCTGCGCCTTGGAAGCCACAAGTCTCCCTATGTCTGTGAGTCCGTTTCCGGCTCATGGTGAGTTTATGCGTGTCGTGCTTTAGATTGCACGCATGCGTGATATCATACAGTGTTTGCTTTCTGTTTCTGACTCGCTCTGTTTAGTATGATCATCTCTAGGTCTGTCCATGTAGCTTCAAATGGCATTATTTCATTCTGGTTTTTTATTTCTGAGTACTACTCCATTGTGTGTGTGTGTGTGTGCACGCGCGCCACATCCTCTTTATCTGTTCATCTGTAGAGGGACATTTAGATTTTCCCTCTGTCTTACCTATTGTAAATAGTGTTGCTGTGAACATAGGGGGCTACCCTGGTGGCTCAGTGGTAAAGAATCTGCCTGCAATGCAGGAGACCCAGGTTTGATCCCTGGGTCAGGAAGATCCCCTGGAGAAGGGAATGGCAACCCACTCCAGTATTCCTGTTTGGAGAATTCCACACACACAGGAGCCTGGCGGGCTACCGTCCATGGGGTTGCAAAGAGTTGGACACGACTAAGCAACTAACTTAGTATGAAGATAGGAGTACATGTATCTTTTCGAATTACAGTTTTGTCTGAATATATACCCAGGAGTGGGATTTCAGGATGGCAACTCTGTTTTTAGTTGTTTGAGAACCTTCCTTCTGTTCTCCTTTGGGGATGCACCAGTTTTCATTTCCAACAGCAGTGTAGGAGGGCTCCCTTTTGTTCACACTCTGTCCAGCATTTCTTGTTTGTGGACTTTTTAACGGCGGCCGTTTTGACCCGTGTGAGGGGTGCCTCTTGTAGTTTTGGCTCACATTTCTCTAGTACTTGAGAAGGGGAGCATCTCTTCTCATGTGCTTATTAGCCATCTGTGTGTCTTCTTTGAGGAAGTGTCTATTTAGGTCTTCTGTTCATTTTCTGACTGTGTTTTTTTGTTGTGTGAACTGTCTGTATATTTTGAAAATCAAGCCCTGTCGGTCTCATTGTTTGCAAATAATTTCTCCCAATCTGTAGATTGTCTTTTTGTTTATGGTATTCTTTGTTGCGCAGAAGCTTGTAAGTGTGAGTAGGTCCATTTGTGTGTTTGTGCCTGTATTTCTTCTACTGCCTTGGGAAGCTCAGGAAACACTGGTGCAGTGTATGTCACAGGGTGTTTTGCCTGTGTTCTCTTCTGGGAATTTTATGTCATGTCTTATATTTAAATCAAAAGGCTTAATTCTAATACTCAGGGATAACTAGCTTTTTCTTTTTTTCATGACTGAAATGTGTCCTTTAACTAGATGCCCAAAATTCACTTACATTTTTAGGATTCCTCATTACAATATGTTACAGAAAATACAAGCGTAGATTATGTTCATATGGAAGTTAGAAACGGAATATTATTATACTGAAACAATGAAAAAAAATTGGGCAAACTTTTTATTCTGAGAAAAGCATTTGATCAAATGATAGTAAATAAGCCATCTTTTCGTTTATGCAAACTTAGTTAAAGGTTTAGATTTATTCCCCTTGCCTTTTAGCACAGGAAGATAAGATATATTGATTAGTAATAAGGTAGTATGAAAGGCATATGCAAAAATAATTTGAGAGATCTGAAACTTTCTCAGGCAAGCTATTTACTTTCTTCAGAGTATTACTTGTTTTATTTCTTCTAATTATGATGACTTTGGTTACTGCATTTTTTAATTCCTTCTTGAGATCAGAAAAAGCTGGGAAGGAAACTAGAAAGTCGCTGATGGAGACTTCCTTCCCGTTCATTTCATTTTGTCCTAACTAGGCTTTTTAAAGAAAGGGGTGGAGATGGGGTGGGACAAGAGTGACAGAAGTTCTGGGCAAATGCTCTCCTTCCTTTTGCCTGGGGCTCTGGGCTTGAACTCTGGGGAAGTCAGGTAACTCAGCCCAGTCGGGCCTGCCGCCTGTTGTTGTAGGACCACAATGGGAGACTGGAGCTTACATTTTTAAATGGTTAAATAATTCACGACGTGGTCACTCTTGTTCTTGTGTGAATTGAATCGTCTCTGGCTGTTTTTGTGTTATAAGGGCAGAGAGGAGTAGTTGGGACAAAAACAGCATAGCGCACAAAGCCTAAGTTACCGTCTGGCTCTTTGCAGAAGTTCGCCAACCCCTGCTTTAAACTGTATTTCTCTGTTATTAACATTGGAAGCAAACAGTGTGGTTAGATCTGTTGAAGCAGACGTAGGCTAATTAAAAACAAACAAAATTCTTGTAAGCTGGTTATTAGGTTAGCATTACTCAAACTTAGTTTGTGTTTTGAGAGTATCGTTTAAAACTCCTGTTGTCTGCATGTTTCATAGATTTTTTCAGATGTCCTTCGGGAACTTCTGTGTTATAGCGCTGATATGCTTGACATGTTTAATTTGTTTCTCTTCTCCCACCTAAAGATTTCTTACTCTAGGACTGCTCTGGGATGGAGGGTTCTGGGGCAGGAACTGTGCAAAATTGATCCATAGTCTTGAGATGGAAACCGTGACTTTGTTGCATTTTAGATTTGTTGTAATTCACAGGTGGGCTGAGTCCTGAGTCTGATCTGACTGCTTGGATTGCCCAAGTCCAGGTATCTTCTTCATAAGCCAGAGATCCAGGCCAGAACTCGGCAGTCATCCCTGGGACCCCGAGGACTGGTCAGCTTGGAGGCGAAGAACCGACTTCCAGGACGTCCGCAGGGCCCCGTGCTAGTCTGTTTATCCAGGAGTAATTAATTGCCGTTAGTTTCGAGCCTTCTCTATGCTTCTCAAAGATTGTGTGTGACTCCATCGCCCCTTGTGGCGGCCATTCTCCCATGTACGTCCTCAGAGCCTTGGCTGCCACCATCAAAACGCAGTGATTGCACATGAGCAAAACGGCTGTAATGCAGCTCATTGAGGAATGCAGCTTTAAAGTTTTTTCCCTCATTTTAAAATATATTCATTTTTCATATGTAAATAGATTTCCACACTGGCTTCCTATGCATGTCGTCGCCTTCAGAAGTCGAGAGAAATGAAATTCCTTTTGGAGAGTCAGAGCAGGTCTCAAGTGAGGCCTGATCCTACCAGTGAACCTCACTGTCCTGAATCAGGGGTCTGGAGAGCCAGGGGACCTGCGGTGGTCGTTTTCTTCTAAATACATGTTTTGTCCAGATCTGCCGGTGTTTGGTTTTGTGGTGGAAGGCGGGGAGCTCTTCCTCTCCAGAGTGAAGCTGCGCTTTGGGCTGACGGCGTACTTTGCAGCGTTTGCCCTCTGTTCCCTGCCGCAGGTGTGGAGGAACATGGAACATGGACTCTATTGGTCTTGGCTTTTGTGGCAACATTTTTACCCTTGGAGCATTAGAGGATGGAAGCCTGACAGTATGACTCATTCTCAGAATTCTTTTCTGCATAAAATAATCCTGAATGTGCATTTTTTTAAATCCAGTGAGGTAGTCATTCTCTTAGCAGTCATCAGAATCTCAGAAAAGTCATGAAAACGTCATGGAAGTCTTGGAGTTGGGCAGACCCTTCCAGGGTTGGTAATTTAGTATTTGATTTTTCAGATAAGGACACAAACGTGTACACTGGACCTCAGCAGTTTTTTTCTTTTTTGGTCTGTGTCCCGTCCTGTCACAGCGTTCTTGGGACGTGCTGCTGTCCCGTAATCTGGGGAGCTTCCTGTTGTCCCGTCGCCAGCGCCGTTTGCTGGCTCGCTGTGTGTTACGTGCTGTGCAACTTGTGGCCGACCTGCCAGATACGTTCCTTGCTTTGGCAGAGCTTCTTAGTTGTGGAGACACAACTGCCATTTGTGAGACAGCTAGAGACAGTTGAGCGTTTAGTTATTCTTTAAAAGAGTTAATTTTGAGAAGTTAGAAGACTTCCTGGCACACAGCAAATGCTCAGTAAATGCTAGTTGTTACTGATGAACAGCTTTAAATAGTACACGTGAGGTACCAGGCACTGTTGTAGGTTCCGGGAGCATAGGAACTAAGAGTAAAACAAGAGTCCAAGGTCTTAGTTTGTGTTTTCAGTATGAGGGCGAGGGCCTTAGAGTTTAGAACTAGGTTCATGTAGTGGCCTAGCTCAAACTGACCATGACACAGCACAGGGCTAGGCTTTCCTGATCGGGTAGGACTTTGAGGGGAGAAAGAACATTCCTGTGTGAAGCATGACACCTCCAAAGGCTTGGAGTCCCAGTGGAGCCTGGCCGCGTGAGAAGGGCTGAGGGGATTGGTTTGATTTATGACCTTTGAACTTGTAGAGTAGCTGGGGAAAACACGGTAGGTCATTTGGGATCCGTTTGTGAATTGCCCTGCGAGCCAGTGCCGGGAATTATGGGGTGAACCATTCAGAATCGTTGAGTATGTCAGGAAGCTGCTTGAGAGAACCAATGTTGGAGAATTAATTTCATAGAAAATTTTAGGCCTGGAAGGGAGCTAAGAGAATATTCAGTCTGAATTATTCTGGTAACAGTGTGTAGGAAGACTCAGAAGCAGGAAGGCAGCTGAGAATCTGTTTGAGGTAATACAGACATGAGGCAGTAAATCCCTGTACCAGTATTGAATTGGCTGGAATCAAGAGGCAGAGGGGAAATATTAAAAGAAGCATCCGGGTTTCCTCACAGATTTGATAAAGGGTAAGGATAGGTGGCTTGAGTTAAAACAAGTTCTCCCACCTTTGTCCTTTGGAGCATTTGGAGACTGCTTGCTGTACTGTTTGCAGAAGGGGGTAGTTGGAAGGATAAGCTGGTTTGGGAAGCCAAGTTCAGTTTGGTTTGTGATGAGGTGGTTGTGCGTGGAAATAGCCAAGTGTGCTGGCTTGCCAGAGGGAGAGAAGGGGAGGGAGACGCGAGTGAGGAGCCTCGCACGGGCGGGTGGGGCGCGCACTTGGGACTTGGCTTTGTGAACGGAGAGCCAAGCGCCAAGCAGCACTCCTTACAGCCAGAGCCTACGCGCCTTAGGTTGAGAGTACTGTGTAGCAGATGTTAATAAAAGGCAGCAGCTTGTATTCAAATTTTCAGAAACCAGCTTATTGATGAGCATATCTCAGAACAGATAATGCTATCATAAGGAAGGATTTCAAAGAAGCATTTTGGTAGGAAATGAAAAAAGGCCCATCTCATCTTTGGCCCTAATTCTGGTCTGGAATTATTTCTTCTAGGTTATAAGAATGAAAGTAGATTATGTGTGCAGGTTTGTGTTGGAGGCTGGAGGAGGGAGAGGGGGAGAGAGAGGAGATTAAAGGGCCTCACAGCTCAAGGTCAGTCTGAACATCTCGGACGTCTGCGAACACCCCCAGTAAAGGAGAGCCTCTCCCATCTGACTGGTGAGTGGCCCCCACACCACTCTCATCCCAAACTGAAGAACTGTGTTGGTCCTCAGGGCAATTCTTGAAAATTTTTAGGCCCGAATGACGGCACTCAAGATGCAAGGTACTTCTTGTGACTTTCGGGGGAGAGTAAACTAGTAATTGTTTAAAAAAATGAAGAACCCAAGAAATGTACATCTCTAGCTCTTTGGTAGCCGACAGTATGATATTTAGCAGGTCGCTGTGTTGTGTTTCTGCGTGTGAAATGCCGTGCACTTCACTGTCACACTTGTTGTGCCCACGTGAGCATCATGCCCCTTTGCACCCTGGAGAGCAGCTGATTCAGACCCTTTTTTTAAAAACAATTATTTTATTGGGGTATAGTTGATATACAGTGTTGTGTTAATTTCTGCTGTACAGCAAAGTGATTCAGTTATACATATATATAATATTTTCACATTATTTTTCATGCTTTTTCCATGATGGCTTGTCGCAGTATGTTGAGTATAGTTCTCTATGCTATGCAGTAGGACCTTCTTGTTTATGTGTAATAGTTTGCACCTGCTAATCCCAAACTCCTCATCCATCCCCCATCCCGCAACCACAAGTCTGTTCACTATCATACAGATTTTTATAAAGTCACTAGAAAAGGATCAGTGGCAACCCACTCCAGTACTCTTGCCTGGAAAATCCCATGGGCGGAGGAGCCTGGTGGGTTGCAGTCCATGGGGTTGCAAAGAGTTGGACACGACTGAGCGACTTCACTTTCACTCTTCACTTTCATGCACTGGAGAAGGAAATGGCAACCCACTCCAGTGTTCTTGCCTGGAGAATCCCAGGGACGGCGGGGCCTGGTGGGCTGCCGTCTGTGCGGTCGCACAGAGTCGGACACGACTGAAGCGACTTAGCAGCAGCAGCAGCAGGAAAGGATTGGTAAAACTTTAGAATATTTGATGCTTGTAAATAAAAGTAAGGAAATTCAGAATTTATAATAATTAAGATGGGGCTTGTCTAAACACCTGACTCTTGTGAGTAAGGAACAGAGGGGCTTATACAGGAAACGGTTAGTATGAATAAGACTAAAGGTAGGCTGATTACCTACCTACTACAGTCCTGCCTTCAGGAGGTTCCCCTGAACAATTTCTGTGTGAAAAACTGTCTTAGACATGACACTTGCCTTTATTTTAATAGGCTGATGCTGTTCAGGTTGATTTGCTTTTTCCATTATTGGCAGTTATTCTCTTTTTACATTAAAATCGTGTTTATTAAGACTACTTGTGAAAATTATGTCGATAGAACTTTTATTAGGAGAACCTAAAATATAATATATGCCTTTCCTTCATGGAAAATGAGTTTAGGTAGTATAAATAGATCATGCATAATAACCCTGTGTACAAAGACAGGCATATGTCAAAAAAGATGAGACAGATTAACAACATAGAGCAGAAGTCTTTGATGAAATAAATATATGACGTATAACCCTGGTTCTCTGGGAATTTTTGCATTCTGAAAGTGCGTCTCATGAACTTTTGTGCAAGTTCTTGGGTGGGATACAATGTTGACATATTATTTCAGAGTGCTATATTTCAGAATAGAAATTCCATTAAAATATGAAATGTTTTAGAAGAAAAATCAGTGTGGTTTTTTAAAATGTTGCAAAATATAAAGAAAAGTAATGTTCCTTAGAGCAGTTTGCAAAGTGTGGAATTAAAGAAAGAATTCTATTAGTCAACACCTAATTTGCTAGTGTCAATTGCAGTTATTAAATGTATTTGAAAGTAATAAAATTGCACTGTATGAAAATATTTTACAGCTGAAACATTTTGTGCTATCTACAAGCCCTCGTTCTCATAATCATTTTTAAAAAGATGCCCGTTTTGCAGAACTTAGCTTTGTATGGTGCCTGGGTGCCTCTAGGTTGCCTCAACAGGAGGTGGTTTCCGTGCAGCTGCGTTGGGTTAGTGTGGGTGGGCACGGCTGGGTTCTGATCTCCGCGAGCGCTGGACACCCACGGGAGGAGAGCCTGCAGGCCGCTGCCGGCAGCTGCGGTGCTGCCCGTGCTTAGGGACGTGGGGAGGACGGGGTCACAAGGTCGGGGCCTGCTGTTTTTCTGGGTCTGGGCCGGACCCTTTGTGGGGATTGCAGCAGCTGCAGAGTGGTTGTCCACATGCGGCCATGGCTCTTCCGGGCCCCCTGCAGGAAGAAGGGCTGGTGGACGTGGAGGCCCAGCTCGCCCCTTGAGGGCAGCTTGGCGCTCCACCACACTGCCTTGGTGACTGTCGCGCCTCGGCAGGCGCGTGATCCATGAGGGACGGTTTCCGGGGCCCAGAGTGCCTTGGCCCCTGTGTTTTGACAGGGTAGTATGTAATTAAGTATTCTTTGTGCTCACATCATGAGGGCGTTTATTTCCTTGGATGGACAAGTAGAAGCACAAAGACAGTACCTTGGAAGAGCTTCAGGCACGATAAGTTCTAGGTTTGGGAAGCCATTGAGAGGTCATTAGTAATTGGTTTGGGGCTTGTTCGTAGAGTTACATACGTAACTGTGGCCACAGCTTTAGTTCACACTCTCTCTGGCCTCAGCAGTGCACATCTTAAGGGGTGAGTGGTCACTTGGGTGACTTGTCATTCAATCAAACCACAATTTCTTCCTGTTAAGAGCCTGAGACCTGACTAAACAGGGTTTTTCTGAATAGTTGA
This sequence comes from Bubalus bubalis, assembly GCF_019923935.1. Lineage (NCBI taxonomy): Eukaryota > Metazoa > Chordata > Mammalia > Artiodactyla > Bovidae > Bubalus > Bubalus bubalis. Next base: position 1,815,945 of record NC_059165.1, on the reverse strand, counting down.
GCAGCAGCTAACTGCCCTGGGCTGTGGTGGGACCGCGGCACCCCTGCTGGAGCACGGGCTCTCTTTCACCAAGTCACTGTTCCTGTATCTAGCTTCAATGCAGTGGTTAACTGGGAATGTGTGAGAATTGCCTGGTGAGCCTTTTACAAAATGATATAAGGCAGACCTATGCACTCTGTCTCTGGGTGATCCCACTCGTCCCCACGGCTTCAAATTCGCATTGGTCCTGGCCGCTCAGGTTTCCACGCTCTCCTGCCGTAGGCATGCCTGTCTGTGTGACACCGCCATTGAGCGGTCTCATGGCCCCAGGACGGAACCTTTGCCCCTCTTCGTTCCTCCCCAGCGTGTCCTCTTTTCTCAGGATGCCACCCCACCCTCTCAGTTCCCCAGCTGCCTGAGCAAAACTAAGGGGCCGCTTTTCTCTCTTTCCTGGTGCCTCGCGGCCCCCCCCTCCCCGCCCCGGCTCGTTTGTCCTGGCAGAGCCTCTCACATTCCTCCACCTGGGCCTCCGTGGCCCTGGTTACCCTGGCATTTACCTGTAAACTGCAGCCACCTCTTACTCCACTGCTGCACTACAGTTCCAGAGGAGCTTTAACATGCTTTTTGTTCTTTGATCCCAAAGCGTCAACGGTGATGATACGGGTGTTTCTTTCCTGGTAAAATATGTTCAACCATGTCTTTTCCCGCCTCCTTCATGTAAAGATAATATATAATCTTGTTAGATCGCAGCACCCCTGGGAAAGTAGCGGATAAAGTCACATGGTCTAGCCTTCCTTGATCCATGGTACGAGCTCTCAGCTTCTTAGGCTCCCAGCCCTCCACCCCTTCTACGCGCATTTGGACAGACTTCTTACGCTGCAAGGGTCAGGATGCTTGCTGAGCTTCATGTAGGTCAGCTCTCTGCCATCTGTGTTATTGTTCAGTCGCTCAGTCGTGTCCGACTCTTTGCGACCCCATGGACTGCAGGATGCCAGGCCTCCATGTCCATCACCAACTCCCGAGGTTACTCAAACCCATGTCCATTGAGTCAGTGATGCCATCCAACCATCTCATCCTCTGTCGTCCCCTTCTCCTGCCTTCAATCTTTCCCAGCATCAGGGTCTTTTCCAATGAGTCAACTCTTTGCATGAGGTGGCCAAAGTATTGGAGTTTCAGCTTCAACATCAGTGCTTCCAATGAATACCCAGGACTAATCGCCATTAGGATGGACTGGTTGTATCTCCTTGCAGTCCAAGGGATTCTCAAGAGTCTTCTTGAGCACCCCAGTTCAACATCAATTCTTCAGTGCTCAGCCTTGTTTATAGTCCATCTCTCATATCTGTACATGACTACTGGAAAAATCATAGCTTTGACTATACAAAAGCTTTGACTATACAGACTTTTGTAGGCAAAGTAATGTCTCTGCTTTTTAATTTGCTGTCTAGGTTTGTCATTGCTTTTCTTCCAAGGAGAAAATGTCTTTTAATTTCATGACTGAAATCACCATCTGCAGTGATTTTGGAGCCCAAGAAAATAAAGTCAGCCACTGTTTCCGTTGTTTCCCCATCTATTTGCCATGAAGTGATGGGACTGGATGCCATGATCTTTTTCTGAATGTTGAGTTTAAAGGCAGCTTTTTCACTCTCCTCTTTCACTTTCATCAAGAGGCTCTTTAGTTCCTCTTCACTTTCTGCCTTAAGGGTGGTGTCATCTGCATAGCTGAGGTTATTGATATTTCTCCTGGCAATCTTAATTCCAGCTTGTGCTTCTTCCAGTCCAGCATTTCTCATGATGTACTCTGCATATAAGTTAAATAAGCAGGGTGACAATATACAGCCTTGACGTACTCCTTTTCCTATTTGGAACCAGTCTTTTGTTCCATGTCCAGTTCTAACTGTTGCTTCCTGACCTGCATACAATTTTCTTAGGAGGCAGATATGGGTCTGGTATTCCCATCTCTTTCAGAATTTTCCACATTTTTTTTGTGATCCTCACAGTCAAAGGCTTTAGTGTAGTCAGTGAAGGTGTATTAGTTTCCTAATAAATCACAATAAACAGTGGCTTATACAAGAAAAAATGTATTATCCTATAGTTCTTCAGGTTAGAAGTTTGAAATAGGTCTTACTTGACTAAAATCAAGATGTTGGCAGGGCTGCCTCTTTTGGGAGGCTTTACAAGAGAATATTTCCTCACCTTTCAGCCTCTGGAGTCTGCAAGTGTTCACTGGCTCTGAGGTCTCCTTCCAACTCAGCGTTGCTCAGACTTCCTGTTCTGTCTCTGTGTCTCCTCTGATTCTGATGCATCTGTCACCTTCTTTTCCATTATATGTGATTATGTTTGGACTTCCTGAATATTCTAGGACAGTCTCCCCATCTCAAAAATCTTAACTTAATCACATCAGCAAAGTCCTTTTTGCCATGTAAAGTAGCAGACTCACCGATGTCAGGGATTAGGACGTGGACATCTTTGAGGGCCATTCTGCTACCACACCGGGTGCTGTCTAACCTGGTTTGTGTGTGAAGGCTGACTTAACACTCATAACTGTCCTGTGAGTTAGTTCCTAACATGTGATCCCTGTTTTACAGATGAGGAAGACTGAAGCAGAGGATTATGTAATTCACCCGAGGTCATGGAGCCATTTATAGTGGAACCATAATTCAAATTTGGCTTGGCTTTATTTTTATTCTGTTTTATTTTCCAGCTTTATTGAGAAATAATTGACATATAGCACATAAGCTTAAGGTGTACAAGTGATCATTTGATACATATAGTGAAATAATGTTAGTTGACATATCCGTCACCTCACATAGTCACAGTTTCTTTTTTATGGTAAGAAAACATACATATACAGTGTCTTTAACTGTGATCATCATGCTGTACATTAGACCCCAGAGTGTGCTCATCCTCCAGCTGGTAGTTTACCCCCTTTAATCAGCATCTCCCCATTTTCTCCTCTGCCAGGCCCTGAGTGACTGCCACTCTATTCTGTGTTTCTGTGATTGTTTAGATTCCACATGTAAATGATACTACATATTACATGTATTTCTTTAACTTACTGCACTTAGCATAATGCCCTCAGAGTTCATCTGTGTTATCATAGATAGAGGAGTTCCTTCTGGCTCTTATGACTGAGAGTGTGTGTGTGTGTGTGTGTGTGTGTGTGTGTGTGTATGTGTGTGTGTCTGTGTACACCACATTTTCTGTATCTGCTGATGGGCACCTAGGTTGCTGTGTTGTCTCGGCTGTTGTCGGTAATGCTGCAGTGAACGTGGGGATGCAGGCATTTCTTTGAGATCCTGTTTTCATTTCCTTTTTGTACATACCCAGAAGTGGCATTGTGGGATCCTGTAGCGGTTCTGTGTTTAATTTTTTGAGGAAACGCCATGCTGTTTTCCGTAATGACTATACAGTTTACATTCCCACAGAGAGTGCACAAGGCTCTCTTTTCTCTACACTCTCACCAACACTTGTTACCTCGTCTTGGTAACATTTTACCCATTACGAGGTGATGCTGTTGTTTTGATGTGTGTTTCCCTGATGATAGTGGGCTGAGCACCTTTTAATGTACTTCTTGGCCATCTATATGTCATCTTTGGAAAAATCTGTTCCTCTGCCCAATTTTTAATCAGATTTTTTTTTTTGAACTACTGAATTGTATGAGTTCTTCATATATTGGGTATTTATCCCATATTAGATATATGTTTGCAAGTGTTTTATTTTTATTCCATAGGTGACTTTTTGTTTTGTTGTTTGCTTCTTTTGCTGTGCAGAAACTTTTAGTTTGATGTAGGCTAATTTATTGATTTTGCTTTTGCTGTTTGTGCATTTGGGGTCATATCCAAAAAATTGTTGCCCAGATCAATGTCAAACATTTTCCTTATGTTTTCTTCTAGGGGTTTTATAGTTGCAGTTCTCATGTTTGAGTCTGTTTCAGTGGTATAATTTGGGTTCTAATTCAGTTCTTCTGCCTGTGGTTTCTCATTATTCTCAACATCATTTATGGAAGAGAATGTCTTTTCCCTGTTGAATATTTTTGCCTCTTTTGTTAAATATTCTTTGACCAGATATGGGAGGATTTATTTCTGAGCTTCTGATTCTGCTCCACTGCCTCTGGGTCACTTTTTATGCCGGTACCATACTGTTTTGATTGCTGTAACTTTGTAGTACAGCTTGAAATCAGGAAATGCCAGCTTTATTCTTTCTCAAGATTGCTTTGGCTTTTTGAGATCTTTTATCATTCTATACAGATTGCAAGATTGTTCTTTCTATTTCTGTCAAAAATGTCATTGGAATTTTGATAGAGATTGCATTCAATTTTGATAGGGGTGGCATTGGGTAATATGGACATTTTAATAATAATTGTTCTTTTAACTTATGAACAAGGAAGATCTTTCCATTTCTTTCTGCTGCTGCTGCTGATAAGTCGCTTCAGTCGTGTCTAACTCTGTGTGACCCCATAGACCGCAGCCCATCAGGCTCCCTGTCCCTGGGATTCTCCAGGCAAGAACACTGCAGTGGGTTGCCATGTCCTTCTCCAATGCTTGAAAGTGAAAAGAGAAAGTGAAGTCGCTCAGTATTGCTCGACTCTTAGCAACCCCATGGACTGCAGCCCACCAGGCTCCTCTGTCCATGGGATTCTCCAGGCAAGAATACTGGAGTGGGGTGCCATTGCCTTCTCCATTTCTGCTCTAATATATGTTAATTCCTTCTGCTAGCTTTGGGCTTAGTTTATTTCTGTTTCTCTATTCCTTGAGTTGTAAAGTTAAGTTGTGTGAGATCTTTCTTTTTCTTAATGTGGGCATTTATCACTATGCGTTTCCCTTTTAGACTTGCTTTTTCAGCATTTCCTGGGTTTCTGTATGCTGTGTTTCCATTTTCATTTGTGTAAAGGTGTTTTTAGATTTCCCTTTGGTTTCTTCTTTGACCCATCAGTTATTCAGAAGTGTGTTATATAATTTCCACATATTTTTGAATATTCCACTATTCTTCCTGTTAGTTGATTTCTAGTTAGTTTCCAGTTAGATTCCATTCTGGTGGGAAAGGATACTTGATGAGCTTTCAGTATTCTTAAATTTGCTGCCTTGCTTTGTGGCCTATCCTATCATCTGTGCTGGAGAGTGTTCCTTGTGTGCTGAGAAAGAATATGTGTTCTGCTACTCTTGGATGAAACGTTTTATATGTGTCTGTTAATCTGTTTGTCCTAAAGTATGGCTCAAGACCAGTGTTTCCTTGTCGATTTTCTGTCTGGATGATCTATCAGTTGTTGAAAGTGGGATATTAAAGTCCTGTCAGTTCAGTACAGTTCAGTTACTCAGTCGTGTCCGATTTTTTGCGACCCCAAGGACTGTAGCATGCCAGGCTTCCCTGTGCATCACCAACTCCCAGAGCTTACTCAAACTTGTGTCCATCGCATTGTGATCCCATCCAACCATCTCATCCTCTGTCGTCCCCTTCTCCTCCTGCCTTCAATCTTTCCCAGCACCAGGGTCTTTCCCAATGAATCAGCTCTTTGCATCAGGTGCGAAGTATTGGAGTTTCAGCTTCATCATCAGTCCTTCCAATGAATATTCAGGACTGATTTTCTTTAGGATGGGCTGGTTGGATCTCCTTTCTGTCCAAGGGACTCTCAAGAGTCTTCTCCAGCACCACAGTTCACAAGCATCAATTCTTTGGTGCTCAGCTTTCTTTATGGTCCAACTCTCACATCCATACATGACTACTGGAAAAACCATAGCTTTGACTAGACAGATCTTTGTTGGCAAAGTAATTAATGTCTCTACTTTTTAATATGCTGTCTAGATTGGTCATAACTTTCCTGCCAAGGAGTAAGCATCTTTTAATTTCATGGCTGCAATCACCATCTGCAGTGATTTTGGAGCCCAAAAAATTAAAGTCTGACACTGTTTCCACTGTTTCCCCATCTATTTCCCATGAAGTGATAGGACCAGATGCCATGATCTTAGTTTTCTGAACGTTGAGTTTTAAACCAGATTTTTCACTGTCCTCTTTAACTTTCATCAACAGGCTCTTTAGTTCTTTTTCACTTTCTGCCATAAGGGTGGTAATATCTGCATATCTGAGGTTATTGATATTTCCCCCAGCAATCTTGATTCCAGCTTGTGCTTCTTCCAGCCCAGCATTTCTCATGATGTACTCTGCATAGAAGTTAAATAAGCAGGGTGACAATATACTGCCTTGACATACTCCTTTTCCTATTTGGAACCAGTCAGTTGTTCCATGTCCAGTTCTAACTGTTGCTTCTTGCATACAGATTTCTCAGGAGGCAGGTCAGGTAGTCTGGTGTTCCCATCTCTTTAAGATTTTTCCATGGTTTGTTGTGATTCTCACAGTCAAAGGCTTTGGTGTACTTAATAAAGCAGAAGTAGATGTTTTTCTGGAACTCTTTTGCTTTTTTGATGATCCAATGTATATTGGCAATCAAGCTTGAACATTAGTCTCCTACTGTTACTATATTATCTGTTTTTCCTTTGGGTCTGTTAATAATTGCTTAATATATTTTGGTGCTCCAATGTTGGGCACATATATATTTAAGATTGTTATATCTTGTTGATTAATTGATTACTCTGTCCATATATAGTGACTTTTTTGTTTCTTTTTACCATTTTTGGCTTAAAGTCTATTTTGTTTGATAGAATTATACTTCAGTTTTGGTTTTTATTTGAACAGAGTATCTTTTTTTCAAAAATATTGCTAGTTTTTTTATTTATTTGACTGAGTTGCACAGCTTGTCGGAGAAGGCAATAGCAACCCACTCCAGTACTGTTGCCTGGAAAATCCCATGGATAGAGGAGCCTGGTAGGCTGCAGTCCATGGGGTCGCTGAGAGTTGGACGTGACTGAGCAACTTCACTTTCACTTTTCACTTTCATGCATTGGAGAAGGAAATGGCAACCCACTCCAGTGTTCTTGCCTGGAGAATCCCAGGGACGGGGGAGCCTGGTGGGCTGCCGTCTGTGGGGTCGCACAGAGTCGGACACGACTGAAGTGACTTAGCAGCAGCAGCAGCAGCAGCAGCACAGCTTGTGGGATCATACTTCCCCAGCCATGGATCCAACCTGGGTCCTGGCAGTGAAATCACTGAGTCCCAACCACAGGACCACCAGGGAATTCTCCTGAATGTCTTTTTTCTACCCCTTCACTTTATTTATTATTATTATTTTTTTTACCCCTTCACTTTAAATCCTTGTGCCTCCTTAAAGCAGAAGTGAGTGTTGTGTAGGCAGTATATAGTTAGTCTTGCTTTTTGTCCATCCAGCCACTCTGTTTTTTTATCTTCAAATTAAATACATTTCCATTTAGAGTAATTACTAATTGGTAAGAGCTTACTAGTGTCATTTTGTCATCTGGCTGTTTTGCAGTTCCCTTGTTCTTTATTCCTTTGTAACTTGATTTTCTGTAGCATTATGCTTTGATTCTCTTTATCTTTTGTGAATCTGCTGTAGCATTTTGCTTTGTGGTTAACATGAGGATGAGGCTCACATGAAACATTCTGTAGTTGTCAGTTCAGTTCAGTCGCTCAGTGGTGTCCGACTCTTTGTGACCCCATGAATCGCAGCACGCCAGGCCTCCCTGTCCATCACCAACTCCCAGAGTCCACCCAAACCCATGTCCATCGAGTTGATGACGCCATTGAACCATCTCATCCTCTGTCGTCCCCTTCTCTTGCCCTCAATTTTCCCAGCATCAGGGTCTTTTCTAATGAGTCAGCTCTTTGCATCAGGTTGCCAGAGTATTGGAGTTTCAGCTTCAACATCAGTCCTTCCAATGAACACCCAGGACTGATTTCCTTTAGGATGGACTGGTTGGATCTCCTTGCAGTTCAGGGGACTCTCAAGAGTCTTCTCCAAAACCACAGTTCAAAAGCATCAATTCTTTGGCACTTAGCTTTCTTTATAGTCCAGCTCTCACATCCATACATGACTACCTGAAAAACCATAGCCTTAAGTAGACAGACCTTTGTTGACAAAGTAATGTCTCTGCTTTTTAATATGCTGTCATAGGTTGGTCATAATTTTCCTTCCAAGAAGTAAGCATCTTTTAATTTCATGGCTGTACTCACCATTTGCAGTGATTTTGGAACCCAGAAAAATAAAGTCTGACACTGTTTCCACTGTTTCCCCATCTATTTCCCATGAAGTGATGGGACCGGATGCCATGATCTTAGTTTTCTGAATGTTGAGCTTTAAGCCAGCTTTTTCACACTCCTCTTTCACCTTCATCAAGAGGCTCTTTAGTTCTTCTTTACTTTCTGCCATAAGGGTGGTCATCTGCATATCTGAGGTTATTGATATTTCTCCTGGCAATCTTGATTCCAGCCTGTGCTTACTCCAGCCCAACATTTCTCTTGATGTCCTCTGCATAGAAGTTAAATAAGCAGGGTGACAGTATACAGCCTTGATGTACTCCTTTTCGTATTTGGAAGCAGTCTGTTGTTCCATGTCCAGTTCTAACTCTTGCTTCCTGTATACAGGTTTCTCAAGAGGCAGATCAGGTGGTCTTGTATTCCATCTCTTTCAGAATTTTCCACAGTTTATTGTGATCCACACAGTCAAAGGCTTTGGCATAGTCAGTAAAGCAGAAATAGATGTTTTTCTGGAACTCTCTTGCTTTTTCGATGATCCAGCGGATGTTGGCAATTTGATCTCTGGTTCCTCTGTCTTGTCTAAAACCAGCTTGAACATCAGGAAGTTCACGGTTCACATATTGCTGAAGCCTGGCTTGGAGAATTTTGAGCATGACTTTGCTAGCGTGTGAGATGAGTGCAATTGTGCAGTAGTTTGAGCATTCTTAGGCATTGCCTTTCTTTGGGATTGGAATGAAACCTGACCTTTTCCAGTCCTGTGGCCACTGCTGAGTTTTCCAAATTTGCTGGCATATTGAGTGCAGCACTTTCACAGCATCATCTTTCAGGATTTGAAGTAGCTCAACTGGAATTCCATCACCTCCACTAGCTTGTTTGTAGTGATGCTTCCTAAGGCCCACTTGACTTCACATTCCAGGATGTCTGGCTCTAGGTGAGTGATCACACCATTGTGATTATCTGCGTCATGAAGATCTTTTTTGTACAGTTCTTCTGTGTATTCTTGCCGCCTCTTCTTAATGTCTTCTGCTTCTGTTAGGTCTGTACCATTTCTGTCCTTTATTGAGCCCATCTTTGCATGAAATATTCCCTTGGTATCTCTAATTTTCTTGAAGAGATCTCTAGTCTTTCCCATTCTGTTGTTTTCCTCTATTTCTTTGCATTGATTGCTGAGGAAGGCTTTCTTATCCCTCCTTACTATTCTGCAGTTATAACAGTCTATTTTACCATGATAACAAGTTACCCTCGATCATAGACAAAAATTTTACCCTTTTACTCCCCCTTTTGATGTTTTGATATCATGATTTACCTCTTTTTATATTGTGTATCCACTGACAAATTACTGTAGCTAATAGTTATTTTAATGCTCTTGTTCTTTAACTTTTTTTTTAATTAGAAGTAACAATACAGGCTACCATATTACAGTATTAGAGTATTCTGAATTTGACTATATACTTACCTTTAGCAGTGTTTTTGCATTTTCTATATTTTTGTGTTACTAATAAATATGTTTTCAGCTTGCAGATTTTTTTTACAGAATTTCTCGTAAGACAGTTGTTGTGGTAGTAAGTTCCCTTCACTTTTGTTTGTCTGGGAGAGTCTTTATATCCTCTCCATTTCTGAAAGAGAGCTCTGCCAGGTAAGGTATCCTTGGTTGGCATTATTCTTCTTTCAGCACTGTATCATCGCAGTCTCTCCTGCCCTGTAAGGTATCTAAGATTCCTGCTTAGAAGTCCACCAATAGCCTAATGGGGGATTCCCCTAAAATTTACAGGTTTTTTTTTTTTTTTTTTCCCCCCCTCTTCCAGCTTTTTAGATTTTTGTCTTTGACTTTTGTCAGTTTTATTATACTGTGTCTTGGTGTGGATCTCTTTAAGTTTATTTGGTGACCTATTAGCTTCATGAACCTGTTATCCAAATCTCTCCTTAGTTTGGGAAAGTTCTCTGCCGTTATTTCATTCAATAGGCTTTCTGCATCCTACTCCTCAAACTCCAATAATTTGCAGACTGGGCCTTTTACTGGTATACCACAGAACACGGAGGCTTCTAAAATTCTTTCTCATTCCTTTTCTTTTTTCTCCTCTGATGTGATGATTTCGATTGATCTGTCTTTGAGCTCACATGTTCTTTTTTCTGTTTGGTCAAGTCTGATGTTAGAACTTCTATTGATCATTGTATTCTTCAGCTCAAAATTTCTTGTTTGCGTCTTGCATGTATTTTCCTTCTCTTCATTGAACTTCTCATTTTGTTGTTATATTGTGTTCCTGATATTCTTATATTCCTTATCTGTGTTCTCTTGTATCTCTGAGCACCTTTTCAACAAGTATTTTGAATTATTTGTTGGGCAATCCCTGTATCTTCTTTTGTTTGGGACTAGTTACTAGGGGTTTACTGTATTCCTTTGGTGGAGTCATGCTTGTTTGCCTAGTAAAGGTACCTGCATTTGAAGAAGCAGTGTCCTCTCCCAAACTCCGTGGCTGAAGCCTCTCCCCTGTGCGTGGGGCATGCTGGAGCGTGCTGTGACCCCAGGTCGGGTGGCTCAGGGCCTCAGTGCAGCCACGTGTGGCTGCGTCAGCTTTGGGGGTAGTGTGGTGTCTTTTGGCTCAGGCCCCTGCGTTCTGTAGCGTTGATGTGTGTGGTTTCTGGCGAGTGCTGCAGGTGTTTGCAGAGGGCTCCAGGGCTGTTTGAGTCCTCAGGGGCCCTCCTGGGTTCAGCAGCTATGCATCAGACCATATGGCATGATGGCCAGCATGGGTGTGGACACATCTGGCTGCGGGGGCCAGCTGCAGGGACCAGGGTGGTGGCCAGGCTGGTTGCAGACATGCATGGCGCTGTGGGGCTCCAAGTCAGGCAGCAAAGCTGGAGCCAGCTGTGGGTGCGCAGGTGGTTGCAGGCATCCTGCTTGTTGGTGTGTTCTGGTGACGGCTCAGTCCCACTGTGGGCGTGCAGCGGCACGCTGGGGACAGGCACTCAGGTGGCGTGCAGGTGCCAGCTGGCGGGTCTGTGCCAGCGGGCACAGCGGCGCCTGCAGTGACAGCGGGTGGGACCTCGTCCTGGCCGACACGCCGCTGCGGGGCCTGCTGCAGGCCTGCCTTCCCGGGCTGCACAGTGTCGCGTGAGGAGGCAGCGGAGGCTGCTGACGGGCATCAGGTTGGCAGCATCTTGCAATGCCTGGCTGGCCGCCGCAGAGGCCTGAAGCGGCTGCTGATGTGGCTCCCGGGCTCCAGAGAGGCTGGGTGGGGAGAGCAGAAGAGGCTCGGGGGCTGGTGTTAGGGAGCGTGCCCGCCTGCGGATGGGAACTGGGTGGGGTCTGCGGGGCTCCCGTGGCTGCCGTGCTGGGCCTGGGCTCCTTCGGGAGCGACAGCTGAGGCTCTCTCTGGGAGACAGGCCTCGGAGCCTCTCCCACTGCGGCTCCGTGGCTGCTCCCTGGAGCCCGCTGACCCCGTGTCGCGCAGCCTCTGTGGGTCTCTCCACGCAGTACTCCAGAGTGTTGAGGACGTTGGCCCCTTACCCTGCTTCCTTTCCGAGAAAGAGGAACTCTTTCCAGCTGTGGAGTTCCCCCTTGGCACTGAGCAGCGCCAGCTTGGGGGATGGGACAAGCAGGCAAAGTGAAGCTGTCGCCCTTCTTTCTGTGTGTGGTTTTCTCGAGGGTTTTTTGTTCCACTGTGTTGCTGAAATTCTGTAAGTAGCCTCCAGAGCTCTCCCAGAACAATTTTGTTTGTGGATAACTGTCTAATTGTTGATCTTTGTAGGAAGATGGAGGTGAGGGTCTTCCATGCTGCTGTTTTGGTGACGCCACTCGTTTGACTTGGTTTAGAGTCTGCTCTTAATCACAGTTGTTGTTCCTTCAATGTAGTTTTAGAAAGCCGAACCTTTGCTACAGTAGTAGCAGCAGCGATGTCTTCTGGAGTGTTTACTTAGTGGCAAAGGTGAAAGTGTTAGTCACTCAGTCGTGTCTGACTCTTTGTCACCCCATGGACTGTAGCCCGGCAGACCCCTCTGTCCATGGAATTCTCCAGGCCAGAATACTGGAGTGGGTAGCCCTTCCCTTCTCTAGGGAATCTTCCTGACCCAGGGATCAAACCCATGTCTCTTGTGTCTCCTGTGTTGCAGGCAGGTTCTTTACTGTCTGAGCCACCAGGGAAGCCCTTCCCGTTGGTGGCAGACTCAGTGCTAATTCATTTATACCATTGCAGGCAGTGGGTATTAGCACCACATTTTGCCTATAATGAAACTGAGGCTTCCGAAAGTTAAGCTGCTTTCTCAAGGTCACAGTGCTGGTAAGTGCTGAAACTAGGATTAGAACCCAAGTAGTGTGATCCAGAACCCATCTACTTGAACTTTTTAGCTAAACTGGTTTTACCTTTATTTGGTAAAAGGGATCATTAAAAAGAAAAATAATCGTCATTTGCTGGTATTAAAAATGTGATCTCCTGCCACAGGAACACAAGATGGGTGAGAGTTACTGTCCCGTTTAAACGGAGGATCAGATGGTGCAGGTCTGGGAACTCACGCCACCCCATGGGGAGCTGAGCGATGATTTGCCAAGTGGTTGACTGTCTGCTGCATCCTCTTAGGCGGCAGCCTCCAACCTCTTTGGCACCAGGGGTTGGTTTTGTGGAGGACAGTCCCCACTGGCCGAGGCTGGGCGGTAAGGTCAACCTCTTAGGCACTTGGGGTTGGTTTTGTGGAGGACAGTCCCCACTGGCCGAGGCTGGGTGGTAAGTTTCGGGACGCTTCGGGCGCCTCGCATGTCTTGTGCCCTTTGTTACCACTGCATCAGCTCCACCTCAGACCATCAGGCATTAGATTCTGGAGTTTGGGGCCCTGCTCTCTCACTGAGATGCATGACTTCAGAGACACAGGTCCCAAACCTACATGGTCACCAGAGTCACCTGTGAAGCATAAACATTGCAGTTTCTGGGGCCCTACGTGACATTCCAGGGTGGATTCCAGGGATTTGTACTTTTGAGCAGCCTTTACAATGAGTCTTGATGGTCACTGTTGGAGCCTGTTCACCCAACTACACTCACTACACGAAGGGCACTTAAGTGACAGAATCCAAATGCAGAAAAATCCTGATGTGATGGAGTGATAGCTGACTCTAACAAAATTAGATTTAAAGGGGAAGAAGCATCAGGTATACACACAAGCATACAATGAGGTCAAGCTTTTTTCGTTAGGATGCTGCCTCTTTAGAATGCTGGTTGTATACATGTAATATTATTTCCTCTAGAGTTCCCTTAATTATAAGTTTGATTTGGTTGCATGAAGATTTCATATCACTAACATATTAGGAAGGATTCTAGAATTGTTTCAGGGTTCAGACGCCCTCAGTCACCCTCGTCAGCTGAAAATCATAGCTCATTGAGCCACGGTTGGTGACGGTTGTGAAACCTGAAGACATTTGATTGGACTGTACAGAATCCATAATCTTTGCTTTAGAAAGGAAGCCGCATTTTTTGCTCTACTCACGAGGTCATGATGGTCACCCTGTGGCTGAATATGGATCGGTTTCTCTCTCATTTCCCAGACAGTCCATAAAAATCATCCTATTTATTTAGGACTCCTCATTCTTTTCTTACCTACGTTTCGGGTTACAGTGAAGATTTTATCTTTCTTTAAAAATTGTTAGTTTCATTTGTATTTGTACTATAGGTGTATGTGCCACAAAATGACAGTTACTGCTTCTTTGTCTTAGAAAAAAGTGTTGCACACTTTTTTCTTTAAAGTAAATATTTTCAGTTCTGTTTTGTGCCAGGCGTTGTGCTCGGCATCAGAATGCAGTGGGTACAGTGGTGAGTAAACCGCTGTAGTGCCTGTTCTAAATAGAGTGATTCATTTAGTGATGAAGATGGGGAAAAAATACATGGATAAAATCGGCAAAAATACTGTGGAAGAATCAAAACAATAAGCTGACAAGAAGTGTGACACAAGGAGGCCTATTTTAGAGAGGACGCCTGGAGAAGACCGGGCAGAGGGGCGTCTGGGAAGCGGCGAAGCGCTGTTTACAGAGAGGGCCCGCGCAGGATCTGGGTGAGGCGGGGGAGCTGGCTAAGGGCAGGGACGAGACAAGGGGTGGGCCGCCGTGCCGGCGCAGACGGTAAGGACCCACCTGCAGCCTGGGAGACCTGGCTTCAGACGCCTGAGCATCTAAGAGCAGCACAGCACAGGAGAAGGGTGTGGCTACGTAGAAAGCGAAGAAGAACTGAAGAGCCTCTTGATGGAAGCGGAAGAGGAGAGTGAAAAAGTTGGCTTAAAGCTCAACATTCAGAAAACTAAGATCATGGCATCTGGTCCCATCACTTCATGGGAAATAGATGGGGAAACAGTGGAAACAGTGGCTGACTTTATTTTTGGGGGGCTCCAAAATCACTGCAGATGGTTATTGCAGCCATGAAATTAAAAGACACTTGCTCCTTGGAAGAAAAGTTATGACCAAGCTAGACAGCATATTAAAAAGCAGAGACATTACTTTGTCAACTAAGGTCCATCTAGTCAAGGCTATGGTTTTTCTAGTAGTCATGTATGAATGTGAAAGTTGGACTATAAAGAAAGCTGAGTGCCGAAGAATTGATGCTTTTGAACTGTGGTGTTGGAGAAGACTCTTGAGAGTCCCTTGGACTGCAAGAAGATCCAACCACGGCATCCTAAAGGGGATCAGTCCTGAGTGTTTATTGGAAGGACTGATGTGGAAGCTGAAACTCCAGTACTTTGGTCACCTGATGTGAAGAGCTGACTCCTCTGAAAAGACCCTAATGCTGGGAAAGATTGAAGGCGGGAGGAGAAGGGGACGACAGAGGATGAGATGGTTGGATGGCATCACTGACTCAATGGACTTGAGTTTGAGTAAACTCTGGGAGTTGGTGATGGACAGGGAGGCCTGGTGTGCTGCGGTTCATGGGGTCGCAAAGAGTCAGACAGGACTGAGGGACTGAACGGAAGTTGGAGGAGAGAAAGAGTGCAGTGGGGAGGTAGATATGCAGGTCCTTGTTGAGTCTAGTGTGAGGTGTTTCAGTTTTTTTTGTTTTAAGTACCATGAGAAACTACCACTGGGTTGATTAAAGGTGTTCCATCTTAGGAGGGCGTGGTTGAAGCTGTGGATCTAGAGAATTCCTTAGGCGGCTGCTTGGACTGTAACGGAGGGCAGCCAGGGGCGGCCAGTAGCACAGCCACTGCCCTGCGCCCTTACCCTCCGCCTCCGAGCAGGCAGGAGTCGCCGGCCCTTCGAGGTCCTGCTCTGCCTTTGGTCCGGGTGGGCCCCTCCGCATGCCAGCAGTCCTTGAGTGAGCTCGGTGCTCTCACTGCGCAGAGGGTGGTCCTTGGGTGGAGAGCGAGGTCAGAGGTCACAGGCAGCCCCCTTTCTCCTCAGGGTGCCCAGCTCTTTGGCCTCCGAGTAGCCGCCGGGCTGGAGGCCCAGGAGCAGGCGGGCAGCCTCCGAGGGCTCCCATCTCCCCACAGCCCAGGCCTGGGGGTGGTGGGGACCCTCCCCTGTGCACCTCTGCCACCCGTTAGCAGCGGCCCTGTGCAGGGACGCAGCCTGGGCCCCTGGGCCCGCCCTCCCAGTGCCTGCGGAGCCTGCGGGCCACTTGGGCTCCTCAGATGACCGGGGCAGGGTCTGGGCCCTGGCCCTGAGGGGGCTGCCACTGAGACCGCCTCCTCTTAGCCGGAACCTGGACTCGCCCTTTCTTGTAAGGACAGAGAAAAACATCCCTTAGAGAGAGATTACAGGATCATGGTTACCTGACCATAACCTGACCTCTAGGACAAAGGATCTAACCACATGATGTCTGTATCAGCTAACTGCATCCCTCCTGTACCTTTCTAGAAGAGGGCTGTGCTGAAACTTTCAGTAACTTGGGCTCTCAGGGCCTGAGCCTAATGACCCTGTCTGTGCTCCAAACGCCAGTGTCACTACTGTTTGGCCTCGCTCTGCAGGGGCACAGGGACTGGTGTTTTGGTAACGGGTACGGCCCTTGAAGGGAATGGCAGGGCTGAGGGGACACCAGAGGCTTTTTTTTGGATGGGTTGTAGTATTAAGTTGAACCCTGAGAAACTGGTGACATTTGACTATTTCCAGCTTAAGAGAATGGTAATTTCATATTCTTTGACCTAATTTAATCACGATGGTGTGATCACTCACCTAGAGCCAGACATCCTGGAATGTGAAGTCAAGTGGGCCTTAGAAAGCATCACGATGAACAAAGCTAGTGGAGGTGATGGAATTCCAGTTGAGCTATTTCAAATCCTGAAAGATGATGCTGTGAAAGTGCTGCACTCAATATGCCAGCAAATTTGGAAAACTCAGCAGTGGCCACAGGACTGGAAAAGGTCAGGTTTCATTCCAATCCCAAAGAAAGGCAATGCCTAAGAATGCTCAAACTACCGCACAATTGCACTCATCTCACACGCTAGCAAAGTCATGCTCAAAATTCTCCAAGCCAGGCTTCAGCAATATGTGAACTGTGAACTTCCTGATGTTCAAGCTGGTTTTAGACAAGGCAGAGGAACCAGAGATCAAATTGCCAACATCCGCTGGATCATCGAAAAAGCAAGAGAGTTCCAAAAAAACATCTATTTCTGCTTTACTGACTATGCCAAAGCCTTTGACTGTGTGGATCAAAATAAACTGTGGAAAATCCTAAAAGAGATGGGCATACCAGACCACCTGACCTGTCTCTTGAGAAACCTATATGCAGGTGAGGAAGCAACAGTTAGTACTTGGAACAACAGACTGGTTCCAAACAGGAAAAGGAGTACGTCAAAGCTATATATTGTCACCCTGCTTATTTAACTTCTGTGCAGAGGACATCATAAGAAATGCTGGGCTGGAAGAAGCACAAGCTGGAATCAAGATTGTTGGGAGAAATATCAATACCCTCAGATATGCAGATGACACCACCCTTATGGCAGAAAGTGAAGAGGTACTAAAGAGCCTCTTGATGAAGGTGAAAGAGGAGAGTGAAAAAGTTGGCTTAAAGCTCAACATTCAGAAAACTAAGATCATGGCATCCGGTCCCATCACTTCATGGGAAATAGATGGGGAAACAATGGAAACAGTGTCAGACTTTAATTTTTTGGGCTCCAAGATCACTGCAGATGGTGATTGCAGCCATGAAATTAAAAGACGCTTACTCCTTGGAAGGAAAGTTATGACCAACCTAGACAGCATATTAAAAAGCAGAGACATTACTTTGCCAAAAAAGGTCTGTCTAGTCAAGGCTATGGTTTTTCCAGTGGTCATGTATGGATGTGAGAGTTGGACTGTGAAGAAGGCTGAGCGATGAAGAATTGATGCTTTTGAACTGTGGTGTTGGAGAAGACTCTTGAGAGTCCCTTGGACTGCAAGGAGATCTAACCAGTCTATCCTAAAGGAGATCAGTCCTGAGTGTTCATTGGAAAGACTGATGGTAAAGCTGTAACTCCAATACTTTGGCTACCTGATGTGAAGAGTTGACTCATTGGAAAAGACCGTGATACTGGGAGGGATTGGGGGCAGGAGGAGAAGGGGACGACAGAGGATAAGATGGCTGGATGGCATCACTTACTCGATGCACATGAGTTTGGGTGAACTCCGGGAATTGGTGATGGACAGGGAGGCCTGGCGTGTTGCGATTCATGGGGTCGCAAAGAGTCGGACATGACTGAGCGACTGAACTGAACTGAACTGAATGTTATGCTATTGAGGAGGCCTTACCTTTAGAAGGGGAATTTGATGAGGCAGTGTTGAGGGAATTTAGCCAAAAAGAATACCTTTGAGCCATTGAGAGATGGGTGTAGAGATCGCCAGTGGAGTGTTGGCCTTTGAAGCAGAGAGACAGGAGGGCACATATTCTTTTCAGTTGTAACAGGAAGAATGATGTGCAGATACAGCTGTGCTCGAGTGGTCATAGTTATGGCAATCCCAACAGTGAGTGTCTTATATGGGGCAAGTAATTGCATAATGAATTTTTAACTGTAGCAGTAGATGTACATAGATTGATTCTGTTGACAGGACAGTATGAGTACTGATCCTGATTTGCTGGTAGTAGGCTCTGAATTTTCTCTCAAAAGTCTTTGCTATCAGTGATTTTTTTTTCCATTTACTCAGTTATTCTCTTTCACCAAAACCAGAATAAATCAAGTATTGTGACCTTCTTTCCCACTCCGTGGCAGTCAACATTGTGACCTTCCTTTAGAACTGATTAGCAAATCAAAGAATAAAGTGGTTTTCTCACAAGTGATTTTCTTGCCCTACAGAAAATTGTCTTTTTCAATATTACTATCAGTGTTCTTTGACTTGTCAGCATAATTGAAACATTGTCTATGATTTTTGTTACTTTAATGCAGACTGCAAGTGTATCTTTTTAAAGTCATATCACTCTTCTCTGACATGTATACAGATTTTGCTTATGGAAGTATGTGTATTTCAGGAATTTTAGATGTTTGGAGCAAGACTTTATTCTACCACATAATATAGTTTAAAAAATGATTCTCACTAGACTGTTATGCTAATGTATCCCCAGGCCATGATTTTCTCTATGGACTTACTATTCAGCACAGAGTTCCAGGTACTGATCACTCATTGTATCTTTAAAGCTACAATGAACTTAAAAGTCATCATAAGTGCCTGCCTGATCCTTTTTCATGGAGCATCGATCACCTGTAATGTTAATTTGCATAGTGCTCTCATCCATGGGTTATGGGACTGCGGCCACAGTGAGCACCTTCCCAAAAGAACTGAATTAACTCTTTTTCAGTGTGTTCTTTTAAGCTGCAAGTAACTTTGCAATGTGCATGGCTCCAAAATTATCTTATCCTGAAAGTACAGAAAGATCTGGAGAAACATAGCACCCATGAGTTAATTTATACGTTATAAGTGCCTGGTAAGACACACGGCATCTTTAAAAGCTCTGGAATGGTGGCGTTTTAGACTAAGGTTTTATTTTATGGGTGTGTAGCTTTTACTGCAGTCCAGACAAGTCAACACATTCTAATTCTGCTCGGAATCAGAGGAACTTGATTTACTGTTGTTACCTGCTGTGGTAGAAATTGTAAGTATCACTGAAGTAGGCTTGTGTCTTTGGTGCTGGAAATATTCAACAGAACTCATCAGAAGTGATTTCAAAAAGCGTCAGTCTGGGGTATTGTGATGATGAGTGAAGAAACATTTTCCCCTGTTTCAGACACAGCCTTTGACAGTGCATTCAGTTCAGTTCAGTCACTCCGGCGTGTCCGACTCTCTGCGACCCCATGGACCACAGCACGCCAGGCCTCCCTTCCATCACCAGCTCCCGGAGTTCACTCAAACTCATGTCCATTGAGTCGGTGATGCCATCAAACCATCTCATCCTCTGTCGTCCCCTTCTCCTCCTGCCTTCCATCTTTCCCAGCATCAGGGTCTTTTCCAATGAGTCAATTCTTCGCATCAGGTGGCCAAAGTATTGGAATTTCAGCTTCAGCATCAGTCCTTCCTATGAGTATTCAGGACTGATCTCCTTTAGGTTGGACTGGTTGGCTCTCCTCGCAGTCCAAGGGACTCTCAAGAGTCTGCTCCAACACCACAGTTCAGAAGCATCAATTCTTCAGTGCTAAGCTTTCTTTATAGTTCAACTCTCACATCCATACCTGACTACTGGAAAAACCAGAGCCTTGACTAGACAGACCTTTGTTGGTCCACTTAGGAAAATGTATATAGATTAGACAACTGTCTACCTAGCTCTGAAATATTTTTCGCTTCCTTGGGTGGACTCTGGGTTATGCCAAGGGATTGCCTTTGACCGTTGCACAGAGAACCAGTCAGCCGATATGGATGTGTGTCTGTAAAGATTTGTTCTAATGTTGCTCAGCTGCTGACCTGCAGCCTCCACAGTTCAGCTAGCTTCTCCTTGGCCCTGACCTGGTGCTGCACCGGCCCACCAGGTTTCCTTTGCTTTGCCGTTTCTAGTCAAGGATTGATCCATAGTCAGTCTCTCTTTTCACTAGGAGAAGTGGGGCTTGTCCCGCAGGGTGAGTTCTTTGCTAAGACCTTGCACTTCCTGCTTCTCTCTACCCTGATGAACAGGCTTGAGTTCTCCCTTGTGGAGACATGGCACCCCACCCTAGAGGTGACTGCTGCCTTAAAGGCTAGAGTTCTGACCTGCAGTGGGCTATTTCTGTCCTATATGTCTAAGTAGAGGGGCTCCCCTGGTGGCTCAGTCCGTAAAGAACCCACGGGCAGTGCAAGAGACTGCATGCAACATAATAGACCAGGGTTCAGTCCCTGGGTCAGGAAGATCCCCTCAAGGTGGAAATGGCAAGCCACTGCAGTGTTCTTCCTGGGGAATCCCATGGGCGGAGGAGCCTGGCGGGTACGGTGCGTGGGGCCGCAAGGGCCGGCCATGGGGAGCAGCCCTGCCGCCTGCCCCGGCGCGCGTCCGCGTGGGGGCCGTGCGGGCTCTCAGGCGCGCGGGCTCTGCCGCCATCGCGTGCTCCTCGTCTCTCCGCAGGCAGAGCTCCGGACACTGCTCCCCAGCGTTGTCGCGGCCCTGCCTGTGAAGGCCCTCCCTGCTGGCTTGCTCCCCTTGTGTTTACCTTTCTCATTCTGGAACACCTCCCCTCGCCCCTTCAGGCCTCTGTGAGCTCTCACGCAGCTTGCTGAAGCGACCTTCTCTGGGTAGATAGCACTCTGTTGATCTTTTTTCCCTCCTGTTGTTGAACTGGCCAATACCTGGGACTAGAATTATTCTTTCTCTTGGCTTCCCATTATAAAATCCACAACCACTCATAAGAGACTAAAGAAAGTATAAGTACCTGTAACCAGTTTTACCATCTTGATCACAGCTTTCTGTATGTCATTTCAGTTCAGTCACTCAATCTTGTGCGACTCTTTGCAAGCCCATGGACTGCAGCACACCAGGCCTCCCTGTCCATCATCAACTCCTGGAATTCACTTAAACTCATGTCTGTGGAGTCGGTGATGCCATCCAGCCATCTCATCCTCTGTCATCTCCTTCTCCTGCCTTCGATCTTTCCCAACCTCAGAGTCTTTTCAAATGAGTCAGCTCTTTGCATCAGGTGGCCGAAGTATTGGAGTTTCAGCTTCAGTATCAGTCCTTCCAATGAACATTCAGGTCTCATTTCCTTTAGAATGGACTGGTTGGCTCTCTTCGCAGTCCAAGGGACTCTCAAGGGTCTTGTCCAGCACCACAGTTCAAAAGCATCAACTCTTCGGTGCTCAGCTTTCTTTATAGTCCAATTCTCACATCCATACATGATTACTGGAAAAACTATAGCTTTGACTAGACAGACCTTTGTTGGCCAAGTAATGTCTCTGCTTTTGAATATGCTGTCTAGGTTGGTCATAACTTTGCTTCCAAGGAGTAAGCGTCTTTGTATTTCATCGCTGCAGTCACCATCTGCAGACCAGACCACCTGACCTGCCTCTTGAGAAACCTGTATGCAGGTCAGGAAGCCACAGTTAGAACTGGACATGGAACAACAGACTGGTTCCAAATAGGGAAAGGAGTACGTCAAGGCTGTATATTGTCAACCTGCTTATTTATTTCTATATGTATCTTTTATTAAAAAGGTGAGTAATCATGTCATACATACAGTTTTAAAACTGTGTTTTCATCACTTTATCTTCTGAAAATGGCTTCTCAATTTTTAAAATTGTATTTCTAAATTTTTACTGACTAAAAACTATTCATGACATTAGTTATATTGTTTGACTAGTCCTTCACTTTGGGACATATAGATGTTTTTTTCTTTTCTCCTTTCTGTCTTTCTGTTATTTACTGGTGAGAGACATTTCGTTTCTGGGTGTCCACATTTGTTTTGCTTTCCACGCGTTTGTTTTGTTACACCTTCATGAGGCCTTTTTGCAGCTGTGGGGCAGGCTGTTGCTCTGGCACAAACGCAGTGTGGCCTGGTTTGCTCATGTGGGGAACCATGTCTAACGCGTGTCTGTCTTTCTGGCATGTAGCGCTGCGCCTGCGCAGAGGGTGTTCACTCAAGCGTTCTTGTTGCGTGGAAGAAGTGTAGAGAGCTCTGTGACAAGCACTGAAGTACTGTGTCTTGGGACCCGGGATATCGGAGTGAACAAGACGAAGATTGGGACTGATGTGGGTTGCCGTTTCCTGCTCCTGGGCGCCCTCCCGACCCTGGGATTGAACCCTGGTCTGTTGCATTGCAGGCAGTCCCCTGCACTGCACGAGCTCTTGACTGACTGAACCACCAGAGAAAGCCCTTTACTTAGACATGTGTGACAGAAGTAGCAGCCTCCTACAGACCAGAGGCTGAGGGTTATTCTATAAAGGAAAGTTTGTGTGTAGAGGTGGCAAGCCTCTACGTGTGAGGATCAGTTAAAAGAAACAAAAGTACGCAGTGGAGTAGAAGCCGTCTAAATGACTTAAGTGCAGCTGCTGGGGCAGGTTCACGCCAGGCTTTTCACAATACAGCTCATTAAAGGAGTTGACCAGATTTTTCTGTTGATGGTAGTTCTTGTTTAGGATTGTTCACTAGTGTTACTGACTGAAATGGAATGGTTGTTTTCAAGTTCATACTTTTTGTTCTTTTAAGTAACTGGACTCATTTGTACCTCAATTTAAAATTTCATACCTGAATATAATATGGTATTGCACTTAGTGTTTTAGAGACCTGAAGGTCTTTTAGGACTGGGTTTGGGGTAATAGGAAATACAGGCCCCAGTCTTCTTGGTCTGTGTTTTGCACATTTTAAAATATGACTAAACAGAGGCTGCAGCCATGGAGCAGGTTTTCTGCTGTACACAGGCATCTCACCCTGCCAGCCGCGTGCCCTTCCAGTGACCCCACGTGTGCAAGAGAAGAGTGAAGGCTGAGCAGCTACCATCTTGGTCAGGCACATAGTTTCAAAAAAAATGCTGTCTGTCTCAGTAGAGCTGTCTTAGAGTTTCATATAGCTGTCTTTTTCTTTTTTATTATAGGGTCAGCTTTCAATGTTGCAAGAAAAAATAGACCATTTGGAACGTTTGCTAGCTGAGAATAATGAAATCATCTCAAATATTAGAGACTCAGTCATCAATTTGAGTGTATCTGTGGAGGATGGTACGAAAAACTCAAAAGGCAATTTCAGCCATGGTGCTGGCTCTCGTCTTCTGCCATTGGAACATTTGCCCCTCGCAGTTGGCCCTGGAGACTGTCTGTTTGCTTCACAGAGTGGAAGTCAGAGCTCAGATGTACAGGTAATGTATGCGTTCATTAAGAATCACTGGGCTTTGATTTGCTTTTGTCTTTTTAGATTTGATCTGGTACCTGTTTATAGTTGCTAAGTTCTTCGGATTATAGTTTCCATTTTTGTAAAATCATTTAATTGGTCACATGATCATCGATGTTCTTTTTAGTGATAAAATTATGTAATTCTATGTTTCTCCTAGTTTTTCTTTCTTTTATAATATGTGACTATGGCCTTTTCTGTGTGCTTCTTAGGTTTTATTTTCTATATTAGTTGAAAACCTTTAGAGGTTTAAATCTTGGCAAAGAGATTTTTTTCCCCCTTCCTTTAGAGAATACGAGAAAAGCCCTGCTCTTTCTGTGTATCTGCTATACATAAGAAGTTTCACACAGTGTGATGTCAGCTTCTCTTTACTGAATACGCCTCTGTGTGAGGGGAAGGGAAGAGCTCTAGAACTGTCCAGGATGAAGGTTGCTGTCCACCTGTGGTTAAGGAGCACGCCAAGTGTGGCGAGTCTGAGTTGAGATATGCACTGATATCCACACAAAGTGTTGAAGATTTAGTGTGGAAAGAAGAATGTAAAATATCTTGCTTATTTTATTTTGATTATATATTGGGATGGTAATATTTTGAATATATTGGGTTAAAATATATCATCAAAGTTAATTTCACCTATTTTCCTTTTTTTGGTTTAGTCAGAGCTGTATTTTAAAAATTAGTTGTGCAGTTATAAAAGGAAGTTGAAATATATTTCCCTAAACATGATCAGTTTTACCATTTTCATTTAGTAGGAGATATTCTCATTCTCTTTATGATCTATAAGGCTATTCATTTTTCTGATTGATTTCCTTTCTATAAAGGGTTTATTTATGAATTTTTAGCTTGATCCTGTTTTTATTTCTAGTATTTTTAGTTTGTTGCCCAGTAATATTTAAGGCTACTTTCAGGTAGTAACTGTTGGGTTTTAATTTTGAGATATTATATTTTGGATTTCAAATAACTTCTATCTTTCATTTATTTATTTGTTTATTTTTTCCTATCTAGGTAGTATGATTTTATTTTCTTTATACTTTGGCATTTATTTACAGAGACCTTCCTCTGCCCTGGATTCTTTTTTTTTTTTAATGAAATAAAGATGAATATTTTTAATGATAATTCACAAAGAAGACAGATGATGTAAATCATTAGACACCTTAACAATAAAGAAACGAAGATATATAAAGGAGAAATCAGAAGAAATATGAGGGAAAAGAAA
Source organism: Bubalus bubalis (assembly GCF_019923935.1). Lineage (NCBI taxonomy): Eukaryota > Metazoa > Chordata > Mammalia > Artiodactyla > Bovidae > Bubalus > Bubalus bubalis. The sequence continues at coordinate 1,791,437 of NC_059165.1, read as the reverse complement.
AATATAGAATCATAATGAGATGTATTAACATTTCTCTGAGAATATCGAGTGCAGAAAAAATAAGAATAGGAGCATCTTGAATGATGTCATTAATAATTTAAATATAATTGATTTATATTTAATTCAGTTCAGTTGCTTAGTCGTGTCCAACTCTTTGCAACCCCATGGACTGCAGCACGCCAGGCCTCCATGTCTATCATCAACTCCCAGAGTTTACTCAAACTCATGTCCATCGAGTCGGTGATGCCATCCAGCCATCTCATCCTCTGTCGTCCCCTTCTCCTCCTGTCTTCAATCTTTCCCAGCATCAGGGTTTTTTCAAATGAGTCAGTTCTTTGCATGAGGTGGCCAAAGCATTGGAGTTTCAGCTTCAACATCAGTCCTTCCGATAAATACTCAGGACTCATCTCCTTTAGGATGGACTGGTTGGATCTCCTTGCAGTCCAAGGGACTCTCAAGAGTCTTCTCCAACACCACAGTTCAAAAGCATCAATTCGTCGGCACTCAGCTTTCTTTGTAGTCCAACTCTCACATCCATACATGACCACTGGAAAAACCATAGCCTTGACTAGATGGACCTTTGTTGGCAAAGTAATGTCTCTGCTTTTTAATATGCTATCTAGGTTGGTCATAACTTTCCTTCCAAGGAGTAAGCATCTTTTAATTTCATGGCTGCAATCACCATCTGCAGTGACTTAATTAATTTATATTAATCATGTCCTACACAAATATATTTAATATTTTGTACTTCATACATTGTTTTTAGATGTGCATAGGATATTTAGAAAAGCTGGCAAAAAGGTAGACATAACTAAATTCCAGAAAGTAGAATTCTTTTTGTTTGTGTGTGTAATTCAGTTATACACATATGTTATTTGTGAAATTATTTTCCATTATAGGTTATTAGAAGATACTGACTATAGTTCCCTGTGTTATACAGAAAACCTTTGTTGCTTATTGCATATCTATTTTTTAAAATTAGAAATCTAGAATTCTATTCATACTAAGTCAAACAAGTGGAATCAAAATGTCATAAACTTTTTAGTTAGGCAAAGATTCATAAGTTTTCTAAAATATATACATATTATTTATATATATGTATACAAAAGCTTTTTTAATATGCTTGATAAAGGCTTGAGAAAGAACATAAAAAAAAACCAAAATCGATGGAGAAATTGGAAAACATAAACTAAATGAAATGGAAACACTGAATATGAAATAGAAAAAGTGAAACAAGCTAGATAAAAGTAAAAGATTCTCATACAGTCTGGTTGTTTTTAAACATGACTGCTCATTAGAAACATATCTGGACCTCTGTCAAAAAAGCAATACCTGGGCATTTGTATTTTTTTAAAAATACCAAAATAATTCTGCTATGCATCTAGATTTCAAAAAGTGATTACAGGTTTTTCTATTAAATGGTAGTTTTGGTGATATAGAATTCTATCTATGATTTTCTGTTGACCAATCATGATACAATGATATTAAGTGAGTAAGAGTTACATCATCACAATAGTAAAAGATGTTTATTAGTTTTCACCATCAATAGCCAGACAAAAAATAAAATCTATACAAAAAATTGTATAGATTACAATTGTAAAGTATAATGGGAACTTGATTTATCTAACAATATAAAATAATTACATGCAGTTTAGGGGGTCAAGCAGAGTGATGTGGTAAGTGAAAATACATACATACACATGTTTTCATCTGCTAAGCCAGGCTGTGTCTTGGTTGGTGCATTTACTCCGTTTGCGTTTAAGGTAATTATTGATATGTAGACCAGAATTCGATCCCTGGATTGGACGATCCCCTGGAGGAGAGCATGGCAACCCACTCCAGTATTCTTGCCTGGAGAATCTCCTGGACAGAGGAGCTGGTGAGACACAGTCCATAGGGTCACAGAGTTGGACACAACGGAAGCAAGTTAGCATGCCCGCACACATGATCCTGTTACCTTTTTCTTAATTGTTTTGGGTTTATTTTCTGTAGGTAGGGCTTTTCCTTCTCTTGTTTTCTGCCTAGAGAAGTTCCTTTAGCATTTGTTGTAAAGTTGATTTGAGGATGCTGAATTCTCTTAACTTTGCTTGTCTAGAATGCTTTTGATTTCTCCATTAAATCTGAAGGAGAGTCTTGCTGGGTAGAGTATTCTTGATTGTAGGTTCTTCCCTTTCATCACTTTAAATATGTCATGCCATTCCCTTCTGGCTTGTAGAGTTTCTGTTGAGAAATCAGCTGATAACCTGATGGGGGTTCCCTCGTGTGTTATTTGTCATTTTCCCCTTGTGCTTTTAATATTTTATCTTTGTCTTTAATTTTTGTCAGTTTGATTACTATGTATCTTGTTGAGTTCTTCCTTGGGTTTATCCTGCCTGGGACTCTCTGTGCTTCCTGGACTTGGTTGATTCCCATATTAGGGAAGTTTTCAACTATTATCTCTTCAAATATTTTCTCAGGCCCTTTCTTTCTCTCTCCTCCTTCTGGGATCCCTATAATGTGAACTTTGGTGCATTAAATGTTGTCCAGAGGTCTCTTAGGCTGTCTTCATTTCCTTTCATTCTTTTTTCTGTATTCTGTTCTGCAGCAGTGATTTCCACCATTCTGTCCTCCAGGTCATTTACCTGTGCTTCTGTCCCAGTTATTCTTCTCTGTTTGTTCTTTAGTTCTTGTAGGTCTCTCAGTTCAGTTCAGTCGCTCAGTCGTATCCTACTCTTTGCGACCCCGTGGACTGCAGCACGCCAGGCCTCCCTGTCCATCACCAACTCCTGGACTCCACCCAAAACGTGTCCACTGTAGGTCTTTGGTATACACTGTTTGCATCTTCTCAATCTTTGCCTCCATTCTTTTTCCGAGATCCTGAATTATATTCACTATCATTATTCTGAATTCATTTTCTGGAAGGTTGCCTATTTCCACTTCATTTAGTTATTTTTCTGGGGTTTTTGTCTTGTCCCTTCATCTGGGACGTAACTTTCAGCTTTTTCATGGTGATTTTGTTTTAGTTGCTGTGGGATTCTGGTTCTTCTTGCTTCTTCTGTCTGCCCTGTGATGAAGGAGGCTAAGAGCCTTGTGTAAGCTTCCTGATGGGAGGGACTGGTGGTGGAAAAATCTGGGTCTTGCTCTGGTAGGCAGTGCCTTTCTCAGTAAAGCTTTAATCCAATTATCTGCTGGATTTGCACTCCCGCCCTGGTAGTATTTTGGCCTGAGGCCAGCCAGCCCTTGGGTCTACTGGCTCTGTGATTGGGTTATTGGGGACCTCCAAGAGAGTTTATGCCAAAGGGACCTTCCCAGACAGCTGCTGCCAGTCCCCGGTCCCTGTAGCGAGCCCTTGCTGACCCACGCCCCCACAGGAGCCCCCCAGCACTAGCAGGCAGCTCTTGTTCCCGTGGAGTCGCTGCTCCTTCCCTCTGAGTCTTGGTGTGTGCAGGGTTTTGCTTTTGTCCTCCAAGACTGAAATCTTTGTTTCCCCCAATCCTGTGGAAGTCTTGTAATCAAATCCTGCTGGCCTTCAAGGTCAGATACCCTGGGGATTCCCGTCCCTTTGTTGGGTCCCCAGTCTGGGAAGCGTGACGTGGGGTTCTGAACCTTCCCAAGAATGGGAAAACTTCTTGAGTGTTGTTGCTTTCCAGTATGTGGGTCACCCACCCCGATAACTTCCCTGGTGGCTCAAATGGTAAAGCATCTGCCTGCAATGCGGGAGACCCAGGTTCAATCCCCTAGAGAAGGAAATGGCAACCTACTCCAGTTATTCTTGCCTGGAGAATCCCATGGACAGAGGAGCCTGGTGAGACACAGTCCATAGGGTCATAGAGACTTGGCTACAACTGAGCGACTTCACTTTTCACCCCGATAGGTATGGGATTTGATTTTATCGTGATTGTGCCCCTGCTACATCTTGCTGCGTCTTCTTTATCTTTGGACATGGAGTATCTTTTTATGTTAGGTTCCAGTGTCCTCCTGTCGATGGTTGTTCAGCAGCTAGTTGTGATTTTGGTGCTTCGGCAGGAGAAGATTAGCGCATCTTCTGCTCCACCGTCTTGAACTGGAGGTTACCAATTTCATTGAATTAGAGAAATTTAAATTATGTATTTAGCTTGCATTTTATTGGTTTGCCAAAATGTTTGTTTGGGTGTTTTGTAATAGCTTAGAAAACACTCAAGCAAACTTTTTGGCCAATGCAATTTTTTCCTCCAGTAGCACTGCTCTTAGAGGGTAGTGGTGTTGAGAACTAAGGTAAGAAAGGACTCCTGCCTTTCTTAAACTTGGAGTGCGTCACTCATATTTATTCCGTTCTACAAATTGACAGAGAGCTATTTTAACGTTGTACCTTGGACGGGAAACTGGATCTTGGTGCAGGACCCTAAGGAGTGAATATTTTAAAGTTGGACAAAAGGAGTTGGCTCTGGCCTTGCTTTAGTGTGGAAGCTTTCACTGACTCTTGGGGACAGAGAGCATGATATGCTCTCGAGGCCGTGGCCCGCTTGTTAAGCCGGAAGCTGGGGACAGTGGGATTGGCTCTGTGCTCCAGCCTCATCAGCTAGTGTGTGGCCAGGTTCAGATAGGATCAAGATCCTGGGCTTTGAAGGGATATCTGTTTCTCTGAGGCTTGGCTGTGTTTAGGTTTTAATTAAGTACCTTTAAAGGGAAACAATAAAATCTTTTTTGGGTGGTCCTAAATCTGGGCCAGCTAGAAAGGAGTTGCAGAGCAGTCATGGAGCTCAGGCAGAGCGAGGCAGCAGGGTGCTGGGAGCTGCAGGGCCTGAGAAGGACCCGCAGGGCCAGTGGCGACTGTTCTGTCTCCTCTTCCTGCTGCTTCACAGACAGCCCTTCTTATCTTTGGGACATTTTATTTATATTGTAAGTTTCCAAGTAAAAGGTATGTTATTTTCTTAAAATATTTTGTGTTCACTTTCGTATAATTTGTTTGTTATCTTAAAAAACTGTGTTGTAACCCATTTATGTATTAATTAGGATGTAATTTCTCAAGTAGTTTAAATTTTACCAAAGGAGGGTTGTGTTCTTTGTCATACTTAGTATCACAGAGAGTATGAAAAATAAGTCTTTAGGTTTGTTTGACTTTGTTTTCTTGTAATATTTTTTTCTCTTTTTTCCCCCAAATGGATTATTATTTAGAAGAAATACTACTTTGGAACTTAGCAAACTTAGCAAACATTAATATTTTTTTCTTTTTTTCCCCAAATGGATTATTATTTAGAAGAAATACTACTTTGGAACTTAGCAAACATTTGAACACTTAAAAGCTAAATCTCAATTAAAAAAAAAATTATTTTAAACCTAGCTAACCCTGTTATAGTTTTATTTTTAGTATAAAAAAGGTAAACATACATAAGCTAAATTAAAGAATATCTATAGATCCATTTCCATTCAGATATAGAATTTAAAATATAGGAGATTGGTTATAAAATAAAGACAAATTATAAAATAATTTTCAGTACTTTGTTTGAAAATGCTAAAAATATTTGATCATAATGAAATTTTTTGTTAGCTCTTCAGTTCCCATCCTTTTCTATTAAATTGTATTGGAAGTAAAGTAGGGGAAGAGGAATTGAATGAAGTTATTTTATATTAGGAACAAAAGATGAACGGGGTTATTTATCAGGTTTATTATGTAGCACAATTTTAATCTTTATTTTAACTCTTTGAATGATGGTTAAATGTGTTCTGCCTTAACCTTTTTAGTTAAGGTCTACAGAAATAGTTTCATTTTTTTAAAATATATATACAAAGTACAGCAACAAGTAGTTTTGAGCAAATATTCCCAACATGAAGTTTAAATTAATAATGGTTATACATGATTAACTGGAGAAGGGAACAGCAACCCACTCCAGTATTCTTGCCTGGAGAATTCCATGGACAGAGGAGCCTGCCAAACTACAGTCCATGGGGTCATAAAGAGCTGGACACGACTTACTAACACGCTGCATACATGATTAAACTTAACTTTTTTGTCTTTCTATTTTAGATGTTGGATGTTTACAGTCTAATTCCTTTTGACAATCCCGATGGTGGAGTTTGGAAGCAAGGATTTGACATTACTTATAAACCTGATGAATGGGACACTAAGCCCCTTCAAGTCTTTGTGGTGCCTCATTCCCATAATGACCCAGGTAAAATCTGCACTTCAAAAATCTGGAAGTTATTAAGTCCTTGTAGGCCCAAAGTATTTTAATGAGAATTAGTTAAACCTACTTTTCAAATTTTGGGGATGTTATTCTCTGACTTTTAACATATTTTGTATGTTACAGTGTTCTCATTTTATCAATTTATGGGCCATTCAAGGATAATACTTGTGCAGTATCAAATAGGAATAAACACAAGAAGGTCTCAGCTTTGGGAGATGAAAAGTTACATGCGTATAAGGTAGTGATAGTTCATTTTAGTTACTTTGTAAATATTGTGTGAGAGAATTATTTCATGTCCATAAACTCTGCATTAGAAAATTCAGAATGCTCATGGTAAGGTTTGTATCTTTAAAATATAGAAACAGCATAAAGTGGTTAAGAGCCTTGGTTTCAAGCATGCATGAGTGTGAGTCCCAACCCCAACAGTGTTAGACAACTTTAGGCCAGAGGAAGTTTTTTCCCAGGTAGAGACAGGATCAAGTATTCACTTCATAGAGTGAAAGGTTCAAGGCACGTTGCACTGCCCAGGAATAACTGCTGTCATTGCCATTAATGCTGATATTCGTTCATGTGACACCTTTTGGTATTTATTGGGGCCAGAGATGTTTCCACCCAAGGTAGAGGAAAGTTGCTAAAATGATAATGGGAAATGTAACTCAATGTTAATCTTTATTAGTGTGAGGACACAGGTAATGAGTAAATGACCCATGAATTAAGTTGCAGGATTTTTTGGAATGTACTTCCAAAGACTTTTGAAGGACTGACTTACCTATGCTTCTGTTTGTTATTTTTCTCAATTTCATTGTTACTATCAGAGGCACCATATTCATTTACTACTTTGCATGTTTTTGCTCTCAACATTTGATTTTGTCATATTCTTTTCCACTAGTTTATATTTTTATGTGTTTCTTTCTCAGACAGTAGAGCTTGTTGCTTTACGTCTGGACGCATGCTTTGGTGAAGCCCTGCCTGTGTGTGTTTGCCCACGCATGCTGCTTTTAGATGTGAAAGATAGTCTCCAAGACAGAGCTTGGGTGCTGAAGCGTTCAAATCTCTAGTGTACTTCAGTATTTAGTATGAGAAGAAGGACTATATATATATGAAATCAATATTCTGAAAATTTGTGATGAGCAGTTACTACACATCAGCTTCTGATTTGGTTTCCTTGTCTTTGGTCTTAATGTCTTCATCTAGCTCTATTTGTCTCATTGACGTTTCCTCTTATGTGTTTTAAGTCATCACCTCAGCAGGTAAAGAATCTGCCTGCAATGCAGGAGACAAAGGTTCTGTCCCTCAGTTGGGAAGATCCCCTGGAGAAGGAAATGGCAACCCACTCCAGTATTCTTGCCTGAAAAACCCCATGGACAGAGGAGCCTGGCGGGCTACAGTCCACAGGGTCACAAAGAGTCGGACGCGACTGAGCAGCTAAGCGTGCAAGAAAGCCTGCACCGTGTAGGGGCTGCCGATTCGGGGCCAGCCTGAGTGAGGCATGCCTCCAGCTGTCCCTGGGCTTGTTTATTTGTGTATCTATGAAATGGAGGTCATGTAGGTGGAGCAGCATCGTAAGCGAGATTGAGTTATAAAGTAAATGTAGAGCGAGATTGAGTTATAAAGTAAATGTAGAAGGTGATGAAAATCATACCTAATCGAAATTTCTTTTGCTGTTTATTTACCCACGTGAGCACCAGATTAAATAGTACATTTGCATTTAGGAGATACATATGAAAGACATACTATCTTCATTTATATTTGGATTCACTCATTGAGGTGAGGTGCTCACACTTCACCTATGGGATCTGAGACCGTAGGACGGCAGATTTTTTTTCTTCCCCTATAAATCTCATTTACTCTGAAATATCCCTTCATTGAGTGAGATAGTGGCCAAGCTGGTTTTATTATTTATATTGTTCTCTCCTCTTCTTTTCCCTGCCAATCTTAGTTTAATTCTTATCACTTAATTGCGTTTGTGATGTGATTCCATTATGTTTCCATAATTCCAAATCCATAATAGGAGTTCCAAGGAATTCCTTATAGGTTTATAAATACACTTAACCAGTGTGTTTCACAAGACCTCCTCATGTGAACACAACTCTCCTTCCTTTTTTATTTTTTAGAGACATTTATTATCCTTTCCTCTTTTCTGCCATCCTCAATTTCCACTGATCTCATTTCTTGTTATTCTGTAACATGGGGTCTTAACTGAAATAATAAAATTTGTAGTTTACCAGGCAGGGTGCCAGATGTTTTATAAACAGCTAATGCTGACAATAACTTTTGAAGGTTAGTGCCACTATTCATGCTGAAGGTGTTACCAACTTGCCAAGGTTACACAGGCAGTAAGTGGCACCTGAGTACTTCCCTGTTGGTTTACCTGGATCGGCAGAGCGGCAGAGAACGTGGGTCTCTTGTTACACACTGTCCTCATTGCCTAGCCCAGTAGTTGGCATATAGTCTTCGCTAAATATGTGTAAAGCCTTCACTGACTTGCCTCCATGCCCCTTCACAACTTTTTCACACTGTGTACACACACACACACTTGATGCTTGCATATCAGCACAGATACAAACTTTTTATTGGTCTTCTTACTGGAGTGTAAGCTCAATGAGGGCTTGAACTTTGTTTTATTAACTACTGGGTTGTTAATACTCAAACAGTAACCAGCACATAGTACAGACTGATTCAGTTAAATAAGCTAATGAACAAAGGAATATGGAACAGCTGACTTATTCTTTGGCCTATTCTCTTAACTGTCCTCCTTCTTGTTGTCTATTTATTTCCATTCCTTTAAAAAATAGCTTCTTTAAAGTGCACTGTATAATTTTGAATACCAATAACAAATAATGTTAAGCTCTTAAAGGGCAGGGACTGTCTCTGCCTTTTAAACTTTGTTTGCATTAAGCTTCCTGTTGCAGTTGGTGTGTTGTTCTGTGAGAAGGCATTCTGAATAATTGTCCCTGACTAATAAATGAATCTGTCTGTTGGTATCCTAGCAACCACAGTTGAATCTTTTTGTCTTAGTGAAAGATGTTAATGACCTTTACCCTCAGGCCCTTCTCCACTTGAGTCAAAAGTAATGGTCAGAAACAGACCTTTTAAAACTAAAGCAATTTTTTGCTATCAAGCAAAATGCTAGAGAAAAGAACCTACTGACTTAATTTTCATTGCTCCTTAACAAAAATAGAATTTAGATAACTAAATTATTCTGTAAAAAATGGAATCATTCAGATCATGAAAAACCACTCTTCAGTAGAGGAAAAGAGATGAGTATGTACACATACATTCCAAGTTAAAATGTCACTCCGTGATAGGAAATATTTGTATAATACTCCTAAATGAACGTGCAGTTTACTTGTAAATGAAATTTATAGAGAGCTTTTCTTTTTCTGCAGCAACAATTTAAAACAAACTTTAGCCCAGTAGTTGATTTCATCAGTGGAGTTTTGTCTGTTGGGGCTAGAAATATTTGAGATAAATTTTTAGGAAATTCCTATATTAAGTCACCATACTTAAAAAATTATGTTCCTGCATTTTTGTGTGTGGAGATATTTTTCTTTTTGGGTTGAATTGAAAAGGTACATTTCAAGTTATATTTATATATTAATAAAATTTCTAACTATGTCTTTTTCCAGTACATAAGGACATGTAACCATTATCATGTGATATTTTATATGGTTTACATGAGTTAAAACAGACTTGGAAAGGAATTAAGTAAATGCTGATAATTGTGTACTGTTACGCTTTTGAAAAGTTTTGAATCATAGACCATGAAATTAAATGTTAGTTGACTGATACATGTTCATGTTGTATTTAATAAGCTGATTAAAACACCATTACAGCACCTTTATATCTACAATCTTAATTCTTTGCTTCCTGCTAGTTAACTGTGGAAATAGTTAATTTTCCTTCCAAGGAAAAAAGTGTGTAGAGAGAAGATAAGGTATACTAAATGAAAAATTGGACAGCATATTGCTAGTCAAGCAATTTGTAAAATGAACATTAGAAAATAATCTCCCCATGTGGTGTGACTCCAAAACAGAAGGAAGATCTGGGCCCAAGAGTTGCATTGGAAAATAATTTTCTTTCATGAGTTTTCAGTTCTTTTGCAGAATTTTTGACTCAAGAGTGTTTAGGATTTTCAGCCTTTTTTTTTTGAAAATTAAGAGAACGATTTTTGCATTTTGTATTATATGATAATTTGAAATGAGTTTGCTTATGTATCCTTATTCTTAAATAGTCAGTGGAAAAGAGAAATGTGAGGACGTCACAGGGGGAATGTTATTTCCCAGCTCTTCTGTTCAAATACTTTTAAGCACAGTCCGGAGAGAACATTTCTGGTTCTCCATGGGTGAGTGAACGTCCATGCAGGCGAAAGGCCGAGGGGACAGAGCTCAGGCTGCTGGAGGAGACCGCCAGGTGGAAGGAGGCGGTCGGGAGAAGGCGAGCTTTGTGGCAACAGTGGGGACTGCATATGTTTTTCTGTTTAGTTATTGTGGGGTAAAGTGAGTTCTTTGATTTTGGCTACTGTACAGGAAATTTGTGTTTCTGGAGCTAAGACACTGTGACCTTCATTGCCTGTGTGGCCTCAGGGAGTGTTGGGTGTGCGTTATTTAGTGTAACCTGTCCTGCAACCCTGAAAAGTGGTAAATTCAAATCCCATTTACCAGGAGAGGACAGTGGGGCTAGAGTAAGTGTAGTTGTTTTTTCAAAGTTAAACAGTTATAAAAGTGGCCGAGGATGGTGAATTGGAGCTCAGATTTGCCTGATGCTAAGCCTCATATATTTTCCATTTACTATACTGTCTCTTAGGATACTTTGTTTAGTTCAAATGACGCTGGTATTTCTTTTCTTCTTGCTTTATGGGCATTGGCTAATTTAGCACATTTATCTGAACTTTGGCTTGTTAATAGAGTTGCCAGATTTAGCTGGGGAAAAAAGAAAACAACAACAGGCTGCTCATTTACATTTTAACTTCCTATAAACAATGTATAATTTTTTACATGTGCTGCAAATATCATATGGTACACACTTACACTAAACATTTATTATTTATCTGAAGCTCAAATTTAACCTGTCATCCTGTATTTTATCTGGCACTCTTAAATGTTAAGAAATTTTGGCACTTGTTTTTAAGAGATCTCTAGAATTGGTATATTGATATTCCTTTTTAGAGGGAAATAAGTCTGATTGGGCTCTCACTGGACTGTATTCCTTAGGAGCACAAATGTCAGGTAGCGCCTGAAATGTAGGTAATTATTAAACATCTTGCAGTTACCCTATTTTGGTTACTTTTGCCTGTCTTCAATCCTGGGTGCTTCAGAGCTCACCACTGTGCTGGCTATACAATTAAGTGCTGGTGCATGGAGACTTACCATGTTCCAGGCACTCTTCTAGGTGTGTGTGTGTGTGTGTGTGTGTGTGTGAAAGCCGTGTCTGACTCTTGTGACCCCATGCGCTGTAGCCCTCTAGGCTCCTCTTTCCATGGGATTCTCCAGGCAAGTCTACTGGAGTGGGTTGCCATTTCCCGCTCCGGGAATCTTCCCTGACCCAGGGATGAACCCACATCTCCTGCACTGCAGGCAGATGCTTTACTGTCTGAGCCATGTTTTGAATCCATCCATCCTGTCAGCGACTTTATGATAAAAATCGTGTTTTCACCCTCATTTCACAGATGAAAAAACAAAACAAACTGAGACAGAACAGAGGATGAGTGCTGTGTCTGTGGCAGGGCTGGGTGTGAACCCGAGTCATCTGGGTCTGGAATCAGAATCCATAACTACTTTTAATATTGCCTCTTGCAGGTAATGCTTATAAAACCACACAAAGAGCTTCTAGGAAGAATGTCTTTAAGTTTTTCTAAGCCAAATGTCATCTACTTTAGTATTAATCGTATAAAACATCTTAGTGACCGTTGCTAAAGTAGACACCTCACTACACTGTACGCTATCCTTTCTTTTCTTCTGTCCTTATTGAAACAGATGGCTTAGTCCTTAAATACTGCATTAGTACATGAAATGGTGAGTGGTTTTTCTCATTGCTATATATTGTACAATTGGAAAGTGATTGAGAAGCAGTATTTTCCAGATTTTAAATGATTTCTTCTAGAAACTTTGATAATTTGCCCAGTATTGGCTTGCTCATAAGGCTAAGTTAGTAGACTCCTCACATATCCTAAGAGTAATGCCCCCAAAGGAATATGCGTGTCTCTCATAGATACTTTTCATTATTTCAACTGACCAAACTTTGTTTGGACACGACTTACTAGTCTGGAAGTATCCTCATTTGGTTCAGATAAATACTCAGGGATGAAATTCTTAACACGGGAGGGAAGTAACACAGGGAAGCACAGATTTAGACAATATTTTGGAGGGTGACCTCACAATTGCAGGTGTCAGGTATCAAGGTATGCAGGTCTTTTAAAGGGAATTTAGAAAAGCAATATAGAAAGAGGTCACATTTGGTCATTATACAGCTGCAGTGTGAACCAAATCCAGCTGTCCTGATCGAAATGCAAATGGATTCTTGTGGTGCTGGGTAGAATTTCCAGTGACAATATCTTACATAGGTTAAAAAAAAATGCTGTATCTCAAACAAGTTAATGGAAGTGAAGCTGATATGTTTTAAAAACTATTAGATGATACTGAATCACCTGGCAAAAAGGTTGGGTTCTTTTGGATATCTGAGTTCAAAAGCATTTAGAGGAATCAGCAGGTTTCTGAGTTTTCAAAGACTCATCTTCATTTTTGACTCTGCTTCTACTCTCTGCTGAAAATTTACTCAATTCCCTTCACTGTGCCTTCTTGGCCTCTATTTCCCTGTATTTGTTTCCACTGAGATCCATCACCATATTTAGCAGAATAATTGCAGTGGCCTCATGTCTTGTTTTTCTCCTATTTTTACCTTGTTCAGTTCAGTTCATTTGCTCAGTCATGTCTGACTCTTTGCGACCCCATGAATTGCAGCACGCCAGGCCTCCCTGTCCATTACCAACTCCCAGAGTTCACCCAAACTCTTGTGCATCGAGTCGGTGATACCATCCAGCCATCTCATACTCTGTTGTCCCCTTCTCTTGCCCCCAATCCCTCCCAGCATCAGGGTCTTTTCCAGTGAGTCAGCTCTTCACATGAGGTGGCCAAAGTATTGGAGTTTCAGCCTCAACATCAGTCCTTCCAATGAACATCCAGGACTGGTCTCATTTAGGATAGACTGGTTGGATCTCCTTGCAGTCCAAGGGACTCTCAAGAGTCCTCTCCAGCACCACAGTTCAAAAGCATCAATTCTTCAGCGCTCAGCTTTCTTCACAGTCCAACTCTCACATCCATACATGACCACTGGAAAAACCATAGCCTTGACTAGACGGACCTTTGTTGGCAAAGTAATGGCTCTGCTTTTCAATATGCTATCTAGGTTGGTCATAACTTTCTTTCCAAGGTGTAGGCGTCTTTTAATTTCATGGCTGCAGTCACCATCTGCAGTGATTTTGGAGCCCAGAAAAATAAAGTCAGCTACTGTTTCCACTGTTTCTCCATCTATTTCCCATGAAGTGATGGGACCAGATGCCATGATCTTCGTTTTCTGAATGTTGAGTTTTAAGCCAACTTTTTCACTCTCCTCTTTCACCTTCATCAAGAGGCTCTTTAGTTCTTCTTCACTTTCTGCAATAAGGGTGGTATCATCTGCATATCTGAGGTTATTGATATTTCTCCCGGCAATCTTGATTCCAGCTTGTGCTTTTTTCCAGCCCAGCGTTTCTCATGATGTACTCTGCATAGAAGTTAAATAAGCAGGGTGACAATATACAGCCTTGATGTACTCCTTTTCCTGTTTGGAACCAGTCTATTGTTCCATGTCCAGTTCTAACTATTGCTTCCTGACCTGCATATAGGTTTCTCAAGAGGCCGGTCAGGTGGTCTGGTATTTCCATCTCTTTCAGAATTTTCCACAGTTTATTGTGATCCACACAGTCAAAGGCTTTGGCATAGTCAGCAAAGCAGAAATAGATGTTTTTCCGGAACTCTGTTGCTTTTTTGATGATCCAGTGGATGTTGGCAATTTGATCTCTGCCTTTTCTAAAACCAGCTTGAACATCTGGAAGTTCACGGTTCACGTATTGCTGAAGCCTGGCTTGGAGAATTTTGAGCATGACTTTACTAGCGTGTGAGATGAGTGCAATTGTGCGGTAGTTTGAGCATTCTTTGGCATTGCCTTTCTTTGGGACTGGAATGAAAACTGACCCTTTCCAGTCCTGTGGCCACTGCTGCGTTTTCCAAATTTGCTGGCATATTGAATGTAGCACTTTCACAGCATCATCTTTCAGGATTTGAAACAGCTCATCTGGGATTCCATCACCTCCACTAGCTTTGTTCATCGTGATGCTTCCTAAGGCCCACTTGACTTCACATTCCAGGATGTCTGGCTCTAGGTCAGGGATCACACCATCGTGATTATCTGGGTCGTGAAGATCTTTTTTGTACAGTTCTTCTGTGTATTCTTGCCATCTCTTCTTAATATCTTCTGCTACTGTAAGGTCCATACCATTTCTGTCCTTTATCGAGCCCATCTTTGCATGAAATGTTCCCTTGGTATCTCTAATTTTCTTGAACAGATCTCTAGTCTTTCCCAATCTGTTGTTTTCCTCTATTTCTTTGCATTGATCACTGAGGAAGGCTTTCTTATCTCTTCTTGCTATTCTCTGGAGCTCTGCATTCAGATGCTTATATCTTTCCTTTTCTCCCTTGCTTTTTGCTTCTCTTCTTTTCACAGCTATTTGTAAGGCCTCCCCAGACAGCCATTTTGCTTTTTTGCATTTCTTTTCCATGGGGATGGTCTTGATCCCTGTCTCCTGTACAATGTCACGAACCTCCGTCCATAGTTCATCAGGTACTCTGTCTATCAGATCTAGGCCCTTAAATCTATTTCTCACTTCCACTGTATACTCATAAGGGATTTGATTTAGGTCATACCTGAATGGTCTAATGATTTTCCCTACTTTCTTCAATTTCAGTCTGAATTTGGCAATAAGGAGTTCATGATCTGAACCACGGTCAGCTCCCGGTCTTGTTTTTGCTGACTGTATAGAGTTCTCCCCTCCAGTACTCTTGCCTGGAAAATCCCATGGACAGAGGAGCCTGGTAGGCTGCAGTCCATGGGGTCGCTAAGAGTCGGACATGACTGAGCAACTTCACTTTCACTTCTCACTTTCATGCAGTGGAGGAGGAAATGGCAACCCACTCCAGTGTTCTTGCCTGGAGAATCCCAGGGATGGGGGAGCCTGGTGGGCTGCCATCTATGGGGTTGCACAGAGTCGGACACTACTGAAGTGACTTAGCATACAATAGCATAGAGTTCTCCATCTTTGGCTGCAAAGAATATAATCAATCTGATTTTGGTGTTGACCATCTGGTGATGTCCATGTGTGGAGTCTTCTCTTGTGTTGTTGGAAGAGGGTGTTTGCTGTGACCAGTGCGTTCTCTTGGCAACACTCTATTAGCCTTTGCCCTGCTTCATCCTATACTCCAAGGCCAAATTTGCCTGTTAATCCAGGTGTTTCTTGACTTCCTACTTTTGCATTCCAGCCCCCTATAAGGAAAAGGACATCTTTTTTGGGTGTTAGTTCTAAAAGGTCTTGTAGGTCTTCATAGAACCTTCAACTTCAGCTTCTTCAGCATTACTGGTTGGGGCATAAGCTTGGATCACTGTGATATTAAATGGTTTGCCTTGGAAATGAACGGAGATCATTCTGTTGTTTTTGAGATTGCATTCGAGTACTGTACTTCAGACTGCATTTCTTTTGTTGACCATGATGGCTACTCCATTTCTTCTAAGGGATTGCTGTCCATAGTAGTAGATATAATGGTCATCTGAGTTATATTCACCCATTCCCGTCCATTTTAGTTCGCTGATTCCTAGAATATCGTCGTTCACTCTTGCCATCTCCTGTTTGACCACTTCCAATTTGCTTTGATTAAATGCCTAAGATTCCAGGTTCCTATGCAATATTGTTCTTTACACCATCGAACTTTGCTTCTATCACCAGTCACATCCACAACTGGGTATTGTTTTTGCTTTGGCTCCATCCCTTCATTCTTTATGGAGTTATTTCTCCACTGATCTCCAGTAGCATATTGGGCACGTACTGACCTGGGGAGTTCCTCTTTCAGTATCCTATTATTTTGCCTTTTCATACTGTTCGTGGGGTTCTCAAAGCAAGAACACTGAAGTGGTTTGCCATTCCCTTCTCCAGTGGACCACATTCTGTCAGACCTTTCCACCATGACCCGCCCGTCTTGGGTGGTCCCACAGGGCATAGCTTAGTTTCATTGAGTTGGACAAGGCTTTGGTTCATGTGATCAGATTGGCTAGTGTTCTGTGAGTATGGTTTCAATGTGTCTGCCCTCTGATGCCCTCTCGCAACACCTACCGTCTTACTTGGGTTTCTCTTACCTTGATTGCGGGGTGTCTCTTTACGGCTGCTCCAGCAAAATGCAGCCTGTGCTCCTTACCTTGGACGAGGTCGCCCTTCCTGACCTTGAACGTGGAGTAGCTCCTTTCGATCCTCCTGCACCCATGCAGCTGCAGCTCCTTGGACGTGGGGTTGCTCCTCTTGGCCTCCGCCCCTGACCTCGGATGTGGCGTAGCTCGTCTCGGGGGCTGCCCCAGACCTTGGTCCTGGGGTAGCTCCTCTTGGCTGCACTTCTGCGCAGTCCGTCACAGCCAGCGTGCTTCTACACGGTCCGTTTTACCTTTTAGTTTATTCTTTACCTGGTGGCTCAGATGGTAAAGCGTCTGTCTGCAATGCAGGAGACCCGGGTTCGATCCCTGGGTTGGGAAGATCCCCTGGAGAAGGAAATGGCAGCCCACTCCAGTATTCTTGCCTGGAAAATCCCATGGACGGCAGAGCCTGGTAGCCTACTGTCCATGGGGTCGCAAAGAGTCCGACACGACTGAGTGACTTCACTTTCTTTCACTTTACACTCACAGTACAGATAGTTTTGAAAACCCAGCTCAGAAAACCTTAACTTACTTCCTTCTAAGTTTTTGGTGAGAAGCAAGGATGGTTTAGATTTTCAGTGATCTGATCTCACTTCTGTTTATTCAGTATCTTACTATATTCCCACTGTGTAAGGTGCAGTGAGGCCATACCCAACTGCCTTCTGCTCCCTGAAATTGATACATCATTTCCTGGCTTAATGTCTTTTCCGGCTCCTCTTGCCTCTGTTTGAAGCTTCCCCCTTTTCTCTCTAACCAAATGACATCTAATCTAAGAATCTCTCTTCCATTCTTCTAATAGGAACTTACATTTCTTTATTCTCACAGCATTTTGTTTATATTTTCACTGTAAAATGTTTTCATTGAACTTAGCTTTATTGCTTTGTCATTATTAGATGCTTGGATTGTGTTTGAATGAATAAACCAGAACAGAAAGTTAATTAAAACTCTTTCACAGTTTATCAGGGGGAAAAGTAAGGTTATTTTATACTAGAAATATTGGAATTAAAATTAATCAGCATGTGAGTTATGGTAACATCAGTTAAAGTTGTTTGTAACCCCTTAAGTGTAGGATTGGACGTTGCAGTTGAACATTGAAAGGTTTGACAAGTGATGTAAGAAACTTGTTGATCATTTATTAATATAGAATAACTTAATTACTAAAATAAAGGAGCTTTCTTTTTTAATGAACTCTACTTATATTTTTCAATTTGAAAATATGTTAAAATGGAAATTACTTGAAGCATGTTGGATTTTTTTCAGTGTTTATTATCTGGATATATCGCAGAATCTTTTTATGTTTTCTTAACAGTTGGTACCTATATGAGTGGAATTAATGTACTCATTAAAAAGTCATTATTGTAGCAATTAAAACCTTAACAGTGTAACAATGATTTGAGGGGCATGCCTTCTTCCGGATGTGTGTGTGTTTTAAATCATCTTAGGGCTGACAGAGCCTTTATAAATATAAAATAGAAACTTAGAGATATTGTTCAAAGATTATTGGGTTAGTATCAGGACTGTGAACATAATAGAGCTAAAAGTATGTGGTGTCTTTGACCTTTGGTTTCATTTTCAGTTGAAGTAGTAAATTTGCATTTTTTACTCCACATGCATATTTTTTCCAGTCCTTTTAGCCATACAGTTCATTCATCTATCAAGTACTTACTGACCTTTTGCTGTTGTGGACTGTACCAGGTGCTAGAGTCATGAGAATTGACTTGTTTGAAGTTCAGCTTGCACTGTTTATCTAGGCTCACTTCTAAAACTTGCATGACCTGGGGCAAAAGTACATGGAGGCCTTCAAACACTATGTGTAAACATTTAAACGTTATAAATCAAACTAATACATTGCTAAATAAAATAGATCTTTTCCTGTTGCCTTAGGATATAATAGCTCAGTGATCTGGAAGGCCAGGTGAGGATTTAGAGTGCCTGGGCTGCACTTCCGCATTGGCTGTGCTGCTGTGGGGAGCGTTAGCCTCTGGGCAGCCCGGCCCTGCCTGAACCCAGGAGGATTCTTCTGGCAGACACCCCAGCCCTCTTCCCACACCCCTGCAAACTGCACCTCCTGGCTACTGCCAGGCTATTGGCCACCTGCAAGTTCATCTGTCCTGGCAGGGGTGGCCTAGCAGAGGCCCTGGGAGGCTCAAGAAGCTGGCTGTGGGATGATCAGACGCGGATATCCAAGCCCTGGGGACTGAGAAGGGCACCACACAGCCAGTGGGTGGGCATGGCCTTTGCCTGGTGGGTTTGTCTTGTGGAAAGGGTGGGCTCAGAGGAGGAGCAGGGAGACCCCTGGGGTCCAGTGCGCAGGGCAGGCGCTCCTGCCCAGGCCCCTGGGTGGTCCTGTATGTGCCCTCTACCAGACAGACGAAGCGCTCCTCAGACCTCAGATCCCACAAAGCCTACAGACTTTAAGCTAGATCACAAGTCCACAATTTAAAAAATAAATTGTGTTTTGTTAGTGAACAGTTATTAGGTGTGTATTTATTTATGATTAAGAATAAGCAATAGTTTTCAACTGTGTTATTTTTATATTTTAGAAATTAAAAATTTTTCTGATAAAATAGTGATAATGACTTTAGAATTATGGCTGAATAAAACTTCTAATTGTGTACTCTTTGTTTTTAACATTTCCCCACTTATTTAAAATAGTGATTAGCTGTTTTATGGGTGATGGTGTTGTTAGAATGTAAAAGGATAAATTGAAAGGTATTCTTAATGCTGTTCTAGCCCTGTTTCAATTTCTAAGTATATTCAAGGGAAAGAAAAAGGCTGTGAATTGACCATTTAAGTAAATCAGTTTGCATCTGAATGTCCCAAGATTATTAAATCTCGACATAGGAATGTAATTTTATATTACAAAAATTTATCCCATACAAGTTTTTTAAAATGCTATCTTTGTGATTGGTCTCATGTTAATATACAGTTGGAGTTTTACAGTAATTTAGAGAAGAAAGAGTCAATTCAGTGTAAAAGGGAATACTTGATTACTCTATTGTATAAGAGCAATAAAAGCTAATTTACTGTTATATTACGCAGTATTGAAAACTGCAAGAGGCTATCTTTCTGTTCATTCTACATTAATTGTGCTGCATTGTAGTGGTATTCATATCTATTATAGATGAGTTTTATGGAAGCCTTTTAAGTTGACATCTCTGAGCTTGTCTTCTAGCTCTCGTAAATATCTTTGACATATTGTCTGCATGATTGTTGAAGGGCGAATGAAGTGTTGAAGGCAAAATGGATTAATCAGTCACTGTGATTCCTCTATGAACACTCCCCTGATAAACTATTCTTTGAAATGGCCTGAGTTCATCACAAAGTATAACTTATGAAAATAAGTAGTCGTATTTTAAAAAAGCCTTTAACTTATTAAACGTCATAAAGACTATTTCTTCTAAATTTGCCTCTTATGCTTGTATTTTATTATGAAATTAATTTCAGAGTCATTTCACTGCTGGTAGTTCTTTTTTTTAATTGAGTTTATAAGTCAAATAATTCGGATTAATTTTGACTTGTGTTAAAATTTAGGTAGAAAGTGGTGTCTTTGTTGTTCAGTCGCTCAGTCATGTCTGACTCCTTGCAACCCCATGGACTGCAGCATGCCAGGCTTCCCTGTCCTTCATCATCTCCCAGAGTTTGCTCAAATTCATGTCCTTTGAGTTGATGATAAAACCCAACTATCTCATCCTTTGTCGTCCCCTTCTCCTCCTGCCTTCAGTCTTTCCCAGCATCAATGTCTTTTCCAATGAGTTGGCTGTTTGCATCAGGTGGCCAAAGTATTGGAGCTGCAGCTTCAGCATCTGTCCTTCCAATGACTATTCGGGGTTGTTTCCTTTAGAATTGACTGGTTTGATCTCCTTGCAGTCCAAGGGACTCTCAAGGGTCTTCTGGAGTCTTAACCACTGGACCACCAGGGAAATTCCTTTTGGGCTCCACTGTTAATTTTACCACATTTACAGTGACTTCCTCTGCTAAAGTCTTGAACCCCTGAAATTATCCATGAAGACTGGAGTCAATACGTTCCAAAATCCTGTTGCATTGATATTTTGACCTCTTCCCATGAATTGCAGATGTTAATAATGGCATCTAAAATGGTCAGTTTTTTCCAGAAGTTTTTCAGTTGACTTGGCTCTGACCCATCAGAGAAATCACCATCTATGACAGCTGTATGGTCTTATGAAAGGTATTTCTTAAAGCATAAGACTTGAAAGTCAAAATTAGTACTTGATCCATGAGCTGCCGAATGGATGTTGTATGAGTGGGCATGAAACCAATGTGAATGTTGTTGTGTATCTTCATCAGAGATCCTGCGTGACCAGCTGACCATTGTTAATAAGCAGGACTGTTTTGAAAGGAATCTTATTTTCTGAGTAGAAGATTTCAGTAATGGGCTTAAAATATTCAGTACATCCTATGGTAAACATACCTGCTGTTATCTAAGCTTGCTCTTCCATTTATAGAGCACAGACAGAATAGATTTGCATAATTCTTAAGGGCCCTTGAGGTTTTGGAATGGTAAATGAGCACTGGCTTTAACTTCAAGTCACCAGCTACATTATCCCCTAACAAGTCAGTCAGCCTGTCCTGTGGGGCTTTGCAGCCAGGCATTGATTTCTCTTTTCTAGCTAACAAAGTCTGAGATAGCATCTCCTCCAAAGAATGCTCTTTCATCTACATTGCAAATGTCTTGTTTAATGTAGCCACCTTTGTTCATGATCTTAGCTAGATTTTTCTGGATAACTTGCTGCAGCTTCTACATTAGCACTTGCTGTTTCCCTTGCTGTTGCACTTGAATGTTACGGAGATGGCTTCTTTCTTTGAACCTCATGAACCAGCCTCTACTAGCTTCAGACTTTTCTTCTTTATCTTCCTCAACTCCTTCAGCCATCATAGAACTGGAGAGAGTTAGGCCTTGGTCTAGGTTTGGCTTTTACTTAAGAGAATGTGTTACTGGTTTGATCTTCTATCCAGAGCACCAAAACTCTCCATATCAGCAATAGGGCTGCTTAGCTTTTTATCGTTCATGTGTTCATTGGAGTAGCAGTTTTCATTTCCTTTAAGAACTTATCCATTGCGTTCATCGCGTGGCTATTTCAGGGCAATTCATCTAGCTTTTGGCCATCTTGGCTTTCAACAAACCTTCTTTACTAAGGTTAATCATTTCTAGCTTCTGATTAAAAGTGAGGGATATGGGACTCTTCCTTTCACTTGAACATTAAGAGGTCATTGTAGGGCTATTCACTGGTCTACTTTTGATTTTATTTTGTCTCAGGGAATAGGGAGGCTGGAGGAGGGGGGCGATGAAGAACGGCCTTTAGAGCAGTCAGAACACTCAGTTCACCGTCTTACACGGGCGTGGCTCGTGGAGCCCGGAGCAGTTGCAGGTGTAGCGTCAAGATCGCTGCTTACAGTTCATGGTGACAAATATGATCACAGTTAAAAATTTTAGAATAGAATTACTGAAATGTGACAGACACATAAAGTGAGCAAATGCTGTTGGAATGATGGCCCTGATCTCTTTGTTTGACAGAGGGTTGCCACAAACCTTCTATTTATAAAAAATGCAACATCTGTGAAGCCAAATAAAGCAAAGCGCAATAAAGCAAGTTATGCCTGTACTGGATTAGGCTCCATTCTCATGACATCATTTTATCTTCATCATCTCTTTGGAGACAAGGGAAGTTGCTCAGTCATGTGCGACTCTTTGCAGTCCCATGGACTGTAGCCTACCGGGCTCCTCCGTCCATGGAATTTTCCTGTCAAGAGTACTAGACTGGGTTGCCATTTCCTTCTCCAGGAAATCTTCCTGACCTGGGGATCGAACCAAGGTCTCCTGCATTGCAGGCAGACGCTTTACCTTCTGAGCCACCAGGGAAGCCTGTCTTTGGCAACATTATGTCCAAATACAGTCATATTCTGAAGTTACTCGCTGTTAGGACTTCAACGTATGCATTTCAAGAGGACAAATCCAGCCTATTAAAGGGACATAGAATGAGTTCTATGCTAACGTATTGGGTAACCAATATGTTTAAGATGTGGAGCCGTTTATTTAATTTGTAAATAAATTGTATACTTTTCAAAATTGGAAATTAGGAATATCTTTTATTTCTCCTTTGACCTGGTTTGATTGTAGAGATGTGAAAAGGGTAGTTAAAGGCTGATGATTATTATAATAACAACGGCAGCTGCAGCCATGTCATCAAGTGCTGTAGTGTGTCCTGAGCTTGGGTAGTTAAAGGCTGCTGCTGCTGCTGCTAAGTCGCTTCAGTCGCGTCCAACTCTGTGCGACCCCATAGACGGCAGCCCACCAGGCTGTCCGGTCCCTGGGATTCTCCAGGCAAGAACACTGGAGTGCGTTGCCATTTCCTTCTCCAGTGCATGAAAGTGAAAAGTGAACGTGACGTCGCTCAGTCGTGTCTGCCTCTTAGCCACCCCATGGACCGCAGCCCACCGGGCTCCCCGTCCCTGGGATTCTGCAGGCAAGAGCGCTGGAGTTAGAGGCTGATGACGCTTGTAGCCGCCGCCGAGCCGCCGAGCGCTGTAGCTGGGGCATGGAAAGGCTGAAGTACTCAGGTAGTGCTCTGTGGTGACACCCAGCTTAAAAGTGTCCCACGTCAAGAAAGTTCTTTAACGAATATTTTAAACTATATCCTATCTGGCGCATAGCTCCAATACCCATCACTTTGTGGGTGCTCAATAAATAATTGTAGAATGAACAGATTTCAGTTAAAGCCAAAGGGAGAAATGCAGTCCTAGTGGCAGTGCCCATTAGAATCTCATGTTTGCATTGTCAAGAGTATATTGCCTGCTCAGCCCTTGCACGTTTTTGTTATTTGTCAGCAAATATAGTATGCATTGACTATCACTTAATTGTAGACAGACAAAAGAAATAGCTCATGGGACCCTTTGTATTTTAGACCTCCCACATGTTTGAGACTTGGAAACAATAGAACAGCAGTTTTGCCTGTCTGTATAGAAACTCCCCTTCCTGTAAGATGTCACAGATAAGAGGTGATTCTCACCGAGGACATTTTATCTCCCACCAGTAGGTGGGATTGACGGCTGTGTGTGTTTTGCCTCAGCTTCTTGTCGTGTTGCTTTATTACTTGGCTGGATGGGGCTGCATTTGGAACTATAGATCTTGTTAAAAATGTTTCTTAATAGTCAAATTGTAAATGTCTTTAGATAAAATTTCCAGGATATTTGAGAAGTCGTAGGAAAAGGCAAAGAACTGAGTTGTCGCAGTTCTTTTTTGAAAACAACTTTATATGGATGTGTATACATTTGTTGTTTGATTATTGTCAATTTGTTCTTCAAAAAAAGTAGAATAATGAGCAGCTTTTTGGGAACTCATGGCCATTTTTGGCAGAATTCTTCTTGTTAGTATTCATAATATTTCTGTAATTACCTTATTGCTCTGTCTCTAGGCTTTTGATACACTTTGTACTTGTGATTTTCTTTTTCTTAGTTTTGGGTACTTAATGAAGAAGAAATTTTAGATGTGCTATGAGAGAATAAACGGACTTCACTGGTGGCTCAGTGGTCAAGAATCTGCCTGCAATGCAGGAGACCAGAGTTCAAGCCCTGGGTTGGGAAGGTCCCCTGGAGGAGAGCATGGCAGCCCACGCCAGTGTTCTTGCCTGGAGAATCGCACGGACAGTGGAGCCTGGTGGGCTGCAGTCCCTGGGTCACAAAGTTGGACGGGCCTGAGCAACTGAGCAGCAGCAGCAGAGAGAATAAAATTTTGATTCTGTATTAAAAGAGTATTACGTCCAACTTGCTAATGTTGTTTGGGTTTTTTTAATTAAAAAA
This sequence comes from Bubalus bubalis, assembly GCF_019923935.1. NCBI lineage: Eukaryota > Metazoa > Chordata > Mammalia > Artiodactyla > Bovidae > Bubalus > Bubalus bubalis. Next base: position 1,766,988 of record NC_059165.1, on the reverse strand, counting down.
AAATTCCTTAAATTAGAGATAAATTATAAGTAGTTGAATTAGATACTGTAATTGTTAAGTATGAATAAATGTTTTTCAGCTTTCTCATTTTTCTTATTGATATCTGAATTTGTACAGTTTTCAGAGTCTTTTTATCATTTCAGTATTAGTGGCTTTTTGAGTCTCATGTCCATTCAGTGGAATTTCATTAACTGAAAATATTTGCTAAATTTTTAGTTGTCTTTGTATGAATGAAACCCCTAAGGTTATACAAAATGCAATTGAGTGTGACTGAGTTTACATCAGACCTTTGTGATATATTTGTGTCTTAATTTAGGTTGGTTGAAGACCTTTGATGACTACTTTAGAGAGAAGACTCAGTATATTTTTAATAATATGGTTGTCAAGTTGAAAGAAGACCCACGGAGAAAATTTATATGGTCTGAGATCTCTTACCTTTCAAAGTGGTGGGAAGCTATAGATGTTCAGAAGAAGGATGCTGTTAAAAGGTTTGTTGTTTAAAACTATTGCTTTTTGAAATTAGGTAATATTAAATACATTAATTTTGCAGTGAAACATGTGTTGACTTTTCAGAAGGTGAAAACTCTTAGCTTTATAAATGAAACTTAAAATATTTCTCCATATCCTTTTATTACCTTGATTCTGGTTCATTTCTGAAAAAGTGACCTGAAACTTCTCCATTGAAATTCTTATGTTCCAGCTTTGTCCTTGCGATGGAATTACTACGTCAAAGGGGCTTAATGTTTTAAAGATTTTTTTGAAGCATATAAATCAAAGTGATCCCTGTAAAGGTGGTTTCAGTGTGTTCTTCATTTAGAAATGTACCAATTTCTCTGCATATTAGCAGATGAAATTCTCTGCATATTTGCAATGTAATTTTTTTTCTAAAACATCAATTTAAGTATTGGAAAATTTGCTTAGTGATAAAATTTTGATTAGTGATAGTGTTACATGTTTTCTCATGTATGCAGGCAGAACTTTCTGTGAACTGCTTGATCCTGTACTTTGCTTACTGATTTCTAAGAGTACTTATGCACACATATAAACCCTTATTTTTTATGAACCTTTAAATTTCTTCTTAATTCTTAGTGTTTGACAAATAGACTTCAAAAGTTTTTATGTAGTCTAATGTATTGATCTGTTTTCTTGATATTGGCTTTTCTGTCATACCCGAGTCTTAGCCTAAGAGGAGATCTTTTCCCCCCCTCTTTAGTGTTTTTACTGCTCCCTTTTATAAACCTTCCAGTTTATTCTTTAATGTGGTGTGATGGGGGCTTTTGCTTTGCTGTCTCCCTCCTCCCGCCACCCGCCCTGCTTCCGGGAGTTCAGGGTTTGTCTTAGCATAAACTACTTTTTTTTACTTATTTAGTGTCACATGTGCACCACCTACTGTATCGCTTCCTGTGTTAAGTACCTTACAAACGATAACTGATACTCTTTGCAGTAATCCTGTGCAGTGAGTCCAATGAGTGTCTTGATTGTACCGATGGGGTCACCCAGCGGGACATGCCACACTTACCGTCCAGGCCAGCCTCAGCCCCATAAGCCCTTCCCTTACACATTCATTCTCTCCACTGACTTGAAGTGCCATCTTTATTGTATTTAAATAAGCATTGATTTCTGGGCTTTCTGACCTCTTTCATAGACTTTTCCGTGTAACTGTAATTGTTGCAAGCTTATGAGGTGTTTCATTAACAGTTTAAATCTTCCTTTATTTTTCTTTATTGAAAAGTTCTTTTCATGAGTGACTGCTTAATTTTCCCAGAGAGCTTTGGGATTAATTCTTCCTACTCTATCTCCCAAAAAAGAGGGGGAAGATTTTGAGAGGTATTGACCTAAATGTTTAAAGGTATTTTCGGGAGAATTGGCTTTCCATTATTATCTATCAGACATTTTTTCTTCCCTGACAGCATCCTTAAAATGCTTACAAGAGTGGTTAGAAGATGTCAGAAGTGAGGGCTGTAGGCTCTGAGAGTCCTGCACTCACCAGGAGTAACTGTGGCACCCAGAGGCCGACCCCTCTTCCTCGCTTGCAGCGTGGCCACAGGAGACGGTGGTCAGCACAGTCTTCCGGTCAGTCACGGCAGGCTGGGATTCCAAGACACTACATAAAATGTATTGACTTTTTAAGTTGAAATGTTAGCAGCTGATTTATATTAACATGCACACATACACATCCTTAATTAAAATCAAGCTATCCACTGGTTTGCAACTTTTCAAAAATTAAGAACTGCCCTGTAATGCTCTATGGAATTGGTGCTTGTCAGATATGTAATTGTTTTTTTTTTAACTAAGTTTAAAGACAAATTTTTCTGTCTGTCTAGGTCTTATGTTGCTCCTTGAATATAAATAATGCTTTATAGTTTCTTAAATTATTATTTTATAGTGTTTTACTTAGATTGTGCAGATTTTAAGATTTTATTCCATCTGTAGGTTTTTTTCCTTATTATTTGGTGGGACCTGATTATATTTTTTATCTTGATTAGATTGGCTGAAGCGCTTACTAGTTTTGTTGGTTTTTGTACCCCCACTTGTTTCCTAAAAAACTTTTTGCACTGTACTGATATTTACTCTTGACTTTTCTGTTTTTATTTAATTCCTTCTGCCTGTTTTTTAACTAGTGCTAAATGGGCCAGTTGATTTACTTGAACAAGAAGTATTTCTCTCTCTGTATTTGCCTTTTAACACTGCTGTTAACCAGCATTCACATTTTTATGTGTTATTGTGTTAATATGATATTTTTTCCTAAATTATCTGTAACTGTATTATTGTTTTCTTTTGCCATATATCTAGGTATGTATAACTTATTACTAAATTTTTCATCTATCAATTCAAATACTTTTCATCTTATCTGTTTTGCTCTTACTGATTAGTTTTATTTCATTTCCTTATAATTCAGTTATCTAGTTGTTTCTGGTCTCTCTTTGGCATATGCTTTTTAATTTTTTTGTTATATTTACTGCATTTTATGCGATTTTTTTCAAGGTTTTTTCTTCCCACTTCACATTCAGTTATCGGTCATGTAGAGCCTGTTCTTTTCTGGCTTCAAATGCATGGTTTTAACTATGCTTTTTAATTACCCTTTAGTTCTGGATTCTTTATATTGTTGTTTATGTGTCCAAACATTTTCTCTTCTTTTTTTTAAACCCATCCTATGAGGAATAACGTATCCACACCTGGAATTTGTTTCAAAACAGACAGTGTGACTTCAATCACATCCCTTCCTTTTCTGACTGGTTGCTGCTTCCATCTCATTCACCTGGTTTCCTTTTAGGAAATGGTCTCCAAACACAGAAGTCACATCTTTCATTTTCCTGCCCCAGGTCAGACAGGTCAGCTGTTATCTGAGCTCAGCCAGTCAGTATATTATTTCCCAGGATCGTCAGTCCTTGGAGAGTGACGTGAAGGTAGACAGCTGAAAGGAAGGGAACAGGATGGAGGGGAGGCTGGGGCCATCCACTGTAGCACTGGTGCGTTCACAAGAGGCTTCCTGCCCTGTGGCAGAGCCCCTGTCGTGCCTGTGGCATGCCTTCTCACGGTTTCCAGTCCTCTGTTTAGCCTGGACTTGTAGCTTGCCCTCAGTCCTGTGTGCCCACGACAGCCTCCCCAATACATTTCCCATTCAGAGTCAGTCAGTGTTGCTTGTGGGGAAGAAAGCTAGCTGATATGTTGTTGTTTGGAGAAGGCAATGGCACCCCACTCCAGTACTCTTGCCTGGAAAATCCCATGGATGGAGGAGCCTGGTGGGCTGCAGTCCATGGGGTCGCTGAGAGGCGGACACGACTGAGCGACTTCCCTTGCACTTATCGCTTTCATACATTGGAGAAGGAAATGGCAGCCCACTCCGGTGTTCTTGCCTGGAGGATCCCGGGGACGGGGGAGCCTGGTGGGCTGCCGTCTACGGGGTCTCACAGAGTCAGGCACGACTGGAGTGACTCAGCAGCAGCGGCAGCGTGTTGTTATTCAGTCACTCAGCTGTGTCCTGCTCTTTGTGACCCCATAAACTGCAGCACACCAGGCTTCCCTGGCCTTCAGCATCTCTCTTGAGTTTTCTCAAGCTCATGCCCACTGAATCAGTGATGCTATCTGACCATCGCACCCTCTGTCATTCTTCTCCTCTTGTCCTCAAACTTTCCCAGCATCAGAGTCTTTTCCAGAGAGTTGGCTTTTTGAATCAAGTGACCAAAGTAGTGGAGCTTCAGCTTCAGAACCAGTCCTTTCAGTGAATATTCAGGGTTGATTTCCTTTAGGATTGACTGGTTTCACCTCTTTGCAGTCCAAGGGACTCTTAAGAGTCTTCTCCAGCACCACAGTTTGAAAGCATCAGTTCTTTGGTGCTCAGCTTTCTTTATAGTCCAACTCTCACATCCATACATGACCACTGGAAAAACCATAGCTTTGACTAGACGGACCTTTGTTGGCAAAGTGATGTTTCTGCTTTTTAATACACTGTCGAGATTTGTCATAGCTGTTCTTCCAGGAAGCAAGCGTCTTTTGATTTTGTGGCTGCAGTCACCCATCTGCAGTGATTTTGGAGTCCCAAGAAAACGAAATCTGACACTGTTTCCACATTTTCTCCATCTATTTGCCAAGAAGTGATGGGACTGGATGCCATTATCTTTGTTTTTTGAACGTTGAGTTTTAAGACAGCTGTTTCACTCTCCTCTTTCACCTTCATCAAGAGGCTCTTTAGTTCTTCTTCACTTTCTGCCTTAAGGGTGGTGTCAAGTGCATATCTAAGGTTATTGATATTTCTCCCGGCTATCTTGATTCCAGCTTGTGCTTCCTCCAGCCCAGCATTTCACTTGATGTACTCTGCATAGAAGTTAGATAAGCAGGGTGACAACATACAGCATTGGCATACTCCTTTCCCAATTTTGAACTAGTCCATTGTTCCATGTCCAGTTCTAACTGTTGCTTCTTGACCCTTATACAGGTTTCTCAGGAGGCGGGTTAGGTGGTCTTAACAAGGTCCCATCTTGTTAAGAGTTTTCCACAGTTTGTGGTGATCCACACAGTCAAAGGCTTTATCATAGGCAGTGAAGCAGAAGTAGATGTTTTAGCTGAAATATTTCTCCTCAGTTCCTTTGTTGAAGAGCAGGGCTCCAGAAAGGAAGAAAAAGGACACATGCGTTTGTTCCCGCTGTTTTAGATTCTGAGCTTGTCCTGTTGGCATCACTGACGCCTGTGGCATCATTAGCACCTAGCGGCCTCACTGACAGCATTGTGCTGTGACTGCTAGTGCAATGCTTATGCAGTGGTTTGCTTTTCCCTTTTTGAAGATGAATCTACGGATTAAATGTCTGTAGCTAAATTTGCAAGCTAGCTGTTGCAGAGAAGAACCTGTTAATTCTAGCAGAGTTCTCTGTAAGCTTTTATTGTCCCTGAAGAATACCAATTGATTATGGGAATTGAACAGAAACATAGCTCAAGTGATCCTCATAATCTATGCTAGCAATGACGTGTTTGACTCTTCCCCCTGTGGTAGCAGTATTCAGCTCTATAAGCTTTTTAAAATGAAAAATCTAGTTAACTAAAAGGAGATTCATGCAGACAACATCTACCTTCTTTATTTTATGTGACTCAATCAAGTATAGTCATGGTTCCTCCTTGTAACACATAGACAGTGGATTTAACAGAAACTGCCTTGTTATCATCAGCCCATTTTCTGTCTACTCTTGTTTTATTTTGAAAATAACTGGTATGTTAACATTCTTTTTACTTTTTAAACTTCATATTTGAATATTTTTTAGCTAAATTCGGTTTAAATACTATGTGATATTTATAATACATAGAAATGTGGACCCTTATTCAAACAGCTGAAACGTTAGCCTTAGCATTTCCTTTGACTGTCACCCAGCATGTTACATATTCATTTTCCCTCTGGGCTCTGAGATATTGAAAGGGTTTTTACATAGCATTTGCTTCTGCTACTGAGACCAGTGTTGAAGTGAGAAGCCCATTGAACTGTTGGAACCTAGAACAGTTTATGTGTTTGCCAGTATCTTGACCAGCTTCTCTGTGTGGACCTCTGATATGAAATAAGGCTCCAAATGTATGAGTTAGATATTGTCTTGACCAGGCTTCTGGATTACATTGCTTTGCCAGGCCTGCAGTCTTTCATCCTTCTACCATTCCCTTACATCTTTTTTTCTTAGGTTTATAGTTAAGTAAACCTTCTACCCTGTCCTAATAACTATCTCTGCTTACTGAAATCAGGAATGTTTGAGGTTGCTTTCTTAAATAATACAATTGCAAACGTATTGCAAACTTACATACATTCTATATCTTGAGTTCACTAGGAAAAATAACCTTTAAAGTTCTTACACTAGCTAATTTATTATACATTTTATACAGGTCAGATTTTATGGTATTTAACCAAAGGCTGCTATAAAATTTGCAGAGCGATGAGAAGTCACAGTGTGTCTTGTGATGTTCAGAGTAAAGTGCAGGTTTGGATCGAATTTAGAGCCTAAAGATACACAGCGTTTCATCAGAGGAGTCAGAGCAGTGCCCGTGTCTCAGATGGCTGATTCTAGTAGTGAAGCAGAGGTGCAGGTTTACTTCAGAAAGCACGTACTCCGTCCCGGCGCCCGCCCTCCAGTCCTGGCTTGTCCCTCCCCCTCTCATTCAGTTCAGTTCTGGCTTCCGCTGCATCAGATAGGGGCAAAAGCCTGGAGCGCTGATGAGCTGCTCTGTCTGTGGGTACTTTTCAGTCCTCCTAGGGGATTTCTTTGCAGTGTTGACACTGACCACTCCATTCACCTTGAAATTCTTTCCTTTTTTGGTCTTCTGTGGCCCAGAGCTCTTCTCCTGGCCCTAGGCGTGTATGGCTGAACAGAGCTTTTTCTTCCCCTTCATGACTCCCTCCTCTGCCCCTTCCTACACATTCCAGCTCTCACCTGTGTGCGGCTGCTGCTTCTCCTCTTCAGTCTGCGGGCGATGCCACACCGCTGTTTTAATTTCCAAGTTTGCAGGCTAAAGTTCCAACCTCACTTTCTTTTTCCCTTGTCAAGGGTAAGAGTTAACACCTAACACTGAGTGGTTACTCTACTCAGTGTAGAAGGCATATTCTCAACAGTGCTATGTATTCGTTCAGCTGGTCCTAGATCATTCCTGCGTGCTGAGATCCTGCATTATCCTCATTCTCCTGCTGGGGAAACCAGGGCAGAGGGGGTCAGGAGTGTGTCTCGGGTCCCAGTGTATGAGCCTGCCCGTGTCTCTTCTTGGCTTCAGATGCCTCAGTGACATCCAGCGTCCACAGGCCCAGTGCGACCCCTCCACTGGGCACACCCTTGCTCGGCCCAGTTCCCGCTCACATGTCTGCCCTTCCCTCCATCACTTCTCCCCTCACACACCTCTCTAAGCCCCGCTGAACCACGTGGATGTCCTCAGTCACCGTTATTCTCTCCTTCTTAGGAATCTGCTCATGAGTTTAGCTGAGAATTTTTTTTTTTCCTTTTGTGCATTGGATAATCTCAATGCTGTTTATTCTTTAAGACGCAACTGAAATATTACCTCACCTCCGAAGCCTTCCCTTATTTTCTCCATCGTCTATTCAGCAAGTATTTACTGTGCTAGACTCCAGGGATACAAGAAGTGAATTAGAGTTACCTGCTCCCAGCCCTCAGGGCAGGGGAGGGAAGACAATGTAATTAACACAGTATCACAATAAAGTCTTTCCTTCTATGGAAACAAGGGGGTCTTGGAAAGCTTCCTGAAGCAAGTGGTATTCAAGTTGAAACTGGAAAGGCTATTAGAATAGCCAATAGCAGAGGGTGGGGAAAGCATTCCAGGTTATGAGAGGAGAATTGTGATTATGGGCCAGGGATTCGCAAGAACGTGGCCTGTTCAGACGCCTGAAAGAAGTTTATTAGGCTGCAGCAGAACAGGGGAGGGTGTGTGTGCAGGGCTGAGCACAGTGCAGTCCTCAGGGAGGTGCAGGTTAAAACTGCCCCCAGGTGCTATCCAGAGCCCCTGAAAGGGGCTACAGTCAGAAGGACTGACAGCTCCAGGGCTTGGGAAGGATGCGGCGACCGTAACTCTCTGACACTGCTAGTGGGAATATAAGATGAGAAATTACTTCCTGAAAGGCTGCCTGAGTTTTCCAAAGTTAAGCATTCATCGACTTTCCAAGACCTTCTTGTTTCCATAGAAGGAACCTGCTTTACTGTGATACAGTTTTCATTCCATTGTCTTCCCTCCCCTGCCCTGAGGGCTGGGACTAGGTAAATCTAGTTCCTGGGGGCTTCTTCCTAGGCATTTATCCAAGAAAAATAAAAACATGTTCACAAAAAAAGACTTACATAGACATTTTCATAGCAGAATCTTTTATAATGACTTCAAACTGGAAACAGTTCAAATATCCATCAATAGAATAATGAATTAAAATTTTGTGCCATATTTAAACAATGAATTATCACTCGGCAATGAAAAATAATGTTACTGAAATATACAGAAATATGGATGAATCTAACAAACATGTTAGCAGAAGAGTCCTGACAGCAAAGCACATTGTATGGCTCTGCTTTGTGAAGCCTGAGAGTAGCTCATCTATTGGGGTAGGAGTCACAAGGTAAGGATGTCTCTTTCTGGTTGTTACTGTTGGGGGGAATTGATTGGAAAAGGGCAGAAGGGACATCTCTGAATAGCTTATGTCTTATTTTCGGTAGTAACGAGTAGAATTTTGGGCAGTAACGGGTATAAACAGTTGTCAAAATACATCAAACTGAACACATGTATATTATGTGTTGCTATATCTCAGTTATAAATACTTTAGCAAAAATGATCAGCCATAACATAATGATATATGTCTATTTATTGACATGGAAAGATGTTTATGGTATATCAGATCAGATCAGATCAGTCGCTCAGTCGTGTCCGACTCTTTGCGACCCCATGAATCGCAGCAGGCCAGGCCTCCCTGTCCATCACCAACTCCCAGAGTTCACTGAGACTCACGTCCATCGAGTCAGTGATGCCATCCAGCCATCTCATCCTCTGTCGTCCCCTTCTCCTTCTGCCCCCCATCCCTCCAAGCATCAGAGTCTTTTCCAGTGAGTCAACTCTTCGCATGAGGTGGCCAAAGTATAGTATTAAGTAGAATAAACTGGTTAAAAACTATGTCTACCATAACCCTTTATGTCTTTATAGAAGGACATTAAGAGTGAAATTTTCAATTTTATTCTCCAACTTCATGTATTTTCTGATTTATTTGAATGAGAATTTTATTGCTTTTATTTTTAAAAAATGAGAAAATGAAATACTATTTATTATACAACGAAATATTTAAAGTGTATCTTACTGAAATTTTACAGAAACTATTAGTTAAACCATCTAATATGATAAATATTCTTAAATGAAATTTCATGACTATTTTATGCTATAGTTTTGTTTGTTTTTAGTGCTTAAAAGAAATCAGGGTAGTATGGCATTTATAGTTTAGAGAACAGTTTAATTCATATTTTAACATAAGTCTGAACATATAAAGGGTACACAGTGAAAGGAAAGGTTCTGACGACTCCTGTTTCTTTGTCATCTAACTTCACAGGAGGCAGCTATTGTGATCAGACATATATAATTTATACAGAAATAGGAAAAGATACGTTCAGGTACATATGTGCAAAGACACGTTCATATGCATTATGCAAATGACAGCGTGCCACGCACATTGTGCTTTTTTTGAGTGCATCTTTTTTATTGTAGTGTAATGTATATAACCCAAAATTTATCATTTTAATGTTTCTCTGTGTGACATTCGCTGGCATTACATATATTCACATTGTTTTGCAACATACCCATCGCCCATCTCCAGAACTTTTTCATCATTCTAGATTGAAATGCTGTACCTATTACACAGTAACTCCCCAGGCCCCTTCAGTCTGGCCTGGCAATCACCATTCTGCCTCTGTCTCTGTCCGTTTCACTCTGTAGGTGAAATCATACAATGCTTGTTTTTTTGTGTCTGCCTTATTTCACTTACCATAATGTGTTTGAGGTTCATTCATATTGAAGCATGTGTCAGTTCCCTTCTTTTGCAGGGCTGCATAGTGTTCCGCTGCATGAATATGCTGTGTTTTGTTTATTCATTCATCCATCAGTGGACATTTGGATTGTTTCTACCTTTGGGCTATTGCAAAAATGCTGCTATGAGCATGAGTATATAAATGCCAGTTTGAGTCCTTCCTTTCAGTTCTTTTGTGTGTATACGCAGAAGTGGCATTGCTGGATCCTGCAACAGTTCCCAGTTTGATTGCTCACAGGCCTCCCGTACTGCCCTCCATACGAGCTGCCTGGCTTCACGTTGCCACTGGTAGTGCTTGAGGTTTCCAGCTGCTCTGCCTTTCTTATCAACACCCGTGTCCTGTTTTTCTTTTCTTTCTTTTTTTTTTATAATAGCCATCCTAATGAGTTTTGTACCATGCTTTTTAAACTTAATATATCTCAGAGAATCTTTCAGGAAACTTTCTTTTTTAAAGACTGTATAAAAGTCTTTGTTATGAGTGGGCCTTAATTTAACTTCTCCTGATTAATGGCCCTGTATTTTCTTTTACGGTCTCTTGTGAATGCATGGAGTATATCTTTATATTTAGTGTATACAGTCGGCCCTTGATAATCCTCAGAGGATTGGTTGCAGAGCCTGCCTCGGATACCAAAATCCTTACGTGAAATTGAGTCATATTTGCATTTAACCTACACACATTTCTCCTGCATACTTGAAACCATCTCCAGATTACTTATAATATTTAATACAATGTAAATGTTATGTTGATCAGTTCAGTTCAGTTCAGACACTCAGTTGTGTCCAACTCTTTGTGGCCCCGTGAACCATAGCACGCCAGGCCTCCTTGTCCATCACCAACTCCCAGAGTCCACCCAAAGCCATGTCCATTGAGTCGGTGATGCCATCCACCCATCTCATCCTCTGTCGTCCCCTTCTCCTCCTGCCCTCAATTTTTCCCAGCATCAGGGTCTTTTCAAATGAGTCAGCTCTTTGCATCAGGTGGCAAAGTATTGGAGTTTCAGCTTCAACATCAGTCCTTCCACTGAACACCCAGGGCTGATCTCCTTCAGAATGGACTGGTTGGATCTCCTTGCAGTCCAAGGGACTCTCAAGAGTCTTCTCCAACACCACAGTTCAAAAGCATCAATTCTTCGGCGCTCAGCCTTCTTCACAGTGCAACTCTCACATCCATACATGACCACAGGAAAAACCATAGCCTTGACTAGACGGATCTTTCTTGTCAAAGTAATGTCTCTGCTTTTGAATATGCTGTCTAGGTTGGTCATAACTTTCCTTCCAAGGAGTAAGCGTCTTTTCATTTCATGGCTGCAGTCCCCACCTGCAGTGGACTTGGAGCCCAGAAGAATAAGGTCTGGCGCGGTCTGCACTGCTTCCCCGTCCGTCTCCATGAGCTGCTGGCAGTTGTCAGTGCAGCGTCAGTGCTGTGAATTCCGGCTAGGCTGCGGCAAATCCAATTTTGCTTTTGGGACTTCCTGGAAACTTTTTCTGTTTAAAATTTTCCTTCAGAAGTTGGTTCAGTTTGCGGACACAGAGCCTGCAGATATGTAGGGCTGACTGTACAGTGCTTTTGTTTATTTTTATCTATTTTCTGACTTCATTTTAATGAGCATAGATAAAAGTATATATGCATTTTAAAATTTGATAGTTATTGCTAGTCTTAAGTAACAATACCTTTTTCTAAACATCCTTGACATCACAGTGTGTTGTACAACTTTTTGATCTCATTGAAGTTTTAATTTGCATTTCCTCATGAGTGACATTAAACGTCTTTTCATTTTTAGCAGCTAGTTATTTCTGAAATATCTGCTTCATATTTTTTGTTTGCATTTCTTTGGGGTTGTTGGTATTCTTTTCTAATAGGAACACCAAGATTTAAATAGTTAGCAAAACAGATATGATTCCTGCCTTCGTGAGCTGGTAGTCTGCTGGAGGACAAAGACCGTGAACATGAAAATGTGTTATTAAATTTTGTGAAAAGTGCCATGAAAAAAACTTTTGGATTTTATGCAAGATAACAATTTAGGTGGGGTTTGGGTGGAGTGTGTGTTGGCCAGAGAGGCTCCTAATGGATGCATTACGAGCCAGTGAGGCAAATATTGGGAGAGGCTCCTCCAGACAGACAGAGCATAGACTGCAAACTCAGAGACAGGATATGGTTGGCGTGACGTGAGGAGGAGGTGAGGACAGACGGCTCACTGGCTGTTTGTCCCTCGTGTATCCTCTGAAGATGGGCGTCTACAATACTCAGAAGAATACGGGAAGTCTCCCGATTTATTATCTGAGGAGTTTTAAGAGAAAACTTATTTTTACTCTCTTATTAGATATTCCTCATGAAAGGCATATAAATCAGATAATCTGATGAGCAAATGTTTTTAAATTATTAATTGATTCATTGGGAGCCTCCATCTTTTTAAATTTTCCATTTAACTAGTTTTTTATTTAAGAATGAATCCCTGTGTATCATCATGTGTTATTTCATATTTCCCTAGATGTATGATTACAAATTCAACTCTTTTTATCATGTGAAATTAATTTGTGATTCTTTGATGCTGTCAAAATGATGCATTGTTTGCTACTAAGTTATCTGTAACAGTGTCCCCGTTTGGGGACGAAAGCTCTTGGCGTCTGTCCTTCTGTGTGTGACCAAAGTCTGAATGTGTGATGTGTCTACACGGGGGAGAGGGGCTCTCAGAGAAAAGGGCTTGCCGCTTCCTGTGCTTGGCGAGTAGATTCACTCTTCACAGCACAATGAGCTTGACAGAGATGCTCAGCTTACTTTTGATCAGTATCTTCTAAAGCTTTTTATATCAAGCTTTCAAGCAGAGAAATTGTAGAAACAGAGAAGTGCATAGTGGCTTACAGATCAGCTATTTCAAAAAGTAAAATAAGGGTGTTGTTAATTGTGAAAGTTAGTGCCTGGCTTCCTATTTTCTGGACTTGCTGCATGTACGTACTCCTTTGTCTCTGTCTCTTTCCTTGTCTTTTCATTTGTTTCTAGATCTCTTGTTTATTAGGAAATGTTAGGAAGGGCATTCATGCAAAAAATTAACCAGAAACCAGACAGTGTCTTGGCAGAAATTAAACAATAAGACCCTATGAGGTCAGCGCAGCATTTTTGATTTTGCTTTTCCTTGTTTTTTTTCAAAGTGATGATAGTGGCTGTTATTGGGGAGTTAGAGCTGGGTGACTTTGTTTACAGTTTCTTCATCCTTTAAGTTTATCACTAGAACAGTAGGCATCGCTCTCCTAAAAGCAGTGCAAGGAGCTTGCTTGCTCGCTTGCTCGCTTTTCAGAAAGCACCTCTTATTGGAGCATCGTTGATTTGCAGTGTTGTGTTGTTCCAGGTACATAGCAGTGGGTCAGTTACGCGTGTGTCTGTGTGAATACGTATATGCTTCTTCAGATTCTTCTTCGTTTCAGGCTGTTGTGAGATATGTGTTCAGTTACGCGTGTGTCTGTGTGAATACATATATGCTTCTTCAGATTCTTCTTCATTTCAGGCTATTGTGAGATATGTGTTTCCCTGTGCCGTACAGTAGGTCCTTGTTGCTGTACTGCCCTGACAGTTGCAGGGAAATGGCTCAATTCATGCTTGTTGAGTGCTAAGTGAATGGAAATATTACTTGGGAACACCTGTATTTGCTCTAAGTAGCTTCTTCTCTGTTTCCCATTACTTGATTTTAAAAAATTATAAAAGTGTCAAATGTACAGCTTGCAGTCTGTCTTAACTTTATTTTGTTTCGTAACAATGGCAGTTTTAAATATGGTGCTTTTTGTAGGATAGCATGGCCTTTCTGCGATTGCCTATAAATATTTTTCCTGGTTAGTTCCTGGAGCGTCATTTCTGCGAGACTGTCAGGACTGCGTTTTGTCCCCGTCACTACACGACGCTGACGGCCGCTGTGCTGCATTAGGGCAGTGTTTGCGTGTTGATTTGGACCATTTTGTCTGTCGTTCCTCGGATGCTCCCTAAGTGCCTACCGCATGTGTCCTGGGAGCCGGGCTGCACATGGCGCGCCTGTGCGCTGCTGCGGTTCTCATGTGTGCATGCGCCTTGTTTTTAAACTGGTCAAGTGGCAGTTCTGCTTAACACAGTGAGTATATTATATGAAGCCTGGCCTTCCTACCTGTGAGACTGTCTGGTTTATAATCCGGTTTTCAGCATTCCTATGTGTGGACTAGAGAGTGAAATGGTACTCACTAACCTGGTTGTCTGGCCAGGTGTCCGTCTTAAATCATGCTGTCTGTCCTCTCCCATTCTGTTCCACGGGTTAGAGAAACTGTGCTGAGAAAAGCTACAGCCTGCGTTCTTCCTGGCTTGCTGTTACGACAGCACTTGCGCCTCTGTGAGCGCCTCGTGTAGTTTTTGTTAAAAATCTGTTTGAGCCACTGCACGTCAGCTCTTTGTCTTCCATGACAGAGCATCTTGGCTTTCTTACGAGCTTGTTTCCAATCACTCTGAAGATTTGAAAAACCAACTGTAATCCATGCTTCCCCAGTTACTTTAATAGCTATTTTAATAATATAAATATTTGTAAAATTTATTTCTCAACTTTATATTCTGACCCACTGATGTGTCTGTTTCTAAGTTGCAGTTATATGGTAGCTTTTTAAGCTGTAAAAATGCCTTTTACCAAGCAGAGGTGTGGGTTGCTCTTGATGACTCTCTCCTAGGTGGTTTCAGGATATAGTCGCAGATTTATTTTTATCTCTAACATTTCTTATTGCCTCAGTTTCCTCTTACACTTTCCTTCTACTTGTTCCTTAACTCTCCTTTGACTGTTTTCTCCAAATTCCCTATCCTTTTCTATTTCCTCTTTGTGCTGTTTCTTCAAGATGTAATCTGTATATTGGCCTTTTCCCCTAAACTTAGTTTTCTTTTTTGTTAGTTTCTTTTGACTGCCTCATTGTCACATCAAATAGCCTTATCCAAATTTATATGTATCACATTGTAAATTGTAAAATGACTCCCTTCTCAGCTGAGCTGTGCTGTGTGAGCAGCACCAGTCTATGAGACACCTGGAATCCAGTCCCATGTCATACGTGCTTTAGTGCTCGCTCTTATTTCAGGCGTTTCTTGATTCCCGCTGATGCTTCCTCAAGCGTCTCCTCTCTCTCCTTCCTCGTTCATTTCTCATACATAAGCCATGTTCCAGATTGCGTCACTTCATACCTGCATTTTTCACCCCTTTTTAGCTGACCCTTCCCTGTCCAATTTATTTGCCTATGTCTTTGCACTTCAGCCAATCAAAGACTTTATGTTAATACTGATTTTAAACTGAGAATCTCATTCATGGATTCCCTATTCATCTAGCAGCAGAGTGCCCATTATACGCCAAGTGAGTTTCTCGGTGCTGGCCTGGAGAAGTGAACACAGCAGCACGTCCTGGTCCCTTCTGTCCTGGAGCTGATGTTGTAGCGGTTGGTAGGACGAGGAAGGATGGGTATCCTGGAGGCTTCTGTGGGTGGGTTTATTTGAGCTGAGAAAGGAAAGACAGGAGAAAATAGTTAAGAAAATGATGAAAAGCAGTTAAATGAGCAGGGGCTTTCATGCCTCCCCTGTATTACAGATGGGATAGTCTTTAAAATAATCACTGTGTACAGATAAGAATTCAATCTCTAATCTCAGTAGTATCTTAGACATCATGGGGAGGGGAAGGGGTAAAGTATTTACAAATGGAGTTGAAGAAATTTAATATGCATGATTATTTGCTGGGTTGGCTGTTTCTTGGAGCCTATTTATGCCTATGGGACAGGAAATATGTAGCAAAATAAAACTGGCAGAAATAGATGAAAAATTCCATTGTCTGAGTGATTTTTTTTTTTTCCCATTTAATCTTAATAGTATTCAGATTAGTTACTTTATAGTTTCTATTCTCTGTTCAGGAGAAGCACAGAATTTGTTTTGGCCAGTTTATTTGTGATGTTTTCCCAAAGATCTGTTTACTGAAATACTGAGCTAAGGTGGCTAGAGATTAAACTCCAAATCTTTTCTGACATCTCAGGCTTCCAAGTACTGGCCATAGGTATAAGGGTCTGGGGCTGCCGTGGCCTCTAGAGTGTGGCTAAAGCAGGCAATCAACAGAAAGAGAAGAGGAAGAAGGAACCTTAAATGAAGTCCTGTTGGCAGGAAAAGTGGGACAAAATCGCCTTGGGTTTCGTTGTGTTCTTAAAGAGATACAGTTGTTAGGAATGCCCATCTTCTTTCTTGTAAGTTCTGATGTGGGCCTGTGAGAAGCTGAGGTTCGACTGGGTTTCTTTAGATACAGTAATGAACCATCATATTCTCCGTGGGAGATTGCATTAGTTGGTGATCCCCATGGTGACACAGATGTAATTAATACCTTTTCATTTTACACAAGGAAATCATTCATTCATTCACTTTTAGAAATTGTGTCCTTATCCATTCTGTCATTGGTTCTGTGTTTGAAAAAATCAGATGTTTTGTTAATGCTGTAGCTTGTGTTATATGCCTTGTATAAAATTATTCTTTATGCTTCTGGTCTGTTTTAGTTAAATTTGGCTTGATACTTGGCTGTTAAGTTATAGGTGTTCAGTGATGTTTATCCTTATTAAAACTGCTTTTCCTTCTGAAATTTTACAGCATTTTCAAAACCACCTTGTCACAAATTCAGAAGTCTGTGGCAGTTAAGATGTTTGCTAAAGTTCTTGACATTTATACTTCCTCATGTCGTTTTTCAGATTTTTTATTAGTTGATTATGTTTTTCTTTCTCTGAGAAAGATGTAACACTTTGTATGCTGTTATGTAGAGGAGAACCCAATGAACAGATGATGATAATGTTAGAGCTTTTCACTCAATAATGAAAGATAAACTTTATAGCCTATGTTATAACTGACTCCGGAGCAGGGTGCTCTATAATGTCTTCTGTGTTCCCAGAAGCATGTGTTACGATTAGATTTACCTTTATTATCATTACTTTTGTAGTTTGCATGATTAACTTATTAATGTCAGAAGTACTAAAGTAAGTATGATAAAACAAATGCTGTGCTTAAAATGACTGTCCACCAGTAGACACTCCTCAAGCATACACTCTGAGTAAAGCACTTTGCTAGGTGCTCAGCAACATCCAGAAATGAATGAGACGTGGCTGCTGACTTCAGGAAGCTGTGTGGGAGAGCATATCCTTTATGAAATAGATCTCCCAGAGTCACCTGTGTGGCTTTGTCTTTAGGACAAGTCACCTCAGATACTGTGCCATGCATGCTTCATCACCAGTGTCCCAAAGTGGAAATTCACGCACTGTGTGTTTTTTTTTTAATTAGTGTAAATACCAGTTACATTTAAAGGCTATACCTAATGTTTATGATGTCTTACTTTTTTATTTCAACTTTTCTTATATATGTTAATGTAAATTCTTATGTTATTTTCTCCCTAGTTTGCTAGAAAATGGTCAGTTTGAAATTGTGACAGGTGGCTGGGTAATGCCTGATGAAGCTGGTGCACATTATTTTGCCATAATTGACCAACTAATTGAAGGACATCAGTGGCTGGAGAAGAATCTAGGTACGTATGGGTGTCTTTCTCTTCCGTGCGGACTGTGCTGTGCTGTGCTTCGTCGCTCAGTCGTGTCTGACTCTTTGCGACCCCATGGACTATGGCCCGCCAGGCTCCTCTGTCCATGGGGATTCTCCAGGCAAGAACACTGGAGTGGGCTGCCATGCCCCCTGCCAGGGGATCTTCCTAATCCAGGGGTCGAACCCAGGTCTCCCATGTTGCAGGCAGATTCTTTACTATCTGAGCCACCAGGGAAGCCCAAAAATACTGGAGTGGGTAGCCTGTCCCTTCTCCAGGGGGTCTTCCCGACCCAGGAATCGAATCAGGGTCTCTTGCGTTGCAGGCAGATTCTTTATCAGCTGAGCTCTCAGGTAAGCCCTGGTAGCTCATGTGGACTACTTTGGGCAGTTCATTTTGGGAAAGGTGAGATGGGGTCTTTTATTTTTTTAATAATTAATTTTTCTAGGACTGATTATTATTGAATAATTTATTTTTCGTTGATTTATGTCTTTTGGATCATAAACTCTGTTATATAGGTATAACGTGGTCACTTTAAGGATCATCTACCTTGTTTCACCTATTTTATCAATTTTGTTTATTAATTTTAGTATTTTCTCCGAAAAATATCCCACTGGAATTTTAATCATATATTAGTTAAGACTCTTGATCATAAAAGGCAAACACCTAATTGCCAGAGATGGGGCAGCGCCAGGGCAGACTGGGCCCAGAGGACTTGGACTGTGCTGCCTGGGTGCTGTCTCTTGGGCCTGCTCACTCTTGCATCTCCTCCTGGGGAGTGTGATAGCCGGAGACAGCCAGGACTCTGGTCTTCCTAGCCCAACAGGAGGAGTCTGCAATTAATACCTTACCTAACTGGCCCGCTTTGGGTTAGATGGTTATTTCCGAGTCAGTTTTTTGTGGCCATAGCTATAGGAGCTGAAATCACTGAGACCTGGTTAGTTTGATGCAAATGGTCTCAAGGAAAGAGAGATTTGAGGCAGGGTCAGCCCCACTTGAACCAGGTGAATGGGTCCTGTAAGGGGAAGAGGATCCTGAACTGATAAAATCAGTTCATACAACTCATAAGAACATGGGACTAATTGAAGTCTTTGTGATATATGATATTTGCATTGTGCATCATGGTAAATGGGGCTTCCCTGGTGGCTCAGTAGTAAAAAATCTGCCTGCCAGTACAGGAGATGTGGGCTCGATCCCTGGGACAGGAAGATCCCCTGAAGTAGGAAATGGCAGCGTACTCCAGTACTCTTGCCTGGGAAATCCCGTGGACAGAGGAGTCTGGCAGGCTACAGTCCATGGGCTCACAAAAGACTCGATGACTAAAACATCAGCAAACAGCATGTGTGTAATTGTGTTCACATATTTTTCAGTACAATTCTGTAGTTTATAGTAAATATACATTTGCAATTGAAATTATTTATATTTTATTGTTTAAAAATTTTTTAAAATTATTCTGTTAGAAATGACACCCTCCCACCCCGTTAATATTGACTTTTTATTTTGGAATAATTTCAAATATAAGCATTCTAAGAGTACTACAAAGAACTCCCATAAAGCCCCCAATCACACTCACCGGTTATTAACATTTTGACACATTTGCTTTACTTTTTTCTCTTTCCATATTATTATTGTTGTGATTCTCGTAGAGTAAGTTGCGGATAACATACCTGTACTGAAAAGAGTTAGCATGGCAGGTCAGATGTTGCTATCCTTAGAAAGGTCTTGCTAGCAGAGTTGTTCTTTGGTGGGTGTCTGAGGTATTGAATTCTTCAACGATGAGTAACTCACTGTGTTTAAACTGCTTGTAAACCCAATGTAGCATATGTTAAACACTTGTTTTCCTTCTGGGAGTTGAATCATATTATGAACTAGACAGTGGGTACCCACATGTCCAGACTCCAGTGAAAGGCCTGGGTACAGTCTCTAGTGAGCGGTTTGGCTGACCGCCGTTCGGTGTTGTCCGCATTCCCTGGTGCAGTAGTTGACTCCATCTGGGTGATCTGGCAGAGGGAGAGCTCTTAGAAGCCTGGGCCTGGTTTCTGTGGGCTCTGCCCTGTGTGCCTTTTGTTTCTGCTCATTTTTCTTTGTATCTTTTGACTATAATGAATCATAGCTGTGAGTTTGACTTTATGTTGGGTGCTATAAGTTTTCTTAAATAAAGAAGTCTCTGGGTGGACTTAGGGACCCCCTACTTAGTGTCACTTTTCTTGAATACGGAGTTGGCCAAAAGTTTCCTTCAGTTTTTAAGTAAAAATAAAAGACACTTTTTTCCCCCCATCAGGAACTTTATTGAACAAAGTATTCACCATTTTATTCCACTACCTTCTGCCATTTTTCAGGCAACTTTATAATTCCGTTTTCCCAAAACTTTTTGTTTTTTTTTTGAGCAAAGAACTGTTCCAGGTGCCTTTTTATAGTCTTCCAGGGAATTGAAACTTTTTCCATCAAGAGAATTTTGTAAAGACTCCAGTAAGTGGATTTTGTAGATTTTTTCTTTATGGATGTGTAATTGACATGTAGTGCAACATATAAGTCGTAACTGTAGAGTTCTGACAGACGTATATACCCACGTAAGCCCGTTTTCATCATTCTAGAAAGTTCCCTCACCCCTCACCCCGAGCTTCCCCTGCAGCCGAGCGCTCTGCGTGGCTCTCACTGCAGCCCGTTTCCACTGGTTTCAGGGCTGCCGCTTTGGGTCTGCCTTCGTGTGCTCAGCATGGACGTTTTCCTTGCTGTCCTGTGAGTGACTGTCATTTGCTCCCGTGAAACCCTCCCGGCAAAGGGCAAAGGGCAAAGGGCAAAGGGCGCGGGAGTGCTGGTGGTGTCACAGCGTTGTGCAGCCGCGACCACCATCTGTTTCAGAACGTCATCAGTGTCCCCAGGAGGACCCTCTGCTTCACTGATAGTCACACCCCTTTCTGAGTCCTTCCTTCTGTGTCCTAGGCTCAGGTGACCACTAGTCTCCTTAGTGGAACACACACACACACACACACACACACACACACGCACGCAGATTTGACTGGTCTGGACATTTCACATGAATGGCATCATACAACGTGGCCTTTTGGGACTAGCGTTTTTACCTGGCATAATGCTTTCATGGTTTATCCATAGCATGTATCAGGGGTTTATTCCTTTTTAATGACTGAATAATATCCTGCTGTATGGATATACCATATTTGTTTATCCATTGTTTTCCACCTTCAGCTAATGGGCATTTAGATTGCTCTCCTTTTTAGCTGCTCTGGGTGATGCTGCTGTGCACGTTTGTGTAAGCTTTTGTGAGGACAAAAGTTTTCATTTTTTTGGATTTTTACCTAAGAGTAGAGTTTAATGAACACATTTGAGAATATTAATTTCCTTATTGTAGCTTTGACTGTAGTGAGAATACGTGTAGTGTTCTCAGTTTTGTTTGCTAAACAGTTTGGAGCAGCTTGTTTTGGACACTGTTTTTACATTTGATTTGGGGATACTTTTTAAATTAAAATAATTATTTAAATAATTTTAATTAATAAATATTTATTAATAAGTATTAATTAATAATAAATGATTGTTTAAATAATTTTAAATAACTAATTATAGTTCCCTGATGGCTCAGATGGTGAAGCATCTGCCTACAATGCGGGAGACCCAGGTTCGATCCCTGGGTTGGGAAGATCCTCTGGAGAAGGAAATGGCACCCCACTCCAGCACTCTTGCCTGGAAAATCCCATGGATGGAGGAACCTGGTACGCTACAGTCCATGGGGTTGCAAAGAGTCAGACATGACTGAGTGACTTCATTTCACTCCACTTCACTTTAAAATTATTTAGTCTTTGGTTGTTAATTTCTGTTTTTATACATTTTATTGTATAAAACCGACCATTAGAAACTTTAAATTTGAGTTTTTAAGGTTATCTTTTGCCTAAAATATGCATTTTGTAACTGTTGTCTCTGACTCATCTTAAGTTCTAATATTGTATTTGAAATGATCCAATTTTATTAATTATGTTATTCATATTGCTCATGTTTTGATTTTAAGTCTATTAGATTTGCCATCACTTAAGTGGTATGTTTTACTCTTTTTAATGATTATTTCCTGTAACTTTTCTTGCTTTTACTTTTATATATTTTAACAATCTTATTCTTACATGAAAACACAAAATCTTTCCTGGTTTTATTGGCACATACGCCCTCTTTTTAAATTTTGGATTTTTCTTATACGCATTTTCCCTTAAATTTGTCACTTAACCCCCTTTTAAAAATATTTACTTATACCAAGAAAAATCCTGGCGGGATACTGGATTTCCCTCTAAGTCTCTGTGTAGCTTTCACCTCCTTTCATATCAGTTTTTAAAAATTCACTCTTTTCTCTGTCATTACACCCCAGGGATTCTTTAATCTGTTGCAGCTAGGTTGCTCTATCCTGTGTATCAGGTGATTTTGATTGAAAAAGATCACTGGTGGTGATAAAATCTCAGACATCACTGTAACTTTTCATGTTGGATTTTACTCTTGTTTGTAAGCTTATTCTGCCCTTGTTATTCTGGACAATATATGAAGAAGTGAAGTCGCTCAGTCGTGTCGAACTCTTTGCAATCCCATGGACTCTAGCCCACCAGGCTCCTCTGTCCATGGGATTTCCCAGGCGAGAATACTGGAGTGGGTAGCCATTTCCTTCTCCAGGGGATCTTCCTGAACCAGGGACTGAACCCGCATCTCCTGCACTGCTAGGCGAGTTCTTTACAACTGAGCCGTAAAGGAAGCCGACTCATTGGAAAAGACCTGATCCTGGGAAAGACGGAAGGCAAAAGGAAAGGGGCAGCAGAGATGAGATGGTCAGGCAGCATCACTGACTCGATGGGCGCGAATTTGAGCAAACGCGGGAGAGAGCGCAAGATAGAGGCGCCTGGTGCACGGCAGTCCCTCAGGTTGCAAACGACCGGGCATAACTGAGCAGCAGCATCGCATTCCTAGTGCTTGTTTATCTTGTAACTGGAAGCGTGTACCTGTGACCACCTCATTCAGTTCCTTCTTCTCCCACTCCCACCTTTGGTGACCACAGATCTGATCTCTTTGAGTTTGCTGCTTTTGAAGTATAATTGATCTACAACATATGTTCCTGATATACAACATTGTGACTCTGTATTTCCATACATTTCAAATATGGAATCACAGGACTTATTTTGCAGCTGGAATTTTGTGCCTGTTAATCTCCCTCACCTATTTCTTTCTTCTTGCCAGTCTCCTCCCTTCCGGAAACCACCTGTTTATTCTCTGTGTCTGTGGCTCTATTTCTGTTTTGTTGTTCATTTGTTTTCTAGCTTACACATGTCAGTGAAATCATACATTGTTTATCTTTTTCTGTCTGACTACTTCATAGGGCAAATTGCCTCAAGCCTGGTAAATGTTGTCAAAAATGTTCTTTTATATGCCTGAATAGGGTTCTGTTGTATATTTGTATGTATACATACACATATGTATGTGTGTATATGTACATGTGTGGGTATGTATATATGTCCACCGATGCACTTATGGACACTTAGGTTGCTTCTGTATCTTGACTACTGTAAATAATGCTGCTGTGAATGTGGGGGTCTGTGTATCTTTTCAAATTAGTGTTTTTGTTTTCTTTAGATTAATTCCCAGGTGTGGAGTCGCTGGGTCATATGGTAGTTCTCTTTGATTTTTCGAGAGTTTTCTGTAGTGCTTACTGTAGTGACTATGGCAGCTTGCATTCCCACCAGCAGTGCAGGGCTTCTCTTTCTCTACATACAGTTTCTTTCAACTGAAGTATGTACAGTGTTTTAGACATAATGCTCTTGTACACTTAATAGGCTATGTAAACATAACTTTTATATGTACTGGGTAACATTTTATTGTGATATTCTCTTTATGGCAGTGGTCTGCAAGTAAAGCCTCAATATCTCCGAGGTATGCCTATATGGAATAGGATGTGTGTAGGTTATATGAAAATATAATACCGTTTTATATAAGGAACTTGGCATCCAAGGATTTTGGTGTTTTCAGGCGTCCTGGAAGCAGTCTCCCTTGGATAGCAAGGGATGACTGTAGTTAGATTCACATGCGTGTTTTTTTGAACCATGTAAGAGGAAGTGGGAGACATCTTGTCCCTTCAGTGTTACTTCCTAAGAAACAGAGATGTTTGCTTAGATAAGCAGAAGATGTCAAATCAGGAGTTTTAGCAATGATACCACAATCTAGTTCACAGTATATTCAAACCTCGTCACTTGTCTTAGTAATGTTCTTCAATAAAAGCTGCTGTTTTTCCTCTCCCAGCCCAGGGTCATGTATGACATCTAGTTGTCACGTCTTTTTGTCTCCTTAACCTGGAACACTCCCTCAGACTTTCTCTGGGTTTCTTAACCTTGGTATTTTTGAGGAGGTCAGACTTCTGTTGTAAAACGTCTCTCAGTTTGAGTGTTTCCCCTTATCGTTAGCTTCAGCTCATGATCTCTGGTCTGTCTGTTTTCCTGGGATGTCTCCACCGTTCTTTCCTGTGGGCTCAGTGCGTCTCGTCAGGAAGTGCTCGTCGCCTCTCTGTTCCCTGCTGGTGGCGCTGTCCGTGACCAGTCATGGCTTATGTTTCTTCTCTGTTCTTTACCTTTCCCCCCTTTGTGGGAGACACATTGAGAACAGGTAAGATTCCTCATCAAACTTGAGTATTTTAGTTTTAGGATCTGTTGATGAGTTTCTAACTCCACCATTCCTTCCGTAACTATTGGTTTTGCTGTTGTTTAGTTGCTTTGTCTGACTCTTGGGACCCCATGGACTGTAGTCTGCCAGGCTCCTCTGTCCGTGGGATTTCCCAGCAGAGAATACTGGAGTGGGTTGCCATTTCCTTCTCCAAGGGTTCTTCCTGACCCCGGGGTCAAACCCACATCTCCTGCATTAGCAGGAGATTCTTTACTGCTGAGCCACCAGGGAAGACCTGATTATTTGTTAGCATTTTACTAAAAGGAAGATGTTTCTTTTTTATTTCGTATTTGTGAGCTTGTGGGTTTTGTTTTATTCAGTGGGTTCTAGTCCAGTACTACTGTTCTTTATCTTGATGCCCCAGTTGTCCCACATTTGGCCAATGGAAGCCCCTTCAAGCTATCTCCTGATTTATTTTTATATAATATGTTTCCATGACTCTTTGGCCATTTCTTGACTTTATGCCCCAAATAATCTGTTCTAGGGTTATCTTGTACTTTCCCAGTCTCAGCCCTGAAATAAGCTGTTTCTCTGAGTTTATTATAGAGCATAGCATTTAGAGGTCAAAATCTAGGAGCAAAGTTCAGCTAATTGATGCTGAAGTGCTTCTGCATCTAGGCCTTCCTAGTGCAGTGAGCTAGGAAATGTGCGTGCGTGCGCACACACACGCACACACACACACACACACACACACATAGTTTGTTTAAATATATACGTATGTTTGTGTGTTTATTTGTACATTTATTCATAAGTTAGTACCGCTGTGTCCTATTTCAGCTCAGTACCATAGGGTCCATTCTACTCGCATATTTATAGGAACTGTTTTGCAGTTCCTTCTCTCAAAATATACAACCTGGCTACTTTACCTAACTAGTTTGCTCAGTCTTGGAATTCATGAAAGTTTCAGAATTGCTAAACCTATGCTACTACAAAAAAACCCAAAGTACTAAATAGGTTCAAGATTTCTTTATAATTTTTTGGAGGTAAATCCCATATGTGAAATGGGCAAACTTTATATGGCAACTTCTTTTAGTTTTGACATACACTGTTGGTTCTCTGACAGTTCAACTTTTCCTTCTCAGTCTGCTTTGCTGGCTTCATCTTCAGTGTTCTGCAGCGTTCTCTCTGTTTTCTTTTCTGTTTTTCTATGTAAACACCTTGCATGGTAATCTTTACAGCTATAATCAGGATCAAGATTAACTCATTTGTGTAATCCTAAGCCAGTGTAATCCTTTCTTCAGTTCAGTTCAGTTCAGTCGCTCAGTTGTGTCCGACTCTTTGCGACCCCATGAATCGCAGCACGCCAGGCCTCCCTGTCCATCACCAACTCCCAGAGTTCACTCAGACTCACGTCCATCGAGTCAGTGATGCCATCCAGCCATCGCATCCTCTGTCGTCACCTTCTCCTCCTGCCCCCAGTCCCTCCCAGCATCAGAGTCTTTTCTCCAACACCCCAGTTCAAAAGCATGAATTCTTCGGCACGCAGCTTTCTTCACAGTCCAACTTTCACATCCATACATGACCACTGGAAAAACCATAGCCTTGACTAGACGGACCTTTGTTGGCAAAGTAATGTCTCTGCATTTCAATATGCTATCTAGGTTGGTCATAACTTTTCTTCCAAGGAGTAAGCGTCTTTTAATTTCATGGCTACAGTCACCAACTGCAGTGATTTTGGAGCCCCCCAAAAATAAAGTCTGACACTGTTTCCACTGTTTCCCCATCTATTTCCCAGGAAGTGATGGGACCAGATGCCATGATCTTCGTTTCCTGAATTGTTGAGCTTTAAGCCAACTTTTTCACTCTCCACTTTGACTTTCATCAAGAGGCTTTTTAGTTCCTCTTCACTTTCTGCCATAAGGGTGGTGTCATCTGCATATCTGAGGTTATTGATATTTCTCCCGGCAATCTTGATTCCAGCTTGTGCTTCTTCCATCCCAGCGTTTCTCACGATGTATTCTGCATAGAAGTTAAATAGGCAGGGCGACAGAAGTTAAATAGGCAGGGCGACAATATAAAGCCTTGACGTACTCCTTTTCCTGTTTGGAACCAGTCTGTGTATGGAAAATGCTAAATAGATGTTTGAGTGAAAAAAATGCACGGTTAGATTACTTATGTCTATGTATAGGTAGCATATAGAAGCCTTCTTTGAGAATCCTGAATAAATATTTGCATACTGCCCAATGAATAATCTTATTTCATTAATTCTAACCTGTGCGTTTATTATGTTGATTTTTCATATGTTATCCTCTGTGAAATTGAGGTGTATCTTTAGTCCTTTACCAGAATTGGTGTGAGTCAGGTGTGAAAAATTCTATTGATTCCTTCTTGATAGCAAGTACCAGCATCAGAATGTCTTAAGATTTATAAGGACATAACAGCATAGTTATTTTGGCCAGTTCTGCTACTGTGTTATGTGATGATTTAGCACTATTGTACGGTATAGAAAGAGAGCCTAAAATCCCTTAATGTTGGGATTGGAGAGTAGAAGTTGAAATGACTTAGATTAGTTTTCTGTGTTGTATAAGAACAAGTTGCAGGCTTTTGCAGCTCCACAGAGGACAGGACTGTTAGCTCCTGGAGGGCAGTGGCTTGGTCCTGTGTGTTTCTCGGGCTCCACTGACTGCAGCAGCTTTCCAGTATCTATCAGATGACAGAGTGCTCACTTTAGCTCCAGCCGATTCACTTCCAGTGTGAGTCACCCTGCCTGGGAGGACGGCCGGGGCAGAGTCCTTCTCTCGGGGGTCTTGCAGGGAGTCTCACTAAGGGTGCTCTGGGCAGCCCTTTATCTTGGAATCCAGGAGACCAGGGAGCTCGGGTGGGTCTGAATGTGTTGTGACTTCTTCTTTTTCATTTATCAATTAAAAAAATAACACTTATTCTCTTTATCAACAGGAGTGAAACCTCGGTCTGGTTGGGCTATCGACCCGTTTGGACATTCACCAACAATGGCTTATCTTCTAAAACGTGCTGGATTTTCTCACATGCTTATTCAGAGAGTTCATTATGCAGTTAAAAAACATTTTGCATTGCATAAAACACTGGAGTTTTTTTGGAGACAAAATTGGGGTATGTAGGGTTAGATGAAAGTAGATCTTACTTGACCTAGATATTATTTCACAGGGGTTATGACCTCTTGCTGTTATGGGTTTTATTCAACGTGTCTTTCTTGAGAATCAGGTTGCTTAAAGATATACATAATTATTTTTTCAATATAATCGTGTCAGGAGTCTTTTAAGCATTGGTAAAAATTTTTATCTATAGAACATGGTAGATTCTTTTAAGCCTAAAGGAAGTAAACAAAATAAGAAATTAGTCTTTTGCAACTAATGCTTTCATTTGATTCTATTTTTAAATGTACCCATTTTACCACAAAGTTGATTGCATTAGAACTGATGTTTGTTTAGTTGCTAAGTCATGTCCGACTTTTTTGCGACCCCAGGGACTGTGGCTCTTTGGACTCCTCTGTCTGTGGAATTTTCCAGGCAAGAGTCCAGGTGTGCATTGCCATTTCCTTCTCCAGGGGATCTTCCCGACCCAGGGATGGAACCCGGGGCTCTGCTGCGTCTCCTGCGCAGCCGGCTGACCCTTTACCACTGAGTTTCTGGGGAATCCCCGCCAGTGTTCCTTCCTTCTGCCTCTCCTGTCTCTGTAGCTAGTTAGAATTGCCTTTTAAAACCTTCCTCTTGCCCTCCTGGAACAGCCGTCCTGTTTCCTTTGTCACTTGTTTTCACACTGTTCTTGGTACCCAGGGGATCCGCGGATGTACGCCTCCAGCTCTGTGCTGGAGGAGGGGTGACAAGATTCGACCCTCCCGAGAGGCCTCTGCCTTTCCCACCCCCAGGCCATTGTCTGCTTACATATTTTTACTTAGTGAGTCCTTATTATGGGACATGCATTGTGTTACATGCTTTATATTCACTCTCTCATTGAACCTTTGTAATTATTGCTAAGTTAGGTTCTGTTATTATAGGACCTCTTAAATGGTGAAAAGTGGAGGCCCTTTGCCAAATCTCATACAGGTGATAGGTACGAAGCCTGGATCTAAACCCAGTTCTGTGCTCTTCCGAGGCCTAGGCCCCCTGACCTCTAGCATCTGCTGCCAGCTGTACCAAGTTGTCAGTAAAATGTCATCTGAAAAAGGATTTCATTATTAAGACTGTTCAGCCATCACTGCATTACATCATACTTGTTCTCTGGGTAATCTAGACCCTCGTTAAGTGTCTTAGGAGCATCATCTGTAGATTTAGACAGTATCTTTCTCACGGGCACTGTTGTTTTTTCAAAAGGAAACAAATTAACTATATAACTTATTATCCTGGAAAACTGAACCTGTAGGGCAAACAAGAGCTTCTGGGGGGTTGCATCCTATATAATTTTATCAGATGCTTAGGAGCATATTAATTTTTGTAGAAAAGGGATCATTTATTTGAGGAAGCCCTACTTAAATTATTGCTTACATTCAAATTGCTTATAAATATCAGTTGGCATAAAATTAATACTTTTATGCACTTAATACTATGCTAAGAAGAAATATAGAAAACATCGTTGCCTGTAAAATTATAGTCTTAATTTGATAAAAGACTAACACCACCAAATGCAGCAGATAAATTGAAATGTGTAAATGAGCTGCTAAATAGTATGGTGGACCTACCCGATGTCTTTGGATATGTTGCTTGAAAATGATGTTTTGGAATTAAGGTGAACTTCTTTGTTTGTTCTGGTTGTTAATGAAGCAGTTGTTTTCAAATTTTTTAAAGGTATATGGTGCTTATTTGTTTTTTCTTGTTGTCTGTCTGTATTATAAAAGCAATACATTGCTGAGAATTGGAGATCTGTTTGTAGAGAGGAAGAGATATTTACAGGTCAGAATTAAAAAACAAAAAATGGCCATTTTTTAACTCTTGTTAAAGCCCTCCAGTCTTACTTTGTGGGAGGCGTCTTACCTCTCAAGGGCAGTGATGCCAGGACATACTGGCATTGAGGTTTCAATTAAAAACAGTTCTGTGTTGGGAAGCAGTACTCGTTTTCTGTATCTTTATTGTTTGCTTTGTTTTGATTCTTCTTCTCTTTGCTTTTGAAAATTATTTTTACTTTTCCTCTGCCTCCAAGGAGAACAGTCAGACTGGCCCTTCACTGGTAAGGGGCCCTCTACAAACTCTGCTGCAGAGAAGGCAATGGCACCCCACTCCAGCACTCTTGCCTGGAGAATCCCATGGACGGAGGGGCCTGGTGGGCTGCAGTCCATGGGGTCGCTGGGAGTCGGACACGACTGAGCAACTTCACTTTCACTTTTCACTTTCGTGCATTGGAGAAGGAAATGGCAACCCACTCCAGTGTTCTTGCCTGGAGAATTCCAGGGACGGGGGAGCCTGGTGGGCTGCCATCTGTGGGGTCGCACAGAGTCGGACACGACTGAAGTGACTTAGCAGCAGCAGCAGCACAAACTCTGCTGAGTGCACTTATTTCTTGTCACTGAAGACGAGTATTTCCCCAGTATTTTCACAAGCCCTTCCCTCTCCTTCTCTTATTCTCCCAGTCCCCCGTTTTGCTGCCTTCGTGTCTTCTTCACACCTGGCCTCTGCAGCTAATGGTCCCTCTCAGAGTCCCTGCTCCCCGAGGCAGGCGCAGATGTGGCAGGCGCTGGCAGCCAGGGGTGGCCGTAACTTTGGATGAGCTGGCTGTAACTTCTGCTCATTTATATCCTTCCAGGTCAGCAGATGCTGCTTTAGGATGGGGCCTTTCTGTTTCAGTTAAGTTTAGACAGAAGATGTATGCAGACACTGAGATACAAGTGTCGTCCTTCTGGCTGGTGGCCGTAGAATGCTGCTGCGGTGTGTGTATTAGTAGTTAGAGGGGTTGTTGCTTTAGGATGGAGCTTGCACTGTGTATGTGTAAAGCGGTGGCGTTTTGAAAGTTTGGGGATGAAACCTGTAAATTTACACAGGTCTGTCTGTTGCTGTTTGCTGTAGATCTGGGATCTGTCACAGACATTTTGTGCCATATGATGCCCTTCTACAGCTACGACATCCCCCACACTTGTGGACCTGATCCTAAAATATGCTGCCAGTTTGATTTTAAACGGCTTCCTGGAGGCAGATACGGTTGTCCCTGGGGAGTCCCCCCAGAAACAATATATCCTGGAAATCTCCAGAACAGGTATGAAAATATGCATTTTATAAGTCAGCATCTTGAACAAGTAAGTATTAGTGGCTTGTTGCTGAAGAGTTATATAAATGGTCTTTGGTAGCCAATATTATCCTTACTCAAGGCATTCATTCAAACGAGATTTAAAGCAGCTGAAAATTGCCAAAGCCTTGCCTGTTTTTGCCTTCTGTGTTATAACTTAATGGAAAGTGAACAATAGTAGATCAGTGTACAGTGGATAACCTATTATACACTGTTACTATGATCTCCTTTGCCTTTATTATAAAAGCCTCCTACTGTGTTTGATTGATTTCATATACTTTTGTTGATAATAAAACTTATAGTCTCTATGGTATAAATTGGTAAGAGAAGCAACCCAATTGCAAAAACATGTTTATTGAAATGGATCACATAAAGAGCGTAATTATCTGTTCCCTTAATAACAATCTCAGTAATCGTGAACACTGCCCAGCTCTGATGAATACATGTCTTTGCATCTTTCTGAAGTTTTTGACTTACCGAAAACTTTAATTAGGAATATTTATTCTTAAAAATTGTTAACTAAAAATCAGGAAATGAATTACTTATTTTTTCTTAGAAGAAAACTGTCCTAAAGATGGAAGCATCTCATTAAATCAAGCTACCTATACTTCTAATTCTGGTGCTTTTAAAAGTTTAATTTCTTCACTGTAAAATTAATGGTATGTAATACACTAAAATAAAATACTGTGTTGTAATATAAGACAAACTCTGCTAGAAAAATAATATAGCCTTTTAAATAAAGTAAGATTGTTGCTCTGTGCTCAATAAAATCTATTTTTAAAAAAGTGTGTGTGAGGATGAAGGTATGATTTGGGTCTCCTTGCACTGATTGAGCCCTTGTGGCGATAAAGGAAATATTGCAGTGTGAGCCTCTCACTGTGGCAGGCATAAAAGTATCTCAGCATGGCCGTCTTCTTAACGTCGTGGATCCTTTATGTATATCAAAATCTGGCTTTTATAGTTGTTTTGAAAAAAAAGTATCCCAAGATTCGGGATCTATTTGGTTTCTTTTTTGGTTCCTGGAGCGGTGAAGACCCTGGACAGCCTGCTCGGGTCAGGCTCGGGTCAGCCTGCTGGGGTCAGGCTGCTTGGACAGAAGCGGATAATCCAGTGCAGTTGCCGCAGAGGCGCAGCGGGAGGGGGTGGCGGTGGCTTGGTCAGGGCCGGGGGAGCCTTGCCTGCCTTCTCGGGAGAACACGTAGCTGTTGGCCGCTAAGTGGGGTTTGCACGCCTCCTCTTATTCCAGTGGTCAGGGGCTCCGGGAGACTTCTTGCAGGCTAGCTCGGGGAATCCCCGTGCACCCACAGATGGTGCGAGGCCCCTCTTTTTCTTTCTTGGGTGTGGCTGAGAGTGCCTGAGAGCTATTCTGCGCAATCCTGTTGATGGTCCTGGAACCCTTCCAAGACTACCGGCCCCCTCCCCAACCCCCCTCAGAACACACCTTGTGTTCAGTCAGTTCCAGTGATTCTGAAAGGGGCTTCCAGGCACCAGGGACATACAGATGAATGAACCGTATAATGCTTACATAGATTTTTTGTTGTTGTTTAGCTTATAAGTCTTGAAGTCTTGGTTCTGCGGGTTATTTCCCATGCAGATATCACCTTCCTTGTGATGTTCAGAGATCAAACATGGGCATTCCAGTTTAATGGCACTGGCTTTTTTAACACCCTAAAGCAAATGATTTTTAACTATCATGCACAGGTGATACGTTCACTATGCTTAGTTTATCAGGTTTCTCTACTTTGAAGACAAAGAAACTCCATTCTTTATCAAATTGGGTTTTAGATCTAGTACCATATAATTTGGGCTTCTCTGGTGGCTCAGATGGTAAAGAATCTGCCTGCAATGCAGGAGACTGGAGTTCAATCCTTAGGTCAGGAAGATCCCATGGAGAAGGGAATGGCTAACGACTCCAGTACTCTTGCCTGGAGAATTCCATGGACAGAGGAACCTGGTGGGCTACAGTCCATGGGGTCATAAAGAGTTGGACACGGCTGGGCAGCCGATACTCACTCACCGTGTGTTTTACGTATGGTCATGGTTTACATGTCAGGTGATGTGACGTCTGTTCCAGTCAAGTTGCCCTTTCCTCCCTGGTAGAGTAAGTGCAGAGCGATTGCAGCTGCGCACCTGTACCTGTGATGTGGCCGAGGCACCTGTCACAGGTTGCCGTGTGTAACGAGTGTCCACTCCCGACCAGCTTGGCAGTGTGGCCCCTTGGCTTTCCCAGCGCTGACACTTCCTGAGCAACAGCCTGGGAGTCGGGATGGATGCTGTGTAGAAAAGGCACTTCATCAGAGTCTGTGCTTGCTTTCCTCTTCTGTGTTTCACACATATACATGCAGAGCATGGTGTATCTAGTAGTGAGCCTTGGGATGCGTTTTTGTGCTACTTGCCTGGAGGATCTAGCTGGATGCTCATTTATACTTTATCTTATATCTGTGATTCATGTACATATTTTTCCTCTTGTTTCCTTAGGTCTTATACATCTTCCTGTGTGATTAATCTCATTGTATGTGTGCTTTATAATTATAAGTAATAATTTAAAATTGTTTTTTGGGAAATATGGAATATTAGTAAATTACTAGTAAAAATTAAGTTCTATATTGAACGGTAATCTCAGGAAACTAGGTATTATATGTTAAGTAAGAATATTATGGTTATATTTTACTCACCAAGTTATTACATTTTTGCTAATTTAATATTTGCAGAACAATTTCAGAGACCATCAATATAAAAAGAGCATATGAGATTCTAAATTTAGTTCAGTGTTTTTTCATAGTTTCTGTAAAATGCCTCCTTCCATCGTCGATGTTCTTTGAGATTTCTTCATAAATTTTTATATCGTGAATTAGAATCTACTTCTGGATAATCCTTGAAGTGAAAATTGGAATACTGAATAAAAAACCATATTTGTCATCTATCACTGTTTTTTAAGCTTTGGCACTAGAAACATGGAGAACTCCTCAGGGTTCATCTGCTTGTTTAATTTCACTTTCAGAAGCTCTTCCTCTTACTTTGTGTTCCCAGGCTTTCTCAAACGGGGCCCCCATTCAGCGTCTCCCAAAAGGTTTTCTAGACAGTGTAAGAAAATGAAATACAGAAGCCTATCAGCACGTTGTATTTAGCTGTCCTTTTGAGTCATGGGTTAGGGCCCAGAGAGAGAGAAACCAGAATAGCTCATGCCGTTCCTTAGCTATATCTGTTGATCAGTATGAAGGACACTGTGAGAGACACTCAGATTATTGATGGAAGAAGTTGACTAAGTTGGTTTTCTTCCTTTAGAAAAGGAAATACGGTTCTATAATTGGCTTCATTCAAAATAATTTTATGTTTAATTAGGCAATTTTATTTTTTTTAATTAGGCAATTTTAGATTAAGTTAGAGAAAGGGATATTAAGTCAAAGCAAGTCAGAGTTCATGTAGATGAGAAATCTATCTTCTTGGACTGAATTATTTTACGGCACAGGCTATCTGGCAGTCAGTCTCTGTGGCTAACCTTTGGGAGGGCACTGATGCCCTCAGGAATTTATGCCAAAGCTGTCATATGCCTTTATTTCTCTAAGGATATTCCATGGAAAAGCTATGGGGTTTTCCCTCTGATAAGAGTTTATCAATATTTTAGAGGGATAGTAAAAATCAGTGTAGTAGTTTAGAATAATCTGCCTCATAAATCGCGCCAAGCGAGAACACAGGCAGAACGCATGACGCTCTGTTTTTCTGCGGCTTCGTAGCGAGTGGCCCCGCTGGTGTTAGTGGTGCTCCTTCTCCTTTTGCAGGGCCGAGATGCTTCTGGACCAGTACCGAAAGAAGTCAAAGCTCTTCCGTACCACGGTGGTCCTGGCCCCGCTGGGAGACGATTTTCGCTACACCGAACGCACCGAATGGGATCATCAGTTCAAGAATTACCAGCTGCTTTTTGATTATATGAACTCTCATTCTCAGTATAATGTTAAGGTAATGAGAAATGCTTTATCATGATGCCGTATTTGAAGGTGAACCTTCATTATTAAAGGAGGCTGAAACACAACAGCCTTAGTTTCTTCGTCCCGCATCCTAGTATTTCTTAGAATATGTAGTTCTTCTGTAAAAGTGTGATTCATGAAGGGGTAAATTATCTTACACTACTGTTCCATTTCTAAAGTTACCCCTTTCTTACCACTCACTGAGGATTAAAGAGGCATTGCTTTGTGTGGTTGAAAACACGTACCTACTAAGTTGTGATGTTCGTTTTCCAGTGATGTCCTGTTTTCCTACTGGCGCTGAAAGTTTGCTGTTTCTCTCAATCGCTTCCTGTGATTTAGCAGTGTGACTGGCAGATGCAGACGCACATGTCAAGAATTTTGCAAACAAATGTCTTGTATCAGAGACTACACTCGCATTTTCCTTAGATGAGAAGTCTTCTAAAATTAATCATTCGTCTGTCATCCTTGCTCTTTTTCTCCCCCTCTGGAAAATTTAAAATGCACCCTAAAGTTCTGAGAATAGCATAAATTCCTCCCCCCCACACTGCTTCCCAATATCCATGATTCAGCTACGGCACTCATCAGCTCAAGGTCACCCTTGTTTCCGCTGTGCTCCACTGTCATCTCACTCCTCTAGAATTTTGGAGCAAATCTCAGAGGGCATGTATTTTTGTCTATAACCATTTCATTATGTATCTAAATGATAAGGACACTGTGGAAAAATATGATCGTAATACCATTATCCCATCTGAAAGATTAACAGTAATATCATATAACCAGACACATCCAATCTCACTCATCTCATCAAAGCGTTTAGCAGATGGGTTGCATGAGTGAGGCTTGAGCAAGAGTCACGTGGACCCTGTGTGAGAGGCCACTTACCCAGCAGTGTACTGTGTGCACATCAGAGCTGTTGGACTTACCACACTGAGAATACAGTAGAGAGGAAGTGCGGTTACCTGTGGGAAGTAAATTCAAGCTTATTAAGGAAAATCACATAATACTGAATAGATGAATAAGCTTAAATAAAACATCACGGTGATTCGAGATACTT
Source organism: Bubalus bubalis (assembly GCF_019923935.1). Lineage (NCBI taxonomy): Eukaryota > Metazoa > Chordata > Mammalia > Artiodactyla > Bovidae > Bubalus > Bubalus bubalis. The sequence continues at coordinate 1,731,525 of NC_059165.1, read as the reverse complement.
AAAACCGAATTTCAGCCATGTCATAAACCTTGAGTACTGGACCTGTGTGTAAGTCATCTCTGTGCTTCCCTCCAAGAGGAAGTGCACACAGGGACCGTTGATCGGAGGGACGCGTGCATACGTCTCGAAAGACACCTTCCTGGGGAATGGTTCCGAGGTCTGCAGAAGGAGCCACTGCATGACTCTGAAGAATTTAATCCTGTCTTTAATATTTTACCTGTTTCCTCCTTTGCCCACTAGAAAAATCTTTAAAGTAATTTGAAAAGTTAATGTATCATGTACATAGGAGTGCATAGACCATTAAGTACACAGAGAATATTTTCAGTTTTTAAAACACCCATGTAATATTAAAAAGGATATATATATATATATATATATATATATATGTATAACTGAGTTACTTTGCTGTATAGCAGAGATTGGCATAACATTGTAAACCAAATATACTTCGTTTGAAAGAAGAAAAAATCACCACGTAACCCCTATCCAATATGTAGAACATCTCTAGTCTTCCAAGTCTCTACCAGTTCCTACAAGAGTAACCATTGCTTTCATTTGTATTTTTTAATTGGAGGATAGTTGCTTCACAGTTTTATGCTGGTTTCTGCCGTCTGTCAATGTGAGTTAGCCGTGGGTGTGTGTCTGTCCCCTCTTGCTGAACCCCCCCTCCCACCTCCTGCTCCACTCTGCTCTTCTGGGTTGTATCTTTGTGATTGGTGTTGCCTGTTTTTGAATTTTATGAGAAGGGACTCTTAAATATGTGTTATTTTTTGTCTCAATTTTTTTTTTTTTGGCTGCACATTATGTTTTTGAAATTCATCTAATGTTATGGGTTACATGTGGCATGTATCATGTGATATTGATGAGCATACCACCATTTATCCATTCTGTTGTTGGTGGACACTTGGATTGTTTTCAGCTTTGGTTTATGACAAGTAACACTGCATTGACCGTTTTCTGCAGTGTATGTGTATGAGTTTATGGGGGTATAAAATGGAGTGGAGTTTTGGGGTTATTGGGTATGCACATGTTCAACTTCAGTAGATATTGTCAAATAAAATTCCAAAGTAGACCCACTGGATGTCGCATCCTCTGACAGTTTCAGTGGTTCCTCTTCCTTACTCAGGCTCGTCTTATCAGAGCTTTTTTCTCCTTTTATGATGGATGTGATGGTTTTATTTTGTATTTCCAGTAGTTAATGAGGCTGACTCTCTTCTCATAAGTTTATTGCTATTTGGGTATCCTCTTTTGAGCAGTGCTAAGTCTTTTGATGATTATTTTATTAGATTGGGTCGTCTGTCTTTTTCCTAACCATTTATATTTCTCTTATGTATTTTGGATTGAGTCTTTTTTCAGATTAAAGTTATGCAAATGTTATCTCCCACTCTGTAGCCTCTGTTTTCTCTCTCTTAATGCTATCTTTTGAGGAACAGAAGTTCTTAATTTTAATGGAATCTTATGGTTAGTGCTTGTTATGTTTTGCTTAAAAACTTTTGTTTACCCATGGTCGTGAAAAGCTATTCCTTATGAAGCTGTACTCTAGAAGTGCTGTTGTTCTACCTTCAACATGTAGGTCTGTCTATAGTATGTCGGAAATCAGTCAGTTCAGTTCAGTCACTCAGTCGTGTCTGACTCTTTGCGACCCCATGAACCGCAGCATGCCAGGCCTCCCTATCCATCACCAACTCCCGGAGCTTACTCAAACTGTCCACCCAGTCAGTGATGCCATCCAACCATCTCATCCTCTGTCGTCCCCTTCTCTTCCTGCCCTCAATCTTTTCCAGCATCAGGGTCTTTTCGAATGAGTCAGCTCTTCACATGAGGTGGCCAGAGTATTGGAGTTTTAGCCTCAACATCAGTCCATTCAGTGAATATTCAGGGCTGATTTCCTTTAGGATGGACTGGTTGGGTCTCCTTGCAGTCCAAGGGACTCTCAAGTGTCTTCTCCAACATCACAGTTCAAAAGCATCAATTCTTTGGCGCTCAGCTTTCTTTATAGTCCACCTCTCACATTTCATACATGACCACTGGAAAAACCATAGCCTTGACTAGACAGACCTTTGTTGACAAAGTAATGTCTCTGCTTTTTAATAATGTTTGGAATAGATTGTTGTATATTGTCTGAGGGGAGGGATCAAGATACTTTTTGCCCGTGTGAGTATCAAGCACCATTTATTGAAAAGACCATAGTTTGCCCATTTCTATGCAGTGTCATCTCTGTTGTTAATCATGAGTGGAGATGGATTTATGTGTGGGTCTGTGTCTAGACTTTCTACTCACTTTTGTCTATTTAACCAGTTTCATACTTTCAGCTTCATAGTAGATCTTACTATCTGATATCTGATAGTTCTGTTCTTCTCTTCAGCACTCTGCCTTCTTTATGGTCCAACCCTCACTTCCGTACATTGACTATTGGAAAAACCGTAGCTTTGACTATATGGACCTTGGTCAGCAGAGTGTTACCTCTGCTTTTTAATATGCTGTCTAGGTTTGTAATAGCTTTTCTTCCAAGGAGCAAGCGTCTTTTAGTTTCATGGCTGCAGTCACTGTCTGCAGTGACTTTGGAACCCAAGAAAATGAAGTCTTTTACTGTTTCCATTTTTTCCCCTTCTGTTTGCCTTGAAGATGGGACGGGATGCCATGACCTTCATTTTTTGAATGTTGAGTTTTAAGGCAGCTTTTTCACTCTCCTCTTTCACCTTCATCAAGAGGCTCTTTAGTTGATCTTCACTTTCTGCTGTAAGGGTGGTGTCATCTGCATATCTGAGGTTATTGATTTCCTTTATTTCAAGAATTTTTGTCCTTTAAATCCTGGCTGCTTTGAGGGCCCTTAGATATCTTCAAACATTTTTTTCTGTGTATTAAAACTTGTTTGTCTACTTGTATCTGTTCTCTGTGAGATGTTTAAAGTTGCTTAATCAAGCTGAAAGTGTTAAGCTTATTTTCTTCTAATAAAGGACAAACAGAAGTAAGCAATTGGATTTAGGTGACTGAGAAACTGACGTTGGACTAACCCAGTCAGCCAGTTTGCCATTGATCATGACTTATTTAGCAATCTATGTAACCTTTCCTTTTATGTCGTCCTGGTAGAGGAGTTTAATGTTACATTTAAGATTAAGGTTATGTTTACGATTATTTGTTGCTTTTTAGTGTAAAACATTTAAATATTTTTGTTCAGTTATTTTTTGGTATCCCAAATACTTTATTTGAGCTACCAAGAGACTATAGAAAAATTTACTTTAAATTATTTATTTATTTTTAAACTACTCTAGCATTGCTAGAGGATTATATTTCAGTCCTTTAAGTTTGTGAGAAAGCTCATCAGGTCACTTACATCAACTTTGCTCTGGGATTTTGCCAAGAAGAAAATATTTTCAGTCTGGGTAGTACCAAAAATTAACTGAAATATTTTTAAAAGGGTGTACTCTCTTTTTGATATTAACTTTCTAGCATGTCACAGATCCCTAAAATTTGAAACTGAAAGTGATTTTTGTTATCTAATAGTAATCCCTTATTACATAGATGAGAAAGTGAAAGTAAAAGTCCCTCAGTTGTGTTTGACTCTTTGCGACCCCATGGACTATACAATCCACAGAATTCTCCAGGCCAGAATCTGGAGTGGGTAGCCTTTCCCTTTACCAGGGGATCTTCCCAACCCAGGGATCGAACCAAGGTCCTGCATTGCAGGCAGATTCTTCACCAGCTGAGCCACCAGGGAAGCCCCATATGGATGCGGAAAGTGAGACTCAAAAACACCTACCTCAATGACCGTTATGCCACTGTTACTACGTCTCCTCCTCTGATCTCATCTGTGCCTATTGGGTCTGTAGTTAATGCTGTGTCCTGGTATTTGTGAGCCTCATTTCTTGTATGTCCACACATAATCTACTTCCTAGTAAGTGTATTCTGCTTCCTAGTAATGAGATTGGGGAGTAATAATTAATATTAAATAAACTAAAGTATATTGAGAGGTTGATTTGCTATTAACTCTCTAAAGTGCTTTACTTTTTAATTTGTTTATAATTTTATAGAAATATGATTGATATATGTCACTGTTTATGTTTAAGGTGTATATTAATAGCATAATGTTTTGACTTACCGATACTGTGGAATGATTACCACAATAAGTTTAGTTGGCAGCCATCATCTTGTATCAGATCAGATCAGATCAGATCAGTCGCTCAGTCGTGTCCGACTCTTTGCGACCCCATGAATCGCAGCACGCCAGGCCTCCCTGTCCATCACCAACTCCCGGAGTTCACTGAGACTCATGTCCATCGAGTCAGCGATGCCATCCAGCCATCTCATCCTCTGTCGTCCCCTTCTCCTCCTGCCCCCAATCCCTCCCAGCATCAGAGTCTTTTCCAATGAGTCAGCTCTTCGCATGAGGTGGCCACAGTACTGGAGTTTCAGCTTCAGCATCATTCCTTCCAAAGAAATCCCAGGGCTGATCTTCAGAAGGGACTGGTTGGATCTCCTTGCAGTCCAAGGGACTCTCAAGAGTCTTCTCCAACACCACAGTTCAAAAGCATCAATTCTTTGGTGCTCAGCCTTCTTCATAGTCCAACTCTCACATACATACATGACCACAGGAAAAACCATAGCCTTGACTAGACGGACCTTTGTTGGCAAAGTAATGTCTCTGCTTTTCAATATGCTATCTAGGTTGGTCATAACTTTCCTTCCAAGGAGTAAGCGTCTTTTAATTTCATGGCTGCAGTCACCATCTGTAGTGATTTTGGAGCCCAGAAAAATTAAGTCTGACACTGTTTCCACTGTTTCCCCATCTATTTCCCAGGAAGTGATGGGACCAGATGCCATGATCTTCGTTTTCTGAATGTTGAGTTTTAAGCCAACTTTTTCACTCTCCTCTTTCACTTTCATCAAGAGGCTTTTTAGTTCCTTTCTGCCATAAGGGTGGTGTCATCTGCATATCTGAGGTTATTGATATTTCTCCCGGCAATCTTGATTCCACCTTGTGCTTCTTCCAGCCCAGCGTTTCTCATGATGTACTCCGCATGTAAGTTAAATAAGCAGGGTGACAATATACAGCCTTGACGAACTCCTTTTCGTATTTGGAACCAGTCTGTTGTTCCATGTCCAGTTCTAACTGTTGCTTCCTGACCTGCATACAAATTTCTCAAGAGGCAGATCAGGTGTTCTGGTATTCCCATCTCTTTCAGAATTTTCCACACTTTCTTGTGATCCACACAGTCAAAGGCTTTGGCATAGTCAGTAAAGCAGAAATAGATGTTTTTCTGGAATTCTCTTGCTTTTTCCATGATCCAGCGGATGTTGGCAATTTGATCTCTGGTTCCTCTGCCTTTTCTAAAACCAGCTTGAACATCAGGAAGTTCACAGTTCACATATTGCTGAAGCCTGGCTTGGAGAATTTTGAGCATTACTTTACTAGCGTGTGAGATGAGTGCAATTGTGCGGTAGTTTGAGCATTCTTTGGCATTGCCTTTCTTTGGGATTGGAGTGAAAAGTGACCTTTTCCAGTCCTGTGTCCACTGCTGAGTCTTCCATATTTGCTGGCATATTGAGTGCAGCACTTTCACAGCATCATCTTCCAGGATTTGGAATAGCTCAACTGGAATTCCATCACCTCCACTAGCTTTGTTCGTAGTGATGCTTTCTAAGGCCCACTTGACTTCACATTCCAGGATGTCTGGCTCTAGGTGAGTGATCACACCATCGTGATCATCTGGGTCGTGAAGATCTTTTTTGTACAGTTCTTCTGTGTATTCTTGCCGCCTCTTCTTAATATCTTCTGTTTCTGTTAGGTCCATACCATTTCTGTCCTTTATCGAGCTCATCTTTGCATGAAATGTTCCTTTGGTATCTCTGATTTTCTTGAAGAGATCCCTAGTCTTTCCCATTCTGTTGTTTTCCTCTATTTCTTTGCACAGATCGCTGAAGAAGGCTTTCTTATCTCTTCTTGCAATTCTTTGGAACTCTGCATTCAGATGTTTATATCTTTCCTTTTCTCCTTTGCTTTTCGCTTCTCTTCTTTTCACAGCTATTTGTAAGGCCTCCCCAGACAGCCATTTTGCTTTTTTGCATTTCTTTTCTTGTATAGATACAATTAAAAAAGAAGAAAAAATTTTTCCTTGCGATGAGAACTGTTAGGATCTGCTCTCTTCCCAGTGTTCATACATTTCGTTCAGCAGCGTTAACTGTAGTCGTCATGCTGTGTGTATCACAGTCCTGGCTCTTACTTCGCTTAGAACTGGGGTTTGTACCTTTCGGCCACCTTTGGCCAGCTTCCTTCCCTGCCCCTACGTCTACTCTCTTTTTCTGAGCTGTTCATTTTTTGTTATATTTCACATGTAAGTGAGGTCACACAGTATTTTTCCTTCTCTTTATCTACTTGGCATAATGTCCTCTAGTACAGTGCTTTGCTTTAACAGTTATTTAATTCTCTGAGCATTTTCTGGTAAGCACATAATTAGTCCTGTTATATTTTAGGAGACAGGCACAAATAGATTCGCTTGCCCAAAAATAACTATTTGGTGAAGCCAAGATTAGAGTAGATAATATAGTTTAAAACTGCTTTTCTTAATGGTACTGGTGAACATATTACAGGGCAGGAGTAGAGAGAAAGACATGGAGAATGGGCTTGTGGACACAGTGTGGGAAGGAGAGGGTGGGGCAGCTTGAGAGGAGCATTGGCATGAATGCATCGCCATGTGCACAGTAGACAGCTACTGGGAAGCCGCTGTCCACAGGGAGCCCAGCCAGCTCTGTGATGAGCTAGGGGGGGTGGGTGGGGGGGTGGGGGACAAGGGCGGGGGTCGAGGAGGGGCATGTGTGTGCCCACAGGGTTTCACCTCACTGTGCCGCAGAAGCCAGCACAACATGGAAGACAGTTATCCTCCAAGTAAAATGAATGTAAAAAGTTAACTTTGAAAAAGCTGCTTTTCTTTAATGTAAGCATAAGGAATGGAATAATCATCCATTTTGCTGTTACAAAATTCATTATATCACAGATTATGAAAACTTACATTTGTCTAACTAATATCATTGTTGTGTTTCCAGTTGATATTTTGCCTTTGCAGTGGTGGAGTAACAGCCAAAGCTTATACCTCTATTTGCCAGTCGTGTTTCTAAGCATTTTACTTAGGATCCTATCAGCTGTAGCATGGAGACGTGCAGAAACATTATATAATATGCTCAAAACTATGTGTTAGATAAGTGGTGGAGAGAGCATTCAAACCCACATCGTCGGGATCCAGCTTCTGTGCTGCTCTTAGTAACTGCTGGAGGGCCACTAACTGGTTTTGACTACTTTAATTATTTTTCTGCCACATTGAATCAAAAATGGCTCACAGTATCTGTGTGTGTATATATGTACTGGGTTGGCCAGAAAGGTCTCTTGGGTTTCATTACATCTTATGGAAAAACAAATTAACTCATTGACCATGTATATATGTGTGTGTATGTATAAGATCAGAAACAAAAAAATTATCATCTTTTTAAAAAGAACACATTCCTGTTTAATTGTCTATTTACTTCTAGCAACACTACTTTCAATATATGTTTATGAGATCTTGTATAATATTTCTTTTTTCCTCTGATTTATAGACTAGTTTGAGATCATAAAAATGGATTTATGTACCAGTAATTTGAGTCATTAGTCAGAAAAACTTTTTCATTTGAGCAATCAACCTTGCAATTCTCATCCCCTTTTCTGTTTTACTTCTATTGCTCACTGTTACCTACTGGTAGAGAAAGTCCTTTTTTTTTTTTAAATGACCTGCTGTTCTTAAAGTCTCTCTTTTCTCCTTTGTAAGAATACAGACCGGGTAGAGTAGAGGCCAGAGGAGAATATGTGGATATGATATGTGGAAATACTTAATAGCTATAACAAAGCTGTTCTTCCAGACTGCTGTAACATGTACTTAAAATACACACCTTTTATTTTTGCTGTTTCCCCTACTTGCCATTCATCTCTGGATTATGCCGTAGCCCAGTCCTTGCACACTTGGAGATTCTAGAAATGGATAAGGAGTTTTCAGATCCACACATTTGTAGCTCTGATTAACTCTTCTAACTGCTTACACGTGCAAGTTTTCCCTTAGTGTTTTGGGACTTGATGCAAGTAAAAGACAATCACTGAGTGCTTTTCCCCCTGCATTTAAGTAAATCTGAGCTATATATTTATCCTAATTTGGAAGCATGCCTTAAATATTTATTAGGAACTTTTCCTTTCAGCACTAAAAGTAATTTTAAGGTACGGATGAATGTGTGAATAAATGAAATGTAACTTTTTTTTTTTTTTCCCACTAGATACAGTTTGGGACTTTATCAGATTATTTTGATGCACTAGAAAAAGAAGCTTCAGCCAATAGTAGGAATAGCCAATCAATGTTCCCTGTTCTAAGTGGAGATTTTTTCACTTATGCTGACCGAGATGATCATTACTGGAGTGGCTATTTTACATCCAGGCCCTTTTACAAACGAATGGATAGGATATTGGAATCCCATTTAAGGTACATTTACCTTTAGAGAGCTACATTTATTTTTTCACTTCTTTTATGTTATCATTACCTGTCTGTAGAGTTTTGCATAGTATACAGCATTTATGTTGTATGTGTTTAATGTAATTGTAAAATTTTAATGCAATCAGAGCTATATCTTTGGAAATAATCAGATTTTTACAAGGGTTTTGCTCTTGAAGGAAAAACAGTTTCTGTAATTAGGTTTTCTGGGAGTTGTACTCCGTATTTTCTGTTTTTCTGACTGGCCCCCTGTGTTACCTGCGCTCTGCAGCAGCGTTCAGCGGCATCACTGAGTGCCTGCAGGCCGGGAGCCTGGTCAGCCGGGTTACAGAGGCGGGAGCAGGGCTCAGAAGGGGCAGACAGGCCCTCAGCCGCCGGGGGCAGGCCTCAAAGACCATCCTCTAAGACAGCTGTGTTCATATTTGGGAGGACTGGGGACTCCATCACAGCTCTTATTTTAAAACACATTTCTATAGATATGGTTTTCTGCTTAAAGAAGAAAATTTAAGAGATGGGAACTGATGGAGGCAAAATGATTGGTTGAAAAATAAACTGATACGGAGAAGACAGAAAAAGTCAATAGAAAAAACATTAAAGCACTCTATACACCTGCATTATCCAGTTCTTTTCGATGACTAGCCAGTAGGCCTTTCTGTAGTGAGAAATGCTCAGTTCTCTGCTGTTTGTGCAGCGTAGGGGCCACCAGCCATGTGTGACCAGACCACTTGGAATGTGGCCAGCATGACTGCGGAGCTGAAGTCTCAATCTTACTTAATTTTAATGTACATGGCCACATGTGGCCACATGTCACAGTGGAGAGCGCTGCTCTAAACAGCTGAGTCTCACTGTTTTCAGACGCTCAGAAACCTCCCCAAGGCAGTCCTGTGGCTTTTTCTATATGCGTGGCCCAGGAGAGGAACCTTCATGATGAATTCATTGTCCATTCAGTTCAAAATAGGAAATCATGATGAGTAATTTTCATGATGAATCTTGGTATTATAGATAATAAATTATATGAAACCTACCCTCTTCTATGTACTAGTGGATATTAAGTATATATTGGACAGTATTTTTCTAAAAATCATTAATTTCTTTAAGTGTTGTACTTTGGTATAGTGGTATAGTGGTATGTTTATTATTTTTACCGTTTCTGTGATACTGTTTCCACAAACTAACAGTAACTTATTAAAAAAAACCCTAACCTTTGACTGTTTGAGGGGATAGTCATTAATGTGCCAAATGTATGTATATTATTATATTTATAACAAAAAAGTATTTGTATATATAGATATTTCTGCATCCTTAACCAATAGAATATTAGTTATCTGTTACGTTATTCTAAACTATCTATGATAAGAACAGAGCAAGTACTAAATAATGTAGAAATTCTTTTGGGCCACTGCATAATTTTTTTAAGTGTCAAGTATTTTTTGGTGGCAAAAAGTTATGAGTATTGGTTCAGTCTTATTTTATTGAACTTAATTAAGGTGCTACTTGAATATATTACTACTGGTAATGTATTTTGAAAATTCTCCTGCTTTAAAATAAAACAATAAACCATACAGTAATTTGAATTTCAAAATATAATTAATTTATTTGAAACTAAGTTTATTGTGTGAAAAATTATATTTGATCCTCAACTCATTTGTAAAAATAGGTGTATAAATTAGAAAAGTACAAAAAAGAAAATATTCTTAAAATCCACTTGTTTAATATTTTGGAATATTTATATGTATATGTACTCTTCAGTGCGTTTGCTCTGGATATGTCTGCCTACATACTTATAGTCTTCTTAATTCCAAGAGAGGGAGTCTCATGCCGTCAAGAAGGCTTGTAATTTTAAAAAGTGGATATTAAATTTTTATCTGTTTTTAAAAAGTAGAGATTATTTAGTGTCTTCAAAAATTCCAAGGAATTCTTTTTTAAAAAGAGCAGTTTAAATCTTTTCTTTTTTCCTGATATCTTGCTACATTTTCATGCTGCCTTGATTTTTCTCTCCGTCATCCTAACGTTTGTCATAAAGATCCTTCTTATATTTTTCACTCCATCAAGCTGTGTCTCTTTTTAAAGAACCTTTCAGAAACCTATCCTGAACCATATCCTTGGATGGAAAAATTTAAAGGTGAAAGTTATAAACTCTCATATTCTTGCTCAAAACTATTCTTAAGCTAAAGTATTTTTATTCTTTTTAAAATAAGTGAGGAATGCAGTGCATGACTTATCAGCCTTCAGGTTATATTGAAACTCCCCTGTAGCGGGCATGTGTGGCCGTTCTCCTGTGAGGCCGGCTCCTGTCCCTGAGCTGTCAGGCCGCCACCCCTCCCCTCCTTTGCTGTTAGTAACGCTCACGGGGCCACGCACTTCCCCACCGTCTGCTCCACTGTACGGGTGAGAGTCAGTGGCCTTCTGGTGAAGTTCACGGTGTATGTCTACACTGTGGAGAAGGAAGGACAGAAACACTTACCTAGTTCCTACTGCTTTCATACGTTACATGGCAATGGACGTGTCTTGCTGCCAACAGATACTCACTTCTTCCCCTTGTATCACTGAGACATGGTGAGACATGGTGTTCTTTGATGCTTAAGAATTTAGATGTATTAAGTGTATACCTTGGTGGTTTTATAGAAATGTTTATTATCAATATTTGTCTTATAAATTGATCATACTGAAATCATGGATTTCTTTTTAAGTTTGAGAATGTATCATTGATATCTCTTTTAGGTAGTAAATTAAAATGTTTGTTTTGAAATAAAAATTAATGACTGTTTTATGCAATTAGGGCTGCTGAAATTCTTTACTATTTCGCCCTGAAACAAGCTAAGCAGTACAAGATAAGTAAATTTCTTTCATCATCCCATTATGTGATGCTGACAGAAGCAAGACGAAATTTGGGACTCTTTCAACATCATGATGCTATCACAGGAACTGCAAAAGATTGGGTGGTTGTGGATTATGGTACCAGGTAATGTAATTACTGAAAAGTGAACTTAAAATCTTTTAAAATTTGGGGTCATAAGTGTTTATCTTTTGATGAATTTTTTTTATTGTAATACTGAATTTTTATTGAAGGGAAGCACACTAAATCAAACCAATTTCAAAGATACATATGTCATGCCAAGAAACATTTTCAGTTATGCTGACAACCCAAAATGCTTATCTTTGATGAAGATTTTAATAATCACATCTCTTATAAGTGTTGCTATAGAAAAACCATCAGTATTCACAACCATCATTTTTTAAAGAAATCTCTTGACAAAAAGTGCTGGCCATCCCAGCTTTGCATGGTAGTGCCTTTCTGTAAATGGTGTAGTAAAACATTGTTACAAAACTGACCCCGCTTTTCCCCAAGTAGAGTGTGGTAATTGAGGCTGCCTTCTTGCCCAAGGATTTGGTATCAAGTAAATCATAGCTATAATCCAGGGCCATGCAGAGCTCCATTTCATTATATAGCTATTTAATTCCATCCTATCATATCCATTTACTCTTGGATACCTCATTTTTTAACAGGGGCACTGACAAAAAACACTACGTTTAGAAGAATAGCCAGGAAGTAGAAGAACTGAGAAAGCTTGTCATATATAGATGATACAAAGAATTGGGGTGATAAGGGATGGTCTGAGTATTGACATCAAAGCCATCTTCAGCTCTTAGACGGTCTGTTAGATGAATGAGGGGGTAGAATTCCATTATTTTCATACTGCAGATCAGAAACAGTGATGACTGGCTTTGGCTCAGAAGAGCGGGGCAATTTGTAAACTGTGCTTCCCAATAAGCATAACCTTTTGTAATAGTGAGATTTCCATCATCATACCAGAGTTGAGGCTATCATTTGTTAGGATCTGTGCAGGTGAGATTCTGACATTGGAGGAGGAGTTTTGCCTATTGTTTCACCGTAGTTTAGTATTTCTTCCAGATTACTCTTTGATAATATTTTAAAATCATTAAAAATCTGATTTTCTTAGATTTAAAAAGTGAATCTCTTTTTATAGATATTCTCATAGGTAGAAAATGTACATAAAGTCATTCTTAAAAAACTGTTCTACAGCGGATACTACTAATTGTAATAGTGTTAACTAGATTCGTAGTTATAGTATTTTGACTGCCTTTCAGAAGACTTGGTAACAAATATTCTGGAGGTTCCATTAGTTGCCTTAAGTCTTAAAAAATATATTCAAGGTAATACCTTAAATATCTTCTCAGTTTTCTTGTGGCAGATATATCTGGCATTGTTCTGAGTTTAAGCTGAGCTTAAAGTGGAAGATACTTACTGGATGATAAGGATGTTATTGCTCCCTCAGAAAGTGTTTTTGAAAGTAAGGTCAGATACTCCATTTTTCTTTTCACCTGTTTCTGTTTTCTTGGTTTCTCAAGAGTTTAAAAGTGAAGCTGCTGGGAGTCAGGCCAGAGCAGAGCTCCTAGGAGGACACGGAGAGTCCTCCTCCTCCACTGACCGCTCTCTCCCTGGCTGCTGTACTGAAAGGGATTAGGGTGCAGGTCATGGGGCTTTTGTACAGAATATTTTCTGTCTCATGACCTCTCCAGAAGGCCTGCCATTAGTTCTTCCATGTATTTGGTGTTGTTTTTAACTTATGAAAGCATTCCAATAGAAAATTGCATCTTAGAGAAAAAAGACACAGTAATTCTCATTGTACTTGACATTTGTAAATCTGCTTTGTCAGCCCTTCATGCTTCATTGAAAAGCCATAAACAATTATCAAGTCATTAGCACACACATTTTTAAATAGGAAATTTCAAAACAGAAGTTAGAGAATTATAACTAAAGGAGCAGCTAGTATAGGGTGATTTCTTGTTCTTGAATTGTTGACTCCTGTTGATTCACATGTTGGCAGAGATGTGTCTGTGAGCAGATGTGGGCATTAGGAGCCGACTTTGGCTGCTAGTGAGAGTACCTGGAAGCTGAACGCACCGCCCGCACGTCTCCAGGCTCGGCCAGGTGCGCCGCTCCACAGGGCATCAGAGCCCCAGGCCGTGGGAGCCCTCTCTTCTGCCTTCTCAGGGTGATCCTTCAGTCATGCTCTCAGCAGCAGATTGAGTGTTTATGTAATTATAAATTGGAGAGCATGTGTACATCATGGCATGTTTGGAGGTTAATTCTAATTATGGCATAAAAATCATGAAATCAAAAATGAATTAGACTAGGCAGTGTTTTGCTGGATGTTTAGCTTAAAAGTGAATCCTGGGACTGTGTGAAGAAGGGATGGTAATGAGGTCAGTTACAGAGAGATTAAGAATTCTGCCAATGGCGAAACTGTAATAAAGGTAGGCAGGAGAGATGAATGAGCAGAGGGTGAGAACGAGGCTCCTAGCGCGTAGTCTCCGCTGGTGGGTGCAAGCGTGGTGATGGCCCCTTGAACAGCAGCACGGGTAACGAGCGAAAGCGGCCTCCTCGCTGGTGCTTGCTACGCTCGTTTCATAGTGTGAGAAGGGTACATTGGGAAATCAGAGGAAACTTCAATCCCACATTGATGAAATGTTGAAATGTATAAAATTTTGTTTTTTCCAATTTCCTCCAACTTATTTACTAGGGTTTAGCTTTATTTTGTTTTTAGCAAAATAGCTTTATACATCTTAAGAAAGTATTTGGGAAATGCACTGTCTTCAGTGGTCATCTCATAAGAAGACTACGTACGTGCCTTCAGGACGCAAACATTGATTCATGGCATTTATTCAGTTTAATTAGGACTCTTTAAAACACTAATAGGAATAAGATTTTAGCAGGTGCAGAACATGACTTATTCTGTAGGTTCAGGTAACCTCATAAAGATAGCCATGTAGATAATAAAAATAAACTTAGATTGAAGTTGTTGTTTTCGTAACTGAGTTGTGTTCATTCATATATATGGTCTTTTAGTCTTATGAAAACACTATTATTTAGTAAAATATTTGAATAGAATGAGAAATTTAGCTGGACGATTGAACTCCAATCCATAAGATTTTAATACTGTGGTTACAGATTTACTATGTAAATGCACTTAATTAATAACTTGCTGATTATGATCACTTACATCTTTGAAGTTATCTAATTCTTGTACAATTATTTGTTGTTGTTGAATATCAACAAAAATATTTTAACACACAGATCCAAAATTGCTTTCTGTGTTGGGGAAGATAACGTAATTCCTCTATAAACATCTGAGGGTTGATTGAAAGCATGACTATAAAAGTTTCTCTACCAGCTTCTCCATCATGAGTTTACTTAGGGATACCTGCTCTCTAAATCTTTAAAGAAACAAGATGGGACTTTGGCAAGGAGGGCGGTAGGGGGGAAGGGCGGGAAGGCATGTTTTTTTCCAAAGTATAGTGCTTCACCAATAGCTGGTAATGTTCCAAGATTATATTTTAGATTTGAACTTGAATCAGTCGATTCATAAGCATCTCTTTTGTTCCTCAGACAGAAACGCACAGTTTGAATACAGTTAAGAATTTCAGTGACAAAGAAATAGAACAAGAACAAAGACAAGTTTGTTATCTGATCTGTGAGAAACTTTTTTCTAATTCTTTTGAACAAGAACATGAAACTAAATTCAACAAAATATCTATTCGAATTCTTTAGGAATTTAAATTCTTTGAAGTGTGTATACTGATTGAATGTTCTTGTGAATGAGAGTTAATCTTATATATTCTTTTGTTGTTATTTCAGTGCTTGTTAAAGATTTTTCTAAAGTGAAACGTGAACTCATTGCTGTTGGTAGAATGCTTTAGAGCTATTGGGGTCATCGTGCTGGCTATTGTTATTATTTAGTATGATGTTCATGGAGAATATAAGTAGTGTGGATAAGTTTATGTGTTTCAACTGTATCCAGATGGTTTGCTATTGAAATGAATCCTTACCAGTGATACCTTCTGATTAACTTTTCCCTAAGTACTTCATTCAGAGTAGAGATTCATGATAGTTTATGATAGGTTTTAGTTTGAATACAGGATGAAGATGATGGTGGTTTGGCCATAAATAAAACAACTGAAAATGTTGTATACAGATGAGTTGATGTACAGTGTGTTAACTTCTACCGCATGGCAGTGATTCAGTTATATACGTATTTTTTATTTTCCTTTCCATTATGGCGTATCACAGGATAGCCTGTGCTGTGCAGTAGGGCCTTGTCTCTCTGTTCTATGTGTAATGGTTTGCCTCCACTAATGCCAGGCTCCCAGTCCGCCCCCCTCTCCCCTCTCCCTTGGCAAGTCTGATCGCTGTGAAAATACTGTATACTGATGTTTGAATCACTTCTCAGATGAGTAAAATTTTTGGTTCACAGACTCTTTCATTCACTGATGAATTTAAAGAAGATAATTGGACATTCTGCACTGCTGCTTATTTTGAAGGACAAACACTCATACGACTCTTACTCTTCGGATACCTTCCTAGAAATGGTTAGTTAATATCTTCTATTTTCATAATCAAAATGAGTGATTCTTTTCTTCTTGGATTGGGAAAGGGAGTGAGAAGCTTAATAAAAAGAGGCATTGAAATATAATTATTTCTTTGTTAATTATTTGAAATAATTTGTATCGCTTTATATAAATTACCTGTGTTCTTTTTTCCTGTAAATGTGTCTCTATTTGATTTATGGTGTGTATTTTCCGACAAAATCTAAGCATGAAAAATAAAATAATGAACTTATTTCAAGGTGTGCGAAAAATTCAGACTTTTAGAACACTTAAGATGATATTGTAAGGTAACTAGACTTTATACTCCTTATTTTCCTTAGCTTTAATGAACAGCTCCTTGATAAGTGAACTGCCGTAAATCCTGAACCTGTTCTTGCTGCATTTCCGTTTGAATGATCCTAAATTTTCTTCTGGTTTCCCTATGAGTCCAAGCAGTGCTCTGGGCAGTGTTGAGATGCAAGAGCAGAGCAGTGACTGAGGAGTTAAGAGATTAGCTGTTAGTCTCACCTCTGCCCCTCTGCAGGGGCTGAGGGCGTTACATCTGTGAGCCCTCGATCCTCTGTAAAACGGAATGATGTATGCCTTAGCTCGCTAGGGTCAGATGAGTTAGTAAAACAGACCATGCCCTGAGAGGAAGAGCTTGGTATCTGCAGCAAGGACCAAGGGTTCAAAAAATTTTTTATTGCAATCCTCTTTACACTTCTACTTAGTAACTCAGATATTTAAAAATTGTTTTTTATTTGTCAGACTTAAGTTTCTAAAGATATGAAGCATGTGACACAAAAGGAACATAGTAAAACTTTCTGCAGAATTGTCGCTAGAACTGTGATTTATTTGGTTACTAATTAGAACTACCCCTTATGGACTCCAGTCCCTGTAACACATGCTATGCTTAAAATCTAAATACACAATACATATTCATAGACACAAGGTTTGTTTGCTTTGGACTTGGATGGACTTTATGTAGCTGGAAAGAGGCTTGTTTTTTCTTTTCTACTGTGCCCTTTTCATGTTTTCTTCAAGGTATTATTACACAGCTAATTTTGAAACTTGTTTTAAAAGTAAAATAAAAACTTCTGTTCATTTTTCTAGGATTTGAAACAAAGAACGCAAAGTTCTCTGCCACAAAAAAATGTAATAAGTCTGAGTGCAGAGCCAAGGTAAATAGTGTTACTTCTCATAAACTTTGACCACTTCTGTGATTTGACTTTTTGGATTTTCATGGTTTTGCTCTGGATCCATCATATATTTTAAGGCAGTAATTCATTTAATCAGCTTATTAATTTAAAACATCTGTTTGAAGAATGGATTTTTCTCCCATGGCTGTGTCATGCCTGTGTGTGCTAAGTTGCTTCAGTCATGACCAACTCTTTGCAACCCCATAAACTGTAGCCCGCCAGGCCCTTCTGTCTGTGAGATTCCCAGGAAAGAATCCTGGAGTGGGTTGCCATGCCCTGCTCCAGGGATTTTGCCCACCCGGGGTGGAACCTGTGTCTCCTGTGTTGCAGGTGAACGTCTGCCCTGGAGCCACCGCGGATGCCGGGCAGTGTCATGTTCAGAGCTGACAGCTAACAGTGCCTGGCTGGGACATGGGCAGCCACACAACTGTGAGGGTAGCTCTCAGCAGAGGCTTAATGTGCGATGGCAAATATGTAGCTTTATTGAAAAATTACCTTGTATTTAAATAATATTGATTATTGTTTAGAGTATATTCTTTCTTAATTAACTTTCTATTTACTTACCTTGTTTTCATTAATCTCTGATCATGTATTTTAAAATGGAAGAAGATATGTAATTACTGTTAGAAGATAGTGTCCTACTGTCAATTGTTTACTACATAACTATCATTGTGCTTGTAACACTGCCTCAATTTCACACCGTAGATTTATCTTTAAATGGGAAAGGTGCTCAGTCAACCTAAAAATGGGACATTTAATTTAGATTTACAAAAAACATTTTATGTTTTTATTGACAATTATTTAACCAAGTTATCTACTTTTAATTGACCCCAAGTATCAATCAGTCAGTACCCAGATACACGTTATCAGTTCAGTTCAGTTGCTCAGTCGTGTCCGACTCTTTGTGACCCCTTGAGCTGCAGCACGCCAGGCCTCCCTGTCCATCACCAACTCCTGGAGTTTACTCAAACTAATGTCCATTGAGTCAGTGATGCCATCCAACCATCTCCTCCTGCCTTCAATCTTTCCCAGCATCAGGGTCTTTTCAGAGGAGTCAGCTCTTCACATCAGGTGGCCAAAGTATTGGAGTTTCAGCTTCAACATCAGTCCTTCCAGTGAAGATGCAGGACTGATTTCCTTTAGGATGGACTGGTTGGATCTCCTTGCAGTCCAAGGGACTCTCAAGAGTCTTCTCTAGCACCACAGTTTAAAACCATCAGTTCTTCTGTGCTCAGCTTTCTTTATGGTCCAACTCTCACTTCCATACATGACTACTGGAAAAACCATAGCCTTGGCTGGATGAATCTTTGTTGGCAAAGTAATGTCTCTGCTGTTTAGTGTGCTATCTAGTTTGATCATAACTGTCCTTTGAAGGAGTAAGTGTCTTTTAATTTCATGGCTGCAGTCACCATCTGCAGTGATTTTGGAGCCCCAAAGAATAAAGTCTGTCACTGTTTCCATTGTTTCCCCATTATTTGCCATGAAGTGATGGGATTGGATGCCATGATCTTAGTTTTCTGAATGTTGAACTTTAAGCCAACTTTTTTACTCTCCTCTTTCACTTGCATCAAGAGGCTCTTCAGTTCTGCTTCTCTTTTTGCCATAAGGGTGGTATCATCTGCATATCTGAGGTTATTGGTATTTCTCCCAGCAGTCTCGATTCCAGCTTGTGCTTCATCCAGCCCAGCATTTCTCATGATGTACTCTGCATATAAGTTAATAAGCAGGGTGACAATATACAGCCTTGACGTCTGCCTTTTCCTATTTTGAACTGGTCTGTTGTTCCATGTCCAGTTCTAACTGTTGCTTCCTGACCTGCATACAGGTTTCTTAAGAGGCAGATCAGGTGGTCTGGTATGCCCATCTCTTGAAGAATTCTCCACAGTTTATTGTGATCCACACAGTCAAAGACTTTGACATAGTCAATAAAGCAGAAATAGATGTTTTTCTGGAACTCTCTTGCTTTTTCCATGATCCAGCGGATGTTGGCAATTTGATCTCTGGTTCCTCTGCCTTTTCTAAAACCTGCTTGAACATCTGGACGTTCACAGTTCACATATTGCTGAAGCCTGGCTTGGAAAATTTTGATCATTACTTTACTAGCGTGTGAGATGAGTGCAATTGTGTGGTAGTTTGAGCATGCTTTGGCATTGCCTTCCTTTGGGATTGGAATGGAAACTGACCTTTTCCAGTCCTGTGGCCACTGCTGAGTTTTCCAAATTTGCTGGCATATTGAGTGTAGAATTTTCACAGTATCATCTTTTAGGATTTGAAATAGCTCAACTGAAATTCTGTCACCTCCACTAGCTTCGTTTGTAGTGATGCTCCCCTAAGGCCCACTTCACATTCCAGGATGTTGGCTCTAGGTGAGTGATCACACCATCGTGATCAACTGGGTTGTGAAGATCTTTTTTTCTGTACAGTTCTTCTGTGTATTTTTGCCACCTTATAGTTTGGTAATATAAGTTTTTATTATCTAAATTGAGAAGTTGAGTATCACCTCTTATATGTTTTAGAATAAAAGGCTAATTGTGAAGTGTAATGCATTATTTTCACTAGGTACACTTTATTAAAGGTATTTTAAAATAAATAGGATCACAGTGATTGCAGAAGTTCTACAGTTGCTAGTCAAGCTGAGTTTGGTTACACACAGACTACAGCCTTCGCTGACTACACCTCTTCCGTGCGCAGGGACTCACAGCAGATTTAGGCCACACCTTAGAGCAAGAGTATATTTCAGCAATACTTCAGTTCAGTTCAGTTCAGTTCAGTCACTCAGTCGTGTCCGACTCTTCGCGACCCCATGAATTGCAGCACGCCAGGCCTCCCTGTCCATCACCAACTCCCGGAGTTCACTCAAACTCACATCCATCGAGTAGGTGATGCCATCCAGCCATCTCATCCTCTGTCAACCCCTTCTCCTCCTGCCCCCAATCCCTCCCAGCATCAGTCTTTTCCAATGAGTTAACTCTTGGCATGAGGTGGCCAAAGTACTGGCGTTTCAGCTTTAGTATCAGTCCTTCCAAAGAACACCCAGGACTGATCTCCTTCAGAATGGACGGGTTGGATCTCCTTGCAGTCCAAAGGACTCTCAAGAGTCTTCTCCAACACCGCAGCTCAAAAGCATGAATTCTTTGGTGCTCAGCTTTCTTCACAGTCCATCTCTCACATCCATACATGACCACTGGAAAAACCATAGCCTTGACTAGACAGGCCTTTGTTGGCAAAGTAATGTCTCTGCTTTTGAATATGCTATCTAGGTTGGTCATAACTTTTCTTCCAAGGAGTAAGTGTCTTTAAATTTCATGGCTGCAATCACCATCTGCCATTATTTTGCAGCCCCCAAAAATAAAGTCTGACACTGTTTCCACTGTTTCCCCATCTATTTCCCATGAAGTGATGGGACTAGATGCCATGATCTTAGTTTTCTGAATGTTGAGCTTTAAGCCAGCTTTTTCACTCTCCTCTTTCACTTTCATCAAGAGGCTTTTTAGCTCTTCTTCACTTTCTGCCATAAGGGTGGTATCATCTGCATATCTGAGGTTATTGATATTTCTCCCGGCAATCTTAGATATCACTAAAGTAATACTAAAGAAACTTACCATCTCTTTTGGCTGACAAAAAAAGAAGGGATTAATTTGAAAAGAAAATTTAAGTCTTAAGTTTAGTCTTGCTAAAGTCTTAAAAGCTTTCATATAGCCAAGCCATAGTTAGGATGAAAGGATAATGATACTGAAAGAAAAATCTGTTATAAAATTGTAAAACATTTTCTTTGTCTTAATATAAGTAATGTTTTGATGAATTTGGGATTGTATGGCAATTTTTAGTATATTGTGTCCCTAATAAACTGTGGTGTCAGTAAATCTATTTGGCTTTAGGCGTAATCCTCTTATCTGTTACCTTTTTTATCTTTTCCTATTCTGGTAGCGGCAGATCTCCTTTTTTGCTGACTCTGAGAATGACCTGTGTGCTCTTAGGAAGCCGCGCTCCACCCCCACCCCTAGTCTTCCTGGACACGTGTCAGGGCCAGTGGGCTGTTGTGGGGTCAGAGGGACGGCTGTGCTCTGTGGTGTCTCTTCTCTGTGCAGCCCTTGCCTTGGCCAGCTGTGCGTGAGACTCAGCTTTCCTGATGCTAGAGGGAGAAAGGAGACAGAGTCTATTAATTGAGGATAAATATATTTTTGAGCTTTAATAATGAACAGTTTTAATTAAAAATAAGCATAGACTTTTTGAGTCTATTAGGAAAACAGTCGCTTCTTGATATTTCATTTTAAATAGTTTCTGTTTAAATAGTGTTCATTTTAATATTATATCTTCAGAGTTCTTTTCTACCAAATGTCAATGCTACTGTTTCCATAGTTAAGTGTGTTGGAAATGCTTAGGATTGTCAGATTCTTATTTTTATCTTTACTGTCCTTTCTGAACTCTAGAACCTCATGAATAAAACCACTTATATTTTTGGTTTTAAATCCACTTTTTACTTGTTAGCCACAAATTATATGAGTTGTTGCTCTTTGAATAAAATCCATCAAGAATGGAGGACTGTTGATGTCCTTTAAAATGGAAGAGTTTCGTAGTTTTGTTTTGCAGGTTCTGGAAGTTAGAGTTCTTATCTGTGCTTCTCAGTCTTTAAGTCAGCAGTTTTGAAAAAGCAGCCATGACTCAGGCTTTTCTTCCTCATGAGTCTTCTGAGATGCTCTAAGGCTTAGTTTTATTTTGATTATAGGAATAATTCTAATTTGAACAACATATTATTAGTCTCAATAAAGCGTGCATTCTCAATAGGGAGATGTCTTCCCCAGGAGGATAATATTGGTTCTTGGGCCCGTGGTGATGTTGGGGTGGGGGATTAAAAAAAAAACCCATATTCTTTTGGAAATGCAAAGCACAGATACAATACATAATAGTCCCTAGCAGATGAGCATTTTATATGTAGTATCAAAATTGTGTGGAGGAATGATTAGGAAAAAATATGTATGAAGAGAATCTTTAAGGAGGTTATAATGACAAAAGGTTGAGAAACACTGGTCTAAACCCATGCAGTTTAAATAATACATGTAGAATGAATTTGATCATGCTTCTGGCAGCATCACTTACAGCTATAACCTGACATGATTTTGTGAGCGTGTAAAGTGGTCCATGATCTTCTGAGAGTGACATAGTACTTGCCCGTGTGCCTAAGTGAGTTCACAGGGTTATGTGAGCTGTACAGTAAATACATTCTTAGCCTTCGTATAGATAGCATATGAAATTACAAATTAAAAGTTAGGGTACCCTGAACAAAGATGTTACTGTTTCTCTTTATGTTCACAGTTGCCTAAGGAAACCAGTTGTAAGAGCATTTAATACAAAGATTTAACAGGATTAGGGACTGAGGATGCAAGGTGAAAGTCTGAGACAGACAAGGAGATCTCAGTCTGCTTTCAGTATTCCATCTGCTCAGGCAGGACAGGATTACATGTTGCTACAGCACAGGTCTGCAAGTCATGTGCCTGACAGGGTAGAAAGTAACTTTTCTTTTAATGGTGGATACTTTGAAATGCCACCAAGTATGTAATAAAAGGGCTTCCCTGGTGGCTCAGTGGTAAAGAATCCACAGATAGACACAAATATGATCCCTGGGTCAGGGAGATCCTCCTGAAGGAGGAAGTGGCCACCCATTACAGTATTCTTGCCTGGGAGATCCATGAACAGAGGAGCCTGGCAGGCTACAGTTCATGGGTTCACCAAGAGTCAGACAAGACTGAGTGACTGAACACCAAAGGCACAAATGTAATCCAAATTATATTGAGATGGCTTCTGTAAATCTGAAAGTTTAATTTTTTCAAGTAGATAAGTTTTTAGTTTGAAATCACTATTACAAATTTACCTTTATATGCTTCTAATTATTAGAAAGGTATTTATTAGTAAGGAGTCCTACATCTTTTTTGGCCAGGAGAAAAAAAATGAATTAACTAGAATAGATAGCATTAACTATGTGGAGACACAAAGGAAGTCAGTGTTTTCTAGGCTTAGGTTACTTCAGAATATCAGCCAGATTAAAAAGGACAGAACTCCAGAGCAGGCACTCAATACCCCACTCACTTGAAATGTTGCCATTCATTTGTTGGAGGACCTTGATTGACAGCATCATTTTCTTTTTAGCTGTCTCGGTTCTGAAGCACCAGAACCCACATTGACTTCTATTTTTTCTTAATCCTTAATTGTCATCAATTGGAGAGTCTTTTGGATTTTAGCTTTACTCATCTCTGACATCCGTCCTCTCTTCTCTTTCTGTTGCTTTTGTTTTAACCAATCCTTTATGTTTTGCGTGAACTACTGTAATAGTTTACTGTCCTTAGGCCTTTCTCTGTACCTAAGTTATTAACTATAATTCAGCTCTCTGACGGGTCTACCCAAAGCCACTCTGAAAAAGTTACTTGGATAGAAATGGCAAGGCTTCAGACCTAGACTCGAAAGTCGAGAAGTCAGGGAGGCCACCTGGGGTGTGAGGGAGCAGGGTTACTCTCCACTGCCTGAGGGGAGGCACCTGTAGGGGACGCAGAGGAAAGAATGGCAGCGGCTTTGGAGAGGACCTCCTACAGCTCACACTGGCCCTCATAGTTCACATGTTTCCCACGTGCAAAACAAAATAAGTGCCCCCTCCTCCCAAGATGCCCAGGGTCTCATCCCGTCACGGTGGTGGCGCCAGTGTTTGGTCTAATCAGGTCCAGCGTAGCTCGTAGTGTGACCGGGGGTTGATGCTGGCTTTTTTCGGCCAGTGTAGTTGTCTGAAGTGTATCCCACAAGACTGTAAACTCCTTGAGGGTTTATTTATGTCCACCACTGTGCCTCTGGTGTGATAGCATGGTAAGAATTTAATAAAGATGTGTTACAACACATTGTATTATTGCTTGAAGAGAAGATTAAACTTTAGATACCACATATGCATAGACTATGGTTCACATTCTGTGTGAAGATGTGGTATCCTGGTATATATTCTCCTCAATGGAATCTTTCATTTGACATTTGGAGGTTGAGTGACAGAAGACTGCCAATCCACTAAATACTAATATAAATAAAAATAAGCAGTAATTCAATATATTTTAAATTTGTTCAGCATTTAGACAGCTGTTCATTTGAGATTTCAGAGTATAGTACCATGAGACTTGACAAATTTGGCATCACATCTCAGCAGCACTGCATTCTTAAAGAGTTAACTTTGTTGGGATTGCATTCTTGGGGCCTCTAAAGAATGAATGAATTCAAAAGATACACCCATATACCTGAATGAGTTTATTTTGTCATAAGACTTTTGCTATTGTTGTTGACATAGACTATTTGCCTAATTCTACATTTTGTATTTTTTAATTGGAGGAAAATTGATTTATAATGTTGTGATATAATGTCATGGTTTCTGCCATTGTATTTTTGATATTGTTATCAGACACGGTTATTCTGATAGTAATTTTCCACTAGTGAGATGGGATTCAAGGCTTTGGAGCATTTTCTGATGGGTCATTATGTCATAAAATCAGAATATATCTAAGGAAGTACTTAACATCTCTACCAGTTATTTAAACATAAGTTTTAAGTGACGAAACCAAGTTCAAAGCCTAATTTTTTTGTTTGGAATGTTGGCTTTTTGTTGGGGGAGATGGAACAGTGATAATTAGTGTGAGGACTGAGCTTATTGCTCATGGTTTATGATGTTTGAGCTCAAGTCTCATCATGTACTAGAAAGCTAGTGTAGAAATGTCTTCACATTAGTTAGCAGAAAAATAAATGGATACAATCAAGAAGGTTTTTTTGTTGTTTCTTTTTTTCCCTTGGAAATGGCTGCATTTTATAATTATCACAAGGGAATTCAAGGTGATAATAGACTACACAATTCTCTAGGCTCTGACTCTGAACCCTTGCTTAGAAAACTAGTTTATAACTTTTCTTCAATGGAGAAATTGTTAATGACAGTTGTTTGATCATATCTGATTCATTCGCAACTCCATAGACTGAAGATTCCTCCCAGGCTCCTCTGTCCATGGGATTTCCTGGCAAGAATACTGGAGTGGGTTGCCATTTCCTTCTCGAGGGTATCTTCCTGACCCAGGGATCGAACCCATGTCTTCTGCATTGGCAGGTGGATTCTTTACCATGGAGCCCCCAGGGGAGCCCTAACCGACAATACTGGAGACAAATAAGCTGGACTAGTCTAAGTCTGTCTGGGTGTTAATTGCATAGTCTATTTGCAAATTAATATTCACTACTGGACTTGAAGGAGCAGTTCCCAAACTCTGCTCTGAGATACTATTCTGTTTAAGTATTAATTACTTTTGAAGGGTATTTGTGTATTTTTATCTGTGTTCGATCTGAGTTGTGTTTTTAAAACACAACGTTTTAAAAACGTTGACTGTTTTTAAGACATAGATTGACCAGTTCTCTGATTATCCAGAAACACTTTTCAGCCTGTTTGTTATCTGGAATATTTTAGAGAGGATGTTTTAACCAGAAGACTGAGTGGAATATAGTACATTATTTAAACAACCAAAGTTTCTTAGGGGATTGGAAGAAACGTACCACCTTCCACGTACATTTTGTGTTAAAACATCTTTGCCTAGTAGTCGGAACGGTTTGGGAACAATCATGTCTGATAAGCAAAATAAAATAACCTTGTCTAGAGTTTGCCGTTCTAAATCAGTCATTTACTGGCTTGCTTTTTACCCGACTTGTAAGGGAAGTAGATCTTTGAGGAGAGAAGAGGGGGAAAGACTCCACCTTTCTCACACTGTTCTCCCTGCTCTTACTATTTCTATTTAGTTTATCATATCAGGAATGATGAGTATTAATTCCTGAAATACTCTTTCCATCTCACATTGCCTTAGATGAAGTAATACCTATTGTATGTTTCTTAAAAATATTGACAAAATATTGATGCTTCCATTTTATATGGTGACTGACTAGGAACCCTGAAATTGACTCTCAGTTTTTTATTAAAGCTCAGATGTTGAACAATCAAGGAGCACCAAAACCTTAATTTGACAGTCACCCTATTGCGGCAGTCTAAGATAACTGCACACTGCAGTGCTGATCAAACTGGACTAAAAAATGCACCTGCTCACTAACCAATGATAAACAGAAATGAAAATAGCATGCAGGTTTCTAAAAGCAGGCGTGGAGACTGATTCCCTTATGTCTACCCACAAGGCTTTGAAGGGGCTTCCCTGTGGCTCAGATATCTGGTAAAGAAGCCGCCCGCAGCGTGGGAGACCCAGGTTTGATCCCTGGTCCCCTGGAAAAGGGAATGGCAACCCACTGCAATGTTCTTTCTTGCCTGGAGAATCCCATGGGCAGAGGGGCCTGGCGGGCCACGGTCCATGGGGTCGCACAAGGTCAGATGCAATTTGGCACACAGCACAAGGCTTTGGAATGGACAAGAGGGTGCTGCTTTCTGTAGCTCAGGAGGCAGCTGTTCTTCCCTTTCATCCTCCTTGCCTCAGATCTCTGTTTACAAATCCCCGCTTAACTGGCCAGCTAGACCGATGGGTGCTCTGTGCCCATGGCACCCGCCCTTGCTGCCGACAGACCGCTAGCTAGCCGGCTGGGGCTTCTCTGCCCCCAGGAGTTCAGTTGAACCGTGCGATTACCTTAAAGCAGTTACTTACTCCCCAGTCAGTTGTTCTTGTTACTGATCTCTCATAATTTGATTTTTATAAAACTGATGAATTAAGGGTAAAGTTTTTTTAATCATTAAGTTGAGTGCCTTGGAAATTTTCAATAATGGTAAGTCGCTGATAAATACCAACAAGATGCCTACAGAAGATTTGGGAAGAAATTGTAAAGATGTAGAAGCACTCTGTGCTCAGATTGCCTAATGTTTTTGAGTGTTTAAATTCTTGGTCTTTAGAAAAACTAGGCTAGAAACCACAAATAATTTATCATATGTATGGTTATGCAGAAAATATGACACAGAATGCCAATTAGTGGTCCCATAATCAAAGCAGAAGCTTTGCTTTTGCATCAGTAGACTGGGGCATGATACATATTTGTATGTTTTATGATAAAGTCTTTCATGGTGAAGCTCTGCAGAATGATGACTAATGGAAGATGTCCTTAAAGATATACCTATGGCTGATTCATGTGGACAGAAAACAACAAAATTCTGTAAAGCCATTATCTTTCAATTAAAAATAAAATTGTTTTAAAAAGATGTTCTACTTTAATATTTACTTTCAAGTAGGTTTAACCCTTTCAGTTAACAGAGCTATTGCCAGCCTTAATCACATTGATGGTTTTCACTGTGCCTGTATTTTACAACCAATTTGGGGACTGAATCTGCCAGAAATAAAATAGGCAGGAACAAATAGGGGAACTGATGATAGAGCACTGATCTAGCACAGTATCCACTCAGGGAAACATGCCATGCTGGTGGCATGGGCCGGGAGAATACCTGATGTTGTTTGTTGAAGGCAGAAGCCCTGGGTTTTTTCAGAGCAGCAGAGCTGGTATAGAAGACCCAGCGCTGTAGACAGTAGCCCCTGGGCAGTAGCCTTTCGGGAACGTCAGACCGCATCTGTGCCTGGGAGCTTATCTTCCACTCATTCTTTTCTCTGTTACTGCATCTTTACATTCTTCAGGCCTTAATAACAAACTGATTATTTCCTTTATTTCTGGTTTTCCATCTCTCTTGCTAAAATTAGCTGCATGAACACAGGGAACTTTTATTTTTGAATCCCCTGGCAAATAACTGGTACATGGTAGGTGGTCAACAAGTATTTGTGAAATAAGTAACTCGAGGCAAGAGGAGGGCTTGAGTCAGCACTGCAGCGACGGCCGCGAGGCACCTTTCTCACACGCAGGGCCTAGGTGGGCGAGGAAACGGGGAGTTATCATAGAGCCTGCGAAAAAGCCCTGAGAATTCTGAAAACTGGTGTAACGTGAAGACTGAGAAGAACAATTTATCTTAAAACAGTTTATTACAGAGACCAGGAAAAAAATTTTTTAAACTCTTTGTAATTCTCAGTTTGAGTCATAGTCCCTAAGGAAAAAGTAACAGTGGCAGGGAAAAGGGCAAGATGCTGTAGAAAGGGGCGGGGGGTGTGAGATAAGGCAAGACTGTTAGGGTGACAGGAGCAGAATCTGCATTAGTGACGTTTAAGAGTGAAGCTGACACGGTGAAAGAGTGTATCAGTGACATGAAGAAAAAAATGAGATGCTCTTCAAGAATGCAGGGAAAAGGAGGACAATGATAGGTATGAAGGACAAGAGTTCAACAAAAGAATCCTGGGTTTTCTGTAGGAAAAATGTTAGTAGATGCAATAATCAAAGATACAATGAAAAGTGTTCTGAGCTGAGGAGGCCTTGCTTTGTAGAGGAAAAGGGCTAAGTTCTTGGTAATATAAATGAAAGGAGAGTCAGCCCTAGTGCATCTTGGTAACTTATTTCAACTAAAAGGAAAAGGACATTTTGTAAAAGTACCCAGACAGAGAGACAGATATTGTGTAATATGGCACAAAAGCTAGACTGACTTAGGTTTCTGCTCTATAACAAGTCTGTGGAGTTTTGAAATCATTTTGTCCTCAAAGTTACCTTTCATATGTGAAAGTAACAAAGAGGCATTTTCAAAATTGAAAACATTTATAAAGCATACCACAGATATTCTTTTCTTCTTTTAAAAAAGAAATTTTAAAAATGTTCCTGCTAAACTTAACTCACCTGACTGATAAGTGCATCAAAATTAAGAAGGCATTGGAAATAATTAGACATAGTGAAAATCCATCACTAAACTGAATTAGAATTTCCCATCTAGTTTTGGCAGAATTTGTATAATGTAAAGGCAGTTTGCTAATAGTAATATTGAGCTATGGTTTCGAATTATGTTAACATCTGAAAGAGGTAGAGAAGCAGAGCATGTAGAGATCTTAGAAAGCAGTCATGTTGCCTTGGGAAGATTTAAAAGTTAGAAGTTTGCCGTCACTTATTGTCACTGCCCCACTGCCTCTAAAAAAAATACACAGCTCTGCTGAGAAGTCCCTGGAGGTCTAGACCCACACGCCCGCAGGCCTTGTGGGTAGCTCCACTGGGACGGCCGCTCACACCTCTGCCTCCGTGTGTTTAAATGGAATCCCTCCCTGCCTGAACTTGTTCTGTGGTCCCAAGCTCTCTGATAAAATTTTCGCATCGTCATCCAGTTCCCCAGGCCAGAAACCTGGGCCTCAACTTGCAAGTGATCATGTGCTCGAGATTTTCATTTAGTGTCCCCTTTCACTCGCAACAGTCTGTTTGTTTGCACAAGAAATCATGGGCTTACTCTGATTATTTTTGTCTCTTCTCTTTCACTTTCAACTTGGATCCAGACAAACACGATGTCTTCTTGTGTTGTTTATTAAATGTATCTCAATTTTGTCCATATTTATTCGGTGCCAGCTTTCTCCCTTGGGTGTGTCCCTGCCGCATACATTTGTTTGAGGAATTAAGTAAGATTATGTATATGAACTTAATTATATGGGATCTAGCACTTAGTAGGCACTCAGCAAGTGTAAGCAATGATGTTGTAACTCTTCTGCTCAAAACCCTTCTTTTTCCCATTGCCCTAAAGAAAAATTCCCAGAGTCTTTAACTTGGCTTTTCTGTCTGCATTTTGATTTCTCTTGTATCGTCTTCCATATGATACTCTAGCCTACACTATGAGCTCTAACCTTTCAAAAGCTATCAGTTTTTTGACTTGCTATGTTCTGTCTTATTTACAGGTCTTTGCTACCTGGAAAAAAACATAAAACAAAAAAACCCTTTCCACGTTGCCCCCAAACACACACATATGCGCGCACACACACACACTTGGCTTGAGTAGTTCCTGATTGTCTTTGAGAACTCAGCATTGGTGCTGCATCCTCTGGACCCTTTCCTCATGCCCTTGAGTCGGGGCTGGGTGTCGCTCTGCACGCTCTCACACGAGCGTGTCCTCACTCACCGTTGCTTCTCTTGCCGCATGTGTAATCTAAAGAGACTTGCTAAAAGCCTCCTGAAGGCAGAGGCTGAATCTCGCTCAGCATTCTAAACACGGCGCCTGGCAGTCTCAGGAAAGGCACTTTGTAGTGTGTGCCAGGAGCGTTTGGACTGGACAGTGTGCTGGGAGAAGTCCACCCTGCAGAAATAATCATATATAGATGTGAAGAGAATGTTAAAGATTTCAATGTTCATCAACAATAACTATCAGTGAATTTGTCAGATATTCTATGTTGGGACTTCCCTGATGGCTCAGACAGTAAAAAAATCTGCCTGGAATGCAGGAGACCTGGGTTCGATCCCTGGGTTGGGAAGATCTCCAGGAGTAGGGAATGGCAACCTGCTCCAGGATTCTTGCCTGGAGAATTTCATAGACTACAGTCCATGGGGTCAAAGAGTCAGACATGAAAGCGACTACTTTTCTTTTTTTGTACTTTTCTACTTTTCTACTTTTATTCCTGTGTTCATAAAGTTCTATATGAAGTTTTACAAAGATGCCAGACTTGCTTTTATTTTTTTAATAAAAGCAGAATGGGATTGGTAAATTCTGAGGTTTTCGTTTTATGTTTTTATGAAATCTCTCTTCTGAGTCCCATGGAGGAAAGGAAAATGACTTGTTTGAATGGAAGAAGTTGTGATTAGTTGAGTCAAATAAGGAAAAGTGCTTGGCTTGTAGGACATGTTTGCTGAATTGAAAACTAAAAATTGAAATGGAGGAGGTGACAATTATGAGAAAGAAGTTATGTAGAATATTTGATAGGCAGTTAAGGACTTGTTTAAAAAATAAACAACCCTTTAAGGGAAAGCATGTGTATAGTGATGAATCTTTATGGGGAATTTTCTACTTTAGGAGAACTATCTCTTGCATTCAATGTTACTTTGTTTTTGGTACTAGTTGGCTTCCCTGTGTTACCCAGTATTATTTTTTATGTGTTTAATGAATCACTTTGGGTTGTATTAGACTGCCTACAACAAAAATCGAAGGCAGGTAATTTTTCTTATGTACGAGTTTCAAGGTGGGTAGTCCAGGACTTGTGATGTGTCTCATGGGGTCATTAAAGAATCAGGAGTTTTTTTTACCTTTCAGCTCTTTGCCATCCTAAGCCTATAGCTATTGTTCTTATGGTCTTAAGATTGTTCCTGCTTTTCCAGACATTGCATCTGTTTTCCAGCCAGGAATGGGGAGGAGCAAAGGATGAAAGTTATGCCAATTGAGCCTGCTGATTTTTATTAAATTGGTGATATAATAAATTCCTGGGCTTCTCAGGTGGCACAGTGGTAAAGAATCCACCTGTCACCGCAGGAGACCGAGAGACTGAGGTTTGATCCCTGGGTCAGGAAGATCCCCTGGAGGAGGACATGGCAACCCGCTCCAGTATTCTTGGCTGGAGAATTCCACAGACAGGAGCCTGGTGGGCTACAGTCCATGGGGTCAAAAAGAGTTGAACATGACTGAACCACTGAGCATGTGCATGCGCGCGGGCACACACACACACACACACACACAGAATAACTTTCTAGGAATCTCTACCCTGTGTGGCTCAGCTAGTAAAGAATCTTCCTGCAATGCGGGAGACCCAGGTTCAATCCCTGGGTTGGGAAGATCCCCTGGAGAAGGGAAAGGCTACCTACTCCAGTATTCTGGCCTTGAGAAGATACAGATCTATATGAGAATATATAGATCCCTATACAGTCCATGGGATCACAAAGAGTCAGACACACACAGAGTCAGACACGACTGATTGACTTTCACTTTCACTACTTATTGAATTCCGATTACATTTTTTGTTGGCCAGAACTATGTCACGTGGCCTACCCCAAGCGTGAGAAATCAAATGTTTTGATCTTTTTTTTTAAGCTAGGATCATTGTCATCCCAAGTAAAATTGGGTTTCTTTTGGCAAAGTAGAAAATGAGGATGACCATGGAGTAACCAACTGGTAGCGTCTGCTCACTGAGTTTATTAACTAGGCCATGGGGCAGCTACCATATTTTCTGATCATTGGCTTACCCTTTCCTGCTCCCTTCCGCTCAGAGTGGACTTGTGTTTTGTGTATTATAGATACAGATCTGTGCTGAATACATCAGTCCTGGGTATTAAAAGCATCTTAAAAATATGTCCCCAAGACTGTCCTAGCAGTCAGATAGAAAAGTCCTATCAGAGACTTCTCTGGTGTTTCAGTGGTTAAGAGTCTGCCTTCCGAGGCAGGGGACACGGGTCAGCCCCTGGTGGTGGACTGATACCCACATTCGTGGGGCAGCTGAGTCCCTGCACCTCAGCTCTGGAGCTCACGTGCTTAGGAGTCCAGGAGCTGCATCTCAGACCAGACACAGCCAAAAGTAAATATTAAGAAAGGAGAAGTCATGTCAATCACAGCTATTAAAGAAACAGAGTTTTCTGTTTATTCCAAAACCGAAACGTAATTGACTATTACACAATTACACATTAGGAAAGAGAGGAAGGGGTGTCTCACAAAAGCAGATGTGTGTCCTGTTGGGAACCGGGGATTTCATATATGAAGAAACTAGAGTGTCCTTAAACCTCCACTGTTTCTTAGTGACCTGTTTTAAGACCGGGTTAAAGCGCACTTGTTCTGTAGTTCCGTCGGTTGGCCGTTCGGTGCCAGATTTAGTCTGTGTAGCCCTGTGCAGGATGGATGCTCTTCCCCCCTCTTTCACTTGTTGGTTCTTTCTTGCTCAGAATCTGGACAGAATCGACAAGTAGTATGTAACTCACATTATGGTATAGCCTCTAAATACAAGTCCTTAATCCTTTACCTGAAATCTTCAGGGCTAGATATTTATTTGTGGATTTAGAATTTCTAAAATTTTAGGAACCTGATAGGAATACACAGTTGGCGTATTATATAATACTTCAGAGTCTGGGGCAAAACTCATCAAATACTTTAAAAATTCTGACTATTCAGACTAAAAGGAATAAGTAATTATATATAGCTTCGTGTCAGTTCAGTTTAAGTTTTGCCATCAAAAGAACTTTGAAAAATCTTGTAAAACTGTAGATTAGTGGTTTGAAGAGGAATGAAATTGTTTGACATAATTAGTGAGTTCCCCCCAAAAGGTATAGAAGCCACCATGATTCTTCCAACTGGCATCAGATTATTACCAAGGTGTTTGAATGCCTCGACTCTTCTCTGTCTGATTTTATCCCTTTTAAAGATCTCTTGGAAAATGTCTGCCTCTCAGGAAGTCTTTGCAGTTTGAGCAGTGCTATCTCTCCACATCTCTGTATCCCATCTCCCGGTCACAGACATAGTTAGGTGCTGACTTTTCCAAAAAAACAACATTTCTTATTCCATTCTTGTACCTCCTGAAGTAATAATTTTTATAACTCTTACATTAGCCAGTTTAAAGTTTATGATAGAATGATTTACATAATATAATTATTTATTATATATACACTTTTGCTGTCCCTCTTAAGTTTGAAGACAGTGTTTGTCAGTAGCTACTCTGTCTCACGTGTTGTTTCCTAAATGACTCTCCTTAGTGCTTTCAGAGCATGGTATCTTACATCAACCCGTTTACCAATTTTACATAAACTTGCTCAGACTCTTCCCAGGTCCCTATGATTGGTCTGTTTTCATTTTTGTTCCTAGGTACAAAACTATTTTAGATTTATTAGGTTTAGATTTTATTTTGAAAAGTGATTGAACAGACTCTTTTAAATATTTTAAGGTTTATTTGTTTAAGAGCAATGGCAAAGTAGTTGTGTGCTCAGAGAACATTTGCTAAGGTGCTGTGTTTTAATTGCCTTTTTATTGTTTATACTTTAAATCAAACTTTATTAACTAGCTGTGTGGTACTGGTTTATTGTTGTCAGATTATCATACAGAGAATTAAGTTTACACTTATGTTTTAGTTGTGTGATTTGTCTAATGAAATTAAAGTGATTTTGCACATTGCATACAACATCTTATAATTACTCCAAGGACCACAGTCAAGAAAGTGCTGAAGATGGAGAGAAGTAACGTGTGCCTCTGTCTGTGTAAAAGTATGATATTATTTTAATACCTTACAATATGAAGGCAGAGTTAGCTTGGGGACTGTCACCTGTATCTAAGAAGGATTATAATTTCCAGTTATGATATTTGGAAATAATTTGTAGAATCTAAGAAAAATTTGTAAAGGAGATGAAACTGTGTCAAAGAAGAGCTAGCGTTGGCTTTGGTGTGTCTGCCAGATAATGCCGACTTTGAGTGGCCTGTTCTGTTCCCGCTTGCAGCGCCCAGGCTTCTCCCGCCGTTAGCTGGAGCCATGCGCTGTGAAAGCGCTGAGGTAGATCTGATTCCTGGCACGCGCGTGGCTGCTCTGAGCGGCCCGTGTCGGGTCTGAGGACGGGCGCGTGTGTGAGTGTGACGCCTCAGCTGCGTGTTTCTCCTGGCTCTGTGCGCTCTTGGCCCTCTGTCCTCTCGCTCCTCCTCCCAGCGTCCGTCGTGTCTTCTGAAACTGCTACCACAAAGCTCATGACTCAGAGCAGTGCAGAGCACAGGCGGAGGAGATGCGGCTTATTTCAGTCTTCCATTCTTCTGAACCAGATTTTTTTTCCTTCTAAATGCAGATTAATAAACCGTGCACTACCAGAGGAACAAGGAAAAGGGCCCTGACAAGTCAGGGCGGGCTTCAAGCCCATCTTGGACTTCAGAGCACTTCACAGCTTTGTGGTAAAAGAAGCATTTTAAATAGAGCCTTTGGACTTATTTCACCCTTATTTGGAGAGTAGCTTTATTTTATTTTTTAGGCAAGAAAACAAAATGTGAAGTTGAGGTACTTTTTGACCTAAAATGTACTTGGTTTTAGATTTTGA
Organism: Bubalus bubalis; assembly: GCF_019923935.1. Taxonomy (NCBI): domain Eukaryota; kingdom Metazoa; phylum Chordata; class Mammalia; order Artiodactyla; family Bovidae; genus Bubalus; species Bubalus bubalis. The sequence goes on along the minus strand of NC_059165.1, from coordinate 1,696,634 downwards.
TATTTTGTAGGTGCTTAACATATACTCAGAGTACTGTTGGTGTTTGGATGGTGTGAGTGCTTTTCTTAGAAACGTGTTCTTTATCCCTTGTGGCGTGGTGTCTCCTTCACTGTGAGTGACGTTTTCTCTAGTGTTTTGCATCTTCTTCAGTCGGTTCTTGGGATTGTAGAGTTTCTGTCCTAGAACCGATGTTGTGTAAAAGTGTTTTGAAAAGAGAGAGTGCTTTTGTTTTGTTGTTTTCATATTTTTACCTCTTACAAGGTGGCTCACTAGCATGAAGAGATGTAGCACCAATAAAAAGTTGTTTGCTCTTCACCAGAAAACCTCACACAAGATACATTTTCATTTGTCAACAAGGAGATACAAAGTGAATACAAACATTTGCCATTTTTGTCTTTAGCAACAAAACAACCTTATTTTACTGCATTAACTTTTAAGGTCTTTTTATTTGTGAAAATCAGCTTGTTTATGTACTGTGCATTCCTCCAAAGTTACGGCATTATAGTCACTGGAGAAATGAAATTTTCTTCTAGTAGATGAAAATTACATTTTGATTGAACATCATTCCTTATGCAGTCACCCATAAATATAATGTCTTTTGCTGTCTTTTCAGAAAATGGCTACAGATGTGATTTCTGAATTGACAAGAAAATAGAACATCTTAATGTTTTAGGTAAAACAGATGGTATTTTTGTTTTAGGCAAAGCTATCTCAGAGTGAAGGGAACTTAATTGGTGACAAGGCTCTTGGGGTCAGCCAAATTATGTACAGTTTTTGTGTCTGTTTCTTTTTATTGCTTTAGTATCAAAATTTTAGAATAGTTGGATAGGAATATTTATCCTTTTCATTGATTTGCCATTTTCTGTTATACAGTGGGAATAGTTGCAAGATTTTTCAACCTTATTTTGTTTTAAAAAATTATAAAATGAAGTGTGGATTCTACTTTGATTGTGGTTTTATTTCTGCTTTTAGAAACGCTTTTCTCAGTGTAGGCACGACTGAAATATGTAGTTGTACTTGTGAGGGTTAAGACTTGATGGTACTGAGTTGCATTTGCAGCTGTGAATCCTGGGAACATTCACGATACTAACTGTGCTCCTGTCCTGCTGGGCTTTGGGCAGGGCTCACTGTCCGATGCTTGGAAAGAGCAGAGCTGTGAAGGGAGCGCGGGCTGAGAGTTGGAGGCTCCTTCTGGTCCCACCTCTGTCACCAGCCAGCTCAATGTTTTTAAACGTTAGTTCTTTTTGCAGTATGTCTTGAAGAAGAGAGGGCTGTAGATAATCCCCAGTGTTATGTCCAACTGACATTTAGTTGTCTGTTATATACAAATCATTTATAAAGCATTCACTTGCATAAACACTGGGAAAGGAAGTTTTGAGGTAGAAAACTCTAGAAAATAACCAAGTTGGTTCAATAATTGGGACACAGGAGAAAGAAACTATTTTCCAAAATATCATGAATATTGCAAAATGAAGACCTGTGATATAGCTTGGGCTCCCCTGGTGGCTCAGCTGGTAAAGAATCCGCCTGCAGTGCAGGAGACCCTGGCTTGATTCCTGGGTCGGGAAGACCCCCTGGAGAAGGGATAGGCTACCCACTTCCATATTCTTGAGCTTCCCTGGTGGCTCAGACAGTAAAGAATCTGCCTGCAGTGCAGGAGACCTGGCTTCGATATTTTTATTCTTGGTTTTCTGTTGCCTTCCTTCTACAAGTATATTAGAGAACCATTGGAGACAGAAAACTATGAAGTGTTGCTTTTTAGAAATGACTATGAAAGCTTTTATCACTGCTGTACCCTTAAGAGCCTCAGCTCTACACTTTTTGAAATTTTAGGGAGAGTGAGCCTATAATTTCAAGATACCTTAAATAGCAAAATTTGAACCACATCTTCCAAGTGCCATTCTTCATAAATCTATTTAGAATCAAGCTTAAAAATCACCACCAGCAAATCATTTTTGTAGCCTATATGGCGACTGAACATTCTTCTATTTAATTTTTCAGCACTGCTTTATTATAAGACATAGGTTGCAAAAAATAATAAGCTATTTGTATTGTAAGCTGAAAAGAATGAGAATCATAGAGTAGATCTGCAGCAATCTCTTCTGAGGATGGCAAGAAAAATAGACATTTCAGCTGTGCGTTTAGATTTGCAGTCAGGTTGATGGAAACAAATAGCCCCAGGTCATTCACCTTAAAACCTAAATGAAGAAACAGTTGGCCAACCGGAGGTGTAGAATTGGTATAGAATTTAAAGGCTCAAGAGACAGTTTTCTATGACAGTTAACCTGGGGTATCCTCTAATGCACGTTAATGAAGTCTCCTTTATGTACAGTTGGGAAGGTCCCCTGGAGGAGAAAATGACAAGCCACTCCAGTATTTTTGCCTAGAGAATCCCATGGACAGAGGAGCCTGGCGGGCTACAGCCCATGGGGTCGCAAAAAGTCGGACACGACTGAGCGACTAATACTTTTACTTTTCCTGGAGGAGGGCCTGGCAACCCACTCCAGTATCCTTGCCTGGAGAATCCCCATGGACAGAGGATCTGGGCAGGCTACAATCCGTGGGGTCTCAGAGAGTCCGACATGAGTGGGTGACTAAGCACATGCACATTCTCACTGCCTCCTACAGAAAGTTAAACTCCTGAGGGAGCAGCTTGTGTGGTGTTCGAGCCATTTAGAGAAGTAGCCTTTGTTTCACCCCCTTAAAGAAAGCCCGTCCACCCCATCCTCCCCCTGCAACTGGTCGGGGGCCATCAGAGTGAGGGCTCGTTGCTGAGGTGCAGTGGCGTGGAGCTGCCTGATCAAGGAGCGTTCTGAGAGCCTTGGAGAGCTGGAGCTGGGGTAGACTCTGCTTCCAGCACGTGCACCCCAAGGCCCTCACCCGCTGGAGAAGGGTGGGCCGCCTGCTCTGCCTCCAAGAGGCCTTAGGGTCTGGCTGGTTCAGTGTGATTCCTGGCTCTGCATGGTTTTAGGATTTCATAAGCTGGCTGTAAAGCTGCACAGAGTTAAGGAAAGCACATCCTGTATGCTTTAGGCCCTGTTCTAAAGGCTCATCAGTGCTAGCTGTTTGGTATTGTTTTTATTGTTGTTAACATCTGAAAGGTGGGAGGAGAAGGGGATGCCTGAGGATGCGATGGTTGGATGGTATCACCAACTCAGTGGACGTGAGTTTTGGTAAGCTTCGGGAGTTGGTGATGGACAGGGAGGCCTGGCATGCTGCAGTTCGTGGGGTCGCAGAGAGTCGGACGTGACTGAGCGACTGAACTGAACTAACATCTGAAAAACTCTGTCACAACAAGTCAGTTTTACTCTGAATTAAAAGTAGTAAGAATATTCCCTTAAGGTGCAGTTTTCTTTTACAATTTTATTTTTGATTTACTGCTTTGCCTATTAGTATTATAAGCAAACTTAATTCTCTACACAAAGTAATATCTTGTAATGTAGAACTCTCTGGAATAGTTACTTAGTAGCTGCCTGTTACTCGTCTCACGTAAGGACTCTTGTTAGTAATGTTTTACAGGGCCTCTGGATTTAGTAAGGCGTCTTCAGAAACCCAGCGCTTGGTTGGCAACAGCAGGTTCAGGGGCTGCTCTCATCACTGGCCCATGAAGGGCGCCCTCACGCTGGCAGCACCTTTGTTTACATTCCTTTTGGATCTTGTCCTTGGGTGAATGGCTCCCATGAGATTAGATTTATAACATTTTTGTCCATGAATTTTAATTTATTTCTCTTAAATGTAGAAAAATTGCTGAAATAAACTTTCACATGTTAAGAAATTCAGGCTACATTTATGCACTACTGTATTCAAGTAAAATCCTAATTTTGATTGCTGAGATGAAAGTGTTCTAGTCCTAAGTGTTGAATTATTTTTCTTCTTAAATGAGGCCAAATAATATATGTTATTGAATCAACTGGAAGCTTCCAGAAAACATTGTGTTTTATTTTTCCTCTTGCTAGTATAAATTCTATATCTGGTCATGGAAGAGAAGTGTGATGGTTATTATATAGTTTCTAGGAAAGTTTTTATGGAAAAACCATTAAATGTCTAGTTAAGAAGGCCTGTTTTTTAGAAATAGAAGGATTTTTAAACTGAGAGGCCTTGGGACTTATATGAAAAAGTCTTGGGCGTATGTACATTTCTTCAGTGAATGGTGTCTGCGTAAGGTATTCAAAGGTTAAAAAGTAAGCAGAATTTTAAAAGGTTAAGAATAACCACCTTGGTCAGTGTAAGGGACTGTTAATCATTTGATATTTACAAAATGCAGGGCTGGGAGTTTTCTCCTCTGCTTCTGGGTTTTTGTTAGCTGTGTGCACTTGCTCAGGGACAGTGTGGATCTGGGCTCCTCAGACCTTGTAGCCGGCGGATGAAAAAGCAGGAGGGAGTCCGCCACGGGAGAGGGGTCAGAGTGACACCCTTCAGTCTTTCCTGGGCCCAGCTCCAGGAGCCCTGAGCTCTGCCCACTGCCCTTTGCCCTCCCTGCCTCCTGCCCCTGTTTCCAGCACTTGGGATTTTCTCTTCTGTGTGCGGTGGTCTCTGTGCTGGGAAACCGGAGCTTGGCCCTCATTTTCAGGAGGAGCAGAATGACCTGGTGTGTTCATTCCCTAGTGCTGTTTTAACAAATACCCACACACTCAGTGTCTTGATAAACTACAAATGTATTATCTTAAACATTTAGAAGCCAGAAGTTGAAAATCAGTTTCACTTGGGTGACAAGTGTTCGCAGGGCTTGTCCCTTGCGGAGGCTCTGAGGGACAAGTCTGGTCCTTGCCTGTTGTATCTTCTTGCTGTAGTTGTGTCCCGAAGGCGTGTCCGAGTCTTTGTGGCCCCGTGGACTGCAGCGTGCCCCGTTTCCTGTTCCATCAGTTTCTCGTGGTCACCTGCAGTGCTTGGCCTGCAGCCCCTTCCACACACTGCCCTATCTCTGGCAGGTTCTAAAATCTCGTGTCTTGCTCTACTTTTGAAAAGCTTCCTGTTTAGATTTCTGGGCAGTTCCCAATGTTTGGTACGTGAGCTAATGGGAAAGCCAAGTGTATACATGAAGCCTCCTGCATATCCTCCAAGTGCTTTTTAGCCTCTTTGCCCGCGCAGTGAAGCTCCTCTAGGCTTTGTTCTGGGCTTTGCATGGAACTCAGTCTTGCCTGTGCTGAGAATTGGCACAACCCAGGGTAGAAAATAGCTCGAGAAGGCAGCTCTCTTCTCTGAAATTCTCCCTTGAGCGATTCTCTGTTGCCTTCAAGCAAACGATTACTGTATTTTACCTGGTTTCCTAGTTGCCCATAGAAGTGAGAGCTCTTGTCACCAACTACGTTACCTCTGCTGGAAGGGGGAGCATCATTTACTGTTCAGTTTCAATTTGGTGAAAGAAAAATGCTCATTTTCTCCACTTGAGTGTTTATATTTCTATTGATTTTTAAGAACACTTTACAGATTTCCTGAATTTGATCTCCTTTTATTTTTTCATTCTTTAATCTTACTTTTTAATATAGAAAATGTTCTAAGCATTTTGTTATCAAATCTGTCAGCCTTTTACTTTATTGCTGTATTTTCTATTATGGTTAAAAAGATGTTTTGTACCGCAAACTTTACATTTATTTTTCCTACTTGTTTTCTATCATTTTTTTTCTGTCTTTAAATTTTTTTAATTCATTGAGAATCAATGTTGGCATTTTGTTTTAGTGCATCTATTTACCATATGTCTTGCTCATCTATTTGTAGAAATATCATAAGATTATTTTGTTCCCTTTCTCCCAATAAGAGGATTTCAGTGGGATTTTGGTTGGCGGTTGGCATAAATTCATGAATTTATGGCATAAAATTCATGAATTAATTTTTGGAGAATTGTATATTTTACAGTATTTTAGTTTTCTCACCTAGAAAAGTATATTTCTCTTCATTTTTTATGTCCCTCAATAAAGCTCTGTCAGCCTCTTTGTATACATTTTGCTTATTTTGTGTAAAGTTAATTTCTAGTTTGAATCCTCTCCTGGTTGATTCTTAACCATGCTGCTGCTGCTGCTGCTAAGTCACTTCAGTCCTGTTCGACTCTGTGCGACCCCATAGACGGCAGCCCACCAGGCTCCCCCGTCCCTGGGATTCTCCAGGCAAGAACACTGGAGTGGGTTGCCATTTCCTTCTCCAATGCACGAAAGTGAAAAGTGAAAGTGAAGTTGCTGAGTCGTGTCCGACTCTTAGCGACCCCATGGACTGCAGCCCACCAGGCTCCTCCGCCCATGGGATTTTCCGGGCAAGAGTGCTGGAGTGGGTGCCATCGCCTTCTCTGTCCTGACGCCATCTTTGTGTGTATCACGCACACTCTGTACATAGAGTGTGCAGAGTCCTTACTACCTCCTCTCTTGTACTGAACTCAGCAATACTCAGCACAGGGCCTGTGCGGTCACAGTCGCAGGTTTGTCACTGCACGTGGCAGGAGGCGCGCTCCTCTGTCCGTTCCGTATTGCTTCCTAACGCAGCCGGGTGTCTCGTGGTGGCTGTGTGTGCGTGTGTTCTGTGCACCCATTTATCTCCTCTGCCTCCCCACATCTTATCTGAACTCTTGTTGAAGGTGTCTGTAACATGTGTGGTTTTGTTAATTTCTCTCATTTAGATTTATGTATGCTTTACCTAGAAAAGCATGTGAGGTGGCTCAGAGAACCTGGGTTGATTAAAACCTCCATCCCACCATCCATGTGATTTGTATACCAGGGTCCCTGGTCAGGACACCAGGAGGGTCTTGCAAGAGAAAGGAGAGAGTTAATTGCTGTTGATATTCTTCTTTGTGTCAGGTCTCAGCCCTGGGATTTTCCAAACATTTTACTATATAACCCTAACTGCAAGCTTGTCTCCTGATTTTATAGATAAGGATCTTAAAGCCTCTCAAATTATATGTATGATTGTTGGCTTTTGAACTTGAATGTATCTGACTCCAGAGCTTAGGAATCACAGAACTGATTGTGATTTTTGAAGGTCTAATGTATCTCAAAAAAGCTTCTTTTTGGTTTTTTAATATCTTGATTTTTATTCTGATGGCTATTATGGTAAGCATTATGTTTTAAAACTAGAAAACTAGGTGGACTATATGAATATAAGTTCATATTTAGAAATTGTAGTTTTTGTAAACAGGTAAAGCTACATATTTTCATATTCAGAATAACTTAATGTAAAGGTTACTACTCTTTATATTATGCTCCACTAATGGGCTATTTAGAGAAGTTGAATATATTGTTTGAAGTGAATTTTTTAATATGCTGTCATTGATTAATAATCAGACAGACTGAACTCTAGTTTTTGCTTTTATTCTTAACTTTCCCTTTGATCATGAATCTGTCATTGCCCTCATCTTTGCAGAGGGGTTAATTACATAGTTTTTCAACCATATCTTTTGAGGAATTAAAATAATCAAAATGAAAACGACTTGATAAAACCAGAAAGCTCCTCACTAGTAGGTATTATTTACAAATGATAAAGTCTCCCCCTGAGATGCTTGTTTTAGTCGTCCGTCAGCTGTTTATTGAACGTTATTTCATGCAAGGTACTGCACTAGGTGTGTGAAGGAGCAGTTACTGTTCATATAACCTGGTGTGTGTTTAATTGGTTTTAAACTTTACTAACAGGTGGCATTTTTCGTTTATGTCTTCCTTTCACCTCCATAAATGCATGTAATATTTTTTAATGTTTATTAAAACTGTAGTTTAGTTTTTTAATATTTTTTAATATCACTTGAATAATGTTTTTGACTGTTGTTTGAATATGCAGTAAGGTCATAAGATAAATGACCTTATATACTTTCATATACTTATATGTAAGTATATACTCTTATATACTCTCATATACTTATATGTAAGTATATACTCTTATATACTCTTTGGTATATAAGATTTTTTCTATTCCATTGATCTAGTTTATAAGTTTTCTTTCACAAATGTACTGAAATGTAAATAGCTTTTTGTTCATCCTGAGCTTTCTGAAGAGAGAATGTCTGTGGGGATCTTTGGCATCAGTGAAGAATCTGTCTTCACATCTGTGGAGTTTTTCACAAGTAAATTTGGAGCTAAGGGGATCTCCACAGGAAACCCCATTTGTCAGAATGGTTGTTATAGGCATGTCCTGTGAGTCCAGTGGTTAGGATGGTGAGGGGTGAGGCTGAGTGCTAAGCCCGTTCTGGCCCCTCTAACCAGTGGAATCTTGCCGCATACCTGACCTCGTGAACCTCAGCTCTCCTGACTGCGCAGTAATGGATGAAACGCTGTGTCTTGTAGGTTACAAGTCTTCGGACCGAGCTTGGCACACAGGAAGGCTCTGTGGGTGGTACCTCCAGTGGCACTCTCACCGGGGGCCTCTTCCTTCATGCCGCCCTGGGTGCAGTCCTGGGAGGAGGTCCGCCTGGTCCTGGTCATTGGTTTATAGCAGGTGTTGGTTAGATCGGCCAAAAAATAGGAGCCAGAGGACCACTGTTGCCTTAACATGACTCGAATCATTTCTACAAAAGAAGTTAGGGAATTTTAAATAGACTCCTCTTCATTAGAATCTTCAAGCACAGAATCACATTTACATTGAAATTCTAGTTCTTCATAAAATGATTCCCGATCTGACATGAACAAGCAGATGTTTCTCCTCCCCGTTTTCTCTCAGCCGCGATAGATCATAGTCTCATTTGATTGGCAGGTGACATATGAGTGCTCTGTCTGCATGAGGTGAAGGTTGTTCTCTGTATATAGAGACATGAGATAATTGCCTGTAGCCCCAAGTCATGGGGGCTGAGTGTCATAATGAGGACTGGGAAGCTGCTTGATGACGGGTGGATCGGAAGCCAAGGCAAATGTAGGAGAGACTGGGGGGAAAATAGTTCTGAGCTTCCTATGCAGTTTCTTCCGAGGTAAAATAGAAATGAACTATTCCCCCTTTTCAGGAATATTACTGTTTTCTTTTGTCAGTGTGGATGAAATATTATTTTTTAATAAGTGAGTATGATAGTTGGAAAAAAGGAAAGATATAAGCATCTGAATGCAGAGTTCCAAAGAATAGCAAGAAGAGATAAGAAAGTCTTCCTCAGCAATCAGTGCAAAGAAATAGAGGAAAACAACAGAATGGGAAAGACTAGAGATCTTTTCAAGAAAATTAGAGATACCAAGGAAACATTTCATGCAAAGATGGGCTCGAATAGAAGCAGAAGATATTAAGAAGAGGTGGCAAGAATACACGAAGAACTGTACAAAAAAGATCTTCACAACCCAGATAATCACGATGGTGTGATCACTCACCTAGAGCCAGACATCCTGGAATGTGAAGTCAAGTGGGCCTTAGAAAACATCACTACGAACAAAGTTAGTGGAGGTGATGGAATTCCAGTTGAGCTATTTCAAATCCTGGAAGATGATGCAAATTTCAAATCCTGGAAGTGAAAGTGCTGCACTCAATATGCCAGCAAATTTGGAAAACTCAGCAGTGGCCACGGGACTGGAAAAGGTCAGTTTTCATTCCAATCCCAGAGAAAGGCAATGCCAAAGAATGCTCAAACTACCGCACAATTGCACTCATCTCACACACTAGTAAAGTAATGCTGAAAATTCTCCAAGACAGGCTTCAGCAATACGTGAACCTTGAATTTCCAGATGTTCAAGCTGGTTTCAGAAAAGGCAGAGGAACCAGAGATCAAATTGCCAACATCCGCTGGATCATGGAAAAAGCAAGAGAATTCCAGAAAAACATCTATTTCTGCTTTATTGACTATGCCAAAGACTTTGACTGTGTGGATCACAATAGAAAATTCTGAAAGAGATGGGAATACCAGACCACCTGACCTGCCTCTTGAGAAATCTGTATGCAGGTCAGGAAGCAACAGTTAGAAGTGGACATGGAACAACAGACTGGTTCCAAATAGGAAAAGGAGTATGTCAAGGCTGTATATTGTCACCCTGCTTATTTAACTTCTATGCAGAGTACATCATGAGAAACGCTGGGCTGGAAGAAGCACGAGCTGGAATCAAGATTGCCGGGAGAAATATTAATAAGCTCAGATATGCAGATGACACCATCCTTATTGCAGAAAGTGAAGAGGAACTAAAGAGCCTCTTGATGAAAGTGAAAGAGGACAGTGAAAAAGTTGGTTTAAAGCTCAACATTCAGAAAACTAAGATCATGGCATCTGGTCCCATCACTTCATAGCAAATAGATGGGGAAACAGTGTCAGACTTTATTTTTCTGGGTTCCAAAATCAATGCAGATGGTGATTGAAGTCATGAAATTAAAAGACGCTTACTCCTTGGAAGGAAAGTTATGACCAACCTAGATAGCATATTGAAAAGCAGAGACATTACTTTGCCAACAAAAGTCAAGGCTATGGTTTTTCCGGTAGTCATGTATGGATATGAGAGTTGGACTGTGAAGAAAGCTGAGCGCTGAAGAATTGATGCTTTTGAACTGTGGTGTTGGAGAAGACTTCTGAGAGTCCCTTGGACTGCAAGGAGATCAGCCCTGGGATTTCTTTGGAGGGAATGATGCTAAAGCTGAAACTCCAGTACTTTGGCCACCTCATGCGCAGAGTTGACTCATTGGAAAAGACTCTGATGCTGGGAGGGATTGGGGGCAGGAGGAGAAGGGGACAACAGAGGATGAGATGGCTGGATGGCATCACTGACTCGATGGACATGAGTTTGAGTGAACTCCGGGAGTTGGTGATGGACAGGGAGGCCTGGCGTGCTGCAGTTCATGGGGTTGCAAAGAGTCAGACACGACTGAGCGACTAAACTGAACTGAACTGATGATAGTTTAATATGAAACCTATTGGTTCCATTCATAATTGAAAGGTTTAAAAAGTCTCATGTTTGGAGATACTGACAGTGTAACAAATGTCTTACTACTGAACACAGTAGTGACAATGAAAATTTACTTCATTTGTGGTGGTGTACTTATCTCCCCGGAAGCGTAACTCATGTATGATCGTGCTTTCTCTGTACTCTGCTTGAAGCATACATGGATAGGAGTTTGTGTGTCAGGCAGCTGTGTGCTGTGATGCTCCTGAACGTGCTGTGAATCTCTAATTATGTGGAAAAAATTGTTTTCTTAGTACAGCATTATACTCATTATATACTCCATACACTTTTCTTTTGAATAGATTCCTGGCATGATAATCACATAATCATTTAGTACAGTAGAAACATCATTATGGTCAAATACTAATTAGCTACTAACACGAAACAAAACAGAACCTAGTTCACAGCATATTATAAAAATCTGTTTAATACTGTACAAAATGAAATATATGGTTAAAATTATTATTTGCTTTAAGTGTGAATCACTTTTGTATCAGAAAGAATCAGTGTTTTGTATGCTTGCTGCCTAAGTCTATTTCTTGGATGCATTGTATTTTATTATCAGATCCTTTATGACCAGCTCTGTGTAGTGGGGCATCCAGAGATTTGCAGTGGAAATTCTGGACTCCATTCTAGGTCTTCCTCAGGGCTTCTACAGAATTAGGAGGCTGGCCTAAGCCTTTAGCCTACAAATACAGACTACAGAGAGCTCTTCTCATACTGGCGCTAAGCCTCTGGACGTGTGGGGTTCCATAGTAAGCCACTCGTTTCTGGGACGCTGCTTTGCATGTCTGATGCTGGGCGTGAGCGATCCTTGACCGCCTTCCTGCCCTCGCGCAGCTGAGGGAGGTAGTGCAGTCTAGTTGGTAACGCTGAAGCCCCTGGCATTTGTGGCTCTCCAGGCGTGAGTGTGGCTGGAGAACCGTCGGGGAAACCTAAGCTCCGGTGGAGGGTGGTGGGCGGGCACACACGGGCTGGCAGATGCCTTCAGGGGAGTCTGCCCAACATGCCTCTCAGGGGCAGTGCTCTCCCTCTCCTTGCTTCATGGACACAGTGGGGTTTGGTCTAGGACTTTGGGGCTTCAGTGCCTTATGTAGATTCTTGCTTTGTTTTGTCTTGTTTCTGACTGCATGCTTCTGACGCTCTTTTCTCAAATACACATGGGACCTCAGTGAACGCAAACAGTGTTAGAGCTCGTCACCCTGAGGTGCACTGCAAGTCTAAAAGGAGCCAAAGACGCTCTTATGTTGTTACCTTTGGTGTATTACAATACTGAGTCAAGCAAAAGCGCTTCTCCTGATAACGTACGAGTCAACGTTTCATGGGTTTCATGCTACATCCTCCTTTTCCTTTATCCTTCACTTTCGTTTTGATCACTGTATTTATTTCCTAATGAACCATTTGCAATGCAGCTGGAACGTGCAGGACACGTGCTGCTCGACTCTGAGACGCACTGAGCAGACAGTGGTAGCTGGGACCCCGTCTGCTGGAGTACCGGGTGACGGGGGCGTGGTTGGCTGCCTGACTCTGTGTTCCTGAAGTTACGGGAGCGGACAGGAACGTACGTGAAAGTACAGGAAATGCCATGAAAAGGTTAACTAATGAATCAGTTATATTGTTAGTCAGGTATCCTCTCTGAAATGCTGTTTCTTGTGTTTGAAGATAATATGTTGTAAAAGTATTATAAAGTAAAATCATAGGTCTTACAAAGAATGCATAATTCCTGAAGTCTGTGACGTGATCTAGAACGTTTCTGCTCACAGGCAAAGCTGTGAAGCGGTGAGGACCTAATGCTATTGAGGAAACCAAGGCTGTTAAGGGCTTCAGCTGACAATATCTAAATATCAAAGAATTGAGAGAGAAATGTAGGAAAAATGATTAAGATCTTGAATATTCTTAACAAATATAGTTATGTTTAAAACCATCATGTAAAAATTAAATGTTACTTGATGGATGTGTGCTAATATAAGGTATTATTGGAAAAATTTTGCCAAAACCCCACTTCATTCTAAGAACTGCACTTATTTGCAAATGTTGCCTAAACTTATTTTAATAGTCTTTATTCCCTTTTCTAGCTAAGTTCCAATCAATTTTTTTACCACTATTTATTATAAGATTTCAGCCTCTTATTTTAAGTGAATTTGCTTCAAATGATCTTTCTTCTGGGACCAACTTTCTGGGATAATAGGGACCCCTGTTTATAAAGTACGTGTGTGGCTGCGTGTATAGCCATATATTTCACTGTGTGTTAGTCCTCTAAAGTGAATGTCAGAATTTTAATTGAAATTAATTGTGACTAAAATGCAAACGTTAAGGGATTCCCTTGTGGCTCAGCTGGGAATCCACCTGCAGTGTGGGAACCTGGGTTTCATCCCCGGTTGGAGAAGGGAAAGGATACCCACTCCAGTTTTCTGGCCTGGAGAATTCCATGGACTGTATGTATAGTCCATGGGGTCACAAAGAGTTGGACACAACTGAGCGACTTTCACTTTCAAAATGCAAACAGGCAATTTATGTATTTTTGTATCCAGATTAGGCAAGGATCAGGATATTGTATAGGGCTGCTTATTTCAGATTAATAAAACCATATGTGCATAAGTCATTTTCTAGGACATAGAAATAGCGATAGCAGTTCTGTTGCTGTCTTTCGTTTGTAAAGCATTCATTCTTAGGAAGTGAATCATTGTTTCACTGCCCTTTGCACAGTGTGGTGTTTGTTGAGATGAAAATTGCCTGTTCTCTGAAAGTTTTACTGGAATGTTTCTGAAAACTCTTCTCCTTGGGTTGGTTTTATGCTTATCTGTGAGTTGAAATCTTACGAATAATGTGAAAAAAGGACAAATGTTTTGAGACCCCACTAGTAAAGCAACTGTTTTTACAGGTATCTCGTGGTCTATAACCCTTCAGAACAAGCTCGAAGCTCTATAGTCTCAGTCTGTGTGAGCTCATCCGCAGCGCAAGTGTCCTCTGCTTCAGGAAAGCCTGTGGACATCCAGATGAGTGCAGTGTGGGACACAGCGACTACCGCCTCACAGACAGCCTACGAGGTATGCGCTCTCCATGCAGCGGACGGAGGCACAGCCAGTGCATAGTTTGTCACGTTGCTGTTGTTGTTAAGTTGCACAGTCATGCCTGACTCTCTTGGGACCCCATGGACGGTAGCCTGCCATTCTCCTGTCCATGGGACTCTCCAGGCAGGAACACTGGAGTGGGTGTCATTTCCTTCTCCAGGGGATCTTCCCGACCCAGGAATCGAACCCAGGTCTCCTGAATTGGCAAGTGAATACTTTACCGCTGACCACCAGGGAAGCCCCACTCACTGGCCAATGAAATGACTCTAAAGGAAAATAGATCCTTTGTTTTCCAAAGTATTAACATCTTTGTTAGTGTGTATATTACATGTTATTTTTAGTGCACTATGAGTATGTATATTGTTCGTTTTTGTAAGTGTGTATATTGTAACTCTTTCCTGATTCCGTATAAAATTTTGAACTTTTTTGCCTAACTCAATTTAATGAGTTGTAAGTATTGAAAGTGAAAGTGGAGAGTGAAAAAGTTGGCTTAAAGCTCAACATTCAAAAAATGAAGATCATGGCATCTGGTCCCATCACTTCATGGGAAATAGATGGGGAAACAGTGTCAGACTTTATTTTTTGGGGCTCCAAAATCACTGCAGATGGTGACTGCAGCCATGAAATTAAAAGACACTTACTCCTTGGAAGGAAAGTTATGACCAACCTAGATAGCATATTCAAAAGCAGAGACATTACTTTGCCAACAAAGGTCCATCTAGTCAAGGCTATGGTTTTTCCTGTGGTCATGTATGGATGTGAGAGTTGGACTGTGAAGAAAGCTGAGCACCGAAGAATGATGCTTTTGAACTGTGGTGTTGGAGAAGACTCTTGAAAGTCCCTTGGACTGCAAAGAGATCCAACCAGTCCATTCTGGAGGAGATCAGCCCTGGGATTTCTTTGGAAGGAATGATGCTAAAGCTGAAACTCCAGTACTTTGGCCACCTCATGCGCAGAGTTGACTCATTGGAAAAGACTCTGGTGCTGGGAGGGATTGGGGGCAGGAGGAGAAGGGGACAACAGAGGATGAGATGGCTGGATGGCATCACTGTCTTGATGGATGTGAGTCTGAGTGAACTCCTGGAGTTGGTGATGGACAGGGAGGCCAGGCATGCTGCGATTAATGGGGTTGCAAAGAGTCGGACATGGCTGAGCGACTGAACTGAACTGAACTGAACTGAAGTATTGAAAAGAAGATAAATACCTCCTTCTAAATAACTGGATACTTTCAACTTTCATTGCAAAGATTACAGTAACATCCCAAGAAAGAAAGACTTTTTAAATAAATAAGATGCTTCTTTTCTAAGATATAATTATGAAAAAAGTGTCTGGGTTCAAGTCCTAGGTGTTTTGGGAAAATGTCTTGAAGTATGCAGTGTTAAATTGAGCCCCCCCATCACCGGAAATGTTGGACTGCTAAAATTCGGAGTAGGACTTAAACTGTATTTCTGAAGACACAGACAAAAGCTAGGGAATCTAAAAGAGAATTAAAAGGCATTGCTGGCTGCTCTTACGAATTTATTATCCTTTAGAAAGAAAAGAAACTATGATACAGGTTTTGATCAGATTTTACAGGAAACCCCTCATCTCGAGATTGGAGCAGAAGCTCCTGAAAGGTTGGATCATGTCCCTTGGTGGGTGCCTCCTCCGTGCCTGTTCAGCGTCTGCTGGACCTCCCAGGCATTGATGTCTGGTATTGACTGAACTAATATGCTTGATGTTTACATTGTTATATTTATTATTTTTCATTTTGCATGTACTGAATTACTATAGTGTGTAAAATGATTCCTAAAATCACTGTCACGGTAAACCCTTCCATCATGGAGAATTTCCCCATCTGAGCATCCATTAAGAGCACTGTAGGGCAGTTGAGGATGGTCACATAATTTCGTATATTGAATAAAAGCCTTAATGTCTTTGATAGTCCTACCCACTTGAATTTACTAGGTTCCCTAGGTAAATAGAAATGTGAATACTCCACCCATAAGTTATAAAAACATGGAATAGTATTATATTCTTTCTTAAACATAGTAGTTGCTTATTTTTACTAGAAATACAGTTTCCTTTCAGTAGATTGCATTTCTCTTTAATAACTTCTCTCCTTTATCTTTAAAGATATCTTTTCTAGCAGAGATGCCACCATTGGGACTGAAAGTGTATAAGATTTTGGAAACATCAAGTTCAAGTCCACATTTAGCCAAATATGACCTATATAATGGTAATATAGCAAATGAAGGAATTTTTAACATGAATAATATAAAAAGTGCTCAAGAAGCTATAACTCTAGAGAACTCTTTTATTAAGCTGCGCTTTGGTCCATCTGGGCTTATGGAGGTATGTTCCAAGTAGTTCTGAAATTTACAGAAGGCATGTCACTTCTGTTATAACATATGTAGATCACGTGTGTAAAGTGGGAGCAGTGGACACGGGTGCTCTGGAGGGAAGGATGGGGAGCTCAGTGCACCTCCTCCTTGTGGCCGCAGCTCCGCCACCGCTCACACGTGTGGCCTGCGAGGTGCTGCCCCGCGGCCGGCTGATACTAGTCCACAAGACGCGTTTGCGATTGGCGGCTATTTAGAAATGTTTATGGAAACTTTGAAAGTAATTAGACTGAGTAGATTTATGCCTATTAAATCTAATAAGAAAAAATGAGTTTATGTTTGGCATATCACTTTAATTTTTTTTTAATTAATTCACTTTCATTGTACTTCACCAAAATGCTGCTCCATGCATAATGGAAATAAAAATAAATTCACTCCTTTACTACAGAAAGTTTGAGAAGTACTGGCCTAATGTCTTAATTTGTATATCTCTTTCTTCTTTGGTGAAATGTGTTCTTTTTGTTCTATTGTGGAGGTTGTCAGTCCTGAGGTTTTAAGTATAAAATTTGGAGTGTTCATCCAAGAATTGTGAATATTACAGGCTGAATGTTAATCACTTATAAATCTATCACAAGGTAATTTTTTAAAAATAGACATGCATGTAGCTAGACACAGTAAGTTTATGTCTTAATACTGACTTATACTAAAAAGATTTTTTTTTTATCCTTAGGAAATGCTAAATAAAGGAGATGGTAAAAGTCTTGAAGTGAAAGTACAGTTTTCATGGTATGGAACCACAAGTAAAAAGGATAAAAGTGGTGCCTACCTCTTCTTACCCGACGGGGAGGCCAAGGTAAGAGCTGATGCTCAGAGCCGTGACTAAGCACTTACTGAGAGAGTAGTGAGGAGCATAGTAAATGTATCTCAATATTATGGTCATCTATTAGGAATAAATGAATTAGCTCCGCTCATATATCATTACTGACACTTAGCAATTTCTAGTTGAGTGTTAGGTGAACAGTAATTTCCCAGTGTTGAAATTCAGTAAGGATGCTACAGGGGACAAGCGCTCTGTATGGAAAGAAGCTAGGCTTGATTTGGGATTAGGGTGCTGCTGAGTTGTTACGTACCTGAGTGGCATGGCAGAGATACAGGCACAAAATTCCTAGCCATGTGGGAAAGATAGATTGACCACTGAGCCATTTTTCTTCTTAACATTTAGCACTTTAAAAAACAAACAAACAAAGTATTCTCCTACCCTGACTGCACATTTAATGCATAAAACTGAAGAACACAATAATATTTGCTGGCTATTCTGCTGCTGCTGCTAAGTCGCTTCAGTCGTGTCCGACTCTGTGCGACCCCATAGACGGCGGCCCACCAGGCTCCCCCGTCCCTGGGATTTGCCAGGCAAGCGTACTGGAGGGGGTTGCCATTGCCTCCACCGGCCGGCTGTGCTACAAGCCCATGAAAACCTTTGCCAATGTTGTATTTTTACCATATTTTATTCTGTGTGTATCACAGCGACCCACTCCAGTGTTCTTGCCTGGAGAATCCCAGGGACGGGGGAGCCTGGTGGGCTTCCGTCTCTGGGGTCACACAGAGTCGGACACGACTGAAGCAAATTAGCAGTAGCAGCATGTGAATATGTTTTGTTTTTCATTGTGACAATGCTCATAATCTGATATGCTCTTGGAAAACACATTTTAATACACACTTCTGTGATTTAGAACTTTAGCTGTAGGATGAACGAGGTCTGAGAGTCTGATGCGTTACATGGTAACTATAGTTGATAGCACTGTGTTGGATTATTGATATTTGCTAAAAGAGTAGAACTTAGGTGTCCTCACATTAAAAAAGTGTGTGTGTGTACTATATAGATATGTGGAAGTAAAGAATTTCCTGTTGTTGCATATGTACATTTTACATTTTCTCCCAATACTTTATTACTGTAAAATTGTGATAAGCTTTCTTTGTACAGTGCTAATTATTTCCTGAGAATAATTTTCTAGAAGAGTCATTTTGTGTGTCTGGAGCCTTTTAAGGCTTTTGACATATAGATACTACTTATCTTCCTTGTCGCTCTAGAAAGATACATATTCATTCCAGCAGTGTGTTTTTGAAAGTAGCTATCTAGCATACTACTCTAAACTCTGAGAATTAGCCATATTAAATACTTAACCTATAATAATAAATGAAAAATATTTTACTGTTATGATTTTTGTGATTATTAGTAAGGTTGAACTTTATAATGCTTTTATTTATCTTTCATATTTCTTTTGTGAGTGTCCTATTTAAGTTCTTGGCCATTTTTATACTGATATGACTTGTGGATCTATAAAGATTTTTTTATATATTATAAAATTAATCCTTTTTCCTATTTATTGAAAAATATGTCCTCAGTGTATCACTGAGTTTGTTATTTTATTTTTCTGTTATACTCGTTCTTAATTTTTGTGTAGTCAATTTTGTAATTTTTTCTTTAGAGTTTCTTCCTTTGCTTTTACACTTACACCAACTTTCTCCACTTGAAGATAAATTAAATACTCTGTGTTTTGTTGCCTAGGGTCCTGTCTCCTAAAAAAGTTGCTTTTGCTCTAGAAAAGCCTGCTAACCAAAATCAAATATAGATGTTAAGGGATTGTTTAGGTCATGCTCAGAATTCTAGTTATTTGTTGTTTCTGTTTTTTTTAATCATTGAGGAATTAAAGGTAAGCTAGTAGACATTTCAGGATGAGCAGTGGATCCTAAATATAAGCTACATCAGTGTTTTCTCACTTAACAGCTTTTGTCATTACACAGGCATTTTGTTTTGACTGACTTTAAAAAAAAAAATAACTATGCTATACAATATTATACACAGTTGTAATTACTATTTTATTTTTAAAAATTATTTTATGTTTAAATAACTCTAGTATTAGATAGTAGGAAAAATAGAATCATCGTATGTTTACAAAGAAGAAATAAAAGAACACCAGGGAAAGGGACAGCTGGGTGTGCCGGGAAAAGGTGGGGACTCAGACATCCCCCTCCTAGGTCCCACCCTCCTCCACGCTTTCTAGCTGTGTGGTGACTAGGTATAAGAGCTTTGTTAACTGTAAAGCATTATAGTAAATTCAGAATATTTTTCCCTAACCAAAGAGGTAAATATGGAAGAAAATTACACAGTACTGAAGATCTTGTGCTGCAGACTAGCTTTGTATGCTGCTGTTGAGCCTTCTAAGATGTGTAATACTTAAAATTCTTCATATGTGCTTTAGATTTCATTTCTTTACCGTATAAGTTATAAGTTTTATTCCCATAGTTTCTTGATTCTAGATTCTAAATAATGAAAAGTAAACCAGTGGTTGCCAATAGTTTTTCCAAGTTTGTAAGTTGGCTTCATATCCGCTTAGTTCTTTGAAGTAACAGGGCAGTGTGCTTTATAGAGCAGTGAGCCTGGCTGGGATTGAGCCGTGTTCTGAAGCCTGCTTCCAGGTTGTTTGAGATGAGTCCCTGTGGTCCTTCCAGCCACGTGCTCCAAACCCTGAACATTAGGGGGCCGTGGTTATAATGTTTGCCTGGGAAACAAACGTCACTGCTGTAAAAGTATTGCTCTTTCTCATAGATAACATAGGAACCATATAGAAAAATTTTAGTTAGAAATTTTTATGGCAGGGAGAAATGTTTGTAGATCTTCTAAACCAATCAAGTTGTAACTTTTTTATTTTCTATTTTCAGCAGTTTTTGTCTAATGTAAAACCATATATTCAATTTTTATAGCATGTGCATAGTCTGATACCTTATAAGGTTTGGTTTTCACTTAATGTTACCAATATCACATGATATGTATTTGCCAATTTGGAAACTATAATAAACATCCCTTGGAAAAATTAAAAGCCAAAACATTTTTCTTAAAAATGTTATTTCCTCCTCAGCCTTATGTTTACACAACACCACCCTTTGTCAGAGTGCAGCGTGGAAGGTTTTATTCGGACGTGACTTGCTTTTTTGAACATGTTACCCACAGAGTTCGACTGTACAACATACATGGTAAGAAAACAGAAATGCAGTTGTGAAACATGTATACTGATTCTTGAATTCTTGCTTTTCTTGTGTCAGTTTTAATAATTTAGCAATTGGTTTTTGAAGATGACATAATCGTCTGTCTAAACCTGACCTCATACTCATCATATGACTTTAAATGCTGGTATTTACCCTTCGATAATCAAAAACGGTCAAACACTTAACTCCCTACATATACATGTTTTTTTTTTCTTCTGTATATCTTCTTGTTCTAGGGGGTTCCTTGGTGGCTCAGAGGGTAAAGTGTCTGCTTGCAGTGCGGGAGACCTGGGTTTGATCCCTGGGTCAGGAAGGTCCCCTGGAGAAGGAAATGGCAACCCACTCCAGTATTCTTGGCTGGAGAATACCATGGAGAGAGAAACCTGGTGGGCTGCAGTCCATGGGGTCACAAAGAGTCAGACACGACTGAGCAACTTCACTTTAACTTTTTCTTTCTTATTGCAGTATTTGTCATAAGTTGTGAGCTCTTTTATCAAATCTAAAAACAGTATAGTATTTTTTATTTTAAGAAATAGAAATTATATCAAATGTGGCTTTCAATGAATGGATCACTGACTACCTTTCTCTCTCTCACATACACACAACCTGCCTCAAATATAGAAGTTATTGCCATAGTTAACATTATTAGAATTTAACTTTAGAAGAAAAATATTCTATGCTCATTCTGTTTGCTTACAACTCATTAGCTTGCAGCATATAAAATCAGGCAGTTTATTACTTTTAGCACAGTATTGAAGTAGCTTCTTTGTTAATCAAGTGGTAAGAAGTAGGCCTTTGATCTGTTTGGAAACTGAACTGTGACCAGTAGCTCTGGTTTTTCCATATGATTTGAATGGACCTATGGTTCCCAGTCTCAGAATTGTATACTTAGGTTGGTTGATTTTTAATTCACTGTTTTTAGCATGGAGTACCTTTCCAACCACACTTTTAATCCTAGTAAGCAGACCATTTACTATTGTATCAAATCTTTTAGTAAAAGACCTCATAAAAATGCCACTTTACATGTTTTGTTGCTATAAGCTAAGATGAAAAAGTTAGAAAAGGAAAATATTCTTTCCCTGAATCTGTAGACAGGTAGACAAAAAGTGTTTCAAAACAAGTAATAAAATATATGGGCAGGCACTGTTTACTTTTTGGGTATTATGGGGAAGCAAAGGCTACTCTGGGCTTCTGTGGTGGCTCAGCAGTAAAGAATCTGCCTGTCAATGCAGGAGATACGGGATCCATCCCAGAATTGGGAAGATCTTCTGAAGAAAACGGCAACCTCATCCAGTATTCTTGCCTGGGAAATGCCATGGACAGAGGAGCCTGGCAGGCTACAGTCCATGGGGTTGCAAAAGAGTCAGACACGAATTCACAACTAAACAATAACAAAAGCCTACTGTGTTCAGGGAATTTCTTATTTAGCTAAGTTCAGTTTTCAGATTTCAGTGTTTGACTTTGTTTTTAACTTTTTTTTTTAACTTAAAATCTCATCGATGCAAAAATCTAACATCAGCTCAAGTTTATCCCACGCACTGAGACATATAGAGGCAATCTAAGGTCTGGGTATTTATGTTTTAATAATTATTTTTGTTTTGGTAATACTCCAAGTACCCAGTAGAATTTCAGGTATGAACAGACTTCATTATGTGACTTCTTATGTGATATATTTTCAGGGTAACCCATGAGTCATATGTTGAATTAAAAAGTAAAAAGTTCTTCTAGATGGCAGGGAGAATCATACTAGACACTAACTTGGTGTCTTTTGCAATTATCTGCAAACACTTTGAAACTACAAGAAAGTCTGTAGTTTTGAAATAATCTTTGAGTGATTTTAAGTCAGAAGCACTGTTTTTGGCCTCGTTTTGTACCCTCACATAGGCCATTGTTTAGCATTTGTGAGAGCCCTAAAATTCCATCTTCAGCTATAGCCACAGGTTTCATCTTACGGATATAAAGTAGCATGATCACACAGAAGGTGTGCCTGTCTACTTTAAATTTGCTTAAAACGACTGTTTTTTGATGGGGAGGTTCTGTCTGGAATCCAGCACGGTGCAGCCTCGGTCCAGACCTGCTTGGTCAAGTGTGGTTTACTGTTGCTTGTCATCAGTTATTTTGAGAAATAGGCAATGTCTCAGAGTGGGCTTCCGTGCTGGCTCAGTGGTAAATACAGGAGAGGCAGGTGTGATCCCTGGGTTGGGAAGATCCCCTGGAGAAGGAAATGGCAACCCACTGTGGTACTCTTGCCTGGGAAATCCCATGGCCAGAGGAGCCTGGCGGGCTATACAGCCCATGGGGTCACAGAGTCAGACACGACAGAGCAACTAAGCAACAACGTGTCTCAGAGTAAATGCTGAAGCAGCTCGTCAGAAAAGTCTAACTTCATGTTCCAACAGGTGTGTCTGCTTAACTGCTTTTGCTTTTGTTTAATTGCATTTGTTCATCAGTGCAGCTTCTGAGTTTTCTTCTTTTGTCCACAGGATCTGGGTCTCATATCAAAGGGTGGTTTCTCTGAACTCGAGGGCCCTCTTCCAGTTCTGTGGCTGTAGCTTAGCTTGCTGTCTTGCTTCAGCAGCCAGCTTGGAAGTTATTATGCTCTGCCTTGGCCTGTTTGCTTAGCCCAACAGATAGGCACTCCTCAAAACTAAGTAGCTTGTCTTTCTGCCTCTCCTCCCCTCCTGTCCCCCACTGAGCGGTCAGAAAGGCCCAGGGGCTGATGGGCCCTTAGGCAGGAGCAGGGCAAGAGATGTCACCAGCTCCCCACCCGCCTTCCCTGCTCTCCAAGGTGGCAAGGCTGGCTCTGATTAGTCAGTTAAGAAATAGAGGTTGTTTTGAACTGGGCACTTAGAGTATTAGCATAACAAAAATAATAATTAAAAAATAAAAAGAGCTCAGATTGCCCCTAGATGTCTCAGTGGGTGGGATAAATTGAGCTGATGTTAGATTTTTGCAGCTTGAAAGCAGGAAGCTTCAGAAATTTGTGTGAAATGACAGATAAGTTAGATAAAATGTGATTTTAAAGTGATTCCCCAGATGAGCTTTACTGTACTTGCTTGGACTGAACCTGAAACCAGCATATGTAACTATTCAAAGTGACAGATCCATCTTTCTTTTTACTGTTTCAAGCCTAGAGCATTTTTCTCCCAGCAAGACTGTGGAGAAAATGGAGATACTATATCACCTGAAGCACTTTCTTTCAAACTGTACACCCTCCCATGTTTGTATTTGAGACCCTCTCAACGTATCTCTGTCCTGGGGAAAAAAAAAAAAAGCCCAGTTGTGGAGCTGGATTCTTTTCCTGGTGGCCTCTGTCATCTATTTCTATCCATCCTTGTTTCATACGCTGCTGCATGAGGGCACAGCTTGTCTGGATCCTGTCTTCATGGGTTTTAACTGAATCACTCACCCAGGCCTGCGACTGAGATGTGATATCTTCAGGGTGCTTGCCTCTCTAGGTGTTCCCGATACCTGAAGAGCCCTTGGTTATGTGGCACTCAAGTGTCTGTACTAGGAAACGCTTCTCGACTTCAGCCTCGTGTAGGACTCCTTGTAAGCTAAGCTTCTGAGTAACTGATCAGAATGCATAGACAGACTGACCTGATGTTTGGTGCTATGAATATTTCAGCCAACTTTCATGCTTTTGTAAACTGACTTTGGTTTAAAATTTCTTAAGATAACAGAAATATCTGTTATTGAATTTAACTTATGGATCTGTTTTCTGACATAGACGAATTTCCCCTTTTAAATTGAGAATACAGTTATTTGAATGAGTATTAATGACTAGAGCCTGTTGTTAGTACTAAGTTCAGGATCCAAGAACAAATGGGGGCTGAAGGGAAGGAAACTATTAATATTTTATGATTATATATTGTAACTATTAGTTTACTAAACCATTTAATCATACAAAAGATTGTCTTATCTCTCAACAACAAGAGTAAAGAAACAGAAAATGAGGTAATATTATGGATTGCCTTACTGAATATCTGTTATATTAAACCTTTCAAATTCTGTTTACTTGAAACATTCTTTTAAAAACCTAAGGTAATGCAAATCTGAAAAAAATATATTTAAATTCCTCAAAATCTTTTTTTGTTACTCTTTGATTCTTCTCTCCCTAAAGTAACTTTTGCCCAAATTAAGCTTTATCAGAAAACAAAGTCAAGGACAAAAGTCAAGCAACACTTCCCAAATTACATAAACTATGTGGTCATTATTGATTTTGACACAAACTGATTTGGGAGGCCTGGGTTCAGCCTGGCTTCTGGTTTGTTCTTGATTTGGTATTTAACTTCAGTTTCTCTATTTGTGTTCGCTTCAGATTCTGAAAATAATAAGCAGTACAGTTTAAAGTCTCTCCTTAACATCATTTAAGCTATTGAAAACACTGTGGTTTTATTTTCATTATTGTTCAGACATCATATTCAAAAAGGTTCCCAGAAATATTGAACTAAAAGAAATCTTGTGCTCATGAGCTTTAAAAACTCCAAAAGATCAGAGAAATTTCAGAGATTTCTAATGAGACATTATGCTTTGCCTCATAAAAGGTTAAATAAGAAACCCTTTTCATGGTGACCATAATTTAATGAAATGCCCTTTAAGAGCATTTCATAGTTTCTAAAATATTCTTTTGTTTGTAGAAAATAGCATTTTTCTGGAGGAACAGGTGAAAGAGGTATGGATTCATTTTTTATTGTAGTGTAATCATCTTTCATTAAACTGAAACTTTAAGTGTTACCAAATATGCTACTTTATCTTTTATCATTAAGCTTGGATTAGAAGATAGAATATGATACAAGCCAAAAACCCCCTTGTGTTATAGTAATTTGATACTTTACCGGCACCAAAAAATGCCTGTCTTGCAGCGATGATCAGTGAGCGACACTCGCTGGTGTAGCTTCGCTTGTCTTCGGAGCTGTAATTAATTATAGACTTTGGAGGCCTCGTTTTCTGACATCAGCCGCTGCGTTGAAGACTTAGATTGCGGTTGGTTGCCAGAGTGTCCTGCACGTAGTCACTGGCACTCGGCTGGGGTCTCAGATCTGTTACAATATACACCCGCGAGGCCTTTCCCTCCCTCAGAACTGCGTTCTTCTAGGCAGCTATTTGTGAGTGAGTGAGTATGTCAGTGTAAACCATGTTTAAACCCTTAGGAGAAATATCTAAAATGCAATACGTTTACCTGTTTTCCACCAATCATGTTATAAAAGTGTAGCATGTAATGGATTTTGGCAAAGAAAGTACAGAGTAGCCTGGGGGTAAAATGTAATGAACTGCCATCAAAAAGTATGGAAGAAAAGACTTTCCTTTGGCTGAAATGACTGATAATTTTATTCCATGGGCATATTCGGTAATCAGAGAGAGCTTGCTTAGTTTTCCTTCTGTTTTGAATATATAATCTAAATGGATTCATAACATGACCCTTAACTTTCAGAGAATCGAAATAAACTTTATCCAGTTCAACATGTTAAGAGAGTTCACACTGGGAATTAGAGATCTGAACCTTTAGTTTTGCCTCTAAGCAAACTAGAATGACTTTGGTTTGCTCTGTAAGTTCTTAAGAGAGAAAGACTGGATGGTCAATTAGGCATCACCATCAAGGTGTCTTCACAAGACTTACTTTCACATGGAGCTTCTCTGGCGCTTGGCTTCTTGCTTCTGAATTCATTTTCTAAGGATGTTTGAATCTGGGGCCTCATCCCTGGAGTCCTTTCACTCACAAACAAGGTCTCAGAGCTTCGCTGAAATTGTTTTTATTTCCATAAAAAGATTCATGAGGATATTAAAATGGTTTGCAATCAATCTCTCATTTTTCCCAGGACTGCATTCCATATTTAGCTTGATTTAAGAGTAAAAAGCATTAAGTAACTTATGACTAGGAAGACTTAGGTAATTAAAACATTTTCGGAATATCATAATATGCAATTGACTGCTAAGGATTTTTTTTTCTGTTAATTGGAACTTAAAAAAAAAAAATGAAATAAGTGGGTATGTGTTGAATCTGATTATTCCCAACAGGCATGAAAGGGAAGGTTATTTTAAGGGACTATGCATACTTTCTGGTTGCACAGATTCGGAGCTCACAGGTCATCTTGGGGGCTGTTTGGCGGCAGCTGCTGCTCTGAAGGCAGGGCTTCCTAACGGGAACCGCATCACCCTCCACCAGTGTGCCCCGAGCTCAACGGAGACGGCGGGGCCGGGGCGGGCCGCGCAGGGGCGCGTGGCGGTCAAGAGCCCAGGCCGCAGGCACAGCCCGGGCCCTCCAGTCCAGCCCTCACACCTGCTTCATTTGACCTTGTGCCGGTTCTGGCCTGCACGGTCTCGGTTTCATTATCCTGCAAACGGTGACAGTAACAGTCTTGCCCAGAGTGTTGGAGATAAACTGAGCTGCTGCACACAAAGCCCGGCACGTGCTGAGCGCTGTATCTCCTTCACAGGTGCAGGCCCAGTTACACAGTAAGTCATTGGAGGTTTGGGGAAGTTGGGGAAGATTTGATTTTAAAAAGTGAGCTTTTGAGAGGCTTGGTCTTGGAGAAATGTCATTTGAATGGACAGGAAGGAGGAAAAGTAGATCACAAAGTGTCAAGTGGATTTGTTGAGATCAAATTCCCTTGTTCTTATAAGAATTTGAAGAATCTGTGTCCTTTACATTTTTGTAAGTTGACATCTAGTTTTTCTTTATACATTTAAATTTTTGCAAAGGATGTTATATTTGGCACATTGTAAATATTGCCATTTTAAAAGAAGCATAACCAGTGCATAGCAGTTTGATACTAAATCATGCATTTTTGAAAAGCCTGAACAAGCCCTCCTTAACAGTTAATTTCATATCATTATTTTCTCCTTGAATTCGTGTTTCCATTCTACTTCCCCCACCAAATTTTACCTCAATATAATACTTTATACTTAAGAGTCTTATTATTGGTCAACTTTTCATTATTCTTCTGAAAGATATATACACACACACACACATATAAGTTTTAAGATTCTATCATCCTAAAACTCAAAAGTATTAAATTTCTTCTAGATTGAGTTATAAAATTATTACTAATAGTATGTAATTGATCAAAACATATAATTAATAATATATTACCATTTTGATAATTTATAAACTTGAATAGAAATATATATATTTTTAATGATAGCATGTTAATATTTATTTTTTTATTTTTTTTAATTTAAATTTATTTATTTTAATTGGAGGTGATTACTTTACAATATTGTATTGGTTTTGCCATACATCAACATGAATCCACCACGGGTGTACATGTGTTCCCAATCCTGAACCCCCCTCCCAGCTCCCTCCCTGTACCATCCCTCTGGGTCATCCCAGTGCACCAGCCCCAGGCATCCTGTATCCTGCATCAAACCTGGACTGGCGATTTATTTCTTACATGATATTACACATGTTTCAATGGCATTCTCCCAAATCATCCCACCCTCTCCCTCTCCCACAGAGTCCAAAAGACTGTTCTATACATCTGTGTCTCTTTTGCTGTCTCCCATACAGGGTTATCATTGCCAACTTTCTAAATTCCATATATATGCGTTAGTATACTATATTGGTGTTTTTCTTTCTGGCTTACTTCACTCTGTATAATAGGCTCCAGTTTCATCCACCTCATTAGAACTGATTCAAATATATTCTTTTTAATGGCTGAGTAATACTCCATTGTGTATATGTACCACAGCTTTCTTATCCATTCATCTGCTGATAGACATCTAGGCTGCTTCCATGTCCTGGCTATTATAAACAGTGCTGCGATGAACATTGGGGTACACGTGTCTCTTTCCCTTCTGGTTTCCTCAGTGTGTATGCCCAGCAGTGGGATTGCTGGATCATAAGGCAGTTCTATTTCCAGTTTTTTAAGGAATCTCCACACTGTTCTCCATAGTGGCTGTACTAGTTTGCATTCCCACCAACAGTGTAAGAGGGTTCCCTTTTCTCCACACCCTCTCCAGCATTTATTGCTTGTAGACTTTTAGATAGCAGCCATTCTGACTGGCGTGAAATGGTACCTCATTGTGGTTTTGATTTGCATTTCTCTGATAATGAGTGATGTTGAGCATCTTTTCATGTGTTTGTTAGCCATCTTATTGAGATGAATTGTACCTTTTGTATCCTAAATGTTTATGCCTTCATTGGTGAATGTTACTTATTGCTAGAGTGAGATAAGTTTCAGCTTTTATTTTATTCTTATTTTTTGTTCTTATAAATTTAAGGCAAAGGAATGTTGAAAACATAAATAAGTAGGTGGGAATAGAAGGAGTTTAGTTATGGGCATGTTATCTAATTCCTTGAATTCCTTCTGAGTTATGTTCCATAAATCACAGTGATCTATTGCCAAACAGTAATCAATTATTTTTAATGATCTACTGTCTGACAATGTTATTAGGTAACCTTCAATTTTGTTGAAAACCAGCAATTGGAAACCGTGTGTTTTGCAAAAATCTTTGTTCCTAGTCATTAAAGTTCAGTCAGACACCAGTACTTTAATTGTTCAGCTCCACAGGAGTTAGGGTGGGTAAGAGGAATGCGGCTGCCTTTGTTTTTTTGTGTGTGTATTTGTTTTTTTTCTTTGGTGGGTGGGGAAAGTTAGGAGAAGGAATTGTCAAAGTGTGGTTAAAGAGGAAGAATCACGTGCCTGCATGGCAGGTTTGTCTCAGTGAAATCTGATTTTCCTCTCTAAAGGCAGCTTGGAAAAGAGCATG
Source organism: Bubalus bubalis (assembly GCF_019923935.1). Classification (NCBI taxonomy): domain Eukaryota; kingdom Metazoa; phylum Chordata; class Mammalia; order Artiodactyla; family Bovidae; genus Bubalus; species Bubalus bubalis. The sequence goes on along the minus strand of NC_059165.1, from coordinate 1,667,678 downwards.
TTTGTGAGGATGGGAGGCAGGCCACTCCAGAGTGACTGTCGGTGTGGAGGCAGACAGACCATGAGATTCCTCCAGCATTCCTCCCTGCCTGCACTAGACCAGCCCAGGCCTGTAATGCAGGTCACGAGCTGTTTATGCACCTTCTGGGAGGAAGCCAGGGTTAGTGAGACCGATTCTGTTTGGGATTTGAAAGAATGTTAGTGATGTAGGTGTTATGTTCCTCCAAAATGAGGCTTCCAAGAAAGCGTGTTGTTTTTTAAAATCAATGTTTATTAGAGGGAAAAAAATAAAAATAAAAAGGACAGCTTCCTAGTTTTGTTGTCTGTGTTTCAGTTATTAGGGCTTTTTCACCCATAGCATACTTAATTGGTATAATCTTTAACCAGAATTTGCAATCTGTGTGATCAAAATGTTGTACCTTTCCTAGTACGCATTTACTTTTTGCATCATTTTGAGAGTTCGTGAAATGAAAAGCATAAAATGTGTTGACTAGTGCCGAGCTCATGACAAGTTAGTCAGTAAGTAGGGGTAGTTATTTATCTACTGCTTTATGAATGAAACACAGTGATGCATTGTCACTTTCTTAAGTTTGAGTCTTGGAGTGAAATTTACTAAACTTTGTATTCATGAAAGCAGATGTTAAAATTTTCACTTGTGGAGAAATAATCAGTGTGAACATTTACAGACCTGGAAATCACCAAGTACCTTAGAGGATAAGTTAGATCTTGTAATGGATGATAAGTTGAGTTAGTCAACATGAAGAAAAAGGTCATCTGGTTGTGGGAATTACTACCATTTCTATTCTTGGTACATTCAGATAGGAGTACATTTTTTTAAAATATAGTAATGATAATATTTGCTTTAAAGAAACATCATCTCCATGCTGACCTACTAAATTTATCATCATTGTGAGAACTGTCATTTAAATGTATGTGCCTACCTAAGCAGTATGTATTAATTATTAGTAATAACCATGTGTCAGTTCCCAGTTAAGTTGGATACATATATTTAGAAAAACAGTGTCACAAAGTAAACACACACCAGGAACATTATTTTTCAATTTCTGATCACTTAAATATGAAACAAAATATTCCCCAGATTGAAGGGGAGCTGTTCAAAATGAGAAGCCCTAGTTTTCCACGACAGCTCTCCCTGTCCTGCTTCTGTTCTGATGTGAGGGCCCAGGCCTCTGTGCTGCGGCACAGATTTGAGAGAAGGGCCGAGGACTGCAGATTGATCACAAAGTTCCATTTTTGCCTCAAAGCCAACATTTTAAGGACAGTCACTGAAGACCTTGCTTTAAGTCTTGGATGGGTGTCTTTTAGGATGTATTCTGCATGATATCCTGTCTGTGTCACATTTCAGTTAAACTTCTGTTTGGTGGTTGGGCACCTCTCTTGGGGCTCCCATCATCACCTTTTGTTTTTCCAGGTGGGGGTGGGCCAGTTGCTGTTTTTCCATCTGATCTGATGACTTGTCCTCAGCACATATTGAGTGCCACTAAATAAGGTACTGAATCCTTGCTGGACCGGGAGCGAGGCTGTCTTTTGCTCTTTCTCCCACGCTGCTGCCTCTCGTTCCTGTAACGGTTTCACTGTCATGAGCGAGCTGTGTGACTATCAGGCATGTTCCTTGGAAGAGTGTATTGTGCATATCAGAATTGCTAGAGTCAGATGACCTAGACAGGTGGAGAGGGCTGAACTCGGCCATTCTGGGTGGATTTAGAATAATCTGATGAAGAGAGTGTATGTGCTGAGGAGGTATGCCTGGGATTCTCAAAGGTTGCTGTCAGAGCCACAGCTCCGGGCTTTCTGTCTGCACCACCCAGCCATGAGCCCTTCCAGGCTGCTTGCCCCACCTCTTCTTAAGGCCCAGGGGACACATTGGAAGTGCCATCCAGTCTTTCTCCCCATACACAAAGGACTGCTCTTCTTGATTTCCTTCAAACCAGTGCTGAGCAACAGAGTCCACAGGGTGCTGCTTTCTGACCCTTAGCTCTTGCCTACTTAGTTTCATTTTTTCCCAGCCTCAGAAAATGTTCTTTAAAAAAAAAAAAAATGCTTAAAATTACTTTTATGTATAAAATGCAAATACATAGTATTTATGTCTGTATGTGCACACATATTCTTTTGACAAAATTTCACATGCTATAAAAAAGCTGGCTTAAAACTCAACATTCAGAAAACTAAGATCATGGCATCCGGTCCCATCGCTTCTTGGCAAATAGATAGGGAAACAATGGAAACAGTGACAGACTTTACTTTCTTGGGCTCCAAAATCACTGCTGATGGTGACTGCATCCATGAAAGTAATAGATGCTTACTCCTTGGAAGAAAAGCTAAGACCAACCAGGACACCTGATTAAAAGGCACAGACTTGACTTTGCCAACAAAGGTCCATCTAGTCAAAGCTGTGGTTTTTCCTGTGGTCATGTATGGATGTGAGAGTTGGACTATAAAGAAAGCTGAGCACCGAAGAATTGATGCTTTTGAACTGTGGTGTTGGAGAAGACTCTTGAGAGTCCCTTGGACTGCAGGGAGATCCAGGCAGTCCATCCTAAAGGAAATCAGTCCTGAATACTCATTGGAAGGACTGATGCTAAAGCTGAAACTCCGATACTTTGGCCCCCTGATGGGAAGAGCTGACTCATTGGAAAAGACCCTGATGCTGGGAGGGATTGGGGGCAGGAGGAGAAGGGGGCAACAGAGGATGAGATGGCTGGATGGCATCACCCACTCAGTGGACATGACTTTGAGTAAACTCCAGGAGTTGGTGATGGACAGGGAGGCCTGGTGTGCTGCAGTCCATGGGGTCACAAAGAGTTGGACGCGACTGAGCAACAACAACAGCATAGATATAGCATAAAATCTCTCTGAAAAATATTCCTGTCCTCTGTCCACTACTTAAGACAGCTAATACAGATATGTGGGCCCTTTCTTTCTCTCTCTTACACACACACACACTCAAAGAAATCTGTAATGTTATATCTGTGTCTGTTTTGAGCCTAAAGTGTATCAGACTGTACGGATGCTCTGTTTGCTTTCTCTACCAGCCCCTTCTCTGCCGGGACAGAGAGCTGCCTCATGCTTTTCATTTGCTGCAGAGCGTCCCGTAGCGTGGATGTGCCGCCTGGTCTTGTTGTCCGTTGGCCATTGGCGGCCATCTCGTGCGTTTCCCCAGATTTCTCCTCTTGGCACCGGTGCACTGTGCGTATACTTGTGCTCATGATTGCTGTCCGTTCGAGGTAGATAGGAGGTAATTAGGGTGTGCGCCTTTAATATTTAATGTATGTTACTTTATTGGCTTCTCAAGTGTCTGTGACACTTCAGAAGAGATTCTGAGATTGTTTTAATGAAATTTTAGGTTTTGGCAAGCCTTGTCCCTTAATTTCATTTAATTCGGTAGCTCTTGTAGTATATCAGATCGCAGATCAGTGCCTTTTCTCCTTGTTTAAAAATAATCCGGAGCTCTCTTCTCTGCTTAGAGTTCCTACAAAATATTTCTCAATCCTTGGTCTGAAGGTAATTTCAACATTTTCTAGTAGTTGGTCTGCCATTGAGACATGATGGCTGAGAGGTTTAGTCCTGATTCTGCCAGACGTTGTGATCTGGGGCAGATAACTTCCTCCTAGGCTTGGGGTCAGAATTGATGGGTTATTAGATGTACGCAGTACGGTCCATACTAAGCACTTGGTACCTACTGATTGTGTTTCTCCCACACAGCTGCCTCTCTTCACTCAACTCTTCAGTACCTCTTATGTGCTGGGAGCATAAAGATAAATAAGACATGGTCCCTTTACACAAGGAGCTGAGATTGTAACAGGAGTGTGTTTGCTCAAAACGAAAGGATTTCCTCCTCATCTTTCCATGTGAGCCTTATCTATAGCCCGTCTGCTTTCTCCCCTGCCAGCCAACTGCTGCATGGTAAGGGACAGCCTCTCACATTTTCATTCTTTCTGGCTAACAGTCATTCAGCCCTGAGCGTGTGCCCAAAACGTGGCTAAAAACTGAAGTGTGAAGGTGTGTGTAAGACAGTCTGTGTCTGTGAGATGCTCACAGGCTGCAGGGAGGAGAAATGGAAGAGCACCAGGGTTCTGAAAGACTCCTTTGGCTTCTCTGCTACAGCTTTCCACCTGTGAACTGGCTGAATTTTACTTTGCATTGCGTGTATTAATAAGGATAAAGAATCTCCATCCTGTCTTCTGCAAGAGCACAGAATATGAGGAGCTATTAATAGCCAAAGGGCGCTTCGTTCTCTGTTGAAACCTGGAATGTCCTCACACCAACTCTCAGTTCCCTGTGGATTACTTTTGCAAAGTCAGAGGCATTTTCTTTCCCAGGATTGAGCTAAAACTAGAGGGCCTTTAAAACCCCTGGCCATCTAGAGCCGTTGCTCAGGTAGAGCCATTTTAGTAAAAGTATCTTTTGCTGCCACATCCTGCAAAGAGGCAGCAGGTCACTGAGACCAATGGGCTTGTACCCCCGCTTCCTGGGGACTTTTCCCCTCAGTCCAGTGAGCTTTGTTGGGACAGGCGCATCTTCAGACTCTTGACACAGAGTAGGACATGTTCAGTCGCTCAGTTGTGTCCAACTCTTTGTGACCCCATGGACTGCAGCACACCAGGCCTCCCTGTCCTTCACTGTCTCCTGGAGTCTCCTCAAGCTCGTGTCCAGTGAGTCGATGATGCCATCTGACCATCTCATCCTCGGTCGTGCCCTTCTCCTGCCCTCCATCTTTCGCAGGAATAGGTCTTTTCCAATGAGCTGGCTCTTCCTGTCAGGTGGCCAGAGTATTATAGCTTCAGTGTCAGTCCTACCAATGAATATTCAAGGTTAATTTCCATTACGATGGACTGGTTTCATCTCCTTGCTATCCAGGGGACTCTCAAGAGTTTTCTCCAACACCACAGTTAGAAAGCATCAATTCTTCAGCTTTCAGTCTTCCTTATAGTCCAACTCTCACATCCATACATGACCACTGGAAAAACCATAGCTTTGACTAGATGGACCTTTGTAGGCAAAGTGATGTCTCTGCTTCTTAATATGCTGTCTAGACTGCAAGGAGATCCAACCAGTCCATCCTAAAGGAAAGCAGTCCTGGGTGTTCATTGGAGGGACTGATGCTGACGCTGAAACTCCAATACTTTGGCCACCTGATGCGAAGAGCTGACTGATTTGAAAAGACCCTGATGCTGGGAAAGATTGAGGGCAAGAGGAGAAGGGGACGACAGAGGATGAGATGGTTGGATGGCCTCACCGACTCAATGGACATGAGTTTGGGTAAACTCTGGGAGTTGGTGATGGACAGGGAGGCCTGGCGTGCTGCAGTTCATGGGGTAGTAAAGAGCTGGACATGACTGAGCAACTGAAATGAACTGAACTGAACTAGGTTTTTCATAGCTTTTCTTCCAAAAAGCAAGCATCTTTTAATTTTATGGCTGCAGTCACCATTTTCAGTGATTTTGGAGCCCAAGAAATAAAGTCTATCACTGTTTCCACTGTTTCCCCATCTATTTCCCATGAAGTGATAGGACCAGATGCCATGATCTTAGTTTTCTGAATGTTGAGCTTTAAGCCAACTTTTTCACTCTCCTCTTTCACTTTCATCAAGAGGCTTTTGAGTTCCTCTTCACTTTCTGCCATAAGGGTGGTGTCATCTGTATATCTGAGGTTATTGATATTTCTCCCAGCAATCTTGATTCCAGCTTGTGCTTCATCCAGCCCAGCATTTCTCATGATGTACTCTGCGTGTAAGTTAAACAAGCAGGGTGACAATATACAGCCTTGACGTACTCCTTTTCCTATTTGGAACCAGTCTGTTGTTCCATATCCACTTCTAACTGTTGCTTCCTGACCTGCATATAGGTTTCTCAAGAGGCAGGTCGGGTGGTCTGTATTCCCATCTCTTTCAGAATTTTCCACAGTTTATTGTGATCTGGATAGTCAACGGCTTTGGCATAGTCAATAAAGCAGAAATAGATGTTTTTCTGGAACTCTCTTGCTTTTTCGATGATCCAACAGATAACTGGCAATTTGATCTCCAGTTCCTCTCCCTTTTCTAAATCCGGCTTGAACATCTGGAAGTTCTCAGTTCACATACTGTTGAAGCCTAGCTTGAAGGATTTTGAACATTACCTTGCTAGCATATGAAATAAGCACAATTATGCAGTAGTTTGAGCATTCTTTGGCATTGCCTTTCTTTGGGATTGGAATGAAAACTGGCCTTTTCCAGTCCTGTGGCCACTGCTGAGTTTTCCAAATTTGTTTGCCTATTGAGTGCAGCACTTTAACAGCACCATCTTTTAGGATTTGAAATAACTCAGCTGGAATTCCATCACTTCGAGTAGCTTTGTTTGTAGTAATTCTTCCTAAGGCCCACTTGACTTCACACCACAGGATGTCTGGCTCTAGGTGAGTGATCACACCATCATGATTATCTGGGTCATTAAGGCCTTTTGTTTTGTACAGTTCTTCTGTGTATTCTTGCCAGTCTTCTTAATCTCTTCTGCTTCAGATAGGTCCTCATCGTTTCTGTCCTTTATTGTGCCCATCTTGGCATGAAATGTTCCCTTGGTATCTCTAATTTTCTTGAGGATATTTCTAGTCTTTCCTGTTCTGTTGTTTTCCTCTATTTCTTTGCGTTGATCACTGAGGAAGGCTTTTTTATCTCTCCTTGCTGTTCTTTGGAACTCTGCATTCAGATGGGTATATTTTTCCTTTTCTCCTTTTCCTTTCACTTCTCAGCTATTTGTAACACCTCCTCAGACAACTGTTCTGCCTTGTTGCATTTCTTTTTCTTGGGAGTGGTTTTGGTCACCACCTCCTGTACACTGTTACAAAGCTTCGTCCATAGTTCTTCAGGTACTGTCTATCAGATCTAATCCCTTGAGTCTATTTGTTGCTTCTACTCTATTATCATAAGGGGTTTGATTTAGGTCATAACTGAATGATCTACTGGTGTTCCATACTTTCTTCTACTTAAGTCTGAATTTGGCAATAAGGAGCTGATGATCTGAGCCACAGTCAGCTCCTGGTCTTGTTTTGCTGACTGTATAGAGCTTCTCCATCTTGGCTGCAAGGAGCATAATCAATCTGATTTCAGTATTGACCATCTGGTGGTGTCCATGTGTATAGTCATCTCTAGTGTTTTGTTGGAAGAAGATGCTTGCTATGACCAGAGCGTTCTCTTGCCTAAACTCTATTAGCCTTTGCCCTGCTTCATTTTTTACTCCAAGGTCAAATTTGCCCATTACTCCCAGTTTCTCTGACTTCGTACTTTTGCTTTTCAGTCCTCTATGATGAAAAGAACATCTTTTTTTGGTGCTATTTCTAAGGGTCTTACTGGTTTTCATAGAACCGTTTAACTTCTGCTTCTTCGACATTAGTGGTTGGGCCATAGACTTGGATTACTGTGATGTTGAATGGTCTTCCTTGGAAAAGAACTGAGATGATTCTGTCGTTTTTGAGATTGCACCGAAGTATTGCATTTTGGAGTCTTTTGTTGAGTATGAGGGCCACTCCATTTCTTCTAAGGGATTCTTGCCTGCAGTGGTAGATGTAATGGTCATCTGAATTAGATTCACCCATTCCCATCCATTTTAGTCCTCTTTCCCCTCCAAACATTTTCTTCTTTGAAAAATAATAATTTTTCTTTGAGAACTCAGGGATACCTTCTTGCTTTTGTTACCATTACAGGTCTCATTTATTTGGTTTGTTCATAATAAGTATATTAAGTTTGACTTTATTTTAAAACTCTGTCCTGGCACAGAATTTAAATTAATGTCTTATTGAGGTGCAAATGGGCGTGAAGGCTCCTTTTAAAGGAGCTTTAAGCATTTGTTGCCCCAGTAGGATCGGAGCATAATAGTATTGACCTTGAGAAAGATGATTTTCTCAATAGAAATAATTTATCATTGCTCGAGGTAGTGAGAAATTATTAATTTTTTTCTCAGAGCATTTTTTTTTTTGGTCAGTTTTCCGGAGATACATGACTCCCTCCTTTATGAAGACTACTTCATTTTATGTATTTTGTTGGCCCCTGAGATAATGTTCCATCTAGAGAGGAAAAAACAGAAAGCAGCACTGAAAACCCTACAAATGCTTGCAGTAACGCAGAGTCACTTGCTGTCTGCCGTTTTTCCTAACGCCCATTAACTCTAGCATCCCTAGTGCTGCATTTTGGGTTTGGGGCTTCTTTGGTTCATTTGTGAATACTTGTCTATTAAATTTTTTATATAATTCATTTGGTTGTAGAAAAATAATCTGGTTACTGTAAGTATACTGGAGGGAAAGTTCACTTTACAAGTAACGCATTTCCTAGTTCAGAGAAGTTCCTGTTGCTCCGTTACCAGTGTGTGTGTGTGCTTGCCCCCTGCCCCAGCTCCTGGTGGTGGCGAAGTTTCCGTCAACTGTGTTGCTAGGTTTATCTGGTAATCCGCAGAAGAAAATGTATGCAGGTATATGTGTGCATCTAAGTAGTAGAGGCTAGTGGTTCACACTGTGGCTGTGTGTGTGCTAGGTCACTTGAGTCACGTCTGTCTCTCTGCAACCCCATGGACTGTAGCCCGCCAGGCTCCTCTGTCCATGGGATTTCCCAGGCAGGAATACTGGAGTGAGCGGCCATTTCCTCCTCCAGGGGATCTTCCCGACCTAGGGATCGAGCCTGTACCCCTTATGTCTCCTGCGATGGCAGGTGGGTTCTTTACCACTAGCGCCGCTTGGGGAGCCTATAAAGCAGGGGGGAAATGGTATTTCCTTCCTCCACCCATGAAGATATGCTCGTCATGGTGAGACAGTGAGGCTGGCTCTGGTGAGGTTGGTCAATCAGAAGAGCACCGTCTACCGGAAGAGAACCTCTGTGAGCATCTGAACACTACATTAATGGAGGCTGTGGCCCGTTCAGTATTGTTACCATGTTATTATTTATGGTGTGCGATTTCCAGTGTATTTTTCACATAAACCTATAATGCTTAAGCCAGCTGCATTTATGTGTTTTCCACAAATCCTGCATATTCAAACTTCCTTTCTGCTTGCTGTCACCTTCTATAAGCTCTGGGGTTTCTTCTTAGCTCCTGGAAAAAAGTCTTCCTCACTTTATTTCTCCCCTCCCTGTGTGATGCTAAAGCTGAAACTTCAGTACTTTGGCCACCTCATGCGAAGAGTTGACTCATTGGAAAAGAGTCTGATGCTGGGAGGGATTGGGGGCAGGACGAAAAGGGGACGACAGAGGATGAGATGGCTGGATGGCATCACCAACTCGATGGACGTGAGTTTGAGTGAACTCCGGGAGTTGGGGATGGACAGGGAGGCCTGGTGTGCTGCGATTCATGGGGTCGCGAAGAGTCAGACACGACTGAGCGACTGAACTGAACTGAACTGTGTTTCTGTAGACAGCCCTCTGTGTCTAAAGAGGTGCTGGTTATCAGCGGGGTGACAGGTTGTGTGTGAGGAAGGGGAGAGCTGAGTCACGAGTCACAGCTGTGGGAAAGTGTCTTGGGCTCCAGGAGCCTCAGAAAGCTTCAGCTGTATGTGGCCACTCTTTCTTCTTTGACCACTTTCCTAATTGCTGTCTTTCTTAGAAGATCCTGTGGTATCTTTTCTACCCACTTAACTGTATTAAGTGTTCCATTTATTTATAACTCCTCTCCAGCTCTGAAATAGACCCAAGGGTTCACCACAGACCTGAAGATATACTTAGAGTAGCATGACAGATAGAAATTAGTAAATACTTTAGGCTTATCCAAAATAAAAATAAAAATGTCCTACATCTGGGACTTTTTGAAGCTCTCCTCTCTCTGCTTTATATAGCAAAGGGAAAAATGAATCACTCCATAACAAGGGATCCTAAAAGATATCAGACTCAATTAAAATTGACTGAAGTTCTGGGGAGCTCTCCAGATTATACTCCACAAATACTAATACGGTAGTATCAGTTTCAGCCATAAATCATCTCGCTGGATCTCCTATCTCTTTTCCTGGAGAGAGATCATGGACAGTAATATACTGTCTCTTGAACCAACAGAGTGTAAATTTCACTGCTCATAATTTCCAGTGTGTGGAGAGAGCCTGGTGAAGAAGTAGCCCTGAATGGCTCTGCTGGGGATGGCAGCTCAGCTGAGTGGCGGATGAGCCTGTAGTGGGCTGACCTCCTGTCCTTCAGTGTCCTCTTTCCCCTCTGTGACTTCCTGCAGAATCATTTGCATGTTTCATTTCATGTACATTTATCTCATTGCAGCCTCTTAATCCTTCTGTTGAGTTATAGATGATCTGAATAAATGTTTTCTATGGTCTGACTTTAAAAAAAGATGAATTGTGACACCGTTCAGTGTATGAGGGATGGTAAAGAGAAAGTTGGAAACAGGGGAACACATGTAACTTTGGAAGGAGTTCTGTATAGTATATTTAAGAAAAGGGGGGCAATTATTTTTTATTAATGTATTGTTCAGTTACTAAGACGTGTCTGACTCTTTACAGCCCCATGGACTGCAGCGCGCCAGGATTCCCTGTCATTCACTGTCTCCTGGAGTTCGCTCAAACTCACGTTCATTGAGTTGGTGATGTTATCCAACCGTCTCATCCTCTGGCACCCTGCCCTCATTCTTTCCCAACATCTTAATGTAAATATTGTTTTGAATTTAGGAGTAGAAGGACAGTCTGTGGAGATTTCCAATATTGTAGACATCCGAAAAGAGCATAACTATGAGATTGCAATGAGAATTTCTTCCAGCATCAACAGCCAAAACAGATTTTATACTGACCTAAATGGATACCAGGTAATTTTCCATTAAAATGTTTAAATGATGGTTTAATATGTACCTTTTATATATGATAACAGGCACGTTAATTTTGGATCCTTTGAAAAAATATACTTAAGGTTGCAAATTTCTAAAATAAAACTGAATTTTAACGGACACTTTTAGGTTCTCTATCTAACCAGGTTTTCAAGGATAGAAAAAAATATTTGCAAGATTATTTTGTAAAACATCTATTTGTAAGGATTTGTTTTTTCAAAGGAAAATTTGGGGACCGCTATGCATGTTAAATACCTTGATATATATGAATTTTTCTAGTAGAAGGAAATATTAATATTAATTAGGGATTGATAGAGTATACCTTTTATTTCCTCATAAGGAATTGGTCTATCCGTATTTAGTTTGTTCCACATATGTTTTTAAATGTATGCTTTAACAATGGGCTCTTTTCAATTCCAGGAAATCCTTCTCTACTGATGTATGTGTGTGTGTACATTTATACACATACATATATGTGTACATAGACACAGACATACAGATAAAAACATCTATCTGTTTAGAAATGTGAATAGCTGTATTTAATCAAAGTGTTTGTGAAATAGTTTGAAATAGTAATGGGAAAATTGATTGGTAAAATTTTTTTCAGATTTTCATTTCTCTAATTTACTAGAGTGCTCTTGATTGCTACCTAAATCTATATGCAAAGTATATGTGTGTAACAACATATATTTGAAATAATACTATTAAAAACATGAGCATGTCTCTGAGACATTAGCATTTTAGAAATTTCTGACTACGAATAGAAATAATTTCACAAATGCTATTACTCTGATTTTCAACTGGGATGAGTGGAAAGGATTGTGATAATTTTCTCTTCTACAATTTCCTGCAAAAGTTAAATTTAAACCTTTGCAAAGCATAAAAATTGCAGCATGCATTTTAAATTAACATGTTAATTCTACTACAGTTGTTTGGCTTTCAGATGAAGCCCTGGCTTTATGGTGATTCATTTTCCTTGTGTACAAAAGAAAGGCTTTTCTAAGTCCTACAGAAGCAATAATTTGTAGATGTGGGTGTATACATGAATGAAAAAACTTAGTACAAATGAAAATGTGAATTTTCTTTACAAAGATAGAGCACATTAATAAATAGGAAAACATTATTTTTAAGACTGTAAGCTAAATGTTGCTTCTTTTTTAGAGTAGGCCATTTCTTACGCTTTGAAAATAATAGTTGCTTGGGCCAAACTAGAAATCTAGACCCACAGATGGGGAGGGTAGCAGCTACACAGTCGTGACAGTTTTAGGTGCCTTTTTTCTCAGTATAAACTCAGTTGGAGTAGAAAGATCAGGATTGGCGATTCCGTACCAGCTAGCCTTCGTGCCTTCCTTTTTAAAAAACATTTTACAGGGTTGGTTTTTTTTTCCCCTTCCAGGTTGTTAATTTCCTAGGGCTGTGATACAAACTGCCACAAACTGGGTTACTTAAAACAACAAAAATGTATTCCCTCACAGTTTTGGACTTCAGAAGCCAGAACGAAGGTGTAGCCAGGCCTCCTCGCTCGGTCAGCTCTAGGAAAGGGTGGCCTTGCCTCTTCTGGCTCCTGGGGGTCGCTGGCAGTGCTTGGCACGCCGTGCGTTGCAAACACATCGCTGCGGCTCCTGCCTCTGCTCTCACGCGATCTCCTCGTGTCTCTGCGTGTCTGTATGTCCAAATTCCCCGTTTCTTGGGAGGATACTGTTCTTTAGATTATCTCCCACCCCAACCCAGTGTAACTTGGTTATCTCTGCAGAGGCCACATTTCAAAATAAAATCACATTCACAGGTTCTGAGTGAACATGAATTTGGGGGGACTCTATTGAGAACCAACCAGTAAATTGAATGACTGGTGAAGATTGAGATGTTATCTGTGAAATACCCAGTGCTGTGCCCAGTGTTCATGGACACTCAGTAGGCGTGAACTCTTGTGCTTACATTGTACTTCTTCTGTTCTGAGTTCCATGTTAAAGTTTCGTGAGTTTAAAAGAAGACATGACATTTTTATGTGGTGTGAGTAAGATTTCTGATAATAGAGTCTCTGTTTGACATCTCTTCCTGAGGTTTGAGTGAGTCTCCTTGACCCAACCAGCTTAGTTCATTATCAGTCTCTCTCAAAAACTAAAGGTAGAGTTGTATTTCATGCATTCAGATAGTAAACCAAGAAAAATTGGAATTTGGAACTGTCTACATTGAAACTAAACAAGAAGAGTAAGCATTGAATAGTTTTTAAATATAAAAATGCATTTGATTATTACAACAGAGTATGTTAGAGGATATGGTGGCGAGATGTGTGGTATTTATTAAAACTGATTCAAGAATTATGAGAGACATTTCTTGAAAGGGAATAGGGAGCTATTAAGCTTTGCATTCATTACAAAGCCAGTACGTTAGATTTAGATGAGAAATGAATACTTAATACCTTTACAACTTGTTTTATGCAAATATGGAGAGCTAGAAGACTTTTGTTAAGGATTTTTATTCTGAATTTAAATAGTAATACCTATTTTAAAAAAAATCTAGATAAGTTCTGCCTTTCTCACTTAAAAATTTTCTAAGACGCTCATGATTTTTCTTCATCTTGAAGAATGTTTTAATTTCTAAGTTAGCTGTTCTGTTGGACAAGAAAGGTGCTATACCTTTTTCTATTTGGGAAAAAAGCCATCTGTAGTCAGTAGTAATGTTTTTAAGTACGTTTGTAAATATCACTGGATTTTCTTTTTTTCTTCACGATAATTGTTTGGTCTTGCAGATTCAACCTAGAGTGACAATGAGCAAATTGCCTCTTCAGGCGAACGTCTATCCCATGACTACAATGGCGTACATCCAGGATGCCGAGCGCCGCTTGACTCTGCTCTCAGCTCAGTCTTTGGGTGTTTCGAGTCTGAAGAGTGGTGTGTATTCTGTAGATGCTCTTTGCTCTTAGTAGTCTCACTTTCTGTTAGTTGTGTGTTTGTTACCTTCCTCAGTCACAAGCTTTTTTCTTTTTAGAACCAGACTGTTAATTTTGAGCTTTGTGAGACTGACATAAAACAATAAATTTCCTCAATCTTCAGATGAAAACAAACCCAAAAGTTCACAAAACTGATGATTTTTAAAGATAATTTACTTTTCCCAATAGCCCATTGTTTGCAAAATTCTGTCATTGTTGTGACTGAATGGATATGGAAATTCAGACTCCGACTAAACTAAATTTAGATAATTTGAAGTTTAGATATTAATAAATTAGCCAGGGTTGCCAAAAGGGGAAGTTGCAGTTCAAACTTAGGTCCTTTTCTGAGTCACGTCCTCCTAGGATGCTGCCGCCTGAAAGGAAAAAGGGAGCAGAGATGATACGGACATGGTGATAAAGAGGCGGCAGACACGACTGCATAGACGCCAGACGGACCGAGACTGGGGGGAGGAGGAGAGAGATGGCAGACGCTGGTTGTTGTCTGGGAAACTTTCTATTGGGAGACTTGTCCTTCATAATACCTGTTTTTAATTATTTACATGTCAGTTGCTCCTCTTTGCTTACATACTAAGAGTTGTAAGACAAGTGTGTCACAGAGCTGGGCAGGTCATGAGTGAGAGTACTTGCCTGGCGTGGTCATTTCATGCTGGGCATATGCATACATTCTGTACTCCATACACAGGAAACTTTACTGTCGATCATTTTTCCTTGTGGCCTTCATTACACAAAATCCTGAGATCATGTCACCCAGACATGAATGCAGTTATAAAAATAAAAATGGCCTCACCTCGGGGATCCAGTAGGGAGTGCTGAGATTTGGGTGAATTGCAGAGCACACCCCCCGGTGTACAGACCTTGTTGCTGTGGGGAACTGGCCCAGCGTCGTCACCTTCTTCAGCTTTTCACAAAAAGCCCATCTGGAATTTTACAAGAAGTCGCCCATTCTGTAAATGTTGACATAATTTTTTAATAATCAGAATGTAAAACCTGTTGGTGTCAGATACGACTCCTGAGCTACCCACTTTTAAACGCTGCCTAAAGTTCCCCAATTTGGGCTCCACACTGGGGTCTCACAGAGTTGGACAGGACTGCAGTGACTTGCAGCATAGGGGACTGGACCTTAGGCTTCAAGTAGTCATGCATCTAACAGTTGTCTCACTTCTCTGGTAAAGACCCTGCAATAGACGCCCAGGCACCCTCGAGTTTGCATAACTCCAGACATAAAAGCAACTTGAGTATAGGCGAGGAGCTTACTATGTGTCACATAGTGTGTGGGCTAATATTTGAAGTCAGGGAGAAGACTGAGAAAGGACCGAGAGATTGATAGACTACCTTGGATGTGAAGTGGTAGAACTCGAGACAAGCATGGGGACAATTAGCCCCAGGGCCTGAGCAGCACCTTCTAGACAACTGTCTTAGAAAGTGTGGAGAAAGTGACAACAGAAACTCTAACCCTCCATGGTAACTTCATGTGCTTGTTACCCAAACCGGAAGGAGGAACCACATTTGGTTTACCTATGCGAGCATAATAGTTACTAACACAGTCTGTACATTTTCCTTTTACTCCAAGTGATTGCTCAGTACAGTAGCAAATATTAATGGATGGGTAGGTGAATATATATATTTAAGTGTGTGTGTGTGTGTGTGTGTGTGTGTGTGTGTGTGTTACTTAGTCGTGTCCGACTCTTTGTGATCTCATGGACTGTAGCCCACCAGGCTCCTCTGCTCATTGAGTTCTCCAGGCAAGAACACTGGAGTGGATTGCCATTTCCTTCTCCAATATATTTAAGGTAGTATAACTTTAATGGTTTTTTTTTTTTGTATAATCTTAGACATATAAATATGTCTCTGGTGATCTTCTTTTAGTTTGTAATTTCATAACCTAACTATTAGGGTTATAGCCTAAACTAGAGGAGTTGTAGAATTACTGCATAGCAAACAGAGGAACCAAATATAACAACTTTTTGAGCTAAAGGAGAAAAGACCACTGGGAAATCACTAATACAGTATCAGAGAGGGAAGGGATTACACAATGGGTGTCCCCAAATCCTCGGGCTTCAGAGAATCTCCACACATCAAGTAACCTAAAATGTTACTTCAGATCCTTTTTAGATCTGTCTTTCTGTATTTTTCTTATTACTCCATGTGTGATATATCTATTTCTTAATGAACCTCATAAACATTTTTCAATTCCAAATGCTGTTGCTAAAAATTTGGAGGCCTTTATTCTGTTGATCAATATTTTTAAGTTTTACTTTCATTTTGATCTCTTCTATCCCATTTAAATTTCTTATCAGATTTTACAAAATGCTGATGAAGACAAGAAGAAATACAGTCCTGTTTTGTGAATTTATACTAAATGCTCTGAGCTGTTATTGAAAGGAACCCCATGGCTTCCCCGACTGGAGGGGAAGCGTACGTCTAGACTCTGCTTTATATTTGTGAGCTTCTCAGTGAATAACCCTAGCCTGTTTGTTTCCTTGTTTGCTAGGTCAGATTGAAGTTATCATGGATCGAAGACTCATGCAAGATGATAATCGTGGCCTTGAGCAAGGTGTCCATGATAACAAGATTACAGCTAATTTATTTCGAATACTCCTAGAAAAGAGAAGTGTCGTGAATACGGTAGGAAAGCAGCTCTCATGTCCCAGTGTTGACTGTTCTTTGCCATCCAAAAATGGGACCTTATACTTTATATTTTGCATTTTCCAATATTGAGATGTCTTTATATTAGACTTAGCCTATATTCACAAGAAAGAGAACTTCAGTTATATGTATCATGTAAGATTCATATTTAGGCATTTTATTTTTTGTTTTGATTATTATGTAGATATAAAACAATGTTAAGCAATCAGTTTGGATAAAATTTCCTGAAATTACTTTGACAGAAGCAAGAGTTCAGTCTAAAGAATAGACCTTAGTCATATACTTAGGAGATTAAGTTTGATCAGTAAATGTATTTGAAACTTTAGTGCACTCATGCTAGTCTTAGACTCATCTATTGAAAGTGGATTTACTTGTCTGCTTTCTTGTTCAGTTTTCATTTCTCAAAGCAAAAATCCAGCATTCTGTGCAGAGAGTCTGGCAAAAACTCTGTTGGGCATGAACTCACCTGACAATATACTCCTTGAGAAGGCAGCACCAGTTCCCCCCGGAACCCCCGCAGACTGCAGGCCCCCACCTCAGGGGCCCCCGACGCGGCCCTCCTCCTTCTTGCTCTGTTCTCTGGCTGTCTGCACCAACCGTCAGACCTCTCTGCTCTGTGCAGCCGGTGGCCTCCCGTCCGCCTTGCAGATGGAGCAGCGCTCTAGGGGCTCCCGGTCCTGGACCCCGGGCGTCTGCTCCCCGCCTCCATCTCCCTGTGCTGACCTCCTCTCCTCCTCGGCAGGTCCTCCGCCGTCCTGGAGCCGACCCATCGCCCTCCCCAGGGCCGTTCGTTAGTCATCCTCCCTGCGTCCGCGGCCCTGCCCCTACAGCCTTTCTGCTGGCTTGTAAGCACGGTTTGTTTTCTTCTGTTAAACACAAACCCACACGCAGCTGACGCTCAGCCTCTCACCCGCGTCTCCCTGCAACGGCCCCTCCGCGCTGAGGCCGGGCTGCCGGGCTGCGTTGGTGCCCTCTCCCCTCGTGCCGCTGTGCTCCGGGCGGGATTCGGCTCTTCGGCTCCGGGGCCGCTCGCCCCAGCGGGTGTGGTCGGTCGTCATCTTACCTCCTTGCGCAGCAGCATCTGACACTGACCGTTGTCAGGTCCTGAAACACTGCCGAGCCAAGGCTCCCGTGGGCCCTGCGTACCTGGTTTTCCTCCTGCCTCTGGGACGGTTCTTTCTGTCTCTCTCTCCGATAGCTCTGTATTCAGCTTTAAATATTAGAGCCCTCGAGGCTCAGCCCCGGGCCTTCCCCTTTCCTCACTGTGTGTGTTATTCCTCCGCATCAGCTGGGACTGACAGATACAAACCCTCAGCTTCAGTTTCACCTCTCGCCTTGAGACCCACCCATCTGGTTGCTTCCTGGCATTTCTTTGTGCGTTTCTAAGGGCATCTCAAGCCTGACACACTCAGAACCACGGTCCTGATCGCCCCCTTCCAAGTGCCCCCTCTCTGATAACCAGCACTGCTTTCCATGCAGCCCAGGCCGCTGAGGGTCGTCCCTGGTGGACGTTCTCCCCCACCTGCTGTCTTTGCACCGCAGTCTTCACCTTCATTTAGGCTGTATCGCTGCCTAAATATTTCAAATCTACAAACTTGATTGCTTCGACAACTCTAATTTTAACTAGCATCTTGTGTTTTCTGGAGGTAGGCTGTGCGCAACCCCCCCCTGCCGTCTTCTTTCTGCCCTGTCTGCTCTGAACTCAGTGAGCAGCAGCTTTGTTTTCGAAGCCGAGTCTGTCCCACAGTGCCCTGCTTCCCGGCTCTGCCTTCGCGTTGCTCCCGACCGTGGCTCGCGGAGCCCCCTGCTCGCGGCCCTGCCTGTCCCGCCTCCTCCTCTACTGATGCGTGGTCTCCCTGTTCCCGCCCTGCGCCAGCTGCTTTCCCTCAGGCCTCAGCGCTTCCTGTGCGCCCGGCCTTCCCCGCACCTTTGCACATGCCTTTCAGTCTCTACCCAGCGATTCTTCGTAATTAGGCGTTCAGATCTGAGTCTCCTTCAGCAGCTTCTTCGGCTTGACCAGATTCGAACCGCCCTCAGAATCATGCACGTTTCCTGTGTGTGTGGTTGTGTGGTCATTGTCCTTCTCCTCCTGTGGGCTTAAGAGTCGCATCTCCGTCTGCTTCTAGGATGGTTCCTGGCACAGCAGACACCCAGTGTGTGTTGCATGCACGAGCACACAAGAGCGGCAGTGCCTGAGCTGGGAGAGCACGCTGCCCCGCTGTCCTTACCGCAGTCACTGCTCGCTGCCGGTCGCCCTGGCAGCGTTCCGTCCCCCCTGGATTCCAGGGACGTGTCTGCATCGTCTGCATGTGCCCCGCCCGGCCTCCTGGCCCGCGGTAGGCATTTTATAAATAAAATACTGGTTGGTTTAGTGAAATGGCAGCAGCTAATTAAGGCAAACAATTGTCTCCGTATTTAGAATCTTTTAGGAAAAAGGTTTTAATATCCCCTTTACATGTCAATATTTATACCAGTTCTTGGGACTCATGGTTTAAATCAATTACTGACAAGATAGCTTAGTTTAGGACTAAAGTGGCATACAGCAGTCCTCGTCTGGGTGCTGGCGGCTGCTGTCGTTTGCTTCTCCTGAAATGCTTCTGGCTGATGAGTTTCTCTCCACAGATACTAATTTACAAAACTTCTGTTAACTATAGCAATAAGAATTTTTTTATGTCAGATCTATAAAGCTGTCATTTAGAAGTTAAATAATTTGTTTATTCTCATTCAAAACTCTTTGCATAGTGATTGATTTCAGTTTGATGCAGAGTTTTTATAATCCTGTCTTGGTTAAATTCGTCTTTTGCTCAACTATAGATTCTTGGGCTTAAGTCAATAGTTTCTTTTAAATAAAAAATGAGCCAGAGAAGAGAAGATGCATTTTAATTTCTAGTGAAATTAATTAAAATGACATTTGATTAAGAAATGTTACATATCATGTAACTTAAATTTTCTAGAAAGTGTTTTTATTTTCAACTAGACTAATGACTAAAATGTCGATGGTAGAAATTGACATGGGGAGACATTCCCTGGAAAGGAAGGCTTTTTAGTGGGAAGCTTTGAACCTGCTGGATCCTCATGGTGATACTCCTGGATGACTAAATGGAAGCATCGTGTTCTCGAGGCCTTTGCAGAGGCAGTGAGAACAAGATTGGAATGACAAACATCACTGGGAGAGGTGTACATGCCCAGCGGAGGACTGCCACTGTGTGAGGTCTTTCACAGTAATGACGCCCAAGGCTCAGCAGAAGAACAAAATAGAAATTATCTCATTAGCGTTGACGTCTTAGGATTTATTTCTTTGACCCCTACTTCCTACCCTTCCTGCTGGCAACTAAAATAATAGTAAAGGGGACAGTGAGCTAGAAACATTGCACTGGAGGCACTCATGTGTCGCAGTTCATGTGTAACACTCATGTGTAACACTCATGTGTCGCAGTTGGGTCGTTTTGCTTCTGGACACCAGTTCTTTACATATAAGGAGAGGGATTTTGGAGCCATCAGGTGACAATCACAGGTGCTGACTGGGCTCCAGGAAATGATAGCAAGAAGGAGGCTGGTCAGGTTTAAGGGAGATGCTTATGTTAGGTGACCAGAGGGCCTGCTGAGCATGAGGATGGCTGCCTGGCCCACGTCAGAGCCATAGTGCAGCCCCACATGGCTGCTTCTCCTCGAGGTTGGGGGCCCAGTGGGACTTCATTTCCCAGTGCTTGGGGTAAAAAAAAAAAGTATCTGTTTGGATAAGTTTTCATTACTGTAGTCATTTCGATAATTTTAAATATGAAATCTCCTGGGTTATTTTTTTTTCTCTTGAGAGGACTGAAAAACAAACACTATTTTAATGCCATATGGAGCCGCCACAACATGTCTAGTAGGGCCAGTCACTCCAGTCACTCAGTTGTGTCCAGCTCTTTGCAGCCCCGTGGACTGCAGCACGCCAGGCCTCCCTGTCCACCTCCCAGAGTCCACCCAAACCCCTGTCCATCGAGTCGGTGATGCCATCCAGCCATCTCATCCTCTGTCGTCCCCTTCTCCTCCTGCCTTCGATCTTTCCCAGCATCAGGGTCTTTTCCAGTGAGTCCGTTCTTCGCATCAGGTGGCCAAACTGTTGTAGCTTCAGTTTAAGCATCAGTTCATCCATTGAGTATTCAGGACTGATTTCCTTTCAGATTGATTGGTTTGATCTCTTTGCAGTCCATGGAACTCTTAAGAGTCTTCTCCAACACCACAGTTCAAAAGCATCAAATCTTTGGCGCCCAGCCTTCTTTCTGGTCCAACTGTCACATCCATACATAACTACTGGAAAAACCATGGCTTTGACTAGATGGACCTTGTCGGGAAAGTAGTATCTCTGCTTTTTAATATGCTGTCTAGGTTTTAATATGCTAACCTAGACAAATAGAGTTTCTTCCAAGGAGCAAGTGTCTTTTAATTTCATGGCTGCAGTCACCATCTGCAGTGATGTTGGAGCCCAAGAAAATAAACTCTGTCACTATTTCCATTGTTTCCCCATCTGTCTGTCATGAAGTGATGGGACTGGATGCCATGATCTTAGTCTTAAGCCAGCTTTTTCACTCTCCTCTTTCACCTTCATCAAGAGGCTCTTTTGATCTTCTTCACTTTCTGCCATAAAGGTAGTGTCATCTGCATATCTGAGGTTATTGATATTTCTCCCAGCAATCTTGACTCCAGCTTGTGCTTCATCCAGCCCAGTGTTTTGAATGATGTACTCTGCATATAAGTTAAATAAGCAAGGTGACAATATACAGCCTTGACGTACTCCTTTCCCAATTTGGAAGCAGTCCATTGTTTCATGTCTGGATGTAACTGTTGCTTCTTGACCTATGTACAGATTTCTGAGGAGGCAGGTAAGGTGGTCTGGTATTTCCATGTCTTGAAGAATTTTCCACACTTTGTTGTGATCCACACAGTCAAAGACTTTGGCATAGTCAATAAAGCAGAAGTAGGTGCTTTTTGGAACTCTCTCGCTTTTTTGATGATCTAGCAGATGTTGGCAATTTGATCTCTGGTTCCACTGCCTTTTCTAAATCCAGCTTGAACATCTGGAAGTTTTTGATTCACATACTGTTGAAGCCTCACTTGGAGAATTTTGAGCATTACTTTACTAGTATGTGAGATGTGTGCAATTGTGTGGTAGTTTGATCATTCTTTGGCATTGCTTTTCTTAGGGATTGGAATGAAAACTGACCTTTTCCAGTCCTGTGGCCACTGCTAAGTTTTCCAAATTTGCTGGCATATTGAGTGCAGCACTTTCACAGCATCATCTTTTAGGATTTGAAATAGCTCAACTGAAATTCCATCACCTCCACTAGCTTTGTTTGTAGTGATGTTTCCTAAGGCCCACTTGACTTTGGACTCCAGGATGTCTGGCTCTAGGAGAGTGATCACACCATTGTGGTTATCTGGGTCATGAAGATCTTTTTTGTCTCGTTCTTCTGTGTATTCTTGCCACCTCTTCTTAATATCTTCTGCTTCTTTTAGGTCCATACCATTTCTGTCCTTTATCGAGCCCATCTTTGCATGAAATGTTCCATTAGCATCCCTAATTTTCTTGAAGAGATCTCTAGTCTTTGCCATTGTATTGTTTTTATCTATTTCTTTGATCACTGAGGAAGGCTTTCTTATCTCCTTGCTATTCTTTGCAACTCTGCTTTCAGATCTTTCCTTTTCTCCTTTGCTTTTCACTTCTCTTGTTTTCACAGCTATTTGTAAGGCCTCCTCAGACAACCATTTTGCCTTTGCATTTCTTTTTCTTGGGGATGGTCTTGATCACTGCCTCCTGTACAATGTCACGGACCTCCGTCCGTAGTTCTTCAGGCACTCTGTCTATCAGATCTGATCCCTTGAATCTGTTTGTCACTTCTGCTGTTTAATCGTAAGGGATTTTATTTGGGTAATATCTGAATGGTCTAAGGTTTTCCCTATTTTCTTCAATTTAAGTCAGAATTTGGCAAGAAGGAGTTCATGATGTGAGCCACAGTCAGCACCTGGCCTTGTTTTTGCTGATTGTATAGAGTTTCTCCATCTTCGACTGCAAAGAATATAATCAGTGTTATTTTGGTGTTGACCATCTGGTGATGTCTATGTGTAGAGTCATCTCTTGTGTTGTTGGGAGAGGGTGTATTCTATGTCTAATAGGGTAACTTGGCCTATATATTGCTAGGCTTCAGCTCTACACTAAATCTTACCACTCTGTATATTTTCATTCTCTCTCCTTCTCCCTGTTTGTCTTTTCACCCCATTCTTTCTCCTACAGTAATTTTCTCTCATTCATTTATATTGCATTGCTTGTTAATATAATTAATAAATTAATTAATTATCAACATTTATCTGGTTCTCATTATGTCAGGTCATTCTAAATAAACAAGGGTGACTAAAAAGAATGATCTCTTTCTTAATAATTTAGCAGGTTTTTATGTAGATGAAATGGAAAGCTGTGATGTTTAGGCAGTGGATAACTCAAGTGGGCTTAATGAGGGACACCAAGGAGCCTGGCAAGAAGTTCTGACTTATGAAATAAGGGCTTAAACCCAGTGGAGAAGATCTCAACTTAATGTGGTTTGCATCAGAATGTGCTAGAAATTCTCTTTAATCTCAGGTAGGCTGCGGAGAGAAAGCCAGACCTAGACAGTCTGAAACCTCCCAACCTACAAGAAACCAAATAATGTTTGTAGTAGTAGTATATCATGTATTGTAACACTGGTTTATAGGTTACACAAACATGTAAAAAATTCCTATAGCAAATATATTTTATAAATTTTGAGTGTATCATCAAGGTTATGGTTCAAAGATTACCTTTCTAGGAGGTTAATCAAAGTAGTGATAGCTTCACAGTTAAATATATTGTTGAGCCCCTTATTGCTATAAAGCTGTTAAGAAGGTGTGTGAATCATGGTGCTGTGCCTGAGTCTTTGTCTCATCCTGCCTGGCCCGCGTCCAGAAATGTTTGTGTTCTCGGGGCTCTTCTGGCACTGAACCACAACTCTTACGTAAACTTCTCTTCCTTTCTTGCTTAGGAGAACATAAATAGCACAGCTCTTGAATGCCCAAAGTACTTACATTCACGACAGTGTATTATTTGGCAAGACTTTTCCTTAACGTGCTTCTGAGTCTGCATCTTTTTTTTTTTTTTTATCCTAAATTAGTTGAACGGTAAGGCTTATACTTTTAATTCCAGAGTGAGCGCTGTTTGCTCTGAAAGGTTGGGAGGGCGCTGCGGTGGCAGTTCCTGCATCATACAGGCCAGAAGAGCAGAGTGGGCCTGCCTGCCACAGGCACACGGGGCTTTTAACTTGACCTTCCCAGGCCCCTCCCCGTAGAATTCCGATTCAGTAGATTTCGGTTCAGGTCCAAGGATCTAGGTTTCATAAAAGTTTCCCAAGCCACTCTGATGTCTGGTCAATCTGAAGGTCGGGAGAACTGATTAGGGTTTGAAGGATTTGCACATTATTACTTCTAAGGTATAGATAATCTATCAGTTAGTATCCGACCATCTCACTGGAGTGTCCAAGGATTCCTCCAAGAGCACAGAACAAAGCCAGAGAGCTTTTCTGAATGTGTCTTGACCTAGAAGGGATTTAATGCCTCTGAATCTGATAAAGCAGGTGTTTTCCTTTCTGTAAGAAGCTTTTATCTTTTATTACTCAAAAGTGGTTTTGTCAGCAGTCCTGACCTAGATTATGAAGTCCTTTGATCTTTGAGTCCATTTAAAGCTTCTTATTGAAAATGTTCCCTCTCTCTTCATGTTACTCTACAAGCTGCATTAAATTTCAATGTTGTTGAAGGATATTATTTTATATACTTTATTTAATCTTTCCTTAAAAAAGAGTGTGGGATGGATAAATTTTTTAACTTAATATTTTTTACCTAATGTTTTTCGTCAGTATCTTAATATTGTAGTGTCCCTCTGTTGCCTTAATTTTTTTTCCTCTATTCATAGCCTGAATTGTAACGACATCTATAGTTTGCTGCTGGCAAGATGTTCACCACTCTTTGCTAACACCCTCTGTTCAGCGCTAATCTGACATTCTGAATTTTAAGCTCTCTATCTTCTATAAATCTTTCTTTTCACACAGATAAGTTGTCAAACCTTTTATTTGAGCCATCTATTAAAAAATATGCAAAATCAGAAGATATCAGTGAAATAGTCATTTCCAAAAATAACAATGCAAAATGGAAATATCCCCAAGTGTTGTTGGTGATCACAAGGCCTTTCTACATAAATTATGTTTTTTTCTTAGTGCTTTTCTGGGTCTGCTTTTACACCTTAGACATTTTTGGTTAAGATTCTACTTAGTCACTGATTTAATTAATTGTGTATGTCATCTACCATATGTATATTCCCCAGTCCTGGTAGATTTACTTAATGTTTGAACGTGCTGAAATGCTTATCTGTAACCACACACCATAGCAAAGACTAAAGTATTTTAAAACTATGCTGAATAATTGTACACCATGTAAATGTGTGATAACTATTCTGTAACAGGTGTAGTAGTTCCAGCTTTTGGAATAAGGTAAAGCAAAACATCTGGCAATGATTTTACCAAATTTAAAGAGAATAGATGATATAGATATGCTACCTGTGTTATTTTAAAGCCTTATTTGTTTTGTTTTGTTTTTTTTTTTAAAATCCTATCATTGGGTAGAACATAACTTTATATATTTTATATATAGAATATGTATATAAAAATTTTCATATAAAGTTCTATATATAGAACTTATAGAACATAATTTTGGATTGGTACATAACTTCACAGTCTAGTCAAATGTATAAATGAAACCATGAGAATATAATAGATAAAACCTGAGGGAAAAGAGACAACATTTGATGATGTACAAGATATGTGAACATCCTAATCTGTCCACTTTAAGAGTTTTGTGGTAGGCTGAGAAAGAATCTTCATATAAACTAATTCCTTGTCCTAGAATGTTTGTGGAAATGTTCTCGAGACTTCTAGTTTTAAAGCAGTGCAGAGGAGAGGTTTCTACACATGGAAGTTAATGTTAAGTGGGCACTGTTTTCTTCTATTGCTTAGAACTGAACTTGGTAATCTGCTGTGCATTGTCTAAACTTATTTATAAAATATAGTGAAACCAAAGTATTAATATATTTTTATATTTCTTTCCTGTCTGAACCCTGCCTGCTGATTCAATTAATACTATGAGAATTGCAGATATCTAACTGTTACACATTCTTGTTTTCTCTTGACAGGAAGAAGACCAGAAGGCAGTCAGTTACCCTTCCCTCCTTAGCCACATAACGTCTTCTTTCCTGAATCACCCTGTCTTCCCAATGACAGAAAAGGTCCCCGTGCCCACCCTTCAGCTGCTGGGTGGATTCTCTCCCTTAATGTCACCTTTGCCCTGTGACATTCACCTGGTTAACCTGAGGACAGTGCAGTCGAAGGTATATCCCCAAGTATATCTATGAAAAACTGCCTTTTTGTATTATACGTGGCATGAGGGGTGGGAATGAGAACACTGTGAGGCTCGCTCTTGCTTCAGGGGGTGATTAAGCCCACTGCGCCTTCGGGCAGCGTCGTTGTGCCTTTCGTCTGACTGTTGCTGTGCAGTTTAGAGAATGTCCTTAGACTTATTTTATTCTCATAAAAGTCCTGTGTGGTGAGCAGATCGGGAAGAATCAGCTTCTATTTACAGATAAAGAAGCTGAAGCTGGCCTGAGGTCACATCACTAGTAGGTGGAAGAACAAGGAGAGCGAGGCCTGAAGATCAGCTCTGCTGGTGTTTGCCGTTTGTTTCTGCCTATTCGCCAGTGTTTCTCAGGAGTTAGAGAGACAGAAAGCACAGTGTTTAATTATTTCTGTACCAGAGGCTTTGTACATTTGTATCTGTTCTCCTAAAAATATAAAAAATCCTAAAATACTCCTAAAACTTAGCATTGAGAAACCAGCTATGTAGGAGAGGTATAAAGATATGTTAGAGGAAGTAACAAGGGAAGATTTTGTTAGGTATGGAATGTTAACTCAGATTGCTTGGGTTTACCTATATGCCTAATTTTAAAGTCAGATTGCATTTGTGGGGGGAAAAAAAAAGATGAGAGGTTTGGCATTTTTATGTTTTGTAGAGCTGTTTTGATATTGTGGATTGACATACACTTAGCTGGAAATAGTAAGTGGTTATGGATTCTGTGAGAAATATAAAAAAATTACCTGCATGTGAAAAGAAGAGAGTGTTCATGTTCAAAGACAGCATAAGAGGGAAAAAATGTTTAGCTTAAGAATAAAAAACTGAAGCGTATCAAATAAAGGAAGGATCAGTACATACAAATTTGGACACTTAGTGCTTTAAAACTGGACGTCCACAATGGGGAACTTTTGTCTGAGTGTGCACGAGAATACATGTGACGAGTAATGACGAATACAAGTGGATGTTAGAGGCCTGTGTGTGTACCCCCGTGTCACGGGTACACAGAGGATGGCATGAGTGAACTGCTATGTGCCAGTTACCACTACAGGAACTAAGGGGCGCAGCCATGAACCAAGCAGACAAGAGCCCTGCCTTTCTGAAGCTTAGATTCTAGTATGAGGGGAAAACTGAAGATCAAAACTCAGAGAACACATGTTAGATGGTAATAAGCGTTGTTTTGAAGGGGGAAAAGGAGGGACGAGCACCTTCAGGAGGTGGTTGGAATAGGACGGTTGGAGAAGGCATTGCAGAAAAGGTGATACGGGAGTGAAAATCTGAAGGAAGTCAGGGAATAGGAGACTTCGCAGATTTCTGGGGATAGAGTCGTCGGGAAGAGTTACAAGCACACGGAAGGCCTGAAGGCAGGAGATGCCGGTCAGAAAGGAGGAGCCGGAGCCGTGAGATTCCTTGCTGTGTCCCCCCTCTGAGAGCAGAATCTGCACCCAGTAGGTACTGTGTAACCCTTTGTTGAGCGAGTGTATCTTGAGAGCACTCTCTCTAGGATTTTGCTGTGGTCTTTGCGGGTCTACTCTGACTCAGGGAAAGAACACACTTGAGATGGACAGCCTCTCTGAGGTGACCTGTCATTGACTCCTGGGCTCAAGAGAAAGATAGGAGAGAGTGGAGACGCCAGCCTCTGAGCCCCCGGCCGCGCCCTCTGGGCGGGGATGGTGGAGGGCACTAGCAAGCGGAAGGCGCCCAGGGCTCTCGGGTCCATGGTGGCTGCTGTTCCTTAGCCTCGCTCCTCGGGGAGTCTCTCCTGTGACGGCGTTCTGGGAGCAGCCCAGCTGATTCTGGGAGGTTTGTCCCTCTGCAGGTGGAGGTTGGGTGTAGAGTGCAGGGTTTTTCCTCCAGGGTTTTGCTTGTTTTCCAGATTACCTCTTTGTCGTGGTGACCTGTTTCTTTCATTTTTCCTCCTGTTGGCTGTCTTCCTGGGATATAGAGCTAATCAGTTTTGTGGTTAAAAATTCCATTGCCAGGACTTGGCCTGTGGTCCAGTGGTTCAGACTCTGTACTCCCAGTGCAGGGGCCCGGCTTCAGGCCCTAGTCAGAGCACTGTATCCTGCATGCTGCACCTAAGAGCCTGCGCGTGGCAACCAAGACCCCCCAGGCCGCAGCCAGCATCGTGCAGCCAAAATAAACCCCACTTCCCACCAGGTTCGGCTTCCCTGGTGGCTCAGACAGGAAAGAAGCTGCCTACAATGTGGGAGACCTGGGTTCAATCCCTGGGTTGGGAAGATCCCCTGGAGAAGGGAATGGCTGCCTACTCCAGTATTTTAGCCTGGAGAATCCCATGAACAGAAGAGCCTGGAGGACTACAGCCCATGGGGTTGCAAAGAGTCAGACACGACTGAGCAACTGATACTTCACTTTCCCCAGCTGGTTCATAGCCGTGGATCCTGCAGGCTGGCCCCCACTGGCTGCAGTCACGTGAGGTCCCGTTGTCCCTCTCACCTCTGGGCAGACGGACCGCCTGCACCCCTGCTGCATGCCCACTGCGTGCCCACGGACTCCACTGCCATGTATGAAATGGGCCTGATGGCAGATATGTCTGCTTCAGGTCTGATATGAGAAACGGGTGAGATAATGCTGTGAGAGCTTTTGGAAACAGAAGCTCTTTGTAGACATACATTGTTGTCCTGAGGATACTTAGAGTACATGCCAACACAGGTGCAGACCGGGGTTTTAGCAGAGGAAATACAAAGCGATTTAACAGTCTGACCAGAAAGAATGAAGACTGAAATGCCGTAGGCGTAAGTTAATGCCTAACCACGTGATCAGAACTAAATATTTGAGGCTGTTTTACATTAGCTATCAGTTGGTTCCAATTTCTATGTTAGTCTTTGACTCTTAGCACATATTTCTAACAGTTTAAAAACTTGCCAGGAATCCGAAGGGATTCTTTAAAGAATTGCTCTCCATCCCCTAATCTCTGATAATGGGGAAGTAATCATTGAAGGACGCTGATGTACGTATTCATTCAAAGAAAACTTAGTACTTAAAAGGTACCCAGAGTAATTCCATGGTTATACTAGAAGAAAGACAAAAGTGACTCAATCCAGAAGCCAGAGCTAGGCATTTTGGATTGTGTTCTTGTTTTTGGTGTGTTGGCATCTCCCAGCATGCAATAATGCGCTCTTTGTTTAGAGACTGCAGTGCATTTTTCCCACTGAAGTAATTGGCCTTACTTCAAAGAGAGATTGGCCTCCAGGCAAGACTGGAGATCTGCCTTGGCCCATCACCTCACAGTATTCCCATGAGGAAAGTGTCTGCAGACCTCCGTAACATAACAGGGCGCATCGCCCTTGCTGCCTGACCCCTCCTTGCGTAGCATGATGGGGGCCCTCTGCCGGCCTGCGCTCCAGGCCGGCTCCCCTTCCAGCCCTGGGCTCCCCGCTCCAGGCTGCTGTCTGCAGGCTCCCCTTCCAGCCCTGGGCTCCCCGCTCCAGGCTGCTGTCTGCAGGCTCCCCTTCCAGCCCTGGGCTCCCTGCTCCAGGCCGCTGTCTGCAGGCTGTCCGCTCCAGCCTTGGGCTCCCTGCTCCAGCCCTGGGCTCCCACTCCTGGTGGAGGCAGGCTCTGTGTGCTCAAAGCTCAGAGAACACGTGGGACCTGGGGGGTCTGCTAACCCCCTGAAGTTAGCAGCTTTTCTAGCTAAAGTCCTCAAACTCACTGTGTCCAGGTGATACCAGAGAGATTATAGAAAAGACTTCCACAGATGTCTTCATCTCTGAGATTCTGATTCTGTAGATTTGGGGTGGAGAGTTTAGGAATTAGTAACTTTTAAAAACTCTCCTAGTGATTCTAGAAATTGCTATTATCTGCATTTACTGAATTGGGAAAGTAAGGGTTAGAATAAATAGTTAAAATTAAATCACCTACCTGTGAATGGCAGAATCAGGAGCCACAACCAGCCCTTCTGAACCTGGGTGCTGACTGTGATCTCAGAGGGTCACATTAAGATTTCGAGATTTACTACATCTGCCCTCAAAGTCCAGCTTTCCAGAAAAACAAACAAAACAGCAACAAAAAAGGTCCAGTTTTCAAAAATTATTCTATATTGATAGATGAGCTTGTTTTTACATAGACATATCTTGCTTTTTTAGTTTATAGTTTTTTTGTTTTTTTTTTTAATTAACTATGTCATATATTTGTAGTCAGATGAAGAGGAGAACAAACATGTCTTAAAACCCTGCCTCACAGCTGTATGGCCCAGTGTGCTCCAGCCACTGTTAAGGAATTTAAACGTTAGCCTTCTCATCCTGTGTATCTGGTGTCCAACTCTCTTCTCTTCATCACTCCCTTTTCTTGTGCTATCAACAGCCTGAGTTACAAAAAGAAGCTTCTGTGAAGGTTTGAAAACTGGGGAATAGGAGTACCACTCAAGTGCACTAACTGGGAACACCACACCCTCAGGAGAGGGAAGTGATTCAGGGAGAAGAGAGCCTTGGGAGAGGGGATGCTGGGAGAATCTCATGGGAGGATGAGCCATGGATCAAGCGAGAATGGAAAGTTCTGTCTGGAATGCTGATTTTCCAGGGATGAGGAGGAACTTGATTAAGCTGTTTAGCTAAGCGTCATGGAGCCATGCTGCCTTAATGCTTTGAGCAGTGATACCTACATCCACTCTTCTTGCAGATTGTTTTACCTGCTTTTATATTCAAATATATTTTTATTTCATTTATCTGTAGATGTGAAGTGAAAAGTGTTAGTCACTCAGTCGTGTCCGACTCTTTGTGGCCCAGTGGACTGTAGGCCTCAGGCTCCCCTGTCCATGGAATTCTCCAGATGAGGATCCTGGTGTGGGTGGCCATTTCACCATCCGAGCCCCCAGGGAAGCCCTCATTCCTAGACATCTGTCTGTATATCTCTCCTCTCTATCTGTATGTGTTAAATGTAACTCTTTATTATGTATGGGATTTATTTTGGTTTGAGCTTAACCGTTTCTTCTAGAGAGTTAACCAGTCATTTCAATGTCCGCACCACTTACTGAATAAAGTCTTCTCTCTCAACTTGTTTTCACCACCCCCTCCTTTTCTTGTAAGAGGGAGTTTAAGGTTTATACTTTATTTTGCCTTTCTTAAAAGAATTCATTGGTGCTTTATTGATCTCCCTAGTTTCTGGAAAGGTGAAAATTGTTGGGAAAAAATGTTCTTTGTTGTACGTATCTGAGGACACCCATCCACCTTCCCCTTTCTTTCTGTCATGCTACCTTGTTGGTTAAAACAGGATAACTGTTATTGACATCTTAACAAGTGCCCTGGAAAATGCATTTCTACTGGTTATTTCCTGCCTCAGGACTTGTAACACAGTGTGAGATTTTCTAGCCTTGCCACCTGCCAGAATGCACTGAAATATGAGAGGCGTTTGGCGTCGCCAAAGAATCTGAGCAGCTTGGAGCCGTGGCGTCGTCTGTGCGTGCCTGGCACGTCCCCGAGGAGGGCGGGGTCACAACCTCCTTGGAGAGTCCCGCCACAGTCGGGCCCCTCTGTTTCTCAGGAGGCGGCGTGTCCACAGGCGCCCTGCACAGTTGGCAGCAGTTACGGCTTGTGAACCCCACAGGAGCGGCTCCACTGTCATTTGCA
The DNA here is from genome assembly GCF_019923935.1 of Bubalus bubalis. NCBI lineage: Eukaryota > Metazoa > Chordata > Mammalia > Artiodactyla > Bovidae > Bubalus > Bubalus bubalis. The sequence continues at coordinate 1,636,267 of NC_059165.1, read as the reverse complement.
GAGTTGCCATCCACCGTGCGGAAGGAGCATCTGCCTGTTCCTTTGCTTAGAAGAGACTGTCATATGTGGTGTGATTTTCAGGGTGGCCTTAAATCTTTTAAAATGGGATGAGTGGATGGCTGGGCAGGTTGTAAATGGGTGGAAATGATAACTTCTAAACCTTTCTTTCTGAATGTGTTAGTAAATCATGATTTTAGCTCTGTTGGAACCATTGATTAAATACTCCCATTTTCCAGCCTGAAATCAGAAGCTGGAAAGTCTCCTTAAGTGATCTCCTTAAGTTGATAACCTTTTGTTTTATCAAGTCAAAAGCGATCCTCCTCCTTCCCCTCAAGCCGGTGTCGGTCTGCACCGATCCGCAGCAGAGCAGAGGCAGAGAACGCAGCTGCGTCAGTGCAGGCTTGGGGGCCGGGCCCGCTGGGCCAGGGGCACTGCCTCCGCTCGCTGCCCAGCTGTCTCAGAGCAGGCCCTGCATCCTCCGACGCCAGTGTCCTCGCCAGTGGCCAGGCGGTGGTGAGAGTGTCACCCGAGAGAGGCCCTGTCAGGCTCCAATGAATTGATAGTTGTCAAGCATGTAGAATAGCATCCGGCACATAGTAAGCACAAAGTTTTAACAAGGTTCTCAACTGTGATCATTCAGTCATCAGCAGTTTTGCTGTTACTAATACTGAAATAAAAATAGTGGCACTTTCTTTTTAATTGGAAAAAGTTAAAGTTTATTGCCACAGTAAATTTTGATGTATCTTTGATGTGTATTCCTTATATAGTTTATTGCTGATTTCTCAGGTCGCTCCAGTACGACGTACCTAAAGCCGCCTCCGCCCCAAGTGCTGCACTGAGTGCTTTCTGTGAGCCTGATTTACCTCTCACGGCAGCACGAGGAGGGGAGGCGGGGTCCGTGCCCCTGTGTAGAAGAGGAAATGGGCTGGCCTGGGACTGCTGGGAAGCCTTCGGGGTCACACAGCCAGGGAGTGGTGATGCTCAGAGGCTGACTCTAGACCCCTGCTCGCTGCCTGGTACTGCCCTCTGCCTGGGACCGTGCAGACAGCGCTGGGCAATACCCGGCTTGCTTTCTTCTTGCCTGCTCAGTAATAGTGGAATACTCAAGAAGGCTGCATCAACCGTTGGTGAGGGTTCCTGCTGGAGCCAACCCATGCCTCCAGGCTAGCCTTCTCTGAGCCTGACGACCTCACTTGTAGTCAGATCTTCTTGCCCAGCCTTCCCCAGTCACTGGAGAAGTTTTATGAGCCCTGCTTAGTCTAGAAACTCAGTGTTGGTTTTTCCTCTGAGATAAGTTCTACAGTGCATTTTCCTGGTACAGCCTGGGAACATCCACACAGTGATTTAGCCCCAACGGTGATCTGTTCTACAAGGACAGTTTGACACTCACCCAGCACAGCGATGATACAGTTTCAAATTTATAAGTTTTCTTCCCCATGCCCCCCCCTTTTTGAGGTCTGGATTTCATTAATGTGTTAATGAATATAAAAAGAGGTCTTTCAAAAGTTGTTTACTCTCCTAGAGCGTATGCTGTGACGACTTGAGGGTAACTGGTTTTCCTGCATACGTATTCGAGTTAAAATCACAGTTTCCCTACTTTAAAAAACAGTTTTCTTGGAAATAAAATGTCTAGACAGACTTTGAAACTGAAAAACTGCTCCTTTGCCTCAGGTATTTTTGTTTGAAAACTGATCCTTTCATGAATCTTTGATTTTTAAAAACTTACACAAGATGAATGCCATTTTATTAGTCTTTTAGTCCTTGTAAAAATGATGCAATTTTAGTTTTTAGAGAAAGTAAAACTTCTTTCCCATAAGTGAAAATTAATTTTTATGACTTTAATCTCCACTTTTGTACTGTTTGTTTAAATCTTTTATCTAAAATTAAATTTCACTGGCAGAATCCTGAAAGTGTCTCCCTTCCCACTTTTTTTTTGGTCATCTTCAGTCTGCTAAAGACCTTATACAGTCATTATTCCAAGGACAAATGTTTTGCAGAAATTTTCACAATGCCTGCTTATCAGTGTTTTTTTTAATGATGGTCTAGATCCCATGGACAGAGGAGCCTGGTGGGCTGCAGTCCATGGGGTCGCTAAGAGTCGGACACGACTGAGCGACTTCACTTTCACTTTTCACTTTCATGCATTGGAGAAGGAAATGGCAACCCACTCCAGTGTTCTTGCCTGGAGAATCCCAGGGACGGGGGAGCCTGGTGGGCTGCCGTCTATGGGGTTGCACAGAGTCGGACAGGACTGAAGCGACTTAGCAGCAGCAGCAGTGAGTTAAAATGGCCAGATGCCAAGGATAATAGTGATAAGTGCTTTTGGAATTTAATTAAGAGGCCATCTAATTTGTGAATTTGAATCAGAACTCTTAGGACTTTGATGTATAGTTTGGACATATAATTTAGGACTATCCTGACTCCTTAGTTACAAAGCTATGATGCCAATAAAATAAATTTGTGAATAAGAAGTTAAAAGAGAATATTGTTTAACTTGTGACTGTTATGAAAATAACCAGTTTATTTGACCGATGATGTTGATATAAATAATAATATATCGAGGTCTTTCTCTGCTCCAGACCCTGGGCTAAGTCCTTATTATGCTGCCTCTTTTTATCTCTTTTTTTATGGTAAAGGAAAAACAGTTTTGCTGACAGCAGCTAGTAAATTGCAGAAGTAGGCTACAGCTCTTAGGCTGTCTGACTCCCAGCCCAGACGGTGACCCTCTCATTTCTACAGTCTCTGCACTAGCGCAGCCTGCCCTACGAGCTGGGCTGCCTTACACAGTGTTCTCAGGGGGTTAGCTCGCAGCATGACTGTGAGGAGAGCCCACATGCGTTAGCTCCACTTTACAGACGAGGAGACTGGCGCTCAGGAAGAATAAAAGAGCGTTCCAGGGTTTCAAAATTGGCATAAGTGTTATCCTTCTGTACATACTAAATACAAGGTTTTTTTTAATGTGCTATTTTCATGCTATTTAGGGGCTATGAAATTGTTTGAAATTTCATTAGGAATCTTTATCATATTACTTCAACTTGCTATGTGTATTATATGGTCCTGTGATGACTCAGAATCCCTAAATGATGTTTTTCTCTTCTTCAAAAAAATGTTTTAGCAGTACCACTGTAAAATACCAGTGTAAAATGTCATAAAACAGGTTATTCCAGCCAAGAGTCTGAGGTGAGGACAGATTTAAGTTGTTCAGTCACATTAAAATCAAATCAGTGTTGGGAATGCTGGCAGCTATTCAGAAAAGATGTCTCTGTAGCACATTAAAAATTTATGCCCTAGTAAGGTTGACCACCTCTTCTTAAAATCTTCTGCTTCTGTTAGGCCATACCATTTCTGTCCTTTATCAAGCCCATCTTTGCATGAAATGTTCCCTTGGTATCTCTGATTTTCTTGACGAGATCTCTAGTCTTTCCCATTCTGTTGTTTTGCTCTATTTCTTTGCATTGATCTCTGAGGAAGGCTTTCTTATCCCTCCTTACTATTCTTTGGAACTCTGCATTCAGACGCTTATATCTTTTCTTTTCTCCTTTGCTTTTCACTTCTCTTCTTTTCACAGCTATTTGTAAGGCCTCCTCAGAGAGCCATTTTGCTTTTTTGCATTTCTTTTCCATGGAGATGGTCTTGATCCCTGTCTCCTGTACAATGTCACAAACCTCCATCCGTAGTTCATCAGGCACCCTTATCTATCAGATCTAGTCCCTTAAATCTATTTCTCACTGCCACTGTATAATCATAAAGGATTTGATTTAGGTCATACCCGAATGGTCTCGTGGTTTTCCCTACTTTCTTCAATTTCAGTCTGAATTTGGCAATAAGGAGTCCATGGTCTGGGCCACAGTCAGCTCCTGGTCTCGTTTTTGTTGACTGTAGAGGTGGCAGGAATACACAAAAGAACTGTACAAAAAAGATCTTCACGACCAAGATAATCACGATGGTGCGATCACTCACCTAGAGCCAGACATCCTGGAATGTGAAGTCAAGTGGGCCTTAGAAAGCATCACGATGAACAAAGCTAGTGGAGGTGATGGAATTCCAGTTGAGCTATTTCAAATCCTGAAAGATGATGCTATGAAAATGCTGCACTCAATATGCCAGCAAATTTGGAAAACTCAGCAGTGGCCACAGGACTGGAAAAGGTCAGTTTCCATTCCAATCCCAAAGAAAGGCAATGCCAAAGAATGCTCAAACTACCGCACAATTGCACTCATCTCACACACTAGTAAAGTAATGCTCAAAATTCTCCAAGCCAGGCTTCAGCAATATGTGAACCATGAAAAGGCAGAGGAACCAGAGATCAAATTGCCAACATCCACTGGATCATGGAAAAAGCAAGAGAGTTCCAGAAAAACATCTATATCTGCTTTATTGACTATGCCAAAGCCTTTGACTGTGTGGATCACAATAAACTGGAAAATTCTGAAAGAGATGGGAATACCAGACCACCTGACCTGCCTCTTGAGAAACCTATATGCAGGTCAGGACGCAACAGTTAGAAGTGGACATGTAACAACAGACTGGTTCCAAATAGGAAAAGGAGTTCGTCAAGGCTGTATATTGTCACCCTGCTTATTTAACTTACACGCAGAGTACATCATGAGAAATGCTGGGCTGGAAGAAGCACAAGCTGGCATCAAGATTTCTGGGAGAAATATCAGTAACCTCAGATATGCAGATGACACCACCCTTCTGGCAGAAAGTGAAGAGAAACTAAAAAGCCTCTTGATGAAAGTGAAAGTGGAGAGTGAAAAAGTTGGTTTAAAGCTCAACATTCAGAAAACTAAGATCATGGCATCTGGTCCCATCACTTCATGGGAAATAGATGGGGAAGCAGTGGAAACAGTGTCAAACTTTATTTTTGGGGGCTCCAAAATCACTGCAGATGGTGACTGCAGGCATGAAATTAAAAGACGCTTACTCCTTGGAAGAAAAGTTATGACCAACCTAGATAGCATATTCAAAAGCAGAGACATTACTTTGCCAACAGAGGTCCGTCTAGTCAAGGCTATGGTTTTTCCAGTGGTCATGTATGGATGTGAGAGTTGGGCTATGAAGAAAGCTGAGTGCCGAAGAATTGATGCTTTTGAAGTGTGGTGTTGGAGAAGACTCTTGAGAGTCCCTTGGACTGCAAGGAGATCCAACCAGTCCATTCTGAAGAAGATCAACCCTGGGATTTCTTTGAAAGTTGTGATGCTAAAGCTGAAACTCCAGTACTTTGGCCACCTCATGCGAAGAGTTGACTCATTGGAAAAGACTCTGATGCTGGGAGGGATTGAGGGCAGGAGGAGAAGGGGACGACAGAGGATGAGATGGCTGGATGGCATCATTGACTCGATGGATGTGAGTCTGAGTGAACTCCAGGAGTTGGTGATGGACAGGGAGGCCTGGCGTGCTGCGATTCATGGGGTCTCAAACAGTCGGACATGACTGAGCTACTGAAGTGACTGAAGGTTGACATAGGTTTCCCTGGTGGCTCAGACAGTAAAGAATCCACCTAGAATGCGGGAGACCTGGGTTCGGTCCCTCGTTTGGGAAGATCCCCTGGAAAAGGGAATGGCTACCCACTCCAGTATTCTGGCCTGCAAACTTCCACGGACCGTATATAGTCCATGGGATCGCAGAGGGTCAGACACAGATGAGCCACTTTCACTTTCAAGGTTGATCAAGAACCTCGGCATATTCGTGTCTGTGGTCACATTAAAAAAAAAGGAAGAGTAAATGTGTCTATACCGTCAGTGTGCATTGCTTAACTTTTCCAAAGATTTTATTAATCCATTTTATTTATCATAAACATTTCCTGGTTTAGAAAATGTAAAATTGATTAAATGGTTATAATTGTAAATGTTCAAGGACTTAAAGCATTCAAGGCATTGTTACTTCAATTGGGTGCAGTTACTTGTATTGGGAGCAAGAAATTTTACTGCAAGAAAGTGTATACTGATCGCTGTAGCTGACTTGTGATTTTTAGTGTTTTCCTTTTTGCCTGAGCAAGAAGAATAGCTTCTGTAATGTGAATGTAAATGATACATCAAGCTAATGTGGCTGGCTTAGCAAGTGATAAGCATAACTAATTCAACTTAAATTTCTCTTATATAAAAATCATGAACCAATACATTAAAGATTAAAAATGTTAGTGCAATTAACAAAAATTAGTATTCAGTGAAGAAGCATATTTCAGTTTTAAGATGGATGATACATCAATCAGTGGCCAGATAAGGACCAAATTCAGGTATCCTTTATTCAGTTGATGGATTTATTAAAAGTAAGTTAAAATGAAACACTTTATTTGAAGAAACTTTGACAAACCAGTATGTAACATGTGGACAAAAGATAGCCCATGTCCTTAGAAACCGTGGAGGAAACCGAGGCCTGAGTGACTTGCCAAGGACTCTCAGAAGGTCAGCTGAGCGCCTGGGGAAGGCAGTGTTGTCGGGGAGTGGGCAGGCTGCGCCAGGAGCCTGAATGGGAGTGGGCGGGCCTGAAGTCACTTTAAGATACAAGAGCATTTGTGGCTGGGGACAGGGACATCGAGGGTGTGCAGTGGGGTCAGAATTCGCTCTCAGCGTCCCCGTGGCGTCTTGCTGTCTGCTCATTTACAGGTGGATGGCAAGCATTCCAGCGAGGCCGCCTTGATCCTCCACAGGAAGGGGTTTGACTGCCGCTTCTCTAGCAGAGACACCGGGCTGCTGTGTTCCACAACCCAGGGAAAGGTGAGCCGAAGGCCTGTTCTTCCTGTTGGTCTAGTGTGATTTGAGGTGCTTGCATTGTGCAGATGATCCTGACGAGGAGATGTCCATTGCCTTTCTGTGGACTCCGTCAGCTCACCTTCAGGTTTGCTCCAGTTTTCCCTCTTACGGAAGCCTGTCCAGTGTTCAGTCTCTTCTCCTTGTCGACATCAAACTGCCCCGGCAGACGGGTGCATGCTTGAAGACAGGGCCTCCTCGAGTCTTAGGCTTTCCGTTTCTAGCCCACAAAGCGGCTTCTTCCCACCCCCTCTATTCCCACCTCTCAGACGGCTCAGGTATGATCCAGTTCAGCGAAGGCAACCCCATGTCCTGCGGGGGCCAAGTAACTGCAGTGGGGGCTTCCCTGGTGGCTCAGTCAGTAAAGAATCCGCCTGCAGTGCAGGAAACCCGGCTTTGATCCCTGGATGGGGAAGACCCCCTGGAGGAGGGCATGGCAACCCACTCCAGAATGCTTGCCTGGAAAATACCATGGACAGAGGAGCCTGACAGGCTATAGTCTGTGGGGTCACAAAGAGTTGGACACGACTGAGCGACCAGCACACACACAAAGCGGGTGCAGGCTTGCAGTAGGGGTGGCGGGGACGTGAGACTGGCCGGCGGGGTGAGTCGGCTGAGGCCCGCAGGGCAGCTGGACTCCGTCCCAGGCCGTTGTCTCCCAGGGCCGGATCTTCTGATTAAGAGGGTGTGCATGAGTCCACCCTGTGCAGCCCAGCGGGTCCTCAGGCTGAGTACTGACCGCCAGCTGCACCTTCCAATATCTCTTCAAGCTGGCCTTGCTGGTGGTCCTCGTCAGCCACTCTTGGAGGGAAGGGAACCTCCAGCCTTACGCCTCTGGCTCCGACAGGCTGGGGCTGTCTGCAGCATGCCGGCAGGCCTCCCACACCAGGTCAGCTAGCTGACCCACTCTTGAAGACCTCGTAGACATGGTGTCAGACAGACTCAAGGGAGTCCATTCTGTCCTACACAGTTGGCATGTGCATAGCAGAGGCTCCAGAAAGAGGGGAGAATGAGGCGGTGGAGAGGCCTGAAGCTGCTTGGGGCGACGTGTCCATTCCTTCTGCCCACGCTGCATGTCATTGGCGCTCGAGGGAGCACGGATCTTTGTTATTGGTTTCACTGTTCTTACTCTCTCCCTTCTCAGTGAGGATCTGAGACACTTGGGTATGAACGTTTGTACTCAGACACTAAGGTGTTGAGTCTTAAGGGGGTTACACGACCCAGAGAGACAGATGAGAAGAACTGCCAGAAGTGAGAGTAGTTTTTTCCAAATAGCCTTCCTACCCTGTTAAGTGACTCCCTTACATGAGGGCCTTCCTGGGGGGCCTGGGGCCTGTCTCCCAGCTTCTCTGGTTCAGGAGGATGGTGGAGAAGCACCCCTGTTGGGGTGAATACTGACTGAAAGAGGATGTGGCTGTGTTTAAAGCTCTTGGTCTGAGGAGTCCTTTCTTTCATTGAGAAAGGCCCTTGCATACGATACGTTGTTAAGCAGCTGAGAGGGGTCCAGAAGACAGCCTTCTCCTGTTCCTGGGTTCCAGTTTCCCTTCAGAGTTGTCTCTGTGTTCAAGTGTGTGGAGGTGGACTTAATCTGCCTCCCCTGCCCCTGCTTTTTCACTAAAAGACAATTTCAAACATACTTCTCGCTTTTTCTCGCACTGAGTATATAGATGCACGACTTACCTGTCTTCAGAGCTGCTGCATACATGTAGTTTTTATCTCGCTTTAGATACAGGTCCAGAAGCTTTTCAGCACGTTCGCTGTTGTGAGTATCACACCTTCCTCATTGTCGCTGCTGCATTCCCCGCCAGACACCCGAAACGTCAGTGAGATCAACTTGAGGCCCATGGAAATCAGCACATTCCGAATCCACTTGAGGTGAACCTGGTTTCAGATTTGGATTGGAAAGCATTGGCTTTTATATACTTCTTGGTTTTACGTGCAATAAGAAGCACATTATTTTAGCTTCTGGCTACTGTGAGGACATGAATTCTGTGATTCTTTTTCTTAAACCAGTACAGTAGGAGAGAAAAAAAGCCATGCTACAAACTAGTGTTTTGCTTAAGTTCCTTCCATGCACTACTATCATCAGTATGAATTGATGCAACAAACGAAGAAATGTCTAAAGACAGCCTCTCAACAGATTGTATCTCAGGTTAAATGTTAACTAATTATATCTATGTTGGGGGTTGTAAAGAGATTGTTCTCAGTGTTCATGTTGCTGACCCTTTGTTAGTTTTACAAAAATACCCATTTTTACCAAAATGGAATAAAAAGCTGGTGGGTAATAGCTAATGGCCAAAATGGTTGCAATCATTCATACGTGTTAGAAGAACTTTATGTGTTGAAATATGTGGAAAAGTGCAATCCATCAGTCCTGATAATATATATCGTTGCTTTTACATGTTTTTCTACCACTTGACCCCTCCCTTCCTACCCTTTGTAAGTATTTCCAGAAATACCAGATTTTGAATCATTCAATAGTAGACAAAGAGGCATATTTTCATTACTTGACAATGTGGGATAGGTGCAATTTATTCCATTGTCACTTAGCTGGGAGAAGCGATTCCATAGGTACCATGACCTCTTCTGGGTACCACAAGGTGTCTTTTTACACAGCTCATTTGAATACAGATGTTCTGAGAAGGGGTTTTCTATTTTAAAATGATCATATCAGAATAAATGTGCCTTATTTTTTATAAGTCTTGTTAAATCTTTTGGTGTCCATATTACTGTTGGGGGAAGATGGGGAGTGGCTGGGGGAGCGGCGGGTACTTTCTATGACACATAAATTATTACTGTTGGGGGAAGATGGGGAGTGGCTGGGGGAGCGGCGGGTACTTTCCATGACGCATAAATTGTATAACTTTTGCCTGACAATGCTGGCCACGTGCTGATCTGTCCATTAAATGTGTGCTGATGTTACTCTAAACATTTTGACTATTTGAATGTACTGAGATGTCAGAAAACAAAACAAGGAAGAAAAATATTGTTAATTAAAATATGCTGCTGCCAAGGAGACTGCAACTTGAAGCTAGGATTTTGTAACAAGCAGAATCCACATACTGTTTTCATTTCACAAGAGTTCACCATTTTGAAGAGAGAATGCTTTAAAATAGGCCGTTTTGAAACCCACTTATATGTAACTCATCGTAATTTATCGTATTAGAGAATATGTTTGTTGAGTGAACTTCAGACGTTTGTACGTGCTAACCTCAAAGTGAAGTTCTCAACCCATGTGCCATTACAGTACTTTTGATAAAATTTATTTGGGATCATTGTTAACTTGACATTAAAATAAAACCAACAGTTAGAGTATTCCATTTTAGCATGGAAAGGATTCTTGACTATGTGCACTGCTGAAAATTCTCTGTGTTAACTAGTAGGTTTAGTATTATCTGACTTTAAACTTCCATTTTACCTCCTGCCATTCCAACATCTTCATACAGAAATAAAACATCAGTTCTGTTTTATCATGTAGCCTAGTTATCATCTGTATTTCCAGTCAAGATGCAGCTCCTTAGATTATTGTTCCATTAAGTTCACAAACTTCTTTCGCCTTTAATCATTAAGGAAATAATACTAGTGTTGATGAAGATATTACAAGAGAGTAATTTCTTGCAATAAACATGTACTGTAAGTTTCCTTCCTTGTTTTGGGGGGATAAACAACTAAAACAAAAAACAAACTTACTTTCTGTGAACATCTACAGACGTTAGGATTGCCAGACACAAATCCCAGGAATAAGATCAGTATTTTCATTGCATCTTAAGTGTAAAACCTTCCTATAGGAGTTCACTGTGTTCTGTGGTTCAAGTGGTTGTACCTAATTGTTCTGGAATCTCTGATCAGTTGAAATAAAAACTCTTGATGCAATAACAGCAGTCTTGCCACCCCTGGTTTCTGAGGTGGGTCTGTCCTGTGCTCCGTCGGGGTCTTACTCAGTGTGTGTGGTCACCAGCTGCTCACAGGTAAAGCAGAAATTCTCTTTCACCAGCAAGTTTCTGCTTTTTATTTTTAGAATAAATCATCAGGGAAATGAAGAGAGGATGCTTTTGCTTTGGGTTGTGGTCAAGAACTGATTAAATAATTTAGTGTCCCTGGCACACGCTACAAACCGTGCACTTCAGTTGTGATCTCAGTGGCGTATTTGTTTGCTTAGGTTTTATTACATTCAGTATCGCAGATGTTCAGTTGACCAAGTAGTTCATGACTTTCTCTCTGTCTTTTTTAAAATTTAATTTGGGGTTATAACTGCAGTGTTTGAGAACTTAGCATCCTTGTTTTCTGCAAATACTGATTAAAACAAAATGCTGTAAAACGTGTTGTAAAACATTGTAATTACCTTCCCATGTCTTTGTTGTATTTGTGCTGAAATGTTTCCACATTCCTTTGTCGGGAAGAAAATCTTTGTTTTCATTTTGATTATGTTGCTTTCCTTGAAATCAATAGGTTTTGATATTTTCTCTTGGAAGATTTTATATCTTTTTGGGAATATGTAATATAAGATATCTAATAAAAGATAAATCTTACCATGTCTGTGGTCCTCTAGAGCAGTTCTTAAATCTGATTTTGTAAGCAAGATACAGTAAATGTTTCGGTGGGTAGAGTGGAGGAATAAGGGCTTGTTTTGTCTTCTGTCATGAGTGAATTGCTCCTTCAGTCCATTTCCGTTGGGTTGGCCAAAAAGTTTATTCATTTTTTCCTCTAAGGTGGTTCTAGTAGCGCTTTATCTTCATCTAGTTGTCTTTATCTTCAAAACAATTTTGTTAGATTGTGTTGTGACTACTGTCATATCAGCATCTATTAAAATCAATTGGTGATTGTTGTGTAGCCATTTTAGTAATGAAGATGGAAGAAAAAGCAACATGTTTGGCATATTATGCTTTATTCAAGAAAGGTAAAGATGCAGCTGAAACACACACAGAATATCTATGCGGTGTGTGAAGAAGGTGTGGTGACTGAGCTGACTTTTCTAAAGTGGTTTGCGAAGTTTCATGCTGGTTGTTTCTTGCTGGACAATATTGCACGGCCATGTACACCAGTTGACGCTGATAACCATCAAGTGGAGGCGTCGAGAGCAGTCAGCGTGTGCCGCAGGGAGGCAGCTGCAGCGCTCAGAATGCCCAGACCACGCACTGAGAAGCACTCGTGCCAGCTCGCTTATGTCAATCGCTGTGATGTCTGAGTTCCTCGTAAGCAAAGAGAAAAACCTTCTTGACCATCTTTCCACATGCAATTCTCCAGTGAAAGGTAATAAAAATGTTCTGTTTTTAAAACAAATCGTATTGGGTGATGAAAAATAGATACTGTACAGTGATGTGGAAGGGAAGAGATTGTGAGGCAAGCAAAATGAACCACCACCAATCACACCTGAAGGCCAGTCTTCATCCAGAGAAGCTGATGTTTTATATGTGGTGGGATTGGAGTCCTCTTGATGAGCTCTTGCTGCAGTATGATTAATTCCAACAAGTACTGCTCCCAGTTAGACCAGCTGAAAGCAGCACTCAAGGAAAAGCATCTGGAATTGGTCAGCAGAAAACGCATCATCTCCCCCCAGGATTGCACAAGACGAGTTTCTCTGATGACCAGGCAAAAACTGTTACAGCTGGGCCGGGAAGTTCTGATTCATCCAGGTATTTCTCCAGACCTTTGGATTTCCATTTATTTTTGTCTTTACAGAATTCTCCTAATGGAAAAAATTTCAGTTCCCTGGAAAACCATAAACACACTTAAAACAGTTGTTTGCTCAAAAAGATAAAAAGTTTTGGGAAGATGAGATTATGAAGTTGCCTGGAAAATAGCAGAACGTAGTAGGGTAAAACAGCGGTGAGTACGTTGTTCAATAAAGTTCTTGATGAAAACGAAAAATGGGTCTTTATTTGTACTTTAAAACCAAAGGAACTTTTTGGCCAACCCACTAGCAGGCGAGTGGCAGGCGGGGGTGGTGGTGAACCCACGTCTGGGTTTGGGGGCAGCTTTGAGTTTGGGGTTCAGGAGCCTTCCCAGCAACACTTGTGCCTGGGGACCTTCTGGCCCGGTAAGGAGGGGAGGTCGTGGCCACAGTCCAGCACTCCAAGATGAGATGCGAGGGAGCCAAGATGTGACACAGAAGGTCCGTGCGAGCGGGTGCGGAAGGTAAGGCGTGCTGGAAGGGTGGGGGTCTGAAGACGTTTTCCAGCCTGCCGGCCAGGCCAGCACACAGCTTAGTGGCTTTAGGGGAATTTCCTCAAAGCCAGGAAGTGGGGGAGGGAAAGGGATACATATTCTGGAGATACATATGTGTTAGCCAGGCAAAGAATACACACTAACTAGGAAGTTTATACTTGTTTTGGGTGACTGACAACGTGAAGAGACTAATCAATTTATAATATATATACACTGAGCTGTAAAACCCTAGAGAAATATGAATAAAAATACTAATTTAATCATCAGATGATTAAAATTTTTTGGCTCCATATTATTTGATTATCAACATGCCAAACCGTTTGAAAGTTAAAAACGGGTAAAGAAAAATGCAGTTTAGATGGGCATATGCTTGCATTACTCCTGCAAAGCTGTGATGTGAAACCAACTAAGGGCAATTGCGACTGTAAATGGTTCCAGGCGTGGCTGCAGAGCGGCTGTAGTGGGTGAGGCCCCTGCAGTGTACATCGGCTTGAGCAAAAATAAGTGATTTGTTGTCCCCAGTACAACGTCAAGGGTGGACAGAACTCCAAATACAGCTGTAGCCAACCATAGGGTGATGTCGTCCGGGATGTGGTTTGTTCTCTTTTTTGCTTTCCTCTGAGTTCTCATCTCAGGCAAGGGCTGCACGTGTAATGGCAAGAGGGCTCCCGGCAGAGCCAGCCCTGCACCCAGCTGGCTTCCTGACCCCACTGGTAAGAGCACCTTCATTCAGACTTTCAGCAAAGGTCCCGGCATCGACAGTACTGGCGGTCATCTTGCTAATATCCTAGTGACGATGACTAGGGGTAGAGTTAAGTTCAACTGAGTCACGTGGGCAAAACATGTGAGAAATAGCCCACCCTTAACCCCCCTACCCCATAGAAACAGCAGAGAAAAGGGAGTTGGATACTAGGGTGCTTTGGATCCTAAGTAAGCAAAATACAGTAAGAAATACACTGCTGAGAAGAAACAAATGTGCAGACTTTAGAAAGCACACTTAGCTTTAATTTCAGGAAAGGTTCCATGGAAGAGAGAGGCTTGAAATAGTGCCTAAAAGATACATTCAACTTCAGCAGGTAGAAATAATATGCATGTTCTCCATAAAAGCCAGAATAAGGAAAGACGTAACAGCAAGCCTGAAGAACTGAAAATGGTTCCTTCTGTTGAGCGACTGATCTGATCTGTCCAGTAAAACGTTGCTGTGGTAACAGCAGGGTTCTTTCTACGTGTGCTGTCCCGTGTGGTGGCCACTAGCCACGTGTGGTCCACCAACGTTGAGGTGTGCTGCGTGCAAGTAAGGAACTGAATAGCTCATTTGAGTTGAAAAGCAACGTGTGTCTACAGTATTAACACTGGTCTAGAGCACGTGGTAATGTCTAAGACACCGGTAGGAAAAACAACTAAAAATCCACGCCGTTTGCATTTTTCGTTGATTGGGCACCTTGGGCTACAGTCCTGCCACTCGGTGTGGCCCTCAAGCCGGGAGCATGGGCACAGCTGGGAACTTGTCAGGATGCAGAGTCTCAGGCCCACCCCCACACCCGCTGAGTCACAGGCCACGTTTCCGCAAGACCCCTCCCCAGAGGGTTAACATGCGTGCTAAAGCATTGGCCCAGAACATTTGTCAGAAGCAAAGTCTCGCACGCCTGTTAGAAGGTCTGTTATCAAAAAGGTAAGAAGAAGTGTTGGCAAGGACGTGGAGAGAAGGGAAGCTTCATACGCTGTTACTGCTGTTCTTCGGGCTCGGCCCTGTCCCTTCTGCTCCAGTGTTTCTGCTTTCACGCCTTCCTGTAGCAGGCTCCTTGTTACTCTGCTCCGGTTCACTGTCGCTTTCTCAAGAATCCCCCTGGACCAGCCAGTTTACACTAGTCCTACGCCTACTTCCTCAGCGAGTATTTATTACCCTGCTGCTTTTCTTCTTAACAGAGCCAAGTGTGAAATGCCAGTGTGCCTTCCCCAGTGGAATGTAAGCGCTGCTGAGGGCAGGGACCCTAGCTGTTTGTGCAACTTTGTATTTCCACACTTGGAGCAGCAGGCCTTCAGCAGATGTGTGTTCAATAAATTGGTGAAAATGTTTATCACCGTTGAATGTTGAGAGACAATTGCAATTTTCAGAATAGGAGGCTGAGAAGTCCTTTACATCTTAATTGTATCGAAAAATATTTGTTCATGGTATTTTCCTGCTCAAAAAACCCTCAATAAGTTCCCATTACCCGAAATTAAAGCATAAATGTTTCAAGCTGCATTCCTAATTTCCCTCAAGGATGTGACCTTATGGAAGATATTATACTTGCTTCACAACCAGCCACTGGCCCTCTGGCTTCTTTGCTAATAAAATACTGATTTTCTTCACATATCAGATAGTCATGAGCCTCAGGAGGTGGGTTGTAGTTGGTCTAAATCAGTCACGATTTCTTTCTATAGCCTTGATGACTGATTTAAGAATTAGTTTGTGACAGTTTTGGCCATCGAACTGTCAGGAGGAGTCAGCTGGGGCCTTGCAGGGAGCATCCCTCCGTCTTCAGAAGGGCAGAGCGCCTCACCCTCATGCAGCCCCGTTCACAGGCAGCTTTGTGGAGTGTTGATGCTGGACCTGCCGCAGCCATTTCGCAGCCCTGCAGAGACAAGCCTGAGGAGCAAATGAAAACGAGCAGAGCCTGGTGCGTCCCTGTTGGTGCTGAGCTGCTGAGTGAGCCAAGTCCCACCTTTTCGTTACATGAAGTCATGACACGTTAGTATTTCAGCCCCTCAGAGTTCAGTGTTAGGTCACAAAGAACCTAAGGCGTTTAAACGGATGCTCTTCACGGCTGCCTCGGCACCTGACGCTGTTTAGAGTGGTGCGCGTGGGCTTGCCTGGCTCAGGTTGTCAGGGCAGTTTCTCAGAACACAGCCTCTTACTCTGTCCCTGTTGCTCCCACCGCCTTGCACATTTGCTCAGAATATTTAATAAAACTGTTCTTAATGATATTGCGTAGGCACTTTTTTCAAGTATAAGATGAAAAGATAACAAAGGCAAGATGAATGCAGGATGTGTGTCCCAGCAACATGCCCGAAGGGCGCAGAGCCCCTTTGGCCCAGCCCTGAGCGCCAGCCTAGTGCGGCTCGGCCTCTGTGCGGGGAGGTGAGCCCGACGGGTGGGCAGAGCCTGCCCTGGGGGTGGGGTAGGTGCCGGGCCGGCCCTCTGTGAAGCGCCCAGCTACCTCTTCAGCTGCTGAAAGAGTTTTTGCAGGAGATTTCTCTCATTGGAGGGCCGTAAGTGAATTTCTGAATCTCCAAACCAGGCGAAGAAAGGCAGCTGTGACGTAGTTTTCAAGCGCAGATTTTAAGGGTCTTCGTGGAGCCGAGCGTTCTTGGCCCCCATGCCCTGTGTAGCTTTCCAAATCTTGACTCACCATTGTAGTCTTGGGGCCCATTTTCTGATCCCAAATCTAAATGGCAATGCTAGCAAGCAAGATCGGAGAAGGTAATGGCACCCCACTCCAGTACTCTTGCCTGGAAAATCCCATGGACGGAGGAGCCTGGTAGGCTGCAGTCCATGGGGTCACTAAGAGTCGGGCATGACTGAGCAACTTCATTTTCACTTTTCACTTTCATGCATTGGAGAAGGAAATGGCAACCCACTCCAGTGTTCTTGCCTGGAGAATCCCAGGGATGGGGGAGCCTCATGGGCTGCCGTCTATGGGGTCGCACAGAGTTGGACACGACTGAAGCAACTTAGCAGCAGCAGCAGCAAGATGAGTCTCTAGGGTCTGGATGTATGAAACACTTTTACTAAAACCAAATGGAGCTTCATTGGTTGGCTTTCAAAGTATGATCTGAAGTTGCAGGGAGGCCTTTGTTTTCATCCAAAACTCGCCCCCCGCCCCCCTCCCCGGATCAGATCAGAGCACTTGCCTTCCTTGTGATGGATGTCCTAGTCAAATGCAGGATTGAAATCATCTTGGGATGGCTGTATGGAAGGGAGTTTTTAAAAAAAGCAATTTGACTCATTTGTTTATTTTGTCTTCCTAAATGGATTTTTAAAGCACAGTTAATATGATTAGTTTGAAGTTTAAATCTATTAAGGACAATCTACAGATTCCTCTTCACTGAATGCATGGATGCCCTTTAATAGAGCCTGATGGCAATTGGTTTTAGATTTTGCATTGAGTTCCAATAAACGTTAGTGGGAGTTGGCATTTGATCAGGATGCCTGCTCTGCGCTCTGGGGGAGTGGGGTTTTAATCATCTTGCTCTCCTGTCTGGTGAGGGAGAGAGATCCTGCCTGGAGTTACGGTGCCGTAAGTTATGGTACCTCACATCTGGTGGCACAGGTAAGGTCAGAGGCCAGAGGCCCCTTAGTGCGGGCAGCACAGACGTGAGGTACGCAGAGCCCAGGGGAAGGGGACGTGGCTTCCGTCTGGAGTACCGAGGGGAGGGTGGGCGTGAGCTGAGCGGGAGGATGGAAGTGTATCACCAGCTAGACGTGGGAGGCGGTGACCCCAGCACACACGCAAAACAAGAAAGCTCGTGTCTGGGGCAAGTGTGGTGAGGGGAAGTCACTGGAAGTTAGGCTGGACATGTTTTTGTATAATTCAAAGGCTCGCCCTGCTCTGTATTTAAGACTTTGAACCTACAGAAGGAAACGGAGATCCGGTGGTATCCATGTGCATATTGGCTGGTGAGCACAGCTAAGAAGGTGGAAGGAAAGAAGTGTGAGTGCCATTTTCAGGAAACCTTAATAATTGTCAGTCATTGTGAAGAAAAGGAAATGTGCATCCAAATTAATTTTTTTCGCTGTAGCCATGTGATGTTTGATCAGGGCAGTTATGAAATGTAAGTTTCTTGTGTGTGAGACCGTTGCCTGCAGTGCCCTACAGTGGTTCTATCTGTGAAATAGCAGCCTCACCCCCAAGCTTGGGCAGAACCGTGGTCCAGGGGACCGAGTCACCGGCCCCTGTTGTTAGTCCACCGTTGGTCTGCTCCGGGGCTGTCTCTGGGGGTCAGCTTGTCAGCTATAAACTCGGGAGTACCTGTCACCCAGCTAAGAATCAAAGAACTCATGAGACACGTTATTAAAATACTTTGAACTTTAAAGGGGTCTAATATTTTCAAGTTTAGCAGAACCTTGTCGTATGCGGTTTTCTTGGGCCTGTCTCACTGCAGTGTCGTGATGAGGGTTTGTAAGTCAGTAAACCTATGTAAGGTGAAGGCTAGCCATTTAGCCTGAGCCCACCTTTTTGGAGATGAGTGGTGAGTGAGGTTCCAACAGTTGTAGCCCCAGTTCTTTCAGCTTCAACAGTATGACCAAAGCGGAGCCCTTTGGGGACATTTCGGCTTAGAAGGGAACACAAGGGGCAAGAGGCCACAGGCACAAATGCCTGGCCCTTGAAACTGTGCACCTGGCTTCATTAAAGTCTCCGGAAATAGACCATGAAATGAAAGCTTTTCAGTATTTAAACAGAAAGCACCTATCCGAGCACCTGGCATCACAGAGCCAGGGGGCTGCAGGAGCTCCAACCTTGCCAAAGTTCCAAGTAGAAGGCAAGCCGTCTGTCTCGGGCCTGAGACTGTGGTGTGGCCATCTGTGGGGCTGTGACAGGCAGCCACCTGGCGACACGCGCAGGGCTGCAGGGGCTCGTGGCAGCCAGCAGATAATGTCGGGGCAAGGGGAAGTAAAGCAGCGCTGAATGTTGACTCCTTTTCCTCTTCCTTTCTCAGAAGGCATGACCAAAAGTAAAATAAGATGATGATAAAAATAATTGCCAACACTTAATGAATGTTACGTGCCAGGCACTGTAAACCCATGGTGTATTTCAGTTCAGTCGCTCAGTCGTGTCCGAGTCTTTGCAACGCCATGAACTGAAGCACACCAGGCCTCCCTGTCCATCGCCAACTCCCGGAGTTCACTCAAACTCATGTCCATCGAGTCTGTGATGCCACCAGCCATTTCATCCTCTGTCGTGCCCTTCTCCTCCTGCCCCCAATCCCTCCCAGCATCAGGGTCTTTTCCAATGAGTCAACTCTTCGCATGAGGTGGCCAAAGTACTGGAGTTTCAGCTTTAGCGTTATTCCTTCCAAAGAAATCCCAGGGCTGATCTTCTTCAGAATGGACTGGTTGGATCTCCTTGCAGTCCAAGGGACTCAAGAGTCTTCTCCAACACCACAGTTCAAAAGCATCAATTCTTCGGTGCTCAGCTTTCTTGACAGTCCAACTCTCACATCCATACATGACCACAGGAAAAACCATAGCCTTGACTAGCCAGACCTTTGTTGGCAAAGTAATGTCTCTGCTTTTCAATATGCTATCTAGGTTGGTCATAACTTTCCTTCCAACATGCAAGCGTCTTTTAATTTCATGGCTGCAGTCACCATCTGCAGTGATTTTGGAGCCCCAAAAAATAAAGTCTGACACTGTTTCCCCATCTATTTCCCATGAAGTGATGGGACCGGATGCCATGATCTTCGTTTTCTGAATGTTGAGCTTTAAGCCAACTTTTTCACTCTCCACTTTCACTTTCATCAAGAGGCTTTTGAGTTCCTCTTCACTTTCTGCCATAAGGGTGGTGTCATCTGCATATCTGAGTTTATTGATATGTCTCCCGGCAATCTTGATTCCAGCTTGTGGTTCTTCCAGCCCAGCGTTTCTCATGATGTACTCTGCATAGAAGTTAAATAAGCAGGGTGACAATATACAACCTTGACGTACTCCTTTTCCTATTTGGAACCAGTCTGTTCCATGTCCAGTTCTAACTGTTCTTCCTGACCTGCATGCAGGTTTCTCAAGAGGCAGGAGGAATGCCTTACAGCCATTGTATAAAGGATGTACTGTTATTATACCCATTTTACAGAAAAGGAAAGTGAAGGCTGATGAAATCGAGTTCCACTTTTGGTCTCTTGAGGATCTGAGAGGATCTTTGTTACATACTTTTTACGGCTACTGTATGGCAGGGTTGAGTAGCTGTGACAGAGACCATATGGCCCACAAAGCTGAAAATATTTAGTAATGGTCCATAAGAGAAAAAAGTAGACCTTTTATCTATCTGACTATAGAGTCCACTTGATGTAGAATCCCCACTTTAGTGAATGTTGAGAATATTCTAATCATAAAAGAATGGAAAATGTGGCAGAAGTGCAAGGTGCTCTAGACTAGGGAGCCTGACAATCTAGATTCTAGTCTCAATTGTGCAAAAAGTAACATTAGGTCCTTGGAAAAGTCACTCTTAACTCCTAAAAAATCTGTTTTTTCCCCCTGATCTGCTCATTAAAGCTATACTGCCAAGCTTCCAAATTAAAAGTTCCCCCAAACACTTTTTCTGGTTTACAAAAAGCTATTTTAACTGATCAAATAAAATGCATTTTTTACCAGTTCTCCATGGCAACGCTCACAGCTCTCGCCAAATAACCTTTTGAAGTCCTATTTCTGCATGTTAGGGGTATGGCACCTTTGGGTAGAAAGATGTTTCAGAATGGTAATATAATATCTGTTTAACTTATTTTTGTTCTGTTTTTGTGAATGCCAGGGTTTCCTTCCACCAAAACCACCTGAGCCTGAAGCTTTCTCTGGGAAGACATAAGGCTGAAAGTGAAGAGTAACATAAAAAATCCCAAAAGGAGTGTGTGAACGCCATTGAATTTCAAGCTGCGAGTCAGTACCAACAGCTCCTGCACGTGTGGGCTTGTGGTCAGCGTGCGGACCTGTGGAACGAGGGAGTCTTCCATTGCAGGGCGAAGATGAGAAGCCACTTTAAATCTCAGGGAGTTTTAGTCTTTGGCCGTCTGTGGTTAAAAATCAGTCCTGGTGTAGCTTTACCCTGAAAGATTAAGGGGAAGGATTGCTTAGGAAAAAAATACAGGCTGCCTTGTGATAAGTGCCAGAGATCCTGTCTTATGAAAAGAGGATTTGATGAGAAGGTTGGCGATGGGACTTATATCTTGTTCCAGTAATGCAGGGCTTCCCTAGTGGCTCAGCTGGTAAAGAATCCACCTGCAGTGTGGGAGACCTGGGTTGAGAAGAGACCCTGGAGGAGTGCATGGCAACCGATTCCAGTGTTCTTGCCTGGAGAATCCCATGGACGGAGGAGTTTGGCAGGCTACAGTCCATGGGGTCACAAAGAGTCAGACAAGACTGAGCAACTAAGTGTGCACGCGCGTGTGCGCACGTGCACACACACACACACACACACACACTCCAGTATTCTGTCCTGGAGAATTCCACGGACTGTATAGTCCTTGGGGTCGCAAAGAGTCAGACATGACTGAGTAACTTTCGCTTTCCAATAATGTGTCAAGGTCGTTTGAAGCAAGGCATGTGTTAATCTGGTGATACCCTTGTGACTCTTTTGTATGTAAAGTGTAAAGATTTGGAGTGGGAGTGGGAAGGAAATAATTTAATGTATATCTTTGAATTTGACCTCAGTCAAGTTTGAATCTGAAAGATGCTCTATGTATATTTTAGAAAGAGAAAGATGTCAGAACTTGATGCCCACTGTTTAGTAATGAACTTCCACTGGGCTAATATCAGCTACAGCCCGTTACTTCTCAAAGTGGTAAAGCCCTGCATCCACTGAGACTGATCTCTTCTGAAGATACAGGCTTCTGTAGTGGGATGAAGAGGGTGTGGGCGGGGGGGAGATTCCCGAAAGATTTGTCCATATCCTAACCCCTGGAGCCTGCTAACGTTATCTAAATGGGAAAAGGGTGTTTGAAGATGTAATTAAATAACTCGTGATGAAGTGGATTTTCTGGATGGGCCCTAAATCTAATGCAAATATCCTCACAAGAGACAGAATGGAAACATAGCCAGCAGGAAGCCAAGTGACCTTGGAGCAGAGACTGGAGTGAGCAGCCCCAGGCTCAGGAGTGCTGAGGCTCCTGAGGACCAGGAGTCCCAGGGGTTTCCTCCTCCAGATCGTCCAGAAGCAGCGTGACCCCGCTGACATCTATTTCAGACTTCGGCCTCTGCAACCGTGAGAGGATACGTTTCTGTTGTGTTAAGCCACACAGTCCCAGTACTTTGTTACAGAAGCCTCAGAAAAGGAATGGAGTATTCACAATCCATCTCTCCCAGCCGTCCTAATCCAGCCTGTCTGGGGATGCCCACGGGGCTTCCCCAGTGTCCCTGGGATCCTGCTCCAGAAGGAAAGGCTGTGGGATTATGCTGATTGGCGGCAGACACGCTTTGCCAAAAAGAGAGGAGCACCAGACTAGACCGGAGCCCCTTCGGCATCTGATTCATTCTGTGGGATTCCTCATCCACTGGCCGCGTACAGAATGACTGGGAATAAAGGCAGGAAAACGTGTGCAGCAATTTGCCACCATTTACCACAGAAGGTTACCTGTCTATTTCCAATCAATCTAAGTAAATCCTCTCAAGATGAAAGGGTGGGATACTTGTCAATAATAAACAATATGACTGATTTTTACTTCCCAGAAGCTTCATTTGTAAAGTACTTTTAATATGCAGGTTAATTTGCACTCTCTTGTCTCACAATACCTCTGTGAAGAAGGTCAGATAGATATGATTATGGATCTTTCAAAGCTGTGCATCTTAAAGCTGGAAAACTAATGAAGGCAGCCTGATTGAAGGGTAATTTTTTCTGACCCAATGCCCTGCTCATTGGCTTACTTGCTAGGGATTTATTGGACTTCAAAAGGGACTTGATAAATTCACAACATATTTACCTGGCTGTGTCCCTGAATAAGACTAGGAAAAAAAGTTTCAAAGAAGAAAAATAGAGATTTGCCTTATCACGTACCAAAACATACAGACGTAACATCTTTTATAGAGTATGATAAGGGTTCCAATTCATGTTGGTGGCAAAGAGGTAGATTATTCAATAAATAGCATGGTCTTTATTTAGAGGAAAATAAAATTGTATATCTACTCAAACACAGACAAATAATTGTCAGGTTAAAGAGTTAATTGCAAAAGTTAAGACTATACGTAAAATACAGATTTAGGATTGAAGAAGGCATGTCCGTGCACGGTGAGAACTTGAGAGTTGTAAAGGCAATTAGACAAATCTGATTATACAAATAAAAAATGGTGTGGCCAAGATGTCAGAAATAGTTAAAAGAAAAATAATATATGCTGGTAAATATTTGCAATATATATGTTATTAATTAATATACTCAATAGCTCTGGAGCAGTAACTCTGGGCCAGACACTGTACTTGGTGCTAGAACTAAACACTGAATAAGATAAGAATAGACTGTACCTTGTAAAACGTGTGACTGTGTAAGCAAGGAACCACACTGAACAATTTAGAGTAAGAAATGGCACCCCACTCCAGTACTCTTGCCTGGAGAATCCCATGGAGGGAGGAGCCTGGTAGGCTACAGTCCATGGGGTCACAAAGAGTCAGACACAACTGAGCAACTTCACTTTCTTTCACTTTCTTTAAGCATTATAAAGGTGAAGTCTGGATGCCACAGGAAAATATGGTATGGAAGAGTATCGACAGACAAGAGTTAATATTTACAATGTGTAAATAACTCATGGAAATCAATGAGAGAAACATTAACATAGAAAAATCAACAGATGTATACTGTAAATTCACAAATGGAGAAATACGGTTCACCAATAAATAAAAAGAATGTCTATCCTCAGGCGTAATCAAATATATGTAAACCAAAATTAGTTGTGGTGCTTTATCAGATTATCAAAGAGTGAAATGAGTTGTGATGAAAACTGCTAATGATAAGAGGTAGAGAAATGGGAACTCTCACCTATTTTGGTAGGAGTGTAAATTGCAGAAACTCTGATGATGCATATTAACACTCACAATTTAAAAACCGGTCTCTTTGTTCAGTGTAGTGTGAACCACATGTTTGCATCTCCCCAGAATTTACCGTTGAGACCCTAGCCCCCAGTGTGATGATGTTTGGCCATTTGAGAGGTAATTAGTGGTAGACACGTCATGGGGGTGGGGCCTCCACAATGGGATTAGTGCCCTTAGAAACAGACAGCGGAGAGCTTGCTTTCTCTCCCTCCACAGACGCACACTGAGGACACATTGTCCTGTAGAGTATTACTCAGCAAATGAGAGAGTGAATCCTTGCATACAGACATGGGTATATGTCTTAAGATGTTTTAAGTGAGAATTAGTAGTTTGATATAAGTAACATGATTCATTTCTGTAAATAATACATACATATATATATGCATATACTTATAAAGTGCTATGACACCACCCTTATGGCAGAAAGTGAAGAGGAACTAAAAAAACCTCTTGATGAAAGTGAAAGAGGAGAGTGAAAAAGTGGGCTTAAAGCTCAACATTCAGAAAAGGAAGATCATGGCATCTGGTCCCATCACTTCATGGCAAATAGATGGGGAAGCAGTGGAAACAGTGTCAGACTTTATTTTTGGGGGCTCCAAAATCACTGCAGATGGTGACTGCAGCCATGAAATTAAAAGACGCTTACTCCTTGGAAGGAAAGTTATGACCAACCTAGATAGCATATTCAAAAGCAGAGACATTACTTCGCCAACAAAGGTCTGTCTAGTCAAGGCTATGGTTTTTCCAGTGGTCATGTATGGATGTAGAGTTGGACTGTGAAAAAGCTGAGCATGGAAGAATTGATGCTTTTGAGCTGTGGTGTTGCAGAAGACTCTTGAGAGTCCCTTAGACTGTAAGGAGATCCAACCAGTCCATTCTAAAGGAGATCAGTCCTGGGTGTTCATTGGAAGGATTGATGCTGAAGCTGAAACTCCAGTACTTTGGCCACCTCATGCGAAGAGTTGACTCATTGGAAAAGACTCTGATGCTGGGAGGGATTGGGGGCAGGAGGAGAAGGGGACGACAGAGGATGAGATGGCTGGATGGCATCACTGACTCGATGGACGTGAGTCTGAGTGAACTCCGGGAGTTGGTGATGGACAGGGAGGCCTGGTGTGCTGGGATTCATGGGGTCACAAAGAGTTGGACATGACTGAGCGACTGATCTGATCTGATGGTCCATAAATGTTCAAAAAGGACAAATGCCAACTTATCATTTTAGATTAGGGATGGGAATCAGAATAGAAATATTAGGGCCTTTAGTATCTTGATATTATTTATTTTACTGGCAATAAGTGATTATTGTTAAAAATTCAAAGGTTTCTCCTATTTGGGAAGAAAAAGAACAAGTGAGGTAATTCCATGACTTTTGCATTATCTATAAAATGATGCTTGCAGTCAATAAATCACTGATACTGTTACATCAATGCAAAATACACTGAAAGCTGTCATATAGGGTACTTTCTTAATTAATTTGTTATCAGAAAACTAATTCAGTTTTAAATGAAGGAAAGAAAGCTTTAACATCAGTTATTTTCCTAGGAAACTTGCAAGAGAAGGAGAACTATACAGTGTCCAAGCTTGGGTTAAGCATGGATTTCCTAAGCTTGCATTGTTCAGATGGACATGATTTTCCTGCCTTGTCACTTGCCAGGCATTGTTGCGGCTTAGTAGAAATAGGTTTACATTGAAAGTAAATTCAGTTGAATTAAAGACCTGGATTTAAACCCTAGCCCTGCCTTTTTAACTAGGTAATTAACAAATTCTTTACCCACTTCAAACTTACTTTCTTCACATTTAAAATGGGGATGTTAGTCCCTACTTTTTGGGTTTACACACATTAGATCTTCTAATGTATCCAGCACATTGCCAACCACTTTGTTGATGCTTAATAAACATTGGCCGAATCTGTAGAAATACAATTTAAGCTCTCAACTGGAGAGTTAAATTGGTCAACTCAGATTTTTCTGTCCTCAGCTCCACCAGTCCAGAAGGAAGGAGGTTTTCTCCCACTCAGTAACACAAGCCGGCCACAGCAGCATCCGGACTGGGCGTTCATCGCCATGGCAACAACCGTCGTCTCCCTGCCTCCTGCTCAGTGTTTCTGCTCCCATTTCCCCTCCTCAGAGCCAGACTCAGCCTCACGGCTCCCCCTCAGATGTCCTTTTGAAAAGAATAGACAAACTGTAGCAAGGATAAATTGGACCTCTCTCTTTTCCCCTCAAAGTAAGATACCACTATGGTCCAATTTTAAAGCATTGTAACAAAATATTGTGCTTCCATTCTGATAACAACACAAGATTCTCCTAATTGGTGGAAATATATAAGAAGTAGGCAAGACTTTTGATACTTAGCTCTGGTGGATTTTTGCTCTTTAAAGCCCTAAACTGGGGGCAGTCCAACTGAAGTGACTGCAAGAGCAAAGACACAGATGTAGGAGAGCTATCGGTGAATCTGGAGGTGTGTGGGGTAGCTGGCTTTGTTGGAAGAAAAGGCTGACACAGGTGAGGAATAGAAAATATGGCTATCGTGCTAGCTTGTGGTCAGGCTGTGATGTAATGGGTACTACTCATCTCACTGGCCTCCCAGGAGACGTCGTCTGTCATTGTCCCAAATTTCTCTGTAATAATCTCTGTGGAGTCCTACAGTCCCTGTGTCTCTGTGATTCTAGCATCTTCAAGTGATCCAAACGTGTAGAAACTCAGCAGTATTTGGTCTTAAGCAGTTTATCATCTATGACCCTGCATGCAATGGTAATACTTGCATAAATTATTCTTTTAGCTGACAGTTGCCAACAAGCAGATATGTCTAAATTTTAATTTTTACAGGAATAATATTTTGCAAACACTAAACTGACTTTTTTTTTTTCATTCCCAGAAATCATGTAGCTATGTGGCTCTGTATTTAACAGATCAATGGACTTCACCGTGTCATGGGAGTTTGAAACTGAGAAGTCATTTCTTGGCAGTGAGTGGAAAACCATATTTTAAAAAATTCACAGTGAGATCATAGTGTTGAAATCCAGGCTCTGTTGGGGGAGATGGAACGGGGGAAGGTGGTTTGAATTTGCCAAAATTCCCATTACAAATCACATGCTAAGCCTACAGAATCTGGATGACTGTATTTTATCTTAAGCCCTACTGTAGCGAGGACCAATATTTGCTATAAGGGACATTTCCCCTTTGGGAGACAGGGAAAGCCCTTCCTTTTTTGAGAGGAAGTTGCCAAGAGAAGAAAGCAGAAGAAATACAAGTCATCAGATGTGAATATCCCAGCTGCCTGGCCCCTTGGGGTTTAACTGTTGGAGTACGTAGCACAAACGTGTTCCAGAAGACTGGCTTATCCTAGGGTGTATTTCAGAGCATCTCCACAGCTGGCACGACACTACATCTAGCCTGGTGCCAGGCTGGGTTTTAGAAATGGCTGAGGAAGGTGTCTAGAGGGCTGAGCTTTGGACATCACCCTATTTCTTCATATCCTACTGTGTGCTATATTGCTGGCAGGGATGGGGGATAAAGACACAGCAGACCAGAGGAAGCCTAAGATGAGGAAGAAGATGTCACAGGCGTGACGTTACAACTAGAGCTAAGACCGCACCGGCGAAAGTGCATGTCAGTGAGGACGTTCTGGGAGAACCGACCCACCTGCGGCTACTTTGTCTTACGAAGTCGATTTCCTGAATTATATGCGAGGCACACAGGGCCCCCAAACAGACCAGTCATCAAATCACAAATGTCACTTCCTTCTGATTTAAGGGTTGACCAAGAAATGCTTCCACATGAGTTCAGTTCAGTTCAGTCACTCAGTCGTGTCTGACTCTTTGGGACCCCATGGACTGCAGCACGCGAGGCCTCCCTGTCCATCATCAACTCCCAGAATTTACTCAGACTCATGTCCATCGAGTCGGTGATGCCATCCAACCATCTCGTCCTCTGTTGTCCCCTTCTCCTCCTGCCCTCAATCTTGCCCAGCATCAGGGCCTTTTCCAGTGAGTCAGCTCTTCCCATCAGGTGGCCAAAGTACTGGAGTTTCAGCTTCAGCATCAGTCCTTCCAATGAACACCCAGGACTGACCTCCTTTAGGATGGACTGGTTGCTTGTCCACATGCATAGACAGTTCTTATTTCATCTTCCTATAAAAAGAGGAAGTTAGGCTTTCAGTCCAGAGAATTTATCTTTTCATCGTTTTTGCTGTAATATTTTACTAAAATGTTTTTAAAAACTTTTAGTGGAGTATACTTGATTTATAATGTTGTGTTAGTTTTTGCTGCACAGCAGAGTGACTCAGCCATCCATGAGCACATATCTACTCTTGTAGAGATTCTTTTCCCAAACAGGTCATTACAGAGCACTGAGAAGTGTCCCCTGCGCTGCATGGTGGGTCCGTATTAGTTGTATATTTTATATAGAGAGATGTATATATGTCAGCCCCAATCCTCCAGTTTATTCCTCCCCCTACTCCCTGCTCTGATAACCATTGGCTTGTTTTCTATCTCTGTGACTCCTTTTCTGTTTTGTAAATAAGTTCATTTGT
Organism: Bubalus bubalis; assembly: GCF_019923935.1. NCBI lineage: Eukaryota > Metazoa > Chordata > Mammalia > Artiodactyla > Bovidae > Bubalus > Bubalus bubalis. The sequence continues at coordinate 1,608,054 of NC_059165.1, read as the reverse complement.
ACCATTTTTTTTATATTCCACATACAAGTGACGCCTTATTATGATTGTCTTTGAGCTGCGTCACCGAGTGTGACCGCCTCTGGGCTCACCCACGTCGCTGCAGTGGCCTTATTTCATACTTTTTATGGCTGAGTGACATCCCGCTGCACATGCGCACCACGTCTTCATCTGTCTCCTCTGCTGACGGACGCTTGGGTTGCTTCCACATCCTGGCTCTTGTGAACTGAGCTGCCGTGGTCATCAGGGTGCACGCATGGTTCCAAATTATGGTTTTCTCCAGATATATGTCCAAGAGTGGGACTGCTGGATCATATGGGAGCTCTACTTTTAGTTTCTTAAGGAACCCCACACTGTTCTCCATAATGATTGTACCAATTTATATTCCCACCAACAGTTTCTTTTAAAAGACACTTTCTGTATTCAGAGCCCCTTTAGTTGCATTCCTATGTTTTCCTAAATGCACTGCAGATTTTTCGTTGTATCTCCAGCAGATTTTCAGTCTTTCCTAATTCTACATCTCTTCCATGGAATGTTTTCTCGTTTTTAGAGTTATTCTAAAGTTATTGCTTTCACCTATCTGTTTAACTGTTTAGGTAAATTTCTATGTTACCATTACAATGAAAAAACAGGTCTTTTAAGGAACAATCATAAAGTAATTTAAAATTTATTTTGTCTTACAACTGGTGCAGCAAACCCACTCCAAGGGTTGGTTCTCTTCTGTCCCCAGATAAAATTGGAGAAATGTACCATTAGCCTTTCTGGTCATAGCTAGAAAATATTTAATCTGTAGAGTAGCCTCAATGCAAACACCTGGATTTCTAGTCAAAACTCCGAATTGTATTCACACCTACAATCTCTCCTTCTTCCAGCTCTGGCCTGTGGCCGATGTGGGAAGGGGAAGGGGCGTGACAGGCTCCATCACTCCCCCAGCCTGCTCTCCTCTGCCCTCAGCTCCTTGACAGGAGGGAGAGGGGAGAGGCAACGCGGCAGGGAGGCGGCGGGGGTCTTCCTTGACTGGCCTCGATCAGTGGTGGACGTCCCACGCTGGCTTTGCCACAGAACGTTTCCTGGGTTTCCTGGAAGCCTCCCTTTGCTGGCAGTCTCTCACTGACCTTTCCTTTGATGTGGGTGCAAGTTCGGCCCAATCACCGGCTTCCTCTCACCGTCCCCGGATATCTTGTGGTGCATTTCCATCTTTGAATGCACCATCTTCCCCAAACACAGCCCATTTGCCCTTTAACCACCTGGTAGGAATCCTTTCCGACCATAGAAAGAAGAAAGCTCGCTCAGGCGTGTCCAACTCTCCGACCCCACGGACTGGAGCCCATCAGGCTCCTCCACGCATGGGATTCTCCAGGCAAGAGTACTGGAGTGGGGTGCCATTGCCTTCTCCAGGGGATCTTCCTGACTCAGGGATTGAACCCCGGTCTCCCACAATGCGGGCAGATGCTTTGGCATCTGAGCCACCAGGGAATCAACCATTCCCTATCCTTATTTTGAGAAAGTCAAAACTGGGTTTGGGCCGTATGTGTGACAAGCCTCGCAGACATAGTCTTGCGCATCATGTTGGATGCAGTTCCCGCCTACTGTCTGAGAGCTTCGGCCTACACCAAGCCTGAGATCCCTCCGAGTCTCCTGCAGACAGATCGACGGCAGGCTGGCGGGCGGTGTGTGTGTGAGGGTAAGTGCTCCTCCGTCTGCAGGCTGGCGGGCGGTGTGCGTGTAACGGTGAGTGCGCGTGCGCTCTCCGCCTCCGCGTCTGCGGGACTCTGCCTCCTCTTCCACCTCCCTGCCTCCTTTTGTGGAGGCGTGCTAGAGCTCCTGTTTTGTGCTCTTTTCCATTCTTTGACTCTGTCACTCTCCCCAGTTCATTGTCTCTTTGGTGGCTATTTCCTCACGTCCGAACCTGAAGATTTTTAGTTGGTGTTCCCACTTTCTAGTCAACTCAGCGTCCTATCGGAAAGGCGAGGACTCTATTTCTTAGAAAAGTTTAGGAAGTTTCTTCCATAGCCTGGGCTCTCTGTCCACAGATTCTTATTTGCGCAAGGGAGCTCTGTGTGCTCGTAAGAACAGGCGAGACCCTGTTGTGCGTTGGCCACAAAGGTGAAGACCCGAGCATGGAAAAGAATCATGTTGTGAATTCTATTCGTTTGTAGTATTTCAGCTTGTGTGTACTTATTTTGTTCCACTTCTTGTAGTAGAAGGGCAAATAAAAACAAACTTTAAAAAATTACCTTGGTAAAACAACAAGTATGGTTTTTTCAGATAAATATTTAAAAGAAAATAATAGAAATGGGTAAAATGATGTTAACGTATAGATAGGAAGCTGTTGAAATCAGCACACTGTATTTTATTGTGATCAGTGATTTATTTGGCCACATGATAAAGGCTATAAATGCTTTCCACTTTCCTCTGAATCCTAAAAAGAATGTTTCTTGTTCACATTAGACTAATATTCTTTAGAAAACAATTTGAATTTAAGAAGCTAAATATTTAGAAAAATTTTGGTTAGACTGCCTATTAAAGAGGGTTTATATATTCACCATTAGTAATTGCCAATGAGGAAGCTCGGAACAGCTGCCGTCTAGAACTCTAAAATGTCACTCCTTGTTCAATGTGCGGCACAAGCGGCACAGCTCCACAGAATGAAGCGCAAGTTTCTCTCCAGTCAGAGAGAAGAGCAAGCTCAAGATTAGTTATGCATTAAACAGTCCATTTGGGGAGGCTAATTAGAGAGAGAAGACCTTGAAATAGAAGTCATCAGAAAAAGCTAGCAGATGAGTCTTCTTGGAGACTTAATTCGTCCTTTGTCACAAACAGGAACACCTGCGAAAAGTGCAGGTCGCCCTCATCCCTAGTCGGGGTGTGAGGTTCACAAGGCTTGCTGATCCTGAGGGAAAGAACCATACTGGTTCAGGAGACTGTCTTTAGGGGCCCTGGAGCCTCTAAGTATCAGGTTTCCAAATGAGTATAGAGCAGGTGTGAAGAATTAAGTGCCAAAAATAGACACGGGCACACAAGAATTTGGATTGTTCTGTTTTCCCCAGGACTTTATTAGGACCAAGAATGAGCAGAACAGACAGCAGTAAGATAGTCACATTTTTAACAGGAAACCCAATATATGAAAAAAGTATCTGAATTCTATCCTATTTACATATACTTGGATTAGTGTAATTCTCACTCCAGCCAAATAACAATGCCTCTGGAAACTGGCCTCGTTTAACATCGCGTTATTTTTGGTAACATTTTCATCGAGAATAAGAAAGAAGTAATTCTGTATAAGTTGTATTCACTTTGGTATCAGTAATGTGCATATTTCTAGAATATTAGACAATACATTTAGACAATACATTTTCTTAACAAATTTGTGTCACTATCAGTATCCAGATTTCTCAATATTATCTCATAAAAGGGCAAACAAAATGCTTTGGAGAAAAGTATGTGTGAATTGTCCATTATGAGTGCTGTCTACCTTATTTATTGACCACTTCATGAAATATCTCTGGGAAGCCTGCTCTGGGTCTTCTTTGTAAGGAATGGACAAAAGGCCCCTGGAGAGAAGACCACAATCATAAAATCACAAATTAAGACTTTTCCTCTTAGAGCGTCTGTTTTCTGAAGGGTTGGCAGCCCAGCCCTGAAACCAGATAGACCGTAAGTTCAACACTTAAACTTGATCAGTGTCAGAAACTCTCGGGTGAGCTATGAAAATCTAAGGCCTTGTAGAGAAACTATTGTGAAAAAACTAGTTCTGTTCTTCACATACAAAATAACAAGACTGAGGAAGGTCAGTTCTGGTGATTACATAATGAGGTTTAATGAAAGGTCGAAGCTGCCCACTCCTCTGACTTGGGATAGGCGGTGATCAAAGGCCAAGAGGGTTGCTTTTAGGTCTTACTATTCAGTGCTCTTTTACCCTTCAAGTATTCCTCTTCAAGTATTCCTCACCTTTTTAGAGGAGGTATCTTGGTCCTCTTGACCTGGGTCAGTTACTGCAAGTATACACACACAAAAAAAATATATACAAAAAAAAAAAATCTGCAAATCTCTGCAGTCTATAATCTCATGGATGTGGACCACCTCATTCATATTTAATTCCCCCAAGAGGTGGTATTCAAAACATTTAACAAACCAATAAGATAGCTTCACAGATGATTCAAAGGGAACCCTCAAACAGACCCGGAAGTCCTTAGTTGGAGGATTATGGAGACGTGTGACGGGGGCCATGGGGAACCTTGCAGACACTCGGGCAGTGATTATTTACCAACTTTCACTGAAAGCTTTTCATATTTTCTCAATCAATACAGCCGAGCCAGCAAGTGTTGCCTGGTTGGACGCCCTGCTCACGACCCCGGGAGGAAGAGACGAGCATTTCCCTTTTATAGTCGAGGACGCTGAGCTCAAGGAAGGTAAGCGGTGTTGCTGTCGTCCCTCAACTAGCAGGGGGCCGAGAGGAGGGGAGCCTGGAGCTCACCCCGCTCGGGAGACGCCAAAGCACAGGCTCTTGCCCTGGCAGGCTCCAGGCGGCGTCTCTGTTGGCCAGGCCCAGGTTTACCCAGCTCCTCAGCATCTAGTCTGATATCATAGCATGCTCAGATGTAACCGCTGAGCCTCCCTCACTCTGTGAGGTTGGCCCTGCTGGGAAAGGCTGCCAGAAGACCCGGGAGCGGAAGCCCTGCCGAGGAGCGGTGTTGCTGCCCGCCCGCAGCACAGCAGCCGCAGGCGCCCTCGGTGCAGTCAGACCGTGGAAGACCCAGGAAGACCATACTCAGCGACGTCTTTCTGAGTAAGCGGGAGGAGCTTGACGGACCACCTTTTCTGGGGTTGCCTTGAGAAAAGAAAGAAAGAAAAGAAAGTGAAGTCGTCACTCATATCCAACTCTTTGCAACCCTGTGGACTGTTAGCCTACCAGGCTCCTCTGTCCATGAGATTCTCCAGGCAAGAGTACTGGAGTGCATTACCATTTCCTTCTCCAGGGGATCTTCCCAACCCAGGGATTGAACCCGGGTCTTCTGCACTGCAGGCAGACGCTGTGCCCTCTGAGCCACCAGGGAAGCTTTGGGAACGGGAGACTTCAATGCACTCCTCTTAAATGTATAATTTTTTTCTGTTCCTCCTGGCTGAAAGTCAGTCAAGTATACAAAAGAAATGAATTTTCCTTTTTCTCTGGAAAATTCCTCAACACTTGAAAATGTTGCTGTTGTCTTTAAAGTCAACATGCATTCATTGTAGATGACTGAGAAAAAACATTTCCTTTAAAAATTACTTACATTCTTGCTGCATGTTATTTTATTTATTTACATAGTCTTAGAATCATAGTTTTTAGCACTTTAAAGTTATTTTAATATCATTAGTTTTTAAAAAGTTATCAATATATTTGAAAGTTTTATGAGTTTTTTTCCCTATTTGATTGCATTATATTTGAAATCAATGTGATTATTCCTTTATGGGTGGACCCTTAGGGTATTTCCAGTTTTTCAGCATTCTACACAACGCTCCATCCAAATCCTAATAACATGAAGCTGACTCACCGCAGGCTGTTTTTTTTCTCAGGGAAAATCCTAAAAACTGAGATTACAGAGACTCGGTGTGGGTGTCTGTTCATTACCTGAAACAGCTACTTTTCCCGGTCTTCATGGATGCCTGGCGCAGGAGGAGACCCCGAGGAGGTGCCACCGAGACTGCGGAGCCCCTGCGCGCGCTGTGCTGAGAGCCAGTGCTCTTCCCTCCCGGCAGCCCTAGGGTGTCTGGGGTGCCTGGGACCTGGCTGCACAGCCGAGCACAGGAGAAGACAGGCCCTTGGGCGACTGCACGGAGAGCTGGGATGTTCGATGAGTGACCGACCTCTCTGTCCTCCTCGGGGGACGCCGGAAGCTGGGCCTTATGGCCGTCACCGCCCATGGAGCTACAGGGATGAGCCGCACAGGTGCCTGCGCTGGTCAGGATGCCTTTGGCCTGGGAAGCTCCAGGGGCCCGCGCGTGCCAGGCCCTCAGCCTGCTGAGGTGCCCAGGGGGCGATCTGACTCTAGGGCAGCGCCCAGAAGGCTGGGACTCTGGGCTGCGCTAACTCCTTTGCCGCTTAGGAGCAGCCTGGAGCAGGGGGCCCTCCTGATCGCAGGGTCCTGAGCCGGGAAGGGTAGCGGTAGGAGGGCGTTCTCTCTGTTTTTTGGTCTTGGCGTGAGTGGGTTTGCACTCGCTCAGGATGTAGGAGCCGCTCATTTATTTTCCGGCTTGGATCAGGGCCTCTCATTTCACCCTCCTGGGGACATCAGGGAGCCTCAGCCAGCTAACCTTTCCCTGCAACTCTCCAGAGCCCCACACTTACGGCCAACAATAGGAACTGGAATTTTAAGCTTTATGTTCACTCCCCCAATCCCAGCCCTGACGGTACACTGTACCTGCGAGTATCAGATTACACCAGGTGATTTTCATGGTCAAAGTGATGGATGGAATTGCAGGAACAGAATGATTTCCAGTTAATGGCGTGACGGAAGTAGTTCATAGACTTCGCTGCGGCCTCCGGCGCTAAGTCCAGCTCACTCACCCACTTCAGCGACCCTGTAACTTCCTCAAAGGGAACGTTTGGACAGCAGAGGCGGCCAGCTCACTGCTCCTTCGATAAGGGAGCCACTCCCTTGGCGTGCTCTTTGAGCATAACATGCTCACGGCACATGTTAGGACTGATTGCGTGTAGAAGAAAAAACCTTAAGGCAACTTAAGCATGAAATGAGACGCAGGCAATGGAACTCGTAACTCATGCCACTAAAATGTTCGCGCAAAGCTGAGTCAGGGCATCAGACCTCGTCACCAGTGCACAGCTCCTGTCTGCCCTCATCTCTCAGCTTTGCTCTTCTGCGCTGACAACATTCCTAGGAAGTCCTTTCCACACACTTGTCCCCAGCGGTTCCCACCTCGTGTTTTCCCGGGCCTTGAGCCTGCTGGCCTTTGCATCAGAAGTGACATCATTGGTTCTTCTGGTTCTTCAATGTGCCAGCTCACCCTGTAGACTTGAGACCTGTGAGTCTTCACAGTAACATGAGCCGTGATCCTCCTGGTCCCTCTCCATGGGTGTGGACAGGTCGGGAGAGTCTACTGGGTCTGTTTCTTTGCAGAGTGCTGACCAGCAGAGCAGGATAAACAGCAGAAACTCTTCCTTTCTTCTCCCTAAGCCTGTCTGTTTCAGGAGGTCTGTTCCGGAGCTCTTTCGTATCCTCTCCTTGACGGCCTCCCTGAGTTTATTCTTGGAGAACCAGGCATCACCCACTTTAGAGTTTCACCGAGCACTGGAATTGTATTTCAGTTTGCTCGTTCTGTTTCCACATTGGCTGCTTTAGTTTCCCTGCCTTTACTGGAGGAAAAGCTCTTTATTTCTTGGGTCCCTGCTGTGTATAAAATACTGTGTCACATGTTTTATGGAAAATGGATAGGAAATATTTGTCTCTTTCTTACAGACAGGGGGAGAGTCAGATAAACATGATCTTCTCCTCTGCCCTGCTACCCTGGTTTTCTTACTCATCTCTAGTTAGCCCACGGTATCTCTATAAACCGGGTTCTGGCCGCACATTGCTGTTAGAGTGGTAATTAAGTTCTGTGACCAGTTGCAGTAAGCCAGGGTGACGACTAGAAAGAGCAGGGAACTTGGCTTGAGTAGCAAATTGGAGCAAGCTGTGCAGGGGCTGGTCCTTCAAGGGGACAGGGGGCCTGCCAAGCGGGTCAAGGCCAGAGACGGCGCAGCTGTGCCCGGCTCGGGAGTGAGGTCCCTTACGACCAAGCAGGGAGAGCCGCCTCTCAGGGGATCTGCCTCGTCTTGCAGAAGCCAGCCTGCAACCTGTAAGCGATCACACGGCCCGGGGAGCAGACCCAGGGCCTCCTCTGACCTTACGTGAGATCCCGGGGCAGGCCACTTCGGTGCTCTGGGTTTGTTCCTCCTCCTCGGCTGGAAGATGACGCACCTCCAGAAGGCTGGCTTCATGGTTGTACTGGGTCTTTGCCGTCCCTCAGAGCCCCGTGGTTTGGCTGTTTTTTGCTTGCTTGTTTGTTTTTAATATATATTTACTTGGCCGCCCTGGGTCTTAGTTGTGGCTGTAGATCTTCTGTCTTCGCTGTGGTGTGTGCGATCTGGTTCCCGACCAGGCAGAGAACCCGGCGCCCTGCACTGGGAGCTTGGAGTCTCAGCCCCGGACCAGCAGGGAAGTCCTGGAGCTACGTTTAAACGGTCCTACACTTGGGTCGGTGTTCTGTTCTCACTGGCTTGGAAAATTCTTGACAATATTTGAATAAAGAGCCCGGCATTTTCACTTCGCGCCGAGCCCTGCAAATTATTCACCTGGTCCTGTGGGCCAGGTCAGTGGCTCCCCAGGATCCCTGAGGCTGTTCTATGGACTAAGGGACCCAAAGCCTATAGGTGTGGAAACAGTGGGTTCACTGTTAACAGTATGGAAACAGCTGTGTTAAAAAAAATCTCCAAGTCTTTAGTGTGCCGATGTGCTTTGTAGCCGTCCAGGAAAGGGGTGTGAGAGTCGTTTCCAAACTTCCTTGGCCACAAAGCCCCTTTCTTTGCTCAAGAGGCAAGTAGTATAACAAGTATCACATAGACTGATGCTGGGGGATGTTGGCCTCGCTGCTTGCTGAGGTGTCTGTGAACTCTGCGACCTTTACCTTTTATTACAGTGAGTTTATGTGCAGAGTGGAGTTGGGGGGCGGGAAGGAAAGCCGCAGTTAAGAGTGAGGATGGTGCTCTTGCTGACCCAGGGCTCTGCTACAAGGAAGACTTAGGCTCCTCCAGGCTCATGCAAGCCCACACAGACACCCCGGACCCCCGTTTTCCTCCTCTGAATCTTCACTTACGTTGTTTTGTCTCCTTACATGCTCTGTGCTACTCCAATCCAGTGATTCTTGTCGTTTCTTTTTCTAAAATGTATTCCAAATTTATCTCCCCATCTCCCAGCTTCACCCTGCTATAAAGCACACTGCCCCAAAGGGACTGCCGCTGCAGCCTGCTTATCCCCTGAGCTCCAGCCCGTTCTCAACGCGGTGCTCTGTCCCGACTTTCTTTTCAAAGTGTAAACTGGCTTCACACCACCGCTCGGCTTGAAGCCCTTCAAAAGTCTTTCTACAGTTGGGAGAAAATCCAGATTCCTTCTCATGATCAATGCCTTGCAAGCCCACCTACTTCTCCAGCTCCTTCTCAAGCTGCCTGGCGCTTGAGTCCTTCTTGATAATCCCCAATTCTTTTTCTTTTTAAGAACTTTTCACTTGGGCTCACAGGATTTTGTTCATTCCAATCCCCACTTTTCAAATGGCTGGTTCTTCCTCGTGCCTCAGATCTCCACTGAAACTCACGAAGACGTCCCCCCCGCTTTGCTGAAGCAGGACCCTGCCCTGCCCCCAGCGCCACCCAGCCTGGGGGTGCACTCAGCGCCTTCTGCTCTTCAGTCCCCATATCCGTAGCAAGCTGTAAGTAACCTGTTCACTGGCGTGCTGTCTACTTATTTGCAAGAACGCGGGTAGCCTGAAGCCCGGGATTGCGTTCCTCTTGTGTCTCCAGTTCTCGGCACGTGCCTGGCACATGCTGTGCGTGCAGTAAATACTTTCTGACTGACTACTTCCTAAAGGTCCATATCCAGTGCTGGCTCCTTGTCCGCACTGTCTTCTCCTCCCAAGCAGCAGGAATGTCTCCTTTGTCTGCAGTCCTGTAGCTCTCTATCTGTTCTCCATTACAGCTCTCACCTTTGCCTCTTAGCACTGTTTGCGGGGTGGTTGCATCCTCCCAGATCCTCAGGCTCCTGTCATGGTGTTTTAGTGATATTCTTATACTCCCGTTGTGTCTGGCACAGAATAGGTGCTCGATGAATTCTGATTGAATTGATGTGAATAATTGAAAGAACTTTCAATAGAAAAGGCAACAAAAAAAAAATGTTAGAGAGGTTTATTTAAAAACGAAAACACAGTAAGCGCTGGACTCCTTGCTAACAATGGTCATGTTTCCGGGCTGTTCTAGAGGTCTTGGAGAGCAGCCTAAACACCAATCTCCACTGGTCCGAATCAGCCCCATTAAACTCTCCTCGGGCCTGTGAGATGGTGGATCGGGAGCCAATCTGGGCGGCTGGGATTTCCCTCCTCCAGGCGCTCCCGGCCCCAGGAACGACCTGGCCGTGGAGGCTTTCCAGGAGGAGACTCCGCCGTGGCCATGAGGGCCAGCCGGTGCTGCTCCTTCCCGACCTTTCAGAAGTTTCTTCCGACTGAGGAGGAAGCCTGGATGTAATGCATGGGCAGGACTGCAGCGAAGAGAAGACTTAGGGTGAAAGGAAGGTCTCTGTCCCAGCCGGGACACTGGCTGGGAGCGGCCTTACCACGCTGAGCTCCTTTCGTTGTGCTGTGACACAGTGCACATCTCACAGCGTTGCTGCAAGTGTTAATTAGGGTAATGCATGCCTGAAGTTTATATACTTTTAGTAGGTGGTTAATGGAGAAGGAAATGGCAACCCACTCCAGTGTTCTTGCCTGGAGAATCCCAGGGACGGGGGAGCCTGGTTGGCTGCCGTCTATGGGGTTGCACAGAGTCGGACACGACTGAAGCGACTTAGAAGCAGCAATGCAGGTTAAGCTCCTTCCTCCCATCCCTCCCATGCCAGGTGCGAACTCCACCTGGACTCTAGGGTAGGCCAGCTCTTGGTGCACAGCAAGACTCTAGAAAGGAGAAGAGTGGGTGATGTGTGTGTGTGTGTGTGTGTGTGTGTCCATGTGGCTCGTGAATGTACGTACGTCATATGAAGGAACATACATTTGCTATGTGTTCGGATGTAGTAGGTGAACAAAGAAATGATGTGTAATTAGCTCTGTTACTTCTGCCCCAGAAGAGAATGTGGTGGGAATCCTGATCTCAGTGTGGAGGCCGATGACTTGCAGGGCCAGTGTCAGTTTGGGAGAAGAAAAGTTCTGCGCTTTAACGGGACAAACAAGAGTGACATTTTCATACACAAGCCAGGAGTAAGAATGAATTTAATCAGTGGCAGACTGACAGACAGCACAAAAAAATTGGAATTTCGTGTTTAAATCCTGTCCAGTACCCAGAGGGGGGCATTTCTGTTGGTAGACGTGGGAGCCTCTCCAGGTCAGTCTCGGTTCTTGTGAGCAAGGGACATGGCTACTAAACAATTATCCGTATTGGTTTTCCAGGGCTTCCACGACAAAGTGCTACAGACTAGGTAAATCACAGAGCTGCACTTGCTCGTGGTCTGGAGGCCGCTGGGACGGCTCCTCCGGGGCTGTGAATGGACGGTCTGTCCCGGCTTCCTTCTTTGACTGATAGCTGGCCGCCCTCTCCTGTGTCTTTACTGCCCTCCCATCTCTCTGGGCCTGTCTCCAGGGCCCCCGTCCTGTTGGAGTAGGGCCCACCCTGTGTCCTCGCTTTACCTTGATTTCTCCTGTAAACATCCAGTCTCCAATTATGGTCACCTTCTGAGGCACCAGCGGTTAGGACTTCAACGTGTGAATTTGAGGTGGGGCTGGGGGATATAACTCAACTGAATTTCATGACAGTTCTGAAATTTGAAAGTGTCTGCCAAACGCTATGCTCCTACCTCAGCAAAAGAGGGGCCGGATGATATTAAGATGGTGACGTCTGCATCCCTGAGAGTCAGTTCTGGACCAAGGTTTGGGAAATAGGTTACTTGGTTACAGAATGTTTCTAGCAGGAGCTCACCTAAGGTCCAGGATGTACTGGAAACAGTACGATTAATTGCTCCGTGTAACCGTGATGTGACCATTCACCTGTGGGCCAGGTGAAGCCAGTGGAAGAGGCCCATCAAGTCATGCATTTGCTGGAGAATTAGCCCCAGGACAACCTGACTGCAGTTTTCAGGGAAGGTAGCTTCTGGGTCATAATCTGTGCGCCTTTTGTATCCGACCCAATACCCATGTTCTTTCATTATAAATGGGCAGGAGAGCTAAAAAGAAAACGAGAACTGAAGAACAAACAGACAAACCCAAGGCCCTCGGAGGCTTGTGTGTGTACAGGAATACTGGCTGACGGCGAGGCATCTTTGTCACGGGGACAGCCGTCATGTAAAATAGCTTGTCTCTAAGGTTTTCTTTAACCGACTTATTTTAAACTGAGTTCTATAAGCATGATGTCTTTTTGCATTTCTTTTCTAATTATAAGCTGTAGAAAATAATACATACATTGGTTTTGCTGTTGATGAAAGCTTATTTTTAAAAGACAATAATGAAGAAGGAGATTCATAGGGCGAAATGGCCATCTGCCCTGACATTCAGCACCATCCAAGCAAACACAGCAGAAGGCTAGAAGTCGAATGCAACGAGTTCCAGGAGGTTAGTATTTCCGAGACTGCTCCCCAGCTGTTTGTTTCCTCGCTGCTCTAAGCCCCTGACGGTTCCTTCAGTGGCACAGTGGCACTAGGGCCATTTATGCGATGAAACGGCGGAATCCATCAGATGGAGACGCACTCAGTCCTCGAGTGGAGACGAAGCTGATAATGGGGAGAGCACATTTTTCCACATTTTCCACAGAGGCACATTTTCCACTGGCTGGGTGTGGGTACAGCAAAATGTCAGAATGTGTTTAGTAGAGGGTTTTAGTCTTCTTTCAGCACTTGAGCAGCTCACTTCATGTAAAGACAGGACTAGGCCCTTTAAGATTTTCCCAGAGCCTAACGAATGGATTTGAACAGGCTTATAAAAATGGCTGCAAATATTTTTCTTTGCCTGTTTCAGAGCATGCTAATCAGAAAGGCTCTTTGAAAACAATATTTTTATCTGTAGCTCAAATTCATCCATACCCATTAGCTGCTCAATTAGGCAAAACAGACTTTTAGTTGCATGCCAGGGGCTTAATTTAATTTGCCTGGGATAAGCAGTTGGCCATAACTGTGAAACCCTGTGTTTTTTTAGAAATTAAACCAGAGTAGTGAAGCAAAAGCTCTTGACATTCCGTGTGGAAGCTGAAGTCTGCTGTTGTTTAGATTTTGTGGAAATTCAAAGCGATTTAGTAGGCAGCATGCAGGTGTGTTAGTCACATCTTCCTGCTCCTGTTCGCTTTCCAGTTTCTGCTTGTTTTGTTTTTGTTTTTTTTTTTCCACTCTAGTCCTGTAGTTTCTAAAGCAGAACAACGCAAGTGACATCTGTTCAGGAAGACAAAAGAAGCTTTTTGTTTGGCTGTGGCAGGATGGGTGTTTAGTTAAAGCAAGAGCAAAATAAAAGTTGTCTTTATAAATCCGTAGCCTAATGGAATTTTCTCAGATTCAAAATGTAAATTCTGTGAAATCCCTTTTCAGTCATCATCTAATGTACCGAAGTGTTTCTAGATAGTGAAACACATTTAGTCTTAATGCTAAAAGGAAAAAAAAAAAAACAAAAACATGCAAGAAACTGTTCCTCTGTTTTTAATCATTTAAAGCATCCAAACTACCCAATCCTATAAAAAGAAAAGTTAGAAGGCTGATTCCTTCTGGCATTAAAATAAGTGTATTTAGGTGTGAAGTGCGGCCTGGGAAAACAGGGGAATCCATAGCGAAGTCTGCTTGGATTGCGTGTTGCCAACCACCTGGCGCGGGGGAAGCCGGAAGGCCCAACGTGGGGCTGCGGGGGCCCAGGCGGGCTCCTCCTGTGGGCCCAATCCTGATACTGGGCTTGGATCTTATGCTGATAATAGAGCTTGACTTCAGACAGGTCACCTGACCACCTATCTCAGTTTCCCGGTATGTGAAAAATGGAAATATATATATATACACACACACACACACACATACACACATATATAAATATATATGTGTGTGTGTGTGTGTATATCCCCCAGGATTGTAATTTTCAAAGGAAAGGTAAAAGTGATTAATCCGTATTTCAGAGCAGGAGTCCAAGTAAGAGCTGCAAGGTGAAGAAGAAAGAGAAGCGGGTTCAGAGACGGGTGGACCGTGAGAGCAGGGCCGTGTGCCGGGACTAGACCGAGGATGAGCGGGAGGAAGGGCCTGGGGGTCTGAGCTCGGGGGGCGGCGTGGGGGCGGCAAGCAGGGAGCGGACCCCGGGCCCTGACCCCCGTGCGGGGCGCGCCGCCACTGCTGACGGTGCAGACGGCTAAGAAGCCTGCGGGGCCGGGGCCGGGGCCAGGAGGGGGTCGGGCGGGTAACTGTGCGGATGACCGGGTCCCCGGCCAAGCCTGCTGGGCGGACCCGTTCCGTGCAGGGGCTGAGTGCCGAGGGCTAATTGAAGAGACAGTGTAGAAGCCTCAACCACACCGGCTGTCCAGTGCCCAGCGCCGCTCAGCGAGCTGCGTGAACCCGACGGGGAGGAGGACCCGGGGGACGTCCACCCCGGGCGGGAAGCCTCCCGGTGAGTCTCAGTTGACGATTTACTCGCTTAGTCGCCGTCCAGGGACAGAGTGATCACAGGTGAGCTGCCAAACTGAGTAAACCTGAGTTATGCTAAGAAATGAACCAAAGATGGACTTCAGGCAACTTTCTGGAAAAACACAGTCTGGTGATCAGATCCCCTGGGCTGTGAAATAGCCTTTCAGTGGGAAGGGGAGGGGTGCACTCACTGAAGATATTTAAAGCAAGAGTAGCAAAAGCATCTGCTAGAATCTCATCCACGAGGGAAAATTCCATACCTGGCAAGAGCTGAGTGAGCTGCTGTCTGGGAGCTCTCACACCTCTCATGAGAGCATCTCACACCTGATGCTGAAAAGTTGTGGTCAAATCCCTGAACATTTTCACAAGCACATCTACAACTGGGACCTGTGTGACTTGACAGTCATTCCTGTGATCTCTGGGATTCAGTGCCAGCTGCGTAATTTCCAGCAGATGTGGCAAAACAGCAAAGAGCACCTTTCAGATTCATATCCTCTTTACCTCTCACTCTGGTCTTATCCTTGAGACAATCTGAGCAGATTTTTTTAAAGGACAAATTAGGTGGTGGTAGGGATGTAAAAAAAGGAAAAAGGAAGTACTCTGTTTAAAAGAGAAAGCTTCCAACCTCCTAATTTATACTGAGGCGAGAAGGATCGCAAACACCCGGGTTTTGGTACTGTAGGTGGTCTGACCATCACGGGACTGTGCCTGACCCACAGCAACTGCGTGCTGTTAATTATGCATTTGAGTTTTGGTCCCAGCCAGTGTGTAACTGCAGACCATCTTCCTGCTGCTGTCTGGTATGTTTCTGGTCCATTCCCTGTCTCTTTGCTAGCAGAACACACTATATCCTCAATAAGCCCGCCATTTGAGAAGAAATACATCTGGAGGAACTGGCAGAAGAGAAGGGGGAGAGGGGCTCCCTTGATAAGTCGGAACAGCCGCCTGTCAGCTCTGAGTCTCTGGGCCAGGCTGGTTGGGGAACAGAAGGGTGCAGATCAAAGCTAAGAAACACGTGTCTCAAATTCGTTAAAAGATGACCTTACATGATTTCCGCAAGATGCTAAGCCAGTGGCTTTGACTCACCCTCCCAAGAGTGGCATTTCCACTGTGTCACTGACGCACGTGCTGTGGGAAAAGCAAGAAGAGCCAGGGATGGGGCCTCAGAGTTCAGAGCCCGAGTCCTGCTCTGATACTGAGAGTCGCTGCTTGACTTCAGACACGTGGCTTAACTATGTTGTCTCAGTTTCCTAGTGAAAGAGGAAATAAATAATCCTTATCTTTCATATGTATCTCACAGGGTTGCTTTTATTAAAGGAGAAAAAAAATGGAAGCAATTAGTATATTTATTTGGAGAAAAAAGCACTTAGATTAGAAAAATTTGTCCTATCAAAGCTAACTCCTCGATTCATTTAGAAACTGGAGCTGATCCTCTTTTAATTAAACTCCAGCAATTCTTCATTTTCCATCCCATATTGTCTTAGTTCAGGTTGTTACAAGAAAAATACCATAGACTGGGTGACTTTTTAAAAAATCATTTATTTTTAATCGAAGGATAATTGCTTTACAGTGTTATGTTGGTTTCTAGCAACGTGAACATGGATCAGCCTTAGGTTTCCCCATGGCCCCTCCTACTTGAAATCCCTCCCACCTCCCTTCCTGTCCCACCCCGCTGGGTTGTTACCAAGCTCAGGGTTGAGTTCCCGGATAGACTGGGTGATTTTAACAACAGGAATTTGCTTCTCACAGTGTGAGGGCTGACCCAGGTGTGGCAGATTCATTTCTTGGAGAGAGCCCTTCTCCCGGTTTGCAGATAGACGCCTTCTTGCTGTATCTCACATGGTGGAGAGACATCAATACTCTAAGTCTCTTACTCAGTTCAGCCGCTCAGTTGTGTCCGACTCTTTGCGACCCTATGGACTGCAGCACGCCAGGCCTCCCTGTCCATCACCAGCTCCCGGAGTTCACTCGTAGTGTCTCTTATTATAAGGGCCCTAATCCTCTTCATGAGTGTTCTGCCCTTATAATTAATCACATTCCAGAGGGTCCACCTCCAAATACCATCACACTAGGGATTAGGGCTTCAGCTTATGATGTTGGGGAGACAGAAACATTCAGCTCCTATGGTATATAGCCCATTTTCTTTTCTTACCGGATAGTATAAAAATACTCTTAATAATTCCAATCTTAAAACAAGCCACAAGGAAAAAAAGCCTGACCCCAAGTCTCAGGTCTTCCTTCACCTACAGCCTGTTTTCACCGCTCCTCTCGATGAAGACGCTCGAATACAGCCGGCTGTCCTCGGCCCCCACTGCTGGTCTCTGGCTCCCTTTCCAGCTCACCCCACTGTGTTCTGCTCCCACCGCTTCTGGTCAGGCCCCCAGTCCCTGCCCTGTTGCCGACTCGAGTGACCACTGTACACGCCTCCTCTTTACTGAACTCTCAGCATCGTTTGACACAAATGTTTACTGCTTATTTTTGAAACACACTTCACTTCTAGACAATTGTCTGATCTTCATTCTGTATCCTCAACTACTTCTCAGCCTTCCCTGCTGGACCCACCTTTTCTTTCTGACCATATCTGTGGTATACTGGAGCTCCTAGCTCAGGGCTCTGCCTTCTCTATATCCTAAGATGATTCCATCTAGTTTTATGTCTTTAGATGTCATGTATATCCTACATCTCCAGCCTCATCCCCTCCTCTGAACTGCAAAATCACAGCCTTGTTGAAGTCTCCAGTGTCCAATAAATTTCTCAAACTTAGCATGTACCAAAAATCTACTCAGTTGTTGAGGTCAAATATTAGGAGCCATCTTTTAATCCTTTGTTGACTTGATACCCTAGATTGTATCCATCAAAAAGTCCTCTCTGTTTTTCAAGTTATACCTCAAATCTAACTACTCTTCAGTTTCGAGATTACTATTCTATTGTGTCACCATTGTCCGTCATTTGGACTCACACAAAAGCATCCTTATGAATCATCTTGCTTCTGCCTGAAACTGCCTCAAATCTAATCTCCACCCAGCAGCCTCAATGGTATTTTTAAAATCTAAGTCCGATTTTGTCACTTTTCATTTGAAATTCTCACTATGTTCCTATCATAGTTGTGTTGTGCCCGACTCTGTGTGACCCCCTGGACTGCAGCCCGCCAGGCTCCTCTGTCCATGGGATTCTCCAGGCAAGACTACTGGAGTGGGTTGCCATTTTCTCCTCCAGGGATCTTCCCAACTCAGGGATCGAACCTGCGTCTCCTGCATTGAAAGGTGGATTCTTTACCACTGGGCCACCTGGAAAGTCCCATGTTCTTATCACACCTATGATACAATCAAAACTTTTATCATGTCCAACAAGTCCCATATACGTTGGCTTTGACCTGTTTCTCTAATCTAATTTTATATTTTTGTCCTTATTATGTACTCTGTTGGGGTTATGGGATCTTTCTTAGGTTCTGTGAACATGCCAGGCTTATCTACTCCTCAGGATTCTTGCAGTTACTCTTTCCTGTCTGAGGAGTTTCTTCCAGATCTTTGGAAGAGTTTGCATAAGGACTCCTTCCCTACACATCGAACCTAAAATAGTCCTTGCCCCACCACTGGTTCACCACGATCCCTCAATCTGATTATATTTTCTTCAGAGCATTTATTGGTATCTGAAGATACATCTTGTATTGCTTTTACTTTCTTTTCTCAGTATTTCCAAATAAATGTAAATTTCCAATAGTCAAGGACCTAAAGTTTACTGTTGGATCTTTAGTGCCTAAAGAAGCCCAGCCTGTAATAGGTATCCTTCTATGGTCTGAATATCTGTGTTTTCCCCAAATTCAATTACTGATATCCTAAACCCCAGAGGTGATAGTAATTAGCAGTTGGGGACTTTGGGAAGTGATTAGGTCATGAAGGTGGAGTTCTCATAAATGAGATTAATGTTCTTTTAAAAAACTATTTTATTTTAGAACATGGTTGATTTACAGTGTTGTGTTAGTTTCAGGTAGACAGCAAAGTCATTCAGCTACACAGAGTCTTTTTTTTTTTTTTTAGAGTCTTTTCCCATATGGGTTATTACAGAATGTTGAGTAGAGTTCCCTGGGCTATACAGTAGGTTGATTATCTATTTTATATATTCTAGTGGATATATGTTTATCAAAAAACCCTAATTTATTCATCCCCCACCTTTTCCCTTTGGTATCCATAAGTTTGTTTCCGGAGTCTATGAGCCTGTTTCTGTTTTGTAAATAAATTCATTTGCATTATTTTTTAGATTCTACCTACGAGTGATATCATATGATATTTGTCTTTCTGTCTGACTGACTTCACTTAGTAGCATAATGTCTAGGTCCATCCATGTTGTTGCAAATGGTGTTATTTCATCTTTTTATGTCTGAGTAACATTCCACTGTGTTCAATGCACCACACCTCCTTTACCCATTCCTCTGCTGACGGACGTATAGGTCGCTTCCACGTCTTGGCTGTTGTAAACAGTGCTGCGGTGAACAGCAGGCTGCGTGCATCCTTTCAAACCATGATTTTCTCTGGATATATGCCCAGGAGTGGATTTGCAGGATTGCATGGTAATTCTATTTTTAGTTTTTAAAGGAACATCTGTACTGTTCTTGGAGAAGGCAATGGCAATCCACTCCAGGATTATTGCCCGAAGAATCCCGTAGACAGAGGAGCCTGTCACAGGTGGGCTACAGTCCATGGGTCGCAGAGTCGGACACGACTGAGACTGAGCGTGCTCGCCCACCTCACTGTTCTCCATAGTGGTTGTGCCAGTTTACGTGGGGAGAGTATGTTCTTGTAAAAGAGGTCCCACGGGGCTCCCCCACCCTGCGTGAGGGCATCACCCGGAGGCGCTGGCTGCACAGCAGGAGGAGGGCCTAACTGGAAGGCAACCATGCCAGCTCCCCATCTTGGTCCTCCCAGCCTCCAGAGCCATCAGCCATACATTTCTAGTGTTTATATAGGCTACCTAGCCTGGGATCTTTTGTTACAGAAGCTTGAATAGATTAAGACATGCCACACAGTCATTTTTTTGCATCAGTTAATTCACTACACCTTTTAAATTTCTTTCAAAATCGCTTTGCCGTGTTTAACTCTTGATACATCAAGAGACCAGGTCTTGTTTACGGGATCTGAGACATCTGCTGTGTTGGCTAACTGCTGTGTGCTTCTCTTGATTCTCATCATGATGGTGGGTGGCAGTTTATTTAGTGACTGACTCTTTATACCTTCTGTGTTTTTTTTCTCCCTAAGCAGTCCTAGATACGTCAGTGTATCATAGATCACAAGGGAAATTTACCAGTTGGATCTGCTTTGAAATTGGCTTTTTGGTGAAGCTATAAAAAAAAACCCAACTGGGTCCTTCTTGTTTGGTTGCTTTCCCGAAGCCCAGATGCGTCAGCTTGAAGACTGTGGTTTGAAGCAACTGGACTTGAGAATGGAGGAGAATGAGCTGGCCAGATACGAAGCCAGATCGGGGTGGTTCTGGCACAATGGAGAGAGAAGAACGCATCCCGTGGGCACAGACCCAGGTGCCACCTCCAGGCACTGCAGAGGGGCCAGGGCCTGGGAGGCAGGCGGCTACTGATGGCCTGGGGCAAGGCAAGGCGGGTGAGTGTAGGGCTGAGGCGTGTAAGCAGATGCTAAGGTGCAGGATAGAGGGCGCAGTGATAAAGGAGAGACAAGCTCCCACTCGGCGAGTCCTTCAGATAATTCTTTCTTGAGCGCTAACCAACTCTTCATTCAACTGAATTGATTTTTTAGGAATTTATTAAGACTGCCCACGTTTGGCAGTCTTTCTGATAGCTGAAATATCTGTTCTATATCCTCAGAGTGCTCACAGTGTGATGTGTTATTTGTCCTCAGTAAACCTGTGGACAGAAGTCTTTGCTAAACCAAACAGATTTGGTTTCATTTTGGAAAGATAAAGCTGATGAGAAGGTCAGGGGACTCAAGGAAGGCTCGAGTGGTTGAGTTCAGGGTATGAAAGGAAGGACCAGCAAAGAGGAGACTTGAGGAGGTGAGGTCCCTCCTTGAGAATAAAGGATTGTCGCTTTCTTCATGATGATTTCAATATTTATCAGAGGCTTCATCCATGTAACTGGTGCTTCAAAGTCAAAAGACATTTCTCCCTTCACTCTTTGGCTCACGTAGGCCCGGGAGTCTGCGCGATGGGAGAGGAAAGCTTGAAGTCAGATAGAGAGGCACATTATTTCCCGGGGTGTCTGAAAAACGTTATACAGGGGGTTTTGAATGTAGGCAAACGTTTATAAAAGACGTCCTTACCTTCTTTACATGTCTCGTATCCACTAGGACTCCGTGGAGAAGTGTGTGTGACATTCTGATTGATGTAAAACCAGCACGTGTCCCAAGGAAATCAGCAGCAGCCGTTTGAAACAGCAGACTGTATCCCTAATACCGCGGTGAACCGGGGAGGAGTTGCGGGCACGCCTGCGTTCCAGAGCACCGCGACGGGGACCAGCGTGTGATGCCGCGGCCGTGGCCGGCGGGGCTCACATCGGCCGAGGGCCGGGGGCCTTAAACAGGGCAGCTGATCTCCGTGGGGAACTTTGGTGTCGCCTCGGCCGTGGCACCACTTCTCCGTCTGAGATGGGCCCATCTGAGATGCATCGGAGACTCATTTCTGTGGTTGAAGCGTTCACCCAGAATCCCGGGGACTTCTCTACACGGACTAGAGATGCGGTTTAAATCCAGATTGTCCCCTTCAACAACACTCACTCCAGCGTTCTAAAAACATCCTGTTCCTTCCTCCCTCTGAGAGTTCATGCTATAATATGGTGGGCTAATCGTATTATCTGGCGTCACTAAGAAGGTTCAGTTCTGTGAAATATGGATTGTTTTAATCTTAGCACAGAGCCAGACACACTTTCAGCCTCCTGAGTCGCCTGCCGCTGGTTGGGGCTCCTTCGGCAACTCGCGGGGTGCTGTTTGGGGCTTGCATATCAGGCCTCAGAGAGCAGAGTGGGCATTCCACCTCCAGCGCCTCACCCTGCTCCTCTGAACAAGGCGTCCCCTGCCGCAAGGCTGCACCCCAGACCTCACCGGGCGGAACCGCTCCCGCGGCTTCAGAGGGCGCGTCTCGGGGCTTCGGGGTGGGCCTGACCCAGGTGCGGACTCCTCCTGGGAGCCTCTCTCGCCCTGTTTTGCAGGCTTGCCGAGAGGCTTGCTCTTTTACGTGACTGAAGCTGCCCCCGTTCTCTTGCCTAATGGATTCCTCCCTGCGGACAGTCTGGGAAATAATGCACCTGTCCAACTGACTTCAGGTTTCCTGGTTCATTATGTGCGCTCCCATGCATCCACTGAATGCTGTATTATAAGTCTCTGTGACCCACCTACGCATCAGGCTGGGACCTTCAAAAACCAGAAAATAACGAGCGTTGGCACGATGCAGAGAAGCTGGAACCTTGTGCACCGTCGGCGGCCGTGTCAGACGGGGTAGTTCTGGGTGAAGCAGGATGGCCATTCCTCAGGTATCAAGAGGAGAATCAGTTTGTGATCTAATAACTTCACTTCTGGAAACATATACCCCAAGAATTGAAAGTAGGATCTGGAAGAGACACCTGTATGCCCATACTCATTGCAGTATTGTTCCATTATACTTGAATATTATATTATAATAATATATAAAATAATATAAATATAATAAAATTATATTATAATTACAGTATTCTATTTAGCTGTTATACAATAGCTAAAAGTGGAAAAATCCAAGTGCCCATCAACAAATGAATGAATATACAAAATGTGGTGTGTATACACAATGTAATATGCTGCAGTGTGGCTCAATCAATAACCTCAGATATGCAGATGACCACATTTTTCCGGCAGAAAGAGAAGAGGAACTAAAGAGGCACTTGATGAAAGTGAAAGAGGAGAGTGAAAAAGCTGGATTAAAGCTCAACATTCAGAAAACAAGGAACATGGCATCCAGTCCCATCACTTCATGGCAAATAGATGGGGAAACAGTGTCAGACTATTTTTCTAGGCTCCAAAATGACTGCAGATGGTGACTGCAGCCATGAAATTAAAAGACGCTTCCTCCTTGGAAGGAAAGTTATGACCAACCTAGACAGCATATTCAAAAGCAGAGACATTACTTTGCCAACAAAGGTCCGTCTAGTCAAGGCTCTGGTTTTTCCAGTGGTCATGTATGGATGTGAGAGTTGGACTGTGAAGAAGGCTGAGCGCTGAAGAATTGATGCTTTTGAACTGTGGTGTTGGAGAAGACTCTTGAGAGTCCCTTGGACTGCAAGGAAATCCAACCAGTCCATTCTGGAGGGGATCAGCCCTGGGATTTCTTTGGAGGGAATGATGCTAAAGCTGAAACTCCAGTACTTTGGCCACCTCATGCGAAGAGTTGACTCATTGGAAAAGACTCTGATGCTGGGAGGGATTGGGGGCAGGAAGAGAAGGGGACGACAGAGGATGAGATGGCTGGATGGCATCACTGACTCGATGGACGTGAGTCTGGGTGGGCTCCGGGAGTTGGTGATGGACAGGGAGGCCTGGCTGCTGCGATTCATGGGGTCGCAGATTTGGACATGACTGAGCGACTGCGCTGACCTGACAGCGTGTGTGAAAGCTGAGGATATTGACTAAGTGAAGGCAGCCACGTGGGGACAAACGCTGCTCAATTCTACTTACAAGGGGCACTTAGAACAGTCAAATGTACAGAAACAGAAGGTAGAATGCCAGTTGCCAGGGGCTGGAGGAAGGGAAAATGCAGTGTTTTTGTTTACTGGGTGTAAAGTTCCAGGCTTACAAGGTGAGCAGAGCTCTGGAGATTGGGTGCACAACAAGGTGAATGAGCTCAACGCTACTGAAAAACGGTTAAGATGGTGAATTTTATGTTCTCTATATTTTATCACAACTAGAAGTAAAAACAGAGAAGGCAATGGCACCCCACTCCAGTGCTTTTGCCTGGAAAATCCCATGGATGGAGGAGCCTGGTGGGCTGCAGTCTGTGGGGTCACGAAGAGTCGGACACGACTGAGCGACTTCACTTTCACACGTTGGAGAAGGAAATGGCAACCCACTCCAGTGTTCTTGCCTGGAGAATCCCAGGGACGGGGTAGCCTGGTGGGCTGCCGTCTATGGGGTCGGACACGACTGAAGCGACTTTGCAGCAGCAGCAGAAGTAAAAAAAGATTTTTTAAAAAAGACCCCTATGACCAATATGAGTATCTCAGGGAACTGCTAGAATTGAACTGATGCCCCACCTTCTCAGAGTGTCACACCTCCTGACTTTGGACTGACCGTGGCTGGCCCACTGTCCCTACGTGCGGCTCCAGACTGGGGACAGAGCCTCCCCGAGCTCCATCACCCTGCCACTGACGGGCCTGGAGGGCCCCCACCACTCTGGGCCAGGGCTTTGCACATCCCTCCATTGGCCATATATCCCCCTGAGGAGTTACTGGCAGGCATCGGTTTCTATCACTTGGATCGGAGTTTTCCCTGCTGCAGGGAAGAGTAAAGTGTTCAGCGATCAGCTGCTCTGGTGGCTGTTCTCTGACGTGCTGGTGTGGCACCAGATAAAATACTCTCAAGGCTCAAACCTCTCAAGCTGTGGACAGAATTTGAAAAACAAAATCACATATTTATTTTAGAATACTTACTGTTAAAAAGACAGGAGGAAAGCTCGCCAATTTCATTGCCTCTTGAAAGCCTTACAGATAGGTGCAAACCATACCCACCTTCAAGGCACAGCTCAAATGCCAAACCGTCCTCTGAGTCCGAAATGATCAATAACTTTCCCTTTTGAATTCCCAAAGCATTTTATCTGAAGCTCTCTTAAGACGTTTTTACTTTTATCCTGGAGTACAGTTATCGATGCTCCTCCGGCTTCCGTATAGACCCTGTGCTACAGGCTCTCTTACTGCGGAGTGTCCCACAATACTTGTGCGTGCATGATGCATGTTTGCGGAATAGAAAACACAGAACTCTGTGAAAGAGTTATGCCAACTCTGCAAAAAAAAAAAAAAAAGAATTGAAAATGGCCAAGTTTCTAGCCCTGTAGCTCCTGGCTGGTGCAGATGTCTTTGGACAAGGGCTGTTTCTGGTTCTTCCAGCTCAGCCTCCCTGGGCAGCTGTGACTTGTGTGAAGCTGTTAATGAGACAAAAGCTGATTTTGCCCACAGACCCAGGCCACCATGGAATCTAATTAAGAAGCGTGGTCTTGACGAACATGTGAGAATTAGGGTTCACGTGCGTGCTAACATTGCCAGGGAGACGTTTGGAAGGAGAAAGAAGCCACACTAAGTGGCAAAAATGGTGGTTTTGGTGGCGCACGGGCGGTAGCTGCGTCCGGCCTAGGAGAATTAGACTAAGCTCCTTCGCGTGAGCAGCCAAGGACGCGCCGGCCTACAGAACACGCTCTGTCTGCGGCGTGCTCCGGCTGACTCCTGCTGAAGGTCAGAGAAAGGACGGACTGCAGATGAAGGGAAAGAGACTGTTACCAGCGCTGCTACCTGACCCTGGGAAGCTCATTTCTATTCAGAATCGTCTTCACAGAAGAACTTAGAACACACAATAAAATCAACGGAAGCCTCGTCCAGAGTGCTCTTTCTCTGAGAAAGTGGTCTCGACAAACCCTTCATGGAACACTCCGCCGAGCAGAGCGTTCTTGGTCTTCTCTCCTCGTAACTAACAGGTCCTGCTCCCCCTGAACTCTTGGAATCAGCCTCCTCACCCCACCCTTTTACCTAGACTCTCAAGTTATTTTTCGGTGCCTACCAAAACAGTGACCATGGAAACCATGGTGTTTACGCCTTCTGGTTTACTGGGGGGCTTCCCAGGTGGCCCTTGGGGTCAGAAAAACTCATGCCAATGCGGGAGGTGTAAGAGCTGCGGGTTAGACCCCTGGGTCAGGAAGATCC
Source organism: Bubalus bubalis (assembly GCF_019923935.1). Taxonomy (NCBI): domain Eukaryota; kingdom Metazoa; phylum Chordata; class Mammalia; order Artiodactyla; family Bovidae; genus Bubalus; species Bubalus bubalis. The sequence goes on along the minus strand of NC_059165.1, from coordinate 1,582,797 downwards.
CCTGGAGAAGGCCATGGCAACCCACTCCAGTATCCTTGCCTGGAGAATCCCATGGCCAGAGGAGCCTGGTGGGCTAGAGTCCACTGGGTGGCAAAGAGTCAGATGCGACTGAACTGACTAAGCAGCAGGCACTGCATAATCTTGGACAACCGAGGAGTATATGGGTGAACCCCCAAAGCTGGCCGCTCTGAAGACCCCTTCTCTGTGGCCTCTATATTCCCCCTTTATGAGCTAATGGGTGGGACTTACACAGGTACAATTTTCATTATTACTCAATGTTGGGTGGTAATAATAAGCAAAGTACAGAATGTATATTTAAGTAAATTTCTGCCCATCGGGACATGCAGGGTAAACACCAAGCAAAACGGAATGAGGAAAGGCAGGGCTTAGTGGAGGAGGGCCAGCCCTGGTACCCCTGGTGCCCTCTCTGCAGAGGACCCAGGAGACACCAGCTTCCTTCCCGTGGTCTCCTCCACGCCGCCCCCCCAACCAACCCAGCCCCTCTTTCACTCCCACATCAGAAGTGCGTGTGGACTTGAGGGCTGGCTCTGGCTCTTTGGAATTCCTGAGCCCTCTGTTTTCAAAGGTTCTTGGGCTTTTCTACCAGAGGTACTGCCTTACCCTACAGTAAGCTCCCCGGGTGAGGGTGGAAACACTGATGTTGGGATGCAGAGTCACCTGAGGAGAAACTGCTTGTGTGCTGGTTCAGAGCTAGAGAAGTGTGCCCAGGTGTATCCTGGATCTCACGTGTGACGTCTTGGCTTTCTCTGTGGAGAATACAGAGGCTTTGGACTAGATTTATGCGGGAGATTCCATTTCCTCCTTTTTAATTCCTTCCCTCTCAAAATTTGATCTGATTCTGAAAGCGAGATAGTAATCCTGGGATGCTGTACTCATTAATTTGTCTTTCGAGTAGCATTTAAAGAGCATCTACTACGTGCGGATGAGTTTCTCTACAGAAACAGAATAGGGGAAATAGATACCAATATCAATATTGGCGTAAGTATCGATAAAGACACAGATGGATACATGACTCCAGAGGCCGAGAAGCCCCGTGGCCTGCTGTCTGCAAGCTGCTCGCCCAGGAAAGCCAGTGGTGCTGTCCCGGTCTGCGTGTGAAGGTCTGAGCGCCGGGATGGCCTCATGGTGCAAGTTGCACCGTGCAGACCAGCGTCTCACCTCGCACGTTTGGGCAGAGAGAGTGAATGCGTGTTCTTCTGCCTCTTTGCTCTGTTTGGGCTCTCAGAGGGTGAGCTGATGCCCACCCACTTTGGGGAGACCATCTGCTTTCCTCCAGCTCACCAGTTAAAGTGCTAATTTATTCTGGAAATCCTCTCACAGACACACCCAGAAATAATATTGAACCCAAGATCCGGGCACGTTGTGGCCCTTTCAAGTTGACACGTAAAATGAAGCGTCTCAGCACGTCTCTGAGCTGGGTACGTTCATCTATAGGAGCTGGGCCCTAGCCTCCAAGTGCAAAGCTGCTAACACTTTCCCTTCCGGGGCGCCTACGCCGGCCCTTTCTTATCCAGCCCTTGTTTGCACCTTCAGCTTCGCTTTCGCTGCTCCTCACCCGGCCGGCCCAGCCTGGTTTCACAGGTGAGCTGGACTCCCAGGCCCCGAGGGCTTAGCACGAGCTATGTCCTCTGGAGGGGATGGCCTCCTCGCATGTGCCTCTCATGCACACTTACGGTTCTGTTTTGAGCTTAAGAGCTACCTCTTCTATTTATAAAGCCTCCCTTGATTTCTTCAGTCAAATCGAAATGCTCCTGCTCTAATATATTCATAGCACTTGTATACAGACTCATATGCTTGCTGAGAAGTATGTCCCACCTCAAAACTGTCAGCTCTTTGATTGTGCTTTTTCTGCATGTAGCCCCCTTCCATCACCTATAAAAGTTTTGCCCGCTGGTTGCCAGTGGGGGGAGGTTGGCCTTTGGGCAGGAGGTCAACCCCTTCCATTGTTGTTCAGTGGCTAAGTTGTGTCCTACTCTCTACAGCCCATGGATTGTAGCACACTAGGCTCCCCATCTGCAAACTTTCCTTTAAAAAAAAACAACTCTAAGCCCTTTGAGGATTCAGTTCAGTTCAGTTCAGTCAATCAGTCATGTCCAACTCTTTGTGTCCCCATGGACCACAGCACGCCAGGCCTCCCTGTCCATCACCAACTCCCAGAGTTCACCCAAACCCATGTCCATCGAGTCAGTGATGCCATCCAACCATCTCATCCTCTGTTGTCCCCTTCTCCTCCTGGCCCCAATCCCTCCCAGCATCAGAGTCTTTTCCAATGAGTCAGCTCTTCTTATGAGGTGGCCAAAGTATTGGAGTTTCAGCTTCAACATCAGTCCTTCCGATGAACACCCAGGACTGATCTCCTTCAGAATGGACTGGTTGGACCTCCTTGCAGTGCAAGGGACTCTCAAGAGTCTTCTCCAACACCACAGTTCAAAAGCATTAATTCTTTGGTGCTCAGCTTTCTTCACAGTCCAACTCTCACATCCATACATGACCACAGGGAAAACCATAGCCTTGACTAGACGGACCTTTGTTGGCAACGTAATGGCTCTGCTTTTTAATATGCTGTCTAGGTTGGTCATAGAGACCACATATTTTTATTTCTCTATCCCTTTTACTTTTCCTGGTGGGTTGGTAGGTTCCCAACACATGTTTGATGATGAATAAACATATAATCGAAAGTAGAAGACGGTTAAAACCCTAAGAGGGCTCCTGACGAGTGGTGCTGTTGTGCACTGAACACGCACTCCGTATCAGGCACTGTGCCACGCCTCTTTCGTTCATCTCGTTGCTATTTCCTGGGCTGCAGATGAGGACCCTGAATGTGGAGAGGCTAACTGGTGGGTCTGGAGTGACAGGGCTGAACGTGACGGCGTGGCGTTGGGGCTCAGGTCCGCCTGCTTGCTCCGGACTGCCGCATGGCATTATCCTTACTGAGACCCAGGAAAGGGAGCCTGTGACTTAGAATGCTTTGGCTCTTTTTAAAAGCAGCAATCAAACCCGTGTGTGTTACTGTAAATGTCTGGCCCGTTACTTCCGAGGCTGCCCTACAGCCTCAGACGATGGTTTTAGGAAGAGCAGAACCTTAGAGCTGAGCCAGCCCCAGGCAGCGAGTGCGTCTTCTTCAGGAGCTAGGTCCCTGAGCAGTGCACAGCGCTTAAATGACACCCAATCAAACTCAAATCTCCTGTGAACGTGGAAATTAAGGTTCTCCACAGCGAACTCTGAGCGACTTTGTCAACAGGAAATAACTCTCTTCCAGATAATGACTGAATTTAATCTCATAGAAGCCTGATAACAGGCGAACTTCCTGCCGGCCAGGGGCCGCCGCACTGACGTGTGATGCCGAGGGGTGGGGTGAGCTCGGGGGTCCTGGCGTGCGGGATGGGGGAGAGTGCAAGGCGGACAGCAGGCCATCTGGGAAGGGGCGTCCAGGCCTCTGAGAGCAGACGCAGCTCGGTAAGAGGTACAGCAGCGTGATATTTGCAGTCTCACAGGCGTTTCTGCATGTATTAATTTTTTTCATATGCCTAATTGGCATTTTAAAAAATTAGTTCATTTTTAATTGGAGGATAATTGCTTTACCATGCTGCGTTGGTTTCTGCTGTACATCAGCATGAACGAGCCGTGGGTATGCACCATCCCTCCCTCTGGAGCCTCCTCCCACCTCCCACTCCCCTCCCTGGGTGGTCACAGAGTGCTGGGCTGAGCTCCCTGCGTCGTGCAGCAAATCCGCCATGGCGCTCTATTTTCCATATGGTCATGGATATGTTTCAATGCTACTCTCTCAATTCATCCCATTCTGATGTTTTAACCTCCGTTTTTTTTTTTATTTTTATTTTTTTATGCTTATGTTCCTTTCTCAACTCCTGAGAATTGGTTTCTCCTCCTGGACAAGAAAAAAGATATAACATTTCTCTCCATACCCCAGTCAAGAAACACTTGAGACAAAACATTTATTGTCTACAATAGACTGAGTACAGAGAAATCAGCCAATGACTGAGTTCCTAGATCATTCTGAATTGACTTTAATTTTTTTTATTTTAATCTCACATGGACTCTGCTACAAGCTGACTTTGGACAAATTTTCTTTCTTGCACCTCCTTCTCTACCACTGAGAGCGACCAGGATTTCCAAGGCCCACGAGGGTCCTGTTTGTGGCCCAGGGACTGTGTGGAAGTGGAAGGGAGAATGCTTGGTTGGCTGCAGCCGTGGGCCGTCTTTGCGGGTCCTCTAGAGCTGTGCTGATGGGGTTGCTGGCTGTATGTAGGCCTTTTTACCAGGGAAGTGCCGGGAAAGGGCACACGAGCCAAGACGGCATAGGCAGGCACTCTTGCCCCACGTTCTGTAAATAATGGTTCTGTTACAGCCAAGCTCACCCAGAGCTCTGTGCGTGCGTGTCCCAAGGTGACCGCCTGGTCGCGGGCTGCTGTGCCCGCTGCCCCTGTGTGAGCTCCCCCAGGAAGGCCCTGGCTGCACTGGGGCCACACCGTGGGTCTGTGCCTTGAGGTCATGCTGTGGCTCTGTTACAGTTATGTTATAAGAGGTCATGTTATGGCCGCCGTCCCAGCCGGCAGAGAACACGCGTGTCTGCAGTTCCTCTGGCTCCTCGAGTCTCCTTCCAGCCTCTTCGCTCGCACTTACCTGCCCTGGGCTCAGCAAGCAGTGTGGATGGCAAGACAGTTGGCATCACAAACAGGGTCAGCGAGACAGAGGGTCTACAGGAGCTTCCCTTAGACAGAGCTTCATTGCAAAGTCTCGTTTCCAATTTTCCCAACTCCTCTCTCAACGCGGCCTGGCCCTCCAAGGGCGCCCAGGTTGAAGCAAGCAGGCCGAGCTCTGTTGGTCATTTCGGCGCTTGTGGTCCTCTGTGGTCGTCCCTGCAGCTGTAGGAGGCTTGCGGTCCTGTCGCTATTCTTGAAGTTGACGGGAGCTGGGTCAGGCCCTTGGCTGCCAAGGCAGGGGCCCGGGGCTGATCCGCACCCGGGTCTAAAGGAAGGGTGCTGTAATCACGGATGAGAAGCGAGCTCCACTTGCACTGCAGACGCCCTCGCTGGGGGAGGGTACGCAGAAATAGACAGCAGGGGCGCCCGGACGCTCAGGCTCACCAGACCTCTGTCGCCAACCCCGATCACCCTGCTCTGACCTTTGGAAATTACATGGTGCTGCATGCTTTTGATTCAGGGTACGGATTCCGAGGGAAGATGGCCGAGAAACCGTGGCTTGAGATTCCTTTGTCACCATTTTATTAGCGTCTTTCCTTCTAATCAGTCATGCAATCCAAGAGTGCATTCAAACAATTTGGGCTGGAGGAGCCCATGACATCAAAGGATGCAATATTAACACGGACACGATGGCGAAGAACAGCAGAGAGGAGTCCAGGACTGCAGAACTGCGTGCAGCCTTCTGAAAGGGCTAGGGGAGGAGACTTGAGGCTGTGGTACGCGGCCAAGATAGGCTCCAAGAAAAAGTCGCTAAAGCTGGGTCTTAGAAAACGTGCCAGATTTGAGCTGGGGAAGGAAGGACATCCCAGGAGCCAAGAGCAAAGGGAAGGCCGCAGGGAGGTTTGATTCAATGCTAAAGAGACTGGTACAGATCCAAGCCTCAGAAAGGCAGGCGCTGAGCATCTTTAATCATAGACTGACTTCCTGAGGGCACCCTTGTTCAAGGCAAACCAGCTGTGACTTTCTCATGTCCGGGGTCCCAGGCAACCCTTCGAGGTCACCACGCAGGTGTGGTGCCAGAATGCTGGGGTGCGTCCCTGCAGCCACAGGCTCACCGTGCGTCTCTCAACCACGTGGCATTCCTGCCCCGCTTGTAACCCCTTTGAAGCTGCCAAAACACAGGTGTGCTTTTGTTTTGATTACAAACTCAGAGACAGCTGTTGGTGGGACCTTTTGAATCCTGAGACCTGGCGCTTCTGCAGCTGCTCAGATCCTTCCAAGAGCTGAGGGCTAAGCCGCAGGTGGAGGGGAGGCTTTGACTTCAGAGGTTCAGGCGGGGGTGCCTTCTCCACTCTTGCCTCCCTCCACCTTGGAAGCAGAGGCTTCTGGTCTCTTGCAGAAGATCGCCAACGGCCCTGCCTTGCCAAGCGCCCACAGGAGGTCGCGGCTGCTTTCAGCTGAGCATTAGCCCCAGTGGGCTTGGCAGGATTTTACAACAATCAAAACAAAGCAGGTTAAAAGGCTCTGTGGGGGCGGGACGGGGGTGACTGCCTGAGCCCAGATCACAGCATGCGCAGTGCAGCTTGGGCCCGGAACCGCCCCAAGGCCGGATGCGGGGGGTCTGAGCCAGATAGAAATCAGGACTGGCTCTATCAGAGAAAGCAGCCTGCGAGGTGGGCTGAGGAGGGTCTGAACTTGCACGCAGCACCCCGAGGATAAGGTGTCTTGTGTGGTGCTGAGTTCCTCCCTCCAGCTCTGGAGGGTCTGGGGGGAACCTCTCAAGGGAGGGTGGTGGGGAGACGGGCGTGGGGTGGTGCCTCGGTGGGACTCTGCTAGATACGCTCCTCTCTGGGGGACTGAGATTTTTCTTTTTAACAAGTAATTTATTTAATGTTTTAGAGATTGAAAAGAGATCAACATAATAAAAGAGAACAGATAAAACTGCTGGCAGGGAAGGAGGCTTCAGTGACTGTTGTTTGGTTGGTTGGTAGCGTTAGCTGATTACTGCTGTTGGGGACACGGGAGGGGCTCACCACACACGCACACGTGTCCGTTCTCCTCCAGACGCCCCTCCCTTCTTTTGGCACCCATTTGGGTCCAGCGTTCAGATACCTAAGAATACGTATTAGAGGTCAGGAAAGACAGAACTTTGACCAGGCTGGGTATAGAGTTTTTAATGAAACTGGAATAATGTATAATGTATCTTTTTCCTTTTTTTCTTTTTTCAGATTTTTAAAAACCTCTTTTATTTTGAGATAATTTTCAACTCAGAAGAGTTGGGTAAACAGTACAGAGTATCCCCACCCACCCAGCTTCTCCTGTTCACGTGTTACCTACCCATGGAACAGTGATCAAAGCCAAGACACGCACTGGCACAGGGCTGTCAGTACAGACTCGAATCAGGATTCCCCCATTTTCCCATGAACGTCATCTTTGTATTCTAGGACCCGCTCTGGGTCCCGCGTTGTATGCGGTCTTCCGCCTCCCTTTGGCTTCTCCTTGACAAGCCTTTGTTTTCTCTTGTGTTTCCTGGTTTGACACCTGGGTGGAGTGCTTGTCCTGGATTTACTGGGAAGCCCCTGAGTTAGCCTTTAGCTCATGTGGCCTCAGGGTTAGTAAGAGGTGGTGCCTTCTGTGGCAGGCACGCTGTGGGGGCGACGTGTGCGTCTTGGTGATCATATTAGGGGCACGCATGTCAGAACATTTCTGTATATTGTTTATACAATCTTATGGGCATTTTCCCTCCGCAATGATCAGGAAGTACTAGCTAGCTTTGCTGTGTTGAACGGCACTGCCCTGAGCCTGCCAGAGCACCTCCAGGAAAGGACCGCAGCCGTCACTGCGTGGGCACCGGGCGCTGCCCACCTCTCCTCGGGGGAGGACTGTGCCCCGGCCGCGCGGGACCCCCAGCCGCGGGCTGCAGACACCACCGCCACGGCAAGGCAGTCGCTGCGTCCCTGACCCCAGCGGGCTGCAGGCGCCCTAGGACTCCGCCGGGTCCCTGCTGGAGATGCCGCTCGAGGCGGTGGGGTTTGCTCTCCCTTCCTCCAGAGGCCCCCTCAGCATCCCCCGATGTCTCTGCCTCCGGCTCCACGTGCTCCTGGCAAAGACGAAGCATCGCCGAGTCTTCCCAGCGGGCTGGAGGGGCTGCTTCTACAAGCAACAGCGGCTCCCGGGTACGGGGCCTCGCTGGGGGCCTGGATTCGAGCCCCCTTCCTCTGCCAGGGCCTCGCTGGGGGCCTGGATTCGAGCCCCCTTTCTCTGCCAGGGCCTTCCTCGGACCTCTCTGATTGCACCCAGACTGAACAGAGAAGAGCACCGAGGTTACAAAACGGGGCCGCTGCCTGGAGCTCAAGGGAAGGCTGGCCCGGGCCGGCACCAGGAAGACCGGCAAGCCGCACCTGTCTCTCCGTCGCCCTCCGGACTCGCAGGCCTTGCCCCCGCGCGGCACTACCTACCTGATTTGTTTTTGTTCTTCCGCCGCACCAGCCTTGGCTGTTTCTCCCAGCACGTGGCAGAAGATGCCACCCCTTTCACTCCCAACGTTACAAGGATGTTTCTCAAATGTCTGAGTTGGTCCTCTCCGCATCCATTCCAAAGTCACAGAAAAATATCTGAGCAGTTGAGATTGTCAGAACGGATTAAAAGGGTTCAGACGGAGGATATGGTGATGCCCTGAGTTCCGATCACAGCAGACGCCTCTCAGCCTGGGCCAAAAGCTTCTCCAAGGATGTATGGACATGAGGCCCCGGGGAAGGTGGTCACAGAGGGTCATAGGATGTAATGACGTAGCTGCCTGGACCCACATGCATTAGGGCTCAGGGATGTGTGTGTGGCCTTGTGGTTGGACAGAGACATCCCTAAGCGTCTACCACGTCAGAGAGATAACCAGAAAGAGGAAAGTTGGAGACACCCTCCATCCAGAAATTTCCTTTCTTGAGGGTACCCGCCTGCTGTTCACTTCAGCAAAGTTCCTCATTAACATGGCCCTGCTGAATCCAGAGATTTGGTCCCAGATTATCTAATCATCCTCTGTCTTCCCTGGAGTGGATAAACTGATATATGCTGGGAAGCTTTGGTGAATTTACATTTCTTTTAATATGCATTGGGCACAGATGGTTACCAGGTTGTCTGCGATCTGTAAGTCTTCTTTCATCAAGGGCTGATCAAACTTCCATGCAAGCAGCTTTAAAGGGAGCAGCTTCCAGGCTTGGAAACGCCGTGTGAATGCACGCGCTGCTGTAGTGCCTCCGCTGTTAATGGAGAAAAAGACCCGTGTCCTCTTCCGGGGTAACGGGGTCTCTCAATATATTTATTTCAAGATGTAGGGGCTGGGAGGAACTAGCCACAAATCACAGAGCAACCATTAACGAGCCTCTGTCCCTACCTGTTAAGCTTATTAACTGCCTGTTCCCTACAGTGCTATTTCCCACCTGGGGCAACACAATGGCTGCTTCTGCGTCGCAGCGGCTGAAAAACACAGAAGTTCATCAAAGGCACGGGAGGACCTGGAAACGCAATCAGGAGACGTGTGCCGGCTGAGATTGCTGGGGCAGTGGGAGGTGGCTGGGGGGAAGGATCTGGTGCTGTCTGAGCGGAGCTTTAGCTAATTGAATCCGGCTGTCCTTTGCTCTGTCTTCTCACTCCATGCAAGCCAAGGGCGTGAAAGGTTCCATCCCTGCCCTCAAGGAGCCCGAGTGCTCTTCGGGTGGGGAGGCTCCACGGAACTGAACCCATGGATTCTTCTGGGACGCGGGTTGGCAGCAGCGATGCTGCAGCTACATGAGTAAGTGCTAAAGTCGCAAAAAGAGTGGAAAGGGCTCTTAGCTGGGGCACAGGGGACTTCGGTTTTGCTCCCACTCTACCCTGTGACAGTGGCCGAGCTGTTCATTTTCTTTGTCTCAGTTTTCTTCTGAAGAGTTTGAACTTGGTCATTGCTAAAAAAAAAATATTCATGAGATGCACTCTTATGTATCCATGAGACAGGAGTAGGGATGGACAATTGCTTAGAGGGAGGAGCCTTCATCTGAGCATTTAGCAAAGTGGAGAGGAGGCAGGAAACCTGGGCTTGGGGGTGGGTGTGCGTCTGCAGAGGGCCTGGCCCGCCTGGGCCTCCAGCCGAGCGCGAGGAGTGGGCACCGGCCAGAGGCAGGGAGGAGGGCGGACTCAGCTCGGGGGCGGGCGGCGCAGAGAGCCCTGCGGGGCCTAGGGCTGTGCTCCTCAACCCCCATGTTTCAGGGGCCTTCTCAAAGGTGATTTTCCCACTTTAAGGCAAGGTTCTTTCTACCAAGAGCAGCGGCAGTCTTTTTAATGTAATTTGAAGGTAAAGATAAACACCGAAAACAAAAAAGCCTTGGCTCTATGATTAATTAACGGAATCATCTCAAATTTAGAAAATTGCTTCAATAAAAGTAGACACGAAATTGCATCGGCGTGCCTCAATATGTTAATTACGGCTATTTTTCCTTGTTTTTCTGCTGCCGCCACAGCCAGGCCCCATCTATCACCTGGTTTTCGGCGTCATGATCAATTGGCTGTACCGTGAACAGCATGTTGCACACGTGGCAAATGATAACATCATTTAACTCGACACAGGGTAAAGCAGTCCCTCGTTTTCATCCTTCCAGCTCCTCAGAAGAGAAAAAGGACAGCCTTGAATTAATTCTTTGCTTATTGAATCAAGCAAGCATTTTTTTTTTTTTCTTTTGGATCCTACCAAGGATCTTCCCCTGGTGGCTCAGAGGGTAAAGCGTCTGCCTACAATGCTGAGTTCAATCCCTGGGTTGCGAAGATCCCTTGGAGAAGGAAATGGCACCCTACTCCAGTACTCTTGCCTGGAAAATCCCATGGACAGAGGAGCCTGGTAGGCTACAGTCCATGGGGTTGCAAAGAGTCAGACATGACTGAACGACTTCAGTTTCACCAGGGTGGAGAAGCAGGCCCAGCAGTTCCACCACAGAACCTGATCTGTGAGGATGGGACTCCGCAAAGGACCATCTGTACCCTGGAACACAGCACAGCGCTGGGCACTTGGTGGGCACTCAACTTTCTGTATGAAACCAAATCACTGCTCCTACTTTTAGTGTCTCTGAAAGGTAATAAATTTCACACGTGTGTGCTCAATTGCGTCCAACTTGTCTGCGACCCCATGGACTGTAGCCCGCCAGGCTCCTCTGTCCGAGGGATGTCCCAGGCATGGACACTGCAGTGGGGGCCATTTCCTCCTCCAGGGGACCTTCCTGACTCAGGGATCAAACCCCTGTCTCCTGAGTCTCTTGCTCCTCTGTCCGAGGGATGTCCCAGGCATGGACACTGCAGTGGGGGCCATTTCCTCCTCCAGGGGATCTTCCTGACTCAGGGATCAAACCCCTGTCTCCTGAGTCTCCTGCACCGCAGGCAGGTTCTGTATTACTGTGCCACCTGGGAAGTCCCAGTATATTTTATAGAGAATTAGCATGCATCAATATGCTGGGGCTTTTTCTAGTGGGGCAGCTCTTCGTATCAGGTGGCCAAAGTATTGGAGTTTCAGTTTCAGCATCAGTCCTTCCAGTGAATATTCAGGGTTGATTTCCTTTAGAACTGACTGGTGTTTGATCTCCTTGCTGTCCAAGGGACTCTCAAGAGTCTTCTCCAACACCCCAGTTCAAAAGCATCAATTCTTCAGCACTCAGCCTTCTTTATGGTCCAACTCTCACATCCCTGCATGACTACTGGAAAAACCAGAGCTTTGACTATAGCCTGTGTGCTTACCAAGACTCAACTGCATTTATTTCAAATCCCACCCATCTAGTTATGCTTCAGATTATAATTATAGAATTTAAATACATATTACAAAACTGATGATACATGTGAGGAAAGAGGGTTTTTATTTTCCTATGAAAAATAAATTGAATGTTCTGGAGAAGCTCAATAAAGTCAAGTGCTTTCTTTGTAAAATCAGTGGGTAAGATACCTGTAAATGATTAAAAGAAGTAAACATCTAGAACAAATGCACTTTCAACTTTAAACAAACTAAATCTGGAAATAATTGGTGATGTATGAGTTGTATGCATGTGCTTGATTCAAGGAAAACAACATGTAACTCCAGTTGGCAAACACCCACTCACAGAAAGTACACACACTTTCAAGGGAAAAAAGAAGTATTTAAGCCACATATGTGTCATTTTTGAAAATGGTTTGCTGCTTTCATTAACTTTTTGCACTTAGCAGTTACCTATTCTTCCCGATTGGTAGGTAGCATAAGAAAGTGAAAGTGAGAGTCGCTCAGTCGTGTCCGATCTTTGTGACCCCATGGACTGTGTCCATGGGATTCTCCAGGCCAGTACACTGGAGTGAGTAGCTGTTCCCTCCTCCAGTGAATCCTCCCAACCCAGGAATCGAACCGAGGTCTCCTGCATTGCAGGCAGATTCTTTACCAACTGAGCTATCAGGCAAGCCCCAGGTAGCATAGCAGGAGTTTTTTTTTTTTTTTTTTTAAATAGTAAATTCGTAAAATCGGCAGTCTGTCTTTGCCGTGGACACGTGATTGGTGGTCACATCTTGGGGCCTGCGGTAATACAGGAACCCAGCCCAGCACTGCAGGTGGAGAATGTCGAGGCCAGCCTACACCCCGCGGAAGGGGGTGATGCCTCCGCAGCAAATCCATCCTGCCATCAGCTTGTCGTCTCTTACACATCTCTTGCTTTTTCTTTTTCACTCATGTTTTACAAAATATTTTATTTTGAAAAAACTCCGAAATTTGTAGAAAGATGCAAGTATAATGTAATGAAATTTCCTTATACCATTTACCTAGATTCACCAGTGTTAACGTTTTGCAGTCTTTTCTTCGTTTTTTTTCCTTCTATCTGATCCACCTCTCCCATGAGGGCTTCCCTCATAGCTCAGCTTAGTAAAGAGTCCGCCTGCAATGCAGGAGACCCTGGTTTGATTCCTGGATTGGGAGGATCCACTGGAGAAGGGATAGGCTACCCACTCCAGTATTCCTGGGCTTGCCTGGTGGCTCAGCTGGTAAAGAATCCGCCTGCAGTGTGGGAGACCTGGGTTCGACCTGGGTTGGAAAGATCCCCTGGAGAAAGGAAAGGATACCTACTCCAGTATTCTGGCCGGGAGAATCCATGGACTATACAGTCCATGGGGTTGCAAAGAGGTGGACACAACTAAGTGATTTTCACTTTCACCCCCATTACAGAGTTCTTTTCCTCCTCTTCCTTCTTATTAAACTTGTTAAATGATTTGAAATCCCTTGACTTTTACCCCTAAATAATTCTGTGTGTATCCCTTAAAAACAAGAAAAGTTTTTACATATCTGTGATGGAATGATCCAGTTCAGGAAGCTTACTGCCGATGCAACAGTGTTCTTTACTCCATAGTCCACGTCTAGATCTCAGCTCAGTAATATCTTGCGTGCATATTTTTTGGTTCATTCAGGATCAGATCTTGGCTCGCCTGCTGTGCTCTTTACTCTCTTTACTCTGGAATGGGTCCTCATCCTTCGTTGTCCTCATGGCACTGGCAGTTTGAAAGCGCGCCTGGCCGGCTTGCTCCATGAACGCCCGCTGGTGTGTGTGTGTCTGACTCTTTCCTCACACTTATGTTCAGGTTATGTGTGTTTGGGAGGAACACCACCGAGTGACTCTGTGTCCACCCTAATGCATCGTGTCAGGAGGCGTCGTTTACAAAGGTGACGTCATTGTCTCTTTGTTGACGACGTGAGGTTGGATTGTGTGGTTATCAAGTCACCACTTTCTTCTTTGTGATTAGTATTTGGAAACTGTGGCCACACCCTGGCTTCCATCAACCTTCTGCCCAGTGGTTTCTCATCCTTCCGTGGGTCTGAGCCAGCTGTCACTATGATGGTTGCTAGATGCGGTCCCTGGTGCTCTCCGCCTCCCTAACTCTAAATGGAGGGGCCCAGTGACTTCCCAGAAGTTGGGGCAGGGATGGGGAAGAACCCCGTGTGCTCCCTTCCACCCTGCTTAGCCTGCGAAGGGAACACAGACCCCTTGCTCCACTCGGTTTGCCCACAGGTTGCTGTCCAGAGGCTCGGGGATCTTGGATGTGTGGCTTGCCTTGCCCCCTCCCACCCTAAGGCGCTCCCTGCAGCTTCTCAGTGTTTCTAACCCCTTTGCTTCCCATCCTCCTGTTTCTGCCATTTCCTGTGTCCAGCCTCAAAACACAGAGGTCCGTCATTTCTTGCTCAATCCACTCTCATTTTGCTGAGTGGAATATGCGTGTTTGGGGGGCGGGGGGGGGGGACGGGGGAGCTGTGAAAGCGTCGAGTCATGAGGGTGAAGACGGGCGGGGAGCAAAGCCCCTCAGAGGTCTGTGCTGAGTGAAATATCTAAAAGCAACCCCAGTCAGATGCCTTGCACGATAAAGGTTCGTGTCTCGGTAGCTTGGTGTCTCTCTTTCTCACCTACGGTGTTAGATGAGTGTGCCTCCCCTCCCCGGGCTTGAGATAGTTCTTTGGCTTTATTTACTGCCTACATGTACCAGTGCCTTCCTTGGTTTATCTCATCTACATCTTGCAGTAACCATGTGTCACAGGTCCTATTGTTAGAGTCTCAGTTCCCACAGGAGGAAGCTGACGCCTAGGAGAGGCTGGCCTCTGACCCCATGGCTGGTCACCAAGGCGGTCCATTTCCAGCGGCCATTGCTTTGGCCACCGTGTTTGTGAGATGTCAGGAAAATAGGTGGCAGAAAGCTCACGCTCATGCGCACACGCACAGAATTACCTTCCGGCTCTCCAGCTGGAGCTGACTGATTAAATTCTGAACAAAAGCATGCTTCCCAATGCAGTCATTGGGGATGCGGCTTCCCCCTGACGGTGGTACCTCGTCTCAGGTCGTGGTTGATTCTCATGAGAAATGATGGTGGCGGAGCCGACGGACGGAGGCTGGGCAGCTGGGAAGGAGTCGACAGCGGCTCCTGAGTGAGTGCCGCGAGTGCCCGGCGCGTCTCGCCCCGAGAGGCAAGGTGCTGGACACGGACGCCTGAGAAAACCCTGCAAGGCGCTCCAGCAATCTCACTCGACAAATAATGTACTTTTGTGAATCTGCCCTTTCTCCAAGGTCACGGTGAGGTGGTGGTCTGGGCCCCCCAGGTGGTACTGGTGGTAAGGAACCCGCCTGCCAGGGCAGGAGACACGCGAGGCAGGCTCGATCCCCGGGCCGGGAAGGTCCCCTGGGGAGGGCACGGCGACCCCCTCCAATGTCATTGCCTGGAGGGTCCCCTGGACAGGAGCCTGGCGGGCTGCAGTCCACGGGGTCACACAGGGTCCGGCACGACGGAAGTGACTTAGCACGCACGCAAGGTGGTCCTGGGAAAGTCACTTCACCTCAGCTGCAAAATGAGGGAGCAGAATGCAGTGACCTCTCAAAGGCCCCTCTGGCTTCGTGAACCTAAGCACGAGCTCTTATTGTAATCATCCAAGTTCTAGAATATCAGCAACAGTGCTCTTTCTGTGGCACGTAAACATGACCTACACCGAAGTCAATCCCAGTGTTCAGACCACAGTAAGATTCTTTAAGGCAGGGTTCTCCTAATTGGTTCCTGGAGCAGACCCTTTCGGTGCATAAATTCTCCCAGGACGGGGAAGAGCTCAGATCATTACCATATTCAGAAGACAAACGCCTCACCTCATGAAAATGTTAATGGGCAGCATTAATTGGAAGCAGAGGTCGGGCTGGGAGGTCCCTGCAGATCCTGGGAGCCCGCAGGACTGGGTGGATAGAGCTCATCTTCCTAGGGCTGGGCGCCTCGCCCGCAGTCCCCGACGCCCCGGCCTGTGCCCCGCCAGCCCGTGCTCTCAGCCCACTGCCCCCTCCCTCTGAAGTGGGCTCTGCATCCCATCTATACGTTTCTACTGTGAGCACCCCAGGGATGGAGGGGCCTGGTGCAAAGAGTCGGACACGACTAAGCCACACACACACACACACACACACACACACAGTATGAGCCTTAAGGTTCAGTGAAGCGAACGAAAGAGAACAGGACCGGCAGAAACGTGGACTTCCGAGGAAGCGACGACACCTCGACCTGAAAATCCTTCACGAACAAGGCTGCCGCCCCTGCCGTGACTGCATGTCACACATGAGGGGGCTCCTGCCCCGTGTTGCTGTCTTGGTGAGGTCAACTCAGCGTAAAAAGTGCAGTGAGGATCCTAGCTCAATGTCAGCTCCACCCTTGCTTTGATTTCTTTCATTCTCACTTGAAAATTATGCTGGTCTCCTGTATTTTACTTATTTTTGTTGGCTGCCTCACATTCTTTATAGAACAAGACGGATTCAAACAAGTATGAATTTGTCTAACGGGGAGAAGCCGTCCACGTGCTTCTCTTATCAGTAATGAGAGTCAGCACTGGCTTGGTGTATAGTATTTGCCAGACACTGTGCAACCATTTCCCATATACTGACTCAACTCTCCAACTCCACGCAGGGTTTGATTACCATGATTACCCCTTCCCCACCTTTTGACAGGGAGGAACCGGAAACCTAGAGAAATTAAGTAACACTAGCAAAGTTACACCAGTGTTCTTGCCTGGAGAATCCCAGGGACGGGGGAGCCTGGGGGGCTGCCGTCTATGGGGTCACGCAGACTCGGACACGACTGAAGCGACTTAGCAGCAGCAGCAGCAGCAAAGTCACACGTTTAACAAGCTGTGGAACCAGGACTTGGAACCGGTCTCCGAGTCCCGGCCCCAGGCCTTTGACCTCTGTGCAACATTGCCTCAGCCTGGTGCCCTGTCCTGGGCGTGACGGGACAGCACACGCACACACCCATCCGCGCTTGGCGACGTGGGCCCCGCTGTTCTGGAGAGAGTGACTGCACACAGCTGGTCTTCAGGAACCGGGTGACATCGGATTTAATACAACCCAATCATTTCCACCAGGGCTTCCCTGGTGGCTCAGACGGTAAAGTGTCTGCCTGCAATGCAGGAGACATGGGTTTGATTCCTGGGCCGGGAAGATCCCCTGGAGAAGGCAAAGGACCCCACTCCAGCACTTTTGCCTGGAAAATCCCATGGACGGAGGAGCCTTATAGGCTACAGTCCATGGGGTCGCAAAGAGTCGGACACGACTGAGCGACTTCACTTCACTTTCAATCATTTCCTCAACTGCAGGAGATCCTTCTAGAGACTCATGCTTTGCATGGATGACTGAGTTTGATTTTGTAAAAGGCTTTTCTGCAGTGTCTGTTGGTCTCTCCTGGTGCTCTCCAGTTCTGATGAGAAGTACATGGCCTCTCTCAGCCGGTCTCGGGCATTTTGGACATCTGTCGTCGTCCTCTTCTTTATCTCCTGTGGCCATTCCTGGTCACGGCTCCAGCCTTTCCTACCTGATGGGCAGCAGCTTATCTGCATCCACGGCAGTGCCGGCTGAGGTTGTCTCAGCCTCAGACTCGATTGGCCCTCTGGCTCGAGAGCAAAGCCCACTGGCTCAGAGCCCTGGGTCGGAGCGGTCGCTGCTTCCTGCGTCTCTGAGGACGGCTGCTGAAGAGCTTTCATGAGATGTCAGTTTACTGAAGAGCCTCTGCACAGGATAAAAATCTGTGAGTTAAGTTCTGTTCAGGGATTTTACTGAGGACTGCGGCCTGGATGTCCGCCTCTCACGTAGCTCTGAGGATCTGCCCTAAAGAGAGGAGTGGGATATATAGTTTTTTTGCCAGAAAAAAACAAAAATAAAAGCAGGGAAGTGAAAAGACTGCTGCTGATCACGGAGAGCAGAGACCTCAAGTCGCTGACTTCAGAGCGCTCTGTCTTCCTGCTTCCCAAGTCCCCCTCGGGTGGGGCATCCGCGCTGTGATACCCGCCCCAGCGGTGAAGCTGCGTGTCGGAGTTATGCATAACGTCAATGAGCCCGGGGTCTTGCGTCTTCTCATTCGCTGAAAAACACTAAGTGAGAATGTCTAGGTGGGAGGAAGAGAGGCAAGTGTCCCTTTGAAGTTTTGTCGTTGACCTCAAACCCGCCGTGGCCGGGCCAGCAAAGCCAGCAGTGGTTCTCGGCTGCTTGTTAACTGGAACCCTGAGTGCATCTTAGTTACACGTTGCAGACGAAAAGCAAGCACATCAGTGCTGCGTTGGTTTCATGCTGCTTGTACAGAGAGAAGAAGTCTGTTAGCACTTAAATCGTAACCAAGAGGTGCCTTAAGAGGCAGGGCCTCCATGTTTGGCGGAAGCCTACTTTGTTTGGAAATCGTGAACAGTCAACTTTCAATTTTTCTGAGCTTCCATTTCCTCATCCTAGAGAATAGAAATAATAGAATCTCACAGAATTTTTATGAGAATTAACTGGGTCAGCATGTATAAGTGAGAACACCCGGAAGAATGTGGGAACCTCAAGAGGGAGCCCTGAAGTTTGTTTCAGGACAGAGTCTTTCCATCTGAGCTGGGGGTGAGGCTGGATTGTACCCAGCTGCCATTGAAGCAAATTCTTGACAACGAAATAGGGCAGAGAATTAAGTGAAAAAGAGAGTTGGGGGCAAAGGAGGAAGTGAATGCGAGTAATTCTGCTAGGAGACACAGGAATGCTGAATTCAGAAGGAGCATGGAAATCATTTCCACCCAGGGGGCATCATAATGGCCCCAGGGTCCTCCAGGGCACGTTTGAGGTCTCCCGGTGTATTTCATGTATTGAGGCTTTTGATGCTTTCCTGCGCTCCAGCCCTTCTCTCGTGATCTTTTGCAGCAAACTCAGCTTCCTCTGCAAACATGGCATTTTCTGTGGAAAGGCTCTTGAGTTCTCTGGAACTTCAATCTCCAGTAACAGAAGAAAATTAATGAAAATAAAAAGTGGCAGATTGCCGTGCTGGCAAGACCAGCAGAAAAGTTGGTCCAGACGCAACTGTCCTGAGGCAGTTGGTTTCAGCTGGTTAAACGTGAATTACAGTTGAGTGGCCGGTATCCTGCAGACGCAAGGTGTAGAGGTCTGGACTCAACCAGATTCTATTTTTCCCTTTCTCTGTGACCCACTTGCTACTTCACCTGGAGTGTAAATAACTACAGGAGAAGTCACGTCTTTAACGTGCTTTCACTTAACCATCCTCATTTTTACTGTGGAAAATATGATCCGTGTCTCTACCATGCATGTGCACCCCCTGTTCTGGCGTGTTCATTCGGTCGTATTTCTCCAGCTTTCTACCCTCCCCACCCTTTCTGGCTCGTAACTGTATCATGTTAAGATTCCATTGGATGAATTTTTCTGAAACCTAACATAATTACTCTCCAAATATTAGAATTCACTTGCTTAAAATTTATGAAATACTAATCTTTGTATGCATCTGGGACTAGTTCTTCTGTATGAAAATTAAGGAAGAGAGGAATTATAGGGTCAAAGGCATGGAGTTTTTAAAGTTATGCAGATTGAAGAGCTAAGAAGCTACTTTAAAATGTTGCAGTTCACAACCGTTGTTTCTTTCATGATGATTTTAATAATTAGTAAACACTCACTAAGTATAAACAGCACAATAATCCATGCCTTACTCTGTAAGATATGCTGGTCTAGCCAGTATATAAATTAATCTGTATTTTTCAGTATAGAACTTCTGCTTTCTTCCATACTCCATACTGTTGGTATAGGCTGACTCTGTTACGCTTCCGAGTTCTCATGGTCTGATGTTTTCCTGAGAGTCTCGATAGTCCCTTTCCTTGTCCATCATTGTACTCAAATTATTTTAAAGTCTAGGTGGGCAGCAGGCAGGGAGGAAATTTCTTCCTTTAGAAACTCCGTGAGTGGTCTCGGGTGGGCTACATTCTGGTATCCGCAGCGTGTTTCTACACCAGTTGTGGAGAAGATGGTTTCCTTTTAAGAAGAATGATTTTTATATCCCATCAGCTTCTTAGGATGAGCGTTGTAAGACTGGGCAGAAATCTCAGGGCGGGTTTCCGTGAGTGGGTCTCGGGGAGCCTGGTGCTCTGTGCCTCAGTGGGAAGAGCTCTGGCCTGCCCTGAAGGCTCCCAGGCTCTGCGGTTCTCTCTGAACTTGTCATGGGGGGAGAGAAACCTTGCTCCTGCCGGGAACTGCCCTCCGAATAGTCCTCCTCCCCCTCTGCCGAGTGGAAAAGCACCCGGGCGGGAGAGTAGGCTACCCCAGGAGCGAGCTCCGTGCGCAGACAGGGAGGCACCTCTGAGAACAAGCCGCCCTAAAGCCCAGGTTCCACATGAGGACCCAGCGGTGCCTGGCCAAATTTTCTCCTTATTTCCTTTGGGAAATGTGCCGTTCAAGTTCTTACTCTGTCAGACAGTGAGAGAACAAAGCTAGTTTTGAGCTCGGACAATTTTTGGCCGAGACGGACGCGTTTAGAGCCGATTTTGGTGATTTCTGCCGTGTCAATAGCATTTTCACCAACACTGTGAACTTCTCTGGTTTAAACACCCTCAGTTTCTTGATTCTTCCAGTAGAGTAACTTCTAGAGTTTTCCCTCTGGTTAGCCCTCCTCCACATCCTCAGTCTGTTGGTCTCATCTGGAATGTAGGTAGTGAGCCAACATTTTTATTGACATGCGGTGTCTGCATTAACGTGATAGTCTGGGTGTCGTCTGGCATGGCCAGCCCACCTTCTAACAGTACAGTGTACTCACGTGGCCAGGATGGTATTACTGAGAGAGTCCAGGGTCAAATTCCCCCCACCCCTGACAAGCCCTGCACGCGTGCTCAGTCAGTTATGTCCAACTCTTTGTGACCCCATAGACTGTCGCCCACCAGGCTCCTCTGTCCATAGAATTTCCAGACAGGAATACTGGAGTGGGTTGCCATTTCCTGCACCAGGGGATCCTCCTGACCCAGGGATTGAACTCACGTCTCATGCGTTGGCAGGTGGATTTTTTACCACCAAGCTACCTTGGGAGCCTGGCACACCATATTATTTTCTTATAATAAATCTGTTGTCTGCTGCGACCTTGGGAGTTACTGCCAAGACAATCTCAGCTCTTTACTCTCAACTTGTAGCATTGCCTTGTCTTTTTTTTTTATATTTGTTTGAGTATAGAACCATACATCTATACTACTTCAAATGAATCTAGTTTAAGTCTAAGGAAGGCTTTATTTAGTATACGATGTCCCCGGAAGGTGCTTACAAGATGCTTGTTAACAAAGTGCTTAGTATACGCTTTTTGAATAATGACGTGATCATGGAGTCTTTCTGCTATTGTTGGAAGTGGCTTTAATTCTTCTCACCCTTTTATTTTCCTTTTCACTCTGTTGTAAATTTCCTGAACTTGTCAGTGTAGAAATCTATTTCATCTCCTTACTTGCCTTAATGAAATACCAGAATTTCTCTCTAATGGTCTTAATGCTACATTTTAAAGGAAAGGAAAAAGAAGAGAGTGAAGCGTGCATTGCCCGATTGAATAATACATGTTTTCTGTTCTCCCCATAGTTTATTATTTAGACACTGGGCTCTCCTATCTTTCCTATAGCAAGCAGACAGGAACAGCCTAGGGTAAATCAGAACGATTAGTATGCAAGGGGCCGATTCTGGGATGCTCACCATAGCTTGTCCTTTCAATGTGTCTTCCTTTGACACCTTCACCCTGGGTATCCTGGCAACAGAGTACTTCACAAAAACAAAAGTCCCATAGACCCTGTTTGCCGAATTTCATCAGACTAATAAAAGGACCGTTTTACTGAAGCATTTACGGAAGACAGTAATTTAGAAAAATAGCAAGATGAAGACTGAAAAATCCTTGATCCAAATGTGACTGACAGGGAAGGAAACCCCAGACCAAGGATGATGTCTTTGGGTCGTGTAATTTCTCAACCATTTGTAGGAAGACGGGAAAGTGAAAAAGAGATGATTTGTGGGCTAAAATGGGAAGCAAACCAACATGAATGCACTGTAGCAAGAAATCCCCAAACAGGCCCGCATATGCAACGTGGGGTGCGTGTCTCCATGGAAACCGCGATGCGGCTGCGCTCCTGTGAAGGGACCTCTGCAGGCTCAGATCGCTCCGGTGGAGAAGCGAGAGCAGGGTGCTTAGGGCGGCCCGCTGCCTCTTCCTAGGCCTTTGGGACCCAGGCACTTTGTGCTAATGTGCATGGGCCCTTTCAGGGAGCGGGAGTTCTGATCAGCCTAATGCATTGGGCTGTAGAGCTTCAGCTAAAGCTCTGCCCTCAGCCTCCTGCCCCTTGCCCTAGTCACTGGGGGAGGAGGGCACAGAGGTCATGTGGTCACATAACCTGTCTCCCTAGTTTTTCAGACTAGTCCTCGCGATGCTGTGTCACCTCTGTGACTGCAGGGCTTAACTGCACTTGGCACCTGGACTGTCTGCCCTTCCTGAGGGCGAACCTTAGGTGATGCTACCTTACTGCAAGGCTGAGACTTGGTTGAACAGAAGTTAAGGCTCACAGGGAGGGGAGGACTTGAGGGGTGAGAAGGTTAAGCTCCTGAAGGAACCGGAATTCAAGCAGGCTTTGCACTAGCAAGGATGAATGCCGATGTGGGCTGTGCCTAGCCGCTCAGCCATGTCCCACTCTTTGCAGCCCCAGAGCCTGCAGCCTCCAGGCTCCTGTGTCCGGGGATGTGTGCCTGTCCAAGAAGCACCTCCTGTGCCCGCCCTCTCTCCACCCTCCTCCCCCGGTTCTCAGAGGTGCTGCTGACGGCTCTCTGTGTGCTGTAGGGTCTCTTCCCATCCCTCAGTCCCATCCGGACCGCAGCTGATTGCACCAGGGGGCCCCTGACCCCACATGTCTAGTCACAGGCTCTCACCTGGGAACTTGGAAAGGGAATTCAGCAATGCTGGTCAGTTCAGCTGGCTGTTTGAACTTGGGGCCTTTAGATTTGGAGGCCTGACTTCTGTGGGAATGCGAAAGCAGAGACAGACAAGACACAGCCACACAGCAACGCTAGAGGAGAGGCCCTAGAGAGGAAGAGAGAAGCGTCTTGAGTCTTGCTGGCTTCCTAGTTCCAGTTCCTTCTGGAACTTCTATGCACGACCTGAGCACAAGACCCGTTTGGCCTAGAGTAGACTTTAGTAGTGTGTCAGTCACTCAGTCGAGTCTGGCTCTTTGTGACCCCAGAGACTGTAGCTCTCCAGGCTCCTCTGTCCACGGGATTCTCCAGGCAAGAACACTGGGGTGGGTAGCCATTTCCTTCTCCAGGGGATCTTCCCGACCCAGGGATCGAGCCCAGGTCTCCTGCATTGCAAGCAGATACTTTGCCGTCTGAGCTACAGGAAAGTCCTGGAGTAGATTGTATTTAATTATACATTTTTGAAAAGCCTTGACTAAAGCAACCTGATTAATGAAAGGTTCGAAACTGGAGTCCAGGCCTCCTGTCCACAGGTAAGCGTCTTGCCTGCGTTACTAGACCTGTGAGCCGGGCTGCTGGCTGCAGAGGCAGGCTCGCTCTCCTTCGGCGGGTGGGAGCGGGGCCTGAGGGGCCTGCCCTGCAGCCCTTTGGCCCAGACTGGGTGGTATGCTGGCGCCCAGGCTCATCCTCGGCAGGCTGGAGCAGAAGGCGGTGCGGGGCCCTCTGCATGAGCCGTCCAAGCTGTGTGTCTGAGACACCTTGGGCTTCCTGATCCCCGCAGGCCCTCTGAGCATCTGAGGGTCAGCCCCGGGGGTGCCCCCTCCTGAGAGGCCTCCGGGGGTGCAGATGGTGCCTGGGCCCCCTCCGGAAGGGTCTCTGGAGAGTCACTGGAGGGGAGGAGCCCCAGACAGGCCCTCCCTCGCTGCTCTCAGAGGCCAGCCCCTGTTTGGCTACCGTGCGCCCCTAGGCCAGGGCTGAGCTGCCACTCTGAGCGAGGCTAATTGTGGGGGCAGGAGGGACACGGGAGGGAGGCCGAGCTTCTGATCGTGTCTGCAGTTTTGTGTCGGCCCTGCTGCGGGAGAACCCCTCTCTCCAGGACGGGCAGACAGCAGGCTCTTGGCATGAATGAACGCCGGGTAGCGGTCCAGGTGTGATCCCTGCACATCAGAGCTTCCTGCATAATTGACGGCTTCGGAATGGGCAGCCATACATTTCTGGGCAGAGGGGAAAAAAAAGCTAATGTGTTCTTGTGAAGCCATGAGCACAATTAGTGGGATAAATGGTGCTGGAGAAGCTCCTGACCATGCCCGTACTGATCCGGAACGGCCTAAGTGCTACTGATTGTACTTTAAATGCTTTCTCTGGGGCCCAAGTCGGCGGCTAAGGTTCAGGGCTGGCGGCCGCCTCTCCTGGGGCAGGGCGCCTGGCGAGGGCGCAGAGCTCCGGTTCTTCCGTGGCCACTGTCGCAGAGACGCTTCCCCTCCTTCTGAAGGGTGGCACCAGATCTGTTGGCGGAGGCCAGTGTGCTGCCAGGGAGAGCCAGGGCACGTCGACATCAGGAGGGCGGGGGCCTTGGCATTATTGCCATCTTTCCTTCTCTGTGCTTCACCTTCCCCGCCTCCCTTTCAAAACACATTCAGGCAGATACAGACACGCACTCGTGTTCATTGATCGTACACACACCACCATGGTAGTCCCTGTGAGGAACGCATCTTCAGCTAGTATTAGGATGAGAAGGAGCTTTCAGGCCTGTGAGCGTCATCTATTTCTGCGTTACACGTTGCCCCCAAGCGTAGCAGCTGAAAAGAGCATTGATTATCGAACCATCTGCGGGTCAGGGAACCAGCCTGGCCCGGGGCCTCTGACTCAGCACGTCTCACAGAGCTGCAACCATGGTGTCTGCCGAGGCCGCCAGCATCTCAAGTCAGGGCCAGCTTGAAGCCTCCACGCTTTCCTCAGCCGATTACCGAGAGGGAAAACTCTGAGCGGGACTTTGGATCCTGTGTCCGCTCCCAAACCAGACGGAGGGCGGGGAGTCCTCATCCTCAGCTCGTGCCATCCGCAATCCGCATCATCCCCAACCCGGGGACATGTGCCCCTCAGCTCACTCGTGACCTGGTGGCCAGTCTCCTCACGGGCTGCTCCAGAGACAGCCTTCTGAAGGGCCCCACACAGACGCTCCCAGTAAGGCTGGCGGTGGCCCTCGGAGTAAGTGAGCAGGAGCCCAGGAGGTCAAGAAGAGGACATCCAAGGTGGGGACACCTAAGCTCAAAAGGGACCTCCCATCGCCTCCACTGCATCCTCTCCTCCGGAAGGGGTCGCTCCCTCCAGCCCACAGTCACGGGGAGCGGGTCACACAGGGGCACAAGTACTAGAGAGCGGGAGTCACCGAAGGGTTTTCTAAAACTGTCTCCTGAGAAGCGGGCCCGTCCAACCCCGGCTCTGCTCTGCTTGATGACCTCTTGCTCGGGAGGCTTCATCTCTTCTGTGGCAGCCCTTCCTGCTCCACTTCTAGAATTTCCTTAGAGTGAGCCATAGAACTCGAGTTCTTACAGGGAGTGTGTTTCGCCTGCAGCTTCCTAGCTTCCCTCTGTGTTCTGGCACTTGCCCACTGGAGGCTCCCTCTTCCTCTACCTTCAGTCTAGCTTTGAAGGGGGCACAGGATCCAGAACTCTGGCCAGAATTTTCTCTCGTAATTGGTTAAGGAAAGGGGATAGGTGTTAAGCTGACCCTGACATCTCTCTTTACCATGCTTCTGAACCTTCTCCCTTCTCTACCCTTAAAACTTCAATGTGATTTCAAGGGCTGTTCATAATCATTCTTCTGAGGACCCTTCTCTGGCTGCCCCAGACACTCTACCTCAACCACAGGGAACTGGAAGTGCCCAGGAGTCTATATTCCTCCTATTTTTATTTTTGACCTGTTAAAAAAACTTTTTTTTGATGGTTAGCATTTTTTAATAATCAAGTATTTTAAAATTGACGTATGTACATTGATTTTAGACATAACACCATTGCACACTTAATAGTCCACAGTATGGTATAAACATAACTTTTATATGCATTGGGATGCCAAAAAATTATGTGCTTCCTTTAATGTGACATTTGCTTTATTACGGTGGTTTGGAACCAAAGCTGCACTATCTCCGAGGTATGCCCCCGTTGGTGTACTTACATTAGAGAGGTGGGTGAGATTTCACAGATAAAAAAAGACAACAAGATAGGCGCAGAAGCTGCAGTGCTAAAGCTGTAAGCCCAGCAAGCCAAGGGCCGTGGCAGCAGCTAGAAGCGGCCCCAGGGTGGGTTCTATTCCAGAGACTCCAAGGGGAATCAGTCCTACTGACACCTTAATTTTGGACTTCTCGCCCTCCAGAATTATGAAGGGATACATTTCTGTTGTTTACGTTGTTTATGGTGAGCTGTTATGGCAGTTCTAGAAAATTAGTATTGAGATATGATTTCACATCGTCCACTCACATGTTCAACTCGGGGGTTTCTAGTGTGTTCACAGGTATGTGCAACTGTCCTCCGTCATTGTTAGAATATCTGCACCACCTCAGGTGCAAACCCCGTATCCTTTGGCTGTTCCTCTCTATCCCAAGAATCCCCTCCCCACCCCTGAGTGATTGCTATCCAGCTTTCTGTCTAAGTTTTCCTGTTCTGGACATTTCATATGCGTGGGGTCATATATGGTATCTGGCGACCAGATGCCGTCACTTGGCATGAAGCCCTCACGGCTCATCCACGCTGTGCCGTTTACCGGTGCTTCACTCTTTTCTGTGGAACAGTAGCTGTCCATGGTGCTGACCATCCGCTCACCAAGTGGTGGGCGTTGCGTTGTTTCCACATTTAGGCGACAGTGGATAGTGCTGTTACAATGATCCACGTGCGTGTTTTTGTTGACATATTTTCATTTCAAGTATATACCTAGGATCAGAATTGACGGGATCACAGGTAACTCTTACCTGTTTGAAAAAATGGCAATTTCTTTTCTTTTCCAAACAAAAGAAATATGTTTGGAAACATATTTCCAAAGCGGCTGTATATTCCACTGTATATTCCCACCATTAGTGTTCAGATCAGATCAGATCAGTCGCTGAGTTGTGTCCGACCCTTTGTGACCCCATGAATCGCAGCACGCCAGGCCTCCCTGTCCATCACCAACTCCCGGAGTTCACTCAGACTCACGTCCATCAAGTCAGTGATGCCATCCAGCCATCTCATCCTCTGTCGTCCCCTTCTCCTCCTGCCCCCAATACCTCCCAGCATCAGAGTCTTTTCCAATGAGTCAACTCTTCACATGAGGTGGCCAAAGTACTAGAGTTTCAGCTTTAGCATCATTCCTTCCAAAGAACACCCAGGACTGATCTCCTTTAGAATGGACTGGTTGGATCTCCTTGCAGTCCATGGGACTCTCAAGAGTCTTCTCCAACACCACAGTGTAGGAGGGATCTGATTTCTCTACATCTTCACCAATACTTGTTATCATCACACTTTTTGACTCTAGCCATTCTAGTCAACGTGAAATGATATCTTCTTATGGCTTTAACTTACATTTTCTTGATGATTAATGATGTGGACTAGATGCCAGTGGACACCTGGTCCCATCACTTGATGGCAAATAGATAAGGAAATAATGGAAACAGTGACAGACCTTATTTTCTTGGGCTCCAAAATCACTGCAGATGGTGACTGCAGCCATGAAATTAAAAGACTCTTGCTCCTTGGAAGAAAAGATATGACCAACCTAGACAGTATATTAAAAAACAGAGACATTACTTTGCCAATAAAGGTCCATCTAGTCAAAGCTATGGTTTTTCCAGTGGTCATGTATGGATGTGAGAGTTGGACTATAAAGAAAGCTGAGCACCGAAGAACTGAGGCTTTTGAAGTGTGGTGTTAGAGAAGACTCTTGAGAGTCCCTTGGACTGCAAGGAGATCCAAACAGTCCATCCTAAAGGAAATCAGTCGTGGGTGTTCATTGGAAAGAGTGATACTAAGGCTGAAACTCCAATAC
Organism: Bubalus bubalis; assembly: GCF_019923935.1. Classification (NCBI taxonomy): domain Eukaryota; kingdom Metazoa; phylum Chordata; class Mammalia; order Artiodactyla; family Bovidae; genus Bubalus; species Bubalus bubalis. The sequence continues at coordinate 1,555,355 of NC_059165.1, read as the reverse complement.
TTTGGCCACCTGATGTGAAGAACTGACTCATCTGAAAAGACCCTGATGCTGGGAAAGATTGAAGGCAGGAGGAGAAAGGGATGACAGAGAATGAGATGGTTGGATGGCATCACCAACTCTATGGATGTGAGTTTGAGTAAGCTCCAGGAGTTGGTGTTGGACAGGGAGGCCTGGCATGCTGCAGTCCATGGGGTCACAAAGAATCAGACACGACTGAGTGAACTGAATGATGTGGAATGTTTTTTATGTGCTTATTGGCTATTTGCATATCTTACTTGAATAAACATCTTCATATCCTTTGTTTATTTTTGAATTGGATTCACCCACCCTGTGGACCAGTGGTTTTTGGTGTGAAAGCATGGAAGCTCTGTCCCTTACACTGAGATACCTTGAGATGTGACTCTCCCTTGAGCTCCTCTACAGAATCAGATAGAAGTCGACACTACCTGGGACTTCTGCCTTCTTCCCCTTCTGATCACACCCTTGTGGTAGAATGAGGTCACTTGTCTTGAGAACCAGCTGCCTTCAATCCCTTCCCAGGCCGTATGCATGCACCATTGCTTCACTGCCTCCATCTACTTGAATCTGGGCCAACTTGCAGCTACTTTGTCCAACACAACAGCAGAAGTAAAGCTGCCTGCTTTTGGACCTCAACTTAAGCAAGTTCTGCATTCTCTCAAATGATTAATGTAAGAAACCCAAGTGGTGGTTATAATCTTATCCAGCATTTCAAAGTTTTTCAGACCAGTCTGATTTTACTGTGCTATGAAATGCTTTTTTTCGCATCAAAACCACACTGATGGAAATGCTTCATCATGCACTTGTCCAAACACATAGAATGCACGAGAGTGAACCCTAAGGGAAAGCATGGGCTTAGGGTGGCTGGGACGTGTCGATGCAGAGACATCAGTGATAACAGATGCACCCCTCTGCTGAGGGGTGTTGATGATGGGGAGTTGGGAATGGGTGCGCCAGGGGTTGTAGGGAACGCCTCTGTACCTTCCTTCCAGTTTTGCTGTGAACCTAAGACTTCACCTAAAAATTATCTTGAAAACCAAATACGGTAATAAAAATCACTAATATGCTTCTCAGTGATAAAGACCACTACCATTTTGATCTATATCCTTGCAGTTTTGCCTGGGCTAATAAATCCATATCTAGCCATCATTTGTCTCCCAATCAATTTATCTTTATATAGTTTATAAAGAATGTTTGGCTTGATTTATATATACTTTTCCAAACTCTGTCAAGTTTCAGACCAGGGTCATTATTCTCCTGGTCTCAGAGGCCTAAGACACTCTGACATAGTATTAGAAGGTGTTGGAGTTTAAGAGGTATAAATTAAGAAAGCCTGGAAGACAGGGGATTGTGGACGAGCGAGTGGGGAAAGGTGACATCATTTCCCTCTTCAGTGATATTAAGATCTCTGATTCTTAGAAAGCCCAGAGTTTCTACCTTTTAGTTATCAAGACTGGAGTTTTTCATCTTCCACAGGCGCATTTTTGTTAAGGGAAAGGAGTGGGTGAGGGACAAAGGGCTTCTCCCCATGACAGCAGTTACTGGGTGAAGGCCCCTTTTCCTAAAACGCTGGGTCTAAACACACACACAACCAACGTGTGTCTGCAAGTTTAGATGATGGAACTTTAAGATACTGAGTTCTGCTTCAGGTGGCACAGGCCGAAATAAAATCACAGAAGAGCATTCTCAAACAGCGACCGCAAGTCCTAGGGGTTAATTGCACGGGTGGGAATTGGGTCGACATGGACCTCGGGGACTGCTGGACGCCTAGTTAGAGGTCCATGAAGGCGGCCAGCCAGCCCATCCACAGCACATCCTAAGTGAGGCCCGCGAGTCATCTGTAGCTCTGCTGCTGCTAAGTCACTTCAGTCGTGTCCGACTGTGCAACCTCATAGATGGCAGCCCACCAGGCTCCCCCGTCCCTGGGATTCTCCAGGTAAGAACACTGGAGTGGGTATCTGTAGCTCTAGAGTTACTCAAAACGTTAGATAAACATCCGCTCTGCTAGGATAGTGAGAGTGTGGGCACAAACCAGAGGAAAAGGATATACTGACAAGAGCTAACTTATTGTAACTATGAAGAATCAATGGAAAATTGATTCCAAATACATACACAGTGGAAATCTACGCAAAATAAAAAAAAAATCAGTTTTTCCACTTTCTTGCAATATAATAGATAGCAAATAAATTAAAGGTAAAGAATCATCTGGAAGGCAGTGGTTACCTCCTCCCTTGTGGATGTTGAAAATGTCTCTCGTCGCATCCAAACGTGGAACAGTGGAGGCCTGAGGCGCTCCGCGAGGCATCTGTTTTCCTCACTGCTCTCTTCTGGCAGGAGGAGGCTGGCCTCTCCTTGGTGGAGGTCTGTGTGTCGAGGCTTGCCAACACAGGCTGCAGCGCCATGTCCGCTTGATGGCCGTGTCATATTTCATATGTTCTCACAACTTACTGTGTCCAAGTTCCCTGCCATTAATCACCAAGCCTGCCATCTTCACATTTATGAAATATAACCTAGTGAATTTACATCCACTAAAACAGACCCCTTTCCTGGCTGCTGTAGTGCCTGAAAGGGAATGTATATTTCTGGCAAGTTGTCTGTTCAAATGCAGTTCCACCAAGAAAGAGTAACCGTCCTAGATCTAGCATCGAGTTTTGTTTTGTTTTGTTGTTTTGAGAATGCTTTTGCAAATCTGCGGTTGTTGGAGCATTGACTTTATTAGGTAGTAACCATTGACCTTGGTTGGCTTCCCAAGCTGAATTAAGGCTGATGACTAGTTGGCAGACTGGGTATTGTGACAAATGCCCTAACCATGCTGGTTTACAAGTAATGTTAGCATTTGGATATAACAAAGTTTAAAGGGCCCTTACACGCAAAGATAACAGATGCTTGTTAGAAAATGGTAAAATGAAGATATTTATTAAATATAAAGCTCTTTCTATAGCATAAATTCCAGTAATATTAGGACTTATTGGTTATAAGCAAGGGGTAATAAAACCCATGGCTGTGTGGTTCTTTACTTCACTGTTCCTATGTGTTTATTTAAATACTCATGAGATGTGTGCCATGCTGTATTAATTACAATAGTTATTAGCAAGGATTATAAAGTCCTAAATAAGGGTGTGGAGACAAAAAGGAAGGGAAAGATCTGAAGGACATTTCTGATGGAGAATCCCTGGGAAACTGATTCTATGTAGAGGAGGAGGAAGGAGTTGGCTGACTGTGGGCTTTTGCTTTGGGGAGACATTAGCTGAGTTCTGGGGATGCTTGATTCAAGGTATCTACATGACATGAATAAAAGGGAAAATGGACCACTTAACCCAGCAAGGCTAGTGAATTAGGGTGTCTGTTTGAAGAAGCCTCCTCTCCCTGCAGATGAACAGGAGCCTGCAGCCGGATTGGCTGTGATACCCTAGTGTTTGCCTGGAACTGACCTGCGCCCAAGCAGGTTCATGGGAGAGAGTCTGGGGAAAAGCACGTTGAAAAGCCAGGAGGGTGGTCTAAAGCCATGTGTGAACCCCATTCCAATAGACTCCTGGGAGGAAAAATACCACTTTTTTGAAGGCCAAGTTGATTTATGACACCGAGTGCCCATTTCCTGCTCAACTGGGGGCACATCCCTTCTCTGTCGCTGGGATTCCTCCTTTCTCTTGGGACTGAACCAGCGCCTGGGGTAGAGACAGGCTTATAGGATGTCTGCAAAACCCTCCGAGTCTCTGTAAGTCCACCGTGTCCACTGCTGGCCTCATCACCCCACACTCTCGCCATCTCTGACACGTGGTGGTTTCCTGTTCCCACACACAGGGCTGTGGGCAGCCCTGATGAAGCCAAGACCATCTGGGGTGAGAGTCCCACCCATGGGTGTTGTGGTCCTCTCTCACTCCAGGGTCTCGTGGCCCCCCGGCACCTCTGTGGAGCGGGACCAGGGGGCTCTCCCATTCCCCGGGCCCTTGAACTGTCTCCCCTCCCCAGCCCAGGGGAGCCCGCTGTCCTCCCGACTTCTGTGAGCCCCTCCACTTCTCCCGCAGCCCTCTCCTCTGCAGGGGTTCGGGGTTAAGGAAACACAAAGCCAGAGTCCGGCAGGCTTCCTGGTCTGTGCTGTGTAGTGCAGCTTTCCTGAGGCCGTGAACCAGAGAGCCAGCTAGGGCTCTGATGAGGGAGAGAACGGGGAAAGCGCAGGGGGAAGCTGACTTAACACCTCCACACGTGATGTAGCTGCTTCAGTCCCGGGCCTGAGGGGGCGAGGCACAGAGGCAAAGTCTAGGTTTTGAAGACAGTGTGGTGAAAAGCCTGGTGAGCCTACAGCTTGCAGGCTTGGAGAAGTCAAGGGGAGACGGAGCCTAAAAGAATTTCTTCTGCTGGGGTGGAAGTGTCTAACTAGCCCGTCTCTTCACTGGATGTTCAGGGCTCCATGGAAATAGGGGCGTGGAAGCAGCATGAATGTTTCTTTCTGTTTTCCTTTGAAAAAGCTAACAGAGGAAAGGTCTCTCTTCAAAAGGAGGTTGAGTTTACCCTACTTTCTGCAGATCGATTGATCTGCACTTGCATTTCTGCTTCCTGGTATGCCCTGCCCCTCCCAGGCCCTGGAACTTGACGACCTCCTAACCCACGGCGAGGCAGAGCTGGAAGGGTGGTCTGAGCAGAAGGGGAATGTCAGTTGATCTGCTGCTGGGCTGGTCTTGGTTATTGATTAACTTACGGAGCATAGCAGACACGGCCGATAGGGCTTTTTCTAAATAAATCAGTATTCTGAACACTGAAAGGGACCAGGAGGTATGAGGGAACGGCAGAGACAGGCTGAGAAAACATCAAACCACAGACGGTCATGCGCCACCAAGAGGCCTCTGCCAGAAGGAGGGAGCCTTTCTGTGGAAGAACGTAGGCAGCTGGGGAAAGACATCAAAGGAGATGATCTGTTTACAATTCCCTCTTCCGACGGGGCCTGCGTCTTTGAGTCCGCCCAGAAAAGATCAAGGAGGAAAGAGCTGGGAGGGGGGACAGCGCGGCTCAGTAGGCCCTGTGAGATGGAGAGACGCCACGAGCATCTGCTGAACCGAGCTGCGGGTACCGCTCTGACGATGTCACTCTGGTGGCTGCAAGGCGGCAGGGGCCCAGGGACGGTGCTCCGTCTAGTAGCATCACCGTGGGCGGGATGCAGGCCTCGGTGTGGCCAGGGCCGCTGGCTGAGTGCGGAGCCAAGAGCAGACGGGCTGCTGTCGTGGCTGAGAGCACGGGAGAGGAACCAGCCGGTCCCAGCAGTCAGTGTTCCTCACAAGGTCATAGTTTTCTTCCCCAGGACATGGTGATACGCTTATGCATTTGCAAGCGTTACATGAGGCCGTGCCTGTGTTCATTTATTCACCCGTCTGTTTGTTTCCTGGGTAGCGAGGATACGGGTATAGAAATGAAGTCTCTGCCTCCACGGAGGACAGACAAGGAACAACTCAACGTAGGAATCTAACACTGTCAGCTCCTAGCAGCGGCAGAAGCCAAACGAAGCAGAGTGAGCAGACGGGATGCTGGAAGAGCAGCTTCAGATGGAGCGGTGGGGAAGGCGTCCTGAGGGCCCTCTGAGTAGCCTCCTCCAAGGCCCGGCTGTGTGGCTCCCCGCGATCCAGTGCAAACAGGAGTGCTGAGGGCAGCGCCATCTCTGCACACCGTCTCCCAGACCGAAAAGCCAGGCGCGAGGCCTCTGCACCGATGACCACGTGCAGCTGGTGAAGCCTGACAGAAAAGGAGAGAAAAACTTACGCTTTATTTTATTACCCAAGCTCTACTTTTATTTCCCGAGAATTGTCAATGGTGACAAACCCCTCTTCCGTCTTTTGTCCCGTTCCTCATTCTGAGTGGCTCCAGGGGGTGAGCTTCCTCTTCTGAAACTCGTTCCTGCTGAGTCTGGGAGCCATCCTGACCCGGGTGGAGGAGCAGGACTTCTCCTGGCCGCCTTTAAGTGTGGGTGATGTCACCAGGCCTCAGGGCCGACGGTTCATGCCCCTGAGCGACCAGCATTTGTCTCACCTTTTAGGCTTCTCTGGTGGCTTAGATGGTAAAGAGTCTGTCGTAGGAAAATCTGCTGGCAATGCAGGAGATGCCGGATACCTGGGTTCAATCCCTGCATTGGGAAGATCCCCTGGAGAAGGAAATGGCAACCCGCCCCAGTGCTCTTGCCTGGAAAATCCCATGGACAGAGGAGCCTGGTGGGCTGCAGTCCACAGGACACAAGGAGCTGGACACGACTGATTGACTAACTCTTGGAGACAAAGGACACCAGGTAGCTTAGGGTGTGTGGCCCAAATGTTAGCAAGGGGAAACGGTCATGTGTCACACTTTTCCTAAACGTGACGGTGTCTAGGCCTTTGCGTTGGTGCAAGTGTGCCCTGATGTTGAGCTGCACTTCCTAGGTCAGGTGACTGGAACAGATTGTCACTATGGTTTCTATGTGAGCTTCCCAGGTGGCTCAGGGTAAACAATCCACCCGCCAGTGCAGGAGACTTGGGTTCCATTTCTGGGTCAGGAAGGTCCCCCGGAGAAGGAAATGACAACCCACTCCAGTGTTCAGCCTGGAGAATCCCATGGACAGAGGAGCCTGGTGGGGAACAGTCCATGGACCACAAAGAGCGGAACACGACTTAGGGACTAAACAACAACAACAACAACGCTCTCTATGCAGTCATGCTTGGGGGCCTGTTTCTCTAGGATTTAGCACCTCATAGGTTTTTACGGCAGCCACTGTCTAAATGCATAGCTTGAACTTGAATCGACCTTTGAGGGGATAGGCATTCCCTTCCCTCAGAACTCACTAAAGCCTGAACCAGGTGTGGAGACTATACAGTGATTGGCTGGCCAAACGCTGACCTTTTAGCCTTCTTTAGCGGGGGTGGGCAGAGAAGGCGATGGCACCCCACTCCAGTACTCTTGCCTGGAGAATCCTATGGACAGAGGAGCCTGGTGGGGAACAGTCCATGGGGTCACTAGGAGTTGGACAAGACTCAGTGACTTCACTTTCACTTTTCACTTTCATGCACTGGAGAAGGAAATGGCAACCCACTCCAGTGTTCTTGCCTGGAGAATCCCAGGGACGGGGGAGCCTGATGGCTGCCGTCTACGGGGTCGGACACGATTGAAGCGACTTAGCAGCAGCAGCAGCAGCAGCAGTGGGGGTGGGGTGTGTGTGTGTGTGTGTGTGTGTGTGTGTGTGTGTGTGTGTGTTTGCTTTCAGCCTCCTTTAGTGGGTGTGTGTGTGGCTGTCGTGTCTGACTCTTTGCAACCCCGTGAACTGTAGCCTTTCGCTTCTCCAGGGGATCTTCCCAACCGGGGGATTGCACCAGGGTCTCCCGCATTGCACGTGATTCTTTACCAGCTGAGCCACCAGGCAGGTGTAGGCACAGCACTTTGGCACCGGCGCCTCCGTCCTGAAACTCTGGGCGTGCCGGGCTTCCACGCCCAGCACCGCGTGAGCCAGTGAAACCCGACCAAACTCCAAGGAAAGAAAGGCTAGACTTTATTACCCAGGTTCCATTTTCATTTTGTGGAATTTGTTACTGGGCTTTGCTGATGTCACATCCGTTTAGCGATGGCATGATTGAAGTGTCAGTCAGTTATATCAAAGCGCTCTTAGTTTTTCTTTTCTGTAGATGAAAAAGTTTTGAGTTTTGAAGACTTGCAGGAGAAAGAGAACTCTGACTTATCTTTCATAGTATTTTATATTGCTACCAGTTGCAATTTGTCTTTTCTCATAGGAAGTATTCTAAAAGTCAAGAGGCATCAAAATATTGATTTCTTTTTAGCGTATGTGAGTAATATTTGCATATAAATATTTTAAAATACATAAAATTAAGTGAATACCCATAATTCTTTGATTTAATCATTAATTAAGGTTTCATGCAAACACTGAGTACCTCTGTGAAACGCATACTGGGCTACAGTCTGGACCCAAAAGATAAATAAGTCAAAGTCCTTTTTCCTAATGAGTTCATAATTCAGTGGGAAAGATAACGTAATTACAAACCAGTTTGACAAATTCTGTGCTGGAAGGAAGCCCAAGGTCTTGAAGTAGCGCGTGAGAAGGGACGCCTGGAGCTGACTAGGGGTGTGCAGGAAGCTTTGTGGGTGTCCTGCTGAGATGGAAGCTGCAGACAGAGCGCGGTCAGAAGTGGCACCCTGCGGAGGAAGCAGTGTGTCAGACCTGCCAGGGTGCTGGAGGGCACGGAAGGCTCCGGAGCTGCACACAGAGCCAGGCCGAGCGAGGTGCTGAGAGGGTGCCCCGCGGACAGGCAGGGCTCTGTCATCCAGCTCAGGCTTCTCCACCCTCACCGCACCCCTCCTGCTCCAGCCTCCGCCCTCCTTTCGGGGTTATCCTGCTCACTCCATACTTATTCCAACCTGCGAACCCTGTTTTCACAAGCCCCAGTCCTTTCTGCCTTTCCTAGCCTCTCATGGTGTTTGTTTTCTGACTTTTCACTACCTGTCTCCACGACTGCCTCTTCCAAGAAGACCTCTTTACACCTGTTCAGAGACCTTTCCCAGCTATGAATTGATTTTGTCTTCAAAGCAACACCCTTAAGAATCTAATTACTCTATCTTTCATTTCCTTCAAGTGCTAGATTGGCATTTCCTACTCTTTTGTGAATTTGGTAATGGTAGCTGCCCCTTTGTGGTTTTAATTTGTCTAGATTAGGGTACGGCGTGATGAGTGCTCTTGGTGAGTACAGTAATTTGATAAATATTAACTGGACACTTGTTTCAAGGCCACTGCTGTATGCTGATTGTAATTTGGAGTCCCTAGTATCTTGTACCACTTGGTAATAAAATGGGCGATTTTTATTTCTCTTACACAAACTTGTCCTGGACCTTATCCTGGAAATTAAGAAAAATCAATTAGATCTGTGCATATCACATATATGTCTCCAAAACAGACTATACAGTAGAAAGAGCAACTTCCAGAATAGTACAGCATGATGCTGTTCATGTAACTTTAATATGTATGTATATATACACACACTATATACTAATACATTTTAATAGACATTTGTGTGTATGTTAAAGAATAAATGGACCAGAAGTATACACTTGCGGCATATACACGTATACATAACATACATACATATACACTTAGAGCATAAAAGCAATTAGCAAAAAAAAATGCTAATGGATGTCTCTGCATTGGGAGAAGACGGTCAAAGAAAATCGCAATGTGGTCTATTTTTATTTTACAAAATAAAAAATCCAAAATGTATGGGATAAAATGCCTAGCAATAGTCAGTGTTGTTGTTTTAACAGTTATTGATTGTTTGTTGTATTCCTTTTATTTTTGTTTTCTTGAGTTTTTTTTCTCAAACATCTAAACACACGTGCACACACAGAAGTTGCGTGTGTGTTCAAGAGCTGGAACATTTAGGAGCAAAGGAGACAAGAAAGATGGAGAGAGAGCTTGAACAGCTCAGTTACTGCGAGTAGAAAACTCTTCTTGTAAACCATTCAAGCCCCTGCTATTTGCCATTATAGCTCCTTGTAGATCAGGAGACAGTTCTAGTAGAAATAAATTCTGTGGCCTTTGCATGGTCTTTGGTTCACTGCAGGCTTCATGAGACAGCCTGGGCGCTGCCCTGGAGGGCTTCGGCTAACTCTCGTAAATGAACTGAAGTTTGGTCTCCACCTTGTCTGAACCGAATGGTTTCAGGTGAGGTTAATGGGCGTTAGTTATGCCAGCAATTGGACTGTATGGGCTTGAATTTTAATGCCCGGGCTCCTGCCGCTCTAAGGTCAGTACTGACTCAGGAGAGGTGTAAATAGGTGGACAACACGAGGGGCTGATGGTTAACATCCCCGTAAAGGCCGGGGGCCAGCAGTGACCTGGAGCTGGGGACCGGGACACAGCCAATGCACGGGATCCAAATCGCGCCCACTTCAAGTCACGTCAGTGGAAAACTGTAAAGGAGCACATTGAGCTGATTCAACGGGATTGTGCGGCCTTCCCACCAAGTTCAGCCTGAGGAGATAATAAAGAGACAGTTGATTCTGCAAAGGACAGCCCGGCTGTTTTAATACTAACTCACAGGGAAGCTCCTTTTGAAATCCCTGGTCTGCCCTAGGTTCCTAAGAAGAGGTCTTGGGATAGACATTTTAGAATCCTTTGAAATTATGTACATGTGTATGTATCTGTGTATACAAACACACAGGTATGCATACATGTATGCATAAGCATATAGACCCAAACATATGTAAGTGATTTGTATACACATATCATGATAATATACAAATAAACCTTATATATATATATATAAACAATAGGTTGTATGTATGTTGTTCTTATTGTTCAGTCGCTCAGTCGTGTCCGACTATTTGCGACCCCATGGACTGTAGTATACCAGGCCTCCCCGCCCATCACCAACTCCCGGAGTTCACCCAAACCCATGTCCATTGAATCGGTGATGCCATCCAACCACCTCATTCTCTGTCATCCCCCTTCTCCTCCTGCCTTCAGTCTTTCCCAGCATCAGGGTCTTTTCAAACGAGTCAGCATGAGGTGGCCAAAGTATTGGAGTTTCAGCCTCAACATCAGTCCTTCCAGTGAATATTAAGGACTGATCTCCTTTAGGATGGACTGGTTGGATCTCCTTGCAGTCCAAGGGACTCGCAAGAGTCTTCTCCAACTCCACAGTTCAATATAGATGCCAACAAATCAGTAGCTAGGATCAATAAATGTTTAGTGAACTGAGTGAGCAAACTGAATAGGGAAAAAGTAAGATTTTACTCTTAAAGATCTTATTCTTGATGGAGATTTGTTGACTTTCCTGAGCTGCACTGAAGTTTCAGGATGAACAGTACCAGCTGGGCCAGCTGGGCATTTTGGGGTTGAAGGGGAAAGACAGGGAATAAGCCTCCCATGTTTGGGGGTGGGGTCCTACGGTCAGCAGCATGCTCTCTCCTCTCCTGCTGGTGGGAGGTGTGGCTGTTATTCTCAGCTTAAGGCTTCACTGCTATGTGTGAGGCACTGTGCCAGGCACTTGACGAAGCTCTGCTCACCTAACCCTTACACGGAGACCTGCTAAGCACCAACATCCTCGTTTTCAGAACAGTTTAGACCAAGTAGCTTTGCTCAGGGGCTGTAGCTGATAAGTGGCAGAGCGGGGTTTGAACCTGGCTCTGGTTGACCCAGTGCCTGCTTTACCATCCCCAGAGAGGAGGGAGCTTCTGATCATACTCAGCAGCAGATAGGAGGAGCTTTCTCTCCAGTGAAAGCCTGGGGGCAGCTTGGAATACAAGAAGCAGGTTTCATGAAGATGACCCCCCAGCAGCTGTGAGGACCGTCCAACATGCACCGACCACAGAGATGCTCCCAGACCACTCTCCAGAGGCCACAGAGCACGCACTAGGGGGTCAGCTCTGCGCTGGGTAGAGGATGGCAGAACGTGGGGAAGGAGCCTGGGCCTAGAGTCTGTGGACACACGGTCAAATCCCACACCTGCTGCTGCGCAGCTTCGCAGGCTTGGGAAACTTACTCCCCCTCCCCCACCCTCTTTCTGGAGCTCTAGAACGATGGGTGAGAGCCGGGTCTGCCTCGCAGACTTAGTGCTGTTGTTTCGTCACTGAGTCGGCCCACTCTTTTGTGACCCCGTGGACTGTCGCCCGCCAGGCTCCTCTGTCCATGGGATTCTCCAGGCAGGAACCCTGGAGTGGATTACCATTTCCTCCTCCAGGGGATCTTTCCGACCCTGGGCTGGGACCCGCGTCTCCTGCATTGGCAGGCAGATTCTTTACCGCTGAGCCACCTGGGAAGCCCAGAGCTCGTACTGGAAACAAGCAGTGCGGGACAGTCCTAAGCTGCGGGCAGCAGCCATCACTGACAACGTGAATTACACGGTCTGCTGGTCGCTGAACCCAGACAGAAAACAACGCACCATGAGCGGTCTGGTAGAGGGACAAAATGGTGAGAACAGTGTGACTGCACGGCTCCCCAGCCAGCACAGGGCCAGCCTGTGGACACGGCTCCCCTCTGCTGTGGACGGGGCGGTAAGACCCCGGGGCAGACCCCAGCCTCCTCCGCTGCATCTGATGATGTGGGGCACCCCCAGGACCCCGGATGGGGCTTGGACAGGCTGGCGGGCCGCTGCAGGGACGGTGCTCTGGCTCTGGGCCGCTGGCAGCCTGCGGGCATTTCTCCATTTTGGTCCCATCTCTCGTGTGTGTGCCAAAGGGGCCCATCGCCTTGTGTTCTGGCATGGTTTTTTAAAAAATGTTCAGCAATACTATTTATGAATACAAAAATAGTAGACATTTCATCAGAGAAGGCAATGGCACCCCACTCCAGTACTCTTGCCTGGAAAATCCCATGGACGAAGGAGCCTGGTGGGCTGCAGTCCATGGGGTCACTAAGAGTTGGGCACGACTGAGCGACTTCACTTGCACTTTTAACTTCCATGCATTGGAGAAGGAAATGGCAACCCACTCCAGTGTTCTTGCCTGGAGAATCCCGGGGACGGGGGAGCCTGGTGGGCTGCCGTCTCTGGGGTCGCACAGGGTTGGACACGACTGAAGCGACTTAGCAGCAGCAGCAGCAGCAGACATTTCATACCATGTGCAGGAAAAATATACACAATTGGAGTGTAGTTACTAACTTTATGTTTTAAAAACGCTTTGTCTTGTGCTGGGGTACAGTCGGTTCACACTGCTGTGAGTTTTAGGTGGACAGCGAGGGGCCTCAGCCAAACGCCCCTCCCATCCAGGCTGCCATGTAACACTGGGCAGAGTTCCCTGTGCTCTACAGGGGGTCCCTGTTAGTGATCTATTTTAAATACATATGCTGGCGTATTTTAAGGACAGAATTTTCTCTCTGAATGAATGGTTTGCTCCTCTTTGAATGAGAATTTTCATTCCCAAGGGGAGCTCATACGTACACTTACTAATGTGGATAAGACTTAGAGAAGAAAGAGCAGAAATGATCAACTTTAACACCTAGCATATATTTAGCAGTTACTTTGTACCAGGCACTGTTTTAAATGCCTTACATGGAGCAGTCTTTAAATGATTTAATTTTTGTAATATCACGGGTTGATACTGGTGTTATCTCAGTTTATGGCTGAAGAAGCTAGCACCGAGTATTTAGACTTGTTGCCCAAAGTCAGAGTCCTTGAGTGGCCGAGCTCGGATTTAAACTCTGGCAGTCCAGCGCCAAAGGTCTTACACAGCTGGAGGCAATAATCGGTATTTACAGCCCCGCAGGCTTCATATCGTGGTGAGAGTTGTGTACAAAGCAAAACGGCAGCTGGCAGAAAGAGCCCCTCTAACTCAGTGGCTCAAAGGCTTTGCGACCAGAGTTAAAGTCATCCTTCTCAGGACTGTGTCACTGGTATCTAATTTCAGAGCAGTTAGGTAGCAGCAGGGCTTCTCATCCATATTTACTGAAATCAAATTAAATGTCTGCTCATTTTGTTGTCTTGGAATATACCTTGCCTTGAGGATATGCTCAGTGGATGCAACGTCGTAGTGGCAGAATCAGTTGGCTACACGTAGGCCTGCCTTGTGATGTTAATTTATGGGAACTAGTCTTTTTCAGTGTCTGATTTAGGCATTCGGCTCTGATTTCCTTTATGCTCTACACGTTGCTTGTTTTCCTTGCATAAATTTTCCTTGCTTGTAATGGAGAGTATATTTTGGTTCAAATGGGTAGGTAGCCTAAGACTTCGCAGGCCCCGGGAGTTCTGAAATGTTCTAATTCTTTCCAGTTAGAAAGAAACAAGTAGCAAGGTAATAAGTACTCGGGAGGACACACAGATACTAAATTTCATTCTGCTTGTTACAATCATCTACCCTCTTGAAACCAGGATCAGGTGATGTCTGGGCATTGGCTCCTTTTTTCCTCGCCTTAGATGCCGTGGTAGCACTGGGCTGCATTCTGAATGTCCGCTGCAGCCTTTGTGTACCAGTGTACATTCGGGGCCTGGGTCCCCAAATCTAACAGTGTCTCTTCATGTAAAGAAACCGCCCTGGCCGTTTCCTGCTGAGTCTCTTCGGGTCTTTGTTACTTCTTCCTCTTTGTCCCTTCTCTGGGGCTCAGTTCCCGGCACTTCTTGGCAGTACCAGTCGTATCACTGCTGCTTTTCTGCTTGCTTCCGGACATCCCGGGCTTGAAGTGAGGACACTGCACTTCTGTCCTCTGAACAGCACTGTACAGCAAGTATACACAAGCTCAGCTGCGGGTAGAGGGCACGCGTGTGACGTGTACACCAGACACACGGACCAGGTAACGTGGTCGGACATGCGGATGGATCCACGTCGACATCTTTGAAAGTCGCAGCTTGAAGGTTCGTTTGTAGGAAACTTGCTGCACACCATCTGTTATTAGGCAAATCTGAATCATGGTGCTTCATTCATTTGGATCACACATCGTGAACTTAAGGCCGCTGGGCCCGACTTTCCCCACTGGGGAGAAGGCCTTGCTGAATGTAGAGACAAGTCAAGACTTCGGCTAAACGGTGGTGTCACTGACTTAGCGTTGCACCTTCCCGGCCCGCGCCACCCTTTCCTGCAGCGATGCTACCTCTCTCTGGAATCAAGGCTATGCCTCCACCTTCCTCCTCCCCTCACATTTGGCGCTTGTGAAATATTTTGATAAAATCACTTGCAGTGATATTCAGTTGGTTGGTAAGAGTTCATTATTTTTTCATTATATTCTGGGACATTTGCCTTTTAATAGAACTAAAGTCTTTATCCAAAGGACTAAAGGCACTCTAGAAGTAAGGAACTGGTCAAGCAAGCATAGTTTTGAAATTGAGTATTTCTTTCTGGTATCCGTGAACACGTAGATGGCCACTTTTATTGCTCATTGGAGGCCAAACTTGCCTATTAAATGTTCAGTCTCTGAGAATAATAAAGGATGTGCCAAGTCTTTTGTTAACTTTTAAAAGCAAACAGTAAGAGTAATTATAAATGGTTTTTAACTACAGTGTATCAGTATGGTCTGATAATACATGTGCTTATAAAGATAAGTAAAACTTATTTTACGTGTAAATTTAATATTAAATCCACAATTCCATAATTTGAATTTTACCCTACTCTGGAGAATAACAATAAGGCTAAAAAGGGCTGTGTAGATCCATGTTTCGAAGTGTGGTTCCTGTATCAGAAGCATTAGCATCACTCAGGACCTTGATAGAAAAGTACCTTCTGAGGCCCCTCCTGAGAAGCTCCACAGCCAGAACCCGGGGGCTGAGCCCTGAAGTCTGTGTTTTAATAGCTTGCTGGATACTTCTGATGCACTCTAAAGTTGGAGAACCAAGGCTGTGGATGATTGTATTTGAACTCATCCTAATTTGTAGAGGAGTACATTGAGGCCCAGAAAGATTAGGAGGCTGAGCGGAGCTGCTGATTTTCAGTGCAGTGTTCTTTTAACCAGCCGAAGATGAGTCCCCCTGGCTAATCAATTTGAATGAGTGAGGTTTGCTGCAGCGTCTTTGATTGACAGGGCAGTCAAATCACCGCCTGATTGTGTGACTTTCCTCTCATAAGGCTCGGGGGTGAGACTTGAACAACTTCAATCTCTTGGAGCCTCTCAGGGATCAGGCTGCTCCATATTCACTCTCTTTAAAAAGATCGGCACTCATTTTCCTTTAAAGTTGGGGTTAGTCTGCCTGAGTTGCATACTAATCAGGTGAATGAATTCATTACCAACAGCTAGATTAGGTTTTGCAGCTGCTCCGCCCGGGGATCTAGTAAAGGGGACAGCACGAAAATCCTGTACTGATCAAGGCAGCCTGAAAATGCAGTCCTGCGTGGTGAGCAGCATTCAGAAATGCTGAAATGAAGTGAAAAATTAAAATGGCTTTTGCCTAAACACACGGGGAAGGGGGAAACCCTGGGGCGCCACCAGACAGACAGAGGGGCTGTGGGCTGCACACGCTTCTCTGTCTTTTCTGCCGTCTCGCCTCAAGGGGATGGCGCTAGGGGATGCAGGGATGCGAAGTCACATGCAGGACTTCACGGTGCGGCGTGAATGTTAGGACCAATACTGATGGTTGTGTCTGTAGCAACCTCGCTTATCCATTTATCTCGAAATCACGACCGCCAAACGACGCGGTTCTGGGACCTGATTTCCTCTGACCTGCTCTCCGCGGTGCAGAGATGTCGACGCGCGCCTTCATTCGCTCTCCCTCGTGAATGCAGCCATTTATCCTGCCGGCATTTTCAGACTGTCTGCTGTGTGCCAGGACTGCTCAGGGAGTGTTGCTCCTCATTTTTTTGGCCTTTTATTCTTGAATGAATGATTTTTGTCTTCCGTTTTCTCCTATACTTATTGGAGAGTAGCACATTCTGTTTCTTTTGGTGGTTATCCTAGAAATTTCACCAAATATATTTAAATTATCGAAGTCTAAAGTGAAGCAACAGCTTGACCGTCCTCCCAGTAGTACAAGTTCCTTTCAAAGTTTGATTCCATTTATCCCCTCTTGACTTTTGTTATTATGGTGTATTTTTAAGTCTGCTTAAAAACAAAAACATTATTATTATTGTCTTATACTATTATATTGATTAATAGTACTTCACTTTATTCCATCCTGCATTTCAGATCTTACATCTAGAATTACTTTCCTTTAGTTTGTTTTAGGTATATAAATGGCTTTATTTTTACTTCATTTTTTTAATTGAAGTGTAATTGACTTAGAAAATTATATCAGTTTCAAGAATTTGTTGTTGTTTGATGGCCCAGTCTGGCTCTTTGCCACCCAGTTGCAAGTATACAATGTAGCAATTAAATATACATTATGAAATGATCACCATGCTACATCTAGTTACTTCATTCTTAAAAGATATTTCATAGGGTATAGACTTTCAGGTTGGCAAGTGGTTTTTTTTTTTAGTACTTTGAAGGCTTTATTCCACTATTATCAGGATTCAGTTGATGTTTTGAGAAATCAGCTGTCTAGCTTATTCCTTTGCATATGACCTGACTTTTTTTCTGGCTTAAATTTTTTTCTCTTTGCCAATTTTAACAATTTTAATATAATGTACTTTTTAAAGTTTATTTTATTTTATTCTACTTGAGATGCAGTAGGTTTCTTGAATATCTGGATTACTATCTCTTATTAGCCCCTGAAAAATTTCAGACACAAGCATACTTCGTGTTACTGAGCTTTGCTTTATTTTACTTTGCAGATATTGCATTTTTACAGATTGAAGATACATGGTGACCCTACATTTAGCAAGTTGATTGGAGCCATTTTCCCGATAGCATCTGCTCACTTTGTGTCTCTGCTACATTTTGGGAGTTCTTACAGTATCTCAAGCTTTTTCATTAGTGTTGTGTTTGTTACGGTGATCTGTGATCAGTGAACTTTGTTACTACTATGATTCATTGAAGTCTTAGATAATGGTTAGCATATTTTTAGCAAAAAAAATGTTTTTAGTTCAGGCATGTATTCAGTGGTAAAGAATCTGCCTGCCAATGCAGGAGACACAAGATACATTGGTTTGATCCCTGGGTCAAGAAGATCCCCTGGAGTAGGAAATGGCACTCTACTCCAGTCTTCTTGTGTGGAAAATTCCATAGGCAGAGGAACCTGACAGTCCAAGGGGCCACAAAGAGTCAGACGTGACTGGGCAACTGCGCACGCCACTTTTTTTTTTTAAGACATACTGCTGTTGCATACTTAAAAGACTACAGTATAATATAAGCATAACTTTCACAGGCACTGGGAAACCACGCAATTTGTGGGACTTGCTTTATTGCAATATTTGCTTTATTGTGTTGGTCTGGAACTTAACCCACAATATCTCCTAGGTATGCCTATATCATCTTTTCAAATGTTGCTCTAACCCATGCTGTCTCTTCTTTCATTTTAGTTCTTCAGTATTTATACCTCACTATTGTATTTCCTCCATCCTTTACCTCCGTTTCTGTATCTTCTGCCTTTTTTTCCCTTGATGCTGAATTCAGAATCATTTATCCTGTCTTAATTCCCAAATATAATGTAGGCATTCAGTGACTCTTAGTTGAATGAAATGAAATATTGAACTTAAGAAAAGTTCTTACTATATGAGACTAGCTTTCTGTGAGATATACAACTTGAAAAAACTTCACCTGATATAAGCCTTTCAGTTTTATGTTACAAAAACCGAGGCCTGCAGGATAGATGACTCAGTCAGGGTCACAGAGCTTGGTAGTAGTATATGTGGCCCCAGAACTCAGATCTGACTTTAAATCCATTCTTCTTTCCACTTCACTGCACAATTTCTCATTCAAATCCAAAATATTGTAATAGACATAATGACGATATGGATACAATATTTTCTCTGTTTTCACTTATGAGAAATTACATTGTTATTTATAAAACAATTCTGTTTCCTCTCAATGACCAGTGATAAATAAGGAATTTGTAAGTGATGTAAGACAGGACCAGGAAGTCTTAAGAACTAATCAAAGAGGGTTTTGATAGCTTTAGTAAGATAGTGACTTCCTAGTAGAAAGCCCTCAGGTAAATAAACAGAGCGTCTTCTTGTTCATTAGTTTGGCAAAACCCACCCAGAAGTGTAACAGGAAAAATGGTAGATTACAGTGAAGTCTTGTCTACACCAATGTGATGGAGAATTTTTAGAGAATGATAAGGACTTATGCCTGAATAATTAGCCCTAAGATGTGAGCCCTTTATTACAATTCTAAGAGCACTTGTCTGCTGAAAATAGATGCTTTTACATGAGTGAGAACAAAACTGAATTTGGTTAAACAATATCTATGAATGCAATTTGTGGGGAGGTATAGATTATGGGGAAAAGTGGAAATACAGAGAATATATAAAATAAACCCAAAGACATGCAACAGGGTGTATGTATGTGAATGAGTGCAGTGGAGATAGAGGAGTCAGGGGGAAATGGATTTTTACCAGTTCTTTTGAAAAACTACAAAACAGTAGTATTTATATATGAATAGATCAATGTAATAGCCAAAAGGACTTTTATGAACATTTGGACTAACTTAAGCTAGTTTCCTAGAGAGTAGTTTTGAGAGATAGTTTGTGTCTTTTCACCTTTGGCTATTTGAATGTTTCTGAAAATTACATTTACTCATATACTTGCGTATTTCTCCCCAGTTGTGTCATTTCCAATACAAAATTGCTCTTGCTGTTCAGCCACTGTCATGTCCAACTCTTTGCAACCCCATGGACTGCAGCACACCAGGATTTCCTGTCCCTCTCTATCATCTGGAGCCTGCTCAAATTCATCTCCATTGAGTCGGTGATGCCACTCAACCATCTCATCCTCTGTTGTCCCCTTCTCCTCCTGCCCTCAATCTTTCCCAGCATCAGGGTCTTTTCCAGTGAGTCGGCTCTTTGCATCAGGTGGCCAGAGGACTGGAGCTTAAGCTTCAGCATCAGTCCTTCCAATGAACACCCAGGACTGATTTCCTTTAGGATGGACTGGTTCAATCTTCTTGCAGTCCAAGGGACTCTCAAGAGTCTTCTCCAACACCGCAGTTCAAAAACATCAATTCTTTGCCACTCAGCCTTCTTTGTGGTCCAACTCTTACATCTATACATAACTATTGAAAAAACCCTAGCTTTGTCTATATGGACCTTTCTCAGCAAAATGATGTCTCTGCTTTTTAGTACAGTGTCTTGATTTGTCATAGCTTTTCTTCCAAGGAGTAAGAATCTTTAAATTTCATGGCTGCAGTCACCATCTGCAGGGATTTTGGAGCCCCAAAAATAAACTCTGTCACTGTTTTCATGGTTCCTCATCTATTTGGCATGAAGTGGTGGTACCAAATGCCATGATCTTAATTTTTTGAATGTTGAGTTTTAAGCCAGCTTTTTCACTCTCCTCTTTTACTCTCATCAAGAGGCTCTTTGGTTCCTCTTCCTCATCTTCACTTTCTGCCATTAGAGTGGTTTACAGGATGAGAAAAAGAATAAAATATATTAAACTCCTTGTAGTTATTTGGTCACACTTCTCTCCATCCCTGGCTTTGAAGCAATAATCATTTCCATATACCTGTTCTGTTCCTCCCAATTGCCTTTTACAGGAGATTGCTTCACAAAATAATGCATACTTACATGATGGTAGATAGAGAGACAATTATTTCATGTTCTTCTCCCACCACCCTTATTTTCATCCTTTGTCCCTGTCAGGGTAAACTCACTAGTTCCAAGTCTCAGCATAACATGCCTCTAAGAGCAGCTTTCTAGAGAGGAGGGCCACCCCCTGCGCACAGAGCAAAGGATGACTAAATGGCCTGGGTCTATGGAAAGGGGACCACAGCCAAGCCTCAGCCACCAACTACTAGCCATGTGCTTCCTGCCTGTAACCTCAGAGCGACAAAGTGAAGGGTCCAGACTAATATATTCCCTCCTTCCCTTCACTCCAATAAAGAATGTCATGATATCCGCAAATGATAAGATCTGACACATTCTCTGAGACCACCTCTTTTCAAGCAGCCATCTGCATTCAAGCCATCTGTCCACTCCTCTTGCTTGTTAGTCACGTCCCTGAGAAACCAACTGTAGTATCTGCTAATCCTGAAGGCCGTGAAATAGTATTTATCAGAAACTGGAAAGGACGACATTTTGTTGCCCATAGTCTGCATCCTTACAGTGCAAAACAAAGCCCTGAAAATTTAATTTTTATCAGGATAGAAAGTCAGGCAAGAACATTCATCCCTCAATGTGTATTTTTCTTTTTTTTCTGTCTCCTCCTTTTTTTTTTTTGTTAGTTGGTTGGAATTTAATTTGTTTTGTGTCCTGAAACTGATTAGGGTAAATTTTTTTGTCCTAATTTTTCTTCTTTGCTTGCTTGTCATGACTGATGTGCATAAAGAGGCAATTATTCACCCAAACCATTCAATCCTAATGTTTTTCCAAATTTCAGTTTAAATCCAAGGGGAGTTTTAGAATTAGCAGCATAGAAAGAGCACTGGTTCATTTGTCAGACATCCTAATGCCAGGACTCTAGATTTGAAGTTTGGATAGGTTATTTGACATGATTTACTTTGTTAGATATAATTTAAAGATAATGTCTTTTTTTTCATTGAACTCTAGTTGGTTTGCATTATTAGCTTCAGGTGTACAACATAGTGATTCAATATTTTTATAAATTGTACTCCATTTAAAATCACTACAAAACGATGGCTATAGTCCCCTGTGCTGTGCGGCACACCCTTGCTTCTGATTTATTTCACGCGTTTGTCTGTGTCTCTTAATTCCCTAACCACACTCGCCTCTGCTTCCTTCACTCTCCCTGCTGATAACTACTAGTTTGTTCTCTGTATCTGTGAGTCTGTTTCATTTTTGTTTTTACCAATTATTTTAAAAAATGTTTTAGATTCCACGGAAAAGTGATAACACAGAATGTTATTTGTCTTTTTCCGTCTGGCTTATTTCACAGAGCATAATATTCTGTAGGTCCGTCAACATTATTGCAAATGGCAGAATTCCATGGATGAGTAATATTCTGCTGTATATAAGTACCACATCTTCTTTATCCATTTATCCGTTGATTGGCACTTAGATTGCTTCCATATCTTGGCTGTTGTAAATAATGATGCTAACATGGAGGTGTGTGTCTTTTCAAATTAGTGTTTTTGTTTCCTTTGAATATACACCCACCAGTAGAGTTGCGGGATCATACGGTCGCTCTGTTTTTGATTTTTTGAAGACCCTGCGTATTGTTTTCCGCAGCAGCTGCACCAGTTTGCATTCCCACCGACGCTGCACGAGGGCTCTTTTCTCTGCGCCCTCCCGTGCCTGCCACTTGTGGACTCTTTGATGATAGTCATTCTGACAGGTATGCGGTGGTATCTTGAGGTTTTGATTTGCATTTCTGTGATGACTCGTGTGTTGAGCATTTTTTCATGGGCTTGGTGACCATCTGTATATTTTCTTTGGAAAACGGCCTCTTCAGGTCTTCTGCTTGTTTTTTAAGTAGTTTCTTTGTTTTTCGATGTTGAGCTGCTTGTATATTTTGGATGTTAACCCTCTATTGGTCATGCCATCTGAACCATTCAGTAGGCTGCCTTTCACGTCGATGGTCTCCCTTGTCGTGCAAGAGCTTTTCTATTTAAGTCCCATTTGTTTATGCTTTTCTTTGGCCTTAGGAGACAGGCCAAATTTTAGATCAGAGTTTTCTGCTTACTTCTCTTCTAGGAGTTTTATGGTTTCAAGTCGTATATTTAGATCTCTAATCTATTTTGAGCTTATTTTTACTTATGGTGTGAGGAAATACTCTAATTGTTTTGCATGTAGCTGTCTAGTTTTCCCAGCATTACTTACTGAAGAGACTATCTTTTCTGCATTGATTACTCTTGCCTCCTTTGCCACAGAGTAATTGACCACAAGTGTGAGGGTGTATTTCTGGGCTCTGTATTCTGTTTCATTGATCTGTCTGTCTTAAAACTAATAATCTGTTAAAAAACAACCAATAAACTTGTTTCAAAAGATTAAATAATTCATTAATTCAGTCATTCAATTATCTCCCTACCCCTCTATCTATCCAACCAATAATCCGTTCTTTTGAAAAATATATATTACAAACGTATACCAGGAAGTGTGAATAAGGCAGCAAATAAAGCAGAAAATGTCTGTCCTCATAAAGCTTAATTTCTAGCAGGGAAAAATAAATAGGTTATAATAACTAACCCATATAGCAGATCAGGTGATCATAGGTGTCATGGAGAAAAGTTAGGTGGGGAGGCGGTCCGTGGTTTGAAACTGAACAAGGAAGCCTTCACAGAGGAGGTGATATTTGAGCAAAGTCCTCAAGGAGGCGAGAGAGGGAGTCATGCAGGAAGCTGGGGGAAAGGCGTTTCAGCCAAGAAAAGAGCAGGTAGAAAACCCCTGAGCCAGGAATGAGCCTGCACAGTCAAGGGGAAACCAGAAACCAGTGTGGCGGAGCATCCTGAGGAGGGGCAGGGGTGGAAGGTCAGGTCAGAGACTGCAGAGCGGCGGCTGAACATCCTGAGGAGGGGCAGGGGGCGGAAGGTCAGATCAGAGACCGAGGAGCGGCGGTGAGCAAACCTGGGCGCCTGCGCTGGGAGGGGCTGGCAGAGGGGGGAAGGTCAGATCAGAGACCGCAGAGTGGCGGCGAGCAAACCTGGGCGCCTGCGCCAGGAGGGGCTGGCTTTCCGTCAGGGTGCTGTGCTCACCAAGAAAACTTTGGGGCAGAGGAGTCAAACGATCTGACTTGGGTTTTGGATTCTGTGTTGAAAAGAAGCTGCCTTGGGGTAGAAAGGACACAGCAGGAAGGGCAGAAAGAGAGACTAGTAGAGACAGGGCCATTATCTGGGCCAAGATTGTAGGAGTCAGGTGGTGAGACTAGTAAGGAGACTAGTAAAGAGGCGGGGCTATCATCTGGGCCAGGATTGTAGGAGTCAGGTGGTGAGACTAGTAAAAAGACTAGTAAAGAGGCAGGGCCATCATCAGGGCTAGGCTCGTAGGAGTCAGGTGGTGAGACTAGTAAGGAGACTAGTAAAGAGGCAGGGCCATCATCTGGGCCAGGCTCCTAGGAGTAAGGCTGTGAGACTAGTAAAGAGACTAGTAAAGAGGTGGTGCGATCGTCTGGGCTGGGCTTGTAGGAGTCAGGTGGTGAGACTAGTAAGGAGATTAGTAAAGAGGTTAGTAAAGAGGAGGGGCCATCATCTGGGCGAGGATTGTAGGAGTCAGATGGTGAGACTCCTAAGGAGACTAGTAAAGAGATTAGTAAAGAGGCGGGACTATCATATGGGCTTGGCTCGTAGGAGTCAGGTGGTGAGAAGTGGTAAATTCTGAGATGTTTTGAGAGCCGAGTCAGATCAATTGGCTTCGTAGGAAGGAAAGAGTGAAATTAGGATACAGATCGGATTCGGCTTGAACGGTGGAGCTGCTGCATGCTGATATGGTAGGATGGTACCCACTGGGAAGAATCCCGTTTGGCAGGGATGGTGAGGAGGCGGGAAAGGGATGGGTTCGAAGGAAGCCAACCAGGAGGCAGACCACACTGCGCTCCCGGGGCTGGGAAGGAGGCAATGGGCTGGATGCTGGACAGCCATCGTGGCTGAAAGGTTCTTTCTTCTTATGAGGGCAACGGGCAGGAAGACAGGTGCCCACAGTAGAAGGGGACCAGCCTCGGCTGAAGAAACTGCTGTTCTCACTGAGAACTTTCCCGGGATAAAAATAAGCGGCCCTCTGTATGACTCGAACTGGCACGCACTCACTCAGTCTCGAGACCAGGAACAATCAGTTTCACAGCCCGTCCGCTGACAACCTTTCCTTTACAGCATGAGTGGTGAGACTGGAAGGGACGCCCCGGCCCTGTGCACACTTGAAAACCACGCTTCGCTGGCTCTGTGATTGTATACCTCTTTGAACAAGATCGTTTCAGGTGAAATCAAGCCCTTTTGCTGACATCCCAGCCCCTCATCGTTTTGCTTTGTTCATTTTTGCCTATTTTTTTGGCCGGAAGCTCGACACTGTGCATGTGAAGCTTTTTCCTCAGCGCAGTGCTGATAGAGATGAGATGTTCTCTTGCCACCATGCACAATTGTCAGTGATTTGATAAACAGTCCGTGAGTTTTCAGAACAATGTCTTTCAAAAACTGGAAAAGAAACTTGGGGTATCAAGAAGAATTGTTAAGGCAGTTTAAAATCAATACCTAAGACTAGAATGAACACCGGTGAGAACTGAGATAATTGCGCTGAGGTGGTAGACGGCAGGTGTTTTCTTTTTCCCAGTTTTGTTTTTCAAAAATATGTGGGGAAGAGCCACAGGCATAGTTAGTGCTATATTGGATTGATACAGGGTGTGGGAACATTTGATTTTTAAAACATCCTTGTTTTGAACAACGTTGGAAGTTACTATACCATGTGTGTGTGCTATGTGCAGTTTTTTGCATTGCAGTGTAATTGCTTACGATTTTGTGTTAGCTTCTGCTGCGCAACGAAGTGAATCAGCTATATGTATAGATACATCCCCTCCCTCCCGGACCTCCTTCCACATTCACCCCCATCCCAGGCCCCCAGGTCATCACAGAGCATCGGGCTGAGCTCCCTGGGGTGTATAGCAGGCCCACTAGGGCTGAGGTCCCTGCGGTATACAGCAGGCCCACTAGGGCTGAGCTCCCTGCGGTATACAGCAGGCCCCACTCAGGCTGAGCTCCCTGCAGTATACAGCAGGCCCACTAGGGCTGAGCTCCCTGTGGTATACAGCAGGCCCACTCGGGTTGAGCTCCCTGCGGTATGCAGCAGGCCCACTAGCTGTCTGCTTTGCATATGGGGGAGTCTGTACGGCAACCCCAGTCTCCGATCCCTCCCACCCTGCTCTCCCTGCCCTGTGTCCGCATGTTCATTCTTTGTGTCTGCGTCGCTGTCCCTGCCTTGCACGCAGGTTCATCTGCACCGCTTTTCTGGATTCCGCATACTTCCCTTATGACGGTGCCGAATGTTCAGGGACCTGCCGGCGGGCGTGAGGAAGAGGGCTGCCTCGTCCTCTCACACTCAGCCTGACCTAACGCCAGCGCTTGGGCTCAGTGACCTGCTCAGCTCAGTCTCCACGGAGAAGCTTGGGCACACAGGGTGGGGGAGTCTGGGCCTGTCCTTAAAGCAAACGGGTACAGAAGTTTGATAGGGACCACTGAGACTGCAGTGTGAGGGGTCATCTTCCATATTGGAGTACAGGTTTGGGAAACATCCTTTCTGAGCAATCATTTCATTTCCTGAATGCTCCAGGAAGAAGATGAGGAGTGAAACTTGGGCAGGAGGAGGAGTCCAAATGCCTCTTCTTAGTGGTTCTGGGGCCTGAGACTTAGGGGCCTCTCTGTGTCTCCGCACGATTCTTAGGCGGGACTTTGGCTTTGCAGGCTTGGAGCACAGCGGGCCCGCTGCAGAGGCGGACATCGTGGTGCTGGCCAGCCAAGGCCTGCCCCAGGCCCACAGGGAGGAAGGCAAGGGAGCACACAGCCCTTGTCTGTCTCCACATGGGGTCTCTCCTTTACTCTGCGTGCTTGAGACCCAGTATCCTGGGAAGAGTGGTCCTCCTCTGTGCAAAGTGATTTTGTAAGAAATGGCATTCACAGACTCTGTCCCTCTGGCCCAACTGGTGGGCCTGTGAACCGAGCTTATACAATCAGGACTCTTCCCTGAAGCTGGGAGGGAGAATTCTCTATTTCGCCTTGGACCATGAACTGCAAATACATGACTTCCAAGCTGCCAGGTCCCCCAGAATGTGGAGTACTACTGAGAGAATGGAGTCGATAAGGACAGAAGCCAAGATGAGAAATGAGCGGACGTGGAGTGGCGGAGAAGGGAGACGTAAGGTACGGCAGAGAGAGGGTAGGCTTTGCCCCACGTAATCCCTGTGTTCCTGGGCCGCTCTGCTCCTGCACGCCTGGGGCAATCGAGATCGTCCTTTACAAAAATACAGCTAGCATTTTAAATTGAAGTTTCCTTTGAGTTTGGTTTCTTTCATTGTAAGCCATATAAAATAGACTAGCATAGGGAAACGCGCCCCTTTTCTAAAAGTCGTGGTCCGTGTTTCCAACATTTGCAAGCAGGCAGGTGGGGGAGAGACGGGGCGTGTGGCTAGAGGTCTCCGCATTGGTTGTTTCTTTTACCGTCCCCCCTCCCCCCACCACCTTCCCTTCCCTGCCCGCCTGCCCTCTCTCTTTGCCTAAAATTGAGCATAAAGAGGGTAGACGTGGATGAAGAATCAGGTATGGTAATTAACTGAATTAATCACATTTACTGGAATCACTGCCTATTTAGGGTCCAATTTAAGTAGGGATTTAATGTAGTCAAAACAGTTGGGAGAGGAAGAGAGCTAACATGAAACTGTGCTTGTTACATCTTCAGCATGGGAGAGACGCTTTGTCTCTGTTACCTTTTCTAGTACCTGTGAGTGGAGAAGGACATGGCAACCCACTCCAGATTCTTGCCTAGAGAATTCCGTGGACAGAAGAGCCTGGTGGGCTGCTGTACATGGGGTTTCACAGAGTCGGACACGACTGAAACAGCTTAGCATGCACGCACGCATTGGAGAAGGAAATGGCAACCCACTCCAGTGTTCTTGCCTGGAGAATCCCGGGACGGAGGAGCCTAGTGGGCTGCCATGTATGGGGTCACACAGAGTTGGACACGACTGAAGCGACTTAGCAGCAGCAGCAGTGTCTATGAGAGTCTTTTTAAAGCAGTTGTATACATTCCATGTTCCTTATGGCCATTCTGTACTGACTGCCATCATCGACTAGGTCCAGGCTGAGCCGTGTTGCTAGGAGGGCCTTGATGGGGTACTCTTAGAGAGGTCATCTGGCCCCATGTCTGAGTCTGGCCCCTTGGGTCATGTAACCCCTCCTCCAAAGAAAACTGGGGAGAAGCGCTCCCTGGAGATAGGCGGCTCTCCCTATTCTTTCTGCTCAGCCCCCATCTTTCTTAGGCTTACTCTGCAGACCCTGGAACTGGAGGCTCATATTAAGGCAGCAATCTTGAAAGAGAAAGTCTGTTTCCACACCAGTATAAACAGAAGCCCTGAACTGAGTCTTATTCATTCCATGCAATTGCAAAACCAGTTAAAGATCATACAATAGATCCCTGGAGTCAAACCATGCTGACGCTGCATACTGACCGTGTGATCTCAGATATGTTCGTGACTTCTCTGAACCTCAGAAATGCCCAGCAAAGCCAAAGTCGGGTGACCTTTTTAGCTGGGTCACTAGCTAAAATTTGGTGCCGTGATCTACTATCAGAAAACTAAATTTGTATAGCCTGACTTGTTTACTGTGGTTTTTTAGAGGTCCTAGAAGTTGACACTTTGGTTCAAAAGCAGCAATCTGCTTAACTCAGGATACATAGTGCCTTAACCCTTATGCTTAACTCAGATGGATTCTGGTGTTTTTTATCCTTAAATTGCGTTTGAAACTTGACTTTAGCATGAGCTGAGGCAATCTTATTGAAAAGGAAAGGTTATGGTCACCCGACTTTTGCTTGAAACACATCCCTCTGATGTTTTCTTTCTAAGTAGAAAGAAGCTTTTACTAATTCATTCTAAACTTTTCTCCTTTCATCAAATCCTGGAATTGTTGTGTAATTATAGAGTCTCATGAATTGTTTTAGCATTGATTTCACATTGTGCACAAGTTTTAAAGAATCACTGACTTTCCTTTCAGCTAAAAACACGCACTGTGCAGAGTTGAGAGAGAGGGAGGTTCAAACAGAAATGGTCTCTAAATCGAATTTGGCTCTCACAGCACCTTGTTGCGACATCTGAAATCAAGCAAAGAGGTGACACAAGGAATGAGTAAGTAACGATCCTGGTCACAGATGAGAGCCCAGATGAGAGCTCACGACTTCTGGGTCAGGCGTCACTAACTCTGTCATCCTTCGTGCCGTGTGAGCCTTGCTCACCAGGTGTGGGTCGACTAATGCTCACTATCCTCACGGCGGGACAGACTCTGAGAGGCATTATGTCCAGGTCTTCTGATTCCCAGGTCCAGCCAGGACCCTTTGTACAGCATCATCTGCAGTGCGCCGTGCTGGAGGCAGCGTGAGACAGTGGGGTCCGGGAGACCCGAGGTCTTACTCCTACGTCCCCGGCAGGTGAGCTCAGAAGAGCACTTAACCTACCTGAGTCTGAGGTTCTGGGTCTGAGAAAACGAGGAAACCGACAGCTACCTCTTAAGAAACGTGTCGTTTGAATGGAAGGAATATACTAAAGCACCCAGCAAAGGAACTCAAAGGAAATTACTTCCCTGGGTTTTTCTTTAGAATCTTCCCTCTTACTCACCCTAAGTTGATTTTCTAATGAAAAGCATGAGAATTATCTGAGTTTATTCAGGAACAACAAAAAAATTAGTGAATAGAAAGTCAAACAAGATCCCACCACCCTCTTCTCATGAGACTTCCAATCCTGCGCTTACATGCAGGGTCCTTCATGCTGCAGAGAAGGGCTGGGTGGACTTCAGCCGGCTCACAGAGGTCTCCGTGTGGAGCCAGGGGAGAGGGAAAGTTGATTACTGCAGACATTTCATCTGGGCCCACAGGCCTGTGCTTTGTGTTGAATAGCCTCATGCCAGGTCCCAAGCTTTACTGAACACATTCCGCTGAACTTTTCCTCTGTCCACACCTAGAGACCATACTCTCTGCGCCTTCTCCCTCTAGCCCAGGATGTGTGAGCCAGCCGTCTGCTGAAACCCCATCCCAAGTGCTCAGCCCACGGGGCTCACGTGACTGCCCCCGAGGACACGCGGCTTCGGGAGGGCCTTTGGGGAATCCCTGTCAGCACAGCGTGTGCCGACGCTTGAGAATCGGCTGATCCGCACTTCTGACTGCTGCCCGCCTCTTACACCCTAAAATCCATTAGTGCCTTAAACAAATGATCTCAGGACGTGACAGATACTAGTGGCATCTGGCTTATTTGGAGTGTATTCAAGGTAAAAAAAAAAATGGACACAGGTTGTCCAGAAATCACTCCATTTTTGTAAGCTACTATAACGCCACAGGGTGCGAAACGACAGCAGTCTCAGTCTCGTTGTTAAATACGTCGTGTGCAGACCTGGAAGTGTGGCCGCTTTCCTTCACGAAGCATGAGACAAGCATGGACGGTGACACAGAACTCTGCTCCCGTGGTAGAAAGGACCGCCCCGCTCGATGTTTAGTGCAACTTACGGGGCTCCAAGTCCACTGTGTGGAAGCTGGGCAGGGACGGAGGTCAAGTTGGGAGGGAGAAAGTCTTAATTACTTTTCTTTCAGTAAAACTAGAGGAGCCTTTATAGAGAAGGTAGATGTGTATAAATCCTTAGAAAATAAAGCTTGGCCAAGAGCTTTTAAAAATTAGAAAAAAATGTTGATGCGATCGTCTTTTGGTACATCTTACAAGAGTTGGGCGTGACTTGGTGACTAAACACCGCCACCACTGTTGAAAGAAGTTGAAAGAAGATAGCCGTGTCTTAATTGAGCCACTAACGGCAAGCAGAATTCCAGAGATGGCATCTAGCTTCAACTTTGAGAGTTGCTTAAAGTCGAGCGGGAGCCAGTCTCCCTTAATGAGACAGTGCGAGGTCCTCCTTTCCTGATATGACACCTTACGGGTTCTCTGAGCAGAGAACACCTAACCTGGGTACAGACCTCTGTTAACTGAAAAGCCCTGGAAAACTGCCACCTCTGAAAGTTTGACCCCACCCATTAAACTAAAGCAGTGCCTAGCCACTATTCTTAAGTTTAAGTTTGATTAAATAGATCCTCCTTTTGACTTTTCTTTCACACAAATTTCATCTCACATTTATAGTTCATTCTGCCTTAACTTCCCCTGTTCTGTCAAAAATTTTCAAATGCTTGTGTCTTAGTTTTCTCTTTAATTTCTCCCATTCCTTCCCTATTACCATGATATTTCTTTTTTTCTTAGATATTGCTCCCATTTGGCACTAGTCTTTTAAAATCTATGCATAAGAACCTTATATCCACGGGAACAATGATCTGCATTCAAATATCTTCTCATATTTTTACTTCTTTATAAGACTGAAAAAGAAGACAAAATAAATTTTATTTTCTTTGCACTCCCCCATCACAATACAGATCCACTTCTCATGTGGACAACATGGCCTCTCCCTTAGTTTTTCCAAGTTCAATCAATTGTTTTCAGTCACTCAGTCATGTCTGACTCTTTGTGACCCCATGGACTGCAGCACGCCAGGCTTCCCTGTCCATCACCAACTCCCAGAGTTTGCTCAAACCCATGTCCATTGAGTCAGTGATGCCATCCAACCATCTCATCCTCTGTCATCCCCTCCTCCTCCCGCCTTCAATCTTTCCCAGCATCAGGGTCTTTTCAAATGAGTCAGTTCTTCACAG
This sequence comes from Bubalus bubalis, assembly GCF_019923935.1. Lineage (NCBI taxonomy): Eukaryota > Metazoa > Chordata > Mammalia > Artiodactyla > Bovidae > Bubalus > Bubalus bubalis. The sequence continues at coordinate 1,524,546 of NC_059165.1, read as the reverse complement.
CAGGTGGCCAAAGTACTGGAGCTTCAGCTTCAACATCAGTCCTTTCATTGAATATTCAGGGTTGATTTCCTTTTGGACTGACAGGTGTGATCTCCTTGCAGTCCAAGGGACTCTCAAGAGTCTTCTCCAACACCACAGTTCGAAAGCATCACTTCTTTGGTGCTCAGCCTTCTTTATGGTCCAACTCTCACATCTGTACACGAGTAGGAAAAATCCTAACTTTGATTGTATGGTCCTTTGTCAGCTAAGTGGTATCTCTGCTTTTAATACATGTCTATGTTTGTCTTAGCTTTTCTTCCAAGGAACAAGTGTCTTTTAATTTCATGGCTGCAGTAACCAACCACAGTGATTTTGGAGCCCAAGAAAATAAAGTCTGTCACTGTTTCCATTGTTTCCCCATCTATTTGCCATGAAGTGATGGGACCAGATACCTTGATCTTAGTTTTTTGAATGTTGAGTTTTAAGCCAACTTTTCACTCTCCTCTTTCACCTTCATCAAGAAACTCTTTAGTTCTTCTTCACTTTCTGCCATTAGAGTGGTATAATGTGCATGTTTGAGGTTGTTGATATTTCTCCCAGCAATCTTGATTCCAGCTTGTGATTCTCTGAGCCTGGCATTTTGCATGATATACTCTGCATAGAAGTTAAATAAGCAGGGTGACAATATACAGCCTTGAGGTAATCCTTTCCCAGTTTTGAACCAGTTCATTGCTCCATGTCCAGTTCCAACTGTTGCTTCTTGACCTGCATACAGGTTTCTCAGGAGGCAGGTCAGGTGGTCTGGTATTCCCATCTCTTTCAGAATTTTCCACTGTTTGTTGTGATCCACACAGTCAAAGGCTTTAGTGTAGTCAATGAAGCAGAAGTAGATGTATTTCTGAAATTCTCCTGCATTTAAAACTAGAAAACACAAAGACGAATGGCAAAATCCATCCAATAAGTTGAATTTTTAACATTTAATAAAATGGAAAACAAAATGTCATAACAAGTCAAGAGAGTGTATAAGAAAGAAAGGTTGTATTTTAGTTCCTTCAATGCCAACTCTTCCCCTTTGAACAAGGGGCTCTCTGTTTCGTTTTGCCTGTAAGTTATATACGTGGTCCCGGTTCTGCCTTTAGACACTCAGGATGGCTTCTGAGTGATTTGGACAGAACCCTAGGTGCCGCCGACAGCTTCCTCGGCATCTGTGACGACGAGATGTTCCAGATTCCTCTTGAGCGTTTCTGTCCCAGGCCTGAACTCCCACATTTCTCTGAGAAGTTCTGGGTCCTTTCGGCTGAAGTCAGTGTTTGAGGCCACAGTCTGGGCAGTAGAGGCGGGGCAGCGTGGCGGTCGCTCCTGTATCAGGACAGCGGACGGTTCTGGGAAACACTCCTTTTTCTTCCTATTGAGATTTACCCGTGTAGTTGCTAGTAGTTGAAGTTTATTGTTGTTGCCATCTCATCTTTTTTTCTGTGACAACATCAACATGTCTATCTATTCCATCATTGGGAGGCATTCGGACTGTTTCCATTTTTGGCTGTTATATGCGGTGCTGTTGAGAACATTCTTGTTCTTATCTGTTAGTGGAGTTGTGCCGTTCCTGTTGGGCATGTACTTAGTGGTGCGGTTGGTGGGTGTGTTGCTATTTAGCTTTAATAGGCACTAGAACTAATCTCCAAAGGCTTGGGACACTTAAGCTCCCATGCACAGGTATGAGAAGACCAGCACTGTGTGCACTTCCCGCTGCTCGGTACAGTCCAGCAGTTGTGCTGGGTTCACGTGATGTCACGTCGTTGGTGGTAGTTTATACCTCCCTGATGATGAATAAAAGGAGATTGTTTTATATATTTAGATATCTCCTTTCGTTGACTTCCTCTCTCTCTGTCTCTATCTCCCCCTGTAGGGGGGAGATAATTTGTAAAAGTCTTTTGTATATTCTGGGCATCAGCGCTTTTGGACTCATGTACGTACGTGTGTTTCATGAATACATGTATGTATCCATCCCGTGATCTTTTCCCATCCTGTGTGTTGTCTTCATTGTCCTAATTATTTAGGAGAAGTATTTAATTTCAATATGGTCAAATTTTATCATTTTTTCCTCTGGAATTAATGCATTTTGTATCCTATTTTAGGAAATCTTTGATTAGTCATAAATCATGAATATATATTCTTCTATGTTTCCTTGAAAATCTTCTGCTTTTTTCTTCTCATTTAGGTCTGTAATCCATCTGAAATCATTTTTTTCTGTGTGTGTTAAGGTAGGACATAGGGTTCTAGATTTATATTTTAGTATGAATTAATTGACTTAGCATCACATTTTGAAAGGTAGTTCTTTCTCCTCGCACTAGTCTCATCTTCAGAAGCCTGTTGTATTCTGCTAGTCTGTTTGATTTATATGTTTTCATAAGTGTGTGTTTTTAACATCTTCAAGTCCCCCAGTGCTCATATCCTTCAGGATTGTCTTTATACTGCAGGTTTTTTGCATTTTCATATAAGTTTAGGATGCATATGAAATGTAGAATTTTAAAAGCCTGTTAGTTTGTGCAACTTTTGGGGATTTTGGGGAGGAGAATACGTTTAATCTATAGGCTACTTTTGAGGTAATTGACCAATTCACAGTGTTGATGTTGCCAAACACGCACACGCGACGTTCATTTATCTAGAACTTTAATTCGTTGGCGTCACTCATATGTTTTAGTGCGGATGTCTTCCTGCATTTTTGTTAGATACAATTCTAGGCATTTGATAATTTATTTTAGTTTCACCATGAAGTTTGCTTGCTGTCACGTTCATTTGAATGGTCAAGCAGTTCCTAAGATTTGCTTGCCACACTTTCACAAATCTGGTCAGGGAACGGGACAGAATGGATGTAGAAGGATTATTACTTGGTACAGGAGGGCCTGGTGTGCTGCGGTTCATGGGGTTGCAAAGAGTCGGACACTACTGAGCGACTGAGCTGAACTGAACATGTTACATCAGTTCTCTCAGCTTCGCCTCTGAAGTTCCATGGGAGGAAGCCTGGGGCTGTTGCCCACACAGGTCTGTGTGGCAGCTGAGTGGCACTGAGTATTAGAAACTCCTAATCTACTAAGAGGCTGCTGCAAACCTGCCCACTCTCTCCTCAAGAGAGGGTTTATTAGCCAGGAATGTCAGCAGATGGCTCCAGAGAGGGAAGTCTCTGAATCTCTCCTGAACCACTTGTTCTCTCTTGCTTTTGAGGCCTTTGATATTCAAACTTGCCTCCTGTCTTAGAAAGCCTAGACGTTGCAGAAATGCAAATATAAAAGGAAGATTTTCTTCAAACCTACATAAATCCTCTTCAGAATTCTTCAGAATTGTTTTGGATTGTCAGTTAGCTAATTAATTGAGTTTTCTATATACATAATCATGTCTTCTGTGAATAATGGTGGTTTTATTTTTGTTTCCAATCTTTGAATCTTTGATTTCATCTTCTTGCCTTGCTGCATTGCTTGGACCCTCCAATCAGTGTTGGATAAAAATAGTGTTGGGAGTCTTCTGGCTCATTCCTCACTGCAGGGAGAAAGTGTTCTCCATGGATGCTATCAGACTGCTGGAGACAGTTTAGATGAGGGAAGTTCTCTTCTGTTTCTAATTTGCTAACAGTTTTAAAAAGATAATAAATAGGTATTGAATTCTTGTCAAATGCTTTTTTGGCCTCTGTTTACACATAATTGTATGTCTCTTAGTTTCAGTTCAGTTCAGTGGCTCAGTCATGTCCGACTCTTTGGGACCCCATGAACCACAGCACACCAGGCCTCCTTGTCCATCACCAACTCCCGGAGTCCACCCAAACCCATGTCCATTGAGCCAGTGATGCCATACAACCATCTCATCCTCTGTCGTCCCCTTCTCCTCCTGCCCTCAATCTTTCCCAGCATCAGGGTCTTTTCAAATCAGTCAGCTCTTCGCACCAGGTGGCCAAGCTATTGGAGTTTCAGCTTCAACATTAGTCCTACCAATGAACACCCAGGACTGATCTCCTTTAGGATGGACTGGTTGGATCTCCTTGCAGTCCAAGGGACTCTCAAGAGTCTTCTCCAACACCACAGTTGAAAAGCATCAATTCTTCTGCACTCAGCTTTCTTTATAGTCCAACTCTCACATCCATACATGACTACTGGGAAAACCATAGCCCTGACTAGACAGCCCTTTGTTGGCAAAGTGATGTCTCTGCTTTTTAATATGCTATCTAGGTTGGCCATAACTTTCCTTCCAAGGAGTAAGCATCTTTTAATTTCATGGCTGCAATCACCATCTGCACTGATTTTGGAGTCCAAAAAAATAAAGTCTGCCACTGTTTCCCCATCTATTTCCCATGAAGTGATGGGACCAGATGCCATGATCTTAGTTTTCTGAATGTTGAGCTTTAAGCCAACTTTTTCACTCTCCACTTTCACTTTCATCAAGAGGCTCTTTAGTTTCTTCTTCACTTTCTGCCAGAAGGGTGGTGTCATCTGCATATCTGAAGTTATTGATATTTCTCCTGGCAATCTTGATTCCAGCTTGTGCTTCTTCCAGTCCAGCATTTCTCATGATGTACTCTGCATATAAGTTAAATAAGCAGGGTGACAATATACAGCCTTGACGTACTCCTTTTCCAATTTGGAACCAGTCTGTTGTTCCATGTCCAGTTCTAACTGTTGCTTCTTGACCTGCATACAGATTTTTCAAGAGGCAGGTCAAGTGGTCTGGTATTCCCATCTCTTTCAGAATTTTCCACAGTTTATTGTGATCCACACAGTCAAAGGCTTTGGCATAGTCAATAAAGCAGAAATAGATATTTTTCTGGAACTCTCTTGCTTTTTTGATGATCCAGCAGATGTTGGCAATTTGATCTCTGGTTCCTCTGCCTTTTCTAAAACCAGCTTGAACATCTGGAAGTTCATGGTTCATGTATTGCTGAAGCCTGGCTTGGAGAATTTTAAGCATTACTTTGCTAGCGTGTGAGATGAGTGCAATTGTGTGGTAGTTTGAGCATTCTTTGGCATTGCCTTTCTTTGGGATTGGAATGAAAACTGACCTTTTCCAGTCCTGTGGCCACTGCTGAGTTTTCCAAATTTGCTGGCATATTGAGTGCAGCACTTTCACAGCATCATCTTTCTGGATTTGAAATAGCTCAACTGGAATTCTATCACCTCCACTAGTTTTATTCATGGTGATGCTTCCTAAGGCCCACTTGACTTCACATTCCAGGATGTCTGGCTCTAGGTGAGTGATCACACCATCATGATTATCTGCATGTAATTACTTCATATGTTTTGTTCAGCTCCTGAGTTTATGGAGAGAGGCAAGGCCTAGGTCAATTTCTCTGTCATGGATGGAAGCAGAAGCATTAGGCAATATAGGTAAAAATTAACTAAGCATTAACTTTCCCTTGAATTCGGGAGAGGAATTCTGTTATTCTGTTATATTCTTCAAGGATACTTAGAATGCATTCCAAATTTGATACAATAATGTATGCAGTTTTATATAACATAAAGGTCAAACTCCTTAATAATGATTCCTTGCGTCTAAAAACTTAAAGGACACACAAAATAGGAATCTCTCTCCAGTGAATGACAGGAAAAACTTTTTTCACAGTCGATCAATTTTTAGCAATAGAATGGTTATCGATTGAACTCACTAAGCATTTTCCTGAGAAAACTATCAAAGAATTGACAAAACTAGAAGCCTGTTAAAAATATACATGTACAACCCAGAGAACAGATGGAATCAATAAGCGGAATTTAGAAATAATTTTTAAAATCCTTGGTGAATGTTTTTGTCAAGTTTCAGGAATGCCAATCATGCTCTCTAAATCACAGTAATATTGAATGTAAAATAAAATCTGGTCTCCGTATCTTTTCTATCTGATGTGACACATTGTAGTTAACGTGCCATTTACTAAAACAAACATACTATTAAATAAATTGGATTAGTCATCCAGAGAGCATTTACCTATTTCCTCACACCGTGAAGTAGAGAAAGAAGAGATAGACATGAAGCAAGAGCCTGGGTTTTTCTAGATCAGTGTAGAGCCCTCGTGTAATTAAATGCAGATGGACCTATATGCACAGAAGCCTGTCAACAGCTGTTCCTGATTACCCGGCTGACTTTAAGGCTATTGAGTATTTTCCTCTCCACTGTTTCCCCGCCCCCAGCCTGCCGGGGGCTTCCTATCTTACTGAGACTAAGGATTGAAGATGCTTCTTAAACTGACACACTGTTGGTAATTGTCGGAGCTAAGTGGTGGTTTCATGGGGATCCTGTCCTGTGTTCCTCAGTACAAGCCTTTTGGTCTTCCTTTTTCCCCTTTCCCTTGTGGCAACAGCCTTTCAAGGCTCTTTCTTACTGCCCTGAGACGTCTGTATCACCTTGGCTTCATAGCCCTTTCATCTACAAACTCGGATTGTCCTTGTCTCGCTTATCTTTGGTGGCAACCCCTGTTCTCTCATCTCTTCCTCCTTCACTTAATCATTCTGACCTTACCATGGGCTTCTCCACGAGCTCCTTGCCCACCCGCAGAGCCCACCCCGTCGTAGCACTTCCTGTGTGGACTCCTGACCTGCCGCTGTTAACAGAGCTGTTAACAGATCTGCCTTCAGACCCCTCCGTCCTAGCTGGGTCCATCTTCAGAGCTGCCTGGTTTTCTTATGTCTGGTCAGTCTTCTGAGGATCAGTGAGGAAGATCCCCACTGCATCCTAGACTCCCCAGTTGGAACCGGATCCTCACCGCTGTTTGGTAGACCAGTCACCCATCTTTTTGACTGGCAACTGCCACCATATACCTTGCCACAGATTCCCTGATTTCCAGAAGGTGACTTATCACTCACTTCATTATTTTTTAAAATTGATTTATTTTAATTGGAGGCTAAATATTGTACAATATTGTAGTGGTTTTTGCCATACATTGACATGAATCAGCCATGGGTGTACATGTGTTCCCCATCCTCTCCCTTTAAAGATATCAAGATAAACAAACATAAACTCCCCCAGCTTCCCTTTTCCTTTGTGAAATTTTCTTTGTTGTTTTCCATTTTCTGGTCCCTCTGCACGGCTGTGGTAATGGCCCTTCTTGTTTTCAAAATAAGCCCTCCCTATAAGGCTCGGCTTTGCAATCCTCAACCCCCTCTCTTTTAATCCAGAGCCGGTCTCAAGACTTTCCTCTCTCTGTATCTTTGCTTCTGGAAAATTCGGTGTGTGCTTAGGATGTCTGCTTCCTCCCTGAGCCCTGATGCCTTCACCCCCCAGCCATCTGCAGGGCACTCAGTTATCTCATCTAGTAGCCCAGGTTGCCTTTCCTTTTTATCATTTTGTTGCTATTCACTCTCTCTCCGGAATTCTTTTCCTTTGGTTTCTGCAGTGGCTGACTCTTCCCTGACCTTAGGAAGGAATAAATGAAGGCTGAGCTGAAGACTGAGTGGGTAACCAGAACACAGCCAGGATGGACGAGGCTGATGTGTTCATGGCCAACAGGCGCTTGGAGATGGGTGCTCTTATCAGGCCTGGAAGGTCACCCTCTAAGGCAGGTGCCAACCTGGAGCACGTGAAGGAAGGGTTGTAACTGGAGAGTGGAGCCGATGATTTAGAGCTGAGAGGACGTTATTACAGCAGTAGGGCTTGGAACCGCCGTTGCAGCCGACAGCCCTGAGCGGCGGCTTCGCTGGCTGGCATTGGAGGACCGCCTGTGTGCGCGGGCCTGATGCCTGGGTCGGTGGGGACGGTTTTAAAGCCTCAGTGCTTCCTGAGACTGTCACAGGCAGATTTCAGACAGTGCCTCTTTACGTTTTCCTCGTGGAATGCCTGGATGTGGTCAAGTACCTTCTAAAAAGAATTGTCCCCAAACCAGTCCTTTAGCCCTTACCCTTGTGGTTAGTTCAGGCGCTGGTGTGCAGGGTGCCAAAATTCTGTCACCACCTGGTCTTCTTCTCTGCTTTTGACTGAATGGACCGAACTTGGGTTTATGTATTATTTACAAGATGACCGGGAGAGGCTGAGGGTCAGGCCAAGGGCCCGTTGCAGGGAGTTTGTGATAGATTCAACTAGCTCAGAGGATTCGCTCCATGACTGCTCAGTGGGGGAGGCTACGTGAATAGAGGGACTCAGCCAGGAAGGCCGTCACAGTTGTGACCTGGGCGGTGCTGGGGGCATGAGAGGGATTGCATCAGGCGGCTAATGGCCTCCTAATGGGGTTTGTTCTGCAACACTTCCCGTGTTCTTTTCTCCTCAAAGCAAGTAAGTAGACCTGAGGGCCTGATTCTCTCAACTTCATTCAGTTCAGTCTCTTAGTCATGTCCGACTCTTTGCAACCCCATGGACTGCAGCATGCCAGGCTTCCCTATCCATCACCAGCTCTCGGAATTTACCCAAACTCATGTCCATTGAGTCGGTGATGCCATCCAACCATCTCATCCTCTGTCATCCCCTTCTCCTCCTGCCTTCAATCTCCCCAGCATCTGGGTCTTTTCCAATGAGTCAGCTCTTTGCATCAGGTGGCCAAAGTATTGGAGCTTCAGCTTTAGCATCCTTCTGATGAACACCCAGGACTGATCTCCTTTAGGATGGACTGGTTGGACCTCCTTGCAGTCCAAGGGACTCTCAAGAGTCTTCTCCAACACCACAGTTCAAAAGATAGATACTCAGCTTCATAGACACACAGAATCTGGCCTCTTGCTCATTGGTTGGAACTAACATTCCTGATTGGGAATGTACAGTGGCTCTGACTCCTTCACCCTTTATCCATGGTGGTGGTTTAGTTGCTGAGTCATGTCTGACTCTTGTGACCACATGGACCATAGCCTCCCAGACTCTTCTGTCCATGGGATTCTCCCGGCAAGAATACTGGAGTGGTTGCCATTTCCTTCTCCAGAGATCTTCCCAACCCAGGAATCAAACCTGGGTCTCCTGCATTGCAGGCAGATTCTTTACTTACTGAGCTGTGAGGGAAGCCCCAAACTTTATCCTTGGCAGCATTTAAATGGAGAGATGTGTTTCTATATATGTGTGCGTCATGATTTTTTTCAACTTATTGTTGGCATTTTTCTGTATTACTTTCGTGTTCTTTGATAGCAATCCCTGTGCTTTCCTTATTCGGGTAAGCTTTTCAGTAGCTTAGACACAGTGCCCCTGGGGTTCCATTGACTATCGTTCTGAACTTGGGTCTGCGTGTGACTGTGCTGTGGTTTGATCAGAGGTAAAGAAAAGAACAGTACTCCCAAGTTGACCACATAGATGCACCTCCACTGCTGAGTTTTCATTCAGAGTTTTCAGGTGAGTCTTTATTTCCTTAGTAGTACTGTTACGTTGCTCTACTACACACCACAATAAATAACTAAATGGCTGTGTCATTGCCCAGGGCTGTCCAGTGGCCCCGTTGGGTTATTTTGTGTACTTGTGTTAATTGTAGTCGTTGCTGGTAAAGCTGTGGGATCTCCTCTCCTTCTCCCTTACTGTTCCCCCACATTAATTTGATTACCCAAGGTGGCTTTGTTGAGAGTACTGTGTACAAAAAGGTATATTATTAGCAGTCGTTTTAAAAATCATTTGCAAGCAAATGGCTATGTCAGTGCCCCATAATCATGTTGACTACTTCTGTTCTTTGCAAAATCCTCTGTATTCTTTAGAAATGTCACACTATAAAGAACTTTGGTCTAGATGGAAGTGTGAGCTGGTGTGCATCCTAATGGAGCCCGTCCAGGGTAGAGCATTGCTTCTGTCATAAAGGGGATTGTGCATTTAATGCTCAGAGAAAAGGGCCCATACTTCATGTCAGAGCTCTTCTACAGTCTTTTTATTTTAAGTCTTTCCTTCTTTCAGGAGAACTGAAGCTGGTTTTGAAACCAGAAAGGCATTTTCAAGGATAATTATTATTATTATTATTTTTTTTTTTTTCAAAAAGAAAATCTTTCTTCCCTCATCTCTACAGGAGCTACCTCTGTCGGTTTTGCTGTCCTGAGTCTTTGCTGCGTTCATCTGTCTGCTCTTGCCCTCTCAGTCCCCTTGAAGCGTCTGTCCTTCAAGTCACACAGTTCTGCCCCAAGCCTCCTACCCTTGCGCTCATGTGATAGGATCAGAAAGCTTGTGGCGGAAGCATTTTCCTTTCCAGGGTGGTCTTTGGGTATCAGCCCAGAAAGGGCTTCAGTCATGATAATGTATAAAGTGGGGAGGAGTTGGTGAAATTTCCTTTACCACGGCCATTTGGGCAGGGTCTTCAAGAACCGCTGGAGGTGGGGGAAAATGCTTTCCTCAGTAGTATAGATGAGTGGTCCATATCAAGTGAAATACATTTCTGCGGTTTTGGAGGATGGAGACCAAGGGATTTTAACTTGTCTCAGGGTGGGTAACGGTTTGTCCCTGGTGGGAGTCACAGTCTCGATGCCTTTATAATGATCGCACGGCAGCTCACGTTTATCGAACTCCTGTTTTGGTCCAGGTCTATATATAAATGTGAATTTCAGTCTATAACGCAAATATGCAAACATATTTCGTTTTTACTGAGGTGACAACCCACATATCACAACATCCACCCTTCGGAAGCTTCAAGGGGGTGGGTTTTAACATATTCACAAAGTTGTGCAAACTTCACCACGATTTAATTCCAGGAAGTTTCTCCATTCCCCCTGCAAGTCAGATGCCCATTGGCAGTCACCCCTTATTTCCCCCACTCCCCAGACCCTGGAGCCCACTGTTCTACTTTCTGTCTCTGGATTTGCCGGGTTTAGGTACTTTATATAAATTGATCAAGCAATATATGAAATCTTGTGTCTGGCTTCCTTCAGTTAGCTTATGTTTATAACATGAGTCATCTATGTTTATACTCATGAATCATTTATGTACTTCATTTTTATGGCCAAATAATATTCCATTGTATGGATATATCACATTTAATTCATTCACTGGTTAATGGACATTTGGATGGTTTCTGCATTTTGCCTATTACAGATAATGCTGCTATAAAAATGTGCATACGATTTTTTCAGCATTCATGCTACATATGCTTTCATTTCTCTTGGGTGAAATGGAATTTCCGGGCCATATGGTAACTACGTTATAACTTTTCAAGAAACTGCCAAACTGTTTTCCAAAGCAGCATTTACTTTCTCATCAGCAATATGTGAAGGTTCCAATTTTTCCGTGTTCTCAGCAACACATTATTACCTCTTATATTATAACTATCCTAATGGGTGTGAAATGCGATTTCTTACTGTGGTGATGCTTTGTCTCTTTTCATCTGCAAGTCAGCTTACTTTCTATTTTAAGCTTCCCTCCTGCTAGGCTTGAAGTCAGTGAGTGTTGGTGTTTTCTACCTGAGGTCACGTCAGGATCCTGGGAGACTCACCCGGGACCTGGGTGTCGGCGGGTCAGGAGCAGAGCTGCCTGCTCCCTGAAGGGTCCGCTGCTAAGGCAGCCAGCAGCGTTGTCCACATGGCCGGTGTGTGTCCAGGCCGCTGCCCTCTCGGTGGGCAGCTGCAGGGCTCCGTCTGCACAGGAGCACCTTGTAACCGCACGCCCCTCTGCTCCGCTTTGACCCCAGCGTGGGGTTGGGTCTCAGTTCACCTTGCCCACCAGCCTAGGATCTAGCTTCCTTTAGTCCCGAGGCATATCTTCTTCCCTTCACCTTCCTCCACAGCCCCAAATCTTTCTTTCTTCCACCCTCAACTGTGGGGATTAAATTGTGGAAACAAAAGCCATGAAGGCAAATGTTTTACAAGGAAATAAAATGGTTTCTGCCACACTATGTCTTTCCTCCTGGCCAGTATTCACGGAACCTGCTCCTGCCTGTGTGTGGGAAACTAAAAGTTTCGGGGGAGGACAGGCCCTCATCTGTCTTCCTTTAAGTGATGCTACGCACACACCGAACCCCTGGAGTGTGGGGAGCGGACAACGAAAGGTACCATCTCAAGATGAGCCGAGTCATACGTGCTTTTCCAATTGAACTCTTACAACCTTGGAATAGGGATTATTACCCCCAATTTCACATGGAGAAGCTGAGGCTCTGAGAGATTAAGTAGCATATCTGCAGATAATAGATACTGGTTGAAATAACTGAACTTACCCAGGATTGTACAGTTGCTAAGTAATAAAACTGGGACTCGCACTCTAAAATTCAAACTCTCCTCTTGACCTCACTATTTAAAGGGAACTGAGTTTGACTCCAAACTACTACCGGTTGACTACTTGCAACCCAACACTGAATTTTCCCACTAAATCCCCCAGATGGAATTATTTCTTCTTTTTCATACTGAAAAAAGATAATCAACTGCATTATAAACATGAGTCTGAGGCTTCTTGTGTGCTCTGCAAGTCAGGAAAAGTGTAAATGTAAGTATGTGTGTGTAGATGCCGTGGAATGCAGACTTTTAAAATCTCCTTTGAGCTAACTTTGCCCTGGGGGCTTCATTTGCAGAAGGCTCAGGAGCCTGTGTTAGGAGGGGTTGAGTGTGACAGGGGTATGGTTGTCCTTCCAGGGGAGTGGCCTTCCTGGTCCCAGGAGTTTGGGTCGTCAGGCTTTTCTGGGACCTTTATCTCTGTCCTCCCAGTGGTTGCCCCACTGCACTTGGCTCAGAAACTGCCTTCTCTGCTCGGCATTTACCTTACCCACAGGGAGGCCAGGCCATATCAGCAAGCGTGTGAATTTGCCTTTTGCAGTTGACATCTTCTCTTCTAAAACTTTTATTTCATGTAGCCCCAAGGGTCTCATTCTTCCTGTGTTTCTTCCCTCATCAAAATGTGCTCCTCCAAGTGTTACCATCAGCTATTCACACCTTCCATCAGTTCAGCTAAATTTTACTGGGAGTGTATTTGTATTCTGAGAAATTTTTCTTGCATTGTGGGAAAATTATTTTTTTCTTCATTAACAAAATTTTAACTTCCATGGAGCTGACTAGCTTATGGGTTGATTTTCTAAAAGTGAAGCTTATGTTGGTCAAATGATGAACGCTAACATTCACAGAAAACTTCATTCCAAAGCAGGCACTGACTAATGCTTTGCATGTATGACCTCATTTAGAATCACGGCAACAGCTCTTAGATGTAGATATTATTATGCAGTTTTACAGGTGAGGCCACTGAGGGTTTGCAGTGCTAAGTCACTCTTCCCAGTTTACTTGGTTAATAAGTGGCAGGACTAGAAATTTGACCAGGAGTTTCTGCCTGTAAAATGCTCTCCAGTTGGCTGCGGACCCCTTTCAAGCTTGCCTTTGAGATCTCAACGACACGTTAGAACACCGCCTCCAGAAATGAGTGCATGTCCCAGAGGATGTCTGTGGATGGAGCGGAAGAGGTATGGAATCTTATTGAGAGGAGGTCGGATATGTGCCCATTAGTTATGGAGTAAATGTGCCCTCCCCCACCGCCTCACTCCCAATTTGCATGTTAAAATCCTAATTGTCTGTGCGATGGCATTAGGAGGTGGAGCCTTCTGAAGGTGCTTTGGTCTAGATGAGGTCATAGAAAGAAGCCCCCATGATGGGATTAATGCCTGAAAAGTAGAGGCAGAGACTCCAGAGTGCTCCGCGTTCTCCGTGTGAGGGTACAGGGAGAAGGGAAGCAAGCCGGGAAGCAGACCTCCACCAAGCATCTTGATCTTAGACGTCCCAGCCTCCAGAAACATTTATAGAAATACATGTTTACTATGTAAGTTTCTCTATCTTGTTACAGCAGCCTACGCTAAGACAGCACCCTATCTTAAATATCACCGGCCCCAAACCCTTACCTTCCCAAGAAATCTCTTAAGATTTTATTCTTTGGGGCCAAAAGGCTTTGGATTCCAAGAGTTCAGATTTCCATGTGTATTTGTGTGTGTGTTTTTATGGAAGACCATCATGCCTTCAGCCATTTCCAGCCAGTCAGCTTCCACGTGAGCAGGAATGGATTTTTGAACCAGTGCCGAAGAAACGGAACACAGATGGACTCACCTTCTAGGGCGAGAGGGGGTGCAGTGAAGGGTGTGCAGGGATCGTGGTAATGTGTGCTCTGCAGGAGGCCCCTCCCTGCTGTTAACTTATCTTTGATGCAGATGGTCACCACGGTATTCTGAGGCCTGAAAGAAATCAGCAAATTTTACAGATGCGTTAGGAAGAAAGGTCACCTGGCTTGCAGGGATGAAAGTGGCATCTGTCATGACCGCTGTGGTTTAAGCCTCAGAGAGAGGCAGTTTGGAAAAGGCCGTCTAATTAGGTATCGTTGTCTTGTCAACATTTCCTTGTTTTAGCTTCTTTTCTCACCCACCCCATCAATAGACTTAGTTCTCTAATTTTCAGAAAAATCCTCTGTAAGCTATAGATTTATTTCCCTTTTCTGTAATTCTGAAACGTCCCAGGAATTTGGGTCCTTGTCCCTCTCCTTTCTTGTCTTTGGACTTCTCACCCCCTTGGGACTGGGCTTCTGCCTTCCCCATGACACTAGGCTGGTTTCACTGGGAACATTAGGAAACGGAGTGCAAGAAAACTGCCAGCTGTCTTGTCCAAGGACATGTTCGTGCTGGTGCCACGGAGCCGTCCGCGGCGTTAGTTCAGTCCAGAGCACTCAGCGCACCTGTCCTAGTTCCTGTCATTCACCTGGCCCTGACCTGGGGCTGGGAGTTTAGATATGAGAGTACCCCATGCCCACCTTCGGAAGGACTCAGAGTCCAGTGGGTGGACCAGCCCAGCCCTTGACTGTGTCTTGGGCCTGACAAGGTGGGGAGTTAGCACAACCTGCTGGATGGATCCACAGCCCAGCCCTGGAGATTCCCAAGAGTGAAAGCAAAGGACTGAGAAATCCTGGGAGAGGGAGTGTGACTGTGAGAGAGAGAACAGGAAACGACGGGCAAAGGTAGCGAAAGGTTCACAGTCAGGAAGAGTCCCCTTGTGCATCTGCTGTAATACTGCCTGCAGAGGCTAAGCAGTGCCTTCTCCCTCAGTAGAGGGATGGAAAAGCATCTCCCCACCAGCCCCACTTTGGCGGTGGAGGGGGTTGAGGGGTGATCCCCTGGGAGAGGGGTGGGTTTAGGAGCGGGTGACCCTAGAGGCAGGCCGACCGGCCCACTCTAAGCACTTTCTTCTTTGGTCTCCTCACACTCTCAGGTCTGCGGAGTTATAACCAAAAGGCAAAAGCTTTCAGAGAAGAGCAGTGTGTGGGCCTGAGGCGTGGGGTAGCTTTCTCAGGCACAGAACCGCTCTGACAAGCAGAAAGCCTGAGGGCTGATCAGACATGGCCTGTGAACACACTGAGAGGGGGAGCGTCAGTCGCTCAGGCATGTCTGACTCTCGGTGACCCTGTGGGCGGCAGCCCACCAGGCTCCTCCATCCATGGGGTTCTCCAGGCCAGAGTACTGGGGCGGGTGGCCATTCCAACCTCCAGGGGATCTTCCTGACCCAGGGATCGAACCCAGGTCTCTTGCATTGCAGGCAGATTCTTAACTCTCTGAGCCACCAGGGAAGCCCACACATAACCATCAAGAGAGCCAAATTTCCAGGGAAAAAGTCATACACTAAGTAACCAAGTAGGGACAACGTATTCAAGAAAAAAAGATAAAATAGCCTGTATGGGAGCAGAATGAATGGAACAGAGCTTAAGAATATAAAATACACGTGATAATTACCTTTAAGGAGATAAGAGAAGATACTGCGCTATGAAGCAGGAACAAGCATCTTTGCTTGTAGAAACCTCGGTGCTTGTCGGTATGGGAATGGGAAAGTTAAGTGTGATCAAGAATGCCATATGTGGGCAGGGAGCCATAAATCTGATGTAACGTACCAATTTGATTCTCATGGAAAGAAAAGAATTAAGTGGAAAAAGTCAGAAATTAAAAAGATTTTAATACAAAAATATTTATGTCAACTAAAACCGCACAAATTCATAAGATAAGACATAAGAAAATAAGTAGATATAGAAATGTATATCAAACACATTACACGATCACGTATTGGGCAGTTGCTGGAAATGAGAATAGGGATTCTGCAAAGGGGTGAACATTAAGAAGAGGAACTCAGCTCTCCACCTTTCTTCTGCCTCTCTGACTGAACCTTCCTAGGCCTCTGCCTGGTTCCTTTTCCTTTCACCAGAGCTCACACACTGACGTTCCCATCGTCAACTCTTTTCTTTACTGGCTTGGCAAGCATTCCGCCACAGCCAGGGTGTCAGCAGTAACCTGTCGCCCAGCCAGCATGCCCCGCTTTCTCCTGTTTCTCCACCTCTGGTTTTGTAACGCACATGTGGGCCAGTTTCCTCCACCCTCGGTCCTCAAGGGCAGCGAGCCCAGCTCCAAGTGTCTGAGCTCGCAGAGAACAAGGTCTACAGACGTGGTGGCCAGAAGCGTGTTTTGGTTTCCAAGCTTCTAAAGTTGTCTGTAGTTTCAGATGTGGTTCAGCTCAGTCCAGTCGCTCAGTGGTGTCTGACTTTTTGTGACCCCATGGACTCCAGCACGCCAGGCCTCACTGTCCATCACCAACTCATGGAGTTTACTCAAACTCATGTCCATCGAGTCAGTGATGCCATCCAACCATCTCAGATGTGGTACCTTTAGGCAAAATGATACGAGGCAGAAGAAGGTACAGTTCCGACAGAGGTCAAGCATCCTCCGTGTCATGGTTTTCCTAACAACTGGCTGAGACTTCCTGCTGCTCCAAATGAACTGCTGGAAATGGCCCTGCAGGGCTTTGAAGAGGTGTGCTCAGGGTGTTGTCAGACTGTCTTTGGGCTGGTTTGTTATGACATACGTGATGCTGTGGGCTCAAGCTATACGTACAAACATTTTAGGTTGAAATAAGTATTAGCTGTCAAAGAATTTTATGGTTATCTGACTCTTAAGAGCCCTTCCCTTCCAAGGGAAGCTTCAGGAATGGGCTTCTAGCCTGCCTACCTCGCTTTGGTTAAAAGCAGAGTGCATCTGTTTCTTACTACAGATGATTAAAACAAACAAACAAACAAGCAGCAGGCTCCCCTGGTGGTAAAGAATCAGCCTGCCAATGCAGGAGACATGGGTTCGATTCCTGAGCCAGGACGACCCCACATGCTGTAGAGTAACTAAGCCCGTGCACCACAGCGACTGAGCTCCGCCCTGCTGAGGGCACTCCTGAGCCCCGCAGCCCCAGACCTGTGTCCGCAGCCAGAGAAGCCCCTGCCATGAGAAGCCTGCCAACCACAACGGGAGAGAAGTCCATGCGGCAACAGAGACCCGGCACAGCCAAAAATAAAGAAACAAAATTATATATTAAAAGAAAAAAGCAGGGTGCTTGAGAGGACAGACCCTGGAGCTGGGTCCTGCCCCTGACCCACCATGCATGGCTGGTCACAAATAATATTTATTTGTGACCATGTGGAAATTTCTTAATCTCTCTGTACTTAAGTTTATGTCCCTGTAAAAGGAAATTTGTAACCAGACTTTACCTCATAGGATTTTGTGAGGATTAACATGAGTAAAATACACGTGAAGTAAAATATGGGTTTAGAACCAAGATATCCTAGAGTACATGCTCAGTGAACACTCTTGTTGCTGTTGTCATTATGATTTATTTCAGATAACAGGGTATCTGTTCTGTTCTGTTCAGTCGCTCAGTCATGTCTGACTCTTTGCGACCCCATGGACTGCAGCACGCCAGGCCTCCCTGTCCATCACCAACTCCCGGAATTTACCCAAACTCATGTCCATCGAGTTGGTGATGCCATCCAACCATCTCATCCTCTGTCGTCCCCTTCTCCTCTCGCCTTCAATCTTTCCCAGCATCAGGGTCTTTTCCAATGAGTCAACTCTTAGCATCAGATGGCCAGAGTATTGGAGTTTCAGCTTCAGCATCAGTCCTTCCAATGAATATTCAGGACTGATTTCCTTTAGGATGGACTGGTTGGATAAAACTTGATTTGAGAATGAGATTTTTATAAAAAGTTTAGGACTTACACTTTGCAGTTCTCCCCATAATTTCACAAAGGGGGAAGCTGCGATTCACTCATAATCACAGAGTTAGTAGGAGACTGAGATCTCGGAGCCCCTAACTCTTCATATGTGCTCTGTCCCCCCAGCCCCCGACCTTTACCAGCTTTTGACACCCTCGTTCTTTCCCTGCAGTCATCATTATTCCACAGACGACAAGTGACAACAAACTATCCAAACTGGCGTAAGCGGAGGAAGATTATATCAAGCCTTGCTCATCCCAGACCTGCTGATGTGTATCTTCTCAGCTTAGCATCTCCCAACACCTTTCCAGGAAAAGCTCCTTCTTCCTGTTAGGACAAAACTCCAGCCACTCACTCTCAGGCTCTTCTTCGTCCAGCGTGCAAGTTTTTGGACCAGTCGCTGTAGCCAAACGACACAAATGCTCTGACTGCCCAGGAAGGGATCAGTGCCCACTTCTGGGACCGCACAGTGGGCCGGTCCTCAGCGCTTACTACGGTGGGGTTGAGTGCGAGAGAAGTTGCGTCCACAGGAACACCGAGAAAAGAGGAGTGTTCACTGGGGAGGCACAGACGCCAGAAGTCCTTATTTCTGAAAATCGGCGTAACCTCGGAAGAACTGAACGCTTCAGAGAAGACAGTCCTGTGCCTTAAAAGATCTGGGCCGGTCCAGGGTGCACGGCAGAACAGCTCCCCGCTGGAGAGGTCCAGGCCACCCTCGCCCTCTGCCCTTTGCTCCTGCGTGCCTGCTGATCTCCCGCTCTTTTCTTTCAACCGAAGATTGAGATGTTTAGGAGGGTAAACTCATTTTCTAGATGAGCATCTAAACTGCAGAATGGACTGGGGAGACAGGTTGCATCTTAGGTGATTTTACATCGACAACAATCCCCTGGTGTCACTGCTGCGTTGCCGTTTGAGCTATTGTATGTTTGAGAGTCTCCAGGAACATAGCATTTCCCAGGCGACGGCTGAGTGGGGTAAGCCACAGGGATGCTAAGTCCCAAGAGCCCAGGCTTTCTTTTCCATTCCTAGTGTAATTCTATGGAAGACACTGGCCTCCAAGTCCCTAAAGACCCCAACCCAGCCTTGGAGATTGCGCCTCTGCCCTTGGGCATCATCACAGCTAAAATGACTTGAAGATCGCCAGTGGCAGGTTAGAAATTCAGTCTCTAGGGAAAGAGGAGCAGACACGTCCCTTGGCGGGTCCTTATTTGTAGAATTTTCTCTGCCTGCCCTGACTGCAAAGCCGCAGTGAGAAAAAACCTTCATTTTATTATGGTGAGTTTCTGATGCTAATATATGGCAGTCAAGGTTGTTTGCAATCTATTTAAATTAAACACGATGCTGCATTGCCTCCCTGAAGAGTCTATAGCACCAAGAAAGCACAATTTCTCAGATCTAATAAACAGCTAAGCAAATACATGCCTTTGCACACTGATACCACTTGAAATCTCTGTACTTTCATACGTTTGCTCCATACTATTGCAAAGGCAGCTATTTGTACTTATTTGTGCATGAGTAATTCCTCCAGTTTCCTTGGAAGGAGAGCCAAAGGCAGACATTGGCTGCTTCTCTGCAATCTCTATGTGTACACAAGGATCTATAAATATGAATGCTCTTACTTTCAGAGTTTGAAAATAAAACAACCAAATATTATTTGAATGAAACTGGTCTTGCTTTTAATTCACAGCAGCTCTCTGGAAAACACGCTAATAAAACGACTGTAACAACCACGTGTTTCTTTGGCAACATCGGTATAATTAGCCCTTTCAAGAAGAGAACAAAACTGTGTTGGAAACCTGACTTGAAATAACAAACACCTACATGCAGTGATGCAGTTTTGGGGGTGGGGGACTGTTTTTTTCCCTCTTGCTTTGCCTTCCTGGTAAGACGTGATTTTATGCCTTTATTCCCCATTCAGTGATCATAATGGTCTTGGCATAAATTTTGCCCGGTAGGTGAAACACCGCCTCTTGGGGTACTTCTTGGTGTTTTGGAGGATTTTCTTGGAAAGAACCAAACCCGTGGTTTCCTTAGAGGGCTGCCTGGAAAGTGAGGGGTCCCTGCCCGGCCAGGCTCCAGACAAGCGTCTCTGTCTCTTCTCGCCCACCCCCCTCAGTGACTGTGACTCCCTCTCCCCTCAATTTGCAATCTCTTCCTGTTCAAGAAAAAGATGCTGTAAGAAAGGGCTTTCAGAGTCAAGAGAGGTCTGTGAGGCACCTGGGAAGGCTTTAGAGGAGAGTCCTTGAAAGAGTTGAGCTAGGACTCTTAATGGATGCTTTTGAACTGTGGTGTTGGAGAAGACTCTTGAGAGTCCCTTGGACTGCAAGGAGATCCAACCAGTCCATTCTGAAGGAAATCAGTCCTGGGTGTTCATTGGAAGGACTGATGCTGAAGATGAAACTCCAATACTTTGGCCATCTGATGCGAAGAGCTGACTCATTGGAAAAGACCCTGATGCTGGGAGGGATTGGGGGCAGGAAGAGAAGGGGACGACAGAGGATGAGATGGCTGGATGGCATTCCTGACTCGATGGACGTGAGTTTGGGTAAACTGCAGGAGTTGGTGATGGACAGGGAAGCCTGGTGTGCTGTGGTTCATAGAGTTGCAAAGAGTCGGACACGACTGAGAGACTGAAATGAACTGAGAACTCTTAGCTCTTTGGGAGCTCTTGCCTTAAAAGCTTTGGCTGTGGATGGAAATTTTTGTCCCCAGTGAAATGAATTCTCTTTGAGTAAGAAGGGGGAGCCGTTTGTGTGTTGGGAGTCCTTTTCCCAGGGGAAGAGACCCGAAGAATGAATAACATGAGCATAACAAGCAGAGCTGGGGTTCCCAGGCTCCTGCTCCAGGGCTTTGGGGAGGCTCTGGGGTTAGGGGCAAAAACACCTCACTTTGCACCTGACTGAATGACTTCTGAGGGACGAGCCGCCCTGGCTGATTGGAGGAACTCTCTTCACTTCCTGCTTTGCCCCTGGAGCATGAAAGGCGCTAACAGCAAGGAGGCTAAACAACACTGAAGTCCCATTTCACCATCTCAGGACCAGTACTACAGTGTGAAACGTCTGATCCTACTGGTGTGTCCATTTCTACCTGTGATTTCAGTTTCCTCATGAGGGCGCATACCCTGTTATGGACTTTAAAGAGGAAAAGAGACTGGGGGGAACATTTGCGCTGGACTTCGGCTTCTAGGAAAGCGTCCATTTAACGTTTCCTTTGTTATAAGTTGTCCGAAAAAAATGTGAATATGTTGCAAAACTTGAAATGAAACATTATGCATGAAGTGTCTCCAGACGCAGGTTGCCATCAGTCGTAGTTTTTGTTTCCTCTGGAAATGATAATAGGCGTCAATAAGCCACCCTTCCCTATTCCTTGGGAACTTCTAAGGCACGTAAGGATCAAGTCTTGAAATAACTTTCCGTGTGCGCTGGGTGCTGCGCAACTGGCGGGCTCTTCCTGCTTCTCATGCCAACCACTGTGCCGTCTCTTGGCACCTACGGTCATGCTTCCTCCTGCTTCTGGGAATCCTCCGGTGCTATCTCCCCAGCCTGGAAGCGCCGACCGCCACTGTCCATCTAATAAGCCTCTGCTCGCCTTTCACACTTCACCTTGAACTTCAGATCCTGAACTTCAGTCCAACAGAAGAGGTTGGTTCCTTTGTCACTTACGCCCTTAATACTCTGCCCACCTTTTGACCCTCCTCCTATACTTACAGTAATTTTTTTTGCATTGTTTTTGTCATTTGAACACATGCTTCATGGGGGCAGGCACTATACACATATTTTTTCTTTCTTCTTCTTTGCAGCTATCAGCACTAGACTTGGCACATGATGGTCAACAAATGTTTGTTGGAAAAACAACATGCCTATGACAAGATCATTTATGTAAAATTTTTAGTGAAAAGTCTTTTGTTCTGTTTCCTTAAAAAAAAAAGACGCACACGTAGGATTCTGCATCATTTACGTGTGAGAGTCAGGCGGCAAGAAAGGTGAGCAGATACAACAAATTAAAAACCACGGTGTCATTTTCAGTGTAATTACCTGAAAATAGGCTCCGTTGTCTTTCAGGAAGAATCTCCTGATGGCTCGTGGTGCTTGCTAGTAGTCACTTCTAAGGCCGTAATCGTGAGCCTAAGAATAAGATATTTCAAAACTGGGCTTTGGCTTTGCGACGGCCCTTCAGTCTTGGCTGTGCTGGAAACACTGACCTTATCCCCCTGGTATCCCCGCTGCCCTTAGCCTCCAGGATGTTTGGTCAGATCTGGATATAGCCGTCCCGAGGTTTTGATTGGCCTGAAAGTGAAGCTTAGACTGAGAGCAGAATTCTTAGTCCCTGTGATTCGGTCACAGTGAATGGCTCCAGACTCCCACATGAAGTCCACAGTGTAAACCAGTCAGATTCAAGTAAACCCTCTGCATCAACTCCTGGGACGCAGGAAGGGAGACGCTGGCACCCAGGGGGACCTGCAGGTCTGCTGGGCAAGCGGCTTACCCAGACCTCGTCCCCAGCAGCGAGCACCCTCTTCATCCCTTGGAATCGAGATTTCCCTTTTTCTGGATAAAGGTTATCCTAGCTGCAAAAGGGTTCATTTTACTCTTGATTTAAGCTCAGTTCTTCCCGATGTCTTTGCTCTATACTCTCAACTCCATCCGAGCTTTGCATTATTAATGCAGTTTTATTTTGAATCACTAAATTTCTTGCATTCTAATCAGCATTTAAACATTATTTTATCAATATTTCCTCTTTTAAAAATATTTTTGAAGCATGTAGTCTATATACGTAGCCTTAAATATCCACAGATGGTGGTCACACTGAAGCAGATGACACTTTTTAATGGAAAGTTATACCTTCGAAAATATATACAGGCAATAATGGCACCCCACTCCAGTACTCTTGCCTGGAGAATCCCGTGGATGGAGGAGCCTGGTGGGCTGCTGTCCATAGGGTCACACAGAGTCGGACAAGACTGAGGCGATTTAGCATGCACGCATGCATTGGAGAAGGAAATGGCAACCCACTCCAGTGTTCTTGCCTGGAGAATCCCAGGGACGGTGGAGCCTGGTGGGCTGCCATCTATGGGGTCACACAGAGTCAGACACGACTGAAGTGACTTAGCAGCAACAGCAGCAATGCTTTGATCTAGTTGAGGATACCCATTTTAATAACTTACTTGGATGGTGTGAAAATTTATAAAAATAGTAAACCTCCCTTTTCGTCCCCACCCCCTGCCTTCTCTTCTCCGTCCAAGCTTATTTTAGTGTTAATGGCTACAGAAAGAGTGAGGTCTGGAACTAGTTTATGATAACCTCATCATCTTTGCTGCATCTATTGAACTTGCTCAGAGAAGTTAGAATCTTTTCAGCCTAAGAAAATACACTTTCAGACAAGCATTTGTTTATCAGCAAAACTCTCATTAGAAATAAAACTCATGTATAAATCATAAAGGGCTTCCCAGTTGGTGCTAGTGGTAAAGAACCTGCCTGGCAGTACAGGACACAGAAGAGACGTAAAAAGCATTGAACGAAATGTCTTGTACACTCATATATTTCTGAACTGGTTATAGGCACTGGAGCCTTCTGATGGACTGAACTGTCATCTGAAGCCCATACTGTTTTCTAACCCTGAGTGTTGATCAAGCATTGACTGTATACTAGGCATCGTTCTAGGTCCTGAAAGATTGCAAAGCGTATAGACACATTCCTTGCTCCAGGAGCTCACTGTTTGTAATCTACCCAACGCACTTAGAGTAATCCTTGTGAGCGCAGGTCATGGGAATGCGACATGTGGTCACAGAGGGCAAAGCTCCTCGCAGCACTTCGCTGGGTCCCTCTAAAGGGTGTTATGGCATTTTAAGAGATGAGAAAATTTGGGTTTATAATTGGAAACGCAGTCATGAGGACTATCTCCAAGCGAATGCACCAAGTTGACGGCGGCTGGTTTGGTCTTTGCTCAGGGCCTCCTGTTGTCTCTGTCTCAGCAGCCTCTCTGAATTAGCTCCTACTGCCGCAGTTTTGGTGACAGAGGGTGAGATGGGTGGATGGCATCAGCAACTCAATGGACGTGAGTTGAGCCAACTCCAGGAGACGGTGAAGGACAGAGAAGCCCGGAGTGCTCAGTCCATGGAGTAGCACAGAGCCAGCCACGACTGAGCGACTCAACAACACCACAGCAGAGTTTTGTCTGGGTGTTCACTTCCCCTCTTTCTTCTCAGTTTAATCACGACAGAGGAGGGACCAAGTGCATCCAGAATGCAGAGATAGTTCCTTAGCATAAAAAGGTTGATTTAAAATGGAAACTTAATATTTTTAAAGAAAGGAAAATATGTTTGGTTCATGAAAAATTCAATTTGTGTAAAGCTTTCTGGAATTAAGCATTTGTATAAATTTGGCAGTGTCTGGGTTTGTTTATTTATACGTTGCGTTTTTCTAGAAATGATTTTAAGCAGACTAAAATGATACATGAAATACTCCAAAATAACATGGGTTAAAGTGGGATAAGAAATAAAAACGGGGTGACCACAAAGTGGTTTTAGAATAAGCCCAGAGGCCGATGCGAGGGAGACGCCACACACCTATCAGTAAGTACTCGGGTCTATTCCCGACACTGAGGTAGCAGAGAGTAAATGATAATTGGCTTAAAAAAAACATGTGTGTAATTACCATCTCTTCCTGATCTACTGAGCTGAGGTCCTTCTCAGGGATAACTGAGTTGACAGATTATTTTCTGCTTTCTGTCAAACTGTTCAGGAGATTGGAGCTCCTCGGGACAGCAGCTTGTTTTCTTTGTAACTGTGGCTTTAAAGAGTGTGTGGCACATGCTGTGTGCTGAGTAAACACTGGCTGGTCGGCTGAGTAAAAGAGGGAATTAGGGAACGTGCAGTAGGTGCTCTGCCAAGTTGGGGCAAGCAGTAATGGTTTTGCTTGGATTTTTAATGTTTTTGTTTTGACTGACTAAATGGCATTCTTGGGCTCCACTGTATTTTAATTTATAGTATTATAACTGGAATAAAGAGAGGCTTGTGAATTGAAGAAAAAATATTCCTACACATCACTTGGCAATTAATATGTACTACTCACTCTTTTAAAATAAAAATTTAATGCATATAAGAAACACTTTAATATCTCAGTTTAAAAAGATGTAGAGCTAATTTACAATAGCTAAACTTTTTAAAGAGGCTTTTAAAGGTTGTTCCACATTTTCTAGAATGTGGAATTGGAAGGACACTCCCAGAATTCCTCATAATTTCCCTTTCCCACCTTTGTTCTGCAGATGAAGAGATAGAGAAGAAAGTTGATATTTCTCGTTCAAGCTTTTGCAGTGTGGTGATGGCAAAGGTTAGGGGGAGCTCTGAGTAATTGGGCTTCCCTGGTGGCTCAGCTGGTAAAGAATCCGCCTGCAATGCGGGAGACCTGGGCTCAATCCCTGGGCTGGGAAGATCCCCTGGAGGAGGGAAGGGCTGCCCACTCCAGTATTCTGATCTGGTGAATTCCATGGACTGCATAGTCCATCGGGTCGCAAAGAGTTGGACATGACTGCGTGACTTTCACTTCAGTTCTGAGTAATTACGAATTTTCAGGCTAGAGATTGTTCCCTTTGATCAAACTGTAGCCAGAACAGCATTCCTTTATACCCCTTTGGTCAAGTGATAAGGTTATCTCAGACATCAGTTCAGTTCAGTTCAGTCGCTCAGTCGTGTCCGACTCTTTGCGACCCCATGAATCGCAGCACGCCAGGCCTCCCTGTCCATCACCAACTCCCGGAGTTCACTCAGACTCGCGTCCATCGAGTCAGTGATGCCATCTAGTCATCTCATCCTCTGTCAGACATAGACCTGAATAAAACATTAGGAATTGCTTGAGGCAATACTTGAAAGGTAAAGCCTCTTGATGAAAGTGAAAGAGGAACGTGAAAAAGTTGGCTTAAAGCTCAACATTCAGAAAACTAAGATCATGGCATCTGGTCCCATCACTTCATGGTAAATAGATGGGGAAACAGTGTCAGACTTTATTTTTTTGGGCTCCAAAATCACTGCAGATGGTGATTGCAGCCATGAAATTAAGAGACACTTACTCCTTGGAAGGAAAGTTATGACCAACCTAGATAGTATATTGAAAAGCAGAGATATTACTTTGCCAACAAAGGTCCGTCTAGTCAAGGCTATGGTTTTTCCAATGGTCATGTATGGATGTGAGAGTTGGACTGTGAAGAAGGCTGAGCGCCGAAGAATTGATGCTTTTGAACTGTGGTGTTGGAGAAGACTCTTGAGAGTCCCTTGGACTGCAAGGAGATCCAACCAGTCCATTCGGAAGGAGATCAGCCCTGGGATTTCTTTGGAAGGAATGATGCTAAAGCTGAAGCTCCAGTACTTTGGCCACCTCATGCAAAGAGTTGACTCATTGGAAAAGACTGTGATGCTGGGAGGGATGGGGGGCAGGAGGAGAAGGGGACGACAGAGGATGAGATGGCTGGATGGCATCACTGACTCGATGGACGTGAGTCTCAGTGAACTCCGGGAGTTGGTGATGGACAGGGAGGCCTGGCGTGCTGCGATTCATGGGGTCGCAAAGAGTCGGACACGACTGAGTGACTGAACTGGACTGAACTGAAGGATCTATGTAATTGTGTTTGGCAAATTTTAGCAGTGGTGATATATCAAGATTTTAATTTGCTTGGTGATGGATCTGTTCACACATAAGGTATATCTGGCTTGATTTTGTCGTGATTTACTACTGCTGGTGATCACTTTGATTCGTTAGCTGATGTCTTTACAGAAATTCAGAAACAGATGATTGTGATTCAGCAGTGTCTCCAGCATCTAATTCGGTTGCAAGGAGGGCATGTATCATATTTATAGGAACTCCGTTATGTTCATGATTGGGTGAATATTTTCCCTGGGCAACAGCTTAAAGTTTACCAGGGAAATTACTATGTATTCATACCACATATATGAAGGTATGTAATTCTAAATTTAAATTTCTCCCCCTGCACTTGTTCTTTCTGAAGCATCTAAGTCTTTGAGAAGCAAAACACTGAATGGCTTTTTCTTTATAAATTCTCAGGTTTGTTTCCCAGCATCCCAGTGGAGTGACGTAATGGTTTAAGTGTTTGGAAGCCATGGTAAGTGAAAATCTTCTTGGCACCTCTGGAGCGGGCCCAAAAGGACCCTGAGTGAGGCCTGAATGATGCTGCTGGGTGTTGGGATAGACAGCTGGTTTATTCTCCTGGGTCTGTAGGCCTTGTTCTCACTCCAGGGCTGTGAACAAGATGCTAAAACATATTGCTGATCCTTTGCCTCAGGGAGCTGCATCAAGGCTTAAACTTGATTTAAGCACATAACACCTGGAAATATTTTTATCCTCTTCACCCCAGGCTGGATTTGAACTACTGACTTAGAGGTGAAGTGTTCTACAGCCTAGATCCAAATCCCTGGAGTCAGGTAAGCTCCTTCTCATGCATTTTAAAAAATTGTGCTGGGTTCAAAAAAGTGATGGTAAATGTTCTGGAGGAAAAATCTGGTGCTGCTGCTGCTGGTGGTAGCAATGGCAATATTGATGGAATATGGTCTGTCCAAAGCTATCCTGCGTATTCAAAATAAAAAGTGTAAATCGCCCAGCACACCATACACCAAAAGCAAACAGGTAGGCACAGTCTACACGAGAGGAGACCATGTGCTATAACTTCTGCATGGAAGAAACAGGCACGTTTTTCTGCAGAGGCTTGTTAGCCCTGCAATTCGTCAATGTGTGTTCAACGGACAGTCTGGTTGCCTCCTTTGTAGTGATGGGATACGCTGGCTCCCGTCCACATTGTTTACCCATCCCCTGAGTTTTGGAGCAGACAGTGAGACTGCGTTTCACACCGGAGGGCTTCTTGACTTCAGCACTGCTTCTGCCTCCACCACAAGGGTTTTATTGTCACTTCTGTCTGGATTCCTATTTTGTTCAGTCAGTTGTCTGTCTTTGCAGAGTTCACAAGTTTCAGCAAAGATTCTGAGAATGTTTTTTAAACCCTTCAGTTAAAATAGATCTTCAAAAATCAACTGGTTATGCTCTATATTCCTTCATGAGTGAACAAGACAAACTGGATGCGATTTTGTGACTTGCTCCTGTGCGCTGGATCACACTGATTTACCTCTGTGTGTATCACTAGGGGGTACAGCGTCTGCCTGCAGTGCGGGAGAGCCGGGTTCACTCCCTGGGTCGGGAAGATCCCCTGGAGAAGGAAATGGCTCCCCACTCCAGTATTCTTGCCTGGAGAATCCCATGGATGGAGGAGCCTGGTGGGCTACAGTCCATGGGGTCACAAAGAGGCAGACATGACTTAGCAACTTGACTTTTCTCATTAGTATCAATCCACAGGTCACTTGGTTAGAAGGGTAAGGTAGACCTAGTAATTCATTCATTAATTCTTTCATTTAATCCAGAATTTTTTGAGCACTTACATGTCAGGCCTTGGGCTGGGTTCCAGGCATAAAACATGAAAAAGCACCATCGTCTTCTAGAAGCTTCTGCATGTTCCCTTCGGTGGAAGCTTGCAAAATCTAATACTGCAAAGTGAAAGTGTACAAAGCATGATGGGGAGGCAGGGAAGGGTGGTGACAGCCTGCTTGCCCTTTAACAAGAAGAGGAAAAGTTTTAAAATGAGCAAGAATTTAAGATGTGAAAAGAAAAGTGTTTTCCACAGTGGTTGAAGGAGAATATTGGAGTATTATTACCGCTGTTCTACAGATGACGAAGCTGAGGTTAACACTAAAACACTTCTCAAGGTCACAAGCCTGCCAGATAAGATTTCCGGTACCTGGACTAAGAGGTTTCATTCTTTTTCCATTAAACCCCACGACCTCAAGCAACAACCCATTTGAATCTTTCAAATCTTCATAATTGTGTAAAAGCAAGAGGCATATATGTTCTTCTTGCTTGAGTAAGAGAAGGAATTCAAAGTCTTAGGGAGAGAGAGAGAAGTTCAACTTGTATTTGTAGTTTTTACTTTGTATTTTGACTGATATATAAACTGCATATAATAATGTCTTAATATTAAGTGCATAATGATGAATTTTTACAAAGTGGACACATCCATAATCAAGGGTTAGAGCACCATATAAGTCTCTCCACAGTCTTCCTGAAGTCATCTGTTAGAAACTATACAACCTACAAATTAACCACTATTCTCTCTTCTTTGCAAACAAGTTACTTTAACATGTTCTTTAGTTTTATCAAAATAGACTCGCATGATATATGCTCTTTTGCCTCTGGCTTTTCCCTCAACATTATGTCTGTGAAATTCACCCAAGTCACAGCTTGTGGTAGTAATTTTATTTATTACTGTGCTAATAATATGCCATTGTAGGAATATACCACATTTATTTATTCTCTTGTCTATGAATGTTTGGGTTGCTTTCTGTTTGGGTCTCTTATGAAATAAAGCTTTTGGGAACATTGAACACATGACTTAGGTACACATTTGGTACACATGTCTGCACATTTCTGTCGGGTGTACCCCTAGGAGAAGAATTTCTTGTTCGCAGAATATGCATCCAGCTTCGACAGTTACTGCTATGTGGTTTTCAATACCGTCCAAGTTTGCGTTATCTTTTTTATGACTAGCAATTTGCTTGAGTCTTGTTTAGTACATCTTTGCTTGCCCCAAGAAGGCAATGGTACCCCACTCCAGCACTCTTGCCTGGAAAATCCCATGGACGGAGGAGCCAGGGGGGCTGCAGTCCATGGGGTCGCTAAGAGTCGGGCACGACTGAGCGACTTCCCTTTCACTTTTCACTTTCATGCACTGGAGAAGGAAATGGCAACCCACTCCAGTGTTCTTGCCTGGAGAATCCCAGGGACGAGGGAGCCTGGTGGGCTGCCATCTATGGGGTTGCACAGAGTTGGACACGACTGAAGCGACTTAGCAGCAGCAGCAGCTTGCCCCAAGAAAAGATGAATATATTCTTGGTATATTTTTCTAGAATTGTTTTTTCCTCTTTCACATCTACATCCACAATCCATCTGGAGTAGACTTTTGTGTATGATGTGTACTAGGGTGAAGCTGTATTTTCCTGCCATGTGTGTGCAGTAGATCTGGTGCTATTTACTGAAAAGACCATCTCTTTCCTCCTCTACTATAGTAGCACTTTAGTCAAAAACCAGGAGATCATGCAAGTATGATTCTGACTCTCCGTTCTCCACTCTGTTTCATTGATATCTAATTGTCTATCTGTGTGCTAAGACAATGCTCCTCAATGACTATTTATAATGCCTTAATATCTGGTACTATGAAGCTTCTCATTCTGTTCTTCTTCAAGATAGTCCTGTTCTTGGCTCTTGCCATTTCTATAAATAAAGCTGGAATTTTAATAGGGATTATACTGAACCAGGTTGGGGAAAAATGAAGCTTTATAACAATGATTATTCCAATGTATAAATGTGAAACATCCTTCTATGTATTTAAGTATTAAATTTCTTTCAGTATGCTTTTTACTTTTCTGAACGGCAGTTTCACACATTTTTCCTTTAATTTATTTCAAAGCATTTGATGATTTTTTAATGCTATTGTACAAGTTCTGACTTAAAAACCCTTCCTAAGTACATGCTGCTCTTATATATAATTTACTGATTGTTAATATTGAGTTTATATTGGGAAACATTGTTAAATTTGTTACTTTGTTGGCTTTAGTTTCAGAAGTTACAATGCACATAATTACATCATCAGTGAATAAGAACAGTTTTCTTTCTTCCTGCTGTAGACTGGATGTTTGTATCTCTCCCTCTAAAAATTCATACACCGAAGCCTAACCCTTAATGGCATAGTATTAATAGTGGGAAGCGGGGCCTTGAGGAGGTGATGAGGTCACGAGGGTGGGCCTCTGTGAATGGGGTTAGTGCCCTTGTGAAAGAGACCCCAGGGAGTGCCGTCTGCCTTCTGCCCTGGGATGACCAGGCTGCAGGCCCTTACCAGACCCCAAGTCTCTCCGTTTAAGGTTTGGACTTTCAGCCTCCAGAACCGTGATGAATAGTTTACTGTTTATAAGCCACCCAGCCTGTGGTGATCCATTATTGCAGCCCAGAGACTGAGACACTGCAAGACTTACATGTACTATTTTTATTCCCTGTTTTACTGCCTAGTGCCTCCAGTGAATGGCAGAGTCAGGAGTAACTGACATCCTTGTTTTGCCCCTGATCTTAGGCAGGAAGAGTTTTTCACATGCCACTACAGAAACCTCCCATGACACGTGGCATTTATTGTGGAAGGCTTCCCTAAGTCATAATCAGATTAAAGAGGCTGCTTTCTGTCTCCAGCTTGCTAAGGGTAGAGTGTCTACTAGGCAGATGACTCACCCCTTCTTCTGGGAGGAGCAGATGAAAAGTTGGCAACAAGTTCTGGAGATGCTATTTCAGAACTGCACCAACAGGGGAACAGGGGATTTGCCCATAACGAACAAGCAGAGAAAAGAGGAGAGAGGCCTACGCAGGCATCGACAAAGGAATTCCTCCTCTTTCTTTTCCTTTCCTGAGTCACATTTCTCCTTTCATCAGCCTCTCAACTGGTCTGACCCCTCCCAACATTCTTGTATCTTTTTTCTCCCTAATTTTCACTACAGATGGCAGTTCTATGTGCCCCGGATAAAATGAATTGAGAAGCACTCTTCTGGTCTATTTGCTGTCCCTGCTGGTCAGAAGATCACTTCTAACTTGCTGGGTGGTGACCGTCGACCAGCTGAGCCAGTCCTGTCCCGTGGGCCCCTGCAGCCCATGCCCTTTGACCTCGTGTCCAGGGCAGCGAGATACGCTCTGGTGTTCACCACGCCCCTCTGGACTCTGTGTCCCAGCCCCTCGCATTTTCTAAGAGCAGCTGTGCCGTTGGAGTCTCCGTGATTAACAAAGTATCAAGCCATTCCCCAGGAACCTTCTAGACCTGCCTCTCAGGAGACATCTGATGGATCTCTGCTTCACAGATGGTTTATCAGGACATCAAGTAATAACTTGCTCTTCTGTCTCCACTCTCCCGGGTACATTTTAGAGGGAAAAAACCTCCACGTCATATGATAGGTGTTTCATCTTTGTTAAGACAAGCACCTGGCCATGAATCTTTATCCTATTCGCTGCGTGCTGAACCAGCCTGTCCCTGGGTTCACTCTGAGAGCCTGTAACTCCACATTTGCTTTAGCTCGCTTACAAAAGCTCGAGATTATTTATTTTCTCTGTGTATATTCTTGACATATTTCTGCCTAGAGGAAGAGCAAAATCAATAAGTCCTAGAGTTTTATTAAGTTTCTCAAAGAGCAGGATAACTGATCTGTTGGCTGGAGTTGGTTAATCGCCATCCTGTATGAATCCATTTTGGGACGGTGGTTTTTCCTGCTCGTTTTTCAGTTGATGTTAGTAATAGTGTTGTCTAACTTGAAAACCCCATTTAAAGAGTAATTGTTGCTCCTGGCTACATAGCAATGCCTCTTAGTGTAGCTCTAAGCCGCCAAAGATAAAGAACATTTTCCTACACAAATATTCGGTCTTTTTCATCTGCCACGCGCTATCGTTCAATCTCTCTTCTGTTTCCTGTGGGTCTAATTGTGGCAATCTTAGCTCCCACTTTCCTAAAGGAAATCAGCCCTGAACACTCATTGGAAGGATTGCTGAAACTCCAATACTTTGGCCACCTGATGTGAAGAGTCATCTTATTGGAAAAGACCCTGATGCAGGGAAAAATGGAAGGCAAAAAGAGAAGGGAGGGGCAGAGGATGAGATGGCCGGGTGGCATCACTGACTCAATGGACGTGAATTTGAACGAGCTCTGGGAGACAGTGCAGCACAGAGGAGCCTGGCGTGCTGGAGTCCATGGGGCTGCAAAGAGTCAGACACGCCTTAGTGACTGAACAATAATAGCGACTAGCTGCAGCTTAGCCTGCTTTGTGACAGAAGTCAAGGGAGAGCCCACAATGTTTACTCGCTTTCGGTCTAACATGGCGGATTCTGTATGAGAGGCTTGGGATAAAACTAAGCAGGTGGTCCCCGGTTGCCGCGCTCCGTGGGAGGAGACCAGCAGCTTGCACAAACCCCGCGACCGCGGCTGCGCTTTGCCAGAGCCGTTCTCCTTGCAGCCAGTCAGCTGCTTCTCCCTCTCGTCTCCATGGCTATTCTGAACTTTCATGACTGTCCAGACTCTGCCCCATTTTCTCCTGCTCTCAGCACGTATACCCACCTTTTTATTCATTAAGAAAGATGAGGAATCATTCCCTCCACAATCCAAACCACCCACACAGTGGATTTCCACCAAGACTCACGCTTTCCCAGTCTTTCTTGCTCACTGCCAAAGTCGGCTTCAGCTGTCCGGCCACCTGCCTGGAGTTTGCCTTGTGACTTAACCCAGACCCTGGGCCATCAGTCATCTACTAGGTATTCTGTGTGCTCCCTTCAAATACACACATGTCCTTTAAAAAAAAGTCCTCTGACCCCATATCTCCCTCTAGCTACTGTTGGATGTCTCTTAACCTTTGCAACCAAACTTCTTGGAGAGCCATTTACATTCCCAGTTCCCTTCCTCACTGGCCGTTTACAGCTCATCTGACAACAATTTGTCTCCTGTCCCCAAAACAGCAATGAAATTATTTCCACCAATTAACTTCATGTTAATAAATCCAGTGGATCTGTTTCTTCTTCCTTGCAATTATCTCAGGACATAACAACTCCCTCTTTCTTAAAGCTCTTTCCTTTTGGCTTTCCTCACAATTTTCTTCTCTGGTGTTTTCCTCTTATGTCTCCAGCTCCTTGTCTAGATCTCCCTGATTGGCTCTCTTTTCTCATGATCCCTCTAAAATGGCAGGATTCCCGGAGTGTTCTTCCCAGGTGTGTGTGCGTGTTTCTGCACTGAGCTCCACAACCCCTCGTACCTCTAAACAGACAGCTCAGTTCCCTCTGCAGAGCTGCAGGCTCTCATTCGCTTGAATCTCTCTTAGCCACCGGAAGTCAGTATGCTCCAAACATGTCTCATGGTCCTTGTTCTAAGCAGACAGCTTCTGCACGTAAAGAGTAGTGCCCCGAGGCCCAGAAGAAAACCTAACCCATTCTGCATTTTCCATCTTAGCCAGTACATCCTTACCTGTTTTATCTCCTGAACATAGCAGAAATCTCTTCCTTCTCTCTGTCATTATTTTATTTCACCAGCTGCCCATATTGGCTTTCCAGGTGGTCTTCTCAAATTTCCTTGGTTTGACCTGGATAAACCTAATACACTTAACGTTACTAGAATGATGCTTCTAAAATGTGGATCCATGCTGATTTCACTAAAACTTGTCTATAGATTTGATGAAACTCTGATAAAAATTATGTCTTCTTCTAAAACACATACATTTAAAAATATTTTTCTAGAGTAGATATAGAATAGCAAAGAGCCAAGAACAGCTGGGACATGTGGAG
Source organism: Bubalus bubalis (assembly GCF_019923935.1). Classification (NCBI taxonomy): domain Eukaryota; kingdom Metazoa; phylum Chordata; class Mammalia; order Artiodactyla; family Bovidae; genus Bubalus; species Bubalus bubalis. Next base: position 1,490,290 of record NC_059165.1, on the reverse strand, counting down.
AGCAGGGGGAGAGACTTGCTTTAATGATGCCAAGGTTGGTTTGAAAGCTTTAATCAAGGCGATGTGCTACTGCCTCATGGGCAGACAAACCGACAACAACACGTAATGGAAAAGCCAGGAGACCCACTTGTAAATGGAACTGTGATATTTGACAGGGGGCTGTCTCTTAGGGCAAAATAGGGGAAACAGAAATTACTCAGTATTTTAAGTAGGAGTAATTTAAAACAGAAAGAAGAGTTATGTGAATTATTGAAGGGCCAGAAGTACAAAGGGTTTGGACACCGAGTACATCACCTTTATGTTCAATGCTACAGCCATCCAGAGGGTCAGAAATATTTGGCTGCTGCCCAGAGGTCAGCAAACTGGGACACACCTTCAACACCTCCAAACTGTAACCCCAGGACACGTGACTAGCATAGAAATTCTGAGCCCATCTGCTCCTAAAGTAAAATAAAATTGAACTTCCTGCCTCCCTACATCTGTGTTTCCTCTGCCGTTGTTGCTGGGCACGAATGGCTTCAACCCCCCTACTGTTCTCCAAATTTTTTTTATAAAAGTCCATTCCTCTGACTGCCTCTAAACCACATCTCAAACCTTGCTGGCAAAGAAGTTTGGGAAATTCAATTCCTAGGTTTCTAGCTTCTGTGATGAAGGGGAGAGCAAGAAAGGGAAATCAATGAGTGCCACGGGCCACAGGAAACATCTAGCCTGGGGTGCACTGAAGATCAATGGAGAAAAAGAAGAACTGCTCAATAAACAGTGCTGAGATGGACATCCGCTCCAGAGACTGAAACAGCATTCCTGCCTCATACTATACACTAGAGACGACTTAAGGAGACAAGAACTTAAGGAAGAAAATACAGAAAAATATTTTTTTTCTGGTTTTGGGGTAGAGAAAGTTTTGATAAACAAGGTACAAAAAGTTCTAACTATAAATAAATGATTGGTTAACTTTAATATGGCTTTCCTAGTAGCTCAGACAGTAAAGCATCTGTCTACAATGCAGGAGACCTGGGTTTGATCCCTGGGTTGGGAAGATCCCCTGGAGAAGGAAATGGCAACCCACTCCAGTATTCTTGCTTGGAGAACTTCATGGACAGAGGACGTATTAAATTAATAACTTCTGTTTACCCAAAAATACCATAAAGGAAATGAAAAGATGACAAACTAGCAGAACATATTTATCAAATGTGTAAGCAACATAAGTTTAATATCCAGATTATTTAAATAAAAAAACTTATACCAATCATTGCATGCTATGTCACTTCAGTCGTGTCCAACTTTCTGTAGCCTGCCAGGTTCCTCTGTCCATTGGATTTCCCAGGCAAAAATACTGGAGTGGGTTGCCATTTCCTTCTCCAGGGGATGTTCCCCACCCAGGGATGAACCCAGGGATCGGACCTGCATCTCTTATGTCTCTGGCATTGTCAAGCCACTTGCATAACCAATCAATGGGAACAGCATATATGCAAACAAAACAGGAAAATGAGCAAATGATGTGTAAGTGTATGGCCAATAACCATGAAAAGGTGTTCAGTCTCCAGCCATCAGGGAAATGCAAGTTTTAATCAAATTGGAATATTATTATATTAGTACATATTAACAAGTAAATATTGTCATCTTGACTTCCATCTTATCCAGGACATCTCTGTGTGTTTTATCTCCTCAGTTCAGTTCAGTTCAGTAGCTCAGTCGTGTCCGACTCTTTGGGACCCCATGAACCGCGGCGCGCCAGGCCTCCCTGTCCATCACCAACTCCCAGAGTCCACCCAAACCCATGTCCATCAAGTCAGTGATGCCATCCAACCATCTTATCCTCTATTGTCCCCTTCTCCTCCTGCCCTCAATTTTCCCCAGCATCAGGGCCTTTTCAAATGAGTCAGCTCTTCACATCAGGTGGCCAAAGTATTGGAGGTTCAGCTTCAACATCAGTCCTTCCAATGAACACCAGGACTGATTTCCTTTAGGATGGGCTGGTTGGATCTCCTTGCAGTGCAAGGGACGCTCAAGAGTCTTCTCCAACACCCACAGTTCAAAAACATCAATTCTTTGACGCTTAGCTTTCTTTATAGTTCAATTCTCACATCCATACATGACCACTGGAAAAACCATAGCCTTGACTAGATGGACCTTTGTTGACAAAGTAATCCCTCTGCTTTTATCTCCTAAATACAGCCTAAATCTTTTTTTTTTTCCTTTTCACTTTCATTTTTTTAGTTCACAAGGTCTTGGAGAAGATATGGATCAAAGGAATTCTTATATAGTGGTTTTTGAGAGGTAAATTAGAAAATCACTTTGGAAAACAAGTTGGGATTATTTTGGAAATCTGAACATGGAAACACACTATAATTGAATAATCCATATCTAATCTACATCTAAAATGTAAAATGACCTGTATTCTAAGATGTTCAGCTTATTTTAATTTTTAGCGATTTTTGTACATGTACCCAGAAGGCAGGGCTCCTAAGAAACAGTCTGTAAGAGCCGAGAGTTAGAGGCTGTACAGGCCCATTATCAAGAGGTGGATATATAGGCTGTCTTTATATATCCACAGCTATTCTCAGTCACCCATGAATCTTAGAAATCTGGTATTGAGTAAAAGAGAAGTTCTAAAAGACCCTAACAGTATGACACCATTAAGATTATGCTCAAGCACACAAGTAAGCAACATTTTAAGATATAAACATTTAATAAAGCTGTTTTTTAAAGGTAAAGAAAAGATAAACACAAAATTCAAAACAGTGCCTTGTCTCTGGTTTATTGAGAAGGGGGTGAGATACGGTGGAGGGGAAACACTAGGGCAAACACAACTTATTCGTGGTGTGTTCATTGACTGACATACTCAAAACGATACATGTACTGCTGTGTTTCAGCATAGTTAAATTCTTTTGTGTCAGCCATTATATTAAATTAAAAAAAAAAAAAGATCTGTAGTTTAAGCTGGTCAGCTTGTTTTAAGAGTGGGACTATCTTTTAATATTTATTTCATTCTTGATGTTTAACAAATGCATCATGATATTTAAAAAAGCTGCTTCCTAGCTACTGTCATCTATCTATATCCCCCATGTGGCCATCCAGTTGTTAAAAATATTCATTTTACCTCAATGCCAGAATGGCTTACTGCCCACCAAAATAGAAAGCAGCGTGCTGAAAGCAAATAAATCAGAAAAAAATATCTGATTTACCAAACTGGGAGAAATGTAACACTCCCTGAAAAGCACCTGGGGACTTAATGTGCTGACATCCAGCAGGGAAATAAACCTGTGGAAATGACAGAGCAGAGTCAGGCTCAGTCATTATGGGTTTTTGGTTTTCTTTTGAAATCTTAGTACCATTCACTGTTGGAGGTAGAGGGGAAAAGAGCAAAATGAAATAAAAGAGGAGGTGATTCAATGCCTCTCTTTTTAGTCCCACATTACCTCCCTTTCCCTCTGTGCTTTAGGCTTTACCGTGGGTCCTCTTCTCTCAAGGTCTCTGGTGTCTCTGCCCATCCAGCCCGCCTTCTGCCTCGTTCCTGGTCTCCCTGGAAAGCAAACTCAGCCTCCCGGCCCGGAGCGGGGCCTGCCTCACGCTGCTGTGCCTTGGCGAGCCTGGCTGCGCCTCCTGGATATCAGTCCGTTCTGTCTTTCCCACCGACCCCTCCCTAGGAAGCCGTGCTCCATGCTTTAGTGTGAGGCATCCCTTAGTCTCCTACTGTATATCTCTCCAGTGTCTCTCTCACACTCCCATAGAAGTTAATCTTATCTTTCCTATTAGACCTTAAGCTCTTTGAGATGAAAGATTACATCCTTTCTTTTATTAATTATACCACTGCTATCCAGAGTGTGTGCTTTGTCGCTCAGTCATGTACGACTCTTTGCAACCCCCTGGACTGCAGCCCACCAGGCTCCTCTGTCCACGGGATTCTCTGGGCAGGAACACTGGAATGGGTTGCCATGCCCTCCTCCAGGGGTCTTCCCAACTCAGGGATCAAACCCAGGTCTCCTGCACTGTGGGCTTCCCTGATAGCTCAGTTGGTAAAGAATCTGCCTGCCATGTGGGAGACTGCAGTTTGATTCCTGGGTTGGGAAGATCTGCTGGAGAAGGGATAGGCTACCCACTCCAGTATTCTTGGGCTTCCCTTGTGGCTCAGCTGGTAAAGAATCCACCTGCAATGTGGGAGACCTGGGTTTGCTCCCTGAGTTGGGACGACCCCCTGAGTTGCTCCCTGGAGAAAGGAAAGGCTACCCACTCCAGTATTCTGGCCTGGACAATTCCATGGACGGTATAGTCCATGGGGTTAAGAGTCGGACACGACTGAGAGACTTTCACTTTCACTCCTGCATTGCAGGCAGATTCTTTACCAGCTGAGCCACCAGGGAAGCCCAAGAATACTGGAGTGGGTAGCCTATCCTCTCTCCAGGGGATCTTCCTGATCCAGGGTTTCCGGCATTGCAGGCGGATTCTTTACCAGCTGAGCTGTACTTGTCAGTAATGTTAATGGAATCAATATGCATGGGGAAGGTAATATTCTGAGTCTGAATTCCTTCACGCCTCATCCTTTGCCCTGCTGTTCTTCCCCAGGGCTGGGAGCTGCTCCCGCTCACCTCCCCGAGTTAACCCTTGACTTCCTGAGGAATCTCCTCTGCTCTCTCTGAATGGATGGCTTTCCCCTCGTGTGCCCCTTCATGGCACCATGTACCACTCTCACTGTGGTTATGCATTTGTGTCCGTCTGTTTCATGCCTTGACTAGCACTTGCTTCTGCAGCCAGACCGTTAGCTCCAGACGTACAGGGAGCGGGTCTGCTTCTGTCCATGACGGCTCTCCTGCTGGATGGCATCCTGTCGACTCTGAATAAACCTTTGCTGACTGACTGACTAATGAATGCCTGAGCCATCGGCACCGCTGGGGTTCAGGAGCCAGGAGTGGACTTGTAGGGGCCGCCCTGCCCACCCTGGCACCTGAGGGATGGAGGTGGGGACTCAGCATGGTGCTCCTCTCAGTCACCACCCTGCCCTCCTGGCTCACGGAGCTCTGCCTGAGTCTGGAGGAGGGAAGGTTTACAGGCGCAGACTGAAGCTCTCCTTTCCACGAAGGAAGCTCAGTTGTGTAAGACAACTGCATGGTGGCCTGCTTGGCGGATCGCCCCTAAATGCACTGGAGTTAGGAATCGCCCGTCCCTGCAGCACCCAGCACGGCGCTTTTGGTGCAAGGTGACCGAATGAGGATTGGCTTGAGAGTCCCTCTCTGACAGCAGAGGCAGTGTAGACAGCCAGCACCGCTTGTGGGGTGTTTTCTGGAGGCAGGCGTCCAGAATACAGAGGAGCGTGGGTGAAAAAAACTGTGTCCACTCCCCTGAGACAGCGTGAGGTCAGAATGACTGGGGAGCCCTAGGAACCCTGCTGGCGGCATGAGGACTACAGAGCGGTGAAACGGGGAGGTTTAAACAGTTCTTTATTTGGGTCCCTTTCTATCGCCTGGAAAAGTCAAGATGTGTTGTTGTAGTTCTCGGTGTTTCCAGGTAAGAACCCGCTTCTGAACTATTTAAAGTTTTACCCTGGGTATAATCTCCAGTCTCAATCTTTGGTGATGTGTTTTACTGGCCAATTTATATAGTTTATAGTCTGACTTGTAAAAAGAGCCCTTTAGCTTGACCATCTGGCAGTGCTACGAATTATTGATGTTAATTACTTCTCTTCCGTATTCTGTTCTCGTGATCCTCTCAGTTTTCAGCCTTTGGTGATACATGTGACCATCATTAATATTTCATGTTACATGAGACGGCCTCTAGGTCTTCATTAAGTGAGCTTATATTGCCAAATGAATATGCTAATCTCGGAGAGCAAAGGCATTTATTGCTTCAACCCTTTTGCCTGAACTTGGTTATATTTTGTATAATTTCTTCACATTCCACCTACTTTTCTTAAACCTTTAATTACTCTGGAATCAGTCGTTATGATCTATGAGGAACCTGACGTCTGTAGACTTTCCTTTGCATGAAAGTGAAAAGTGAAAGTGAAGTCGCTCAGTCGTGTCCGACTCTTTGCGACCCCGTGGACTGTAGCCCACCAGGCTCCTCCATCCATGGGATTCTCCAGGCAAGAATACTGGAGTGGGGTGCCATTTCCTTCTCCAGGGGATCTTCCCGACCCAGGGATCGAACCCAGGTCTCCCGCATCGCAGGCAGACACTTTAACCTCTGAGCCAACTTCAGTTTCCAGTGACAATGTCTACATCTTTTAAACAAAGATGCTAATACCTGATTAGATGCAGGAGAGGCAGCCTGGACGGATGGGCGGGCCCCACATCGCATGTAAGGGGAGCTTGACTCTGTTTCTGGATCTGCCGCTGACTCCCCGGAGCTCCCATGTTTTCTCCCTGCAATTAAGGCGATGAGCAGAACATTATTAAGTGAGAGTAGACCAGTACTCAGTTTTGGAAGGTTGGTTGGGGAAGACATTGCTATAACTCAACGAACACACACCCCACCCTAGCGCACGCACACACACACACACACACACAGGGTGGAAAGACTTGTTGTGCATCAGCAGGTGGAAGAGGAGGCTGTGTCCCAGAGCCAGACAACTGCTCCAGGGCCACAGAGTCCAGGAAAAGCTTACCTTGTGGTCCTCTCCTCCACCTTCTGCCTGCAAGAAAAAATAGTGTTCAAACAATTCTCGGCACCCCTTCTTTCCCTCTGTCACTGGCCTTTCCTCCTCTGCTGCTGTGTGGTCTCCCCGTTGTGTCCAACTCTATCGTGACCCTGTGGACTGTAGTCTGCCAGGCTCCTGTAGCTCTGGGATTCTCCAGGCAAGAATACTGGCGTGGGCTGCCATTCCCTTCTCCAGGGGATCTTGCCAACCTGGGGACTGAACCGGCATCTCCTGCTAGGCAGGTGGATTCTTTACCACCGAGCCACCTGTGAAGACTGCTCTTCTCCTTTGATGTTTCTTGATCAGTTTATGATCCCTGGATTTCTCTCTTCTCGCGTATCTGAACTTCGCAGGCTCAGGCAGTTTGGATAATGCTTGTTCCGGTTTAGTCCACAAAGCTCCTTGTGACTGCCTGAATTAGCTTCTTTTTTCGTTCTTGGAGGCCAGCAAGCTTGCCACCTACCCTCGGGAAAATCCCACCTAGTAGCAGACTCTCCTTCACTGGTCCTTCCCCGAGTCTCGCAGTCTGGAGTTTCATGAAGAGAAACACTCACGTTCCTTAACACTGAGGTTCCCAGGCCTCATCGGGGAGTCTAGTTCCCATGACAGGCCTGTGGTTCTTCCTATTCCAGTTCAACCCACTGCTCAACCAGGGATCAGGAGACTTATTCAGTCCCTGCATCTGAAGATAAACGTTAATTATAGTTCACGCTGGAGAAGGGATATTTTCCTTCTCACCAGCCCTGTTCTTGAGAAACCGTGTTCTCTGGTTATTGTTCAGTGAAGGATTGGGTTGTTACATAGTCCATCTTGGATCTGGAGGCCTCAGCCAAGTCTCACAGTTGGTGCTAGTTAAGTCATGTTAATTTTAAGCTTCCCTCTGATGGGAGATATATTGGTACTTTATTTTTACCTATTTCTTTAGTTTTGACTTTCTATCATCTAATATTTTTCTTTACAATAAATGAAAACATGATATCAATACTGTTTTGTGACCAGCTTGGATTTTCACATAGATATCATGTCATTCCAACAATTTCCTGTGTCAGTTATCATAGTATTCCATGTGATTTCCATGTTTGTTTATAAAGTTTCTGATTGTTGATCATTTAAATTTTAGTACTTTCATACATGTAATTTGAGTACCCAATGAGTACTACACTATAGTTTGGTGGTTTAGATTACCATATTATTTAATTTCTGTGTTTGTTGAACCTCTTATCAAAAATTAACAGCTATTTCATTCAGAACCACTTAAGAGCCTCGACTATTTATTTATTTATTTATTAGCTTCACTTTGCAGCATGTGGGATCTTAGTTCCTTGGGTAGGGTTTGAATCCATGTCCCCTGCATAGGAATGCAGAGTCTTAACCACTTGACCACTGGGGAAGTCCTCTAGTGCCTCTACTTTTAAATACAGAACTGGAATTCTTTTCTGTTCTTCAGTTCAGTTGCTCAGTTGTGTCTGACTCTTTGTGACCCCATGAACTGCAGCATGCCAGGCCTCCCTGTCCATCACCAGCTCTCAGAGTTTACCCAAACTCACGTCCATTGAGTCGGTGATGCCATCCAGCTATCTCATCCTCTGTCGTCCCCTTGTCCTCCCGCCCTCAATATTTCCCAGCATCAGGGTCTTTTCCAATGAGTCAACTCTTCGAATGAGGTGGCCAAAGTACTGGAGTTTCAGCTTCAGCATCAGTCCTTCCAATGAACAACCAGGACTGATCTCCTTTAGAACGGACTGGTTGGGTCTCCTTGCAGTCCAAGGGACTCTCAAGAGTCTTCTTCAACACCGCCATTCAAAAGCATCAGTTCTTCGGCACTCAGCTTTCTTCACAGTCCAACTCTTACATCCATACATGACCACTGGAAAAACCATAGCATTGACTAGATGGACCTTTGTTGGCAAAGTAATGGCTCTGCTTTTTAATATGCTGTCTAAGTTGGTCATAACTTTTCTTCCAAGGAGAAGTGTCTTTTAATTTCATGGCTGCAGTGTCCATCTGCAGTGACTTGGTCACCTCCATAAGAGAGAAGTCTATAAATAGTTAAAGATTTCCAAGGAGTCTGAGTTCTGACCTATCTCATAGGGATCAGGATGATAATATAGGGGGTGTGTGTGTGTGTGTGTTTTTTTTTTTTTTTTTAGTATTCCTCAGTTTTCCATTCTAGAAACATGGTATATAAAATAAATATCCATGCAAATAGGGGATACATCCATTGTCTTAGTTTTGTAGCACCACAGACTTAGCAGCTTAAAACAATAGGAATTTCCTCTCTGACAGTTCTGGGGTGAGGTCCAGAATCAGCTTGTTGGTCGGGGGGTTCCTACTGGAGGCTCTAAGGAGCCTCTCTCCAGGCTTCTGGTTCTTACTGGCCATTCTTGTGGCATTTCTTGTAGGTTTATTATTACATTCTCTCCCTCTGTCTTCACATGGCATTCTCCTCCATGTCTCCTCCTTATAAAAAGTTCCCTCTTCTTATAAGGACACTGGTCAAATTGCATTTAGGGTTTACCTTAAACCTGTGTGACTTCCTCTTCACTTGATGACATCTGCAAACCCCCTATTTCCTACTGAGATCATATTCACAGGTTTTGGATGAACACAAGTTTTGAGGCTTCCTTGGTAGCTCAGATGGAAAAGCATCTGCCTGCAGTGCGGGAGACCTGGGTTCGATCCCTGGGTCAGGAAGGTTCCCTGGAGAAGGAAATGGCAACCCACTCCAGTGTTCTCGCCTGGAGAATCCCATGGACAGAGGAGCCTGGTGGGCTGCAGTCCATGGGGTCGCAAGGAGTGGGACAGGATTGAGCGACTAACACTTGTTTGTGAGTTTTGAGGGAACAATATTCAATCCAGAGTGCTAACCAAGCAGGACACTTTCACTTGACTTCTCTTCTTAGGGGTTGGGGGAGGGAGATTTTACTTCTCCCAGTTTGGGATGGATATCTCATATAGGAACAGACTTGGATGCAAGTCAGAGAAAACCCGAAGAACATTTTTTTTCCCCTCATTCTCCCTCTTTGCATGTGACAAAGAGTCTGGAGACAGATGGCCCAGGAAGGTACTGTGGTTCCCAGTGCCAGCTGGGAGCCATTGCTCCTCGGCTTGCAGCTCTGTCGCCCTTGAAACATGGATTTTGACCTTGAGCTTGCTTCCTCGAGGACACAAGGTGATGACTTCAGTGCCACACTTGGCCCAAGGTCCACGCAAGCTGGCGGCTCCTTTGACCAAGCTCTCCCTCCAGTCCTATCCCGAGCCTTCTGCCTAGGTCTTGTTGTCTGGAAACAGCTTATGTGCCAGGGATAGGGGGTAGATTTTTTATTTCTTTTTAGTTTTTGTTTGTCTCTTTGTATTTGCTGCTGCTGCTAAGTTGCTCCAGTCGTGTCCAACTCTGTGCGACCCCTTAGACAGCAGCCCACCAGGCTCCGCGGTCCCTGGGATTCTCCAGGCAAGAACACTGGAGTGGGTTGCTTTCTTTGTTTTTAGCAGGACATATTACTGCATTGGAACAAATGAAATTTCATTTCGTTAGGAAAGAGGGAAAACAGATATTGCAAGAGCCAGCTAGGACTGTCTGCAGAATCTCCCCAAATTTATGAGAGCCGTGACCCTGGTCCTCAGTGAGGAACTCGGGTTGTTTTACTGGCCAGTTGGTGTCTGTATGTTTGCACGGGTGCATGATGTAGACCTAAGGACTGACTTTGCACTCCTGGCCAGAATGCTTCTACCTGCTACCAAACAAAGTCTTGTTTATAGGCTTCAGCAACTCTCAGGCTCTAACAGCTTCCTTATGAGGCTTGCGTTTTGTGAAAATGTATCTCTAGCTCAAAACTGTAGCGCTAAAGTACTTTTGCATAGAATTCTAGTAAATGCATATTTTATTTTCTTATTTTTTATACTTTTTATATTGTATTGGGATATAGTTGAGGTGGTTGGATGGCATTACCAACTCAGTGGACATGAGTTTGAGTAAACTCTGGGAGTTGATGATGGACAGGGAGGCCTGGCGTGCTGCAGTCCATGGGATCACAGAGAGTTGAATGTGACTGAGTGACTGAACTGAACTGAGCTGAATAGCTGATTAACTTGTGATAGTTTCAGATGAACAGGGAAGGGGACTTAGCCACCCATATACCTGTATCCATTCTCACCCAAACTCCCCTCCCATGTAGGCTGCCACGTAACATTGTGCAGAGTTCCCTGTGCCAATAGATGAATGATGTATAATAGATTTTAGTCAGCCCCTATTATCGAACATTTAAGTTCTGATATATCAATATTTCATATAAATTTTCTTTCATATATCTTTTAATTGGATGACTTTAAAAGTTTCCCACAGTCCTATGAGACTTAGTTACTGCATAGAGCTGAGACATTTAGAGAGAGAACTTGTTCAGACTGACGTCAGCCTGGGTGGGATACACTGGATTGCTCTAAGCTCAGTGTAGTGGCCTGTGATTTTAACTAGGCCAAGAAGTGATGACAAGGTATCAACTCATAGATAATATGAGAGTGAAAGGGAGAGATTATTCAGTAGTTTTTCTTTTGCAACTTCCCCCTTTTGTCCCCATATACCTGGCTTCCCTTCCCCATTATTACCATTTTACTTACCCCTAAAATTAGCCCAAAGTTAATTCTTTGAGACAGATCAAAAAGAAATCAGCCTCAGCCACCAGCTGCGTTTTGTCTCCTTGTCTCTTCGCCTCCACTTTGATTCTGATGCAACCTCTGACCCCATGCATCAGCCATGGGCTCTGGCTTCCAGCAGACACTTGGTTTTTTCTGTATCTTGTTTCCCTTTGTTCCTGAGACTGTCTGCTACAGACTTCCAAGGCAGGCGGAAGCCCAGCATCACACCTTTCCCCAGAGTGTATGCAGCATGCTAATGCTTGCTCCCCGGCGTGGGTAACTGCAGATATGGACGGTTCATGTCAGGGATGAAAGTCAGTGAACAGCTGCAGCTGCCAGGCAAAGATAATGCGGGAATGAGAATGTCAAAGGCACCTTCTCAGGCCTTCAATCGACTTTGCTTGTTTCTCTCCTGTTTCTCTCCTTTGCGGTTCAATCTTTCTACCCCGGGTTCCCAGCGTCTCTCTCGAGGCGCTTCATCTATTCTGCTAGGCTAACTGGGCTGGCTGTTCTGGGAGGAAGGGTAGCCCTCACGGGAGGGAAAGCTGGAAGGATGGTGGAGTTGGACGGGTGGAGGCAGGGGCCGGAGAAGGAAGACAGAGCAGCGTCCCGACAGAAAGATACATCGTGCGTCACAGCCCCACGCCAGAAGCACCAGTTAGAGTGCTTCTGCGATTGTCACTCAGTCTCAGCTAGCATGTGCAAGCACATATTGCGATACTAGGGATGTTACGCCACCTCACATTTTAGTACTGGATGGTTCCTCCTGCCCTGGGAATTAAAGTGGACAACGCATTCCACGTGCAGCGCGTCTTTTCCTTCTTCCTTCTCTGCGCGCTAGGAGCCCGGCTCCTCCGCGCATCCTTGCCCGTCTTTTCTTTTCCGATCCCTCTTCCTCCCTGTCTTGCAGGAGAACAAGTGGCCATGCGTTCCCCTCCGTGCCTTGCAGCTCAGCACTGAGACACCTCTCCCGTGCTCCCGGTGTGTCGAGACCCAGACATCCTTCCGGGAGTGAGGACGGGACCCGGCGGGGGCCCTCTGCCCCGCGACCTGGCTGCACGCAGGGGCCACGCAGAGGCGGCTTTGCTGGCTTCCCGGGGCGCGGCAGCGGTGGGCCTGCCCCGGGGCCTCCGGGGTGTGCGCGTGCCCGTGCCTCTGCCCATGGCTGACTCCGCTTGTTGTCATGGGTTTCCGGCCGCTCCTGGCGGAGGCTGCAGGCAAAGGAGGAGAGGCGGCATACGGCCCCCCTGAGCCCTGCCAGCCTCTTTTCTGGCTGGAGGGGCTCCCCTGGGGGCTGTGTGAGTGCCCAGGCGCTGCTCCATTGGATTCAGCAGATACTCGTTGAGAAGTTGCTTGGCGTCAGACACGATGCTAAGCAAAACAAGGCCTGAAAGGTGAAGGGACCCAGACCTGGGGAGCTGACAGCCTAGAGAGGGGCGCCGCGAGCCGCGTCTCCGAGCGGCCTGGAGAGCTGATAGGAGGCGGCATCCTCTCAGCCCTTGGGTTCTGGGGAGGCCGAGGTGTGGAAGACTCATTCTGAGCGGGACAGGATCCGGGGAGTTTTAGGAGGTGAAGAAAGGTGAACAGGGCTGGGAGAAGGTGGATAATGCGACACAGTGTGTTTCTGAGCATGTGGTCCGGAGGAGGATGGAGATGAGAAAAGGAATTCCAGATGGGAAGTCCAGAAGAAAGCAGACCGCTGAGGTTTGCCTCGGGTTGAATTCCGCATACGCGTGTGTCTGGGTCAGTGTGCGGTGCCACTGAAATGTCCTGAGGGCCGAGACGACAGAAACGTGTTCTCCCGCAGCTCTGGGCCTGGAGTGCAAGCCGGGTGCCGTTGTGTCGGCCGTGATGAGCGCTCACTTCACAGCTTGCAGTCAGCCGCCTTCTCGCCCCTCTGCGCTCACACCGGCAGAGTGGGACGGTGAGTCCCAGAGGGAGTGATGCGGCAGGGACCCGGCGCCCTGCTCTCTCTTCCGTCGCTTCTTGGGTCTCAGTTGCCTCCTCTGCAGAATGAGCGAGTGGGGTCTAGTCTCGGACCTAGGAAGATTCCAAAGGCTGTGTGACCCTGTCTTCTTTCTCCCCTCGGTCCCTTCCATTCTTTACCACCTGTTTTCTGCCCTCCTCTCCTTCCTTCCTTCTTTTTTTTCCAAAAAATATTGAACACTCACAAGCCCTCTGCTGGACTTTATAAGATGGGTGTTGTGACCGTCTGGCACTGCCATGCTAAACTTCTCATCTGTCCCTCCTAATGCAGCGCAGATGAACCTGTAGAAAGGCCCAGGAGATTGTGTTGTCCGGTCTGATCACCTCTCATCCATGTCCAGAGTTCGCCAGGCCCCTTCCCTCCATTGATCACACTTCCTACTCCTCAGTCTTGCTTTTGCTGGGCCTCACGCTGGGCAGAATTCTATTCTAGCCCATGAAGAAGGCAAGTGAACCTTTCTGCACATGTCAAGATTATAGATTGGAAGACAAAGGATAGCTTGTGATGGCCTGCCTGTTCACCAAATCAGAATACTCGATTTGTATATTTGCCAACTCGGAGAAATCGACCTCCACTTATCAGTTATTTGAGGCTTCCCTGGTGGTTCAGCAGCAAAGAATCTGCCAGCCAATGCAGGAGATGCGGATTCAATCTCTGGGTCCGGAAGATCCCCTGGAGGAGGGCATGGCAACCCACTCCAGTATTCTTGCTGGAGAATCCCATGAACAGAGGAGCCTGGTGGGTAACAACAGTTCATGGGGTCGCAAAGAGTTGGACATGACTTAAAAACTGCTGCTGCTACTGCTAAGTCACTTCAGTCGTGTCCGACTCTCTGTGACCCCATAGATGGAGCCTACCAGGCTCCCCCGTCCCTGGGATTCTCCAGGCAAGAACACTGGAGTGGGTTGCCATTTCCTTCTCCAATGCATGAAAGTGAAAAGTGACTTAGCAACTAAACAACAACAAAAACAATTATTTGATAGCATGTTTATGCTGACAAATATCAAATATTAAGAAAATAAAGCCTCTATGGGTCCAATGGTTAATGTTACAATTAAGAAAGTACCTGCTATGTGCCTGGTGAAGTCAGCTAGACTCCTTTCTCTGGTGTCTCAGCCCCTTCTCTCCTCCTGGAATACTCACCTTCTAGACACAAGTGGGGAGCAGTTTCCTGTGGCTGAGGTTTCTAGGGAGTCCTGTTCCTAAGAACTTGAGTTTCTGGAACCTTAGAAACTTTTCTGAATTGCCAAGAAGAGGTGACTGTCCTGATTATTACTTCTTTTCTTAAAATGGATAGTACTAAACAAATCAGTGCCATTTCCCCCTTCACTTAGAGAAACTGCTCTCGACTACCAGGAAGGCTTTGAGAATCCCTGGGTGGGTTTCTGAGCAGTTTTGGCCAAGAAACTGAAAGGGCAAATCCCCGTATTGGGAATGGCACACAGATTGCGCGGTGCCCATCATCCGCTCTGCGCTGCCCTCACGGGGGCAGGCAGCCTCTCCAGGCCTCCTTGTCCAGACCCCCCTCCCTGGGGAAGCGTGACCCTACACAGAGCTGGGCTTTGCTGTTGTCAGTTGCCAACAGCTCATAATTAGCTGGACCTGCACCCAGGTCTGTTTTGCCCCACCAGACCATCTTCTTGTCTGGGATCGCTCCTCCCTGCCTGAGGTCATCATGCCCTGGTTATTCTCGGCCCATAGTAAAGCTCTTTCCAGCTTACTTTACTTTATATCCACTCTTTCATGGCTGTTTTAAACACACAATTATTAGGGAAGAATATATGGCTTTGAGGTACAATATCAACATCAACACCTAGCCCCACGAATGTGGCAGTCTCTACCTTGCAGAATTAGAGGTTTTGTTTTGATAACATGGGTTCATCTAATCATTTGAAATTTTATACAAACACATACCTATACACACTTTTCCAGGAGACAACCACAATGACCATTTTCAATGACATAAGAACTTGCATTTCAGTGACTATACAAACATCAACCAAAATCATCTGCCAAATAGTTTTTGTTCATACAGAATCTGAATATTTTTAATAATAGTAGCAATGGTAATAGTACCATTTATGGAGCATTCACTATATGCTGGACCAGTTTCTAAGCAGTTTAAATGTATTGGCTCTTCTGAAAACACACTAAACCAAGCTGAGGGGATATCTAATGTAGGCAGACGCTGTGTGCCCATTGAATGCAGAGAATTATTGATATTGGACTGTCTTGTAGACTCACGTCCCTTGGGTCATTTTTGGTAAATTCCTTCTCTCTTCTCGGGGCAGCTGGAGGCAGACTGAGCAGACATGAGGGCCTCCAGCAGGGAGCCTCTCGCCGTCTGCTCTTGCTCCTCGTCATCTCTCCCACTATCGCTGCCCACTGACACATGGTCTCCTTAGCACCCCCTGTCTTCATGAACACTTGCAGTTCAGTACCCCATTGAGTGCTAAACCTTGATCTGGCAAATTTGGAAGCATCGCCTACTTTGCTCTCGTGTCGTCTCCTTGCCCTGACCTTGAGGTCTTTGACCTGGATGGTGTAGAAAGTGTGAGCGTCACATTTGTCAGCCACACAGGAGTGTGTGGGCAAGCTCCAAGAGTTCCAAAGTGCTCAGTCTAAGCTTCCTGCTCCTTCCATTTCCTGGGTCCCTTGTGGCTCTTCCTGGGTTGGAATTCGGGAAAGATTAGGAGGGAAAGGGTGCATACACGCGTTCCTGCTGACTGACGTCGTGTGCTGGTGTGGGCACGGTGTAGGGCACATTGCCTCCGCATCACTGAGGTGTGCGCTGTGGGCACTCACCTTGATAATGCTAAATGAGTCCCTCGGACAAGTTGCTTCTTATTCCTTCCTCAGCCTCTAGCCATGAAGTAATGCACTTCTAGCTTCTCTACGCTAGGGTCCCTTGGCTCCTCCAAGCAGCCTTTGGAACAGGACTGAACGTAGCTTCAAGCCAACTCTCCTCTTTGCATGGCCTATCCCTGGTCCAGGGAGATCACGTATTTCTTTGTTCCATGAGACTCTAAGGAAGGACCTTCTCTTCTGTCTGCAGAGTGGCTGGCTCCTTCCAACAGCTTCCATTTATATTTGTCAGGAGGGCTTGAGACTGCAGGCTCCTTGCCCCAAGTTCTAAGAAACAAGGATTAAGTTTTGGTTTTGGTTAGAGGAGGGCATGTTTAAAGCCCATTTAACTGTTTTTCAGCAAGAGAAATATACTTCTCTTAACCATTCCTCAAATTTCACTTCTATTCCTTCTAGAATATTCACTCTTTCTCAGCTTCTCCAAGTTCTTTAATGGATTGGAGGTAGAAAGTGAAAAGCGAAAGTGTTAGTCACTCAGTCATGTTGGACTCTTTGTGACCCATGGCTGTAGCCCGCCAGACTCCTCTGTCCAAGGGATTCTCCAGGCAAGGATACTGCAGTAAGTTGCCATTCCCTTCTCAAGGGGATCTTCCCGACCCAGGGATGGAACCTGGGTCTCCTGCACTACAGGCAGATTCTTTACTGTTTGAACACAATCCCCAAATTAGTTCTCAGGTACCTATTTGGAAAGTCCTTGCTTTTGCTTCCTCCCAACTCAGTTTGTAATGTAAACGAGCCTGATCCCGTGGTTTAAGGCCCCAGTCTAAACTGCACTGCAGTGATTCCATTTGAACATTTTGTTTTACCTACAATGAAACAGAATATTGGCAAAAGTTATGACTGATCACTTCACAGATACAGTCATGTCTTAAAAGATGCTCAACATAATTATGAAATATTGGAAATAGAATTAGAGCAACTAGATATTGCATTTATCATATTGGTGGAATGTAAATGATTGATAACAAATAGTGTTCGTGGCATCATTTGTACCATTCCCGTAGGGAGATCATACACTGTTGGTGGAGCACCCGTTGGCATAGTCTTTCCTGGAAAGCACTCTGTCAGTCTCCGTTAAGATAAGAAATGGGCGTGTTCTTGAGCCATTATTTCTACACCTTTTTTTGCTAGCCGAGAGAAATATTTGCCCATGTACTTACAAAGGCGGCCAAAGACGTGCATTGCAGCATTGCTTGTGAGAACAAGAGTGAGACAGCATGTCAACGGCAGACAAGTTACGTTGGCAGTGTCCCAGTCTGCCTTGCGGTCAGTGGGATGCTGCTGCTGAGAGGAGTGGGGGTCACTCCCAGGCCGTGTGTTGTAACCAGTGCTTCTGTTCTCCCTGCTCGTCCACCTACAGGATGAGTTTAATCAGAAGACCCAAGAGGTGGCTAGCAACCAGATGGAAAGAAGTTGGGTTCCCGAATGGAGGAAGGCCACCTGTCCATTTCCATCACTGTCACTGGACTGGTTGGTGAATAAAACATCAACTTCTACCATATCAAGCCACTGACATTTTGGGATTTTTTTGTTAAAGTAGCTCGTGTTACCCTAGTACAAACGATCTGTACCAGTTAAAAAGGAGGAAGTAGATTAGTATATTTTCATGTAACCATATCTCAAAGATATATTGATGAAGAAAGCATATAATATCATGTATATTAAATGAAATTTATATATATGTGTGTGTGTACAAACACACAGAAAAACTTCTGGAGGGTAAATAGCAAACTAATCATAGTGATTACTTCTAAAGAGGGGAGTGGGGCTGGGTATTGTGGGAAGTGGAGACTTTTGCTCTGCATTACTGAAATTTTTATGAGGAGAATATTTCTTGTATTACTTGTGTAATTAAAATTATGAAAGAAATTGGATTGGCTCCCTAGGCAATTGCTTGACTTGAACTGTTCATGTTTGTTTCTGTCCTCATTTATATGAGGAAAATAGATAAAAGCTTTTCATCCTGCCCTGCTCACCAATATCCTGTAATGAGTAGAGATTATTGGGAATAATTCCCAAATTATGGTTTTTGGCACAGTAATGAATTTATCAAGAATTTTAAAAACCACAGAATACTTTAAAATAACTGGAGAAGACAAATGCAAATAAATCAGTTATGATGGCAAAAATAAATGCATGCGGATTTAGAAATATTTTGATGAGGCTATTAATGTAGCGCTATTGAATTCATAAATATGCCTTTTAAAGAAAGCTGGATTTACTCAACTGCTGTGACGTCACCTTTCATCCATCTGTGAAGACGAAAGTAAAGAATCCCCCTGCAATGCGGAAGACCCTGGTTTGATCCCTGGGTTGGGAATATCCCCTGGAGGAGGGCATGGAAACCCACTCCAGTACTCTTGCCTGGAGAATCCCATGGACAGAGGAGCCCGGCGGGCTGCAGTCCACAGGGTCGGAGAGGGTCAGACACGAGTGAGCGGCTGAGCACAGCACAGCACTCGGCTACAGTGCAGCAAGAATGGGAGCAGGTCTCCTCTCTGCCCTGCTTTCGGGACCCCCTGAGTCACTGGGTGTGTTTCCTAAGAGAGTAAGGAGCGTCCAGTCACGAATGCCCCAGAAAGCAGCAGTAGCAGCGTGCCTTTTCCCTCGTCCACTCTGCTTTTGTCCACAGTTTCCTCGGGGCCTGCTCTGCAGGGTCACTGCCGCCTCTACACCTGCCGCCGTCGTCGGCACCTCTTTGGCGGCGCCCCGGGGTTACCCGGGGGACTGCCTGCTCTCGCGCCCTTTGAGAAAAAGCTACTAGGGGCTCCGGGGCTTGGACCAACTAGTCGGTCTCCTCACACACCTGCCGGGGCCCCGTCTTCAGACACGCCCGGGGCACCACGCTCCACCGCCCCCAGGGAAGAAAGGGTGCGGAGTTTGGTCTCATCCCTCTCTTCCCCTCCTTTTCACTTCCTTCTCCTAAATGGGGTCCGGTTTGACCTGAACTCCCCCTTTCTTTCCCCATCCAGTTCCCGCGCTCGTTTTATTCCGTAATTCCTGCTACAGCGTTTAGTAAGATTCAGACACGACAGACACAGCGCTGGATGCGTGTGCTTACAGGGAACGCTAGGGTGCGACCTGCCTGCCTTTGCTGCCTCGTTCCTTCTCTTCCGCAGGTGTTTCTCAGTGTTGCAAAATACCAACCAGGTGGGATTTTAAGCAGGGAGGTTTGGGCTGGAAACCAGGTGTTGTGCTTTATGGACGATGAGAATAGTGTGGGAATGATGAGGGTGGTGAGGGTGGGCAGCTCCAAGGTGACTTAGGAACCAGAGGAACCCGGGGATGATGGGAGCCCGCTGCCCACAGAAGCTCGCCAGGCCGAGCACCTTCTCCATCAAGAGTTGGAACCTGGCAGTAAGCCTATCTCCACTGGATTCTGACACAGTACAGCTAGCATCAGGGTAAACGTCTAAATCCTACCCCACGGCCTGTGTGACTGCTTACGAGTGTGAAGAGGAATTGGGGAGTGAACAACCAGAGCAGTGGGGAGATCCAGGTGACAGGAGGAATGACTGTCCTTCTGGATGTCAGACTCCTTGTTAGTCGAGGGGCCTTTGCTCCGCTCTCTTGGTCTCCAACAATGCGCTCACTCCTGCCACCCCCAGCCTGGGGCTTAGTAGAGCCTGGTGTGACCAGCATGGAGGCTCTTCCACTTACTTTCTGCTGCACCTGCTCTCCTGCCAGGGCTCATGCCCTGCGGCTCGTGCACCACGGCTTGTCCACTGTGGCTCGTGCCTCATGGCTCGTGCCCTGCGGCTCATCCACCACGGCTCGTCTACTGTGGCTCGTGCCCCGTGGCTCATGCCCTGCAGCTCTTCCATTGTGGCTCGTCCCCTGCGGCCCGTGTGCCTTGGCATGTTCTGTGGAGAGGCTGTCCTTCATCCGGTGCCTCCCCTCCTTTTCCTCTTTGAGTAGAAACTCCGCTTCCCTCCCTCCCTCCGGGTACCAGGCTCCTTGCTTCCCAGAGCTCCTTCCGCGCCTGTGGCTGATTCTGATTCTCGCCATTGAACGTTTCCAGTGGTGGCACTGTGGTCTCCCACTGCTTTGCTGGTTCCCTTTTTCTAAGTAATTTCAATGTCTCGTGCAATTCTTTCTCTTCTGCCATCTTGGGATTCAAGTTAATGACCCTCACTCTCATCCTTCTTGACTCAGTTGATTTTTCCCCCGTCTCCATTCACATTTCATCCATCCCAGGCTCAGCTCAAAAACTATCCCTTCTTCACAGCTTTCCTGACCCCTGCAACAACAATTCAACTATTTGTTCCCCTCTGGATAACCATATTCCTTTATTTGTACCATTTGATGTCTTTAAATTTTTTGATTTTGAATAATAAAGGTTTCCCCTTGTTAAAAGTATGGTATTTAAGGCCAAGAACTGTGTTTTAGTCATGCTTCTATTTCTATCAACCCTATTCCAGTATCTCCGTTTGCACTGGGCATGTAGAGTACGTAATAAATGTTAATTTGAAAACTGAATGATGACACTCGCCTCCTTATCATTTCCCATTAGAGTGCTGCTTATTTGCATACCATAAACTACAACCCCTCATCCTCAACAACTGCAGGAACTCCTCAGATCACTTCCACAGTTTATTTTCTAATAGTAATATTCAACAACAATTTAAGGCATATCTTATATATTGAGCCCTTTCCTAGATGTTGATGAAACAGTATTCCAGCTGGCCCCAAATGAAGCTACTGTCCATCTCTAGGGCTGGGGGAGGCCCCATCTTCTCCCCTGAGCCATGTAGCTTGACCAGGATTATAAAATCAGGAAAGAAGAAGAACATGTGTCCACTCTATTTCCCACTTAACTTCCGCCTCGCCTCCATCCTGTGGCCTCCTTAGAATAGGCTACATTGCAATTCTGAAGAAACCCTATTTTGTTGAAAATCCCTGCATAGTTGTCAGTATGAAGGGCCCACTTGAGCATCTCAGGCTTTCCTGAGTTTCCTGTTTCTGAAGCTCCATCTTCTTGCACTAAGCCTTGCACATACCCAGCCCTTAATCATGGTGACCTTCTTTTAGTTCTCAAGCCTGGCATGCTATCTTGAGCATCTGTGATTTCTTCACTTCTTATTTTTTTTCTTTCTATGTGGTTTCTTTTCTTCATTTTCACCTGATTTCTTAATCAGCTTGGGCTGTCCTATCAAAATACCACAGATTGAGTGGCTTCAACCGCAGACATCTATTTCTCACAGTTCTAAAATCTGGAAAGTCCAAGATCAAGGTGGAGATAGATTCCGTTCTTGGTGAGAACTTTCTTCCCAGCTTGCAGAGAGCAGCCATCTCCCTGGATGCTCACATGATCTCTTCTATGTGTGCACTTAAAGAAAGCAAGAGAGTTCCAGAAAAAATCTACTTCGACTTCTCTGACTACGCTAAAGCCTTTGACTGTGTGGATCACCACAAACTGGAAAATTCTTCAAGAGATGGGAATACCAGACCACCTAACCTGCTTCATGCAAAATCGGTATGCAGGTCAAGAAGCAACAGTTAGAACTGGACATGAACCAACAGACTGGTTCCAAATAGGGAAAGGAGTATGCCAAGGCTGTATATTGTCACCCTGCTTAGTTAACTTACATGCAGAGTACATCATGAGAAATGCTGGACTGGATGAAGCACAAGCTAGAATCAAGATTTTAGGGAGAAATATCAATAACCTCAGATATGCAGATGATACAACATTAATGGCAGAAACTGAAGAGGAACTAAAGAGCCTCTTGATGAAAGTGAAAGAGGAGAGTGAGAAATCTGGCTTAAAACTCAACATTCAAAAAACAAAGATCATGGCATCCAGTCTCATCACTTCATGGCAAATAGATGGGGAAACAATGAAAACGGTGGCAGACTTTATTTTCTTGGGCTCCAAAATCACTGTGGACATTGGCTGAAGCCATGAAATTAAGACACTAGCTCCTTGGAAGAAAAGCTATGATCAAGCTAGACAACGTATTAAAAAGCAGAGACATTATTTTGCTGACAAAAGTCCTTATAGTCAAAGCTATTGTTTTTCCACTAGTCATGTATGGATGTGAGAGTTAGAGAATAAAGAAAGTTGAGCGCTGAAGAATTGATGCTTTTGAACTGTGGTTGGAGAAGACTCTTGAGAGTCCCTTGGACTGCAAGGAGATCCAACCAGTCCATCTTAAAGGAGATCAGTCCTGAATGTTCACTGGAAGAACTGATAATGAAGCTGAAGCTCCAATACTTTGGCCATCTGATGCAAAGAACTGACTCATTAGAAAAGACCCTGATGCTGGGAAAGATTGAAGGAAGGAGGAAAAGGGGACAACAGAGGATGAAATGGTTGGATGGCATCACCGACTCCATGGACATGAGTTTGAGTAAACTCTGGGAGTTGGTGATGGACAGGGAGGCCTGGTGTGCTGCAGTCCATGGGGTAGCAAAGAGTTGGACACGACTGAGCGACTGAACTGAGAAAAAGAACAAAGTCTGGCCTCTGTCTCCTGTTCTTATAAAGATACTAACCCCATTATACGCAGTCCACCCTCACGCCCTCATTAAACACAATTACTGCCCCAAAGCCGCACCTCCTGATGTCGTCACCTTGGGGATTAGGGCTTCAACATACATTGAAGAGACACAAAACATTCAATCTCTAACAACTAGGAAACTCCTTTTCACCCATTACTCAGTTTAAGAATCATATATCCCAGGAACCCTCTCTGTTTTATTTAAATTTTCCTCCTGAAGATCCCCTGGAGAAGGGAACAGCAACCCACTCCAGTATTCTGGCCTGGAGAGCCCATGGACAGAGGAGCCTGTTGGGCTGCAGTCCAGGGGGTCGCAGAGCAGGACATGACGACTAACACGTTCGCCTTTTCCACTTTCTCTGCTCTTACAGCGTCTTCAGTTGCCTCTGTTATAGCACGTTTCACTCCTTCTACAACGGTGAGTTCATATGTCTGCTTCCTTTTGTTTTATTCAATTTTATGTTCACAGCCCAGCGCAGTCTGCCCTACGGTGCGGACTTGGTACCATAAGCTCAGCTTTAAAGAATTTAACTCTCAATACTTCTCAGTCCCCTCTGCTAAGTCCAAAGTAAACCCTTGCTTTATTTACTTTTTTTTTTTTCCACTTTCTTAGAAGTATTTACATTAGACCCATTTGTTATTTGATCGTACAATTTGGTGAATTTTTCCATTCATTTCTTTTTGGATGAACGTGCTATTTCTAACTGGATGATTATTAATAGTTGATGTTGCTATTGAAGCACTTATAAAAGGGAATTCTATTAATTATTCATTCGCTTCTCTATATCACTGTTGTATCCACATCCTATTCATCATGGCAGAGTCGACGCCTGGCACACACGAGGTGCTCAGGGACGGTTTCCTGAATGAATGCAAACACGTATCATATTCTGCTTTCCCAACTCACCCCTCACCTCCTTGGAAAGGCACCGGAATCTGCTCTTCCCCGCTCTCTTTAGAGCCCACTCTCGGGCCCTTTAAGAATCCCTGTTATGTAGCTCCCGCCTTCTTTCTTCACTCGGAAAAGGAGACAGCAGGAGCAGGAGATGCTGTCGGCTCCCGGGCCTTCATCAGGGGCCCGCGCGCCCTCCTCTCACGGGGCTGCGCGGGTGGGCGGCGCGGAGGCGGGGCGGGCGTGGGAGAGAGGCCCTGCATGCATCGCTTGGCGCTTCACTCCTGGTTAGGAGGCCACGTGAGAAACGCAGGAGCCGGATGCGATCAGAAGATCGGGGTCGTAGTGTCTGTTGCTTTCTGCTTCCGTGCCTGATGGTGTGCAAGCTGTCAGTCCTAAGAGCTCTGGTTTCCGTGTCTCTGGTGTGGGATGATCACACCTATCCTCACTGCCTACAATCATTTCTAAAATCAAATGAGGGCTGTAAAATCTACTGCAAATTGTTAGCACGTTTGTCCGGTGTGTGGGGACTTGCTATTGTTGCTATTATTTCATTGCTGTACATCTTACCTCCTTTCCGGATTTACAGGGGCAATTAAACTGTCCACTTTGCCATATCCTGTTACTGAATTATGCTCGTTACAGATTTCTCAGGAAAAGCAATAGCCAGTCCTCAAATAAGAGGACTGGCAGCACCCTTGGTCACACGCACACTTCACCCTAACTTTACGTGGTAATTGGGGTAACTGTCTAGGTTAGCTCACTAGCTTTATTCAGAAGAGCAAACTCCTCATACCTTTAGGACAACTTGGAAGAAAGTGCCCACCAAAGTCCTGTTCCTGCCCTCCCATGGAAATTGGACCCAGGGAGCTCTCCTAATGTCTGCATTTCAAAGGCATGACTCCCAGGTTCTTGACAAAAGATGTTTCTGGGTTATTAAGGTGACAAAAAGTCTATCTAGTTTTCAGAAGGTTTTATATCCATTGAAAAGGGAGGAGAAACCACTTAAAATTACATTGTCTAAAGTGAATAAGAAAAAGAGAAGACGTAATCTCATTCTTTATTTTCAACAGGGAGAGTTAAACCTTGTATTTAAAATTTTTATGTGCCCTATACATGGACAACTAAGAATTCCAAAGGTGGAGACATGTTCACCTCAGAAAGACTGCCCCACAGCTTATTCTGTCTCATTGGCTTGTGAGTGCTCACTCAAACTGGGAGACGATATTTATCTCATACCTTGCACATACGTTTCCATAGTACAGTTGGCCCTTGAACAACACAGATTTGAACTGTGTGGGTCCATGTAGATTTTTTTCAATCAGTATATACAGAAATATGCATGTAGAAGAACATCATGTGGGTGATTTGTATTAAAGTGGATAGTCTATTTTTACATTGGCGTCGAGTAATGTTTAATGGAAAATTGAAAATACATTCATTTTCTTACTGTTTTCTAACTTTACTTTCAGAGAAATACGTTACTATACAGTATGCCTTTCTCATCATGGGAGAATCTGCCTATCAGCTTGTCACAGGTAAGTGGTTTATTTTGAAAAGCAACACTGTTTTTAATAATGTATTATGGGTATGACTGTAACATTGTATGACATACAATTTTATAACCATTTATTCATTAGTGTGTAAGCTCGGCGAACGTGAAGCAATCATATTGATTATACCAGGCGACTGTAAAGCAATTATGTTGCTGCTTCTTTGTTATCAACACACGAATCATTTAACCTGTGAATGCATATGAGTTTCTGGTTCACATTATCTTTTCAGTTTTGATGTCTAGTGTTAGTACCATTGAGAGTATTTTGTATCATATAAGACAATATTGACATAGGAACTGATAGATAATCATCTTGTGAGCTGACAATATAAACTTATGTTATCAAAGAACACACTACAGTCCTATAAGTATCTTTTCTCTTATGGTTTTCTGAACATTTTTTATCTAGTTTAGTCTAAGAATACATATAACTTAAAATGTATGTGTTAATTGACTGTGTTATCAGTAAGGCTGTTAGTAGTTAAGTTTGGGGGAATCAAAAGTTACAGGCAGATTTTCAGCTGCACTTGGGGTCGGTGTTCCTAACTGTCCTTGTTGTTCAAACGTCAATTGCATTTCTTTTGTCTTCTGATTTCACGGCATGTTTTACTGCACCTGAATACTAGCATTCCTTACGTTCAGGGGCTGGGGGAAGCTGCAGTGAGACTTCATTTGATCGAAATGGTCCAAGTCTGAAAACTCACTGTGAAAGCAAAAAGGGCTAGAAAGGGTGGGGGTGCTCCTGGACCTGCAGCTTGTCTGGACTTTGGCCTCGAGGACTGGCCAAACAGCTGAGGGTGGTCAGAATCACACTGTAACTTGATGATGTTTCAGCATTTTAGTCTCAGCAGTTTGGAAGTCCCAGGACATATAGGTGCTCTGTACACCTACACTTTGATGAAGAGTTGCAGAGACAGAAGCGCCCTGGCTGTAGGTAGAGAGGGATGAGTGTCATATCAGGGTCAGTGGCTGCCTCTGAAGATTCCCCAGATAATTAACCACACAGATATCAATGTCTCAGCATTTCCCTCTCATCTCTGCCAGCCCTCTTAGGAATATCTGAAAAGCACTTTTAACACGGACTTAAGTTTAATGAACATAAAGTAATAATAATTAATATGGCAAAGCTTCCTTCCGATATTCTGCCAAATTCTAGAACTTCTGCTACATCAGTTCAATTCAGTCACTCAGTCGTGTCCAACTCCTTGTGACCCCATGGACTGCAGCACATTAGGCCTCCCTGTCCATCACCAGCTCCTGGAGTTTACCCAGACTCATGTCCATTGAGTTGGTGATGCCATCCAACCATCTCATCCTCTGTCGTCCCCTTCTCCTCCTGCCTTCAATCTTTCCCAGAATCAGGATCTTTTCAAATGAGTCAGCTCTCATCAGGTGGCCAAAGGATTGGAGTTTCAGCTTTAGCATCAGTCCTTCCAATGAATGTTCAGGACTGATCTCCTTTAGGATGGACTGGTTGGATCTCCTTGCAATCCATGGGACTCTCAAGAGTCTTCTCCAACACTGAAATTCAAAAGCATGAATTCTTCTGTGCTCAGCTTTCTTTATAGTCCAACTCTCACATCCATACACGACTACTGGAAAAACAGTAGCTTTGACTAGATGGACCTTTGTTGGCAAAGTAATGTCTCTGCTTTTTAATATGCTGTCTAGGTTGGTCATAACTTTTCTTCCAAGGAGTAAGCATCTTTTAATTTCATGGCTGCAGTCACCATCTGCAGTGATTTTGGAGCCCCCGCAAAAAAGGGTCTTTTACTGTTTCCACTGTTTCCCCATCTATTTGCCATGAAGTGATGGGACCGGATGCCACATACCTGTGATGTATAATGGCTGAAAAAGTGAGGCCTCTTTTTAATCCACCCCCACCAAGCAAAGACTTGCCTTCCTGATCTTTGGGTTTGTTTTTCCAAATCTCTGGGGTGGGTAAGTTTTGGTGCCGGTAGGTAGGTATGCACCACGGTACCACTGGGGTCATCAGGAGCACGTAGCTTGCTTCTTATCGCTTGTGGTCACCAGCATCTTTTTCACTTTCCCCAGGTGCTATTCCTTTGCTGCTCAGGGTCCACTCTGACATGTTTGTGGTGCCCTACTCCCAGGAATCGTCTGTGTTTCTCTCGCCGGCTCTCCACCACACATCTCTCTCACAGCCATGCACACATTGTATGCGTTTTACTTGTACCTGTGTTTAGAGTAAGAATCACCTAGAGGTAATGATACTGTAAGTCAGCACTTTCCTCCTTCCTCAAGAAATCCTAAAATATCCAACCACGTTTTCCTAGTTTCAGCCCAAGATGTTGGTAATTAATCTCATTATTAATGAAGAAGAAGGCAGTGATTTTCCACTTTTGGGAGACACAGTCTCTTTTGGGCTGTTGGGAAGGCAGAATCCCAGAAGGACAAGGGGAGCCCCGTTTAATACAGGGAGAGTGCAGTGGGTTCCATCCACCCTGACGGTGTGCAGAGACAGACCGCGGCCAGGTTTTAAGCATTCAGACAGTTGGTTGTTCGGCATCACGCCGCATAAACACACAGGCGATAGCCTATTACAGCGCGGGACCGCCCCGTCCCGAGGCCCCGCGTGTCGCCGTGGCCTCTGCTCTCCGCAGTGAGGAGGGCTCTCTGCTGCCGCCTCGTGGCGAGTGAAGGCATGGCGGCAGTTGGGACTAAGCAGGCACGTTTGGATAAACTGGGTAATTTAATCTTGGGAAATTAATTCGTGGGGGCCTCAGTTTCTTCTTTTATAAATGGTAAGTTGAATTGATTATAAGAGTCTGTAAATATAGAGCTGTCTAATTGGCAAGAAACATGCTCTGCACTCTGCGAATAACTTTGCATGAAGCCTTGCATTTTTGGATTTTAGAATCCAAAAGCTTCTGCAAAGCTTCCATTTTGACTTCCAATGTACTTCCTGACTCACAGGTTTAGGTGATTTATAAGGAATTCCATGTCATCCCTATGAATTAACACACCCTTATAGTCTTCCTGTCCCAGGGCTTAGGGGTACCTTCTTTTTTTTTCAGACACAATAAGGCCATGAGGATAATTGAAAGCTTTTGCCCTCAACCAACAAAACAGGCTTTAATCAAAGAGTTGGATGCGGAGCTTCCTCCCGGAAGGTGAATAATCCTGTCTGAACTGGGGTGTAGATAGGGACGATCAGAGTGGAAATTACCTCTGCTGCTACCTGGAAGAGCAAATTGTTTCATTGACTTAGTTTCAACATAGCTCTTGTTCTGCCTGGGAAGGGTTTTTCTTATTTGCATTTTTAAAAAAGATTGGATTTGATGATCTGTGAGGAAGGAGGCAAAGACCTTTGACGAGCACAGCTTCTGTCTTGCTGGAGGCAGAGCTAATTTTTGACATTGTACTTTTTAATTACAGTGGAGACTTACACAGCCTCCCAAGCCAAAGCCAGCTCTGGCCTTTCAGAAAGCAGGAAGGGTGTAGGCAAGAACACACGGGCGTCTCCGCCTTCCCAGAGACGGAGCCTGAGATGCTGCACCAGGAGGAGCTGCTCGAGCGCTGTCTGTTCCGGTCCAGGGTTTAGCTTTTCGGGGGACTGGAAGAGACAGCGAGTCCCTGTCATGAGAATTTTTGAGGATGCACAGGGCCTGGGCAAAGTTCTTTTTACAACTTAATCGCTCCAAGCAGCAAAATGCTTTGCCTGGTGGTTATGTAAGATGTAAGGCATCTCAAAGTTGAAAGGAACTGCATTATTCAGCTGCTTTCATTTACTCTGAAGACACCCGACTATATAGGTTATGCATGAATTTCTCCCATTTGCAGGAATAAAGCACAGTAACCAAAAGTCATCAATGTTTTATAAACTGTGACTAATCTCTTACATAGTCTCAGGCTCTCTCTTCAGAATTGTTTCTATTGGCTGAAATTTAGTTGCTATTTTACGGTACTATTATTTTTTAAAAAATCACTTGAGACCGTGGCACACTGCGGGACTCAGGACTGATGGGTTGTTAGGAGAGCCTGCTCTCCCAAGCCTTTCAATTGCTTTGAAATATTTGGCTTGAAAATGGCAACAGAGAAATCTGAAGCTCTGCCTTCCAGAGGCGGCAGCATGGTGCATTTCCAGGGTCCTCTTGGCATCTACTGAGCTGTTGCCACCCAAAATAGTGGTGGGCTCATCAGTGTTCAGCAAATCACGATCGCGGATGTGGCCAGGGCAAACCTAGCCAGGGTGTGTTTGTTTAATCACGCATCATTTAGTACAAAGATGACTCTGGGATGTTTTGGCAAATTAATTTGTATTGCACTTCCGAGAAGGGAGCAAGCAGCTGGGCTCCAGCCCATGGAGCTGCTGGGCTCTGTCTGCTGATAAACTCGCTGCTGCGGCCGCCTCCTGTGAAAGCGTGGACCGAACCGCAGGGCACGGGGACTTCGGGTCACTCCCCTCCGGGGTTTGGGTGGAAGCTGTTAGTCCGTTCGTGGTTCCAAGCGTTCCTGTTGTGCTTTGTCAGCAACTTCAGGGCAGCAACCAAGCCACCATTTCCAAAAGATTCATTCGTTCCCTACAGTTTGACAACCAGCCACAATGCCACCATCTTTGAAATTTGATTACACCTGTCCTCCTAGATATTTGTACCATTCATTTGTGACTTGCTCCCTCATCCCTGTGTGATATGTGGTATAACCATCATGCAAGGTTTTACGTGGCCTAGGTATTTTGTAGGTGTTGATTTTAAAAAATGACCAATTTGCTCTTCTCAGGAAACATCGTCTGGGAAGGAAGGATAGGGAGCCGTGTGGTAATATGCACAGAAGCACATTAGAAATCCTTCCCCATGGTCCTCATTCTGGCGGCCTCGGCACCAGTGGCTGCTGTTCCCCCCACACTGGTCACCATTGACCCACTGGTCACCATCAACCCACTGGTCACCATCAACCCCACTGGTCACCATTAACCCACTGGTCACCATTGACCCCACTGGTCACCATTAACCCACTGGTCACCATCAACCCCACTGGTCACCATTAACCCACTGGTCACCATCAACCCCACTGGTCACCATCAACCCCACTGGTCACCATCGACCCCACTGGTCACCATCGACCCCACTGGTCACCATCAACCCCACTGGTCACCATCAACCCCACTGGTCACCATCGACCCCACTGGTCACCATCGACCCCACTGGTCACCATTAACCCCACTGGTCACCATTAACCCCATCTTCCATGTTTCCCCCCACACTGGTCACCATTAACCCCATCTTCCATGTTCCCCCCACACTGGTCACCATTAACCCCATCTTCCATGTTCCCCCCACACTGGTCACCATTAACCCCATCTTCCAGCTGAATCGTACCCCAGTGGCCGGCACACACCAGCCGCTAGTTTTTAATTCTTCTAAACCATTTCCCCCTCTTTGTTAGGCTGCCATTCAATACTTTAAAGAAAACTGGGCATATGTATTTTTGATGCAAAATCTCTTTTCTTTGAATTTTTTTGCCAGTTCTGCCTTTTAACCACTGCCGGAGTTCTGTAGGAGCTATCCTATTCCTCTGCTTGGAGGGCAGAGGAGAGGGAGAAGCCACAAAACTTTCTTTAGCAGGAGAAAAGAAAGGCTGGGGGATACACATATTTCAATAAGTTTTTAATGGCAACAGTCTTGTCTGTAGGTAGACATGATCTCATTCTACAAACCCGTAAGAAAATCATCCTGTTTTCTGCCTCTCAGAGGAGCTCCAGGGTGTCAGGGGTGGTGGAGGCCTGGAGTTAGTTTCAAGTATTTTGTAATGGAAATGTGTCTCCCCAGACCTTGCAGAGTTGAGGTTAACAAAGACATTTAGAAAAAACAAAGTCTTTTCATATCATTTAATGCTAAAATATAATTTTTAAATATTTTGAGTGATAAATACATCTATGACTCTCTTCATGTATAAGAGTTTAGCATTTTAATTTATACGTCAAGCCCATATGTTTGATTATTTGGTTGCTGAATGGTTTCAAGGATTCTATGGTCATTGGAAAGGCGGACGGGCCACTGTTTCATGGTAAGAGTCCTCCCAGTAACTTTTGTGATGATGGTGGTAGCTAATCTGTATGGAGAAGCTGATGTGTGCTAGGTATGTTGGGAACTTTGTGTGTGTTAGTATCCATAATGACCTCATTAGCAGGAGCTCCGATTTGCATCCTGCGCATGAGGAGACAGAGGCACAGAGACGCTGACTGATAAGACGGGCTCGGGGCCAAGTCGCCTGGATGTGCCGAGCACAGCCGGTGCCTGGCCGAGTTGCCTTTAATGATTGGCCAAAGAGCGCTTGGCCTGGGGCTGCCTTCAGCGGGCCGTCGGCCAGCTCGCCACCTCTGCTCAACATTTATCTCTATTAGAAACCCAGATTGGAAAGTTGCCACCGGCTTCTGATGTCAGATAGTGTGGCGTGCAGAGACACATTAATAAATGAGGATAGGAGACAGAACCGCAGCTTTTGGCCTGTCTGCAGCAGACAGACGACGGACCAGAGGGCACCCAGCTTCTGAACAAATGAAAGGCGTTTCTGTAGAACCATGGTAGCAGTTTTCAAACATTGCTCTTTCGTGCCCAGTACTGTGCTAGGCAGACGTAATAGAAAACATAAGAGAAGCAGAAAAGGACAACATCCGTTGCAGCGCTGCCTGCAGTTTTGTCGGGGGGCTTCGACAGCACGCGGGCAGTCTCAGGCCGTGGGCACGTGTGAGCACGGCTCAAGGCGTGCTGTTCAGATAACGAGTACTGGGGGGCTTCGTACTGCACAAAGGAGAGCGGGCCTCACACAAGGGAAACCCGCGGCTGCTTCAACAGCTCGCTCACCCATGAGCCCTGGGAAATAGAAAATGCCATCCTGCGTTTACCATCTCCACAGCCCTGACATGCCGCATGGCTCTCAGCCCTGTTAGAAATCGGCTGGTGACGCTGTTCTGCGCTGACTGCTGATGCACAGCTGAGAGCGGAGGACTGACTCGGCGCTGAAAGGCGCAGGGCCACCTCTGCAAGCGTCAGTTGCTGGGAGGTGCAGCTCTTCGCTCTTTACCGGCCCTGAAATGTCCAGGGACAAGGCGTGGGCCTGAGGGCTCGTTCAGTGCGGAAACAGATGTTACTGTTCTGTGTCAGGCTCTCTGCTAGCTTTCTAAAGATATTTCAGATTCTCGGAAGGCAATGCACAGAACTTGGTGTAGGGAAATCTGAGTTTACAATACCAGCTCTCTCCTTAGTTTATACTGAGGCGGAATAAAAGTCAACTTACTTTCCTTGGCTCCAACTTCTCATTTGTGAATGAGGAACTGGCTACATCTGTGGTCCATAAGCTGCTCCCTGGAGGTCTGCAGTTTCTTCCTCAGGGGAGCGGGGGGTATTCTGGAAGAGTGGTTCTCAGCAAGGGGCAGCTTCCTCCCCTCATTCCCAGAGGACGTTTTGGTTTTGTCTGAGGAATGAGTTTGCTACTGGCATCTGTCTGCTGGGTAGAGACCCAGGTGCTGCTAAACGTTCTGCCGTGCAAGAGGCAGCGCCCATGACCGAGAATCACGTGCCCGCAAGGCCGACAGCACCCAGGCTGAGAGCCTTGCCATGTGTGAGCCTGAACCTCTAACCCAGTAACACCAAAGAACCATTTTTACTGGTGCCCAATAACACCATTTTTACTGGATGTAGCAGATATAAGTTTGACAGGCGATAAAGAAATGTGCGAACTTTGATTTTCTTATTTCCTATAATTGAGCTTAGATTGCATCTCCTTTCCCCCTGGTTCTCAGTTCTCAGAGAACTGGTTCTCAGTTGATTCAGAGTTTTCACTAGGGTACTTCGAGGTTCTGCTCCTTTCTGTCCTTCTCTTCTGCTCCGAATCCACCTCTGGGCTTGAAAAGCATCCTGGAATTGGAAGTGGATGTCTAGTTCATTGCCCCCGCTGATCCTACACTCTTGTCTGCCCCCACTTTTTAGATTCCACATATGAGTGATATCAGATAGTATTTGTCTTTCTCTATCTGACTTATTTCACTAAGCGTAACATTCTCTAGATCCATCCACGTTGCTGCAAGTGACAGTGTTTAAGATTTAGTTTGTTTAGAGACGTTCACGGCGAAGTTGAGAGGCGGGGACAGAGAGTCCCTTACAGTGCCTGCCTCCTGCATGCATAGCCGCTGCTCTTACAAACGTCCTCCACCAGAGTCGGGCGTTTCTTAAACCTAACGAGCCCTCACTGACACAGCTTCGTCGCCCAAAGTCTGTAGTTTACCTTAGGGTTTGCTCTTGGTGCATATTTGGGTCTGGGCAAGCGCATCGTGACGTGGATCTACGATCATGGTGCCATGCAGAGTGTTTCCGCACCAGGCCCCGTGTCCCGCCTGCTCATCCCTCCCTCCCGTGACGCCCTGCAGCTGCTCATCTCTGCGCTGTTGCTGGAGCTTTCCTTTTCCAGAATGTCATACAGTGTGTAAGCTTTTCAGATCGGCTGCTTTCACTAAGCAACATGCAGTTATAAGCCTTCATGGCCTGATAGCTCCGTTCTTTTTCGTACTGAATGGTGAAGAACCCGCCTGCCATTGCAGGAGACATAAGAGATGCGGGTCAGGAAGATGCCCTGGAGGAGGGCACGGCAACCCACTGCAGTATTCTGGCCTGGAGAATCCCATGGACAGAGGAGCCTGGCGGGCTACGGTTCATAGGGTTGCAAAGAGGTGGGCGCATCTGTATTTATCTAGTCATCTCCTGGAGGATGTTCTTGATTGCTTCCAAGTTGGCAGCTGTAAGGTTGCTGTGCGCATCCGTGTGCTGGTTTCCGTGTGAACTTGAGTCAACTTTAGTCATTACTGTTTATCTGCTGCCCTCCCTGACCTGCCATAACCCTGAGGCCTCGCAGCGTCTGCAGAGGCGTGCTCCAGTTGTAACTGAACTCACACTTCGGTTCACTTTCTCAGCCACTTGTGTTCCCTTTTGAGGTTCACTGGAAGTTTTGCACTTGCTTCCTAACCCCTCTGGGGTGTGGAGCCTCAGGCTGGGACTCTGACATGCTCTCTACCTACACCTGCCCCGCCGGCAGTTCTGTTCACAGTTGTGGCCCCACTGTGGAGGGGGAGGCCTTTCTGTAAGGCTTTTTGCCTCTCCTAAGGGGGGTCTGAGAAGAGGGCACATTTCTCTCTGGCCCTGAGACCACGCCCCTAAACCTCCCTAGACTTTTTTTGGGCAAAGACTCCCACCAGCAACTCACTCTACTGTTGTCCTCTGGACTAGCCACGCCTCCTCCCAGCTGGTTGAAATTTATCTCCTTTTGAGAGCAGAAAATGATATCTACGTAATCTGGCATTGTTTTTCTAACCTTACTGTATATAGTATAAAATTAATGCTCGTATTTTTATCAAAATTGCCATTTCAGTAAATGCTTTTTTTCTTTCAAAGTCTTTTCTCTTAAAATAGAAAAATTGTCATTTAAGCTAATGACTCTGCTATGAATTTCAAAACCCTAAGTATAAGAATTGACTTCTTTGTAACCCAGTGGTGTCTGGCTTCCTCTAATGATGTGGAATGCCACGGATTCAGTAGGTAGTGGGTTTCAGGATTAATAGTTATAATTTCAGTGTGCTTTAAAAATGTGATCTGCTGCTTAAAAATAAGAGAAGGAAAGAAAGGAGGAAGGAAGGATGGGAAGCAGGGAGGAAAGAGTAGAGAAGGGAGAAAGCCCTGGGCTGGCATTCTCGATTCTTCTTCCACCGTAAGGCGATCTGAATGTGAGAAGGCCTGGGCACTGTCCACACCTGGTGTGCTCCTGTGTAATATCGCCCTACAGGGGCCGGGGGAAGAACGGCCTCTGTGGTTCACACAAGGAAGCAAGGAATCCACAAGCAGTTGTCTCCTTTTAGATTCATGTCAACAGGAAAACAGGGTTGGATAACTGGAAATATTTTACATGGACATTTGGCTAAATGCTATTCATTTGTTATGCCAGTCTAGAGTACCAGCACTCAATATGCCAGCAAATTTGGAAAACTCAGCAGTGGCCATAGGACTGGAAAAGGTCAGTTTTCATTCCAATCCCAAAGAAAGGCAATGCCAAAGAATGCTCAAACTACCGCACAATTGCACTCATCTCACACGCTAGTAAAGTCATGTTCAAAATTCTCCAAGCCAGGCTTCAACAATATGTAGACTGAGAACTTCTAGATGTTCAAGCTGGCTTTAGAAAAGGTCTCTGATCTCTGTCAGATCAAATTGTCAATATCCATTGGATTATTGAAAAAGCAAGAAACTTCCAGAACAACATCTATTTCTGCTCTATTGACTATGCCAAAGACTTTGACTGTGTGGATCACCACAAACTGTGGAAAATTCTGAAAGAGATGGGAATACCAGACCACCTGACCTACCTCCTGAGAAATCTGTATGCAGGTCAAGAAGCAACAGTTAGAACTGGACATAGAACAACAGACTGGTTCCAAATCAGGAAAGGAGTCCGTCAAGGCTGCATATTGTCACCCTGCTTGTTTAACTTTGATGCAGAGTACAGCATGAGAAATGCTGGGCCGGGTGCAGCACAAGCTGGAATCAAGATTGCTGGGAGAGCTTTCAATAACCTCACATACACAGATGACACCACTCTTATGGCAGAAAGCAAAGAAGAACTAAAGAGCCTCTTGATGAAAGTGAAAGAGGAGAGTGAAAAAGCTGGCTTACAACTCAACATTCAGAAAACTAAGATCATGGCATCAGGTCCCATCACTTCATACCAAATATATGGGGAAACAATGGAAACAGTGAGAGATTGTATTTTTCTCAGGCTCCAAAATTGCTGTAGATGGTGATTGCAGCCATGAAATTAAAAGATGCTTGCTCCTTGGAAGAAAAGCTAAGACCAACCTAGACAACATATTCAAAAGCAGAAACATTACTTTGCCAACAAAGGTCCATCTAGTCAAGGCTGTGGTTTTCCCAGTAGTCATGTATGGATGTGAGAGTAGAGCCATAAAGAAAGCTGAGCGCTGAAGAATTGATGCTTTTGAACTGTGGTGTTGGTGAAGACTCTTGAGAGTCCCTTGACTGCAAGGAGATCCATCCAGTCCATCCTAAAGGAAATCAGTCCTGAATATTCATTGGAAGAACTGATGTTGAAGCTGAACCTCCAATACTTTGGCCACCTGATGCAAAGAGCTGACTCATTTGAAAAGGCCCTGATGCTGGGAAAGATTGAGGGCAGAAGGAGAAGGGGACTGCAGAGGATAGATGGTTGAATGGCATCACTACTCGATGGACATGAGTTTGGACAAACTCCGGGAGTTGGTGATGGACGGGGAGGCCTGGCGTGCTGCAGTCCATGGGATCACAGAGTCGGACACGACTGAGTGACTGAACTGAGAGTAGTAGAGTGTTTGTCTCTGAACACCTAGAAATACTCAAAAAGAGATAGAAAAAATGTTTCCTAAATGGGAAACATAATCTATACTCCCAGTTTAGGGATTGGGAAATCATTTGCTTGTTCTCTTTCTCTCTCACTCTCTTTCTCTTTCCCTGAACCTCTCTTTTCACTATCTATCTATCTAATCTTTAGTATAGACAATAATTTCTTCTCTATTATTTAGGAGACTAAAATTTAAATCCCTAATGGCAGCACAAAGATTTATTTGAAAAGCATTGCATGTCATTCATTCATTCAAAGAATTTTTATTGAATGTATAGTGTGTGGATAAACCCATTGACCTAGTCTCATATCTAGAAGGAGGAGGGCATGGCAACCCACTCCAGTGTTCTTGCCTGGAGAATCCCATGGACAGAGGAGCCTGGCGGGCTACAGTCCATGGGGTCACAAAGAGTCGGACATGACTTCGTGACTCAGCACAGCACTTGGAAGACTAGATCCTAGTCCTGCTTGGATTATTAATTTGTGATATGATTGCAAAAGAGTCACTTCATCTTTATATGGCTCAGTTACTTCATCTTTAACACTGAGGGCTGTTTCTACGCTTCTATTTTAATGGTTAGAAATATATATCTTCTTCTCCCTGGGCATATACAAGATTTTTAGAATCTAACGTGCATGTAAATGTAAGGCGTATTTTTAATGCTTGAAACTGTCTGTGATTAAATACTCAAACAGTTCTATTTCACCGTTGTTATCTTTTTTAGCAAGCATTCTCTGATAAACTGCACAGCAAATAGAAATTACTGATCTAATGAGTGTAAGCCACTGGCAACCCAAGAACTAAAATCCATTTTGATTACAAATAAACCTCTGTAGTTCAGATAAATTTACTTATGCCATGTAAATTTTTATTCAAAGCAGTCTGAGAAATGAATCACTTCAGCTGAAAACAAAGTAAAGCCAATCTATTCTTCCTTTTCTTTCCATTTAATTCTGTGAGTTTGGGCAAAATTTAATCAATGCAGGGTCATGTTGAAAGCTAGCACATTTATCTGATGGGTCAGCTTTCTGATTAAAGAAGGAGCATTGAACTTTTCGTCAGGACAACATTCTGGGAAATGTAGCTTTTCTGTCATGTTGCATCTGCTATTGGAGTCATTTATTATGAAATCCATTCATTTAAAGGAAGGTGCAGGTAATTAGATTTCAACTCAAAGCTTTGCTGTCTTGTGGGAGCTAACATTTTCAATTAAGGGGACTTTTGGAAGGACACATTTATATGGGGGTGACTACAGGGTCCCAAAGGAAAAAAACCTGCCTTCACTAAACCTCCTGGCATGCTTCCAAAATGCGTCCCTGGACGTTCTCTGTCTGTGTTAATGGCCACATTTCTACCTCTTCTTGCCAGCTGGACTATCCTGCTGTTGATGTTGAATGAGTCTCTGGGTTCACATGGTCACACTGACCTTTGAATTAGAGTAACTTTTAACTCTGCTATCAGCTGACTGAGTAACTTTTCCTAAAGTTCTAGTTTAAGGTAAGACTTCCCTAGCATTCTAGTCTCCAGACTGGATATGCGCCCGTAGCTAAAACTGTGCTTGTCACCCGTGGATGAGAGGCAGAAAGGGTACAGGAGCGCAGGACTGAGCTTGCTGGAGCTCCCACTCCTGTCTTCCCCTCCGTCTGGTAGATTGTTGTGATTCCGGTCCCACTGCTGGTTCTATATCGGGTAGTTACGGAATGCTGAGTAAAGCGTTCACGTACCCTGTCTTCCATCGCCAAGGAGTTTGATGAAGACGGTGGTGGACTGAAGCTGTTTCTGTGGCTGTTAGTCAATGAATATTAAAAGACTGGTTTAGTACTTTCTGCAAACATGGATAAGCCAGGGCATTCGTCCTTTAAAAATTCACAAGGCTTTAAGATGAATAGATATATAAAAATAACTCTGTTTTGTCCCACTGTTACCTGAAATTTCATTTATAGAAGAGAGTCTTTGTGTTATTGTATATGGTCTATGTATATGGTCTTTCTGTTACTGCATATTCAATAGGTCCCTATCCTCTAGCTGCTGTGTAGGTGAGGACTGTGATTCTCTGTAGACAGATGCTCTGCTTTCCATATTCTGTCCGTAAGGAGATCTCTTAATGTTCCAGCATGGAAAGCAAACGCAGTCAAGAATTGTCTTTTGAACTAATGAGATCAGATCTGCAGAAGAATCTGACTGCAATTGTTTCTTCTTTCTAAATGTTCATTTATTCAGAAAAAGCACAGCAGAGAGTTTTCGGGTCATTTGACGCTTATCACGATCTGTTGAATAAAGAGAGGCAGCTAGAGCTGCATATTTCAGTTGTGTGAAAGGAAATTAATAAGAGATGGAGATAATCACAGCTTCCATGGAAGGCGTCTTGCAGTACACGTACGACTGTCTCCCGCTGGAGTTTACGCAGCCAGAGATACTCAGCCGCTGATTGTCCTGTGCTTTTGTGCAGACACCTGGCACAGTGCAGCCAAACAGGGATGTATCAACGCACCATCCACCCCCACAGGTCACGGGACTCGAATACCTTGTATTCATGTAGCACCTGGCCCCAGGGACCTCACAGGGCTGACACGCAACACTGTTCCCTGATTGGTTTCTCAGGCCCCTGCAGCGACCGGGTGACCGCTGTGCAGATCCCGCCGTCGCTGCGTACTTCGCGTGGGAAACAGAACGGCGCTTGGAAATCCAGCCCTGCATTTGAACTCCAAGTGCAGGGCTGCCTGATGAATTAGGGGCAAAGAGGCCTGGGCTGGCCAGAAAAGGGCTCTGTCTCCAGGGCACCATTAGGTGTAAAACTCGGTTCAATGATAGAGTAGTCATGGCTGATAATATTGTTTAAAATGACTAGGCATTATTGATCCTTATTAAGGAATAAAGTAAGAGACCAGTTACCAAGAGAAAGATGGTCTGAACCATTGACCCAGTCTGACCACCGTGTGTTTCCTGTGTGTCGGTGACTCATCACGACACAGTACGAGAACGACGTGTCTTTAAATCTTTGTCATGCCACGGCTCTGCTTGTGTGAGAAAGCCGTAACAGAGTTGGAGAAATCTGTGGTCCAGGGAGCATCAGACACGTCCAGGCTATCTGGGAACTGGCAGACCTCCCAGTGGAGCGATTTAACACATTTATTGAGGGCAGGGGAATACACCTCTATATCAAAGGGATGTATATTCGGTCTTTCTCAGTATATTTTCTGGATGTGAATATTGATGTTTTCCCTGATTGTACTATGAAGTATGGGGTCCTCTGAACTCAGAAAAAATGTGCCCATGATTTCCACATAGCAGTAATGTCTCCATTTAGGTAGCTATTTATAACAGACTAATGGCGTTGAAAACAGGAGCTCCTATCTGCCCTTCCTCTTGATGACTTTCTGGTACACGAGCTAAGGGCAGTGATTCCTTCTCTTCTGTCATCAGCCTGGCCTGTTATTTATAGGTAGAATGGTAATCTTCTTACTTTCATATGTGAGAAACTCAAACAAAACCTTCACGATCAAACCCAGTTGGGATACTGATTACCGTATGAATAACTTGCCAATGTATTGTAATCACCATCAGAGAGAAGGGAGACATGAGCACCTTTGGGTCATCGAGATAAACATAGGGACGTTTCAGCTCCCTTCCTTCCACACTCAGAGTGAATGAGGATACGATGGGTCCAAGCCTGTGGACGGAGAGATGCTGGCTGCAACTCCTGCCTGAGCTGCAGGGTTTTAGTGGAAACCCCTGCAGTGTTCCGCTTGCTTCACTCCCTGTAGGGAGAGGAGTGCATGGGGCCAAGGGGACGTGTCCACTTAAACCTACCCTCCTCTAATAATAGAGCTACCGACAGCCTGATGCCGATTGGCCCCAAAGCCACTGCCAACGATTTCGTGTGCACTTTTACTGGATTTCTCTAAGTCTGAAGATAAAGCACAGCTGCTTCCGGGGTGTGTGGATGGGGCTTAGATCTCTGGGTTCCGTGCCCTGGGTCTGCTTCTTCGTCCCTCGCCGTGTGATGAGTGGGAGAATGGAGGGGGTGCCCTGTGAGGTGGGGGGCTCTCTCTAGCACTGAGCTGCTAGCACTGAGCTGCACCCCGCAAAGACCAGGTGTAGGTCTGCATAGACACGTGCCAGACGGTATCATCACCTGTTTGTACCAGTGCCTCCCCATAGTGAATGCTAAGCTTCTGGCTCTAGGAATAACGTTTTGCTTTCTCTTGACTTCTACAAAGCACTGCCCTTTTGCCTTTTTGTTCAAACCCAAAGGCCATCCTCAGATAACATCATACTTTTTCAATCTTCTCAAACCTTTGTAGGGACAAAGAATGCCAAAGGCAGCCCACGTATACCTAGTCATGAAAGTGACTTTGGAAATGATGGTCTGCATGAGTGGACAAGGCAGTTAGACGCCAGTGGGCACGGTTCTAATGCTCCAAGTGAAATTACGTTCAGGGCTTGTGTGTGTGTACCTGACTGCTTCCCCCCGCCCCCCGCCCAGTCTACTTTATCCCTTCTTTCTCAGAAAAAGCTTTAAGAATCCCTGTTTCCCATCAATGATTTCCTTTCTTTCTCTATGGCAAGTGTGGGCCTGGCAAGGCCCCAAATGAGCAGGACTTTGAGTTAAGTAGACAGAGTAGCTGTCGTGGAATTACAGGGTTGAGTGTAATTTCAGACAAGCTGGCTGAGTCTCTTCTCATCCCAGCCTGATACCTCTCCTTGTCTAGAGCTTAGGAGCTGGGGGAACAGCCAAGGAACAAGGAACAGGAGGCACGGAGAACTTGAGAAGGCGGGGTGCATCAGCAAGTAGGCGAACAGCATGGAAGGGCGATGTCAACCATCTTGGCCTTTTATATAATTTTAATTGAGGAGCATCTCAGCAAAATGAATAGCTGCTTGCAAACTGTACCATAGGCATTTGGAATCATTTCTTAGGCTGGATCTTCAAAGCGAGATTAGATCAGTTGGAGGATATTAATATTTTAAGGCACTTGATGCCTAATGTCAAACTGTAATCTGCACTACTTCCAGAAATGAGAGTTCCTACTTTATTGAATCTTTGCCAGTGTTAGCAATTATTTTTTCTTATTATTTAAAAAATTCTCTGCCTACCAGCCAAAATATTGCCTTACTGTTTTATTTTTTACTGTTATTAGTGATTCAAATGTGTTCTCCTTTTAAACTTGTTCAAGGCTTGTGCTCGTATATGTGTGTTAGAATTTTAGCATTGTGGTTAGGTAAGCCCTCCTTTAAGATACCAGTGACACAGCTAACGTGTGTACATATAAAGTGTCACACCACGGCAAGATGTGCAAAATGCCAAGGCACCGAAGGGCACAGCTAGTGTGTGTGTGTAAGAAGCAGCCAGGGCAGGGTTTAAACTCCGTGAGATTGTTTTGTATGTCACCCACGCATTCTTTTTCTTTTTAAACATTTTGTTTGAGATCTTGCAGTGGTTAAGTGATTTAGCATGGGAATAAAGCTGATTTTGCCCCATTGAAAGACTATTTTTAAACTCTGGTCACTTAAAATTCAACCAGAAGATGCTGTCGGTCATGAGTTGAATCTTAACTGTAGCTAATTCTAACATGTTTTCAAATCAGCCAAATCTATTTTTAAAAAATATAAATGCTGATTTGAGACTCATATGAGACTCACAGTGATTTTCCTAACAGAAGAAAAGTATCAAAGAGTTTCTGCTCCTTTGAGAAATCACAGAGAGATGCGAAGAGAGGAGGAAGTGTGTGTGAAGATTTTCACTTAGTTCCCAGAGACGCCTGGAAACGAAGTGGCCATGCCAGTTGAGTCCCCGCTGCTACGGAACACTGAAGCCTCCTTTTCCTTATTTTCTGGACTGAGTTATTTCTAAGCAAGTTCTCACTTTAAAAGAATAGAATATATATCATGAGTGAAGGATGGGAGGTCGTCATAAATGTACTTGTCTTTCAAACCACATCAAGCTTAGTGTTTTCTGGATGGTTCAAGAGGTGGCTCTTTTCATTCATTTATTCATCTGTTCAATTGGTATTTATTGAGCTGCATGCTTAAGGCATTAAGCTGGGTATGGGGGATATAAAAACGAACCGCTGTGGACTCTACCTCCCAAGCAGGGTGGTTGAGTGGGAATGACGTGACGCCTTCTTCAACGGACATGATCCGAGGGGCAAGTGAGAAATACGCACGAGTTTGCTGGAGGGCCCCAGGTGTCCGGCGTGGGGAGGGTGGTCAGGTAGCCCTGCCTGGACCAGGCGTTCAAGTGACGCTCGCATTTCCATGTGCTGGGGCGGCCGCAATGGCTGCCCTGCCCACGGCAGGCCTTCCCTGGTGGGCAGCCAGGCTCTGCCCCTGCAGGGGACCCCTCCATGTCTGAAGCGGCACAAACTATTTGCAGGTGGTCAAGCACACTTTTTCCGCTTTCCATTGGGATACCATTTCTAACCCGTTGAGTAGGAGCTGACGGCACTCAATTAGAGGTCTTGTATGTCCTCTTAACTAAATTTGGCACGTGGTGACTGCAGCCATGAAATTAAAGACGCTTGCTCCTTGGAAGAAAAGCTGTGGCCAACCTAGATAGCATATTAAAAAGCAGAGACATTACTTTGCCAACAAAGGTCCGTCTAGTCAAGGCTATGTTTTTTCCAATAGTCATGTATGGATGTGAGAGTTGGACTATAAAGAAAGCTGAGCACCGAAGAATTGATGCTTTTGAACTGTGGTGTTGGAGAAGACTCTTGAGAGTCCCTTGGACTGCAAGGAGATCCAACCAGTCCATCCTAAAGGAGATCACTTCTGAGTGTGCATTGGAAGGACTGATGTTGAAGTTGAAACTCCAATACTTTGGCCACCTGGTGTGAAGAACTGACTCAATTGAAAAAACCCTGATGCTGGGAGGGATTGGGGGTGGGAGGAAAAGGGGAAGACAGAGGATGAGATGGTTGGATGGCATCACTGACTCAATGGACATGAATTTGAGTAAACTCTGGGAGTTGGTGATGGACAGGGAGGCCTGGTGTGCTGCGGTCCAAGGGGTCGCAAAGAGTCGGACACGACAGCGACTGAACTGAACTGAATCAGAGGTCCTGTCTGTCCTCTTAACTAAATTCGGCACATGCTAAACCTCTGTTGTTGTTTGGCTGCTGGGTCGTGTCTGACTCTTGTGACTCTGTGGACTTAACCCGCCAGGCTCCCCTGTCCGGGGATTTCCCAGGAAGGCCCCTGGAGTGGTGGCCACTTCTCCTCCACTGGGCCCTCTCTAGAATTTGGGTTTAAAGCAACGTGACGGGGCTCATCTCACTAATTGTCACTACAATGTCTGTCTCTGGCCGTGATCCCCTTTCATTTCCGAGCCTAGTTCTCTAACCTCCCCGAGGTTATTCTTCGGAATCCTCACCTTTGGTCGGTTGGGCTTTGGGGCTGTGTGGACGTCTGTGGTTTCCCGTTTCAGACCGTGTCCGACCCTCTCCCCTCTGTCCTGTCCGTGAGGCTGGCCTGAGTGAATGACAGCGGCAGGCTTCCCTGTCACCTGCCCCCTGCCTGTGTTTCAGCAGAGGGGAGTCGCCGCTGGCGACCCGAGGCAGGAGGAGAGTGAGGTCCCGTGTCTTGGTCCCTTCTCGGTGGAAGTCAGCCTTGGCCGCTGCGTC
The DNA here is from genome assembly GCF_019923935.1 of Bubalus bubalis. Lineage (NCBI taxonomy): Eukaryota > Metazoa > Chordata > Mammalia > Artiodactyla > Bovidae > Bubalus > Bubalus bubalis. Next base: position 1,446,196 of record NC_059165.1, on the reverse strand, counting down.
TCTGCCTGTCGGGGCTGGGCAGCTGCCAGGCTGATCACACACGACCCTGTGAATAGTGCAGCGAGGGGACTGGTGGAGACGGGCAAGACCCTGAGAAGTTGAAAGGGATCAGGCAGGAACAAGGCTGGGGAATTTCTACTTCTGTACTTCCCGAACTTCTCTAACAATGAGCTGTCCACAGAGAGATGAAGAAAGCGGCCTCATTTACAATCACACCAAAAAGAATAGAATACTTATGAATGAAACTGACCAAGGAGGTAAAAGATCTGTACAACAGGCATGGATGTGGAAGACACTACACTTAGTGAAGCACACTGGTCACTGAAGGACAGACGTTGTGTGGTTCCCCGTGTGTGAGTTACCTAAAACGGTCAAACTCATGGAGACACTGCAGAACTGTGAGGGCCAAGGACCGAAAGAAAGTGAAACTTCAGCTTTCCAAACCCAGTAGTTGCTAGAGCTCTGCTGTGTAACACTGCATCTGTAGCTGTCCGTACTTACCAGGCACTTGAGATTTTAGAAGAGTGGTTTATAAGTGCTCTTACTGTGAAAATAAAGAAAAGTTTGCTATGAACAATAAATATATTTCATTATCTGAGGAAAAAACACCTGTAGAGGACATTATTGGGATAAGTGGCAATCTCAAATACAGATAGTGAATTATATAACAATATTGTATCCAAATTAGATTTCCCGACTTTAATTATTATATGGCGCTTATGTAAGAGAATGTCCTTGGTCTTGAAAATCGCATATTGAAGTACTTTGAGGTAACATGTATGACTTGTGCAGTTTCTGCTCAAAGGGCAAATGATTCAGAAGAAAAATGTACAAGGATGTGTTCACAGACAAAAACAAAATCATAAATAACATAAAAGGTTAACACTTGTTGATTATGGTTTAAAGTTACATTAGAATTCTTTATGCCATTCATATAGACTTCATCCATTTTTTTTAAAGTTAAATCAAAATCTAAAAGTTACATAAAAAAGAAGTATACTTCCAGAAAAAGAACAAATGACCTTGTCATTGTCTGGCATTGGTAGCCTGGGAAGTAAAGTTGGAGAGCAAGCAAGGAATGGATGCTTGAGGTGTTTGAGCAACTCTGATGAAATATAATCAGAGAAGACTTGCGGGGAGCGAGCTCCGCCCCTGGCAAAGGTCTTGAGGAAGGAGGCTTGGCATACGCAAAGGCGGGATCGAGCCTCAGGAGTCTCCCTGGAAATTCTCGAGCATCTACCCCCAAAACCAGAGTCTGCCTACTTTCTGCTTTGTGCTTTCACCTACACCTCTGACTTTACGGGGGGCTGTCCCCCACTACCTCTCTCTGAAAAAAGAGTTAGCTTACAGCCCCAGTTAATAATTCCTGGGTGTGACAGTGTTTCAACCTACAAACTCCTTTGGAAATTCTCCAGCCTGCCTGAATAGGTTTTTTCCGGCCACATGTGATTGTTCAGAGCCTCCCAACTGTGAGAGGCAGGAGATGTTCTAAACTGTCTAAACACAGATTCCTTTGAGTAGTTAAAAGATTGATTAGAAATTGTATTGGTGAAGGGTTTTTCACTTGTTGGGCCAATGTTTGCTGCTAAGTCTCCATATCCCTTACCTACTGTGTCCTTGGCAGTGTATTGATTGATATAATGGGTGTATAGAAATGTAAGTAGTAGCCTCAATGTTTGTAACCTTGGACCCTTGAGTTAATTCTTTTCTTGATTGAGGCCACCTCACCTTTGCCCTATAGGAATGCAACTTTATCCAATGCTTTTTGGAGGCTGGCGCCTGACTTTAGAATAATCACCTTTAGAGAAAAATAAGTTTCTTAACATGTTAACAGGCCTCCTGGCCAGAAGATGATGTAAATCACCTAAACTTTTGCATATGATAAGTTTGAAAGCCTGGCTTCGATAAGGATCAGGAACTGCTGTCTTTGCATGACTCTACCCCTTCCCCCATTATCCTCTATGCGCAACTTAAGGTATAAAACTACTTTGGAAAATAAAGTATGCCCTTTTTTGTTCACCGAAATTTGGTCTCCCCGTGTCGTTCTTTCTTTCACCTTCTAGCTGAACTTTTCCTCTGAGGCAGGGAAGCTCGTCAAGCCTACTAATTTTGCCTGGGCTTCTAAGATCTGACCGGGGAGGCCTTAGTGTCTCCTCTCCTTCGGGAGAACGGGAGGACGCCTGCGGCCTTCGTAGGTGACGTAGATTCCCTGCTTTGGAATTTTATTCAGCCTCTTTTCTTCACTGAATTTCTTCGCTGAGATATCCTTATTTCATCACTCTTTATATCCTTAATAAACGTTTAATTAAGCAGTTGTTTCCTGATTTTCGCCAACGCCGTCCCCGCTTCAAATTCCCTGGATCCACTGGGGCTGGACCCCGGCAAAGACTGAATTCATGGAAGGGAGTGTACTCATTTGGAATTCAGAATCTAATGTTTTGGTTAAAACACTAGGTGCAGACATGTTTAATGAACTGGCTGATCTTAGGCTGTCCCAAAGGTTGGCTTACAGTGAGAAAGGTTAAAATGCTAGCTCTCCTCTTTCCAGCATTCGGAAGACGTGGGAGTCTGAAGCTGAAGGAAATGGGGCTGTTGGAATGGATTTCTTGTGTAACCTGCTCAGCCTCTCCCACTCACACACTCTGCAATGACGTGGCAGGCACCGTCTTCACTGAGGCATTAAGAAATCATTGGTAAGGAGCACACACCATCCTTGAAGGCCTGTGAGTTGCTAAGTCTCTGTAGTCCATATATAATAACATAGGGAAACTTCAGTGAAATTTTTTTGTCTCAACAGGAATAATATCACATGGAGTTGTAGAGAACAGGTGGTGATGCAATTACTACAATTAAAATCATGTTTAAAATGGTTGTTAGAAGATGTCTGACCTGCAGGAATTGCTGGCGGTGGCTCCTCAGAAACGCAGTAGGCGGCAGCCTAATAAAATCCGCCTTGAAATACACAGGCAAACACTAATTTCAGTTTGGCCAGGTTGACAACAACATTGGATTACTCTAAGTGGGATCTGTCCACTTCCCTACAGGGCACAGCCCCAGGCTCCTTTGAGTTAAGGGGAGGGAAGGTCTCTCTGAGGAGTGACGGTGCAGCAAACCCACACGCATTCTCCAGCTCTTCCAGAAGTCATTTACCAGGTGACCGTGCATGGGAGAGAATGAAACTCAGCTTTTCTGGGGTTTATTGAGTACTGGCTCTGAACTTAAAATGATCCCCAGAAAGTTAAAATAATACTGTTGTTTACTAGTCATTGTGATATCTTATAGAGCTCAGATCATACGGAGTCCTAGAGAGTGTCTGTCTCATGGTGTGTCCAGTAAGAACATAAAGCCATGTCGTTTAGTCGCTCACTCGTGTCCGACTCTTTGCCACTCCATGGACTGCCACATGCCAGGCTTCTCCCTCCTCCACCATCTCTTGGAATTTACTCAGCACATGTCCATTGAGTTGGTGATGCCATCCAACCATCTCATCCTCTGTCATCCCCTTCTCCTCCCACCTTCAATCTTTCCCAGTATCAGGGTCTTTTTTCCCCCAGTTGTAAAATTTGTTAAGTCACTTCAGTCATGTCCGACTCTTTGTGACTCCATGGGCTGTAGCCTGCCAAGATCCTCTGTCCATGGAGTTCTCCTGGCAAGAATACTGGAGTGGGTTGCCATTTCCTCCTCCAGGGGATCTTCCTGACCCAGGGATTGAACCCATGTTTCTTCTGATTCCTGCCTTGACAGGTGGGTTCTTTACCACTAGCACCACCTGGGAAGCCCCTAGAGTATGCTTATATGGAAGTCTCATTTCCAATAGTGTGCTTAGTAATTGGAAATAAAACTTCTGTATTGTCCTTGCAGACACCACCTGGGAAGCCCCTAGAGTGCTTATATGGAAGTCTAGCACCACCTGGGAAGCCCCTAGAGTACGCTTATATGGAAGTCTCATTTCCAATAGTGTGCTTAGTAATTGGAAATAAAACTTCTGTATTGGCTTCCTGGCTCGTGGATGCAGGAGAAATAGGCACCGGCCCAGCTCATGGGCTTTCGTGTGGTGTGTTGGTACCAGCAAGAACAGACTGCCTGCTGCACTGCTGTCTGCTCAGGATGAAAACGCAGGTTAACAGGAGTCCTCCATGTGAGCAGAGCTCTTCATAGACCATCTGGTCGTATATATGGTGTGGAAAGTCACACCCACAGTGACTCAGGGGCAGTAGCTAAAGGGCTGGCCGACTGGTAGGGACTTGGAAGTAACAAAGTTGAAAAGCCGGTTGTAAGTGTGACTGAAAGTGAGGCATGTGCGTGGATCCCTGAGGGTGGGGACGGCGTGTGAAACACTCATTTTTCCATGTATAGCCGTCAGAGGACACTCAACGCGGAAATGAAGATGTCCTTTCTGTGGATGCAATTTCCCCCAACCCACTTGCTTCTAGTCCGGTGAGTCCAACTGCAAAGCATCCGGAGTAGCAGGGACGGAAGCTCTACATGGTTTCGCACTCGTGGGCTTTCGCTCCGGTGGCCACTGCCACTCCTAACTATGCGAACTTCCGACAACGCAAACCAGCTCCCGTTTCAACGGGGGCCAGTGAGCAAGCTGGCGCTCTGCTGGCTGTGCCGACAGTCTCCAGAGAGGGAGGCGGAGCTCAGTCCCCCAGGGCTGCGGTCCCCACTCCGGAAATGCTCACCCTCCGCGCGTGTCTGCGGAGCATCCTCTTCAGTCCCGTGGTACCCGGCATGGCGCCCCCTCCGGCCAGGGCGCGTCACAGCAGCGGAAGTGTGGAAGCGGGGCCCCATCTGCGTGTTTCGTCGCTGGGAAGTGCGGCTCAGCAGCCTGCTGGGAAAGACTTCTGACAGCTGGGTTCTGTTTCCTGCTTAGAAGACACCTTGGGAGGCCGAGGTATTGCGTGGCAGGATGTGGGATGTCCTGAACAAACGTTTCTCTGAGCTGCTGCTGCTGCTAAGTCACTTCAGTCGTGTCCGACTCTGTGTGACCCCATAGATGGCAGCCCACCAGGCTCCCCCGTCCCTGGGATTCTCCAGGCAAGAACACTGTCTCTCATATATGTGCATTTCTCTACTAGCCAGAGTCTGTGCCTTCTTCTACAAGAATGTGAGTGACCTCTCTCACTATTCCACTTCACAGCCCACTTGGGAAGCAATTGCTTCTCATATCGACAGTTTTGGCTTTGGTGGTTTGGGAGGACTTAGGGATAAAAGAAGAAATTACTGGATCAGAGAGCAGTCATTATTCTGCTCGGTACTCTGGTCATTTTGGGCTCCTTGTGGCAGAGAAGGGGGTCACTGTTTTTTACGGGGTGATTACCCCAGTTACCAGGAAGGAATACGATTTATGTTACTCAGTGGGAGCAGAGTAGTAGGGGACTGGAGGATTTAATAGAGGATTTCTTACTTGCGTACTGAATAGGCTGTACTCAGTAGTTCTGGTCTATGGAAAACTACAGAAATGCAATTAAGATTAGACCACTGAAGTCTTAAATTTGGCAGAAAGTCTGGACCACACTGCTGGGTGAAGTATTTGTCTGGCTGAGGTCATGGTGGAGGTATGAGGAGCACAGGCCAGGGTGGTAGACGATTATGATGACTAGCTGCAGCGGTTATGTTTCGTTCTATAATTTTTATTCAAAAGTTTTCTCTTCTTTCTCATGATGGACACAAATGGTGATGTGAGAGCTGGTTAAATTGACTGTTCTAATGTGTTAACTAGTGAGACATTGTGTGACCTTATACTGGGGACACGTTACTCTTGTAAGAAAACTTTTAAAAAATTTAAACTTCACTAAAGAATAATTGACAAGTACTTATATGTATGTTTGAATTCTCAATGTGGTGATCCAATATGCATATACATTGATTACCGAAATCCAGGTAATTAACACATCTATCACTTCGTATAATTAATTCCTTTATTATGTGTGGTGAGAATGTTTAATACCTACTCTTAGCAATTTTCAAGTATATAAATATTATTAAATATAGTCACCGTTTGCATATCAGGACTCCAGAACTTATTCTTCCTATAATGGGAAATTCATACCCTTTGACCTCGTTTTTGTTTTTGTTTTTTTAAGAGTCCACATAGAGGCACTGCCATACGGTATTTCTCTCTCTCTGTGTAGCTTATTTTACTTAGCTTAATGCTCTCCGGCTTTATCCATGTTGAGGTAGACTTTTTTTTTATAGTCTTAATATTCCTTTATTATGGAATTTCTTATCCATTCATCCGTAAAAGGACATTTATGTTATTTTCATATCTTGGATGTTGTGACTAATGCTTCAGTGAACATGGGTGTGCAGATATCCCTTTGAGATAACTGATTTCAATTCCTTCAGCTATAAAACCAGAAGCGAAATTGCTGGATCATACGGGAGCTCTATTCTTAACCTTTGCAGGACTGTCCTGCTTTTCTGTAGCTGACACTTTATATCTGGATAAAGGATAAGGTAGCTGTTGTTGTTGTTCAGTTGCCCAGTCGTGTCCAGCTCTTTGTGACCCCAAGGACTGTACCATGCCAGGCCTCCCTGTCCCTCACCATCTCCGGAGTTTGCCCAAGTTCAAATCCATTGCGTTGGTGATGCTGTCCAGCCATTTCATCCTCTGATGTCCTCTTCTCCTTCTGCCCTCAATCTTTCCCAGCCTCAGGGACATTTCCAATGAGTCGTCTGTTTGCATCAGATGACCAAAATACTGGAGCTTCAGCATCTGTCCTTCCAGTGAGTAATCAGGGCGGATCTCCCTTAGGATGGACGGGTTGGCTCTCCTTGCTGTCCAGGGGCCTCTCAGGAGTCTTCTCCTGCACCACAGTTCAAAGGCATCGATTCTTTGGTGCTCTGCCTTCTTCATGGTCCAGCTTTCACAGCCACAGTTGACCACCGGGAAGACTGCACCTTGACTATGTGGACCTTTGCTGGCCGAGTAATGTCTCTGCTTTTCAACACGCTGGCTAGGTTTGTCATCGCTTTCTTGCCAGGAAGCAATCGCCTTCTGATGTCATGGCTGCGGTTACCGTCTGCAGTGCATTTGGAGCCCAAGAAGAGGAAGTCTGTCACTATTTCCCCCTTTTCCCCTTCTATTTGCCATGCAGTAATGGGGCTGGGTGCCATGATCTTAGATTTTTATATTTAGTCTTAAGCCAGCTCTTTCACTCTCCTCCTTCACCCTCATCGAGAGGCCCTTTAGTTCCTCTTTGCTTTCTGCCATTAGAGTGTTATCACCTGCGTATCTGAGGTTGTTGATGGGTCTCCTGCCTATCTTTATGCCAGCTTGTAACTCGTCCAGCCCGACATTTCTCATGATGTGCTTAGCGTATAGATTAAACAAACAGGGTGACAGCAGACAGCCCTGTTGTACTCCTTTCTCTATTTTGAACCAATCAATTTGTCCATACAGGGTTCTAGCTCCTGCTTCTTGACCCGCATACAGGTTTCTTGGGAGACAGCTAGGATGGTCTGGTACTCCCATCTCTCGAAGAGCTTTCTACAGTTTGTTGTGGCCTGCACAGTCAAAGGCTTTAACATAGCTGATGAAACAGAGAGAGATTTTTTCTGAAATTCCCTTGCTTTCTCTATAATCCAGCAAATGTTGGCAGTTTGATCTCTAGTTCCTCTTCCTTTTCTAAACCTAGCTTGGACATCTGGAAGTTCTTGGTTCGCATAATGCTGAAGACTAACATGCAAGATTTTAGGCATGACCCTCCTAGCATGGCAGATGAGTGCAACTGTCCATTGGTTAGCACAAACTTTGGTACTGCCCTTCTTAGGAATTGGGATGAGGATTGACTTTTTCTAGTCTTGTAGCCAATGCTGAGTGTTCAGATTTGCTGACATATGAATGCAAAACCTTGATGGCCTCCTCCTTTAGGGGTTTGAATAGTTCTGCTGGGATTTCATCGCATCCACTAGCTTTATTAACAGCAATGCTTCTTAAGGCCCACTTGACTTCGCAGTCCAGAATGTCTGGCTCTGGGTGACTGACCACACCATCATAGTGATTTGGTTCATTAAGATCTTTTTTATCCAGTTCTTCCCATGTGTTTTTTCCATCTTTTCTTGATCTCCTCAGCACCTACCAGGTCTCCACCATTTTTAAAGCCACCCCACCTTTCCAGAGCTGACACACAGTGTGTCTGGATGAAGGAAGAGGTGGTACTGGAGTTTAAGGCCTGGTTGGCCGTGCTAGATACCTTCCAGATCTTCTTCATCATTCTCCATGCCCGCCTCTGCCTCAGATGCGATGAATTCCAGTCAGGTTCGGCCAGTGGGAGTCCCTGCAGGGTTGGCTCAGGCTGTTGTCCCTTGACTGGGAGAGGCCTCCTTTAATAAGCTCTGTTCTTGTGGGCTGGTAAGCCCTCTTTCTTCTCGTTACTGCACTATCCTTTGTGGTTCTTCCACAATGACCAGCAGCTTTGTGAACAGCCTTTGGCCCTTCCTCGGCACATCCCACTGTGAATGTGCTGCTTGTTTCCTGAGTCCCTGGCCGGTACCATGGCTTAGCACCACAACACGGAAACAGACGGAATAAACCACAGCCTCAGTGTGCACTGAACGCCATTCATCTATAGATTGACATTACGGTGATAACTAACCATTTGAACCATTAAAGGATTAAATTTCATAAGGTAGAATTTTCAGATGTGAACTTTGAAGTGTATATATATATATTTTGGCCATGCCACACAGCACGCGGAGTCTTGGCTCCTGTCCTGGTTTAGTTCCTCTGCAGTGACTGCAAGGAGGCTTAACCACGGCACTGCCAGGGAAGTCCCAAGACGGGAAACATTTTTTCAGAACACAATATTAATATATTATTTTAGTACTCGCTTCCCCTGTGGCTCAGCAGGTAAGGAATCCTCCTGCAATGTAGGAGACCTGGGTTTGATCCCTGGGTGGGAAGGTCCCCTGGAGAAGGGAACGGCTACCCACTCCAGTAGTCTGGCCTGGAGAATTCCATGGACAGTCCATGGGGTCGCAAAGAGTTGGACATGACTGAGCGACTTTCATTTCATTTTCATTTTTCAACCCTTTAGGAATATTTTATGACAGTGTAAGCGCTGAAAAAAGCCAGAAATATTAAAAGACATGGCCAAAATGTTGAAGAAGTACCGGCAATGTGATTGGAATCTTGCACTTTTCTCAGAATATCCTCTATTCTTTGGCTTGTGATATGATATCAGAAGCTTGCTGTACTCATTTTTCCTCATTAGCAAGTCTTTTCCATAAATCGTTTAGCTCAATATATCTTAAGTATAGAGTATAATATATTTATTCAGTCAATGGAGATGATTTCATAGAAGTTTTGACAAATTTGGTGCATTTTAGATTGCAAGTTTGTATTTATTTGTTTGTCTTTCAAATTATATACTGAACTTTTGATGTCTGGATTTTTTAGTGAATAGAAACAGCCTTTTTGAGATATAATTTATACACTATAATGGTCACATGTTTAGGGTGCACAATTCAATGGGTTTTAGTTTATATATAGAGGTGTACGTCTGTCAACCTTAATTTTAGAACACTTTGATTCTGCCCCAGGGAAACCTTACACCACTTTGCTTAATAGTCACTATTTTCAATCCCTGAAAGTGAAGTCACTCAGTCGTGTCAGGCTCTTTGCGACCCCATGGACTGCAGCCCACCAGGCTCCTCCATCCATGGGATTCTCCAGGCAAGAGTACTGGAGTGGGGTGCCATTGCCTTCTCCAGGAGATCTTCCTGACCCAGGGATTGAAACTGGGTATCTCGCATTATAGGTAGATGCTCTACTGTCTGAACCACCAGGGGAGTCCCTGTTGCTCCCCCTAATTCTAGGCAACCACTAAACACTAAACCACTATCCTTTTTTTTATAGGCCTGTTGCGGTCTGGATTTTGGTCTTCACTTCTCTATGCTTAGTGTCTAGTACAGTGCGTGTTGCTTAGCATCCATGCAGCGTAATCGGTTTGTTTAATACAATGGTCATCGCCAGCTGGGTGAGGTTAGAGAAGCCGTGTTTGAATAGTCTGCTTTCTCTGAATATCTTTGATTGGTCTACTATAAATTTGTTTCTCTGGACATGCCAAATATGAAGCCAGGAAACTGTGCTTTTATAAAGTGTATTTTTTTTAATCTTCAGAATTGAGATCGCACAGCTGCAGTCAGCCTTGTTTTATAACCAGGAGCATACTCTTTTACTTAAGTTTCTCCCTGCTCCCCAGAAGCCTTCTGTGATTTCACCATCATCTCTGTAATTGTAGACTCAGGAAGCATGTCTTTGGAATTCAGAACTTGCTCTTCAGCTGGTCTGCTGGGACATCCTCAGGTATTCATGTATGATGAGATTTATTGACGGAATCCCCTCTGTCTCCACAGCAGGTCAGGGTTATGCAGCCAGGATTCATATGAAGGACCCTAGGGAATAAGAGCAGACAAACCCAAGGGCGCACCTTCAAGATGCCTGTTCTGGACACTGACCCAAGCCAAGGTCACCTGCGGCCTGTCCCCGCGGCCTGGCGGTGACGCCCGAGTCCAAGGTGCCTCGGGGCTATCATTGTTAGAATAGCAGTGTGATCGCTGACACAGCTCAGACCACTTCATATTGACCTTGTAGTCAGAGCTCCCTTCTGTTTCTAAATGAAGGGGAATTACACTAACCCTCTAGACCCTGTGAACTGGGCTACCAGACGCAGACCCTCTTAGTGACATCGTGTACGGAGTCCACGCCGGTGTGTGTGTGTGAACACTTGGAGGGAAGGGAATACCATCACACTAAAATCATGACAGTCTAAGGCTGGAGGAGCACACAGCTTTTGCAGTTTCTTCCCCAGCAGTCTTGGCACCGCCTCTCACAGTAAAAAGGCTCACTGTGTCTCCTCAAGGCAGCTACCTAATGTTTTGTTGCTACAGAGTCCTGAATAAATAAAGTTCTCATTCTTCTCAGTTTTCACTTTCAGCTGTTACATTGCATCTTAAATGAAAGGGAAAGTGACAATTGCTAAGAAGTGGCACAGTCCTTTGACTTGCTTATTTTCTTTGCCTTGTGCCATTTTGGAGTTAGGTGGTGGTAGAGATTCTGTAGAGAGAGGGAAAGACATGCATTTTTAGTCCTATTCCATTTTAAATACTGTTAGATGGGTAGGCATTAATACCTGGAGAAAACTTAATGACTCTGGATATTTTCAAAAGGGAAAAAAAAAAAGGAATATGAAAAATCAACGAGGGAGAAGTTGTTTCTGCTTTAGTATTTCATCACAAAAGTTGTCAACTTGCGGTTTATATCGGTTAGGCTTTCGGAAGCCCTTCTCATGGAATTTTGAGGGTATGAAAGGAATGCTGCTGCTCTTGCATAGAATTGATAGTGAAGTGAAGTCGCTCAGTCGTGTCCGACTCTTTGCGATCCCATGGACTGTAGCCTACCGGGCTCCTCCGTCCATGGAATTTTCCAGGCAAGAGTACTGGAGTGGGGTGCCATTTCATTTCAAATAATCAGCCCAATGGCTGCCTTATTTCCACCTATTGCTGTTTGCTTGATGTGTCATGGTAGTTTCTGGTAGCCAAAACTATTGGGAGACTTAGAAATAAGACCACTTTTGTGTTGGAAAGGAGGAGAAAGATGCAGGGTGGTGAAGGGAAGCTTCCATGGTGGATCATTGGAAAATTTTACTTTCTCTTCTACTTTCCGGAGGCTTCTTCATTTTGTACTTTCTCCTCACATTCACGGCTCTGCACAGTAGAAATTTGTGAACAAGAGCCTGTCCACGTCTTCTCTAGGGGTTCCGGGTGCCCTTGGAGGACCAATTGAAAGAGCTGATAGATTCTAGGGCTGGGTGTGGTCAACAAACAATTCAGTTCAGTCCAGATCGGTTGTTCAGTCATGTCTGACTCTTTGCAGCATGCCAGGCCTCCCTGTCCATCACCAACTTCCGGAGTTTACTCAAACTCATGTCCATTGAGTTCGTGATGCCATCCAACTATCTCATCCTCTCTCATCCCCTTCTCCTCCCTCCTTCAATCTTTCCCAGCATCAGGGTCTTTTCAAATGAGTCAGCTCTTTGCATCAGGTGGCCAAACTTATTGGAGTTTCAGCTTCAGCATCAGTCCTTCCAGTGAACACTCAGGACTGATTTCCTTTAGGATGGACTGTTTGGATCTCCTTGTAGTCCAAGGGCCTCTCAAGAGTCTTTTCCAACACCATACTTCAAAAGCATCAATTCTTCTGCACTCAGTTTTCTTTATAGTCCAACTCTCATATCCATACATGACCACTGGAAAAACCATAGCCTCGACTAGATGGACCTTTGTTGGCAAAGTAATGTCTCTGCTTTTCAATAGGCTATCTAGGTTGTTCATAACTTTCCTTCCAAGGAGTAAGCGTCTTTTAATTTCATGGTTGCAGTCACCATCTGTAGTGATTTTGGAGCCCAAAAAAATAAAGTCTGACACTGTTTCCACTGTTTCCCCATCTATTTCCCATGAAGTGATGGGACCAGATGCCATGATCTTCGTTTTCTGAATGTTGAGCTTTAAGCCAACTTTTTCACTCTCCACTTTGACTTTCATCAAGAGGCTTTTGAGTTCCTCTTCACTTTCTGCCATAAGGGTGTTGTCATCTGCATATCTGAGGTTATTGATATTTCTCCCGGGAATCTTGATTCCAGCTTGTGCTTCTTCTAGCCCAGCATTTCTCATGATGTACTCTGCATATAAGTTAAATAAACAGGGTGACAATATACAGCCTTGACGAACTCCTTTTCCTATTTGGAACCAGTCTGTTGTTCCATGTCCAGTTTTAACTGTGGCTTCCTGACCTGCATACAAATTTCTCCAGAGGCAGATCAGGTGGTCTGGTATTCCCATCTCTTTCAGAATTTTCCACAGTTTATTGTGATCCACACAGTCAAAGGCTTTGGCATAGTCAATAAAGCAGAAATAGATGTTTTTCTGGAACTCTCTTGCTTTTTCTATGATCCAGCGGATGTTGGCAATTTGAGTGGTTAACTAATAGGGTTGTTTTGAAACTTAAGAGAATGCCCCAAAAGGGCAAAATAAAACTTATAGAATACTGTAAGTTGTGAGCTTTTTTTTTTTACTATTAAGTCAACAATGGTCATTCTTTGCAAAGCAAATTACCCAATTATTAATTTGCTAATTGTTCTTCCAAATGATTACACTGACTATTTACGCCTGACATTTTAAGTAGTTAAAACAAGTCACAACAATAAATACCAGTAAAATGATAAAATGCAGCAAAACACTCTCCCATATTTCAGAGGACATCCTAGTTTCTAAAAAGTCAAAATAAATTATACAATGAACAAAAATAGCTAGATTTGTAAAAAGTAGACCAGTGGCTGGTGGTGAATAAAATTCTTTTGTTTTGCAGTATTTATATGTGCAATGCGTTGAGCAATCACTTCTTACACAAAGCCCCAGATGCCTGATGAACTGTGGAAACAAGCTTCCCTCTGCTCTGCTGAAGTTAGAAACTCTTGAACAACCATTTGGTATGTCCTTGACTTCACCTTCATTTTCTCTTTCATGCATTAGAGAAGGAAATGGCAACCCACTCCAGTGTTCTTGCCTGGAGAATCCCAGGGACGGGGGAGCCTGGTGGGCTGCCGTCTATGGGGTCACAGAGAGTCGCACACAACTGAAGTGACTTAGCAGCAGCATCAGTTTGGTCCTAAAGTTTGTCAGCTTTTGGCTTGTGGGTATAATCTGATGTCTAAAATTTGCCAGTTTAATCAAATACATCCCCATATTTACTCAAATTAACAGGAGTGACACTTTTAATTATACAAGGCTTATTCCCTGGACCTATTTGAAAATGCGATGAAAGCTGTGGGTTTTCTCTGCATACGACACGCACACACACGAGAGTGTGAGGCTGCTTCAGGAATCATGCAGTCACACAGCAGAGATTAAGCACCCTTGATGCCGACGAGACAGGTGTGTCCTTGAGAGTTCAGGGAGGGCAAGTGGTGAGCGCGTCTGTGTGTGCCACATTCGTCTCTGTGTACCTGTGACTGGCACAGGGTCTTGATAACAGGTTCTCAGCAAATGTTGAATCAAAGAAAGAAGGCATGAAAAATGAAGTGCAGAGAACACTCGAGGAGCCTTGATGCTCTGTTTTATGAAAGCGTAACCAAACTCTCCCTTCCAAACATCCACTCCCTTGGAGACTGGCATTCTGTTCGGCTCTACCAGCACGGCCGCCTTCCTCTGGGGACCCGGAAGAGTTGACAGTTTCACAGAGTGACTGATTCACAGCCAAGAAGGAAAGCGTGTCTGGGATGCGTGGGTCTCACGAGATCGCAGGTTTTCCTCGCTGAGCTCAGCGACGTGTGACTCTCGCCTCCTTCACAGGTAACACTCTAGCTTGCTGGCTGCTGACATCACCGCTGTTTACCGCAAACCACAGAGGATGAACCCTCCCCGAGCGCCAGGGCTGCCTGACAGCTTCTGCAGGTGTGTGAGGAAGCCACTCACCGACTCTGCGTCCCCTCTTTGGGGCAGGGACGTTTCCTGAGAGGAAATTCTAACCGCGTTGGTTGTTACACATACCTAACTGTTTGTTATTAGGTATCAAGATTGCCGGGAGAAATATCAATAACCTCAGATATGCAGATGACACCACCCTTATGGCAGAAAGTGAAGAGGAACTCAAAAGCCTCTTGATGAAAGTCAAAGTGGAGAGTGAAAAAGTTGGCTTAAAGCTCAACATTCAGAAAGATCATGGCATCCGGTCCCACCACTTCATGGGATGGGGAAACAGTGGAAACAGTGTCAGACTTCATTTTTCTGGGCTCGAAAATCACTACAGATGGTGACTGCAGCCATGAAATTAAAAGACGCTTACTCCTTGGAAGGAAAGTTATGACCAACCTAGATAGCATATTCAAAAGCAGAGACATTAGCTAACAAAGATTCGTCTAGTCAAGGCTATGGTTTTTCTTGTGGTCATGTATGGATGTGAGAGTTGGACTGTGAAGAAGGCTGAGCACCAAAGATTTGATGCTTTTGAAGTGTGGTGTTGGAGAAGACTCTTGAGAGTCCCTTGGACTGCAAGGAGATCCAACCAGTCCATTCGGAAGGAGATCAGCCCTGGGATTTCTTTGGAAGGACTGATGTTGAAGCTGAAGCTCCAGTACTTTGGCCACCTCATGCGAAGAGTTGACTCATTGGAAAAGACTCTGATGCTGGGAGGGATTGGGGGCAGGAGGAGAAGGGGACGACAGAGGATGAGATGGCTGGATGGCATCACTGACTCAATGGATGTGAGTCTGAGTGAACTCTGGGAGTTGGTGATGGATAGGGAGGCCTGGCGTGCTGCGATTCATGGAGTTGCAAAGAGTTGGACACGACTGAGCGACTGAACTGATCTGATCTGATCCCTGTATTAAAGCCATGAAAATTGATCATTAATTGCAAGCTACCTTTTTTGAAAGTATTAGCTATATTTGACTATCATGTAAGCAAAGCAGATGTGTAAAAAGTCCTCTTATTAGTAAAATCTAAATAAAGCATTTGCTGAATGTTTTGTGTAATATAAGTAGATATAGGTGACTTTAGAGCATGCAAAAATCATGAGTGTTTAACAGCTGTGTGAACACCATCTTTGATTCCTAAGTTTGCCGTCCTTTTCACGCCTTTGTTCTGTTAGATCAGGCCATTACCAGATTCACGAGTTACCTAGCACAGTGCCAGAGAGTAGACGGCAGTGCTACTCGTGTTCACAGAGCACAGCTGCACCACGGCCCCGTTCGCCCACACGGGCGCGTTGTGCACGTGAACGTGAACTTGTGAAGCCTCTGGTGGGAAATACTTCTGATGAGGAACTGGGCGTTCAGGAAGCTGTGTGACTTTTCTGGATTTACTCAATCCGTGAGATGTCCACCTGGGAATCCAATTTAAGTGTCTTTGATTTAAAAACTTGCCCCGTTACCCGCGACGCTCTTCTCGCAGCAAATTTGAAGGAAATCCTGAAAAGTGAAGTTAACTGCTCTGACTCTCAAATTAGTCATCTGCCCACCGAGTCACATGTTCTCTTGGAGACCAGTAATGGAAAGGCAGCAGTCGCTGAAACTGATAGAAACTGACAGAAGCGTTGCCTGTTGCTGATTTGTTTTCCCTTTTTTTCCCAGAGGGTCGGTTTGATGGCTGCACAAGCACCACCCAAACGCAGAGAACTGTGTAGCGTCACTCAAAATTAACAGCTCCGTTAGTTCTGCCTGAACACAAGCACCGCAAAGTGGGCGAGTGTCTTTGCTACTGTTCTTTGCTTCTCCAAGTCATCAGCCCCAAATCATCGAAGCCTCGCTGAATTTTCCACTACCTTCTAAGAGAATGGCTGATTGCAGAAGTGGTGACCCTGAAGCATCTCTTAAATGACCTTGAATAATTTTCTGAGGTTTGGTTGAGTCAGTAATTCCACATTTAAATCTCTGAGGATGTCCTTTAGATGATTTAGTAAGAGCCTGTGTAGGTAGTTTTAACATAGGCATATACCATATATCAGGAGCTAACATTCCCTAAATACTGAATGCCTTAGGGTATATTATATCTATGAACTCTAATCTTGATGTTAAATCTATGGAGCCATTATCATCCCAGTTTCATAAATGGAGAAGCTGTCTCTCATCCCCTAGACTGACTATAGTATTTTGGTCTATGGTTCTGCGTCAGACACTGGATGCATTGTCTGATGCAAACACAGATACATTCATGTAAGCACAGTTATGAATCAGGTCAGTTCAGTTCAGTTCAGTTGCTCAGTCGTGTCTGACTCTTTGCGACCCCATGAATCACAGCACGCCAGGCCTCCCTGTCCATCACCAACTCCCGGAGTTCACTCAAACTCGTGTCCATCGAGTCGGTGATGCCATCCAGCCATCTCATCCTCTGTCGTCCCCTTCTCCTCCTGCCCCCAATCCCTCCGAGCATCAGAGTCTTTTCCAATGAGGCAACTCTTTGCATGAGGTGGCCAAAGTACTGGACTTTCAGCTTCAGCATCATTCCTTCCAAAGAAATCCCAGGGCTGATCTCCTTCAGAATGGACTGGTTGGATCTCCTTGCAGTCCAATGGACTCTCAAGAGTCTTCTCCAACACCACAGTTCAAAAGCATCAATTCTTCAGCACTCACCTTTCTTCACAGTCCAACTCTCACATCTATACATGACCACAGGAAAAACCATAGCCTTGACTAGATGGACCTTTGTTGGCAAAGTAATGTCTCTGCTTTTCAATATGAATAAGGTCAGGCATGGCCAAAACGTCTGAATTAATGTTCCAGGTTTCCAGTAGAATTCATGTAGAATAAGCAGTTGCCGTATTGTTGTCCAGTTGCTAAGTCATTGTCCGACTGTTTGCGACCCCATGGACTGCAGCACGCCAGGCTTCCCTGTCCTTCTTTATCTCCTGGAGTAGTAGTATATAATAAAAGTAATTTCTGTTTCTTCAGTTAATTTTTATTTAAGTAGCTTGTCTGAGTCCATAGTGGATTGGACAAAAAACATCATTGTCCAATTACAATGATTCATTTGACATCGAAAGTCGAAAAAGAGATGACTTCTGTTAATAAAAGCATAACCTCTACATGACAAGCTGCTTTTGAAAAGGGCAGGAAGAATGAGGGACGCTCTTGCCTGTGGTCGCCGTGGCCGCTGAGATGTGACGGTGCCGCGTGACAGTAACGGTGAGCTGACGTCGCGCTGCAGGCGCTGTGACAGACGGGTGATTACATCTCGCGTCTCAGGGAAGGAAAATATGGACGACCTTTGGGTGTGAGGTCAGGCAACAGAGGGAAACTTTGTCCCAAAGATCTGAGCACAGAGAGGAAGTATTTGATATTGAGTGTTGGAAAGAAGACTTTTTAAATTCTCACTTATACCAAGAGTATGGCCAAGGGGAAAATGCTGAGCAAGATAGGAAAGAAGAAGGTACGATTTAGTCTATAAGGAACAAGTGGATTTTGTCATTAAATTTGCTCATGTCATCAGAGAGACCAACTGCCTGGTTACATGATCACGTACCATATCTTTGCTTTGCTCGTTTGGTTAGCTGTGGCAAGATGTCTGTTTCCAAGGCAAGCCCAGGATTCTCTGGGCTCAAAGGAACAGGGGCTGGAGTAACAAACCCAGCAGATGAAGAGATAAGATGGGGGCAGTGTGAGGGCCACTCAGGGACGCTGAGGATAAATCTCTCGAGCCACCGAAATGGGCCTCGTCCACCCTGCTTTCTGGCTTCTGTGGTCTTTCTGAGTTGAGAAGGTCAGAGCCCAACCTGTGGGCTATCCTATCCACTGGTGGTTAGCTAGTGACCCTGTTGCTTAACCCACATTTACCTGATAGATTGGAGAAGGCAATGGCACCCCACTCCAGTATTCTTGCCTGGAAAATCCCATGGACGGAGGAGCCTGGTAGGCTGCAGTCCATGGGATCGAGAAGAGTCAGACACGACCGAGTGACTTCACTTTCTCTTTTCACCTTCATGCATTGGAGAAGGCAATGGCAACCCACTCCAGTATTCTTGCCTGGAGAATCCCAGGGATGGTGGAGTCTGATGGGCAGCCGTCTATGGGGTCGCACAGAGTCAGACACGACTGAAGCAACTTAGCAGCAGCAGCAGCAGCACCCGATAGACACTGTCTATAGAAGGGTTAATCTGACTGTTCCTTCTTGACGTGAGCATTAAAACAAAACAACGGCAAAGACACCGTGCCTGAGGAGCACCCGGTTTTGCTGCAGGCATCTGTTTTTCAAAATGATCAACGTTTGATTCCTGCAGTCTAGAGTTGGACATATAAAAAAGAAAAGAGAAAAACATAGACTTTGTTCTTCAGAATAAATCATAATTGCTACTGTCATATTTAGAACACCAGGCACAGTACCTGCAATATCTTCTTAATTTTTACAGTTCTTATGAGACAGGCTTTGTCATGTAATGTCAGCTGGTGGTTAAGTATAAGATTTGGAGTCCACCATGCAGTGTCCACTGGCAAGTGGAAATGTTTCTAAACCTCAGTTTCCTCATCTATAAAATGGGGGTAAATAGTAGCTGCCTTGTAAACATTGAAAACAGTTCAGTGCCAGTTATTATTACAAGTTCAGAATGGTTAAGCTGTATTCAAGGTCACCAAGTTAGTGTGTGGCACAGGAGAGATTCACATACAATTTTGGTTGGCCCAAAAACTCTCTTTTTTTTTTTTTTTCCCCTAGGTGTATCACAAATTGTATGTTTTTTTTCTCTTTGTCTTTAAAAATAAGACTGTTTCTTCAGAAAAACCAAACCCCACGTGCAGAGTCATGTTAGAGACAGAAGAATGCTTCCATGATCCAGATTAGATATCAGATGATGTATTTAACCCCAACACCAACCAAGAAAGACAGGAAAGAGGAATGAAGCCCCTGTCTTGAGGAGTTCAGATTTAACAAACAAATCCTATCCTCGGGCACAAGCACTCATTAGAAATGGTTTAAAAGAATAACCACAGGAGAGTCCTCTTTGTAGTTGTTCAGTCGCTCAGTGGTGTCTGACTCTGCGACCCCATGGACTGCAGCACGCCAGGCCTCCCTGTCCATCACCAACTCCCAGAGCTTGCTCAAACTCATGTCCATGGAGTCGGTGATGCCATCCAACCATCTCATCCTCTGTCATCCCCTTCTCCTGCCCTCAGTCTTTCCCAGCATCAGGGTCTTTTCTAATTAATAAGCTCTTTGCATCAGGTGGCCAAAGTATTGGAGCTTCACCTTCAGCATCAGTCCTTCCAATGAATATTCAGGGCTGATCTCCTTTAGAATGGACTGGTTGGATCTCCTTGCAGTCCAAGGGACTCTCAAGAATTTTCTCCAGCACCACAGTTCAAAATTGTCAATTTTTTGGTGCTCAGCCTTCTTTATGGTCCAATTCTCACATTCATACAAGACCACTGGAAAAACCATAGCCTTGACTAGATGGACCTTTGTTGGCAAAGTGATGTCTCTGCTTTTTAATATGCTGTCCAAGTTTGTCATAGCTTTTCTTCCAAGGAGCAAGCATCTTTTAATTTTGTGGCTGCAGTCACTATCTGCAGTGATTTTGGAGCCAAAGAAAATAAAAATTCTCTCACATTTTCCCATTGTTTCCACATTGTTTTCCACGTTTCCATTGTTTCCCCATCTATTTGCCGTGAAGTGATGGGACCGGATGCCATGATCTTTGTTTCCTTGAATGTTGAGTTTTAAGCCAACTTTCTCACTCTCCTCTTTCACCTTCATCAAGAGGGTGTTTAGTTCTTCACTTTCTGCCATAAGGATGCTGTCATCTGCATATCTGGAGTTATTGATATTTCTCTCAGCAGTCTTGATTCCAGCTTGTTCTTCTTCCAGCCCAGCGTTTCGCATGATGTACTCTACATATAAGTTAAATAAGTAGGGTGACAATATACAGCCTTGGTGTACTCTTTTCCCAATTTGGAACCAGTCTGTTGTTCCATGTCCAGTTCTAACTGTTGCTTTCTGACCTGCATGCAGATTTCTCAGGAGGCAGGTCAGGTGGTCTGGTATTCCCATCATTAAGAATTTTCCACAATTTGTTGTGATCCACACAGTCAAAGGCTTTGGCATAGTCAATAAAGCAGAAGTAGATGATTTTCTGGAACACTGTTGCTTTTTCGATGATCCAACAGATGTTGGCAATTTGATCTCTGGTTCCTCTGCCTTTTCTAAATCCAGCTTGTACATCTGGAAGTTCTTGGTTCATGTACTGTTGAAGCCTGGCTTGGAGAATTTTGAGCATTACTTTACTAGCGTGTGAGATGAGTGCAATTGTGTGGTAGTTTGAACATTTTTTGGCATTGCTCTTCTTTGGGATTGGAATGAAAACGGACCTTTTCCAGTCCTATGGCCACTACAGTTTTTCCAAATTTGCTGGCATATTGAGTGCAACACTTCAACAGCATCATCTTTTAGGATTTGAAATAGTTTTGAAATAGCTCAGCTTGAATTTCATCACATCCCCTGGCTTTGTTCATAGTGGACTAAGTTCGTAAGAAAACTAAGAGTCCTCTTAGCCAGGCATTCCTTAGGAGTGTAAGTCTCAACTGTTAAAGCTGCATCCGACAGAAATGGTCTTCTGTCACTACTTGGGCAAAAAAGGGGGAGTCTGTTGCAAGGTTCCCTGGAGTAGCTAATATGCGCCTGCTAGAGCTGAAAAGGGGCAGGGATGCTTCTACACATCAGCAACAGCTGGAACCACGATGCCTTTGGGTCATTTCCAATCACAAAATAATCTATATTTTGGTTTATTATTATTTTTAAATATAGACTTGCAGAAAACATGGCTGCTGACACTTTCAAGTCTTGCAGCTTCTAGTTTTCATTGCCACAGAGTCTAAATAATTTTCTCAGTTACCAGTTCAAATTCCAAGGGAGAGGCCCAGGGGTCAAGGGTATGGGAGCATGACAGAACCCTTAAGAATCCCATAGAGCTGGAGGAGGAGTGGCTGTCTGAAATGAAGGGTCTGTAGATAGGCCACTCTCCAGCTGCACCAGGAAGCTGCCACACCAGAACCCAGCCATTTTCAGAACAGGATTACCAAAGTGTAAACTTATGATTTGTGAGCCTTAGACATAGGCAAACACATTTAAAATATTGGTGAAGAAACTCTTTTTTGGAAAACTTAAAACATCATACTCTTCTTGAGCAAATTTTCCTAAAATGCATGACAATCCAAGCTCATCTCATTTTCAATCTTATTCTCCTAAATGAATAATAGAATTCTATAGGGAAAAAAGTATGTTTGCAGAGTTAGGGTTTTACGTTTTAAGGTTAACGGTAAAAAGCACAGTCAAATTCTTTTAAAACATGCTACTGAGATTTCAGATCCCAAGCTGGATTTCTCCATTAACATAGTTCTTGAAATGTTTCTATTTATTTGAAAGAACTGGCATATGACTTTCAGTTTTCTCTTTTATTTTTTATTTAACTCCCATCACTAATTGCCTCCATTATGGCACCCTACTCCAGTACTCTTGCCTGGAAAATCCCATGGACGGAGGAGCCTGGTGGGCTGCAGTCCATGGGGTCACGAAGAGTCGGACACGACTGAGCGACTTCCCTTTCACTCTTCACTTTCATGCATTGGAGAAGGAAATGGCAACCCACTCCAGTGCTCTTGCCTGGAGAATCCCAGGGACGGGGGAGCCTTGTGGGCTGCCGTCTATGGGGTCGCACAGAGTCGGACACGACTGAAGCAACTTAGTAGCAGCAGCAGCATGGCAGTGCAGACTGATGTCTTCTGAAACCTAATTTTACCCTAAATCTGTTATATTTTTGAAAATTAGCTTTTTCCTAATGAAAGAAATGGAGCTATAATGTGGTTAGTCTCTTTTGTCTTCTTCTTAAATGTGGATATTTCCTAAAAATAAAGTGTCTATTTACATGTTTTTTCTTCACGCCTTCACTGCCCATATCTAACATTTTGTTAAGTGTATTCACTCCTGTAGATCCAACTGTTACCTGCCTGTGTGTTGGATGGATATGGATGTTATAGACCATGTCTATAACTCTAGTCTCACCTTTCCTTTGTCTTTCATATTATTTCCTATCAATATCTGCAGTAAACCTTTCAACATCCGCAACTCAGCATGTGCAAGAGAGAACTCATTACCTCTCCTTTAAAACCTATCTCTTCCCAAGAGGCTTGAGTCAGATTTTCAGTGATTTGCCCATCACCCTACGAATACCAGTCAGTATCCAACTCAGCAGTTCTGCTTTATCTTCTTCCAGTTCTTAGAACCTCTACTGTGGTTCAGACCCGTATCTTCTCTTGCCTAGACTTAACACCCTTTTGTTTGAAAAAGTTTACATAAATAATACAGAAAGTTCTTATTCCCTTCACTTATCTTCCCCAACATTGGCATCTCACCTAACCATGACACATTTATCAGTAAATTAACATCTGTACAGTATCACTTACCGAGCTATAGTCTTTATTTGAATTTCACCAGTTTTCCCATGAATGTCCCTGATGTGTTCCAGGATCCGCATTGCATTTAGTTACCATGAATCCTTGATTCTCAATAATACGTGGCACACTTCCTCAGTCTTTCCTTATTTTTTATGACCTTGACACTATTGGAGAGTATGAGCCGATTCTTTTGTGGGCTATCCGTTCATGCCACTTTCTCTCACTGTTTTCGGGGTCATGTTGAGGGTATCCTTTGTGGTTTGGCCTGAGCGTGTGTGTTTTTCTTACCCTTTGACTGACTTCGTTTCTGTCTTCTTTCTTTGTCATATTGCACCTGAGGTTATTCATCTGAAGCATGGATTTATCCATGTCTCTTCCTGCACAAAAAAGACTCCCAGGGTACACCAGAGGCCCGCATCTGCCAGGTATTCAAGGCCATGTGTAGTCTTATCCCCAGTCGCATTTCCAGACTTCTCGAGGCTGGTGCTCACCTGGTGACCCTGAGGCAGACTGAACTGGGTTTTCCATTTTCTGTGCTGGACTCTGTGGCTCCACGTCTGCTTGTCCGCATGCCTGGCCTGTGTGGTTTATATTATTATTGTATTCATGTTACAGGCGAGGAAACCAGAGTTCTGCGAGACCTACAGACTTGCCCAAGGTTGACAACCAGACTTGATACTTAGGCTGTTTTCCCCCCAGAAGTCAAGGGATTTAGCCTCTACACTGTACTGTCAGCTCTTCTATGAAAAATTGGGGTCTTATTCATCTTGAATTTTCTCACTGAATCCAGTACAGTGCCTTGTATACAATATGGCTGTAATACGTGTGAGCTGAATGGATGGATCCGTAAATGCTGACTTTGAAGATAAAAATGGACAGTTGTGACTGTAAAGTGTAGAGAGAGGAGTTGCTTACATGAGCATTGCGCTCTGATGGGAATTGACTGCAATTACACAGCTGTCGCGTTACTGTGCACTCCACAGCTCTAAAGAGGGTACGTGCCTGGCTCTCTTTCTGCATCACCTTTGGCGCTTAAATTATTTACAAAAGGCCATGTGTAAATCTCCCTTTAAACCAAATCACACTCACTCCCAACACCGTCTTAGGTGTATGACCGGCAGCTGTAACGGACAGCAAAGCTGCCAAGCGGGCAAGTGGGAGAGGAGGGGAAGGGAGCTTCCAGAGCAGCGAGGAGCGCTGACCTCTCTGTGCCAGCGGGGGCCAGGGGCTGCTGCGCGAGAGGCTTGCAGGGAGGGGATCGCAGTGCCCCCCAGGAGCTGCTTCTCTCACCTGGCCCGGTTCGCTGGCTTGTGTTGAAAGTGGTAAAGTCATGATGCTCAGAATTCCCCAAGCCAGGCTTCAGCAGTATGTGAACCATGAACTTCCTGATGTTCAAGCTGGTTTTAGAAAAGGCAGAGGAACCAGAGATCAAACTGCCAACATCCGCTGGATCATGGTAAAAGCAAGAGAGTTCAAGAAAAACATCTATTTCTGCTTCATTGACTATGCCAAAGCCTTTGACTGTGTGGATCACAATAAACTGTGGAAAGTTCTGAAAACATGGGAATACCAGACCACCTGATCTGCCTCGTGAGAAATTTGTATGCAGGTCAGGAAGCAACAGTTAGAACTGGACATGAAACAACAGACTTGTTCCAAATAGGAAAAGGAGTATGTCAAGCCTGTATATTGTCACCCTGCTTATTTAACTTATATGCAGAGTACATCATGAGAAACGTTGGACTGGAAGAAGCACAAGCTGGAATCAAGATTCCCGGGAGAAATATCAATAACCTCAGATATGCAGATGACACCACCCTTATGGCAGAAAGTGAAGAGGAACTAAAAAGCCTCTTGATGAAAGTCAAAGTGGAGAGTGAAAAAGTTGGCTTAAAGCTCAACATTCAGAAAACGATCATGGCATCCGGTCCCACCACTTCATGGGAAATAGATGGGGAAACAGTGGAAACAGTGTCAGATTTTATTTTTTGGGGCTCCAAAATCACTGCAGATGGTGACTGCAGCCATGAAATTAAAAGGCGCTTACTCCTTGGAAGGAAAGTTATGACCAACCTAGATAGCATGTTAAAAAGCAGAGACATTACCTTGCCAACAAAGGTTCGTCTAGTCAGGGCTGTGGTTTTTCCTGTGGTCATGTATGGATGTGAGAGTTGGACTGTGAAGAAGGCTGAGTGCTGAAGAATTGATGCTTTTGAACTGTGGTGCTGGAGAAGACTCTTGAGAGTCCCTTGGACTGCAAGGAGATCCAACCAGTCCATTCTGAAGGAGATCAGCCCTGGGATTTCTTTGGAAGGAATGATGCTGAAGCTGAAACTCCAGTACTTTGGCCACCTCATGCGAAGAGTTGACTCATTGGAAAAGGCCCTGATGCTGGGAGGGATTAGGGGCAGGAGGAGAAGGGGATGACAGAGGATGAGATGGCTGGATGGCATCACTGACTCAATGGACGTGAGTCTGGGTGAACTCCGGGAGCTGGTGATGGACAGGGAGGCCTGGCATGCTGTGATTCATGGGGTCGCAAAGAGTCGGACATGACTGAGCGACTGAACTGAAGTGAACTGAACTGTTGAAAGTAGTTTCTGGGTTATTGGCCTTAGGCCTATGGGGACCGTGAACACAGCACGTGTGTGCAGTTTTGGAAGGTACTAATGTTCCTCCCAACAATTTTGACTTGTGCTTTAATTTTCCTTCAGAGAGCACATAATATATTTTTTGGAGCTTGTTGATTCCCCACACCTCTGGGTGCTATTGAAAAAGTGGCATTTAAGTACTGTGCTCTTAAAAGTGCAGCGCGTCCTCATCTTCAAACTGCTTTAGTCATCAAAGACTTGGGGTGTTATGAATTCCTCTCTCTCTCTGATACATTTGAAGACTAATCAGTACCCCCAGTTCAACAGGGTGTTGACACTGGGGGAGAGACGGGAAGCAAACTACATTTTACGTCTCTTCAGGAAGTCACTTATTTGCCTTTGCTTTTTTTATTCCCAAGGAGAACCTTGTTTGATATATTTTGGCAATGATATTTTCAGTTAACCAAAATCACATTTTCAAAAGCAACACCTTTCAATGGAAAAATAAAAGGTTTTAAATCTATAACTAAGTGAGGTTTGCTTTTTCACTTGAGGGAGAATAATACTTTTCTTTTTTACTTCATCTTCTTGAATTTTAGAAGCGTGGACTGTTTTTATTGATAAAATGGGCAAGGTAGCTTCATATTCAGTCTACGCATCTTCAAACTCGCCTACAAAGGCAAACTCAGTTGATGACTGAGTTGCTGGGTCTTCTTACTCCGGGAACTGTAAACAACGGCGAGTGTGCTTCACA
This sequence comes from Bubalus bubalis, assembly GCF_019923935.1. NCBI lineage: Eukaryota > Metazoa > Chordata > Mammalia > Artiodactyla > Bovidae > Bubalus > Bubalus bubalis. The sequence goes on along the minus strand of NC_059165.1, from coordinate 1,419,911 downwards.
GTGTGTCTCTTGGCAGTTTCACATTAAACTAGATCAAATGCCATCCCGTCATGCTTTCCCGACTCTTCCGTGTGAATGTTCGTCAGTGCTCTGCCTGGTTTCTGCCCCGCGGCGACTTTGGGCCATGGAAGCAGCCCTTTCCCCTGCACGCTGCCATCACCTCCCGTTTGGCCTTCTGCTCCTGCTCTGACTTGTTCGCAAACTCCTGTCCCACACCCCGGCCTCATCGTCCTGACAAAGTGCAGTTCTAACCCACGTCACACCATTGCTTTAAGCCGTCCGAAGAGTTTCATTTTGCTAAGGAGCAACACCACAGGTTGTTTTTTTCCCCTCCAGCATTAATGAGGTATGATTGAAAAGTAAATGTTTTATCTATTTAAGGTGTTCAGTGTGGTGTTTAATATACGTATACACTGTGAAATGATTCCCCCAGTCAAGATAATTAGCCTCTTTACCTTCTGTTTTGTAGTGAGAACACCTAAGATCTCCTCTCTCAGCGAATCTCAAGTGCACCGTACTTTATGAACTGCGGTCTCCGTGTGACTCCAGAGCGCATTCCTCTTATAACTGAAAGCTTGCTCCCTTCAACCAGTGTCCTCCCGTTCCCTCGTGCCTCCAGCTCCCGGCACTCTCTGTGGTGTTTCTGTGGGTTTGACTTTTCTAGATTCCAGATGCAGTCGAGACCCTACGGCGTTTGCTTTTCTCTGTCTGGCATATTTCTCTTGGCACCATGTCCTCTAGTCTAGTTCCTGTTGTTGCACATGGCGGGATTTCCTTCTTCTTATGGCCGAATTGTTGCCTGTATAGTACACCACATTTTCTTTATCCATTCACCCATGGATAGACTCTTAGGTTATTGCTGTATATTGGCTGTTGTGAACGGTACTGCAGGAACATGGGGGCACAGATAGCTCTTCAAGATGTTGATTTCATTTTCTTTGGATGTCAAGTGAGATTGCTGAATCATATGGTAGTTATATTCTTAATTTTTTGAGGAAGCTCTGTTTTTTTCCAAGTCATTATATCAATTTACAGTCTCACCAGTGGTATTCCAATTTCTCCACCTCCTGGCCATCACTTGCTAATTTTTGACTTTTTGATGATAGCCATCTGAACAGGTCTAAAGAGATATCTCATTGTGGGTTTTTTTTTTTAAGATTTATTTATTGATTATTTGTGCATGTTTGTGGCTTCACTGAGTCTTCGTGGCTGTCGTGGGCTTTCTCCAGGTGCCACAAGCCGTGGCTGCTTGCTCGCTGCGGCTGCAGGCCTCCCACTGCGGTGGATTCTCCTGTTGCCGAGTGTGGGCTCCAGGTGCGCCGGCTTCGGAGGCTGCAGCTCATGGGCTCCAGGGCTCTGGCTTAGCAATTGTGCTGAGTGGACGTAGTAGCTCTGGGGCAGGTGGTGTCTTCTTGAACCAGGGATCAAACCCAGCTGCCCTGCATTGGTAGGCGGATTCTTAACCACCGGACCACCAGAGAAACCCCTCACTGTGCTTTTGATTTCCATGTCTCTGATTATTAGTCATGCTGAACACCTTTTCATCTTGGCCATTTGTATGCCTTCATTTATTTATTAATTTATGAATGCGCTCATTCACTGTTTAAACTGAACTGTAATTGATTTGCAATGTCATATTAGTTTCAAGTGTGCAGCAAAGTGATCAGTCATATATATATATATATATATATATATATATATATATACACACACACACACACACTCTTTTCAGAGTCTTTTCCATTAAAGGTTATTATTCATACAAGGTGCTGAATAAAGTTCCCTGTGCTATACAGTAGATCGTTATTGTTTATCTTATATATAGTAGTGTGTATCTGTTAATCCCAAACTCATAATTTATCCCTCCCTCCCCCACCCCTTCTTCTTTGGAAACCATAAGTTTATTTTCTGTATCTGTATGTCTATTTCTGTTTTGTAAATAAGTTCATTTGTAACATTTTTTTTGGATTCCACATTGTATGCCTTCTTTGAAAAAATGTCTATTCAAGTTCTTTGCCCAATTTAAAATAAGCTTATTTGTGGTTTTTGCTCTTGAGTTGTATGGGGTTCTTATATGTTTTAGATCTTAGCCCTCTATTGGTACGTGGTTTGCAAATCTTTTCTGCCGTTCCATAAGTTGCCTTTACATTTTGTTGATGGTTCCCTTTACTGTGCAGAAACTTTTTAATGTGATGTAGCCTCATTTGTTTATTTTTTCTTTTGTTACCTATCCAAGGTTATATCCAAAAAATCATTGCCAAGACCAGTGTTAGGAAGCTGTTCCTCTGTTTTATTGTAGCAGTTTTTCAGTTTTAATCCTTATGTTTAAGCTTTCAGTTTGTTTTGAATTAACTCTTGTGTGTGTGATGAGGGTCCATTTTCATTCTTTTGCATGTGCATACCCTGGTTTCCCAACACCGTTTACTAAAGAGAATATCCTTCTCCCATTGACTCAACTAAATGGAATATTATCCCAGGTTCATGGATTAGAAAAATTAACATTATTAGAATGTCCATATGACCCAAAGCTATCTGCAGATTCAGTGCAATTCCTATTAAAGTTCCAGTGCTGTTTTTCACAGAAGTAGAAAAATAATCCTTAAATTTGAATGGAGATGGAATATTCTCAATAGTGGGGAATAACGTGTACAAACAGGTGGAGGTAGAAACTTGTATGTAGCCATTTTGTGTAAATTATGAAGACAAGCACTTAAGCTCAGCTGCATGTGAAATCACAAAGACTCCTTGGAGATGCTGCTGCTAAGGCCCTATCCCTGGGATCTGATGAACTTGCTCTGAAGCACAGCTGGGCGTCAGGATTTTCCAAAGTTGCCAATGTGCAAACAAGGAAGAAAACCACTATTCTACAGTATGTAAAACTGAGTGAAAAAATGGTAAGTTGTAAGTTGGGGTCACGTGTGGGAAGGAGTTACGTAGAAGACTCTGAAGACAGCTCTGTTTTAGGGATGGCTTGTTGGTGTTGAATCACTAATTCATGTCTGACTCTTGTGACCCCGTGGACTGTAGACCACCAGGCTCCTCTGCCCATGGGATTTTCCAGGCAAGAATTGTGGAACGGGTTGCCATTTCCTACTCCCAGGAATCTTCCTGACCCAGGAATTAAACCCACATGTCTTGCATTGAAGGCGGATTCTTTACCGCTGAGAAACTGGGAAGGGTTCATTAAATATTTTATATATATAGATATGTATATACACTTTTTACAAGTGGGGCGCAGAGCTTGGTTGTTGGAAGTGATGGCTCCGGAGTCTGTCTGCTTGGATTTCAGTCCTGACTCTGCCATTTGCTTCTTGTGTGCTCTTGGGCTTCCGATTCTGCCTCAAGGGCAAGATTTCCTCACGGTATAAATCAAAACTTTGACAATAAATGTTGCCCTTCATATGTGCAGTGACTCTTCTGAGCCTCTATCCATGTGGCCTGAACGCTGAGTTCATTTCCTCAGGACTGCAATTCCCAAGCTTGCTCTGTTCTAGCGTATACCACTTGCCCAGTATCCTTATGACCATCATGCACTGGCATGAAATGTTTAGCTGGGTTTCGAGGGATCATGGGTAACTCTCTCGGGGTACAGGTTGTCTAGAGGAGAGCACAACTAAATGGATGCACTAGCCGCCTGAACTAACTATGTATAACTATGTTAGCTTGTGTTGCAAAAGGACAGTAGCAGCATTTACCCAGTAAAGCAAGAACATGTTCAGTACTCAATACAAGAGCCAAAATGATCGTACAGTGTTCTAGGAATAAGTGTTTACACCAAAATGCTTAGAATCAAGTGGAAGAGACCAGGATGATATCTGTAAGACAAAGAACATGGAATGCATATGCTCAATTGGCATGCAGAGATTCTATTAACACTGGCCACAGTTCTTTTTAAAAAATGAGAGAGGGCAGGAGTTGGTGTAAATGAAGGACGTTTCCCAAAGGCGGTACAACCTGAAGGCCCTGAGAGAGGCTAAAACTTTCTCAAATGTAAGGGGATGAGAAGAATCAATAGACTTTACCATAGAAGCAATTGTCTGTTTTTGTTCTCATTTGCTTCCTTATACGGATCCCCCCCCCCCCATTCTAGAAGAATGCACTTCCCTGCACACACCCCACCAACAGGGGCTGAATGCAAATATTTTCCCTCACCTCAGGGGAGTGTTTGAAAACACTCTCTTGGAAAGAAAACCAATTTATTTGGTTGCTAATTATTTTGGCTCTGGTTTTAATGAGCCATCCACTGTAAAATATAAAGAGGATAATAAGGCTTTCTCTCTCTCTCTCTTTTTTTAGAAAGTGATTTAGCTGCTATGGATAAGTGTTGTGTGGAGTTAAGATTCTGGATCCTGGTGCCAGACTGTGTGTGTTTGGATCCCTGCTTATCAGGTGTGTGACCTTGGGCAAATTGCTCTCTATGCCCTAGAGTCCTCATCCATAAAATGAGAATAATAACAGTACCGATCTCAAATGGTTGTAATGAGGATTAAAACAGTGATTGTTATTGTTATTGTTATTTATTGTCACTATTGGCCTGAAATCCTGGGAAGGGATGGGCAGTGGATGGAAGAGACACATGCACCCCAGACTTCGAGTGATTACCCTAGGACAGTGTGTTTGGGAGGGGGGGGGGCGGGGAAGGAGAGACTAGAAATCGGTTAAGTGCTGGCTGGGCCAGGTCTGTGAGCATGCTCGAGAAGGCCTCTATGGAGAACACTGTTTGGTACCAAACATTTCTCCCTAGAAACTAACAGCTTTGTTTGTGTCTAATGAAGAATCTGTTTTGCACACACCCAGGACCTAGCCAGCTGATCCTGCAGCCACTGAGCCGGAGAAGCGTGCCCCTCTGCTGGCCTTAGCTGTGTTCTCTGTGTCATTTGCTTGTCCCACCCAAGTACAGGCCACCTACGCCACAGGGATTGGGTGGTCTCTGTCAAATTCACCTCCAGTGTGGACAACTATGAAGTCTGCAAACAATGCACCAAAAAGCTGTGGAACACCCATTTCCCTAAGGGGCTGTGGGGACCACAGAGCTGGTGCTGGGGGCTTCTTCTAAACCTGCATGTCTAGAGCGCGTGATGGACAAGCCTGAGGCCCCTGACCTGAAATACTGCCGGGGTCCAGCCCCGGCTGATCCAGGGTATTCGAAGCGGGGACGGCGTCGGCGACCTATTTAATTATTTATTCATCAAAGATATAAAGAGTAATAGAATGAGGATAGCTCAGTAGGAAAATTCAGTGGAGAAAAGAGGCTGAGTAGCTTGGTTTACGCGGGAGACCAATAAAACTTCAAGACAAGAAGCTTGCACCACTTACGTAGGCCACAGGCATCCTTTCGTTCTCCTGAAGGAGAGGAGACACTGAGGCCTCCCTGGTCGGATCTTAGAAGCCCAGGCATAATTAGTGAGCATGGCGGGTTCCGCGCTCCAGATGGAGACTCAGCCAGAGTGAGAGAGAGTGACATGGGGAGACCAGTCTTTCGAGGAACTGATCCCAATTCTTTATTTTCCAGAGTCTGTTTTTATACACTGAGATGTTATACAAAAGTCACGTGGGGACAGCAGTCCTGACTTTTATTAAAGTCAGGTGCTTCATACAAATGTATACAGAGGTCTTAGGGGTGTTACATCATCTTCTGGCCAGGGGGCCTGCTGACAGTTTATGACCCTCTCCTTGTGACAGCGGTCAGTCAACCAGGACACTTATTTCTCCAGGGGTGATTATTCTTAAAACAGATGCCACCCAAATAAAGTTACATTCCTATAGGGTGAGGGTGTAGTGGGTTTTAGTTAAGGAAAGAATTTACTTGGCCTAAGGTCTAACGTGATTTATATCAAAGGTTAATACTTATTTCTTCTATATATTCATTAATGTGTATAAGGGCAGGGGATGTGGAGACTTAGCAGTAAACATTGGCTCAACAAATGAAAAACCCTTCACCAATACAATTTCTAATCAGCCCACTATACCTATACTAATAGTTTTCTAACTTCTCTAAGGAACCTGTTTTTAGAAGGTTTAAAGCATCTCGTGCCTCTCACGGTTGGGAGGCTGTGAGCAATCACATGTGGCCGGACAAGCCTGTCAGGCAGGCTAGAGAACCTTCAGAGGAGTTTGTAGGTTGAAATACTCCTATCACGCCCAGGAATTATTATTAACTGGAGCTCTAGGTTAACTCCTTCTCCGAAAGAGGTGGTGGGGGACAGCCCCCCGTAAAGTCAGAGGTGTAGGGGAGAGCACAAAGTAGTAAAGTAGGCAGGCTCTGGTTATGGGGGTAGATGCTCGAGGATTTCCAGGGGGACTCCTGAGGCTCGATCCCGCCTTTGCATATGTTGAGCCTCCTTCCTCATGACCTTTGCCATGGGCGGAGTGCCTCAGGCCAGCCCCCAACAAAATACTGTTTAGGCACATGTCTTGTTACTGACGGCTGAGTCTGGTAATCGTAGAAGGGCCCTGTTTAAAAAGCCCCTCGTTCTGTAGGAGGAGCCCCCCAGACAGGTCCTTTGGGCAGACCCAGACCACAGGGTCGGTGCCACCTGGGTGCTCACGAGACAGGCGAACACTCAGGTTTCCTTCCAGACCGACTGAATCCGAGTCTCCCTCTCCGAGGTCCCAGGAGTCTCAGGGGTGCAAGAGAATTTGAACAACTCTCTTCCCCTGGACTCAAATGGGTCACGCCCCTTTTCTGGATGCTGGAAGTTGTGGAACACCATCAAAGACTGTAGCTGGTCATTTCCCAAAATTCAAGGGAACGCATCCTCAGAAAGCACAGATGATGCTAATCAGCATAGCTATTACAAGTCAACCCCCTTCTCTGAGTTAGCAATTGAAGAAATAGACAAATAAACATGGGAGATGCTGCGTTCTGAGTCTTTTTAACCCTCTGAGGTCTTGAAGGGAGACCTGCCTCAGGAAGGCGACTTTCCACTTAGATCCTTCAGACACTTAGATCAAAGGTGAGAGTCGTCAAAATGTTGGCAGGCTCAAAGGCAAAGAGACATCAGCTCTGAAACACAGGGGCTGTGCTGAGGCGGCTTTGGTCCCTCTGTGCATCCTTTCGAGAGGGAGCGCTGCTTGAGCCTTTGAACCTTCGAGACCTGCCAGTTGGAGTGGGAGAGGTGGCATTTTCCTGTAAGCAGCAGGTTCCCTTCTGCTCAGATCCTCCAGCAGCAAGGTCAGGTCCTGTTCGGAATAACTGAATGTTAATTGACTTGCTGGGAATTAACGTGCATTATCTTGTTTACACCAGCGTTCTGCTGGCAGTTTGTAAATCATTCTCTCCGGCGGGCTCTGACATGGATTTGAAGTTTGTTTCTGCTTTATAGGAGTTGGGTTAATCTCCAGCTATGCTAGAGGGTTAGAGAAATTAGATGAAATCAGAGAGGGGGCACCTCTCCCCCACACACTCCTGTATCATGAATGATTATCACGGCCGACAGGGATAGTGGAGGCTGCAGTTACCTCCAGGTAAGAAGCAGACTGGCTATATAATTAGGCTAGCATTTCCCAGGGAGAATTTTTTTATTCTTTAGCTTTGCCAAATGTATATAGGTTCCTGCTTGTTTGAGCATCCCCTTGGCAACTAACCAACAATCACACACAAACACACACACACACACACGCTCGCGGGGGCACAGGCTGGCTGGTACGCTCATAAAGACCTTGCAAGGTGACCTCGGTGATTTGTATGGCTACCCCTGGCCATGGTCCATTTCTCAATGCCTTGGGCAGTCTTCCAAATACACAGCAGCTCTTTCTGCAGTAATCACTTCGCCTTCTTTGAAACCCCAAGCAGGAGATGCAGAGCTCCCCTGCGCCTTGCTCTGTTTTGGGTCCATGGTAATTGCAGTCCCTCTGCTGTGCGTTTTTCTTGCCGCAGATGGGCTGTGTGATTTTGGGCAAGTCACTGTGCTTCAGTTTCCTTATGTATACAATTAGGTGGCTGTACCGTTTCGCTCTAGTGTGGGTTTCATGCTTTTTCCTTTGGTTCTAGGAAGTAAACTGGTCGCCAGCTCCCAGGCTGCTCGTCTTGGACCTGAGGCCTTTGGCTGCCAGGTCGTCATGAGAACTGTAATGGGCTTAGAGGGGTTGTTAGGGGTCCCAGATCTACCTCTTGAAGAGGCATCTGCCCTTTGGCAAATCTCTTAGATCTTCAGTTTCCTCATCTGGAAAAAGGTGATGAAGATCCTGTCTTGCAAACCCTGCAGGGCTGTGATAAGAGTTTACTGCAGGAAAAGTATCTGCCTGCAAGGCAGGAGACCCAGGTTCCATCCTTGGCTGGGGAAGAGCCCCTGGAGAAGGCAATGACAACCCACTCCATTGTTCTTGCTTGGAAAATCCCAGGGACGGGGGAGTCTGGTGGGCTACAGTCTATGGGGTTGCAAAGAGTTGGACACACCTGAGCGACTTTCACTTCACTTCCAGAACTAATCAATACAAAGGCTGATTAATTACCAGGTTTTTCTGATCTGTCCTTTTGGCCAGGGAGCTGACATCAAGCTGGTCCTAGGCCCCAAATGTGCTCAGTCACAGCTTCAGCGTAAACTCCCATAGTGATCCGATTCCTGGGCCAGCCTCAGTATCACCCAAGCAGAGCTTCTAGGGGAAGGACTCGGCATTTGAAATGGACGTGAAGGCAGAGGTGAGAACTGGCGATCTGAGGACAATGAAATCTCACGGTATTCTTGATCTCAAGTCGTAATATCGCTTGTGCTTGCCAGGATGTCCCCCTAACCCTGCTGCCGGAGGGGTGCTGCACACAAGGATCGGGTCTGCAGGGGGCTGTCCATGTCACCTTCTTATTCAGCTCGACACACATCCCTCCTAGTCCTGATGCCGTTTTCTCTTCCCATATATTAGGTGGGAACCACCTCCGGCACAACTGTTGGAAGTGAACTTCCTGAGAACTGTATATCCTTGGGGAAAGAGATCAGCTTGAACGCTCTTTAAGCTCTCTAAACCCTCTTTAGAGCACTGAGCAGGGCGCAGTGGTGCTTCCCCTGTTGCCCTTTGAAGGCCTGTGGTGTTAGGAGGCGAGAGAGAAAGGAGGAGGGAAGGCAGGAAGAGTAGGGAGGAGCAGAGCAAGCCCATTTCTACCTGGACCACCATGTTACCTCTGAGAGTCTGTCTGGAACGGACAGTGGGTTTGTAACCCTAATGAACAGCTTTGGGATGAGAACCTGGGGTTGATGCCAATGGCTTCAGAAGCCACAGGTCTTGGGCTCAGTCTTGGTCCCTCTGATCCCCCTCGTGTCAGGGAATGAACTCAGGCCGGCTGTTTCAGAACCGTTGACCCAGGCTGACGCCGTTGAGAACCTCAGAGGAGGTGCGGGCTTGGGGAGAAAAAAAGAAAACACCACTAACCAAAATCTACGACTCAAAATGAAAGAGGCAGTGTAAATTCTCAGGAGGTGAACTTTTTATTTGTCTTTCTTTATTTCCCTCTAATTTGTCAGTGAAATGAGATCAGAACATCTGTCTCCTGCTAAATAGGAGCTGCGTTCTCTCAGGTAAGAATGATAAGGCCTGGGGAATGCGCTTCTGCAGACTGGCCTTCATCTATTTCTGAGGTAATGGACTCGCACAACAGCCTCAAGCGCTGCTGTTAACAGCTTCTTACTTCTCCAGCAGAAACGCTCTAGAGCTGTTTGCAGATGTGTGTGCATTTTGAGGAAAAGAACTGCAGAACCTTCTGCAAGAGAAAGAAAGAAAAGAAAAATGCCCCTTTCTTTAATCTACCAGAAAAGAAGAAATTACCTCAGTGCATGTTCCTGCTGGTATAAATAGCAGTATTAGGCGGGAAAAAAAGCTTGTTTCTCCATGACTGAAAAACATTCAGGACACAGAACCTGGACTCCAGCCCTTCTCTATTTCCCCGGTTACTTTAACACTGTGAGCTTTGGACTCCAGGGAGAAAGTCTAAAAATACTGCGGCCTATTTGTTCAAAAGCAAGTAGCAAAGATGGAAGGGGTCTGCTATTGCCTAAAGGGAAAAACGGAATAGAAAATCTTAATGTTTTCATTTTTAAACTCTAAACCAAAGCCAGACCTTGGAATATTGTTCTTTGTTTTTATTTTTAATAGGCAATGTGGAGACATGGTAATACAGATTCAAACGGCACAAAAGGAAATATATTGAAAAGTGATTCTCCTTTCCAACCCTGCCCACCAGGACTCCAGTTCCCCTTCCCTGAGCTTCTGAAGATCCTCCTGACGTCAGTCTAGTGGATCCTTCCATAGATGATACACTCTGCACATCTAAGCGCGTGTGTGTGCCTGGACGTGTGTGTTTATGCACGGGCATCTTCACCGAGCTCTGACTTCCTTTTTTTAACATAAATAGTTGTGTTCTATACACATTCTCCTGCTCCTTGCTTTTCTTTACCTAAAAAGATGTCTTAGAGACAATTTCATATTAGGGCATAGAGACCAGTCTTCTTCATTTAATAGCTGTGTAGAAGAACACTGAGGTGTGTATCATAATTGTAACCAGCTTCCTGCGGGTGGGGATTTAGTCTCTTTTGCCTCACTGGCTCCTGAAATGTTGGAATGAACATTGCACGTATCTCTTATTGTGGAAAGTATTCTTAGAGCTTAAACTGCCATTATGTGAATTGCTTCTCACATCTCTCCTCTTCTATGGTTGCAAAATTTCTCCTCGGCCCAGCAGAAAACTTTGCAGACTTAATTATATTTTATTTTTGAAATAGTAACTGTATGTCAGAGTGCAGTGCTGCTTCCTGACTGTGGGATTTCTCTCTGGTTTAGTTTAGCTGTTACCAGCCTTGCCAGGGAAGACCAAAGTTTGAGCTGTGTTTCCATATGGCCCCTAGATTTGTCACTGAGCAAATGTGACCCTTTCTGCTGCGGTGGTGTGGTCAGCTTAAAGGCCTAAGGAAATGAATTCCAGCAATGTTGAGGAACCACCTCTGACTCAGGGCTTTCTCAGTGCATGGAATTTCTGCCTCTGCATTGATAAGGTCATGCATATGTATGTACCAGAACTCAGAGTTCCCCAGGGCCCTGGTTTCCAGCTCTGAATAAACAGAAACTGGAGCGCATTTGAGATGAGCTTGAAGGCTCTGGTAATATTGAAGGTGCTCTTATTTCTTAAATGGCAGATGTGCTTGGGGAGTGGATACAGAGGGATCTAGCCACGTAGCGATGGTGAGGTCATCCTTGACCATCAGGTGCAGGGGCACGCAGAGCTGCCGAGGTGGCCTTTAAGAGCTGAGGCTCCCTGCCTCGGGGCCTCATTGCTAGAGAAGATTTGTCGTTCAACTGACGAGGGCAAAGGAAAGCGGTATCGGGGAGGGGAGCAGGCAATACTGAGGCAGTGAAAAGAACATGGGTGAAGAGCTGGACAGCGTGTCCTTGAGTTCAAGCTCTGCAGGGCTTTTGTCAGGACCAAGTCAGAAAGCCCAAGTCACACTTTGTTAAACAGGAGAGGGGCTGTTCTGCAGGGTTTCAGAAGCACAGCGCACCTGGGCTCTCTCCACCTTCCAGGCTTCCTCCTCACGCTCCAGATGGTGGCGCGCTGGCCAGCAACAGCTCCCGTAGCGAATCCTCCCAGGCTCAGCACCAGCAGATAGGGTGGCTCCTCTTCTCTTGAGAGTTCATGTGGAAGTTCTGGAAGGGCATGGGTCTAAAACCAGGGTGCTCTGATCAAATAAGTGGGGAAACAAGCTCTTGGTGCCTCCAAATTCACAATGTCTGCCATCGGCCTTTCACGAGGCATCTGGCGCTGGCTCACCTGAATTCTTACAGTCTTCCTTTGTTTGTGAAGTATGGTTAAACTTGATAATATCTGTGATCTCTTCCAGTTCTAAATGAATTTTCTTTCTTCCTTGCATCCTTTTCTTTTTCACATTTATCATTTAACCTAAACAGGTATTCTCCTAGTTTCAACTTTGACTGTATTTTAATATGTATAAGAAACATATGTGTCTGAAGTATATACGTAATCTAAAAAAGGTCCGTCTAGTCAAGGCTATGGTTTTTCCAATAGTCATGTATGGATATGAGAGTTGGACCACAAAGAAAGCTGAGCACTGAAGAATTGATGCTTTTGAACTGTGGTGTTGGAGAAAATTCTTGACAGTCCCTTGGACTGCAAGGAGATCCAGCCAGTCCATCCTAAAGGAGATCAGTCCTGGGTGTTCATTGGAAGGACTGATGCTGAAACTCCAGTACTTTGGCCACCTCATGTGAAGAACTGACTCACTGGAAAAGACCCTGATGCTGGGAAAGATTGAAGGCAGGAGGAGAAGGGGACGACAGAGGATGAGATGGTTGGATGGCAGCACCGACTCGATGGACATGAGTTTGGGTGAACTCTGGGAGTTGGTGATGGACAGGGGGGCCTGGCGTGCTGCAGTCCATGGGGTCACAAGGAGTCGGACACGACTGAGCAACTGAACTGAACTGACTGAACAGAGGTAAATAAGAAGAGCAATGGGAACACAGAAGAGACAGTGGTTATCATTCACTTGAGATCATAACATCTGAATCTAGTTTGAAGCCAGATTAAACCATACCAGCACCATCAGCATCAGAAAATAGCATAGTGACTTGAGGCATAAAACCCAATGAAGTTAGAAATCAGTTAGTAATGGAGATTGGATTTTTTTCCCCTGAAATCTTGAAACATGGGAGAGTCTCCCTTGTGATGGATTGTGTGTTCATACCTGAAGTCAGAGGAATGAATTAGAAGACCTCTTAGAGCCCTAAGGCATTTCTAATACTTTGCTTTACTTCAATGGTGGCTCTATAAAGTGACTTTACTCCAAATGAAAAATTGCTGCCACCTAATCATTGATGCTTATTAGAGATAAATGTATTGGTCCAGGGGACTTTTTTAAAGAATATAAAGAGAATGTCATCCTCTCAATTTTTTTTTTGGGGGGAGGGGGACAGCAACCAAAATGATTAGCAAAAAAATTGTATTCTCCTCAAGCATATTTGCCTGGAGAACAACAAAAGGTCTTACAGAGATGATCACTGTAAAGCCGGTTGGAACTATTGGAACAGGAGGGAGTAATCAGGGATGAAAAGATTGAGTTTTTCTACTCTACCTTCCCTTTCTAATCCAGTTCTTTTCTAAAGCAAATTCTTAAGAGACTAAATGTATTCACTTTTCCAGGGAGAGTTAATTACAGTCTTATTTAGAGCTGTGCTTTACTTCACCCTTTAAAGTTCCTTCCAGGACTATTGTAATTCAACTAAAATGCTTCAGGCATTAAATAGCGTCAGAAAGCTAAATATGCATTCTTGTTTCTAACACAAGAAAGGAAAAAAAAAAAGTTTCAAAGACGAGTGAAAGAGGAAAAAAAGAAAGTCTTTCTCACTTGATGTTTACTTTCAGGGGAATACAAATATTTAGCATTGTTATGATTTTCACACTGAAGATGAATGTCAGTTTACTGCAAAGATGTGAATTAATTCTTGAAGTAAAGTCTAATATGCAAAATAAAATTTTGAACACGTATTAGTAAAAGCATGCTGTGCTGGGCACTGTGGAGAATATTAAAGAGAGTCACCACCTCAGGGGGCTTCTACATAAGTGGGAGATGAGACTGTCGATGGAAAAAATAAATGCACAGCCTAAAAGCTAAGAATTATATTTTATTTGGCAGACAAAAGTGTGATCTTAAGCCCGGGACATAGCAGCTCAGATAACTCTAAGAGAGTGCTCCAAAGAGGTAAGGGAGGAATCAGGATATATAGTAATTTTTGCAGCAAAGACAAGGTAGTCAGAACTTCAGAAGGTTACTGTTAAAGAAAACCAGATACTCAAGTTAAGGAATTTAGTGCTCTTCTCTTCTATATATGGGAAGATGCAAGAGTCGTGTCTGACCCTTTGTGACCCCATGGACTGTAGCCCGCCAGGCTCCTCTGTCCATGAAGATTCTCCAGGCAAGGATACTGGTGTGGGCTGCCATGCCCTCCTCCAGGGATCGAACCTGGGTCTCCTGCATTGCAGGCGGTCTCTTTACCGACTGAGCTACCAGGAAGCCCCTGTTGGGGCACTGTTCTCCAGGGGAGCCAGCCAGCTGGTTGCACAGGACCATTTCTATCATCCAGCAGCGCACTTTTGTATTGCATCATCCGGACACTGATGCCATGGTGGGAGAGTGCATAATTTCCACGGTTCAGTCTCACTGCCACGAGGATTTGAAATGAGGTACCAGCCTTACAGCTTGGTTACACAACATAGTGTATTTGATAAGCAAAGGGTGGTACACCCCCAAGGCATGAGGTCTGGCCGACCCTGAAGGAGTGGCCTCAAACCCTCGTGGGTCCCTCTTTTTATGTCTTTTGTCTCCTCCCCTGAGCCTGCCCTAGCAAATCAGGGCTAGCACCCATCATCAGTCAGGAAGGGCGTGTGTTTGTTTCACTTGAGGTTCCCACGCCCGGTCTGCAGATTTTCCCTTTGTGCCCTTTCCAAGGACTTTTCCCTTCTTTGTCTGTCTTCTAGCCACCTCCACTTTGGACTCCTTTTTCTATTCTAACCACCTGACTCTGATTTCCTTTCCCCGAGAGAGCTACCGTTAATAGCCCCAAGTCTCGCCTCATTCATGGTTGTGGGGCCTTAGTTTTTAATGTTGTGGAACAAATTGCCACAAATTTTTTTGACTAAACAGCACACATTTATCCCACAATTTTCATGAAGCAAGACTGTAGGCATTGCTTATCTTAGTTCTCCGCCATCTCAACAAGGCTGCAAAGTATCGTCAGGCAATGTTCTCATCTGGAGGCTCGGTTAGGGAGGAATCTGCTTCCAAACTCATTTGGCTTATTACTGGCCATCTTCCGGAGAGTGATCTCAGGCCCTAGAAGTCACATGAGGTTCCTTCCTTTGTGACCCACTCTATGGCGGTTCAACATTTGGCTAATGACTTTTCAAGGCCAGTAGGAGAATCTCTCCCTCAGTCTGTTAAGATGAATATTATAAAATGCATGATGATCCTGAGAGTGACATCCCAACCCATTTTTAATATCTGCAAAGGTAACATGCTTATAGTTCTGGGGATTAGGAGGTGGACATGTTTGGGCAGCTGTTTTTCTGTCCACCTCAGATGGCACCAGGGCATGGAAGCCTTGGATGCTGCTGAATATCGTACCAGGAGAACACGCACCACAACAAAGAAGTCGACAGAGTGGAGTCTGAGGAGGCCTCGGCCGGTGATTTGTTATCTGGAATTATTAAGGCGTTAGTTGAATAATATACTTTGGGATTGGAATGAAAACTGACCTTTTCCAGTCCTGTGGCTACTGCTGAGTTTTCCGAATTTGAGGGCATATTGAATGCAGCACCTTCACAGCATCATCTTTCAGGATTTGGAATAGCTCAACTGGAATTCCGTCACCTCTACTAGCTTTGTTCATAGTGATGCTTCCCAAGGCCCACTTGACTTCACATTCCAGGATGTCTGGCTCTAGGTGAGTGATCACACCATCGTGATTATCTGGGTCGTGAAGATCTTTTCTGTACAGTTCTTCTGTGTATTCTTGCCACCTCTTCTTAACATCTTCTGCTTCTGTTAGGTCCATACCATTTCTGTCCTTTATCGAGCCCATCTTTGCATGAAATGTTCCCTTGGTATCTCTAATTTTCTTGAAGAGATCTCTAGTCTTTCCCATTCTGTTGTTTTCCTCTATCTCTTTGCATTGATCACTGAGGAAGGCTTTCTTTATCTCTCCTTGCTATTCTTTGGAACTCTGCATTCAGATGCTTATATCTTTCCTTTTCTCCTTTGTTTTTCACTTCCCTTCCTGTCACAGCTTCTTCTTTTCACTGTTTTCACAGTCTTTTCACAGAAGACTCTTGAGAGTCCCTTGGACTGCAAGGAGATCCAACCAGTTCATCCTAAAGGAGATCAGTCCTGGGTGTTCATTGGAGGGACTGATGTTGAAGCTGAAACTCCAGTACTTTGGCCACCTGATGTGAAGAGCTGACTCATTGGAAAAGACCCTGATGCTGGGAAAGATTGAGGGCAGGAGGAGAATGGGACAACAGAGGATGAGATGGTTGGATGGCATCACTGACTCCATGGACATGCGTTTGAGCAAGCTTCAGGAGTTGGTGATGGACAGGGAGGCCTGACATGCTGCAGTCCATGGGGTCGCAAAGAGTTGGACATGACTGAGCGACTGAACTGAATAATATACTGATAATGATGATTCCCTAAAATTCTCTAAGTCTTACTGCTGCTGCAGGAAAAGCACTAAAAGTTGTTTTAGTCCTAAAAGAACTGAATGCTCCGACTAGCTTTTAGGTCCAAAATTGATCAGATATTAAATAATTAGAGTGTGGAAAATCTACCCCTGAATCCCAGTTGGCTCATTTATAAAATGGGAACAACAATAGACTAGCTTATAGTTTTGCTGTAAGGCTGAAGAGAATTTGTATACGTAGGAGATCTTTGTAAAGAAGCATCCAGAACCAAAATAAATTTTTTATTGAGATACCTGGAATTCTCTTTTGATAAAATTGCATTAGGATAATACATTGTAAAAGACATAAAATTATGTCAAAATGTTTGCAGCCAGATTCTATGGATTTCTTTAACTGGCTTATTACAACTTAACATAGACATGAATACAATTTTGAAAAACAAATTAGTCACCAAATTTTGAATTATAAGAAAAGTACTGAAAACATATCAGCTCAGTTCAGTCGCTGAGTCATGTGACTTTGTGACCCCATGGACTGCAGCATGCCAGGCCTCCCTGTCCATCACCAGCTCCCGGAGTCCACCCAAACCCATGTCCATTGAGTCGGTGATGCCATCCAACCATCTCATCCTCCATCATCCCTTTCTCCTCCCACCTTCAATCTTTCTCAGCATCAGGGTCTTTTCCAATGAGTCAGTTCTTCGAATCAGGTGGCCAAAGTATTGGAGTTTCAGCTTCAGCATCAGTCCTTCCAATGCACACTCAAGACTAACCTCCTTTAGGATGGACTTGTTGGATCTCCTTGCAGTCCAAGAGACTCTCAAGAGTCTTATCCAACACCACAGTCCAAAGCATCAACTCTTCATCACTCAGCTTTCTGTATAGTCCAACTGTCACATCCATACATGACTACTGGAAAAACCATAGCCTTGACTAGATGGACCTTTGTTGGCAAAGTAATGTCTCTACTTTTTAATATGCTGTCTAGTTTGGTCATAACTTTCCTTCCAAGAAGTAAGCATCTTTTCATTTCATGTTAATTCACAGAAAATCAACTTGTCCTACAGGAGCTTCATCTTGGAGACAACGGCTTGGAGAGTTTAGAAAATTTTGTGCAGCTTCAAGGGATCTGACAAAGGAGAAAGGACATTTAGGTTTTGTTTTAAATAAGGTTGTTCTCAGCCCACGAGCTTAGGAACCTGTGTGTGCCTGTAAACCCCGTTTTATCTCCCACTCACTTGCTTGTCTCTTGATGGGAGCAGCCTATCGTGAGTAACACAAGCGCGCCGTCTCTGGAAGCCCGATGCTCTGTCTGGCGAGAACTTTCCACTCCACGCCGTAGTGACAGTGGTTGGGTTTTACCAAGTGTACCTACCTCGGCATCACAAACTCTAAAATTTACAGAAGGCATGCGGATCTCACATGCCACTCTTTGGGAAGTGAGGCAACATGCAGGCATAGATAGATGCTTCCCCTCCCGCAGACACTGGTAAAGGCATTGTCATGGTTTAGTCGCTCAGTCGTCTCCAGCTCTTGGGGACCCCATGGACTGTGGCCCGCAAGGCTCCTCTGTCCACGAGATTTCCCAGGCAAGAATACTGGAGTGGGTTGCCATTTCCTTCTCCAGGGGATCTTCCTGATCCAGGGATCGAAGCCGTGTCTTTTGCGGGTTCTTACCACTGAGTCACCAGGGAAGCCCAGTAAAGGAATAGTGACAATATTAACCATTTGATGCAAGATTTTTCTCAGCTGAGTTTGTGTTTATAAATGACCAACATCCTTCGCCCTCCTCCTCCTTTTTTTACATAACCTTGTGTTTCTGTGTGGTCTGGCGAACTGAGGGCTGTTTTGCACCCCTAATCTTGCCTGGAATATGCAAGATGACCTGTAATTGCACCCAGGCATTGAGATGCCTCTGACTGAGACTGAGCCGAATGGAAAGCAGGGAAGAAGCTCTTCAGACTTTGAGCTTTTAATTGTCAAGAGCAAGAGAATTTCATTGTGAAGTTCCATTCCTTTGGACTTGAATGTTTTGGGGACTTAAGCTTGCAAGGAAATTTAATCTCTGATCTCTTCTCTCTGGGAATTTGATAATAGGCAAGAGTTTGTGTTCAATGTTGGTGCATCTCTATGTTGGTGTTTTATTAGTGGAGTATCTTCATCTTGTCACTTAATCTCATTGCAGGATTTGTGATGTTCTGTCTGGGGTACTGTTGCTGGATGTAGCTCGGGAACCAAAACAGAGAAGAGAGTGCGTTTTATTTTTGTTCTTGAATGCAGAGGGGAATTGATTTATTTAATGCCCCTTTCTGGTCAATTTCAGGATATGCCGGAGTCAGGTCTAAACTGTCTGCAGATTGTCCTGGGATGAGACACAAAACCTCAGCGCTGGTCTGAGGAGAGAGGTTCTGTGCAGGTGCGAGCAGGGCTCTGACCTGAGAGGTTGCTTTTCTCCCCGAAAGGGAAAGTCCCAGTCCCGTTTGGCCCCAGGCTTCATGATTAAGCTCAGTGGTCGAGAGAAGAAAAAGCTGGAGAAAGTCAGCAGCAGATACTTCTTCCTCGAGGAGGAAAGCCAAATAGGGCTATTGATAGGCTTTCTCCTTTGCTTACTCCATCTCACGGCAGAGAAGGCAGAGTTTGCTGTATGCTTTAGAGACAAGCCCTCTGTCTCATCCAGGATTTGCTTGTTTCCTCCCAGTGAGGTTTGTCTTCCCAGTCTCTCAACAGTTGCTCATGGCAAGGCTTTTAATTTTGATGAAGTCTAATTAAAAAAATTTAGCCAAACTCTAGGTCATACATGTCTTTCCTGTTTTCTTCTAAAAGTTTTATAATTTTATATCTATATTTAGATCTGTAACCTATTTTGCAGAGAAGGCGATGGCACCCCACTCCAGTACTCTTGCCTGGAAAATCCTGTGGATGGAGGAGCCTGGTGGGCTGCAGTCCATGGGACCGCTAAGAGTCGGGCACGGCTGAAGTGATTTAGCAGCAGCAGCAACCTATTTTGAATTAGTTTTTGTATAAAATGAGATGTTCCCGTCAAAGTTTACAGGTTTTCAAGCACATTGATATGCAGTTGCTCCCATACCATTTATTGAAAAGACTATGCTTAATCATTATTTTTTTGTATCTTTTGTAAAAATTGTATTGCCATATTTGAGTAGAAATATTTCTGGGCTTTCTCTTCTATTCCATTGATTTGTGTACTGTCCCTTATCAATACTATACCGTCTTTGGTAAGTGGTTAGATTCACTTCCTCCAACTGTTTCCGTTTTCAAAATTGTTTTAGTTATTCTATTTTCTTTGCCCTTTCATATAAATTTTAGAATCCATAAAATCCATAAAATTTTAGAATCCATTCATATCTATAAAACATTTTTCTAAGATTTTTATAGATATTCCATTAAGTCTATAGATGAATTGGGGAATTTAAAGATTTCCACGTAGAGCTCCTATACATGTTTTTTAGGTTTACAGTGTTAATATTTACTTTTTGTTACAACTATTTTTAGTCTCACGTTTGCCTTTCCAGTTGTACATAGCTGGTGTATATGATTGATGTTTATGTGCTTACGTGTTATCTTATGATTTTGTTAAGAGGTCTCTTACAGATTCCTCGGGCTTTTCTATTAATACACAGCTTGCAGTCCTTGAGTAGGGGTGTTTTTATTTCTTCCTTTTCTCATTGTATCCTTATTTCTCTTTCATTTAAGCAGACTTTTTGAAAGGCTCGTGAGGCTTTGAGGCCTCATAAAATTGGACTTCGAGGCCTTCCAAGATGGTTGGGTCTTGGTGAACTCCATAGGTTAGAACTCTGAACATTTATGCCTTGAGGGTAAAAATGAGTTGTAAACGGTCCTGTCCTCTCAGGGCTGGACACTTGTTTTGAATCCTTCTGGTCTTTAATTTTTTCAGAGTTTTTTTGATTTGCTAGTGCCACTACCATTGTGCCACAGGGAAAATTATTTTCTCCATGAAAAAGAATAGCATTATCCTAGGCCTCAAATTGTGCCTACAGTTTTGGATATATAGTGGGTGACAGTCAATAGAAAATGTCCTAGCACACAAGAGGAGAAACAAAATGTGGCCCAAAACGCAAGAGTAGCGACATGCTATAACTTAGGTGACGCATAGAAGCATAGGTGATACAAATGATACAAGAATAAGATATAGACTAAAGGACCTGTTCAATATGCTTAAGGAAATAAGAGTGCTGGGGTTTTTCCTTTCGGTAAATAGCCAGCAGTGAAACTGCTGGGTCATGCGGAGTTCTGTTTCTTGACTCTTTGAGGAACTTCCCAGCTGTTTTGCATAGTGGCTTCATCAATTTCTAATCCCACCAGCAGTGCATGAGGGGTCCCTTTTCTCCACATCCTCGCCAATACTAGTAATTTGTTATCATTTTGCTAACAGCCTTTCTGAGCGCTGTGAGGTAATATTACTGTGGTTTTGATGAGCATTTCCCTAATACTTAGTGATACTGAGCATTTTTTCATGTGTCTATTGGCCATATGTGGAGAAGGCAATGGCACCCCACTCCAGCACTCTTGCCTGGAAAATCCCATGGATGGAGGAGCCTGGTGGGCTGCAGTCCATGAGGTCGCAAAGAGTCGGACACGACTGAGCGACTTCACTTTCACTTTTCACTTTCATGCATCGGAGAAGGAAATGGCAACCCACTCCAGTGTTCTTGCCTGGAGAATCCCAGGGACGGGGGAGCCTGGTGGGCTGCCGTCTATGGGGTCGCACAGAGTCGGACACGACTGAAGCAACTTAGTAGCAGCAACATTGGCCATATGAATGTATTCTTTGGAAAAATGTCTATTTAGATCCTCAGCCCATTTTTAAAAACAGATTGTTTGCTTTTCTGATGTTTAATCATATAAGTTCTTTGTATATTTTTTCAACCCACCATATATATTTTTGACATTAATTCCTCATTAGATATATCATTTGCAAATATCTTCTCCCATTAAGTACGTGGCCTTTATGGTTTGTTGATAGTTTCCTTCACTGTGGAAAAGCTTTTTAGTTTGACAGAGTGCCATTTGCTTATTTTTGCTTTTGTTTCCCTTACCTGGGGAGACAGACTCAAAGAAATAACTGCTAAACCCAAGTCAAAGAACATACAGCCTATGTTTTCTTCTACAGGCTTTCTGGTTTCAGGTCTCATTTTCTTTTCCATAGTGCCTTTATTTTTGTACATGGTGGGAGAAAGCGGCCTAAATGGATTATATTGCATGCAGTTGTCCAGTGTTTCCAACACCATTCATTGAAAAGCTTGTCTTCTCCCCATCGTGTGTTCTTGCTTCATCTGTCATAGACAAGTTGACCACGTAAGTGTGGCTTTATTTCTGGAGTCTATTCCATTCCATTGACATACCTGTGCGTTTTTGTGCCAGGACCATACTCCTTCCGGCTTCCCAGGTGGGAAAGTGAAGAACCTTCCTGCCAGTGCAGGAGACACAAGAGACAAGGGTTTGATCCCTGGGTCAGCAAGACCCCTGGAGAAAGGCTTGGCAACCCACTCCACTATTCTTGCCTGGAGGATCCCATGGATAGCGGAGCCTGGGGTCACAAAGAGTTGGACACGACTAAAGAGACTTAGTATGCAATACTTATTTATAGTTTAGCTTGACATCAGGGAATGATACCTGTGGCTTAATTCTTTTCACTCCAGATGCTTGTGGCTACTTGAGATGTTTTGTGTTTTCATACAATCTTAGAATTAATTTTTCTAGTTCTGTGAAAAATAGCATTGAGATTGCATTGAATCTGTAGATTGCCTTGAATACTGTGGTCATTTTCACATTATGAATTTTTTTTATTGGAGGATAGTTGCTTTACAACCTTGTGGTGGTCTCGGCTGTTGTTCAGTCGCCCAGTCACGTCCGACTCTTTGTGGCCCCATGGACTGCATCATGTCAGACTTCCCTGTCTTTCACTATTTCCTGAAGCTTACTCACACTTATGTCCATTGAGTTGGTGATGCCATCCAACCGTCTCATCCTGTGTCACCCCCTTCTCTGCTGAACATCAATGCAAATCAGTATAACTGTATATATGTGTGTATATATATATGTGTGTATATCTATCTCCCCTCCCTCAGAAGCCTCCCTTCCACCCCATTTCTCTGGGTTGCACAGAGCACCAGGCTGGGCTCCCCCTGCTATTTCACACACGACAGGGTGTTTATCTCATTGCTACCTCTTCTCAGTTTGTCCTAGCTTCTCCTTCCCCTGCTGTATCCACAAGTTTATTCTCTGTATCTGTGTCTCCATTCCTTCTCTATAAATAGATTCACCAGTACTATTTTTCCACATTCCATACAGATACGATATTTGTTTTTCTGACTTACTTCACTCTGGATAAGAGGCTCTAGGTTCATCCACTTCACTACAACTGACTAAAACTCGTTCCTTTTAACGGCTATGTAATATTCTGCTGTATATATGTACCAAAATTTCTTTATCCATTCGTCTGTCTATGGACATCCAGGTTGCTTCCATGTCCTGACTCTTATAAGCAGTGCTGCGGTGAACCTTGGAGTACATATGCCTTCTTGAACTATGGTTTTCTCAGGGCATATACCCAGTAGTGGGATTGCTGAGTTGTGGAGAAGGCAATGGAACCACACTCCAGTACTCTTGCCTGGAAAACCCCATGGATGGCGGAGCCTGGTGGGCTGCAGTCCATGAGGTCGCTAAGAGTCGGACACGACTGAGTGACTTAACTTTCACTTTTCACTTTCATGCATTGGAGAAGGAAATGGCAACCCACTCCAGTGTTCTTGCCTGGAGAATCCCAGGGACGGGGCAGCCTGGTGGGCTGCCGTCTATGGGGTCACACAGAGTCGGACACGACTGAAGCGACTTAGCAGCAGCAGCATGGCAGTTTCAGTCCTACTTTGTTAAAAAGTCTCCGTACTGTTCTCCACAGTGGTTGTGCCAATTTACATTCCTACTAAAAGAGCAGCGCTGCTGCTGCTGCTGCATCGCTTCAGTCGTGTCCGACTCTGTGCGACCCCACAGATGGCGGCCACCAGGCTCCCCGCCCCTGGGACTCTCCAGGTGCGAGCACTGGACTGGGTTGCCATTGCCGTCTCAAAAGAGCAGTAGGGCTCCCTTTTCTGCACCCCTCTCCAGTATGTGTTATTTTCCATCATCATGATGTATCTTTCTACTTGTGTCATCTTTAGCTTCCTTCACCAATGTCTTATAGTTCTTAGAGTATAAGCTCTTTAGTTAGATGTATTACTAGGTATTTTATTCTTTTTGTTGTAATTTTAAATAGAATAGTTTCCTTCATTTGTTTTTCTGACTATTCATTGTTAGTATATAAAAATGTAAGATTTCTCTATATTAATTTTTTATCCTGAAACTTCACTGAATTCATTTATTCTAGTAGTTTCTGTGGTGCTGTTTTTAGGATTTCTGTGATAGCATCATGCCATCTGCAAACGGTGACAGTCTTACTTCTTCCTTTTCAATTTTGACTCTCTTATTCTTTTTTCTTGTCCCATTGCAGTGTTGGGTAAACATGCTAAGCGTAGGCATCCTTGCCTTGTTTCTTATCTTAGGGGAAGTGCTTCAGCTTTTCATTGTTGAGTATTAAGTTAGCTGTGGGTTTATCCTGTGTGACCTTTGTTATATTGAGATATGGTTCCTCTTTACCCACTAGTAGCTTAAGGGTCTATTCAATTAATATTGCTACCTAAAGCAATGAAATCAAGTCAGCTATCACTGAAAATAGATACAGAGCTAAATACATCACGAGGATAACATGTAATTCAGGAGAAGAAAGAAAGACGGTTGCTGTTGTACGGTTCCTGAATTGTAGAAACGAGGGAGAGTAGCAAAGAGCATTAGGCTTTGGTAAGGTTAGGAGGCATTTTTAATCTAGTGAAGTCACTGACAAAAGAATAAAAGAGTGAACAACTATTGAGCTAATAGAAAAATGGAACACTAAAAGATAATTAATCAATCCAAAGTTAGGCAAGGAAGGACAAAGGAACGGAGGGTGGTCAAGAGAAACAGAAAAAACCTAATAAAATGTAGACTTAATTATAAATGTATCTGTCATAATACTAAATGTAAATGAGCTACCTGATGCCACCAAGAAATAAAGACTGTGAGGCTAGATTAAGAGATAGCAAGTACATACTGCACTTGCAAGGGACACACATAAAAAACAAGACATGGGACACTTGAAGCAAAGAGGATGGAGAGATGTATAATACAAACACCAACAAGAAAGCTGACCGTGCTAGAGTAATACCAGACAGAGGCAAGGAACATTATTAATGACAAGTCAGGGACTTTCATAACGACATTATATTAATTTCATTAGTAAGGGGTAATAATTCTAAATGCATATGTTGCATAAAGCAAATGTGGACAAAACTAAAAGGAAAAAGAGACAAATCACATTCACAGTGAGATATTTAAACACACTTTTCTTCTAATACATATTTAAGAAACAACAGCAGCCTTCCCACTCCCCCCCCCACCCAAAGAAAAAAAACAACAAAAAACCCTCTGAGACAAAGCAAGGGAGGGAAGGGGAGAAAATATGTGCCAACTCAGTTTATGAAGCTAGTAAATCTTGATATCAACACCTGACAGGGATATTAAAAGAAAAATTATAGATCAATTTCACCCTTAGAAATGGATGTAAAGGTTTTAGAATGACGTGTTATCAAATCACATCAAGCAGTACATATAATGATGACATGCCATGACTGATTTGGCTTTAGATTAGGAAAACAAGGTTGATACAATATGTTGTTTCGTTGCTAAGTCATGTTTGACTCTTTTGTGACCCCATGAACTATAGTTGGCCAGGCTCCCCTGTCCATGGGATTTCCCAGGCAAGATTACTGGAGTGGGTTGCCATTTCCTTCTCCAGGGGATCTTCTTGACCCAGGGATGAATCCCACCTCTCCTACACTGGCAGATGGATTCTTTACCGCTAAGCCACCAGGGAAGTCCTTGGTATAATATAAGAAACCCAATCAATGTAATTAATTACAGTAACAGGATAAAAAGAGAGATCATATATAATCTAAAGAGATAGAGGAAACACTTTTGAAACAGTGTTTATACATTTATGGGCAAATGTGGGAAACAATCATCACAAAATAACTCCCTTAACGCTGATTAAAAAATTTTTTTTAAGCATCTGTTTAATGTTATTCATCTTGAGGTCAGTTTCAAAACAAGGAGGTGCAGTAGAACTCTATTCAATATCATTTTGAAGATTAAAATCAGTAAATTAAGACATGGGTGCATAAATAAAAGATGGGGTTGAAAAAAATAAAATTTATCATTTATAGATAATCGATGCATTTCTACATAAAATTTAAAATCCACTTGTAAAGTTCCAGAAAATACTTGTTGGGAGTTTGATTATAAATGCATAAATTCTTAAAATCAGCTTGAAAAAAAAATCATCAGCTTTACAATACTGAGAACTTCAATCTATAAAACATTTTCTCTCTCCATTTCTTTAGAAAACATTTTATTAGTATACCGTTAATTCTTGCTTTGTATATTTTGGAGACATAATTTTAGATAAATAGCTTCCTGGTGAGTTGAATGTATTATTTTGAAATCTTTATCTGTATGCCTAATAATGCTTATCCTTAATAGTCTAATTTCTCTGATATAAATCTAGCTATATCAATTTTCCTTCAATTAGTATTTATAGGGTCTTATTTTTTTC
Organism: Bubalus bubalis; assembly: GCF_019923935.1. Lineage (NCBI taxonomy): Eukaryota > Metazoa > Chordata > Mammalia > Artiodactyla > Bovidae > Bubalus > Bubalus bubalis. The sequence continues at coordinate 1,394,011 of NC_059165.1, read as the reverse complement.
TTTCCAATTTTCTATATCTCTTGTAATAGCATGGGGTTATAATTTTCTTTATGTAATCTGGTCATATTTTTCTTATAATTTGAAAATTATAGTTTGAAGCACTTAGCCATTTATATGTAATATAATTGCTATTTATATTGAAATCTACCATTTTTCAAAGAACAGCAAGGAAAGATAAGAAAACCTTCCTAAGTGAACAATGCAAAGAAATAGAGGAAAACAACAGAATAGGAAAGACTAGAGATCTCGTCTTTAAAATTAGAGATACCAAGGGAAGATTTCATGCAAAGATGGGCACAATAAAGGACAGAAACGGTATGGACTTAACAGAAGCAGAAGATATTAAGAAGAGGTGGCAAGAATACACAGAAGAACTGTAAAAAAAGATCTAATGACCCAGATAACCACGATGGTGTGATCACTCACCTAGAGCCAGACATCCTAGAGTGTGAAGATGAGTGGACCTTAGGAAGCATCACTATGAACAAAGCTAGTGAAGGTGGTGGAATTCCAGTTGAGCTAGTTCAAATCCTAAAAGATGATGCTGTGAAAGTGCTTCCCTCAAATTTGGAAATCTCAGCAGCGGCCACAGGACTGGAAAAGGTCAGTTTTCATTCCAACCCCAAAGAAAGGCAACGCCAAAGAATGCTCAAACTACGGCACAATTGCACTCATCTCACATATTAGCAAAGTAATGCTCAAAATTCTCCAAGCCAGGCTTCAACAGTACGTGAACTGAGAACTTTCAGGTGTTCAATCTGGATTTAGAAAAGGCAGAGGAACCAGAGATCAAATTGCCAACATACATTGGATCATAGAGAAAGCAAGAGAGTTCCAGAAAAATATCTACTTCTGTTTCATTGACTACACTAAAGCCTTTGACTGTGTGGATCAAAAAAAACTGTAGAAAATTCTTAAAGAGATGGGAATACCAGACCACCTGAACTGCCTCCTGAGAAATCTGTATGCAGGTCAGGAAGCAATAGTTGGAACCAGACATGGAACAACAGAGGGTTCAAAATTGGGAAAGGAGTATGCCAAGGCTGTATATTGTCACCCTGCTTATTTAACTTATATGCAGAGTATATCATGAGAAATGCTGGGCTGGATGAAGCACAAGCTGGAATCAAGATTGCTGGGAGAAATATCAATAACCTCAGATATGCAGATGATGCCACACTTATGGCAGAAAGCGAAGAGGAATTAAAGATCCTCTTGATGAAAGTGAAAGAGGAGAGTGAAAAAGCTGGCTTAAAACTCAATAGTCAACAAACTAAGATTATGGCATCCAGTCCTATGATTTCATGGCAAATATATGGGGAACCAATGGAACAGTGATAGACTTTCTTTTCTTGGGCTCCAAAATCACTGCAGTTGGTTACTGAAGCCATGAAATTAAAAGATGCTTGCTCCTTGGAAGTTATTGCAAACCTAGTCAGCGTATTAAAAAGCAGAGACATTAATTTACCGACAAAAGTCCTCATAGTCAAAGCTATGTTTTTTCCAGGAGTCATGTATGGATGTGAGAGCTGGACCATAAAGAAGGCTGAGCACCAAAGAATTGATGCTTTTGAACTGTGGTGTTAGAGAAGACTCTTAAGAGTCCCTTGGAGAGCAAGGAGATCAAACCACTCCATCCTAAAGGAAATCAGTCCTGAATATTCACCAGAAGGACTGATGCTGAAGCTACAATATTTTGGCCATCTGATGCTAAGAGCCAACTAATTAGAAAAGACCCTGATGCTGGGAAAGATTGAAGGTGGGAGGAGAAGGGGATGACAGAGGATGAGATGGCTGGATGGCATCACTGACTCAATGGACATAAGTTTGAGTAAAGTCCAGGAGTTGGTGATGGACAGGGAGGCCTGGCGTGCTGCGGTTCACGGGGTCACAAGGAGTCGGACACGACTGAGCCGCTCCGCAACAATGACGACCGCTTCTCAAGTGCCTTCACTTTGCCTGTTTGTCCTGTATCCCTATTTCTTTCTTCTTTCCTACAGCTTTCTTGAGATATAATTAACATATAACATTATATAAGTTTAAGGTGGACGACATTGTGGTTTGATGTATTTAACTATTGAGAACTGATTACCACAGAATAGTTAGCATAACCATTGCAAACCGTGTATCTGACGAGGGATTAATACCCAAAATACACAAGGAACTTATGTAGCTTCATATCAAAAAAACCCAAATGGTCTGATTAAAAACAGGGCCAAGGACCTGAGTGGACATTTTTCAAAAGAAGACACACACGTGGCCGACATTACATGAAAAGGTGTTCAGCATCACTAATCATCAGAGAAAGGTCCGTCCAGCCCACAGTGCGCTATCCGCTCACGTCTGTTCAATGGCTGCTCTTAAACAGATGAGAGATCACAAATATTGATGAGGATGTGGAGAAAAGGGAAGTCTTGTGCACTGATGGTGGGAATGTAAATTGGTGCAAGCACTGTGGAAAAGAATATGGGGTTTCCTGCAAAAATTAAAGAATAAAACTACCATATTGCCCTGTACTGGGTAATAAATACCACTCTGGGTATTTATCTGAAGAAAGGGGAAACCCAAAAGATACAAGCAATACTACAGCATTGCTTAGAATAGCCAAGATATAGATACAACCTGTGTCCTCTGATGGACGACTGGATAAAGAAGATGTGGGGGTGTGTGTGTGTATAAAATGGAATACTATTCAGTTATAAAACAGAAGGAAACCTCACCATCGGTGACAGCGTGGATAGCCATTGAGGGTATTATACTAAGTGAAACACGTCAGACAGAGAAAGACAAATATGATTTACTGAACCAAAAACTACACCCAAAAATGAACTTACGGAAAACGATAAACAAACTGGTGGTTACCAGAAGTATGGGGTGGAGGATGAGGTGAGCTCGTGACACGCATGAGGGTGATCAGAGGTACCGACAGCCAGTTAAAAAGTGAGCGAGTCCTGCGGCATCAGACGTGGCACGGTGGCAACAGCTAAGGACACGGCATTGCGCATTTGCAAGTTGCGAAGAGCGTACATCTTAAAAGTTCTCATCACAAGAAGTAAATTTTTGTGTAATTCTGAGTGGTGACGAATGTTAGCTAGATTTATTGCGGTGATTATCTTGCAGTATATACAAATATTGAAGCGTGTTGTACACCTGAAACCAGTACAATATTACATGTCAATTAACTCTCAATTGAAAAAAAAAAAAGGAGGGATTAGGACTTAGACATGCCCAGAGGGAAGACCGTGTGAAGGAAAAACCGTGGGAGGAGATGGTCATCTACAGGCCAGGGAGAGCAGCCTCAGGAGGAACCATTACTGCAGACGCCTTGATCTTAGACTTGTATCCAACAGAACTGTGACAAAATTAATGTCTTTTGTTTAAGCCAAAAAAAAGGAAAAAGAATTACTGTGTTTTCCTTAAAGTAGCTATCAAGCTACTCGAAGAATTTAAAGCTATGCCACAACTCACATAGTATTAGTGTTAATTGCCAGCCACCTAACCAGAAAAAAAAAAAAAAATAGCCCTTAATGTTGGTGCAATTAACATTCTGATCCAGGAGTAGTAAGCTGGCTGAGAGACTGAGAGCAATAAATTCAGTGCAGGGACATTTCCTGCATATAAAATGACCCTTAGTATTGACCCTGAGATGAAATCAAGTTGAAAATTGATTGGGGAAAAATCAGATGGGATAGTTATAACATATTCATGATTTTATCGTTCAGAAGAAATTAGAGGCCGTTTCTCTCATCACTGTATCTCTAAAACGACAGACCCCCCGAAATAGTCTCGGGCTAAGCAGAGGAGTGCCCAAGTAGGATGCATGGCTCATCGCGTGTCAACATCAATTTTCTGGGCTTTTTGCACCTCATCCCCAGTCTTCATCGATGGAAAACTGTCTGAAGCACCTTGGCACAAAAATTACCCTGTGGATTCCAGGAGGATGTATAGCTTTTTGCAGCAGTTTGGGATTCCTAGTGAAATCGCCTTACTAACCTGACCTTTAAAGTCCTTGGGCGAGTGGATGAGAGGATGGAGGTCAAAGAAAGGAGATGATGGAGGGGCGCTCACCCACTGCTTCACTGCGGCGTGTAAGAATACGCAAGATCTGTCACAAAGCTGCATTCTAAAAGAAGCTTCGATTCCTTATCAGAAATTGATCAACCAGGTTCCAGAGCGCTAAGGGAACGCATGTGTTCTGAAATCGGCAGATGGGTGGAAATCTTCTAGAGGTAGAAGCCAGAGAGTCATATTTGTCTTTGTATCACCTATGCGTGAGCCACAGGAAGCACTCAGAGTTGGTGGAAAGGAAACCTATGGGGGACGGGCCCATTTTTGGTAAGGTTGCCTAAAAATTCCTCACACTAATTAAATAAAGAGAAATGAAAATAAAGATCAGGTTGGAGGTACGGTAAAATCTTTGTCTCTGGGCTTGTATGTCTGGAAATGCATCTTTTCTGAGCAAAGGGCAGAGGTGCATCAGTTAATATATGTTTAACTGGAAATGTCAAAGTATCTTGGAGGAAAAAATGTAGATAATTTGTAGTCTTACGAGTCTGGTTATTCTTTTGTGCTAACATTATTTATAATTAAGTGAGAGACATCACCAAGACTGGCCTGAAAAGTGATAGGTTCAAAAGGATGTTTATAATTTGCATTGTGTGTTGATATGCCAACTATTGTCCAAATTTTCAACCAATATAAAATATCTTTAAAGTTTTCAATTGTTAGATTTGTTGGAAATGAAACGGAAGCTGGCAACATAGCAATATTATACCATTTTTATGAGTTCTACCCAAAAGATTGGTACCTAGATAGCTACGCATGTTATCCTGGAAAGCTGAAATCATAGTTAATGGGCTGTATTATTACTTGACATTATTGAACCCAGTGAGTAAATTTTTAATTAATGAAGCTGATAAAGTTACAGAAAAATGTTATGGACTCCTTTTTTTTTTTTTTTTTTTTTTTAGGTCTTAAAAATATGCTTCCTGGAGTCCACATTCTACTTAAATGGACTCCCTACTTCATGGAAATGAGATAAAAAACATTTAAAATCTGCTTGGGCATTTAAGATATAATGGTTCGTGAATAAGAAAAAATAAATCACAAGCAGACACTAAAAGTATGTCTCTGGTTCTAACTTGTTTAAAGGAAATTTTATTTACACACCCTGGAATCATGTAATGGATTCACGCAATTCACATGCTTCTCTTACCTCTTTTCAAGTGGGTTTCACTGCTGGATGCAGGCCCTGGGGCCGCCGAGGCCCACCTGCACCTCTGTGCCTCCTGTCGGGGGCCGCGGAGGATGGAGCGATGCCCGCCACGCTGGGGTCAATGAGGGCAGCTTCCGTCCCGCACGGTGAGGTGTCAGGGACGGAGGGAGGCAGAGGAAGGCTCCGTGGACCATGCTTGCGTTTGCCAATGTCGTCCCTGTGGTTGTGCATAAGGCCCAACATGGCCGAAATAATTAAAGGATAATTTAATAAGAACCTTTTGAATAAATGGAGACTAAGGACGGAGGTATGTTGAGCTGACTTTACACTTTCAGCTGTGAAAGCAAGATGTGGTCTCCATGGAATCTGATGTTTCACTATAGTAAAAGTAAGACATATCCTAATTCCAGCTGTTGATCTGAGTTTGCTAAAGGGCAGGATTTATACGTGCAGGGAAGTTAGCAAGCCTCACTCCAGAGGATCTGTCCTTCAGCCTCTTGGGGGTGGCAGTTTAGATGCCAAGTTATCTTGTAAGACCACAGACTGCAGTCCACCAGGCTCCTCTATTCATGGGGTTTTTATGACTCTGAAAAAAAGAAAAAAACAAACCACACAAAAGGTGGTGAGGTCCGGGATGGGGAGAAGGATATTAGCAAGAGTAAGGCAATGTTGGTAAGAGCAAGTAAGTTCCAATCTTGCCTTTCTTAAGTGTACTTTTAATTTATTTTTAATTTTTGTTGATATATGGTTGACTTATAATGTTGTATTAGTTTTAAGTATACCTTTTAAATTCAGGTATTTTAGCACCATATAGTAACATTAAGAAAAGTGTACATGTCTTAAGCATATAGTTTCATGAATGTTCACAATTCACCTGATGCAAAGAGCCAACTCATTGGAAAATACCCTGATGCTGGGAAAGATTGAGGTCAGGAGGAGAAGGGGACGACAGAGGATGATGGTTGGATGGCATCATCAGCTGAATAGACATGAGTGTGGGCAAACTCTGGGAGATGGTGAAGGACAGGGAAGCCTGGAGTCCACGAGGTCACAAAGAGTCGGACATGACTGAGTGGCTGAACAACAACAACAAAAAATGTATTCACAAGCTGAACAAACCCATGTGAAAAGACCTCTGTCTTAACAGAGTGTTACCGGCATACCAGGAAATCCTTTTTAATCCCCTTTCTAGTCAATGTTAATCCCTCGCCATCGAGGTAACCACTATCTTCATGATTTCTAGCATCATTAAATAGTTTTGCTGTATTTATTATATGTTACAAGAATGAAATCATACAACATACATGCTTTTGTTTCTGCCTTTATTAATTTTGCTGTTTATGTTCATGGGATCCACCCATGTTACTGCATGCTGGAGTTATTCCTTCTTCTTTCTATATAGCAATCTGCTACTTTTATATAACATTTTCTATATATCCATTCTCTTTGGATTGTTTCCAGTAGCTTTTGACGATTACAAATGGTGTTGCTATGAACATTATCGTGAAGGCTTTTTGGGGAGCCTAAGTGCACATTTCTCTAGAGTTTACGGCCAGGAGTGAGATCTTTGGACCATAGGCTGTGCTTGTTATGATGATGATACTGTCAGCTGTCTCTCCAGAGACGTTGTTTAGCTCCCTAGTGTTTGAAAGGGAATCTTCTGCAGCTTATAGCAGAGAATATGGAGACCCAAAGAAAGGCTGTGCACGAAGGCTTGTCTCGGGATCAGAAACGCAGGTGTTAAAGCCAGTTATCAGACAGGGTTGTGCTGTGCGGGGAAGGGCTCCGCCGAGGGCACCAGGGAACTCTCACTGAAGAGGAGACAGGAGGAAGCAGCCTCCCGGGTCCTGTATCCGCGATAAGGACACAGGCTGCAGAGGAGTGCGCCTGCGGGCAGTGTCTTGGCCTAATTAGCTGTGCGGTGTGTCAGACTGCGGCCCGCGCCTCGGCGAGGGGCCTCGGAGAGCTGCTTTCCTGACTCAGCCGCAGGGCTGGGGGGCAGCTCGCTAACCAGCGCCGTGAGCACGCCGTGCACTTTCACAGCGAGGAGTGCAGACTGAATCCACCCCCTCCCCTCCCCGAGAAAGAAGCAGCTTTCTCTCCACCTCCGTCTAAGACTTCAGCCCTGGTATCTTTCCCACCATGTAGGCTGTGAAGACATACCCATTCCCTTTTAGGTAAACCACCCACTTGGGAATGGTCTGGTTAGTCAATAGCCTGATAAAGAATTTATAGAGGTCTTCAGAAGTGTATTTCTTAAAATGTGGTTACTGAATCTCATCCTCGTTGTGGTATGAAAATCTTGTAATGAATTTTGAAGCCAGTAAACAGTAAGAGAAGGAGAAAATTCACTGTATCCTTTTATCTGGTATTTCCCTCCCTACAGTGTTTTGTTGACTTCAGGGAGAGTAGACTGAGCCTGAGGTAGTTCAGTAACGAGGGGTCTTTGCTGTCTTCAAATTAAGGGAGGATGTGCTCTTCCTGGAGGGTCACAGCTGAACATACACAGCGTTCTTGCAGGCTCGCTGCCTCACCGCTCTGACCTCGGCAGAGGGGCAAAGGGCAGTGCACGCCCTGTCTAGCAAGCGTTTCCTGCAACAGGATTCACAGGAGAAAACATTTCCCTCATCACTAGGAACGTTGAGATGCAAATGTCATTTTGGTTAGTGTTGCGTCAGACTGAGTACTTCCCTACTGAAAAAGCGACGTGTAAGGAATGAAGGAGATGATCGGAGATGCAGATTTGAGCAGCCCAGCTATGGTTAACATAAAGGCTTCGGCAACAGGAAGCTCTGGGTTTTAATTCATGTTAATCCTGACTCTCCATTACTAGTCAAGTAACTTGATTGAATCGTTGAGTAGCTGTAATAATTTGTTTACTAGCTGAGTAACTGTGTAAGGCCATTTGCTGCCTCTGAGTTTCCTTTCTGTGGCTGAGAGAATTCAGAGATCCTGCGCATCAGGTTACACTAAATGGTACACCCAGATGGGAGTCATGGGTCACCGTGCACACTTGTGGGGGTGCAGTGCCTGAGGAGAATGTAAAAATAATAATGCCTACTAAAAGCAGGATTATAGTTTAATGTCACCGCGCATAAATTCTAGACCATTTCAGTAATGAAGGACTCCATCCTGCCGGATACCCCACTGCCATTTCCACCCGGGTGTACCACTGAGTAGTTAGACAATGTCAGCCTCTTACAAACGATATTAACATGTGTATATATTTTCCTGATGTTTCTTGTCTGTAGTTTCTCGTCCAAGAAAGAATGGATGATAAGATAGTCTCAGCCCTAGCTTTCCATTGATCTGTATGGATGCACAGAAATCAGGTTACAGAAGACCTCCTTTCTTTTCATGTGAAGACGCAGCCCCCAACAGCAGGCTAGTTCCTGAGCTTTGGTGCATTCACAAACTCCACAGAATAATTTCATGGCCAAAATAAATTCAATTTAAAATGATCTCTTGACAGAAACAGTCGGATGTCAGTATTTACAATATTCTAAATCTTTATTCTAAAGGAATAACATTGTTCATCCTCAATATTCTACTGAGGACAGATGGATTTTTATACCTCTCAGAAAAATAAGTCCATTAGCTCAAAAAAGTATTCACTATTAAACAATTAAAATAAGCATTTGCCGAAGATAACTTTTGTCTTCCTTTTTGGATGTGATTCAAAGGCATAATTAGCCCTGAGAGGAACTAATGTGGTTATCAGTCAGAAGAGTTCGCACATTAATCTTTTATTAGATGGAATACCCTTTCTAGCCTTGCTTTCGCCCTGCAGACGGAATGTGTTTAAATAGACCCTAATGCCCAACTTTCCTTCTTTTCGTTTTCATGGATCTGGATCATGACTTGATGTCCATAGTTTTTCTTTTCTTGAGGAGAAAGTTTAACCTTTACTGTCTGATTAATTGGCAATTCCTTTCACCTACACAAATGCTATCGCACAGCTGAAACACCCACTTAGCTGGTGCTTTCTCCCCCTTCAGCTGCGTGTGCAATGAACTGTGCAAAGAGTAAACAATCCGAGTGCTAAATCAGATCAAAATCAGAAGTACTCTACACGTCTTGTTGCTGTAGTGCTCGTCTCCTCCGGACCCCGAAGCCCTGGTGCCGCCCCTGCCGAGCGCTGATGTAGCCTCACGTTTTCTAGACCGCAGTCACTGTCTCGTGGCTTCCTTGAAGACAGGTGTTAGACTGCATTTTTCTTCTGATAGTCAAATGAAAATGCTTTACAATCTCCAGTGGACACTTGATTGTGAGAAATGAGAATTTCCACATAGCAATTTTGATAATTTATATTCATGTTGTGAAAGTCACTCAGTCATGTCCAACTCTTTGCGACCCCATGGACTATACAGTCCATGGAGTTCTCCAGGCCAGAACACTGGAGTGGGGAGCCTTTCCTTTCTCCAGGGGATCTACCCTAGGATCGAACTCAAGTCTCCCACATTGTAGGCAGATTCTTTACCAGCTCAGCCACCAGGGAAGCCCAAGAATACTGGAGTGGGTAGCCTATCCCTTCTCCAGGGGATCTTCCTGACCCAGGAATTGAACTGGGGTCTCCTGCCCTGTAGGCAGATTCTTTACCAACTGAGCTATCAGGGAAGCCCATATTCATGTTATCAGAGATAATTTTAACTTTCCAACACTTAGCCTTTGTGCCACTGAGACAAAATTTTCTGCTTGTCTGGCCTACTCACCTTTAAAGAAAAAAAAAAAATCCCCAAATGTGGTGGTAACCTCGTCTTCAGTGTTAATTTGAGTGATGTCACTGCATTCTCAGATGCAGGCGTTAGGGGCTGCGGACCCTCCTTACTGCCCTATCAGCCAGCTAAATGCCTATTTTAGACTCTGAGTTTAAGCCGTAACGCTGGAGGCGTGAGAATCTGAACTGCTTTCCTGTTGTCAGCTCGTCTCACACGTTTATTTCAGAGTGAGAATGTGTCACTACTTTCCCATTTAATTCAACTTTTGATATCATTCTCTTCCTGAGTAGAGATTCATTTTCATCTTTGGAATATTCTGACATAGAATAAAACATTTTGAATCGAGAATTTTTACCTGTACCTCTCAAATATTATTAAATGGTACAAAGTGCTTTGAAAGTGCACAACCAGACCACACATTATCAATATATTTGAAACAAAACCTGAGATTTCCACACGACATCTCCCCCTAAAGCTTCCTTACACACCTGGGAAGCAATAAGAGCAAAGAGGAAGAGCCTTAATGCTTGTGTTCCTAGAGATGCAGCGGTGCGGATAAAGGGAGGATGCGGTTTGGTGTGGTTCTGACGGTCTGTTCTGATGGTCCCATGCCCTGCATCCAGCATGACTGAGAAGGTAGGACGGAAGAGTTTATTCTTAGCTGTTCCCTGTAACATTCTTATGGAGGCAAGTTGAATGCTTACTGTATCAAGCTGGAAGAAGGAAAACAAGCATGGGGAATCATAGAGAAGAGTTTGGGGTTCAGACTTGACAGTGGTAAGCATCACTTCTCTTTCAATGTCATTGGCTAAAAACGCCTTAATGACTAAATCTAACTGCAAGGGAGGCTGTCAGTCTACTCCAGTCATGAAGGCAGGGAGAAGAAAAAGCTAGATTTTCAAACTAGCTGTTCTCCGCTATGGAACCTGAGGCGACTTTGAAAAGCTTCTGTTAGCCTTCATGTGGATCAGAAACTGTGGAAGGAAAAAGTAGAAGCTGGTAGAAAGTAGGAGAGCCAGAGAATGATAGTTCTGGGGCCAGAGAGCTCAGAGCAGAAGTGGAGAGAAGCCGTGGGTTCAGGGTCCAGAGGACCTTGTCTTGCTGATTAGATATGGGATTATAAGAAAATAGAACACTCAAAGATGACTGAGTTTTGACATCAGCAGGTCGTTAAAGGGTAGTGCCAGTTTTTGAGATGAGAGAGACACAGGGCTAGGCAGAGATTTGTGTTCTAGGTATGAGAAATCAAGAATCCCTTTTGAATTTCCTACCAAATATTTAAATACTAAGAAGAGGGGTGTAAAAATGGGCCTGAAAGTAAAAGAAGAAGTAAATGATGGTGATTTCCATGTGGAGGTCATCAGTATATATAGTGAAGTTGGATCAGATTATTCAGGTAGGAAATAACCATTTTAGGATTAAGGGTTAGGGCACTGTAACATTACGAGAAAGAGGAGTCATCAAATATAATCAGTGAATAGGGAAATGTCCATATAAATCTGATATTTTTGAAGCTGATTGAAGAACGTTTTTCAAGAAAGAAAATATGTTCACTTTGTTAAATATCATTGTATTGAATTGATGCCTTCAAACTGTGTTGCTGGGAAAAGACTCTTGAGCATCCCTTGGACTGCAAGGAGATCAAATCACTCAATCCTAAAGGAGATCAACCCTGAATATTCATTGGAAGAACTGATACTGAACCTCCAGTACTTTGGCCAGCTGATGCAAAGAGCCGACTCATTGGAAAAGACCCTGATGCTGGGAAGAATCGAAGGCAAAAGGAGAAAAGGGTGGCAGAGGATGAGATGTTGGATAGCATCACTGATTCAGTGGACATGAGTTTGAGCAAACTCTGAGAGATAGTGAGATAGAGAAGACAGTGAAGGACAGGGAGGATAGGGAAGATATCCTCCTAGGAAGGATAGGGAGTTAGTGAAGGACAGGGAAGCCTGGTGTGCTGCAGTCCATGGGGTCACAGAGAGTCAGACATGACTTAGCAGCTGAAAAACACAATGGTACTGACGGAGCAGAAAAATCAAGGCAGAAGCATCACTGGATTTGTCAAGATGCAGTTATTCTGACTACAACTAAAGAAACTTCGGTGCAGTGGTGGGGTCAAAATATATAAATAAAAGAAAATTTCTAGTGGATCATTTTCATTGAGACACCTCCTCACAAACAGCTTTCCTTGGAACCCAATAAGATTAAGTTTTTGATAGGTTGCAGATGGTGGATTTTCAGCAAGTCACACTAGTAAGAAACTGCAGCGGCTTCTCTTTCATCCCGTGAGCTGTGGATGTGTCCTCTCCCGAGGTCTGGATCTCAGCCCAAGGGCAACTGCTTCCTTGGATGTTCAACCTCAGCCTGAAGGCTGTCCCTCATTTGTGCTGTTCCTCTGCCCTTTCAAGTCCTTATGCTTTCTATTAGTCATTCTTTCCTTACTCCAGTACCCTGCGATGGTCCATTCTTTTTTTAAAACGTTTCCCATTCAAATTATAATGTAATTCCTGTCTCCTGATTGGACACTAACTGAGAGAATTCTCTCCAACTTACAAATGAAACCCATGTCAGGAAGCAGTATTAATTTGTGCAGGATCAGACTGCTAGCAGGCAACTGGGATCTGGATATAAGCAGTGTGAATTCAGAGCCTATGCATATAACCACCATGCAAACTGCCTTCCACAGGAGAATATAATGAATATATTGTGTTCTATGAAGTAACCAAGTGAGCAATATGAAGCACTTTTTTAATCTGTTCTTAAGTTGCGGGGGGAGGGTAAAGAATTTGCCTACAATGCCGGAGACACAGGTTTGATCCCTGGGTTGGGAAGATCCCCTGGAAAAGGGAATGGTAATCCACTCCAATATTCTTGCCTGGAGAATTCCCTGGACAGAGGAGCCTGGAGGGCTACAGTCCATGGAGTTGCAAAGACTTGGATATGACCTGGTGACTAATGCTTTCACTTTTCAACTTGGGGTTGACATCTAAGCCATTATGTATATATGTTAGAATTCTATGATTCCATAGCTTTTCATCACATATATTCTGAATTGCTTGCTTGCTATGATTCTTTATCTTTTCAGTGGAAAGGTATTATTAAATCATTTAAAATCTTGACTTAGATATCAAGCCCCCTAATCATGTTAATTTCTCTGCCTAAGTCATCTCTGGTTTTATAATGTAAATAAATACTTTGTGGAAAAATTTTTTGTACATGTATTATTTTCCACATATATATTGCATTGGAGAAGGAAATGGCAACCCACTCCAGTGTTCTTGCCTGGAGAATCCCAGGGACGGGGGAGCCTGGTTGGCTGCCGTCTATGGGGTTGCACAGAGTCGGACACGACTGAAGCGACTTAGCAGCAGCAGCAGCAGCAGCCTATTATGTCGGAGAAGGCAATGGCACCCCACTCCAGTACTCTTGCCTGGAAAATCCCATGGGCAGAGGAGCCTGGTAGGCTGCAGTCCATGGGGTCGCGAAAGTCGGACACGACTGAGCGACTTCACTTTCACTTTTCAGTTTCATGCATTGGAGAAGGAAATGGCAACCCACTCCAGTGTTCTTGCCTGGAGAATCCCAGGGACAGGGGAGCCTGGTGGGCTGCCGTCTCTGGGGTCACACAGAGTTGGACACGACTGAAGCCACTTAGCAGCAGCAGCAGCATACGTACTCAGGAAAATTACCGGGGTTTTTTTTTTTTTTTTTCAATTAAATCAAAGTAACTTACTAGCTTGAAAAGAAATGACTGAATTCCGAACTTGACCGCAGAAAGGAATGAATGAGTTGGCAGAGCTCCCGCCTGAGGGCCAGGGGACCCTGTATCTTAGTGTATGAACTGCCTCTGCCTTTCCTTCCTGTTGCTATCGTTATTCCCCCAACATGGCAACTGTAGATTCTGGAAAGGTTTTCATTTGTTAAAATGAATCCCCTGTCCATTTCCAAGAAGCAAGTACCTATTTTGCTCTTCCTTTCAGAGAAGGAGGATGGAAGTCAAAGCAGGAGTACACGTGAAGACTTTAAGGGCCCTATGAAGTGGACTTCCAGATGTTCAAGCTGGATTTAGAAAAGGCAGAGGAACCAGAGATCAAATTGCCAACATCTGCTGGATCATTGAAAAAGCAAGAGAGTAAAACATCCAGAAACACATGTACTTCTGCTTTATTGACTATGCCAAAGCCTTTGACTGTGTGGATCACATCAAACTCTGGAAAATTCTGAAAGAGATGGGAATACCACACCACCTGATCTGCTTCCTGAGAAATCTGTATGCAGGTCAAGAAGCAACAGTTAGAACTGGACATGGAACAACAGACTGGTTCCAGATAGGAAAAGGAATACGTCAAGGCTGTATATTGTCACCCTGCTTATTTAACTTATATGCAGAGTACATCATGAGAAATGCTGGACTGGAAGAAACACAAGCTGGAATCAAGATTGCCAGGAGAAATATCAATAACCTCAGATATGCAGATAACACCACCCTAATGGCAGAAAGCGAAGAACTAAAGAGTCTCTTGATGAAGGTGAAACAAGAGAGTGAAAAAGTTGGCTTAAAACTCAACATTCAGAAAATGAAGATCATGGCATCCAGTCCCATCACTTCATGGCAAGTAGATGGGGAAACAGTGTCAGACTTTATTTTTGGGGGCTCCGAAATCACTGCGGATGGTGACTGCAGCCATGAAATTAAAGACTCTTGCTCCTTGGAAGGAAAGTTATGACCAACCTAGATAGTATATTAAGCCAGAAAGAAAAACACCAATACAGTATACTAACACATATATATGGAATTTAGAAAGATGGTAACAATAACCCTGTGTACGAGACAGCAAAAGAGACACTGATGTATAGAACAGTCTTATGGACTTTGTGGGAGAGGGAGAGGGTGGGAAGATTTGGGAGAATGGCATTGAAACATGTAAAATATCATATATGAAACAAGTTGCCAGTCCAGGTTCGATGCACGATACTGGATGCTTGGGGCTGGTGCACTGGGACGACCCAGAGGGATGGAATGGGGAGGGAGGAGGGAGGAGGGTTCAGGATGGGGAACACATATATACCTGTGGCAGATTCATTTTGTTATTTGGCAAAACTAATACAATTATGTAAAGTTTAAAAATAAAATAAAATTAAAAAAAAAGAAAAAAAATGAAATCTAGTATTGGAAAAGTAAAAAAAAATAATAATAATAAAAATAAAAAGCAGAGACATTACTTTGCCAGCAAAGGTTGGTCTAGTCAAAGCTATGGTTTTTCCAGTGGTCATGTATGGATGTGAGAGTTGGACTATAAAGAAAGCCAAAGACTTGATGCTTTTGAACTGTGGTGTCAGAGAAGACTCTTGAGAGCCCCTTGGACTTCAAGGAGATCCAACCAGTCCATCCTAAAGGAGATGAGTCCTCGGTGTTCATTGGAAGGACTGACGCTGAAGCTGAGACTCTAATACTTTGGCCACTTGATGCGAAGAGCTGACTTATTTGAAAAGACCCTGATGCTGGGAAAGATTGAAGGCAGGAGGAGAAGGGGACAACAGAGGATGAGATGGTTGGATGGCATCCGGTGACTCAATGGACCCCATGACTCAATGGCTCGATGGACATGAGTTTGAGCAAGCTCTGGGGGTTGGTGATAGACAGGAAGCCTGGCGTGCTGCAGTCCATGGGGTCACAAAGAGTTGGACATGACTGAGCGACTGAACTGACTGGACTGATGGAGTGGAGATGTCCCCTCTGACCTTTCTACCCCTCTTTTGTTCTTCAACAGAAAGATTCCACAAAGGCAGCTGGGAAGATTACACAAAGCAGAGCTGACTTGAGTTTCCAGGTTAGTTATATGTGATATCAGAAACAGAATTCCATGGTCAGTAGATTATAATGAGTATAACATTTTTGAATATAATTTAAAGAGCTGTTGGTTTTGTTGGGTGTGTATGTGTGTTTCTGAACATACGGTTTTATGTGGGTATAAAGTGTGTGTGTTATGAATTAGTTTATGTTTCCGTAAATACAAAATGAGGTGTGTTTCAATCATGGGTCACCTATGTACTGGTAATTTTGGCTGTTTTCTTAACTGTACCCAAAGGATATTACTTTTATTCATTTTCCCATGAATAAACTCATATAAGTGATATGAGAGTTTTTTTTCCATTTTGTCTTTTTTCAGTTAATTTTAACTTCATTATTAAGATGAATTGTAATGATGTTTAAAACCCCAGAGGCAAGCTGGCTTCATTTGATTTCTTCTTGTAGATGAAAAAAAAAAAAACCGTTAGCAGTTCCAATCTTCTGTGAAATGTGCCCTGTGCTTTGTGCTTACATTTTTAATGTGCCTTTCAAAATAGAATTGATTTGGTTCTTTCTTTTAAAATATAAAACAATAAATATTTTATAAGGGAAGGGATAGATTTTTTCTCTTTTTGGGGGTATAAGCAAACTGAAGCGGTAAAAATAATCTCACCCTATTAACCAGTTGAAAGCAAACAATGCTGTTTTTCGTCTGAGCTTCCAAAAAATATTTAGCTCAGGATGTAACATGTTTGGAGGTGCTGTCTCAGGAGGTTTTTACCTGGCACACCGCGAAGTCTGTCCCCTGCTCGGGCCTCCCCAAGAGGAGGGCCAAGCAATGCAGAGGGTCTGGAATGCACTCAAAGGGATTCGTTCAAGTGGACAATCACAGATGTATAGTGTCATGATTTCTGGTGGAAACCAGGTGGTCTTATCTGGAGAAAAATGACACATTTCATGCATTATGCAGCTTTCTGTTAAAGTGAAAGTGAGGTTGCTCAGTCACGTCCAACTCTTTGCGACCCTGTGGACTGCAGCCCACCAGGCTCCTCCGTCCATGGGATTCTCCAGGCAAGAGTACTGGAGTGGGGTGCCACTGCCTTCTCCAGGGGATCTTCCCTACCCAGGGATCGAACCCGGTCTCCCGCATTGCAGGCAGACCCTTTACCCCCTGAGCCTCCAGGGAAGCCCTCATGCTGCTTTCTGTACTATGAGCTTATTTCACGTGAAGAAGGTGGCCAGTCTTTGCCAAGCTCCCTGTGCAGGCTTTGGAATGGAAACAGGGTTATCCAGTCACGACTCCCTGTGTTCCACAGAGCTCGGCCTCTTCCGTTCACTTCTGTGGTGCGTGTGTTGAGCACCTTCTGTGTACCTTGTGCTGTGGGAGATGAAAACACGCGTTAAGCACAGACCCTGCCCTCAGTGAACTTGAGGTCCATGGGAGATGTGGACCCGGGCACTGTCTATCCTCAGAAGAGCAGAGAGGAAGGAGGAGGAGAAGGCAGATGAGGGCGAGGGAGGGGAGGAGAGGGGAGGCGGTGAAGGCCTGTGCGAGAGCTGGGGGACCCCTGGGAGGGGAGGAGAGGGGAGGCGGTGAAGGGCTGTGGGAGAGCTGGGGGACCCCTGGGATGGGAGGAGAGGGGAGGCGGTGAACGGCGAGCGCGAGAGCTGGGGGACCCCTGGGAGGGGAGGAGAGGGGAGGCGGTGAAGGCGTGCGGGAGCTGGGGGGCCCCTGGGAGGGAGCCTGACTGGCCCTCCCTTGCAGACAGCACCGCTGGTGAGGGAGCTGACTTTTTCCTGCGTTAGTTTAATCTCACCTGAATTTTGGGAAACAGGCATTTGTGTACTCATCCTTTCTCTCATCAGGACCATGACTGTTGTGAACTGAAGGGGCCCCTCACCCATCCTGTGGTAACAATCCTGAACCTGCCTTGCCAGTCTAATTATTAGCAAATTGCTCTTGCTAGATCAATGGGCATGCTTTCAAGTCTAATAAGAATGAAGGAAAAGTGTTCAAAGCTGGAGATATTTTTAGTCCGACAGAGAGATTGATTTTCTATGAGATCCTGAATTGACTAAAAAAAAAAAGAAAAACTTCTTTTAAACTCCAGCTAACATTTCAAGTTTGCAACTCACCATATGAAGGAATGTTTCCTTGGATACCCCTCCATTCCCACTAATTTCTCATCATTTCTCTTGGTTGAGAACTCATTCATGCTTTCTTGGTAAATGTAACATTCTACTGTTATCAACTTTTGCTATATATATATTTTTTAAGTGTGACTCAGATGCTTAAAACCATAAGTATGTATCATGATTCTGTAGGCTGGCTACACATTCTGGCATGTAATTGATCATCTGGGGCTAAGCTGGCCTCATCAGATGCTTGGGAACTCTGCTGGGGAGCTGGGAGGGCTGGGGTCTCTCCCTGTGGCTTCTCATGTTTTGGAGGCAGTTTGAGTCCCATAGCATGCAAGAAAGGGCAATCCTGAATGCACACTTATCAAGATTCTCCTCCCAGCTCATTGGCTGGTGTCCCGTTAACTGAAGCAAGGCAAAAGACCATATTCAGATTCCAGAGTTGGAGAAAGAGATGGCACCGCTTGGCAGAAGAGACAGCAGTCACACTGCAAACGGCCGTGTGCCCAGGGGAGAGGATGGGGCCCACTGGACTCCGCTTTACCAGTTAACCCAGAGGCCAGCAGGAGGGCGTCTCACACAGGACGCTATTAGGGGAGCAACGCTCTTGTTCCTTGTTGTTGCTGTTATTCCATCACGAAGTAGTGTCCAACTCACTGTGACCCACAGACTGCAGCACACCAGCTTTCCCTGCCTCTCACGATCTCCTGGAGTTTCCCACACTCATGTCCCTCGTGTCGATGATGCCATCCAACCACTTTATCCTCTTTTGCCCCCTTCTCCTCTTGCCCTCAATCTTTGCCAGCTCCAGATCTTTTCCAGTGAGATGACTTTTCACATCAGGTGGCCAAAGTATTGGAGCTTCAGCTACAGCATCAGTCCTTCCAATGAATATTCAGGGTTGATATCCTTTAGCATTGATTGGTTTGATCTCCTTGCAGTCCAAGGGACTCTCAAGGGTCTTCTCCAGTGCCACAATTTGAAAGCATCAATTCTTCTGCGCTCAGACTTCTTTATGATCCAACTCTCACATCCATACATGACTACTGGAAAAACCACAACTTTGACTAGATGGACATTTGTTGGCAAAGTAATGCCTCTGCTTTTTAATATGCTGTCTAGGTGGTCATAGCTTTCCTTTCAAAGAGCAAGCATCGTTTAATTTCATGGCTGCAGTCACCATCTCCAGTGATTTTGGAGTCTAAGAAAATAAAATCTGTCACTGTTTCTACTTTTTCCCCATCTATTTCCCATGCAGTGATGGGACCAGATGCCATGATCTTAGTTTGTTGAATGTTGAGTATTAGCCAGCTTTTTCACTCTCTTCTTTCACTTACATAAAGAGCCTCATAGTTTCTCTTCGCTTTCTGCCATAAGGGTGCGGTCATCTGCATATCTGAGGTTATTGATATTTCTCCCGGCAATCTTGATTCCAGCTTGTACTTTGTCCAGCCCGGCATTTCTCATGAAGTACTCTGCATATAAGTTAAATAAGCAGATGACAATATAAAGCCTTGATCTACTCCTTTCTCAATTTGGAACCAATCCATTGTTCCATGTCTGGTTTTAACTGTTGCTTCTTGACCTGCATACAGATTTCTCAGGTGTCAGGACAGGTGGTCTGGTATCCCCATCTTTTTAAAAATTTTCCATAGTCTGTTGTGATCCACACAGTCAAAGTCTTCACTGTAGTCAATGAAGCAGAAGTAGATGTTTTTCTGGAACCCCTTTGCTTTCTCTATGATCCAACAGATGTTGGCAATTTGATCCCTAATTCCTCTGCCTTTTCTAAAGTCAGCTTGAACATCTGGAAGTTCTCGGTTCACGTATTGCTGAAGCCTCTCTTGAAGGGCTTTGAGCGTTACAGCGGTACATTTCCTCTTGTACCTTAAAGGGCGCCCAGTGTGGATGGATTTCTGTGAAGCTCACCTCCACTGCAAGTCTCTTCATTCTGCAATTCCTCACTCCTTGAACCTTTAGAAACTATACTAAGACCAGATGTTGACAGAGGAACTCATAGCCAAGAGGGGGGCTCCAAAGCAAGAGTGGAGCTTAATAAGAAAAAAATGGTCACAGGATGAGATGAGCAGACAGAAGTTGATTTCATTCTGATACTATTGCCAGGAGCAGGGCAGAGTGCCCGGAGCAAGTCTGGATCCTTAGCCTCACAGACACAAACGGCAGAGGGTTTTAAATCCTGGGGGTGAGCTAGTGGAAAAGTACTGGAGCACACTTAGTTACTCCTGAGTCTGCAAAGGTTTTTTTTCTGTGACTAGGCCACCTGTGTTTGCCAACTGGCACCCACAGGTATTGAAAGTTGACTGCTACCCTTCATAGAAACTGTGAGAGTAGGTCTCTTTATCCTTCAATGTTGACTTTTCCAAAATGCTTCATAAGTCCTTGAAAAAAGCATTTCCTGGGTTGTAAAACTGGCAAGAGGCTGGAAAAAGATTTACATACAATTCAAAGTGGACGAGAAAGGATTTACAATGGCAAGTTTTCTAAAATAAATGCTCTAAGTAAAGTCAGACGCCTAGAGGGAGGAAGATGACTGAAGTTTAGTCAGGCTAAGGGGATGGTTAAGACCACCTGGATCAAGCTGTCCAGAAGCAAAGCACCCTATTAGCTACCTCTGCACATGGCTGCCTGAGCTAGGCATCTTCCTCATATAATGACTATCAGAGAGAAGGATACATTAAACAGTTTGGTATTTTAATAACTATTCCAAAAATTTTTAAGAATTTTAGGGGAAAAGCTGTGTTTCTAGGAATGAATAGTCAATGTCACCTGAATGTTTCTCTAGGTCCCTACTGTGCATCTCTGACACAGTGATGTATCTGCAGTGAGTAGCATTTACTCAAATACCCAGGAAGGCCAGGTAGCTGATATGCATTCTGTAGAAGAGGAAAATTAGAGACATTAGATGAATTGCTTCAAGTTTTAGAGATCTGTACAACAAAGATGGCATTTAGACCAAAATGTGTCTGACTACAAATGCCTGGCTATTGTTCAGTCGCTAAGGCATGTCCAACTCCGACCTCATGGACTGCAGCATGCCAGGCTTCCCTGTCTTTCACATATTCCACAGAGTTTGCTCAAACTCACATCCATTGAGTCAGTGATACCATCCAACCATCTCATCCTCTGTCGTCCCCTTCTCTTCCCACCTTCAATCTTTCCCAGCATCAGGGTCTTTTCAAATGAGTCAGTTCTTCGCATAAGGTGGCCAAAGTACCGGAGCTTCAGCTTCAGCATCAGTCCTTCCAATGAATATTCAGGGTTGATTTCCTTTAGGATTGACTGTTTTGATCTCCTTGCAGTCCTAAAATGCCTAGCTCCAAGAACTTCTCTAACAAGCTACCCTTTCATGAAATCTGGCCTTGGGTTACTTTAAGGGATACTCAAACTCTGTCTTAAATATTCTTTAACTTCCTGTTTATTTCTCATTTTCCCCACAGTCTGGCATCTGTGCTTCCCAAACAGTCACCCTTATGCCATCTGGTCCTCTGCCCTATTGAAACCAGATCTCAGGTAAGGTCCTGATGTCTACCTTGCAAAGGTATTGGATTGGGTATCCTTTTAATTGGGAAAATGAAATGTTGATATCCTATAAAGGGAAATATAGTGGACAGTAGGGTGGATGAGGGAAGCATTGTTTATTTACATTTTTTTTTGTTTCTGAACTAGTGGGGTGAGGAGGAGGAGAAGGTGCTGCGGGGAGCTGCCCGTGAGAACGGGGTCTTCTGTCTGAAGGACACAGCTCTGGGAGCTGCCTCAGTCCTTGAGGGTTTGCTTGCAAACATAGCTCTCTGTCCCGCCACCCCGGAGATTAGGCGCTTATTTACTGCAGGCACCTGGAGTTCTGTGCAAACTTCTCACGCACAGGGAAATGTTATCTGGTGTAAGAAATAATAACAGGGTGCCATTCCCATGCTCTCCAGGTTTCTTGTGACTGTTTGTAAGATGTGTGGGTCAAACAAAGAAAATGTTAACTGTCTTGTCTTTCTCACTCTCTTCTGTATAAATATGAGACGCTGAATAAAGTTGGGGTCAGACTGCGTCCCTTCGTGGAGACACGTCTGAACCTCTCGACCCCATCTTTGTTGTCGATTTCTCTTGCTTTAGTTTCCTTTCTCAGCCCCTCCGTGCACGTTCTCGGGACCTGATCGACTCTGCTGGCTGGCACCGGCAAGGTGCCGTATCCATGGTGCCTGAAGACAGCTCAGCACAGCCAGCTGCGTGTAGAGTGATAGCCTCCCTAAGCTGGTTCTACAGGAAGCATTCACGTGCTCTGAGAAGTTGCATTCCTATCAGTAGGAGAATATTGGTTTTTTAACTTTCTTGATATAAGGAGATTTCTAAATTAAAAATTTCACAAGTACTGTTTTCTCCTTGTTGAAGTTGATTTCCCATCCAGTTTTAATGTTAGTAGCAGGGTTATTCTTAAAACCATCCCTAAAAAATAATTAGCCACCTCCCCAGAAGCTGCTAGGACATCCCCTCACTCTCTAGAAATTCTGTTCATGCCCTTCTGACTGCTATGCAATTAACAGTTTGCAGGTTCCTGTGAGCAGTGGAAAGAAAGAACAGTGAACATGATGTAAGTATTTCTCATGCTCATTTGCTTTAGGACTGGGAAAGCCAAGAGCTAATCTGTTAGGACAGGGAAGGAAACAAGATCCTTCTCCTCTCCTTTAATGCCCCCATAAGTTATTTCTGAAATAAATAGCCCATAAATTATAGGCCAGGAAGAGTAAAATGGTTCTGTTTTATGAATGGTGACACAGAGGAAGCACGGTAGAACTGACGACTAGCTTCTCAGTTTTGGCTAAACCATCCGAGGGTTTGCTCTCCAGGGGGCAGAGATGTTGGCTCCGCCCTAACTGTCTCAGCTGGCGAGTCCGTTTGGCCCCCAGGAAGGGGGCCAGATCACAAATGTGAACACTACCCTTCTCAGCTTAAATTGAGAAAACGCGTCTCCAATGCTCTGTGCAAGGCAGAGGCCGAATGACCCGCTGCCATTGCAGCCCACCTCCAAAGACCCCAGCCACAGACATCGTCCATCTGCATCTTCCAGGATTGTTGTTTTTTTTTTTTAAGCCCCAGCAGTTCCCCATGTGTGGAGAATTTGGTTGCAGTGAGCAAATCACTCAGTAACTTTCCTTCGGGAACCCCACAAGACAGTGAAGTAGGTCCAAGGATACTACTTTTAGAGTTTCAGTTGGGTTCACCTCCTTCAGCATATAGGTGAGAAAACCACGATTAGAAATGCTCCAGAGCAGGGAAAAAAGGAGCCTTCGCTAACCCCTGGACGTTTCAGAGCTCGGAATCTGACTCCTGCATATTGCTGAGTCCTCTCAAGCTGGCCTTCGTGGGGACATCACGGGGCCACAGGCGCCGAGGCCGGCCCGCGGGGTGCGCCAGGGAGGCCGGGTCCAGCCCACAGGGGGCGCGGTTTCTGAGAAGGCCGGTCACTCCGCCGCCTGTGGTCGGCGCCAGGCTGCAGACTCACCGCCCTCTGTGGGTAGCTGGGGCCTTTACTCTCCGCCAGGAGGCTGGCCTCAGACCTGCTTCCTTCACCACAGTGACCTGTGTGAAGTGGTGTCCAGCGTAACTTCTGCTGCTGGGCGTGTGGAGCTACAGAAAGTGATATGAGACTGTACTCTAGAAAACCCCAGACGGACAGGCTGGGACTCAGTGTGTGACTTGACCAGCTGGGTACCATCCTTATTAGGTGACAAGAGTCTCCCCAAACCCCCACCTAAACTGTTGATTGTTACAGACCCTCATCACAGCAGGAATGGGAGTGTTGCTGAAGGACCAAGTATTTAACCTGTCAAAACATTGATTTTACATTAGCTGTTAACACTTTCCCCATCATATACAATCCATCTGTGTAAAGGGCTTAATAGTAAAATTGATGGGCTCATCATCGTAATCAGGTCAGTAAACTGTCTGATTTATTGAGATGATCCAATACTTTGGCCACCTGATCCAAAGAGCTGACTCATTGGAAAAGCTCCTGATGCTGGGAAAGATTGAGGGCAGGAGTAGAAGGGGATGACAGAGGATGAGATGGTTGGATGGCATTACCAACTCAATGGACATGAGTTTGAGCAAGCTCCGAGTTGGTGATGGACAGGGAGGCCCGGCGTGCTGCACTCCACAGGGTCACAAAGAGTCGGACACGACTGAGGGACTGAACAACAACAACAGCAATGTGTCAAATAGTCACACACGAGGTAAAGGGCCTCTTGATGAAGGTGAAAGAGGAGAGCGAAAAAGTTGGCTTAAAGCTCAACATTCAGAAAACTAAGATCATGGCATCCAGTCCCAACATTTCATGGGAAATAGATGGGGAAACAGTGGAAACAGTTTCAGACTTTATTTTTTGGGGCTCCAAAATCACTGCAGATGGGGACTGCAGCCATGAAATTAAAAGACGCTTACTCCTTGGAAGGAAAGGTATGACCAACCTAGAGAGAATATTCAAAAGCAGAGACATTACTTGGCCAACAAAGGTCCATCTAGTCAAGGGTATGGTTTTTCCTGTGGTCATGTATGGATGTGAGAATTGGACTGTGAAGAAAGCTGAATGCCAAAGAATTGATGCTTTTAAACTGTGGTGTTGGAGAAGACTCTTGAGAGTCCCTTGGACTGCAAGGAGATGGACAATGGACCAGTCCATTCTGAAGGAGATGAGTCCTCGGTGTTCATTGGAAGGACTGATGCTAAAGCTGAAACTCCAATACTTTGGCCACCTCATGTGAAGAGTTGACTCATTGGAAAAGACTCTGATGCTGGGAGGGATTGGGGGCAGGGGGAGAAGGGGACGACAGAGGATGAGAAGGCTGGATGGCATCACCAACTCGATGGATGTGAGTCTGAGTGAACTCCAGGAGTTGGTGATGGACAGGGAGGCCTGGTGTGCTGCGATTCATGGGGTTGCAGAGTGGGTCACTACTGAGCAACTGAACGGAACTGAACTGAACTGAGGCAAGCCTGCTGGATGTTTGGGACAGTTAGGTGTCCCAAACACTCATTAGACTCAGTGTGTCCCAAATGGAACTTATTAATCCTGCCAAGTAGAATTTAGACTCACTATTCTACCAGTATTTCTTTAGAAATTCAAAAGAACCAAGATTTATAAAGAGTAATTTAGTAATTGCCTCACATCTGAGAGGTAGAAAGATACATTTTAAGTTCAGGGGCAGGACAGGTTATCCCTGTTCCTGGTTTTATAAGAGACTAGACCTGATTTCCTACTGTATTCAAAGAAACCCTATGACTCCTGACTTAGAATAGATATAAATTCCCAGCCTTTAGTTAAGAAATAGCATTTCTAATTCCTCCTTTGTCCTAACCTTTCCATATCACCTCCTTCAAACCTCATCCTAGACCTTAGGAACAACAATCTGGCTCCTGGAGATTTAAAAAAAATTAAGTGTAGTTACCCAGAATTCTGTGTATCTGAAATATTTTTCTATGAAGAGCTGATGGGGAGTGGATCTGTTTTGCTTGTATCTGTTTTGCTAGAATTGCCACTTTACATGGAAACACCAACAGGCACCCAGAATCACTGAGTTCCAGGCGGACTCCTCCCTGCCCTCACTGTGTAGTCCGCCATCATCAGTGATAGAGTTCTTTTGCAATTAGTAATCAGAGTAGTGATTGGCATGAAGTCCAATACAGGCATGAAAAGCAAAAAATGACTAATGGTAATCATGTTTGAAATATTGATTCATCCATTAATGTTACCTGCTAAAATCAACTTTATTGAAGAATAATATACTCAACAAAATGAAACCGTTTTAAGTATGGAGTTCAATGAGTTTTTAACTCATTGGGTCCCCATACTAATTAAGGAATGTTTGTACCACACCCTCCATTTCCCTCTGGCTCCCTGTGAATTTGCTAGGATTTTCATAGCAAAGCACTACAAGCTGGGTGGCTTAAACAATAGAATGTATTGTCCTGCAGTTCTGGTGGTAGGAACCTGAGATAAGGTGGTTAGAAGTGTTGGTTCCTTCTAAAGGTTGTAAAGAAGAATCCATTCCTTGTCTCTCTCCTAGCTTCTGTTGGCTTGCTGCATTCTTTGGTAGTTTTTGGTTTGTACATGAATCACCTGATCTCTGCCTTAATCTTCACATGCCATTCTCTCTGTGCCTAATTTCCCTATTTTATAAGGGCATGGGTCATAATGCATGAGAGCCTAATAGTCTCATCTTGACTACATTTGCAGAGACCTTATTTCCAAATAAGGTCTGACGCAGTGGAGTTAAGAGCTAAATACATCTTTCACCATCACGCCCCTTTTCCTAAGAGCATGGCCCAATGTACGCATGAACAAGAATCCCTGTTCAGTGATGGAAATGTTCAAGCAGAGTCAGGACATGTTAGTTGCATGAACAGGTTGTTCAAATTTCCCTGTCACCTGTGTCAAGAAACAGCCATGGTTTCAGTGTGGTTTCCTTCATCAGCCGACAGAGTTCAGCATGTAGCTGCTCGACAAGCCCGAGTCATCACTGTTTCTCACCTCTGCAATTAGGATCTGCTGGGTTAAAGGCCCTCGTTTCCAGGGCTGATGAAGGAATGCTTTGATAAAGGGGTGCAGTAGTGGACCCATTAAACTTGAACCTATGACTCCTGTTTGGACATTTTGGAATCCTCGTGGTGTTGCACCAGTAAAGAAAGGAAATACCCAACTGGTGCGGGAAATTCATCTTAATTTTGGTGAGCTTTATCATTATGTCCCAGGGAGGATCTGGAATTATCACTACACCAATAGGGATATAAAGAAGTAGGTCTAAAATGCAAGAAACTCACCAAGTCATCTTTTGATGCCTTCAAACCCAGTGATAATCACACGTTGAAAATCATAGCAATTGTAACACCAGGGAAAAGCACTTGAGGACTCTGAAGCCTCGGGATTGACGGTCTGGGTCACCTTGCCAGGCAAGCAAATTAGAGCAACTGCTGATCCAATCAAGGGCTGCTTAAGGGCAAGACAATCTGGAACGAGTAGTGAAAGAGCGAAGTAAAACGATGGCACATAAGCACTTGCTTTGCGTTCTGACTTTTGGGTGAGCATGCGCAAAGACTCCTGGAGATTGGTGAGGCCTAGAGGGCCAGGCTGAGAGGAGTCACTCTCTCCATTCTTGCCCATTTTCACCCCGTCATTCTTCTCTCATTGCTTTCTGTGGACTCTTCTGTTGGGCTCTGCGCTAGTTTATATCCAGTGCCAGACCCTCATCCCAGGACTGACAGGTTATTTGGAAAGATTCTGAATCTTTGTAAGCTTTAAAACTTATAAAATATATGAGGCGCATAGAGAATGATATTGCAAACATCCGTTATACCCACCAATTCTGTTGAAGCCATTTCTTAATGCTTCTCAGAACTGCTGTGCGCTCTGCTCAGAGATAGCTACCCGGCCAGAAGTGGTGTATGTGATCTCCAGACACATGTGTTCACAAATGCTGTGTAGCTTCATGTGTTTTAGCAAATACATGTATGGTGTATATTTTTCTAATTATTTTTTTTTTGGCTCCACTATGCAGCTTGGGAGATCTTAATTCCCAGTCAGGGGTGGAATGTGGGCCCTCTGCAGTGGAAGCATGGAGTCCTAACCATTGGACTTCCAGGGAATTTCCTGTAATTCATTTTTTGTTCAATGTGATTTTGAGATATGTGTTTGTTGATTAGCCTAGATTATTTAAAGTCCAGAGATTGGCGAGGTGTTTTTTTTTTGATGGGGGGCATTATTTTAATTTTCACTGAGAGTGTCATCAACTCTCCCTGTAACTAGAATATTTCATTCTTATTAGCAGAGTTCCTCGTGATTCTGGAACAAAAGAGATTCATAAGAGATTATTTAAGTCTAAGATATGCATCAGAGAATGAATGACTGTTGCAGAAGAAGGACTGGTTTTCTCTCCTCTGCACTACTGTGGAGCTGGGGTTCAAGAACATTCTCGTGAATTTCAGGTTTGCAAGAAAATAATTCCAGGTTAAGACCAGAAATTTCAGCAGAAGTATTGACTCTGTTACCCAATTGCTTGCCAATAATTATTGAAGATAAATTAGTTCTGCTTGCTTTTGTCTTCTTTTTCCAAGAGAATTTTCCATTCTTGTTGCTAGAAAGTATATTGTATTGAAAAGCAGTAAAAAAAAAAAAAAAAAGAAAAGGATGAACAAAGCTTCATTGGGAAATAACTCTAAAATTCTTACAGAGAGCTACCACCAGTAACTGAGAAGGATCAAAAACCCACACCTAACATCAAACAACAACACCTCTATTAAACATAACAACCATACCATGGTGCTATTGTGCTATATACTTTCTTTCCTCTTAAAAGAAATTCATGTTAAAACAGAGTTTTAGAAGTCCAACAAAGTCCTTATAAACACAGCTACTCTCCAGAAATTTAGAATTCATGTCAATGTTTGAGGTTTGAGTTTTTCTTCCCTAGCTTAGTACCAAAAGCCACCTCAGTAGCTGCTCTCATGACCTTTATTACTCTCCCAAGAAAGTCTGTTTGGGGGCCTCAGGGCAAGCGGTAGCCGGAATGTTGCCCCTCTCACGTATAACCCAGGGCCCTTCTGGTTTGGCGTCAGGCATTATCAAATACATGTAGTTCTGTCAGGTCACGTAGCAATGAACAATACAACCAGGGCAAGTTCAGATGTAGACAGAGTAGAATGAAAGAAGCTAGTCGACTGTCATGGAGCTTTGCTTGCTTATTTTATTTTCGTACTATTGCACGAAGGATGCTCAGCTTCAAATGAAGTGGTCTGGGAGTCGGAGCATTACTGACGCCGTATAAAGATGGTATTTGCTCTGTGTTGAGATGTGTATGTGTCAGCTAGCACATGTTTTTTAGTTCATAGATCTCTAGATTAAGAATAGTTGCATCCAAAGGTCTGCATCTGGGCATGATGTAAATCATGAGACCCTTTCCATATCGCCTTTTTCACTTTAGTAATATGCGTTACGTTCCTCCCATCCCTTTTTATGGCTTGATGGCTCGTTTCTTTTTAGCATGGAATAATAATATTCTGTTGTCTGGGTGCAGCACAGTTTATTTATCTGTCCACCTACAGAAGGACATCTTGGTTGCTTCCAAGTTTTTGCAATTATGAATAAGCTGCTATAAACATCTGTGTGCAGGTTTTTCTGGACATGAATTTTCAATTTCTCTGGATAAAGACCAAAAAGCATAATTGCAGGATCTTATGGGAAGGGTATGTTTTGTTTTGTAAGGGTATGCGGTACCATTTTCCATTCTCATCCGCAGTGAACGAGAGCTCTGTTGTTCCACATCCTCATCGGAATTTGGGGTTGCCCGGTGGACGGAGAAGCCTGGTGGGCTGCAGTCCATGGGGTCGCACAGAGTCAGACAGGACTGAAGCGACTTAGCAGCAGCAGCAGCAGCAGTGTTCTGCATTTTGACTCTTCTAGTAGGCATATGATTATATCTCATTTTAATTTGCATTTCCCTGATGACATGTGACACAGAGCATCTTTTATAGGCTTGCTCACCATCTTTTTGTAACTATGTTGTTGTCTTGAAAGGAATCCTTATATTTTAAACTGTTGACCTAGGCACATCTAAAACTACTGAGCTAGGTAATACCACAGAGATATTAGAATTAGAAACATTGCCCGTGTCTCAGTTACTTGATTTATGGGTCAGGAAGGTGCCGGTGTTAAAGAGATGAGAGGGTGCATGTGGCGGACGGTGGATCGTGTACCCGGGACACGCCGAGCCCTTTCCCACAGCCGTGGGTCCCACAGTCCTTTCCCACAGCCGTGGGTCCCACAGTCCTTTCCCACAGCCGTGGGCTGCAGGCTTACTGTTACCTCAGTCCTTCTGGCAGGAACTCTCTCGGCCACATGGAGGGAAGGGATACAAATCCTGCTTGGGTTGGGTTGGCCAAAAAGTTCGTTTGGTTTTAAGTGCAAATAAAGTACATGCTTTTTATTTTACAAAGAAATTTATTGAACAACGTATTCACTAACCGAATGAACTCTTTGGCTAACCCAATATAACAGCATAAGGACATTCTGAAGAAGAGCATCACCATGAGAAATGCTGATTTTCTGCCATAGAACATTTCGCTTTGAAGTTGCTAAAGGCTCCATCAGTTTTGCCTAGGGTCTGCAGGGTCCGCCCTTGCCCCTGAGAACTGGATGTTAAAAGCTCGGGTCCTGGCAGTGATGCCAGTGGAAAGGTGGGGAGCAGAAAGTGCATATAACTTCTGAAGAGGGAGCAAGACTAGGAAGGAGCAGCGACTCATAAATTTCCAGCTGAGATTGAATTTAATGGGCGGAGAGGAAATTTGACTGAAAAGTAGAAGTTTTGCACCAAGCTCTAAACTCTCAGGTTTTAGTACCATCTAGTAGCATTGTGATAGAGTCATATTTTCAAAATGTTACCATGCATTCCTCCTCCCTTTCAGGCAGATAATAGCCTGGACACATTGCCACCGGGAAGAAATGTAGAGCAGAAGGCCCATCAATGTTAAGTCTCTTTCTGAATCCTGGGTTCAAAAATCCTCGGGCTTTAAAGCATGGACAAAAGTATTCTCAGTAAATGTGCACTAGGGAGCCAGAAGTTTAAGGAAAGGAGCTCCCCTCCTAAAGATTTAAAGGCAAATCCCCAGTTAAAGGGAAGGAAGGTCTGGAGGGGAACTGTTGAGGCCAGAAGCCTGAGGGGGTCCCGAAGAGGCGCGCTGGGGCCATCAGAGCCGGATACAGCCTGAGGACTCACGCTGGCACAAGCAGTGTGGGGGGGGGTGATCCGTGTGACTTTAAGGGTCATGGTGTCACTGGCCACCTTCCCACCGGGGTGGTTTTCGTGGGAGCAAAGATGAAGCCTGCCTCCGCCTGAGCCCGAGTCCGAGGACAGGGCCTCCCTCCCAGCCTGTGCAGGATGCAGGGGGACTGAGAGACTGATGTCTGTTACCTTAGCAGTCGAGAGTCGGGAGGGGCACGTGCGTGCGTGTGTGTGTGTGTGTGTGTGTGTGAGTGTGACTTCATCAGGCCTTGAAAACACAGCCTCAGGTTGCTCCCAGGAGTCTAGCTGCTGCAGGGCCCAGACTCTGAGGTCAGGTTTCCTGGGCTGGAACACCACCGGCCACTGACCACCTATGCGGTCCTGGGCAAGTTAACTGTCTTTCTGTACCCGAATTTCCTTACGTGGAAGCAAAACAAATTATACTTAAATGGGAGGAAGAATGTTTTCTGCATAGCGCTGCTGAGGAGTAAACAAGTTAGCGTTTGTCAAGTGGTGAGGGCAGCTTTTGGCACACAGATAACACACGGATGTTAGCTCTCTCTCTTTCTCACCACGCCCTTCCCATGTCAGGCCTTCCCTAAGAGATAATCCATGACAAAGAAATGAGCAAAGTATTAACCTCCAAGGATGTTAAATGTAGCTTGATTTTGAAGCCTTAAAATGTACCAAACGAGAGCCTTAACGAGAATACCGGACGGCCCGCTGTCGGCATGCCTGTTTAGCTGCGTTGATTGCAGTTACGTCTGCGGCCCTGTAAGGTAACTAGGCTTTTAATATTACCCGACTTCCAAATAACTGGTTTCATGCGAGTCCCCCTCCCCAATTGTGCTCGTTCTTCCCCCTTCCCCAGGGAAGGGGCCACCCAACACTCAGAAGAGAGCTAACTAATTAGCTTTAAACTTGGTTTCATCTTCTTACCCACAGTGAATCTAGAAACCTCTCTGTGCTATCTGGGTGAGTGCTGCAGGCTTTAAAGCCATCTTTGAATATATTCGCTTGATTTTAAAGACAAAAATCTCCCTGGAACTTTTAACCACGGGCACCGCTTTCGCTTTTCTGAGTGGCTGCTCTCTGAACTTATCTGAAGCTGCCGTTAGAGGTGGTTGGGACCTATTTCCAAAGATTCAACTTCTGTGCTGGACCATTAAGCCTTTGAGGGCCAAGAAAAACCACAAAGGATTGCTGATGTCAGGACTGAGGGAGAAACAAGCTTTGAAATATAGGAGAGGGAAAAAAGCAAAGCCTCTGCAGGTATGTCATTCCCAACCAGATAAAAATACAAACCCAGTGGACAATAAAGGCGTGCCTTACAAAGGTACCGCCAGTGCGGTGAAAAATTGAGGAGAGGAGGGTCAGAGAAACGGGAGAAAAATCTCTACGGGTATATATAAACCTAAACCTGATGTTTAATTACAGTATTGCTACAAAATCCTTTTAAGTCCATGTGACCAAAAGGAACAGAGGGACAAGACCACACAGGGAGACATTCTAGAGGATCCAGGACACAAGAGCTCTGGTCTCTCTTTAGAAGTCTCCCCAAACCTTCGATTCTAAATCACAGGTTCCATCTGCATGGCTCACCAAAAGATCACAAATTTCAGCTTTGCCTCCAGGTTCCTGACGAGAACATTCAACCAGAAATAAGGCCACTGGCAACATGATTCAGGCTTGATTGGACCCTTAAGGTTGTTTCCCAGGGATATTTATAAGAGAAATGTAATTTTGGAAAGAAAAATGTGTTGTGAATGGATGGCAATTCTTTCTGGCCCCAGATCTTTATTAAGGCCAAAGCACTGCAGCAACACAGAAAAATTTGAGACTCAGCTTTAGCTTTGTTTCACATAAAAATGCACCAACCACAGTATTCTGTAGAAAGACCTGGAGCTTTTAATGCCTTTAGTTGTGTTGTTTCCTGATTTACGTGGGGCATTGTACATAAATATGCAGTGCCCCACTTCCTTGATGAAGGTAGGCTTTCCTGCTTTATGGGTCTGCATACATTGTACTGAATTTCACTACAAGGGTCAAAATTTATGTTGAAGGTGGATCCAAGGAAAATTGACTTGAAAGAATTTCTTCAAAAGGAACAGAAGTGCTCACATTAATTGTAGTTTCTGGTAGATGAGCTGAGTAGATAAGATCATAAGACATATATTAATGACAATAATATGAACACTTTTATTAAAAAATCAATTTAGGAATTATAGATCACAGAGAACACTCTCCATTTATCATTTTTTTTTTTGCATAGAATTTTCTGTTTACCTCCACTCGAGAGAACTATCATCATTCAAAGTGTCTTCAAAAACATACTTTAGGAGACATTCTGTAAGTTTTCCAGAGTCTCAGCCTTGCTTTCTACACATGGGCAGGTGAAACACAAATCGTTTTCAACTGAGTCTGGTCAGGACTCTAAATAACTTCATTTTGCCCGACTCCTGTTTCATCTCAGTTCTTCCTATAATCCCTTTGGGTCAGATACTGTTCCAGCTCTTGGAAAAGTCTTGCGTCGTGCTTCCTTTCATCATCCTTCACTCTTTCTTTGATCTCTTCCTACTCCTCTTCTTCATCCACTGCATTTAATGCTGCTACTGGGGACCTTCTAACATAAGAAAATTCCAGACTAAGAAATTTCCATCTTTTTAAGTGTCACTGTGGATTGTGATATAGCATCAGTGATATGGAGGCTATTAGAATAGATTTATTCATCAAACAAGCTTGTAGGCAAGTGTCTGAGGTCAGCTGTGTTGGGAAATATAAAGCACACCATCTGTATCCAAAGAATTTACCGACCAGTAGGCTGTGTGGATCACAACAAACTGTGGGAAATTCTGAAAGAGATGGGAATACCAGAACACCTGATCTGCCTCTTGAGAAATTTGTATGAAGGTCAGGAAGCAACAGTTAGAACTGGACATGGAACAACAGACTGGTTCCAAATAGGAAAAGGAGTTCATCAAGGCTGTATATTGTCACCCTGTTTATTTAACTTATATGCAGAGTACCTCATGAGAAACGCTGGAGTGGAAGAAGCATAAGCTGGAATCAAGATTGCTGGGAAAAATATCAATAACCTCAGATATGCAGATGACACCACCCTTATGGCAGAAAGTGAAGAGGAACTAAAAAGCCTCTTGATGAAAGTGAAAGTGGAGAGTGAAAAAGTTGGCTTAAAGCTCAACATTCAGAAAACGAAGATCATGGCATCCGGTCCCATCACTTCATGGCAAATAGATGGGGAAACAGTGGAAACAGTGTCAGACTTTATTTTTCTGGGCTCCAAAATCACTGCAGATGGTGACTGCAGCCATGAAATTAAAAGACGCTTACTCCTTGGAAGGAAAGTTATGACCAACCTAGATAGCATGTTAAAAAGCAGAGACATTACCTTGCCAACAAAGGTCCGTCTAGTCAAGGCTATGGTTTTTCCTGTGGTCATGTATGGATGTGAGAGTTGGACTGTGAAGAAGGCTAAGCACCGAAGAATTGATGCTTTTGAACTGTGGTGTTGGAGAAGACTCTTGAGAGTCCCTTGGACTGCAAGGAGATCCAACCAGCCCATTCTGAAGGAGATCAGCCCTGGGATTTCTTTGGAAGGAATGATGCTAAAGCTGAAACTCCAGTACTTTGGCCACCTGATGTGAAGAGTTGACTCATTGGAAAAGACTCTGATGCTGGGAGGGATTGGGGGCAAGAGGAGAAGCGGACGACAGAGGATGGGATGGCTGGATGGCATCACTGACTCGATGGACGTGAGTCTAGGTGAACTCCGGGAGTTGGTGATGGACAGGGAGGCCTGGCGTGCTGCGATTCATGGGGTCGCAAAGAGTCGGACACAACTGAGCGACTGATCTGATCTGATCTGAGGCTGTATGCAGATTGAGAAGCAACAGTTAAAACTGGACAGGGAACAACGTCCTGGTTCAAAAGTAGGAATGGAGTACATTAAGGCTATGTATTGTCCCCTTGCTTATTTAGCTTATATTAGGAGTACATCTTATGAAAAGCCAGGCTGATGAATGACAAGCTGGAATCAAGATTTCTGGGAGAAATATAAACAACCTAGACATGCAGATGACACCACTCTACTGGCAGAAAGTGAAGAGGAATTAAACAGCCTCTTGATGAGGGTGAAAGAGGAGAGTGATAAAGCTGGCTTAAAACTCAGCATTCAAAAACCTAAGATCATGGCATATGGTCCTTTCCCTTCATGGCAAATAGATGGGGAAAGAGTGGAAACAGTGGCGGACTTTATTTTGGGGGGCTCCAAAATCACTGCAGATGGTGACTGCAGCCATGAAATTAAAAGACACTTGCTCCTTGGAAGGAAAGCTATGACCAACCTAGACAGCATAATAAAAAGTAGATATCACTTTGCCGACAAAGGTTTTTCCAGTAGTCATGGATGGATGTGAGACCTGGACCATAAAGAGGGTTAAGTGCTGAAGAAATGATGCTTCCAAATTGTGGTGCTGGAGAAGACTCTTGAGAGTCCTTTGGATTGGAAGGCAATCAAACCAGTCAGTCCTAAGGGAAATCAATCCTTAATATTCATTGGAAGGACTGATGCTATAGCTGAAGCTCCACCTGATGTGAAAAGTCATCTCATTGGAAAAGATCCTGATGCTGGCAAAGATTGAGGGCAAGAGGAGGAGGGGGCAAAAGAGGATAAATGGTTGGGTGGTGTCACTGACTCAATGGACATGGGTTTGGGTAGACTCCAGGAAGGAGTTGGTGATGGACAGGGAGGCCTGGAGTACTGTAGTCCGTGGGATCACAAAGAATCAGACACAACTTAGTGACTGAACAACAAGGTTGTAAAGATGGAAAAGTGGGAGAGTAGGGTAAATTGTTAAATATCCTCCATGACTTTCTCCCTTATAGTTACCTCACTGCAGGAATACCCAAAAGAGAGGAGAGTTTAAGAGTTTCATTTCTTTTTGTCTATTTGAAATTCCTTTGTTTCTAAACAGAAATTATCTTTCAGCAAGTGGGAGTTTATATTAAATTCATTCTATTCATAATGCATTAGAAATCTAAAATATCATGCTCTTAAATCACATTGGGAGAAACTGAAAACCAGGCATTGGATGATATGAAAATAGTATGTGAATGAAAGATCCCAGTAGAGGATTCGTATGCATGAGTATGACATTTCTCACTTGACCAGAGTTGACTGTAGAAGCTATTAAGTTGGGTTTACATGGTACAACCAGAACAACAGTTTAAAACCTAGTTGGATTTAATACTTTTCCCCCCAAATTTATCGTTTCAGCAAATAGATTTGTAAAAGGGTCAGGGTGGTTGAGTGATTCATGTAAAACAACTCCAGACCCGTAGTGAGGTTTGGGCACATGGCCCTTAACTTGACCCCACATAACTTTTACTGCCCTTTTGATTTCCCTTTAGTTCTTTGAGCTTGTTTGTGTTGTTCCTGGTACTCTGTGTTAATGAAGCAACTTGAAATATATTTACCTCAGTGAGATAGTTTTTCTTAACCAATTTACTTTTCCAACATGGTCTTTTTTTTTTTTCTTTTTTTCGTATCTGCTTAAAAAAAAAACCTTCTGGTGTTTACGGCTAAGCTCTCGCCCTGGCTTTCAAGGGTATATGGGACTGTCTGTGGTGAATATCTGGGGAAGCACTCAGGTACTCAGCACTCATGTTTACGCCTTTCTGCTTTATCCTTTGTGTCAGAGGCTACCAGCCTTGCAACCACGTTTTCTAGACCACCCTGACTCCTGTGTTTTAGATAGATCGACCTTTTGCCAAGTAGAAACACTTGTGCAAGATTAAGAAAGAAAGAGAGGCAGCAGCTATTTTATTCTTTCTCTAACTCTAGACTTTGTGCTTTACAGAGATGGGGGGTAGTGATCTCTTTTTCATTTATTTCTCACCTGCTATCGGTGTGTAGAGAAACTGTGAAGGGTTATTGGTTCTGCACATTCTTAACCTCTGGGCCTGAGTACCCGACTCTGTCCAGGCCATTCTATAATGGCCTGGGGGCTGCGGCCCGCGGCCTCCTGGGCGGCCCTTCCCCAGGGCCCTTGGCTTCGGCCTGCGGCCTCCTGGGCGGCCCTTCCCCGGGGCCCTTGGCTGCGGCCCGTGGCGTCCTAGGCAGCATTTTCCTCGGGGCCCTTGGCTTCGGCCTGCGGCCTCCTGGGCAGCCCTTCCCCAGGGCTCTGGGCTGCGGCCCGCGGCCTCCTGGGCGGCCCTTCCCTGGGGCCCTTGGCTGCGGCTCGCGGCCTCCTGGGCGGCCCTTCCCCGGGGCCCTTGGCTGCGGCTCGCGGCCTCCTGGGCGGCCCTTCCCCGGGGCCCTTGGCTGCGGCCCGAGGCCTCCTGGGCAGCAGTTTCCCCTGAGCTCTCCCCAGCCTGGATCTGGGGCCGCCTCCACCAGGCACCCGCTGCGGGTGGCAGGGGCAGAGTGTTCTCTGGCCAGGGCTTCCGGGGTCTTCCCCGCCTGCTGCCCGGCCCCGTCTGTGGGTGGCATGGTGCCACAGCACCCACAGCTCCCTGACCCCCCAGCTGGCCCCCAAGCCCAGGGGAAAAGCGGAGGAAGGAGGAGTCTGCAAACAGGCACTTAGCAGCCGTGCGCCAGACGCCAGCCCCAGGCCCGTGGGGGGACCACACCTGTCGCGGGGGGGCGGGGCATCACTAGAGGATCCGGTAGCTCACTCCACTCCACCCAGTTACTGCTCAAGAGTTCCCTCCCTGGTGCTGCAGATCCGGTCTGGGGCTGACCCCAGCGGGTCGGCCCTGAGGTCCCAGACCCTGGCCTCCTGCCTGCCCGGCGCGGTTCCTCCGGCCCGGGGACGGGTCAGGTTCTAAGCGGAGGAGTGGCTTTGCACGCGGTCATCAGTAGGCAAGGAGGTGACGTACCACTAAACAGCAGATGCTGTTCTTAATTTTCTAATTCAGAAAGAATTACTAGTAACATACCAGTTAATAAGAATCATTTTGTTTATGAGCATTTAAATATAAGTTGAATTAGGAATAGGAATGAAGTGTTGTGTAGCATTTTTTTCTAGGAACCTCATGAAACATTTTGCTGTTGTTAAAAGTTTCACACACGCTGAGACGGCTCCGTAGCGCCTTATTGGATACATGTGCCATCACTGAGCAATCCCTCTATTCCTGAACATCTAGGTTGTTTCTAGAATTTTTTACTATAAATAATGCTGCAACAAAAATAATAGCACAGAAATCTTCACAAAGAAATATCAGCATATTATTTCTTTAAGATTAAAGATATTTAGGGGTTATCTATTAAACATGAATAGTGTTATAAGTGATGTGCAGAGAGCTACGAGAATTCAGAGGAGAATACAAAGAAGTCATCGGTAGAGTGTGACTTTCCTCCAATATTGATTTTGTAAATAATAAACAAATGGGCGAATGAATGAGCAAAGCAGGCCTGTTGTACATCCACTTCTCACATGGCGCATAAATAAAGCAGATGCTGGGCTTAGAAATGTGCTGGCTACCAACACGTGTCACTTATATCTGCACAGTTAGTCTTACTCTATCCTGAACCTACTATTGATTTTGAAGCTTCTCTTGCGTAAAAGGTTGATCAAAGTCTAGTTCATATTATCACTATCAAGTACAGAGTCCAGTCAAGGCCATCACTTCACCACTCACTTTAATTTAGGAACAAAGCCCTTTAAGCTCAGTGAAGTCCAGACGAGGGGTGATACTGAGGGCCTCCGACCACCAGGTCGGTGGTCTTCCTGGGAGGAGCAGAGCGCCTGCA
Organism: Bubalus bubalis; assembly: GCF_019923935.1. NCBI lineage: Eukaryota > Metazoa > Chordata > Mammalia > Artiodactyla > Bovidae > Bubalus > Bubalus bubalis. Next base: position 1,355,592 of record NC_059165.1, on the reverse strand, counting down.
GGAAGAGCAGGAGGGCGGCCCCACGGTGTGTCGATGGGCCAAGGCAGATGTTCTGCGCTAAATAGAACAGTTTTGCAGCTTAGTCATCTTAGGAGTCTGCTCTCTGGACTATAACCTGGATGAGCAATATATGATGAGCTCATTTCTCAGCTGAAGGAGCTGCAGTGGGTAAACAAAGAGAGCTGTTTCCAAGTTAGCCCCTGGGCAGCCAATTCCTAGAATTGGCATTGAGCATATCAGACACTGATAGTTTCTTTTTACCATATTGGTGCTTTTAAAAATGCAAAACTACATAAAATACCAATATAATATAGGGGGAAATAAAGGTCAAGTTTCATATAATAAAGGAAAGCAATTTGTTCTGCTGACAATCCCTAGAACTTCAGCACTCAGCACGTTCAGAGGGACCTGTGTGATGAAAAGCACCAGAGGGGGAAGCTTTTTAAAAGTTACAACTAATCTGATAAGCAAGATTTCTTTGAAAAAATATTCCAGGAGGAAATCTTGAAGGAAGCAAAACACAGCAAAAAATAATGTTGGTCCAGGTAACAAAGTTAGGGTTCACCTTGCAGAAACTTGTAGACATCCTTCCCTTTTCTTTGGCATGAATGATTAATAGCTGGTTCAGCCCATAATTTGTCATCTCACACGCTGGGCTTTTGGCACGCTGATGTATGTGCAGCCAACACAGATCTCACTTTGGCACTGGGCCTTGACGGGAATAGTACCCGAGACGGAGCATATATTCCATTGGTGGACCATTCTGGGGGACCTAGGAGTAGAGACATGGTAGATCTTCCAAAATGCCTAAACAACGGCTCATGGATGAGAAGTTCACTCTCGAAGACAATAATAGGAAATCTTTTGACATGTGAATTAGCATGAGTCTGGCACTGTTTTAAGTAATTTGCATATATTAACTCATTAGTTCTCACAACAACCCCAAAGAGAGCCTTGATTAGGATATCCTAAAGGTGAGGAAACTAGCTCATAGGTAGAACTCAAGGAATCTTCCCAAGTCACAAAGCTGAAGTTTCTGGGATGAGGCATAACTACCTTTTCCTTAAAAACCTCGCTGATGACTTCCAGGGCATGTGTCAGCTTTACCAGTCTGGCTTCAAGCATCTTCTGTCTCAACCCCTGTTGCTCCCCAGTGCATCCTCTCTATTCTAGGCACTCAGATGCTGTGCTATTTTCAAAATTTGTTTTGTCTTACCATATCCATGTCTATCTGACGTTTTCCTTCATTCCTTCACTGCTTGGCAAGTTTCAACTTCAAAGTTCCTCTGAAATATCTCCAATTTCCAAAGTGGCCCTGGATGTCTCCTTTGTAGAAGAGAATAATTTTTCTCTCCTCCATTCTCCAATAGCCTTTCTTCCTTGCTGTGATTAACACTTAACATGTTGTATTATTTGTCACTTTTAATTTTAAGTGGCATTCCTTCAGAACAGGAGTGAGAACAATGTGCTACTCATTTTTCAAAAGAGCCTCCACCTGAGGAAGAATGTGGGATTCAAATATGTACTTTATAGGCTTATGCTGAGTTAATAATAGCAAATAAATGGTTAGCAGCAAAAATAGATTACCAAACACCGGAAGAGTGGAAACACTATCAGACAAATTAGGGACAAATCATGGTTATTTACTTACAGATAATATCAGTCTTCCCTGTAGCTCAGATGGTAAAGAATCTGCCTGCAATGCAGGAGACCCAGGTTTGTTCCCTGGGTTGGGAAGATCCCTTGGAGAAGGGTATGGCAATCCACTTCACTATTCTTGCCTGGAAAGTTCCATGGACAGAGGAGCCTGGTGGACTACAATCCGTGGGGTCCAAAAGAGTCAGACACAACTGAGTGACTAACACTACTACTTAAGGTAATATTGTGATTCTCATCCAATTACTTTGTTTTGTGGTTCAGTTGCTCAGCTGTGTTCAACTCTTTGCGGCCCCATGGACTGTCCCCCACTATCTCCTGAAGTTTGCTCAAACTCAAGTCCATTGAGTCGATGAAGTTATCTAACCATCTCGTTCTCTGTCGCCCCCTTCTCCTCCTGCCCTCAATCCATCCCCTCATCTGGGTCTTTTCCAATGAGTTGGCGCTTTATATTGGGTGGCCAAATTATTGGAGCTTCAGCATCAGTCCTTACAATAAATATTTTATATATATAATTACTTTATATATAAAGCAATTTTGTATAGATATAATTACTATATATGTATATACATATGTGTATGTGTGTGTGTGTATATATATATATATATATCTTGAAGGCAATGGCAAGCCACTCCAGTACTCTTGTTTGGAAAGTCCCATGGACGGAGGAGCCTGGTAGGCTGCAGTCCATGGGGTCACTAAGAGTCGGACACGACTGAGCGACTTCACTTTCACTTTTCACTTTCATGCATTGGAGAAGGAAATGGCAACCCACTCCAGTGTTCTTGCCTGGAGAATCCCATGGACAGAGGAGCCTGGTAGGGTACAGTCCAGGGGGTCACAATAGAGTTGGACATGATGGGGAGACCACACATGCTAGCAAAGTAATGCTCAAAATTCTCCAAGCCAGGCTTCAGCAATATGTGAACCGTGAACTTCCAGATGTTCAAGCTGGTTTTAGAAAAGGCAGAGGAATGAGATCAAATTGCCAACATCCGTTGGGTCATTGAAAAAGCAAGAGAGTTCCAGAAATACATATATATTTGCTTTATTGACTATGCCAGCCCTTTGACTGTGAAGAACACAACAAACTGTGGGAAATTCTTCAAGAGACAGGAATACCAAACCACCTGACCTGCCTCCTGAGAAATCTGTATGCAGGTCAAGAAGCAACAATTAGAACTGGACATGAAACAGCAGACTGGTTCCAAATAGGGAAAGGAGTACGTCAAGGCGGTATATTGTGACCCTGCTTATTTAACTTCTATGCAGAGTACATCATGCTAAATGCTGGGCTGGATGAAATACAAGCTGGAATTTAGATTGCCAGGAGAAATATCAATAACCTCAGCTATGCAGATGACACCACCCTTATGGCAGAAAGTGAAGAATTAAAGAGCATCTCAATGAAAGTGAAAGAGAGTGAAAAAACTGGCTTAAAAATCAGCATTTAGAAAACTAACATCATGGCATCCAGTCCCATCACTTCATGGCAAATAGATGGGGAAACAATGGAAACAGTGACAGACTTTATTTTCTTGAGCTCCCAAATCACTGCAGATGGTGACTGCAGCCATGAAATTAAAGAAAAAAAAGCTATGACCAACCTAGACAGCATGCTAAAAAGCAAAGGCATTGCTTTGCCAACTAAGGTCAGTCTAGTCAAGGCTATGGTTTTTCCAGTGGTCATGTATGGATGTGAGAGTTGGACTGAAAAGAAAGCTGAGCACTGAAGAATTGATGCTTTTGAACTGTGGTGTTGGAGAAGACGCTTGAGAGTCCCTTGGACTGCAAGGAGATCCAACCAGTCCATCCTAAAGGAAATCAGTCCTGAATATTCACTGGAAGGACTGATGCTGAAGCTGAAACTCCAATACTTTGGCCACCTGATGAGAAGAACTGACTCATTTGAAAAGACCCTGATGCTGGGAAAGATTGAGGGCAGAAGAAGGGGACGACAGAGGATGAGATGGTTGGATGGCATCACCGACTTGATGGACATGAGTTTCAGCAAGCTCTGGGAGTTGGTGACGGACAGGGAGGCCTGGCGTGCTGCAGTCCATGGGGTTGCAAAGAGTCAGACACAACTGAGCGACTGACCTGAACTGAACTGATATCATCTTACGGAAAAACCCAACTGAAATTTTTGGCCAAGGCAATATTAAATGACTTAGTCTCTTAACAAAACACTTCTTTAAGTAAAAGCAGATGTAAATTATCTTACTGTATTACAGGAAAATCAAGGACACTTTATATGTGGTTCAGCTAAATTTTAGTTGAGTTGATTTTCTGGAATATGTATTGCTGAAAGATTTCCACTTTACTTCCTTGGTCTTTTGCTCTGCTGATGTGTCTTGTAAGAAAGAGAACAAAGGAGGAAAACTAATTGCACGATTTCATAGAGGCTCAGCCACACAGTGGGCATCCCCGTGGCTCAGCAGGCAAAGAAGCCGCCCGCAGTGTGGGAGCCCTGGGCTCCATCCCTGGGTGGGGAAGATCCCCTGGAGAAAGGAGAGACTGCCCACTCCAGTATTCTTGGGCTTCCCCGTGGCTCAGCAAGCAAAGAAGCCACCCACAGTGTGGGAGCCCTGGGCTCCATCCCCGGGTCAGGAAGATCCCCTGGAGAAGGGAGAGGCTGCCCACTGCAATATTCTTGGGCTTTCCTGGTGGCTTAGTGGGCAAAGAAGCCGCCTGCAGTGTGGGAGCCCTGGGTTCCATCCCTGGGTGGGGAAGATCCCCTGGAGAAGGGAGAGGCTCCCCACCTCAGTATTCTGGCCTGGAGAATCCCATGGACAGTAGAGTCCATGGGGTCGCAAAGAGTCGGACACGACTGAGCGACTTTCACTAACCACGGAGTACTCTTCCATTTCCTGTTGCCTGGAAAATTTCAAAAGCTGATACCATGTGTAAAAAAGCAATTTTGTGCAGATAATTTGTAGAATTTATTCATGGAATTCTGATGGTCACTAGGGTGGATTATGGGGTGGGGAGGAGTTGGTGAAGCTGAAGATTGTCCCCACGTGAGAATCCGGCACTGAGGTTGGGACAGAGTAGCTGTGGTGGGGAGTTGGGGAGTGTCCAAAGATGCTAAGCGTATGGGCATCTACTGCCGCATACATATCACTACTGAGAAAGGTCAGTCTTGTGAATGGTTTGGAAAAAGTGTCAGCCCACATCCTCTGTGGAGGGCCACGTGGTCAATATTTTAATGTTCTGGAACACATGTCCTCAACTTGTGGGGGCAACTCTGCCCCAGTACAGCACATGCAGCTGAGGAAATGCTTGAGTGAATGAGTGTGGCCGTGTTCCAATAAAACTTTATTAAAACAAACAGCGGGCCAGATTTGACCTGAGGGCCATAGGTTTGGGACCTCCGCTTAGGACCTTGAGTGAACAAAACGTTTGCTACTGAAGAGCATGGCTTGTCTCCCTGCCATTGACTGTGACTCTTTTAAAGACGGCCGAATAAAAAGATACTGGTCAGGGTTCAAAGAAGAGCTTCTCTGATTGGAATTCCCAGAAGTTCTGCTCTGAAGAAAGGTATCAGGCCAGGTGCTGGAAGTCAATATAAAAATGAAGAAGAGAGGCCTAAAGTCCACGAGAAAAGTGTTGGGAAGCAGGCAGAGAGGCCGCTTTCCCCTTTGAGGCCTCAGAGCCTGGGACCCGGACTGTCAGCTGTAGGAGATGGGAGGCACACAGCGACGGCCTTGTGATCTAAGGCCTGAAGGCCTGCTCCGCGGTTCTCAGGAGGGGAACACGGGGGCCGCTGAGGGAGCCCTGCTGGCTGCAGCGCCTTCACAGTCGGCCCCAGGATCAGGCCGGACGGAGGCCGGGGAAACTTACGGGGCCTAAGCTTTCGGTAGAATATGAGGTCAGAGTGACTCAACTACCTTGGACACGTATCGTGTAGATTCATTGGTCACTATATTTTTATACTTTATCTTTCTTTTACTTCTAAGTGTTTTCCTTGTGTTTTCTTTTAAAGATTCTTCTGGAAAAGCTTCATTTCGTCTTCCCTAGACAGATGTGCTCCAAGTCTTCTCTCAGCGGTGGTGTCGACAACCCTGGCCTGCATCCAGGCCCTCGGGTTTCTAGCCTGGAGAACTGCAGCAGGTTCACCGCGGGCCTTGCTGCCTCCAGCTAGAGCCTTGGATGACCTCTTCCACTCTGTAATCTGTCTCATTGGTCAAATCTGACCAGGTCACTTCTTGCTGCCGGACTTTCAGTGGCTCCTCACTATGTACAGAAAAGAACTTAAAGTTCTCCAAGTGAAAGAGGCACCTCGCTACTTTGCTTCTGTCCACTTCTCCAGAATTCCTTTGCCACTGGCTACTTTGAAACTCCTATGAGAGCAACATCCAATGATTTTTAGTTTCTTCCCATGCTGAGCTGTTTCTCGCCTCTGTACATTTGTTTGCGCCAAGATCCTCACTTCTGGGCTTGTCTGCCTGACTCTCATCATCATTTGAGTCAGAGCCTCCTGGCTTCTCACAATCTGTGCACCTGTCTCTCACTGTGCCAGAACATGGTTTCCTTGCCTTCACCTCCAGGGCACTGGGAGCAGGACCTCCGCTCTTAATGTCTGTAGCGCCGAGGCTGTTGTTCAGCTGCTAAGTCAGGTCCAGATCTTTGCAGCCCGAGGGACTGTAGCCTGCCTGGTTCCTCTGTCCGAGGGATTCTCCAGGCAGGAATACTGGAGTGGGTTGCCATTTCCTCTTCCAGGGGATCTTCCAACCCAGGGATCAAACTCACGTCTCCTGCATTTGCAGGTAGAATCTTTCTGCCGGGCCCTCAGGAAAGCATGTCCATAGCACAAGGCCTGGCATACACTATACGTGTTTTTCAAATCAATTACAAATGAATAAGTATCTGTGATGACTGGGTGAGCAGAATATTCTTATGGATGAGATTCACAACAGGGAAGAAGAAAGCAGTCAAAACTTGGAACAGAGAAAATGGATCAAGCTTGGATACTAATTGCTTTCAATCCAGGATGGTTCTGGATAACCACAGATGCAGGCTATATAAGTAAATAAAATACCAGTCATTCCACCTAGCTTCTTCCTAATTTGTTTTTTGGAAAAAAAAAAATGCATTTAACGTAAGAGTTTGTATGTTGCAGTCTAAGGAGATTTTGGCATCTGTATTAGTCCTGAGGAAAGTACCTCTAATTTTTCCTGCTTTAATTAATCCTGTTAACTTTTAATGATAACCTCTGCTCTTGGGTCTTCAGGCATTCAAAATACTTTGGGCATTTTAATGTGCAGAAAAAATATATATGGACACATTTCAAAAAGCCTAATCCTTAAGACTTTTCTGCTTATCTATAGCACTCATCTGTGGCTGTTGCCAGGCTAGCTCATTACCATGGTGATAAATAGCTATCCCTAAAGTTCCCTGTGTAATTCAATAAAAATATCAATAATGACTATTTTTATCAGTTACGCCTGACACCATGCTAAGCCCTTCACTCGCGTTAGCCCCATTAGTCACAAGGGCTGTATCTAGGCACGGAGGCCCAGGGCCACCCAGTGGCAGAGCAGGGTTCTGACCCCAGCGACTGTGCTCCACATCGTCACACCACTCCTCTGTTCTCACTGGTTAATTCCTCTGGGTCTCTCTCAGATGCCTTTCGTTCACACAGCCCCTGTGGGAGCTGCACGCCTACTGAAATGAGCGTGATTGGGTAATCCCAGCCCTCCACCGACTGAAGTCAGTTCCTCGTTTCAAGCTCAGGCTCAAAGTGGAGACTCTTTTATGCAATTTCTGGCAGCAGGCAGGTGAAAGAAAGGATGCCCAACCATTTCCTTTGTTGGGAGACACACATGAAGCAGGTGGGAGGAAACGGGCTGCCTCTCTGACACAGTTCCGTGCAGCCCACAGTCTCCTCACTTGCAGAGCAGCACCGCCGTGCCCCCGTAATTGCCTCCTGGAGGGCGGGAAATGGGATGGGCCACGTCACACCCAGAGCGGGCCTCCGAGGTCAGCCTCCACGCCAGGGAAGAGGCTCAGGGGTTAGTGAGGCAGCCGCTGTGCTGTTTGGCTTTTCTTAAAAGAGCACTGTATAAAATGTACAACAATAGCCCACAGCTTATTTTAAAGTGCTTTCTTCTGACAGCTTATTAGCACATGATTAGAGTTGAAAACTGAGAAGCGAATCCTTCTTCAGTTGCTGACCTGCAGTGTAAAATGCAATCAGGTGACCTACCTAGAAGGCCTCCCTAGTGGTAAAATCCCCACCTGCCAATTCAGGAGATGCCAGAGACCAGGGTTCAATCCCTGGGTCGGGAAGATCCCCTGGAGAAGGAAATGGCAACCCACTCCAGTACTCTCGACAGGAGAATCCCATGGACAGAGAGTTACATTCCATAGGGTCGCAAGAGCCAGACACAACTGTAGTGACCGCAGACACAAACACATAACTTTCCCAGGACCAACCAAGACACAGGGCGTTAAGCATCTAGCAGCGGTCCAGCGTGGGTTTTGCGCTTTGGATATCAAAACAAGTACTGAGAACAAGGTTCAGCTTAATCTGTGCAATACACAAGTGAAAGGAATTCATTTCAGGGCTTAAGTGGCTTGTAGAAATGATGGCGTTTGAGAAGACAAGTAGGTGAGCGACAGCTAGACGGGTTGGGTGTAGTGCACAGTTGCTCTGACTGCCCGCAATCTGCTTATTTTTTTCTAATAACACAATGCAGATTTTGCTCCCAGGAATCATGCAGTCCCCCTTCTCTAAGGCCATTTAGATTGGGTGATGACTAAGACGGGAATGGCCACGTAACTGACTATGGTCAATGAGACTTAGAAAGAAAGAAATTGGGGATTGCCTGTAGCTGAAGCCAGCCTGACACGTGAACTATTCAGTTGGGTGAAACAAATTCATGTTTCCTAAGCCAGTTTGCGTCGGGTGGCTCGCTACTTGCAACGAAAAGATTCCTAACTTGGCTTTTTCTACTTCTGGATAGAGTATGGTAGACTTGTGCTTCTAAGTAGAATGCAGTGGATGCTCCCAAGGCAACAACTTGACGTAAAAAAAGCTGTGAATTTCATATTTCTGAATGCACGAGAGAGCTATGGAAGTAACAGAGGTGAGATTCACGCTTGAGAGGGGAGAAGTACGCTGGTCCCTTGCAGTCAGGTTTCAACCTGAGTCATCTCCAGGCGCGGGGCACGACCCGAGTGCTAGTCTTGCTGACTCAGCAGGACTCTGCTGGGGTGAGAGTAACCACCTAAGCTTTCAGCAGCTTGATGCGACCGATGTGGCAATTCAGAAACTTGAAGGAACTCAAACTCATGTTTTTTCCATACAAGTTCTGGAGCTGCAGGCGAGCTAAGCTAAAAGCTTCATTTTAAAATGCAGAGTAAAGTATCTAGAGTTTCCTGATGGTTAGGAACTAAGATCTGCCAGTGAGACAGCATTCTTTAACAACAATATGTGTCAGGAATTCAAGGCATTTGCTCCAGGGGATGGATATATTGCCTGAAACTTGTAAAGAGGAGAGATGGAAACCATTTACTGCTCTGGGGTTCAGTAGACAGAATCCTATCAGGGTTCTATTAAAAAAAATCTGGGAGATTTATGCCCTTCAAGCAGTAAAAATTAGAAATGGTCTGAATACTAGAAGTATTGCGATCTAGTTTTGTGCATAATGAATTTCTAGATGGCTTAAGACGATATTTCACTGCATTTGCTTAACTGGGGAGAGAGCACCCTATGGTGAAAAAAAAATGATCTGGACCTTCTGTGATTTTTTTAATTGAAATATAGTTGATTTACAATATTGTGTTAGTTTCAGGTATACAGCACATTCAGTTATATATATTCATATTATTTTCCATTATAAGTTATTACAAGATACTGAATATAGTTCCCTGTGTTGTAGCATAAACCCTTGTTGCTTATCTATTTTATGTATAGAGGTTTGTATCTGCTAATTCCTTAGTCCTAATTTGCCCCCTCTCCATACTTCCCTTAGTTATCCACAAATTTGGTTTCTATGCCTGTGAGTCTAGTTATGTTTTGCATATAGATTCATTTGTATTTTATTTAGATTCCACATATAAGTGATCTCATATAATATTTGTCTTTCTCTGACTTAACTTCATTTAATATGATATTCTCTAAGTCCATCTATGTTGCTGCAAAAGGTAATGTTTCATTCTTTTTTATGGCTAAGTGATATTCCATTATATATATACATATATATGTATGTATGTGTGTATATATATTATAATATATTACATATATACATATATATTACATATATACATATATATAATGGGATGGTTTAAGAAATGATATGTGTGTATGTATGTGTGTATATATGTAATATATTATATATATAATATTATATATTATATACACACATATATACACACATACATACACACATATCATTTCTTAAACCATCCCATTATATATATGTATATATGTAATATATTATAATATATATATATACACACATACATACACACATATCATTTCTTAAACCAACCGTGTGTCAACGGACACTTGGAGTGTCCCTGTGTCTTTGCTGTTTTAAATAGTGCTATGAACATTGGAGTGAATATATCTTTTTGGATTAGAGTTTTTGTCTTTCCTATATATGTATATCTAGGAGTGGAATTGCTTGTTCTTATGGTAGCTGTGTTTTTAGTTAAAAAAGGAACTTCCATGCTATTTTCCATATTGGTTGTTCCAATTTACATTCCCATCAACAGCATAGTGTTTTTTCTCCACACCCTCTCCAACATTTACTATTTGTGGACTTTTTGATGATGGTCTTTCTGACCAGTATGAGGTGATACATCATTGTGGTTTTGATTTGCATTTCTCTAAGAATTAGCTCGGAGAAGGTAATGGCACCCCACTCTAGTACTCTTGTGTTCAGCATCTTTTCATGTGCCTATTAGCCATCTGAATATCTTCTTTGGAGAAATGTCTATTAAGGTCTTCTGCCCAAGATTGGATTATATGTTTTTTTGGTGTTGAGTTGTATGAGATGTTTGTGTATTTTGGATATTAACCACTTGTCAGTCACAGCATTTGCAAATATTTTCTCCCATTCCATAGGTCATTTGTTCATTTTGCTGATGGTTCCCTTTGCTGTGTAAAAGCTTTTAAATATGGTTCTGTCCCACTTATTTATTTTTGCTTTTATTTCTTTTGCCTTTAAAGTCTGATCTAAGAAAATATAGCTATTATTTATGTCCAAGAATGTTTTGCCTGTGTTCTTTTCTAGGGGTTTTATGGTGTCATGTTTTATATTTATGTCTTTGAACCATTTTGAGCTTATTTTTGCATATGATGTGAGGGAGTGTTCTAACTTCATCATTTTACAAGTAGTTGTCCAGCTTTCCCAACACTATTTGTTGAGGAGATTGTCTTTTCTCCACTGTATATTCATGCCTCCTTTGTCGTGGGTTACTTGACCATAGGTGTGTGGGTTTACTTCTGGGCTCTCTATTCTGTATCTCTTATCTATACTCTGTTTGTGCCAATACCGTGCTGTTTTGATTACTGTAGCTTTGTAATCGTGTCTGAAATCTGGAAGGGTTATGCCTCTAGCTTTGTTCTTTTCTCTCAGGATTGCTTTGGCAATTCTGGGTCTTTGTGGTTCTGTACAAACTTTAGGGTTATATCTTCTAGTTCTGTGGAAAAAAATGTCTGCCTATTTTGATAGAGATCACATTAAATCTACAGATAGCTTGGGAAGTAGTATGCCCATTTTAACGGTATTAATTTTTCCAATCCAAGAGCATGGAATATTTTTACATTTCTCTGACTCATCTTCAGTTTATGTTATCAATGTTTTATAGTTTTCATATAGGACTCTACTGCCTTGGTTAAGTTTATTCCTAGGTCATTTTTTTGACATGATTTTAAAAGGAGTATTGTTTTTTAACTTTATATTTCTAATATTTCATTGCTTATGTAAAGAAATGCAACATATTTTGTATATGAATCTTGTATTCTGCTGCCTTGCTGAATTTCTTAATTAGTTATAATAGATTTTGTGTGGAGTCTTCAGAGTTCTCTATATGGAGTATCAGGTCATCTGCAATTAATGGTGATTTTACCTCTTCTCTTCCCGTTTGGATACCTTTTACCTCCTATTTCATTGCTGAGGCTGGAACTTCCAACACTGTGTTGAACAGAAGTGGTGAGCGTGAGCATCCTTGAGCTAAATTCAGAAATTCTTCCTGAATTTAGCAGGAAGGCTTTCAGCTTTTAGCACTGAGTATTATGTTGGCTGTGAGTTTTTCATAAATGACTTTTATTATGTAGAGATATGTTCCCTCTGTACCTACATTGGTTAGAGTTTTTATCATGAATGAATGTTGAATTTTATCAAATGCTTTTTTACATTTATTGAGATGATCCTATGGTTTCATCTTTTCTTTATTAATGCGGTATATAACATTGATTTGTGTATCTTGAACAATCTATGATCATTCTATTCATTATATCTGGGATACAATTAAACATCAATAGCACCATGAGAGACAAGGTAATAGGACCAGTGATGAAGAGACATAACATACATGCAATCCTCTGATGATCAAGGTGACAGAGTTAGTGTACAAGGTGTTTAGAATAACTACAAGGAGTATATCAAAGAAATTAGAGGAAAGGGCCAAACACATAAAGTCTATCTCAAAAAATAAAATAACCATCCTAGAACTAGACAATAGCAACAAAAACAAACCCAAATTTGTCTGGATACAATGGAACACAGATTTAGTTAAAGCACGTCAGAAGAGAAGATGCAAACTGAGACACAGATGAAAAGACACAGAAAGAACAGAATAGAGTGCAAAAGACGTATGAAACACACTTTAAAATACGATATATAGTATGTACCACACGCATAAAAGGAATCCTAAAGGGAGAATGCATAATAACACAGCAGCAGTATTTAATAAGATAATGATTTAAAACTTTCAAAATTAAAAAAATAATAAATTTTTAATAACAAGATGTTAGATATGAACCCAATGCAAAGATTCAAGACTTTAGCAAGTCCAAAGTAGAAAAAAAATAGTTATAAGCATATACAATTAATCTGTTAAAACAAAACCAAACAAAACTAAAAAGGAAAATAATCTTACAAGCATTCAGAGAAGAAAGCCACATTGCTTTCAAAGGAAATAAAGTTAGATCATTACCTGACTTCTTTGCAAACACAACAGAAGTCAGAAACAGTGGAATGATATCTTTAAAGTGCTAAATGAAAATAACTGCCACACAAGAATTATGTATTCTGGAAGAATATCCTTTAGAATAGCATGAATGTTTTCAGACAAAGACTGAGAGAAATTTTCTTCCATCAGCTTTTAGTAAAAATAAAAAGCAAAAAACTTAGAATTTATCAAGAAGAAAGATTATCAAAAACAGAAGTGTAGGAAGGAATAAAAAGGCAGAAAGAATAAAAGATAAACATATTGATAGAGATATGAATATGTGCATGTTCTCATACATGAACATTATGGAGTTTCATTTATGTGTAGAACTAAGATGTATCACAGCAATAAAAGGAGTTTAAACGTCTTGAAGTAACAACAGTGCTACAGAGTGATAAATGTAAGAAATGGAATTGAACTATATAATTCAAGAGTATTTTTTGTAGTATCTATGGCTACTTTTGAACTGTGGTGTTGGAGAAGACTCTTGAGAGTCCCTCGGACTGCAAGGAGATCCAACCAGTCCATTCTGAAGGTGATCAGCCCTGGGATTTCTTTGGAAGGAAGGATGCTAAAGCTGAAACTCCAGTACTTTGGCCACCTCACGCGAAGAGTTGACTCATTGGAAAAGACTCTGATGCTGGGAGGGATTGGGGGCAGGAGGAGAAGGGGATGACAGAGGATGAGATGGCTGGATGGCATCACTGACTCGATGGACGTGAGTCTGAGGGAACTCCGGGAATTGGTGATGGACAGGGCGGCCTGGCGTGCTGTGATTCATGGGGTCGCAAAGAGTCGGACATGACTGAGCGACTGAACTGAACTGAACTGATGGCTACTGGTGACAGAAGAGTATAAGAATGCATGATGAAAGTTAATAGAAAATGTTGAGTCTGACCTAAAAGAAGTCAAGAATAGAGGAACCGTGAACAAATGGGGAAAATGGAAAATGAATCACAGGATGTTAGATATGAACCCAACTATTACAAGAAATTGCAACTAACTACTTGTTGGAAAGCTGCTCAGTCATGTCCGACTCTTTGCGACCTCATAGACTGTAGGACACCAGTCTTCCTTGTCCTTCACTAACTCCTAGAGTTTACTCAAACTCACGTCCATTGAGGCAGTGATGCATCCAATCATCTCATCCTCTGTCGTCCCCTTCTCCTCCTGCCTTCAATCTTTTCCAGCATAAGAGACTTTTCCAATGAATCAGCTCTTCCCATCAGGTGGCCAAAGTATTGGAGCTTCACCCTCAGCATCAGTCCTTGCAATAAATATTCAGGGTTGACTTCCTTTAGGATGGACTGGCTTGATCTCCCTGCAGTCCAAGGGACTCTCAAGTTTCTCCAGCGCCACAGTTCAAAAGCATCAGTTCTTTGGTTCTCTGCCTTCTTTATGGTCCAATTCTCACGTTCATACATGACTACTGGAGAAGCATAGCTTTGACTATGCATATGGACCTTTGTTGGCCTATAGATGTCTCTGCTTTTTAAAAACCTTACTAGGTTTGTCGTAGCTTCTCTTTCAAGGAGCAGGTGTCTTTTAATTTCATGGCTACAGCCATGCAGCGATGGGACCAGATGCTGTGATCTTAGTTTGTTGAATGTTGAGCCTTAAGGCAGCTTTTTCACTCTCCTCTTTTGCTTTCATCAAGAGGCTTTTGAGTTCCTCTTCACTTTCTGCCATAAGCGTGCTGTCGTCTGCATATCTGAGGTTGTTGACATTTCTCCCGGCAATCTTGATTGCAGCTTGTGCTTCATCCAGCCCAGCGTTTTGCATGATGGACTCTGCATATAAGTTAAATAAGCAGGGTGACAATATAGTCTTGATGTGCTCCTTTCCTAATTTTGAACCAGTCTTTTGTCCTATGTCCAGTTCTAACTGTTCCTTCTTGACCTGCATACAAGTTTCTCTGGCATTCCCTGCACATCACGGCTCCTAGCGTGACTGAGTTATGCAAGCCCCTTTGCCATGACAAGGCTGTGATCCCTGAAGGAGCATTGTATCTTATACTTAAACATATATATGTCAGTTATAGCTCACTAAAGCTGGAAAGAAAATGAGAGAGAGAAAAAAATATATGATCGTCTCATGTAACCTACACTATGATTAAAAACATTAAAAGAAATTCCGACTCATCTGTCAGGGAGCTCCTCATATAGGAACTATCCTTTGATTCGGATCTGGAAGCATTAGTAAAAACAGACTCAAGTGCCTGTTGCCTGAGCTACTAGGATTTTCCACCGGGGATGTTGTGAGTGGAATTCCTGGTTGGGTCCAGGGTCCTACAGGAAGATGGCTACCGTGGCTTCTAATCCCCTGAGCCCACAGTGCACAATTTTAATAGCAAAGCAAATTACAGTTTATTGACCCCCTCATATGCCCGACTTTAAGAAAATGTCCACTTCAAAGAAGTGGAGCAATTACCTATTTATTTGATGGTAGTTGTCCTAGATACACACACTGAGAGACCTTTCAAATGATGATCTATGTACGTACTTAACATACGGACTGTAGCATCCCCCGCCGTTGATTTACCCAAGCACTGAAGCAACAGGAAAGAGTACAGGGCAGTTATTAAGAACCTGAGTTTTGGCATCACCATACCAATGTTTGAATCTTTGCTCTGCTTTGCATTAGTTATAATCTAACTTATCTCTTCTCAAGTCTTTTTTTGCCTTACTTATTTTATAAGGGAATTTGGGCCCTGGTGAGCTCTATTACTACTACATACAACTTCTTACAAATCAGTGGAATGACCCTCTCCTCCACCAAATATCCACCAATTATTTTTCTCATCTGTGAAATGAGAATGCTAAAAGTAATGTACTCATTGAATATTTAGGAAAATTAAAAGAACATTCATGTACAACTATTGATACAGTGACCCGTGCATACATATTATATGCTCAATAAACATTAACTTACATGATAATCCGATTTCCATTTACTTTCTTATAAACAGCAAAAGAAGCATAATTCTCACCATCTCAGTGTTATTGAGGACATCTTTATTTGAGCCAGTAACCACTATTTTCTCAACAAGTATTTTCTTTTTTACACTTAGGTAAAATAAATGGAAGGTCGCTTCATCTTGCTGGCCTCCTTCTCTGGGCTGAGCAGCAGGGTGTTCTAACGCCCAGTGAGAATGACCACAGTAACAAAGCTCCCCGTCTACTTAAATTCAGTTAGATTTCTAACAAATAAGCACAGAATGGAAATTAATATTTATTGCTTTCCTTTGGTGGCTTCAGGCATAAAAATATGCTCTTCTGGAAAAACACAGTCTTCCCATGTGGCCCAGAGCTGGGTAGGTGGACAGTCACTGTGGTAGGGTTTTATGGAGTCCGGTTTCCCCATTTGCCAAGACAGTCCCCAGCCCAGAAGGAGGCAGATGTACCAACAGCTGCATGTAGAGGAAACTGATCATCTTTAATGGACTCCGGGATGTATGTTATTTTCTTTTAACAGTTTCATTTTATACATGAACACTTTTTGGGATTTATGTGCCCAGCAATGATCCAAAGATAGGAAATACATGGACTTAAATTTAACCTAAGGCATAAATGTCTATCAGCTGCTAATTTCCTGAAACACTTTTTTATCTGTGGATGGTCCATGAAGCTGACGGTAAGTACAGCACCCGCAAGAGAGAAAACAGTGAGGTCTCTGAAGGCAGCTCCATCTTGGAGTTTCATCCAGGGTCCGTCTTTGCATTGGCGAGAAGAGTGTCTCTTGAAGATTTGAGGAGCTTGAAGACTTCACGTTTCTGAGTCCCATTGCACAGGCATCGAGTCAGTTCTCTCTTGGGCGGAGGGAGAGAGGTGGGCGGGACTCAGGCTGTGCAAGTTTGTGTAAGTCCTGTGTGATCCTTTGCACACTCCAATTTGAGCATCTCTGTCTGAGCAATCGACCCTGTGAGAGCGTCCGCAGTCCTGGAGATGGAGGCCACGTGCGGGCCCGCTGGGAGCAGTGTGGGGGGCTCGGGCT
The DNA here is from genome assembly GCF_019923935.1 of Bubalus bubalis. Taxonomy (NCBI): domain Eukaryota; kingdom Metazoa; phylum Chordata; class Mammalia; order Artiodactyla; family Bovidae; genus Bubalus; species Bubalus bubalis. The sequence goes on along the minus strand of NC_059165.1, from coordinate 1,338,756 downwards.
GCCTGCTTGGGGACATGCTCTTTAGGGGTGGCTCGAGCAACCAGTCCTCACTCATTGCCTCTGCTCTCTGATTTATAGCTCCAGCGTGGTTCCCTGTGGCCGCCAGCTCCTTCATCATGTTAATATTTTTTTCTGGACTCTCTGCCCACTGGTAATATTTTTCTGCTCCAAACTGTTTAATTTATTAATGCTTCCCTGAAGAATGCAGTAACTGTTAGTTGCTGCACCCAGGAAAACACACACACACACACACACACACACAACCATGCCACAAGCCGTCACATTAGAGACACGAGATGATTCATACTTGGTATCCCTGCTGCTGCTGCTGCTAAGTCGCTTCAGTTGTGTCTGACTCTGTGCGACCCCATAGACGGCAGCCCACCAGGCTCCCCCATCCCTGGGATTCTCCAGGCAAGAACACTGGAGTGGCTTGCCATTTCCTTCTCCAATGCATGAAAGTGAAAAGTGAAAGTGAAGTCGCTCCGTCGTGTCCGACTCTTCGCGACCTCATGGACTGCAGCCCACCAGGCTCCTCTGTCCATGGGATTTTCCAGGCAAGAGTACTGGAGTGGGGAGCCTTTGCCTTCTCTGACTTGGTGTCCCTACCCTATCTGAAAGCCTAGTATTCATGTATGTTAATGGAAATGGGGACACCATCAGCTCCACCCTTTCCACTATGCTTGGGGTGCAGCTGACGCTGGCCTGCGAGTGTTTTGGTGGCAGCCGTGGGGGCTGCTCCCGGGTCCAGCTCTTGTCTCTGCTTTTGCACTAGCTGGTCTGCACACATTCTGCACAAGCGCAGCCCCCTGAACCTTCAGTCTTAGCTATAAACCTCCCTCTGAAGGCCCGGGGAGAGCAGCCCCTAGTGATATCTCTGTCTTGCTCCCTGGTTCATCCCCTTTGAGTCCCCGCTTCTCAGACCAACACTTTCTCTTTGTCTCTCTCTCTCAGTGGGCATCAGCTCCCTGGGAGTCACCCGTGATGTGCTGAGTTCAGCTGTGGAGGCGGTCACTCTAGCTGGGTGATTCTGAAGGCCTTGGGAAGGAGCACAGACCTCACACAGCGGTCTAAGGGGTGCCAGGCTCTCAGCACGATCGTGTCCTGCAGGTCGCTCCTGCAGCCGGAGGAACTCGGCAGTGTACACAACAGTCCCCTGGACCCGCCAGAACCTGCAAACACCTCCTCAAGCCGCAGAGGTGGAGAAGAAAATTCACACGGGGAACTGCTATTCTTCAGCTTCATTAGGCCGAGAAAAAGCTAACCAACCGCACACATCGGCTGTCCCTACCAGCCAGGGCCTGAGAGTCTGAGGGCAAACGGCAAGCGAGCTGGCTCATGTAGGCTTTACGAGGTTCAAAGAAACAGCAAGGTTATAAGCCAGAGGGTGCCCACAGGTTCCGGTTTGTGCAAAGACGGCATTTTAAAACGGATAAAGCTTTTTTCATCCTGTGGCTTTTCAAAAGGGGAGTAGACGCACGTGCTAGCAATGGAACTTTCGAGAATGCATATGTGTGAACAAAAAGAACTATGAACCTGCATTTCGCTCTTTGGCTGGGCCGAGGGACCAGCCTTTCCCTGATGCAGTGTGGTCAGGGTGGTAGTGGCCTGTGCAGTCCCCCCTCCACTTCCCATCACCCTTCCAGGACAAACTGGTGCTCCGTATTAATTACATGGCATGGATAATTTGGGGAGACAGTTAATATCCTGAGCAGTGTCTGAGCATGGCCTCAAACAGCATACTCGGTTCTGACCCATGACTTTAACAGATACTGGAAAGCTTTGAACTTTTCAAATACCATCTGGACATTTAGAAACATGTCTGCTACTCATGTCACAGCTTCCTCGACCTGCTCTCTGATGGGGCAATGCCTTCTTCCCTAAAGATAGCACGCTTGAAGAAATCACACGGTTCATTCAAGTCTGAATCAGGCATACACTTTGTACTTAATTATTTTCACTTATTCTCAAAGCCAGTTTACAGCATTTGGAGGGTAACTTGTGTTGGGGCTCATGTGGTGAAAAGACTCCCCGTGTGCACGTGCCGAACTGATATGCTGGCTGTCTCCATTATAGCCGAAAGCAAGCATGTAATTGGAAGCACTTGGTCTCTACTTTTAATTGCTCCTTGCCCCTCAGTCTATTCTGTCCGGGCTCTGGAGGACAGAGATATCATTGAGAGTGTTTCCAGGGCAAGCAGATTTAGGACAGCTACTGGGAGAGATGAAGGGGAAGCATAAAATGGAGCAACACAGAGCTGAATCTGCCAGGTGAGAGAGGGGAAGGCGTGAAGAGGCCTGCTCTCGGGAGAACCACAGGGGAGAAACGGACACAGAAGTTAAGGGCAGGAAACGATCAGAGGCAGGACCTGGAATAAATCTCCTGAGCTATCGATCAGGTGGGGACGGGCTCTACAGAAGCAGAGAGCTGTAAGGGCTGTGGAAAGGCAGGGAAGGAAAGATACGTTACCTTCTTCCAAGTGCGTTTGCTGGCCATAGCTGGAAAAAAGATATATGTACACTCAACAAAAGTTGATAAGACAAAGATATATGCCCGGTAGCCTCAGAGCAAATAGCTGGGGATTGTCAAGAGCGAGCAAACGATCACCATTCGAAAATAGCTCCCTACGGTAGGGACACACATCAGACAGAGCGACAGCTCTCTCGCGTAATTCTCTGCGTCACCTGTGAGTGTGACCACTACCGCCGGGTCCTGAACCGTTTTAAGAGCACCAGCACCCTTCCCTGCATCCCCAGCAATGCTTGCTCATCTCACCAGGCGCTGTGGACTGCATGTCTGTGACCTCCCGAAGCTGACATGCGGCAGTCCTTCCTTCTGGTGTGGTGGTATTAGAGGTGGGGCCTTTGGGCGGGAATTATGTTAGGGGTAGGTCCTCATAAAGGGGACTAGGGCTTCCTTAAGAAGAGGCCCAGGAAAGCTGGCCTGCTTCCTTTCTGCGCTCTCTGCCAAGCGGGGGTACAGCGAGAAGCTGGCTCCCTCCGGTCAGGAAGCAGGCTCTCACTGGGCACCTTGATCTCCGACACCCCAGCCTCCACAACCGTGAGAAATGCATCGCTGCTGAAGCCACGCAGTTCTGATAGCTTGTTTTAAGAGCCTGTAGTGATCGACACCAAGATGAGCGAGTCCTCTGTAGGGATCTCTAGGCCCAGAGTAGAGTCTCTCCAAATGGTTACAAGCCTCAGGGCCTTGGACTGGCAACCAGGGTGAGAGCAATGGCCTTCTGCACTCGTCAGAGGCTGGAGGTCCCTGGGCTAGAGCCCCATTATGAACACTGCTTGTCCGAGACGGGGCCAACGTACGGTAGAGAAACAGGCCATTATGGAGCCATACGCTTTTTGTGAACAGAACAGCAGTGTGTAGGGAGCCCCAGTGGGTATATTGGATCTATAGGGTTAATGCTTCAGGTTCTTAATGCCCTTTCCCTTATTATTGAAAAAGATCTTTGTTTTTCCAACTAGCATCCAAGCTTTCTTCCTTTTAGTGTTTAGCTGTGACCGCGTGCTTCTGGTTCTTACCCTTTGCCACTTGCTTGAAGCGCTGGCGTCTGGCTTTCACCCTCATGACTCTATTGAGACTTCTGTCTTGAAACTCACCAGTACAGCCCTCTGTCTTATAAAATGCAGTTCTCCTTCACTGCGCCATGTGACTCTTTGGAATATGTTTCATAAACTTCTCATTGCCTTAATTTCTGTGATGTGATCCTTTCTGGACTCTTATATTTCTCTTGTTTTTTTTCTTTCTTGCCTCTCCTTGACTGATCTTCGAAGATGATAGTTCTTTAAGATTCCCGATCTTACCCTTTGCCTGTATTGCTTTGGAAGTTCCTCTTTGACTGAAGTCATTTATTATTGTATCTGTAACATTGCTGTGAAGATGAACATTTTGAAAATAGAAGTCCACAGCATTGATCTTATAGTATAGTATAGGTCTAATATTTCCTAAGTAATAGGCATGTCACTCTACCTTAAAGACAACATGCTATAATTCTTTATTCATATCTTTCCCTGAAAGTCCTGTTCCCTCTCCCAAGCCATTTCAGTTCCTGGCTTTTCAGGACTAATGGCATACTGGACGGAGTCCTGTCCAGCCTCTCTGTTTTGTGCTCCTGCCTCTCTTCTGATGTGTCCCTGAAATTTGCAGCATCCACTGTATTCCTGTTCCCACTGAGTTCATCCGGGATATTACTCCTAGGCTCCCGCCACGTTCTGAAGCCGCTGCTGGAGACTGCGTCCGTGCGCTGGCTGAGGCTCAGGGGATGAGGCTGACTGTCCTCCCCCTCACCCGCACTTCATCCGCCCTCTCCCCTCCCCGTCTCCCCAGACTGTCTCTGCCCCGGTCTCTGAAGGTGCTGTCCAAGGCAGCACCTGGCTCCAAAGCACATGGAGAAAACCGTGGTTCACTAGGTGGGAAATCGAGCGCTGTGGGAGGGGTGTACGCTGGAGGACGGCTCGGGAAGCGTGAGGCTTCCTGAGACAGAGCAGGTCCCAGCCTTTCTGTATCTCAGTTTCCTAATCTGTGAAATCAGCATTGTAAAAGATTCATTTTTTACATTGAAATATGGTTGGTTTACAATATTATGTTAGTTTCAGGTATGCAGCAAGTCTTTCAGTTACACATATATACACATTTTCAGATTAGTTTCCATTATTTATTATAAGACATTGAATTATAGTTATGGTAAGTCCTTATTTGTTTTTTTATATATAGGAGTTTTATATATAGGAGTTCTTATCTGTTAATCCCATACTCCTACTTTATCCCTACCCGCCTCCCTGTCTCCTCTGGTAACAATAAGTTTTATTTCTATGTCAGTCTTTTTCTGTTTTGTATATAGATTCATTTGTATTAATCTTGAATCCATGTGTAAGTGATATGGTATAATATTTATCCTTCTCTGTCTGACTTCACTTAGTGTGATAGTCTTTAGGTCCATCCACGCTGCTGTAAAGCTTTCCTGCTTTTTATGGCTGAGTCACATTCCGTTGTCTGCATATATACTTCTCTATTTTAAGCCAGTTGTCTGTCAGTGGCTGCTTGGGATGTTCCACATCTTGTTTGTTGTAAACAGTGCTTTTATGAACATTAGGGTGCATGCATCTTTTCATTAGTTTTTGTCTTCTCTAGAAGTGGCGTTGCTGGATCGTGTGGTGGCTCAATTTTTAGTGTTTTTTGGGAACCTCCATATACTGTTTTATATAGTGACTGCACCCATTTACATTCCCACCAACACCGTAACAGGATTCCTCTTTCTCTACACCCTCTCCAGCATTAACTATTTGTAGGCTTTTTGATGAGGCCATTCTGACCAGTGTGAGATGATACCTCACTGTAGTTTTGATATGCATTTTTCTAATAAATAGAGATGTTGAGTATCATTCCATGTTCATGTTGACCATCTGCATATAGTATTTGGAGAAATGGCTATTTACAATGTGTATTTAGAAATGCTTAATCTGCCCTAAAATGAGCATATTAATACATGACTCCATGGTGTTATGGTAAGGAGTGACCATGATGACCTTAAGGTTTCTCTTGGCTTGACTGGAGTTTAGAAAGCCTTCTTTCTGCCCCTTGGCCCAACTTCGCTCTCACCTGGGTCCTTACAGAATCCACATAACCCATGATTTCCCACCATCCCACCTCTTAAAAACTCTCTCTCCCTTTAAGTCATTGGAGATAAGCTCAGACTGCGTTCTGAAAGAATTGTGAAAATACTACTGTGCCATGAATTCCTCCTGTGATCATTATGATCCTCCCAGGAATACAAAGTCAGAACAGAAAACGTTCAGAGAATTCTTGATTTTTGCCAATTGGAAAAGTTGGTGGTGAGGGAAGGGATAGGTCTTATTCAAAACTTTGAGCTATCCAAAACTCAGGCAGTATATTGTAAATCTTGACGTAGACAGTAAAGTAAAATACACCAGGATTACCCGCTTCCCAAGCCAGAATGCCTGCTAGGGCAGAGGCCTCAGAAACCTGCTGAAGGGTAGGGGGGACACAGGTCTCTGGGCGTTTTGTTTCGTTCTTAATTTCTGAGAGTAGATCAATTTTATAGAATTCCTTTAAGGTTATTGGTGCATAGCCCTTGATGCCTTGGATAATTCCCAGTCCGTAGAGCAGAAAAGAGGAGATTGGAGATCAAATTCACAGTCATAACTAATGCTTTCCTTCCCTTCTGTCTTCTGTCATACCAAAGTGAAAAGTGAAGTCGCTTAGTCATGTCTGACTCTTCGCAACCCCATGGACTGTAGCCTACCAGGCTCCTCGGTCCATGGGATTTTTCGGGCAAGAATACTGGAGTGGGGTGCCATTGCCTTCTCCAGGGGATCTTTCTGACCCAGGGATCGAACCCGGGTCTCCCGCATTGTAGGCAGATGCTTTACCGTCTGAGCCACCAGAACCAAACTAAATAACAAAGCACAAAGTCCCCAGCTCAGCAATCTCCATTTTTATCTGCTCTTACTTGGGTCTGGAGCAGGGCCCAGGGTCCAGCAGGACCGACCTCTCAGCAGCACTGCTGCTCTCCCGTCGTTGCTCAGTCGCTCAGGCGTGTCCGACCCTGCGACCCCACGGACCGCAGCACGCCAGGCCTCCCTTCCATCTACCAACTCCCGGAGTCCACCCAAACCCACGTCCATTGAGTCGGTGATGCCATCCACCCATCTCGTCCTCTGTCATCCCCTTCCCCTCCCACCTTCAATCTTTCCCAGCATCAAGATCCAGTGAGTCAGCTCTTCGCATCAAGTGGCCAAAGGCTTGGAGCTGCAGCTTCAGCATCAGTCCTTCCAATGAATACCTTTAGGATAGACTGGTTTGATCTCCTTGCAGTCCAAGGGACTCTCAAGAGTCTTCTCTAACACCACAGTTTGAAAGTATCCATTCTTTGGTGCTCAGTCTTCTTTCCAGTCCAACATTCACACCTGTACGTGACAACTGGAAAAACATAGCTTTGACTATACAGAATTTGCTTGGCAAAGTAATGTTTCTGCTCTTTAATACGCTGTCTAGGTTGGTCATATCTTTTCTTCCGAAGAGCAAGTGTCTTTTAATTTCACGGGTATATTCATCATCTGCAGTGATTTTGGAGCCCAACAAAGTAAAGTCTCTCACTGTTTCCATTGTTTCCCCATCTATTTGCCGTGAAGTCTTGGGAATAGTTGCCACGATCTTAGTTTTTTGAATGCTGAGTTTTAAGCCAGTTTTTCACTCTCCTCTTTCACTTTCATCAAGAGGTTCTTTAGTTCCTCTTCACTTTCAATCACCTGCATATCTGAGGTTATTGATATTTCTCCCAGCAATCTTGACTCCCGCTTGTGCTTCATCCAGCCCAGCATTTCTCATGATGTACTCTGCGTATAAGTTAAATACACAGTGTGACAATATACGGCTTTAACATGCTCCTTTACCAATCTGGAGCCAGTCTGTTGTTTCATGTCCAGTTCTAACTGTTGTTTCTTAACCCATATACAGGTCTCTCAGGAAGGAGGTAAAGTGAAAGTTGCTCAGTCATGTCTGACTCTATGCTACCCTAAGGACTGTACAGTCCATGGAATTCTCCAAGCCAGAATACTGGAGTGGGTAGCCTTGCCCTTCTCCAAGGGATCTTCCCAACCCAGGGAACAAACCCAGGTCTCCCACATTGCAGGCGGAGTCTTTACCAGCTGAGCCACCAGGGGAGCCTGGAGGCAGGTCAGGTGGTCTGCTATTCCCATCTCTTTAAGAATTTTCCAGTTTGTTGTACTCCACAGAGTCTAAGGCTTTAGTGTAGTTAATGGAGCAGAAGTAGATGTTTTTCTGGAATTCTCTTGCTTTTTCTATGATCCAACGGATGTTGGCAATTTGATCTCTGGTTCCTCTGCCTTTTCTAAATCCAGCTTGTACATCTGGAAGTTCTCAGTTCATGTACTGTTGAAGCCTAGCTCGAAGGATTTTGAGCATGACCTTGCTAGCATGTGAAATGAGTACAATTGTGCAGTAGTTTGAGCATTCTTTGACATTGCCCTTCTTTGGGATTGGAATGAAAACTGACCTTTTCCAGTCCTGTGGCCACTGCTGAGTTTTCCAAATTTGCTGACATATTGAGTGCAACATTTTAACAGCTTCATCTTTTAGAATCTGAAATAGCTCAGCAAGTATTCCATCACCTCCACTAGCTTTGTTTGTAGTGATACTTCCTAAGGTCCACTTGACTTTGCACTCCAGGATGTCTGGCTCTAGGTGAGTGATCACACCATGGTGGTTATCTGGGTCATGAAGATCTTTTTGCGTAGTTCTTCTGTGTATTCTTGCCACCTCTCTTAACATCTTCTGGTTCTCTTAGGTCCATACTCATCTTTGCATGAAATGTTCCCTTGTATCTCTGATTTTTTTGAAGAGATTTCTAGTGTTTCCCATTCTACTCTTTTCCTCTGTTTCTTTGCAATGTTCACTTAGGAAGGTTTTCTTGTCTCTCTTTACTATTCTTTGAAACTCTGCATTCAGATAGCTCAGTTGGTAAAGAATCCGCCTGCAGTGCGGGAGACGTGGGTTTGATCCCTGGGTTGGGAAGATCCCCTGGAGAAGGGAAAGGCTACCTACTCCAATATTCTGGCCTGGAGAATTCCATGGACTATATAGTCCGTGGGGTTGCAGAGTCAGACACGACTGAATGGCTTTCACTTTCACTTTTCCCTTTCTCTTTGCCTTTTACTTCTCTTCTTTTCTCAGCTATTTGTAAGGCCTCCTCAGACAACCACTTTGCCTTTTTGCATTTCTTTTTCTTGGGAATGTTTTTGATCACCGCCTCCTCTACAATGTTATGAACCTCCACAGAGTTCTTCAGGCACTCTGTCTATCAGATTTAATCCCTTGAATCTCTTTGTCACTTCCACTGTATAAACTATAAAGGATTTCATTTAGGTCATACCTGGATGGTCTAGTGGTTTTCCCTCCTTTCTTCAATTTAAGTCTGAATTTTGCAATAAGGAGTTCATGATCTGAGCCACAGTCAGCTCCCAGTCTTGTTTTTGTTGACTGTACAGAGCTTCTCCATCTTTGGCTGCAAAGAATATAATCAATCTGATTTTGGTGTTGACCATCTGGTGATGTCCACATGTAGAGTCTTCTCTTGTGTTGTTGGAAGAGGGTGTTTGCTATGACCAGTGTGTTGTCTTTACAGAACTCTGTTAGCCTTTGCCCTGCTTCATTTTATTCTCCAGGGCCAAACTTGCCTGTTACTCCAGATATCTCTTGACTTCCTACTTTTACCTTCCAGTCGCCTATGATGCCTCTGCCTCAGGGAGGTTCCCCCAGGACAAACCTTTCTGGGGCAGCCTCAGCGTGGCAGAATCTCCCATGGCTGTAAGTTGTTTTGGACCCTGCTGCTGTCTCTGCCAGGAATCAGGAGGGTCAAGGTGATGCTCTTCTCCCAGTTACAGCTAATGATGGAATGATTATTCATTGGGGAAACACAAGTCTTGTTTCCAGACGGTGGGGTCTTCCTTCAAATTATTTGATAGATTAATTCCCAGAAGCCTGCTTGCTCTGAGATGAGAAGTGTAATGAGAGTGTGGTGGTGGAGTGTGTCAGGGCAGGTGGTGGTGTATTTACTGTAATGGGTTGAATGCTCATTCAACGCTAGTATTGGCTGATAATTATCCTTGCAAAAATCACAGTATAACAATATTCAGGGCCAAAGAAGGTTTGGCAAAGGACTCTAGAATGAGAGGCCAAGACAATGCCTGGCAGACCCCGCACGTGGGCAGGGGTGAGGAACAGCACTGGGCCCCCCCCCTTCTCGGGGTCTGTCAGGGTCAGTGGCCCCCCGCCCTTCTCAGGTCTCACAGGGTTGGTGGGCTCCCCGCCCTTCTCGGGGTCTCTCAGGGTCAGTGGGTTCCCCGCCCTTCTCGAGACCTCTCGGGGTCAGTGGACTCCCCTTCTTTCTCGGGGTCTCTCAGAGTTAGTTAGGGTCATTGTCTTTTCACCCCCAAGGTCATACTCAAGTTCTGAGAGATTCAGAACACAGGCTAAGAACTGAGTCTTCATCCGGACTTGAGCTTTCTGCCTGAATCTCTTCCCGCGTCTCTGTGATAAACTGGATTGGACAGCACCAAGGGCGTCCACTGACGGTGGTCTATTTACCTTCCATGCATCCTCCCTGACCTGACCCTGTCTGTAAGAGCATCTATTTTCGTCAGGACAGGCCCCAGGTGAGCCGCTCTTCCTGCTACTTTTAGCTATGTTTCCAAGAGCCAGTTCTCCCTTCTGTCCTCCTTCTTCCTGTGTCATGGCACAGGCACACGTGAAATCCTCTGCAAGACGCTAAGTATTTTTCTACTTGGAGTTATTACCCTTATGACTCCATTGCCAAGCCTATTGGCCACTACTGTTCTGAGGCCAGTAACTGGGCAGTAGCCTTCTTTGTGTTTAGCTGATCCAGGTGATTAAGTCTTGCCAGTGAAAAGTAACCACATGTGTAGAAATCCTGGGAAGTCTCTTTCTTCCCTTCTCCTCTTATACTGATTCAAATTATGGCTGCGGTGGCTGGAGCTCCAGCACCTTTTGGACCGTGATGATGAGGTTTGGACCATAATGATGAGGTTTGGACCGTGATGATGAGGTTTGGACCGTAATGATGAGGTTTGGACCGTGATGATGAGGTTTGGACCGTGATGATGAGGGTCACATCGTAGTAATCACAAAAAGAGTCTGAGTCTCTGGTGACCAAGGAATTGTCATTCTAGCCCAGGCTTAATGACGTCCATGCTTTTTGGTTTATGTATGAGAAATAAATATTTGCCAGCCCTTTCAAGTCCAGTTGTAATATTATCTTCAATCTTATATTAACTGTAGTATGTCAGCCTGTGCTAACATGCTGGGTGTACTTTCTCTTATTGTTATTCTGTGCTAAATTTCTATGGTAGCTGCTAACATCTTTATACACCTTCTCCTATTTCAAATTTTCCCTCAGATAAACTTCAGTGGAAACCAGTGTTCCAGGAACTATGCCAGGCGACTGGAAAACAAAGATTAGTGATGTATTAGTAACATGTCATTTGTGTGAGACATTCACTAGTCCACCCTCTTCTAAAGAAGTGCAGTGAGTGACTTCAGGTGATTACAATACAAGTCAGCCTTGCTCTTGGCCTATGAGAAGAGTGGGCCTGGTCTCTGGCTTTGGGAAAAAATTCAGCCTAGTAGGAAAGGAGGACAGAAGGGCATAAAATGATTAATGCTCACAAGCATCCAGGCAGAGCTAGATTTGTGCTTCTTTTCCTTTCAGGCTTATTGTTGAAAAATTAATAAGCTTCTGGAAGTCTACTGTTACAATAGAATCAGCAGTGACCTCATAAGGAGTCCAGCAACTTTCAAATTGGACTCCCTCTTCCCTTCACTGCCTGGGTGCAATCCAAGAGGAAAGTGAAAGTGTTAGTCACTCAGCTGTGTCTGGTTCTCTGTGACCCCTTGGACTGTAGCCCACCAGGCTCCTCTGTCCATGGACTTCTCCAAGGAAGAATACTGGAGGGGGTTGCCATGCCCTCCGCCAGGGAATCTTCCCGACCCAGGGATCGAGCCTGGGTCTCCCACATTGCAGGCAGATTCTTTGCCTTTTGAGTCACCAGGGAAAGATGACTATGGATAGCCAGACAGCTGCAAAACAGCTTTCCTTTTCTCTTTGCAATTGTTTTAATATTTACTTCAAACAAAGGTGCTTTAAGTCCTTGAGTCCTATTAGAGTGTTCTGAAAACATGAGTGAAAGTAGAACAGGGGAAATTATTTCTTCTGCTTTCTCTTATTTAAGACTTTTGAGACTTTTTTTTAAGGGCTAACATGTCCAGTAAAGCCAAGCATTCTCTTTTTTTTTATTGAAGTGTAGGTTATTTATAATATTGTGTTAGTGTCAGGCGTGTACAGCAAAGTCACTGTTATACATGTATATTTTTCAGATTCTTTTCCATTATATGTGATATATAATGTATTATATATTATATACATTACATAAGATATTGAATACAGTTCCCTATGCTGTACAGTAGGTCCTTGTTTACGTTTTATGCATAGCGCTGTGTATCTATTCTCCCGCACTCCTGATGTATTGCTGCCCCTTGTCCCTTCTCCCTTTGGTGATCACAGGTTTGTTTCCTAGGCCCGTGAGTTTGTCTCTGTTTTGTGTACAGGTTCCTTTGTGTTGCTGCTTGTGGATTTACCCTGTGTGGTGTCATATTTGTCTCTGTCTGACTTCACTCACTGTGACACTCTCCGGTCCGTCCACGCTGCTGCGAATGGGCTCGTCTCATTCTCCTTGTGGACAAGCAGTGTTCCATTGCATGTGTACCCCACACGTTCTTTCTTTTCATCAGTGGATGCTGGGGTTGCTTCCGTGTCTGAAGCCAAGTGTTACTGATGCCACGCATGGGCACCGGGTGCTGAGCCTAGGAGTATCTCTGTGGCGCTGGCTTGTCCCTCTTCCTCGTCTTCGTCTGCTCTGGCTGCTGGTTTGATCAAGTTCTGTGTGCTAGGGGCTGCAGGCCTTCTCGCTTTACACGAGTGAGCTCTTAATCCTCTCAGCCACTCTGTGAGGTAACGTAACCACTGCTTTACAGATGAGGAAACTGAAGCTTGGAGACGTGAAGGAACCTCTTCTAGGTCCCTCCACCAGAAGTGTGGCCAGGGTTTGGTCCAAGCAGCGTGACTCCAGAGCTCTGCTTTTAACCACGACACGGAAGTTTATAAAATGATTCCAGCTCACACATGGAAGGATTGGAACCTTGTCAGGTCAGAGACTTAGCGCTCCAGGGGCAGGCTGCCTCTCCACCTTCTTCCTCATGTCATACCAATATGGGAGGTTAAAATGTTGCAGAGAGGAAACTGGAAGACATGTTAATTTCAAGTTAGAGCAGAGATGAGAGGCTAGCTCTGGGTCGACCTTGGCCAGGTCTGTGGTCCACGTGGCACGCTGTGCTCCATCACCAGGAAAGGCACCAGCGCCCGTCCCTGACCAGCGTCCGCCCTCTGGATGCTTGCAGGCGACTCCCATCCCTCAGGGCTTCAGGGACCATTACTACAGGAGGGAGGGAGATAGGCCCTGCCTCTTCTGATGTTTTCTCCTTTCCTGGGAAAGTGAGCAACAGCCACTCTGCTGGGCCCCTGTCCTCAGCTCTCATGCCTTTGGGCCAGCTGAAAGAATGACCCTCTGACTGGAGGCCACAATAGCACACGGCTTTCACCACCACGGACGACTGTCTGGGCCGGGGCCAGGCTGATTGTACTCACAAGTAAATCAAGAAACGCCATGGCCTCTGTGTTTGCTCTTCTCTCTGCCAGGAACGTTCTCTTCTTAGCGTTCAGCTCTCGGCCCAAGTGTTACCTCCTCATCCAGGATTGCTCTGGGCAGCCACCTTAGATGTTTCCCTCTGATACCAGCACATCATGTTTAATTTCCTTCAAAGAAAGCATTTTTATTCAATGAAATCACTAGTGATAATCACTAGTTGCAGCGGTACATCACTAGCTATAATGATATATACTAGTTATACCACTGGTTATCATGATATGGCTGGTGGTGTGTAATGATGTAGCTAATAAGTAACTAGTTATCGTCTCCTGAGAACAGGGGTCTTTTGTTCAACAGTATATCCTCAGCGCTGGAGTCTGTGCCTGGCATACAGGAGGTGGTTGATAAATGTTGGTTAGATGGGTGAACGATGTGAACGATCGAGTGCCATCGTTTTCTTTGGACAGCACTAGCAAAAACAGTCTGTAAAATGCAACTGCACGTGGTTTTGACACACAGCTCCCTTTGCAACAAAGTTCAGGAATGGGAGCTCTCTTCTGCAGCTGAGGAAAGCGGGTGCTGGGGGTGTGGCCAACCTGCTTCCTCTGGGAGTCCTGGGAGGGGGCTGTGGCTTCCCCCCACTCCTGCTCTCCCCATTCTGCCCGAGGAAGAACCACAATCTCGTTTTGAGCTAGTTGCTCTGTTTTCAACAACTGTGTCTTGTACTTTATTTGTGTCAATAGTGTGTGTGCACACGTGCACGCACACACACGTGTGGAGACAGCTAACACACTCTCCATGCTAGAAGGTGTTTTTGTATCTGCCCTCCTGACAGATCAGGCCAGTAAGAGAATGCCTGTGACGTGAGCCAGATGCTGGTCTCGGTGGGCCAGGAACAGTGCCAGGCAGCTCCCTATTGGAACACTTCCTCACCTGATACCACCCAGGCCTGAGGGGAGGCCACCCTCAGACTTGAAAACAGGAAGGCAAAAATAAGATAAACTTTCTTCTGCAACCCAGAGTGAAGTTCTTTGTATCAGCTACTGCCATCTTCCACCCACCTCCATCTCTTGTGCTACCATGGGACCTAACCCATGAAGAAACACAGGCATTTTAGGCTCCCAGTGGATTAATCCTACAAACCATCCATTATTCATTGTAGACCTGCAGCGCTCAGCTTCAGTGCCAAAGCTCTAGGGGATACAGATGACAAGGACTTGCACTCTGCGATTTCACATTCTGAGAGGAGCTATGAGACCAACTCCACTGAACACACAATATATTGATTAAGGCTATGTTGGTTTTCAGGACAGTATTGTATTGTTACCACATTGGTTCAGGTTTATAAATCTTGTGTCCAAAAAGCAATTGTAAATTACAAGGATACTTTGAAGTCTAGATTTTTGACCGCAATTTGCACAGTTCTGGATACAAAGTAGACCCTCACAGGAAAAGTGGCAGTTTGAGTGTTGTTCGGTGGCTCAGTTGTGGACAGCTCTTTGAGACCCATGGACTGCAACACACCAGGCTTCTCTGACCTTCACTATCTCCCAGAGTTTGCTGGAGTGGGTTGCTGGGCCCTTCTCCAGGGGATCTCCCCCACCCAGGGATCAAACCCAGGTCTCCTGCACTGAAGGCAGATTCTTTACTGTCTGAGCCACTAGGGAAGCCCCTTGAACGTTATGGAACCCTATAGATGTTGATCTAGGCTGCTCTTCTTATTAATTGAAAGGAATGGTAGATGGGGCAGAATTTCTGTTCTAATCTCAGGGCACATTTCCAGAAAAGGGTCATGCGAGCCACCCCTAGAAGCACCATTGAATTGCTGAAGGAGGCTGACCCAGAAAGCTTCTAGGGGCCCCTGAAAAGATGACAGCTCAGGCTGTCCGGGCCGCATCTGGGAGGCCACACAGGGCTTGGACTCCCAGCGTCCTGGGCTCCCTAATTAGTTACACTGTTGCCCAGCTCTCGGGAGCCCTCCCTCTGCTGGAGGCCTGGAATCTCTGCCTCGCCCCGCGGCCTTTGTCTGCCTGCTTTTGTTGTTGGTCTGCCTGCTCTTTTAGTGAGCTTAAGTTTGCCCTTCTTTTGTTCAATTCCTTTTTCTGACCAGCTGGCCTGAACCTCATTCAAATGCCGTGTGCGTGTTTTTCATTTAATTCACAGAAGAGCCTTGGGAAACTTCTAGGATTCAGGTTGTGCAGGGGTCACGTTGCTTTGAGTTTCAGCTTCCAATTGATGTTTAAAAAAAGACTAAAAAGCAGGACTCCAGCTGCACCTTCTGAGTCTCGCCAGGTGTGTGAGCAGCAGCCGGCAAGGAGAGGGGGCAGACAGCCTGGAATCACATCACGGCATTTTAAACGGTATTTCATAGGTGGTTATTACTGTTCATCACAATAAACTGAAAATATAAGAAGAGAGGAATCAAACAGCCCCAGTGAAAGGGATGGATCTTATGTTCCTGAGGCCACAAGCTGAGAGCTAGAGAATTCAAGATTCCAACAGCCTCTGCTTCAGACTGTCCTACCTACTGAGGCTTTTGTAAGATCCCTTACTTTCTGCAGACCTCTACACCCTTACCTGTCTGAAAGAACCCAACCTGTTTTCCCAGAGCCTTATGCCTGTAAGAGAATGACTCAGCGAAGAGATATTCCAGAAATTGTCACTGTTTTGAATCTAGGAAGAGAGGAAAGCAACATCGCAAGAGCCCTCACCCCCATTTTTTTCAGAACACTGATGCACCCCAGCCACCCAGAAAGATTCACTGTTTTATTTTGAAAATGTCTCCTGGAAATTAGTTTTTTATTTTTTTTATTTTATTTTTTTTTACGTCAAATCTTATTTCCCACTACCTCCCATTGTGTACTGGAGCACATACTGGCTAAAAGCTGAAAGAAGTGGATGAAAGGAGCTTCCCTGAGTTATCCTTCCAGCCAGAGTCTCATTGGTGTGCACCCTGGGAGATCCTGTTCTGTTCCTTGGGATCTTCTGCTCCAAGTTCTCGCCCATAATTTGGCCCTTGAGTATAGAGTTGTCCCTGAAGGATTATGCCATTGTTAGGAAAGATGTCATGTATGTGAAGGAATATAAAAAGTTTTAGAGGAGAAGGGTTTTCCCTTTAAAATACATGAGGCTAGCAAGCACGGCACGCATGTTGGCAATCAAACCGTGTTCTTCACCATTGTGGGTCTCTCTTGGTTCATGATAAGAGATGCCCTTTCAGTAGCGTAGTCTATACTCCACAACGAAGCCAAGCCATGTCAAGCTGAAAGTGCTTTAAGCTCTTCATTCATCTAAAACTTCATCTCAACGCAGAAATTTTATTTTCCCCGAAGCTTTTCAAATCGACTCATTTTGCAAGGCCAAAACCAAAAAACAAAAAGCCTTTGCATGCACTAAGTTCTTTGGACTTCCCTATTTTCATTCCCTAACTGGCACGTCGTCATTTCCTCTGTCGGTCACAGTCTAGCCTTATTGCATTCCTTGCTGTTTGTCTCCTCACGTAGCCCAGCGTCATCAGCCCCTTCTCTGACATCCAGAGTTTTTGCCTCCTGCTGAATGTAAATTACCACATTCTAGCGCTATGGAAAACCAGAGTTTCAGATTTTATCTGGTTCGCTCACAGTGTTAAACTTCAAGAACATGCTTTCAGTAGCTGAGGTCCAAAATATAGTCAGATCTAAATTTGGTAAATTTAGTGAAGTGAAGTCGCTCAGTCGTGTCTGACTCTTTGCGACCCCATGGACTTTAGCCTATCAGGTTCCTCCATCCATGGGGTTTTTCCAGGCA
The DNA here is from genome assembly GCF_019923935.1 of Bubalus bubalis. Classification (NCBI taxonomy): domain Eukaryota; kingdom Metazoa; phylum Chordata; class Mammalia; order Artiodactyla; family Bovidae; genus Bubalus; species Bubalus bubalis. The sequence goes on along the minus strand of NC_059165.1, from coordinate 1,321,696 downwards.
AGAGTGCTGGAGTGGATTGCCATTTCCTTCTCCAGGGGATCTTCCCGACCCAGGAATCGAACCCGGGTCTCCTGCATTGCAGGCAGACGCTTTACCGTCTGAGCCGCCAGGGAAGCCCTGGGAAATTTACTGGCTGTCATAGTCTTCATTCTGCTTTATATTTTGCAGTTTATGCATCTTGTCTTGGTCACCCTTATCGCTCATTCCCCTCACGCTGTAAGCACGTGTCCTTGCTTAGTCTGGGCACACTGTGTCATCCTACAAATGCCTGCTTTTTTATTGACAACTTGCATTTTCTCTGGTTTGTTTGTATCACAGGGTCAAAAGAAGTCTGATATCATTCAGATTCTCCCTGTCATGAGACTGATGCCAACTCAGTCACCTCAAGCAGGTGAGACCCTCTTATAACACCATCTCCAGGGAAGGGCAGCGCCCCTCAGCCTTTGTAACTTATGTCAAAGCACCAAATAAAATTTTCGTTTGACAAATATCTTCAAGTCTGATTAGCTCTGCAACTCTGCTCTAGTATGATTCTTTATTTCCTTTGATGTTTAAGACATTTCCTTAAGATATTTAAGACAGTTTCTCTAAGGAGTATCCTGGGTTTTTTTGTTTGTTTGTTTTTGGTCTTTAAATAATATCCCCACTGATTTTTCCTTAGAGTTCTTGCTATCTGTAAACTCAAGTGACAGAAAACCCAGTTGAAACCTACTAAGAGATTTACTATATAATTTCACTAGACGAGCAGAAGTCGTGTGGCTCTGTGTGTCGTCTCAGCCGCGAGCCTCTCCAGGCTGGCTCCTCCTCTGTGTCACTGGGCTGCCCTCCTGCTGGCACCTCTCTGCAGGTTCTCTCTCCACTTCCATAATATCCTACATCAGTTTGCACTCTATTCTCAGCCTGCAGTCCAGGGGGAAACAGAATCTCAGTGAAACAAATTTAGATTTTTACAAGCATCACTAAGTGTAGAAGTGTGAGGGAGCATGGGTGCCAGGGCACGTTCTTTAGCCACGACGGTGGGGTAAGGGCTTTCAGAAGCTGTTTTTTGAAGTCCGGCTTGAATGAGAAAACAGACCTGAAAACATCCCGAGAACAATTGTTTGAAGCAGAATCAAGAGCACTTGCAAATGTCCTGAGACAGGGGAGCTTGGCATATTCTCAGGGCATACGGAAGGCTGGGGGGGCTGGAACTGCAGATGAGGGGTTGGAAGAGTTAGGGGAGAGGCGGCGGGTTATGTGCTGCGGATCCCTGCAGAGCATCCCAGAAAGGGGCTGTGATTTTTATTTTGCGGTGAACTAAAGCCGCAGGAGCGAGGGTAGCCAGGGAGGAAGTGACGTGAATCAGCTTTGGAAAGCTGAATGTGGCTGTGCTGAAGAAGATGGACTGTGGTAGCCACGTTAGCTGGTCCTCCGGGGCCCCTGTGCCCCCCAAAGGAGGGACTAGGCTAGAAGGCCCACGTAGTGATGGAAGGTGATTGCCGTGTGAGGGGGAGCCAAGGAGCCCGAGGGAGAGGCCAGAGTGAAAGAAACAGCCGTCCAGAAACCAGTCCCAGTCCCAGGAGCAGCCTCCTTGACTCTCACCATCTCTGATGGGGTTCCTTGCCTTTCTCTGCAGCAATCACTCAGGGAAATCCTCTGATTGCATGTGACCGGGGGCACATACTAACGCTCCAGTCAGCAGCCAGAACTTCCCCAGAGTGTGGGAGCTGACGGGGGACAGGTGGCTCAGAGGGGAGCTGAGGCACAGTTACCAACAGTGATGAGCAGATGATAGATGCTGTGAACAGCTGACCGTCTTCATAGTCTCTCTTCCTTAAATTCCATAGAAGTTTGCATCCAAATGACAGCATCTGGGCCTTACGTATTAGGAATTCTTTATATGATTCTCCTATGATATTGAGTGATGGGCTTTTGATTTTTATTGTATTTAAATAATACACATGAAAAAGCACAGACTCAGAGCGTTGATGGTAGAAAAATGTTGCAAGTAGGAACCCTGATAGCATGTTTAAAGAAGACACCCTTCAGGATGTGATTAGATGGCATTATTATTGTAATTTTTGCCAAGTAATGTATTATAGAACAGGACATTTATTTAGCATTTTATGTACCTATGAAAGGAGGGTTATATTTTGAAAGCAGGACTTTAAATATTTCATATTTTTCCATTAATTTTGATCTGAATATATCATAAAACAATCTTTGAACTCATTTCAATTTCAGATTACTTTCAAAGAACCTACCTCTTATTCTTGATAAAAAAACAAGAGTGAGCTTGGCAGACACAGGAGATGTTTTGATGCTGGAGGGCCTGACACCGCAGGTGAAGAAAAAGAAGTGTGTGTGTGTGTTTGGGGATCACTAACAAGGTGAGACTGGGAGAGGTGGGTCTGTGTTTCCCTGTAGCAGAGGGTCAGCAAGCACAGAGAAAGAACTCAAGCTGGGAAGCATTTTAAAGGATTCTACTAAAAGATAAAGAAGGAGACCCTGGACTGTGAAACAGTATTGTTCAAGGCATGTGGAAGCATTCCAGTCAAAGGGGAAAAGAAACAAGCAATAAGGAAACCCCGGGAGAGAGGAATAATATTGCACACGTCACTCAAAGCTCAGGGGTCTGAGCTACATTCGCTTGGAGCGGCGAGAGAGGAAGGAGGAGAAATCATCTGAGTTTGAGTCGGTGTCCACAGGCTGTCCTGCAGGGACAGCTGTCCTCCGGAGGACTGGTCAGTGTTTTTTGTGGAAGCCTGATTTTCTAAAATTAATTTCTTTATTCTGGCCTGATTTGGTACTTCTCTTAGTGTCACTATTCAAGTATAAGAAATGTACATGCTGTTGTTGAAGGACATGCTTTCCTTCTTGGGGTATCTAAGATTTCCCACTCCCCCATTCATAAAGAATTTCATAACCCTAGGCTTAGAAGCTGTTTCTCCTACAAAAAAAAAAAAAAAAAGGCTGTCAAACCTCAGGTGAGTTTGACAATATAATTTGTTTTCCAATATAATTCTCACTCTATGGGGCCTGTTTGGAAAGATCCATTTCCCTGGCCCCTGATCTTCAATAGAGTCTCCAGCCTGAAGCCTGTGCTTAAGATGTGCTAGAAAAGCAATGAATAGAGACAGAAAACACAGCTGAGATGCTGATGCAGAAACAAAACAGAGCAAACAAAAGAAAACTGCATTGATTTTGTGTTTGTCGAGCTTAAAAAAAAATAACTAGTTGCTGTGACAGGTAAGTCTGAGTCAAGCGAGGGGAGATTCTGTTCTTCAAGACGTATTATTTAGGAGCCAGGTTCCTGCTTCTTGTGCCTCCATATCTGGGGACCACTGAGTCCTCTCCATTAAGCTGGCAGATGGGAAGAGAGCTAATGTGTCATGGAGGAGAAACGGGTGGGGAGGGCCATCAGTTACGCCTGAAAGTGATCACATCCCTCCCACTCGTCCTCTGCTAGTAGAACTCAGTGCACATGACCACGTCCAGAGGCAAGAGGACTGTAGGACCCCAGTTCCCAGGAGGGGCCCCAGCGAGCTGCCGTGCAGCGCGGCTGCTCCAGGCCACTTCCCGCCACTCAGACCATCCTCCAGCAGCTGTGAGGGGAGGACTAGTTCCATATCGGAAGAGACAATTGCCAAATTTTCAGGAATTTTGAAAACTGGTTCTTAAACACAGCCATTATTAAAAACTAAATTATACCAGCCTAGTATTTTAAAATGTTTAAACCTGCTATTTAAATGTTAATTACTACTTTAAAAATAAATACTGACAACTCACCAGTTTTAAAATTATGGTATTACCATTTTTTTTTCCTGAACTATATTCTTGAGGTTAGTAATCTCTTTTCATTATACGGGACTGGAATGCAAAAGTAGGAAGTCAAGAAATACCTGCAGTAACAGGGAAATTTGGCCTTGGAGTACAGAATGAGGCAGGGCAAAGGCTAATAGAGTTTTGCCAAGAGAACGCATGGTCATAGCAAACACCTTCTTCCAACAACACAAGAGAAGACTCTACACATGGACATCACCAGATGGTCAACACCGAAATCAGATTGATTATATTCTTTGCAGCCAAAGATGGAGAAGCTCTATACAGTCAGCAAAAACAAAACCAGGAGCTGACTGTGGCTCAGACCATGAACTCCTTATTGCCAAATTCAGACTGAAATTGAAGAAAGTAGGGAAAACCACTAGACCATTCAGGTATGACCTAAATCAAATCCCTTACAATTATACACTGGAAGTGACAAATAGATTCAAGGGATTAGATCTGATGTACAGAGTGCCTGAAGAACTATGGACGGAGGTTCGTGACATTGTACAGAAGGCAGTGATCAAGGCCATCACCAAGCAAAAGAAATGCAAAAAGGCAAAGTGGTCGTCTGAGGAGGCCTTACAAATAGCTGTGAAAAGAAGAGAAACGAAAGACAAAGGAGAAAAGGAAAGATATACCCATCTGAATGCAGAGTTCCAAAGAATAGCAAGGAGAGATAAGAAAGCCTTCCTCAGTGATCAATGCAAAGAGATAGAGGAAAACAATAGAATGAGAAAGACTAGAGATGGCTTCAAGAAAATTAGAGATACCAAGGGAACATTTCATGCAAAGATGGGCTCAATAAAGGACAGAAATGGTATGGACCTAACAGAAGCAGAAGATATTAAGAAGAGGTGGCAAAAATACATAGAAGAACTGTATAAAAAAGATCATCACGACCCAGATAATCATAATTGTGTGATCACTCACCTAGAGCAAGACATCCTGGAATGTGAAGTCAAGTGGGCCTTAGAAAGCATCACTATGAACGAAGCTAGTGGAGGTGATGGAATTCCAGTTGAGCTATTTCAAATCCTGAAAGATGATGCTGTGAAAGTGCTGCACTCAATATGCCAGCAAATTTGGAAAACTCAGCAGTGGCCACAGGACTGGAAAAGGTCAATTTTCATTCCAATCCCAAAGAAAGGCAATGCCAAAGAATGCTCAAAGTATTGCACAATTGCACTCATCTCACACGCTAGCAAGTTCACCTCAGTCACTCAGTCGTGTCTGACTCTTTGCAATGCCATGAAGCACAGCACACCAGGCCTCCCTGTCCATCACCAACAATCGGAGTTTACCCAAACTCATGTCCATTGAGTCAGTGATGCTATCCAACCATCTCATCCTCTGTCGTCCCCTTCTCCTCCTGCCCCCAATCCTTCCCAGCATTAGGGTCTTTTCCAGTGAGTCAACTATTCTCATCAGGTGGCCAAAATATTGGAGTTTCAGCTTCAGCATCAGTCCTTTCAATGAACACCCAGGACTGATCTCCTTTAGGATGGACTGGTTGGATCTCCTTGCAGTCCAAGGGACTCTCAAGAGTCTTCTCCAACACCACAGTTCAAAAGCTTCAGTTCTTCGGCACTCAGCTTTCTTTATAGTCCAACTCTCACATCCATACATGACCACTGGAAAAACCATAGCTTTGACTAGACGGAACTTTGTTGGCAAAGTAATGTCTCTGCTGTCTAGGTTGGTCATAACTTTCCTTCTGAGGAGTAAGCATCTTTTAATTTCATGGGTGCAGTCACTATCTGCAGTGATTTTGGAGCCCCCCAAAATAAAGTCTGACACTGTTTCCACTGTTTCCCCATCTATTTCCCATGAAGTGATGGGACCAGATACCATAATCTTAGTTTTCTGAATGTTGAGCTTTAAGCCAACTTTTTCACTCTCCTTTTTGACTTTCATCAAGAGACTTTTTAGTTCCTCTTCACTTTCTGCAATAAGGGTGCTGTCATCTACATATCTGAGGTTATTGATATTTCTCCCAGCAATCTTGATTCCAGCTTGTGTTTCTTCCAGCCCAGCATTTCTCATGATGTACTCTGTATATAAGTTAAATAAGCAAGGCGACAATATACAGCTTTGACATACTCCTTTTCCTATTTGGAACCAGTCTGTTGTTCCATGTCCAGTTCTAACTGTTGCTTCCTGACCTGCATATAGGTTTCTCAAGAGGCAGGTCAGGTGGTCTGGTATTCCCATCTCTTGAAGAATTTTCCACAGTTTATTGTGATCCATGCAGTCAAAGGCTTTGCATAGTCAATAAAGCAGAAATAGATGTTTTTCTGGAACTCTCTTGCTTTTTCGATGATCCAGCGGATGTTGGCTATTTGATCTCTAGTTCCTCTGCCTTTTCTAAAACCAGCTTGAACTTCTGGAAGTTCATGGTTTACATATTGCTGAAGCCTGGCTTGGAGAATTTTGAGCATTACTTTGCTAGCATGTGAGATGAGTGCAATTGTGCGGTAGTTTGAGCATTCTTTGGCATTGCCTTTCTTTGAGATTGGAATGAAAACTGACCTTTTCCAGTCCTGTGGCCACTGCTGAGTTTTTCAAATTTGCTGACATATTGAGTGCAGCACTTTCGCAGCATCATCTCTTAGTTTTTGAAATAGCTCAACTGGAATTCCATCACCTCCACTAGCCATGTTCATAGTGATGCTTTCTAAGGCCCACTTGACTTCATGTTCCAGGATGTCTGGCTCTAGGTGAATGATCACACTGTCGTGATTATCTGGGTCATGAAGATCTTTTTTGGACAGTTTTTCTGTGTATTCTTGCCACCTCTTCTTAATATCTTCTGCTTCTGTTAGGTCCATACCATTTCTGTCCTTTATCGAGCCCATCTTTGCAAGAAAGTAGGGAAAACCACTAGACCATTCAGGTATGACCTACTTCAAATCCCTTATGATTATACAGTGGAAGTGAGAAATAGATTTAAGGGACTAGATCTGATAGATAGAGTGCCTGATGAACTATGGATGGAGGTTCGTGACATTGTACAGAGACAGGGATCAAGACCATCCCCATGGAAAAGAAATGCAAAAAAGCAAAATGGCTGTCTGAGGGGGCCTTACAAATAGCTGTGAAAAGAAGAGAAGCGAAAAGCAAAGGAGAAAAGGAATGATATAAGCATCTGAATACAGAATTCCAAAGAATAGCAAGGAGAGATAAGAAAGCCTTCCTCAGTGATCAATGCAAAGAAATAGAGGAAAACAACAGAATGGGAAAGACTGCAGATCTCTTCGAGAAAATTAGAGATACGATGGGAGCACACTAACAAAGGAATGCTCAAAATTCTCCAAGCCAGGCTTCAACAGTACGTGAACCATGTAATTCCAGATGTTCAAGCTGGATTTAGAAAGGCAGAGGAACCAGAGATCAAATTGCCAACATCTGTTGGATCATCAAAAAAGCAAGAAAGTTCCAGAAAACATCTATTTCTGCTTTATTGACTAAACAAAGCCTTTGACTGTGTGGATCACAGCAAACTGTGGAAAATTCTTAAAAAGATGGGACTACCAGACCACCTGACCTACTTCCTGAGAAATCTGTATGCAAGTCAGGAAGCAACAGTTAGAACTGGACATGGAACAACAGACTGGTTCCAAATCAGGAAAGGAGTACGTCCAGGCTGTATATTGTCACTCTGCTTATTTACTTATATACAGAGTACATCATGAGAAATGCTGGACTGGATGAAGCACAAACTAGACTCAAGATTGCTGGGAGAAATATCAATAACCTCAGATATGCAGATGATACCACCCTTATGGCAGAAAGCTAAGAAGAGCTAAAGAGACTCTTGATGAAAGTCAAAGACAAGAGTGAAGAAGCTGGATTAAAACTCAACATTCAGAAAACTAAGATCGTGGCATCCGGTCCAATCACTTCATGGCAAATAGATGGGGAAACAGTGGAAACAGTGACAGACTTCATTTTCTTGGGCCCCAAAATCACTGCAGATGGGGACTGCAGCCATGGAATTAAAAGATGCTTGCTCCTTGGAAGGACAGGTACGACCGACCTGGATGGCGGGGGACCTGCAGCCTTGGGGCCTTTGCTGCAGGTGCACATGGACCTGGGAAAAGTGAAAGGCGTGGTGACGACTGAAGGGCCAGTGCCTGCTGCTGCCCAACGCGGGGGGTGAGCCGGCACGCCAGCAGCAGAGGACAGGACAGGAGTCTGAGAGACTCCTTCTGAGCTTGATGGGGCCACAACACCCCACTGCTGCGTCTCATGCAGATTCTTCTGTGGCAATGCCTATGTGAACCACGAGACAAAGGGAGACCTGGGGACATAGTTCCAATTTAGGGAAAATGCCAGTTTTATTCTTTTTTAAATGAAACAAAGAGGAATATTTTTAATGATAAAATGTACAATTGACAAAGAAGATAAACATCATAAATCATTAGACACACAACAACAAAGAAACGAAGATACATAAAGCAAAAGTCAGAAGAAATATAAGGGAAAAGAAAAAATATATACTCCTACTGAGACATACTGACATTTCTCTGAGAATATTTCATCAAGTGCAGAAAAAATAAGGATGGGGCATCTTGAATGATGTCTTTAATCATTTAAATATAATAGGTTTCTATTTATATTAATTTATACTAATCTTAGGTCCTACACAAATATATTTAAAATTTTATATCTCATACGTTGTAATTAGATGCCCAAATACCAGCTTTCTATTTGAGTTTAATCCTTACTATTTAGGGGCTTAATAATGGGCTATATAGGGCTATATAGGCCTTTCAGAAGGTCTAAGTAACTTGGGAACATCTTCAGCAAGACACATTTTAGAATTTAATAAACGGAAGCCAAGACAAGGAAAACGAGTTCGAAGTTTTAATGAGCCAGAAGTATAAATGGAAATGACAGCTAGGATCCTTGGCTCTGAGTCTACCTCCCTCCTCTAAACCAAGTTGAGGAAACAGAAAATTCATTCATCTCGCTATGCCTTATTTCATAGACCACTGAGAGGTTCAGAATTCTTTAAATGGCTCCTTTTTCTCCTCAGAGGAAGGCTTGTTGTATCACCTATTTCCTTCCAGGCAGGACTCAGAGTTGCAGATAGCATCATTTTCATTTCTCCTCAGGGGCCGTGATTGAGTTGGACCTTAAGTGTGAGTATTCCGTGGAGACAGTGCAGCTTCCCAGGTGACTCAGTGGTGAAGAGTCTGCCTGCCGATGTAGGAGAAGCAGGAGACAGCTGCTTGATCCCTGGGTGGGGAAGATCCCCAGGAGGAAGAAAATGGCAACCCACTCCAGTATTTTCGCCTGGAAAATTCCATGAACAGAAGGCTACAGTCCATGGGGTTGCAAAGAGGCAGACGTGACTAAGCATGCATGCACTCTGTGGGGACCACACCCTTCAATTCAGATTAAATGTGATACAATTCCATAAATAGACTCTTCACACCAAAGCAACATTATCAAATACACGTTTTCCTTGGCTTTCTAGGATCCACGGTGGCCTCAGAATCTTGACTCTTTGTGTTTCTTTCGAGGGCAAGCTTGAGCTTGCCTCTCGTGTCGTTTTCCTGCCTAATGAATGCGTGTTTCTCGAGAGACTTTGATGTCTAGTTATTTCTCACCCAGAGCCACGCTTTAACGTGTCCTCTGCAGGGTGCAACGACCAGGGCTTTACCGTGTCGTTCAATTAGGTAGGCGTGGGGACCACTGCAGCGGAGGAGGGGTGGAGCCTTTCATTTTACTATTAAAGGGCCCTCTTTGGGAAAGGAAATGGGTGGTTTTTCATGTTTACCGGAGCTGTGGTCCTGTGAAGGAGAGAAGAAGGCTCTCCACTTACATTACACTATTATGGGATTGCAAATAACATACTGCACAATGGTGATTACAGCTCATTGAGTCTTTTGAGAACTCAGCCACCAGGGCTCGGTCTCTCTAAAGATGCTGGACTGCATCTGTGGAGAGAGCAGGAGAAATCACTGGGTTCAGATGGGGGAGAGTCCAACAGCAGGAAGACAGGCCCTCCCTTTTCTCTTAGTGCTTTGGGTGAGAACTCCAACATCATTCTTAAGTTATTCCCAGTGCCAGCGCGATGACTGAAACAGACTCCAGTTCTCGGGATTGCTGAGCTCCAACAGGTTAATGAACAGCTAGACTAATAGCTCTGTTGAGAATTCGATTTAGAATTTTATGTAAGGTAATATCCACTTCCATGGGAAGGCACATTTTTTATCTACACATAGGATTTAGCTCTTGGTTTAAGGCATCAGTTGGGTAATTTCTTCTGAAAGTTCTTGCCGAAACGGAAACAGCAGCAAAATCCAAATCAGCCTGGAGGTGATGGGCATCACCACCTTCACTTTCCTTTCGGTTCAGAATAGCTTTATTCTTCAGAGCAGACATAAACGATTTGGGTCCATGCACAGGCGTATCATAAATGCCCAGAGACGTGCTACTCTGCATTAATGAAGGCATCACGTCACAGTCAGCTAGGAGTCTCCTGGCGATAGAAATGTTACTGATGTCATCATGTGTGGGTTTAGCTTTTGTGACCTTTAGCAGCCAGCTAACATGGAGGATGAGAGGCAGACACGTCTTACTGAGCGGAGAGTGTGCAGGGTGAGACAGGCTGCAAAAGGCGATTGCTCCCGTCACATAAATCAGTGTGCCTCGGCAAGGCTGGAAGAATCTTAGTGATTCATGGGCACAGACTTCAATTTACTATTTTTCCTCGGTGCCACGGAGGGGCAGTAGGAAGAGGAAGCCTTATTACAAGGAGCACTGTTCTTCTATTGGAAGAAAGAAAGGATGTGAGAGAGGCCTCAGGGCTGGCTATCAGCACGCCCTTGCTTGTGATCAAGGGGACTAACTATTGTAAAGTCCTTGTGCGTAATTGTCTGAGAAGTCGTAGAGCGTCATCCACTTCCTTTTGAACTGCATGTACACACTGAAGCAGTGTTTTGAATGGTTGTTTTGAATGGTTTTGAACTGCTGTTTTGAATGGTTATGTGTCTTGTTATGTCAGGATAAACCAAAGAAAATCATTTTCATGGGTTTATTGTTTCATGAGAACCCATTTTTGGGAAGCGTCTCTTGATGTCGTGTGTGTGAGGGAGGAAATGGGCGGAGGCGGATCACGTACCCTCCTTTCTGTTTTGGAGTTCGTCACGATTCCAAGGGGAGAAGTTTCAAAATTTGAAAATTGTGTAGCAAAGTACCCCCTCTTAGGACTCTGCTCTCACCCTTGTTTGCAACGTGCTAAAAAAAAGGGCCTGAGGCATCTGGACTCTGGTTTTATTTCCGACCTTGCTGTCGGCTCCCAATCCGCAGCGCTGAGGGTGGTACCTTCTTATTCGTATTATTACTCCTGGGTATCTTTGGGGTGCAACATAAGTCGTCTCTGGCAGGAAGCAAACCCGAAGCAGACACTTTAACATCTCTTCTCATTCTACACTTGAGACGGTAGCGTCAGACATCTGAAGCCGCGGGAAGTTCCTGGAAAGGGATTTCTCAGCGTTCACAGTGCGCTGAGGCCCTCACACCTGCCCACGTAACAGGCGTCCCTGGCGCTGGTGTGCAGATCATCAGCTGCTCTCACAAGGCCCCTCCTAAGGAGAGGCTCTTGAGGCAACACTCCAACTCTGGCATGGTCTAGAATGCAACCAGCATCTCCAGAGCGTGAGTCACGTTGGCAGGTTACATTTAATTTATAAATCAAATAACATGTTCGTTATCTCCAAGGACCTGGAAATCAGCACTGGAAATTAAGTTGGGTTTCAGGCCACCTCTGTTCTGCTTTGAGGAAAACAGCAGGGAATCGGAAATGTTTCGTGGACACCGATAATACTGTCATAAAGGAACGTTCCCCCAGGGAAACTAGCGCTCTACACGTGTTGAAAGTGGTAACGATGATTACAACCAAACTGTGATTCCTTTTTCAGAAAATTCACAGTTGGCCAGGTAAATCATATCAATGGAACTTAGATCCTGAAAAGCGTTTTATCACATGCTCTTTTTACATAGCACAGCAGGAGGAATATTCTAGATTCGGCACCTGTCCCTCAAGGCTGATATACTCAGGACAACTCAGCAGGAAAAAGTAGGTCACACACTTTAAAGCAGGCACATTTGCCAGTTTCCAGTTTTGTCTCTTCGAATATTGTTGTTCTAGACCCATTGGTATTGTGTGTGTGTAACAGGACAGTATGCTAAATAATTTTGTTTGATTTTTCCAAAGTTGTTTCCCATCAGGTAGACAGCCTCTTAGTATTTTCCCACTTTAGGATGTCTTTGAAGACCCCAGAGCAGAAGTCAGAGGCTGTTTCTGCCCCTTTTGCAATGCTCTAAGTTCCTTGAAGGAATGATGGTTGTATCTAAGAGGGAAGAAGGAGAACATGGGCTTCTCAGGAGAAACCGGGGCAAACATGCCGCAGCACCCACAGCAAAACCCCAGGGAGGGGAGAGGCCTGCCTGCGGCGGGGCTCAGAGCGGGGTAAATACACACTTTGAGTTAAATATATGTTATATTGGATATATTATATTATATTATAATATATACTATAGAATATATTTTGAAATATATATTAAATACATACTTTGAATTAAATATATGTCATATTGGATATATTAAATTATATTATAATATATACTATATATATTTTGAAATATATATTAAATACATATTTGAAATATATATATATTTGAAACATGCATTCTGACCATCCCCTGTGCACAGGTTTATGGGGTGAGGTTCATGCCATCTCATCCTGTGTGTGTCCCCGCCCCTATGTGGCGCCCTGCATAATAGTTTGCATAAGTCATTCTGCTAGACTATAGCTGCAAGGGTATAGTAATGCGTGAGCCTCTGTCTCTGCTTCAAACGTCTCCCTCCAAGGTCTACTTTTTGCTGAAATTCACCAGTCACGTGCCTGCTGCACCCAGCAGCTCTCTGCTGGCCCTGCCAGGAGGGAAACTGGAGGCAGACGGGAAGCTGGCGGAGGAGGAAGGCGCACCTGCCTCCTGCTGGCTTCATGTCCTTGTCACGCCCCCCAGGAGCACCTCTCACATCAGCGTGGCAGGGCGTTCTAGAAGGAGCACTTGATTTTGCACCTTCAGTTTCCCAGAGCCAGGGATGCTGTGTCCTCTGAGACCTGTCTCCTGCCAGCCCGGCTTAAAGCCTTTCTGAGTGAGACCCCAGCCCCTGCTGGCTGACTCCTCCTTGGAGGTCTGAGGGGTGAATCTGTGGGTCCCCACCTTCAACGTCTAAGTTTCAGAAGTTCTAAACTTTTTCCTCTGATCCTTCAGTTCTAGGGGCCGAATATGTGTCCTACTACATTTGTGAGAGTTGAACGTTTATTGCCTCATGATCTTTCAGTTCTTCAAGAGCTAGATGCTATTCTATACATTCTTTACATGACACTCTCTCTGATAAAGTAATGGGTATGGTTTCTGTCTCCTGACAGAATCCTCTCCAGCACAATGGGAACTGCTCTTGCTTCCCTGCTTTGGCCCCTGATGTCTAGAGGGATGTCTTGCAATTATATGCATCATAACTGTGCCTTGGTTTGATTTAAATCACTGCCATAATATGGCAAGAGGTTTGCCATTAAAACAGCGTGGTGAGGACCAGGAGATTGGAAATTTCATGGTCAGGTTCAAATTTTGGTTCTTCTGTTTAGTAGCTGTTTTAAGTGAATTAGTGCATTCTTCCTAGCCTTATAATTCTTGTATGTGACCTGTCTGTAATAAAGTGTCCACCTTATGCTATTGTTGCTGCTGCTGCTGCTAAGTTGCTTCAGTCGTGTCCGACTCTGTGTGACCCCATAGATGGCAGCCCACCAGGCTCCCCCGTCCCTGGGATTCTCCAGGCAAGAACACTGGAGTGGGTTGCCATTTCCTTCTCCAATGCATGAAAGTGAAAAGTGAAAGTGAAAAGTGAAAGTGAAGTCTCTCAGTCGTGTCCAACTCTTAGCGACCCCATGGACTGCAGCCCACCAGGCTCCTCCATCCATGGGATTTTCCAGGCAAGAGTACTGGAGTGGGGTGCCATTGCCTTCTCCGTATGCTGTTGTTAATGAACGTCAAATGGGCCACTGAATGCAAAATTCTGAGCAACTAGCAAGTGTTCAGTACATGAGAGTTATTACCACTGTTTAACAACAAAAGAAGGTGAAATTCAGAAGAAGAAAAGTGACCTTGCAAAGTGTAGAGGCTTGCAGGATGGCGAAAGAAGGGAATAAAAGGGACACAGTTAGGAAGATAAAAGAGAGCAGAGTGGGCATTGGGAAGGGCGGGGAGGAGGCGGTCATATAGGGAGAGTGAGTGAGTGAGTGTGTGAAGCCACCTGGGCTGGTTTTTAGAAAAATCTGTCATCTTATAGCAAAGGGTCTAGAGTGTGCTTCATTTTGTCCTTTGTCCATTTAAAAATCTATGACAAGTCACAGTGATGTTTAATTTACTCAGCTTAAGATAACTGAATTTCTGAACATCAAAAATTTTTTTTTCAAATTTAACTGTCTATGTTGGAATCCTTTCTAAAGGAGATTACATATTTCATCACCCTCTTTCATTCTTTTCTTTGACTTATACTTTGCTAGAGAAATGTTGCTTCCAACCTTGATAACATGTCAAACATTTCCACTTATCTCTTTCTGAAACTGCTCCATTTTCTTCCCGTTGAATTTAAGAGTCCATGTCCTTAGACGTGTATCTTGTAACAATTCTGTCACATCCTTAAATCATACTGTGAAGGCATAAAACTCTCATCTGCTCAAGCTGATGCTTGGAATCATCTCACTTTTGTGGAATGACAGGCCGCGATTTGCAAACAGGTTCACGCACCGGCAACTGGGCTGAGCTCACGACACGTGATCTTTTCCCTGGTGTGTTTTCTAGTATGTGTGTGTTATGCTGGATGCCAGGTATAAATTAGTCTCTGCCCTTGCAGAGCAGGCTGGTACGTTTGACAACAGCATCTCTTGTCTTCAGAGGAGGCCTTGTATGAACCAAACCACACAGCGCGTGTTGTCTTTGACCAACAAGTCAGTAAGGGTGAGACTAACTTGAGTTGATCTGTAGCAATTGCTCTGTCTTTTTAAGTCACCATGCTTCCTCTAGCAGACACATACACACCATTAGCACTGGTCAACATGAACGCTATGCAGATTTCTTTGTTCCTACACTGAGTGGTCCCAGGTGGCTGTGAGCTATGAACATAAGGTCAGTGGTGAGGAACAGACACAAAAAACTGTAAAATAAAGCACAACTCAGGTTTATTTATGTAGTATATATGGATCTATGTATGTATATGCACATATACTTGGTAGAATCAAAATATGTGTGTGTGTGTATCACACATTTTCTTCACGCTTTTCTGTTGTTTTTAAGTGTTCATGGTCTCCCTTCTCCCTATTTGCCCATCAACCCCTTCTCTCTGTATTAATCAGCTGTCCCCCACTGGAAAGGAAAGGAAAAAACTGTGCTGACTGCCGTGAGATCTAAGACGTTCAAGCCACAAAGGTTATTGCTGTTGCTTAGTCGCCAAGTCACATCCGATTCATTGCGATCCCATGAACTGTGGCCCACCAGGCTCCTCTGTTCATGGGATTCTCCAGGCCAGAATACGGGAGTGGGTAGCCATTCCCTTCTCCGGGGGAATCTTCCCGACCCAGAGATCAGACACCCGTTTCCTGCTTTGCGGGCAGTTTCTTTATCACTGAGTCACCAGGGAAGACCAAAACCAAAGATGGGGCTTCTTCTAATCTGAAGTCCTAGTGCCAAAAGGAGGCACCAAAATTGTGTGTGTGTGATTGACAGAAAGACACACAGAGAGAGGCGGGTGTAATGGTCAAGTCATAGGTTGTTAGAGGTAGCAGGGCGATAAAGATGGGTGTGAGGATGGCGAGGCCTCAGTGAACTTAAGGCCTCCTGGTTAAATGTGAGTGACTCTTGGTGACTCTGACAAGTCATTTGTACAAAGAATAACTTTATGTTCATGGACACAAGCAATTCAGAGGACCTAGGACCGATCAGGGTGCGTTTGCCAATTTGCCTTTTCCAGAAGACCCTCAAATTCCCTTTCCATACAGCTTTCTGCTTATAGTCTGCTAGGGATTAGAGCTCTAGATAAGAAAATTATTAGACTACTGTTCACATTAAAGATACAAAAATTGTGAATGAGATTGTGGAATTGCATAGGATTTAATCCACAGATGGTTTGATACATATAGTGGATTCTATGTTATTCAAGGAGAGTACGGATTTTAAGGTATGTCACTCAAATATAAAAATAGTGAATTTTATTATATATTATTATTAAAAATGTTTGTTGAACAGGACTAAGTTAGGAGTGTGAAGAATTATGAAGCTTTTCAAAACAAGTAAAGTATAATTTCATAATTGCTTGGAAATTTTATGTCCAAGAAGTTGTAAAATAATGGTAATGTGATCTTTCATTAGGAAGAATATATATAATCACATGAAGAAATGGTACATTTAAAATAGTAGCCTTTACTAAGAATTTTATTTATAAATTATAGGAAACATATGACTAAATATATAATTAGAATTAAAAGTATTATACATACACTGTAAAAGCTCTGCCCTAAACAAGGGTTTAAAATTTGATGTCAACTTAAAAAATCAAAGGGTAAAAAATTACGTTGTCCTTGCTCTGAATATCATCTTATTCCATCTCATGTTGTGCTCAGTTACTCATTGTGTCTAACTCTTTGCAACCCCATGGAGCCCCCCACCAGGCTCCTCCATCCATGGGATTTTCCAGGCAAGAGTACTGGAGCAGGTTGCCATTTCTCCTCCAGGGGATCTTCCTGACCCAGGGATGGAACCCATGTCTCCTGCCTTGGTGCACTGGCAGGCAGGTTCTTTACCACTGAGCCACCTGGGGATCCCTCTGCTTCCCTCTAGTCCTACCCAAGTCCACACTTTATAAATTTCATTTTATTTTTCAGTTCATTCAAAAGACACTCCTGAGGTGTCTACCATATGCCACACTATTCTAGCTGCAGCTGATAGAGCTATTAACAAGTAGACATGGTTTCTGTCCTCCTGGAGTTTGCATTCTTATGGAGGAGACAGAAAATAACCTCATAATCCAAGAAATACATCCTATATTTTCAAAAAAAAGATCTCAAGAAAAAGTAGAAAAAAGAAATGGTGACAGAACGCACAGGGACGGGAGTGGTCTGTTAGACGTGGTGGTGAACAGAGGCCTCCTCGAGGAGGTCGTGGTTGATCCGAGTCCTGAAGCAACGAGCATGTGAGGCAGGAAGCAACCGCAGCTTCCCAGGTGGAGCCAGCACCCCGTCAAAGGGCCTGAGGCAGAAATAAGCCTGTCTTATTCAAGGAAGAGAAAGAAGACCTCAGGCCAAGATGGCAAGACGGAAGAGAAAATGGCAGATCAGCACGGAGAGCTGTGTCCATTCTCTAATGCTGTCTCTTACACGCACCTTGTCTCCTGAAACAGTAGCCAAATGTTTGGTCACAATTCTTCAGTCCGGGCTGGTTCAGGTGAGTCGTTCTGCTCCCTGTGTCTGCTGGTCTGAAGTGGTCTCACTCACGTATCTGAAGATCAGTGCTGGCTCCTGGCTGAGCTACGTGCTGCCTGCTAAAGTTTCTGTACAAGATGGTGACAAGATTCCCAGAATATGAGTCTCAGTTCCCAACCGCCTCACCAGCCTCTGCTTGCATCTTGTTTTCCATGTCCCAAGGACCAAAGCAAATCACAAGGTCGGGCCCAGGATCAAGGTGGAAGGAGGAAGCGCAGGGCTTAGGATAGCCGGAGGCAGGACTCACTGAGGTCGGGAGTGTGCACGCGCACCAAGGGAGGCGTGCAAGGAGGAAGCGCAGGGTAGGATAAGCTGGGGGCGGGGCTCACTGAGGTCGGGAGTGTGCACGCGCACCACGGGAGGCGTGGTGGCTCAGGTGACTCCTTCTGTGTCCTGAATCTTCCATTCTGCTTTTCTTCATCGTTTGTTCTCTGGACTGCATTTTGCTTTTGCCCAGAGTTTAGATGAAGTTCCTGCCACCACCCTCTAGCAATTAGAAATGATCCCAACCCTTCCTACATAACTCCACACACAAAATGTGGTCATCCTTAAATGTACCACCAGGGTAATGAGATGAACTGTTGGATGTTAGAGGTGATCAGCCCTGGTCTCTGGGAGCGCGATGACAGCCTACAGCCCGTGTGTGGCACACTCACTAACTCTGGTTTGCTACTTGGGAAGTCCTGAACCCCAAACTCTTCTTCTAATATCTTACTTAAGAGCCACCATTTTGAGATAGTGTAACAGCCGAAGAACTGATGCTTTTGAACTGTGGTGTTGGAGAAGACTCTTGAGAGTCCCTTGGACTGCAAGGAGATCCAACCAGTCCATTCTGAAGGACATCAGTCCTGGGTGTTCTTTGGAAGGAATAATGCTAAAGCTGAAACTCCAGTACTTTGGCCACCTCATGCGAAGAGTTGACTCATTAGAAAAGACCCTGATGCTGGGAGGGATTGAGGGCAGGAGGAGAAGGGGACGACAGAGGATGAGATGGCTGGATGGCATCACTGACTCGATGGACATGAGTCTGAGTGAACTCCGGGAGTTGGTGATGGACAGGGAGGCCTGGCGTGCTGTGATTCATGGGGTCGCAAAGAGTCGGACACGACTGAGCGACTGAACTGAACTGAACTGAACAGCTAACACTGATTTGGATAACACTTTATTCCTACTCAGTATCCATTATCCTCTGCTTTCCTGCTTCGTAGCACACAGATGTTGTTTGGGAAGCATTATGCTGTTACCAAGAGGTGAGACCTGCTGGAGCTAAGCCAGTCATAGGGAGTGTGTCCTTCACTTTCTCCAGGTTTGGTTGCACTAGGAACACCTCATTATTAGGGACCCAGCTAAGGAAGAAATAAGGAAAGCCTGCTAGAGAGGTTCACTTTGTGGAGAGCCTAAACTTTCTCAATTAAAGGGACAAATGGCATTTGCAACATTCTTTCTCTGTTAGTTTTTCTGGGACATAGACGTGATGCTTGGAGGTGGGACAGCCATCTTGACAGAAAGAGGGAAAGATTGAGAGGTTGCCAGAGACACTGGCTTTCAAATCTATGAGTTTCTTAAAGTTGCTGGAACACATTCACCACGAACTGGGCGACTTGCAACAACGGCATTTACTCTCGCAGTTCCAAAGGGCACCAGCCTGAGATGAGCCTGTCAGCAGAGCTGTGCTCCCACTGAAGGCTTTACAGGGTGTCCTTCCTTCCTACTTCAGCTTCCGGTCACTCGGGGCAATCTTTAGCGTTTCTCGGGTGGCACACACGTCCCTCCAAACCCACCTCCATCTTCCCACTTCCACTGTTACCTGACACTCTGGCATTCTGTTCTCCTGCTGGGGGTTGTGGGAGCAAGTGTTGACAGAAAGATGTCGTAAAATCAAAGGAGCTGATGCGCTAAGCTGACACCTGGGGGGCTGCTGCTCAGAAACTTGTCTGCAGAGATCTTCATGAAGGGGCTGCGTGAGAGTTGGAGGGTTGTTTTTTTTTTTTTTTTTTAATCACCCCAAACCTAAGCTGTCCTGACTCGTACACTGTCTTTGATGGGTAATGGAGGGGGTGAGACTGTAAATATTTATATGTTAATATTTTTCACGTGTACGTCTTCTCATTTAATCATCAAAGCAATCCTGTCGGTTGGTTAAATACGTTCCCGCGATGTACACATAACGCATCTGTGGAAGGCACATAAAATGAGACGTTTTTCATGCGGAGTGAGGCGCTTCTTTTAAGTCTGTTTCATAGACTCGGAGACAGTGGCTCAGAGAAGTGAGCACAGCCCTTCGGGGGGCAGGGCGGGGCCTAAGAATCGGGCCAGTCCTCGCTCAGGTCCGAGAGTGCTCACTCCGCTGCCTGCTGGGCAGGTGCCCAGTGCGTCCGCGGTCACTCACTCCCCGGGAAGCACGGAACTCTTTCTGCCCCAAGGTCGCAATCCTCCAAGGTCGGCCTAGTACCGGTTGTACACCAGCCTAGCAAGTTTTCCTTTTTTCTTTCTTAGCTAGGTCATAAAAAAGACATGCTCCTCATCCCAGAGGGTAAAATGCCAAATTTAACCAGAGGTGGTTTTCCTGATTTTATGGAACTTTTATATATTCCCTGGTTACAATGACGTGCAAAAACTGATTAGAAATACAATCAACTTATAGTTAAAAATCCTGTACTGTTATGGTGAAAGAGTAGATCTCATGTTAAATGCTGTTGCTGCTGCTATGTCGCTTCAGTCGTGTCCGACTCTGTGTGACCCCAGAGACGGCAGCCCACCAGGCTCCCCCGTCCCTGGGATTCTCCAGGCAAGAACACTGGAGTGGGTTGCCATTTCCTTCTCCAATGCATGAAAGTGAAAAGTGAAAGTGAAGTCGCTCAGTCATGTCCGACTCTTGGCAACCCCATGGACTGCAGCCCACCAGGCTCCTCCATCCATGGGATTTTCCAGGCAAGAGTACTGGAGTGGGGTGCCATCGCCTTCTCCATAAATGCTCTTACTACAATAAAAAACAAAAAACAGTGAGAAATTGGTTTTCTCACAAAATGTGCAGAGATATATAAATGTACATACGCATATTGTCATAGGTTACCTGCTCTGTTGAATACTGAATAGATACAATATTTATTCTAATTACATATAATGTGCATTATTTTGATTTTCAACCTGACACTGAGTGGTCATCTTATTCATGGATTAAAGACGTTCTGGTGATGTACACACAGCAAATCTATGGAAGGCACATGGAATGAGGTTAGTTCATGTGGAGGGAGGTGCGTTCAAAAGCCCCATTTCATTTCAGGCCCCCATCCAAGTTGGCTGGTTTAGCAGAGATTTTCCTTCATCCAAACCATGCCAATGATGCATTCTGATAACTTCTCTCTAAATTGCCCTACATTCTCCTTCAAACCATTCCATTTCTCGTGGCAACCATACTTCACAAAGCTTTATGTAACATCAAGTTCTTGTCCCTGAAATAGAAGCCCAGTGGATACCTTCCTTTAGCTAGGTGGAATCGAAGCTCTTCGGTTTTCATTTGTTCAAATAACTTCCTAGTCACACAGAGGCTGCAAAGGAATCAACAGAAATACTTGCTGCTCAGCACTTTGGTGGTTTCAGCCATCGCCATTAGAAAGTGAATAGAATGCGTTTTCCTGACATAAGCCAGCTACTTTTTAAATTTCCCTGTGCCTTTCCATATTCAAGAAGCTGTGATTCAAAAAATAAATGTAATTTCCATGTTTATATTAAAAGTCTGCTCCAGATATTCTCATTGAATATTTTATCTTCTCTGAAGTGTATGAGTTTCAGATACAGATAAATAGAGCTCTAGTCTGTGACCTCCTGTCTCTACACTTGCTATTGCATTTGATAGAAATTAGAGTCGTCAGATCTGTAGCAGTCAGAGTTGATTGTAGTTCCTGATAAAGTTAGCCTTTATCAGTTTAAATCCTACTTTAAAGGACATCAGGACAGCCAGCTAGAGTTTGTAAAAATTATTAATGTTCTGAATGTTCTTACAAAGCAAGAAAAAGAAATATCTTCCAAAATTTCTTGGTGCTTTCACCCTAACATAAGGTCCTTAAGTTGTACTTAACATATAAGGCATTGACTGATATTTGAAGACATAGCTTAGGGATGGTAAGCATGAAGTTAAAAGACAAGAGATAATAGCAATGATGAGTACCTATTACCAAGAGAAATTCAAGTGGTTTTATGTTACATCCACCACCAACTTTTTTATAGCTGTGCATTTCGACAGGATGTGGATTCAGCTTTATTCCTGTCTAAGTAAAGTGAGGGTCGTGGTAAAGGTAGAGGGTTGCTTCCTGTCACACAGTGCCACGGCCTTGTTTCGCCTGTTCCAGCACAAGAAGGACCTAGTGTGGACCACCTTGGTTCTAGAACACTACCAAAAACTACACGTACGTGCTTCATAGTAGAATCATGTCCTTATCTCATCGATAGAAAATAAGGTTGGTTTTGTTTGTATATTTGAGTATCTCAAAGCTCCCAGAGAGTCCAGTTTCTAAGAAAGACAGTAAATTGTAGGACATCTGGTATTCATAGAAATAAAATCATACTTTATATGATGTTAGCAAGGGCCATTAATCGGAATTTAAAAAAAAAATCAAACTTCTATGTATGTTTTGGTACTTGATTACTGTGTAAAACCTATTCCAAAACTTAGCTATTTTTAAGCAAAATAGGAGAAAATATTTACAAACTGTGTAGGCGATAGGTGCTTAATACACAAAATATATAAGGTACTCAAGTAACAACAGCAAGAAAACAAATATTCTCTATGAGCATTCATATTGCTGCAAATGACAATATTCCATTCTTTTTCATAGCTCGATACTATTCCATTGTATATACACTTCTTCTTAAGCCAGTCGTCTTTTGATGAGCATTTGGGCGTTCCTGTGTCTTGGCTATTGTACATAGTGCTGCTCTTACCGTTGGGATGCATGTGTCTATTTGAAGTAGTGTTTTCATCTACAAACTGCAGTGTTTTCACTTGGCTTTCCACCTAGGCCAAGCAGGTGAGAAGACTGAGTGGCACTGCTGTGTCATACGGTAGCTCTACTTCCGGTCTCTTGAGGACCCGCCGTACTGTTTTGTCTAGTGGCTGCAGCATGTGCATTCCTGCCAACTGTGTAGGAAGCTTCCATTTTCTCCACACCCTCTCCTGCATTTATTATTTGCAGACTTTATGAGCATGGTCATTTTCACAGGTATGAGGAGATACCTCATTGTGGCTTTGATTTGCATGTCTCTAATTAGTGATGTTGAGCATTTTTTCATGTTCCCATCGGCCACCTGGATATCTTCTTTGGAGAAATGTCGATGTAGGTCTTCTGCCCATTTGTTTTATTAGGTTGCTTTTTTCTTTGAGTTGTTTGAACTGTTTGTATATTTTGGATATTAACTCCTTGTTGGTTGCATCATCTGGAAATATTTTTTCCCATTCCATAGGTTTTTTGTTCATTTTGTTGGTTTCCTTTGCTGTGTAAAAGCTTTTAAGTGTGATTAGGTCCCTTCGTTTATTTTTTGCTTTTATTTCTTTTGCTTTGGGAGACTTATCTAAAAATATTGCTATAGTTTACATCTGAGAATGTTTGCCTATGTACTCTTCTAGAAGTTTTATGGTGTAATGTCTTATATATAAGTCTTTAAGCCATTTTGAGTTTGTTTTTACATGTGGTTTGAGTGAGTATTCTGATTTCATTGATTTACTGCCCAGCTTTCCCAGCACCACTTCCTAAAGAGACTGTGATTTCTCTACCACTATTCTTTCCCCCTTTGTCATAGATTAACTGACTGTGGGTGTGCAGGTTTCTATCTGGGCTCTCCACCCTGCCCCACTGATCTGTATGTCTGTTTCTGTGCTGGTACCGCACTGTTCTGACTACTCTAGCTTTGTAGTATACTCTGACATCTAGAAGGGTTATTCCTCCAACTTTGTTCCTTTTCCTCAGGATTGCTTTGGCAATTCTAGATCTTCTGTGGTTGCAGATAAATTTTAGGATTATTTGTCCTAGTTCTATGAAAGATGCCATGGACATTTTGATAGGGATAACATTACATTTGTAGGTTGCTTTGGGTAGCGTGGCCATTTTAACAATATTAATTCTTCCTGTCCAAGAGTATAGAGTAGCTTCCCACCTCTTCACATCATCTTAACCTTCCTTTATCAGTGTTTTCTTGTTTTCAGCATATAGGTCTTTGACCTCCTTGGTTAAGTTTATTCCTAGGATTTTTTTTTTTTTTGTGGGGGGGCGGGCATCATTTTAAATGGAATTTTTTGTTTTTCTCCAGCAGAGTAGATCTTTATTGTTCT
This sequence comes from Bubalus bubalis, assembly GCF_019923935.1. Lineage (NCBI taxonomy): Eukaryota > Metazoa > Chordata > Mammalia > Artiodactyla > Bovidae > Bubalus > Bubalus bubalis. The sequence goes on along the minus strand of NC_059165.1, from coordinate 1,298,008 downwards.
CACAAAGGGGAAGAGGGAAAACACATAACCATATAAGTTGATGATGTGTTAATTATCTTGATTATGGTAATCATTTCACAATGTATACATATATTAAAACATCCATAAATATATGCAATTTTTGAAAATTATACTTCAATAAAGTTCAAAAAAGTAAAAATAAAACAAAACAATTATTACCCATGAATTTGTAATTGGCCAGGATCATGTGTGGTCAGTTCGCTTCTGTTCTGGGTGGTGTCAGTTGCCCAAACGAGGCTGATAGATTCATTTATAAGCTGGCTTACCCACAGGATGAGCAAATTGTTCATTGCTATCAGCTGGCAGGTCAACCAGGACTGTTGTCTAACATCCTTGATTCTTGTTCACATGGACTTGTCTGTGTAGTTGCTTGGGCATCTCAGAGCATGGGGGCTGGTTCTAAGAGGGAGAAAGCAGAAAACATCAGTCTTCCTAACTATTTGGCCTCAGCCTGGCATAACATCATTTCTACTGTATTTTAACAGTCAAAGAAATCCCAGGCCAGCTAAAATTCAAGAGGGTGAAGGAATAGACTGCATTTGACAAGAAACTGGCATACATGAATTGATGCTGTTCAGTCACCCAGTCGTGTCCAACACTTTGCGACCCTTTGGACTGCAGAATGCCAGGTCTCCCTGTCCCTCACCGTCTCCTGAAGTTTGGTCAAGCTCATGTCCATGCATCAATGATGCCATCCAGCCATCTCATCTTCTGATGCCCTCTTCTTCTGCTCTCAATATTTCCCATCATTAGGGACTTGCATGTATAGGGAAGGAACAAATTGATTGTGTCCATCTTTGCATACAAGCCCTCACACTGTGATTAATAGAGGACGGTAGGTTTGAAACTAGGAATGAGTAGCATTAGACCTTTGGTTTCTGGTCAGTAGAATCTCCTGTCTTCATTTCAGGAGATTTTTGAAACTCTTTTTCAATCACTGACTAATCGTTTTCTCCTTTGTAAATGTCAGCTGCATGCTAATTTGCTTTAGGTGTGTCCGACTCTTTGTGACCCCATGGACCATAGCCCTCCAGGCTCCTCTGCCCAGGGGATTCTCCAGGCAAGAATAATGGAGTGGGCTGCCATGCCCTCCTCCAGGGGACCTTCCTGACCCAGGGGTTGAACGCATGTCTCTTATGTCTCCTGCCTTGGCCGATGGGCCCTTCACCGCTTTCACCACATGGGAAGCCCGAATGTCAGCTACCAGTGTTTGCTTGAGAGAGAGAGAAGACTGACGTCCAACATAAAAGCCTATGAGACACGGAGAACACAAGTAGTTTAAATGTGGGGGTACTTGAAACTACAGCATGGCTCTGCGTTAATGTCTTCTGATGTGATAGTCCTCAGGAACACCTGAGAATCCGACTAGCTTCCTGGATTGTCATATTTTTCAATATGACTTTAACTAATATTAGCTGTCTTTTTTTGCTTGAGATTGAAAAAGAATATTTAGAAACCAAGATATGAAATAGCAATATAGGAAACACAAAAAAGCTGAGTCTGCTGGATTTTAGCTCAGAGTATAGGAATAAATGCCTGTATTCACAAAAGTAATAATTTTGCCTAACTCCTTTAGAGAATTTCGTCTGAGAGGATGGTTTCTCTCTAGGCAAAACTAAAATAACCATTTTGTGGTGAGGCAACTGCTCTCAATGTCCACTTGGGTATTTCAAGCTCAACATAATACGGTTAGTAGTCTTGAGAGCGTCATATCTGGGTTTTTCAACCTTGGCAGTATTGACATTTTAGGCTGGCTAATTTTATGTTATAGAGGCTGTTCTGTGCCTTGTAGGATGATTAGCAGCATCCCTGACCTCTTCTCACTAGATGCCAATAGTTCTTACCAGTTTTGAGAACCAAAAACTGTCTCCAGACATTGCCTGATGTCCTCCAGGGTAAAATTGCCCCCAGTTGAGAACTACCGGCTTTTAAGAAATTGGTAATTAGAAAAAGTTTCTCTAAGGCAACTGTGTCCCTGTAGTGTTCTTCTCTCTGCCCTTTCATAGTGGAAGATATCTTCATGACCTAGATTTGTCTTCCATTTAAATGAAAAAAAAAAAAAAAAAAAAAAAGGCTTCTTCAATTTAAAATTTAAATTTATAATTTCAAGAACTATAAAAATGGATGTGTTTGCTTATTTTTTAAGCATTTTACGCCAGTGCTATTTTTGGTGACCCCAATAAGTGACTTTCGAATTTAATAATTTGAAGAAAGAAATTAAAAAAATAGAAAATATAAACAAAACTTCATGCAGCAGTGCCGGTCACAGCACTCCCTGTAACCTTTGCTGTCTTATGGCAGCAGAACTAGAAGAGCTTTAGCTTGAATGCTGTTCAAAGAATTCTTATTTACGAATAAAAAAGGCAAGGTTTAGAAAGGTCATTTGACGCGGTCACATCTTCAGGCTCAATCACAGGTGGAATCAAAAGTAGAAGCCAGAATCTCTCGGTTTTGAGCCCAGCTCTCTTTCCACCATCCTGTGGTGCCTTTCAAGGGAGTCCTCCCTTATTATCCTCATGGTGCAGTATTTTTACATAAACATATGTTGCAGTATTTTTAGACAGGACCTATAGCACTGTGGGCGTAATATTGAAAAGCTGCAGGAAGAGAAGAGCTAGCAAGTAATGCTTATTTTAAGAAAACTTCATGTCTGTGGAGTCTGTTATGATGAGGTTTAACTGTACTAATAAACACTTGGATATGTACTTTCTATTTCCAGCATTTGGCTGTAGCAATATCTACATATGAAACTTTCTCCTTGTCTGCTCTCCCACTCTCAAAAGCCCTGAGAGATTGTTTGACATTGACACCATGCTCTTGGGAGTATATTTGCCTCACCTGTTTAAGAAGCAGGCAAGTCTGATTCCAAAGTTTTTCCCTAGGGTGACATTCACACTGTGGCTTGACAGTGTTTTGACTGGTTTCCCATAGAAATGAGGCCCTTGGAACGAGATCAGAGGAGGAGCTTGGGGCAGCCTGCCTTGCGGTGATGGGGAGAAGAGCTCAGAGGAAAGCTGCCTTGGAGAAGTCTCCGAGCCAGAACTTTTCTTCTCCAAGGTTCTACTGTCTCTACCTTCTAGCTTCCTCCCAAACCTCTATGTTGTTCGTTTGCTATTCCTGATGCAAAAAAAGTCTTCTCTTAGTTCAGCCAATTCTTTATACATTTGGCCTTTAAAAATTAGGATAACTCTTCTAAACAGCCATTTATTGAGGGGCGATTTACTGATACTAGCAAGTGGCTCAGGATGCGTACGTCCTAAGGGAAGATGAGGCACAGTCATCTCACTCTAAAGATGGGGAAATCGGGCACAAGAAATGAAGGATGTATCTGAAGACTCAAATACCTTAAGCAGCAATGCCAAAGATTCAGTGCTTTACATGAGACCCTGCCCTCCCAATGCTTCTTAAATGCATGGTCCCTAAGATGAACTAGAGAGGAGCAAAATGTTTGGCATCTTGTCTGCTGGAAAAAGAGAACATCTGAGATACAGAAGTCAAAGATAATTGTTTATAGTGTTAGAGGATGTAGTAGGTGTTCTCCACTATCTTTTACCCTCTTCTCTTCAAATAGTATTTTAAAAAATGTTGTTATTGTTCAGTTGCTAAGTCATGTCTAACTCTTTGCAACACCATGGAATGCAGCACACCAGTCTCCTCTGACCTCTGCTATCTTCTGGAGCTTGCTCAAATTCACATCCATTGCATCGGTGATGCCATCCAACCATTTCATCCTCTGTTGTCCCCTTCTCCTCCTGCCCTCAATATTTCCCAGCATCAGGATCTTTTCCAGTGAGTCAGCTCTTCACATCAGGTAGGCAAAGTATTGGAGTTTCAGCTTCAGCATCAGTGCTTCCAATGAATATTCAGGATTGATTTCCTTTAAGATTGACTTGTTTGATCTCCTTGCAGTCCAAGGGGCCTCTCAAGAGTCTTCTCCAACACCACAGTTCAGAAGCATCAATTCTTCAGTGCTCAGCCTTCTTCATGGTCCATCTCTCACATCTGTACATGACTACTAGAAAGACCTTTTTTAAAAAATAAATTATTTAAAAAACAGAAGGATTACATGAAACTATTGTTGTTATTCTCAAACTTAATTCAAAAATATTGGTGAGGCTCAATGCTCTAGTAGAAAGATTGGTATTCATGAATTCTCACCAGACATTTTTCTTAACATCTGGCAAATGAACCACTGTAAATTGTTTGGGCTATATGCTTGGATGGGTAGGTGAATAGTTGGCTAGATAAGCAGATAAACCGTGGATAGATAGAAAACTTAGGTTCCTGCTGCATCGTTAAGTCTGTCAATCTTGCCTTTGACTGGTTGGAACTTCCTCCCTAAAACTACATATGCCTTTTCTCATTCCTTCTCCATCAGTGGTGCTTCGCCTCCTTCCTCTTTCTCCCAAGTGTAATCTGTATCTATTTCACTTGAGAAGGGATGAAGACTTTGAGTTTCTAAACTCCTTCTTTGCATCAAAGAATGCTGCTGAACTCTGACAAGGAGCAAAGGAAGATCACAAAAAAACAGCAAGTACAGATTTCTCTAATTGCTGGTACTTTTTAGGCAGTCAAAGCAACTAGGTGTTTCAAGTTGTTTTATGATTATGAAAAGTTTGAATAGATCACAGAGTCTATCTTACTGACATACTAATGTCACTGATCTGTTCTCATTTGGTATCCATCATTGTATTCATTGTCACTGATAATTTAGGTCTGAATGTAATGCTTCTTTTTTTCCAACAACTTTTAATAGTCAGTAGTTCATATCCTCTCTGTAAAAGACTTGTATAGAATTGCCACCAAGAGGTTCCCAAACATTGGTTCTCTATGTACTATACTCATTTTGAATTTTCTAAACTCTTAAGACCAGAAATAATTCTGTTTAGGTCATTTAGAATGATATATTCTATTTTTAACAGTTTATATAAGAAAAAAATGGTTTTCAGTTGTCAGAATGCAACAAAATTGTTTGCTTGTCCTCTGAAATGATGGGGGAAACATTTTTAAAGATTCGTGTACAAAGACATTTATCATAGCCTTATCTATAAAGAAAAAAATGGTAAACATGAATATTCCAATACAGTAGATTAAATTGTGGTACATTCAAACAATGGGATGCTGTTCCATGAAAAAAACAGCCTTCAAAGATTCATTAATTGAGAAAATGTTCACCGCAAATGATGTACATTGACTCCTCAGGTGAAGGGAGGTATGTGTTCAAAGATTCCTCTCTACTCTTATGGAAAAGAGTTTTCACACGGGAGAAGGATGGTCAGTCCCCTGGCCATTCTGCTGGAGGGTGAAGTCTTGGGTATGGCTGAAGAAAAAGGCAGTAATCAAAGGCTTCCCTGGATTTTCACACTTGCTCTTGGAACTTTTTTCTCTCTAGATTCTCTCTCTTAAAAAGTACATGGTGAGTATAGCGTTCCAGGAGAAAGAGAAAAACAAATCTCTTAGTCTAATCCTAAACCAGAGAGCCTGACATAGCCCCTTGTCACCTATCAGATATGGTCAAATTCCCCAGAGATGGGGTTCTACAAAGAAGCATAAAGTCAAGGCCTGATAGTAATAATGAGAGTAGCTGCTTTGAGGTTTGGGGAGTTTGTGGTCCCTGCTGTCTCTCAATCTCATGCATGATATATTTTTACATTAAAAAAATTCAGTCTACCAAGCAGAGTGCATGATATATATGAAAAAATATATATATAAGTGGTATGATGGATATAACAAAACATTAAGAATGCTCATCTGTAAATGGAGAAAGCGTGGGTAACTTTTATTGGTTTTTCTTGAAACTCTTCTGTGTTTTCTATAATGATCTTTTTTTTTTTAATCAGAATAATCACATGTATGTGAACTTCTACACACAAACATACGTGCCCAAGGCATAAAAAAGAAGGGTGAAGTAAATTTCGAATTCTGTGGGTGTAAGTTTCAAGACAAGATCAAAAAGCATAGCTCAAATATGTTCATTGCTTATCTGAGAAAATAACACTGTGATTCCATTTGAATATCAGTGTAGATCTGTGTTCATCTGGCCGTAATTCTGTACAGAGGGTTGATTTCTACACAAAGCAAAGCTCATTGTTTTGGGTCTGCGCAACAGCACACCCGTCTTTACAAAGGCTGCTTGGTTCCTGCTCGAGGGTGGAAAGAGCAGCTCACTGAGCAAAGAGAAAGACTCCCTGCTCAGCTCAGGGCGCCTGGGCCAGCGGGACCCCCACTGGAGGCCAAAGCGTCAGGAGGGCCAGCCGCTCTTCCCGTTCCTCACCGTGCTGAGGCCAAATGAGGTTTTTCCCGTTTGATCTGGAGGGCGCGGTCATGGGGGTGGCAGCCACACAGAGCGAGCAGTTGGGGCTGGCCCTCCGTCGGGATGGCCACGTGCCCCTCACGGCTCCTTCAGGGCCTGGCGGTGCTTTCAGCCAGATTCCTGGTGAGCGTGGCCTTCTGTCTCCAGACTTATCCTGGACTCCAGCCTTCCTCTCTTCAGCAGCGTCTCAGTTGAACTTCTTGCATGATTCTGCACAAAATCCGAACCTGCTTCGTGCCCAGATGAAAAGCTGAGAACTGAGAGAAAGCAACAAATAAGGAGATTTGGACATTTTCGTGTCTCACCCCTGAAAATTCCTGGTCTGTTCCCAGAAATGTATGTCTAGTAGCGCCAGGTACTTCTGGGTGCTCAGTAATTGTTCATGTTGGTGCTCAGAAATATCGGCCATTCTCAGGTGTCTCCAGATCAGAGACGTTTCGGAGGCATTTGTGGAAGTTTGGAGGGCGATGGGAGCTGCTTTACCTGTTCAGAGCCTGCTCCAGCCTCCGCAGGAACCTCTGAAGCCCCGCCAATGGGATCCAGATGGCCAGGTTGTCCCAGCCTGCGCTGAGGCTAACGCCGGCCTGCAAAAGCAGCCCCAGGAGGTACCCGCTGTTAACCCAGGAGACATTTAATCTAACGAGAATCCGTGCGTGGTCCTGGGACCTGAGTCCTGGGCCTTCGGTTGGAAAGCACACCACCGCAGTGGGCAGCTGGCTGAGCCGGCCCCCAAACTCCGCCCCCTGGGCTACGTGCCCTGCGTAATTCTCTCCCCAGGGTGTCCGCAGAAACCGTGGACATCGTGGCACATCATTCCCATGATGAGGTTATGAGCCGGCTGACTTTGAGATGATCAAAAATGAAATTATCTAGATGGGGTTGACCTAATCAAATTAGCCTTCAAAGGCCCTCGGCCCTGCCTGACAGGGGATTTGAAGCAGGAGAGTGTGAGGGGCTACCGTGGCCACAGGGCAAGGGAAGGAGAGCCTCTAATAACCTAGAGTGGCTCCTGGCCCGTAACCAGCAAGAAAACGGGCGCCTGGTCCAAGAGCTGCCAGGAGCTGAACAGCCTGAGTGCATTCGGAAGAGAGCCCCAGGCATCAGACAAGACCCCAGGACTAGCTGAGGCCCTTCTTTTAACCTGGTGAGGCCTACCTAACTCATACCCAGGCTCCTGACCTGTGAAAACTGTTCCAAGATAAATTAGTATTGTTTTAAGCTGCTAGTTTTGTGGTAACTTATTATAAAGCAGCAGAAAACTAATATATGCCTCAAAGTGCATTTGGTTTATGATGTAAAAACGACACTGATAATCTCCATGAAGGTGATCACCCAGCTTCTCCTCACTCACCTTCAGTTCAAGGGGGTTGTTCTCTTTCAAAGCAGCTCATTCATCTGCTAGAAAAGCTTTTGATTATTACACATTATGATCTTTTTCATAGAGGGTTGAAATCCACTCTGTGATTTCTATTCTTTGATCTCGGGTCCATGCAGTGCCATTAAAAAAAAAAAAAAAATCCCCAAGTCTTCCATCATATGTTAGTGTTTCAATTACCTTAAGAATGCCAGCTTCATCTAACTAAATCTAATGTACTCTGTTTACAAACTCAGACTCCTGGACTGCCCTTAACTGATACTTTTCCAGATATTTCACCAACTCAGGCACTCGGATTTGTCAGACACTTAAAACTGGAGACCCAGAATGTTGTCCAAGCTGTGGTCTTATGAGTTCGGATCCTAGGCTTTCATCACCTCTCTAATTTGGGTATGGAGCAGCTAACTAAGAATGTGATAAAGTTTAAAGTTAGGGGCCCTGGGAAACAGACCATGACTTAGAGTTTCGCTTGTAAGGTGTTTAATTGTGGGTGTGCCCAGAAACAGCAGGAGCCGGCTCCCGGGGGAAGCAGCTAGGCGGAGGATATATGGATACGCAGCGTAGGTGCAGCGGGCGCCTCCACCTGCTCCCCAACAAGCTCTGGAACCCTGGTGACCGTGTAGAGTGGACCCGAACTGAGCCAAGAGAAGGGCATTTTATACCGTGTCATCCACCAATCACTGGGTGTAGCCGGCTCCTGGGGAGGAGGCAAATGCCAGACCATCAGCCGAGGCCGGTTTCCAGGGAGGGACTCATCTATGGGCCTCGGGCTGCTGGGGAAGGGGTGTCTCGAGGGATCAGATCTGGCAACCAACGAGAGTTCTTAGTATCCGCTTCCTGTGCTCCTCAGACCTACTTGTTCCATAGAAACGCTCCACTCCGCCAGTGAACAGCGGTTCCAGGCTTCCAGTTGGTTTCACTTCTGCGGAACTGAAGACAGGAAATTGAGTGGCATGAACTGCAGCCTCCTGCGGCTGATACTCATTTCAGGATGCAATTCGAAGTCATTTTTGTCCCATATTGCTCAATGTAGATCCTCCTCACTTTCAGCTAGCATCTTGGCTGGTCTAGGGTGTTCATTTGGTTCAGTTCAGTTGCTCAGTTGTGTCTGATTCTCTGAGACCCGATGGACCGCAGCACGCCAGGCCTCCCTGTCCATCACCAACTCCCGGAGTTCACCCAGACCCATGTCCATCGAGTCGGTGATGCCATCCAACCATCTCATCCTCTGTCGTCCCCTTCGCCTCCTGCCCTCAATCTTTCCCAGCATCAGGGTCTTTTCAAATGAGTCAGCCCTTCCCATCAGGTGGCCAAAATATTGGAGTTTCAGCTTCAACATCAGTCCTTCCAATGAGTATTCAGGACTGATTTCCTTTAGATTGGACTAGTTGGATCTCCTTGCAGTCCAAGGGACTCTCAAGAGTCTTCTCCAACACCACAGTTCAAAAGCATCAATTCTTCGGTGCTCAGCTTTCTTTATGATCCAACTCTCACATCCATCCATGACTACTGGAAAAACCATAGCTTTGACTAGATGGACCTTTGTTGGCAAAGTAATGGATCTGCTTTTTAATATGCTGTTTATTTGGTAAAATGACTCAAATCCTCATCACTGAAAGGGCAGAGCCCCTAGTCAGCCTTGCCTTTTTCAGGACACGTTAGCTGCGGCTGTCCATTTCCTGACCAAACTGGGCAGAGAGTAAGAAAGAGATGCTCCAGTGTATCACCTGGATGCCCAGGTGTTCTCCCTTCCCCCAGCTTGAAACAGCTCACCTGCCTCATCCTGATGACTGGGGCCAATTTGCCCTGACAGGCTGTTAACTCTTCCTTGCTTGCTTGTCTCTCAGCACGAGGTACCTGACATACTGGGTGGGAGACATGGCTCAAAGTTTAACTTCACGCTTTCTGCGTTTCCTTGTAAATGTATTTCCTCTTGGGAACTAAGACCCACGACACAAAGCTTAGACGAGTGGGGAAAAATACCAGACATTTCCAGGTAGGTCACTGGAATGATGCCAAGCAATTCCATTATTTCTATCTTTTAGTTCCAGGACCTATGACTTTGACATATTGAGTGAACTTGATAACTTTATAATCACAGTGCTTTATAATGGTGGTTGATTGAAGGCATAGATTCTGTTCGGATAGATGGGAATTGCAGTATCATAACCAATGTGGCACTTCAGTTGTGTCTTCAAAAGACCATTTGATTTCTCCATCATCCTGATGGTTTCTGAGGGCTGATATATAATACCGGTTAGAATTAGTGGCTATCAGAGTTATATGCCCACTGACAAACTTCTTCTGCTGTAAAGCAGGATTCTTAGACAGATGCCATGTTAAACAAGATCCTGCTTCAGTGAATCAAAAATCTGTAAATCCTCAGATAAGGCAGCTAGCTGAGATACAGAGAACATAAACGGCAGCCCTATACCCAGAATACGTGTCAATTTTCATCAAGATGAAATGCTGACTCTTCAAGTGGTTCCATCAGGATGAAAGGGGTTTGACGAAATGGACTTGCCGCTGGTGACTGGCTCCTTGAGAGACAGGGCTGCCGCTCCGGTGCAGAGCCGCGCCAGGGAGATGGCAGCAGTCTGTTTCTGGCAGGTCGGACATTCGGCAGTGACAGAAACTAGATCGGCCTTCGAGAGTGGGAGTTACATGCCTAGCCTACATTCCTGTCACCAACGTGACTGTGTTAACAAAATCTGTTACAGGTAGTGAAGAAGCTGGTAATGAATAGAGGTGAAAATCCAGTGGCGAAGTCGTTCCGTCTCTCCCCCAGTGGGTAAGATCAGGCGGACATTCACACGTGACAGCAAGGTTACCACCTTCGTGCCCGTTTCATAGGTGCCTCTTTTCGACTTTCCTTGTTACCATCATCTTTTCCATCCTGCCCCCAAATTAATAAACAAAACCATTCACCTCTCTGTCTGTAAATTAATATGTATTATTACATCAGGCTGGCTTACCTGATAGCTCAGTTGGTAAAGAATCTGCCTGCAATGTAGGAGACCCTGGTTCAATTCCTGGGTCAGGAAGATCCGCTGGAGAAGGAATAGGCTACCCACTCCAGGATTCTTGGGCTTCCCTGGTGGCTCAGCTGGTAAAGAATCTGCCTGCAATGTGGGAGACCTGGGTCTGATCCCTGGGTTGGGAAGATCCCCTGGAGAAGGGAAAGGCTGCCCACTCCAGGATTCTGGCCTGCAGAATCCCGTGGACAGTCCATGGGGTTGCAGTCAGACACGCCTGAGCGCCTTTCACTTCCCCTGTCATTACCTCAGTCTACTCTTCCACCTGTATGTAAAACAGATGGCACGGTCACTGTTTAAAGCCCTGCCCCCTCGGGAGAGTCTCCTCTCACTGCTGTCTTTTAGCAGCGTATCACACTAGGGTAATTGTGCGGCCACAATTCATTTTTGGCTTGTGCCAACATGTGCAACCAGCCTATCCATGAATCAATCAGTCAATCTTACCTGGACTCCCCAGCCCAGCCCCTTTCTAAACTGGCCGCGAGGACTCCTCTGCAGGCACCGAGGAGAGGGCAGGTACCACGGGCACTGCTCCCGTGGTGGACGTCGTGGGATCTGTAGCACCAGCATACGCTGCTGCCCTCTGCCCTCTGGCCTTGTTCACACCAGTTTCAAAGGTGCTTTTCCCATCTTGTGATGAATCACTGTTGGGCCGCTGCAAATGTGTGACTTGGTGGGTCAGAGAGAAAGTGGCTCACGATGGTCAGGCTGTCTCCGTGGCCCCTTACATCTCAAGCTGCTGCTCTGCTGCTCCCAGAACTGGGTAACACGCTGAAAGCTATGGATTAAATAGGCGCTGGTGGAGCCTTTCTCCAGACCCCAAGGTTTGGGCTGTGATTCCGCTACTGGGGCTTGCCATGATGTTGAAGGGCATGTCCAGCCATTGGTGCCTCAGCGGCCGCTGGGCCTCCCCAGCTGCACAAGCAGAGCGGCGGGGCTGTGCACCCACCGCCAGGGCCCCCGTCAGAGGTCAGCCCTGGCCTGGGCCCAGAAGTCAGCTGCCATCTGTTCCTCCCAAACGTGAGCAGAGCAGTATTCCTGAGTCAAATACACTGGCTCCAGAACCTAAAGAGGCCACCCAGTAACGAGTGTCTTTAAATGCAAAAATGGGCCTTCTGCTTTGGACGGTGGATGGTATGCCCCTCATTACTGAGCCCCTAAAAAAGTTAACTGAAGTAACAGGCCTGAAACTTTGCCAGGTTTATCTCCTACCATCTGTCTCTTACTGACACCGTGAACATTTTGCCACTTCTTGCTCATCCAGTTTGATTAATGCAATGTCATAGACATGTGGACCAATGGAACTTGCTGCTAGGTGTCCAAATACAGTAGATCCCTGAGGATTACTTTGTCCAGAGGGCAAGAGAATCAACATAGGCTAGGGTAAGACTGTAAGTGTGTATTTTTGTGAATCTCCCATGAATGCAGACTTCTTCAGATCCTCTGTCCTGAATGGGATGGAAGATAGCTCTTTTGTTGGATCAGTGGTCATCTGCCACTGAAGCCCTGCTACTGAAGACGCCACAGCTGATAAGCAGCAGTGGCAATGGAGGTGATGACTTGGGTGAGTTAGACGTGGTTTGCTGTTATCCTCTGAGGTATCACTTATGTAAGTCACGCTGGTGAAGCAAGAGATGTGTGATGTGGCCATCACCTGGTTTGTCTACAGGCCATTAGGAGTGGCATTAATTTCTTCAATTCTATATGCCCTGCTGTTTTCAACTTAACTGTCTTGGTGTGGGATAGGGGGTGGGGAGTAGTTTCGGAGACTTCCAATTAGCCTTCCTTCATGCTAGCTTTTACCCTACAAACTAGAGGGAAAACAGAGCAAACTCTCCACCTCCAAGTATGCTGTGACATTCAGGGACCTGGGTTTATGGACCCACTGCACCTGCTGTGAGCTGACCCCACCCAACACTCATTCATGTCCTTACCCGGTAAAGCCCGCCACAACGGGAGGGCTATAATGACGCTTTGAGTCCCCGGGTATAACTGTCAGCTTGATACTTGCTAAGCTTGTATTGAACACTTTATTTCATTAACATATTATCTTAGTTCGGGCTGCTATAGCAAAATACCATGAACCGGATGGCTTAAAGACAAAGAAATTTAGTTTTTACGGTTTTGGAGGCTGGAAGACGGAGATCAGGGTGCTGGTATGACCCAATTCTGGTGAGAGCTCCTCCAGGTTACAGGTGGCTGCCTTTCGGTCGTCTCTTCACCTGGTAGAGGGCCCAGGGAAGGAGCAAGTTCCCCAGTGACCCCTACAAGACACTAATACCATTCACGAGGGCCCCGCTTTTATGGTGTCATCTAATTCTAAGCACCTTCCTACCTCCTAATACCATCACACTGGGGGGTAGTGTGTCTGTATATTAACACTAACATTCAGTCTGTAACGTGTGTGGTGAAGCAAAGTAAATGGCCCTTGATTCCTTTGAGGAAGAGTTTGGTAAATCACAGTCATTTCTGTGGTGTTGCAGAGTCCTTCTTCCTGGGGACAGATCCTCTCCTTCAACTATCTAAACATGGGCTGACATCCAGAATTTGGCCAAGGGATCATGAGTTTTCACTGACGTGACTCCTTTTGGCTTCCGAATCTTCCACTTTTATTTTAAATGTATAAATTAAACCATAAACTTATTGGCTACCGTCTGTTTTGCTCCTAGCAATTTCACATTCCATACTCCTCTGGGTTAGGTTACCCTGGATGCCACTCTGAACATGCCCTTCATTTAAATAATTGTGTCCACCTTGCGTATGATGAATGAATGCCATCATCTGACTTCTCTTGTGTTGAGATCCCTTTATCCTGCTTACTATTAGGAAACAACAGATTTTTGTGTCATCAGCTCTGAAGCATAGGAGACAGGCACAGCTGAATTTATCAACAACTTCCATTTCTTATTGTTTTTTCATAAACAAGCTGGATTTTTGGATATATTTTTAGGGATAACCAAAAGAATCTGCTGGTGAATTTTGAGAAGAGAATGAGAAAAAGAGAGAAATAATGATGACTGCTAGATTTTTGGCTCTAACAATGAAATTAAGATGTACCCATTCACCACTGCACTGGGGTCTGCGAGAGTAGCCGGTGTGGTGGGAGAGGAAATGGAGAAGCATGGAAACTTGTAGAGCTGGGATTTATTTTTTTGCTGGAAGCTAAGACTTTGCATATAATCCTGCTACATTTCAGCCGCTTAGTTTTTGGTCTGTCTGGGTAGCCTGGCATATTAGGAAAATAATCATCTGTCTCTAATTGGAGCTTACTTACCAAGGTCTGACTCTGAATCAAACCAACATCTGTGGTGGTAAAACATGAGATAAAGGAAGAAGTCAAGATGCTTGGCACTCTTCCAGTTCTCTGTATTTCTCAGTATTCCATATGGCTCTGTCTCTTGGGCGGCTGGAAGCAGCTGCCTTTCAGGATTTAACATCTGCATGGGGGCATTGAAGAAGGAGAGGGAGGAAGAAGCTGCCACCATTGCCGTTATACATCATGGATTTTCAAGGAAATTAGGTAAGACACATCTCTGAAGAGCGCAGTCCCCTGGAAATGGCTCTAGTATTATTCAGGGGCTAGAAAATCTGAGCTTCCCTTCCTGACCATGACCGGGGTGGCTGGTTCTCCTGGCGGCGCTGCTACAACTTCCCTGAAAGAATTAACCATCAGATTGAAATGCTAGTTTGTCAGCAAGCTTTCCCCTCACTGATTACAGGGGAGACTGAGCCAGCTGCCTCATTAAGAGCCTGGCTTTTAGACAGAGCAGATTATGTCAGAGAGCAGGAAATGGTCGCACCATTTCACAAATGGGAAAATGAGGGAGTAAGAAGTTTTTGATTTTTCTAAATTCATATTGGAAAATGCCAAAGCTGTAAGAGAGGGTTGCTGGTCAGTTTGGGATCAGTTACAGGGAAATCTGTCCTGTGGGATAGAAAAATATAGGAAGGAAATTGACTAGGGCAGCACCCGTGTTCATTGGCATGCTGACAAAATGGCGACAATCGGATTGAAAATAAGCTCCTATAGGCAGAAGTAGTTTTTAATGGTCTAGTTCTCCACCTCTACCACTCCAGTATCCTTGCCTGGTAAATCCCATGGACAGAGGAGCCTGGTGGGCTGCAGTACATGGGGTTGCACAGAGTCGGGCATGATGCAAAGAAGTCTGGCAGACTTCACGTCACACTTCTCCAACTCTGAAAGGCTTGTTTAATCCCATTTGTAAAGGACTGCACAAGAAAAGAGGCTGGAAGCCCTTCCAACACGGATGAAAGTCGCTCATCCGTGTCCTACTCTTTGCCACCCCATGGACTATCCAGTCCGTGGAATTCTCCAGGCCAGAATACTGGAGTGGGTAGCATTTCCCTTCTCCAGGGGATCTTCCCAACCCAGGGATCAAATCCAGGTCTTCCGCATTGCAGGCAGATTCTTTACCAACTGAGCTGAGGCATTTCCAATTTCTATTGAGGATACACTAATTTTATTTGCTTGTTTACTAAAGCTCTCTTTTCTGGGGTACTAGAGATTTGAGTCTCAAATTTCTTTGACACTTTGAATTCTCCTACATTTGGTGGTTTCTGGCATCATTTCATGATACTTTCTAATTTAGAAAAATTCAGGATGGAAAAGAAATTCCCCAAAGCAGTCAAACTTGGAGCCTTAACTTATCCAAGATGGTTAGTCAAAAAGTGCCAGCTCAGAGAATAAAGACCTGAATCAATGAAAACAGTGGGAAGAGGAAGTATAGATGGCAGCTAAACACTGGAAATGGGGAGTTAGGATTAGGAGAAATCTTTCTTCATTGTGTGCAGTGCCATTTGCTTCACATGCATTTTACAAATCCTGTTACACAATTACAGAGCAACTGGAGAGGCAGTTAAGCCAAGAAGTATAGAAATAGTCTAGTCTTTTGAAGTTTGGGGCAGGGAGAATAATTGTTGTCCAAGGATGTCTACTTCCCCATCTCCAGAATCTGTGCGTGTACTACCGTACACGGCAGAAGGGACATTGCAGATACAGTGAAGGTGGAGGACTTTGAGACGGGAGATTATTCTGGATTATCTGGCTGAATCCAGTCATCATGAGTCCTTAATGTGGAAACCTTTCCAGCTAGATCAGAGAGAGTTGCAGCAATAGACGAGAGGTCAGAGAGAGTGTTACTGTGGTGGCTTTGAAGAGGAAAGAAAGAGGCTGGAGCCAAGAGTGCAGGCGGCTTCTAGAGCCTGAAAAAGGGCAGTAAGAGGGTTCTGCCCTAGACGTCCCAGAAAGGAACACACCTTTGCACCTACCCAGTGAGAACTTGGATTCTCCACCTCTCGAACTGTAGATTATAAATATGTACTGTTTAAGCTGCTACATTCCTGCCAGTTTGTTACAGTGGTAATAGGAACTAATGTAGATTACATCTTTCATAAATTTTACTATAACTGAAAATCTTGGACACACAAATACGCTATAGTCACCAAGATGTGAAGTACAAAAACATGGGCAGATGGCCCTAGAGTAGCCATTTTCTTTAAAAGAAAAATTAAACTTTAAAAAATAAATTTATATATGTGTTGTTTTTCTGATTCTGGAAATAATTTCTATTCAGTACAGAAATTCTGGAAAGTAAATAACAATATAAATAAAAGAAGAAAATATAATGACTTAAAAGCTCAACATTCTTTGCACTACTGTCTTCATATTGTTATAATCTTACTTAAACTCTTTCCAAGTGTGTGTGTGTGTGTATTATGTACATATACATACATATACATTTGTATTGTGTTCATATGTGTATGTGTATATATGTGTATATATATATATATATACACATATATGATTGCAGCCATGAAATTAAAAGATGCTTACTTCTTGGAAGGAAAGTTATGACCAACCTAGACAGCATATTGAAAAGCAGAGACATTACTTTGCCAACAGAGGTCCGCCTAGTCAAGGCTATGGTTTTTCCAGGAGTCATGTATAGATGTGAGAGTTGGACCATAAAGAAAGCTGAGCGCTGAAGAATTGATGCTTTTGAACTGTGGTGTTGGAGAAGACTCTTGAGAGACCATTGGACTGCAAAGAGATTCAACCCGTCCATCCTAAAGGAGATCAGTCCTGGATGTTCACTAGAAGGACTGATGTTGAAGCTGAAACTCCAATACTTTGGCCACCTGATGCAAAGAGCTGACATATTTGGAAAAGACTCTGATGCTGGGAAGGATTGAAGGTGGGAGGAGAAGGGGCTGACAGAGGATGAGATGGTTGGATGGGATCACCAACTCAATGGACATGGGTTTGGGTGGATTCCGGGAGTTGGTGATGGACAGGGAGGCCTGGCGTGCTGTGGTTCATGGGGTTGCAAAGAGTCGGACACAACTGAGCAACTGAACTGAACTGAACATAAATACACATACAGAATAATTGGAGTTTTATTATTTACATTGGAATTCCCAGGTGGTGCCAGTGGTAAAGAACCCTCCTGCCAATGCAAGAGACCTAAGTGATGTGGGTTTGATCCCTGGGTCGGGAAGATCTTCTGGAGGAGGGCATAGCAACCCACTCCAGTATTCATGCCTAGAGAATCCCATGGACAGAAGACTCTGGCAGGCTACAGTCCATGGGGTCACAAAGGGTTGGACTTGACTGAAGTGACTTAGCACTGGCAAAGACAGAAGAAACCCTAATTAAAACCCTTACTCTGCTGTGGGAATGGTGGACCCAATTAATTGTAAGGGCTTTGTTTTCCTGACCCCCTTGAAGGATCTGTGAAGGCACTCATAACCAGTCTATGTAGTTACCAAGCAGAAACTTGGCAGGCATCCTAGATCTCTCTCTCTCCTGCATCCCTCATCCTCTGCCCATCATTAACCTCTGGCAGTGTTACTGTCTTAAGACAGTAAATTGGTTTCTTTCCTTCTCTGTTCCTACTGCCCCCATCTAAGCCATCGTCATAGTCTATGACCCAGACTATGTCGTTAGCTTTCTATGTTGTCTCATTCTGGTTCTCCAAAGCATGTCTTCTCATGCAACCGGAGTTATATTTCCAATTTACATATCAAAAAATGTGCATATTCAGTGATTTTCCATTGCTCCAATGGGAAATTTGGATTTGACCAAAAGTTATTTGCAGAGTGTGCCTTCTTCCTACTTATCCAGTATTTTCTTGTGTAGATGAATGCTTTGGGGGGAATTTAAAGTAATTTCAAGATTCTGGTCTCAGTCATCTCTGTATATAGTAGGGAGAAATGCAAGAAAATGTTCCTATGAATTAATTTTAAGGAAATTTTGGGCAGAGATGCTGCTGCTGAAAATTAGGTTCCATGTGGTTGACACTTATCCTTTTTAAGGTAAACATTATATGGTAAACATATTTCTGTGTCATTAGAAGATTTTTCAGATGTAGGAGAGGAGAGTGGGATAGACCTTAGAGATGGTATGGTCCAAGGGATCCCCCTACGAAAGACTAAATAACAATGGTTTTTAGATCTTGTTAAAACAAACCCCAGGATTCTTCTTCTGCTGCTGCTGCTGCTGGGATTCATGGCAAACATTTCGCCCACTGGTCCTGGGGAAGTGTCTCCTCTACACGCCTCAACAAAGTGAGCAAAAATAAGCGGACCTTCATTGAGCACATGTGCTATGCCAAAATCTGTGATGTTTAGAGACGACCTGAAGCACACAAGTCAAGCAAATCTCATCTCGGTCATTCTGCAGAAGAGGAAAAGAGGTCCACATGCAGGCATTCCTCTGAACAGAAAAATTCATGGAGAACTCAAGGAACTAGCAAATTTCCAGGAAGTGGGTGCCTGTCTGCTTCAGAAACAGATGGAAGGGGAAGCAAAGGGTGAGGAACAAAGGGAGATTGCTCAGAGTCAGATACTGACGGTTTTCAGCCCATTTGTTGATGACACGGTAACCTGGTGGGTATGGCCCTTAGTATTTTCAAGTATTAATTGGCTTCTCCCATTTTGTTCCAAACAGATTTTGAGGCAGACTATAAGCTATGTAAAATATACTGAGAAAACATTTATTGAAAGCAGGTGACAAGTTTCCCAAAAAAGGGTCAGGGATCATAAAGTAGGAAGACAGCAGAGAAAAGTGATGCCTATGAGACAGCTGTTAATCCTAAAGCACCAGATTCAGCTAATGTGTCTTGCAGGCAGTGATGATTCCAGTCCTGGTAAGGATAGGGCAGTAGGGTTCAGCCCGCAGATAAGGTCTTTACACTTTAGGAGACTGACAAGTGGACAGATTCCCATTCTGTGTTATCCACAAGTATCTCCTACCTCTTTCAAAATATTCATCGTACTTATGGTTATCTGAGTAGTGTCTAATTTCTCTGTTTAAGCTCCGTTAAAAACTTGATCTGAAATGTATAGTAATGTGTTTTATCATGCAACACAGAGACTAGCATTTAGTAATTAAGCTCAAGAGCATTGGATCAAGGCAAGAGAATCATACAGAAACAAAGGAGAGTTAAACTGGATTCTCTCAAACCAGACAATACAGTTTATTTCTCAAAAAGCAGCCCCTTATGGGTGTATAATATGCAGTCATAGAGCAGTGCCATGATTGCTGCTGTTCAGCCATTCAGTTGTGTCCATCTCTTTGTGACCCCATGGACTCCATTCCAGGCCTCCTGTCTTTCACTATCTCCCAGAATTTGCTCAAACTCATTTCCGTTGAGTGGGTGATGCCATCCAGCCATCTCATGCTCTGTCATCCCCTTCTCCTCCGGCCTTCAATCTTTCCCAGGAACAGGGTCTTTTCCAGTGAGTAAGCTGTTCGCATCAGGTGGCCAAAATACTGGAGCTTCAGCTTCAGCATCAGTCCTTCCAATGAACATTCAGGACTGATCTCCTTTAGGATGGACTGGTTTGATTTCCTTGCAGTCCAAGGGACTCTCAAGAGTCTTCTCCAACACCACAATTCAAAAGCATCAATTCTTCGGTGCTCAGCTTTCTTTATAGTTCAACTCTCACATCCATACATGACCACTGGAAAACCATAGCTTTAACTAGACAGACCTTTGTTGGCAAAGTAATGTCTCAGCTTTTTAATATGCTGTCTGAATTTGTCATAGCTTTTCTTCCAAGAAGCAAGCGTCTTTCACTTTCATGGCTGTAGTCACCACCTGCAGTAATTCTGGAGCCCAAGAAAATAAAGTCTGTCACTGCTTCCATTATTTCCCCATGTGTTTGCCATGAAGTGATGGGACAGGATGCCATGATCTTCCTTTTCTGAATGTTGAGTTTTAGGTCAGCTTTTTCACTCTCATCTTTCAGTTTCATCAAGAGTTGTTTTAGTTCCTTTTTGCTTTCTCCCATAAGGGTGGTGTCATCTGCATTTCTAACTGGGCTCCCCTCGTGGTTCTGATGGTAAAGAGTGTGACTGCAATGTGGGAGAGGCAGATTCTATCCCTGGTTTAGATGATCCCCTGGAGAAGTAAATGGCAATCCCCGCCAGTATTCTTGCCTGGCAAATCTCATGGACAGAGGAACCAGCCAGGCTACAGTCCATGGGTCGCGAAGAGTCAGACATGACTGAGTGACTTCACTTTCACTTTCATTTTCATCTGCATATCTGAGGTTAGTTATATTTCTCCCAGCAATCTTGATTTCAGCTTGTGGTTCATCCAGCCTGGCATTGCACATGATGTACTCCGCATTTAAATTAAATAAGCAAGGCTACAATATACAGCCTTGACATACTCCTTTCCTAATTTTGAACCAGTCTGTTGATCTATGTCCAGTTCTAACTGTTGCTTCTTGACCTGCATACAGGTTTCTCAGGAGGCAGGTAAGGTGGGTCTGGTGTTCCCATCTCTTGAAGAATTTTCCAGTTTGTTGTGATCCACACAGTCAAAGATTTTAGCACCGTCAACAAAGTAGATGCTTTTCTGGAGCTGTCTTGCTTTCTCTGTGATCCAACAGATGTAGCGATCTGATGTGTCATGGTGTATATAAATAATCTGCTACTGTTGGACGTCTTGTCTGTGTCCTGCAGCGCTCTGCCGAGTTCCTCATCACACGTCTTTACTACTGTCACAGACAGACTGGATTTCTGGAGTGAAATCATCATGTTGAAGGATGTGAACTATTAGAAATGAAGTATTGCTTTCTCTTCATGGAGTAATGGCCTTAAATACTAGCTGGATGATTGTATCCCTCTCTCTGCTAATATTTAGTCCCCACATTCAGGGGTCAGTTTAAACCTGGGACTTCCCAGAAGCCACTGCACATTTTAAAAGGCACCATTCACAGACCCTCCCCAGTTTTATGCCCACCATGCATTGTTTGTAGGCAGAACAACAGCCCTCCACCAGGATGTCCATGTCCTGATCCCCAAATTTGTAAATACATGATGCTGTGTGATAAGCAGGAGTTAAGGTTATAGATGGAATTGTTTGCTAATCAGCTGACTTTAAAATCAAGAGGTTATCCTGGATTATTCTGGCGAGCCTGATGACAAAGTTCCTTCAAATGTGGAGGGAGGAGACAGAAGAGTTAGTGTTAGTGTGGAGGAAGGAAAAGAGACTCAAGCAGCCCTCACCGGCTTTGAAGACAGAGGAGGGCCCAGAGCCAAGGAATGCAGGCAGGCTCTAAGAGCTGGAAAGAGAAAGAAGGTGGATTCTCCTTCAGAGTCTCCAGAAAGGACCCGCCCAGCCAACACAGTGATCTAATCCCGGTGAGATCCATGTTGGAATCCTACCTTTGAGAGCTGTGAGATAATAAATCTGTGTTGGTTTAAGCCACCAAGTTTGCGGTGATTTATTACAGCAGCCATAGGAAGCCAGTGAAGCACTCTTCAGCTTCCAAGGAGCAAGCTCTGCCCATCCACACTCACGCTCCCTTTATCTAGGAAAATAACTCTTCCCATTCCAGCAGCAAGTGCTTAGCCAGCTGTCCATGCTGCCGTACCTTCTGCTTTATGGTTGTACCCCTTGAGACACAAAATAAAAAATAAAAAGAAAGGAGTTTCCAAAGGAGGAAACAGTCTGTTAGCACCACTTCTTATTTCCGAAGCCCTTCTCCTTCACAGATTCTAAACTGAAAAATCTTGACATGTTTTTAGGTACAGGCAGCAGACGTGGATATGGCAGATGATCTTAAACAAGGTGATTGCTTAGCCAATGTCTATTGCATCCTCTCTGTCAACAAATCCCAAGAGGAGACCAAGCTCTGCGTGTGTCTCCCTGGGAAATAGATTATTGTTTTATGAGATGCCTGTTGCAAGTCCCAGAGAACTCGAACATCAGTCATGGGAAGCCACTTCAGTGGAATTTAACAAATGTACAAAGTTCTGGCCTAAAAGCCATGCTCACGGTTCGGGTGTTCAATCAATGGTGCCAATATCAGATCCAGGTTCAACTAGTGCTTGATGGGCACCCACAGCGTGACAGGCCCTGCGCTTGGAACATTCACCTTCTCTCATCCATTTTCTCAACAGCCCTCATTTTACAAAGGAGAAAACTGTGGCTCAGGAGGGCTACATGCACGTCCTCCAGCTCACACAGGCTGGTAGCAGAGCCAGTATTTGAACCTTCAGCCTTTTGATGGATTCAATGCTCTTTGCACTCTGCACAGTCCTAACCTCCCAGCACTTAGACTAGGAGGTGGCGGAGGACAGCAGGAAACCAGTGCCCCTGAGCGTTGCTCCATGGCCAGCATCCCGGGTCGCTGCTTCCTGCCAGGCACCCGGCGCGTGGCCTCCTGTCGTGGCCAACACAGAGAAAGAGGGGGCTGGTTCAAGCCATGGAGAAGGAAACCCACCAGCAGCAGCCTCGGAGCAGAAAACGTGAAAAGTGGAAGAGTGTGGAATTTTCAAAAGGGAGTCTGGTACTCCGAGTACAACCCTGCAGAGACAATCACACCAGTGTTTTTCATTATGGAAACATTATCTAAATAAAGGAGACCAGAATCACAGCATTCGAGAACCAGAGGGGACCTAGACATCATCCGGTTCTATTCCTCACTTCAAAGATGAGGAAACTAGGGGTAAGAAATATGAAGGTTCCTGGCCAAACTCTTACATGAAGCAATCATGCAGGTTGAATTATAGCTTCTTGTGAGTTAGAACAATGGTTTTATTTATGCACGTTATCTCTCCTAGAGAATGGTCATTTAAAATAATAGCACTTTATAATATGGCTATATAATTTTCACATATTTTTATGGAAAAAAATGCTATTTCTTCACAGTAACAGATCCTGTTAAAATGACTAAAAAATGTAACAGAGCTCTAGTGCAATTTGCAGCCTTTTAGTTTAAGACCCAGAGGAGAAAAGGAAAAAGCAAATAGATATGATTTGTCTGCATGAGTGGATCTTTCAATTGTGGCTTTTCTTCAAATAAAAACAATTAGGGTAAAAATTAAGTATGAGTCATATACTTAAAGAGATATTTTTATGTTTCATTGAAATATAAATCATTCCTGATAATAATGATAAAATATCAACTGAGGAAAGCATGAAAATGTTTTTGTTTCCAAAGCAATAGAATGACCAGTAACTTTATCCCCCATGCTTATACTTGCTACATGTAAATGAACCGTGAGAAACAAAAGTCACAATAAAAATGGAACAGTCAATCCTGGAACAGCATCTAAAGCAACTCAGAGCAGCCATCCATCTTCTTAAGTTGACTATTGATTCTGATGAAGGACTCTGATGCCTTCTGATAAGAAGCAATAAAAAAACCTCTGAGGAATGAAGAAAAGTTCACATGGTACATGACATATGCCATTAAACATGAATTAAATTTGATAAAACAGACTACTGAGTGTTCCTATGATTAAGATTTATATGTACATCAGAAGACTTCATCCTCTTTAGATACACTGCATCAGTTCAGTTCAGTTGCTCAGTGGTGTCCGACTCTTTGCGATCCCATGGACTGTAGCATGCTGGGCCTCCCTGTCCATCACCAACTCCCAGAGTTCACCCAAACTCATGTCCATCGAGTCGGTGATGCCATCCAGCCATCTCATCCTCTGTCGTCCCCTTCTCCTCCTGCCCCCAATCCCTCCCAGCATCAGAGTCTTTTCCAATGAGTCAACTCTTCTCATGAGGTGGCCAAAGTATTGGAGCTTCAGCTTCAGCATCAGTCCTTCCAATGAATACCCAGGACTGATCTCCTTTAGGATGGACTGGTTGGACCTCCTTCCAATCCAAGGGACTCTCAAGAGTCTTCTCCAACACCACAGTTCAAAAGCATCAATTCTTCGGCGCTCAGCTTTCTTTATAGTCCAACTCTCACATCCATACGTGACCAGTGGGAAAACCAGAGCCTTGACTAGACGGACCTTTGTCAGCAATGTAATGTCTCTGCTTTTCAATATGCTGTCTAGGTTGGTCATAGCTTTTCTTCCAAGGAGCAAATGTCTTTTACTTTCATGCCTGCAGTCACCATCTGCAGTGATTTTGGAGCCCAAGAAAATATAGTCTCTTTCTGTTCCATTGTCTCCCCATCTATTTGCCATGAACTGATGCGACTGGATGCCATGATCTTAATTTTTTGAACGTTGAGTTTTAAACCAGCTTTTTCAGTCTCCTCTTTCACTTTCATGAAGAGACTCTTGAGTTCCTCTTTGCTTTCTGCCATAAGGGTGGTATCATCATCTCCATGTCTTGGGTTATTGATATTTCTCTCAGAAATCCTGATTCCAGCCTGTGCTTCATCCAGCCTGGCATTTCACCTGATGTACTCTGCAGGTAAGTTAAATAAGCAGGGTGACAATATACAGCCTTTATGTACTCCTTTCCCAATTTAGAACCAGTCAGTTTTTCCATGTCTGGTTCTAACTGTTGCTTCTTGACCTGCATACAGGTTTCTCAGGATGCAGGTCAGGTGGTCTGGTATTCCCATCTCTTTCAGAATTTTCCACAGTTTGTTGTGATCCACACAGTCAAAGGCTTTAGCATAGTCAATGAAGCAGAAGTAGATGTATTTCTGGAATTCTTATGCTTTTTAATTGATCCAGCAGATGTTGGCAATTTGAGCTCTGATTCTTCTGCCTTTTCTAAATCCAGCTTGAATATCTGGAAGTTCTTGGTTCCTGTACTATTGATGCCTAGCTTGGAGAATTTTGCACATTATTTTGCTAGTGTGTGAGATGAGTGCAATTATGCAGTAGCTTGAGCATTCTTTGGCATAGCCTTTCTTTGGGATTGGAATGAAAACTGACCTTTTCCAGTCCTGTGGCCACTGCTGAGTTTTGTCAATTTGCTGGCATATTGAGTGCAGCATTTTCACAGCATCATCTTTCAGGATTTGAAATAGCTCAACTGGAATTCCATCCCCTCCACTAGCTTTGTTTGTAGTGATGCTTCCTAAGGCCCACTTGACTTCACATTCCAGGATGTCTGGCTCTAAGTGAGTCCTCACAACCATCGTGGTTATCTGGGTTGTGAAGATCTTTTCTGTACAGTTCTTCTAAACATTCTTGCCACCTCTTCTTAATATCCTCTGCTTCTGTTAGGTCCATACCATTTCTGTCCTTTGTTGTGTCCATCTTTGCATGAAATGTTCCCTTGGTATCTCTAATTTTCTTGAAGAGATCTCTAGTCTTTCCCATTGTATTATTTTCCTCTATCTCTTTGCACTGATCACTGAGGAAGGCTTTCTCATCTCTCCTTGCTACTCTTTGGAACTCTGCATTCAGAGGGGTATATCTTTCCTTTTCTCCTTTACCTTTCTCTTCTCTTCTCAGCTATTTGTAAGGCTTTCTCAGGCAACCACTTTGCATTCTTTTTCCTGGGAGTGGTTTTGATTATGGCCACCTGTACAATGTTACTAACCTCTGTCCATAGTTCTTCAGGCACTCTGTCTATCTGATCTAATCCCTTGGATCTATTTGTCACTTCCACTGTATAATCGTAAGGGATTTGATTTAGGTCATACCTAAATCTGAGCTGTCAAGGATGGAAATCAGTCCTGTGTATTCATTGGAAGGACTGATGCTGAAGCTGAAACTCCAATACTTTGGCCATCTGATGCAAACAGCTGACTCATTTGAAAAGACCCTGATGCTGGGAAAGATTGAATACAGGAGGAGAAGGGGATGACAGATGATAAGATGGTTGGATGGCATCACCAACTCAATGGACATGAGTTTGAGCAAGCTCCAGGAGTTGGTGATGGACAGGGAGACCTGGCGTGCTGCAGCTCATGGGTTCACAAACAGTCAGACACAACTGAGCGACTGAGCTGAACTGAATGGTCCAGTGGTTTCCCCCACTTTCTTCAAGTGAAGTCTGAATTTGGCAATAAGGAGTTCATGATCTGAGCTACAGTCAGCTCCCAGTCTTGTTTTTGTTGACTGTATAGAGCTTCTCCATCTTCAGCTGCAAAGAATATAATCAATCTGATTTCAGTATTAACCATCTGGTGATGTCCATGTGTAGAGTTGTCTCGTGTTGTTGGAAGAGGGTGTTTGCTACGACCAGTGGTAAAACTCGGTTGACGTTTGGTAAACCTCTGTTAGCCCTTGCCCTGCTTCATTTTGTACTCCAAGGCCAAACCTGCCTGTTATTCCAAGGATCTCTTGAATTCCTACTTTTGGATTCCAGTCCATCTTTTTCTGGTGTTAGTTCTAGGGGGTCTTGGTAGTCATTACAGAACCATTCAACTTCAGCTTCCTTGGAATTGGTGTTGGGGCACAGACTTTGCTCTTAATGCCTGAATGACAGCGCAGTATATCCCACACGGTGCTTGCTGTGGCTGGTGGGCTACACACGGGTGTGTGTGCACTTGAGTGAACATATTCTCTGCGTATTTGTACATGATTGCAAACCTGGTAAGGACTCATCTAACTTGAAAGACGAACTAGAAAGCGTGCTAGGTGTTGCAAAATGAGTCCTGAGGATTTGGAGTCTCAGTGATCTAACCCCTTCCTAGAAGGGGAATCAGGAGAGATACTGAGAGCTGAAATTTGATTCCGAGTCAGTCTGTAAGCTAGTAATTTGTTCTCTGCTATTTACAGAAACTGTGTAATTTTTTTTCACAGTTCCTTCAACATCCTGGTGAGGCTGCTGTTGTTTTCCATCTCATATAGGAAACAAACTAAATATGGAATGCCGAAGGGGTGCAATTATGTTAAAGAAAAGTGGGGTGGGAAATGATGGCTGAAGATCTCCATGCTGGAGAGCCTTAGCAGTGCCAGGCTGAGTTCTAATTCTGGCTGAAATGGAGACCTACTTGGCAAGGACCTGCCTTAGTGGGGCCAGCACAGGAGGGCAAAACCTGAAAGTAGAGAGCGGACAAGTTCTCTGGGCAGCTCAGTTCATTTCTTTGATTCTTTTTTTTTTTGGCTGGCTTTGTTTGCTTGGCTCAAAATTTTGTTTTTATTTTGGCATCACTGACTTCTTAGGGATCTTGAGATGATTCTAAATTTAACAGTATAGTTTAAGATGTTTTAAGTTTAGTGCAGAGAAAACACTAGAAATCTCCATAAATAAAATATGGACAAGAAGCATTCTTTACCCATTGGAAAGGGAAAGCAGATTGCGCCTGTGTGTGCACCTATAGCCACTGCAAACATTTCTTGCCACGCTAACCACAGAGCCATAGGTTACAGCTGATAATCACCCGAAGTAGAAAATACTCTACAACATCTTTATGGGGATAGCAGTAATGTAAGAAGATTGGAAAGGAAATATCAGAAAAATACTAATAAAAAATAATCCAAGTGGTCATCTTTTAATAAAAATAAACCATGGCATTCTGAATTTGCAACATGGTGGGAATAATGGGAATTCATTTCCCATTAAAAATGTCTAAAAGAGCTGAGTATATTATAAAAACACTAATAAAAGATATTTTAGAGAGTCACATTAATTTCAGAAAAAAATAGCCTATAATAAACTCATTGATAGAGATAAAGAGAGTCACTTCATAATAATAAAAGAATTAGTTCACCAGGAATATATAACAATTTAAATTTTTTATTAACTTATTAATGCCATTTCATATTTTTAAACCCCAAAGTGACAAAATTTTAAGAGGAAATATTCAAGAGAAATGTTCACGTCTACTCTTTAACTAAGAGATATTTTTAACATACCCCTCACAGAAACCAAAAGATCAAGCAGACAAAATAAATATGTAAGAACATAGAAAAAAATTTGAATATAGCAAATAAGCTGGACATAATAAACACTTAAGGACATTTCCACCCAACAAAAGAGATGGCTCACTTTTTTCAAAGACAGGTGAAAGTGTAGAAGTAGCCACATACGGGTCTGTCATTGGCTGGCTTCTGCGCTTTGGGTTTGCGTTTAAACTCTGAGTCTGCGTTTCCTGGCCTTTAGAATGATGCCAACGGCATCATCTGGTGAGACTGTCGGGAGGGTTGCTGTGAGCACATGCGCCAGCACCCACTGAGGAAGCAGCATCTGTGCACTGGCCTGGCACTGCCTCACCCGAGTGTCAAAGAGGAGACCTTTCCTAAAGCTGTTCTAATGTACCGAGGATTTGTAAAACGACCTCATGTTCAATTTGTCCCTAATTTTTAAGGTTTTATGCAATTTTCATGTTTGTTTTCTTTCCTGCTTCTCTCCTATGCGTTACAGTCCAACATTTAATATCAAATACTTAATTCCAAAAGGTTCTGTTCCTGGCGCTTCAATCATCGTCATTTTCCCATTCTGGACTTTCCACAGTTGAAGTCTATTTTCTGAGCATAATAATGCCAGTTGCTGCTGGATGATAAGTGCACGAAGGTTTTCAAGTAGTTCTGAAATTCAGAAGAAGCCATTTTATTCAGAGATCATAAATTCTTCCCCATGTATATTTTCAGTTTTTACAAATTCCCACAGTTGCCAAATCGTGTCCAGGTAGTTTGCTCAAATGCTATCTCTTTTCAAAAGTGTCCACAGCAGTTACCTAAAGTGCTCTGTCGTTTCATGTGTTTGCTTGCTTGTTTTCAGAGTATGGATTTAACTTAGCCAGAATATCAACTCCTAGGAAGGCCTGCAGTTAACTTCCCTCCCCTTTATTCCTCCACAATCCTTAGCAAGCGTTAAATATGGTCAGTGCTCAATAAATATTTGTTGATCAGACGCTTACCAGATGAGAGAAAGATCAAGGAAGGGGAAGGGGTGAGCGAGAGCAAGAAGGCGGCGTATGAAGGAGGCAGGCTGAAACAGACGTCAAAGACTGGGGAAAGCCTGCAGGTACAGCGAGTGACGGGAGCGGAGGGGGTGAGGTTGCGCCAGGTCCTTGATGCTGTTGAGAAGGCACAGTGCACACCAGAGCTGCGAGCAGGCTGATTGCACTCTTCGTTAGCGGTGGCACAGAGTGTAAAATATTTATGTTCATTTTCTAAATATGTATTCCTGGGTAAATAAATAATTTACTGTTCAGGTTATAAATTATTTACTTAGTTATTCTAAATATATATATACTATTTGCATTTTGCTGGAAGTAAAACAGGTAGACTGATGGTCTTTAAGGGGTCCTAAAAGAAAAAATAAATAAATCAAGACTTAAGCTACAAGAGGAAGTGTTCTATTAAAGAGAGAGAGAGAGCAGAAGATAGCCCCAAATACATTGCCTTCCTTGTAGAAAATATCGATTTTATCTGATAACCCCAGTGCCCAACATGAATTTTGTGGATTTTGTTTGAAATTTTTAAGCTGGGCTTCTGGATTAGAAAACTCGATATCACAAAAAACTTTAAAAAAAAATTACTTTAATTCCTTAAGGCTCGCCGTGACTTCAAAGCAATAGGTAAGACACTGTCCTGTTCGGGTTGGGGGCACCATCTAACGGGCTTTTGGGCTGGTTCATTCATTGGAATCACTCTGCCAAAGATTTCAGATTCCCAGAAATGACTCGGAGAAAAGCTTCTTCTTGAATAACCTTGCTTTCTTCTTAAGCATATTATCTGTTGATTGGACAAACAATTCAGACTCATTCTCTTGGCAAGCGGAATTCTGAGTCAGAGTTGTTTGGGGACACATCTGTTCCCAATATCAAGCATGGAATCCTGCCTTCTTGCCTCCCACACGCAGGCCTGAATGTACCCTCAACATGGCCAGTGGGAGTTAAAGTCTACGGTGATTAAGGGTGTGGATCTGTTGCACAAGATTCTCATCTCAATCCTTGAGACAAAGCCTGGACATTGAGTTAAAAAGGAATGAGTCCTCCCTGTGTGCTCACAGAACTTACTTCACACTGCATACTAACAAGATCATAGGCTCTTGAGATCTCCTTGTTTTATCTGGTGACTTGGGCAATTAACGTTTATGGGCCTCAGTTTTCTGATCTTAAAAGGGTGATAATATTGGGTTGGCCAAAACATTCATTTGACTTTTTCCATAAGATGTTATGGAAAAACCTGACCATCTTTTTGGTCAACCCAATAATATTACATACCTTATGGGCTTGTTATAAGGAAAGGATGAGTTAAATCATACAAAACACTGGAGTAATGCTTTACATATAGTAAGTGTTCAATGAAGGTCAGTTAGTAGCACTGCTATTACTGATACATAAGAGTTTTCTCTGTTAACTTTTGAGTTTTACTTTAAAAAGCAATTTTCCTTTTTAATTTTGGTAGCTAGCTGGGTATTCATCATGTGTGTGAGCTCAGTCGTGTCTGACTCTTTGCGACCCCATGGACTGCAGCCCACCAGGCTCCTCTGTCCATGGGACTTCCCAGGCAAGAGTACTGGAGTGGGTTGCCATTTCCTCCTCCAGGGGATCTTCCCCACCCAGGGATCGGACCTGCATCTCTTGCATCTCCTGCATCGGCAGGCAGATTTTTTAGCACTGAGCCACCTGGGAAGCCCCAGCAGGCCATGTCATACGATCAATAAATATTTACTAAATGAATGAATAAATGGGTATATATGAATAAATAATGAACAAATGAGCACATGTCATGAGGTCAGCACTCTAGCTCAGTGTGAATCCTGAATAGTTAAGAAATTTTTGTCTTGCAAAGTTTGTCTTCCAAACTTGGCTAGAAATTGAAAAGATAGTATCTGATTTCCCTATGCCATAGGCTAGAAATCTGTAACAATTGATGCCCTCATGAAGGAGAAATCTTGAACTTCTTGATAACCTTCTTACATTACTTTGTTGGGTCTTGCTTACAAGCTTCCTACCAGTGAATCCATATTATGGACAACAGTCTTCAGGTGACACAGTTGTGGAGAGCAGGACTCTTTCCTAGGCTTGATTGCACTTACCACTCTCCAGGAACTCTGGAGTCACTGTGGTTTCCAGTCCTTCCCTGGATTATAGTAACATCGCTACCAGGAAACCTCCTAGGACATGAAGTCTGATGAGGGTATAGCTGGTTAGAACTTGTGGCAGTCAGTCAGGGGAAGCAATGGCAATCCTTCTCTCTGAACTTTCTGTAGACAACCCAAGGCCCAGATCTGGGCGCAGCTTAATCCAGTTGTCAACCTGTGAGTGGACAGGGGAGGTGCTGCCTGGACCAGGGCCAATGGAAAAATCTGTGTTATCAGGTGCAGATCATGATGCTAGGGGAGGAGGTAGCCTGTCTTATCAACAGGCAACAGCATCCTCAACTTGAGTGTCAGAGGGGAGCGTGGAAGTCACCAGAAAAGAATCTGTCCTGGTAAGACTCAAAAGAGAGGCTTTCTAGTTCTGCTCATCTCTGCCTGGATAAGAAGGGCACCGAGAATAGTATTTACTTTAAGCTTTAATCTGCCTGAAAGTCATTCTTGGCGCTCATCCTCACCCTTTCCTGATACTCACTTTACCCTGGGCCTTGCCAAGTCAGGGTCATTCACCTCACTTTACCCTGGGCCTTGCCAAGTCAGGGTCATTCCCAAAGGGAAAGTGTGATGGACACAATAAAGGAGAGAGAGTGAGACTCAGGGGTGCGATGGTGGGGACCTCCACTCTGTGCAACAGTTGATTGTGAAGCTGTATCAATGTTTTGATGTAAATAACCATCATGTCAAAATACCCTTGTCTCAATTCTTTTTATTTTTAG
The DNA here is from genome assembly GCF_019923935.1 of Bubalus bubalis. Taxonomy (NCBI): domain Eukaryota; kingdom Metazoa; phylum Chordata; class Mammalia; order Artiodactyla; family Bovidae; genus Bubalus; species Bubalus bubalis. Next base: position 1,266,305 of record NC_059165.1, on the reverse strand, counting down.
CCATGAAGTTCCTAATAAGAATTTATGTGCTTCAATACATGATTAATAGAAATCATGCTTTATATCACTAAATTATTTGCTATCTATTGAGAGTTCAAAGTTCTCATAGCTTTTTACTTTGTTGCTGCACCATGCAGGTTGCAGGATCATAGTTCTCCAACCAGGGACCAAGCCTGGGCTCTGGCCTTGGAAATGAAGAATCCTACCTCCTGGACCGCCACGGAATTCCCTCCAAGTTCTCACAGCTTTTTGCCACCTCTTTCTTGTTTTTCTCTAAAAAATTTTTTGATCTTTAAGAGTTAAAATGCTAATAGTGCTTTTCTTTAAGATAGTGAATGATTTTTATTTTCTTTTGTGTGCTTTTGTGTACTTTCTAAATATCATACAAAGAACCTCCATCACTGAGGTAATCAGAAAAGGCTATTAAAGTCATAATGGGATTGCAAAAGAAAAGCTCACGATGCTTCCCGTGAGGCCATCTCTGGCTTTCTTCCACGGAAACATTCTCTCTCTGCGTGTGAGTCACCAGAAATTGCTCAATGCTTTGTTGTTCTTATTTCCATCACATCTCTTTTACATGGCCTCACCTCATTCCTCACCTCTGCTTCTACTCTTAAGATAAGATAGCTCATGGAGGGAAAAAGAAAGATGCTATTTGTCACTGAAGAAGTCCAAAATATGTCTTCCAACTTTGTAGCCTCGATTGCTACTCTAGACACTTTCCTGTGCTTTTTACCCTCCCCTATCTGCCCAAGGAACATTTCCTGGCTGGCCCTGGAGCTGAAGGAGGACAGCCAGGTGCCTTCCCGCGCCCTCCCCGCCTCCGCCTCCGCCTCTAGTCTGGGTGTCAGCTACGCTGCTTCCTCCTCCCATCACCAAGATGCGCTGGAAATGCTGCTCGAGCTACCATAGCAGTTCGACCTGGTCTAGCCATTAGTTCATGGCAACCAGTTTCCTGTCTCTCGTGTTTATTTCTTAACAATTTATAGAAGACAGCAAAGATGCCTTTTCTCTCCTCCTTACATTTTTCTGTTCCCACTGCTGACTCAACATCTGGGCTGTGAGTGGCTTGGGGGTTGTTTCTGGCCTGGTAAGCAACTCGTCTGCCTTCTCCACCCATGAGTCTCCCTATGGGAATTGATCCTTGGCTATACTGAACGTGGTCCCCCACTATATGGAGCATCTGGGTGTGGCTGGGGCTTCACCAGACCTGATTCTTCTCTCTCCCATCCTTTCTTCCTCTTCACCTTTTGGAAAGAGAACCTTGCTACATCTCATTGAAGAACATTCACAGTGAGATTGCTGGAAAGAGATTTCAGTTAGTCTCCTAGGAAGGAGATGGACAACAGCTGCCCATTTAGAAAGGGAAAATGTGCATTAGAGACTCAGATATTCCAAGCTGCAGCTCCTGAAAACCCCACTGAGAGAAGGCCGTCCTGACTCTGTTTAATCAATGTCTTTCTCCTATTAGATGCGGCATGATCGGCGAAGAGGCATCTAGCGTCCCTTGTGCAACTCCCTGGCTAGGCTCTACCCATCCTTCAAGATTTAGTTCAATCACCTATCTTCTTGAGAATTACTTTTTCCTGCAGTAAAGACTTTTCTCCATGGCCCACTCCTCTTTAACTCCAAACATACAACACCCTCTTTGCCACAGTCCTCACTGAGAATGTGAGCACATTCAGGAAGCGTGTTGTGTCTTCCTTTCCTTTTAACCCTTGATGTCTAGCATGAGCTTGGAGCACCTAGCTGTTTAGAGCAGTAGAATCAGCAAGTGTAGGTTGGATGGATAAAGTTTTGTGGCTCTGATCACTCTGTTGAAGTGTCAAAGACAGAACCCAGGGCAGGGGAGAAGGCCACACCATCACAAAAATTCCTCACTTGATTCACGTTCCCAGTTACGCAGGTACATCTCTTCCTTACTGGACAGACGAGCTGCCAATAGGAACAAGTTTTCCTGAAAACGAAGTCCCTGCCTGGCCTCGGGGCTCCACAGCAAAGTCCTCATCCTGGAAAGGGCTGCGCCGCTCTCTGTTCTTCATGCCAATGGTCAGCCCTTAGCCATCTGATGCGACTTTCATTTCGGCCACCTTTCTGATTCTTCTAGTGTTGGCACAAGACGAGTGGGTAAGAGAAAAGTCTCTCATGTTCCACGGCAGCTTGGCAGTCACTCCCAGCTCAGGAAATCCCAGCTCTGCCTGTTCCGTGGCCTAGCTCCAAGTGCTTTAGTCTAAAAACTGAGCTCCGTCCCTGCCGAGTCAACACAGGCACTTTGCACACACTCTCTCGTCGGCTTTGCAGACAGCGTGTCCCAGAACAGGAACACCAGCTCTCTACGGGCTCCCTGAGATCATCATCGCGTTTTTCAAAGGAAGAAGGTAACAGCCAGCAAAGGGCAGTGATTGCCCAAGGACACACAGCATCGAGTAGTAAAAACGGGAGCAAAACCAGAGGCCGGGTCTCCTGACCTCCATCTAGGGCTTGATCTGGACGCCCTGGGCTGAATGTTCTAGCCTGGAGGAGTGTTCACAGCTGAGCATGGAGTGGGGAATAAAAGAGTAAGCTTCCCCACTACCCAGATGGAGGTGGAGACAGGGAGAACTCCACGAACACTAGCATCTGACCGTAGGCAGCTATGGAGTCTCTCTGGACCTTGGTTTCCTTATTTTTCAAGTACGGATGATAACAGCCACCCTCCCGACTGTTTGCAGGTGAGGTGACATCATGTCAAACAGGGCCTGGCACAGCGCCAGCTCGGAGACGACGCTGTGTGAGCAGGGCCTGCCATCATCAAGGAGCAGGCCACCCAACTCCGCTCCCCTTCCAGTTCCAGAGAGCTTCCCGGGGGCAAGTGAGGCCGCAGCCCCTGGCTTCCAAGCAGCGGCTCAGGACACGTGTGTGAAGGGCTGGAGAAAAATCCAGTGTGTGTGAAAGCAGCCAAACTCCCTGAAAGCCTGCTTATTAGCACTGTTTACTCAGCCCTTCCCCTCCTCTCTCCCAGCAAAACACTAGGATCTGACTTGAGGTACCGCCCTGGGAAGGCAGGGCCTCGCGTGGGTTTCAGCAGGGCTGCCTCGTGCATAATGCATCCTGGCCTCCAAAGGGGGCCTGGCCAGCTGCCCTCTCTCCGCTTCCCTCTGTATCTCCCATCATTATCCATAAAAGCCTTCATTATGGTTTGGGTCCCCTTTATTGCACATATAAATAAAATCTGACAAAATTGTAAGTAAATCCTTTAGTGGTAAAAGCTGAGAGGAGAGGGCAAAAATTAATTTTATGCATGAAGAATCTCATTAAGCAGCTTCATGGAAATAAAAGGAACTGGCATCGGAGACTGGTGGGGTGCAGGCTTCTCCAGAGCACGGGTCCCACAGCCTTGGCGGGGAGGTGCGGTGGGTGGAGGTGGTGGGTGGAGGGGGGCAACATGCTCCCGTGGCCCTGGTGGCACCAAGGATCACGCTTGACACCGGAGACAAGCCTTCAGGAAAGGCGTTGGTTGGGTTTCAGAGGCAGGCAAAGCCTAGCCCCAAGGCTCTGAGAAAAGGTGGCCGCAGCCGGCCCGGGCTCCTCGGCTCCTCTCTGTACTGCTTTGCTGTTGCTCAGTCGCTCAGTGTGTGCAACTCTCTGTAGCCCCATGACCTACAGCATGCCAGACTTCCCTGTTCTTCACCATCTTCCAGAATTTTCCCAAACTCATGTCCATTGAGTCAGTGGTGCCATCCAACCGTCTCTTCCTCTGCCCAGTGCCAATCTTAACTCCTGTGTGATGAAGGATGGGGTGTAGAAGATCCAGAATTCATCTGCTAGGGAAAAGAAATATATGGTAGGTTCCAGTGCTCTGCCAGGGAGGCCCAAGCATCAGGGACTAATTCCAAATTCATTCTCAATTGATGGATAGTATGCATTTTTTCACTGTGATTTTTCTGATTTTGATCCATATTCTATGGAATCAATGATCTATTTAAAGGGGTTTATTTCCCCTCCTGAAAAAGGAGCATTTGACATAAAAACAAAAGTAATGGGTTCAGTGCATCTCCTCCCACCAGCTTTCCGCTTTGAGCCATTGGATGTTCTAGTCCATGCCGTTCATAAACACAAGTTGAGTCTGCTTTAGATGTAAAATAACTCTCAGCTGTTTGTGATTTCAGTGAGCAAGGACCATTTCAGGCTCAAGTCGCTTATTGCTGAGTTTTGATTGGTTGACTCTGTGTGTAAATGCAACAGATTTTAACACACAGTGCAGCCTCAAGCCCAAGCTGGAATCAAGATTGCCTGGAGAAATATCAATAACCTCAGATGTGCAGATGACATCACCCTTATGGCAGAAAGGGAAGAGGAGCTAAAGACCCTCTTGATGAAAGTGAAAGAGAAGAATTAAAAAACTGGCTTAACATTCAACATTTAAAAATCAAAGATCATGGCATCCGGTCCCATCACTTCATGGCAAATAGATGGGGAAACAATGGAAACAGTGACAGACTTTATTTTCCTGAGCTCCAAAATCACCACAGATGGTGACTGCAGCCATGAAATTAAAAGACGCTTACTCCTTGGAAGGAAAGTTATGACCAACCTAGACAGCATATTGAAAGACAGAGACATTACTTTGCTGACAAAGGTCCGTCTAGTCAAAGCTACGGTTTTTCTAGTTGTCAAGTTTCAGTTCAGTTCAGTTCAATCGCTCAGTCGTGTCCGACTCTGCGATTCCGTGGACCTCAGCACGCCAGGCCTCCCTGTCCATCACCAACTCCCGGAGTTCACTCAGACTCATGTCCATTGAGTCGGTGATGCCATCCAACCATCTCATCCTCTGTCATCCCCTTCTCCTTCTGCCCTATCTTTCCCAGGATCAGGGCCTTTTCCAATGAAACAGTTCTTCGCATGAGGTGGCCAAAGTATTGGAGTTTCAGCTTCAACATCAGTACTTCCAATGAATATTCAGTTGGATCTGGTTGGATCTCCTTGCAGTCCAAGGGACTCTCAAGAGTCTTCTCCAACATTACAGTTCAAAAGCATCAATTCTTCGGCGCTCAGATTTCTTTATAGTCCAACTCTCACATCCATACATGACTACTGGAAAAACCATAGCCTTGACTAGACGGACCTTTGTTGGCAAAGTGTCTCTGCTTTTTAATATGCCGTCTAGGTTGGTCATAACTTTTCTTCAAAGGAGCAAGTGTATTTTAATTTCATGGCTGCAGTCACCATCTGCAGTGATTTTGAAGCCCCGAAAAATAAAGTCTGACACTGTTTCCAGTGTTTCCCCATCTATTTGCCATGAAGTGATAGGACCAGATGCCATGATCTTAGTTTTCTGAATGTTGAGCTTTAAGCCAACTTTTTCACTCTCCTCTTTCACTTTCATCAAGAGGATCTTTAGTTCTTCTTAACTTTCTGCCAGAAGGGTGGTGTCATCTGTATATCTGAGGTTATTGATATTTCTCCTGGTAATCTTGATTCCAGCTTGTGCTTCCTCCAGCCCAGTGTTTCTCATGATGTACTCTGCATATAAGTTAAATAAGCAGAGTGACAATATACAGCCTTGATGTATTTCTTTTCCTATTTGGAACCAGTCTGTTTTTCCAAGTCCAGTTCTAACTGTTGTTTCCTGACCTGCATACAGGTTTCTCAGGATGCAGGTCAGGTGGTCTTGTATTTCCATCTCTTTCAGAATTTTCCAGAGTTTGTTGTGATCCACAGTCAAAGGCTTTGGCATAGTCAGTAAAGCAGAAATAGATCTTTTTTCTGGAACTCTCTTGCTTTATTGATGATCCAACAGGTGTTGGCAATTTGATCTCTGGTTCCTCTGCCTTTTCTAAAACCAGCTTGAACATCTGGAAGTTTATAGTTCATGTACTGTTGAAGCCCGGCTTGGAGAATTGTGAGCATTACTTTGCTAGCGTGTGAGATGAGTGCAATTGTGCAGTAGTTTGAGCATTCTTTGGCATTGCCTTTCTTTGGGATTGGAATGAAAACTGACATTTTCCAGTCCTGTGGCCACTGCTGAGTTTTCCAAATTTGCTGACATATTGAGTGCAGCACTTTCACAGCATCATCTTTTAGGATTTGAAATAGCTCAACTGGAATCCGATCACCTCCACTAGATTTGTTCGTAGTGATGCTTTCTGGGGCCCACTTGACTTCAAGTATGGATGTGAGAATTGGACCATAAAGAAGGCTGAGCAACAAAGAATTGATGCTTTTGAACTGTGGTGTTGGAGAAGACTCTTGAGTGCGCCATGGATTGCAAGGAGCTACAACCAGTCAATCCTAAAGGAGATCAGTCCTGAATATCCATTGAAAGGACTGATGCTGACGCTGAAGCTCCAATACTTTGGCCACCCGATGCAAAGAACCAACTTATTAGAAAAGACCCTGATGCTGGGAAAGACTGAAGGCAGGAGGAGAGGGGGACAACAGATGATGAGATGGTTGGATGGTATCATCAACTTGATGGACATGAGTTTGAGCAGGCTCTGGGAGATGGTGAAGGACAGGGAAACCCAGCATGCTGCAGTCCACAGGGTTGCAACACATCAGACGTGACTGAGCGACTGAACAACAGCCTGAAGAAAAGATCAGGTTTTAAGAAAATATTGTTTTCTTATTTTCCAGTGTGGTGTTCGTCTCATAAAGAATAGGCAATCAGAAATAATGGGAGCTGTACTGGATATCAGAGAAAACAAGCAATAGCAACAATAATAAAGACAGAAGGAGAGAGCATCCTTCAATAACAGTCCCTTATTGATGCTAAACTGTTCCAGAGAAACTCCATCTGTAAATCTCTGAAACATACTGAGAAGACACTCAACATTCTGCCACTTGCCTCTCTGGCTTCAACAGGACAGAAATAGTATTTGGATAATGTCAGTGGGGAATTGAATTCAGAAGCAGCAGGAAGTTCAGGTTGAGTTTGAATCCCAGTTCCATCTCTTAGCCAGTCTGAGACCTTGGGTGACACGGGTAACCCTTCTGGGCCTCAGTCTTCCCCGCGGTCCTTTGAGGACTGTGGAAAGCTCGGCAGCCTGTTCTAGCAGAGGCTGTCCATAAATGGCAGCTCTTCCGAGTCTCAGGGAGCTGAGATTGGATGTATAAGGTGAACCAGATTGTAATCTCTGGGTGTCTGGCAAGCACTTGCGTCTGACTCCTGCCTCATCTCAGCGCATATCTCCTGCTCCACATGTCACGCCTTCGCTTTGATCAAAGCACCACAGTGATTAGAACAAAGAGCAAACACATTTTTGAAATGTCAGCCCCAGAGCATTGTTTGGATATGGCTTCCAAGTTCCATTCCAGATTGTTTTCAAAGAATTCAATTTTCTTTCTTAACTATGCTTGCTGATCAAGGCACCTGCTTCATTGGTTGGGAATGCCTTTGGCTTTATAAAACTCTTTCTTCATCATAAGCCCCCACTTAATTGCCTTGTTCTCCATTGCTGGGTTTCCCTTTTGTTTTGTCTATGAGCAAAAAAGGTATTGTTTTAGCTATTAATACCTCATGAAAAAAAAAAAAAACTTCTAAAATCTAACTAACTCTCATGCCTACCACTTATTAGAGAAATATCCACGACATTCTGTGTGAGTTGTTTGCCGCTGTTTATGCTTGAACACAGACTTAACACTTTGAAAAATACTTTCTTCCTAGATCCTTTTTCATGCTTGTCTACCTCATTGAAACATTGCTTGACAAAGGTGAAAGAAACTTCAGGGTTTTCCAAACCAGCTGTACATCCTACCTTTTGTAGGGAGTTAGGAAAAAAAAACAGCTTCTTGGAACTCACCAGCACCCAGTATAGCTTGGGAATTTCTTAAATTACCCATGTCCAACTGTTTCATGAATTTGTACTTGGAGAACATTGAGCTAGTCCAAACCCCGATTTCATAGTTAAGGGAATTAAGAGACAAAAGAGTGAAGACAAGCGTCAAGGTAGCTCAGCTGGATAGTGGCAGAACAGGCTTCTGACTCCCAGGGTCATTCTGAATCCCACTTACATACGGCTCCTTGAAACAATTGCTTTTGATACTATTATCTCTTTGGGAATATTAAAATGATTTCTTTAACATGTGACTGAAAATGTAGACTCTAATGCTTATTCTAAATCATAGAAAAGAAGATTGCAATATCATAATGGCAAAAAAAAAAAAAAACCCAAAAACGCAGGTCACTGGGTAATATGCTTCCAAAAGAACCCAAGGGATTCTCAAGAGAAAATGGACAAGACTTAGGACATTCCTTGAATGCACCTCCCTTATCTGACTGACTCACTGGGCCTTGAGATGACCAAGCAAGCTGTCTTTGCTCATGTAAGCAGCGCTGGTCCACGTACTGTGGAACCTGTGCTGCGAGTGGTCGCCCTGTGACACAGCTGGGTGAGCCGAGGCGGAACGAAGACGCCCTCTCACAGATCTGTAAGACACTAGGCTACGACAGTTGGTGGAATCCGGCCTCTCCTTCCCCTTCATTTTCCATTCCTGCCTCCTCCTCTTCAGACCGGGTCTGGAGAAGCAGCTGGGATAGGCGGGAGCGCCGTCTCGGGGCGACGGTAAGTGCTGACCCTGCCCTCAGACTCGTCAGGCTCTCTGGGTGGGTGGCAGCCTCTCTGCTCCTCTCTGGGTTGTCTTAGCTCTCCTTTTCCATGACTGTTTCAGAAATTAATCCCTTTGTACGTTTCCAAAGTTTGAATGTCTTGAGTTCCCCTGAAGAGGTTTAATGTAAAGACAATTTGTTTACAAGGCCTTATTAAATTCTCAGCCTCAACGTCCTCATGGGCAAAATGGAGAGCTTAACCATGAGCGAGGTATTTGGTCACCAATACAAGTCACTAATATTAACCTGACAACCGCCCTCAGGGGCTCCAGGTTATTCCTAATTATTAATAATCACTCCTAATTAAATCAACAATTTTGATACAGAAGTGTTTTTCGTATGAAAGATTCCAAATCCCTCTACCATATTCAAAAACAAATATGCTCAGCTTGCAGAATTTGCAGCTTTTTAATCTATTCCAAAAGCGTCCCATGTTAGAAGAGTATATTTCTTCAGTGTATTTATCACAATGTGTTGTAATTAGTCGTTTTTAGGTCCTTCTCTTTACCAGGTTTTGAACTCCTCAAGGCCAAATGCCATGATGTATTCATCTCTGCATCCCCGAGAGCCTAATGCAATGCCTGGCCCATGGTAGCTGTTCAGAAAATGCCTGTTGACTGAATGAAGAAAAGGTCTCAGGCTTAAGAAGACAATGGTAGTCATGACAGCCAACACAAAACTCCTAGTTTAAAAATCATTACTCTGTCTTTGAGTTTCAGTTTTCCAAGTTACAAAGGAATGATAATCAGTTTTGTCCTCTTCCTGTCTGCCTTGTAACTCACACTGCTGTGGGTTAGAAACTTTGGCAGGGATAAGGCAAGAAGCCATTCTGTCAAACTTGGCAACTTGCTATAAATTTGAAAAACAGGTCTATTCAGTTTAAAAAAATAAAAAAGAGGCAATCTGGGCTTCCTCTTCTCTTCATTGGAGTCAGAGAGTTACAGCATTTTTTTCAGGCTTCATTTTACTCCCCTCTGTTATAAGAGAATAGGGAAACCAACTTCGATGGGGATTTATTTTAAGCTGGTGCTCTACAGCGATGTGGCCATTTGCTGCAGAGGAAATTGTTTAAAAAAAACAAACAAACAAAAAAACCTCTGTAGAGTTTAGACACACTTCATGGACTCTTTGGTTTAATGGTGGCTCCTATGAAGGCACAACTGATCTATACATTCACCCAATAAATAATTGTTAAGGATCCAGTAAATGAAGCCAAGATTTTTCTTTACAGTTAGTTTTGGAAATATAGCATGAAGTAAGCAGAAAAAGCTTCCTGGTCTCTGGAGCTTTAGCAGATATTTAATTCTCCTTTGCCATTATAGAGTCAGCAGCTGTTGCAGATTAGCTTCTAGAATCCCTCAGGAATCTCGTCTTCAGGCCCTGGCAGGTAGGCGTGGGCAGCCTTGAAGATTCCAGGGGAGAAAAAGCAGAGGTCGCCTGCTGTACCTCACAAGCTCCAACCCTAAATGCATGCCTGCTCATCTTGCTGCCTGTGAAACTGAACTCAAATAGAGCCTGCCCACTTTGATTTGCTCTTTTCTCTTAATGATTTCCAAAAGGTAACAGGAGAATAGAAAATAAAGGAACAAAAGAGGAAAAGAAGATACACCCTAAGTAGTTTTTAAGTGATTCATCTGGAAAGCGTATGCACAGCTGCCTGTGTGTCTGAAGGCCATTACCAGTTCCTGGAAGGATAATATCCCCACTTCCTATTCGCTGCATTTATCTTCTCTGCTTGGCAGGAGAAAACCATTCTGCTTTGCCTTGCAGGAGATCAGGGACCAATTTTCATCTCACCTGCTTTCATTCGAGCTCATCCCACCACCTAGTAGGGCGCTGGGCATGTAGGGTTCAGTAAATATTTATACTTTACTCAGCGGTGCTATTTTCCTGTGTACCAGTGAAAACAAGACAAAGTCACCTGCGTCAGGGAGCTCTGCAGGAGTGGCTCGGGGGACTCGAGGCATCTTCAGCAGAGCAGCACACCGCACCAGGCCAGGGTCACCTTTTCACAGTGAGTGTGACTCTTTCTAACCCCAGATCAATACTCGCGCTCGAATGTTTACCATTCCTGGATGACTTCTTGTGGAGCTTTGCAAACAGCAGAACAGCTCACTGGGTTCTGTCCTGACACTATATGACCTCAGAAAAATTACTTAACTTGGTTGGACATTTATTTCTTTATCTGTGCAACTTGGAACAGATCATCTCTAACAATAGAATGGGTGAGGATTTCTCTTGGTACCAATACCACTCTGTTGGCAGGTCCTGTCTGGAGCATGGTATTTTTAAAAGTTGGGAGGCCACACTTTGGCTCAAAAATGAATACGATGTCTGTTGTCTGGGTGGAAGGATGAGTTTGCAAATTGAGGGTTGTGCATACACCAGCTGTGTTCTTACTAGGTGTGTGGCCATGGACAAATTACTAAATTGATTTTCCCATCTGTAAATGAGTATAACATTAATATCTGCTTTGCAAAGTTGAAATGAGAATTAAATATGATGATCCATACAAAGCACTTAGTACAGTGACTGGATCCTGGTATACACGGAGTTCAGTTCAGTTCAGTCACTCAGTCGTGTCCGACTCTTTGCGACCCCATGAATCGCAGCATGCCAGGCCTCCCTGTCCATGGCCGGGGTCCAGTCCCGGTGGATCCAGGGAATTTGAAGGGGAGACGGCATCGGCAATCAGGAAACAACAGCTTAATTAAATGTTAATTAAGGATATAAAGAGTAATAGAATAAGGATAGCTCAGCAGGAAATTCAGTGGAGAAAAGAGGCTGAATAATTCAGCCAGAAGGTGAGAGAAAGAACGACATGGGGAGACCAAGCTTCAGTGAACATGGCCTGCATTTTATTTTCCAAAGTAGTTTTTATACCTTAAGTTATGCGTAGAGGATAATGGGGGAAAGGGTAGAGTCATGCAGTAAGCCAGGCTTTCTTCCCGAAAACTTATCATATGCAAAAGTTTAGGTGATTTGCATCATCTTCTGGCCCAGAGGCCTGTTAACAGTTTAAGACCCTTTCTTCAGAAAACTTATTTTTCTCTAAAGGTAATTAGTCAGGCGCCACCCTCCAAAAGCATTAGATAAAGTTGCATTCCTACAGGGCAAAGGTGTGGTGGGCTATAACAAGAAAAAGAATTAACTCAAGGGTCCAAGGTTACAAACATTAAAGCTACTACTTACACCAATTATATTAATCAATACACTGCCAGGGACACAGCAGGTAAGGGATATGGAGACTTAGCAGCAAACATTGGCCCAACAAGTGAAAAACCCTTCCCCAGTACAATTTCTAATCAATCTTTTAACTGCTCAAAGGAATCTGTATTTAGACAGTTTAGAACATCTCATGCCTCTCACAGTTGGGAGGCTCTGAACAATCACATGTGGCCGGAAAAACCTATTCAGGCAGGCTAGAGGACTTCCAAAGGAGTTTGTAGGTTGCAACACTGTCACACCCAGGAATTGTTAGCTGGAGCTGTAAGTTAACTCTTTTTTCAGAGAGAGGTAGTGGGGGACAGCCCCCCATAAAGTCGGAGGTGTAGGTGAGAGCACAAAGCAGAAAGTAGGCAGACTCTGGTTGTGGGGGTAGATGCTCGAGAATTTCCAGGGGGACTCCTGAGGCTCGATCCCGCCTTTGCGTATGCCGAGCCTCCTTCCTCATGACCTTTGCCACGGCGGAGCTCCTGCTCCCAGCAGTCCATCACCAACTCCTGGAGTTCACTCAGACTCACGGCCGTTGAGTCACTGATGCCACCAGCCACCGGTAAATGTTACCTAGACTCACGTCCGTCGAGTCACTGATGCCACCAGCCACCGGTAAATGTTACCTAGACTCACGTCCGTCGAGTCACTGATGCCACCAGCCACCGGTAAATGTTACCTCGTGTCATTTTTGTTGCTGCTGATGTCACATTTCAAGTACATACACCTAAGATCTCTTTCTCAAGTAGCTCAGCTGTAAGGAGTCCGCCCACCAAGCAGAAAATGTGGGCTCGATCCCTGGGTTGGGAAGATCCTCTGCAGAAGGAAGTGGCAAACAACTCCTGTATTCTTGCCTGGGAAATCGCAAGGACAGAGGAGCCTGGTGGGTTATAGTCCATGGGTTGCAAAAGACATGACTAGACATGATTAGCAACTAAAACAAACAAACAAAAGATCTCTTTCAGCGCTGATAATTACAATAAGCCAGCACTTGCACTTGATGAAAAGCAGTGGGTCAGCCTGGGCTTCCCTGGTGGTTAAGACTGTAAGGAATCCGCCTGCAATGTAGAAAACACAGGTTCAGTCTCTGGGTTGGGAAGATCTCCTGGAGAAAGGAAATGGCTACCCATTCCTGTATTCTTACCTGGAGAATCCCATGGACAGAGGAGTCTAGTGGGCTACAGTCCATGGGGTCTCAAAGAGTTGAACGTGACTGAAGTGACTTAGCACACGTTAGAGCAGCCTAAGGGCATGCACTGAAATATTTGATTTTGGATCATCTGTTAAATGTCATTAGTGGTTTGACACTGAGTGTCAGGAGCAATCATTCTGCAAAGGAGGCTGCAAAGAAGTAAATGCTATTCCCATATCAAGTGGACTTCCAGGTAATGATTAATGCAGCTGGGATTCAGTCTCCTTTGTGCTTTTCATTTATTTATGAATTCTATAGTTAGTCCATCCTAAAGGAGATCAGTCCTGAGTGTTCATTGGAAGGACTGATGTTGAAGCTGAAACTCCAATACTTTGGCCACCTGATGCGAAGAACTGACTCATTGGAAAAGACGCTGATGCTGGGAAAGATTGAAGGCAGGAGGAGAAGGGCTTAACAGAGGATGAGATGGTTGGATGGCATCACAGACTCAATGGACCTGAGTTTGGGTAAACTCCAGGAGTTGGTGATAGACAGGGAGGCCTGGCGTGCTGAAGTCCATGCAGTCGCAAAGAGTCGGACACGACTGAGCGACTGAACTGAACTGATAGTGAATTAGAGACACTGTTGTAGATACTGGAGATGCAATGGTAATTGAAGTGGACAAGATTCCTGCTCTCAAACAGTCTAATTCTGGTAAGGCCAACAGGCAAAAAATAAGCAAACAAGTAAAGGTCAGTCTCAGATCGTGATGGGTGCTGAGAATACAGTTACACAGTCATGTGACCATGAGTACTAGACAGTGAGTGCTCAGCACAGGCTTCTGCGAGAGCAAATACTTGAGCCGAATGCTGATTCATAAGTAGGAATCAGCTACCTGAGGATATGAGGAAACCTGTTTCTTGGGGACAGTGGGCCCTCGTGTAGGAACTTGTAATCAAGGAACAGATAGCAGCCCAGTGTGGGTGGGGTAGACTTAGCTCAGAGAAGAATGATAAGGGCCGAGATGGAGAGTAATGTTGGGTCTGATGGTTTGGGCATCAGAAGTCCTGATCAGAAGTTTAGATTTCATTCCAAATGTATTGAGAAGCCATCTGAATGCTGTCAGCAGGGAAGCGCTCTCTGGTTTCTTTGTGGCAAATGGATGCTGGCGGACAAAAGCGGAATCAGTTGAATCAGTTGCCACTAATCCAGCTAAAAGCTGAAGGGGGTTGGAAGATTAAGAGAATGGATAGATCTGAGATATGTGGCAGAGGTGGAGGTGAAAAGATCGGCTTCCAAAAGTGCGTCCCAAGTCCACTATTTCCACAAGTGTTTTCCTTCATCTATAACTATTCTGCTTGGTGTTCTGGAAGCCTTAATGAATCAGTGCAGCTTTTCTGAGCATTTGTCTTGGAAAAAAGCGTCTTCCATGCAGCTCACATACTGAGAAACGGAATCGATGGGCAGCACCACAATAAATGTCCACGCTGCTCTCTTGGAAGCATTAGTATGGTTTTTGTTGTTGTTCTACAAGAAATTATTCAGGTTCACAGCAAGTGATTGAATGCCCATTAAGACACTCACTTGTTAGCGAAGGAACATGAAGGAACCTAGATTTTTAAGCCAAAGTGAAAGCGAAGTGAGAGAAAGAAGTCTCAAAACTTGTGACATCCCCCTTGCTTGACTGGCCCGGAGCGTGTGGGCTGCCTGCTTCCTAACCTTCCTTTAGAGCCCTAGAGATTGCATTTGTCAATTTGCAGGGACTAACTTCCTCAGAAGAAACTGTAATCCTGCCTTGCAGAGCCTTGGTCTCTGCTACAGTGCTTTTAAGGTGTCGGGCGTCCCTGCTGTTCTCCAGGAAGGGTTGAGAGGTCCAGCCCCTTGGCATCTCACGCAGATGGATGGCGCAGCCCTCCTGCTACTGACCTACCTTATCTGTCACCGGCACAACTCGCTACAGACCTGCTTCTCCAGCCTACTTTGACTTTCATCACGGGCAGATTGGCTGTTTATTGGTATGGAATGTATAGCTGGAATTTTCTAGAATTGGTGAAAATGTCACACAATGACTGTTTTATATCTGACTTCTTTTACTCAGCATAAATATTTCAGATTTATCCATTTGAATATTAATAGGTCTTTCGATGGGTGAGTAGTAAGTAATTCACTGTGTTTCTGTGTGTCTCTGTGTGTGTATGTATCACAATTCATCCATTCACCATTTTGTGGACATTTGGATTGTTTCTAGTTTTAGGCTATTACCAATAAAGATATTATGAATATTTGTGTACAAGTTTTTATGTGCACACAGGCTTTTATTTCTCTTGAGTAAATACCCAGGGCTGAAATGTCAGTGTCATATTGTAGGCATATGTTTCACTTTTAAAGAAACTGAAAAATATTTCCCAAAGAAGTTTTACCATTTATCATCAGTCGTGCATAAAATGTCCAGCTGCTCCGTGTCATCCCAAACACTCCATGTGGCCAAAAACTGGTGTAGTCAGGCTGCCCAGCTCTGGTAACACACCTCTACAGTTCCTGATCCGGTGGAAAAGAGAAATCAAGCATCTCCTTTCTAATACCCTGTATAAAGCATCGGGAGATAATTCTACTAGTGTGCCAGTCACCGTCCTGTGATGTTCTTTAAGAGAGGAGAAATATAATCATGGGAATTTCCATTGTGGCCACAGAAAATAGGGGAGAGAAAGTTCCTCAAAGCTTGGAAGGGTTATTACCAGTGTAAGAGAGAAGGGATCTAGGCAAGCAGAACCCTAGATGTTACAGTATCTCCTCAAGTCTAAGGAGTTTGAGGGAGAGATAGTAGCAACATCCAATAAAGTTCATGAGTGACCCACAGAGCTGACGATATAAACCTGGTTCTCTCTGTCTGTAAAGACCAACATAAGAAGGGAAAGGGTGGTTCTCAAGTTGAAAGACTGAAGTAAGGACCCTGTGTGATCACCCAGAAGTGCTCAATAGGTGGTAATAAATGTTCCCGGGAATAATTCTCTGAATAATTTTCTCAGCCAAGGGATAAACCAAGACAGCAGCTTTTTAGTATGCCCTGAAAGCTTGAGAGTGCCTGCTGGGAAGTCATACTTTTACACTTATGACTTTTAGTTATGATTATAGGATTCTATCAGTGGATCATCTACATTGAGTTCAGTTCAGTTCAGTCGCTCAGTCATGTCCGACTCTTTGTGACCCCATGGACTGCAGCTTGCCGGGCCTCCCTGTCCATCACCAACTCCTGGAGCTTACTCAAACTCATGTCCATTGAGTCGGTGATGCCATCCAACCATCTCATTCTCTGTTGTCCCCTTCTCCTCCTGCCTTCAATCTTTCCCAGCATCAGGGTCTTTTCAAATGAGTCAGCTCTTCTCATCAGGTGGCCCAAGTATTGGAGTTTCAGCTTCCAATGAACACTCAGGACTGATCTTTAGGATGGACTGGTTGGATCTCCTTGCAGTCCAAGGGACTCTCAAGAGTCTTCTCTGACACCACAGTTCAAAAGCATCAGTTCTTCGGTGCTCAGTTTCTTTATAGTCCAACTCTCACATCCATACATGACTACTGGAAAAACCATAGCCTTCATGAGACAGCCCTTTGTTGGCAAAGTAATGCCTCTGCTTTTTAATATGCTGTCTAGGTTGGTCATAGCTTTTTTTCCCAAGAGGTAAGTGTCTTTTAATTTCATTTAATTGCAGTCACCAATTGCCGTGATGTTGGAGCCCCCAAAAATAAAGTCAGCCACTGTTTCCATTGTTTCCCTATCTATTTACCATGAAGTAATGGGATCAGATGCCATGATTTAGTTTTCTGAAAATTGAGTTTTAAGCCAACTTTTTCACTCTCCTCTTTCACTTTCATCAAGCGGCTCTTTAGTTCTTTTTCACCTTCTGCCATAAAAGTGGTGTCATCTGCATATATGAGGTTATTGATATTTCTTCCAGCAATCTTGATTCCAGCTTGTGCTTCCTCCAGCCCAGCATTTCTCTTGATGTACTCTGCATGTAAGTTAAATAAGCAGGGTGACAACATACAGCCTTCATGCGCTCCTTTTCCTATTTGGACTCAGTGTGGCATTCCATGTCCAGTTCTAGCTATCGCTTCCTGACCTGCACACAGATTTCTGAGGAGGCAGGTCAGGTGGTATGGTATTCCCATCTCTTTGAGAATTTCCCACAGTTTATTGTGATCTACACCATCAAAAACTTTGGCATAAATGGCATTTACATAGAATGGAATATAATAAGTTCAAGAACTATTTCATTACCCCCCAATTAAAGCCAGCCCTGGCCCTGACATTCAGAAGGGTTCTATGTGTCATCTCTGTCTACACCATTTTTTTTTTTTTTTTTTACTGTTTTTAAGTCTGAAGCTCCTTCAAGAATGTGCTCAGTTCCTGATGGTATATGAAATGTTTAGTCTTCTCCGTACAGTTGATGAGTCCAGTTCCAGTGACTGAGTTAGGATGCAGACAGGAGTGTGAACTGTTAGCCTGAGGTACTGACTTGTCTTCTGTTTCTATGAGCCTGATCTTTCTTTGTATTTTTGTCTTTAGTATGAGATGACATTTTTAATGTTGATATTAGTGATATTATATAATTACAGGTCAGTGATGCTTTACAGCAACAAAGAATCACATGATTGGTATGGGATACTGGTATCTCTCAGGTGTTTCTGAACTTAAACCAGTTACATTGTTTCCAACACTTATGAGATTTTAGTAATTATCTCATGAAACATATGAAATCGTTACTGTTATTAGGGAGTATTTCAGTGAAAGGTAATGCAGCTGTTTGAATTCTGAATCAAAAACAGGAAGATCACTTGAATTGCAGGGTTTCAATGCTGGCTTGGCACCGAAGTGTTGAGTCTTTGGCTCACTGCACCCACCAGAGTCCTGTCTCACCAAACTGCTGCCGTAGACCTGCGAGCTGGTCCGAGTTTCATCTGCAAACGCAGGCAGTTCTCCCAGTGTGTCTGCTCTTTAAAGCCAGGCTCCTGGGCCTTGGCTTGTATTGCTCGTTCTTTCTTTTCAAAAACTCCAAGATCGGTTCTCTGTCACTTGACAGAAACAGGCTTCAGTTCCAGGTGCCGTGTTGCGTGGCTGTACCAAGACCACAGGGACAGTAAAGATGAAGGCACGCTATTGTACGTAGGCTGCCTTGCCTGAGTGACTCACTCACATTCATTCTTTCCCAAAGCAGAGTGGCGTCTCTGCTCTGAACTTGAGGCTGCCCTGAATAAGAACAGCAATTCAGGTCAGAAACACAAGATGCTCTGTAAATGGATCTCTCCAACTGTGAGCATCAGGAGACTTCCAGGGCTCTCAGCAAGACCTGCTATCCCCTGGACTTGAATTGTCTCCGTGAACACCATCCAGTAGATCATGGAATATTTCCATATAAAGATTGAAACTAGCTACTATGCGTTTCATGCATTTCATGAACTCGTGGAGCGTTCTTGCTGTCTTTACGACACGATGACTCAGCTAAATACTTGCTGAGGATATTTGTGCTCAAAACTGTGGCTGCAACTCGGGGAGTCTACAAAAGCTAGAAAAAGTCATTCCCTTACTGTTCAGGAGTGAAAAACAGGATGAAAGCAGTCAGAGATGAACAAGGAGCAGGGTTACTGTACCCTGAGAGTGAGAACCTCAAACTGGGATTCCAGACACCGGGGTGGGTCTTCGGGCTGTGCTAGGTTTTCTGGGTGCTGCCCACCCCAGTATTCTTTCCTGGAGAATCCCCACGGAGAGAGGAGCCCAGCAGGCTGCAGTCCACAGGGCTGCAAAGAGTCAGACACAACTGAGCGACGAACATGTCACTTCCACTTCCAGCAAATCATGTCCCTCTCTGGACTGCACATGCCTCATATACAAAATTAAGGTGTTACGCCCGCTGCAACAGACCTCGCAGAAGCGTGGCCAAGAGGAGCTACCCCTCACCCAAGGTCAGGGGCAGCGGCCGAGAGTGCCAGGCTGCGACAGCCCAGGAGCGGCTGAGAGGAGCTACCCCACGCCCGAGGTCGGGGCGGCGGCCGGGAGGAGCTACCCCACGCCCGAGGTTGGGGCGGCGGCCAAGAGTAGTTACCCCACACCCAAGGTCGGGGCGGCGGCCGGGAGGAGCAACCCCCCGTCCAAGGAGCAGAGGCTGCGTGGGGCCCAGGAGGGCCGAGAGGAGCTACTCCACCTTCAAGGTCAGGAGGGGTAGCCAGTGAGGAGATACCCCTCGTCCAAGGTAAGGAGCAGCAGCTGCGCTTTGCTGGAGCGACCATGAAGAGATACCCCACATCCAAGGTAAGAGAAATCCAAGTAAGACAGTAGGTGTTGCAAGAGGGCATCAGAAGGCAGACACACGGAAACCATACTCACAGAAAACTAGCCAATCTGATCACACGGACCACAGCCTTGTCTAACTCAGTGAAACTAAGCCATGCCCTGTGGGTCGGAGAGGTCTGACAGAATGTGGTCCACTGGAGAAGGGAATGGCAAACCACTTCAGTATTCTTGCCTTGAGAACCCCATGAACAGTATGAAAAGGCAAAAAAATAGGGTACTGAAATAGGAACTCCCCAGGTTGGTAGGTGCCCAATATGCTACGGGAGATCAGTGGAGAAATAACTCCAGAAAGAATCAAGGGATGGAGCCAAAGCAAAAACAATACCCAGTTGTGGATGTGACTGGTGATAGAAGCAAGGTCTGATGCTATAAAGAGCAATATTGCATAGGAACCTGGAATGTTACGTCCATGAATTAAGGCAAATTGGAAGTGGTCAAACAGGAGATGGCAAGAGTGAACGTCGACATTCTAGGAATCAGCGAACTAAAATGGACTGGAATGGGTGAATTTAACTCAGATGACCATTATATCTACTACTGCGGGCAGGAATCCCTTAGAAAAAATGGAGTAGCCATCATAGTCAACAAGAGTCCGAAATGCAGTACTTGGATGCAATCTCAAAAATGACAGAATGATCTCTGTTCGTTTCCAAGGCAAACCATTCAATATCATGATAATCCAAGCCTATGCCCCAACCAGTAATGCTGAAGAAGCTGAAGTTGCATGGTTCTATGAAGATCTATAAGACTTTTTAGAACTAATACCCAAAAAAGATGTCCTTTTCATTATAGGGGACTGGAATGCAAAAGTAGGAAGTCAAGAAACACCTGGAGTAACAGGCAAATTTGGCCTTGGAGTACAGAATGAAGCAGGGCAAAGGCTAATAGAGTTTTTCCAAGAGAACGCACTGGTCATAGCAAACACCCTCTTCCAACAACACAAGAGAAGACTCTACACATGGACATCACCAGATGGTCGACACCAAAATCAGATTGATTGTATTCTTTGCAGCCAGAGATGGAGAAGCTGTATACAGTCAGCAAAAACAAGACCGGGAGCTGACTGTGGCTCAGACCATGAACTCCTTATTGCCAAATTCAGACTTAAATTGAAGAAAGTAGGGAAAACCACTAGACCATTCAGGTATGACCTAAATCAAACCCCTTATGATTATACACTGGAAGTGAGAAATAGATTTAAGGGCCTAGATCTGATACATAGAGTGCCTGATGAACTATGGATGGAGGTTCGTGACATTGTACAGGAGACAGGGATCAAGACCATCCCCATGGAAAAGAAATGCAAAAAAGCAAAATGTCTGTCTGGGGAGGCCTTACAAATAGCTGTGAAAAGAAGAGAAGAGAAAAGCAAAGGAGAAAAGGAAAGATATAAGCATCTGAATGCAGAGTTCCAAAGGATAGCAAGGAGAGATAAGAAAGCCTTCCTCAGCGATTGATGCAAAGAAATAGAGGAAAACAACAGAACGGGAAAGACTAGAGATCTCTTCAAGAAAATTAGAGATACCAAGGGAATATTTCATGCAAAGATGGGCTCAATAAAGGACAGAAATGGTATGGACCTAACAGAAGCAGAAGATATTAAGAAGAGGTGGCAAGAATACACAGAAGAACTGTACAAAAAAGATCTTCACGACCCAGATAATCATGATGGTGTGATCACTCACCTAGAGTCAGACATCCTGGAATGCGAAGTCAATTGGGACTTAGGAAGGATCACTACAAACAAAGCTAGTGGAGGTGATGGAATTCCAGTTGAGCTATTTCAAATCCCGAAAGATGATGCTGTGAAAGTGCTGCACTCAATATGCCAGCAAATTTGGAACACTCAGCAGTGGCCACAGGACTGGAAAAGGTCAGTTTTCATTCCAATCCCAAAGAAAGGCAATGCCAAAGAATGCTCAAACTACTGCACAGTTGCACTCATCTCACACGCTAGTAAAGTAATGCTCACAATTCTCCAAGCCAGGCTTCAGTGATATGTGAACCATGAACTTTCAGATGGTCAAGCTGGTTTTAGAAAAGGCAGAGGAACCAGAGATCAAATAGCCAACATCCGCTGGATCATGGAAAAAGCAAGAGAGTTCCAGAAAAACATCTATTTCTGCTTTATTGACTATGCCAAAGCCTTTGAAGGTGTGGATCACAATAAACTGTGGAAAATTCTGAAAGAGATGGGAATACCAGACCACCCGACCTACCTCTTGAGAAACTGATATGCAGGTCAGGAAGCAACAGTTAGAACTGCACATGGAACAACAGACTGGTTACAAATAGGAAAAGGAGTTCGTCAAGGCTGTATATTGTCACCCTGCTTATTTGACTTCTATGTAGAGTACATCATGAGAAATGCTGGGCTGGAAGAAGCACAAGCTGGAATCAAGATTGCTGGGAGAAATATCAATAACCTCAGATATGCAGATGACACCACCCTTATGGCAGAAAGTGAAGAGGAACTAAAAAGCCTCTTGATGAAAGTGAAAGTGGAGAGTGAAAAAGTTGGCTTAAAGCTCAACATTCAGAAAACGAAGATCATGGCATCCGGTCCCATCACTTCATGGGAAATAGATGGGGAAACAGTGGAAACAGTGTCAGGCTTTATTTTTCTGGGCTCCAAAATCACTGCAGATGGTGATTGCAGCCATGAAATTAAAAGACGCTTACTCCTTGGAAGGAAAGTTATGACCAACCTAGAGAGCATATTCAAAAGCAGAGACATTACTTTGCCAAAAAAAGGTCCATCTAGTCAAGGCTATGGTTTTTCCTGTGGTCATGTATGGATGTGAGAGTTGGACTGTGAAGAAAGCTGAGTGCAGAAGAATTGATGCTTTTGAAGTGTGGTGTTGGAGAAGACTCTTGAGAGTCCCTTGGACTGCAAGGAGATCCAACCAGTCCATTCTGAAGGAGATCAGCCCTGGGATTTCTTTGGAAGGAATGATGCTAAAGCTGAAACTCCAGTACTTTGGCCACCTCATGCAAAGAGTTGACTCATTGGAAAAGACTCTGATGCTGGGAGGGATTGGGGGCAGGAGGAGAAGGGGACGACAGAGGATGAGATGGCTGGATGGCATCACTGACTCGGTGGACATGAGTTTGAGTGAACTCCAGGAGTTGGTGATGGACAGGGAGGCCTGGCGTGCTGCGATTCATGGGGTCGCAAAGAGTCGGACACGACTGAGCGACTGAACTGAACTGATACTAACGCTGGGGCACTGGTTTCCAGTGTAATAGCGTTTCTGAAGACAGAGGTGATAGGAAAGGAGATTCTTCTTATTTCATCTCTTACCTGAGTTACGGATAGCATGCTTTGTCCTGAGAGCTGGTCCTTGTCTGGTAGCACCCATTCTGATGGTCTCTAAGTAACACAAGTGCTACTCGCTGTCTTCTGCCTGAGCTGACGTGCTTTGAATCTTCTGCTCCATTTGCATCTTCATCTTAGTCTGGGAAACCGCACCCTTGTCTTCAGCCTCCTCTGTAGCCAGAGATGGCTAAGTCATCCGAATCTGATTAATAAAATGTAACGGAAAGTTTAGTGGAGTGACCTGGGGAAGTTTTTCTTTCCTTCTGTGCTTCTCTCTCCCCTCGTATTGCTCTTTTAAACATTCACGTGGTGAGCTGGGAGCTGAGATGAGTGCCTGGTCTGGCTTCATGCTGAGCCTCTGAACCTGCTAGCCACCCTCTTCCAGACTTCCTGTTGTATGAAACAAACCAACAAAAAAGGCCCATTTCATCTTACAGTGCTGAAAATTGGGTTTTATGTTACTTGTATTTTAAACTATTCCTAATGGGTACAGCACACTATGAAGTAATACGTGCATATAAAACTTCTTCATGATTTGAGGATAATTAGTGCTGAAAAAGGCCAGTTGATGTGAACCCATATATAGCATGGGCATCAACATCACGGTGAATAAAGACAAAATGTTTAATTGGGATTTAATCCTGGAAAATGCAACTAAAATTGATGAAAATAATTTAATTAATACTTAACATTTATGTTATAATTATAACTTCAGGTAATAAAACCATTGTGACTTTTTTTTTAAACAGCTTCATAGAGGTAAAATTGGCATGTCACAGAATTTGCCCATTATGAATGTACACTTAGACAAATTTGAGTAAATTTACATAGCAGTATAATTATGCACATAATCCTGTTTTAGAACATTTTTCTCACCTTAAAATTTCCCTCATCCACGTTTTTAGTCAATTTATGCTCATACCATCAGCCCCAGACAATCGTTAATCAACTTCCTATGTCTATACTGTACTGTGAAAGTTGCTCAGGCGTGTCTGACTCTTTGTGACCCCGTGGACTGTAGCCCCTCAGTCTCCTCTGTCCATGGGATTCTCCAGGCAAGAATACTGGAGGGGCTTGCCATGCCTTCCTCCAGGGGATCTACCCAATCCAGGGATCAAACCCAGGTCTCCCACATTGCAGGCAGATTCTTTACCTACTGAGCCACCCGGGAAGCCAAAGGTGCTTGTCTGCTGAAACCCAGGACCGATACCTGTACCTATAGATTGGCCTTTAATAGGTATATGTAATCTTAAAATATTTGGTCTCCCTGTTCTGTAATATGGTATGCTTCTCAATTTCTATAAATCTTCAAAATTTTCCTTCAGAAATATTTTATAGCTTTCAATGTGCAGGTTTTACACTTTTTTGTTCAAAATTTTCAGAAGCACTTAAATTCTTTTGATGTGACTTTGAACATAATTTTCTTAATTGAATATTTGGATTTTTTTCTAGTATACAGAAATGTAATATCCACTCATCTTGCATTCTATATCTTCTTGAGTTTGGTTATGGACTCCAGTGGGTTTAGGGTGAATGCTTTAGAGTATTATGCATACAGGATCGCAGAGTTTGTAAGTAAAGACAGTTTTACTTCTTCCCTTTCTAGATACATGCCTACAACGCATTATTTGATCTGACCTCTGAAAATTCCCCCAGTGTCACCTCTGTCTGCTCTGCTGTTCATTCACTGCTGCCTGATTCACAACCTTTCCTTCTGTAAAGCTCGTCTCCTCTCAGTTCTGTCTTAGGACATTTGCATGTTATCCCCTTTTTTCTCAACGTTCTTCACCCAAATCTTTCATGGCTGCCTCCTTCCACCATTTCCATCCTTCACATCTCAAATCAAAAACCATCACTTCAAAGTGAAGTTCCCTGGTCATCCTGGGGAAGTCTGTCATCTTTTGACTATTCTATATCATTCTGTAAACTAGTTTCTTCAGAACACTTACAACCCCACAACAATCTCCTCTTTTTGCTTATTTATTGTTTCCCAGCTCTCAGCTTGCATGTCACTTTCTTGAAGGCAGTGCCTTGTCTGCGTTTCCACCGCTCAATCCCGTGCCTGCCTCATAGTAGGTGTATTTCTTTTTCTTTTTCCTTCTGCTGTATGGTTGACAGAAGGCAAAAAGAAAAATTAAAAGCCTGCAAACAAAAACTATTCAAAAGACTGACTTTCATACATTAGTTACTGCTGTAAAATGGACTGGAAATTATCACAGGGATTAACTATTCTAAAGGGAAGAAAGGGCATTAAAGAAAAGCAAGCTGACACATTTTGATTGTGCGTTGGAGCTTTGAAACAGTACAGGATATAGTAATTTTGTGCACTCATGCATGGGCTGGAACCATTTGTCACACACACCTCGGAGTTTGAGGGAGGGCTATTCAATTGCATCTGTGCAGATTCTTTTTTTTGAGTTAGAGAATTAAGAGTGCAAGCCCTGCATCTGAAAGTTTCTGTAAAGCTGAGACCGGATAGTGGTGTTACGGGGCTGTGGCTGGACCTTTGTTTTTCCCCCCTCTTTCCCTGTCATCTCCTGTCTGCTCATCCTGAACCGTTGTGGGATAAGATGCTGCAGGGCTAGTGGTGTGGACTCAGAACCGCAGGGAGCACTCTGGTACAGGGTAGCGCTCACCACTGGGCCCTCCAGATCATTCACCGGTTTCCTTGGTGTCATTCTCTTGACAAGAAGCTCTGGGAATTCAGCGCGTTTTTCCTCTTCAGCTAGACACCGCCAGAGTATCTGACTCTCTGGGTGTGTCAGGCAGGCTCTGTAGTTAAATGGCTCAGCATTTCTGTTTGTCAGGGTGATATAAAATAAGGGGGAAAATGTTTGCTTTGTGAAGCCCTGCCATAAAACCTTCAGGAAGGATTATACATCATCAGGCCTTTGACTCACAAAGGAAAATGCTCTGAAAGACAAAACATCTTTAGTGTCAATTTTCAACTAGGAGAAAATTGAATGAAATGAAGTTTGACATATGGAACAGTTTTCATAAGTTGTTTCAAATATAAGTCACAAGAAAGGTCACTTTGAGGATATGGTAGAAGCTCAGATGAGATGCTTCTAATAACTTGAACAGAGCCCAGAGCTGACTTGCTTCTCTGTGCCGGCGGGCAACGCTGTGGACCATGCTCAGTCAAGGAAGAACTGGGCTCATTAAACATTCGTGATTGCAGAGGGCTTCTGTAGAAAGGGAGGCTAAAACTAGCTCGGAAAACACGAAGGCAGACTGTCTCTACCTTCATTACCTAAGCTCATCCCTGGAAAACAGCCTTTCACCAACCTCTCCGGCACCAGCAGCTATCACGTATGCGGCTAAAAGCTTAGTGAAATATGACCAGCAGTCGCATTCCAGTCATATTGGAAAGTCAGCCTATGCCATTAACACTGCTGTGCTGTGATGAAACACAGTTTCACACAGAACCAAACACTCTAAGAGCGTATTTCTCAAAAACTTTGGTCGTATGTACATTTTTGGGTGTTGATAAATAAATATGATTAAGATACAATCTCACCAAGTAGTCATAACTGGCTAATCTTGGTTCTAGATGCAGTATGCAGCATGGAAAGTTCATTTCAGATTCATTCTTTAAAGGAGTTAGGATTTTCCAAGCCACAGTTTCCAAACCGTGTGCTTCTTTGTGCAGTTATCAGATCAGATCAGTCGCTCAGTTGTGTCCAACTCTCTGCGACCCCATGAATCGCAGCACGCCAGGCCTCCCTGTCCATCACGAACTCCCGGAGTTCACCCAGACTCACGTCCATCGAGTCAGTGATGCCATCCAGACATCTCATCCTCTGTGGTCCCCTTCTCCTCCTGCCCCCAATCCCTCCCAGCATCAGAGTCTTTTCCAATGAGTCAACTCTTCGCATGAGGTGGCCAAAGTACTGGAGTTTCAGCTTTAGCATCATTCCTTCCAAAGAAATCCCAGGGCTGATCTCCTTCAGAATGGACTGGTTGCATTTCCTTGCAGTCCAAGGGACTCTCAAGAGTCTTCTCCAACACCACAGTTCAAAAGCATCAATTCTTTGGCGCTCAGCCTTCCTCACAGTCCAACTCTCACATCCATACATGACCACAGGAAAAACCATAGCCTTGACTAGACGGACCTTTGTTGGCAAAGTTATGTCTCTGCTTTTCAATATGCTATCTAGGTTGATCATAACTTTCCTTCCAAGGAGTAAGCGTCTTTTAATTTCATGGCTGCAGTCACCATCTGCAGTGATTTTGGAGCCCAGAAAAATAAAGTCTGACACTGTTTCCACTGTTTCCCCATCTATTTCCCATGAAGTGATGGGACCGGATGCCATGATCTTCGTTTTCTGAATGTTGAGCTTTAATAGGTTAAACGAATTCATCTTATTCCTCATCACCTCCTCCTGGATTCATAATCTCCAGTTTCCTGATGCTCACAATAATATGTAGATTTGTTTGTGTTGTCTGACAGTTGATGGAGCATTAAATAAAAAGAGATGACAAAGCCAGAACAGTAGCTCTCACTCCTGACTCACAACCTCAGCAAAAGCAAAAATGAGTAAATCAGTCTTCCCTTGGAGAGGGATGGCTAGGAGCTAGAAAGGCAAAATGACTCCTCGTATGCTGGACAGAAGAAAAAAAGGGGGCTTTCCGTTTTCTACTTGTCAGCACGTGTCACTGCCCCTCCCCCAGGCCTGACCCGTTAGAGCAGGTGCAGTAGGGACTGCGCTTCCTTTTTCACTGATGGCATGGCAAGCCGAGTCAGGGGGAACTGGTCCCCAGGTGAGAGTGGCCTACAACCGCGCGTAGCAGCAAGAAACAGGGACGGATTCAGAAGTGGACTGGCCTCTTGCCTGCGATCCCGTTTCCGGGGGCGTTGCCCGCCGTGCCTGAGAGCGGCTCTGACACGGCTTCCGTCTCCCACGTGGCCCAGATGCCCAGCCTTAGCAGATTGAAAGCATCAGGCCCTTTGGTACAAGTCAGGCTGATCGGTTTTACTCGAAAAAGAGAAAGCACACATTTTGCGTAACATGGCACAAGGTACACCCATTAACAGAGCTGCTGGTGGGGAGGCCAGAGCAGTTCCTACATGTTTCTCTTCCGAGAAGCTTTCCCTCGTTTTAATGGAGTCTACCCGCTGCGAGGAATTTGCATGGAGTGGAAAGGGAGGGAGTGGCCATTTGTCTGCCGGTCATCCAGGTGGCTAAAGTGGAGAGGATGTCACACCCAGATCACGCTGCCTGGGGCACCCCTCGAGGGCAAGCACGTTGCTGGAGAGCAGCTCTGTTGTGTCTATAAAGCCAGGCTGGCTTAGCTTGACACGGCTGAGCAGGCCCGCTCCCATGCTCAGATTAGTTCTGGTTCTGTAGGATGACTGCAGACCTAGGATCCTCTTTCCTTGTGGAATTACTTTGAAGTCTCTGCAGGAAATTTAATCTACTCATACAGCTTCTCTCATTTAAAAACAAAATTGATCAGCTGCTAATTATTTATCTAGACAGTTTCTTTACAAATTCTCAGAGCTCTGTCTTAACAATATTTTTCCTCTTATGAACTTGCTGTGTTAAAAAGTAAACCAATGAATTTTAAAAAAGGAAAACAGAAAAAAACTCTATCTTAAAATTTGCTTTTGGGATTATAAAGCCCAAGCTACTTCTTTGGTTGTTGTTATTTTTTAATAACAACTTTGTTGATATATGATTCACACACAATAAAGTCTCCCCTTTAAAACTGTACAGTTCAGTGGTTTTGAGTGTATTCACAGAGTTGTGAAGCCATACCACTATCTAATTCCAAAACATCTTCTTCTCCCCCACCAGAAACCCCATTAGCAGCCTCTCGCATTTGCCTTACCCCTGGTCCCTGACAACCACTAATGTGCTTTCTGACTCAATTCTGCACATTTCATATAAATCACATCATAAAAGATGTATATTTTGTGTCCAAATTCTTACATGTACTGTGTTTCAAAATTTATCCATATCGTGGCAGATATCAGTACTCTGTTCCTTTCATATAACCAAGTAACGTTCCCTATGTCATATTTTGTTTATCTACTTATCAGTTGGTAGACATGTAGGTCGTTTCCATTTTTTTAATATTATGGATAATGGTTCTATGTGCCATTTGTGTGCAAGCTTTTGCCTGGACTTTACAATTTTTCTAGGTAGATACCTGAAAATGGAATTCTTGGGGCATATAACTCTATGTTTCAATTTGGTGGAAAATGACAAGCCATTTTACATTTCTACCAACAATAATAGGGGTTTAATTTCTGCACATCCTCATCAACATGCTTATTGTTCATCTTCTTAATTTTAGACATACTGTTGGGTTTGAAGAAGTGTCTCATTGTTGTTTTGATTTGCAGCTCCCTAGTGACTAATGATTTGGGGAATATTTTATTGAGATACAGTTGGTGCACAGTATTATGTTTCAGATGTATAACATAGTGAGTCATAATTTTTAAAAGTTACACTCCACTTACAGTTATAAAGTGTCGCCTACATTCTCTGGGTTATGCAGTGTATCCCTGTAGTGTATTTATTTCATACACAGTAGCTTACACATCTCAGTCCCCTACGGCTGTCGTGCCCGTCCTGCTTTCTCACTCCCCGTTAATAACCACTATCTTGTTCTTTGTATCTATGGGTCCCTTTCTTTTTTTGTTGAATTCACTGGTTTGTTTTAGTTTTAGATTCCACATATAAGGGATATCATACAGTGTTTGTCTTTCTCTGTCTGACTCATTTCACTTAACATAATATCTTTATTGCAAATGGCAAAATTTCATTATTTCTTATGGTTGAGTGGTACTCCTGTGTGTGTGTGTGTACCACATCTTCTTTACCCACTCATCTGTTGATGGGCAGTTAGATTGTTTATGTATCTTGACAATTATAAATAATGCTGCCCTGAACATTGGTTGGAATTTTGAGCATCTTTTCACATGCTTATTGGGCATTTGTATATAGTTTTGGAGAAATAGCTATGAAATCCTTTGCCCATTTTTAAGCAGAGTTTATTTATTTTCTTATTTGGGGGTTGAAAAATTATTTATAAACTCTGAATAAAAGTTGATCAGATATATGATATGCAAATATTTTCTCCCATTCTGTAGACTGTCTTCACTTTCTTGATGATGTTCTTTAAAGCACAAGTTTCTTTTTTAAAAAATTTTGATTGTCTAATTTATCTATTTTTAATTTTATTTTTTATGATGTTCAGTTGAGTTCAGTTGCTCAGTCGTGTCCAACTCTTTGCGACCCCATAAATCGCAGCACACCAGGCCTCCGTGTCCATCACCAATTCTCTCAAACTCACATCCATCGAGTCAGTGATGCCATCCAGCCATCTCATCCTCTGTTGTCCCCTTTTCCTCCTGCCCCCAATCCCTTCCAGCATCAGGGTCTTTTCCAATGAGTCAACTCTTTGCATGAGGTTAGTGCTATATTTAAGAGACCAATTCTTTTTTTTTTTTTTTAATTTTATTTTATTTTTAAACTTTACATAATTGTATTAGTTTTGCCAAATAACAAAATGAATCCGCCACAGGTATACATGTGTTCCCCATCCTGAATCCTCCTCCCTCCTCCCTCCCCATTCCATCCCTCTGGGTCGTCCCAGTGCACCAGCCCCAAGCATCCAGTATCGTGCATCGAACCTGGACTGGCAACTCGTTTCATACATGATATTTTACATGTTTCAATGCCATTCTCCCAATCTTCCCACCCTCTCCCTCTCTCACAGAGTCCATAAGACATCAGTGTCTCTGTTGCTGTCTCGTACACAGGGTTATTGTTACCATCTTTCTAAATTCCATATATATGCATTAGTATACTGTATTGGTGTTTTTCTTTCTGGCTTACTTCACTCTGTATAATAGGCTCCAGTTTCATCCACCTCATTAGAACTGATTCAAATGTGTTCTTTTTAATGGCTGAGTAATACTCCATTGTGTATATGTACCACTGCTTTCTTATCCATTCATCTGCTGATGGACATCTAGGTTGCTTCCATGTCCTGGCTATTATAAACAGTGCTGCAATGAACATTGGGGTACACATGTCTCTTTCCCTTCTGGTTTCCTCAGTGTGTATGCCCAGCAGTGGGATTGCTGGATCATAAGGCAGGTCTATTTCCAGTTTTTTAAGGAATCTCCACACTGTTCTCCATAGTGGCTGTACTAGTTTGCATTCCTACCAACAGTGTAAGAGGGTTCCCTTTTCTCCACACCCTCTCCAGCATTTATTACTTGTAGACTTTTGGATCGCAGCCATTCTGACTGGTGTGAAATGGTACCTCATAGTGGTTTTGATTTGCATTTCTCTGATAATGAGTGATGTTGAGCATCTTTTCATGTGTTTGTTAGCCATCTGGATGTCTTCTTTGGAGAAATGTCTATTTAGTTCTTTGGCCCATTTTTTGATTGGGTCATTTATTTTTCTGGAGTTGAGCTGTAGGAGTTGCTTGTATATTTTTGAGATTAGTTGTTTGTCAGTTGCTTCATTTGCTATTATTTTCTCCCATTCTGAAGGCTGTCTTTTCACCTTGCTAATAGTTTCCTTTGATGTGCAGAAGCTTTTAAGGTTAATTAGGTCCCATTTGTTTATTTTTGCTTTTATTTCCAATATTCTGGGAGGTGGGTCCTAGAGGATCCTGCTGTGATGTATGTCAGAGAGTGTTTTGCCTATGTTCTCCTCTAGGAGTTTTAGTTTCTGGTCTTACGTTTAGCTCTTTAATCCATTTTGAGTTTATTTTTGTGTATGGTGTTAGAAAGTGTTCTAGTTTCATTCTTTTACAAGTGGTTGACCAGAGTTCCCAGCACCACTTGTTAAAGAGATTGTCTTTAATCCATTGTATATTCTTGCCTCCTTTGTCAAAGATAAGGTGTCCATATGTGCGTGGATTTATCTCTGGGCTTTCTATTTTGTTCCATTGATCTATATTTCTGTCTTTGTGCCAGTACCATACTGTCTTGATAACTGTGGCTTTGTAGTAGAGCCTGAAGTCAGGTAGGTTGATTCCTCCAGTTCCATTCTTCTTTCTCAAGATCGCTTTGGCTATTCTGCCGGGGTCCAGCCCCAGCTGATCCAGGGTATTCGAAGGAGAGACGGCCTAGGTGAGGGTCAGGGAACAACTGCTTAATTAAACGTTAATTAAGGAATAGAATAAGGATAGCTCAGTAGGAAAATTCAGTGGAGAAAAGAGGCTGAGTAGCTTGGTTTACGCGGGGGACCAATAAAACTTCAAGACAAGAAGCTTGCACCACTTACGTAGGCCGCAGGCGTCCTTCCGTTCTCCCGAAGGAGAGGAGACACTGAGGCCTCCCCGGTCGGATCTTAGAAGCCCAGGCATAATTAGTAAGCATGGTGGGTTCCGCGCTCCAGATGGAGACTCAACCAGAGTGAGAGAGAGAGAGACATGGGGAGACCAGTCTTTTGAGGAACTGATCCCAATTCTTTATTTTCCATGGTCTACTTTTATACACTGAGATGTTATGCAAAAGTCACGTGGGGTCAGCAGTCCTGACTTTTATCAAAGTCAGGTGCTTCATACAAATGTATACAGAGGTCTTAGGGGTGTTACATCATCTTCTGGCCGGGGGGCCTGCTGACAATTTACGACCCTCTCCTTGTGACAGCGGTCAGTCAACCAGGACACTTATTTCTCCAGGGGTGATTATTCTTAAAACAGACGCCACCCAAATAAAGTTACATTCCTATAGGGTGAGGGTGTAGTGGGTTTTAGTTAAGGAAAGAATTTACTTAGCCTAAGGTCTAACGTGATTTATATCAAAGGTTAATACTTATTTCTTCTATATATTCATTAATGTGTATAAGGGCAGGGGATATGGAGACTTAGCAACAAACATTGGCTCAACAAATGAAAAAACCCTTCACCAATACAATTTCTAATCAGCCCATTATACTTATACTAATAATTTTCTAACTTTTCTAAAGAACCTGTTTTTAGAAGGTTTAAAGCATCTCGTGCCTCTCACAGTTGGGAGGCTGTGAGCAATCACATGTGGCCGGACAAGACTGTCAGGCAGGCTAGAGAACCTTCAGAGGAGTTTGTAGGTTAAAACACTTCTATCACGCCCAGGAATTATTATTAACTGGAGCTCTAAGTTAACTCCTTCTCCGAAAGAGGTGGTGGGGGACAGCCCCCCGTAAAGTCAGAGGTGTAGGTGAGAGCACAAAGTAGTAAAGTAGGCAGGCTCTGGTTATGGGGGTAGATGCTCGAGGATTTCCAGGGGGACTCCTGAGGCTCGATCCCGCCTTTGCGTATGTCAAGCCTCCTTCCTCATGACCTTTGCCATGGGTGGAGTGCCTCACGCCGGCCCCCAACACTATTCGAGGTTTTTTGTATTTCCATACAAATTGTGAAATTATTTGTTCTAGCTCTGTGAAGAATGCTGTGGGTAGCTTGATAGGGATTGCATTGAATCTATAGATTGCTTTGGGTAGTATACTCATTTTCACTATATTGATTCTTCCAATCCATGAGCATGGTATATTTCTCCATCTGTTAGTGTCCTCTTTGATTTCTTTCACCAGTGTTTTATAGTTTTCTATATATAGGTCTTTAGTTTCTTTAGGTAGATATATTCCTAAGTATTTTATTCTTTCCATTGCAATGGTGAATGGAATTGTTTCCTTAATTTCTCTTTCTGTTTTCTCATTATTAGTGTATAGGAATGCAAGGGATTTCTGTGTGTTGATTTTATATCCTGCAACTTTACTATAGTCATTGATTAGTTCTATTAATTTTCTGGTGGAGTCTTTAGGGTTTTCTATGTAGAGGATCATGTCATCTGCAAACAGTGAGAGCTTTACTTCTTCTTTTCCAATTTGGATTCCTTTTATTTCTTTTTCTGCTCTGATTGCTGTGGCCAAAACTTCTAAAACTATGTTGAATAGTAATGGTGAAAGTGGGCACCCTTGTCTTGTTCCTGACTTTAGAGGAAATGCTTTCAATTTTTCACCATTGAGGATAATGTTTGCTGTGGGTTTGTCATATATAGCTTTGATTATGTTGAGGTATGTTCCTTCTATTCCTGCTTTCTGGAGAGTTTTTATCATAAATGGATGTTGAATTTTGTCAAAGGCTTTCTCTGCATCTATTGAGATAATCATATGGTTTTTATTTTTCAATTTGTTAATGTGGTGTATTACATTGATTGATTTGCGGATATTGAAGTATCCTTGCATCCCTGGGATAAAGCCCACTTGGTCATGGTGTATGATCTTTTTAATGTGTTGTTGGATTCTGATTGCTAGAATTTTGTTAAGGATTTTTGCATCTATGTTCATCAGTGATATTGGCCTGTAGTTTTCTTTTTTTGTGGGATCTTTGTCAGGTTTTGGTATTAGGGTGATGGTGGCCTCATAGAATGAGTTTGGAAGTTTACCATCCTCTGCAATTTTCTGGAAGAGTTTGAGCAGGATAGGTGTTAGCTCTTCTCTAAATTTTTGGTAGAATTCAGCTGTGAAGCCATCTGGACCTGGGCTTTTGTTTGCTGGAAGATTTTTTATTACAGTTTCAATTTCTGTGCTTGTGATGGGTCTGTTAAGATTTTCTATTTCTTCCTGATCGAGTTTTGGAAAGTTGTACTTTTCTAAGAATTTGTCCATTTCTTCCTCGTTGTCCATTTTATTGGCATATAATTGCTGATAGTAGTCTCTTATGATCCTTTGTATTTCTGTGTTGTCTGTTGTGATCTCTCCATTTTCATTTCTAATTTTATTGATTTGATTTTTCTCCCTTTGTTTCTTGATGAGTCTGGCTAATGGTTTGTCAATTTTATTTATCCTTTCAAAAAACCAGCTTTTGGTTTTGTTGATTTTTGCTATGATCTCTTTTGTTTCTTTTGCATTTATTTCTGCTCTAAGTTTTAAGATTTCTTTCCTTCTACTAACCCTGGGGTTCTTCATTTCTTCCTTTTCTAGTTGCTTTAGGTGTAGAGTTAGGTTATTTATTTGACTTTTTTCTTGTTTCTTGAGGTGTGCCTGTATTGCTATGAACTTTCCCCTTAAGACTGCTTTTACCATGTCCCACAGGTTTTGGGTTGTTGTGTTTTCATTTTCATTCATTTCTATGCAAATTTTGATTTCTTTTTTGAATTCTTCTGTGATTTGTTGGTTATTCAGCAGTGTGTTGTTCAGCCTCCATATGTTGGAATTTTTAATAGTTTTTCCCCTGTAATTGAGATCTAATCTTACTGCATTGTGGTCAGAAAAGATGCTTGGAATGATTTCTATTTTTTTGAATTTAGCAAGGCTAGCTTTATGGCCCAGGATGTGATCTATCCTGGAGAAGGTTCCATGTGCGCTTGAGAAAAAGGTGAAATTCATTGTTTTGGGATGAAATGTCCTATAGATATCAATTAGGTCTAACTGGTCTATTGTATCATTTAAAGTTTGTGTTTCCTTGTTAATTTTCTGTTTAGTTGATCTATCCATAGGTGTGAGTGGGGTATTAAAGTCTAAGAGACCAATTCTTAACCTGAAATCTCAAAGATTTACAATTTTGTTCCCTTCTAAAAGTTTTTATAGTTTTCATTTGTCCGCATACATCTATGACCCATGTTGAATAAATTTCTGTATGTGCTAGGGAGACAATTTCTTTCCTTTTCTTCTGTCCTTCCTCATATATATATCTAGTAGACCAAGTATCACTTGCTGGAAAGATCATTCTTTTAACCAAATTGTCTTGATATTCTCTGTCAAAAATCATTTGGCCATAGGAATAAGGGCTTACTTCTGGTATAAAACAATTTCTTGTCCCTTTATCTTCTGAAAATACCTTGATTATGGAGTATAAGTTCAAGTGTGTCTATCTTGAAAAACTCAAAACACATTCTCTGGACTAGAAATTATTTATCTCTGGTACTCAAGTCTTATTTTAGGTTGTATTCTCCTAGAAGTAAATTCTAAGACCAGAACCCAAGGGTGAGTTGATTATTTAGGAATTGTAGGAAACATTGGTTAAAAGTGGAACAGAGACATACAGAAGGAAAAGAAGACAGTAAAGCTCAGGTGTTTCAAATCCAAAAAGGTGATGCTGTAAAAGTGCTGCACTCAATATGCCAGCAAATTTGGAAAACTCAGCAGTAGCCACAGGACTGGAAAAGGTCAGTTTTCATTCCAATCCCAAATGCCAAAAAATGTTCAAACTACCGCACAATAACACTCATCTAACACACTAGCAAAGTAATGCTCAAAATTCTCCAAGCAAGCTTTCAACAGCACGTGACTTGTGAACTTTCACCAGTTCATCTGGATTTAGAAAAGGCAGAGGAACCAAACTGCCAACATACGCTGGACAATTGAAAAAGCACGAGAGTTCCAGAAAAACATCTACTTCTGCTTTATTGACTACACTGAAGCCTTTGACTGTGTAGATCACAACAAACTAGAAAATTCTTAAAGAGATGGGAATACCAGACCACCTGAGATACCTCCTGAGAAATCTGTATGCAGGTCGAGAAGCAGGTTAGAACCAGACATGGAACAACAGACTGATTCCAACTTGGGAAAGGAGTATGTCAAGGCTATATATTATCACCCTGCTTATTTAACTTATATGCAGAGTACATCATGCAAAATGCTGGGCTGGGTGAAGCACAAGCTGGAATCAAGATTGCTGGGAGAAATATCAATAACCTCAGATATGCAGATGACACCACCCTTATGGCAGAAAGTGAAGAACTAAAGAGCCTCTTCATGAAAGTGAAAGAGGAGAGTGAAAAAAGTTTGCATAAAGTCAACATTCAGAAAACGAAGATCATGGCATCCGGTCCCATCACTTCATGGTAAATAGATAGGGAAACAATGGAAACCATGACAGATTTTATTTTATTGGGCTCCAAAATTACTGCAGATAGTGACTGCAGCCATGAAATTAAAAGATGCTTGCTCCTTGGAAGAAAAGCTATCACCAACCTAGACAGCGTATTACAAAGCAGAGACATTACTTTGCTAACAAAGGTCTGTCTCATCAAAGCTATGGTTATTCTAGTAGTCATGTATGGATGTGAGAGTTGGTCTATAAAGAGAGCTGAGCACGAAAGAATTGGTGCTTTTGAATTGTGATGTTGGAGAAGACTCTTGAAGTCCCTTGGACAGCAAGTATATCAAACCAGTCCATCCTAAAGGAAATTAATCCTGAATGTTCATTGGAAGGACTGATGAAGCTGAAACTCCAATACTTTGGTTACCTTTTGTGAAAAACTGAGTCACTAGAAAAGATCCTGATGCTGGGAAAGATTGAAGGCAGGAGAAGGGGATGACAGAGGATGAGATGG
Source organism: Bubalus bubalis (assembly GCF_019923935.1). Classification (NCBI taxonomy): domain Eukaryota; kingdom Metazoa; phylum Chordata; class Mammalia; order Artiodactyla; family Bovidae; genus Bubalus; species Bubalus bubalis. The sequence goes on along the minus strand of NC_059165.1, from coordinate 1,229,415 downwards.
CATCACCAACTCAATGGACATGAACTTAAGCAAGCTCCGGGAGTTGGTGATGAACAGGGAAGCCCGGCTTGCTGCAATCTACAGGGTCACAAAAAGTCAGACACGACTGAGAGACTGAACTGAACTGACCTTTGCTTGCAAGTGGCAAAAACTAACTTCTTAAACAAAGGAGAATTGTATTGGCTCATAGAATTGGACTATGGAAAGAGGAGGGGGCAGCTGACCTTTGAAAGAACTAAAATTCAGACCTCAGTTACAATTATGATATTTTTCTCTACTTGTGGCTCTTTTATCTTCAGCTCATCTAAGCAAAAGGAACATACTTTTCTGCTATTCTTGGCTCACTTTCTTTTAGCTGCACATTTGAAAAGAAATGAGCACTTCTCTGGCAGCTACAATTAAAACATTCCCAGGGAGCACCACAGTTGGCTCACTTTGATAACATGTCCTGTGCCGACCATTCTGTCCTGAAGGATGTTGCTCTGGCCTGGTTCATGGTCACGGCCTATCTCCAGAGGGTAGAGGCCGTTATCACATGAAAAGGAGTGATGACGGGCGGGGGCTTGCCAGGTGGTGTGGTAAAGAGCCCGCCTGCCAACGCAGGAGACAAGAGACGCACGTTCAGTCCCTGGAAGGGAAAACCACCTGGAGGAGAAAATGGCAACCCACTCCAGTGTTCTTGCCTGGAGAATCCCAGGGACAGAGAGGCTACAGTCCATAGGGTCACACAGAGTTGGACACAACTTAGCACAATGATGGGAAGAAGTAAAGAACCATTTCCCCCACAGTTTCCCCCACAGTCAGTCTCTCCCATCAGGAAGCTTCCATAAGGATTTTATCCTTATCCTTCAGAAGGCAGACAGAATGAAAACCACAATCACAGAAAACTAATCAAATTGATCACATGGACCACAGCCTTGCCTAACTTAATGAAACTATGAGTCATGCCATATAGGGCCACCCAAGATGGGTCATGTGGAGAGGTGTGACAAAACGTGGTCCACTGGAGAAGGGAATGGCAAACCACTTCAGTATTCTTGCTTTGAGAACCTCATGAAGAGTATGAAAAGGCAAAAACATATGGCACAGAAAGATGAACTCCCAAGGTCTGTAGATGCCCAATATGCTACTTGAGAAGAGTGGAGAAATAACTCCAGAAAGAATGAAGAGATGGTGCCAAAGCAAAAACAATACCCAGTTGTTGATGTGACTGGTGATGGAAGGAAAGTCCAATGCTGTAAAGAACAATATTGCATAGGAACCTGGAATATTAGGTCCATGAATCAAGGCAAATTGGAAGTGGTCAGACAGGAGATAGCAAGAGTGAACATTGACATTTTAGGAATCAGTGAACTAAAATGGACTGGAAAGGGTGAATTTAACTCAGATGACCATTATATCTACTACTGTGGGCAAGAATCCCTTAGAAGAAATGGAGTATCCATCATAGTCAACAAGAGTCCGAAATGCAGTACTTGGATGCAATCTCAAAAATGACAGAATGATCTCTGTTTGTTTCCAAGGCAAACCATTCAATATCACAGTAATCCAAGTCTATGCCCCGGCCAGTAATGCTGAAGAAGCTGAAGTTGAATGATTCTATGAAGACCTACAAAACCTTCTAGAACTAACACCCAAAAAAGATGTCCTTTGCATCACAGGAGACTGGAATGCAAAAATAGGAAGTCAAAAGACACTCAGAGTACCAGGCAAATTTGACCTTGGGGTACAGAATGAAGCAGGGCAAAGGCTAACAGAGTTTCACCAAGAGAACGCCCTGGTCATAACAAACACCCTCTTCCAATAGCACAATAGATGACTCTACATATAGACATCACCAGATGGTCAATCCCGAAATCAGGTTGATTATATTCTCTGGAGCTAAAGTTGGAGAAGCTCTATACAGTCAGCAAAAACAAGACTGGGAGCTGAATATGGATCAGATCATGAACTCCTTATTGCCAAACTCAAACTGAAATTGAACAAAGCAGGGAAAACCACTAGACCATTCAGGTATGACCTAAGTCAAATCTCTTATGATTATATAGTAGAAGTGACAAATAGATTCAAAGGATTAGATCTGATAGACAGAGTGCTTGAAGAACTATGGATGGATATTCGTGACACTGTACAGGAGGCAGTGATCAAGACCATCCCTAAGAAAAAGAAATGCAAAAAGGCAAAATGGTTATCTGAGGAGGCCTTACAAATAGCTGAGAAAAGACAAGACGCTAAAGGCAAAGGAGAAAAGGGAAGATATACCCATCTGAATGCAGAGTTCCAAAGAATATCAAGGAGTGATAAGAAAGCCTTTCTAAGTGATCAATGCAAAGAAATAGAGGAAAATAATAGAATGGGAAAGACTAGAGATCTCTTCAAGAGAATTAGAGATACCAAGGGAACATTTCATGCAAAAATGGGCATAATAAAGGACAGAAATGGTATGGACCTAACAGAAGCAGAAGATATTAAAAAGAGGTGGCAAGAATACACAGAAGAACTATACAAAAAAGATCTTCATGACCCAGATAACCACAGATTGTGTGATCACTTGATTAGAACCAGACATCCTGCAATGCGAGGTCAAGTGGGCTTTAGGAACATCACTATAAACAAAGGTATTGGAGATGATGGAATTCCAGTTGAGCTATTTCAAATCCTGGAAGATGATGCTGTGAAGGTGCTGCACTCAATATGCCAGCAAATTTTGAAAACTCAGAAGTGGCCACGGGACTGGAAAAGGTCAGTTTTCATTCCAATCCCAAAGAAAGGCAATGCCAAAGAATGCTCAAACTACTGCACAATTGCACTCATCTCACAAGCTAGTAAAGTAATGCTCAAAATTCTCCAAGCCAGGCTTCAACAGTATGTGAACTGTGAACTTCCAGATGTTCAATCTGGATTTAGAAAAGGCAGAGGAACCAGAGATCAAATTGCCAACATCTAGAAAAATCATACTGAAGAATTTAATTACAGGGCAGCAATGGAGAAACAGACATAGAAAATAGGCTTCTGGACATGGGGAGAGGGGAAGAGAGGGTGAGAGGTATGGAAAGAGTAGCATGGAAACTTATATTACCATATGTAAAATAGATAGTCAAGGGGAATTTGTTCTATGGCTCAGGAAACTCAAACAGGGGCTCTGTATCAATCTCCAGGGTGGAGAGGGAGACAAGAGGGAGGTTCAAAAGGGAGGGGTTATAGGTATACCTATGGCTGAGGGTCGGACACGACTGAGCAACTTCACTTTCACTTTCATGCATTGGAGAAGGAAATAGCCCACTCCAGTGTTCTTGCCTGGAGAATCCCAGGGACGGGGCGCCTGGCAGGCTGCCGTCTATGGGGTCACACAGAGTTGGACACGACTGAAGTGACTTAGCAGCAGCAGCATGGCTGATTTATGTTGAGGTTTACAGAAAACAACAAAATTCTGTAAAACAATTATTCTTCAATATAAAAATAAACTTAAAAAATAAATAAAACAAACAGCAACAAAAAAAGAAAGTTGAGCACCAAAGAATTGATGCTTTTGAACTGTGGTGTTGGAGAAGATTCTTGAGTCCCTTGGACTGCAAGGAGATCCAACCAGTCCATCCTAAAGGAAATCAGTCCTGAATATTCATTGGAAGGACTGATGCTGAAGCTGAAGCTCCAATACTTTGGCCACTTGATTTGAAGAACTGACTCATTGGAAAAGACCCTTATGCTGGGCAAGATTGAAGGCAGGAGGAGAAGGGGACGACAGAGGATGAGATGTTTGGATAGCATCACCAACTCGATGGACATGAGTTTCTGCAAGCTCTGGGAGTTGGTGATGGCCAGGGAGGCCTGGCGTGCTGCATTCCACGCGGTTGCAAAGAGTCGGACACGACTGAGCGACTGAACTGGAAGAACTGTTGATCTCTAGGTTTGGAGGTGGGTGTGGTGTGTGTGTGGAAGATCAAGGCCAAACAAAAGCATACAAAGGAGACAAAAAACTTCTTGTTCTCTGAGTCCTTTGCATAGTTCAGTAATATCTCAGGAACTTTGACTCACCATGGGATTCTATTTCAAGAGCTTCTAGAGAAACTCCTGCTTCTCACAACTGTCATCTTCCCTTGGCTACACCCTATCGAATCACAGTCCCAGGAGGTTACATCATGCTGTGGGATAGCTGATCTCCTTGTTTGTAATTGTAAGGGAGTAATAAAAAAAATCCAAATCAGTCTTAACTTTTTTTCTCTTTTTAAATCCTCAAATAATGATTCGTTAGGATTTACCTCAGATTTGGACTTGAACCCATGTCCCAGGATTCAAACCCATCCAAAATCTAGTCTGGGACTCTAACATGGCTAGGACTCGAACCCAGCCGAAACCCATAGTACCTGGTTTCCGGACTTAATGAAACTCAGCTTCTTGATGTCTTAATCAAGAAAGAATTCAGTGAGAGACAAATTGAAAGGTAAGAAGAGGATTTATTCAGATTCAGAGGGAAGCACCCTCCACAGACAGAGTGTGGGCCATTGCAGAGGACAAGTGGGGCTGTGAATGTGGCCTGGCTAGCTTTTTTTTTGCTGTTTGTTTCCTTCTATTGTTTTTAATATGTTTTTAATTAATTTATTTATTTTAATTGGAAGCTAATTACTTTACAATATCGTAGTGATTTTCGCCATACATTGCCATGAAGGCTGTTGCTGTTGTTCAGTCACTCAGCCTTGTCTGACTCTTTGTGGCCCCGTGGACTGCAGCATGCCAGGCTTCCCTGTTCTTCACCACCTCCCAGAGCTTGCTCAAACTCATGCCCATTGAGTCAGTGATGCCCTCCAACCATCTTGTCCTCTGCTGTCTCCTTCTCCTCCTGCCTTCAATCTTTTGAAGTTTTTATGGGTTGGGTAATTTCATTGGCTAATGAGTGGAAGGATTGTTCCAACTAGTTTGGGGAAGGGGTGCAGATTTCCAGGAACTGAGCCATTGCCTACTTTTTGATCTTTTGACAGTGCCTGGGAGCTGTCCTGGCACCTCTGAGTGTTTCACTGAGCTTGCTGACTGAGGATCAAGGTCTGGTGAAATTGACTTGTCTGCTATCCTGGACCCATTTGATTCTAATTGGCTTATGGTGTGCCTCTGAGGTATATCATTCTTTCAGAAGTTGTTTCCCACCCACTTACCGACTATTTCAGAAAGAAATTACAAATTTCAGTGATGCCTAGATAGCAAGAAAGGAACCAGAGATCAAATTTCCAACATTCTTTGGATCCTAGAGAAAGCAAGGGAATTCTAGAAAAAAAAAAAAAAAGACATCTACTTCTGCTTCATACTGTTCATTGGGGTTCACTGGAGTGGTCTGCCATTCCCTTTTCCAGGGGAGATTAAGAAGAGGTGGCAAGAATACACAGAAGAACTATATAGAAAAGCTATTAATGACCTGATAACGATGATGTAGTCACTCACCTAGAGCCAGACATCCTGGAGTGGGAAGTCAAATGGGCCTTAGAAAGCATTAGTATGAACAAAGCTAGTGGAGGTGATGGGATTCTAGCTGAGCTATTTAAAACCTGAAAAGATGATGCTCTTAAAGTGCTTCACTCAATATGCCAGCAAATTTGGAAGATTTAACAGTGGCCACAGGACTGGAAAAGGTCAGTTTTCATTCGAATCCCAAAGAAGGGCAATACCAAAGAATGCTTAAATTCAGTTCAGTCGCTCAGTTGTATCTGACTCTCTGCAACCCCATGGACTGCAGCATTTCAGGCTTCCCTGTCCATCACCAACTCCCAGAGCTTACTCAAACTCATGGCCATTGAGTTGGTGATACCATCAAACCATCTCATCCTCTGTCCTGCCCTTTATCTCCTGCCTTCAATCTTTCCCAGCACTTCTGTACAATTGTGCTAATTTCACAAGCTAACAAGTTATTTCTCAAAATCTTTCAAGCTAGCCTTCAACAGTATGTGAACCTAGAACTTCCAGATGTACCAGCTGGATTTAAAAAAGGCAGAGGAACCAGAGACCAAGTTTCCAATATCCATTGGATCATAGATAAAACAAGGAAATTCCAGAAAAACAGCTAATTCTGCTTCATTAACTATGTGAAAGCCTTTGACTGCGTGGATCACAAAAAACTGGAAAATTCTTCAAGAGATGGGAATACCAGACCATCTTATCTATCTCCTAAGAGACCTGTATGCAGATCAAGAAACAACAGTTACAACTGGACATGGAACAACAGACTGGTTCAAAATCGGGAAAGGAGTACATCAAGGCTATATATTGTCACCCTGCTTATTTAACTTATATGCAGAATATATCCTGAGAAATGCTGAGCTGGGTGAATCACAAGCTGGAATCAAGATTGCTGGGGAAAATATCAACAACATCAGATATGCAGATGATATCACACTACTGGCAGAAAGCAAAGAGGAATTAAAGAGCCTCTTGATGAGGGTGAAAGAGGAGAGTGAAAAAGTTGGCTTAAAACTCAACATTCAAAAAACTAAGATCATGGCATTCTATCCCATCACTTCATGGCAAAGAGATGGGGGAAAAGTAAAAGCACTGGCAGATTTTCTTTTCTTGGGCTCCAAAATCACCGCAGATGGTGACTGCAGCCACAAAATTAAAGACACTTGCTCCTTAGAATGAAAGTAGACAGCATATTCAAAACAGAGACATCACTTTGCTGACAAAGGTCTGTCTAGTCAAAGCTGTAGTTTTTCCAGTACTCACGTATGGATGTGAGAGTTGAGTCATTAAAAAAGGCTGAGTGCTGAAGAATTGATGCTTTCAAATTGTGGTGCCAGTGAAGACTCTTGAGAGTCCCTTGGACTGCAAGGAGATCAAACCATTCCACCTGAAAGGAAATCAAACCTGAATATTCATTGGAAGGACTGATGCTGAAGCTCGAATACTTTAGCCATCTGATGTGAAGATCCAACTCATTTGAAAAGAACTTGGTAATGGGAAAGATGGAGGGCAGGAGGAGAAGGGGGTGGAGAGGATGAGATGGTTGGATGGCATCACAGACTCAATGGATCTGAGTTTGAGCAAACTCAGGGGGTTAGTGAAGGAGAGGGAAGCCTTGAGTGTTGCAGTCCATGGGGTCACAAAGAGCTGGACATGAGTTAGCCACTGAGCAACAATAATAAATCTAGCAAGAGGCATACAGCTGTTTTAGAAATTAGTGGGTGATGTCAAATTTCAAATAATCAGTCTTCAGCAAAGACTAGAATGAGAAAGAGTTTTAAAATGCTTGGGGAATTCTGAAGTGGTTTCTGTATTGTTTCTAAGTAATTACTGCCATTTGTATGCCTCAGGAATCCTCCAGACTGCAACAAGATCCACTAGCCTTTTCTGGGAAGGGAGAGATGGGTTTTCTTGTGTGGGAGCAATCTCTTTAAGCAAGAAAAATAAGAGCAATGAAACTACTTTTACTAGTGAAGCAACACACACAGTAAGTAGTTACATGCTAATGCCAGGTGTCACCTTTAATTAGGACTTGAGGAGGCTGAGTTCTGCTGTCTTCAGCCTTTGGAAATAAGCAGTCATGATCAAAGAGCTACCTTCTTTGAATAATTTAGATAGATATCCATTTTAATTAAAGTAGATATGGAATACTGGATATGAAAATGACTGCTGCTTCTTTTTTTTCACTTTTAGATTAAGGTGACTGGCAAATATGTCCCTGTACAGAAGGAAAGGGCATCTGGCTTAGTCCCTCTTTAGGTCTGCAGATCAAGCACGCAGTCAGCTGGAGGCCTTCTGTGGTCCCAGCACTTCCCTGGGACGGAGCAGGTGGGAGGGAGCCTCTTTCGGCATCGCCTGGTGGGTTACCATACAGGTGTCAACAGCTGCCAGAGGACAAACCAATCTGGTTCTGCTTTTCAGATAATGAGATATATGCCTCCCTGCCCTCAAACAAGATTGGTTTGGAATGCAGCAAAGCATCTGAGGAATCATTAGACATATCCTCAGAATGTCATGAAAAGGTCCCGCTGAAAAGATAGTCTATTCAGAGGTCGGAACGCAGCCCATGTACACCATCAGAAGTCATAGGCTGCCCTGCTCTGCCTTTGGAGGGTGAGTAAGGATGCCCAAAAGAAAAGTCTGGCACAGAGCCATTAGGTTGCAAGATCTCAGCTGTCTCAGAAGTCTTCAGTGGTCTCCTCTTTCTGCCTCAGTTCCCTTTTCTCTCAGCTGCCTCGCACCCTCTCCTTTTCTCCTCGGTCCCCACGCCAGCAGAACAGCAATGGCACCAGCAAAGCAACCGACAATCATGTTCAAAACAAAGAGAGAGACAGAAAAGAATCACGAGAGACGTAGCTTAGAGCAACGTTCCTTTAATTATGCTTCTTGTTTCCATATGCCTATAGGATTCCTCCTAAGCCTGGGGGTGGGCGTGGGGGGCAAAGCAGGGAAAGCCATGCTCTTTTTCTTCATCCTCCTCCACCTCCTTAAATATTTACAGATCTTGATTAAATTCACCAGTCCAAAGTGATTTCACTTATCTCACTATTAAAGTGGAAAGGGTAGGTTAAAAACTCCACTGCCTCTCATTTTACAGATGGTCTTCATTAATCAATGAAAATATCCATAAGAATTAGGAAGTCATCCTTCCATATTCTTATGAAAACCTGGCTGCACCCTGCGGCCCACACTCTCTGCTCATTCTCCTTGGGTTCCCGTTGTTGGATCAGATTTTCAACTGATCCCTTTTACACGCTAACTGCTCAGCATCTTCTTGGACCTCTAGGTCAGATTCCCTTGCTCTGAAGGACTTTTGCCCGGCCCATCGCAAATTTAACTTCTGGAACCTCCTCTGAGATGGGCTTTGACCATCGTCTTCTGGCTCCAAGCGCTGAACATGCGGGTAGGTGTCGCTGCCTCTCTCAGTCACAAGTTGCAAATCCAGGTAGCCTTCTTCACTTCCCTACTTGGCTTTTACTTTCATAGAAGGAGGATCTTACCCAAAGTGGGAGAAGACCATGTAAACAATAGTTTTATTAAGGGAAAATAAAAATAAGAGCCAGGACTTCCAGGCAGTAATAGTTGAAGTAGTGCATGGGCAGCATGGATGGGGCAGGCAAAAGCAGAGGATGGCCTATGCAATGAAGACGAGCAAGGGATTGAAGGATGGCAGTGATTTGGGATGGCTATTGTCATACTGAATGAGACAAAGTGCAGCGTGAGCTTAGTTTTGATGGAGAGAACTGTAAAGGAGAGGATGGAAAAAATCTCAAAGCAGAAGAGTGTTTAACATCAAAAACATTAAAAAAAAAAAAAAAAAAAAGATGGTCAAGACCTGCCGGAGGGTGAGATCCAGTTTGATGCATCATGTGTTTTTCTTAACACCATCAGAGACCAGACCAATATGTGACGAGCAAAGAACACACAGAGTCCCTGGTCACAGGATAATGAGTTTGAAAACACTCTCTTTGGAAACAAACTCAAGGCATTTGATAACTCTGGATGCAAACTTTGTGCTGAAATAAAAGTGAAGTTTGTTTTAACAATGGCATTGGATTCTGAAATGAAGCTCAGCTGCCATAAAAATTCAACATCAATTGCACACAAACATGACCTTGCATTAAAATAAGCCTTTCAAAGGACTGGATGTACTATAAATTGGGCAAGAATCAGACTCTTTTCAAAATGCTAGTATCTGTCAGGGATCGAGATTACCCTGCTTTTCCTGGAGCTCAGGAAGAGCGACAGAAGGAATAAATGGGCCATTGGCTGCCACTGCTGGAAAGTTCAGGATCATCCTTTCCATTGCCACAGTGAAATTCATAATAAAATTCCGATAGGATAAAGAGCAGGTCAGACCTGTCCAAATCCAGCATGGAATAAGTGTCTGCTAAGATGATCCTGCCCCACAACCACTGACAACTCAGGGACATTTGTATATTGCAGAGAAAGAGTCGTCCTGTGGGAGATGCACGACCTGCAGAATCTTATCTGCTGTCCTTGGGGAAACATTAAGAAATAAGAGATGACTGCTCTTCCCTGGCTGTTCCCATAGACAACTGAGCTTTCTATGTCTTAAACTGACAGAATGTGGTCCACTGGAGAAGGGAATGGCAAACCACTTCAGTATTCTTGCCTTCAGAACCCCATGAACAGTATGAAAAGGCAAAATGATAGGATACTGAAAGAGAAACTCCCCAGGTCAGTAGGTGCCCAATATGCTACTGGAGATCAGTGGAGAATAACTCCAGAAAGAATCAAGGGATGGAGCCAAAGCAAAAACAATACCCAGCCGTGGATGTGACTGGTGATAAAAGCAAGGTCCGATGCTGTAAACAGCAATATTGCATAGGAACCTGGAATGTCAGGTCCATGAATCAAGGCAAATTGGAAGTGGTCAAACAAGAGATGGCAAGAGTGAATGTTGACATTCTAGGAATCAGCGAACTGAAATGGACTGAATGGGTGAATTTAACTCAGATGACCATTATATCTACTACTGCGGGCAGGAATCCCTCAGAAGAAATGGAGTAGCCATCATCGTCAACAAGAGTCTGAAATGCAGTACTTGGATGCAATCTCAAAAACGACAGAATGATCTCTGTTCGTTTCCAAGGCAAATCATTCAATATCACAGTAATCCAAGTCTATGTCCCAACCAGTAATGCTGAAGAGGCTGAAGTTGAACCGTTCTATGATTGATTATATTCTTTGCAGCCAAAGATGGAGAAGCTCTATACAGTCAGCAAAAACAAGACCAGGAGCTGACTGTGGCTCAGATCATGAACTCCTTATTGCCAAATTCAGACTGAAATTGACGAAAGTAGGGAAAACCACTAGACCATTCAGGTATGACCTAAATCAAATCCCTTATGATTATACAGTGGAAGTGAGAAATAGATTTAAGGGCCTAGATCTGATACACAGAGTGCCTGATGAACTATGGAATGAGGTTCGTGACATTGTACAGGAGACAGGGATCAAGACCATCCCCATGGAAAAGAAATGCAAAAAAGCAAAATGTCTGTCTGGGGAGGCCTTACAAATAGCTGTGAAAAGAAGAGAAGTGAAAAGCAAAGGAGAAAAGGAAAGATATAAGCATCTGAATGCAGAGTTCCAAAGAATAGCAAGGAGAGATAAGAAAGCCTTCCTCAGCAATCAATGCAAAGAAATAGGGGAAAACAACAGACTGGGAAAGACTAGAGATCTCTTCAAGAAAATCAGAGATACCAAAGGAACATTTCATGCAAAGATGGGCTCAATAAAGGACAGAAACGGTATGGACCTAAGAGAAGCAGAAGATATTAAGAAGAGGTGGCAAGAATACACAGAAGAACTGTACAAAAAAGATCTTCATGACCCAGATAATCACAATGGTGTGATCACTGACCTAGAGACAGACATCCTGGAATGTGAAGTCAAGTGGGCCTTAGAAAGCATCACTACGAACAAAGCTAGTGGAGGTGATGGAATTCCAGTTGAGCTATTCCAAATCCTGAAAGATGATGCTCTGAAAGTGCTGCACTCAATATGCCAGCAAATTTGGAACACTCAGCAGTGGCCACAGGACTGGAAAAGGTCACTTTTCATTCCAATCCCAAAGAAAGGCAATGCCAAAGAATGCTCAAACTACTGCACAGTTGCACTCATCTCACACGCTAGTAAAGTAATGCTCAAAATTCTCCAAGCCAGGCTTCAGCAATATATGAACCGTGATCAATATCAAATTGCCAACATCTGCTGGATCATGGAAAAAGCAAGAGAGTTCCAGAAAAACATCTATCTCTGCTTTATTGACTATGCCAAAGCCTTTGACTGTCTGGATCATAATAAACTGGAAAATTCTGAAAGAGATGGGCATACTGGACCATCTGACCTGCCTCTTGAGAAATTTGTATGCAGGTCAGGAAGCAACAGTTAGAACTGGACATGGAACAACAGACTGGTTCCAAATAGGAAAAGGAGTTCGTCAAGGCTGTATATTGTCACCCTGTTTATTTAACTTCTGTGCAGAGTACATCATGAGAAACACTGGACTGGAAGAAACACAAGCTGGAATCAAGATTGCTGGGAGAAATATCAATTACCTCAGATATGCAGATGACACCACCCTTATGGCAGAAAGTGAAGAGGAACTAAAAAGCCTCTTGATGAAAGTGAAAGTGGAGAGGGAAAAAGTTGGCTTAAAGCTCAACATTCAGAAAATGAAGATCATGGCATCTGGTCCCATCACTTCATGGGAAACAGATGGGGAAACAGTGGAAACAGTGTCAGATTTTATTTTTCTGGGCTCCAAAATCACTTCAGATGGTGACTGCAGCCATGAAATTAAAAGACGCTTACTCCTTGGAAGGAAAGTTATGACCAACCTAGATAGCATATTGAAGAGCAGAGACATAACTTTGCCAACAAAGGTCTGTCAAGTCAAGGCTATGGTTTTTCCTGTGGTCATGTATGGGTGTGAGAGTTGGACTGTGAAGAAGGCTGAGCACCGAAGAATTGGTACTTTTGATTTTGGTACATGGGATTTTGAACTGTGATTTTGGAGAAGACTCTTGAGAGTTCCTTGGGCTGCAAGGAGATCCAACCAGTCCATTCTGAAGGAGATCAGCCCTGGGATTTCTTTGGAAGGACTGACGCTAAAGCTGAAACTCCAGTACTTTGGCCACCTGATGTGAAGAGTTGACTCATTGGAAAAGACTCTGATGCTGGAAGGGATTGAGGGCAGGAGGAGAAGGGGATGACAGAGGATGAGATGGCTGGATGGCATCACTGACTCGATGGACGTGAGTCTGAGTGAACTCCGGGAGTTGGTGATGGACAGGGAGGCCTGGTGTGCTGCGATTCATGGGGTCGCAAAGAGTCGGACACAACTGAGCAACTGAATTGATCTGATGTTTTAAACTGCTTAGTCTCTTCCTTGCTTTCCTGGCTATTTGCACCTTTCAGGATCATTGTATCTCTGTTAAACATCAGGAGGTAAGAAGAGAACTTTTGTGTTTAAATGATGTCATCCTTCTCCAGGAGAAACCGAAAGTGAAAGTTGTTCAGACATGTTCAAATCTTTGCGATGCCGTGGATGCAGCCCACCAGGCTCCTCTGTCAACAGAATTTTTCAGGCAAGAGTGCTGGAGTGGATTGCCATTTCTGCAGGAGAGGACTGCCTAGTAGGAGAAATGATAGGATTTTTGGCTAAAAGTGTTTTCTCTGAGCCCTGCACTTGAGAAGGTTTGGAGGACATCATAGCCTGCCACCTTGTATGCTTTGCAGAGTGACCGTTTATTCCTGCCCTCTGCTATGCTATGCTAAGTCGCTTCAGTCATGTCCAACTCTGTGGGACCCCATAGATGGCAGCCCACCAAGCTCCACTGTCCCTGGGATTCTCCAGGCAAGAATACCGGAGTGGGTTGCCATTTCCTTCTCCAATACATGAAAGTGAAAGTGAAGTTGCTCAGTTGTGTCCAACCCTCAGCAAACCCATGGACTGCAGCCCTCCAGCTCCTCCATCCATGGGATTTTCCAGGCAAGAGTACTGGAGTGGGGTGCCATTGCCTTCTCCTCCTGCTCTCTGGGGATGGGCCAACATTGACTTAGCGTTGCAGCCGTGCCCCAGATCACATATCTTGCACAGAGATTCTGAGCTGAATCCACAATGTCCGATGTTATGTCTCTCGCATTCTTTTTACACCCCAGCATGTCTTTTTTTTTTTGGCATCTAAGGAAAATGTTGACGTGGACAGGACCAAATAATGGGTACTAAATGGCCCAGGGAGCACTGAAACCTTCCCTGTGAGTGCCTCACACCTACCCCCTGGGGCAAACAAAGTAACTCTGTGGATACAAAAAGCTGGTTATGAGCAAACTTCCATCTAATCTGGTGGACCCTGAATTCCTCTTAAAATCCAGTGTTTTGATCATGCGATATTTTAGGAATAATGTTCTTTGTGATAGCACACAGGCCATGACCTTGACTAGAGCAGAGGTTTGGAAGACTGGCAATGCTCACCTTCGGGAGGAGTCAGCAGTTATTTGCATGGTAACAGTCTTAAAGAACTGGCCACAGTTGTGCCCAGCGCTGTTACCGCCACACACACCATGGGCATTCATTGCCTCTGACACGAGTTAGAGCCCGTGGAGTGCCTTCCAGACGCTGCTGTCATGGTGATACACAGCACTGTAGGCCTTTGCTTTCTTTACTAGCTCGTGTATGTGTAGCACTAGGGGCTTCTTTTTTATTCCTCTGCTTTGCCATAAACTATCATGGCAGGAATGGCTTTTTTTCTTCCTTGCTGCATTGCCTGTAAGTATGTTGTTGTTGTTCAGTCGCTCAGTCACGTCTGACTCTCTGCAACACCATGGACTGCAGCACACCAGGCCTCCCTGTCCATCACCAACTCCCGGAGTTCACTCAAACTCATGTCCGTCGAGTCGGTGATGCCATCCAGCCATCTCATCCTCTGTCGTCCCCTTCCCCTCCTGCCCCCAATCTTTGCAACATCAGGGTTTTTTCCAATGAGTCAGCTCTTCACATCAGGTGGCCAAAGTATTGGAGCTTCAGCTTCAGCATCAGTCCTTCCAATAAATATTCGGGATTGATTTCCTTTAGGATGGACTGGTTTGATTTCCTGGATGTCCAAGGGACTCTCAAGAGTCTTCTCTAGCACCACAGTTCCAAAGCTTTCAGGTATGCCTGAAGCTAATAAGCATGGGCGTATCTGATGGATATGATGAGATAACCGTGGTAACTGCCTCGAATCCTGCTAGAGAAAGCCTGGGGCATGTCTGTTAGCAAAGAAGTCTGAGATTCCCATATGATTAAGTGTGTGTGTGTGAAGAGAAACATCTGTGGGATGGATCCTGCATTCATTCATTCATGAAACCAATACTTAGGGCAGCAATGTGGGAATATTGGAGATTATACTGGGGATAATTGAGTATATTGAGATACTGGGAATAAAATGAGCAGGAGAAAATGTGAGTATCCACGCCTTTATAGAGCTTATCATCCAATTGCAACAAAAAATATTACTCAGTGACAAATAAGTAATAGCATCAATTGGAAAAGAGGTGTGGTGTGCTGGAGAATGCTCAGATCTCACGTTAAATAATAAGAATGAAATGATTTTGGTTAGAGGTTTTGGAAAAAAATTAAAACTATGTGCTCAAGCATATTTAAGAATATTGTACATATTAGATTTTCTTGGTAAAGGTAGAATCTATTGACTTGGTGTAATTAGAAGGAATTGTTTTTTTCTGAGGACATGTCTTGATCAAGGTATTTAAACATTAAGTCAAGATGAAAGTGTGCAGATGGCGCTGCCCTTGTCCCAGAAGCATGGGGATTACCGGGGCAGACTCTGAGGAGCCTGGGCAGGGGCACAGTAGGAAAGCAAATGTTGAAGTGTTGGTGGGTGGATGAGGAAACGCGAGGAGCCGGCATGCTGAGCACGCATGTGCTGACGGGCACTTAGGCGGCCCGCGTGTCTTGCTGCTGTGAAGAGAGCTGCAGGGAACACTGGGGCGCGTGTGGCTTTTCAGCTTATCGTTTTCTCCGGATAATATGCCCAAATGTGGGATTGCTGGATCATATGATAGTTCTATTTCTAGTTTTCTGAGGCACCTCCATACTATTCTCCATTGTGGCTGCACCCATTTCTATTCCCACAAACAGTGTAAGAGGGTTCCCTTTTCTCCGCATCCTCTCAAGCATTTATTACTTGTAGACTTTCTAATTATGGCCCTTCTGACCAGTGTGGGAAGTGATCTCTCATTGTCTCGATCTGCATTTCTCTGTTAAGTAGTGATGTTGAGAATCTTTCCATGTGCTTTTTGGCCTGTATTTGGAGAAATGTCTGTTTGCATCTTCTGCCCGTTTTTTGACCGAGTAGTCTGGTTTTTCTGACATAGAACTGCATGAGCTGTTTGTACATTTTGGAGATTAATACCTTTCTGATCACTTTATTTGCAAATATTTTCTCCCATTCTGTGGCTTATCTTTTCATTTGTTTATGGTGGTGCATACATGAAGGAGCCAAAATTATGATAAATGAGCCAGAGAGCAGAAAGAGCAAGACAAAGTTAAGAAGTCCAGCACCTTTTTAAAAGAATACACGGACATGATGTGATGGACTGAATAAACTTAAGTGCCCATTCTCTCCATCTCAGTAATATGAACTTTCATCTTAGTTAATCCAGGCTGCTTTAACAAAGTACCGTAGATCCAGGGACTTAGAAGCAGACGTTTATTTCTCCCATTCTGGAGGCTGGGAAATCCAAGAGGAAAGCGCCAGCAGACTCAGTTCTCTGTGAGAACCTGCTTCCTGGCTTGCTTGCTTCCAAATGCCTTCTCACTGGGTCCTCATACAATGGGGAGAGAGCTCCAGTCTTTCTTCCCCCTTTATAAGCCCACCCTGTGGGCCCCACACTCATGACCTCATCCAAATCCAGTTGCCTCCCAAAGACCCCATCTCCAAATTAGGTGACTTCAACATATGAATTTGTGAGATACAAATTCAGCCCACAACAATGGCATTAAATGCTTTTATTTCAGCGATCTAACATGGAGCCACTCTGTCAATTACTGCATTTCTATGACTGTATCTAGAAAAGGTTGTTTGTTGCCCCTGATATCACATTTTTTCTCTTTCAATAACAGTGGGATATCTAATATTCAGAGGTGAGTTGTTCCATCTCCACATATCTTGTGATTTTCTGGATGGTTTTCTCATTGATTTCGAGGTAATTCTGTTTTGTAGTTAAGAACATACTTTGACTAATTTCACTTTTTAAAATTTTCAGTGTAGAACATGGTCTATTTTGAGGAATGTTCCATGTGTGCTTGTAAAAAAAATGTGTATTCTGCTATAATTGGGTAGAATGCTCTAGAAATATCAGCTAGGTGAAGTTGGTTAGTAGTGTTCTTCAGATCTCCTATATCCTTACTTCCTGTCTACTTGTTCTAGCAACTGCAAAAAGAAAAGTACTGATGTATTCAACTATAGTTCTGGATTTGTCTTTTTCTCCTTTCAACTTCATCAGATTTTGCCTCATATATTTTGTAGCTTTGTTATTAGGCATATATGCAGTTCTTGAAGTACTGACCTCTTTGTCATTATATTATGTATCTCTTTGTTTTGGGTAATAGTTCTTTTTAAGCTATTTAAAAATTTTTTTAAATATTATTTATTTTTTAAATTATGAAAATAGGATAACACATTCACAGGAGACTTGGAAAATACAGAACAAAGTTACATATAGTTCCACTGTATATGGCAATTGCTTGTTTTAAGTCGATAAATTAAGATTTTTAGTTGGAGTTTCAATATCAAACTCTCAGAAATTAATAACATGAGTGTACAGAGAAGTAGAAGAATATAGTAGATCTGAAAAGCATTATGAACCAACTGGGCGTAATTAAGATTTATACAGTTTTCACACAAGAGTAGGATACAAATTCTATTCAAGTTCCCATAGACTATAAACTAAGAGACACCAGGGCAAATCCAGAGATGTGAGGCCAGGCACTCGTGCTGCTGTTAATACAATTACTTTAGCTTTCTTTTGATTAATATTTACATGGTAATATCTTTTCTCCATTTTTGCTTTTATTTTTTATAACTAAAATTGATTTACCATAGATAGCATAGAATTATAACTTGCTTTTTTAATTTGTTGTAACAATTTTTTAACTTTTAATTCATGTTTTTAGGCAGTTTACATTTAATGTAATTACTGATATGTTTGGATTAAAGACTACTATCCATTAAGCTGTTTTTTGTTACATCTATTCTTTGTTCTTCTTCCTTCCTTTTCTGCCTTGTTTTTAATTTTTTAATGTTCCTATTTTATCACAGTTAGCTAATCTTTATATCTCTTTTTAATATTTTGGTGGTTGACCTAGAATTTACTGCAGCTGCTGCTAAGTCGCTTCAGTCGTGTCTAACTCTGTGCGACCCCATGACGGCAGCCCATCAGGCTCCACCATCCCTAGGATTTTCCAGGCAAGAGTACTGGAGTGGGGTGCCATTGCCTTCTCCGAGAATTTACAATATATATAAAATAATTTATTACCGCTCCACAATATTAAAAAGCTTTTATAACAGTATACTGTCAGTTCCTTCCTTTCATTTTCTGTGCTGTGATTGTCATATATTTTACTTTTATGAATTCTGTAAATACACAATGCATTGTTATTATTTTTGCTTTAGAGAATCATTTCTCTGTTATGACCAATTAAAAAATAAGAGAAGGCAACCTTTGTCTTCTTGTGGAGGACAGTAGAGACTGAGGTTAAAAAAATAAAAATGTTTAGGGCTGGAAATAGACATATCTCTCCTGCTAGGCTTAGTGTGGTGTGTGTCTGTCTGTGTGGAGGGAGTGGTAGGGTCCTAATTGTTAGGAATTTAACTGGAGTTTGGAGTAGTTGCTATGATCACTCAGTATAAGATAGACTTCAAATCATCTAGTGTTACTTCTGCCTAGCAAGTGGGCTGGTTTACCAGAAGGCTTTTCTTCAATGTCAGCTCCATCTTCAACCTTAAGTCTTCCCTTTGTTCTGTGTCTCATGGAAGATCTCTGCATGTTCTGGCCCCTCTGCAAGCAGTCAAGCACTGTTACTTGTTACTTGATGCCAATTAGCCTGGGAGAAGGGGTGACATTTTCTGTTGTCCTGTGTATGTCTCAGTCTTAGTCACTCCGTTCCTGAGTCATGGGCATAGGTTTTTCTTGGTGATTCTACCCCACTCCCAGCTGTACATCTGGACTCCTTATTTTGATGGAAAAGGTTTTGTTCCTTTCTCTCAGAATCAGTGAGTTGTTCTAGCCTGGAGAATCCCAGGGACAGAGGAGCATGGTGGGCTGCTGTCCATGGGGTCGCACAGAGTTGGACACAACTGACGTGACTTTGCAGCAGTAGCAGCAAGAGCATCGTAGGCTTCCTTGGTGGCTCAGAAGATAAAGAATTCACCTGCAATGTGGGAGACCTGAGTTTGATCCCTGAGTCAGGAAGATCCCCTGGAGAAGGAAATGGCAACCCACTCCAGTATTCTGGCCTGGAGAATCGCATGGACAGAGGAGCCTGACGGGCTACAGTCCATCGGATCGCAAAGAATCAGACAGGACTGAGCGACTAACACTTTCACTTTCAGGGCATCAGGTTTTGCTTCCCTCCCTCCAAGGATTTAAACCTTCTATTTCACAGAAGACACAGGGAGAATGGTCTGTGCTCCCCTCCAGTTCTGTCGCTGCTTCAAGCCTGCAACACAAGGAAGACATTTTTAGGATTGTTGCTGATCTTTTGCGTTAGTACCTGCTTCTTGGCAGATGAACCTGAGATGGGTGTAAGGTCTTCTGTGTTTGTGTCCTGGGGTTCACATTCTTTTGTCAGCCCAAAGCTGGTCTTTAGTGCTTTATTAAAATATTAAGTTGAATTCTTACCTGTGATAGCATCTCTCCCAGGAAAGCAAGTTCTCATGTCCTAATTCTTCTTAGATGTGCTTTTGTCAGGTTCTAGGTTAATTGGTAATGATCGGTTCTCTCCTGGGCTCAAGAAAAGTTATGAGTTTTTGGATTGTTTGGCATTTCTGCCATGGCTGCTGCTATTATTAAGTGCAGGAGTGATGCTCTTTATGACATTCTACTGCTACATCCCAAGCAGTACCAGAACACACAGTTGTTAGCTGGGCATGTAAGCTGCTGGAACCAAGGCTCCATTTCCTGGCCTCTCCTACGGCTAATGCTTCCAGCAAACATTTCTAAAGTGTCAGGGAGCCCGCCCTTCTGCATCCTGTTCCTTGTTCTGCTGACTCAGATGCAGGCGTGAAGTCTGCAGCTGACGCAACCACCTTGCACCATGAAGTGAATTGAGGAGAAGAGGCCGTACACCTGGCAGCACCGCAATACAGAAGAGACCGCAGACAAGCACGTGGCAGCCTGAACAAACACGCACTGGAGGGAAAATCACATCAGATAGCTTCATGTGTGTTTAATTTGCTGGATATCCTCTCACTGCTGAAACTAGTGCTAACTTACAAGTTTTATAGGGCCTCATTCATATCAATTTTGAATGAGTGGCATCACGACGCAGCACGTTTTCAGGCAGCAGCCCGCCAGTGAGTGTGTCTGCTACTAGACTTCTCCCCCTCTCGCTCCCTCACCCTTTAGCACCCAGCTCCCAGCTCGGGGGCTCACACGTGTATTCAATATGGCACTCACCATATATCCAAAAATGAAAAATGCAGGCATACCAACCGACTGACTTCTCCAGACTATGAATCTGCCTGCCTATTTCTGTTACACTCTTTTATATTGTCATGACTTATAGGCGCCTCTTTAGCTGTACCACTGAACCCCACCTTCAGTCTTCAGTCAGAGACATGTAGTTAGCAGAATGAATTATTCTTCTTTCCTTCTGGTTTTTCCTCTCTTAGGAATGTAAGAAGGGCTGAAAAGGTAAGAACATGTCTACAGGGGAGAGGAAAAAGATAATCAGGGAACGGAAAATGCTCCTAACAGGAAAAAATGGCCTCTGACAGCTGAAAGGTGGCTCGAGGTCGTCTGCTGGGGTAACTCTTTAACTCTTTGCTTCTGTTTTTATTGAATATTGGGCCATAAAAGAGATCTTGGAAGAAATAGCCTCTTTTCTTTCCCAGAAGGTTACTATCTTCCAGTTATTTATATATCCCAAGCTGAAGAGGGAAGCAACAAGACAGCTCTGCGACCTGTCACTGGACCACAGAGCAAGCGCTCCGAGCTCTGCCATGTAGCTGAATGTGGCCTGAGCACACTGGTGCCATCATGGATAAATTCTAAGTTCCTTAAGACTAGAATCTACGCCATCTGCTTAAATCTCAAATGCCATACCATAAAGAACATAATATGGAAGATATTTCTTACATCTACAGCTGCTGTTACTGCAAAAATACCAGAATCTAACGACTTGAGGGGTTTCACTAGAGTCAAAGAAAACTGTACTGAGAAAAATGCCTCTCATGTAAGAAGCAAAGGAAAGACACGTTTCTCTTCTCTGTGCATTATTAGAATTTGTCTGCCCTCCTCAGCGCATCAGCACTAATGATGCTGAAGTCCATGACAGATAATGGCCTTGAGTCATTCTCCAGCCACAGAGAAGGTAAGATTAATAAAGAACATTTGTTATCATTTTGAAACCAATTTATGTAATGGAACTCATAATAAATAACCACATTTAACACAAGCATTCATCAAAGCCAATTTATACATCAGTTTGTTCACTGTGTGTTAAACCAACCATTTATAAGAATAAGTTGGTTTTCCTTTTGTGTCCCCTTTTCTCTCTATTAAAGTAAAAATTATTGTTGGATATGGTGATTTTTTTGCTTTCATAGAAGCAGCATTGATAGTGATATATGTTGGCTTCTCAGCTGTTTCTACATGATATATAATTTTGTACAGCATGTTGCTTCTGTCTGAACCAAGAGGAAATTATTGTTTTAAAAATATAAAACTATTATTGATAGTCTCTTCTCTTCTCAAAAACTTGCCACCTTGGGTGAGCATAGTTCACCGTAGGAGAGGCTGGGGATTTCCACAGACTGTCAGTTTTTACAGAAGAGGGAACAGGTGCAGTCTAGTAAATGAAATTCACAAATTATCTCCAAGCATCTTATTAAAACCATTTTCAAGTTACCTTATTCCCAAGCTTCAGCTAACATCAGTACCTGTCCCTGTATTTTTATAACTAAAGTGTAGTTGATATACAATGTTGTTTTAGTTTCAGGTATACAACATAAAGATTCGGGTTTTTTATTTTTCAGATTATATTCCATTATAGGATAAGATATTGGGTATAACTCCTGTGCTACACAATAAATCCTTGTTGCTTATCTGTTTATGTATGGACATAGATTCAACCATAGATAGTTTTTTTCTGTTTTTCCCAAACCCCTAGTGTGGCCCTCCTCCCCTCTCTCACCCTTTGGTGGTCGTGAGTTTGGTTTCTGTCTCTGTGAGTCAGTTTCTCTTTTGTGTTAGGTTCATTTGTATTATTTTTAAGATTCTGTATGTGACATCTTACAGTATTTGTCTTTCTCTGACTTATTTCACTAACCATGCTACCCTCTAGGTCCATCCACATTGCTGAAAATGGCTAGATAATATTCCATTGTGTGTGTATATATATACACACACAATCACATATCTATATATACAACCACCTCTACATGTGTACATATATGTACTACATTCATATTTTTGTATATGTGTATATATGTATATATTGAAGGTTCTACTGAAGTTGAACGGAAGTTGAACGGTTCTATGAAGACCTACAAGACCTTTTAGAACTAACACCCCCCAAAAATGTCCTTTTCATTATAGGGGACTGGAATGCAAAAGTAGGAAGTCAAGAAACACCTGGAGTAACAGGCAAATTTGGCCTTGGAATACGGAATGAAGCAGGGCAAAGACTAATAGAGTTTTGCCAAGAAAATGCACTGGTCATAACAAACACCCTCTTCCAACAACACAAGAGAAGACTCTATACATGGACATCACCAGATGGTCAACACCGAAATCAGATTGAAATCAGCCAAAGATGGAGAAGCTCTATACAGTCAGCAAAAACAAGACCAGGAGCTGACTGTGGCTCAGACCATGAACTCCTTATTGCCAAATTCAGACTTAAATTGAAGAAAGTAGAGAAAACCACTAGGCCATTCAGGTATGACCTAAATCAAATCCCTTATGATTATACAGTGGAAGTGAGAAATAGATTTAAGGGCCTAGATCTGATACATAGAGTGCCTGATGAACTATGGAATGAGGTTCGTGATGTTGTACAGGAGACAGGGATCAAGACCATCCCCTTGGAAAAGAAATGCAAAAAAGCAAAATGGCTGTCTGGGGAGGCCTTACAAATAGCTGTGAAAAGAAGAGAAGCGAAAAGCAAAGGAGAAAAGGAAAGATATAAACATCTGAATGCAGAGTTCCAAAGAATAGCAAGAAGAGATAAGAAAGCCTTCCTCAGCAATCAATGCAAAGAAATAGAGGAAAACAACAGACTGGGAAAGACTAGAGATCTCTTCAAGAAAATCAGAGATACCAAAGGAACATTTCATGCAAAGATGGGCTCGATAAAGGACAGAAATGGTATGGACCTAACAGAAGCAGAAGATATTAAGAAGAGATGGCAAGAATACACAGAAGAACTGTACAAAAAAGATCTTCATGACCCAGATAATCACAATGGTGTGATCACTGACCTAGAGCCAGACATCCTGGAATGTGAAGTCAAGTGGGCCTTAGAAAGCATTACTAGGAACAAAGCTAATGGAGGTGACGGAATTCCAGTTGAGCTATTCCAAATCCTGAAAGATGATGCTCTGAAAGTGCTGCACTCAATATGCCAGCAAATTTGGAAAACTCAGCAGTGGCCACAGGACTGGAAAAGGTCAGTTTTCATTCCAATCCCCAAGAAAGGCAATGCCAAAGAATTCTCAAACTACCCCACAATTGCACTCATCTCACACGCTAGTAAAGTAATGCTCAAAATTCTCCAAGCCAGGCTTCAGCAATACGTGAAATGTGAACTTCCTGATGTTCAAGCTGGTTTTAGAAAAGGCAGAGGAACCAGAGATCAAATTGCCAACATCTGCTGGATCATGGAAAAAGCAAGAGAGTTCCAGAAAAACATCTATTTCTGCTTTATTGACTATGCCAAAGCCTTTGACTGTGTGGATCACAATAAACTGTGGAAAATTCTGAAAGACATGGGAATACCAAACCACCTGATCTGCCTCTTGAGAAATCTGTATGCAGGTCAGGAAGCAACAGTTAGAACTGGACATGGAACAACAGACTGGTTCCAAATAGGAAAAGGAGTTCATCAAGGCTGTATATTGTCACCCTGCTTATTTAACTTATATGCAGAGTACATCATGAGAAACGCTGGACTGGAAGAAGCACAAGCTGGAATCAAGATTGCCGGGAAAAATATCAATAACCTCAGATATGCAGATGACACCACCCTTATGGCAGAAAGTGAAGAGGAACTCAAAAGCCTCTTGATGAAAGTGAAAGTGGAGAGTGAAAAGTTGGCTTAAAGCTCAATATTCAGAAAACGAAGATCATGGCATCTGGTCCCAATCACTTCATGGCAAATAGATGGGGAAACAGTGTCAGACTTTATTTTTCTGGGCTCCAAAATCACTGCAGATGGTGACTGCAGCCATGAAATTAAAAGATGCTTACTCCTTGGAAGGAAAGTTATGACCAACCTAGATAGCATATTGAAAAGCAGAGACATAATTTTGCCAACAAAGGTCTGTCTAGTCAAGGCTATGGTTTTTCCTGTGGTCATGTATGGATGTGAGAGTTGGACTGTGAAGAAGGCTGAGCGCTGAAGAATTGATGCTTTTGAAGTGTGGTGTTGGAGAAGACTCTTGAGAGTTCCTTGGACTGCAAGGAGATCCAACCAATCCATTCTGAAGGAGATCGGCCCTGGGATTTCTTTGGAAGGAATGATGCTAAAGCTGAAACTCCAGTACTTTGGCCACCTCATGAAAAGAGTTGACTCATTGGAAAAGACTCTGATGCTGGAAGGGACTGGGGGCAGGAGGAGAAGGGGACGACAGAGGATGAGATGGCCGGATGGCATCACTGACTCGATGGACATGAGTCTGAGTGAACTCCGGGAGTTGGTGATGGACAGGGAGGCCTGGCGTGCTGCAGTTCATGGGGTCGCAAAGAGTCGGACAGGACTGAGCGACTGATCTGATCTGATATATGTATATATATGTGTATATATACACATACACCACATATACATATATATACTACACACGTATATATACATGTACTACATCTCTATATATACTACACATACATATATATACACACACAGGTGCATATATACACACATCTACATACACATATACTACATCTATATATATATACTACATATACATGTACACACAGAGGTACATATATACACACACCACATCCACATAGATGTATATATGTACCACCCATATGCATATATATACTACAACTATATATACACACAGTATCTATACATGTATATGTGTGAATATACACGTGCACATACCACACCTACACCACATCTTCTTAGTCCAGTTGTCTGTTGATGGGCATTTGGGTGGTTTCCACCTTTTAGTTATTATAATTAATGCCGCTATAAACATTGGGGTGCAAGCATCTTTTTGAATTAGTGTTTCTGTATTTTCTGGATATAAACCTAGAAGTAGAACTGCTGGATAACGTGGTGATTCCTTTTAGTTTTTTAAGAAAATCCATAGTGATTTCTGCAGTGATTGCAGAGATTTACATTCACACCAACAATGCAGGAAGGGTTCCCTTTCTGCCAGATCCTCCCCAGTACTTATTATTCGTAGACTTTTTGACATTCTGATATAGGTATGCAGTGATACCTCATTGTGGCTTTGATTCACATTCTCTAGTAATTAGAATGTTGAGCATCTTTTTTGAGCCTGTTGGCCATCTGTCTGTCTTGTGTGGAAAAATGTTCAACTCCTCTGCCTGGCTTTTGATTGGATAACTTGGTTTTTTTAGTACTGAGTTGTATGAACCATTTGTGAATTTTGAATATTAACCACTTGTCAGTTCCATCATTTGCAAATATTTTCTCCCATTCTGTGGGTTATCTTTTTGTTTTCTTGATAGTTTCCTTTGCTGTGGAAAGCTTTTAAGTTTAATTAGACCCCATTTGCTCATTTGCTTTTGTCTCACCTCTCCCTCGTTTCCTGCCCACGACCACCGCTAGAGTAGGGGCTTTGCAGATGGCGCTGGTGGTAAGGAATCTGCATACAGTGCAGCAGGCTTACGTAAGACATGCAGGTTTGATCCCTGCTTTGGGACGATTCCCTGGAGTGAGAAATAGCAACCTGCTCCAGCGTTCTTGCCTGAAAACCTCCATGGACAGAGAAGCCTGGCGGGCTGCAGTCCACGGGGTTGCGAAGAGTTGGACATGACTTAGCAACTAAGCAACTTAGGCCGACACTAAAAAATTAACACTAAAATTGTTACTAAGGTATGTAACAAACTTCTGTAAGAAAAGCACCCAGTTCAGAAATGATTGGTGGTTCCCACTGTGGTAGGCGGAATATCCCCCCCACCCCGCTTAAGATATCTATATTCTAATTCAGTGATTCTAGCCCCTTGAGACTGATTTTGGTCTTCTGACTTCCGGAAGTGTAGCATAATAAATCTGTGTTGTTTCAAGACACTGCATTTTTTGTAATTTGTTATAGTAGCAGTAAGACACTAGAGTATCTGTGAAGCCAGAATAAGCACGTATGAAAATGTCCTCATAGAACATAGAGACGTCTCTTTAAGAAAATTGACAAAAATGGAAATAAAAAGACACTTAAATCAGTGGAAAGTTATTTGAAAATGCAAAGACTTTGCATAATCAAGAGGTCGTGTCAGTTTTTCTTTAGTATAATTCATGTTCTTTACTAGACAAAATTTGCAACACACGTACAACACGAAAGAATGCTCACCTGCAAAAGCGAGCATATTTATACCTGCATGGCTGTTTTATGTCTTTGAACAAGGACCATGTATCTTCCTTTAGAGATACAAAACATTCCTATGATGTCAGGCCATCAGGTAGAGACTTATCACTTATAAATGGTACTTGGGATCAAAGTCCCTATTTGAAGAACGTATTTGCTGAGGTTTCTGGTAGTTGCCGCTGTGTCATTATGAAGATGGCAGCCGTGGTGAGGCTAACAAATGAGTGGTCTCTCTTTCCTTCTACCCCCCTTTTTTTCCAACCTTGGAAATTTATTTGTACCATGAGTGTAATCCATAAATATTCAAAAAAAGTCTTCTCTGAATGACTCTGCTTTATGAACGTGCTTTCCTAAGAGATAAAATGCTAGTCTTTGAGAAACTGAATTCAGTACATTGCAATCTGATTTCCAACCCAAATGTGCCATATAATGTCAAGTTTTGCCTGTTGCTTACCACTCGGGCTCTCCCAGTAATTGAACTACAATCACTTCTTCTTTGCTAAGATTTTCTTTTTTGTTAGTCTTATTTCCCTCCAAAGAGATAAAGTTCCTTAAAGATACAGACCATATGTTCTTAAGAAGTACTCTATAAATGTATAATCAGTTAAAAACAGACTCTGTTTTATGTGAACCAAAGTTATAACTGTGATTTTGTTTGGGATGGGTCATTAATCGTTCATTTAGCCTAATGATATGGAGGTTAAGCGGCTGAAACAAGTGACACCTTCTGGGTTAGCTTTCATGACATTGTTTTTCTTCTGGATTTATGTTAATTATTTTGACTTTTATCCCTCAGGAAATGGATTTTACTGTAGTAAAGAATAACTTATTCTAAAAATAAGCCTTATTCTCCCTTGAGAAGGAATGGGTGTGTGTTATTCTTAATCCTTATTTCAAAACTATTGTGGCATAAAGCTGGCATGCCGCTTTCTAACACAGTGCCTTCTGTGAGTCACGGACCCCAGACATCCCGGGAAGGTTGCCTGCAGGTCCTGGGGTGCCCGGGGAAGCTGGAGTTGGAGACTGGAGCGGAAGCTGCAGCTCCTGCCACAGTCACGGCCGGCCCTGCTTCTCGCTCCAGACGAGACAGCACAGGTCACATCACATCCCTGAGCCCCGATGCCACATACCAGGTACCTTGGTTAGGTTTGGTTGTGAGCTGCATGCTTACTGAGGTTGTAAAAAATATAAGACATGATAGTCTCAGAATGTCCACATAACAGAAAGGCCATATCTACGTACCCACATAGCTCTGTGGATCATGAACAAATAAGTATGCAAACAAATGATAAAAACAGCAGCAGACGCTGCATGACTCTGGTGTTGGCAGTATCGGTGGCTTTGGTGTGGCAGAAGAGGCAGCGTCTCAGTGCCCACCCTGGAGTTTGGGCCATAAAGAAGGCTGAGCGCGGAAGAATCGATGCTTTTGAACTGTGGTGTTGGGAACTCTTGAGAGTCCGTTGGACTGTCAATCTTAAAGGAATTCAGTCCTGAATATTCATTGGAAGGACCAATGCTGAAGCTGAAACTCCAATCCTTTAGCCACCTGATGCAAAAAACTGACTCATTGGAAAAGACCTTCTTTTTAATTAACTGTATTTTTTTAATTAACTAATTTCTTTTAAATTGAAGGCTAATTGCTTAATAGTATTGTGTTGATTTCTACCAAACATGAGCATGACTCAGCCATAGGTGTATGGGTGTCTCCTCCCACTCGGACCTCCCTCCCACCGCCCTCCCCATCCCACCCCTCTAGGTTGGGATCGACCCCTGCTTTGAGTTCCCTCAGTCATACAGCAAAGTCAACATGGGGTGTATTTCTGCAGGCTCAGACTAAAGACTGTTTCTTTAGCCCTCCAAAAATTCTGTGAGCTACCTACGTCCTTTAATCAATCCCATTCTGCTTAATCTAGCAGCTCCTGTGCTCTGCCATGAAGAACCCTGAATAATACATCATTTAATGCAGAAAAGAAAAAAAAAAAAAAATGCTTACACAGCACAAAGAAAGGGAAGACAATTACTATAAGAATTAAACTTTTTTTGACAGTTGATTTTCTTCTGAGCACAGCCATTAATTCTACTGTCAGCAGGAATAAAGATACTTCCTGAGGAAGGTGTAAAGCTGAGTTCTTGTAAGCTGAACGATGGTGGCATGCAAATGAGCATAACCTTTAAGAGCATCTCGCCTCCTGCTTCTTAACTTTGCTCCAAACTTGTTTCAAAACTTTAGTAAAATAAGCTTGTTTGTTTGTTTGTTTTTGAATTACAGAAAACATCCTTAACCTTTTTGGGAGATAATGAGTTCACAGAAAATCTGAAATGTTTGTACTGATTGATTTAAACACTGTTTTGGGGGAAGGGGATTAGGATAAATTTTGTTAAGAAAATAATGGGACATAAAGAAAAGAAAAGATTAAGTTCTTTCTGTCTCAATCCCATTGAGAACAATAGTAGTAGCAGTCCAGTCGCTCAGTCATGTCCGACTCTTTGCGACCCATGAATCGCAGCCCGCCCGGCCTCCCTGTCCATCACCAACTCCCGGAGTCTACCCAAACTCATGTCCATTGAGTCGGTGATGCCATCCAACCATTTCATCCTCTGTCATCCTCTTCTCCTCCTGCCCTCAATCTTTCCCAGCATCAGGGTCTTCTCAAATGAGTCAGTTCTTCGCATCAGGTGGCCAAAGTATTGGAGTTTCAGCTTCAGCATCAGTCCTTCCAATGAATATTCAGGACCGATTTCTTTTAGGATGGACTAGATTGGTCTCCTTGCAATCCAAGGGACTTTCAAGAGTCTTCCCAACACCACAGCTCAAAAACATCAGTTCTTTGGCACTCAGCTTTCTTGATAGTCCAACTCTCACATTTATACTTGACTACTGGAAAAACCATAGCTTTGACTAGATGGACCCTTGTTGGCAAACTAATGTATCTGCTTTTTAATACGCTGTCTAGGTTGGTCATAGCTTTTCTTCCAAGGAGCAAGCGTCTTTTAATTTCATAGCTGCAGTCACCATCTGCAGTGATTTTGGACCCCGTCCAAATAAAGTCTCTCACTGTTTCTATTTTTTTCCCCATCTATTTGCCATGCAGTGATGGGACCAGATGCCATGATCTTGGTTTTTTGAATGTTAAGTTTTAAGCCAGCTTTTTCACTCTCCTCTTTCACTTTCATCAAGAGGCTGTTTAGTTCCTCTTCACTTTCTGCCATAAGGTTGGTGTCATGTGCATATCTGAGGTTATTGATATTTCTCCCAGCAATCTTGATTCCAGCTTGTGCTTCATCCAGCCTGGCATTTCACATGATGTACTCTGCATAGAAGTTAAATAAGCAGGGTGACAATACACAGCCTTGATGTACTTCTTTCCCAATTTGGAACCAGTCAGTTTTTCCATGTTTGGTTCTAACTGTTGCTTCCTGACCTGCATACAGATTTCTGAGGAGACAGGTCAGGTGGTCTGGTATTCCCATCTCTTTCAGAATTTTCCATAGTTTGTTGTGCTCTACATAGTTAAAGGCTTTGGGACAGTCAATAAAGCAGAAGTAGATGTTTTTCTGGAATTCTCTTGCCTTTTCAATAATCCAATGAATGTTGGCAATTTGATCTCTGGTTCCCCTGACTTTTCTAAATCCAGTTTGAACATCTGGAAGTTCACGGTTCATGTACTGTTGAAGCTTGGCTTGGCGAATTTTGAGCATTACTTTGCTAGCATGTGAAATGAGTGCAATTGTGTGGTAGTTTGAACATTCTTTGGGATTGGAATGAACGCTGACCTTTTCCAGTCCTGTGGCCACTGCTGAATTTTCCAAATTTGCTGGCATATTGAGTGTAGCACTTTTACAGCATCATCTTTTAGGATTTGAAATAGCTCAACTGGAATTCCATCACCTCCACTAGTTTTGTTTGTAGTGATGCTTCCTAAGGCCCACTTGACTTTGCATTCCAGGATGTCTGTCTCTAGGTGAGTGATCACACCATTGTGATTATCTGGGTCATGAAGATCTTTTTTGTACAGTTCTTCTGTGTATTCTTGCCACCTCTTGTTAATATCTTCTGCTTCTGTTATGCCCATACCATTTATGTCCTTTATTGAACCCATCTTTGCATGAAATGTTCCCTTGGTATCTCTAATTTTCTTAAAGAGATCTCTAGTCTTTCCCATTGTATTGTTTTCCTCTATTTCTTTGCACTGATCACCAAGGAAGGCTTTCTCATCTCTCCTTGCTCTTGTTTGGAACTCTGGGTATTTCTTTGAGAAAACAAGATAACATACTTCCCACAGGTACTGCTTCATCCACTCAGGACTGATGTATGCTTTGCCAGAATTCCCTTTAGCTGTGTCTTCACCCCAGCACTTCTCAGATCTCTGTGCTGTGCAGGGCCACCATCTGTCTCTGTGAGAATCCTTGTCAGACTCAGCACCCCAGGCCAGCCTCCAGCGGTGTGATCCTCACTGCCAACCAACCACGGCGTCCTCTGCTTCCTCCTTCACCCCATCCCCAAAGATAATACCAGTGGTCTGTCCAGACCTTGTCACGCCTGTCCATCTCCCTCACAATACCCACTGCATCCTTCTTCCAGCATCAGTCTGACCTCCTTACTGCTCATCCAAAAGCTGTCTCCATGCTGTCGTGAGGCCGTCCACCCTATCCCTCATGCCCTGTCGTTCTCCCATTGCTCTTCCTTTTTGGTCACTTGCGAGGTACAATGGGCTCGGACATGCGTGCCCTTCTTGATTTCCAGCAGCCCCTATATCAGTCCAGGTCAATGCGGTCAACTGCGTTCTTTCCATGCAAGTGCAGGTTCGAAACAGACTCCTTCCTCTGACCAGATGGCTGCCCCTGGACCTGCCTCTCTAGATGCTCTAAAGCCACTGACGAGTTATATGTGCACTCCCAATCAAGTGTCAGCCTCTTCCCAAACTCCCTACATTCAGCGACACTAATGTTTAATCAGTGCATATTTACCAGACAGCCTTTTGTAAAAACCACTGAGTTGTGAACTTGGTGGGAGTGGAAGCAGGTACACACACACACACACACACACACACTAGCCCTGACCTCAAGTCCCTGGCATGCATCTCTACAAAGGGAAACTGCTTTATGTGCCTATGACCTGCCTCCCTTAACCCTGTGCTGTGATCTATGTTAAACACTGACCACCTGTTTAGAACTATTCTCCTCTCATCTGTCATCTCTCAGTCATTCTGCTTCAGGTCAGATGTACAATTTAGAATCAGACAGACTTAAGATCAAGTCTAGACTGTTCTACTTATAAAATGTGCAATATTGAGCCAATAGTTTAATTTCTCAAATGTAAAAATAGAAGTAACATACCATGATTTAGCTGACATTTTGATGTGAGAATTAAAATTTAAATGAGACAGTGAGCATATTACTTGCCATATTACCACTATATGCTCACATATACAACATTATTTTTCTGTATTAATAAGAAATCAGATCTATTTTCCTAGAGCTGGTATATTTTACCTAAGTAATAAAAGCCTTCCCTGGTCACCTATTTACCTAGCAGTAAAGAATCCCCAAAATCACTGCAGATGGTGATTGCAGCCATGAAATTAAAAGATACTTACTCGTTGGAAGGAAAGTTATAACCAACCTAGACAGCATATTCAAAAGCAGAGACATTACTTTGTCAACAAAGGTCCGTCTAGTCAAGGCTATGGTTTTTCTAGTGGTCATGTATGGATGTGAGAGTTGGACTGTGAAGAAAGCTGAGTGCTGAAGAATTGATGCTGTTGAACTGTAGTGTTGGAGAAGACTCTTGAGAGTCCCTTGGACTGCATGGATATCCAACCAGTCCATCCTAAAGGAAATCAGTCCTGAATATTCATTGGAAGGACTGATGTTGAAGCTGAAACTCCAATACTCTGGCCACTTGATGCAAAGAGCTGACTCATTTGAAAAGACCCTGATGCTGGGAAATATTGAAGGCAGGAGGAGAAGGGGACGACAGAGGATGAGATGGCTGCATGGCATCACTGACTCGATGGACGTGAGTCTGGGTGAACTCCGGGAGTTGGTGATGGACAGGGAGGCCTGGCGTGCTATGGTTCATGGGGTCACAAAGAGTTAGACACGACTGAGCGACTGAACTGAACAGAACTAAAAGAATCCACCTGCAGTGCAGGAGATGCAGGAGACGCAGGTTTGATCCCTCGGTCAGGAAGATCCCCTGGAGTAAGAAAATGTCAACCTACCTCAGTATTCTTGCCTGGAAAATCTCAATCCATGGAGTCACAAAAGGGTCAGGCACAACTGGGTGACTAAATAAGAAAAGAAGCCTGAGAGCATAGGGTTAATCATGATGAGACACAGATACGATGCACGCACTGCCCAGTGCATCAGTGAGCAGGAAAAGTCACACTAGCAAATTCTTCCACTTTCATTTTGCATATTTCTGAAATCCAAATCAATTAGGTTTATTTTAAATGTAGGCATGCAGGATGCCTGGGGTACAAGAAATGAACCACTTAAAACCAGTAAATACTGCAGTGGTATCTATCAGAATAAAAATCTCCAAGAATTAGCAGAATCTTCTACTTTCTTAGACATACTTAAACCTATGTGACATATCTTTTGAGAAGGTCACTGTGTATCATACTGGTTGATTTCCTGCTGTATTATTTTGTTTTTTTCAATTATTTTAATCTAGGGGCTAAGTAAAATTGGATTGCTTTTCTGTCCTTTATAATCATCAGGATACAGGAATCCACTCTGTTATTTCACTTCCCACTTACAATCCTTTCCCTCAAACCAGTGTATGTCAAAAACCATTTACTGTCTTAGCATCTGGGAGCCCCGTGTCACAGTAGAAAAATATCTGCTGTCTCTTGCCGCTGTTGGGTGTAAACGAGGCTGATGTATTCTGGAAACTACCTGTCCAAAGCCACTGTAGTTTAACTAACATCTGAACACTGATGTCAATCTTACTCCCTTCTTTGAAGAGTCTCACTGGCAAGACAGTGGTTCATTTTTCTAGGCAACCCATGTAGTAAAATGTAGTGTCCACTTGGCATGGACACAACATCCTTTTTTAACTTTTGGGAATTCCAAGATCTGGGATGAATAACTTCATAAATTTAGAGTGTCAATATATATATATTTAAAATTATTTCTAGGATATATAATGAGATGATCAAACCACTTACTGACTCAGATATAGTTCACCAGCCTGGCCTGAAGAAATGCATCAGAATGCACCCCCAGAGCTGCTAGCAGAAAATTTCCTGTCTCTGCTTATTCGCCATCACTTGGTGGGCCTGCAGGATCCATCAGGACACCCTCAAGGATGTATTCCATGACTGTGGCAGCTTGTTCTAGTTGATGAGCTTAATTTCTAAAAATATTTTGTTCACTTAAATATTGTGTTCAGTAAGTGTTTTGTTGTTGTGTTTAGTCACTAAGACATGTCTGACCCCATGGACTGCAGTCCACCAGGCCCCTCTGTCCATAGGAATTCCCAGGCTAAGACACTGGCGTGAGTAGCCATTTCCTTCTTCAGATGATCTGCCCCCAACTCGGGGATAGAACCCAGGTCTCCTGCATTGGCAGGTGGATTCTTCACCACTGAGCCATCTGGGAAGCCCAGTAAGTGTTTACACTCCTTAGACCTGTATGGATTACCGCAGCCCTAGGATAGCCCAGCGGAGAAGGAAATGGCAACCCACTCCAGTGCTCTTGCCTGGAGAATCCCAGGGACAGAGGAGCCTGGCGGGCTGCCGTCTGTGGGGTCGCACAGAGTCGGACACGATGGAAGCGACTCAGCAGCAGCAGCAGCGTGTAGCCCAGGAATAGAATGCATACGTGTTTTCTTGGCCTGACCCATTTCTTTTAAATCAAGTTAGTTACCAATATATAATAAGCAGGTGACTGTACATTAAAGACCTATACTGATAATTCTCCTACTTAAAAAACTCAGGAATGTTGCCCCGTGTAAAGGGCGTATGTTCACCATTTCCTGAGTCTTGATGACCCTATTACTTCTCTGAAAAGGAAAGCGAGCCTCAGTTGCCATTTCTCAGTACATTGGCATTGGTGTTTTCTTTAGAATCCAGCAGCATGTCTCTGGACACATGTCTGTACCCGAGGTGGAAACCGGGAAGAAAGACAGGAGAAGCCAAAGTAACATGGGCGAGATTGTTTGTTCCCGGAAGTGAGTGTATGTAAGACGGCTCATTTGCATCATTGCTCGTTCTCCATAGATATTTCAGTGGTAAGCCCGCATCTAAACCCTTCTGGGTTTAAGAACGCCAGCCTTGCTTTAGTGATCCATCACTTGCTCCACATCTGTTACAGGTGCTTGAAATTGCTTCCTAAGTCTCTTAGATATTGTTGCAGTGTTAGAAAGTATCAACTTGTACTTAAACAGCTCTTTCAGAACTTAAATAATAAAATAATGTTTGTGCTCTTCGGAAAGTGGAGGAATATTTTGGAGTAGCTAGTTTCTCTTAAAATCACCTACCACCTCACTAACTTGGGACACTGGTATGAGTTGGTTTTCTTTGGTTGCAAACCATAAAAACAAAGCCTGAGCTTATTAGAAGGGTTTGTGGTGGTGATGTAATTCTTAAGAGGACTGAAGAGAGCTGGCTCTGGCAGGCAGCTCAGGGGAGTTGGATGGCAGCAGCGAGTGGCAGTTTTATCAACATGCTGCACAAGCAACATCTCGAAAAGGCTGTGACTCCTACTCTTCTCTCCCTTAACTCAAGACCCAAAGCTCAGATGGCCAGATGGCCGGAAGTGAATGAAACTTGCCCCTGAGGGAGGTCAGGGTGCCTTGATTGACAGTTGCACCAAAGCCACGAACAGAAAATCCAAATGCCCGCGGCCAGAAGGAAAGAGAACCGCTTCCCAAGTGTGGGGAACCCACTGTAGGCTCTGTTCACTGTCAGCTGCCACATAACTTCGAATGTCTTTAAAATTTGCAATGTTTTGTTGTAAAGAAAAAATAAGATGACTCACTTTATGCTTTGACACATTATGTACTTGATTTGTATTTCCAGTCTTATATTTTTCTTCATAAAAATCCCCCAAATTGAATAAGCTTTATGGCTCACATCCCTAGATCCCTCTTGAAAGAATGAAAACACTTCAGAGGGCAATTCTTTTAGATCCAGGAGTCATTTAGACAGACACAAGGTCAGTCCTACATGGAATCTGTATCAGACACGTTTTCTTACTCATCGCTCACGTTCTCCACTGCCTTCCATCCTGCTGTTTTCACTCAAGAAAAAGAAATAGCGAGAAGGGGAAGAGATCATATAACCAAGCAGAGCAGAGTCAGAAAGCAAGGAAGAAGCGTGCTGGGGGTGAAGATTTGGGGAGGATAGCCGAGAAAGAGAAACAACTGTGAGGTGTATGTTAAGCCTCTAGCAGATGTAGATGCTGAAATTAAAGTCATCTCTTACAGTTCACTGTGTTCCTTGTTGGAAATATAAAGATGGCAGGGTGGCCGAGGGGTGGGCAGGGAGGCAGCCCACAGGCAGTGTGATGGAGAGAGGCCCGGAGAGAAGAGTGCCTGAGGGTGTGGTCAAGGTGCAAAATCCAATGGAAAGTTGATTGAGAAGCACTGTCCCCAGCCCACAACCCACACACGTTTTGGTCTCGTAACTGAATTTTCCTTGCCCTCCTAGCTCCCAGGCAGAGGATTCACTTAAAGGGATAGCCCTGCCCCAGATCAACACACTCCCCACAGCTCACACTTTTTTCCTTCACCCCCTCCCTGCCTCACACAATTGAAAGTCTGTTTAGAGATCTCTTCGGCTCCCCCAAGCTGCTTGTGGAATATTTCCCATCCACCAGAGGATCTGTTCATTGCAATCTAGCCGATGACGTCCACGGTCCTTAAATTCTGCAACCTTTTGATAAAGAAACAGAAGATGACTCACCTTGTGCTTTGGACACCTTCTCCACAGACTGCCTTCATGGCTATAAAGACATATACTGACAGCCTGGCTTCTCACATAGGTTTGAGGCCCCCGTGTGAATAGAAAAGGATCGGTCTTGGTACTTCAGTACCAGAGAAAATTGCAAGTAATAAATCTCTTAGATTGTGAGCAGAATTAGAAAGCCTACTTAAACTACTATAAGGTAGAGAAATAAATCTAAGTGTTAAAATATTTTTGACAGTTTTGCCTCAATATGAATGGCCCTCTTTACCATTACCCTCAGCTAGATAAAACCTACTAATCTATGGTGGCCTTGGGACAGAACACTCATTTTCCCCACAGGATTTTCTGGGATAACTAAAGATGCCCCATATTCTTGTTTTGATCAGTAGCTTCAGCTATCCACAGATTGTCAGAAGCTAAAACGATTGCTTGGCAGAGAGCTGCCAGGGACCATTTATGGCTCAGGAGATTTAAAACTGATATCAGAGGATATCTAAAGCTTGTGAGCTGCAGACTTGCTACAAAGACTTTCTGAAAGCAGAGGAATTATTTATGCCGGAGGGAAGAATTACAATAGGAACACATAGGGATTTGAGCTAATGAATTCAAAACCGAGTTGAATTTTGTATATTCTAGGAACCTCTATTTCTTAATGTAATCCAAAAGCCTTTGAAAACAGTAAACTGGAAATATTCCATGTGCAGCTTGGGCCTGTCAAGGGGAGCTGACAGGATCTCTAAACTGACTCTCCGTGGTGTGTGGAGCAGGAAGGGAGTGAGGGGTAGGTGGGAGGAGGGAGTGTGGGATCAGAACGGACCTTTACGCAGGGCTCACTGATTCACCTTATGTCTGTCTTCCGTGGGGTGTTAGCTCCCAGACCAGAGATCAAACCCACAGCCCATGCTTTGGAAGTGAGGACTCGAGAGAAATAAAAGTATGAGGCAGAAAGCATGTTTTATGGCCAAAAACTAAAAAAAAAAATGAACAAAAAATATCCATCCACAGATCACAAAGTTTAACAAATGCCAAGTAACAGGCTCCAACTAGAATAAAGAAATTGATACCTAGGCATGTCAGAGTCAAGTTACTGAAAGCCGAAAAGAAAGAGACAATCTTAAATCAAGGGGAGAAAGACACATTCTATACAAAGGAATAACTGTAAAAACGATAGCTGCGTTCTCATCAAAAACGCTGCAGGGCAAACGATGGGATGACTGATTCATCCAAATTTTGGTGAGGATATGTAGCAAATGGAGCCTTTATACACTGCTGGGTAGGTGTGAAACAGCACGCCAACTGTGAAAATCTTCACGTTTTTTGTACACAGTTCAACTTTTATTTATCTTTGACCTAGACAATATACAGGCTTCCCAGGTGGCTCTGTGGGTAAAGAATCCACCTCCACTGCAGGAGACGCCAGAGATATGGGTTCGATCCCTGGGTCGGGAAGATCCCCTGGAGGAGGGCATGGCAACCCACTCCAGTGTTCTTATCTGGAGAATCCCGTGGACAGAGGAGCCTGGCAGGCTGCAGTCCATAGGTCGCACAGAGCTGGATACAACTGAAGTGTCTGAACACTCTAATACACTACTAGGTATCCAGCGGGAGAAATGAAAACGCTTGTCCATAAAACGTCTTGTACGATAATGTCTATTGCCAAAACTAGAAGCGATGATCAATAGGGAAATGGATAAATAAACTCTTGTTATAATCTCATAACAAGTAGAGCAGAAACTTGAGAAACTGAGACATCTAAGTCAGTCCCCTCTGGGCCAGCTGAACCCCAGATGACCTTCAGCTACAAGCGCATGACAAATGAGTTGTTTTAAACCACTGAGTTTTGAGACAATGTCATGCAACCTTACTGTAGCAACACCTAGCAATAAACTAAGTAACAAAATGTTACCCTTGCTTCTAGTCCTGCATGTCTTCCTGTTAAGAGCTATAACTCACTTTGTCCTTACTTTGCAAACAGGAAGTTGTAGATATTCCTCCAATAATGAACATGTGTTTCACTAACATCCAGTTTATGCCCTGCTGTTCTGTGCCTGTGTCTTTCTGCATACAAGACTAACTTGTTTCAGTGCCAAATCATAGTGGAATCTTTCTGAAGAGATTTTAACTAGCAGTGAAAGCCAGTTTACACAGAGCCAGCAACGCCCACAGTGAACAGTCGGCGGTGACCAGCTACGACCCGCTTATGCGTGCACAGGCGCTGACAGCCGGCTCACAACTGGGCTTGGCTGATGGCCACTGTGAAGAACCATCAGGAGACAGTCTAACTTCATGATGCCAAAACATTAGGTGTGCTCCTCAGAATCATTGGAAAAGGATGCATCTCCAGTCACCACATCCACAGTCTGAGGTGCTGATGCTGGAGTGAGGTTTCTTTTTCTGGAAGAGGTCCATTCTTCTCAAAGTGCCTGATTTTAAGGAAGGTTTGAGAGAGAATCTTCTCTGTCACTTTTCACTCCTTTGTCTGTTGAATATCTTTCAGCCCCTACTGTGCACTTTCTCTTTCAGGCTTTTGCTCTGTGGTTGTAACTGAAGGATTTGGAATCAATGTCTGGTGCACGCTGCCATTTATAAACGAGGCAAGAAGACCCCGCGCTTTAGGCTGCGTGAGCTAATGCTGCTGTGGGCCTCAGGCCAAGGTCTCCTCTATGGGGAAGGAGTTGATTGGACTAAAGGGCTGTGGCCCCCGGAGCCCAGACCCCTTCCCCAATTATATCATGCTTCAAGCCTGGGGGGGGGGTGGCCCAGGTCTGCAACTGTTGGCCTGAGGAGTAAGCAAAGGGGTTTGCCAGGGTGCGTGCACACGGAGCTTGAGGGTGTGACTGACAACACGCGTGTGCCTTAGGCCTCTGGCAGGCAAGTCAGCGCAGTGCAAGTCGAGAAAGCAAGAGTGTTCCAGAAACACTTCTGCCTCTGCTCTATTGACCACACCAAAGCCTTTAACTGTGTGGACCACCACAAACTGTAGACAATTCTTAAAGAGATGGGAATACCAGACCACCTGACCTGCTTCTTGAGAAATCTGTATGCAGGTCAGGAAGCAACAGTTAGAACTGGATATGGAACAACAGACTGGTTCTAAATAGGAAAAGGAGTACGTCAAGGCTGTATATTGTCACCCTGCTTATTTAACTTATATGCAGAGTACATCATGAGAAACTCTGGGCTGGAGGAAGCACGAGCTGGAATCAAGATTACTGGGAGAAATATCAATAACCTCAGATATGCAGATAACACCACCCTTATGGCAGGAAGTGAAGAGGAACTAAAAAGCCTCTTGATGAAAGTGAAAGAGGAGCGTGAAAAAGTTGGCTTAAAGCTCCACATTCAGAAAACTAAGATCATGGCATCTGGTCCCATCACTTCATGGTGAATAGATGGGGAAACAGTGGAAACAGTGGCAGACTTTATTTTTTGGGCTCCAAAATCACTGCAGATGGTGACTGCAGCCAGGAAATTAAAAGACGCTTACTCCTTGAAAGAAAAGTTATGACCAACCTAGACAGCATATTCGGAGAAGGCAATGGCACCCCACTCCAGTACTCTTGCCTGGAAAATCCCATGGATGGAGGAGCCTGGTAGGCTGCAATCCATGAGGTCGGTAAGACTGAGCGACTTTACCTTCACTTTTCATTTTCATGCATTGGAGGAGGAAATGGCAGCCCACTCCAGTGTTCTTGCCTGGAGAATCCCAGGGACGGGGGAGCCTGGCGGGCTGCCGTCTATGGGGTCGCACAGAGTCCGACACGACTGAAGCGACTCAGCAGCAGCGGCAGCAGTATTCAGCATATTAAAAAGCAGAGACGTGATTTTGCCAACAAAGGTCCGTCCAGTCAAGGCTATGGTTTTTCCAGTGGTCATGTATGGATGTGAGATGGGACTCAGACAAGGAACACTTGAGGCCCCTAAAAATGACAGAATCAAAAATTTTTTCACACTACACTCAATGTACAAAAAAATTAACTTTTTATTTTTTCATAACTAATCTTGTTTTCCCTAGCCTGTATTCACTTAGGTGGCAAAAGATGGAAGCTTTAGAATTTCCACGTGAAGGTGGGTGACTTAGTTTCTTTAGGCAGTGTTGACAAATACATGTTTGAGCCCTCTCTTCCCAATCCCTTTCCAATAATATCACTGACAAGTTTGAGGACTGTGTGTCAAGCGCTGTGTTAGGATTTTCATGAGTTCAAAACCATTTAATCCTCAGGGCGAGGTGGGCATTACTATTATTTCATCTTAAGTACAGAGCAGTTAATTAACTTTTTCAGATTTGCATAGCCAGAAAGTAGAGAAACCGAAAATAAAAACCAAGGTAGACTGACTTCAGAATGCACAGACTTCCCTCATCATGGTGCTGCTCTGCTTCTCAGGTGACGGTTTCTTGGGACATCAGGTTAGCATCCTTTGTGAAAGCCTCCCAGCCTATAGGAACCCTTCCCTCCCTCGCCAGCCCCACACAGGAAACAGGAAGGAGGTGTCCGTCCAGCCCCTTCCTTGCAGAAGCTGCAATGGCATCTCCGGGTCACCCTGGATAAAGAGGATGAGGAATCTTCCTGAGGGCCCGCATCCTTCCCGTTCAGCCCAGGGCCGCTCGCCCTGGCTCTCAGGGCTCTTTCCGTACCCCTCCTACACGTTCATGTCAGGACACATCCCCACAGAAGAAACAAGAACACCTGGATTGACCTCTTTTCATATCAATGCTTCTCTTTTTCTTTTCCACCTTTTCCAGGGGTCGGTGGTGTGACGTCTACTTTCTTCCTTTTTCTATCAGTAAGAGGCATCCCCTTTCTTTCTCCTTCTTGATTTGATATTCAGCACGTTGTATATAGCAGTAGACATTTGGAGTCCAGAGGGGCTTCCTGGGTAAATAAAAGGGTTAAGAACCCGCCTGCAATGCAGGAGACCTGGATTTAATCCCTGGGTCGGGAAGACCGGCTGGAGAAGGGAATGGCGACCCACCCCAGCTTTCTTTCCTGGAGAATCCCATGGAATTGAACGTGGTGGTGGGCTACAGTCATTTATACACAGAGCCCACAATTTACCATCTTTATTACTTTAAGCGTACAGTACAGGAATGTTAAGTATATTCACACTGCTGTTCAACAAATCTCAGGGATTTTTTTATCTTACAAAACGAGATCTCTGTACACAGGAAACAACAGCTCCCTATCTTCCCTCCCCTCGGGCCTTGGCAAACACCATTCTGCTGTTCCTATGAATCTAATTAATTTTTTTGGTCTCACATATGTGAAATCATACAGCATTTGTCTTCGTGTCTGACTTATTCACTTAGCATAACGTCTTCAAGGTTCATCCGTGCTGTAGCATCTGACAGAATCCCTTTCCTTTTCAACCCTGAATGCTCTTCCATCAGATGTATAAGCCTCAGTTATTCATCATCAATAGACAGCTGGGCTGCCTTCACCTTTCAGCCATTGTGAATAATGGTGGTATAGACGAGAGCATTCCCTCTTCTCTTTGAGTGCCACGCTATTTAAATGATGACAAAGGAACATGGTATGTAGGGGAGAATTAAATCCACAATCTGTATTAGTTGAAAACGTTCAAAATATTATTCTTGTTACATCTTGTGTCCCACCTCCTTAGTGCTTTGATCTCAGAGCTCTTCAGAGCTTTGATCTCAGAGACACAGAAAGAAGTTGTCAAAACATACTCAGTTTTCAAGGATATTCGTGCATACATGAGAAAGAATGGTATCTGTCAATTCCTCCCACAGAGGAATATGATTTTAACATTAAAAACACAAGTCAATAGAAGAACTAATTACATTTGATGCTGGAAACACTGTTTTATACTTTTTCTTACAGCAGGAAGTAATTGGGAATTCAACCCTGAAAAATCCCATCTCTTGAAAATATTATAAGAGGAAAACTGCTGCCAAATCTAATCAAACCTATTTTCCTTGCCGCTGATGCGGCAGCTACAAACGAATGGGAACTGCCGAAACACCTACACGGATACACTGTAAGAGCTCCGCAGGGCCCTTACTCCAATTTCCACATCTCTGCTGGGGCTGAAGCAATCGTGGCCACTGACATGTCGAGCATATGCTTTTTTATTGAGAAAAAAAAATATCAAGGCTGCTGTATCAGATTCAAAATAAAAATAAAGTGGCCAAACTTTTTTCTGAACAGAACAACAAGAAGAGTATCTTTCTGTAGCATAAAGCTATGCATATTTTTATTTATAGAGCACCCTTTGCTAACAAAATTTTAACACAGCTGAGTAAATTTTAGTAAGTTTTTATTAAAGTTTCTTTTAATTTTACTTTTGACAAGTTAGTTTCATACTTTCCATAAATTCCTGAATGTTTCCAATGGAAAGATACTTAGATCCATTCTTGTTTTGTGTTATAAAGTATTCAAGGTATAAAGTTGAACCCCTTTCAGCTCCTAAATCACAGTTGTATCATTTGTTAAGTTCTAATCAAAGCATATTAAACTTCTGGCACATAGAGTATCAATTCAAAAGAAAGAAGTCATCACGTGTTTAACATAAGTTTCAAAGCACCACAGATTAGGCTAAGAGTGCTGCGTGTTCCATCATCCCCTAGTTTTCCATCATCCCCTAGTTTTCCATCACGCCCATAGAGAGTCCAAGTCTGGAACCATAGCTCACATACTTCTACCTCATCTGGTCCCCATTCACCCATTATCCTTCTTATCCCTCTGAGATCATCTCTTTTCCAGCCCCATGGATGACTAAACTCACTTCTATCACACCAGGATAGGCTGTTATTCTGTAGAAACAAATTAACTCCAAGTCTCAAATGCTTAAAACCTAAAGGCTTTGTCTTCTTGGTTCCATCATTTTTATTGAGAGCCAAGGGAGATAGAGGACTCAATAATTTTTTTTGTTGTTTTTAAAATTTTGTTTATTTGTTTTAGGCTAAGGGCATTATTAAGGTTGGATATTTCTTTATAGCCACTTTTTGATTTGGTCTTTCCATAGGGACTGGTAAAACAGCCATTTATAAAGGGAGTTCTCTAAAATTTTCCAGTTTAGAAGTTTTTCCAATTTAAACAATCCTTCATTTGGCCACTGATGACTAGCATCTTTTCTTAAAATTTTTATTTTATATTGAGATATAATTGATTAAATTGTGTTCAGGTGTACAGCAGAGTGATTCTATTTCAAATTCTTTTCCCATTTAGGTTATTAGCATATTGAGCAGAGTTCCCTGTTCTATACAGTAGGTCCCTGTTGGTTATCTATTTTTTTTTTTTTTAATTATTGAAGTACAGTTGCTTTAAACTGCTGCATTAGTTTGGCTCTTTATTTTAAATATAGTAGTGT
Organism: Bubalus bubalis; assembly: GCF_019923935.1. Classification (NCBI taxonomy): domain Eukaryota; kingdom Metazoa; phylum Chordata; class Mammalia; order Artiodactyla; family Bovidae; genus Bubalus; species Bubalus bubalis. Next base: position 1,185,692 of record NC_059165.1, on the reverse strand, counting down.
GTGCAGGTCAACCCCAAACTCCCAATTTATCCCTCACTCTGCCTTTCCCTTTTGGTAACCATAATTCTGTTTTCTAAGCGTGTAAGTCTTTCTGTTTGTAAATAAGTTCATTTGTATAATTTTTTTTAGATTCCTCTTAAAAATGATTTCATATATTTGCCTTTCTCTGTATTATATGCATTGTCTTATATATTGAGGTGCTCATATGTTGGGTCCATAAACATTTACAGACGTTACATCTTCTTCTTGGATTGACCCCTTGATCACCGTATAGCGCCTTCTTTGTCCTGTGTAACAGTCTTTCTTTTAAAGCCTATTTCCTCTAGGAGTATTTCTACTCCAGCTTTCTTGCGATTTCCATTTGCATGAAATACTGTTTTCCATCCTTTCACTTTAAGTGCGTATGTGTCCCTGGATCTGAAGGCGATCTCTTACGGACAGCATGTATACAGGTCTTTTGTTTCTGTATCCATTCAGTCAGTATATATCTTTTGGTTGGAGCATTTAGTCCATTTATGCTTAACATAATTATTGATATGTATGTTCTTATTGCCATCTTCTTGTTTTGCATTTGTTTTTGTAGGCATTTTTATCTTCCCTTTTTCTTTTGTTCTCGTGTGATTTGATGACTAAATTTAGTGTTTTGTTTGGATTCCTTTTTCTCTTTGTGTGTATATCTATTGTAGATTTTCAGTTTGTGGTTCCCATGAAGTTTTGAAATAGTGGTCTGCAAATAAACAAGACTGTTTTAAGTTGGTGGTCTTTTCATTCCAAATGCATTTCCAAAATCTTGCATTTGTCCTCGTCTCTTCTTGGACAAGACCCCGATGCTGAAGAAGATTGAAGGTGGGAGGAGAAGGGGATGACAGAGGATGAGGTGGTTGGCTGGCATCACCAACTCCATGGACATGAGTTTGAGTAAACTCTGGGAGTTGGTAATGGACAGGGAGGCCTGGTGTGCTGCAGTCTGTGGGGTGGGAGAGTCAGATATGACTGAGTGACTGAACTGAACTGAACTTGCTGGTTTTGATATCATATTTGTGTGTGGATGGTTTCCTCCCGTTCGTCTGGTTGTGGCCTTCTGTTTTCTGCCTAGAGAAGTTCTTTTAACATTTGTAGCAAAGCTGATCTGGTGGTGCTGGATTTTCTTAGCTCTTGCTTGCCTATAAACTTTTTTATTTCTCCACTGAATCTCAGTTAGAGCCTTGCTGGGTAGAGTATTCTTGGTTGTAGGTTCCCTTCCATCACTTTAAATATATGATGCCTTTGCCTTCCAGCCTGCAGAGTTTCTGTTGAGAAATCAGCTGAAAACCTTTTGGGGGTTCCCTTGTATATTATTTGTTGCTTTTAATATTTTTTAATTTATCTTTAGTATTTATCATTTTGATTACTACGTGTCTTGGCATGTTCCTCCTTGGATACGTCCTGCCTGGGACTTTCTGTGCTTCCTGGACTTAGGTGACTGCCTCCTTTACCATGTGAGGGAAGGATTCCCATGATCTCTTCAAATATTTTCTCAGGTTCTTTCCCTTTCTGTTTTCCTTCTAGAGTCTTGAAAGTGTTAGTCTCTCAGTCGTGTCTGACTCTTTGCAACCCCAAGACTGTAGTCCACCAGTCCTCTGTCCATAGGATTCTCCAGGCAAGAATACTGAGTGGGTAGCTGTTCCCTTTTCCAAGGGCTCTCGCCATCCCAGGGATCAAACCCAGGTCTCCTGCATTGCAGGCAGATTCTCTGTGGTCTGAGCCATGAGGGAAGACTTTTCCTTTGAGAACTCCTATAATATAAACGTTGGTTCATTGAATGTTTTCCCAGGGGTCTCTGAGACTGTCCTTATTTCTTTTCATCCTTTTTTTTTTTTTTATTCTGTTCCACGGCAGTGAGCTCCACCATCTGTCTTCCAGCTCACTTATTCATCCTTCCGCCTCAGTTATTCTATTACTGACTTTTTCCAGTGTATATTTCATTTCCATTATTGTATTGTTCATCTCTTGTTTGTACTTCATTCCCATTTTGCTGAAATCCCTAGAAGGATCATCCCTATTAACCCTTCCTAAAACAGTCCTTTCCTCCTTACTCCTGCTTTATTTTTATCCTTCACATACCCCTATCTGAAGTTATATTGTGTTGTTGATTTTATGCACACAGACACACACACTATTATTATTAATATGTAGAATGCTATATTTTCTGTCATGTTCATTGTTGCATTGATATATCCCCAGTGCCTAATAGAGTCTTTGGAACTCAGCAGGAAGTCAATAAATGTTAGTTCAATGAGTGAATAAATGAAGGCATATATCAGGATGATGAAGAGCTGTTTAGACTGCCTCTCCATCAATATCTATGTGTTGAAGTGTCTTTCATATCAGTGCTTCAGGATATAAATTTTGTTTTATACAACATTTAATTTAAAAGTTTAGTTTTTGAGGCTGTATAAGTCCACTTGGATCGTCTTCATGAAGCCTCCGCTACTGGGTATCTTGGGACAGGGCAAAGAAAAAGCTCATTGCTGTTTAGTTGCTGAGTCGTGTCCGACTCTTTGCAAACCCATGGCCTGCAGTCCGTCAGGCCTCCCTGTCCATCACCAACTCCCGGAGCTTACCCAAACTCATGTCCATTGAGTCAAAGATGCCATCCAACCATCTCATCCTCTGTTAAGCCCTTCTCCTCCTGCCTTCAATCTTTCCCAGCATCAGGGTCTTTTCTAATGAGTAGGCTCTTCACATCAGGTGGCCAAAGTATTGGAGCTTCGGCTTCAGCATCAGTCCTTCCAATGAATATTCAGGACCCATCTCCTTTAGGATGGACTTGTTGGATCTCCCTGAAGTCCAAGGGACTCTCAAGAGTCTTCTCCAACACCACAATTGTGTGTTAGTCTCTCAGTCGTGTCTGACTCTTTGCGACCCCATGGACGGTAGCCCACCAGGCTTCTCTGTTCATAGAATTCTTCAGGCAAGAACACTGGAGTGGATTGCCATTCCCTTCTCCAAGAGGAACTTTACAACCCAGGGATCAAACCCTGGCCTCCTGCCTTGCAGGCAGATGCTTTACCACTTGAGTGACAGGGAAGTCTAGTTCCAAAGCATCAATTCTTCAGTGCTCAGCCTTCTTTAGGTCCAGCTCTCACATCCATACCACGACAGCTGGAGTGGTATTATTTGCACATCTGAGGTTGTTGATGTTTCTCCCAACAATCTTGATTAAAGCTTGTGAGTCATTCAAGTCAGCATTTCCCATGATGTACTCTGCATAGACATTAAATAAGCAGGGTGACAATGTGCATCCTTGATATACTCCTTACTCAGTTTTGAACCAGTCTGTTGTTTCATGTCTGATTCTAAATGTTGCTTCTTGACCTGCACACAGGTTTCTCAGGAGGCAGGTAAGGTGATCTGGTATTCCCATCTAAGAATTTTCCACAGTTTGTTGTGATTCAAACAGTCAAAGGCTTTAACATAGCCAATGATGCAGAATTAGATGTTTTTCTGGAATTCTCTTGCTTTTTCTATGATCCAAGGAATGTTGGCAATTTGATCTCTGGTTCTTCTACCTTTTCTAAATCTACCTTTTCTAGATCCAGAACATCTGAAGTTCTTAGTTCCTGTACTATTGAAGCCTATCTTGAAGGATTTTGAGCATTACCTTGCTAGAATGTAATGAGCTAGCAACTGTATGGTAATTTGAGCATTCTCTGGCATTGCCTTTCTTTGGGATTGGAATGAAACCTGACCTTTTCCAGTCCTGTGATCACTGCTGAGTTTTCCTAATTTTCTGGCGTATTGAGTGCAGCACTTTCATAGCATCATCTTTTCAGGATTTGAAACAGCTCAACTGGAATTCCATCACCTCCACTAGCTTTGTTTATAGTAATGCTTCCTAAGGTCTGCTTGACTTCATAGTCTATGATGTCTGGCTCTAAATGAGTGACCACACCATCATCATTATCCAGGTCATTAAGACCTTTTTTGTACAGTTCTTCTGTGTATTCCTGCCACCTCTTCTTAATCTCTTCTGCTTCTGTTAGATCCTTGCCATTTCTGTCCTTTATTTTGACCATCTTTAGATGAAATATTCCCTTGGTATTTCTAACTTTCTTCAAGAGATCTCTCAGTTCAGCTCAGTCGCTCAATCGTGTCTGACTCTTGTGACCCCATGGACTGCAGCACACCAGGCCTCCCTGTCCATCACCAACTCCTGGAGCTTGCTCAAACTCATGTCCATCGAGTTGGTGATGCCATCCAACCATCTCATCCTCTGTCTTCCCCTTCTCCTGCCTTCAATCTTTCTCAGGATCAGGGCCTTTTCTAGGGTCAGCTCTGGCATCAGGGGACCAAAGTATGCAGCTTCAGCTTACGCTTGATGCTGACTTATTGACAAAGACCCTGATGCTGGGAAAGACTGAAGACAGGAGGAGAATATAATCAATCTGATTTCGGTGTTGACCATCTGCTGCTGTCCATGTGTAGAGTCATCTCTTGTGTTGTTGGAAGAGGGTGTTTGCTACGACCAGTATGTTCTCTTGGCAAAACTCTGTTAGCCTTTGCCATGCTTCCTTTTGTACTCCAAGGACAAACTTGCCTATTATTCCAGGTATCTCTTAAATTCCTACTTTATTTCAACTTAATTTTAAAATTCTCCAAATCTTGGAAATCAAGAGAGTATTTAAATGTTAATTGGTTTCTTTTGGATAATTGCTCTGAATTACAGTTCCCCCCATATCCAATTCTCTTTTCTAAGATGCTATTTGATGTGGAGGATAGAGAGGTATGATCTATGTAAAGCCACAGAGGGAAGACTGGGTCCTCAGATCTCACCAGCATCCTCTGGATCCTCCGCGGCTTCTACTGTAGGTGGATGAAAAGGTGTGCTTCCTGTATTAACTTGCCTGAGGTGGATTTAATCGTCTCTAGCAGTTTGGACTTAGTGTACTAACTCCAGATGCCTGCTTTCCCACTCAGCGCATGCCTGCATGTGTCCTTAGAGATGACTGCGTAACCTCCCCTCCATCTTGCTGGCTGAACAGTCCTGGAGCCGTGCAGGAGTTCATGCCCCTGACCTGGTGTGTGCAGGCTCGTCATCTCTCGGGATGCTTATAACCACTGCCTTATAACCCTTATAACCACTGCCACCCCTCGATCAAGCACCCTTAACTCTATCCCTTCTAACTCTCTTGGGAGCCTACAGTCTCTGCTTGAAATAGGGTTGGGCCTTCTCTTTCTCAAGATCCTTCTTTCCTCTTCTCTAGGGATGTACAAATTGCCAACATCTGCTGGATCATGGAAAAAGCAAGAGAGTTCCAGAAAAAAAAAGTCTATTTCTGCTTTATTGACTATGCCAAAGCCTTTGACTGTGTGGATCACAATAAACTGTGGAAAATTCTGAAAGACATGGGAATACCAGACCACCTGACCTGCCTCTTGAGAAATCTGTATGCAGATCAGGAAGCAACAGTTAGAACTGGACATGGAACAACAGACTGGTTCCAAATAGGAAAAGGAGTACGTCAAGGCTGTATATTGTCACCCTGCTTATTTAACTTATATGCAGAGTACATCATGAGAAACGCTGGGCTGGAAGAAGCACAAGCTGGAATCAAGATTGCCGGGAGAAATATCAATAACCTCAGATATGCAGATGACACCACCCTTACGGTAGAAAGTGAAGAGGAACTCAAAAGCCTCTTGATGAAGGTGAAAGAGGAGAGTGAAAAAGTTGGCTTAAAGCTCAACATTCAGAAAACTAAGATCATGGCATCTGGTCCCATCACTTCATGGGAAATAGATGGGGAAACAGTGGAAACAGTGTCAGACTTTATTTTTCTGGGCTCCAAAATCACTGCAGATGGTGACTGCAGCCATGAAATTAAAAGATGCTTACTCCTTGGAAGGAAAGTTATGACCAACCTAGAGAGCATATTCAAAAGCAGAGACATTACTTTGCCAACAAAGTCAAGGCTATGGTTTTTCCAGTGGTCATGTATGGAGAGTTGGACTGTGGAGAAAGCTGAGCACTGAAGAATTGATGCTTTTGAACTGTGGTGTTGGAGAAGACTCTTGAAAGTCCCTTGGACTGCAAGGAGATCCAACCAGTCCATTCTAAAGGAGATCAGCCCTGGGATTTCTTTGGAAGGAATGATGCTAAAGCTGAAACTCCAGTACTTTGGCCACCTCATGTGAAGAGTTGACTCATTGGAAAAGACTCTGATGCTGGGAGGGATTGGGGGCAAGAGGAGAAGGGGACGACAGAGGATGAGATGGCTGGATGGCATCACCCACTCGATGGACGTGAGTCTGAGTGAACTCCGGGAGTTGGTGATGGACAGGGAGGCCTGGCGTGCTGCGATTCATGGGGTTGCAAAGAGTTGGACACGACTGAGCAACTGAACTGAACTGAACTGAGGGACGTAAGTCTCATGACCGATGGATCATGTTGGAGTGTGTAATTAATATATGTGTCTTCTAGCCTTTGCTTTTGATTAGGAAGCTTTTGGTTGGAAAGTCAAATGACAAATGAGAACTAGAGATGGATGGGATTTAGTATATCGATATAAAAAAATATATGCCAAAATATGCCATTACTTACAATCCCTATAAAAATTCATTTTCTAAAGGTTTTAGTATGCTCACAAAATAATTTATATATAAAGAAAAAGCATAGCAGACTCTGTTAATGAAGCTGAAGTCAGGTAACCTGTGAGTTGCATTGTTTTCTAGATAACCCAGATGTGTCTTCTTTCTCATAACATTTTCCCCACCCCTGCCCTGACTCCAGTATTATAAACACTGGCTTTTATGCCAGTTACAATGAGGCTAAAGTATGCTTTATTTTGCATATGTTATGTATGATATGCAAGCCTTTTGAACCTATAATAGCTACTAAAGCAGCGAGCAGATGGTAATCCCCACGAGAGTAGGCTCACCATGCAATCACAGAACAACAAAAGGAACCCACTCCTTTAAAACTGAGCTTTCTATTTTTGTACAAATATCTTAAGTACTTTCTAAGGTCATTCATTCATCCATTCATTCCATTATTTCAGAAACACAGTGTTGAGGACTTGCTACGGACTGGACACTGTTTTAAGTTCTGAGCAATACACAATTGAGTAACACAATCTTTGCTCTTAAGAAGTTTAGTCTCATTCTGTTCATCATCCTCATGACTGTTACCATTTTCAATCTTAGCTAAACATGCTGATGTAATTGCGTACTCACTGTAGTACAGCACTCAGGAGGGCATGCCTGGGAGTTAGATAAGGGCGCTTCAAAAGGGCCTACTTATGAGCTGTTTATCTTAACGAGTTCATTGGCCTCTCTAAGCACTGGCTCATCTGTACAGTCCATGGAAGTCTCCAGGCCAGAATACTGCAGTGGGTAGCCTTTCCCTTCTCCGGGGGATCTTCCCAACCCAGGGATCAAACCCAGGTCTCCCACATTACAGGGGGATTCTTTACCAGCTGAGCCGCAAGAGAGGTAAGGTGGTGTTAAAAATTATGAGTTACATTCATGTAGAAAGGTTACAGACATAAGAATAGGAGTTTGGAAAGCTAAGTGAAATTCCTAGACGTGCCTTTTAAATTTTGGGGGCCTCATATCTAACTGCAACTGTTACCAACGCCCTCTTTAAAAACTGATTTTCTCCAAGGTTCACATGCTGTCTAGTTGACAGATACAGTGTGTCGATGACACAGACTCAAGGAGCAGGGAAACAGCCTCCCTTTGCCTGAACTGGGTGACCCTGCAAGACACAGAAGTGGCACAACCAAAACTTTCCTCACTGGCTACACCTCTGCTTCCCGGGCATAACTTACTCTCACCAAACCGTCAGAGGCCTCGCTGTGCAGTGGAATGAACAGAGAGGAGCATCTTATTATGCACTCCTGAATGATCTCTAAAATCAATCACGATTTCACATTTCATAAATTGTCAGACTTGTTAAGAACTTTTCAATTCTTTTGAGTGCTCATCTAAAACTGCACTATCAATTCAACTTTATCTACTTCCATTTTCACTTCTGTATTGTTGAAAGTGAAAATGTTAAGTCGCTCAGTTGTGTCTGACTCTTTGAGACCCCATGAACTGCCCGTGGAATTTTCCAGGCCAGAATACTGGAGTGGGTAGCTATTCCCTTCTCCAGGGTATCTTCCCAACCCAGGGATCAAATGCAGGTCTCCTGGATTTCTGGCAGATTCTTTACCAGCTGAGCCACCAGGGATACCCCCTGTGTTGTTATTGTATGTTCATAAATGGCATTACATTTGGACAGAGAGAGTCTCAGAATGGCATCATGGTATTGTTAGCAGAATGCCAAGCTAGGGCCCTGAGTACCATTCCTGATTGCTACTGTGTTGCCAAATCTCTGAGGGACCGTAGTGTGGTGCTTAAGAACCACAGGCCTGCATCATTCCTTACGTGACATTTTAACACACTGTGCACTCTCAGCTGCTTGATCATGTCCTACTGTTTGTGACCCCACGGACTGCAGCCCATCAGCCTCCTCTGTCCATGGAATTTTCCAGGCAAAAATAATGGAGTGGGTTGCCGTTTCCTACTCCAGGGGATCTGCTCGACCTAGGGATTGAATCCATGTCTCCTGCCTTGGCAGGTGGATTCTTTACCACTGCAGCACCTGGGCAGCCCTGGTTTACTTACCTTCTAAAAGTCTCTGTTTCCCCGTGATTCAGCAGAAATAACTATACCTAAGCCACAGTTTAGCTGTATTGAATAAATGAATATTTCATGTTTAGCTTGGTGAATTGGAAGTGCTCAATATTCTCATCTGTAAAATGAAAGCATTAGATGATTAATTCTAAGAACTCTTCTAGGACTGACATCTAAGGAGCTATCTTATTCCTCTTGTCATCTCCCTATTCTCGTAAGAAAGGGCTCCCCCAGGGTGGTATTAAATGATTGACTTTCAAGCTCTTCTTTAAGGGACTTCAAACATTTATTATTTGGTATTTAAGAATAATTAGGTTTTAGTTTTCTTTTCACCCTCCTCCCACAACCAGGTCAGGGGAATGATTGATAGTTGTTTAACTTAACTGAAAGACTATTTCTGAGAGTTGCATTTTTCTTTCTTTGACTTTTGACTGAAGTGAGTCTACCAGGAGCTATCTATGGTCAGTCTTCCTGAGAACTTAGCACTTATTCAAATTCAGTTTTCCAATGAAATAAAGTTATGAATGTCCTGAAAAAGAAACTTGAAAGTAGACAGTTGAAGCATCACTGGATTTCTAATAGGATGACTGTGTGTTTTAAAAGTTGCATGTGTGATTCTAAAATGTTTAGCGTCTGTCCTGCTCATTAATTCATAAAAGGGGACCTGCTTTTCCAAAACAGAGTCAACTTGGGAAAATTCACTGGAAAGGTGGATACCACAATAATCTTCCAACTAAAAAATGCTTTGGAAATTCATTTATTTTTGTTTATTTTTTGCTTTGCAATGAAGCAGGAATTAAAAAAAAAAACTAGGCACTAGGTATTATGTAAACAGCTCCCTTAGCTAGAACGATTGGAGGAAAAAGTGAGATTGAGTAACACTAAAGCCAAATTATCCTTGAAATCTATGTCACCATGAAAAATGCATGTAGCTCAAAAGTAACCAAATCATCAACAAAATTCACAAAACTGTGTAAGTATATGAATCTGTGTTATAGAAGATGATAATTCAAAATGAGTTTTACTGTAAGTTTCCAAACACACACTGCATGTCAGAGAAAGTGGCTAGAATTAGTATAAGGAGCCTTACAAACACTTCGGTCTCAAGTGGCCAGCCTAAGGCTGGAGAACCCAGTGTGGGCTGACTTTATTACTAGGCATGTCTTTCCTACACAGGGCACTGGCAGAGCAGGGTTTCATAACTTCCTGTCATTGTTCATACTCAGCCCGCGGGCAAGATGGTGAATATCGTTGATTAATCACGTAGGAAACAAACAGGGATGCTCTTTTCCAAGTTGCCAATTCAGCAAATGGAGAAGTAAGGAGGGATAAAGAGGCTTCATGAGACCCATGGTGATTCTGAGAGTCACTGGCTGACCAGAAGCAAGCGCTCAATGTGCGAGGAGTGGGATGAAATCTGGAAGCAACCTGGAAACATCACTAAGAAATTAAGCTGCAAATAGGGAAGTCAAGCTTAATGAGAGGACAGAGCCTTCAGTCTCAACCAAGAGCAGTGTTGCCCCTCGGGGCACTCTTGGCTGTCAGGACACAGGGGACGAGGGACGGGGCTGCTATCTAGAGCTTGCAGACCAGGGGTGCTACCGAACATGTTTTAAATGCCCCAAATGCCCCCCATATTAAATAGTTCTCCAGCCCCCAGTATTAAAAGTCCAACTGTGGTAGAAACCCTGCTATAGATACTTGTGGTATGAACTCAGTGAGATGGATACGATGGTATATGGGAAGAAGGGCCTGTATTTACTAATTAAGGAGTTTAAGCAATTCAAGAATTTATAGATGATACACTGTTCCTTTCTTTGGATTTTTTTTGGAGTATAATTGATTTAAAATATTGTGTTAATTTCAGGCTCACATGCAAGTGTTTCAATTACATATATATGTGTGTGCATATTTGTACATATATTTAATTATTTTTCGTTATAGCTTATCACTTTAAGAGACTGACCACAGTTCCCTGTGCTAAACAGTAAATCCTTGTTGCTTATGTATTTTACATATAGTAGTTTTTGTCTGTTATACCCGTACTCCTAATATATCCCTCCCCTGTCCCTTTCCCATTTGGTAACCATAAGCTTGTTTTCTGTGTCTGTGAGACTATTTCTGTTTTATATATAGACAGACACATTTGTGTTTTTTTAAGTATAGTTCATTTGCAATGCTGGGTTAGTTTCAAGTGTACAGTAGAGTGAATCAGTCGTACATATACATATTTGCACTCTTTTTTAGATTCCTTTCCCAAATAGGTGAGTACAGAGAATTGAGTAGCGTCCCCGTGCTTTACAGTAGGCCCTTATCAGCTGCTGGTGCTAGTGGCAAAGAATCTGCCTCCAGTGCAGGAGACACAAGACACAGGGTTCGGTCCCTGGGCTGGGGAGATGCCCTGGAGGAGGGCACTGCAATCCACTCCAGTGTTCTTGCCTGCAGAATCAGCAGGGTGACAATATACAGCCTTATCATACTTTCACAGTTTGGCACCAGTCCGTTCTTCCATGCCTGGTTCTAACTGCTGCTTCTTGACCTGCATACAAATTTCTCAAGAGGCAAGTCAGGTGGTTTGGTATTCTCATCTCTTGAAGAATTTTCCACAGTTTGTTGTGATCCACACAGTCAAAGGCTTTGGCACACAAATAAAGAGACACAATAAAGCACACATAGATGTTTTTCTGGAACTCTCTTGCTTTTTCTATGATCCAACAGATGTTGGCAATTTGATCTCTGGTTCCTCTGCCTTTTCTAAATTCAGCTTGAACATCTGGAAGTTCTCAGTTCACACACTGTTGAAGCCTGGCTTGGAGAATTTTGAGTGTTACTTTGCTAGCGTGCAATATGAGTGCAATTGTGCAGTAGTTGGAGCATTCTTTGACATTGACTTTCTTTGGGATTAGAATGAAAACTGACCTTTTCCAGTCCTGTGTGGCCACTGCTGAGTTTTCCAAATTTGCTGGCATATTGAGTGCAGCACTTTCACAGCATCATCTTTTAGGATTTGAAATAGCTCAGCTGGAATTTCGTCACCTCCACTAGCTTTGTTCATAGTGATGCTTCCTTTCAGCATATACGTCTTTTACCTCCTTGGTTAAGTTTATTCTTAAGTATTTTTTAAATGTGACTTTTAATGGGAGTTTTTTAAAATTTATCTTTCTGACATTTCATTGCTAATATAAATAAATACAACAGATTTCTGTATATTGATCTCGTCTCCCAATGCCTTACTGACATCATGTATTAGTTCTAATAACATCTGTGTGGAGACTTTAGGGTTCTCTCTAAACAGTATCAAGTCATCTGCAAATAGGTACCTCTTTCCTTTCAATTTGGATGCCTTCTTCCTTTTCTTGTCTGGTTGCTGTGGCTAGGACTTCCAATACTATGTTGAATAGATGTGGTGCGAGTGGGCATCCTTGTATTGTTCCTGAATTTAGCAGGAAGGCTTTCAGCTTTTCACCTTTGAGTATTATGTTGGCTGTGAGTTTGTCATAAATGGTTTTTGTTATGTTGACATATGTTCTTTCTATTCCCATTTTGGTGAGAGTTTTTATCATGAAAAGATACTGACTTTTGTCAGATGCTTTTTCTTCATCTGTTAAGATGACTATGTGGTTTTGGTCTTTTCTTTTGTTAATGAATCACATTGATTGATTTGTGTACATTGAACCATCCTTGTGACCTTGGAATGAATTTAACTTGATCATGGTCAATGATGCTTTTTTATGTATTGCATTCAGTTTGCTTATTTTTATTGACAATTTTGCATCTTATATTCATCAAAGTATTGGCCTGTAGTTTTCTTTTTTGTAGGAAAAAGTCTGGCTTTGGTATCAGGGTGATGGTGGCTTCACAGAACCCCTTTGCGAGTGCTCCTTTTTCTCCAGTCTTTTGGAATAGTTGAGAAGATGAGGCATAAAGTCTTCTTTGTATGTTTGGTAGAATTATCTGGCAAAGCCATCCAGTACTGGATTTTGTTTGCAAAAAAAAAAAGATTTTTTACAGATTCTATTTCAATTCTAGTGATCAGTCTGCTCAAATTATCTATTTTTTAATTCAATTTTGGCAGGCAGTATGTTTCTTGAAACTTGTCCATTCATTTTAGTTTTTCCAATATGTTGGTTGTAAATGTTCATAGTATTCTCTTAGGATTTAAAATTTTCTCTGGTATTAGTTATTTCAGCTCTTTCATTTCTTATTTTGTTTATTTGGATTCTCTCTCTCTTTCCTTCTTGGTGAACCTGGATAGTGCTCTGTATACTATTCTGTATAAATCTATTTATAAAATAAATGTTTATATTTAATAATAAACAAATATATTTTTATCACAATATAATTATTATTTATTAATTTGTTTATGTTATTTACATTATAAATAAACACAGTGAATAGTTAATAAATATAAATATTTAATTTATAAATAATAATATATATTGTTATATAAATATTATTTATATAAAAATAAATCTCTTCATTTTATAACTAAAGTATAGATTTTGTCATACTTAAAAAAATCAGCTCTTAGTTTTATTGGTATTTCTTATTGTTTTCTATCTATATTTTATTTTCTTTCTAATCCTTAGTATTTTCTCCTTTCTGCTGAATTTAAATTTTGGTTGTTCTTCTGATTCTTTTAGGTGGTAAGTTAGATTGTTAATTTGAGATTTTTGTTTGTCTTTTTAATTCATATTAAGCACTTATTTTTAATTGAACTATAGTTGATTTGCACTGCTGTGTTAATTTCAGGTGTATAGCAAAGTGCTTATATATATGTAATTATAGGTGTATATGTATATATCTTTTATTGTAGTTCTTCATGCTTACTATTTATTGTATCTATTAATTGTACTTATAATTGCATTCACAATTTTTGATGGTTTTTAAAGATTTTTTACTGGTTTTTAAGTTTCTTCAATCCTTTTACATATTTGCCTCTTCTATTCTGATTTTCCCTTTTCTATAGATTCTTGTTTCTTTTCTGTACAGAGAACCTTATTTCTCTTAGGGTGGGACTAGTACTGCTGAATCACTTTGGTTTCGATGGGAAGCCCTGTGTAGACTGTGTGGGCCCAGCGTTTTTGGCCTTTTCTAATTATTTACCCTCCTTCTATTCTGAATGGTAATCTTTCTGAGTAGAGTATCCTAGGTTGCAAGTTTTTCTCTTTCAAGACTTTGAATATATTTTGCCACTCCCTTCTGGCCTGCCATAATTTCTTTAAATGTATTTTCAGTTCTCTTCTGTCTCTCTTCTCCTTCTGAAAACGCGTTATGTGTAGGTTGGCGTGTTTTGCACTACCCCACAGAACTCTGACGTTATTTTCCTTTTCATCTGTCTGTCTGCTGTTCTGACTGGGTACTTTCCACTATTCTGTCTTCCAGGTCACTTATCCTTCTGTGTCATTTAGTCTGCTATTCATTGCTTCTAAATTGGTTTCTATCTCAACAACTGAATTGTCTCATTTTGATTGGTTCCTTCATAGTTCTACTTCTGTTATATTTATTTGCATTTCCATCAATAATTTTCCTTAATTCATTTAGCATCTTTAGTACCTTCTTTTTGAACTAAGGATCTAATAGACTGATGAGGTTAGTTGTTCTTTCAGGGGATTTCTCTTATTCTTTTAATTTGTCATAGTTCCTCTGCTTTTTAATTTTATTTCAGTTCCTCTGCCTCTATCAATTAGGAGAAACATTTATCTACTGAAGTCCTGAATGGATGGTTTATATGGGAACATCCCTGTGCAGACTGTGTGAGTCCAGTATTTTGGGCTCAAGGGCCGGTTTCTGTACGGATACCAGCAACACCTTTCCCCAGAGCGCCCTGGCCATTATCTCCATGATAGGGGGTGTGGTTGGGTGTCTAGATCTGACACTGGAAGTGGGGTACCCTTGAGAGCACACCCTGCCCCACAGGAGGTGACCACTGAAGCCTGCGAGGCCCATGTGGTCAGTGAATATCTGAGCCACCCGTGTGGGTGCCCACGGTTCCACCCAGACAGCCCGAGGCTGCATCCCTCTCTCCGGCGTGTTCGTCCCAGACCTCGTGCTGAGCTGCGGCCACAGGAGCTGCAGAGGCTGTGCCGCTGTCGGGGAGCTGGACTGCTCTGGGGCAGACCTTGCCCAGAATCTGTCCATCCTGGATCAGCACGGAGTGGGCAGAGCTCGAGGGCTCCTACTGGGCAAGGAAATGTTGCACACTCCTGCCCAGGGCGGGTCCAGTCAAGACCTGGTGCCCAGAGGTTGTGTTTCTGTGGTGCCCCGGGTGCACGTGCTGACAACGTCTGCTGCAGCTGCCCGCCACCCATGCCTGCTGCTGTGTCCGCTGCAGGGGTCTCCACACCGCCCGAGGACCACACTCCAGGCCCTCTGGGCTGCTCTCAGGCTCCTCGATTGAGTCCTCTTCCCAGGTCTACCTGCCTGAGACTCAGAGCTTAACTGCTGCATGTCCCGTAGATGCTACTGGTGTGCAGGCTGACAAGCCTGCCCCGTCCACAGTCACTCCCATGTGTGAGCTGACTGTGGTCTCCATGGACTGGCCAGGATCATACTCAGGGGCTCTGGTCTGTCTGCTAGTAGACGGCTTCTCCGCCCTGATTTCATGCCAAGCTGCAACGTGGAGCACGCGGGGCTGCATTTCCCAGTCCAGGGGTTTCTCCTCTTGGGATCTGGGAAATGTGTCAAGACACAGTTTCCCTCTGCCCTGCGTGGGCACACTCCCTGAGAACAGAGTCTAGGCTTCTCCAGACCCTCCATCTGCCCAGCAGATTTCCCAGCAGGATAGGGTACTTCCCAGGTCGAGGGTCTGCCCGCGTGAACCTTCTTTCCCTTACAGATCCTTCCCAGGGGACACCAGTCCCGTCCTGACCCTTTTTTATTTTCTGTTCTACCTAGATTCATGGAGATCTGTCTTGCAGCTTTGGTTGTATAGGAGGAGATCTTCTGCCCATTTCCAGACAGTGTTCTGTGAGAACGGTTCCACATGCAGATGCATTTTTGACATGCTTGTGGGGGGAGGTGAACCCCACACCCTCCAAGTCCATCATCCTTCTGATCTCTGTGTCCTTTGAATTTTTTGATATGATAATTATTTTAATTAGAAAGGTCATTCAAAATCACCTAGTGGACAATTACAGTCATGTCCCAGAGAGGATTTTTTTCTGGTAAAATCAGAAGAATCCATTACTTGAATGGTAATTGTAAACATACTAGAGTTTTCCAAATTGTTCCTGTCAATTTCCTTTTAAATTATTATTAAGTCTTTCCCAAACAACCACTCACTAATGTCAAAATTAGTGACATTAGTGAAATTAAATATTTGTTCTGCATATTTTCTTCCTTAAACTTTCTGTCATGCCCTACAAACCCTGTAAATCTTTTTATTTTCCTTTTTTAAATGCACTAAAAGAAGTGCTTATTTTTATGTTTCTGTTACTGAAAATTTACTATTCCTCTTTTCTGTCTCCTCCCCAATATATGTCTTTTAATTTCAAACACCCTGGTGAAACTAGCTAACATTCCTATAAATATTTCATTCTCTATAACGTAAAAGGCCTATGAGGTAGTTTGTGTGATAAAGAAGTTGCTTTGGTGGTTGCTAAGAGAAATCCTTTAGAGAATTCATAATAAATGAATGCAGGAAGACTTAAATTTGTTCTTTCAAAATAAAAGTCTGCAAAGAGTATAGAGTAGCATAGAAAAGAGGCTAAAATGGAAATTCTGAGCTAAGATAGGTTAACACTTCCAAATGGTAGACTCAGAGATAAATGAGAGTTGTAAGTGATGTGAAGGGAAGTAGAGTGGAGTACCTTTCTTGTTCTCTTCCTCTTTCTCAAAGTGGGAAGACTAGGAAAATAAACCACTAAGACTGAGCAACACAAGAGGAGCTGGAATAATCCACCTGCTGTAAAACCCATCCTGAAACTCACAGAACCCTTTGTGAATGCGGAGACAGAGTTAATATTGAGCAAATTACAAAGAACTGGTTCAGTCAGTTCAGTTCAATTCAGTTGCTCAGTCGTGTCCGACTCTTTGCGACCCCATGAATAGCAGCACACCAGGCCTCCCTGTCCATCACCAACTCCCGGAGTTCACTCAGACTCATGTCCATCAAGTCAGTGATGCCATCCAGCCATCCCATCCTCTGTTGTCCCCTTCTCCTCCTGCCCCCCATCCCTCCCAGCATCACAGTCTTTTCCAATGAGTCAACTCTTCACATGAGGTGGCCAAAGTACTGGAGTTTCAGCTTTAGCATCATTCCTTCCAAAGAAATCCCAGGGCTGATCTCCTTCAGAATGGACTGGTTGGATCTCCTTGCAGTCCAAGGGACTCTCAAGAGTCTTTTCCAACACCACAGTTCAAAAACATCAATTCTTTGGTGCTCAGCTTTCTTCACAGTCCAACTCTTGCATCCATACATGACCACAGGAAAAACCATAGCCTTGACTAGATGGACCTTTGTTGGCAAAGTAATGTCTCTGCTTTTCAATATGCTATCTAGGTTGGTCATAACTTTTCTTCTAAGGAGTAAAGAAAGAAAGTGAAGTGAAGTCGCTCAGTTGTGTCTGACTCTTTTTGACCCCATGGATTGTAGCCTACCAGGTTTCTCCATCCATGGGATTTCCCAGGCAAGAGTACTGGAGTGGGTTGCCATTTTCTTCTCCAGGGGATCTTCCCAACCCAGGGATCGAACCCAGGTCTCCCACACTGTAGGCAGACACTTTTACCATATGAGCCACCAGGGAAGTTGCTCTTCTCAAGGAGTAAGTGTCTTTTAATTTCATAGCTGCAATCACCATCTGCAGTGATTTTGGAGCCCAAAAAGATAAAGTCTGACACTTTTCACTGTTTCCCCATCTATTTGCCATGAAGTGATGGGACTAGATGCCATGATCTTAGTTTTCTGAACGTTGAGTTTTAAGCCAGTTTTTTCACTGTCCTCTTTAACTTTCTCAACGGGCTCTTTAGTTCTTCTTCACTTTCTGCCATAAACGTGGTGTCATCTGCATATCTGAGGTTATTGATATTTCTCCCAACAATCTTGATTCCAGCTTGTGCTCCTCCAGCCCAGCATTTCTCATGATGTACTCTGCATAGAAGTTAAATAAGCAGGGTGACAATATACAGCCTTGACGTACTCCTTTTCCTATTTGGAACCAGTCTGTTGTTCCATGTCCAGTTCTAACTGTTGCTTCCTGACCTGCATAGTTAAATTTGTTTAAATGAAGTACTTATTGAAAGAACTAAAGGTTTGTAATAAAGATGATGTTATTCCATTGCTAAGTCATGTCTGACTCTTTGCCAACCCATGAATTGCAGGATGCCAGGCTTCCCTGTCCTTCACTACCTCGCAGAGCTTGCTCAAACTCATGTCCATTGTGTCAATGATGCCATCCAACCATCTTATCCTTTGTCACCCCCTTCTCCTTCTGCTCTCAATCTTTCCTAGCACCAGACTCTTTTTTAATGAGTTGGCTCCTTGCATCAGGTGGCCAAAGTATTGGAGCTTCAGCTTCAGCATCAGCCCTTCCAATGAGTATTTGGGGTTGATTTCCTTTAGGATTGACTTGTTGGATGTCCTTGCAGTCCAAGGGTCTCTAAAGAGTCTTCTCCACCACCACCATTCAAAGGCATCCATTCTTCAGTGCTCAGCCTTCTTTATGATCCAACTCTCACATCCATACATGACTACCGGAAAAACTATAGCTTGACTATATGGACCTGTGTTGGCAAAGTGATGTCTCTGCTTTTTAATATGCTGTCTAGGTTTGTCATCAAGATTGCCGGGAGAAATATCAATAACCTCAGATATGCAGATGATACCACCCTTATGGCAGAAAGTGAAGAACTAAAGAGCCTCTTGAAAGTGAAAGAGGAGAGTGAAAAAGTTGGCTTAAAACTCAACATTCAGAAAACTAAGATCATGGCCTCCAGTCCCATCACTTCATGGGAAATAGATGGGGAAACAGTGGAAACAGTGGCTGACTTTATTTTTCCAGGCTTCAAAATCACTGCAGATGGTGACTGCTGCCATGAAATTAAAAGATGCTTACTCCTTGGAAAGAAAGTTATGACCAACCTAGATAGCATATTGAAAAGCAGAGACATTACTTTGCCAACAAAGGTCTGTCTAGTCAAAGGTATGGTTTTTCCAGTAGTCATGTATGGATGTGAGAGTTGGACTATAAAGAAAGCTGAGCACCAAATAATTGATGCTTTTGAACTGTGGTGTTGGAGAAGACCCTTGAGAGTCCCTTGGACTGCAAGGAGATCCAACCAGTCCATCCTAAAGGAGATAAGTCCTGAATATTCATTGGAAGGATTGATGTTGAAGCTGAAACTCCAATACTTTGGCCACCTGATGCGAAGACCTGACTCATTGGAAAAGACCCTGATGCTGGGAAAGATTGAAGGTGGGAGAAGGGGGCGACAGAGGATGAGATGGCTGGATGGCATCACCAACTCAATGGACATGGCTTTGGGTGGACTCTGGAAGTTGGTGATGGACAGGGAGTCCTGGCGTGCTGCAGTCTATGGGGTCACAAAGAGTCGGACATGACTGAGTGACTGGACTGAAATAGGTTTGTCATAGCTTCTCTTCCAAAGAGCAAGCATCTTTTAATTTCATGGCTATAGTCACCATCCGCATTGTTTTAGGAGCCCAAGAAAATAAAATATGTCACTGTTTCCAGTTCTTCCCCTTCTATTTGCCATGAAGTGATGGGACTGGATGCCATGTTGAGTTTTAAGCCAGCTGTTTTACTCGCTTCTTTCACTTTCTGTTAGAGTGGTATCATTTGCATATCTAAGGTTTTTGATATTTCTCCCAGCACTCTTTGGAGAAGGCAATGGCACCCTACTCCAGTATTCTTGCCTGGGAAATCCCATGGACATAGGAGCCTGGTTGTCTACAGTTCATGGTGTCACAAAGAGTCGGATACAATTGAGTGACTAAGCACACAGCATCAGCAATCTTGGTAAAGAATAAATGTAGCAAAAGTTTCTTTTTAAGTAGCTTACCTTAACTTAAAAGGGAAAACTAGGAGAAAAAAAAAAAAAAAAACACCAGAAAAGAGGACCTGACATGCCAAAGAGAAGCAAGGAATAATTTCATTGTTGGCCCAACTGGCTCTTGGCATTGAGCTACACACGTTTTTCCCAGCATTTAGCTCATGCCCTCCAGCTCCTCTCGTCCTTCCCTCTGCTCTCTGATGCTGGAGCTGGGTGCGCTCGGGGAGGGCTCTAGGGAGCTGAGGGAGGGGCTCACCCCTGTCCTGCTCCTCCTGGAGGCCTGGATCAGCGGCCAACAGTTAGCCCAGTGTCCTTTTCACCCCTGCGGGTCCCCAGAGCTACTTCCCTGTCCCCCTCAGAGGGAGTGGCCAGAGCGGGCCAGGCTCCCCTCAGAGGGCTGAGCCCCGCCGTGCATCCCCTCATGCTTCGGGAGTCGGTCATCCAGCCCTCTCCTCTGGTCCTCTGGCTCTGGAGCTGGTAGTAGTCTCCTATTTCTGTGTCATTTTATGTTGCCTTCACTTTCTTAGTTCTGTAACACCGTTTAAAACAGTGCCTTACGTTAAATTCTCTCTGTTCAAAATGACTAAGAGGTCTATGTCTTCCTGATTAGCTTCTGAATGATACTACTCTTTGCATGAATTAAGTTGTAAATTAATTATTTTTAATAAATAACTGAAGCTCAATTAGGTTCAGCTCAGTGTTTCACAGCTGCCAGGAGGCGTTGCCAGAAGGTGAACCCAGAGCTACAAGCTCCGGTCTCTCCTCATATTCCAGGACGCAGGAGGAAAACCACGAGAGATGTGTGCTGCTGAATTTTAAGGAATAACTTAAGTATAAAAAATTTAGAGAATAATTTAAGAATATAGGTATTCACCTATCTGGGTGATTAATCCCAATCCTTCTTATACCTTTATTTATATATTCTTAAATTTATATATTCTTCATTTATTTATGCAAGTGTATATGTATATTCTTTTTAAGTTCCTTTCCAAATTTCCACCACTGTGATAGAAAAAGGATTTCTTAAAAGATATGAATCCATAAGGAGAGTAGGTAAAAAGCACCCTGGAATACTAAGACAACCGTGGATGTCAGAAAGCAGGAGAACAAGTGGGAAGAGATGAGCAGAACAGGAAAGAAACACCCAAGACTGCAGTTCAGAAGGCAGGTTCGCTCTTGCCTCAGAACACAAGAGTGGCGCAGAAATTGCTGGCGCTGGGCTTCTCAAAGGTGATTGTGATAGGGCAGGCTTTTATAAAGTTCTTACAGGCAGCCATTGGATCTCCAGAATCCTTTCCCCACAATTTCCAGCCCAGTGACTCCATCTCTTTACAACCCAGAGGAAAGATTAGAACTCTAAATGGCACTTAGAGCTCGGTAACGCTGAGCACAGTGCGGATAGCAGGGTCGTGGAAAACCGAGGCCTTCATCGGTAGCAGTGAGCAGCCTCAGTGAGTGTGCGTGCTCAGCAGCGCAGTCGTGTCCGAGTCTTCATGACCCCGTGGACTGCAGCCCGCCAGGCTCCTCTGTCCGTGGGATTTCCCAGGCAAGAACACTGGAGTGGGCTGCCGTGCTCTCCTCCAGGGGTTCTTCCCGACCCAGGGACTGAACCGTGTCGCGTGTACTGGCAGGCAGACTCTTTATTGCCAGTACCACCTGGGAAGCCTGAGAGACTTCTGGGAGACAGCAAATGCTGGAGGAAGAGTTTCGATGGGACAGGATTCCGAGAAGAGGGCTGGCTGGCCTCCAGCGAAGGGACTGAAGAGATTGCTTCCTCACACGTGAGAAAAGCAAAGCTTGATGAGAGTATCTGGAAAGGTGCCTTGGGAGATATTATTTCTGAGAACTTACATATTCTCTGTGTGAGGAGAGAAGGATGAGGAGCAACATAAGTTTGAATCCACTTTGAAGGAAATCAAAAGAGGAACACCCTTCCCCGCATCCATTTCTACCACACGTTATTGTTACCTTAAAGAATGATTTTATAAATTCACAAAATGCAGGTCACAGACTTATGACCCATGTGTCAAATTTACCCCAAAGGGATGTGATTTTTTTTTAATTGGCTGCCAACATTTTGAAATTTAGTAACTTATTTTTAAAAAGATTGAGGGCATCTTTTTTAAAGAACAGATGATCCTACAACATGTTGCAGAGTGGAGTGAGGTGCTGGCAAGTTTCTTAGATGGAGTAGATATTCTGTAGTCTGTCACTAAATATGTGACCTTTCTGACATGGAAGCCATTTGAGTTTGACATCCTGATAAAACATCTGTCTTTTGAGCATGACTAAGTCACTTGTGCAGAACTGTGGTAGGGTTATTTATCATTTTTAGATAAGTTGTGTAAGGGATCATAAAAGCCCCACTCTGTTACTCTACCCATAGACTGGGAGTTTCGGAAGAAGTGAAACGGCATTTAGAAATGACTCCTGACGGGATGAATCCCTCCAGTTAGTGCTTCTAGGACCATGCAAGTCCATCCTCATAGCCTCACCTGGCAAAGTAAAATCACCATCACGCAGAAGGCTCCCGTGGTATCTGTTAGAGATTATGTCATCCTGACGGCATTCAAGCTCCCCAGGTGGTAAACAGCCTGCCTGCCAGTGCAGGACACGTAAGAGACGTGGGTTCCATCCCTGGGTCGGGAAGATCCCCTACAGGAGGGCATGGCAACCCACTCCAGTATTCTTGCCTGGAGAATCCCATAGACAGAGGTGGCTGGCGGGCTATGGCCCATAGGGTTGCAAAGAGTCTGACACAAGTGAAGCGACTTAATATGCATATAACACAAGCTTCTGCCACGTGGTTTGACTTGGCATAGATTGACTATGAAATACAAACCCAAGCAGGAGCCTTACATATTTTATTAGTGTTATAGTCATTATAGGAGTACTGATTGATGTTCATCCCATTTTAAGAAATAGTTCTTATTTGTGACTCATTAATAATTTGCATAATCATTATATGCAATATACGATTATATGCAATAATCGTGTCTGTCTAACTCTTCAGTGAATTTCAATACTCTGAGAATCATTATGTGTATGATCATGAGATAAGAGTCAATTAGCTCTAGCTACATTCTTGAAAACATTTAACTAGGAAAACACATCACTCGAATGTGATCAAGTGCTAACTGTTCTTTTAGGACTAAGCTATGACTATTAAAGAACCTGCACCAGGATAAACTCCTTTGTAAGAAATTACATTTAATTACGAACTTTTTCCTAATCTGTAGCTTTCTTGGTCTCTTTCATGCAACGAATTCGGGCATATGGACCTCAGCTGCAGGGTCATTTTCTTTCCTAAGGAAACGTCTTCAGTCCTAGGAGGAAGCTCGTAAGGTTTGGTTTGCTTGTGTAGCTTCTCTTCTCTTCTCTTCATTATTTCTCTCAAGCGATTTTGCTCCTGTAACTCCTTATCTTTCCGTTCTTCAGCCTCACATATTGCGTCTTCTTCCTGCCGCATCTTTTGCTCTTCCTGCCACTGTTACAGAGAGAAGGTGTCATTTACATATGATTTCCCATGAAAAAAAGTCTGTCAGTTCACTCAGGGATTCAGTCACCACACTGCGGAGCAGCAGCAGCGTGCAAGGTACCTGCGTGTGTGCTCAGCAGCTGGGTGTCTGTCCTGTGCCTTGCACACCAGGGATACTGGATAAAACTCAGCGGGCTCGGCGGGACACTTGGTGCGCAGCTGTGTGCTTCGGTTTACTGTCAGTTCTACAGACTCCACCTTCCCTCCCCCACTCACGTTTGTAATTTTAAGCCAAGAAATTGAGCAATTATGAAAAATTGACCAGAAAAGTATAGTCCAGAGATCTCGATTTGTATGTAGACTCAGTCATTTACTATCTTTAAACCTTGAAAATTAACTGAATCATAAAGCTACATTCTTCTTATTGGTAAATGTTTTACAGACTTGTTGTAAGGATTAAATTAACTACTCTAAGAGCATTTGTAAAGTGTAAGATATTAGTACAAAGCACTATAGTTATAGCTATTTCAAAGGAAATGTATATTGATGAATACTTTTAAAAAATGTGACATTTGGAGAAACTTCGATAAACCTCTACAAGTTAGTACTACCAAACTACTATTTGACTAGGCCAGCCACAGATCAAACAATTTGGACCCTATCCGTTCTCAAAGATATTTTCCAGAAAGGATGGCTTTGCCCGTCTATAGAAAAATTGATGGCAGTGAATGCTTAGAGGCTGCTTATACCCTTGGAAGGAAGAAAAGATGATGGCTCTTAGGAGCCATTTCCTAGCCTCCTCTCTATCACTCAAAACAGTGTCCTCTGCCTCTTTAGGCCAATGCGTTTAATCACAGAGTGATTAAAGTCTTTCGACTCTTTCAGTGGTACAGAATGATAAGGGAAAAGATTTTTATTCTGTTATTAAAATGACACTATATCTGTGTGTATGTATACATTGGCAACCTGCTATCTTCTGTAGTATAGTCCAGATAATTTAATTTAAGTGAATGGTAAAATTATAGCTGCTGCAATTGATGAGCTATTAGGAATTTTTGATAATGCCTTGTACATATGATATATTGGTTTAGCATAAATGTTATTAGTGAATAGAACAGCAATACTATAGGTCTCATTTTGTAATTCTAGGGTATCATTCAGTTTCCAAACCCCAGTGCCTGCGGCTGATGCTACGGGCTTCCGTGTTGACTCTGTGAATAAATAACGTTTAGTGGGATCAGTATATGGAATAATCACTTATTCTTTCTCAAAATATCACTAATAAAAGGGATGTAAGAGATCAACCATGGAAATATAAACACAATCTGAGAAATAATACACAACTGGTGATTAATTTAAACACATTCTACATAGTATTGAATCCCTATTATATTAAAAGAAAAAACAAAATATAAGTATTCTACTTATATAAGTAACTTATAAGTATATAAGTAACTCTACTCCTAAAAAGAAGCAGTCATAAATGATTTGGCAATTAATCACTGATTATATATAGTTCAGTGGAGTAAAACCTGTTCAATGGCCTTGCCTTGTTACTGCTTGTTTAACTGATACCAAGAAGAGAATGATTAAAGTCTTTCTAATACTTCAGGAGTAAAGAATGGTCACTAAAAAAACTGAGTCAAAAGATTTTTGTTCTTTCATTAAAAATACACTACAGAAGAAATCAGTGTTCAGTGTTCAACATCAGATTCCTATCACACACTCACAAAAATCAGTACTAATTCAGGAAACAGAATAAGGCTAGTATTTTATAAATGAAAGAAAGCCAAACCTTCTGCACTCCAATGAAGGCACTGATGTATATAGACAGTACAGTGAGATATAATTCAATTTGGCAAATCTCAATCAAAACGCAATCTACTTTTGAGTTCCATGATAAGTGTTTCCATCTCAGAACTACACTATCTGATTAAAAATGCCTTTAAAGAACAAAGCTTTTCCTGCTAGTTTAAGAAAATCAAACTTACGTGATGGTCAATGATTCTGGCCAACTCCCTGTCCGCCCTGGTGAAAAAATCTGGATATGGAAACAAAGGCGCTTCTGCCACAGAAGAATATTCCCTTCAAAAGAGCACAAGAACAGATCCAACATCAGGTACAGACACTCTTCCTCCCCGGGATACACAGATTTGCAAATCACCATTGTTAAGCATTTTGATTCTATATTGCTAACATGGAAGACTTAATCTGTAGAGAAAATTAAATGTTAGTTTTTAGTTTCTGTAAACCATTTGGGTTATTAAAACTGACAATTTTGAGGGTAAGGTATGGCATACAGAATGAGAACAAGAAGATAATAAAAAGGCAACCGCTCCTAGGAGATATAAATACCTTAGCTAGTCAGTAGTGAATGAGATACGCACTCCAGTGTTCTTGCCTGGAGAACCCAAGGGACGGGGGAGCCTGGTGGGCTGCCGTCTCTGGTTTGCACAGAGTCGGACACGACTGAAGCGACTTAGCAGCAGCAGCAGCAGTGAATGAGATGCTATGAAAGGCTTCAGGAAGCCTGAAGTAGACTGTGCCCACGGAGGAGATGAAAATGCCCATCCCTGTACACAGCCCCATGACCCTGAAAGTTCTGGTGGAATTCTAAGCCTAAGAATTTGATTGTGGACCTACCAAAAAAAAAAAAATGCTATAACTTCCATGTTCTTTCGAGTCTCTGTGTCACTGAGGGTGGGACTGTAGTAGACGTGAGCAACGACTCAGCGGAAGTGCTGGCACTACAAAGCTGGGCCCTCGACTGGTGGGGACTTTGCATTAAACATTCCACATCGTAATTATATTATTGCATTTATTATCAAAAACTACTGTGAGTGCAGAAATATGTTATGCAACAAAATGGTGGTAGAGAATATGGTTTTGAAGGAGAGAAAGTAGGTTTAAAGGAGAAGCTCTTAGGAAAGGGTCTACAGAGAGATATAGCTGGTGAAAATTTCCATATTCAAAACGCCTGATCAGTTTTTAAGACTATAATGTCTAGTAAGCACTTTTTCAAGTTGTTGCCTCTACCCTTTGTGGCATCCTTCTCTCCTACCTGGGTTGCTTGATGCCGCACTAGACGTTTCTCAAATTCTTCCATTTATCTTCATCTCCACTATTATTTTCCTTATCTAAACAATTATGTCTTACCTGGACTAAGACCTCCTTGTTTATAATCTCTGCATCCACCATACCTTACTCTTGTCTCTATAGAGTAGCCAGATTTTTTTTTTCAAAATACAAAATGGATCATGTCAATCCCTGGCTTCAAACTCTTCAGTAAATCCCCAGTAGCTTTAGAATGAAGATTACATCTCTTGGGACTTCCTGGTGATCCAGTGGCTAAGACTCCATGCTCCCAATGCGGGGGACCCGGGCTCAATCCCTGGTTGGGGAACTAGATCCCACATGCTGCAACTAAAAATAAGATCCTGCATGCTGCAATGAAGACCTGGCACAGCAAAATAAAACTAATTATATATTTTTTAAAGATTATATTTCTTGTTGAAGAAGGCTGAAGCGGACTGTGCGTTTGTTTCAGTGGCTTGCATGGCTTCTCCAGACTTACTTCTCTCCCTTCTTGGCTGAGGTCCATGCGTTCCTAACACACAGGCTTTCTTGCAGTTGCTGCGATGTATTCTGCTCCACCCGCTGCTGTTCATTTGTACATGTTGCCCCTTTCTGCAAAGTCCTTTCCCTCCTCTTCCTCTCTGCTACAGTGCTCAGTTCAGTTTAGTCACTCAGTCATGTCCGACTCTTTGTGACCCCATGGACTGCAGCACACCAGGCCTCTCTGTCTATCACCAACTCCCGGAGTCCATCCAAACCCATGTCCATTGAGTTGGTGAAGCCATCCAGCCATCTCATCCTCTGTCATCCCTTCTCCTCCCGCCTTCAATCTTTCCCAGCATCAGGGTCTTTTCCAGTGAGTCAGGTCTTCGCATGAGGTGGCCAAAGGACTGGAGTTTCAGCTTCAACATCAGTCCTTCCAATGAACACCCAGGACTGACCTCCTTTAGCATGCACTGGTTGGATCTCTTTGCAGTCCAAGGGACTCTCAAGAGTCTTCTCCAACACCACACTTCAAAAGCATCAATTCTTCAGGGTTCAGCTTTCTTTATGGTCCAACTTTCACATCCATACATGACCACTGGAAAAACCATAGCCTTGACTAGACGGACCTTTGTTGGCAAAGTAATGTCTCTGCTTTTTAATATGCTGTCTAGGTTGGTCATAATTTTCCTTCCAAGGAGTGAGCGTCTTTTAATTTCATGGCTGCAATCACCATCTGCCGTGATTTTGGAGCCCCAAATATAAAGTCTGCCACTGTTTCCCTATCTATCTGCCATGAAGTGATGGGACCAGATGCCATGATCTTAGTTTTCTGAATGTTGAGCTTTAAGCCAACTTTTTCACTCTTCTCTTTCACTTTCATCAAGAGGCTTTTTAGTTCCTCGTCACTTTCTGCCATAAGGGTGGTGTCATCTGCATATTTAAGGTTATTGATATTTCTCCGGGCAATCTTGATTCCAGCTTGTGCTTCATCCAGCCCAGCGTTTCTTATGATGTACTCTGCATAGAAGTTAAATAAGCAGGGTGACAATATACAGCCTTGACGTACTCCTTTGCCTATTTGGAACCAGTCTGTTGTTCCATGTCCAGTTCCAACTGTTGCTTCCTGACCTGCATACAAGTTTCTCAAGAGGCAGGTCAAGTGGTCTGGTATTCCCATCTCTTTCAGAATTTTCCACAGTTTATAGTGATCCACACAGTCAAAGACTTTGGCATAGTCAATAAAGCAGAGATAGATGTTTTTCTGGAACTCTCTTGCTTTTTTAATGATCCGGCGGATATTGGAAATTTGACCTCTGGATCCTCTGCCTTTTTAAAATCTAGCTTGAACATCTGGAAGTTCACGGTTCATGTATTGCTGAAGCCAACTTGGAGAATTTTGAGCATGACTTTACCAGCATGTGAGATGAGTGCATCAACTAGCTGCAGTGCTAGCTAATGCTTACTTATCCTTCATCTTCTCAGTTCAAGCCCAGTAACCACAGCGGTCAATCCACCATGGGCCTCTCCTTCATCATACTGATCTCAGTTGTAACTTCACATTTATCTGTGTGCCTCTATGAGTTTTATTTTTTTGACTAAATATGAGCTGCATGATTGTGGACACTATTGTTTGCTAATCATTGTCTCCACAGTGCCCAACCCAGGCCATAAAGATGAGTCTACCACACAACACTCTATGTTGGCAGAACAGTGCCCAGTACAGCGAGAAGATGGCAATCTCAGGAGGTAAGGCATCGGAGTAGAGCGAATAACAGGGATCCATAGGAAAACAACTCATGCGACAGGTGACCAGGGAAAATATATGGAAACCTCTCCAAACTCGTAAGATTCACAAGTATTGTGGAGCAGAAGAGCAGAGAGCTTCGCACTTCATGTAGGATAGAGGCCCTCATCATTCTATTGAAACATTATAGGAAAATGTGATTCTAGAATACTGGTGAGTTAGAGGGA
The DNA here is from genome assembly GCF_019923935.1 of Bubalus bubalis. Taxonomy (NCBI): domain Eukaryota; kingdom Metazoa; phylum Chordata; class Mammalia; order Artiodactyla; family Bovidae; genus Bubalus; species Bubalus bubalis. The sequence goes on along the minus strand of NC_059165.1, from coordinate 1,157,008 downwards.
ACCTGGGGGCTGAGACCTGGGTTAACTATATCTATCCAGTAAACTCTGGGCACTTCAGATATTCAAAGAATTGTGCAAATGCTGTGAAAACATAAATGAGACAAAACTTTTAAAATCGTTAAGATTAAAGGTACTCAAGTAAGTTGCCTCAAATTCCTTCTTGGATTATAACAGTTTAAATTAAAGCGATGCATAACAATATAAGCAATGTTAGAAAGTCTTTAAAATGGGAAGATTAGATGAATAGGCTTGTGCATCTTTGGTTTCTAGTTACCTCAGTTGAATAGTTTGTACTGGAAAAGAAAAATGCATAAAAAACTATAATACAGCATGAGACAATACAATGCAAGTCAACGTGAGAGATAAGAGAGAGAAATATTCAATGATATAAACAGAAGAATCCAGTAAAATTGTTAGAAACAGGTTCTGCACTCAGATCTCTAGGCAAATTTTCATCTTGCCACTTAGTATTATTTAATCACTCTGTTCCTCAGTGTCTCCATTTTTAACATAAAAAAATAGTGCCTTCTTTTTATGTATTATTAAGATTAAAATGGAATAATGCCTAAAGCGCCTATGATGGAGCAAATACTAAACACATTTTGGCTATACCATTCTCTGATAATGTCATTATCAGAAAAATTGAGGGGACTAAGCCATGGTTTTTTGATGATACTGAAAGAGAAGAGAATAAAATAAGAGAAAAAGTAATGGAAGGTAAAACAATTAGTTCACTTCAGTTCAGTTCAGTCACTCAGTTGTGTCCAACTCTTTGTGACCCCATGGACTGCAGCAATCCAGGCCTCCCTGTCCATCACCAACACCCGGAGTTTACTCAAACTCATATCCATTGAGTTGGTGATGCCGTCCAACCATCTCATCCTCTGTTGTCCCCTTCTCCTCCTGTCTTCAGTCTTTCCCAGCATCAGGGTCTTTTCAAATGAGTCAGCCCTTTGCATCAGGTGGCCAAAGCATTGGAGCTTCAGCTTCAGCATCAGTCCTTTCAAAGAATATTGAGAACTGATTTCCTTTATGATTGACAGGTTTTATATCTCCTTGCAGTTCAAGGGACTCTCAAGAGACCTCCCAACACCACAGTTCAAAAGCATCAATTCTTCAGTGCTTAGCTTTCTTTATGATGAAGTGCTTCCTTGGTATTCTAATTTTCTTTAAGACTATACAGTGGAAGTGACAAATAGATCCAAGTGATTAGATCTTGTGGACAGAGTGCCTGAAGAACTATGGATGGAGGTTCGTAACATTGTACAGCTGGCCGTGATCAAAACCATCCGCAAGAAAAAGAATGCAAAATGGTGAAATGGTTGTCTGAGGAAACCTTAGAAATAGCTGAGAAAAGAAGAGAAGTTAAAAGCAAAGGAGAAAAGGAAAGATATATCCATCTGAATGCAAAGTTCCAAAGAGTAGCAAGGAAAGATAAGAAAGCCTTCCACAGTGATCAATGCAAAGAAATAGAGGAAAACAGTAGAATGGGCAAGACTAGAGATCTCTTCAAGAAAGTTACAGATACCAAAGGAAGATTTCCTGCAAAGATGGGCACAATAAAGGACAGAAAACAACTAAGATGAGGTTTAAATGAGATGTATACTTCAAATGTTTGGAATTTAATGGGAAGTACTAAAAAACCTTTCTGGAAAGATGGTGTCTTAAAATCCTAAGCTTGTCCAAACAAAGTGGAATAAATTGGAAGTCTTAAAACTGGCAATTTGCTCTGGTATACTTCATGGCATCTGGTCCCATCACTTCATGGCAAATAGATGGGGAAACAATGGAAAACAGCACCAGACTTTATTATTTTGGACTCCAAGATCACTGCAGATGGTGACTGCAGCCATGAAATTAAAAGAGACTTGCTCCTTGGAAGTAAAGTTGTGACCAACCTAGATATCATATTAAAAAGCAGAGACATTACTTTGTCAACAAAGGTCCATCTAATCAAAGCTTTGGTTTTTCCAGTGGTCATGTATGGAAGTGAGAGTTGGACTATAAAGAAAGTTGAGCACCGATGAACTGATGCTTTTGAACTGATGCTTGTGTGATTTTGGTGAAGACTCTTGAGAGTATCTTGGATATCAAAGAGATCCAACCAGTCCATCCTAAAGGAAATCAGTCCTGAATATTCATTGGAAGGACTGATGCTGTAGCTGAAACTCCAATACTTTGGCCACCTGATGCAAAGAACTGGCTCATTTAAAAGACCCTGATGCTGGGAAAGACTGAGGGCAGGAGGAGAAGGGGACGACAGAGCATGAGATGGTTGGATGGCATCACGGACTCAATGGACATGAGTTTGAGTAAACTCCAGGAGTTGGTGATGAACAGGGAGGCCTGGCGTGCTGCGGTCCATGGGGTCCCTAAGAGTTGGACATGACTGAGTGACTGAACTGAACTGAACTGGTATACTTTATTTTCATTTTGATGTTCAGCCTGGATAGTGATCTTCAAAAAAGGCATGGATATATGACCTGTCACTGATTCCAAACTTGTCCCAATAATTCTATATTTTTTCTTTTTGGAAGTTGAAAGTTTAATTATTTGATTACTAGAATACTCTTTAACCCGTTCCTTCCTCAAAGACTTCCTCAGTTCCACTGCAGTTTCTTCTTTTTCTTTCAGCTTTATTGAGACATAACTGACACATAACATTGTATAAATTTAAGTTGTACCACATAATTTAAGACAAATTATATTACAAAATGATTACCACAATAAGGTTAATTAACACCTCCATTATTTCACATACCTAACTCTTTTGTATGTGGGTAATGAGAACATTTAAGATCTAGTCTCTTGGCAAGGTTCAAGTATTTAATACAATATTATTAACTACAGTCACCAATCTGTACCTTAGAGCCTCAGGACGGGGGCATGTTAAAATTGGACGTTTGTACCTTTGACTAACACGTCCCATCTCTCCCTTCCCCAACCCTTAACAAGCTCCTGTTTCTGTGAGTTCTGCTTTTTAAGAGTACACATATAAATGGGATGATACAGTGTTTGTTTTCCTCTGTCTGACTTATTTCACTAAGCCTAATATTCTCTAGGTCTAAAAACCTTTCTGCAAATGGTAATATTTCATTATTTTTATGGCTGAGTACTATTGTGTTATCCATTATTTTGCTGAAGTTCAGTTAGGCTGTTTCCATGTCTTGGCTATTGTAAGCCATGCTGCAATGACCATGGGAGTGCAGATACCTTTTCAAGATGTTTATTTTGTTTCCTTTGGATATATACCCAGAACTCGAACTGCTATTTACATGTTAGCTCTATTTTTCACTTTTGCAGACCCTCCATACTGCTTTCTGTAGTGGCTTCACCAATTTCCATTTCTACCAACAGTGCACAAAGGTTCCCCTTTCTCCACATCACTGCCAACACTTCTCTCTTTTGCTTTTTGATAATAACCATTCTAACAGGCGTGAGGTGATAGCTTATTGTGGTTATTATACACATTTCCTTGATGATTAGCAATACTGAGCACTTTTTTGTACCTGTCAGCTGTTGTATATCTTTGAAATAATGTCTATTCCAGTCCTTCACCATTTTATAATTTGATTATTTGAATCTTTGCTGTTGACATGTAAGAAATCCTTATATATTTTGAACATTAACTCCTTATCACATAGACGGTTTGGGAATATTTAATCCCATTCCACAGGCTGCCTTTTCATATTTGTTTCTTTTGCTGTGTAGAAGCCTTTTAGTTTAATGTACTCCTGCTTGTTGGTTTTAGTGTCAACTTTATAAAATCATTGCTAAGACCAATGTCAAAATGCTTTCCCCTTATGCTTTCCTCTAGGAATTTTTTAGTTTCAGTTCTTACATCTAAGACTTAAGTCCATTTCAGGTTAACTTTTGTGAGTGGTATGAGATAGGGGAACCGATTGCATTCTTCCACAAGTGAATATTCAGTTTTCCTAGCACCAATTACTGAAGACACTGTCTGTTCCCCAGTGAGTGTTCCCGGCTCCCTTGTCAGGTATCAGTCACCCGTAGACACATGAATTTGTTTCTGGGCTCTTCACTCGGCTCCACTGGTCTGTGTGTCTGTCTTATGCCACCGCCATGCTGTTTTGACTGCTTTGATTACTGCGTGTTAGTCGCTCAGTCGTGTCTGACTCTTTCCAACCCAACTGACTGTTGCCCACACGGCTCTTCTGTCCATGGAATTCTCCAAGCGAGAATACTTGAGTGGGTTGTCATTTCCTCCTCCAGGGGAACTTCCCAACCCAGGGATTGAACCCAGGTCTCCTACCTTATAGGCAGATTCTTTACTGTGTGAGTCACCAGGGAAGCTTGATTACTACAGCTTTATTATACATTTTGATATTGGGAAGTGTGATGCCTGCAGTTTCTTTCTTTCTTGGGACTGCTTGAACTAATTGAGGTCTCTTGGGGTTTTATACAAATTTTAGAATTGTTTTTTCTATTTATGTGAAAAATGTCATTGAAATTTTGATAGGGATTACACTGAATGTATAGATCACTTTAGCTTGTGGGAACATTTTAACAATATTAAAATCTTCTGATTTATGAGCGTAGAATATCTTTCCGTTTCTTTGTATATCAATTTCTTTCATCACTAAATTCAAGTGACGGCAGCATAGAAATGTCATCTCCTTAAATTTATTCCTAAGTATTTTATTCTTTTTGACAGCATTATTAAAAGATTGCTTTCTTTATTTCTTTTAAGTTAGATCATTGTCAGTGTCTAGAAAAGCAGCTGATTTTTGTACGTTGATTTTTTTTTTTTTTTTAATCCTGCAACTGTACTGAATTCATTTAACAGTTTTAACTTGGTGGGCTCTTTTGAGTTCTCTGTATGTAAAATCACATCATTTGCAAAACTATTAAATTCTTTCTACTACTTGCTATCACTAGGAATTTCAGTACTATGTTAAGTATGAACAGTGAGGGGGGCAACTTTCTCTTATTTCTAATATCAAAGAGAAAACTTTCAGCTTTTCACCACTGAGTAAAATGTTAGCTGTGGGCATATTATTTATGTCCTTTGTTATGTTGAAGCATGCCCCTTCCATACCTAATTTGTTGAGCATTTCTAATCATGAAGATGTAATATAATCACATCTACTGAAATAATCATATGGTTTTAATCTTTCATTCTATTAATGTGGTGTATCACATTTATTGATTTATGTATTTTGAACCACACTTGCATTCAAGAGGTAAATCCCACATGATCATGGTGTGTGATCCTTCAAAAGTATCCATTTTTTGAAAATTTGTATTTTTAAATTAAAAAATTTATTGATATATTTGATGTACAATATTATATAATGTTATAATAGATTTATAATTTTAAAGGTTATACTCCATTTATAAACATTGATATTTCATTTATTAGATAATATATCCTTGCTGCTTATTTTATACGAATTAGTTTATACCTCTTTATCCCCTATTCCTATCCTGCCCCTCCCCCTTCCCTCTTCCTATGGTAATGACTAGTTCATTCTCTATATCTGTAAGTCTCTTTCTGTTTTGTTGTATACACTAGTTTATTGTATTTTTTAGATTCCACATATAACTGATATCGTAAAGTATTTGTCTTCCTCTGTCTGACTTGTTTCACTTAGGATAAGATCCTCCAAGTCAATCCATATTGCAAATGGAAAAGTTTCATTCTTTTTATGGCTGAGTAATATTCCATTGTACATCTATACCACACTTTCTTTATCCATTCACCTGTTGATGGACATTTAGGTTGCTTCCATATCCTGGCAATTGTAAATAACACCAATGAACATTGGGCTGCATGTTTTTTAATTAGTGCTTTTTCTTGTTTGGATATGTACCTGGGAGTGGAACTGCTAGGGCATACGGGAGTTCCATTTTCAGTTTTTTGAGAAATTTCCAGAGTTTTCCACAGTGGCTGCACCAGTTTACATTCTCAACAAAGGTGTCAGCAGAGTATGAGGGCCCTTTCCCCACATGCCTGCTCACACTTGTTATGTGTGTTCTTTTTGGAGAAGCCATTCTGGCAAGGCTGAGGTGATATCTCATTGTCATTTCAATTTGCATTTTCCATATGCTTAGTGATGTTCAGCATCTTTTCATGTGCCTGTTGGCCATCTGCGTGTCCTTTTTGTAAAAAACATCTACTCAGATCTTCTGCCCTTTTTAGAAACAGAGCTGTTTATTGTTTTTGATGTTGAGTTGCATGAGCTGTTTATAGATTCTGGATGTTAACCTGTTATTGGTCATACCATTTACAGATATTTTTCCCCATTTAGCAGGGGTTTTTTTGTTTTGTTTTGTTGATGGTTGCCTTTTTTTATGCAACAGCTATTAAATAGGTCACAGTTGTTTATTTCTTTTGCTATAGCAGAAAGAGCCTCCCAGAATGTCAAAACAGGTTAGCCTATGTATTGCCCTAGGAGTTTTTGGTCTTACATTTAGAACTTCAATTTTTACACTTAGGTGTTTAATCCATTTTGAGTTTATTTTTGTATGTAGTGTTAGAGAATGTCCTACTGTCTTTCTTTTACATGTAGCTGTCCATCTATCCCAGCACTACTTTTTAAAGATACTTTATTGTATACCAATGCTCCTTGTCATAGATTAATCTACTATAAGTGTGTGAACATTTCTGGATTCTCTTCTGTTCCATTCAGCTGTGTGTCTGTTTTGGGGCCAGTAGCATACTGATTTTCTTATGAGGCAAAGCTTCTTCTTTTCTCAAGATTGTTTTACCTTTGGGGTCTTTTGTGTTTCTGTATACATTTTAAAATTATTTGTTCTAGTTATGTGAAAAATGCCCTTAGTATTTTGATAGGGATTGCCCTGAATCTGTGGACTGCCTTGGGTAATTTGGCCATTGTAACAAATTTCTTACAATCCAAGAACACGGTTTATCTTTCCATCTCTTTATGCTGTCTTCAATTTCTATCATCGCCTTAAACAGTTTTCTGGCTATAGGTCGTTTACCTCGTTAGGTAGGTTTCTGTCTTGGTATTTTATTACTCTGATGGGATGGTAAATGGGATGGTTTCCTTAATTTCTCTGATAGTTGTTAGTGTCTAGCAATGCATCATATTTCTGTGTATTAATTTTGTATTCTGCAACGTTTATCAAATTTCACTGATGAGCTGTGGTGACTTTAGAATTTTCTATGTATAGTATCATGTCATCTGCAAACAGTGATGGTTTTGCTTTCCAATGTGGATTCCTTTTGTATCCTTTTTCCCTCCGATTACTGTGGCTAGGGCTTATCTTTTGTGTATCTACTGAAGGTTTTTGCTTTGTGGTTACCATGGGACTTGTATAAAGCATATCATTATTATAATAATCTATTATAATAATCTATAATATCTATTATTATTATAATAACGTTACCTCAATTGCATACAAAAATTGGTTCTTAAATAGAACTGTCCATTAATACTCCAGGAGCATTTTTCCCAATTCCATTTTAATCCATTCTTAGGAAGCATAAATCATTTTTTTAGGGAACATGGATCATTCTGGAAACTGAATGTATCATGTCCTCAGAGATACATTTAAACATAATTTTCATACTCACAACCCAACTTCGTCATATTAAATCTGTCATACATGTTTAAAGCAGGAGGTTTAAAAGTAATTTTCTGGGCACATGAATGAAAAAATTTTAACTCAGTGTTAATTTTTCATTTTGGAAGAGTGATTGTTTCAAGTAGCAAATTGCATCTGAGTATGCTTGCACCATTATTTTTATTTTCTTTCACTATAATTACCTTGCCCAAATAACAGAGCCTCAAGATCACAGCTTCCTAGAAGGGACAGGATTTAAAGCACAGATATTTACAAGAAAGTTTTCCAAAATTAAAAGAAAAACAAAACAACTAACATCAAATAAATCTCCTTGGCTACTTTAAAAAAGTAGGTTAGTAAAGAAAGAGTTTGTTTTAAACTTGACTATAACCATTACTTGGGCCCACATTAAAAAATATTTGGAACCTATTGAATTGCTATTGCTTTGTAGTTCCTGAATTTTAAAATACCCTATGGATATTGTCTGCTCAGTGAGAGTTAAAAAATTGTTCTGCTCTCACCCATCCAACACCTTCATCCTGGGTAGTGATCCTGTTTCTTCCAGGCATGAAGAACTGCCAGTCAAGGAAGGCTCCAGGGTCTAGGCTTCTGCCATTCCCAGTGATATCGTCTGTCTCAGACATCAGATTCTACCGTTTCAGTCTCACTTTCCCCCGTCAGCCAGACTATTGATCTAGTGGGTCCCGTACACATGGCATGCTGGGAAGTTCTAGGTGTCACTTTCACATGAATAGAGATTACGTGCAACTGAGGAACTCAAAAGCATGGATTTTTAATTTCTTTTCAGTCCACTGAGTTAAAATGGACATGTACACTAAAACAATTCTTCCTGCATTTCCAGATACAATATTTGGTAGGATACTGAGCCATGGATGGCCCTCTGGTACCCCAGCATTGTGGAATCATCTTCTATTTCAACTTGTCTACAATCTCCTAAATCAATTTAGTCACTAGAGTCTGGAGTCTTGTCATTAATCTAGTTTTAAACACTTAATCTGTGTGGTTATCACAACAGGATTGTGATGTGATTGAAAGTTGCCAAAAGACATAGCAAAACAAGATTAAAATTCTTTAAGGACAGCTTATGGAAACTTATGGAGTTGATTTCACGAAGCAGGGGAAAACACAACATGCCCCAAGGCAGAGGGAGATTCCAGAAAACTTTTAAAACCAATCTGGAAGGATAAGTATGAGTTAGTGTAGTGTGATTTAGAATAAAGTTTCCTAAAACTTAACTGAGTCTCAAAGAGCCCTTTCAGGGACATAGGTTGGATGGAGAATAAGGTTGGATGGAGACTTCAGTTTTGAACATGTTACATTAAGTGTCTTCTTACACCAGCTGGAACCTGCTAGGCTCCCATCACAGTCATCCTGGGAATACTCCTGACCACTGGTCTCTGTTAGGGCCACTGTTTTCTGAATTCATTGTTGTCTGTTTCTTACCCTTGATTTATCCCTTCATTTGGGAAGAGACTCTTAAGAAGATGATGAATAGAAGGTAAATGATATGAAAATGCATTTATTCTACCCTTGTATTTAATAATGTAACCTCATGGACTGTAGCCTGCCAGGCTCCTCTGTCCAGGAAATTCTTGCCAGAATACTGGAGTGGGTAGCCTTTCCCTTCTCCAGGGGATCTTCCCAACCCAGGGATCGAACCCAGGTCTCCCGCATTGCAGGCAGATTCTTTAACGTCTGAGCCACCCAGGAAACCCATATATTTAATAAGTTGAGGCAGGGATAAATTCATGTCATTTGTTATTTGAACTCTACCCAAACTAAATAACAGCATACAGTTAGATAAAGTTTTATATGAAATCTTATCTATTTCCAAACATTATAAACCAAATATATTTAAATACCAACAGATACTTATTATTCTAGAGTAGGTATTATTGTCCCTCGGTGCACTGGGGGAACTGCTCCACTGCCTTCTAGGTTCTGAGGCTGGCTTTCATGGCATCTGATGCCATCCAGATTCCCAGGCATTTGTGTAGACTGTTTATTCTTTCTGAAACTGTATGATTTATTTATTGCTAATTTTCTCAATAGACAAATGTTGAAATCACAATTAACAAAACAAATGTTTACTTCTTGCTTCCATAAACTCTGATATAATTCATTAGGAATTCTCCATCTGGTGACCTGGGAACTCAGGGTCTTTCCATCGTGTAATGCCACCATTTCAATATGTGGCTTTCAAGTTCACTTTGACAGAGAAAGACTTGAGAGGAAAGACGCTAGTTTTTAATTGCTTTGGCAATTAAATTAAATCGTGTCACTTCTGCTCATGGTAGTCAGCAAAAAACAAGTGATTCAAACCCAGGGTTTCTAAATTTCAACCATATTGACATTTGGACTGGATACATTATTCTGCTGGGCTGGGGTGGGAGAGGCCGTGGGGGGTGGTTGTCTTGCACATTGTGGGATATTTAGCAACACGTCTGGCTTTGTCCACTAGATAGCGGTGACACTCTCGACTGTGACAAATGTCTGTTAGCACTGCCAGGGTCTCCTGGGAGGCAGAATCACTCCTGGTTAAGAATCACTACTCATCTAACTGCAAGAAAGTCTTCTGGGAAAAATAAAGAAGCACATGAAATGTTTTACGACCACTAATGGTTCTCTCTATCACAGGAAGTTTTAAGCTTCCTTTTCCCTTAGTTTTTCAATTTTCATAAGGAGCGTAATAGATTTTCAAGAAGGTCCCCAGTAGTCCCCACCTCCTAGCTCTCATGCCCCATGTGTATCTCTCTTGAGTACGCAGCTGACACAATGACTTGTTTCTAAACAACAGAATATGACAGAGGTAATGGGTATCACTCCTATGATTAGATGTGATTTTTGTCTTACTGGAAAATTCTCTTTTGCCTTCTTGGCATCTATGCTTTGGCAAATCATGTTGCCATATTGGAGAGGTCCACAAGACAAGAGCTAAGGATGGTCTGTGTCCAGAAGGCTGCAAGTTGTTGAGGTGCTAGTCTAGTAACCACAAGGAACTAAATCCTGCCTAATTTGTGAGTAATCTTAGAAGATGAGCCTTCCCTGCTTTGCCTGCAGATGAGACCCTAGTCTTGACCAACACTTTGATTGGAGCCTTGTGAGAGATTCTGAAACAGTAGGCCCAACTAAGCTATTAATATGTCTGGATTCCTGACCCAATGAAACTGTGAGATAATGTATAGTTTTGTTTTGTTTTGTTTTCGTAGTCATTTATTACAGAGCAATGGTAACTAATGGGCTTCCCAGGTGGCGCTAGCCGTAAGGAATCTGCCTGCCAATGCAGGGGACATAAGAGACACTGGTATGATCCCTGGGTCAGGAAGATCTCTTGGAGGAGGAAATGGCAACTGACTCAGGTATTCTTGCCTGGGAAATCCCATGAACAGAAGGCTGGAGGGCTACAGTCCATGGGTCACAGAGTCGGACACGACTGAGCGCCAGTGATAACTAATATAGGCTTCCCAGGTGGCACTATGGTAAAGAACCTGCCTGCCAATGCAGGAGACATAAGAGGAGCAGGTTCTATCCCTGGGTCAGGAAGATCCCCTTGGAGGACATGGCAACCCACTCCAGTATTCTTGCCTGGAGAATCCCATGGACAGAGGAGCCTGGTGGGCTATAGTGCAGAGGGTCGCAAAGAGTCGGACATGACTGAAGAGACTTAGCATGCAAGCAATGATAACTAATACAAAATGCCTTATGGTAAGTCTTTTCAAATTTATTTTTTGAGCACTATTTGGGCCACTAAAATGTACAAATGTGGGTTTAATTTTTCAAATTTCATTGATAAATAACTCCCCTTTGTCTTCTTTATATCTCCTCCATGCTCAGGACTCCCTTTATTCAAATGTTAGACCTCCAGAATTGTGTCTTTAATTTTATCTTTTTGTTCCCATTTTTCCTCTTTGTCTTTATTATACTTTCTAGAGATCCCATAAACTTTATCTTCCAAACCTTCTGTTGAATTTTTAGCTTCCATTATTACATTTTTAATTTCTGAGAATAGTTTCTTTCTCACACTGCTCTTTTTCTATAGCCTCCCTTTTTCATGGATGAAAACATTTTCATTTATTTCTCAGAAGATAATTATTATAGATTAAAAAAATTCCTTCTATCATTTTGCACTGTTTCAGTATTCTTTGAGTTTAATTTCTTTACATTTTATTCTTAGATTATTTCTTTACATGTAATTTATTTCAGTCCCTGTCTATTATACTGGAGTTTGTTTTTCAAATATTTGGTTTATCCTATATATCTGTCATATTTTAACAGCTTTATTGAGGTATAAATAGCAAATAATAAGGTATGTGTGCTGTGTGTGTGCTAAGTCACTTCAGTTGTGTCTGACTTTTTGCAACCCCAAGGACTCACGGTGATTCTCCAGGAAAGGATACTGGGGTGGGTTGCCATTTCCTTCTCCAAAATAATTTAATACACTATGATATATATATTATGCTCATGGAACCATCACTATTTTTGAGAAAATTAACCATCATTCCCCAAATATTCCTCATGGCCCTTCTCAATTACTCATGACAAAAGGCAAAATAATAAAAAGGCAAGGGGAAGCCATGGATGGGTTGTTGGGGCTTATTAATTAATGGGCCTCATCATGGAGAGATTGGGAAGTGATTATATTAATGATGTTACTGAATAACAAAGTACCCCTAAATAAGCAGCTTAAAGCAACAAACACCCATCATTTCCGTTTTTCTAGGTCAGGGATTTGGGCCTGGCCTTTGGCTCAGGGTCTCTCAACAGGCCGCTGATCAAGACGCTGGCAGAGCCTGCAGGAAGTTCCTGCAGGGGGGGTCCAAGCAGATTCTTGTGAGGGTTGGTGAGCCCCAGTCCTCACTGCTGTTGCCTTCGGGACATTCTAGACGCGCACTGGGAAAACGCGGGAGTGCATTCCCCTCAGGGTTACTGAGCGCGCGAGAGTCTCTAAGACGGAAGCCCCTGTCCTTTGTAACCTAATCTTGGAAATGACATCTCCTTCCTTCTGCCGTACTCTGTTCGTTGCAAGTGCATCACTAAGTCCAGTCCACACTCAAGAAAAAAGGAGCAGGCGCACTCCCGGGCTCTGACGGCGGGGCCGGCAGCCCCTGCGGCTGCGCGGGACTGCGGAGGCCGCGTCCGCCCGTCGGCGGCGGCCGGAAGCCGGAGGTCAGTCTGCGGGTTCCGGGCACGTGAACCGGAAGCCTCTGGAGGGCTGCTGTTGTGCCTTGCGCGCTAGGTGACCCTGGATTAAAATACCATGAGGGAAAATACGAGGAGGCTGGAGACAAGAGGCGTAGAAGGACTCAGAGCAGGCGATGGCACCGCACTCCAGTACTCCTGCCTGGAGAATCCCATGGACGGAGGAGCCTGGGGGGCTGCGGTCCATGGGGTCGCGAAGAGTCGGATACGACTGAGCGACTTCACTTGCACTTTTCACCTTCATGCACGGGAGAAGGCACTGGCACCCCACTCCAGCGTTCTTGCCCGGAGAATCCCAGGACGGCTGGTGGGCTGCCGTCTATGGGGTCGCACAGAGTCGGACACGACTAAGCGACTTCACTTTCTCTTTTCCCTTTCATGCATTGGAGAAGGCACTGGCACCCCACTCCAGCGTTCTTGCCTGCAGAGTCCCAGGACGGCTGGTGGGCTGCCGTCTATGGGGTCGCACAGAGTCGGACACGACTGAAGCGACTCAGCAGCAGCAGCAGCAGAAGGACTCGAGTGAACCTCCTCTCAGGAAAACGCCAACCTCACGACTAACTTTTGAGGAACCACTGACAATTTAGAAAAAAGAAAGACTCAAAACTACCTAAAAAGGCATTCTACGCCCGAGGAGAAGCCCCGGTGAGCCAGAGGAGCGCTCTGAGCCCCACGTCAGGCCCCTCAGCCTGGCATCTGACGTCAGAAGGAGGAGGAGCCCCGAGCGTCTGGCTTTGAAGGCCCCGGGGCTCCAGCGGGAGCTCCAGGGATTGGGGCACAGAGACTCCACTCTGGGGGAGCGCACAGATGTTACACACGCCGAGACCCAGGGCAGAGCACTGGGACTCCCGAGGACTCACGGCTGAGCCGACCGCAGAGGTCGGGGCTTTCTCCAGGGGAGGCAGGCGTCCGCGGTGGCTCACTGCGGAGGCAAGGAATCCAGTGACGGAGGCCCCCAAAGCATTCACGGGCGTGAGCTCTCCTGAGGTCACCACTTGGGCCCCACCCAAAGCCTGCAAGCTCCAGTGCTGGGATGCCTCAGGCCGAACAATGAACAGGGTGGAACCACAGCCCCATCTATCAGCAGACATGAAGCTGTCCTGGCCCCACAGCCACCTATAAACACCTTGCTTGACATGGCCTGCCAGCAAAGGAATGCTCTCGTGCCTCTGCACGTCCATCAGTAAGTGGGCAGCCGCTAGTCCCTCCCGCCAGGACGCCTGCACAAGCCTCTGGACCAGCTTCACACACCAGGGGGCAGACCCTGGGAACAAGAACTGCAGTTCCCTGCGGAGTGGAGACCACAAACAAAGAAAGTTACACAAAAGGATGGCAGAGAAATATGTTCCAGATGAAGGACGAAGGTGGAACCCCCAAAGAACAGCTAAGTGAAGTGGAGATGGACAATCTATCTGAAGAAGAATTCAGAGTAATAATACTGAAGATGATCCAAGATCTGGGAAAAATAATAGAGGCACAGACTAAGAGGATACAAGAAATGTCAAAGTCCCTGGTTCAATCCCAGGTTTTAGCAGCTGTGTTTGGGCATCTCTGGTGGCTCAGATAGTAAAGAACCTACCTGCAATGCAGGAGACCTGGGTTCCATCCCCGGGTTGGGAAGATCCCCTGGAGAAGGGAATGGCTACCCACTCCGGTATTCTTGGCTAGGAAATCCCATGCACGGAGGAGCCTGGAGGGCTAGTCTATGGGGTCACAAAGAGTTGGACACGACTGAGTGACTAACACACACAGAAGCTTTAAAGAACAAACAGAGATAAACAATAACTGAAATGAAACTAGAAGAAATCAATAGCAGAATAAATGAAGCAGAAGAACAAATAAGTGAGCTGAAAATAGATTGGTGGAAGTCACTGCTGCAGGACAGAATAAAGAAAGAAGAATGAAAAGGAATGAGGACAGCCTAAGAGACCTCTGGGACAACATTAAACTCACCAGCATTTGCATTATAAGGGTCCCAGAAAGAGGCGAGAGAGAGAAAGAACCTAAGAAAATATTTGAAGAGCTACTAGAGGAAAAGCTTCCAACATGGGAAGGGAAACACCTGCAAGTCTGGGATGCATGAGAGTGCCATACTGGATAAACCCAACACACCTGTTAATCAAACAGACACATGGTATCAGATTGACAAAAATTAAAAACAAAGGCAAAGCATTAAGTAACATACAAGGGAATCTCCATAAGGTTATCAACTGATTTTCAACAGAAACTCTGCAGGCCAGAAGGGTGTGGCACAATATATATTTCAAGTGATGAAAGGGGAAAACCTATAACCATGAATACACCTACCCAGCAAGGTTCTCATTCATATTTGATGGAGAAATCAAAAGCTTTACAGACAAGCAAAGCTAAGAAAATTCGGCAGCACCCAACCAGCTCTACAAGAAATCCTAAAGGAACTTCTCTAGGTGGAAAAGAAAAGGCCACAACTAGAAACAGGAAAATTAAGAGTGATAAAGGAAACAGAAAGTAAAGTTGGGAAATCATTCAGAAACAATATGATATCATATTTAGCATACAGTGAAGTAAGAGAGAGAAGGACAAATACATGATGTTATTTATATGTGGAGTCTAAAGAAATGACACGAACTTATTTACAAAATAGAAACAAGACTCACAGATTTCAAAACAACCTTATGGTCATGAAAGGGGAAAGATGGTGCAGAGGGAAAAATTAGGAGGTTGGGATTAACATATACACATTACTATATAAAGTATGTAATCAATAAAGATCTACTGTATAGCTCAGGGAACTCCACATAATACTCTGTAATAGCCTAAATGGGAAAATCATCTGAAAAAGAATGGATATGTAGACACACATAACCGAATCGCTTCACTGTGCACACAAGACTAACACAACCCTGTAAATCACCTACAACATAAAAGTTACATTTAAAAAAACAGTAAAAAAAAAAAAAAAAAAGGCGAGGCGCGGGGGGGTGGTGAGTATACAAGGGCATAAACATCAAGAAGCAGGGACCACTGGAGGCTTTTTTAGGCTCTGTCTAGCACAAGAGTAAAGTCATTTCCTTGGGGAACCCCCAGATATCTATAGGCCTTTTCCTTAGTATCAGACAGGGACATAGCCCAAACTCCTACCTGAGATGTCATTCTGGGTCCTAGAGAGAGAAAGGAAATAACAGGTGGAAAATAAGGACTCTGAATTTCACCGTTCTGTGTGAAGACATTACCTTCATTCATTACAACATCCTTGCAGTCTTTGAAGGCCTTTAAGCAGTGAAATAGTATGATCAAAATTCTGTTTCAAAGGTATTACTCTGACAATTGTGCAGACTGAACAAGAAATACTTAATGATGTGGGACTATTTCAATAGGTATTGAAACAGAATAGTCAGAGAATATGAAAGACTGGAAGAGGTGTCTTACCAGAGGAGCAATTGATTTCCATAGCAACATACAGATATGGGGATGGGCTAATGGGGACATATAAGATAACATTTTTTCCCTCACTTTTCTGCTTCTGAATGACTCAACCGTTGCTGGTTAGAAAAGATAATAGGATAGGACTTTAGGCTTGAGGCTCAACTACTGCAAGTGACAGGCGCTCAGTTGTGTCCGACTGTGACCCCATGGACTATACAGTCCGTGGAATTCTCCAGGCCAGAATACTGGAGTGGGTAGCCTTTCCCTTTTCCAGGGGATCTTCCCAACCCAGGGATAGAACCCAGGTCTACTGCATTGCAGGCAGATTCTTTACTAGCTGAGCCAACAGGGAAGCCTACTACTAAGACTGCCTAAATATTAAGATCCCACCAGTGTTTTAACCCAGGTCTCCTGCATTGCAGGCAGATTCTTTACTAGCTGAGCCACAAGGGAAGCCTATTCTATTCTAGTTCTCAACTATGGTTTCTTAACATGCTGGCATGTTTACATAATTGTGAGGTATATTACAAATAATTTGTTCTTCAGTCAGTTCAGTTGCTCAGTTGTGTCTGACTCTTTGTGACCCCAGGGACTGCAGCACACCATGCCTCCTTGTCCATCACCAACTCCTGGAGTTCACTCAAACTCATGTTCATTGAGTCAGTGATGCCATCCAACCATCTCATCCTCTGTTGTCCCCTTCTCCTCCTGCCGTCAATCTTTCCCAGCATCAGGGTCTTTTCCAATGAGTCATCTCTTTGCATCAAGTGGCCAAAGCATTGGAGTTTCAGCTCCAACATCACTCCTTCCAATGCATATTCAGGACTGATTTCCTTTAGGATGGACTGGTTGGATCTCCTTGAAGTCCAAGGGACTCTCAAGAGTCTCCTCCAACACCACAGTTCAAAAGCATCAATTCTTTGTCACTCAGCTTTCTTTATAGTCCAACTCTCACATCCATACATGACTACTGGAAAAACCATAGCCTTGATTAGATGGACCTTTGTTGGCAACGTAATGTCTCTGCTTTTTAATATGCTGTCTAGGTTGGTCATAACTCTTATTCCAAGAAGTAAACGTCTTTTAATTTCATGGCTGCAGGCACCATCTGCAGTGATTTTTGAGCCCCCAAAAATAAAGTCTGCCACTATTTCAACTGTTTCCCCCTCTATTTGCCACGAAGTGATGGGACCAGATGCCATGATCTTAGTTTTCTGAATGTTGAGTTTTAAGCCAACTGTTTCACTCTCCTCTTTCATTTTTATCAAGAGGCTCTTTAAGTCTTCTTCACTTTCTGCTATAAGGGTGGTATCATCTACATATCTGAGATTGTTGATATTTCTCCTGGAAATCTTGATTCTAGCTTGTGGTTCGTCCAGCCCAGTGTTTCTCATGATGTCCTCTGCATACAAGTTAAATAAGCAGGGTGACAGTATACAGCCTTGACATACTTCTTGTCCTATTTGGAAACAGTCTGTTGTTCCACATCCAATTCTAACTGTTGCTTCCTGACCTGCACACAGATTTCTCAAGAGGCAGGTCAGGTGGTCTGGTATTCCCATCTCTTTCAGAATTTTCTACAGTTTATTGTGATCCACACAGTCAAAGGCTTTGGCATAGTCAATAAAGCAGAAACAGATGTTTTTCTGAAACTCTCTTGCTTTTCCAATGATCCAGCGGATGTTGGCAATTTAGTCTCTGGTTCCTCTGCCTTTTCTAAAACCAGCTTAAACATCTGGAAGTTCACGGTTCATGTATTGTTGAAGCCTGGCTGGGAGAATTTTGAGCATTACTTTACTGGCGTGTGAGATGAGTGCAATTGTGCAGTAGTTTGAGCATGCTTTGGCATTGCCTTCCTTTGGGATTTGTTGTTAATCATAGCTAAAAGGACCAAACTCTGAACACAATTCACATCTTTAAAATACACTAATGCTAGGCTTGCAGTATCCCTAAGCACCAAAGAATTGATGCCTTCGAATTGTGATGCTGGAGATTCTTGAGAATAACTTGGACTGAAAGAAGACCAAACCAGTCAAGAAATCAGCCCTAAACATTCATTGGAATGACTGATGCTAAAGCTCCAATTACTTTGGTCACCTGATGCAAGGAACCAGCTCATTGGAAAAGAACCTGATGCTGGGAAAGGTTGAAGGCAGGAAGATGGGGGTGGGGGGGGCAGGGTGGGGGGTGGGGGGGACAGAGAATGAGATGTTTGGATGGCATCACCAACTCAACAGATGCTAGTTTGAGCAAACTTCAGGAGATAGTGAAGGACAGGGAAGCCTGGTGTGCTGCAATCCATGGGGTCACAAAGAGTTGGACACAACTGAGTGACTGAACAGGAACACTCTCACTCTAATCAATTATAATATATTCTTGATTGGGATATGACTGGGGAGGATACAGAAAAGTGGAGCACAACCCAGAATCTATATTACCATGAGGCAAGCTTTAGTGACATACGAGTCATTGGAATTGGATTTCAAAATGCAAGTGAGGACCCACCAGTATGCTTCAAATGGAAACAGAGGGAAATGCTCACATGGGAGGAGACCGTCCTGATTCTATAACAATTTGCTCCCAAGGTCTTTACCAGCCATCAATGCTGCTGCTGTTAAGTCGCTTCAGTCATGTCCGACTCTGTGCGACCCCAGAGATGACAGCCCACCAGGCTCCCCTGTCCCTGGGATTCTCAGGCAAGAACACTGGAGTGGGTTGCCATTTCCTTCTCCAATGCAGGAAAGTGAAAAGTGAAAGTCAAGTTGATCAGTCGTTTCGACTCTTAGTGACCCCATGGACTGCAGCCTACCAGGCTCCTCCGTCCATGGGATTTTCCAGGCAAGAGTGCTGGAGTGGGGTGCCATTGCCTTCTCCAGCCATCCATACAAGTACTGATTTTTGCAGCACTTAGAGAAAGGCACTTTCCCTCTCCCATTATCATCTCTCCCATACATACAGTTAGCTCCTGTAGATCACAAAAAAATAATTTAAAAATTGGTGGGCAGGATTATATCATATCCTACAAAGGTTACTTACCACAAATGAAATTCTACTGGGGGCCAGGGTAGCAGAATCTTGCAGATTTGGGAAGGGCCCTGCTTCCCAAACAGACTGAGGATAACAGCACTGTTCAGAGTTTAGAGATGTAGGTAGAATGGACGGGAAAATAAGCTCCTCACCTTCCCATGCAGCCACGTTAGGAACAAGCTGGTGGGGACAGGGAGCCGCGCTGGCGCTCGGGCTATTAGTGTGCCACCAGGCTGTGCCCGCAGTAAGGCGTCCACTGCATGCGGATGTGCAAAGATGGACACCGGGATCCCACCAGGCTGTGGCTCCCAGTAAGGCGTCCACTGCATGCGGATGTGCAAAGACGGACACCGGGATCACCTGTGAATCCAGTCTGTTTGGAAATACTAGTCCTATAGAGAACTCTCTTTAATACATGGCAAGTAGAAGAGAACTTCCAAAAGAATCTCTAAACTGTTGGGAGGCAAGAAGAATGATACATCATCCCGTATATGCAGAAGAAACAAAACTTAAAAAGCTGAAAGCTTTCCCTCTAAGATCAGGAACAGACAAGGATGTCCACTCTTGTCACGTCTATGCAACATAGTTTTGGAAGTCCCAGCCATGGCAATCAGAGAAGAAAAGGAAATAAAAGGAATTCAAACTGGGAAAGAAGAAGTCAAACTGTCCCTGTTTACAGTGACATGATACTATACATAGAAGATTGCAAAGAAGCTACCAGAAAACTACTAGAGCTAATCCATGAATCTTGTAAAATTATAGGGTACAAAATTTATACACAGAAATCTCTTGCATTCCTATATATGAACAATGAAAAATCAGAAAGAAAAATCAGAAATTCCATTCACCATTGCAACAAAAAGGAAAAAATACCTAGGAATAAACCTACCTAAGGAGGCAGAAGACCTGTACTTTGAAAAGTAGAAGACACTGATGAAAGAAATCAAAGATAACTCAAACAGATGGAGAGACACAGCATGATCTTGCATCAGAAGAATCAATACTGTCAAAATGACTATACTTCCCAAGGCAATCTACACATTCAATGCAATCCCTATCAAATTGCCAATGGCATTTTTTAACAGAACCAGAACACACAAAACAAATGTTTTAATTTGTATGGAAACACAAATGACCCCAAAAAGCTAAAGCAATCCTGAGAATAAAAAGCAGAGCTGGAAGAATCCCACTCTCTGTCTTCAAAAACTGGAACACCACCATAAATCAACTATACGCATATAAAGTTTTTTAAAGTTAGATAGGGACGTCTCTGGTGGTCCAGTTAAAATCTGCCTGGCAATGCAGGGGACGCAGGTTCAGTCCTTAGCCGGGGGTCCAGGATCCTGTGTGCTGAGTAGCAGCTGAGCCCGCCACCACCATCAGCGTCTACGTGCCATGGTGAGAGACCCCGCGTGACCACACAGATCTCGTGTACCACAGCAAGACCCACTGTAGCTAATAAACAAATGCCAATTCGTTTTAAAAGTTGGATAAAATTAGAATGCTGCTTAAAGATAAAATATTTAGTAAATTTAAATAATATTATGAAAGTGAAAGTCAGTCAGTTGTGTCCAACTCTTTGTGACCCCCATGGACTATATGGTCCATGGAATTCTCTATAACACTGGAGTGGGTAGCCTTCCCCTTCTCCAGGGGATCTTCCCAACCCAGGGATTGAGCCCAGATCTCCTGCATTGCAGGCGGATTCTTTACCAGCTGAGCCACCAGGGAAGTATTATATGGATCTCAAAATACACATTATAGTTTTAAAATGTGAGAAAGCTGAGTAAAAAGAAGTAAAAGTGTGTTACATCCTCCCTGTCATATGGAGTGGGGAAATGATCAAAAGGGAGATATGATGCAAGACATATATTTTATTATTGCCTTTGGTAACCTTTGACATGTAGTGTTTCTTGAGAACTGTGAATGTACTCATGAGAATAATTAAAGCCAGAATACATGCCTTCCTAATAATTGAGGCAAATCAAAAGAGAAATAACGAACTCTAAATAGTATATAAAACAAAGAGAAGGCAAGACACCCAAACTGTAGCAATAAAAGTAAAGGCCACTAGTTCTATAGAAGCCAAAGAAAAAACTAAATGTTGCTTACAAGAGACTATTGAAACAAAATGATATTAAAATTAAAAGGAATAAGAATGATTTGTTAGGAAAATCCAAGCATTAAAATATCAGGAGTTTCAGTCCTGTTTTCAGACAAAGTGGAATTTAAGGCAAAAACCATTATACAGCTTAACAAAGGTAATTTTATATTGCCAAACGGTGCATTTGACAACTGATGCATTTTCCACTGACTAGTTCCATATAGTTAAAATAACCTTAAGGAAATATGCCAAATTTAGCAGCGCTTATTTCAAAGAGATGTGATCATAGACAATTTGTACTTTTATAATATATACTGTTTTATTTCCATGTCCCTAAAGTTTCATAAAGAAAGTAAAAACCATTTACAAAATTGTTAAAAATACAACTGTTTTTTAATCTCTAATTGTAAAGTGAAATGATTATTTTTTGTTCTTAACAAGTCCATGTCACAGAATGTGCCTAACTAGCCCTTTTAAAAAATTCTCTATTTGGAGACATTTTTTCCTATCTTCTGAGACTTTTTTTTTCTTTCTTTCCATTTTCCCTCTTCCATCTGCTGTGTTTATGCTTTCTCTGAATTTTCTTCCCCTCTAACTAAAGGGATTGTTCCAGAGTTTTCTCTGCTTGCCGTCACTCCGTTCACTGTAATCATGGAGACTTAATGACACCTCTCCCTAGGAGGATTTGCAACTAATAAGTGGACATCTCTACTTGCATATTTTAGTGGCATTAAAAGCTCGGTGTATCTAAAACTGAAGTACTTTTTAAAATTTGTCATTAATTAAATGAATATTTCTGGAGCACTTTCCAAGTACTCAGCTCTTAGATTCTGGAACTACAAAGCAGATTCTTGCTTTCAAAAGGCTAACGAGCCTTCTAAAATGTGTCCCTTTTCCTTGTTCCCTATTTTCATAAAAGCGCCATCAACCTCTCAGCTACCTAGACTCAACATCCCTGGCTTGCTCTAGTTACTTTCCTTCCTCTCTTGCTCTTCACGTCCAAATAGCTTCCTGAAGCTGTGTTTCCAGTTTTTTGCTTGGTTTTCATCTCTGTTGTCTACGCTCTAATCACGTTTGACACACTCACATGTACTTTTTATTACCGCCAAACCTCTGAACTTTTGGTCCATCTTGTAACCTGTCGCTTGATCAATCTCGCTAAAGTAGATCCTGGATTCACCCTCAGGGTTTACCCTCACAAATGCAGGTGAAACTAATCACAAGATTCAACAACAATTTAACACGAGCCCTAGCCAATGAGAACAGGTGTCAGACAGGTTCTAACTGAGGAGATGGAAGCAAGGAAACCCGACTATACCAGGCTCTCCCGCCTTCCAGGGGCTCCGCACCCCCGCCCCGAGCCGGACTGGTTCTCCGGCAGAGGCTCCTTCGCGTCCAGCGGAGCTCACTGCGTGGTCTTGGACAGCCAGCCCACAGGCCCATCCTCTTGGTTCTCATCTGACTACGGGGTGCGGGAGCCGAGTCGGGAGGCCCTGCCTCCCCGGGAACAACGCACCGGGACAGTGAGCTGGGGGGCCCCGGGCAAGAGTGTCTGCGCGGGTCACCTGGGAAGGGGCCACAGCTGGATCTGATGGAACAGGAGAGAAGGGCCACTGATAATTCTAGATCTTCTTGTTTCTGGAGCTGAAAGTGTCCTCTGACATAATTTTCTCCTCTGTGTCCTTCCTACCCTGCTCTGTCAACCTTCATAGGCTTTTCATTTGCACATCAAATGGCAACCCACTCCAGTATTCTTGCCTGGAGAATCCCATGGACGGAGGAGCCTGGTAGGCTACGGTCCCACCGGCTCACAGAGTCGGACACGACTGAGTGACTTCACTTTCTTTTCTTTCTATCTCTTCCTTTAAACTCAAAATCCCTTGAAAGCAAAGATACTCCCCTTTATCTCCAGAACATAGCATATTTTCCTGAAGTAAAAGACACTCTGAAAATATACCTTTTAGATAACGCTTTTATGACTAAATCCTGTTATTTAATGATGTGTTTCCATAGCCCTAAAACGATGGCTCCTCATAGCTTAAAAAGCAAAGTTGGGGAGGGGGGCGGTCTGCAGGGGTCACCATTATCTGGCCATAGCAGTCCTGTTCTACCTCATCTTTCATTTTTTTCCTCATGCAGTGAGTGCCTAAATTTTCTAGTCACTGTTTTCAAATTTCCCGTAATCCTCTCCTTCAATGAACTTGTTTATACTCTTCTTTTCACATATAATTTTTTTCCCATGTGCAAAATCTATTTCTTCCTTAAGGCCTAAGTTAAGTGACTTACTATCAATTAAACACTTCCTAATTTCTTCCAGCATGAATTTTTCTTTCCCTTCTAGGAACTCATATCCCTTTACCTTGTTAACAGTATTACTATATTAATACTTAATCTTATAAGCATTTATGAACAGCATTTATTGCACATTTGGTATTTTAAAAGCTTAATAATATAATATATTTCCAAGTATGAGATCTTTTTCTAAATACAATGAGAAATATACCTTTTTATAGTTCAGCAATTTACTTAAGGGAAAATGTGTTTACAAGCAAGTGCTGAAATACTGAGAGAAGTTCCAACTGCTATTTTTTGTTGAATCTGGCTAAATAGCACAGCATGTTCTAGCAAAGTAAACTACTATAGACCCCTATTCAATTTAGATTGATTCTTTCACCTCTTACTTCTAAAGTAAAGCTGGCTACAGAATTTTGGCTCTAAGAAATAATCTGCTACAACCTTTACAACTGGAGTAGAATAACAACTGTCCCTCTTGCCACAAAAAAACAACATATACTTAAAAGAAATATAATGCTATTTGATTTGATTTTTTGGCAATCACTGCAGATGGTAAAAAATAATATTTACACATTAGGTGGGGCAAAATGTATCTTGCATCACAGACAACCGATGCAACTTTTGACTAGTTGGTGGGTTGAACTCTTCCAGCTTCTTCGTTGCGCCTCAGTGCCCCTCTCAATTTTGAACAGTACAACCCTGAGTACACTTTTATTTGAAGAACCCATCCAGGTTGCTTAAATCTCCTTGGGATTGATTTTGCAGTATCTGAAGCACGGTAGTAGTCGGTTCTGTGTGCACACAGAAAAAAATCTTGAATTGATTTAAAATAAACCAGGTCAGTATAGATCAATTTAAGCCATGACAACCCATGAGGAGATGTAAATTAGGATCCTCCTACTGAGCTGGAAAAAGATTCCATCAAATCTTCTCTGAGAAGATTCTGAAAATGTATCTTAAAAGGGATAGCTATAAAAAAATCTCAAGATTCCTGTAGCATTTTGAATAAGAGGAAA
This sequence comes from Bubalus bubalis, assembly GCF_019923935.1. NCBI lineage: Eukaryota > Metazoa > Chordata > Mammalia > Artiodactyla > Bovidae > Bubalus > Bubalus bubalis. Next base: position 1,132,390 of record NC_059165.1, on the reverse strand, counting down.
TGAAAGAAAGGGTAGGGGATAAAAAAACATTTCAACAACGGATTTCCCAATATATAGCCTAGTGTCTTCATTTTCTGTATTAATCTGTTCAGGAGGAAAAGCAACATTGGAAGAGCAAATTTAAAAAGCAATGTACTAATGACTTTATGAAAACTGCATTTGTCAATCACAACTTCCCCTCTGAAAGTGATACAGGACAGTGTTCATTTCCAAAAAGAATGGAAAGTACTGTACTTGAATTCACGCATATACTCTTTTCAATGTGTGACATGCTTACTAGACAGCTTGTTAGTCAAACCTGGAAAACCACAAAGTAACAGCAAATCCATGGAGCTGACTCTGAGGGCCCCACTGCTCCTGAAAAGTGACTGCTTCACTCATGGCATAAGAAATCGCTGTGCCTTGTCAACAATCTCATCTTAGAGAATATGGACAATGACTTTACGACTTCCTTTGATCCACTTCCCTGCAGCACAATGAACTGTTCCCTATAATTTCTCTTACCAAACAAAAGTGAATTCCCCATTCTGAGGACCTCAGGAATAAGTGACCTGAGTTTATAACTCTACTGTATAAGTTTAGGACCATTAGATTGTAAGGAGCTCATTCAGGGCAGATCCATTGGCAGGCTGCTTTTCACTTTCGTGGAACTAGGGATTACCCAGGGTAAGGATGCTAGCCTGGCTCTGCCACTAACCAGCTGGGTGTCATACGGCTTCCCAGGCCTCAGTTTCCTCATCTCAGCCTCACATTTGAGCCTCTGTTGCCTTATCTGAACTCACTAAGCCCTGGTTTCCTTACTTGAATTATTCATCATAATCAGCCTGCTCAGTTCTTCAACTGTTTCACTTTATAACAACCAACACTCAGTTTTAATTCCATAAGCCAAGAAATAAAGGCCAATTATAAAACATAAATACCTCAGGCAATGCGACATAGACTTCAGGACAAGGAATAATATGAGGGCTAAAAATAACATTACAAAATAATGGAAAAAATCAATTCACAAAGAATAAAAAACAATCCTAACTGTCCATGAACCTAAGAATACATGAAGCAAACAATAATGGAACTGAAAAGAGAAAAAAGATAAATCCATAATTTGGATTTGAAGTATCCATAATACCTAGGCATTTCAGCAATTCTTTTTCAGTAATTATTATAACAAGTAGACAGAAAATCAATAAGGATATCAGAGCCTGAAACAGAACTATCAACCAACTTTATATAATTAACACATTATTTGCAGATGATACCACTCTAATGGAAAGCAAAGAGGAATTAAAGAGCATCTTGATGAAGGTGAAAGAGAAGAATGAAAAAGTTGGCTTAAAACTCAACATTCAAAACACTAAAATCATGAAGTCCTATTCCATCACTTCATGGCAAATAGATGGGGAAAAAGTGGAAGCAGTGACAGATTTTTTTCTTGGGCTCCAAAATCATTGCAGACGATGACTGAAACCATGAAATTAAAAGATGCTTGCTCCTTGGAAGAAAAGCTTTGACCAACCTAGACAGCATATTAAAAAGCAGAGACATCACTTTGCCAAGAAAGGTCTGTATCAGTTCAGTTCAGTTGCTCAGTCGTGTCCAACTCTTTGCAACCCCATGAATCGCAGCACACCAGGCCTCCCAGTCCATCACCAACTCCTGGAGTTCACTCAGACTCACATCCATCGAGTCAGTGATGCCATCCAGCCATCTCATCCTCTGTCGTCCCCTTCTCCTCCTGCCCCCAATCCTTCCCAGCATCAGTCTTTTCCAATGAGTCAACTCTTCGCATGAGGTGGCCAAAGTACTGGAGTTTCAGCTTGAGCATCAATCCTTCCAAAGAAATCCCAGGGCTGATCTCTTTCAGAATGGACTGGTTGGATCTCCTTGCAGTCCAAGGGACTCTCAAGAGTCTTCTCCAACACCACAGTTCAAAAGCATCAATTCTTCAGCACTCAGCCTTCTTCACAGTCCAAGTCTCACATCCATACATGACCACAGAAAAAACCATAGCCTTGGCTAGCCGGACCTTTGTTGGCAAAGTAATGTCTCTGCTTTTGAATATGCTCTCTAGGTTGGTAATAACTTTCCTTCCAAGGAGTAAGCATCTTTTAATTTCATGGCTGCAGTCACCATCTGCAGTGATTTTGGAGCCCAGAAAAATAAAGTCTGACACTGTTTCCACTGTTTCCCCATCTATTTCCCATGAAGTGATGGGACCAGATGCCATGATCTTCGTTTTCTGAATGTTGAGCTTTAAGCCAACTTTTTCACTCTCCACTTTCACTTTCATCAAGAGGCTTTTGAGCTCCTCTTCGCTTTCTGCCATAAGGGTGGTGTCATCTGCATATCTGAGGTTATTGATATTTCTCCCGGCAATCTTGATTCCAGCTTGTGCTTCATCCAGTCCAGTGTTTCTCATGATGTATGTACTCTGCATATAAGTTAAATAAGCAGGGTGACAATATACAGCCTTGACGTACTCCTTTTCCTATTTGGAACCAGTCTGTTGTTCCATGTCCAGTTCTAACTGTTGCTTCCTGACCTGCATACAGATTTCTCAAGAGGCAGGTCAGGTGGTCTGGTATTCCCATCTCTTTCAGAATTTTCCACAGTTTATTGTGATCCACACTGTCAAAGGCTTTGGCTACAGTTTTTCCAGTAGCCATGTATGGATGTGAGAGCTAGTCCATAAAAAAGGCTGAGTGCTGAAGAATTGATGCTTTTGAACTGTGGTGTTGGAGAAGACTCTTGAGAGTCCCTCGGACTGCAAGGGGATCAAGCCAGCCAATCCTAAAGGAAATCAACCATGAACATTCATTGGAAGGACTGATGCTGAAGCTCAATACTTTGACCAAGTGATGCAAAGAGCTGACTCATTGGAAAAGACCCTGATGCTGGGAAAGATTGAGGGCAGGAAGACAAGGGGGTGACTGAGGGTGCAATGGTTGGATGGCATCACTGACGCAATGAACATGAATTTGAGCAAACTTTTGGAGACAGTATGGGGCAAGGAGGCCTGGAGCACTGCAATCCATGGAATTGCAAAGAGTCAGACACGACAGTGACAGAACAACAACAAGATCATAAAAATCATAAATAGCTTATTCTAAGTTAAATCGCTCAGTCGTGTCTGACTCTGCAACCCCATGGACTGTAGCCTAAGGATCCTCTGTCTAAGACTACCAAAATAATTACCTTAATTAGAAAGCAGCAGCAAGGATACCTGAAAAATATCCAAATACTTAGAATTAAACTATATACTCTAAAGAACCCATGGGTCAAAAGAGGCAGTCACATGGGTAATTTCAATTGAAAACAAATAAAATGTGTAGGATGCAGTTAAAGCAGTGCTTAGAGGGAAATGTGTAACATTAAGTGCTTATATCAGAAAGCAAAATGTCTCAAATTGATGAGCTAAGCTTCCACTTTAAGAAACAGGTAAAATAAAGGAAAAATTAAACCCTAACAGGTAAATTTGTATGCAGGTCAGGAAGCAACAGTTAGAACTGGACATGGAACAACAGACTGGTTCCAAATAGGAAAAGGAGTTCATCAAGGCTGTATATTGTCACCCTGTTTATTTAACTTATATGCAGAGTACATCATGAGAAACGGTGGACTGGAAGAAACACAAGCTGGAATCAAGATTGCTTGGAGAAATATCAATAACCTCAGATATGCAGATGACACCACCCTTATGGCAGAAAGTTAAGAGGAACTCAAAAGCCTCTTGATGAAAGTGAAAGTGGAGAGTGAAAAAGTTGGCTTAACATTCAGAAAACAAAGATCATGGCATCTGGTCCAACATTCAGAAAACAAAGATCATGGCATCTGGTCCCACCACTTCATGAGAAATAGATGGGGAAACAGTGGAAACAGTGTCAGACTTTATTTTTCTGGGCTCCAAAATCACTGCAGATGGTGACTGCAGCCATGAAATTAAAAGACGCTTACTCCTTGGAAGGAAAGTTATGACCAACCTAGAGAGCATATTCAAAAGCAGAGACATTACTTTGCCAACAAAGGTCCGTCTAGTCAAGGCTATGGTTTTTCCTGTGGTCATGTATGGATGTGAGAGTTGCACTGTGAAGAAGGCTGAGTGCTGAAGAATTGATGCTTTTGAACTGTGGTGTTGGAGAAGACTCTTGAGAGTCCCTTGGACTGCAAGGAGATCCAACCAGTCCATTCTGAAAGAGATCAGCCCTGGGATTTCTTTGGAAGGATTGATGCTCAAGCTGAAACTCCAGTACTTTGGCCACCTCATGCGAAGAGTTGACTCATTGGAAAAGACTGTGATGCTGGGAGGGATTGGGGGCAGGAGGAGAAGGGGACGACAGAGGATGAGATGGCTGGATGGCATCACTGACTCGATGGATGTGAGTCTGAGTGAACTCCAGGAGTTGGTGATGGACAGGGAGGCCTAGCGTGCTGGGATTCATGGGATCCCAAAGAGTCAGACATGACTGAGTGACTGATCAGATCTGATCTGATCTCTGAACAGGTAAAAGAAAGTTTAAGTATATGAACAATAATCAATGAAATTGAAAGTGGAAATAACACAAGAGTAAATGGAAACCAAATGCCTTGTGTTTTTGCAAAGATCAATAAAAATGATGAACCTCTAGACAGACTCATCCAACAAAAATTAAAACAAAAAATGGAAGATACAAATTGGTAACATCAGAATGAAAAGGGAAACATCACAGATTCCACAGCAATAAAAAGGTAACAAATTACAAATTTGTTTACAAAAAATTTAATGCTCATAAATTACAAAAAGTTTAATGCTCATAAATTCAACAGCTTAGATGCAAAAGGCAAATTCCTTGAAGTCAAAAACCGTAAATATCACAAAGTTCATTCAAGAAGAAATGAGTACAGTATGACTACTCAAATAAACGCAAAGGAATGGAATTTCATAGTTAAATTTCTTCCAAGAAAGGAAATACCCAATGAATTCATTAATTAATTCTCTCCAACTTTTACAGAAGAAATCATGCCAGTTCTACAGAAATTCTTCATGAAAGTATCATTTCCCCATTTATGTTACAATGCTACGGCAGTGAGCCTGGATACGACCCCCCCGCTATGTAGGCTGCTTTTTTTCCTTGATATCCCCGTGTAACTAATCCCATGGGAGTCTCTACCATGCTGAGCTTCACTCACTTCTACTCTTTTCTTTTGTGGTTTTGACTTATGAGTATGTTTTTCTTGGTTTTTTTTTTTCGGTTTGAGTATAAATTTTTTATTTTAAAAACTATTTTTATATCCTTCCTATGTGGAAGAGAGCACTTAGAAGAGATGACATGCTCTGGATCTTAAAACATGACCTTGCTGTACTGGCTTGGTTAGAAGTCTTGTATATAAAAAACTCTAAATAAACATTTGCTAGACTGACTTGCATAAAGTTGCATCTGATGTGAAACACTATAGTTATTCTACTCAGTTCTTTTTTCCCCCCTTACTTTCAGCTTTATGTTCTGCATTGAATCAAAACACATCTCTCTGTGAGAGGAATAACTAATTTAGAGGCAGGATCTTCAGGCATCTTTGAGTAGACAAAATTTCATGGCATTTTGGAAACTGATCTTGGCACATTTCTTTTCCAGTCTTGTTATTTTGTTTACATACGTCCCTGTATCAAATACACATATTAAAGACCACAATTTATGCTATGGCCTTGTAAATATCAACTTTCTCCTGTTCTCAACTGGATCAGTTGCATTTCTTGCCTCCTGCTGCTAGGCAAGGTAAAACTCTCTTTAGACTATATGAGCCAACTCTTATTTGCACTAAATAAAGCTTTTATTCTCTGATCCTTTAAAAGATTGATGTCTCTTAAGGTAAAAAGGTGCAAAAAGCTTCAAAATATATAGCACGGAGTTTGATCTTAAAAATATAAAATCAAAGTATTTTTAAATCTTAGAAATAAGTCCTGCTTTTTATCTAATATCAGTAATTTAAAATATTACCAGCTCATGCCTCCCGGCCACTGATACTAAAAATAAGTAGCTGTGAAGTAGGACTCCCAGATGTCTTTCAAAGTACTTTTCTTGGTAAGACCCCATGAGTCCTTGATTTCTTAATGGTTTCTAAAGGTAATTTTCCACTAAAAAAAGACAGGGTTCCTTGAGTAAATAGTTAACTTCAGAAATGGGGCTGGAAAGATGTAAGATGAGAGTATTTTGTTCCAGAAAGCATGGAAACACTTAAGAATCGGGATGTATAGGAATGACAGACGCCTGCCTGAAGGGGCTCCGGTTGGCAATGCTGGGACTGGGCAGCGTTGAGGGTGGTGCCAATAGATGACAACTGAAGAGAAACGCGAATCCGTGAAACCACAGCCACACAAATACATGAATAAGTAAATCAGTAAGCAAGGAGGTGGGGGAGGCTGTTCTGGAAGAATGCTGACTCATAAATGTGGTAGAAATGACAGAGGTAGAAAATCACAATTTTGCAGCCGAGTAGCTAGGCAAATAATATCAATGGATACTTAAACTAGTGGGTAAAGGTTTAAAAGGGAACAAGACATTTGGATAGTATCAAAATGTTTTCCCATAACTTAAATAATTCCTAACAGAATGTAGTCTAGTCAAGGCTATGCTTTTTCCAGTGGTCATGTATGGATGTGAGAGTTGGACTATAAAGAAAGCTGAGCGCAGAAGACATGATGGTTTTGAACTGTGGTGTTGGAAAAGACTCTTGAGAGTCCCTTGGACTGCAAGGAGATACAGCCAGTCCATTCTAAAGGAGATCAGCCCTGGGTGTTCTTTGGAAGGACTGATGCTAAAGCTGAAACTCCAATACTTTGGCCACCTGACACGAAAAGCTGACTCATTGGAAAAGACCCTGATGCTGGGAAAGATTGAGGGCAGGAGGAGAAGGGGACGATAGAGGATGAGATGGCTGGATGCATCACCAACTCGATGGACATGGGTTTGGGTGGACTCCGGGAGTTGGCGATGGACAGGGAGGCCTGGCGTGCTGCAGCCCATGGGGTCGCAGAGAGTCAGACACTACTGAGTGACTGAACTGAACGGAACTGAACAGAATGTAGAGTAACTCTGTGGTGGAGAAATCTATTAGACACTCCCTTCACCAGCAGATGAAAATTAAAATCGCTAATAATGGAATAAACCAATATCATCCTTAACATGACACACTAAGAAGCACACGTCACGTCTGTGCTATTCTTGCCAAAGAACAAACAACCTGAAGCTGATCATGACGAAAAAGTCAACTCAAGTTGACTTTGGTTGTTCCACAGTGTAATTTCCTGGAGTCTGTAAAAATGTTAAGATAAAGAAACAGAGAATGGTTCCAGACTAAGTAAGACAAAAGAGACATGACAGCTAAATGCAACGTGTGAACCTGGACTGGATTGGATCTAGGGGGAAAATAGCTATAAAAGAAATTACCAGGACAACTGGAGAAATTTGACTATGAATTGGGAATTATAAAATAGTATTGTATCACTTTCAACTTCCTGATTTTGATCATTGTTCTATGGTTATATAAGAGAATGTTCTTGTTTGGGAGATACACTGAAGTGTTTAGGGATAAAGGGGCATGATGTCTGAAGTGGTCTGTCAAATGGTTTAGTAAAAATATATATGTATGTGTAACATATATACATCATATGAGTGTTCATTTGTGTGAGTAGATGGATGGATGGATAATAGTAGGGACTGAATGATCTGTGATCTAGAAAAAGGATACATGGCTCCTTTTGTACTACCCTTGCAAATGTTCTTATATTTGAAATTGTATCAAAACAAAAAGCTAACCCCCAAAGTACCTGCATTAGGAGGATAAACCTTTATTCCAAAATATTACAAAAAAATCATTATTTTTGCTCAAACCATTTTCTAAATATTTAAAAATTTTCCCTTTAAGGTTATTTTGCCACTTCTCACACACACACAAAGGCCACTATGCATATCATAACTGAACGTTTAGTAGACACCTTACGTTTTGTATGTCCCAAGCATATTATTTTTGCCCATTTAGCCCCATCTTTTCCCTGATCTCACTCCAAACCATTCTTATTCTGGTTAAATGACAGAATTCTTCCTGTTGCTGAGTTCAGACCCATGGGACTCATTCCAAAGCCCTCTTTCCTCCGCCTGTTCTCGTCCCCGATTCACTGGTAGACACTGTCAGTCCTGCCTTCAGAACAGCCGCACTGTCTCCTCACAGCTCCTGGCCCACAGCTGCAGCAGCTGTGAAGAGAGGCCCCGCGTCCAAGGGGGAGAAACCCAGGTAAGACAGTAGGCACTGAGAGACGGGGTCACGGGGCAGACAGACTGAAACTACAGTCACGGACAACTAGCCAATCTGATCACATGGACCACAGCCTTGTCTAACTCAGTGAAACTAAGCCATGCCATATGAGGCCACCCATGATGGACAGGTCATGGTGGAGAGGTCTGACAGAATGTGGTCCACTGGAGAAGGGAATGGCAAACCACTTCAGTTTCCTTGCCTTGAGAACCCAATGAACAGTATGAAAAGAAAAAAGATAGGACACTGAAAGATGAACTCCCCAGGTCAATAGGTGCCCAATATGCTACTGGAGATCAGTAAGAAATAACTGCAGAAAGAATGAAGGGATGGAGCCAAAGCAAAATCAATACCCAGTTGTGAATGGGACTGGTGATAGAAGCAAAGTCCAATGGTGTAAAGAGCAATATTGCATACGAACCTGGAATGTCAGGTCCATGAATCAAGGCAAATTGTAAGTGGTCAAACAGGAGATGACGAGAGTGAATATCTACATTCTAGGAATCAGTGAACCAAGATGGACTGGAATGGGTGAATTTAACTCAGATGACCATTATATCTACTACTGTGGGCAGGAATCCCTCAGAAGAAATGGAGTAGCCATCATGGTCAACAAAAGAGTCCGAAATGAAGTACTTGGATGCAATCTCAAAAACCACAGAATGATCTCTTTTCGTTTCCAAAGCAAACCATTCAATATCACGGTAATTTAAGTCTATGCCCTGACCAGTAACCCGGAAGAAGCTGAAGTTGAACAGTTCTATGAAGACCTACAAGACCTTCTAGAACTAACACCCAAAAAGATGTCCTTTTCATTACAGGAGACTGGAATGCAAAAGTAGGAAGTCAAGAAACATCTGAAGTAACAGGAAAATTTGGCCTTGGAATATGGAATGAAGCAGGGCAAAGGCTAATAGAGTTTTGCCAAGACAACACACTGGTCATAGCAAACACCCTCTTCCAAAAACACGAGAGAAGATTCTACACATGGACATTACCAGATGGTCGACACCAAAATCAGATTGATTATATTCTTTGTAGCCAAAGATGGAGAAGATCTATACAGTCAGCAAAAACAAGACTGGGAGCTGACTGTGGCTTGGATCATGAACACCTTATTGCCAAATTCAGACTGAAATTGAACAAAGTGGAGAAAACCACTAGACCATTCAGGTATGACCTAAATCAAATCCCTTATGACTATACAGGGGAAGTGAGAAATAGATTTAAGGGACTAGATCTGATAGAGTGCCTGATGAACTATGGATGGAGGTTCGTAACATTGTACAGGAAACAGGAATTAAGACCATCCCCAAGAAAAAGAAATGCAAAAAAGAAAAGTGGTTGTCTGAGGAGACCATAGAAATAGCTGTGAAAAGACGTGAAGCAAAAAGCAAAGGAGAAAAGGAAAGATATACCCATTTGAATGCAGAGTTCCAAAGAATAGCAAGGAGAGATAAGAAAGCCTTTCTCAGCGATTAATACAAAGAAATAGAGGAAAACAATAGAATGGGAAAGACTAGAGATCTCTTTAAGAAAATTAGAGATACCAAGGGAACATTTCATGCAATGATGGGCTCGATAAAGGACAGAAATGGTAGGGACCTAACAGAAGCAGAAGATATTAAGGAAAGGTGGCAAGAATACACAGAAGAACTGTACAGAAAAGATCTTCATCACCCAGATAATCATGATGGTGTGATCACTCACCTAGACCCAGACATCCTGGAATGTGAAGTCAAGTGGGCCTTAGGAAGCATCACTACAAACAAAGCTAGTGGAGGTGATGGAATTCCAGTTGAGCTATTCCAAATCCTAAAAGATGATGCTGTGAAAGTGCTGCACTCAATATGCCAGCAAATTTGGAAAACTTAGCAGTGGCCACAGAACTGGAAAAGGTCAGTTTTCATTCCAATCCCAAAGAAAGGCAATGCCAAAGAATGCTCAAACTACCACACAATTGCACTCATCTCACACACTAGCAAAGTAATGCTCAAAATTCTCCAAGCCAGGCTTCAGCAATACGTGAACTGTGAACTTCCTGATGTTCAAGCTGGTTTTAGAAAAGGCAGAGGAACCAGAGATTAAATTGCCAACATCCAATGGATCATGGAAAAAGCAAGAGAGTTCCAGAAAAACATCTATTTCTGCTTTATTGACTATGCCAAAGCCTTTGACTGTGTGGATCACAATAAACTGTGGAAAATTCTGAAAGAGATGGGAATACCAGACCACCTGACCTGCCTCTTGAGAAACCTGTATGCCTGTCAGGAAGCAACAGTTAGAACTGGACATGGAACAAGAGACTGGTTCCAAATAGGAAAAGGAGTATGTCAAGGCTGTATATTGTCACCCTGCTTATTTAACTTATATGCAGAGTACATCATGAGAAATGCTGGGCTGGAAGAAGCACAAGGTGGAATCAAGATTGCTGGGAGAAATATCAATAACCTCAGATATGCAGATGATATCATGCTTATGGCAGAAAGTGAAGAGGAACTAAAGAGTCTCTTGATGAAAGTGAAGGAGGAGAGTGAAAAAGTTGGCTTAAAGCTCAACATTCAGAAAACGAAGATCATGGCATCTGGTCCCATCACTTCATGGCAAATAGATGCGGAAACAGTGGAAACAGTGTCAGACGTTTTTTGGGTAGGCTCCAAAATCACTGTAGATGGCGATTGCAGCAATGAAATTAAAAGACGCTTACTTGTCAGACGGAGAAGGCAATGGCACCCCCTCCAGTACTCTTCCCTGGAAAATCCCATGGGTGGAGGAGCCTGGTGGGCTGCAGTCCATGGGGTCGCTAAGAGGCGGACACGACTTAGCGACTTCCGTTTCACTTTTCACTTTCATGCATTGGAGGAGGAAATGGCAACCCACTCCAGTGCTCTTGCCTGGAGAATCCCAGGGACGGGGGAGCTGGTGGGCTGCCGTCTGTGGGGCCTCACAGAGTCGGACACGACTTAGCGACTTAGCAGCAGTAGTAGTACTCCTCAGAAGGAAAGTTAGGACCAACCTAGACAGCATATTAGAAAGCAGAGACATTACTTTTCCAACAAAAGTCCGGCTAGCCAAGGCTGGCTTTTCCAGTGGTCATGTATGGATGTGAGAGTTGGAGTATAAAGAAAGCTGAGCGCTGAAGAATTAATGCTTTTGAGCTGCGGTGTTGGAGAAGACTCTTGAGAGTCCCTTGGACTGCAAGGAGATCCAACCTGTCCCTCCTAAAGGAGATCAGTCCTGGGTGTTCATTGGAAGGACTGATGTTGAGGCTGAAACTCCAATCCTTTGGCCACCTGATGCGAAGAGCTGACTCATTGGAAAAGACCCTGATGCTGGGGAAGATTGAGGGCAGGAGGAGAAGGGGATGACAGAGGATGAGATGGCTGGATGGCATCACCAACTCCACAGACGTGAGTTTGAGTAAACTCCGGGAGTTGGTGACGGACAGGGAGGCCTGGCGTGCTGCGGTTCATGGGGTCGCAGAGAGTCAGACAGGACTGAGTGACTGAACTGAACTGAACTGTACGTGGCCCACTGTTTCCTCCTGACTCCTGTTTCCTCCAAGCCCATTGCACTCCATCAGCCCCGCGGTTCCTTCCCTCCACCCTCCTTGCCCGCGTCTCCTCTCGTTTCGCATTCTCCAGTCACCTGGCCTTCCTTCCGCCTCTCTCACGGGCCAGGCCACCCAGTCCTCACCCAGGGCCTTAGCACTTGTGCTCCGAGGCAGGCATCCTCCAGGCCTTAGCTCCATTGACACCTCTCCTGACCACGCTCCACAAGGAGGGAAGCCCCAGTCTGACTAATTTTCCAGGGCAGTATTTGAACTCTATTCATGGAACTTAGGACTTCCCTGGTGGCTCAGACTGTTTGCAATGCAGGAGACCCAGGTTTGATCCCTGGGTCGGGAAGATCTTCTGGAGAAGGAAATGGCAGCCCACTCCAGTACTCTTGCCTGGAAAATCCCATTGACAGACGGAGCATGGTAGGCTACAGTCCATGGGGTCGTAAAGAGTCGGACACGACTGAGTGACTTCACTCACTCACTCATGGAACTTAACTACACATTGACTTAACGATAATATAGATACTTTTATCCCCCCATTAAAAGAGCCATAGAGGAGACAGTTGCCTCTTTAATCCCTCTCAACAGAGTACAGCACCTGCTGAATTGTATGTGCTCAGTAAGAATTTATTAAACAAGTGACAAATGAACAAAAAACTACACAGGAAATACAGTCTTGTAATGTCGTTTCTACTAAAGAGTGCTCTCTTACTACTCAGTGCGTGTGATGATGTTGATGCTAACTGAATTGTGAAAGAGCCAGGGAGAGGAGTGCAAGGGAAACGCTCAAGGCCGGGTGAGCCGTCACTCGACCAGACGGAGTCTGGGGTCCGGACTTGCGCTGCCAGTTTGCTCCAAATGCCGTTCACCGACAGGCGGCTGCAAACGGAAGCCTGCGGCAAATGATTTTAAACAGACACCTGGGAGTCCAGCCCTCCCAGCTCCCGGGATGACCCTTAAGCTTGGAGGTATGCAGGCACACCTCAAGCATCAGTCAGGATATACAGTTCTCACATTTAGGGACATCATCTTTATACAAGAGAAATCATTCCATATAAAAATAATTGAACAAAAGAAGTAACTGAGATCATACGAATCACCATAGCATTTGGAAACACCTGGGAGTTGAACCTGTGTATGCCAGGAACTAACCGAATATTATATACCATGAACCTACTCTAAAATCCCTTGCTTCCAAGAGAACTAAACTGCAAGTGTTTGCCAAGGAACTTGGCATGACACAGCAAAAGCAGAGCCTGCTGGTGCCTGTCCAGGTAATGCTCACACAGGAAGCCAGAAAAGCCTGGGACTGGCTGGCCCAGGTCAGCACATCCTTATAAACAGACAGCTGTCCTGAAGAAAAGTGAGGCCATCCAGCAGATCACACCAAGGAAAGCAGTACCAATGCAGACGCAGGGTGAAGAGCTGTCTTCTTTTTTTCCGTGACGGCATTAGCACGCTGTCAAATAGCAGCAAAGACGGGCAGACCCGGGGTAGGATCGGCCTGCGCGGAAGCCGTCTTCATACAAGGTTATATCAGTGCGGCATCAAACTGGGAGCCCCTCGCAGCTGTGGTCTCGTCCCGCTTTCTATGTGTCACTGGGACCTCCACCCGGCAGCTGTCACATTCAGCGTCTTAAGCCACTCCGTCAGGCCGTCTGCGAAGGGTGGTTAACGTCGTATGACAAAGCGGAGTCCATGAGAGGGCGGTCTGGAGCCCAGTCCCTTTACCAGCCCTGAAGTCAGCCTGCCAAGCATTGCAGATGGGTCCAGTTTCAGTCTAGGGGTCTGCATGTACCAGAATATTATGTTATAAGCCTCCCTAGTATATCGTTTATTTAATGAAATGGACGTGGTGGTTGTGCTTTAGTCACTAAGTCGTGTCCGACTCTTGTGACCCCATGGACTGTGGCCTGCCAGGCTCCTCTGTCCATGGGATTTCCCAGCCAAGAATTTAATGAAGACTTTCATATTATTCATGTATTATTGACTAGCATCTCAGTATTCTGGCATATAAATAAATGTTTAAACTTCTGCTTCAGCAGTCTGACAATTCAAAAAATTTAACACATATACACCACCATTAACTTAGTAACTTGAACTAAATAAAAAAATAAAATGTGTCCAATCATGTATCTACAAATTCATTCATTACTGCACTATTAATAAAAGTAAAACATTTGGAAATTAACTAAATGACCAATGATAGCGAATTGATTAAATGAGCCATGATTCCTATATGCCATATGATACTCAATACTATTTATTGATTACAAAAAGAATAGTTCACTTATTGACACATTTCCCCAATATTTACTGCATCAGCTTTTGCTCTAGTAATGCAATAGGCCAAACAACAGACAGAAAAATCCCTGCTCTCATGACGTTTTTATTCTTTTTTTTTTTTTTTTTGACGTTTTCATTCTAGAGGGGTTTGATAAGTTGGGAGAAAACTTCACATTATATAAATAACCAAAAAGAGAAGATCAAAATATATATATACAAAATAATCTCAGTTATGTAGAATAAAAATCTACTTAGTAAGTGAATACTGCTATTTGAATAGAAAGCATTTGTGGAGAGATTGGGTGTTCCCTGAGACAACACAATAGTCCCTGACAGACCGCCACAATTTTCTTACCTCAAGGCTTCCCTCATAGCTCCATTGGTAAAGAATCCACCTGCAATGCAGGAGACCCCCGTTTGATTCTTGGATCAGGAAGATCCACTGGAGAAGGGACAGGCTACCCACTCCAGTAATATTGGGCTTCCCTTGTGGCTCAGCTGGTAAAGCATCCACGTGCAATGTGAGAGTCCTGGGTTCGATCCCTGGGTTGGGAAGGTCCCCTGGAGAAGGGAAAGGCTACTCACTCCAGTACTCTGGCCTGGAGAATTCCATGGACTGTATAGTCCATGGGGTCACAAAGAGTCGGACACGACTGAGCGACTTTCACTTTCACTTTCAGTATGTCTGAGACACAGCAGGTTACATCTCCGCAGGAAAGTTGATCACTCTCTCATATAAACTCATACAAGCCAAATTTTTAAAAAATAGATGTACAAAACAGAACGCCAAGATGTTGATTTAAAAAGAAAATTAATTTAGCAACATAATCCCTCTTTTTTGGCAAATCCACACATAAAATCAGTTTTTTTAAGTGTGTATATGAGCAAAAGATCAGAGGAAAGGAAAATAGAAGACAGTTGATTTCTTTAGTGCTAAGTTTTATCTACTTCCACTGGGGATGATTGGCCTCCTAAATTTATATCTTTATTCAGTTGAAGTATAGTTGATGTATAACAAGTGTACAATATAGTGATTCACAATTTTTAAACATTACACTCCATTTATAGCTATAAAATACGGGCTGTAACCCCATGTTGAGCTTAACCCCATGTTAAGCTTGTAGCTTATTTTATCCCTAATAGTGTGCACCACTCAGTATAGGGATGGGGATTAAGAGGTACACGCTTTTTTCTTTTTTTGATTTTATTATTTTTTAAAATGTAAATTTATTTATTTTAATTGGAGGTTAATTACTTTACAATATTGTATTGGTTTTGCCATATATCAACATGAATCCGCCACAGGTATACACATGTTCCGCATCCTAACATGTTTTTTCTTTAGATGAATTTATTCACTCAGAGTTAAATAACTTGATTGAACGAGGATCTTTTGGTATGTATAGTGTCTCTCCGTATCCATTAACGTGGACTTATTTCTGGTTTTGAAGCCTGTGGACAATGGTGACATCTGAGTGTTGGTTAAGGTGTGGTGTACATGTCGCTACTGGATAAACTGCCCCCAGAAAACAGATCTGACGGGAACATACTAAAGAAGTGATAATGATTACCTAAGGTTGATAGGAAAAGCGGTAACTGAGGGCTTACTTCTTTTTCCCAATTTTTATGAAAAATATATATTATGTTTATAACTAGAGTAACAGTTAAAGAAGGTAAGTGACAGAACAATATTCTCAGCATGAAGTTGGGGCAAACAAGCTTAAATCGTTCACCTAGTGCTGCTAAAACAATGAAGACTGGGTAAGAAAGAGTAGGACCATAGGGAGGTGGGCTGACACTATGCATATACTATTTTTCCAGGTAATTTGTCAATTCTGAGCACAGATGTAGAGACTAAATATCTAGGTTTTGCCTGGGTAGAGGCCTACTGGTGAGGTGGGGGGAGGTAGGCAGGGGCAGAAAAATGAGGAGAACTTTTGGTGGTCTTCTAAGACTGGAGAGAGAAAACAGAACTGATGGGCTTCGAAGTCCAGCCTGTTTTTCTCTAGAGGTGTGGCCAAATGCCGGAGCTTTGCAGCAGGCGACGCTCGCGCACCAGCAGAAAGCCCGCCAAGTCGGAGCAGCATTTGTAGCCTGGTTTCAAAACTATGAAAGCCCTCAGTTCCACACCTCATGAAATATTTCAAAAAGCTTGCAAACAAAAAGTAAGGTAAATACAAGGAAAATAATACACAGGCATATCATGTTAAACCTGGTGAAAACAAAAGATGAAAATCTCCAAATAAGATCTGTATTTGTTTGCTGGGGTAGCTATAAAAACATCATTGCCTCTAAGTGGCTTGAATAATCTGAGTTTATTGTCTCACAGTTTGGGAGGTTAAAGACAAATCAAGGTGTCAGTGGGATTGTTTTCTTCTGAGAGCCACGAGGGAAGCGTGTGCTCTATGGCACTTGCCGAGCTTCGGTGGCGTTCTGGGCATCTCCGGCGCTCCTTGGATTCGGCTGCATCATGTGATAGCTGCCTTTATCTTCACATGGCATTCTCCCCGTGTGTGCGTATGTGACCACATTCTCCCTTTTTATAAAACCATTAGCTATACTGGATTACAGGCCCACTCTACTTCAGTATGAACTTATCCTATCTGATTCTGTCTGCAATATCCCCATTTTAAAATAAAATACTTAATATGCACATTCTGAGTACTAAGGGATAGGGCTTTACCACATTAACTTGGGGGAGAAACAAGTGAACTCGCACTTCACAGGTGGTGCAAGTGGTAAAGAATGCATAAGCCAATGCAGGAAACGTAGAGACATAAGAGACTCGGGTTCAATCCCTAGGTTGGGAAGATTTCCTGGAGGAGGGCACAGCAACCCATTTCAGCATCCTTGCCTGGAGAGTCCCACGGACAGAGGAGTCTGGTGAGCTCTAGTCCATAGGACCACAAAGAGCTGGCCACAACTGCGGCAACTCAGCACTCACGCACAAACGAACTCATAGCAGATGATGCCTGGCCGCTAAGTCACTGCTGCTAAGTCACTGCTGCTAAGTCACTGCTGCTAAGCGCTTCAGTCGTGTCCGACTCTGTGCGACCCCATAGACGGCAGCCCACCAGGCTCCCCCGTCCCTGGGATTCTCCAGGCAAGGACACTGGAGTGGGTTGCCATTTCCTTCTCCAGTGCATGAAAGTGAAAAGTGAAAGTCAAGTCACTCAGTCTTATCCGACTCCTAGCGACCCCATGGACTGCAGCCCACCAGGCTTCTCCGTCCATAGGATTTTCCAGGCAAAAGTACTGGAGTGGGGTGTCATTGCCTTCTCTGTAATGATGCCTTAAATAAATTTATATCTTTAAACATTAATGTAGCAAACAAAGACTAATAATAACAACAGTCCTTATGAACAAGGATATAATAATGCTAGTGAAACATTAGCAAATCTATTTGAGTGATATATAAGAACCAAAATATATCGTGGTCATATGGGTGTAATATCAGAAATATACAAGTTTAACTGATTAGAAGTCAAAAGTCAGTTTAACTCAATTCAATGGAAAAGAGGAAACTATATGATTCTTTTGATACATGCATTACATGTTTGAGAAAGCCCAAGATCTTTTCATAATGAAAAAAAGAAGTCTTAGCAAATTAGGAATAAGAGTTACTTCTTAACTTGATAAAGATGATTTTCTAAAACCTGCAGCGAGCCCTGCACTTAATGGTGATTTACTGACACCTTTATCCATGGAACTGGGAAAGATTCAGGAAATGCATACTATCATCACGTCTATTCAGCGATAAATTGGAGGTCCTAGCCAATGTAATGAGAAGAGACAAGTGCATAAAAACCATAAGAGCTGGGATGGAGGAAAGAAGAAAAGCGGTATTATCCTTAGTAACTTTTTTTTGGCCGCACCGCATGACTTGCTTAGTTGCCTGACCAGGGATTGAACCCAGACCCACAGCAATGAAAGTGCCAGGTCTAACCACTGGACCACCAGGGACTCCCTCTCGGTGACTTTTATGCATGGAAGATAAAGATATCCACAGATAAGTTTTAGATTTAATATCTATATTTAACCAGCCAGCTGTATACACAGCCAATGTACAAAAGCATTGTCATTTATTTAGAACAAATAGCAAATGAAATTTTGAAAAGATACCATTTAAAATATAAAAAAATCAAATGTCTAGACATGATGCTAAGAAAAAATATTTCAGACTTCTATACTGAATATTATCGGAAATTAGGGAACATCTCAATAAATTCAGGAACATACTATGCTCATTCTCTAGTTAATTCCTATGTTCAGCATTCATAAACTGATGCTAAGACTTGTGCAGAAATTAAAAGGACCCGAAGAGACTTCAGGCAATCCTGAAGTAGAAGAATAAATCTTTTAATCAAGATGTTACAGAAATTAAAAAGTTATAGAATTTAAAAAGATATTAGTTAAAGATATTAAGGTAGACCAATGGAATGAAACATAGTATGAAGATGACCACTATCCACAGTTATTTGATTTATCACAAAAGTGGCCCCACAGGGCAATGAGCAAAGGCTGTCATTTTTCTCCTTTTTTCAATCACTGGCTGGATTCATTCATGTACAAAGAAACATTTCGATGCTTATGACACATTCCCAGCACTCACAATTCCTCTCCTGATAGATTGTAGCTTTAAGAAGAATGACAGCTTCCAGGCAAGATGAAGTAACAGCCCTTCATTTACACTCTTGCCTAAAAATTGTTTTTTTAAGGCAGGAGAAAAGTATACCTATAGCTATACATAGATAGATATTTTTAAAACATGAACGTCCAACTACGATGGACAGTCATACCCAACGACAGGAAGGGACGAGGCCAAGTCATCCAACTTACTGCCCAGCGAAAGTCAGCAAACGGTGGTGTCGGAGAGGAGAACCCAGACAGGACTCGGCGGCTTGCGGAATCGAGGAGATGGACCGGGGTATCGTGAGGACCGAAACTGTTCGAGTTCACAGGGCAAGACACCAGAGAGGAGAGAGCGAACAGAGACAGAGCTCTGGAGACCTCCCGAGGACCCCTCAGGCGAAGGTTGATCAGCACGTGCATTTGAGGGCACCATCAGGGACTGGAAACGAATTAGAGAAACCAATCCTTGGTGCTCACACTGGGTCAGAGATAGAAAAAAAGTCGTATTTCATGAGCTTCACATCAAGTCCTTTTGCCTCAGTAGTGGGAAAAAATTAGCCCCAGTTTAAAAGCAGGTTAAATGTCTTCCCTGACAAGGCTTAAAAGTGAGACACAAGGGCTTCCCTGGGGGCTCAGTGGTAAAGAATCCGCCTGCCAGTGCAGGAGACTTGCGTTCTCGCCCTGATCCTGGAAGACCGCACGTGCCACAGAACAGCCGAGGCCAAGCACCACAACTGAGCCTGTGCCCTAGCGCCGGAGCCCCGACCAGTGCAGGCCACACGCCCAGGGCCCGGGCGCTGCGACAGGAGCGGCCACCCTGAGAATCCATGCACCACCGCGGAGGGCAGCCTCCACTGCCGCACCTAGAGGAGACCGTGCGGCAGCAAGGGCCCAGCACAGCCCCCAATAAATAATTTAAAAAATAAAATGAGGCTGAGACCCCAGAGGATCAAACTCCAAGTAACTTCACTATGTACCAGAATAAAACTTAACAATAAAATAAAATTTACAATTTCTGGCATCAAATAAAAAAAAATTATGAGGCATGTAAACAAGCAGGAAACTGTATCCCATTATAAGGAGAAAAATCAATCAAAACTGATCCAATAATGACGTAGGTTATAGACTTAGTAGACAAGGGCATTAAACACTATTGTGAGTGTATCCCACACATTCAAGTTGCTGAAGGGAAGAATGGACATGCTACAGAGAAACCTGGAAGACAAAAAATGACCGAAGTCAAGCTTCTGGAAATAAAAAGTCCAGTGATTTGAAAAGCCATTTTCTGGGATTAATGGGATAATAAACACTCCAAAAGAGAAGATCTAGTAAATTCAAAGATTTATCAATAGAAACTTAACACAGAAACACAAAGGGGAAAACAGACAAGATGAGCATAGCTTCATTTCAGTACACTGTGGAAAATTTTCAAATGGCTGAACATGGAGCAAAGGAGAAATAGAGGGGAAATAAAAATAAATAAATAATGGCCAGATTTTTTTTTCAAATTGTTGAAAACTACTAATCCAGAAATCCAATAAGCTCAAGAAAGCCTAAGCAAAGAAATATAAAATTCACCAAGGCATAACGAAATTATGCCAAGGCGTAACACCTTTGCAAATCCCCTTGCAAATACGATACACACGATACCAAATACCTAACGCACCCGGCGATACGCCTTGCAAATCACCAAGCGTAACAACATTACTGAGAAGCAAGTGATACAGAGAAAGATATAAAAGCGAAGAAAAAAATATAGAGTATGTACAGAGAAACAAAGATAATGACGACAGCGGGCTTTACCGAAGTTACACAGCTCGAGAAAACAGAAACAAATGAAAGATGGAAGTCAGGGGAACATTTTTAAAGTCCTGAAACAAAAAACCAACACAAAACAAAGCCCTATCAGCAAAGACTTCTTTACCCACAGAAAATACCTTTCGAAGTTTAAGACAGAATAAATAATTTTCCAGACTTAAGAAACGTTAAAGAATTCATCACCAGAAGGCTTGCCTATTTTGCATCAGAAGAGATATAAAAAGAACTTCTTCAGGTAAAAGGAAAAGGGCGCCAGACAGAACCCTGGCTTTCACGAAGGAATTCAGAGCACCAGAAACGGCAGCAGCACGGGAGATGCGAAACCTGGCTGTCCTCGGCGGGAGAGACCCCCAGCCTGTGGCTGGGCACCGCGGTCGCCAGGAAGCCTAACGTCCAGACAAGGTCAGTGTGAGCAGGACGCCAGATGCGAGCGCATCACCACTTCTTCCTCTCCTCCTTTTCATTACTCCGCTTTCATGGTCGGAACTGCAGCAAGCAGGGATCGTGTGTTCATCTTTTGTTACAACCTACATTATATTTCAGCTACCGTGTAGGAAGCGCTTTCACCACTGACGGGGCAGGATGCTCAGAACCGAGGTTCAGGAGGCCACTGTCTCCACAGAAGCATCTAGTCTGTCCGCACCCAACCCACTCTACGTCAAACGATGGTCCAAATATAACAAGACGCTGGCATTTTACCAGGTCAGTCCCTGTCTGTGAACTATAACGTGCACTCTTTCAGTAGTGAAGAGTCTGCCTGCCGATGCAGGAGCCTCAGGAGACCCGGATTCCATCCCTGGTCAGTAAGCTCCCCTGGAGGAGGGAATGGCAACCCACTCCAGTGTTCTTGCCTGGATAATCTGATGGACAGAGGAGCCTGGCGGGCTACAGTCCATAGGGCTGCAGACAGCTGAACACCACTGAAGCTGCTGAGCATGCATGCAGGCATTACCTGGGAGCAGAGAAAGAGGCTATTGTTACAGTTTTTGTTGTAATTAAATTCCTTTATCTTGATGATTGTCACAAGGCCTAGTTAGCACATCAAAGGATGCTTGAAAGCAAGTTTCTCAGAAGAAAGGTGGTTTTATTTAGAAAATACATTTCAGGACTTGACCTTTTATTTTCAAATAAGAATTTGAAATTATTAAAATGAAATTGGCTCTTGAGATAAAGAATTATTTTTCTCTAGTAATGCTATTGAGTGTATAAATGCCTTAATGATAGGCACTATTTCACGAAACTCTTATGTGGAATACATAAGGCAGACAGGATTATTCCGATTTCATATTAAGAAATTGAGGCTCTGAGGTAACAGGTCTGCTGCTTAAACATACATAGCTAAGAAGTGATTGAACTAAAACTGGAACTAAAGTTTTTCAATAATAATTAAAGTATCATTAATGCTATTTTGCAGCTACTCCATGACATATACTGCTAATAAATTTAACCTGAACAATTGACCCTTATGTGAAAATCATTTTAAAAATTATAATCCTTTAAATTTAAAGGGGAGTAACAGAGAAAAATGTTGGCTTATTCAGTATTGATTTTAATGTCAGAATCACGGTCTCTATTTAACTATCAAACTATTTCAGTTTTCCAGACATGTTAACCTAATTGAGTTGCCATCCATTAAATTTAATCAAAAGCACTGGGGAAAACATTTTTCATTCTTGTAAAGACTGAAATCATGATTCAGTGGCTCACTCTTTCAAACAAATTTGCTCCAGTATGATATGTCTCCTACTTTTTCAAAATAATATAAAGTACTTCAAATTATAATTACTTGTATCCTTAAAGGAATCATTTTTCCCAGGAGTCCCAATTTAGCCCTATTAATAAATCAATTAGAATGCTTGTTGAACATTTATTTCCAGATTAATGCATAAAACATAGGAATAAAATATATTATCCAAGGTTTCAACAGACTGACAATCTAAAGTTGGATATAACACAAGGGAAATATTGGCTTAAAAGGATAAGGCAATGATAAAGAAAAATTAACTTTGAACAATAAGGAGTAATAATAAATAAAAGGTAATAAAATTATCAGCATACAAGCCATATTAAAACATTCTAGGTCTAAACTATAGAACATGCACGGACATGAATTTGAGCAAACTCCTGGAGATCGTGGAGGCCAGAGGAGGCTGGCGTGCTGCAGTCCATGGGATCACAGAGTCAGAGAAGACTAGCAACTGAACAGTAGCAACAGAACTACAGAACTACAGCTAAACGCAAGTGCTGTGAGGCTCCTGAGTTGGGAAAATGACGGGGGCTAGGATGTGAAGCAGCCATCATGGACTCCAGGAATTACTGTTCAAATGGACATTACCTGGGTGACGGATAAATTAGGGCTTTTTTAACCCTTGGATAGAGATATTCTTATTATCATTGTAGAGATCCGTAATATGTCAAGATCCCCTCTACTTCTCTACTCAGGAAGAAAGGGTCTCCTCATTGGTAAATCATTCATTCAGTGAGGTAAAATATTAGGTTAACAGTAAAGCATAGTCTGGATTGATTACCAGGATGAAAGATGATGATGACTTGGGAATAACAGTAGGGATGGACATATATGGATGTACGCTAGTGTATTTTGTATAGAAGTCTGCTACTGAATTGAATATACTGCTAAGGAGAAAACTTGAAGAGGAAAATCAACATATACTATGTAGCTATATTGTTCATTTGAGTAATTCAAGTTTCATAGCTTCAAATAGCAAAGACCTCCCTTTGTATATTTCTTCATTTTTCCCCTTCCATTTGATTTATAAGTAAAGAAGACTGTTAATTATTAGCAGTTTGGACCAGAGACAAAGTTTTAAATATCTTTTCGTTAAGGAAGCTACAGAATACCAAAGTCAGGATTTGGAATGTACTCAAAAAGAGGAGAATAAAAAAGGGGGAAAGACTCAGGATCAATAATCGATCAAATAAAATTCATAAAACCTAAAGTTAATTTTAAATAATTTTAAGGTACTTATTGGAGAAGGAAATGGCAGTCCACTCCAGTATTCTTGGCTGGAAAATCCCATGGACAGAGGAGCCTGGCGGGCTATAGTCCATGGGGTCGCAAGCGTTGAACGCAACTTAGCGACTAAACCACCGCCAAGATACTTATAAAAATCAATATAGAAACGTTAAGATAATTATTACAGCTCAGTTCAGTCACTCGGTCGGGTCACTCTCTGTGACCCCATGGACTCCAGCACGCCAGGCCTCCCCATCCATCACCAACTCCTGGAGTTTACTCAAACTCATGTCCCTTGAGTCGGTGATGCCATCCAACCATCTCATCCTCTGTCGCCCCCTTCTCTTGCCCTCCATCTTTCCCAGCATCAGCGTCTTTTCAAATGAGTCAGCTAGCTATTCACATCAAGTGGCCAAAGTATTGGAGTTTCAGCTTCAACATCCATCCTTCCAATGAATATTCAGGATGGATTTTCTTTAGGATGGATCTTTAGGTTGGATCTTTCTTTAGGTTGGATCTCCTTCCAGTCCAAGGGACTGTCAAGAGTCTTCTCCAACACCACAGTTCAAAAGCATCAACTCTTTGGCACTCAGCTTTCTTTATAGTTCAACTCTCACATCCATACATGACACTGGAGAAACCATAGCTTTGTCTAGACGGACCTTTGTTGGCAAAGTAATGTCTCTGCTTTTTAATATGCTGTCTAGGTTGGCCATAGCTTTTCTTCCAAGAAGCAAGCATCTTTTAATTTCATGGCTGCAGTCACCATCTGCAGTGATTTGGGAGCCCAAGAAAAAAAGTCTGTCACTGTTTCCATTGTTTCCCCGTCTATTTGCCATGAAGTGATAGAATTGGATGCCATGATCTTAGTTTTCTGAATGTTGAGCTGTAAGCCAACTTTTTCACTCTCCAAGTCTTTCACTTTCAGCAAGAGGCTCTTTAGCTCTTCTTTGCTTTCTGCCTTAAGGGTGGTGTCATCTGCATATCTAAGGTTATTCTAAAATAATTATTTAGAAAAACTAAAATTATGTGGAAATTATACAATCTATGATCAATTTTGCTGTGAATCTAAAACTTCTCTAAAAATGTATTATTAAAAAAATTAATAGCATGACCCAGAATCTAAATAATCAGTTTACTCCTAACAAAAATATGGGAGGAGTGTTTGGAGAGGAAAAAAATTAAAATAATTTAATTTTTAAGTTATATTAAGTTACAAATAAGATAGGTAATAGGTATTTAAAACAGCTATCATTTATTGAGCATTTATTATATAGCAGGAACTATTTTAAATACTTAAACTTCTTAAGTAGTAACCAGTTTTAAATGTTCTTCAAAAAAATTTAAGGAAAAGGTTTTAAATACTATAAAACTAAAAAATCACTTAAACAATTTGGCTTAAAAAATTAAGAAACTAATAAGTAAAAGATCATATTTGATTCCCCTAAAGAAAAAAAATATGCAAGTTACTAAGTTTTTCTGTCTCTCTCATGTATAAATATTATTATATTTTTTGTGTTATTTCCTCCTATTAATCTGTCTAATGTCATTTAATCCTTAGGCCAGCCAGAAGAACCTGGAATGGAAGAGGAAAATTTTTTTCTTTCCCCAACTGGTGATGAGGATGGGATCAAGTTTACTGCTTGGACAGCACCTGCCCCAAGCCTGCTGCTGTTAAAAGATCCTGGGACATCTGACAAAAGCAGAAGGTGAGAATTCTTATCAAATCCATCTCCAGGACCTCTGCCTGCAGGGTATGTTGAAAACAAGATGGCAAGAGCTCGCTGCAGGGACAGACTCTGGCAGCAGCAGTTCTGGTGATTACTCACTGGTGTGAGCCCTGCTGGAGATCAGTATTTCCTTGCCGAGACCTAGGCCCATCCAACAGCCTGAAGGCTCCAGTGCTACGGCTGCTCCTAAGTCACTTCACTCATGTCTGACTCTGTGCGACCCCATAGACGGCAGCCCACCAAGCTCCACCGTCCCTGGGATTCTCCAGGCAAGAACACTGGAGTGGGTTGCCATTTCCTTCTCCAATGCATGAAAGTGAAAAGTGAAAGTGAAGTCGCTCAGTCGTGTCTGACTCTTCGCAACCCCATGGACTGCAGCCCACCAGGCTCCTCCGTCCATAGGATTTTCCAGGCTAGAGCACTGGAGGGGGTGCCACTGCCTTCTCCGAGGCTCCAGTGCTAGGACACTTCAGACCAAACATCCGACAGGGCGGGAACACAGCCCTGCCATCAGCAGGCAGACTCCGTAAAGTCTTCCTGAGCACGGCCCTGCCCACTGAGGGACAAGACCAGCTGCACACACCCCTGGGCAGAAACTCCCGTCAGGAAGCCCGCACAAGCCTCTTAGACAGCCTCAACCACCAGAAGGCAGATAGCGGAAGCAGGAACTACAACTTGGCAGCCTGTAGAATAGAAAACATGCTCTCAGAAAGCTAAGACAAAATAAGATGGCAGAGGAGTATGTCTGAGATAAAGGAACAAGATAAAACCCCAGAAGAAAAACTAAGTGAAGTGGAGACTGGCAATCTACTGGAAAACGAATTCAGAGTAATGATGGTAAGGATGATTCTGAGTCTTGGAAAATAGAGGCAAGGATCAAGAAGAGGCAAGAAATGTTTAACAAAGGACTGGAAGAAATAAAGAACAGAGATGAAAAATACAGTAACTGAAATGAAAAATACATTAGACGGAATCAGTAGCATAGTAACTGAGGCAGAAAAACAGATAAGTTAACTGAAAGACAGAACAGTGAAAATCACTGCTGTGGAACAGAATAAAGAATCAAAAGCAATGAAGACAGTCTAAGATACTTCTGGGACAACATTAAGTATACCAACATTCCAATAACAGGAGTCCCAGAAGGAGAAGAGAGAGAGAGAGGAGAGAGAGAGAGAGAAAGGACCTGAAAAAATACTTGAAAAGGTAATAGCTAAAAACTTCCCTAACATGAGGAAGGACATGGTCACTCAACTCCTGCAGGTGCTGGATATAAATAAACCCACGGAGGAACACATCCAAATACACAGGAATCAAACTGACAAAGACAAAAAAAAAAAAAAAAAAAATTAAAAGCAGCAAGGGAAAAGAAACAAATAATATACAAGGGAACTCCCATAAAGTTATCAGTTGATTTTTTCAGCATAAATTCTGCAGGCCAGAAGGGAGTGGCACAATATACTTCAAGTGATGAAAGGGAAGAACCTACAGCCAGCAATATTCTACCCAGCAAGATTCTCATTGAAATTTGACAGAAATCAAAAGCTCAACAGAAAATCAAAAGTTAACAGAATTCAGCATCACCAGACCAGCTTTCAACAAATGCTAAAGGAACATCTCTAGGCAGAAAAGGCCACTACTAGAAAAAAGGAAAATTATGAATGGAAAAGCTTACCTATAAAGACAAACATAAAGGAAATGTAGGAAATCACCTGCATACAAATATGATACCAAAACCAGCAATTGTGAGGAGAGCACAAATGCAGGATATTGGAAATGCATTTGAAATTAAAGGGCCAGCAATTAAACTATTTTTTTATATAGACTAATACAGAGCTTGTTCTTTAACTCAGGAAACTGTCAGTCCAAAATGGCATCAAAAAAATAAATGTAATAGTGAGACTTTAGAAGAAATCTCCTTCTGTTTTTGAGAAAAAGGTAAGATCTCATTATCCTAACTTTTTTCCAAGATAACCTAGACATCCTAGTCTAGACATAGGTAAAGAAATAGGTATATATATAATATTATTTATAGGTTATATGATGTATACCTAGACGTAACAAGAGAATCTACCATCTATCAAGACTATTAAGAGAGTTTAAATATTTTATGGGAAACAATATTAATACAGAGGGATCAATAGTTTGATGCAGTATCTAGCAAGAAGTGCTTTAAGAAATTTATATAATTTCATTGAAGAATGAAAGATCTAAATAAAATAGAGACTTATCATGGAGATCAAAAATATTCTTAATTGATTGACAAACCCATTACAAGTCAAATAACATTTCCAACAAGACTATTTGTAACCTAAACAGACATTTCTCCAAAGAAGACATACAGATACCCAACAAACACATAAAAAGATGGTCAACATCACTCAATATTAGAGAAATGCAAATCAAAACTACAATGAGGTATTCTCTCACGCTGGTCAGAATGGCCATCATCAATAAGTCTACAAATAATAAATGCTGGAGAGGATGTGGAGAAAAGGGAACCCTCTTATACTGTTGGTGGAAACGTAAATTAACATAGCCACTATGGATAACAATATGGAGGTTCCTTAAAAAACTAGGAATAAAACTACCATATGATCCAGCAATCCTACCACCAGACATACACCCTAAGAAAACCAAAATTCAGAGACACACGTACCTCATTGGTCACTGCAGCACTATTTACAAATAGCCAGGACGCGGAAACAACCTAGATGTCCATCAACAGATGAACGGATAAAGAAGATGTCCTATGTGTATACAATGGGATATTACTCAGCCATAACAAGGAACAAATTTGAGTGAGTTGAACTGAGGTGGGTGAGCTAGAGCCTGTGATACAGAGTGAAGTAAGTCAGAAAGAGAAAAATACATACCGCATATCAACACCTATATATGGAATCTAGAAAAATGCTGCTGATGAATGTATTTGCAGGGCAGGACAAGAGATGGAAATGTAGGCAACAGACCTGTAGACACAGGGGTGGCAGGAGAAGGCAGGGTGGATCGAGGGAGCAGCATCGGCATATACACACTGCTACGTGTAAAGCAGTGGCCAGCGGGAAGGGAAGCCTCTGCACAACGCAGGGAGCCCAGCCTGGTGCTCTGTGAGGTGGGAGTGGGGAGGGGTGGGGGGGAGGCTCGAGAGGGAGGCGGTGCGTATACTCATGGCTGACTCATGTTTGTGTACAGCAGGGACCAGCACAGCATTGTAAAGCAATTATCCTCCAGTTTTAAAAACAGACTATTAGTAGGACTGGACAAATTGATCCTAAGATCCATGAAAGAAGTGAAGAATCAAGAAAAGATAAAATGTTCTACAAGAAAAACTAGAGAAGAGGATTTGTCCTATATACTCAAAGACTCATTACTAAGCTATTAATATGATCATTAAAGCAGTGAGTATTTCGGAAAGAAACAGAAAAACAAAGCATGAAATAGATAAACAAGCATATGTGTATGGTATATGACAGACACAAATCTGTTGCAAAAGAATAGACTATTCAATAAAACGAGGCCAAGACGATTTGCATTCCATAAGGAAAAATGATGAAAATAGATCCCTTATACTGTGCACAAAAATAAAATATTCCAGATGGGTTAAAGACCAAAATGTGAAAAACAAAACTGTGAACATTTCTCAAGAAGATATGGGAGAATATTCTTAGGATATCAAGATAGGGAGGGATTTTTTGAATAAGATACAAAAATGCAGAATTATAAATTGAATTGAATTATAAATTATAAGCTGAATACACTAAACTTAGAAAATTTAATACATGAAAAGATATTCTAAAAACATTACCAAAAAATGTATATTTTTGTGAACTATCCGAGCAACATTTACATTTAAATTTAAAAATTGCATTAATGAAAAAAATTTCAAACAACAGTAGAAAAATGACACAGGCTATGGTCATGTTTTTCACTGAAGAGGATTCAAAGTAGCTAATCAACCTATTAAGAGCTGCACAACTGAAGGAATAGCAGGAGAATGCAAAGCAGAGCAACACTGGGACACCATTCATCACATTGGTGCTGAAATTTAAATCTCTTTTACTTAGGTTTCGGCAAAAATTTGGATTAGCATGAGTTCTTACACACCATTCTGTAAATTATACAATCGCTTTGGAGAAATAATTTGGCAATAGCTGGCAAAGCTTAATAAAGCACGCTTGTGAAAGCGTTGGTTGCTTGGTCATGCCCAATTCTTTGCGACCCCATGGACTGTAGCCCACCAGGCTACCGTGTCCATGGAATTCTCCAGGCATGAATATGGGAGTGGGTAGCCTTTCCTTCTCCAGGGGACCTTCCCAACCCAGAGATCGAACCCTGGTCTCTTGCATTGCAGGCAGATTCTTTACCATCTGGGCCTCCAGGGAAGCTTCCTTACCCGGGTGGGCAGAAGACAAAGGAGCCTGGTGGGCTCTAATCCATGGGGTCACAAAGAGTCGGACACAACTGAAAAAGCCACACTTGTATGACTCAACAATTCCTCTTCTACCTATGCTCTTACTCAGCGAAGCTCTGACTCATGTTCTCAAGAAAGCGTGAGCTAGAAAATTCATCCTAACTTTAGTTGGAGTTGAAAAATAAAAAAATTGGAATTACCTAAATATTCATTTTTAACAGAAGAGATGATCTAAGGTTTAGTCACACATCTGTATGCTAGACAGCAGTTAAAATGAGGAACTAGATCTATGAACAACAGCATGCTGCTGCTGCTGCTGCTAAGTCGCTTCAGTCGTGTCCGACTCTGTGCGACCCCATAGACGGCAGCCCACCAGGCTCTGCTGTCCCTGGGATTCTCCAGGCAAGAACACTGGAGTAGGTTGCCATTTCTTTCTCCAATGCATGAAAATGAAAAGTGAAAGTGAAGTCGCTCAGTCGTGTCCAACTCTTAGCGACACCATGGACTGCCGCCTACCAGGCTCCTCCGTCCATGGGAGTTTCCAGGCAAGAGTGCTGGAGTGGGTTCCGTTGCCTTCTCCAACAGCATAGGTAGTTCTAAAGTTTATAATGTTAGGGGAAAAAATTCCCATGTTAGTGAATTTCAAAAACACAATATTGAGTAAAAAAGCATATTGAAAATACATAGACATATTAGAAAAATTTTAATAAAAATTTAAAGCCCTACAGAAAGGAAGTAGATTGCTTATTGACATCTAGGATAAGTAATAGACACTTAGACATAAATAATGCCCTGAAATAGAATAGTATTAGTTCTGAAGAAAAATGGAAGACAAATAGATGGAGAATGTATTTGCAACTATACATTTTGTTAAAGAGAAAGAAATAATATGAACAAGGAGAATAAAATGCAGAAAGAGCTCTGGTGTCCTCAAGCTGGGTACACTCGTGCACATGTTCTATTATCTTTGATATTTAGTTCACGTTTGGCAATTTTTTATACATATATATTTTTTACTCTTTCAATAGGCTACTTTATTTCATTAAATCAATTTTACTTTTCTTTTTTAAAATTGAAGTTGGTTTATAATGTTAATTTCTGCTATACAGCAAAATGATTCAGTTATACGTATATTTACTTTTTAATATTCTTTTCCATTCTGGCTTATCTCAGGATATTGAATATAGTTCCTTGTGCTATACAGTAGGGCCTTGTTGCAATGCTTTCATTACATTTAGATTTAAGATTTAAATATATTAATAAATATAATTGTATAAAGGTAAAAAGAGCCTTCTAATTTTGATACCAAAGACAGAGAAAAATGCAGGGTAATGATGACTCGTTTGACTAGAGAAGAACTGAAAATTAACTGTCTGTATGGCTAATACAACAAGAAAGACATTTAAATATACAGTTGATCCTTGAACAGCCCAGGTTTGAACTGCACGCACCCACTTATACACGGGCTTCTTTCAGCAGTAAATCCTACGGTGCTGCATGGTGACACAGGGAGGTGGATCCTTGCATGTGGGCCGAGCATATGGGGAAGTCACGGACAGGGAAGGCTGAATGTAAGTTGCACAGAATGTTTGACTTCAAGGGAGGTCAGTGTTCCTACCCCCCTCATTGTTCAAGGGTCAGATGTAAACGATTATCAGAGGAATATAATATACATATGGAACAGTTTAAAATTTTTAACATATCAAAAGAATTGTGAATCATTAGAAAAAGATATATAAATAGACTATCTTTTTAAAAAATGGCCAAAAGACAGGAGGCTGTGGCCAGTAAAATTAGAAAATGAAAATATCATCATGCAAATCAATTAGCAAAAACGTCGAGCTTGCAGCTCCATAGTAATCAGAGATACGCAAATTTTAGCAATCATTATGCCATACTTTGTACTTTAATTTTGGAAAATAATAACACTGTGCATTAAAAGTTAATAATGCAGAGAGTGTGGGGAATGGCACATGATTTACTACTGGTAGGAAGGACAAATTGGTTAAAGATTTCTGAATGGTGGTTTGGAAGTACTTAACAACTATTAGAATACATGCCCTCTGGGAACCCTCCTACACTGTTGGCAGGAATGTAAACTGATGCAACCACTATGGAGGTTCCTTAAAATAATAAAAATAGAGTTACCATATAATCCAGCAATTCCACTCCTGGGCTTATATTGGAAAAAGATAAAAACTCTAATTTCAAAAGATGCATACATCCCAGTGTTCACAGCAGCACTGTTTGCAGTAGCTAAGATATGAAAGCAACCTAACGTCCATCGATGGATGAATGGATAAAAAGATTTGGCTTATATATACAATTATACAATATGCGTGTATTACCCAGACATAAGGTGGAAGGAAATAATGCCATTTGCAGCAACATGGGTTCACACCAAGTGAAGGGAGTCAGATGAAGACAAATATCATATAATCTATATGTGGAATCGAAGATCATGGCATCCGGTCCCATCACTTCATGGGAAATAGATGGGGAAACAGTGCAAACAGTGGCAGACTTTATTTTTCTGGGCTCCAAAATCACTGCAGATGGTGACTGCAGCCAGGAAATTAAAAGACACTTACTCCTTGGAAGGAAAGTTATGACCAACCTAGATAGCATATTGAAAAGCAGAGACATAACTTTGCCAACAAAGGTCCGTCTAGTCAAGGCTATGGTTTTTCCTGTGGTCATGTATGGATGTGCGAGTTGGACTGTGAAGAAGGCTGAGTGCCGAAGAATTGATGCTTTTGAACTGTGGTGTTGGAGAAGACTCTTGAGAGTCCCTTGGACTGCGAGGAGGTCCAACCAGTCCATCCTAAAGGAGATCAGCCCTGGGATTTCTTTGGAAGGAATGATGCTAAAGCTGAAACTCCAGTACTTTGGCCACCTCATGCGAAGAGTTGACTCATTGGAAAAGACTCTGATGCTGGGAGGGATTGGGAGCAAGAGGAGAAGGGGACGACAGAGGATGAGATGGCTGGATGGCATCACTGACTCGATGGACAGGAGTCTGGGTGAACTCCGGGAGTTGGTGATGGACAGGGAGGCCTGGCGTGCTGCGATTCATGGAGTTGCAAAGAGTCGGACACAACTGAGCGACTGATCTGATCTGATCTGATATGTGGAATCTAAAATATGATACAAATGAACTTATTTACAAGACAGAGAAAGACTCACAGGCAGAAAAAACAAGATTATGGTTACCAAAGGAGAAAGGAGGGAGGGGAAATTGGGAGCTTGAGATGAACAGATGCACTCTACTGATAAACAAGAATCTGACTGTACAGCACAGAACTCTATATTCAGTATCTTGTAATAACCTATAATGGGAAAGAATCTGAAAAAGAATATATATAAAATGGATTCACTTGGCAATAAACCTGAAACACTGTAAATCAACTATACTTCATTAAATTCTTCTTAACTGTGCATCTCTGTGACCACAAGTCCATGCTTATTACTCTCTTGTTCTAAGTAATAAAGAAAAATGTTCACTACTTATTCATTATAAGGATATTAACTTCAGCAAACACTAATTTAAACATGTATGAATTTAACAAAATATAAATGGCCAGCCACAGGGAAATAGTCAAATGAAATGAGTAATCAGGGCTTTTTGAAGTAATTACAAATAATGCTGCAGAAAAAAAAATACTTGATCATGATATATAGATAAATGAAAAATGCACATATACATGCTCAGACATGTCTGACTCTGCGACCCCATAGACTGTATGTAGCCCACCAGGCTCCTCTGTCCATGGTATTTTCCAGGCAAGAATACTGGAATAGGTTGCCACTTCCTACTCCAGGGGATCTTCCCCACTCAGGGATCGAACCTGCATCTCTTGCATCTCCTGCATTGGCAGGCTGATTCTTTACCACTGCACCACCAAGAAGGCTAGCTGTAAAACTCTAAAACAGTGTGTTAAATACAGCCAGTTTATATATGTACAGATTTATGGTGAGTGTAGTTCATTGTGTATATTTAATAGTGTGCTATATTTGGTTCATGTGTGGGTATTTGTATACATAATGTTGAAAGAACAGACTTCTGCAGTGTATAAAAAATATATCACTTTAATTCCCTCCAGGCTCTCCTTTCCAACTGGTTTTTAGCTGGATCTAGATCTCTCCGATATCTTGGATCAGGCCAGATCTAGTGCTTTATGATCACTTTAGAAAAAATATTTCTTCAGTCACTTTAGTTTTCGCTTCAATTATTAAAATAGTCAAATTTAATGGGCAAACTTCATTAGATCACTATTGCTTAGCTTGGAAACAGTGCTAAGAAGGGTGGGCACAGATGACTTCTTTCTCTCCAGAAGCCTTGCTTGCTGACCCTGGCCCCCTCCCAGGGTGGGCGGGACGGAAGTAGCGGAAGTGGGGAGAGGAGGGGACGGTCAGAACGATTGCTGTTGCCCACGCTACCCTGCCGCGGCACAGCTGCCCTCGGAGCCTGTCCGACTCTGCAACCCCGTGGACTGTAGCCCGCCAGGCTCCTCCGTCCATGGGATTCTCCAGGCAGGAACCCTGGACTGGGGAGCCACGCCCTCCTCCAGGGGATCTTCCTGGCCCAAGGATCGAACCCCGGACTCCTGCGTGCAGGCGGGTGCTTTCACTGTCTGAGCCGGCAGGGACGCTCCCTCGCAGCCACAGGCCTTAAACGTGCTTCCTGGAGGTCCTCAAAGGGCAGGACCTCCACGAGAAGCGTGGCTCCTCTCGCTCCCCGAGACCATCGCTGCTCCGCTCAGCCGCTGCCTCCCTGCAGGCCTCGGCGCTGAACGCCTCTCACTCCTGGACGGCCCTTCTCTCGACCCTGAAAAACACCCTGTGTCCTTCCGGCCTGACGCCTCTCACAAAGTGCCGAGGACGCTAAATGAGCCGCCTGCCCTGCCCTGCCCTCGCGATGACGCCAGAGCGGACTCGCCCGAGAGGGCGGACTCAGACCGCAGCCTCCTCCAAAGGCGTCGCGCCCCCCGAACCCCTCAGGAGCGCTCAGGAGCGCCGCCCTGCTCACTGCCTCGTGGCTGCTGTTCAGTCGCTGCGTCGGTCCGACTCTGTGCGACCCCGCGGACGGGAGCCCTCCAGGCTCCTCTGCCCATGGGACTTCCGGGGAAGAACACTGAGTGGGTTGCCATGCCCTGCTCGAGGGGGCCTTCCTGACCCCCCGGGACTGAACTGGCATCTCCTGCACTGCGGGCGGATCTTGACCGCTGAGCCACCGGGGAAGTCCAGTCGTTGGCGACTGGTAATCAAATCTTCCCTTTAGCTAGTTCTCAAGAAGCCCTGCATAGTAGTTCATTTCAGCATGTACATCCTTTTGGAGCCTTGCTGAATCTGAGATAGACTTACCTTCATATTTATATGGATTTAATATACACACATATTTAAATATACCTAAATGTTAGCAGGCTTATTTTACAAATGTTGTTGGCAGTTATCACCAGGAAGCAAAATTATGACTGTTGCTTGGATATTTAAAATTTTTCTTGTTAAGCTGAAGATATAGGTATTTCTTGGTGATGGGTAAAACAATCCTAAAGAAGGAGAAATTTATGTTCAGAGAACTACAGTGCAGAAAGTGAATAATATAAACAGACCTCCTGGCTTGCACACCCAACTACTGAGAATTTACAGTCTATTTGGAACTAAGTATACGTCAAATGTTCATAGCTCTTCCTTTGCCTCTGAAACTCAGATAGGAAACAAGATAGATGTTTAATGAGAAAGAATGTGCAAAACTCCACCTGGATTTCAAGACAGTATAATTTTATTTCCTTTCTATTTTCTGCTCAATGGTTTTGGCTGGTCGCCATGTAATAAAATCTTTCTTAAATCTGTTTGGCAGTCATATTTTAAGATCTAGTTTTATGTACACTAAAGAATAATATTCCTAAGGTGTCTCTTGTCATAATCGAGAGTATTTCTCATTAGCAATAATCTCAGGCATAAAATATCTAAATCACAGCTCTAAATGTACAAGTGACTTGCAAATTATTTCATCCGTCCATCCATCCAACTATCACTTCCTTAATATTTATCGAGTGCCTAGGCCCTGTGGTAGGTTTGAGGTGTAATACATACTTATATGAAACATGGTATCTTTTCTCGAGAAACTTATTCCTTGTAGGAAAGATAAGAACTAGTATAGAAGGCATTCAGTTCTCACAGAAATACTTTGTCAACGTACTATTACACCACGATGATGCACTTGGGGCTGTGGACAAAGCTTCCGAAGAATAAAGATGACAGAGTCCTCTCGACACAAACTCTTTTTTTCCACACTTTTTAAAAGATCATATATTATTACGGGTTTCTAGCTCCAGTTTTCTTGTTATGTGTAATACTAAAATTCAAAAGAAATCTTATTAGTATGTGTTATGAACCAAACTGTGTCCCCCACATTCATATACTGCAGCCCTAAGCCACAGCAACTCACAATGTGACTATATTTGGAGACAGAGCCTTGCAGAGGTAAATAAGATGAAAAAGAGGCCACATAAAGTGAAAGTCACTCAGTCGTGTCCGACTCTTTGTGACCCCGTGGACTATACAGCCCATGGAATTCTCCAGGTCAGAATACTGGAGTGGGTAGCCTATCCGCTTCTCCAGGGGATCTTCCCAACCCAGGGATCAAACCCAGGTCTCCCTCATTGCAGGCGGATTCTTTATCAGCTGAGCTACCAGGGAAGCCCAGAGGTCACATAGATGAGCCCTAATCCAATCTGAAAAAATTCCAACACACTAAGAGACATCAGACATAGAAGCCCACGTGAGGTCATAGTAAGAAGGCAGCAGCCTACAAGCCACGGAGAAGACATGCCTTGCTGAGCTCTTCATCTTGGCCCTGTAGCCTCTGGAACTGCCCCCAAGTCTGTGGTCTTTTGTGATAGCAGCCCTACGTGGTATGTGATCATAAAAAATAAACTTCATAATAAAATGACCATAAAAAACAGATTTGTGATTAACATAGAAGAAATATGGTTGTTATGATTCCAGATCTTTTCACACAAAGAACTGAGAGTCAATGGCCTGTGATGCAGTGAGCAGCCTAATGACAAGGGTATGACAAGGGTCATGAAAGAGTATCTTGGGCTTCCCTGGTGGCTCAGGGGGAAGAATCCGCCTGCCAATGCAGGAGACACAGACAGGTTCCATCCCGGATCTGGGAAGATCCCGCATGCCACAAAGCAGCTAAGCCTGCGCACAACGACTGAACCGGTGTTCCAGAGCCCAGGAGCTCAGCTACGGAAGGCCCTGCGCCTGGGGCCCGTGCTCTGCAAAAGAGAAGCCGCACCGTGAGAAGCCTGAGCACTGCAGCTAGAGAGGAGCCCCTGCTCACCGCAGCTGGAGAAAGCCTGCACACAAAACCGAAGACCCGGGGCAACCAAATGCAAATAAGTAAATAAATGAATAAATTTTTGAAATGCAAAAAAAAAAAAGAGAGTATCTCAACTCCATGAGCATTTTCCAGATGTCACTCTTATCCCACTTTGGCCACGTTGATATTTTTCCTTAATGGCCTTTCCTTCTATGGGCTAGATGATTTGCATTTTTATGAAAAAGAATAGCTTTTAGCTTTTTAAGTTACCTTGCTTGCTGTATTTTGAAGATGAAGCTTTTAATTTTCAGATTTGTGGGCCTTATACCACTAAGAGACAGACAATGGTAACATAGATGGCCTTCAGTTCAGTTCAGTTCATTTGCTCAGTTATGTCCGACTCTTTATGACCCCATGGACTGTAGCACCGGAGAAGGCAATGGCACCCACTCCAGTCCTCTTGCTGGAAAATCCCATGGACGGAGGAGCCTGGGAGGCTGCACTCCATGGGGTCGCTAAGAGTCGGACATGACTGAGCGACTTCACTTTCACTTTTCACTTTCATGTGTTGGAGAAGGAAATGGCAACCCACTCCAGTGTTCTTGCCTGGAGAATCCCAGGGACGGGGAAGCCTGGTGAGATGCCGTCTATGGGGTCGCACAGAGTTGGACACGACTGAAGTGACTTAGCAGCAGCAGCAGCAGCAGCAGGACTAGCACGCCAGGACTCCCTGTCCATCACCAACTCCAGGAGCTTACTCAGACTCATGTCCTTTGAGTCGGTGATGCCATCCAACCACCTCATCCTCTGTCATCCCCTTCTCTTCCTGCCTTCAATCTTTCCCAGCATCAGGGCCTTTTCAAATGACTCAGTTCTTCCCATCAGGTGACCAAAGTATTGGAGTTTCAGCTTCAGCATCAGTCCTTCCAATGAATATTCAGGACTGATTTCCTTTAGGATGGACTTCTTGGATCTCCTCAAGAGTCTTCTCCAACACCACAGTTCAAAAGCATCAATTCTTCTGCACTCATCTTTTTTTATAGTCCAACTCTCACATTTATACATGACTACTGGAAAAACCATAGTCTTGACTAGATGGACCTTAGATGGCAAAATAATGTCTCTGCTTTGTAATATGCTGTCTAGGTTGGTCATAGTTTTTCTTCCAAGAAGCAAGCGTCTTTTAATTTCATGGCTGCAGTCACCATCTGCAGTGATTTTGGAGTCCAAAAAAATAAAGTCTCTCACTGTTTCCGCTGTTTACCATTTATTCGCCACAGTCTTGTCTGAGTCTGTTCAACCCTAAGGACTGTAGCCTGCCAGGCTTCTCTGTCCATGGGATTCTCCAGCCAAAAATACTATAGCAGGTTGCCATGCCTTCCTCCATGGGCTCTTCCTGACCCAGGGATTGAATCTGGGTCTCCTGCATTGCAGGCAGATTCTTTACCACTGAACCACCAGAGAAGTCCCATAGATGGCCTCAGAAATACAAAATGGACTTATTTTAAGATTGTCAATAAACAGAAAAAGGTAAGTGAAACCAGATCTACCTTTGAGAATAGTAAATTAACTGCAGTGGTTTGGGTTCATTTAAAAAACTGGAAAAGGTTCTCAAAGCAAACTTGAGGCCTCTTTCAGATATAAGGAACAAATATTTCTATATAGAATATAATATTCTAAACACAGTCAATAGAATATATCCAACTATTTTGTCATTATGTATTTTCAAAGAGAAGAAACAAGAAATTAGTTTTCATTTTCCATTGGGAATAATGCTTGGTTTGGCTTAGATGGTTAAGCTTCCATAAGAACCTTTAACCTATCCTGCACAATGGGCCTTCGTTGTATTATATAACAGTACTTAGAAATATGGAATGGTGCTGTTATCTAAAGACGTCAGCTGTTTTGCAGTAATCATTATTCAAAGTAACAAAGCTAGTTTTGTAAATGACTAATAAAGCATTCTGAGCAGAAATTCAAATTTTGATGTGTCATTGTGATTTTTTTGCTCAAATAATTTTATTTAATTACTATGTTTTACTTGTCAGCAAATTGAAATGTGGAACTATGCTATTAACATGATTATTACACAAACCTTTTTTGAGTATGTCAATCATACTGTCCCTCTTTTGTTATATTAACTATTACTTTCTTAAGGAAAACCAATCTCCAGCTAGTCAGAAATTTCTATTACCCCTGAACCTGAAAGTTGTTCCCTAAAACATTTATATTTTCTTTGATAAATTGCCTTCAAGAGTACAACAGTTTCATAATGATGATAAACCACTGTCAATTTACTGCATCAACATACATCAAGTGCACTGATTAAATCTACATGCTCATTTAATATAATAGAAATACAATCACTGCAATAAAACACTGTCATGGGATTAATGTCTTCTACTCTGAAAATGTAAGTCTTGCCTTTGGCTTGGTATTTTATGAAGCAGCAGGAGACCATTATCCTGTGACAACATTTTATTTCATTGACATCTCAAATATATTCTTAATATCCTTTATATTTATGTTCAGTTTAAAATGAGAGGATTAGACTAGGTATTATTATCCTGGAAAGGCATTCATTATTATATTCTGAATAGCATTACCATGTGACAAGTCTCAGCCATAAGATTCTCTTGGCAAGCATTGCATCTTTTATCCTTACGTATTCAAAGCAAAGCTGACTATATTCCATGCTATGAATTTTTCCTGTGTTAATCATCAGTATTCACCCACCTTTGCTGCTATATGGTACTCAAATTATGGAAATCAATCTGATCAATAAAATGTTCAGTTCAGTATCTCAGTCATGTCCAGTTCTTTGTGGCCCCATGGACTGCAGCACGCCAGGCCTCCCTGTCCATCACCAGCTCCGAGAGTTTACCCAAACTCATATCCATTAAGTCAGTGATGACATCCAACCATCTCATCATCTGCCGTCTCCTTCTCCTCCCGCCTTCTATCTTTCCCAGCATCAGGGTCTTTTCAAATGAGACAGTTCTTCCCCTCAGGTGGCCAAAGGATTGGAGTTTCAGCTTCAGCATCAGCCCTTCCTTCAGCATCAGCCCTTCCAATGAATATTCAGGACTGATTTCCTTTATGATGGACTGGTTGGATCTCCTTGCATTTCAAGGGACTCTCAAAAGTCTTCTCCAACACCACAGTTCAAAAGCATCAATTCTTTGGTGCTCAGCTTTCTTTATAGTCCAACTCTCACATCCATACATGACTACTGGGAAAACCATAGGTTTGACTAGATGGACTTTGTTGGCAAAGTAATGTCTCTGCCTTTTAATATGCTGTCTAGGTTGGGCATAGCTTTTCTTCCAGGGGTTAAGTGTCTTTAATTTCACATCTGTATTCACCATCTGCAGTAATTTTGGAGCCCAGAAAAATAAAGTCTGTCACTCTTTCCATTTTTTCCCCATCTATTTGCCATGAAGTGATGGGATTGGATGCCATGATCTTAGTTTTCTGAATGTTGAGTTTTAAGACAACTTTTTCACTCTCCTCTTTCACCTTCATCAAGAGGCTTTTTAGTTCTTCTTCACTTTCTGCCATAAGGGTGGTGTAATCTGCATATCTGAGGTTATTGATATTTCTCCCGGCAATCTTGATTCCAGCTTGTGCTTCTTCCAGCCCAGAGTTTCTCATGATGTACTCTGCATATAAGTTAAATAAGCAGGGTGATGATATACAACCTCGATGTACTCCTTTCCTGATTTGGAACCAGTCCGTTGTTCCATGTTCAGTTCTGACTGTTGCTTCCTGACCTGCATACAGATTTTTCAGGAGGCAGGTTAAGTGGTCTGGTATGCCCATCTCTTGAAGAATTTTCCACAGTTTGTTGTGATCTACACAGTCAAAGGCTTTGGCATAATCAATAAGGCAGAAGTAAATATTTTTCTGAACTCTCTTGCTTTTTCGATGATCCAATGGATGTTGGCAATTTGATCTCTGGTTCCTCTGCCTTTTCTAAAACCAGCTTGAACACCTGGAAGTTCATGGTTCATGTTCTGTTGAAGCCTAGCTTGGAGAATTTTGAGCATTATTTTGCTAGCGTGTGAGATGAGTGCGATTGTGCAGTCGTTTGAACATTCTTTGCATTGCCTTTCTTTGGGCTTGGAATGAAAACTGACCTTTTCCAGTCCCATGGCCACGGCTAAATTTTCCAAATTTGCTGACATATTGAGTGCAGCACTTTCACAGCATCACCTTTTAGTATTTGAAATAGTTCAACTGGAATTCCATCACCTCCACTATCTTTGTTCATAGTGATGCTTCCTAAGGCCCACTTGCCTTCTGTTCCAGGATGTCTGGCTCAAGGTTAGTGATCACACCATCATGATTATTTGGGTCATGATGATCTTTTTTGTATAGTTCTTCTGTGTATTCTTGCCACCTCTTCTTAATATCTTCTGCTTCTGTTGCTGCCGCTAAGTCGCTTCAGTCGTGTCTGACTCTGTATGACCCCAGAGACAGCAGCCTACCAGGCTCCCCCGTCCCTGGGATTCTCCAGGCAAGAACACTGGAGTGGGTTGCCATTTCCTTCTCCACTGCATGAAAGTGAAAAGTGAAAGTGAGTTGTTCAGTCGTGCCCGACTCTTAGCGACCCCATGGACTGCAGCCTTCCAGGCTCCTCAGTCCATGGGATTTTCCAGGCAAGAGTACTGGAGTGGGGTGCCATTGCCTTCTGCTTCTGTTAGGTCCATACAATTTCTTTCCTTTATCGTGCCCATCTTTAGATGAAAAAATCTGAGTTAAATTCCCACATTCCAGTCCATTTTAGTTCACTGATTCCTAAAATGTCAACATTCACTCTTGCCATCTCCTGTTTGACCACTTCCAATTTGCCTTGATTCATGGACCTAACATTCCAGGTTCCTATGCAATATTGCTCTTTACAGCATCGGACCTTGCTTCTATCACCAGTCACATCCACAACTGGGTGTTGTTTTTATTTTGGCTCCATCTCTTCCTTCTTTCTGGAGTTATTTCTCCACTGAGCTCCAGTAGCATATTGGGCACTTGCTGACCTGGGGAGTTCATCTTTCACTGTTCTACCTTTTTGCCTTTTTGTACTGTTCATGGGGTTCTCAAGGCAAGAATACTGCAGTGGTTTGCCATTCCCTTCTCCAGTGGACCACATTCTGTCAGACCTCTCCACCATGACCCATCTGTCTTGAGTTCCATCTTGGGTTCCAAATAGGAAAAGGAGTATGTCAAGGCTGTATATTGTCACCCTGCTTATTTGACTTTTATGCAAAGTACATCATGAGAAACTCTGGGCTGGATGAATCACAAGCTGGAATCAAGATTGCCGGGAGAAATATCAATAACCTCAGATATGCAGATGACACCACCTTTATGGCAGAAAGTGAAGAAGAACTAAAGAGCCTTGATGAAAGTGAAAAAGGAGAGTGAAAAAGTTGGCTTAAAGCTCAACATTCAGAAAACTAAGGTCATGTCATCCAATCCCATCACTTCATGGCAAATAGATGGGGGAACAGTGGAAATAGTGGCTGACTTTATTTTTCTGGGCTCCAAAATAACTGCAGATGGTGATGGCAGCCATGAAATTAAAAGATGCTTACTCCTTGGCAGAAAAGTTATGACCAACCTAGACAGCATATTAAAAAGCAAAGATATTACTTTGTCAACAAAGGTCCGTCTAGTCAAGGCTATGGTTTTTCCATAGTCATGTATGGATGTGAGATTTGGACTTTAAAGAAAGCTTAGCACCAAAGAATTGATGCTTTTGAACTGTGGTGTTGGAGAAGACTCTTGAGAGTCCCTTGTACAGCAAGGAGATCCAACTTGTCCATCCTAAAGGAAATCAGTCCTGAGCATTCATTGGAGGGACTGATGTTGAAGCTGAAACTTCAGTACTTTGGCCATCTGTTGCAAAGAGCTGACTCATTTGAAAAGACCCTGATGCTGGGAAAGATTGAAGGCAGGAGGAGAAAGGGACGACAGAGGATGAGATGGTTGGATGGCATCACCAACTCAATAGACATGAGTTTAGGTAAACTCTGGGAGTTGGTGATTTACAGGGAGGCCTGGCATGCTGCAGTCCA
Source organism: Bubalus bubalis (assembly GCF_019923935.1). Classification (NCBI taxonomy): domain Eukaryota; kingdom Metazoa; phylum Chordata; class Mammalia; order Artiodactyla; family Bovidae; genus Bubalus; species Bubalus bubalis. The sequence goes on along the minus strand of NC_059165.1, from coordinate 1,089,287 downwards.
TGGGATCACGAAGAGCTGGACGTGAATGAGTGACTGAGGGACGGAACTAAACTGAACTGAACCTGATGAAATGTTCCCTGGTATCACTAATTTTCTTGAAGAGATCTTTAGATCTCTAGATCACTAAAATGTTAATGAAATATTAAAAAGAGAAAGTTTTCTGACTTTAAGCCAAAATTATAACCATAAATTCAAATTCTTACTGCACTTTAAAATAGATTCCTTCCTTTCATTTTGAAATCACTGCCCTCAGCACTTTCTCACACTCTGAATTCTAAGGATTTGCCTGTGCACATCAAATACAGAACTATAATAATTATCCTAAAACTCAAACTAAGAGAAATACAACTTCATCTGAAATATGTAGGAACTGAGGCCACTAATTTGGTTTGGATTATCCAGAAAAATGACTTCAATTCTCTACCATGTTTTGCATGTGTAAATATGGAAGCAGATTCTGGTAATAAAATTCAGAGCAATAAATGCAAAGTGCAGGACAGATAAGATCTACTGAAAATTCATGTGGGGGCCTCAGTGTTGAAAGTCTGTAAGCAGAACACAGCAAGTTAACACAATTTTCAAGATGTTAATATCACACGACAATGGTTTGGATTTATTGAGCTTTAAAGGTGCCAAAGTTGCCTTGTTTGTGTTAGACCACTCCTGTAACTGTATTTCATCTAGCTAATGGTATTCTAAACACTGTTTTGTCCATGTATTTTATAGACATAGAAGTGTTTTGATTAAGAGCAGATGAAGATGTTGATTTTGTTTTCTCTTTGCGGTTTAAGAATAAGATAGTAAAAACCCATAGATGATATCCTTAGTTCAGACTCTAACTACCAATAAGTCTATGGTTAGGGCTATAAAACTGTTCTAGAACTAGAAATTCTGAAAAACATTAACTGACTCTAATACACCATGGCCAAACTGCATGGCTCTGTGGCTTCCCTTTTCCCCTAAAATATACAAGAATTCATGAGTCACAGCAATTTCTTTAAAGCCTAAGGTATTAATTTAACTGATTTATTTTTTAATTTAAAAAATCATCATTTTCTTTAGCTCAACATTATTTTGCATGCAATAATATTCCTTTCATTTTTATCATTATATAACATTTGATTATTAATGACTACACCACAGCTTACTTGTCTAATCTCCTAGCAATGAGTATTTTGGATTTTTTTATATTCAGTTTTTATTGGAATAGTCTACCAGTATATTTTGTCATCCTTTATTTAGCTCCAAATGCAAGCCTCTGAGCAACTCACCCTACTAATGTGAATAATTTAGAGATATTTCTTCTCCAAAGAAAGTAGAGTGTGATAATGAAAATGAAAAGTTACAGAATTCATATTAAGCTACTGACCACACCTAAGTAGAAGATATGAGTTATGTTTTGTTCACTTGTTTTTTAAGAGAGTACATGGGAAGCGCTTCTCCCAGTTCCCACATTTTCCGAAGGAGTATAACGCTTTTAATGCAATGGGAGTTGTGGCTCACTCATTTTGTTTGGTATTTATAAACTCGCCTTTAACTGGTTCTCTGAAATATGGTACAACATGCAAAAAATAATCAACCTATTTCACAGTAGCATATACACCGTGAGTGAAGTGAAAGTCTCTCAGTAGTGTCCTATTCTTCGAGATCCCCTGAACTGTAAGCCTACCAGGCTCCTCTGTCCAGGGAATTCTCCAGGCAAGAATACTGGAGTGGGTAGCCTTTCACTTCTCCAGCAGATCTTCCCAACCCAGGGATGGAACCCAGGTCTCCGCATTGCAAGTGGATTCTTTGCATCTGAGCCCCCAGGGAAGCCACTGTGCTTGCAGGCAAAGTCTCTTCAGTCCTGTCTGACTCTGTGCCCATGGGCTGTAGCCCGCCAGGCTCCTCTGTCCAGGGAATTCTCCAGGCAAGAATACTGGAGTGGGTTGCCATGCCCTCCTCCAGGGAATCTCTTTCTGACCCAGGGATCAAACCCAGGCCTCTTAGGTCTCCAGCATTGACAGGCAGGTTCTTTACCACTAGCGCCACCTGGAAAGCCCAGCATATATACTAAGAGGTGTCTTTTCTCTAGCACTGAAGATTGGTCAGTATGGCAAGGTAATTAACAGTTTATTATTCATTCAAACACCTTTGATTTATACTTGTTTTATACTTGAAATTAAAAGGTTACTATATGCCATTTTGTCTTACGTAACTAATTAATATGCACTTAGTAGCTGTTATCTTTTAATTACTAATAAATAACTCATAATTATTTAGTAAATACATACATCTGTTCTAAGTTGGCACATGGGACTTAATTAATAGTGAATCTTAGACCTTGTATTTGTATGCAAAATTATATCCTTCATGTGATTTCAACTGTGGATTTAAAGTGTTTTTAGAAATTCATTAGAACTTCCTATTTTGCTTATAATATAAGCCTTCCAATGTTAAATTTCATTGTTCTATATATGAATGGAAAAAAAAACAAACCTTTCCAGATTATTGTTTCATTGGAAAGACCAACATATACCTGGGGGAAAGCAACAGAAGTCAAGAAAAAACGCAGGTGACTCAGGAGACACAGATTTAATCCCTGGGTTGGGAAGATCCCCTGGAGGTGGAAATAGCAACCCACTCCAGTATTCTTGCCTGGAGAATCCTATGCACGAAGGAGCCTTGCCAGCTACTGTCCACAGGGTCCCAAAGAGGCAGATACGACTGATCACAGCACAGAACACAGAAGTCAGAAAAATCAAATTTCCCTTCTTAGACCTCTTACCAAAAAGCTAAACATTCTTATATAAAAAACTTTTCTTTCAGCTATAGATTTTATATTTATAATGAAGACATTGACCACTGGTTTATGGTGATAAGATAAGGTACAGTCTTTCTCTTCCCTCTTTCTTGCCAAACCCATGAAAATATATAATAGCCCCCACTACACACACATGCACACAATAAATATGTAATTTTACAATTTTGAAAACAAAACGGGATGCATTTTGATCAGTCTATGAACTGTGAAAAGTAGACACTGACAGACTGAAGCAGAAAGCCAGGCAGAGTCCTACGTCACTGGAGTGCACTTTCCTCAGAAGATGGGACTAGCACCTGGTGTGACTGCATATGAGAGTGAGCGAGAGACGGTCCCCTGAACAACGCCTGCCAACGGCACCCCACTCCAGCACTCTTGCCTGGAGAATCCCACGGACGGAGGAGCCTGGTGGGCTGCAGTCCATGGGGTTGCGAAGAGTCGGACACGACTGAGCGACTTCACTTTCACTTTTCACTTTCATGCATTGGAGAAGGCAATGGCAACCCACTCCAGTGTTCTTGCCTGGAGAATCCCAGGGATGGCGGATCCTGGTGGGCTGCCGTCTACGGGGTTGCACAGAGTCGGACACGACTGAAGCGACTTAGCAGCAGACATACTTTTCCTTAAAATACTGTAAAGTCATTATTCATCAATTATAAATGAAATAATATGATGTTAGGATTTTGCCTCAAAATAGTCTGGGGTTGGCGGGAGAGAATGTGCAGTAGGATACATAAAGCAAGATTACCATAATTAACAGCTACTGAGGCTAGAGGTTGTGTAAAAGGGGACTAATTATACTATTCTCTCTACTTTTCTATATGTTTTAAATTTTTCATAATGATAGTTTGTAAAACTATATCCATAATAGTAAAACAAAAGTCTAGAATTAAAGCCAACAGAAGGTGAAGCAATATTTATGCTAGAAATTTCAAGACTTTTTGAAAATTATTTTGAAATCCCTGATTAAATGAAAATCTATACTATATTCATAAAGGGTATACTTAGTATCATAAAGGAGTAAAATTCCCCAAATTGATTGATAAACAGAAAAATCTAAAGCAAAATCCCTAGAAACTTTTCCAAGAAACATAGCAACTTAATTCTAAAATTTACACAGAAGACTACAGCAAAAGCAAAAACATTGCTGAAGAAGAAAGTAGGAGGAACTGGCTCAAAAAATGTAAACACGGACTGAATTTGTAGTAAGTAACTAAAATGACATATTAACAAAGGGATAAATTCACAAATGGAATAGATCAAAAGGCCCACATAAATCTATTATCTACATGGAAAACTGATATCTGTTTAACATACATTGGAGAAGGCACTGGCATCCCACTCCAGTACTCTTGCCTGGAAAATCCCATGGATGGAGGAGCCTGGTGGGCTGCAGTCCATGGGGTCGTGAAGAGTCGGACACGACTGAGCGACTTCACTAACATACAGCAGCTGATAGCGTGAACGGAACAGCGTTTTTGATAAATGGTGTATGAATATTGGCTATCCAAATGGGAAAAAAATCTCTAGATTCCTACCCCACACCATAACCACAAATTCTTTAATGACTTAAATACAAGACTTTTTAAACCTTTGGTAGAAAATACAGCAGCATAATTTTTATGATATAGGTGTGGGGAAGCATGCTTTATTATAAGGAATAAATTCAAGCTCAATAAAATTAAGAATTTATGTTAATTACTAAATAACATAACAAGTATGAAAAAGCAAACTACAATTCAGCCAACAAAATGTATACACCAAAAGAAAAATGGGCAAATGACAGAATAGCCATTTCAGAAGTTATCCAATAGATAAATACACAAAAATAAGTTAAAATTAAACCCATTAACAATGACTATAGTGAACTTCTGTTCATCTATTGGTGATGGTGCTAGTTTGGTCGCTAAGTCGTGTTCAACTCGTGGACTGCAGCCCATCGGGCTCCTCTGTCCATAGGACTTCCCAGGCAAGAACACTGGAGTGGGTTGCCATTCCCTTCTCCAGGGGCTCTTCCAGATCCAGAGACTGAACCCAGGTCTCCTGCATTGCAGGCGGATTCTTTTCCAACTGAGTCACCAGGGAAGTTCATTTACTAGACTGCCCAAAATAAAGAAGTCTGAGAGTAGTAAGTGTTGGTGAGAATGTAAAGCAGGGGGGAGTCTTACAACTGAGTACAAATCAGCACAACCATTGGGGAGCAGGGAGGCAAACAGCAGTATCCTTAAAATCAGACATGCACATTATCCCATGACCTACTCCTAGGCACACCCTAGAAAACAAGCCCATGTGTGCAGCAGGAGACGGTGAAGTGTGCTCAGGGCTTCGTTTGCAACAGGAAGAATTAAAAAGAAGGAATCCTGAATGTCTACTGACAGAGGCATTGAAAAATGCGCACTGCCATATTCTATCATTCCATGAAATATACTGCTGGGAGCTCCAGGAAATCAGTACAGACACTGCTGAGCTACTACGGGGATACACAAATGAACATCATTCACTGAATGCCAGATTTGCAACCATTATATTTACTTTGTTGCTGCTCAGTAATGTCCGACTCTTTCACAAACCCATGAACTGTAGCTCACCAGGTTCCTCTGTCAATGGGATTTCCCAGGCAAGAAACATTACAATGGGTTGCCATTTCCTTCTCCAGGGAATCTTCCTGACCCAGGGATCAAACCCACGTCTCCTGCATTGCAGGCAGATTCTTTACAATCCGAGCCACCGGGGAAGCCCATCATATTTATTAGCACCAAAATAAAAGTAGGCTGGTCTTTTTCAAAGAGTGATGACTCTGTTATTAAGTATCAATTGAATGAAATAAGTAGTTGGTCAATTTTTTAAAAGGACAAACATATGTTCCCTTGCTAGTAAAGAAATAGCAAATTATAATGCCAACAAAGATATAAGGGAATTAAACATTTCAAGCACAGAGGGAGCTATCCTTTTGGCATTATTTTTGAAGTCAGATATAATTATTTGCAATATAACGCTGTGATTTCTTAATAATACTGCACTGAAAACACAAAGATACAATGAAATATTTTTATTTACCAATTGCTATTGGAAATTTAAGAGGTTTTATTAAAAAATAATTTAATCACCTTGATAATTTTGTTTTGTAGTTCAATTTCATTCTTTTCTTTTTTTGGCCATGCCATGTGGCTTGTGGGATCTTAGCTGCCCAACCAAGGGTCAAATCCAAGGCCCCAGCAGTAAGAAGGCAGAGTCCTAACCACTGGACCACCAGGGAATCCTCCAAGATTTTCATTTTTAATATACTAAAAATTAGGTGAATACATTTCATTTACTTGCAGTGTAAATATTTAAGCTCTTTAACCATTTAAATTGATGATGAGTACAGTTTTATCTCATAAAAACAATTGCTACCTTTTTCATATCAGGTACTGAAGAAAGAAGGTACAAATAATTTTCATGAATTGAAGTTATCATAATGTAATTCATCTAGGTCTTTGGATTAGACAAGCTTAGGCTTTATATATGCAGAGCCTTATGCTTTTACTTCAGCACAGACTCACAGAAATTGATTTAGGATGCCATCCTGTGGTATAATGACTATGTTCAAAAGGCAACTGCATACTAGAGTGTAATATTTATCTATTATAGCATTGCTACAAGCGTCTTAATAAAATTCAATTCTGCTTAAGAATTTAAGACAGAACAGATAGCTCAGATTATAGGAAAATTCTATTCTTTCACAACCAGGATACTTCCCTGTCTTTCAGGCTCATAAGAGGAAAAAGGTACTTTAAAATATAAGCTGACTAATAATATTCCTCTTTTCCAAATTTAAGTAATTGGATGAGGCTATCAGATACTCCCAATCTCAGGGGAAAGGTATTTTTATCTCTTTGGAGCTAAAGAATCTGATTCTATGTCACTCTGCCAGTGTAAGGAGACGAACATAGAGGAGGAAACAAACGAACAAAAAATCCATCTTTGAGAGTGAATGGGAAAGTACCTTTTCCTAAATCTATGAACATAGTGTCTTTGGCGGAAAGAGAAACATACAGGTGGTTTAGACTCCTGAGACTTGGCCATAAGCTTACACACTCCATCACTTTTAACTAACTGAGCTTTAGTTTCCTCATCTGTCAACTAAAGGGCTTGGATTGAATATATCTACAATCTCCTCCAAATCAATAATTCTCCTAAGTTTCACCTTCCCTTACAGTTTTTAAAAATGAATTAATTTATATATTTGGCCACAGGGCATGTTGGATCTTAGTCTTCAACCAGGGATTGAACCCACGACCCACTCCCATACTGGAAGCACAGAGTCTTAACCACTGGACAAATGGGGAAGTCCCGCCCTCACACTTCTAAAAATCTCATGGCCCACTGTTAATCAACTATGAAAGTGAAAGTGTTAGTCACTCAGTCGTGTCTGACTCTGTGACCCCAGGGACTGTGGCCCAGAGGCTCCTCTGTCCATGGAATTCTCCAGGCAAGAAGACTGGAGTGGGTTGCATTCCCTTCCCCAGGGGATCTTCCCAACCCAGGGATCAAACCCAGGTCTCCTGCATTGCAGGCAGATTCTTTACCATCTGAGCCACCAATCAACTATGCTGTGCTATGTGCTATGCTTAGTTGCTCAGTCGTGTCCGACTCTTTGCGACCCCATGGACTATATAGCTCGCCAGGTTCCTCTGTCCATGGGGATTCTCCAGGCAAGAATACTTCAGTGGGTTGCCATGCCCTTCTCCAGGGGATCTTCCCAACCCAGGGATCAAAGCCAGGTCTCCTGCATTGCAGGCGGATTCGTTACTGTCTGAGTCACCAGGGAAGCCCAAGAATACTGGAGTGGGTGGCCTATCCCTTTCTCCAGGGGAATCTTCCCAACCGAAGAATAGAACCAGGGTCTCCTGCATTGCCAGTGGATTCATTACCAGCTGAGCTGCCAGGGAGCCCCTGGTAAATTGGTACCAGGGAAGCCCAATAAACTATACTCCAATAAAAAATGAAAAGTTCCATCGATAGATGAATGAATAAAGATGTGGTTGTATATTGTATAAATAATGGGATACTACTCAGCCATAAAAATAACAATATTTTGCCATTTTCAGCAACATGGATGGACTTGGAGGATATTATGCTAAGGGAAATAAGTCAGAGAAAGAAAATTAATGTATGATATCACTTGTATATGAAGTCTGAAAAATACAACATATTTGTGAATATAGCAAAAAAGAAGCAGACTCACAGATACAGATAACAAACTAGTGGTTGCCTGTGTGGAGGGACAATTTAGGTCTTGGGGAGTGGGAGATACAAATTGCTGGGTATAAGACAGGCTCAAGGATGTGCTGTACAACACAGTGAAGATAGCCAATATTTTGTAATGCCTGTAAGTTGAAAGTAACCTTTTAAAAGTGTACAAAAAAAAAAAAAGAGTAAAGAACAAGAAAAAAGCATGTGCATCAACACCAACCATAAATTATAAAATTAAATTGAAAAACTATGGGAGAAATAAAAGACATTGGGAATTGAAGCACAACTCCTAAGGTACAAAGACAGCAAAATTAAGTCGTGAAATGTTTTCTAAGACTGTAAATACACAGACTTCTCATTAGGGGAAGATGAACAAGAAAGACTGGAAGACTCGCAGCTCTATGAGGAGAGGGAGCTTGAACTGAGCGTAGACAAACGGGTCTGGGTAGGTGGGCCTGGGGCAGCATTCCGAGGGCACGAGGCGGAGGGTGCCAGTGCAAGAAAAGCCAGCCTTGGAAACGAACAAGCAGGGAGAGACACGCCCCTGCACAGGCATCGCTGTGGACTGAACGTCTGCGCCCTCCCCTAATCCACACGGTGGCATCCGCGGCGGGGTGACATTTGGGGACGGGACCTCTGGGGGGCGGTTAGGTCATACGGCCAGAGCCCGTGTGAATGGGATCTGTTCTCTTGCGTAAGAAACCATACAGGGAACCTTGCCCTTTCTGCCACGTAAGGACACAGTGAGGACCTCGCTGGCTATGAACCAGGAAGCAGGCTCTCACTAGACTCTGAATTTGCCGGCATCTTGATCCTGGACATCTTAGCTTCCAGAATCATAAGAAATAAATGTTTGTTGTTTAAGCCACTCAGTCTCTATGGCACAATTACAGCAGTCCAAGCTAAGGCACCAATCAAACATGTTTGATTTGACCTGAAGGGTATGTTAATAACCAGGAAATTTCACATAGAAATTCATATTTACAGTTTCTCTTAAAAGTGGAAGTTCTGGCAATGCTGCTCCATAGACTTCCTACATCACAAAAGCTGGTAAGTTTGACCTTTCAGATAATGCATGCCTTCTTCAATTTGCCTCATTCTCTAGAATTCTCTAATGTTTCCCCATGTTGGCCTAATTCACACATCTATTTTATTTTTCTAGGCCTGCAGGCATTAATTTGTTGACTATGCAACTCCTGGATATAGAGTCATATAAGCCACCATGGAGGGAAAAAGAACAAAGAATAATCAGAAAATAAGTGAAGAGTGGGTACTTTTGGTGTTTAGTAACAATTTAAATGTAACTATTTTATGAAACCTAAGTTAAAGAATCTTGAAATGAGCATGGGAAATTATGTAGAATAGATATAAAATAAGATATCCCCAAATCTGGAAACTTTTAAACTCCCTAATCTGATAAAATAGATTTCATATTAAAGCAAGAAGAAAACAATCATGTCTGCTTTACTCAATAAGCTATGTCTGTATAGCCACATCATTTGATTCATCATAAGAATAAGGAAGCTAAGGATGGAACTGATTTAAAAAGACAGGCTGATCATCTCAGTGTACAGAATTTGTGTATATCTAAATCATATGACTTGCCAAGCCATGTGTGGCTCAGAATCTACCTGGACTATTTTTATAAGGAAGCCAAAAAAGAATCATTTTTCCGATTCCAGTTCTGGGAATAATGGAGTAGTTTAATCTGAATTCCTCTCCCAAAGTGACAATCATAATAAACTCTGGATAAAATTTAAAATCCTATTTAAAGCCCTAGAGACCAATCAAAAGCAGGCAACTGAAGGAGTTCAACTTTCAAAGGAAAGGGAATAAAACTAAGTGGTAGAAACACCATGTTTCTTCTCTTGAGGGCACATTCCAGTTATCCCAGAGTCAGAATGACTAATGCTCAAGCAGAAACCTTTACTAGCATTGCTGAAGGTGTCAGAGGCTCCAGAGCGGCTGGGAGGTAACAGAGGAAATCTCAGGAAGCAGGGGACCATAAAGGACAAAGCAGAAAATCGTTGCACAAACCTCCCTGCACTCCTTGGGCTTCCCTGGCTCAGCTGGTAAAGAATCCACCTGCAATGCGGGAGACCTGGGTTCCACCCTGGGTTGGGAGGGATTGACCCTGGAGGAGGGAATGACTACCCACTCCAGTATCCTGGCCTGGAGAATTCCATGGGCTGTATAATCCATGGGTCGCAGAGTCGGACACGACTGAGCGACTTTCACTTTCACTTTGGATGACCTGTATGCATGTGGAAGAGATTCTGTAGAACAGAACGAGAAGCAGCAGCTGGCAGGCTAGCGGGCTAAGCAGAAAGGCGTGCTGGTGAGCACCGCAGGAAAGAGAGTCTGGGATTTACATCCTGCTAAATCTGAGGAACTTGGTGCAAACTGTTAAACTCCATTAAATTCCAAAAAACACACTTTAGAAGTAAAGAATACGTCTCAGGACTAAAGAATTTTTCTTAAGACTAAAGCCAAAATGAAACAGTCCCTCCTAATAGTAAAAACCAAACCTTCTCAAGTTCAAGGTGATCAGTCAACAACTAAATTGCTAACAATAACAGAAATAAAAACTCTTTGCAGGAAGTTTCCAGAATGCTCTTCCATTTTACACTAAGTGATACAATACTAAGGAGACTTTGATATATTGAAAAGGCATATTAAAGTACCTTAAACAACTAACAAATCATATAAAATAAAACTGTGACCCCCAAATGGCCAATAGATGATATTAAATTAAATAATACAACATATTTCATTAACCCAAAATAAGACAGGAAGGGACAAACAGAGGGGGAGAGCAGCATGCAGCATGTGGGAAAAACAAACAAAATTAGTAGCTCTAAGTGCAACAATAAAATTTTTACATTAAATTAAAGTGGATGAAAGATTTCAATTAAAAGACAAAGGATGCTGAACCAGAAGTTTTTAAATGACCAAATTATACTCTGTATGCATAGGATTATTTAAGTGAAAAAACATGAAGATGAAAGGAAAAGAGTAGGAAAAATACAGAAATATATATATGAAAAAGCCAAGCATTAGAAAATGTTGTGGAAATATTACTATTAATATTTGAATTAGACAATTCAAATTTTCCAGATAAGAATGATTAACCAGAAGTAAAGAGGAATATTTCATAATATTAAAAGGGTCAATTCCTCAGGAAAACTTTAAAATGATAAATGTATGTGTGTTTAATAGGAAAAAGTCTATCAAAATAAAGCAAAATTTGGCAATGAAAAGGTGATACAGTCACACATACAAGTATACTTGGAGGCTTTTACACTCCTCTCTCACTACAGGTAGAAAAAAAAAAACAGTGAAAAAAATTTGTGAAGATGAAAAAGATTTTAATTATATCAAAACCATGTTGAGCTAATTTTTCATTTACAGAACACAACACTACAACTCCGGAATTCATACTATTTTCAAGTGCTCTGGAGTGTTTAATAATATAGACCAAGTACTCAATCAAGTCTTAGTAATTTTTAAAAATTCAAAATATAAATTACCTTCTGTAAAATAGACAGTCAGTGAGAACTTGCTGTATGACACAGGGAGGTCAAAGCCTGCGCTCTGTGACAGCCTTCAGGGCAGGGTGTGCCGGGAGGTGCGAGGGAGGGTCGAGACGGAGGGGACGTGTGTATACCCACGGCTGGTTCATGCTGACGTGTGGCAGAAACCAACACTGCTTTGTAAAGCAATTGTCCTCCAATTAAAAATATAATAGAAAAAATTTTGAAAAAATCAAATTTTACAAAGTACAACCTCTGTTAATAGAGTTAAATTCTATATGAATAAAATGATGGTTATAAATTCTTCCACATATTTGGAAATTAAAATCATAGTTCTAAATAACCATGATTCAAAGAAGAGATTACAAAAACAAGAAGGAAACATTTTATACTGAGTCAGAATAAAAACACAACTTGTCCTCTCAATGCACTGTATAAAGGAAATTTGTAGTTTTTAAGACATATTTTGTAAAAGAAGAAGAGTTTTAAAATCAATGATTGAAGTCTCCACTTACAAAAAGCTTTTAAAAAAGGAAACAAAATAAATACAGAGAGAAAAAATAAAATTGACAATAATCTAAGAAAAACAAACCAAAAAACCCAACAGTAAAAGGATTATGACACCAGATCATCATAGGAAGTACTCTGAAAGAGAAAGGACAGGCTAGAGTAGAATCTCTATTTAATTTGAGCATAGCAGGGTCACCGCCCCATCCTGGCGCTGAAAAGGCCACCTGGGGAGCTGAAACCTCCAGATAAACGGTGTTGTGAAAATGCAAGGGTTTCTAGACATATGAGTAGTTCTTATATGTGCAAACAACGTTTGACCACTTTCCTAAATCCTCATGAACTGGTCAAAACACAGTGGTGTCATTTATTTACAAATCTTCCTCACCTGTTTTACAGGAATATGCATTTTATTTCTGAAATAAATCTACTTATTATGCACAAATTGGTGTAATAAGTGATTCCAAACACCTTTTACTTGGTCACTGTGGAACAGAAGAGAAAAATATCCGCCTTCTTTTGTACTCTGCTGTCTCAAATTAAAATGCTAAAGAAGCAACAGAGCTAAAAATAAATCATAATCTAAAGCATTAAACTCTTTGAAGACAAAATATTGACATCTAATCTATTAATTAGCTTCTGTTTGTAAAGGTATTGTGAGAGAAAAGTGGAATGTAAATACCAATTTGCCTTATAATTAATCACCATACTGCTTTATCCTTGTGGTAATGTTATATAACCCTTAAGTGGGAATTATGATGACATTTGAAGGATACCAAGGATAAAAAACTTTTTGAGTGCCTACATTACAAAGTTATAGGATAACTTTTCATGAGAGAAATTTATTTCAGGCAGGTGTAGCCTTAGGATGAATGCAGCATAAGAGTTCTCATGGCGGGTGTAATTTAAGGAAAGAAAGATTTTCCAGATCCCAAGTAGCTCCACATGACTTGGCTATGTTCCTGGAATTTCCCCCATTAAAAATTCATTCTGTAGGGTCAATAGCTCTGGGGCCTAAAGGGACCTCCATGAAATTTTCAGCAACTGTTGGAAGAAAACCCCATAAGACATTGTAAACTAACATCTCAAAAATCGCTGGTTGGAACCAGCCATGTATACAAGAGGCAGCTGTGAAAAATGAGTGCCATTGGAGGTGGAAAAGAGCATGACCAATTTGCTCAGGTCTAACATGCATGGAGACTGCCACAGGGAACTTCTGTTTTGTGTCTAAAGGAGCTGGACTGAGACTTAGAGAACAAACTTGTGGCATGCACGCTGCTATGTTTAAAATGGATAACCAACAAGGACCTACGGTACAGCACAGGGAACTCTGCTCAATGTTATGTGGCAGCCTGGACGGGAGGGGAGCTTGGGGTAAACAGATACAGGCGTAAGCATGACTGAGTCCCTTTGGTGTTCACCTGAAATGATCACATTGTCACCTGACTATACCCTAACACAAAATTAAAGTTAGAAAACAAAACAAACAACAACAAAAAAGCTGCACTGGATTATTCTACAGCCAGTAGAATAGCCTGGGAGCCTGAAGTGTGACAAGTATGTGTGATATGAAGTGAAATCTAGAACAGAAACTGTTATCAAAATGGGAATTTTCCTTGCTTATTGCTTGAAACGTTGTTATAATAGAAAAAAGGTGAGTACCACAGAAATGCACAATGCTATCCTCATTGTTGGGATGGCAACCATCATAGGTATACACATAAATAGGTGCCAGGGTGTAAATTATTTCCTACATTTTGTGTGTGTATGTGTCTTTATTTTGTTTATGCTATAAACTCCCTATGGAGTGTGTAAATGTATGATTTTTAAACAAATTAAATACATGCAAATATCTACATTAAAGCAAAATACCTAAAATTAAAGACCAATTTAAAGAGTCTGACCTTTTGGGACCATAATAATTCAAAAATATCTAATTGTTTCATAAATACTATTCTATTCTTATTCTCATGCCAATCCCGCTGAATGAATTGTTCAAATGTTGCCCTCATCAGGCCAGAAGTGGTTTACTAGTGAATTTCTACAATGCCATGGGCTGAACTATGGCCAAAGAATACAGTTGCAGATGCAAACTCAAATCCCAGTAAGTGATTGGGAAGGGTCGGTCCCAACAATGAAATTTTCAACAGGCACTGGATATAAACCAACCTACCTATTATTTTCAAGACCAGTTTTAAATCTCGAAAAGGAGATAAAAGGAGTAGGAGAAATGTCAATTCAATTCAGTGTTCACCTTCAGATCATAATTTGTTCTCTTTAAAAAGTAAATTGGCTTTATTATCCCTCTGGTTAAAACCTCCCGATGACTTCCTTTTCTGATAGAATAAAACCGGAATCCCTGATCTGGACATTCAGCCCAGTAAAGTCTGGCTTAAGAGACAGCTTCCCCTCCTCTCACTGTGCCCCATCAGAGCAGCCGCACCAACCGCCCTGAGTAACCACACCCCGAGTCCTTCCTTTCCTGGTTTGGCTCCCTGCGCCCCACCTCTCCTCCCCCCACCCCCCACCCCCCACCCCCCATCCCCCACACCCCCCACACCCCCCCCCAACACTCTCTTTCCAGGCAGGTTCCTTTCCCAGGAGGTCTCCGCCCAAAACCACCCCCTCAAAGGGATCCTGCCTGCCTATCTAAAGTGGAACCCTCCAATTCCTTTCAGTTTTATCACCCAGTTAATTTCACTCACGGGATTAAAGTAAAGTTGCTCAGTTGTGTCCGACTCTTTGCGACTCCATGGACTACAGCCTACCAGGCTCCTCTGTCCATGGGATTTTCCAGGCTAGAGTACTGGAGTGGGTTGCCATTTTCTTCTCCAGGGGATCTTCCTGACCCAGGGATCGAACCCGGGTCTCCAGCATTGCAGACAGACGCTTTACCGCCTGAGCCATGGGATTAAAAGCAGCCTGCAGTTAGCTCCTTGGCTTCCTGATTTATCTATTCTCTGTTTTGGATGATCCCGTCTATGAAGGTGGGCAGCGCATCTGTCTGGTTCCCTAAGTCGCCAGGACTTAGCAGAGAGCTTGGCCTACAGAGAGATTTCAGATGTCTAGCTTCCTACTGTTTTCACCATTATTGCAGAGCTTCACCAAAGCCTCTTCCACAGCTAGACTGGCCTTGCCCCTAGTGCCAATTTGTTTTCTTCTCTTTTGAATCAGGTGGAAACAGCAGTGAAAGATTTTAGAAATATTTTGAAGGTAAACACAATCTTGTCTAATAGATTAAGCAGGGAATGTCAGTGAAATAGAGACAAAGATGATTTCAAGGTCTGATTCAATGGAAGGATGAATTTTCTATTTACTGAGAAAATAATGGAAAGGGTAGTTTGGGGTCAGAGTGAGATTAGTTCAATTTTGGATATGCTAAATTTGAAGCGATTATGAGACCATCTAAATGAAAACACTAAGGGGGTGGTTGTTTACTTGAGTACAGAATTCAAGGGAAAAATCAAGCTCCTTAGGGGCCAAGGGACATAGAATAATGGATTGGTTCCAAATTGGGAAAGGAGTATGCCAAGACTGTATATTGCCATCCTCCTTATTTAATTTCTATGCAGAGTACATCATGTGAAATGCAGGCTGGATAAAGCACAAGCTGGAATCAAGATTGCCGGGGGAAACATCAATAATCTCAGATATGCATATGACACCACACTTATGGAAGAAAGTGAAAAGGAATTAAAGAACCTCTTGTTGAAGGTGAAAGAGGAGACTTAAAAAATCTGGCCTAAAACTCAACATTCATAAAACTAAGATCATGGCATCTGGTCCCGTCAGTTCAGTTCAGGCGCTCACTCATGTCCAACTCTGTGACCCCATGAATCGCAGCACGCCAGGCCTCCCTGTCCAACACCAACTCCCGGAGTTCACTCAAACTCATGTCCATTGAGTCAGTGATGCCATCCAGCCATCTCATCCTCTGTTGACCCTTCTCCTCCTGCCCCCAATCCCTCCCAGCATCAGAGTCTTTTCCAATGAGTCAACTCTTCACATGAGGTGGCCAAAGTACTGGAGTTTCAGCTTTAGCATCAGTCCTTCCAAAGAAAACCCATGACTGATCTCCTTTAGAATGGACTGGTTGGATCTCCTTGCAGTCCAAGGGACTCTCAAAAGTCTTCTCCAACACCACAGTGCAAAAGCATCAATTCTTTGGTGCTCAGCTTTCTTCACAGTCCAACTCTCACATCCATACATGACAGGAAAAACTATAGCCTTGACTAGACGGAACTTTGTTGGCAAAGTAATGTCTCTGCTTTTCAATATGCTATCTAGGTTGGTCATACCTTTCCTTCCAAGGACTAAGCATCTTTTAATTTCATGGCTGCAATCACCATCTGCAGTGATTTTGGAGCCAAAAAAAAAATAAAGTCTGACACTGTTTGCACTGTTTCCCCATCTATTTCCCATGAAGTGATGGGACCAGATGCCATGATCTTTGTTTTCTGAATGTTGAGCTTTAAGCCAACTTTTTCACTCTCCTCTTTCACTTTCATCAAGAGGCTTTTTAGTTCCTCTTCACTTTTTGCCATAAGGGTGGTGTCATCTGCATATCTGAGGTGATTGACATTTCTCCCGGCAATCTCGATTCCAGCTTGTGCTTCAACCAGCCCAGCGTTTCTCATGATGTACTCTGCATATAAGTTAAATAAGCAGGGTGACAATATACAGCCTTGACATACTCCTTTTCCTATTTGGAACCAGTCTGTTGCTCCATATCCAGTTCTAACTGTTGCTTCCTGACCTGCATACAGGTTTCTCAAGAGGCAGGTCAGGTGGTCTGGTATTCCCATCTCTTTTAGAATTTTCCACAGTTTATTGTGATCCACACAGTCAAAGGCTTTGGCATAGTCAATAAGGCAGAAATAGATGTTTTTCTGGAACTCTCTTCCTTTTCCCATGATCCAGCGGATGTTGGCAATTTGATCTCTGGTTCCTCTGCCTTTTCTAAAACCGGAAGCTCGCGGTTCATGTATCGCTGAAGCCTGGCTTGGAGAATTTTGAGCATGACTTTCCTAGCGTGTGAGATGAGTGCAATTGTGTGGTAGTTTGAGCATTCTTTGGCATTGCCTTTCTTTGGGATTGGAATGAAAACTGACCTTTTCCAGTCCTGTGGCCACTGCTGAGTTTTCCAAATTTGCTGGCATATTGAGTGCAGCACTTTCACAGCATTATCTTCCAGGATTTGAAATAGCTCAACTGGAATTCCATCACCTCCACTAGCTTTGTTTGTATGATGCTTTCTAAGGCCCACTTGACTTCACATTCCAGGATGTCTGGCTCTAGGTGAGTGGTGATACCATCGTGATTATCTGGGTCATGAAGATCTTTTTTATACAGTTCTTCTGTGTATTCTTGCCATCTCTTCTTAATATCTTCTGCTTCTGTTAGGTCCATACCATTTCTGTCCTTTATCGAGCCCATCTTTGCATGAAATGTTCCCTTGGTATGTCTAATTTTCTTGAAGTGATCTCTAGTCTTTCCCATTCTGTTGTTTTCCTCTATTTCTTTGCATTGATCGCTGAGGAAGGCTTTCTTATCTCTCCTTGCTATTCTTTGGAACTTTGCATTCAGATGCTTATATCTTTCCTTTTCTCCTTTGCTTTTCACTTCTCTTCTTTTCACAGCTATTTGTAAGGCCTCCCCAGACAGCCGTTTTGCTTTTTTGTATTTCTTTCCCATGGGGATGGTCTTGATCCCTGTCTCCTGTACAATGTCACAAACCTCCGTCCATAGTTTATCAGGCACTCTATCAGATCTAGTCCCTTAAATCTATTTCTCACTTCCACTGTATAATCATAAGGAATTTGATATATATCATTCCTGGTCTAGTGGTTTTCCCTACTTTCTTCAATTTAAGTATGAATTTGGCAATAAGGAGTTCATGGTCTGAGCCACAGTCAGCTCCTGGTCTTGTTTTTGCTGACTGTATAGAGCTTCTCCATGTTTGGCTGCAAAGAATATAATCAGTCTGATTTCGGTGTTGACCATCTGGTGATGTCCATGTGTAGAGTCTTCTCTTGTGTTGTTGGAAGAGGTGTTTGCTATGACCAGTGCATTCTCTTGGCAAAACTCTATTAGACTCTGCCCTGCTTCATTCCATATTCCAAGGCCAAATTTGCCTGTTACCCCAGGTGTTTCTTGACTTCCTACTTTTGCATTCCAGTCCCCTATAATGAAAAGGATATCTTTTTTGGGTGTTAGTTCTAAAAGGTCTTGTAGGTCCTCATAGAACCATTCAACTTCAGCTTCTTCAGCATTACTGGTTGGGGCATAGACTTGGATTACTGTGATATTGAATGGTTTGCCTTGGAAATGAACACAGATCATTCTGTCGTTTTTGAGATTGCATCCAAGTACTGCATTTCAGACTCTTTTGTTGACCATGATGGCCACTCCATTTCTTCTGAGGGATTCCTGCCCGCAGTAGTAGATATAATGGTCATCTGAGTTAAATTCACCCATTTCAGTCCATTTTAATTTGCTGATTCCTAGAATGTCGTCATTCAGTCTTGCCATCTCCTGTTTGACCACTTCCAATTTGCCTTGATTCATGGACCTGACATTCCAGGTTCCTATGCAATATTGCTCTTTACAGCATCGGATCTTGCTTCTATCACCAGTCACATCCACAGCTGGGTATTGTTTTTGCTTTGCCTCCATCCCTTCATTCTTTCTGGAGTTATTTCTCCACTGATCTCCTGTAGCCTATTTGGCACCTACTGACCTGGGGAGTTCCCCTTTCAGTATCTTATCATTTTGCCTTTTCATACTGTTCATTGGGTTCTCAAGGCAAGAATACTGAAGTGGTTTGCCATTCCCTTCTCCAGTGGACCACATTCTGTCAGACTTCTCCACCATAACCTGCCCATCTTGGGTGGCCCCACAGGGCATGGCTTAGTTTCATTGAATTAGACAAGGCTCTGGTACGTGTGATTAGATTGACTAGTTTTCCATGATTATGGTTTCAGTGTGTCTGCCCTCTGATGCCTCTCGCAACACCTACCGTCTTACTTGGGTTTCTCTTACCTTAGACATGGGGTATCTCTTCACGGCTGCTTCAGCAAAGCGTAGCCATTGCTCCTTACTGGTCCCATCACTTCATGGCAAATAGATGGGGAAACAATAGAAACAGTGACAGACTTTATTTTCTTGGGCTCCAAAATCACTGTGGACATTGACTGCAGCCATGAAATTAAAAGACATTGCTCCTTGGAAGAAAAGCAATGACAAACCTAGACAGTGTATTAAAAAGCAGTATAAAAGAGTTGGACACAACTGAATGACTGAACAACAAAGGAACCAAGTCAGTCAGTTCAGTCGCTTAGACGTGTCTGACTCTTTGCGACCCCATGAACTACAGCACGCCAGGCCTCCCTGTCCATCACCAACTCCTGGAGTTTACCCAAACTCATGTCCATTGAGTCAGTGATGCCATCCAACCATCTCATCCTCTGTCATCCCCTTCTCCTCCTGCCTTCAGTCTTTCCCAGCATTAGGGTCTTTTCCAATGTGTCGGCTCTTCACATCAGATGGCCAAAGGATTGGAGTTTCAGCTTCAGCAACAGTCCTTCCAATGAACGCCCAGGACTGATCTCCTTTAGGATGTACTGGTTGGATCTCCTTGATGTCCAAGGGACTCTTGAGAGTCTTCTCCAACACCACAGTTCAAAAGCCTCAAAGGACCAAGAGATCAACATAAAAATGGCTATAAGTTATGAACCTCACTAACAAATTAATTGTATGAGTTATTTCACTTTTCACCCAGCTGCTTCAGCTATATGTGTAGATTGCTCCGGTTTTCCTAGGCTGAAAATCTACAGGATAAAATCAGTCAAGATATTTGTTCTTTTCCATAAGCCCATTATTCTAGCCCTGCAATTCAAAACTACACAGCAGGGGGGAGGGAGAGGGGTTTAGGATGGGGGGCACAGGTGTACCTGTGGCGGATTCATTTCGATGTTTGGCGGAGCTAATACAATATTGTATAGTTTAAAAATAAAATAAAATTAAAAAAAAAAAAACTACACAGCAGGACCCAATCTTTCCTGCTGAATGCACAGCGACTGTTTCTCTTTCACGTTATCTTCTGCTTAAAAATACTAATCTTTGTGGCTGTCAAATTAAGTATTGAGTATTAAGTGGAGCCATGCAACTTTTTAAAGAGGAAAATTATACTCAGGGTTAAGGAATCAAGTATGCAAGGGATCGACTCTTAAATAAGAGTCATGTTCTTATACTCTTGTATAAGAACGTGGGATAACCAATCCTTTATATGTGTCTATTTTTTCCTTCGTTCTCCCTATTTCTTATTTCCAAGTCATACACTCCATTCCTTAGACTATCTTGGCAGTTTATAAGCCTAAATCAATCAGGCAATTTATAAGCATGAAGCAGGGTGCATGTGTTCAACTATAAATGAAAATAGCTATTTATCTATCTTTAGATATAATAGTTATTTTAGGTAGCATCATTTCAATTATGTAGTGTAGATTTTTGCGCTACTTTTCATCTTATGATGCGGACGTTTTACTGTCTGTGCTGCACATGCTCAGTCCTGTCCGACTCTGCGTCCCCGAGAACTGTAGCCCACCAGGCTCCTCTGTCCGTGGGATTCTCCAGGAAAGGACACTAGAGTGGGTTGCCATGCCCTCCTCCAGGGGGTCTTCCCAACCCAGGGATCGAACCTGCATCTCTCGCATCTCCTGCATTGGGAAGTGGGTTCTTTACCACTGTGCCACCTGGAACATTTTACTATTAAAATTCTCCTTTGAGATGCAAAGCTATAGAAGACCAATCAGAAAAAATAAGTACAGAGGACACATTTTAGTACAGCTTCTTGAACAGAGGAAAGCAGTTCCTTCTAAACTTAAAATGCTGGACTTTCAAAGAGAGATGCTGGTGCTGGGGTAGGGGAAAGGCTAGGTGTATCATCACAGATAACTGAAAAATTGCCACATAAATATGATGAGGCATTTATTTTCATTCAAGAATTCCTAAAGATTTTAGGTCCAGAAATTTAACAAATTTTAGTCAAATCCTGTTCATGTGCCCTTAAAAGAGTATTTCAACTATAGAGTGTTGCCACCTTGATATGAAGGTCTTCCCTAGTGGTTCAGTGGTAAAGAACGTCCCTGCCAAGCAGGAGACACGGTTCGATCCCTGGGTCAGGAAAGTTCCCTGGGGAGGAAATGGAAACCCACTCCAGTATTCTTGCCTGGGAAACCCCATGGACAGAGAGGAGTTTTTCACATATGGAAGAGACAAGAGGCCTTCAATACCCCCAGAGAGTCTCAAACGGGTATTCTGAGATTCACATAATTGCAGAAAATAAAACCATTCTCCTTTTGTTACTCTGTTCAAATGCCTACCAGAATTTAAGCAGGGGAGGGGAGTGATGAAGACCAAAGGAAATACGGGAGGTGGAGGGATCTGCCTGGTCCGACAATGCTACCTACGTCTGTGACCAAATCAGACTGAATTTCTTGATCATTAGAATACAGAGAACATTCATTGTTCTGGGCTAGTTTCACCCTCAATGACTGCCTAACAGTAACCTGTTTTCTACCAAGGCAGTGCCAACCATAGTCATCTTTTGCGGTCCCAGCTGCACAAAACAACAAGAAGTGCACTTTCTATCACACCTTATAGGGTCCAGTTCATGTTAAACTGACCTATTTTTTCTACCCATCTTACATTGTTGTTCTGATGGCGATGATGATCTTTGGTTTTGTGTTTGGTGCCTGTCTGCTTTCCCTGAGATTGCTGTCTAGTTATTTTGAAAATCTACTTGAACTTGAAAGTAGCAATATATTTTAGCCTCAATTTTACCTCTCATCATTTTAGCCTCCCACATAATCTAAATGCAAGTGGGCTGAGAAACGTATTGGAGGTGGCTGTCCACGCCCTGGAGCGAAAATATGCCTACGATCCCATTGCTGTGAGTCACTGAGACAGCCCAATAGGATCATTCAGGTCCTAAAGGGAATTTCAAGGGTCTGAACTGCCACCTTTGAATGTCCACATCAATCAAATGAACTGTCCAGTTCCCATTCACGTGGTACCATAGACCCACAATTGAAGTGGAACAGCTTTCTGACAGTGAGGCTTGCTCAGTCACACAGCATATGAAGGGGAATAATTTCCATTTCTGATGACTGGAAATCCCATTGACTCATGATTAGATTAGATGCATCCCTGCCTACGCAAAGAGAAGAAAGAAAATGCCTTCTTGGGAACTCTTAGAGTTTCTGCTTCAGTATCTTCTTTCCCAGAGTGTCCTGTCTGTAGATTCTCCCCACAAACGATTATGTGCTTCTTTTTCATATCTTGTAGCCAAATCACCATGACTTGCGGCTTATCACTTTATCATACTCCTGAACCCATCTGAATGTATCTGGCCTCATGGCAACACAACTCTGAAATACAATGCTAAAGTGACTGCTTCTTGAGCTAGGAGTGAAAAGAATTTATAGTCCTAGTACTTATTCGCCAGTCCTATCTGGGACCATGCATAAAATCGATGGACATACTAGCATCAAGAATTTAGAGGTTTTCATACACTGGAATCACTAATAGAGGAGTACACGGAATGGAACAGGAGAAGGGGTCAAGGAAACCTGTGAATTGCTTTATCTGACATCTGTTGTATGCATGCACTTGTCACCTCCTCTGTCTCTGACATCAGGATGCTCACCATGGGGGTGATCCTCTGGCCAGCTGTGTTTAGAGCTCTGTGTGACAGCAAAGTGCTCGGCGATGACTGAGGACAGCAGATGAATATAGAAATGTGGGTAGCTTTTCCAAAGTGAAGCAGAGGGTCTTGCTGATTTAAGAAGCCTGGGCCTGTCCAGTTGGTTTTGGTTTTACTGCTGCTTCTGCTGCCACTTCCGCTGGTCCCTTAGCTCCTCCACCACTGCTGCTGTGACATGCTAACGTGCGGACGCCGGGAAGACTCGCGAGAGGCCCTGGACCGCAAGGAGATCCAGCCAATCCCTCCTAAAGGAGATCAGTCCTGAATGCTCATTGGAAGGACTGATGCTGAAGCTGGAAGCTCCAATACTTTGGCCACCTGATGGGAAGAGCTGACTCATTTGAAAAGACCCTGATGCTGGGAAAGATTGAAGGCTGGAGGAGAAGACGATGAGATGGTTGGATGGCATCACTGACTCAATGGACATGGGTTTGAGTGATCTCCGGGAGTTGGTGAAGGACAGGGAGGCCTGGCGTGCTGCAGTCCATGGAGTCACAGAGTCAGACACGACTGAGCAACTGAACAACAGTAACAACTTGACTAAAACGCCTCAGAAGTCAACAGGCAGATGTTGACAGAGGGGTGCTGCCCAGATCCCAGCTAACGACCTGCCCAAAGGCCATGGGCCGGGTCACTCCCCAAGCTCCTCTCCCGACCAGATGCCGTTGTGTCAGGGAAGTCTTCCGAGTGCCAGATGGAATTCACTCTTCATTGTCCTTCTTCCTATATTTTATCCATGGACAGAAGGTGAGCATTACAGGAATAGAACCCACAGGTTTTTGGGAAATGTGAGGATGAGTATGTCTTTTTTTTTTTTTTTTTAATTTAATGCTTGTCCTTTAGACAGGGACTCCTGAACAATCATACTAGCTGTAACATATGCTATTTATAGCCCAGCAAGAAAAGACACAACAGAAAGCATTACATGTGGCTTTTTTTTGTTGCTATAATTCACCTATCACAAGGTTTCCCTGCCAGATATCAGTATGCTAATCGGCAGTTGATTTGTCAACCAGCTGTGCTTAGACTTCCGTGTGGCAGAGCTGGTTTGCTTGGATAAATGGTCTAGTAAAATTTTAATTAAAAATAGGCTTTTGCCTTGGAATAGCTTGATGCAGGAAAAGATAAAACAGAAAGGGGACCAGTCGACATTAGTTCTAACTCGACGAGACTCGGGTTAGTGAACTATTGTGAACAGCCAAGAATTTAATGACATATCACTTCAGACATGACAGATGCTTAGCAATTACCGACCTTATATTGCAGTGACAGAGGTGGTGGTGGAGTTGGAAGCTGTTCAGAATGATAAATGGATACGACAATTTATTAAAGACATAAAGCATGCTTAGTATTGAATATGGATGCACTCCTTTAAGAAGGAGGCAGAAGATGAAAGAAAAAAACACGAACAGAGGAATTTACAATGTGAAAGTTAAGTTTTGGTATGAAAAACACACACAACACACACCAAATGTCTGAACAAATGCGGAAAGTCTAGAGATGTAGCACCACTGTAGTTTCGGGATAACGAAGACACGTACGAAACAGATGTGTTACCCACTTTCACACATTCACAGCCCGTCTCTCACTCTCCTGACTGGTGCCTTCCGACAGAACATCCGGGACCTGTGTGGAGGGCCTTTCGAACCTGCTCTGAGACCTCGATTTCCCCGCAGTCCTTGGCATGAACTGCACACCGTCTGCTTAGCTCGTTTGGTCTGAGTTTTACTTTCCCAGTTGAAAATGGAGGACCTGAAGTCCTGGACCTAAAAGCATGATAAGGAGAAATTAATCTCTTAAATATGTATCTTTGTCTTTGGTTGTTGGATAAACTGGTGGAAGAGACACACTGTGCCATTGTTCACGATATAGAGCGTTAACGAATCTAAATTTTTTTTTAAATGGAAAGAGTGGCAAAATTTTTAAAAGGCCTTATAAGCCCATGAAATAACTAGAAAGACCATTAAGATTTGTTTCTAAGTGATAATCTCACTTCGTTATTTCTTGGAATTTTGATACATGTAATTATTTCTTTAGAGGTTAGAAATCCATTTCTGTCAAAGATATACATATATACAGTTGAAGGTATTACTGCCCTTCCTGAACAACAGATCTTGTCTACAAACTTGAAGAGTTTCATGCACTGGTTTGGCACTTACCTTTTTTCCTCACTAAGTAGATACTGCAAGGTCCTTGGAAGTATGAGTCATCAACTTTGCAATTCTTTTGTCATCTATCTGCATTTGTATTTTTTGTGTAGTGAGCAGAAAGCAATGCTCAGGGATACTGAGAGAGAGAGATTCTATCACTGTCTAAGTAGATAATTTTGAAAATTCTCCTCTATCTTTGAAATCAACATCTCCATACACTTAACTTTTTAAAGCATTGTTACATGCTAATTGGGTTCCCCAGGTGGGTCAGTGGTAAAGAATGCATCTGCCAGTGAAGCAGCCACAGGAGACGTGGACTCTGTCTCCGGGTCGGGAAGATCCCCGGAGAAGGAAATGGCCACGCACTCCAGTGTCCTTGCCGGGATAATCCCAAGGGCAGAGGAGCCTGGTGGGCTACAGTCCAAGGGTCGCAAAGAACCTGCCGCGACTAAGCGACTGCGCATGCGCACGTGTACTAGTCAGCGGAACCTTCCGTAAATTTTTCTCAAGTTGTTACAAGTCATCCACGCTCTCTGGCTATATCTAAGGTTTGGTTTGCTGTGACTTTTGCTGTCACCCTCTTCCTTCCGGATGTTAACAGGTGGCATTCCTCAAAATTCCACCCCAGGTCCTCCTGTTCCTTCATGACGCGCTTTACCGCGGTGGTCGCTTGTGCCCGTGACATTAGTCTTCACCTTCACCCAATGACTCAGCCCAGACTTCGTCCCTGAATCACACACAGAACTGTGAAACTCACGGCCTGTGTGACTTCTCCACTTAAAGACGCCAAGAGCATGGCTTCCAGCTCAGCATCTTCCCTTACCCCAAGCACACCTTGCCTCACCCATCGCTGCTCGCTTCAGTGAGCCGCTCCGCTAGTGGACTTGGTGTTCAGCCTGGAAAAGACATTTTCCTCCCCACACCTCCCGCCACTCTGTTCTTTCTAATCATCATCAAATGCTACTGCTTTTTCTACCAAATGCCATGCAAATCCATCTTCCTCCTTTCCATTTGAATTGCCACCAACCTAGTGTGTGCTATATTGCAAAAGTGACCTGTGCACTTTTCCAACATAACAGAGCCAACAATGGAAATAGTGAAATTGGTTACACTACATAATCAAATTAATATACTTAGGGATTTCCCTGGTGGTCCCTCGGGTAAGTGCATGCTCATGATGCGAGGGGCCCAGGTTCAGTCCCTGATCAGGGAACTAGATCCAGCATGCATGCGACAACTATTAATAAGAAGCTCTCGTGCTACTGTGAAGATCCCGTGAGCCACAGCTAAGATGCAGCACAGACAAAATAATAAATTTTTTTGAAAAATTATGGACGTGAGTCTGAGTGAACTCCAGGAGTTGGTGATGGACAGGGAGGCCTGGCATGCTGTGATTCATGGGGTTGCAAAGAGTCGGACACAACTGACTGACTGAACTGAACTGAATATATTGATCAACAATGTATCAGCATATTTATTATATTTATAATTATGCCACTATATATTTGTTGCTGCTGCTAAGTCACTTCAGTCATGTCCGAATCTGTGAGACCCCATAGACAGCAGCCCACCAGGCTCCCCCGTCCCTGGGATTTTCCAGGCAAGAACACTGGAGTGGGTTGCCATTTCCTTCTCCAATGCATGAAAGTGAAAAGTGAAAGTGAGGTCGGTCGGTCACGTCCGACTCTTAGCGACCCCATGGACTGCAGCCTACCAGGCTCCTCTGTCCATGGGATTTTCCAGGCAAGAGTACTGGAGTGGGGTGCCAGTGCCTTCTCCATTCCTATAGTACTTGACCACAAAATGTTCATTATAATATACAAATAATATACAAATATAATATACAAATAATGAACATTTTGTGGTCAAGTACTATAGGAAGCACTTTTAATTGACTACCTCATTAATTTCTCATCAGCACCAACAAGAAAGATGCTATAATTACCCTCATTTTCTAGACAAAGACACTCAGATTCAGAGATGTCGAGCAACTTGCCCAGGGCACACCACACCTATGATCATGTCACAACCTCAAACACATACGCACCCAAACTCCACCCCTCACTCCCTGCTCTGCCACATAACACACATTCAGTGCCTTCTTGTGGCTCCTTAGCTAACGTTGAAAACCCTGAGCAACTCTCCAGTTTCACTCTCCTGGTCTCAGTGACCCAGCTGCACCAGTGTTCTAGTTCCTCAAACGCTCTGCGGTCTATTTCACCGGCGGAGGCTCGGCATGTCCTGTGCCCTTCTGCTAGCATTAGTCAGTCAATAATTATTTATTAAAGTCTAATATAA
Source organism: Bubalus bubalis (assembly GCF_019923935.1). Classification (NCBI taxonomy): domain Eukaryota; kingdom Metazoa; phylum Chordata; class Mammalia; order Artiodactyla; family Bovidae; genus Bubalus; species Bubalus bubalis. The sequence continues at coordinate 1,061,996 of NC_059165.1, read as the reverse complement.
GTCAGGTATACTGAATTGTATTGAATAACTGAAGATACAGAAAATAGCAAACTGTGAGTGCAAAGCTCCACATGTCTTTATGGTGGAAATCCAATATGGTAGGAACACAGTCGTCATTCTGAACAGGAAACCATCGATCACGCTTTTCAGCAGAGTTTGTCTCTGTCTCCCTAGTGCCTAGCGGTGGCTGCATGCAGAGCTGCCCAGCTGATGCTTCCTGAGGGCTATACCACCTGTGTTAGGAGTTCTGCATCCTCCCAACCGTTTAAATCCATACCTAGAGACAGCCTAGGGAAAAACGGGCTAGTTGGGGAGGAACACTTGCTCTGACAGGTAGACAGAAAGCACCTGTCCTGGGTACTAAGATTTTCAGAGTCGTGTGCCTGATCAAGTACTTGATCCTATCAAGGAGACATTTAGAAACTGGGGAAGATTAAACCCTTTAACTGATTGACTTCATATCTTCTGAGAATCTAAAAAGTGGGAAGACTACCCCAATTCAGTTAATGTCAAATCCAAGTTTACATTCTGATTAAAGCAGGTAATACACACCTGCCAACCACTGCAAAGGAAGTTCATCATAAGCTAAACAATATCACCCTTTTCTTTGAAAACAGCAAAATGCACATGTAAAACAAAACACACAAAAATTCCCGTAGATTTTGTTTTTGTTTCCTGTTGTACAACTTTTGTTTTCCCACTGGGTTGCCATTTTTAATTCTAGTTGATCTGTATTTGAAACACAGAATGTTTTACATCTCACCCAGGTCATTTGAATAACTGTGCCACTTTTTAAGACTCTGCATCATTTCATGTTCCTGTGAATGGAGAACTCTTGAGCTGATGATCACATTAAAGCTAGACACCTGTCTTTTAAGCACAAAGCCACTGCAGTGAAAGTGACTGGTAAAGCTATGGCCCCATTGATAATACCTAGAATTCCTGTTCAGACCAAGGCTCCACTGGAAAGGCAAAAAAGAAGAGGAAATAACCTAAGATAGATGGGGACTGACCTATCTCCCAGGAAAGACCAGAGGTAAACCAAGTCGTATGGGCAACAGATAACACTAAGCATAGTCCTGTCACTGGCGATTGGACCTCACTTCCAATAGGGTACTGGAATCATAAAAAATCATAAAATAATAAAAGCACTTTCAATGAGCTACCTGAGGGCTTCCCTGGTAGTCCAGTGCTTAAGGACCCACCTTCCCATGCAAGGGTCATGGGTTCCACCTCCGGTTGGGGAATTAAGACCCACAGGCCTTGGGGCAACAAGGCGTGCACGCCCACACCCAGAGTAAAGCCTGCATGCCAAAAGGAAGGGCCTCACGCCAGTCCAGTGCAGGGGGAGAGAGATTAAGGTGAGCTGATCATCCAGCCAATATTTTAATAATAAAATGTGCCACAGAAGTTCAGAATATAGGTGCCCATCTCTGAAGACCTACCCGTGCTCTCTATTTCTCTCCAGCTGAAAACTGTCAGCAGCCAAGGGAACCATCGAGGTTCCATCCATAATGGGTCTTGGCACTGGACCCTCAAAATGCAGCCGGATCTGAATTGTGTTTGAATTCAAAAAGTAGACACAAGAAGGGAACCAAAACATAGCCAAAAGCTAAAAATTAAGGAAAGTGGATGTTCTCTTTGAAAAGTTGCTATCAATAATTTATAGTTTTCTGTAAAATTTTCATTTATTATTTATTACAATTACATTAATGAATATCATATTAGGATGAAAACAAATGTTTTTAAAAATCTACTAAATGAAAGAACAGTAGGATAAGGAGCTATAACACGTCCAGGCTCATTACGCACATTCTCTCCTTCTCTCCCAAGGACAAGGCCGAGAAGAACGTACAACTTTCACATTTTTAACGATTAGCAGCTTTAGGCTCAAAGAAGTTAAATAACTTACTCTAAATCAATCAGGGAAAAAAAGGCTGTAAGATAAACATCCTTGATATTCTATAAAGGAGGCACGGACATTTTTACCCTGCATGAAGCAGAACTAGACAGATGTGTTTAAGGTATTTCATTTAAGAATCCTTTGGAGCTTCCCTTTCTAAAATATCTCCCTCTCTCAAAAAAAATATATATATAATATATATTTATTTATATAATAATATATTGAGAAGGGGACGACAGAGGATGAGATGGCTGGATGGCATCACTGACTCGATGGACGTGAGTCTCAGTGAACTCCGGGAGTTGGTGACGGACAGGGAGGCCTGGCGTGCTGCGATTCATGGGGTCGCAAAGAGTAGGACATGACTGAGCGACTGATCTGATCTGATCTGATATTGAATTATATTTATATAATATATAAATCAATAAAATAAATTAATATATAAAACAAACATATATTTATTTAATAAAATAAGTTAATGTATAAATATATTGATAATATATTTAATTAATTTTATAATATATTTTTATATATATTTTTTCCTCCATCGGCTTTAGCCAAAAATCGTACTAGTTAATAGAAAACGCCTCCTCTTTGAGACAGATTTCCTAACTTTAAGCTAGAGAGATGCTGCTGCTGCTGCTGCTGCTGCTGCTGCTGCGTCGCTTCAGTTGTGTCCGACTCTGTGCGACCCCATAGAAGGCAGCCCATCAGGCTCCCCCGTTCCAGGGATTCTCCAGGCAAGAACAGGGCACAGGAAAAAGCAAATGGTCCTTAGGGCCTCCCTGGTGGCCCAGTGGTTAAGAATCTGCCTTGCAATGCAGGGGGCACAGGTATGATCCCTTGTCTTGCAAAACCTCACAAGCCGCAGTGCAGCTAAGCTCGGCACAACTACCGAGCCAGCACTCTGGAGCCTCCAGCCGCAGCTGTCGAAGCCCACAGCCGCGAGCCCAGCTCTGCAGCGGGAGAAGCCGCCGCAGAGAGGCCCGCGCCCACCCAAAGCGCAGCCGCCCGCCCCGGCTAAAGACAGCCCGGTGCAGAGACAGTGACCCCACACAGCTAAGGAATGATAATTCAAAAACGCTGCTCATTCAAAGTCGAGTGCTGAAAACTAAGTACAGAAATTGAAAAACATATTTATAAGAAGTCTTTTCTTATGATTTACGACTTTTCTTATGATTTATAAGTCTTATGACAAGATAAGTTTTTTGTTTCTGTTGCTGTTTTAACAACAGCTCAAGGGTTTGCCATCAGACGAAATAAGTCCACGAGGGGACGAAATCCGCACAATACACTCAGGAGTCTGAATGCATTCGTTTAAGTTCAGACTTGAGCACTTAACGGTTATATGTATATGGGCAAATTTCTTAATCTCTCAGTAATCATGTCTCCAAAATGGAGATTTTAATGATATATAAAATGGATATAACAATCCTGTCTACATCTAAGGGTACTGCTTAGCACGGTGCCTTGTTTAAAAGATGCACTCATCTAGGGAGGCAAACAGAACTGCCTGACTTTCACACTGGAGATTCATCCTAAATAGTCTGGCAACTTGTCTACTAGAACTAGGGATTCTAAGAGTCTCCCACCTTGTACATCCAACTCCTGAGGAGCCAAATGGCCTCCTATCACAACGATTAAGAGCACTTCCCAAGGGCCCAAGTCCTAAGCATCTGACATCCAGCTGATGCCCACTGCAGGGGCTTCCCAGGTGATGCCAGCGGTAAAGACTCCACCTGCCAACGCAGGTGATGTAAGAGACCCAGGTTCAGTCCCTGGGTCGGGAAGATCCCGTGGAGGACGGCATGGTAATCCACTCCAGTGTTCTTGCCTGGAGAATCCCATGGACAGAGGAGCCTGGGGGGCTACAGTCCATGGGGTCGCACAGATTCAAACACAACTGAAGTGGCTTAGCATGCACTCATGCACGGCCACCTCAGAGACTTGGCAACTGAACCCAAATGTTTATCTCTTCCTTGAGAAGCTAATTTTCACTCTTTTATTAAAAGGTAGAGTAGCAGTCACGCAGTGTCTCTCCCCGCAAAATGCAAATCCAGTCGAATGTCCAGTTGCTTCCCCAGACTTGGCATCCCTCCCAGGGACAGTGAGAGATGGGGACCAGGTGCCCCTTTGCGCTGCTCACTGCTGGTCTCTCCAGTTCAGTCAGTCCAGTCACTCAGTTGTGTCCAACTCTTCACGACGCCACGGACCGCAGAACGCCAGGCCTCCCTGTCCATCACCAATCCCCGGAGCTTACTCAAACTAACTCATGTCCATTGAGTCGGTGATGCCATCCAACCATCTCATCCTCTTTCATCCCCTTCTCCTCTCGCCTTCAATCTTTCCCAGAATCAGGGTCTTTTCCAATGGGTCAGTTCTTCACATCAGGTGGCCAAAGAAGTATTGGGGTTTCAGCTTCAACATCAGTCCTTCCAGTGAACACTCAGGACTGATTTCCTTTAGGGTGGACTGGTTGGATCTCCTTGAAGTCCAAGGGACTCTCAAGAGTCTTTACTGGTCTCTCCAGTAAAGCCTCTCCAATGTGACATTGCAGTACCCTTCTTTTCCCACCTTGTCTCCATTCAGTAAATGTTAGCTCCTCTGAGTTCCCCTACCTTGGAATTGCTCCTCTAATAAAGGAGGCTGCAGAGGAAATGCAGTAGCCTTTGGAAGGACTGCTCTGTTGAGGAAGTCAGCTATGTAAAATGTCCTGCCTGTATACTTATGGATGTTCTCGGCACATTCTTGTGAGTTTCACCTGGGCTGTCTTCCAGGTGCAGGTCTTATGAATGAAGTCTTCTGATATAAAACTGGTGAGCAAACTAAGCCTAATCAGAGATAAAGTTTTAAGTTAATATTCTCCTAGTCTTTCAGTTCAGTTCAGTCGCTCAGTCATGTCCGACTCTTTGCGACCCCATGAATCACAGCACGCCAGGCCTCCCTGTCCATCACCAACTCCCGGAGTTCACTCAGACTCACATTCATCGAGTCAGTGATGCCATCCAGCCATCTCATCCTCTGTCGTCCCCTTCTCCTCCTGCCCCCAATCCCTCCCAGCATCAGAGTCTTTTCCAATGAGTCAACTCTTCTCATGAGGTGGCCAAAGTACTGGATTTTCAGCTTTAGCATCATTCCTTCCAAAGAAATCCCAGGGCTGATCTCCTTCAGAATGGACTGGTTGGATCTCCTTGCAGTCCAAGGGACACTCAAAAGTCTTCTCCTAGTCTTTACATGAGTGCAAATACTTACTTGCTTGTGAATTTTTAGGGACTCAAGGCAGAAGCTTAGAAAACATACCTCCAAGAAAACTCAGAAGCCAAAAAGTATAAATGTAGAGACTGGTTTTTGAAAATTTGATTTTCAGAGTTCTGAATTCTCAGCCTTAAGGTAGATTGAAGATAGTTTTACTGACAAAGAAAGAAAAGGAAACAACAACAGCAACAACTATGTTTTGAAGTCAAAGCATCTATGCCTCGGTTTGGGGCTACTGTTTTTATAGTAAAGAAACATAATGATTTTCTCATTTTTTAAAAAATGCTGAGGGGAAGAACAGCATGTACCATGAAAAAGCAAAAACCCCCAAATTTAATGGACAGAAGCAAAACAATGAATTTTCTTTTGAAAAATTTTATAAAGGAAAGAAGTTAAATCTGTATCATTCAAAGCAATATATATAGCTTTATAAACGTGTAAACAAAGAATTCCCATTTAGAGAGAATTTTACAGGCTAAGAACACAAGTGAGGAAAAATATTTTAGGAAATAAATTATAGGTTGTCAGATATACTGGACGCTTATAAGCAATAAGGAAACTCCTATTTTCTTCTTACTAGTAAACATTCACACTGAAATAAGTATACTTTAGGACTCCAAAGCAATAAAGAAACATATGCTTTTTAATTTCCCAACTTCCTACCTCTTCCATGTGCCCCATCTTCTATAGGAGTCCTGAAATGTTGGCCTTCTTATACATTGCTATTTGATGAAAACACAAAACGGAGATTTCTAGGAATACTTGGTGAGGAACGGATGATATGACTCTATACAAGAAGACCTTTCAAAAGCTGAAAAAGAGCTAAGGATACAGTGGGCTTCAAATCGTGTCTTTGTGATGGACCTACAGGATTCCAGCATGCTCGGATAGTGATCGCATTCATTCCGGTCTGCGGACCTGAACGCGGGAGGAGGCGGGGAAACAGGAGGAGCGATTGCCACGTAACCGCTGACTCAACGGAGAAGCAAGCAAACGGAAGAAACGCCATTGCCCGCGGTTAATGTCTAGTGGGCCAGAGGCATTTTTTCAACGCACAGCTAAGAGTTAAACTTGTTTTTCAGCCACTTCTTTAAAAGCAGGTCTATCCATACCCCTAATAGACAGTAAAGACTATTCAACCAGGCCTGACCTAGCCTTCGTCTTGCAGTCACTGAGCTACAGTCCTGTTCCGCTCCCATCTGCTGCACCCCGGGCTGAGCTCACCCCTAACTGGAGCTGGGATACGCACAGCTCCTGGGGCGCTGTGCCGTGCTCTATCGCAAGAGGGGTGCGACGTGAGGGGCGCCCTGTGCCACCCTGAGGGGCCTCTGCTAGAGGGCAGCTCGGCCCTCATTCTAGTCAGAGACTCTGATTTTTAGAGGCAGTAATCAGCTGTGGAAAAATAAAAATGCATAAAGGAGATGGTTTTTTCACAGGTCAGTGATGAATGAGTCTCACTTAGGTAATGAACCATGGGCTCTGAGAACAGCGCACGCCCCAGTCCTGCGGTACCCACGGGCTCTGGGGTCCTAACCCGGCCCCCCATCTCTCGTCTCTGTCTCTGACCCGGCGGAGCCTCCTCCCGATCCCAGCCCGCCGCATCTCTCCCCGCTGTGCTTCCATCCTCAGCGCAGCTCGCTCCTTACTTGCATCTTCTCCCTTTGCTTTCGACCTCTTTCGCCTTCCTTCCTGCTCCTACTTTTCATTTCTCGGTTCTGCCCTTTTAAGCATCCCCAACATGCTTCCCTGTCTCTCTCTAGCCCCTTCCTTACTGTGTCCCAGCGGGTGCACCCCATCCTCCTTTTCACTGTCTCTTTACCTTTCCCCTCACTGTTCTTTACTATTCTTTAAAGTAATTTTAAAAACACTTTAGAACATAGAAAAAGAAAATAAATGGGCATTTCATATTTTATAGACATTTAACATCAGGAAAAATGTTGACAGCAGATAGATTACTCAAAAAACATTGTTGGAACATTAAATAATCACACGGATCAACACTTCACATCACATACCAAAAAAAAAAAAATTCACATGATTAAAGTGTCCAAAATAAATCCTTAAAAGTACTAGAAGATTCCATATCCCACTCCTAAAATTGAGAGGAAGAAACTCCAAGAGTTCAATTTCTATTAAACTATTGAAAAGATATGCTATTTTAATATTATCTCTGCTACATCACCACCACTTTGACTTACCTTCGCATCATTAAAACATGTCTGAAAATATAGAAAATATAGACCAGTGGAAGGAAACTAGAACTGTTAATAAAAATGTGAGAGTCTAAATCAGGGAGCACAAACCATAATCCATGTTCAAATGTCAGAGCACTCTCAAACACTATTTGTATGTGTAGCTTAACGGGAATTAATATCAAGACACCAATTTTCTTAAAATGATAACACTAGAAACTCCGGTATCACACAAAGTGCCATCATCACCCAGTCCATTTTTACTCAGATGCTGATTTATCAAAATAAGGCAGGGCTCCCTGTAGTGTTTCCACAAGTTTATCTGCAGCTGAAACCATGGTTAGGACATGGTGACCACAAGGAATGTTACTTGAAATGTTAGAAAAAGATTTTCTTAAAACAAAAATTTCTAACTAAAATTCAAATGCACCTTGAAAATAATTATTTTTAAGAAGAATAACAAAAAGAATAGAAGAAAACTTTTGAGGCAATGAATAGACTTATGGCATAAGTGCTATAATGGTTTCCCAACTGCATACTTATCAATTTGTAGGCATTAAATATGTACAGCTTTGCACGTCAGTCATACCTCGGTAAGGCATTTTTTTTAAAGGGAAAAATAAACACTAGGAGAAATGTGACAATATTTTAATCTCAAAATGGAAAGAATTTTCCTAAACAGACTTAAGAAATCCATAAACCACAATCAAAAATGGAGAGAAAATTTAAAATGTACTCATCATTTCTTGTATTAACATTTTACAGACCTTGGAAGGACACACAGTGGTTACAATAGGGAGAAATAGAGTAAACGAGGCAAATGTAGGTCACTACGGAAGAGAAGCTTTCACTTCAATAAAACAGGGATTTATAGTACACAATAATACCTATTTTAAGCACGAGGAAACACTTTCTGAGGAAGGAATACTTGCTTATGATAAAATATCTAGATAAAATATCTGCAAGGTGATGAAGCCAAGATTTGAATCAAAAAAGGAAAACTGAGTTCAAGTGGCACATGATTATTGGTAATTCATAGGATTCCAAAACGTTGTGTTAGAAAAACAGAAATATTTTGAATAGCGCGTCACCTTACCTTACAGTAAAATGCAGGACTCTCTTCTTCGTGGAACCCTGTGTTTTGTTCACATCTCTCCTTTGATACCGTTTCATCAGTGGTCTTTTCAGAGGAAGAACACAGGCATCGACGGAAGGGAAGAACAGTTTGGAAAGCACGCTGGCAATTCTCCAGCCTATATATTTGGAGAAACTTTCATCCCCTATATTTGATGAAACTTTTGTACTATTACTTGTGAAAGGATCAGTTGGGTCATTTATCTCCGCCTGTTTAAAGAAAAAAAAAAAAAGTAACAAAGAATTAAATGAGAGAAAAAATAATATGTTATTAAATAAAAGGTAAAATATACATTTATTTTCTTTGACTAGGAAAGAAATAGTCTTCCTATTAAATACAAATAAACTTTAAAGGAGAAAAATGCATTTTCTCAAAAGATTTTAAAAATCGTAGCAAGAATTTTCAACCAAAAAAACTATTAAGCATAAAGGAAATTAGTCTTGAAATTTTTTAAATGTAATGATATAATTTCTATTTTAAATCTATATACTTCCCATATAAGAATTTCATAAGCATTTATAATACTTACTTAACAAGAAAGTAAGCAATCAGTTGAAGCATTGATAATATAAATGTTTTATTAGGTCAGACTTTCATTTCTCTCTGTGTAATCTAAACTTTCCTTGAAGTCAACAGAAAATTTCTATAGCATGAAATCTGAGTTAAGTAAAATACAAAAAGGGCTTTATAGTTAGCTTGTATTGGAAATGTTACAGGGTTTAGATTTATATTGAATTATGTCCTAATACAGAAACACACACACACACAAAACTCAAGAATATATAAGCAATTTTTATTCAGGTAAGAGCAATTTTCTGAATTTTCTTATTTATGTCCAATAATATCCATGACTGATTTTTAATTACACCTTCTTCTGAAACAGCTAAAGGTACATTTTCTTCAAATAAATGAAGATGTAAGTTTCACAATGTCATGTATTATGTTTTTAGTGTTCACAATAAGTTAATATTAAAAACTTTCATAACTAAGTTAGGTACTACCTCCTTTTATTTGTTTTTACAGTTTTATTTAATATTATCCATCTTCGGGCAGCTCATTACTAATCACGCAGGATTCATTTTAAATATCTGTAGATCCTACGGTAGAAAATGAAGAATGAAAAAAACAAAACAAAACAAAACAAAAAAGAAAATGAAGAATGAAAAATGTTTTTCTTCATATGAACATCTAAATAATCTCTTTAGGATTCCAAGATTAGGGCCAGCACAGTGAAATTACTATTTAAAGACTAACTATTGCATTATCTCAGCTTCCCTGATGGCTCAGTGCGTAAAGAATCTGCCTGCAATGCAGGAGATACAGGAGACACAGGTTTAATCCCTAGGTCAGGAAGATCCCCTGGGGGAGGAAATGACAACCCACTCCAGTATTTTCTTGCCCGAATAATCCCATGGACAGAGAAGCCTGGTGGGTTACGGTCCAAAGGGTCGCAAAGAGTCAGACATGACTGAATGATTTCATTATCTAGACAAAATTACAGTGGAAAAAATGAGAACAATCTTATGATAAAGACTGAAAAAGTAAAGGTTTAAAGCAATGAGGAAAACAGAAAAAGGCAAAGTAAATAATACAGAAGACTGAAAGGATAAGAAAGAATAACAGGTAAACACATGTAAAAAGGGTGTGGTGAAAATCACGTGAGTATGTAAGCATCAAAATAATGAAATGAAGACTCAAAGTAGCCTCAGTGCTAGAAAATTACACTGACCCTTAAAAAAGAGGGCTATATTTTCACTATTTCAGAAAAAGAACATTATCGCCAGCCTTTATTGATATATACCTACTCTAAAATATCTTTGATTTCCATTATCTCTGGATATTGAAATCAGTATGCAATTCCGTTTATTCTATTCCCAGTTGTGTATCTTGCTTATTAACCAGGTCAAGCTCATGGAAAGAGCATTCAATTTGAAACAAGAAGTTAAATGTGCCTAGGACACTCAATAGCTGTTATGATTTTTAGGACATTAAGGTCTCAAAGTCGGCATGTCCCATTGATAAAATGGTAATCACAATATCTGGGCTATTTATTCTGCTCCATTTCTGTGGATTAATTTTTTCATAAGAAAAGGTAGTTCAAAATCAATAACACCGTATAGTTGTACAAACATGTTACTAAGAGCTCTTCCATTGCTAAGAGAATATGAATGAATACATGTCTGAGTGAATGAATAAACCAACAAAAACAGTGTCTTCTCACCACATAATTTCTGGTAACTACCTCGTTTCCAGGGGAGCACTGCTGAGCATCACAGAATCTGCACGCCCTCCTCACTCCGTCTCGCTTGGCTGCGCTTTGCCTTCTCCCCTCCTGGACGGGTCATAGACCCAGAGGCCAGCTCCCTCCAGAGCAGCATGAAGACAGTGCCGCACCCTCCACCGTGGTTCCCTACTTGAAAGCTCAGGTCAGTTTTCCTTCCTCAGTGATTCCCAAGGCATTCAACTTATGGAAAAGTAGTTTCAAATACTGGTCAAATGCATATTGGCCTTATCTATAAAAGGTTTTGTTTGTTTTCCTGCAGGAAGAAGTCAGGAAAGAAGATGGACTTTGCAGTTAGAAAGATCTGAAATCAGGTCTAGCTATTAAGGATGCAACTTGCAGAATTGAGTTAACCTCTCCCGGTCTATGCTTTGGGTTCAGTTTGGTTCCACTGTGTTTTTCATTTGTGATGTAGAGATAATAATAGCCACTGCTTAGAGCTTGGTGAGGGTTCACGTAGACAACAGAGATGACCCGTGTCGCCAACAGTGAGACGCTCAACAGGCACCAGTGCTTTCGGGGGTGCCCCAAGACGGACGCGATGCTCGAGCTTTCATGAGCTGCTCCCACCACCGACCTAGAGAAGCCTTGATCCACCCTCTTCAGCCAAAGACAAGTTTGTTACATAGTCACTTTTATATTAGCAAATTTATCAAATAAGATTATAATTATATTTCCAGAGTAATCTCTATTCTAAAGAATCATCTTTCTTCATGAGCTATTATCCCGTTTTTTTTGTTTGTTTGTTTGTTTTGTTTTTACCACAGTGCAGGGCATATGGGATCTTAGTTCCCAGACCAGGGATTGAAACCATGCCCCTAGCATTGGAAGGGCAGAGTCTTAACCACGAGGCCACCAGGGAAGACCTATTATTCTCATTTTAGAATTCAGAGACTGAATTTATTTATGCCAATGATACATTAGTATGAATCTATACATCTTAGAAGTAAATTTACCAAAACTATTAATGACCACTTTTAAAAGTAGACTCTAAAATCAAGAAATTACTATTTAGTCTGCCAGTGAGTATTACCCCAAATTCCATCTTCATACATTAATATTCTTATCACGTGTCCCTATTTTTTAACAATGCCATGTAGGCTTTAAAATTCAGGATTCTTCTTATTGGCTTGTTGAAACTTGATACTTTTTATTAAGAAACATGGCAATTTTTGATTACCTATGCTAATTTTACTGATTTAGTATTAAAATTGGAAAAGTGGTACTCCTGAAGAATATTTCTCTCACACACAGATTGCAGCCACATGCAAAGTCAGATTTTCATTCTTCTGTCTTTATTTTGGGCATAATGATGGTAAAAATCATGATTCATTTAGGCTGGCAAGAAGATGGATAACTCAGAGCAGGTGAAATTACCCAAAGAATTGTGATGTAGTAGCAACAAAAAAGAAAATAAAACTCTGTCCAGAGTTCTGCATTTTCCATCAGTATTTAGGGAACTGTAGTAAACACACTAAAATTCAAGCTAACTCACAGTAGCCTTGACATGGGAGAATAAAAGGGAAGAAATAGGGTGTTCAGGCACTGCCGCACAGTCTGCACCAAGTGTTGTCTCCATCTCTTTGTCTCTGTTTTTGGCCTCCACTTATCCTTAAGCAGACTCAGAGCTGAGAACATTTAACTTATTTGTGAAAAAATATATAATTTTTCTTCAAAATTAAAAATTTAATTGAAAGTGACTCGCTGGTGGTCTTGAAAGATTATTTCCTCCAGGAGTTATAAAATCTCACAAAGGAGGACAGCAGTTACTAAAATCGTGGTCCTCAGACCATGATTATTGTCATCGCCTAGGGGCATGTTATAAATAGAGAATTTCAGGCCACACTCCTAAATGTATTAAAGTTTAAAACCCACTATTACAGTAGACTAAGAAAAGGACTAGATGGGAATATCCATTTTCCCACTTTACAAATTGAGTGACCTTGCACAGGTTACTTAGCCGCTCTGAGCATGCTTCTTCGTTCCTAAGATGGAATGATAACACTACTCTTCTCCCTGGGCTCCTGTAAAAGTTAAAGACAAGAATTGAATGTATTTTCTAGCATAGTGTCTGACACACAGAAGTTCTTCAATAAATGCGAGTTTCTTGTTTATATCTAGTTTTAGAGGCAGGATGGCACGGAACCTTTGGGTTCAGCTCACTCACAGGTGCCTCCACCGCTGCTCACTCATTTTAATCTTGCTTAGACTCAGGTCCTCACCTGTATGAGTGCTGATGGCGGTGGGAATTATGAGGTTTAGATGAGTTGCGTTAGGTAAGATACTTAGCACAGCGGGTGGTGCATTGTAAAATCTCTACAAATATTTTTGTTTTCTTAAAACAATGTGTCTGTTACACTAGAATTCTATTGATAAGTATTTAAGGAAACTATACGCTGCCAAAAATGCATCTCCCTTTCCCCACTCAAGAGTTTCCATTTATGTCAGAAGAATAACCACATGTGGGGGAAGAGAAAGAGAGGTACTGAGAGGACAGGGACAAATAGTGCTGCTGTTCTGCTTTGCTGCTCTACAGAGCGCATTAGGAGTATGGAAATGTCATGAAGAATAACAACAAATTTTATTTTAAAGATCTCACCAGGAAATGTTAACCACCAAGTGCTTACCTAATGAGTCAAAGGTACTCTGAATAAAATCGCGTATTCATTTTAGCTGTACATATTTCCTTTTGATATTTTAGGTCATGTAACAGATGGCAGAGAGCATTTACACATGATGACTTTTCCTAGACGTGCCAGCATATGCTGCTGAATTGCCTATACAGCGGAGCCTTGCTCATTGCAAGTCTCCCTGGAAGTATTTCAAACAAAGCACATCAATTAACATTTGTTTATTATGCCGCTGTGAGTATATGACAGTTTTTGATTTCTTTCCCAAATACTCAGGCAACAGTTGGGTTTATATTGAATTTGTCAGATAAAGGGCTCATGTTTAGGGATCTATTTAGAAATGTTTTTCACTTCAAATATACTACTAAATATCTCACTTCTCATCTAACCTCCATTAAGCATCAAATTTTGTGAACAGATATAAAAAGAATTACAGACGATAGAATGTTACTATGGATTTAAAAAAAATACAAGCCATGAAAGTACACAACACGGTGAAGGATTTACCAGTGATGTAGATAAATTCAGGTATTAAATATAAACCTTAAATTATCGAATTCAGTAGATTATCATATGAATTGCATATATATATTTAAAGTATAAAAAGATAGAATCTCTCTTAATTCCATTATTATATGGATTATCATATGAATTGCATATATATTTTTAAAGTATAAAAAGATAAAATCTCTCTTAATTCCATAAATATACAAGTATCATAAATCCTTCTGAAATAAATCCTTCCCACTCTAATGTAGCCTATAATTAATGTGATTCACCCTGTGTAGGTAATATGATGAATACCTTACATGAAGCAAATATCTGGGAGCAAGGGAGTAGGAAGGAAAGAATAAACAAAGGTTTTCTATAATCACACTTGCTTGCATTAACTGAAGTAAGAGTGGGATAAACATTTTAGATCAAAGCATGTGAGGCGCAAGGCTTCACTGTATAGTTTTGTTTTTGGGGTTTTTTGATATGTCCTCTGTTCACGTTGAGCAGTGAGGAAAGGTCTGAAGACTAACAGAAGTTTCGCCACTTGTACGAGCAAGTCCCTATTTGATGCTATAGAATTTGTTCCCCAAAGTGAAGGTGAAGTGAAAGTGACAGCGTTGGTCACTCAGTCGTGTCCAGCACTTTGTGACCTGTGGACTGTCCACTCTTCGGGACCCCATGGACAGTAGCCCGCCAGGCTCCTCTGTCCATGGGATTCTCCACGCAAGAACACTGCAGTGGGTTGCCATTCTGTTCTCCAGGGGATCATCACAACCCAGAGATCGAACTGGGGTCTCCCTCATTACGGGCAGATTCTTTACTGTCTGAGTCACCAGGGAGGCCCCAAGAATACTGGAGTGGGTAGCCATCCCTTTTCCAGGGCTCGAACGGAGGTCTGCCGCACTGCAGGCAGATTCTTGACCATATGAGCCACCAGGCAAGCACCAGGACAGCAATGTAAGTGGTTCAATAGAATGTGGGAATTAGTGACTAATTTTTTAAAACTGAGGATATTTAGGAATAAGTAATTAACCTTTTCATTTTATTTCTGTAAATCTGTTGCCATTATAGGGCCAAAGGAAAGGAAAGAAAACCTTGATTATATCATGCTTATGTTCTACTGTAAAATTAAACCTATAAAGATGTATAGTGTAGAAAGTATTCAGACAAGACAGTACAATTTTAATAAATTCAAAATATTTGCTTTAACATATTACACCTATAGAGCAAATGTGCTTATTCTTTTGAAATCATCTTGCTTTGTTTTATTCATATATGTGATTTAGTTGTTTAAGTTATTCCACAGTACCATTATTAACTTGCTTAAGAACAGGCAGGCTTTTAAAATATAAAATGAGTATCATTTTCCCCAGAAAAATTAAGTATAAAAGGGAGCTTCAGCTGTAGAATTTAAGAAAGTTAGATCATCACACAGGAGTAATGTAAGAACAGAGTGCTGCCTGGGGATGGCAGAGAGAAAACCTGAAAACTGCATAGATGCCAATCACTTTGGGCTCCAAAATCACTGCAGACTGAGACTGCAGCCATGAAATTAAAAGATGTCTGCTCCTTGGAAGAAAAGCAGTGACCTAGACAGCGTATTAAAAAGCAGAAACCTTACTTTGCCTGGAAAGGTCCGTCTAGTCAAGGCTATGGTTTTTCCAGTGGTCATGTAGAAATGTGAGAGTTGGACAATAAAAAAGGCTGAGCACTGAAGAACTGATGCTTTTGAACTGTGGTGTTGGAGAAGACTCTTGAGAGTCCCTTGGACTGCAAGGAGATCCAACTAGTCCACCCTAAAGGAAATCAACCCAGAATATTCACTGGAAGGACTGATGCCGAAACTGAAGCTCCAATACTTTGGCTACCCAATGCAAAGAGCTGACTCATTGGAAAGACCCTGATGCTGGGTCTTGAAGACTGAAGATTGAAGAGGATGGCAGAGGATGAGATGGTCGGATGGCATCACTGACTTGATGGACATGAGTTTGAGCAAACCCTGGGAGATGGTGAAGGATAGGGAAATGTAGAGTGCTGCAGTCCATGGGGTCGCAAAGAGTTGGACATGACTGAGTGACTGAACAGAACAGCAATCACTTTGATCTTTTGAATAATTAGCTTTGGAGAATTTAAAGGAGTTAGTTTAGACATTGTTAGTACTGAACCTAGTATAGACATGTTAATGTGTAACTTGACATTAAAATTATACTACCTTGAGACTTCCCTAGTGGTTCAGTGGTTAAGATTCCACGCTTCCATTGCAGGGGGCCTGGGTACAATCCCTGGTCAGGGAACCAGGTACCACATGCTGCAACAACAACAACAACAACAACCTCACGTGCACAGTGAAGATTGGAGATCCCACATGCGGCACGGCCACACAAATACACAACAACAACAAAAGCCTCATGTACACAGTGAAGACTGATCCCACATGCGGCACGGCCACACAAATACACAACAACAACAAAAGCCTCACGTGCACAGTGCAGACTGATCCCACATGCGGCACAGCCACACAAATAAATATTTTAAAAATTTATATACTAGCTAAAAATAAGTTGGAAAAATTTGATGACTAAAGTCATAAAAATGATGCAAGGAAAAACATTATATAGGAAAAGAATAAACAGCAAGGGATTAGATACTTTGTCCTATCCATACCAAAATAGAATTCTTGGCCAACAAACCTTTAGAATCAAATTGAGTAAAACCCTTCTGTCAGCGAAAACTGACAGAATTAGCCACCAGCCAATGCTCATGAAAAGAATATGAAAGGATTTTCTTTGAGCAAAAGAAAAATAATCCCGTATAGAAGGCCAGCAATTCAAGAAGAAAAAGTAAGGAAAGAAACAAGTAAATATATCAGTAAAGCACAAGTATATTGAGTGTATAAAACAACATTAATGTGTTGGCATCTGTAAACACACACACATGCACACAGCATACACATATAGAAACACATCCAGAGAAATACAATTTAAATGCTCAACAGGAAAAGTGTATAAAAGAAATAAAAGTTGTTAAAATATTATAAGACCATTTTATGGCCCAGGAAAACATAAATCCCCCTACATTAGAATGAAATAATGAAGGATTCATTTTGAAACATTGGAGTAACAAATAAAAGACTGCATGACTACAAAATAAACAAGCAGAAAGGCTAGGATGAAATGGTATAATGAAAAATCTTCCTGAAAGGGCACAAAAGTAGTTTTAAAAAAAGGATGGGAAACACATGTATACCTGTGGCAGATTCATTTTGATATCTGGCAAAACTAATACAATTATGTAAAGTTTAAAAATAAAATAAAATTTAAAAAATAAAAATAAAAAATAAAAAAAGGATAGAGGACAATTGGAAAATAAGTAGCAAAATGGCAACAAGTACATAACTATCAATAATCACTTTACATGTCTATGGATTAAATTCTCCAATCACATCACATAAGGTAGCTGATTGGATTAAAAAAAAAAAAAACAACAAGACTTATCTACATGTTGCCTGCAAGAGACTCTACAGCTAAAGACAAATGCAGACTGAAAGTAGGGACAGAAAAATATGTTCCATGCAAACAGATGTGAAAAGAGAGCTAGGATAGCAATAATCATATCAGAAAAGTAAACTTCAGAGCCAAAGTCTATAATAAAAGACTAAAAAGGTCATTATATAATGACAAAGGGATCAATACAAGAGGATATAACATCCGTAACCATGCCTGCACCTAAATACAGGGGCACCTAAATATACAAGCGGATGTTAGCAGACACTGAGGGAGAAACTAACAAGCCAGTAGTGGTGAGTGAGCTCCGGGAGTGCTGATGGACGGAGAGGCCTGGGAGCTGGTGATGGACGGGGAGCCCTGGCGGGCTGCGATAGTGAGTGAGCTTGAGTGAGCTCCGGGAGTGCTGATGGACGGGGAGGCCTGGCGGGCTGCGGTAGTGAGTGAGCTCCGGGAGTGCTGATGGACGGGGAGGCCTGGCGCGCTGCGGTAGTGAGTGAGCTCCGGGAGTGCTGATGGACGGGGAGGCCTGGCGTGCTGCGGTAGTGAGTGAGCTCCGGGAGCTGGTGATGGACGGGGAGCCCTGGCGGGCTGCGATAGTGAGTGAGCTTGAGTGAGCTCCGGGAGTGCTGATGGACGGGGAGGCCTGGCGCCCTGCGATAGTGAGTGAGCTCCGGGAGCTGGTGATGGATGGGGAGGCCTGGCGCCCTGCGATAGTGAGTGAGCTCCGGGAGCTGGTGATGGATGGGGAGGCCTGGCACGCTGCGGTAGTGAGTGAGCTCCGGGAGTGCTGATGGGCGGGGAGCCCTGGCGCGCTGCGGTCCATGGGGTCGCAAAGAGTCGGACACGACTGAGTGACTCAACTGAGCTCAACTAAAGAAACCTTGACATCCCACTTACATCAACGGACAGAGATCCAGACAGAAAATCAGTAAGAAAACACTGGTCCTAAATGACAGACCAGTTGAACTTAATATAGATATTTCAAAACATTTCGTCCAAAAGAGTCAAATACGTACTGGACTCAAGTGCATATGGAAAGTTCTCCCAGACAGATAATGTACTAGGTCTAAAAACAAGTCTCAACAAATTTTAGAGGATAAAAGTTACGTCAAGTATCACTTTTGACCATAACAGATAAATCGAGAAAACAATTGTAAGAAGAAAAATGGGAAAAACACAAGCAAACGGAGACTAGGCCGTGTCCTACCCGCTGACAAAAAACAGTAGCTCAACCAAGAAATCAAAGAGACAATCAGAATACACCTTCAGACAAATGAAAATCAACACAGAACTTTCCCAAATCTATCGGACATAGCAAAAGCACTTCTAAGAGAGAAGTGTTTAGCAATAAGGCCTACTTCATGAAGCAACACAAATCTCAAATAAAGGAGCACCTAAACAAATTTGAAAAAGAACAAACAAAGCCCAAAGGAAGCAGAAGAAATAAAATAATAAACATAATAAGAAAATAAATAAAATATAGACCAATAAAACAACAGGAAAGATCAATGAAACCAAGAGCTGATTTTCTTTTGAAAAATAAACAAATTTGATAAGCCTGTAGCTAGGCTCATTAAAAAAAAAAAAAGACAGGATACAAATAAATAAGAAATGAAAGAGGAGAAATTGCAAATAATATGAGAAAAAAATCATAGGAGAATACTATAAATAATTAAATGCCAACAAATTGCATAACCAAGAACAAAGGGATAAACCTTTAGAAACATATAATCTATAAAGATTAAATCAGGAGGAAATAGACAATCTGAACAGACTGATTACTAGAAATTAAATTGAATCAGGAATCAAAAATCTTCCAAAAAATTCCAGAAACAGACGTATTAACAGGAAAATTCTACCAAATATAAAAAGGACAGTTAATACCTATCCTCAAACTATTCCAAAAAACTAAAGAGGAAGGAACACTCCCAAATTCATTCAACAAGGCCACCATTACCTCATATCAAAACCAGATACTACAGAAAAGAAAAGTACAGGTCCCTTTCTTTGATGAATATGGATGTAAGAATCCTCAACAAAATATTGGCAAACGTAATTCAACAAACATAAAAAAGACCACACACCATGAACAAGTGAGATTTTATTCCAGGAAAGCAAGTATAGTTCAACTTAAGCAACTCAATCAATGTGATATCCCACATTCACAAGATGAAGGATAAACATCACGTGATCATCTCAGTAGACACAGGGTAAGCATTTGACACAATTCAACACCCATCCATGATAAAAATTCTCAACAAAGTTGGCATAGAGGGAAAATATCTCAACAAAATAAAGGCCATTTATGAAAACCCATAACTAACATCATACTCAATGGTTAAGAAAAGAAAGCCTTTCCTCTAATATCAGTAACAAGGAGGACCACTCTCACCATTGCTCTTTAACATAGTACTGGAAGTCTTGGCCATAGAAATCACACAAAATAAATAAAAGGCATCCAGATTGGAAGGGAAGAAGTGAAACTCTCATTGTTTGCAGGTGTTGTTGTTTAGTTGCTAAGTTGTGTCTGACTCACTTGCAGGTCACACAATACTATATATAGAAAGACCTAAAAGTACACACACACAATTCAAACTAATAATTGAATTCAGTAAAGTTGCAAGCTACAAGATTAATACACAAATCTGTTGCTTTTCTATACACTAATAATGAACTATGTGAAAGAGAAATCAAAAAAATATCCCATTGAAAACTACATCAAAAAGAACGAAATACCAATGAATAAACTTAACCAAAGTGGTGAAAGACCTATACTCTAAAAACTATAAGACACTGGTGAAGGAACTTAATAAATATGATATGAATACATGGAAAGATATCCTGTGAAAATGGATTGGAAGAATATTGTCAAAATTTCCATCCTACCTACTCAAGTTCTGTTCAGTTAAGTCGCTCAGTCGTGTCTGACTTTTTGTGACCCCATGAATTGCAGCATGCCAGGCCTTACTGTCCATCACCAAATCCCGGAGTTCACTCAAACTCATGTCCAATTGAGTCGGTGATGCCATCCAGCCATCTCATCCTCTGTCGTCCCCTTCTCCTCCTGCCCCCAATCCCTCCCAGCATCAGAGTCTTTTCCAATGAGTAAACTCTTTGCATGAGGTGGCCAAAGTATTGTAGTTTCAGATTTAGCATCAGTCCTTCCAATGAACACCCAGGACTGATCTCCTTCAGAATGGACTGGTTGGATCTCCTTGCAGTCCAAGGGACTCTCAAGAGTCTTCTCCAACACCACAGTTCAAAAGCATCAATTCTTCGGCGCTCAGCTTTCTTCACGGTCCAACTCTCACATCCATACATGACCACAGGAAAAACCATAGCCTTGACTAGACGGACCTTTGTTGGCAAAGTAATGTCTCTGCTTTTGAATAGGCTATCTAGGTTGGACATAACTTTCTTTCCAAGGAGTAAGTGTCTTTTAATTTCATGGCTGCAGTCACCATCTGCAGTGATTTTGGAGCCCAGAAAAATAAAGTTGGACACTGTTTCCATTGTTTTCCCATCTATTTCCCATGAATTGATGGGACTGGATGCCATGATCTTCGTTTTCTGAATGTTGAGCTTTAAGCCAACTTTTTCACTCTCCTCTTTCACATTCATCAAGAGGTTTTTTAGTTCCTCTTCACTTTCTGCCATAAGGCTGGTGTCATCTGCATATCTGAGGTTATTGATATTTCTCCCGGAAATCTTGATTCCAGCTTGTGCTTCCTCCAGCCCAGCATTTCTCATGATGTACTCTGCATATAAGTTAAATAAGCAGGGTGACAATATACAGCCTTAATGTACTCCTTTTCCTATTTGGAACCAGTCTGTTGTTCCATGTCCAGTTCTAACTGTTGCTTCTTGACCTGCGTACAGATTTCTCAAGAGGCAGGTCAGGTGGTCTGGTATTCCCATCTCTTGAAGAATTTTCCAGTTTGTTGTGATCTACACAGTCAAAGGCTTTGGCATAGTCAATAAAGCAGAAATAGATGTTTTTCTGGAACTCTCTTGCTTTTCCATGATCCAGCAGATGTTAGCAATTTGATCTCTGGCTCCTCTGCCTTTTCTAAAACCAGCTTGAACATCTGGAAGTTCAGGGTTCGCGTATTGCTGAAGCCTGGCTTAGAGAATTTTGAGCATGACTTTACTAGCGTGTGAGATGAGTACAACTGTGTGGTAGTTTGAGCATTCTTTGGCATTGCCTTTCTTTGGGATTGGAATGAAAACTGACCTTTTCCAGTCCTGTGGCCACTGCTGAGTGTTACAAATTTGCTGGCATATTGAGTGCAGCACTTTCACAGCATCATCTTTCAGGATTTAAAATAGCTCAACTGGAATTCCATCACCTCCACTAGCTTTGTTCATAGTGATGCTTTCTAAGGCCCACTTGACTTCACATTGCAGGATGTCTGGCTCTAGGTCAGTGATCACACCATCGTGATTATCTGGGTCATGAAGATCTTTTTTGTACAGTTCTGCTGTATATTCTTGCCACCTCTTCTTAATATCTAATGCTTCTGTTAGGTCCATACCATTTCTGTCCTTTATTGAGCCCATCTTTGCATGAAATGTTCCCTTGGTATCTCTAATTTTCTTGAAGAGATCTCTAGTCTTTCCTATTCTGTTGTTTTCCTCTATTTCTTTGCATTGATCGCTGAGGAAGGCTTTCTTATCTCTTCTTGCTATTCTTTGGAACTCTGGATTCAGATGCTTATCTCTTTCCTTTTCTCCTTTGCTTTTTTTTTAAGAGACGGGGTCTTGCTGTGTTGCCTAGGCTGGAGTATAGTGGCTATTCACAGGCGCGATCCCACTACTGATCAGCACGGGAGTTTTGACCTGCTCCATTTCCAACCTGGGCCGGTTCACCCCTCTTTAGGCAACCTGGTGGTCCCCCGCTCCCGGGAGGTCACCATATTGATGCTGAACTTAGTGCGGACACCCAATCGGCATAGCGCACTGCAACCCAGAACTCCTGAGCTCAAGCGATCCTCCAGCCTCAGCCTCCCGAGTAGCTGGGACTACAGGTGCGCGCCACCGCGCCCGGCTCTCCTTTGCTTTTTCCTTCTCTTCTTTTCACAGCTATTTGTAAGGCCTCCCCAGACAGCCGTTTTGCTTTTTAGCATTCTTTTTCCATGGGGATGGTCTTGATCCCTGTCTCCTGTACAATGTCACAAACTTCTGTCCAAAGCAATCTACAAATTTAATCCAATACCTATCAAATTATCAGTGATATTTTTCACAGAATTAGGACAAATAATTCCAAAATTTGCATAGAACCATGGGAGACCCCAAATGGCCAAAGCAATCTTAAGAAAAAAGAACAAACCTGGAGGTATCATGCTTCCTGACTTCAGACTATATTACAAAAATGTTAGTCGCTCTGTCATGTCAGACTCTGCAACCCCATAGACTGTTGCCAGCCAGGCTCCTCTGTCCATGGGATTTCCCAGGCAAGAATACTGGAGTGGGTTGCCATTCCCTTCTCCAGGAGATCTTCCTGACCCAAGGATTGAACTGGGGTCAGTATTCAAAACAATATGGTAATGGCGAAAAAAAAAAAACAGACATACTGATCAATGGCCAGAATAGAGAGCCCAGAAAGAAACTATGCACAGATAGTCAATTAATTGATAACAAAGCAAGCAAAAACATGCATGGAGAAAAGGCAGTCTCTGAAAGAAGCGGTGTTGGAAAGAATTGGAAAGGTGCATAAAAGAATGAAATTTGAACATTTTCTTATACCTTATTCAAAATAAATTCAAAATGAACTCTAGACCTAAAATGTAAGTCTAGAAACCATAAATCTCCTAGAAAAAATATAAGCAATACACTCTTTGATGTAAGTCTTGGCAATGTTACTTTGGATCTGTCTCTTCAAGCAAGAGAAACAAAAGTGAAATAAACAAATTGACCAAATTACACTTACATGCTTTTGCAGAGTGAAGAAAGACAACAACAAAACAAAAAGACAACCTACTGAATGGGAGAAGATATTGGCAAATGATGTGTCTGATAGGGGTTAATATCCAAAATACACAGAGTTCACACCAGTCAGCATCAAGAGAAGAACTCAGTTTAAAAATGGGCATTAGATCTCACTAGACACACACACACACACACACACACACACACACACACACACACACGGCCAGTAGGCACATGAGAAGAAGCTCAACACCACTAATCATTAGGGAAACGCAAACCAAAACCACAGTGAGATACACCTCACACGGGTCAGAGTGGCTGTCTTCAAAAAGGCAAGACATTATGAACACCGGTAAAGTTGTGGAAAAAAGGGAATCCTAGTATACTGTTGGTGGGAATGTAAATTGATAGTCACTATGGAAAACAGTATGAAGGTTCCTCAAAATATTAACACAACCACGACCTATAGTCAGGCAATTCCACTTGAGTATATATCCCAAGAAAACAAAAGCACTGATTCAAAAAGATATAGGTATTCTAATGTTCATGGCAACATTATTTACATTAGCTGAGAACTGGGAGCACCCTAAGTGTCCATCAACAGATGAATGGATAAAGATTATATATATATATATTATATATTTTTCAGAGTGAAGAAAGACAAGAGCAAAGCAAAAAGACAACCTACTGAATGGGAGAAGACATTGGCAAATGATGTGTCTGATAGGAGTTAATATCCAAAATACACAAAGAGTTCACACAACTCAGTATCAAGAAAACAACTCAATTTAAAAATAAATATATATATTATATATAATACATATATATATAAGTATTACTTAGTTATAGAAAAGAATGAAATTTTGCCATTTGCTACAACATAGATGGACGTGAAGGGTATTATGCTTAGTGAAGTAAGTCAGAAAAACGAATACTGTATATTTTCACTTACATATGAAATCTAAAAATTAAAACAAATGAATGCATATAAGAAAACAAACAGACCTATAGAGAATAAATGAGTGATTACTAGTCAGCAGGAGAGTGTGCAGGGGCAAGAGAGGGGAAGCTGAATAAGAGGCACAAACTACCAGGTATTAAATAAGATACAAGGAAAAACTTCACAGCACGAAGAATACGACCAGTATTTCAAAATAACTTTAATGGAATATAATTTATAAAAATATCAATCACTACGCTTCATACCTGAAGTTAATATAGCACCATAAATCAAATAAACTTCAATAAAAAAGAATGGAATTGAAAAGGGGGGGGGGGAAGGAGAGCCAGGAAGAGGAAGTAAAAATAGAATAGTAAATAATAAGATGTAGCAATAAACACAAATACATTCTAATGGCATTAAGTGCAAATAGAATAAGGATTCAAATGCAAGGTCAATAATTTTCAGGTTAAAAAAAAATACTGCTTCTCTAAAGATACATACATATAAGGTTCAGAGAGCTTGAAATTTAAAAAAGGAAATAGATACCCCATGAAAATACTAACCAAAAGGACCCTAATAAAAGAAAGGTATAGTGGTTATATTCATAATAGAAAAGATACAGTTTTTATAAAGAAGACCATTTCATCATGATGAGACTATTGTCCCTGAGTACATAATTAAACTAGAAATCAAAAATCATAAATATAACAACAAATCTCTGCAAACATAGCCATTAAAAAATCTTCAATAATCAATGGTTGAAAATAGAAGTAATAAGTATCAGTATCAAAAGAATCAAAACTTGTTTTTCATAAACTCTTGGCACGATAGACTAAAAAGAAAACAAAAGAGACATCATCATGACAGGCTCTAAATATGTTAAATATCACAGAAGGATATTGTGAGCAATATTATAAAGTATCTTTAAAATGGAGATGGCATAGATAAATTCTTAGGGAGGAAAAACACAACCAAAACTGAAGCAAAGAAAAATAAAGTCTAGGAAGGTATACACCCGAAAATTTATTCTACAAATTAAAACCTTTTCTATAAGTATCCATGATCAAATGTCCTCACTTGGAAATTCTACAAAATTACTAAGGAAGAAATCATGACAATAAGACAAAATTGTTCCAAAGAACAGGAAAGAAAAAAAAACAGGATAACAAATTCCAAATACATTGCATTAGTTCAGCATAACTTTGATACAAAATCTTATAAGAAAACATTATAAGAGAAACATTATGGGTGCAATATATTAAGCAAAATAATATCAAAACAAATACAGCCATATTAAAAACATCACTACAGCACCAACAAGTGTTTTTCTTACAGGAATGCAGGGACGATTCAACATAAGAAAACCAAACAACATAAGCTGCACCAGTATCCACATTCAAGTTACTTTACCTTCTGGGAAGCTTAAATGTCCTTATTTAATATAATACTTTCTTCATCAGTAAAATCAAGATTCAGCTCAGTTCAGTCGCTTCAGATCAGATCAGATCAGTCGCTCAGTCGTGTCCGACTCTTTGCGACCCCACGAATCGCAGCACGCCAGGCCTCCCTGTCCATCACCAACTCCTGGAGTTCACTGAGACTCACGTCCATCGAGTCAGTGATGCCATCCAGCCATCTCATCCTCTGTCGTCCCCTTCTCCTCCTGCCCCCAATCCCTCCCAGCATCAGAGTCTTTTCCAATGAGTCAACTCTTCACATGAGGTGGCCAAAGTACTGGAGTTTCAGCTTTAGCATCATTCCTTCCAAAGAAATCCCAGGGCTGATCTCCTTCAGAATGGACTGGTTGGATCTCCTTGCAGTCCAAGGGACTCTCAAGAGTCTTCTCCAACACCACAGTTCAAAAGCATCAATTCTTTGGCACTCAGCCTTCTTCACAGGCCAACTCTCACATCCATACATGACCACAGGAAAAACCATAGCCTTGACTAGACAGACCTTTGTTGGCAAAGTAATGTCTCTGCTTTTGAATATGCTATCTAGGTTGGTCATAACTTTCCTTCCAAGGAGTAAGCGTCTTTTAATTTCATGGCTGCAGTCACCATCTGCAGTGATTTTGGAGCCCAGAAAAATAAAGTTGGACACTGTTTCCACTGTTTCCCCATCTATTTCCCATGAAGTGGTAGGACCGGATGCCATGATCTTCGTTTTCTGAATGTTGAGCTTTAAGCCAACTTTTTCACTCTCCACTTTCACTTTCATCAAGAGACTTTTGAGTTCCTCTTCACTTTCTGCCATAAGGGTGGTGTCATCTGCATATCTG
Source organism: Bubalus bubalis (assembly GCF_019923935.1). Taxonomy (NCBI): domain Eukaryota; kingdom Metazoa; phylum Chordata; class Mammalia; order Artiodactyla; family Bovidae; genus Bubalus; species Bubalus bubalis. Next base: position 1,035,447 of record NC_059165.1, on the reverse strand, counting down.
AGGTAATTGATATTTCTCCCGGCAATCTTGATTCCAGCTTGTGCTTCTTCCAGTCCAGCGTTTCTCATGATGTACTCTGCATATAAGTTAAATAAACAGGGTGACAATATACAGCCTTGATGAACTCCTTTTCCTATTTGGAACCAGTCTGTTGTTCCATCTCCAGTTCTAACTGTGGCTTCCTGACCTGCATACAGGTTTCTCAAGAGGCAGGTCAGGTGGTCTGGTACTTCCCATCTCTTGAAGAATTTTCCACAGTTTATTGTGATCCACACAGTCAAAGGCTTTGGCATAGTCAATAAAGCAGAAATAGATGTTTTTCTGGAACTCTCTTGCTTTTTCCATGATCCAGCGGATGTTGGCAATTTGATCTCTGGTTCCTCTGCCTTTTCTAAAACCAGCTTGAACATCAGGAAGTTCACGGTTCACATATTGCTGAAGCCTGGCTTGGAGAATTTTGAGCATTACTTTACTAGCGTGTGAGATGAGTCATCGCTTAGACGTGTCCAATTCTTTGCAACTCCATGGACTGCAGCACGCCAGGCTTCCTGTCCTTCACTGTCTCCCAGAGGTTGCTCAAACTCATGTCCATTGAGTCAATGATGCCATCCAGCCATCTCATCTTCTGTCATCCCCTTCTCCTCCCACCTTCAGTCTTTCCCAGCATCAGGGTCTTTTTCAGACTCAATTCTTCACATCAGGTGGCCTAATATTGGAGCTTCAACTTCAGCATCAGTAATTCCAATGAATATTCAGGACTGATTTCCTTTAGGATGGACTGGTTGGATCTCCTTGCAGTCCAAGGGACTCCAAAGAGTCTTCTCCAACACCACTGTTCAAAAGCATCAACTCTTCAGTGCTCAGCTTTCTTTATGGTCTAACTCTCACATCCATACATGACTACTGGAAAAACCATAGCCTTGACTAGATGGACCTTTGTTGCCAAAGTAATGTGTCTGCTTTTTAATATACAGTCTAGGTTCATCATAGTTTTTCTTCCAAGGAGCAAGCATCTTTTAATTTCATGGCTGCAGTCACCATCTGCAGTGATTTTGGAGCCCAAGAAAAAAAAGTCAGGCACTGTTTCCACTGTTTCCCCGTCTCTTTGCTGTGAAGTGATGGGACCAAATGCTATGATGTTTATTTTTTGAATGTTGAGTTTTAAGCCAACTTTTCCACTCTTCTCTTTCACTTTCATCAGGAGGCTCTTTAGTTCTTCTTCACTTTCCGCCATAAGTGTGGTATCATCTGCATATCTGAGGTTATTGATATTTCTCCCAGCAATCTTGATTCCAGCTTGTGCCTCATCCAACCCAGCATTTCCCTTGATGTACTCTGCATCTAAGTTAAATAAGCAGGTACGTCCCTGAAACTCCAGTACTTTGGCCACCTCATGCGAAGAGGTGACTCATTGAAAAAGACTCTGATGCTGGGAGGGATTGGGGGCAGGAGGAGAAGGGGATGACAGAGGATGAGATGGCTGGATGGCATCACTGACTCGATGGACATGAGTCTGGGTGAACTCCGGGAGTTGGTGATGGACAGGGAGGCCTGGCGTGCTGCGATTCATGGGGTTGCAAAGAGTCAGACACGACTGAGTTACTGAACTGAACAGCCTTGACGTACTCCTTTCCCAGTTTGGAACCAGTCTGTTGTTCCATGTCCAGTTCTAACTGTTGCTTCTTCACCTGCATACAGATTTCTCAAGAAGCAGGTCAGGTGGTCTGGTATCCCCATCTCTGGAAGACTTTTCCACAGTTTATTGTGATCCACACAGTCAAAGGCTTTGGTATTGTCAATAAAGCAGTAGATGTTTTGCTGGAATTCTCTCACTTTTTTGATGATCCAACAGATGTTGGCAATTTGCTTTCTGGTTCCTCTGCCTTTTCTAAATCCAGCTTGAACATCTGAAAGTTGTCATTTCATGTACTGTTGAAACCTGGCTTGAAGAACTTTGAGCATTACTTTGCTAGCGTGTGAGATGAGTGCAATTGTGCAGTAGTTTGAACAATCTTTGGTGTTGCCTTTCTTCAGGATTGGAATGAAAACTGACCTTTTCCAGTCCTGTGGCCACTGCTGAGTTTTCCAAATTTGCTGGCATATTGAGTGTAGCAGTTTCACAGCATCATCTTTCAGGATTTGAAATAGCTCAACTGGAATTCCATCACCTCCACTAGCCTTGTTCGTAGTGATGCTTTCTAAGGCCCACTTGACTTCACATTCCAGGATGTCTGGCTCTAGGTCAGTGATCACACCATCGTGATTATCTGGGTCATGAAGATCTTTTTTGTACAGTTCTTCTGTGTATTCTTGCCACCTCTTCTTAATATCTTCTGCTTCTGTTAGGTCCATACCATTTCTGTCCTTTATTGTGCCATCTTTGCATGAAATGTTCCTTTGGTATCTCTAATTTTCTTGAAGAGATCTCTAGTCTTTCCTATTCTGATGTTTTCCTCTATTTCTTTTCATTAATCACTGAGGAAGGCTTTCTTATCTCTCCTTTTTATTCTTCAGAACTCTGCATTCAGATGGGTATATCTTTCCTTTTGTCCTTTGCCTTTCATTTCTCTTTTTTCTAATAAACCCCCCAGGTCTCTTTTTTTCCTCATAAACTCTTTTTACCCCCACTTCTCTTCTTTTCTCATTCTTTTTGAATCTCCTTTTTTCTCATGAAGTTCTTTTATCATGACTTCCCCAGGTTGGTAGGTACTCAATATGCTTCTGGAGAAGAGTGGAGAAATAGCTCCAGAAAGAATGAAGAGGCTGAGTCAAAATGAAAACCACACCCAGTTGTAGATGTGACTGGTGATGGAAGTAAAGTCTGATGCTTTAAAGGGAACAATATTGCATAGGAACCTGGAATGTTACATCCATGAATCAAGGTAAATTGGAAGTGGTCAAACAGGAGATGGTGAGAGGGTAACAGGCAGGAAGGCCAGGGGTCTCCAAATGGAGGAAATAACCTGCAAGTGTCAGACATTTTTATCTCTCTTAAGCGGCAGGAGGAAAAACTAGTGATATTTTTTTCTTCTCTATACAAATTTAAAAGGAGGTTTCTCTTAAAATACTGTGTTGCCATAATGACACCTGGTTTCACCTGAAGTTAACTATTCTCAAACCTAAAAATAACCAATGCATTTCTCTTATGGAAATGTTTGTCTTAAGCTATGCTAATGTACTATGCATTTACCCCAAACTGTCTTCAAGTTTATTCCGCCTAATGGCTCAGAACCTACTTGACAAACCAGTATGTTATACTCATATATTGTTTCCTTAATCTATGTAAATGAAACTGTTTGTATGGTAATCTGTCCTTCTACAAGATTCTAGTTAATCATTTTATGGCCCGGGATGAACATTTTGGTGCCAAGATTATCCCAAAATGCATCTTATGGGTGAGGGGCCTCATGCCATTCTGAGTTTTAAGACATTCCTTTCTTTCATTAACAAACTGCTAGTGAGTTATATAACATCCAGCTGAAGACTAGCAGGGGGGTACTCTTTCTGCCCCCTTCTGATACCTATGTCAGAAGCTTTCTGTATCTCCTTTATACTTTAATAAAACTTTATTAAACACAAAAGCTCTGAGTGATCAAGCCTCGTCTCTGGCCCTGGATTGAATTCTTCTCCTCTGGAGGCCAAGAATCCCAGCATCTTTTCATTCAGCAACAACCTTTCAATGGCAAGAGTGAACATCGACATTTTAGCAATCAGTGAACTAAAATGGACTAGAAAGGGTGACTTTAACTCAGATGATCACTATATCTACTACTGCGGGTAAGAATCCCTTAGAAGAAATAGATAGCCATCATAGTCAACAAAAGAGTCTGAAATGCAGTACTTGGATGCAATCTCAAAAATGACAGAATGCTCTCTGTTTGTTTCCAAGGCAAGCCATTCAATATCACAGTAATCCAAGTCTATGCCCCAACCAGTAATGCTGAAGAAGCTGAAGTTGAACAGTTTTATGATGACTTACAAGATCTTCTAGAATTAACACCAAAAAAGATGTCCTTTTCATTATAGGTGACTGGAATGCAAAAGTAGGAAATCAAGAGATACCTAGAGTAACAGGCAAGTTTAGCCTTGGAGTACAGAATGAAGCAGGGCAAAGGCTAATAGAGTTTTTCCAAGAGAACACACTGGTCATAGCAAACACCCTCTTCCAACAACACAAGAGAAGACTCTAAACATGGACATCACCAAATGGTCAACACCAAAAGCAGATTGATTATATTCTTTTCAGCCAAAGATGGAGAAGCTCTATACAGTCAGCAAATCAAGACTGGGAGCTGACTGTGGCTCAGATCATGAATTCCTTAGTGCCAAATTCAGACTTAAATTGAAGAAAGTATGGAAAACCACTAGACCACTCAGGTATGACCTAAATCAAATCCCTTTTGATATACAGTGGAAGTGACAAGTATATTCAAGTGATTAGATCTGATAGACAGAGTGCCTGAGGAACTATGGACAGAGGTTCATAACTGTGTACTACAGGTGCCTATCAAAACCATCCCCAAGAAAAGCAATACTGTAACAATTTATACATCATATGAGACTTTTCTGAGGATTAAATAATGAATGCATGTAAAGTGTTTAGCACATGGTACACAGGAAATGCCCAACAAATCTTAGTTATTACTACTAGTGCCTTTTAAGAAATAATTATGAAAGGAGACTTCCCTGGGGGTCCAATGATCAAGAATCTGTCTTGCAATGCAGGGGAAGCAGGTTCCATCCCTGGTTGGGAAACTAAGATTCCACGCACTGTGGAACAACCAAGCCTCCATGTTCTGAGCCCACAAGTTCTGGAGCCCACACAAAACAACTAGAGAGTCTGTACGCTCAACAGCTGAACCTGCGTGCCAACCAGAGAGTCCGTGTGCTGCAGTGAAACAGCCACTTAACGCAATTAGATCCCACACGCCACAGAAGACCCAGTGCAGCCAAACAAAATAATTAAATACTAAAAAATAAGTATGAAAGAAATAACATTTTCACTGAACATTGTAGAAGACTCAAATCTCATTTATTTAGTGCTCAATTAGAAACTCCTACTACATTAGAAAAAAAAAAAACCACTCCAAAACCTAAAGGCTTAACACAAGCGTTTGCTTAGTTCCACGGTGCCAAGGCCAACAATTAGAGCTGGGCATGGCAGAATGTGTCTTCTGCTCTCATGTACATGTCTATGATCCGTTGTTAGGTCAGGTTGTTGTTCAGTTGCTCAGTCGTGTCCGACTCTTTGCAACCCCATGGATGGCAGCACGTCAGGTTTCCCCTCGTTCACTGTCTACGGAGTTTGCTCAAATTCATGTCCATGGAGTCGGTGACGCCATTCAACCATCTCGTCCTTGTCGTCCCCTTCTCTGCCTGCCTTCAATCTTTCCCAGCATCAGGGTCTTTTCCAGTGAGTTGGCGGTTCACATCAGGTGGCCCAAAGGATTGGAGCTTCAGCTTCAGCATCAGTCCTTCCAATGAATATTCAGGACTGATTTCCTTTAGGATTCAGTTGTTTGATCTCCTTGCAGTCCAAGGGACTCTCAAGAATCTTCTCCAACACCATAGTTTGAAAGCATCAATACCTTGGTGCTCACTCTTCTTTATGGTCCAACTCTCACATCCATACATGACTACTGGAAAAATCAGCTGGCCAGGGACCAGCTAGTTTTGAGATGGGGACATTGAAAAACTAGGATGGCTTGTCTCTCTGCCATGTTGTCTCACATCTACCTGGTTAACTCTGACTTATTTACATATCAGTTACAGGGTCCCAGAAAACAAGAAAGGGCAAGCACCAATATATAAGCATTTTTCAAATCTCTACTTATATAACATTCAGTTCAGTTCAGTCGCTCAGTCGTGTCCGACTCTTTGCGACCCCATGAATTGCAGCACACCAGGCCTCCCTGTCCATCACCAACTCCCGGAGTTCATTCGGACTCACATCCATCGAGTCAGTGATGCCATCCAGCCATCTCATCCTCTGTCATCCCCTTCTCCTCCTGCCCCCAATCCCTCCCAGCATCAGAGTCTTTTCCAATGAGTCTTGTTTAAATTAGGTCACCTGATCAAGCCAAGAATTTGAGTGTGGAAAGAAGGATATGATATAGCGACCCTTGAATAAACTGGGGACAATTACTCTAACAGTGTACCACAAGTTCCAAAGCAAAATTACCAAACCATTAAAATCCAGTAAGAACAAACTATTTTCTCCTCAAACTGTTTTCTTAAGATTTCCAGTTTTATAAAATCATCCTTTAGTCCCTAAGACCTTACCTTGATAACCCAAACATGCCTTTCAAATTTAATGCCTAATATTGCCCAATCCAAACTTTCTTCCTCAACTAGAGAAAGTAAACCAATGACTTTCTCTTAAAAGGTCCTTATTTATTCTTGGCTCATACCATTTCCTTATCTTAAAGATGTCCTTTGACTCTCCCCCTTTCGATCATTTCATGTAACTCATCATTTACATTTCCAGCTCATATACTACTTAAACAATAATTTGTTCCTCATTAATATAAGAAAAAAGAAACCAAACATTTATGTGAGCTTCCATTTATGCCATGAACTTTTATGGAGCCAGTCATGTATAGAATATTCCTTTTGTACTGCTCCTTATCTTTCTTTTTTTTTTAATTTATTTTTTTTATTTTTTATTTTTTTTGAAGATTTTAAATTTTATTTTATTTTTAAACTTTACATAATCCGCCACAGGTATACATGTGTTCCCCATCCTGAACCCTCCTCCCTCCTCCCTTCCCATTCCATCCCTCTGGGTCGTCCCAGTGCACCAGCCCCAAGCATCCAGTATCATGCATCGAACCTGGACTGGCAACTCATTTCATACATGATATTTTACATGTTTCAATGCCATTCTCCCAAATCTTCCCACCCTCTCCCTCTCCCAGAGTCCATAAGACTGTTCTATACATCAGTGTCTCTGTTGCTGTCTCGTACACAGGGTTATTGTTACCATCTTTCTAAATTCCATATATATGTGTTAGTATACTGTATTGGTGTTTTTCTTTCTGGCTTACTTCGCTCTGTATAATAGGCTCCAGTTTCATCCACCTCATTAGAACTGATTCAAATGTATTCTTTTTAATGGCTGAGTAATACTCCATTGTGTATATGTACCACTGCTTTCTTATCCATTCATCTGCTGATGGACATCTAGGTTGCTTCCATGTCCTGGCTATTATAAACAGTGCTGCGATGAACATTGGGGTACTCGTGTCTCTTTCCCTTCTGGTTTCCTCAGTGTGTATGCCCAGCAGTGGGATTGCTGGATCATAAGGCAGGTCTATTTCCAGTTTTTTAAGGAATCTCCACACTGTTCTCCATAGTGGCTGTACTAGTTTGCATTCCCACCAACAGTGTAAGAGGGTTCCCTTTTCTCCACACCCTCTCCAGCATTTATTACTTGTAGACTTTTGGATCGCAGCCATTCTGACTGGTGTGAAATGGTACCTCATAGTGGTTTTGATTTGCATTTCTCTGATAATGAGTGATGTTGAGCATCTTTTCATGTGTTTGTTAGCCATCTGTATGTCTTCTTTGGAGAAATGTCTATTTAGTTCTTTGGCCCATTTTTTGATTGGGTCATTTATTTTTCTGGAGTTGAGCTGTAGGAGTTGCTTGTATATTCTCGAGATTAGTTGTTTGTCAGTTGCTTCATTTGCTATTATCTTCTCCCATTCTGAAGGCTGTCTTTTCACCTTGCTAATAGTTTCCTTTGATGTGCAGAAGCTTTTAAGGTTAATTAGGTCCCATTTGTTTATTTTTGCTTTTATTTCCAATATTCTGGGAGGTGGGTCATAGAGGATCCTGCTGTGATGTATGTCAGAGAGTGTTTTGCCTATGTTCTCCTCTAGGAGTTTTATAGTTTCTGGTCTTACGTTTAGATCTTTAATCCATTTTGAGTTTATTTTTGTGTATGGTGTTAGAAAGTGTTCTAGTTTCATTCTTTTACAAGTGGTTGACCAGAGTTCCCAGCACCACTTGTTAGTACTGCTCCTTATCTTTCTAAAGAATAGGTATTCTGGATGAAACATAAAATTTACTGTGTAAAGGTTATTTATTGGACATCCTTGCTTCTTCCATAGAATTTAGTATGATAAAATAAATTTAGTAAGTACTCATATTTGCTTCATATTTTTTACTGTTCTTAGTGAGAACTTTTATATAATTTCTCACTTTACATACTCATATATCTCAATATTAAATAAGAGAATAAAACTAAATTAAGTGATATTTAACCAACTAGATATTTTCTAATTTATCATTTATATCATTACTTATATTGTTTAATAATTCAAATATGTCTAGCTCTCTCTAGTTAACCTATATATGAAATAGGTCTATAGTAAATTATACCTTTTGTTAGACTACCTAATACAAATTAAGCTTGTTTTATATTAAATATGTATTACACATAAATTGATATAACTGCTTTTACAAATTTTTAATTTAGATTTTTCTGTAGGGAAAGCATGCCTTCCTCACACACTGAATATTTAAAATGAATGAAAGCATCCCTTGGAAGTCTCACTAAGCACCGAAAACTAATCAGCACATCTAGCGGTTAAGCTTTTGTTTATTCCTTTATTCTCAGAACTGACTGCTTGAGTAATAAGGTCTTCACTTGGATCTAGCATCTAAAAAATATTTGCCATGTCTGATTAAGTGACTTACGAATTTCAAATGTAATTATCTATAGAAATTTAGTAAAATTTTGAAGAAAGAAGCTATCTTACACCAAGTGATTGGCCTTGAAAACAGGCTTATAAATAGAATTCTAATTCTAGAAATGACAAATTTGAGTTATCTCATTCATGTAGTTACAATATAATCCACTTGAGATATGAAATGGCATATGAAAATAGGTACAAAACCAGATAAGAACATAAATAATTGAAAGAATCATGGAAGCAGGAAAAAAAGAAAATAATAAGACCGAATAAGATGAATTGATCATCCTCTATTTCTCTTAGAAAATGGCTAAAAATTTGACTATTTTTTTAAGCTTCAGTAAGTATCTTATACAAAATAAAATCAATAATAAGGTTCAGAAAGCACATGGAGGATTTATTTCCTATAACCCAGTAAAGAGAATACGGGGGTGATACAGTGGTCATCACTGAAATAGTGCGGTATTTTCTCTGTTTCTCTTCTCTTTTTTCTGTGTTCCTCACTCCAAAACCAAGGAAAAGCTGAAGCAAACTGCATAAAAGCAAGTCCATGAAATCCAAAACAATGTAGCTTAAAAGGGCAGCAATTTGATTGGCTTTTTCCTCAGGAAAAAAAAAAAAAATTAGAAATCTAGAGAAAAGAATGGACTACATGTTTTCATATTGTCCTCCATAAAGATCATTACTCCAAATCAGATGTATAATTCAAAAACAAAGAGTTTAAGGTTTTGTTTTCCACTAAGGATCTGGCACCCCACTCCAGTACTCTTGCCTGGAAAATCCCATGGACGGAGGAGCCTGGTGGGCTGCAGTCCATGGGGTCGCGAAGAGTCGTACACGACTGTGCGACTTCACTTTCACTTTTCACTTTCACGCGTTGGGAGAAGGAGGTGGCAGCCCACTCCAGTGTTCTTGCCTGGAGAATCCCAGGGACGGGGGAGCCTGGCGGGCTGCCGTCTATGGGGTCGCACAGAGTCAGACACGACTGAAGCGACTTAGCAGCAGCAGCAAGGATCTGAAGTGTAGATATTCTGTATTGTGATAATGGCCTACCCATACACTTGGACAATCAGTTAAGCAGAGTGAATCATTATTTGCTCTTCTTGTTAACATCAACACACCCTTAATTATTAGAAAACGGGATATGAACAGTGTTAGGATAATCACATCTGTGAAAGCTAGAAAGAACCAGAACTTTCAGGGACATAAAAACAGTATACTTTAGGATAACAAATTAACCTGTTTCAAAATAAGATATGAAGGAGCGGGGGAGAAATTTGATGGAGTTTTGAAATATCATAGGTATCACATGCATTAAAAAAAATCACTGGAAAATCATATTCGTATTTTATGAAGAATGGATAGCTAGTTTCAAAATGATTTTACATATATATTCAAACAGAATGGAAAAACCAAGAATTTATAAAACATATTTTTAACTTTAAAGAAAAAGACATTAGATGTAGTGAGTCCAAATTTGTGACTTATATTGTCTGATGCTGGAAATGTAAACTTATAAATTAAGATAACTAAATAATTTATTATCCAAATTGAGACACTTTTAAGAATGAATTAATCCACTCCTAATAAGAAAGCTGGAAAATTAGGCATAGACCCAGGATAACCTCAACAAATTAGAATGTACAGGCAGCCTAGTTAGAGATGTGTCTTGAAGTCACAAGCCCAAAGTGGAACAATTACTCTTCCCCAAAATTAACTCCTTTCTTGAAGCTGCTTAATCAGAAGACTGCCAACTCTCTTCTTTAACTAAAATTAGGTCAGTATTAAATTTTGTAAATTGTGTTCTCAATTGTGAATCACTGATACACACTGATTATGGATATTCAGAGATAAAGGACAAATGCTTCCTGGTGATAAAATTTCCTATTGATCACCCAGCGTATTATCTTACCTGAGCAATATTTACTGCATTACAGATTCGCCCATCTTTCTCACGATCCTTTGTTTTCTGTAACATTTGCCATATTTTGTTCCTAAGTCCATCCTGCTCTTTATCTCCCCGAAGTTCCCATGACATTTTCACCAGGTTGTATAGTAGGCCATAGCGTCCAGCCCATTTCACTTGATCACCTGTTTAAAAAGAAACATTTTGGGGGTAAGATATTTTATTCATCTCACTAATGCATGTTATTGTGAAAAAAGAAGACGCCTGACTTTATTAATATTTTAAAGTTTTAAATTCTGAGCTTTGGAATTTTTTTTTTACCCATGATTACTTTTACTCCTTTAATTTTAAAACATCTCACAGATGATTTAAAAACTTCTAACCATATGAAAAGTTACTTACACCTAACTAATATTATACCTCATAAATTAAAAAGTTAAAAGATAAACTCTTAACTATGTACTGTAAACACACTTTTGGAATTCAAATAAAGAGGAATTAGTTTAAGGCAATATAAACACAGACCACCATGGTGAATTTTTTAATAAATCAGTGAAATAGGAGAAAAATCCTGCCTGTTATAAAAATGATCAAACTCCATGAAATATGGCATCTGAATCAAGAAAAAAGCTTTAAAAATAATGTGAAAAGCACACAAAAACTACTGATGTAATTATAAGCTGGGAGATTTTTTTAAATAATAGATACATAAATCAAATGAAATAGGGGAAGGGAGTAATTAATTCAGAAGAGGTTTTTTAAAAGTCTAATACACTTCTCCTTCTAAAAATTACATACCAATTAGCAATTTAAATAAGTTACCAAGTTCTACTTTTAAAATATGCATTTCTCTTACAGAAAAGAGGACGAAGTTTCTCTTTATCTTAATTATATCTTACCTAGATGATATATTGCTATGAAATACTATTCAAGAAAAGAGAATCTAATTTAGATAGTGATGGGATAAATAAATTTAGAGAATAATGCATGTCTCAAATGGTATATGAGCTTAAGTTAGCCAAAGAGCACCATGAGGGTATTCACTATATGTGAAGCAAGAAAAAGGAGTAGGAGGAAGAAAAGGTTCAGAAAGAGAGATGGAAGGTATTCTGGTGAGAGCTAGTCTGACTCTGAAATCATCAATCTAAAGAGATAAAGACACTGAAAAGTCATAATCTTCAACTTTTTCTAATTCAATCTGGATTTCATAACCAGGTTAATAAAAACTATTACTGTTATGATAAATAGAAAACCTGGGAGTAAGTATCCATATTCTAGTTACTCATTACTATCCTGCTATGAAGATTATATCATACTTAGAATAATAGAAGGGAACGTAACATATGAGCCTCAACTTGGATAAAAATTCCTGTAGCATCACACACAGGGTGTATATTGTCACCGTGGTGACTTAACTTATATGCAGAGTACATCATATGAAATACTGGGCTGGATGAATCACAAGCTGGAATCAAGTCTGATGGGAGAAATATCAATAACCTCAGATATGCAGATGACACCACTCTAATGGCAGAAAGTGAAAGGGAACTAAGGAGCCTCTTGATGAAAGTGAAAGAGGAGAGTGAAAAAGTTGGCTTAAAGCTCAACATTCAGAAAACGAAGATCATGGCATCTGGTCCCATCACCTCATGGCAAACAGGTAGGGAAACAATGGAAACAGTGAGAGACTTTATTTTGGGGGGCTCCAAAATCACTGCAGATGGTGACTGTAGCCATGAAATTAAAAGACGCTTGCTCCTTGGAAGAAAAATTATGACCAACCTAGACAGCATATTAAAAAACAGAAACATTACTTTGCCTGGAGAGGTCCGTCTAGTCAAGGCTATGGTTTTTCTTGTGGTCATGGATGTGAGAGTTGGACTATAAAGAAAGCTGAGTGCCGAAGAATTGATGCTTTTGAACTGTGGTGTTGGATAAGACTCTTGAGAGTCCCTTGGACTGCAAGGAGATCCAACCAGTCCATTCTGAAGGAGATCAGTCCTGGGTGTTCTTTGGAAAGACTGATGCTGAAGCTGAGACTCCAATACTTTGGCCACCTCTTGCGAAGAGTTGACTCATTGGAAAAGACTCTGATGCTGGGAGGGATTGGGGGCAGGAGGAGAAGGGGACGGCAGAGGATGAGATGGCTGGATGGCATCATAGACTTGATGGACATGAATTTTAGCAAGCTCTGCGGGTTGGTGATAGACAGGAAGGCCTGGCATGCTGCAATTCATGGGGTCACAAAGAGTCGGACACGACTGAGTGACTGAACTGAAACACAACATCTCATTGAGCAGATACAGCATAAGTCTTTTGCTCACATGTCTACCATTTAATCTGACCTCATTTATCTTTTGTTATTTTACCTTACCCATTTCTCAGATGAACTCTCTATGGTAGCTGCATTTAAGATCCTCTCTATCCTTCTATCTTCTCACAGCTCCCTCTCCACTTGGGGTCAGTTGACCTGTTACCAGGGGACCTAACTGGGCCTGGCTCCTGCGGGTCCCTGAATGGGTGGGAGCATCTCCAGGATCACGTGGAATGGGCTGGAGCTGGTCCTGGGACCACGGCTGGGTCCACAGGTCTCAAGCCTGTTATCGAGCACAACTGGATTTAGCTCCTCTATGTCTGTGTGCATGCTCCTGCTGGGTCCCTGGGTGGGTTCCTGGGTGCACAGATCTGCTTCTGGACCACGGTAGAGTGAGGCTAGAACCAGGTCTCAGAGATGCTTCAGGATTCACGGTCAGGCCTGAGTCAGTGGGCCCGGGACTCAGGGCACAGCAAGCATGGGTCCTCTCAAGTCCTCTGGTGGGTGGGGCTAGTGGCAAGACTGCAGACAAGCAGGGGAGGAGCTGAGTTCACAGGAAGACGGCAGAGCTTCTAGGGCCACAGTTAGACCACTGTGGACAGGCTGGCCACCAAAGTCCAGCCTGCCTTCTTGAAGAGGCTCTCCCGAGTCTTGGGTTGCATTTGTGTTTTACAACCTATTACTTGGGTTCCCAGGTTGTCCCAAAGGTGCTTTTGTTTATGGATGTTTGCCAAGTAATTTTTTCCTGAGAGGATGAAGGCCAAGGAACTCCTGTTCCACCATCTTACAGACATGACTTCCCATATATAATTTCAACTATTGGAGTACACTGATTTTAATAGGCAAAATTCTTATGAGGGGAAAACTGTATTTTCAGAAGAATTTGCTGCTTAACTTAGCCTCTTGATTGCAACTTACACTTTCTCTTCTCAACTATCAATTTTAGATAGAAGCCTTCCTCCTCTCATTTCTAAACTCATTTCTTTTCTGTGTTCTCTTACCTTCTGTTGCACCTTCCTTTCCTGTGAATGGAATAGAAGGTGAGATTGTAAAGAAAAGGACTTTTCTGAATTGAAGAGGCCGCGCTTCATGGAGTAAGATTATTCCAGTCTTCACCTCTCTCATCAGCTCTCATCAGCAGTGTGAAGCTGTTGTTCTCCGGTCATAAAGTCATTTCTGACTCTTTGCGACCCCATGGACTGCAGCATGCCCAGGCTTCCCTGTCCTTCACTGTCTCCCCGTGTGTGCAAACTCATGTCCAGTGAGTTGATGGTGCCATCCAACCATCCAATCTTTTTCACTCTCCTCTTTCACTTTCATCAGGAGGCTCCTAAGTTCCTCTTCACTTTCTATCATAAGGGTGGTGTCATCTGCATATCTGAGGTTATTGATATTTCTCCTGGCAATCTTGACTCCAGCTTGTGCTTCCTCCAGCCCAGCGTTTTGCATGATGTACTCTGCATATAAGTTAAATGAGCAGGGTGACAATATTCAGCCGTGATGTACTCCTTTCCCAATTTGGAAACAGTCTGTTGTTCCAAGTCCAGTTCTAGCTGTTGCTTCCTGACCTGCATATAGGTTTCTCAGGAGGCAGGTCAGGTGGTCTGGTATTCCCATCTCTTGAAGAATTTTCCACAGTTTGTTGTGATCCACACAGTCAAACGGTCTGGTGTAGTCAATAAAGCAGAAGTAGGTGTTTTTCTGGAACTCTCTTGCTCTTTTGATGGATGTTGGCAATTTGCTCTCTGGCTCCTCTGCCTTTTCTAAATCCAGCTTGAGCATCTGGAAGTTCATGGTTCACATACTGTTGAAGCCTAGCATGGTGAATTTTGAACATTACTTTGTTAGCGTGTGAGATGGGTATAATTGTGTGGTAGTTTGAGCATTCTTTGGTGTTGCCTTTCTTTGGGACTGGAATGAAAACTGACCTTTTCCAGTTCTGTGGCCACCGCTGAGTTTTCCAAGTTTTCTGGCATATTGAGTGCAGCACTTTCACAGCATCATCTTTCAGGATTTGAAATAGCTCAGCTGGAATTCCATCACCTCCACTAGCTTTGTTCATAGTGATGCTTCCTAAGTCCCACTTGACTTCACATTCCAGGATGTCTGGCTCTAGGTCAGTGATCACACCATCGTGATTATCTGGGTCATGAAGATCTTTTTTGTACAGTTCTTCTGTGTATTCTTGCCACCTCTTCTTAATATCTTCTGCTTCTGTTAGGTCCATACCATTTCTGTCCTTTATTTATTATACCAAAGAAATTCTCACACTGTTAAGAAATGTTATGTCTATTCAAGCAATAAACTGGGAAACCAAGACGGGAGTTTAATGAGGTCATCTAGGGCTTTGCTGTCATGAGCAGTAGGAAACTGCAGAGTAAAGGGCAAAGCTAAGACATCGTGGAATAGGTCTCATTAGACTTCTATGCTATGGAGGAGAAGGACATGTACATGTTCAGACTCAGGAAACCAGACAATGAAAGCAGTTGCAGAAATTAGATTATAGAGAAAAGCCAGTTTGGAGAGAAAGGAGATAAATTAATGTGGCATGATGATGGGTGAGGGGAATCCGATATTCAGGGTTCTGTAGCTTTGTGCAAAAACAGAGCTATAATTCAAGTAAAAGAACAGAATTGAAATTATGGATTTGTGAGTCATTAGCATAAAAATAAGGCCTGAACTCAATATAAGTAGAGAAATAATTATGAGCTTTTAATGAATAATTCTGGAAGTGTAAACCCCAGAAATAAAAAGGCAGTTGTTTAGCAAGATGATAAAGTATGCTGTAGATTTTAACCCATTTATAAATTTATTTCTAAACTCCTATATTCTTTACATTAAGCACAGTGATCGACAGAAACACATGCAGATTACCTTCCTTCATACATTTTAAATTATTGTTTTTGAGAAACAATGTTTTAGAACCTTAAAATCTCTGAACTGAATGTGGTATGTTTCCACAGTGACAAACCATAAAATACATTCTGATAACTGTTCTCAAAACTCAGTTTTCAAATGCCAATGATGACTTTAAAAGTAAGCTGTTCACCTGTTGATTTAAACAACAGTGAAGTGTTGCTTATAGATATTTGTAGGGAGAATCTGTGACATCCAACTGACCGACAGTTAATGAAGAAGAAAGTTCTTATCAAGACAGATAGGATGTGCTACAACTGTTTTGAAAAGCAGAATGCACTCACATGGACGTTCAGGCACTGGCTGAGAAGCATGCCTGCTCTGAAACTTCTCATCCAAGGACAAGACCGCAACACAGGGCACTTTTCTGTTCTGCTTTGAGTGGCCCTGTGGCTGCTGTCAAAGATGCTGCCTTAAACGTACTGAGAGAAAGTGCGTCTCTGTCTGCAGCTAAGCAGACAGTATGCTAGGAAATCAAACTGAAGCAAAACAAAATTCTTAATAAACCTTGAAAAATTGAGAGATTACACCATTTCAAAATCAATATTTTATGAACCTTTCCTTGCAGCGATGCTTTATTCCAGTGTTTGGACTCTTTGGGAGCCTTTCACTGCGGTCTAGATATTTATATGTCACATATTCAGTGAGTGTGAAATATGAATATTTCTACTCATATGAATGATTATAAAAGAATACAGCCTTTGAAACTTTGACAAATATAATTTGGCACCACAGAATCAAATGTATCACTGTAGGGTAAACTGAATGCAAGATCTAGTTTAAAACATTATCTTTATAAAATTCCATGTAGCGTGGAAGGAACTAGACCAATGCCAAGAAACAATGGAAGAACCAGTGAGTAAGCCAGCCACTTGTTTAATATGTATTTACTGAGTCAATGCTACGTGTTAACACTGCTCTCTGTGCCAAAGATAAAGACAACGCTACTGCTCTAGGGACCCTTAATTCTAGTGGAGAAAGACAGATACTGAGAAAATAAACAGAACAATATTATTGTAAAAATAATGGATGCTAATGAGACCAACGACGACTAGGAAGAGAGAGCTACTGCTGTCAGAGGGAGAGAAAGACCTCCACGAGGACACAATGTTCAAGCTAAGATGTGATGGAACAAAGAAAGAAGAGCTATCCGTCCAAGCAGCTGGCGGAAAGTGGTCCAAGCAGCTGGCGGAAAGTGTTCCCAGCGGAAGAGATGGAAAGTGCAAAAGCTTCAGGCTTGGAATAGCTTGAAAGTTTAGAGAAACAGAAGAAAGGCCAGAATGGAGGAAGATGAGATACCAGAGGTTCCATCGGACAAGACAGGTTGGGGAGGCACACCCTTAACAGAGGCACACTCTCAATGATCATGGACAATTTGAAAGCCACAGAAAGGAGCTTGCATTTAATTCTTAGTATAAAAAAAAGCTAATAAAGAATTTAAGGGCAAAAAGGGAACTGACTCACTTTATGTTTTAAAAAATCTTTTTGGCTTCTTAGTGAAAAGAAGGAGTATGAGGAAGGCAGGAAGATTTTTACCTTTTTGCAGTTAATCTGTGGGCTTCCCTCATGGCTCAGGAGTAAAGAATCTGCCTGCAATGCAAGAGACCCGGGTTCAATCCCTGGGTAGGGATGATCCTCTGGAGAAGGAAATAGCAACCCACTCCAGTATTATTGCCTGGCAAATCCCACGGAGAGACGAGCCTGGCACGCGATAGTCCATGGGGTCACAAGTGGGTCGGACATGACTCAGAGATTAACAACAAAGTCAGCCTATGAGCAAAGTGACAAGTACACAGACTCGGGACTTGTAAAGTGCACAGTGGTCCCTGCCCTTGCTTCCGGCAGGTCACCTCTGATACCTTGGAATGTCTTGTCAGATAAGAATGTTTCAACTTGGCCTTTGGAAGGGTCAGAGCCTGGGGATGGCCACATGTATGTAACTAAATTTCAATAAAAACTGTGGATACCAAAGCTTGGTGACCTTCCACAGGTGACAGTAGTCCATGCAGATTGTCATACACCGTTTCTAGGAGAAGGAAATTCTATCCATACAACTCCCCTGGGAAAGGACCATGGCTAGCTCTGTGCTTGGAACTCTCCTGAGCCCTGCCCTGCACATCACTTCCCTAGCTGATTTTAACCCTTTTGCTATTTTAAACCATAACATGAGTAAAATGGATGTGCTGAGTTCTGTGAGTTCTTCCACAAATCTTGAAACCTGGGGGTTGTCTTGGGGACCTCCAAACTCACAGGTAGTTTCAGAAGTGAGGGTAGTCTTGGCCACTCCTGAACTTCAAAGGAGTTAAAAATAGAGATGAGGAGAAAATTTGAGATATATTTTGGATGTGTGGTAGAATAAATAGAAATTCTAAGCTAACTCTTTCTTTTCAGGGTGCTATACTATAATGACAATGATGTGTCTATCACTTTAAACACACACACACATTAAATATGCTTGTATGTGTGATCATAAGTGATGACAGAGACAAGATGTTAGAGCAGAAGGACATGAACTCATCTCTTCTTACAAAAACACCAGAATGACAACTAAATGCTGAACATCCATCAACAGCAACAACAAAAGCTGGAATAGCTGGAACCTACCAAAAGAGATATCCTATATCCAAAGACAAAGAAACCATGAGATGGTTTCACTGCACAACTGCAATAAAACCAAATCCCACACATACCAGGTGGACAACCCACAAACTGGAAAATATTTATACCAGAAGAGTTCTCCCACAGAAGTGAAAGTTGCCAAGACTACCCTCACTTCTGAAACTACCTGCGAGTTTGGAGGTCCCCAAGACAACCCTCAGGTTACCAGAGCCCCTGGGAGTCTGGCATGGGAGGAGAAGGAGCTTCTAGAACATCTGGCTTTGAAGGCCAGCAGGGTTTAATCACAGGAATTCCACAGGATTGGAGGAAACAGAAACTCCGCACTTGGAGGGCACACAAAGGTCTCATAAGCATCTAGATGCAGGGAAAAGCAGTGACCTCCTAATAATCTGGGACAGACCTAGCAGCTACAATGCAGGGTTTCCTGAGGCGGCAGGGGGCATCTGTGGCTCACGGTGAGGACGAGGACACTGGCAGCAGTAGTCCTGGGGAGCACACACGGTACTCAGCCCTCCTAGAGGCCACATTTTCTCAGCAAGACCTGGCCCCACCCAATAGCTGTAGGCTCCAGTGCTGGGATACCTCCAGCCAAACAGCTGACAGGACAGGAGCACAGCCCTACTCATCAGCAGACAGGCTGGGCAAAGTCTTCCCAAGCAACAGCTGCCCAGTAAACACAACATTTGACAATGGGCCTGCCCATCAGAGGGACAAGGACCAACTCCACTCACCAGCGGGCAGGAACCAGTCCCTCCTAACTGGGCACAAGCCTCTTAGACAGCTTCATCCATCAGGGAGTAGACAGCAAAAGCAAGAAAAACCACAGTCCTACAGTCTGCAGAATGGAAATCACAACCAAAGAAAATCAGACAAAAAGAGACAGCAAAAAATATGTCCCAGATGAAGGAACGAGTAATGCCAGTAGAACAACTAAGTGAGATACACAATCTACCTGAAAACGAATTCAGAGTAATGATAGTGAAGATGATCGAGGATCTTGGGAAAAAAACAGTGGCAAGGATCAAAGAAATGTATAACAAAGATCTAGAGGAGCTAAAGAGCAAACAAACAGAGATGAACAATACAATAACTGAAATGAAAAATACACCAGAAGGAATCAATAGCAGAATAACTGAGACAGAAAAGTGGATATGTGAGCTGAAGACAGAATGGTGGAAACCACTGTTGCAGAACAGAAGGAAAAAAAGTGAACGATATGAGGATAGCCTAAGAGACCACTGGGACATTAAATGAACCAACATTTGCATAATAAGGGTCCCAGAAGGCCCACTAAGCATGGGCGGCTGCGACCTGCACACTAACCGCGGCCAAGAGGAGCTACCCCCACGTTCGAGGTCAGGGGCAAAAGCTGGGAGGACCCCATGCCCGAAGGGCGGCGGCCAAGAGGAGTTACCCCATGTCCAAGGTAAGGGGCAGCGGCTGAGAGTGCCAGGCTGCGATGGTGCAGAAACGGCCAAGAGAAGCTACCCAAGCCTGAGGTCAGGGGCGGCGGCTGGGAGGAGCTACCCCACGTCCGAGGTCGGGGGTTCGGGGGGGGGGTCGGGGGCAGCCGGGAGGAGCTACCCCATGCCCCCACACCTGAGACCAGGGGTGGTGGCCAGGAGGAGCTACCCCACATCCAGGGAGCAGTGGCTGCATGGGTGCAGGAGGGCCTAGAGGAGCTATCCCACGTTGAAGGTCAGGAAGGGTGGCGGTGAGGAGATACCCCTCATCCAAGGTAAGGAGCAGCGGCTGCGCTTTGCTGGACCAGCCGTGAAAAGATACCCCACGCGCAAGGTAAGAGAAACCCAAGTAAGACGGTAGGTGTTGCAAGAAGGCATCAGAGGGCAGACACACTGAAACCATACTCACAGAAAACTAGTCAATCTAATCACACTAGGACCACAGCCTTGTCTAACAATGAAACTAAGCCATGCCCGTGGGGCAACCCAAGATGGGTGGGTCATGGTGGAGAGATCTGACAGAATGTGGTCCACTGGAGAAGGGAATGGCAAACCACTTCAGTATTCTTGCCTTGAGAACCCCATGAACAGTATGAAAAGGCAAAATGATAGGATACTGAAAGAGGAACTCCCCAGGTCAGTAGGTGCCCAATATGCTACTGGAGATCAGTGGAGAAATAACTCCAGAAAGAATGAAGGGATGGAGCCAAAGCAAAAACAATACCCAGCTGTGGATGTGATTGGTGATAGAAGCAAGGTCCGATGTTGTAAAGAGCAATATTGCATAGGAACCTGGAATGTCAGGTCCATGAATCAAGGCAAATTGGAAGTGGTCAAACAGGAGATGGCAAGAGTGAATGTTGACATTCTAGGAATCAGCGAACTGAAATGGACTGGAATGGGTGAATTTAACTCAGATGACCATTATATCTACTACTGTGGGCAGGAATCCCTTAGAAGAAATGGAATGGCCATCATGGTCAACAAAAGAGTCTGAAATGCAGTACTTGGATGCAATCTCAAAAACGACAGAATGATCTCTGTTCGTTTCCAAGGCAAACCATTCCATATCACAGTAATCCAAGTCTACACTCCAACCAGTACTGCTGAAGAAGCTGAAGTTGACCGGTTCTATGAAGACCTATAAGATCTTTTAGAATTAACATAAAAAAGACGTCCTTTTTATTATAGGGGACTGGAATGCAAAAGTAGGAAGTCAAGAAACACCTGGAGTAACAAGCAAATTTGGCCTTGGAATACAGAATAAAGCAGGGCAAAGACTAACAGTTTTGCCAAGAAAATGCACTAGTCATAGCAAACACCCTCTTCCAACAACACAAGAGAAGACTCTACACATGGACATCACCAGATGGTCAACACCGAAATCACATTGATTATATTCTTTGCAGCCAAAGATAGAGAAGCTCTATACAGTCAACAAAAACAAGACCAGGAGCTGACTGTGGCTCAGATCATGAACTCCTTATTGCCAAATTCAGACTTAAGTTGAAGAAAGTAGGGAAAACCACTAGACTACTCAGGTATGACCTAAATCAAATCCCTTATGATTATACAGTGGAAGTGAGAAATAGATTTAAGGTCCTAGATCTAATAGATAGAGTTCCTGATGAACTGTGGACTGAGGTTCATGACATTGTAGAGGAGACAGGGATCAAGACCATCCCCATGGAAAAGAAATGCAAAAAAGCAAAATGGCTGTCTGGGGAGGCCTTACAAATAGCTGTGAAAAGAAGAGAAGCGAAAAGCAAAGGAGAAAAGGAAAGATATAGCATCTGAAAGCAGAGTTCCAAAGAATATCAAGGAGACATAAGAAAGCCTTCCTCAGCAATCAATGTAAAGAAATAGAGGAAAACAACAGAATGGGAAAGACTAGAGATCTCTTCAAGAAAATTAGAGATACCAAGGGAACATTTCATGCAATGATGGGCTTGATAAAGGAAAGAAATGGTATGGACCTAACAGAAGCAGAAGTATTAAGAAGAGATGGCAAGAATACACAGAAGAACTGTACAAAAAAGATCTTCACGACCCAGATAATCACGATGGTGTGATCACTCACCTAGAGCCAGACATCCTGGAATGTAAAGTCAAATGGGCCTTAGAAAGGATCACTATGAACAAAGCTAGTGGAGGTGACGGAATTCCAGTTGAGCTATTCCAAATCCTGAAAGATGATGCTGTGAAAGTGCTGCACTCAATATGCCAGCAAATTTGGAAAACTCAGCAGTGGCCACAGGACTGGAAAAGGTCAGTTTTCATTCCAATCCCAAAGAAAGGCAATGCCAAAGAATGCTCAAACTACCTCACAATGGCACTCATCTCACATGCTAGTAAGGTAATGCTCAAAATTCTCCAAGCCAGGCTTCAGCAATATGTGAACTGTGAACTTCCTGATGTTCAAGCTGGTTTTAGAAAAGGCAGAGGAACCAGAGATCAAATTGCCAACATCCGCTGGATCATGGAAGAAGCAAGAGAGTTCCAGAAAAACATCTATTTCTGCTTTATTGACTATGCCAAAGCCTTTGACCGTATGGATCACAATAAACTGGGGAAAATTCTTCAAGAGATGGGAATACCAGACCACCTGACCTGCCTCTTGAGAAACCTGTATGCAGGTCAGGAAGCCACAGTTAGAACTGGAGATGGAACAACAGACTGGTTCCAAATAGGAAAAGGAGTACGTCAAGGCTGTATATTGTCACCCTGCTTATTTAACTTCTATGCAGAGTACATCATGAGAAATGCTGGACTGGAAGAAACACAAGCTGGAATCAAGATTTCCGGGAGAAATATCAATAACCTCAGATATGCAGATGACACCACCCTTATGGCAGAAAGTGAAGAGGAACTCAAAAGTCTCTTGATGAAAGTGAAAGAGGAGAGTGAAAAAGTTGGCTTAAAGCTCAACATTCAGAAAACGAAGATCATGGCATCCGGTTCCATCACTTCATGGGAAATAGATAGGTAAACAGTGGAAACAGTGTCAGACTTTATTTTTCTGGGCTCCAAAATCACTGCAGATGGTGACTGCAGCCATGTAATTAAAAGACGCTTACTCCTTGGAAGGAAAGTTATGACCAACCTAGATAGCATATTCAAAAGCAGAGACATTACTTTGCCAACAAAAGTCCGTCTAGTCAAGGCTATAGTTTTTCCTGTGGTCATGCATGGATGTGAGAGTTGGACTGTGAAGAAGGCTGAGCGCTGAAGAATTGATGCTTTTGAACTGTGGTGTTGGAGAAGACTCTTGAGAGTCCCTTGGACTGCAAGGAGATCCAACCAGTCCATCCTGAAGGAGATCAGCCCTGGGATTTCTTTGGAAGGAATGATGCTAAAGCTGAAACTCCAGTACTTTGGCCACCTCATGAGAAGAGTTGACTCATTGGAAAAGACTCTGATGCTGGGAGGGATTGGGGGCAGCAGGAGAAGGGGACGACAGAGGATGAGGTGGCTGGATGGTATCACTGACTTGATGGACGTGAGTCTGAGTGAACTCCGGGAGTTGGTGATGAATAGGGAGGCCTGGAGTGCTGTGATTCATGGGGTCGCAAAGAGTCGGACACGACTGAGTGACTGAACTGAACTGAACTGAACTGGTCCCAGAAAGAGAATAAAGAGAAAAACGACCTGAGAAAACATTTTAAGAGATACCAGTCAAAAATTTCTACTAGGGGAAAGGAAATGGTGTCCAAACTCCAGGAAACACAGAGAGTCCCAGGCAGGATAAATCTAAAGGAGGAACATACCAAGACTCAGTAATCAATCTGATAAATATTAAAGACAAAGAAAAAATACTAAAAGCAACAAGAGAAAGGCAACAAATTACATACTAGTGAATTCCAATTTTTCCAGTGGTCATGTATGGATGTGAGCATTGGACTATAAAGAAAGGTGAGCACAGAAGAATTGATGCTTTTGAACTGTGGTGTTGGAGAAGACTTGAGAGTCCCTTGGCCTGCAAGGAGATCCAACTATTCCATCCTAAAGGAGATCAGTCCTGAATATTCATTGGAAGGACTGATGTTGAAGCTTTAAACTCCAATACTTTGGCCACCTGATGCAAAGAGCTAACTCATTTGAAAAGACCGTGATGTTGGGAAAGATTGAAAGAAGAAGGAGAAGGGGATGAAGGAGGATGAGATGGTTGGATGGTATCACCGACTCGATGGACATGGGTTTGGGTGGACTCTGGGAGTTGGAGATGGACAGAGAGGCCTGGCATGCTGTGGTTCATGGGGTCATGGAGAGTCGGACATGACTGGGCGGCTGAACTGAACTGACTGAATTCCAATAAGGTTATCATCAGATTTCTCAACAGAAACTTTGCAGGTTAGAAGGGAGTGGCATGATATATTTAAAGTGATGAAAGAAAAAAACCTACAACCAAGACAACTTTACTTAACAAGGCTCTCATTCAGATTCAATGGAGAAATCATAAGTTTTATGAACAAGCGAAAGCTGAGAAAATTCAGCACCACCAGATCAACTTTACAACAAATACCACCAAGGAATGCCACCAAGTCTACCACAAAGGAATCTCTCTAGGTAGAAAGAAAAGGCCTCAACCTTAAACAAACAAATTATGAATGGAAAAGTTCACTGGTAGAGGCAAACACAGAGCAAAGGTAGGAAATCATCTACACACAAATACATCCTCAAAGCCAGGAATGGGAGAAGAGAGTATAAATGCAGCATATTGGAAATGCAATGAAAATCAAGAGATCAGCAACTTAAAGCAATTTTGTTTATATGCAGACTGCTATATCAAAACCTCAAGGGAACTAAAAACTGAAAATCTACAATAGACAATACACAAACAGAAAAGAAAAAGGAATACAAGCACTAAAGTTAAGTCATCAAATAAAAAGAGAAAAAAAGAGGAAGGGAAGAAAAAAGGCCTTCAAAAACAATCCAGAACAATTAGCAAAATGGCAATGAGAATATATATAGTGATAATTACCTTAAATGCAAATGGATTAAATTCTCCAACCAAAGGACACAGACTGGCTGAATGGAGACAAAAACAGGAGCCATGCACATGATGATGACAAGAGACCCACCTCACATCTAGGGACACACACTGAAAGTGAGGGGATAAAAAAAGGTATGCTGTGCAAATGTAAATCAAAAGAAAGCTGGAGTAGCATACTCATAACAGACGATATAGACTTTCAAATAAAGACTGTTACAACAACCAAAGAGGACACTATGTAATAATTAAGGGATCAATCCAAGAAGAAGATGTAACAATTGTAAATATATATGAAGGCGACATAGGAGCACCTCAATACATAAGGTAAATGTTAACAGCCATAGAAG
The DNA here is from genome assembly GCF_019923935.1 of Bubalus bubalis. Taxonomy (NCBI): domain Eukaryota; kingdom Metazoa; phylum Chordata; class Mammalia; order Artiodactyla; family Bovidae; genus Bubalus; species Bubalus bubalis. The sequence goes on along the minus strand of NC_059165.1, from coordinate 1,010,190 downwards.
GAGAAATAAACAGCAACACAATAATAGTGGGGGACTTTAACATTCCACTTTCAACAATGGACAGATCATCCAGACAGAAAATCAGTAAGTAAACACAGGCTTTAAAGGGCACCTCAGACCAGGTGGACGTACTTGATAGTAGAGAGAAGCTCAACCAAAAGGAGAAGACACAGTCATCAAGCATACATGAAACACTCTCCAGGACTGATCACATGCTTGGCCACAAAGCAGGCCTCAGTAAATTTAAGAAAATCGAGATCTTTTTCGACCACAACACTATAAGCTTAAAATCAACTACAAGGGCTTCCTTGGTGGCTCAGTGGTAAAAGAATCTGCCTGCAATGCAGGAGAAATCAACTACAAGAAAAAAAACTGTAAAAACCACAAACATAAGAAGGCCGAGCACTACGGTATGAAATGACCAATGGAGCAGTGAAGAAATCAGAGAGGGAACGGAAACACCTAGAAAGAAGGGAAACCAAACAGGATAATGCAGAATCAATGAATGCAGCACGAGCGTGTCTAATAGGGAAGTGTAGAAAACACAATCTTACCTCAGGAAATGAGAAAAACCTCAAATGAACAACCTAAACTTACACACAAAGCAAAGTCAGTAGAAGGAAAGAGATCATAACGGTCAGAGCAGAAATAGAGATGAAGAAAACAATAGAAAAAGCAAATGAACTAAAAGCCGATTTTTTGAAAAGAGACAAAATTGATAAACATTTAGCCATCAAGAAAAGAAGGAGAGGACTCAAAGCAATGCAATTAGCAACGAAGAAGAAATCACAATGGACACTGCAGAAATACAAAGGATCATGAAAGACTACAAGCAACTATATGCCAATAAAACAGACAACCCAGAAGAAATAAACAAATTCTTAGAAAAGTGCACTCTGGATCAGGAAGAAACAGAAAACTTGAACAGACCAGTCATGAGCACTGAAATGGAAACTCTGATTAAAAGTTCAAAAAAGAAAAACAAACAAACAAACATCTCCCAACAAAAAATAAAAGTCCAGGATCAGGTGGCTTCAAAGGTAAATTTTATCAAACATTTAGAGAAGAGCTAACCCTGATTCTTCTGAAACTATTCCAAAAAATTGCAGAGGAAGGAACAATCAAAAACTCATTCTTTGAGGCCACCATTAACCTGATATCAAAGTCAGACAAAGATACCACACACACACAAAAAAATTACCAGTAAATATCATAGATGAACATAAGACACAAAAATTCTCAACAAAATACAAGCCAACGGAATCCAAAATGAAAGTGAAAGGCACTCAGTCGTGTCCGACTCTTTGCAAACCCATGGACTGTAGCCCAATAGGCTCCTCTATACTTTGAATTCTCCAGGCAAGAACACTGGAGTGGGTAGCCTTTCCCTTCTCTAGGGGATCTTCCCAACCAAGGGATCAAACCCAGGTCTCCTGCACTGCAGACAGATTCTTTACCATCTGAGCCACAAGGGAAGAAATGAATCCAACAATTCATTAAAACATTAAAAGGATCACACATCATGCTCAAGCAGGATATATCCCAGGAATGCAAGGATTTTTTCAATATTCACAAATCAATCAATGTGATATACCACATCAACAGACTGAATAATAAAAACCATAGGATCATCTCAATAGACGCAGAAAAAGCTTCTGACAAAACTCAAACCCATTTATGATTTAAAACACACACACACACACACACACACAACTATCCAGAAAGTGGGCATAGAAGGAAACTACCTCAACATAATAAGGGCCATATATGACAAACCTACATCATAGTCAATGGGAAAAAGCTGAAAGCATTTCCTCTAAGATAAGGAACAAGACAAGGATGCCCCCTCTTTCCACATTAATTCAACATAGCTTTGGAAGTCCTAGTCATGGCAATCAGAGAAGAAAAAGAAATAAAAAGAATCTGACTTTTAATCCAAGAAGTCAAACTGTCACTGTTTGCAGATGACATGATACTACACATAGAAAATCCTAAACATGCTATCAGAAATCTGCTAGGGCTCATCCATGAACTTGGTAAAATTATAGGATAAAAAATTAATACACAGAAATTTATTACATTCCTATACTCTAACTATGAAAAATCAGGAAGAGAAATACAAGAAATAATCCCACTTAACACTGCATCAAAAAGAATAAAATACTTAGGAATAAACCTGTCTAAATAGGCAGAAGACTTGTACTTCAAAAACTGTAAGAGTTGATAAAAGAAATCAAAGGTGGCAGATACAAAGATATATCACATTCTTGGATTAGAAGAATCAATATTTCCAAATGACTATACCACCCAAGACAATCTACAGATTCAATACAATCCCTATCCAAATACCAATGGAATTTTTCATAGAACTGGAACAAAAAATTTTTAAATTTGTATGGAGACACAAAAGACCCCAAAGAGCCAAAGCAATCTTGAGAAAGAAAAATGGAGCTGGAAAATCAGGCTCCTTGACTTCACCCGGTACAACAAAGCTACAGTCATCAAAACAGCATGGTACTGGCACAAAAACAGAAATAATTAGATCAATTGAACAGGACACAAAGCTCAGAAATAAACCCATATACCTATGGTCAATCAATCTACAACAAAGGAGGCAAGACTATACGATGGAGAAAAGACAGTCTCTTCAATAAATGGTGCTGGGAAAACTGTCAGCTACATGTGAAAGAATAAAATTAAAACATTCTTTAATATCATACACAAAAATAAACACAAAATGGATTAAAGAGCTAAATGTAAGACTAGATATTATAAAACTCTTAGAGGAAAATATAGGCAGAACACTCTTGGACATAAATCACAGCAAGATCTTTTTTTGACTCATCTCCTACAGTAAAAGAAATAAAGCCCCCCCCCCAAAAAATGGCAATCAAACTCAAAAACTTTTGCACAAAGGAAACCATAAACATAATGAAAAGACAATCCACAGAATGGGAGAAAGTATTTGCAAATGATGCAAGCAACAAGGGATTAATCTCCAAAATATAGAAACAGCTCATATGACTTAACAACAACAAAAAACAACCTAATCCAAAAATGGGCAAAAGACCTATGTAGACACTTCTCCAAAGAGGACATACAGATGACCAAGAAGCACATAAAAACATACTCAGCACTGTTAATTATTAGAGAAATGCAAATCAAAACTACAAAGAGATATCACCTCACACCAGTCAGAATGGCCATTATTAAAAAAAGGTTACAAACAATAAATGCTGGAGAGGTTGTGGAGAAAAAGGAATCCTTCTACACTATTGATAGGAATATAAATTAGTACAGTCTCTATGGAGAACAGTATGGAAGTTCTTTAAAAAACTAAAATAGAATTACCATGCGATCTACTCCTGGGCATAAATCCAGAAAAAACTATAATTCAAAAAAAAAAAAATAATACATCCACCCCTATGTTCATAATAGCCAAGATATGGAAACAATCTAAAGACCCATCAACATTTGAATGTATAAAGAAGATGTGCTACACATATACAATGGAATATCACTCAGCCTTTAGAAGGAATGAAATAATGCCATTTTCAGCAATATGAATGGATCTAGAGTTTCCTAAGGGAAGTAATTCAGACAAAGACAAATATATGGTATCGCTTGTATGTGTAATCTAAAAAAAAATGATAAAGAGACACAGATGTATAGAACAGTCTTTTGGACTCTGTGGGAGAGAGAGAGGGTGGAATGATTTGGGAGAATGGCATTGAAACATGTATAATATGATATATGAAACAAATTGCCAGTCCAGGTTCGATGCATGATACAGGATGCTTGGGGCTGGTGCACTGGGATGACCCAGAGGGACGGTATGGGGAGGGAGGAGGGAGGGGGTTCAGGATGGGGAAGTGTACACCCGTGGCGGATTTGTTGATGTATGGCAAAACAAATACAATATTGTAAAGTAATTAGCCTCCAATTAAAATAAATAAATTAAAAAAAATAAAGATATATCAGTTGGGAAAAAAATAAATTAAAAAAATTATACAAACAAACTTATTTACAAAATAGAAACAGACTTAGAGAATGAACGTATTGTTACCAGAAGGAGAGGGACAGATTGGGAGGTTGGGACAGACACATACATACTGCTATGTTTAAAATCGATAGCCAATAAGGACCTACTATATAGCACAGGCTGAGTGCCGAAGAAGTGATGCTTTTGAACTGTGGTGTTGGAGAAGACTCTTGAGAGTCCCTTGGACTGCAAGGAGATCCAACCAGTCCATTCTAAAGGAGATCAGCCCTGGGATTTCTTTGGAAGGAATGATGCTAAAGCTGAAACTTCAGTACTTTGGCCACCTCATGGGAAGAGTTGACTCATTGGAAAAGACTCTGATGCTGGGAGGGATTGGGGGCAGGAGGAGAAGGGGACGACAGAGGATGAGATGGCTGGATGGCATCACTGACTCAATGGACGTGGGTCTGAGTGAACTCCGGGAGTTGGTGATGGACAGGGAGGCCTGGTGTGCTGTGATTCATGGGGTCGCAAAGAGTCAGACATGACTGCGACTGATCTGATCTGATCTGATATAGCACAGGGAACTCTACTTAATATACCATAATAATCTATATAGGAAAAGAACTTGAAAAAGAATAAATACATGTATAACTGAATCACTTTGTTGTACACCTTAAACTAACACATTTTTAATCAACTATACTCCAAAGTAAAATATATTTTTTAAAAGTATGTGACCTATAAGCACAGAGGCTAATATAACATATAACAACAGAAACTTAGAATATATTTGATTATGCAAGTCCTTCAGCACATCTTCCACAAGTCCCTCAAGCAACAAATGACAATCAGTTCAGTTCAGTGGCTCAGTTGTTTCCGACTCTTTGCAACCCCATGAACTGCAGCACACCAGGCCTCCCTGTCCATCACCAACTCCTGGAGTCCACCCAAACCCATGTCCATTGAGTCAGTGATACCATCCAACCATCTCATCTCTCAACAAAAGGCAATACCAGTTTATAAATAAACTAAATACTGGTGGTGGAGGTGGTTTAGTTGCTAAGTCGTGTCTGACTCTTGCGTCCCCATGGACTGTAGGCCCCCAGGCTCCTCTGTCTATGGGATTTCCCAGGCAAGAACACTGGAGTGGGTTGCCACCTCCTTCTGCAGGAGACCTTCCCAACCCAGGGATCAAACCCACATCTCCTGCATTGAAAGCAGATTCTTTACTGCTGAGCCACCAAGGAAGCCCAAATAAATTTAGATCAAAGAGTCATTACACATTTTAAGCAAGTATCCAACAAAATAAACCAAAAAGAACCAAAGTATTACTAATATGCCCTCTTTTGTTATAAGTATGATAAAAAACACAAAGCAAAAGTTAGCTTTTGCTTTTATTAGCATATGATAGTTAATTGAAATGTAATGACAAGTAGGATGCCAAAATGTTGACAAATATTTAAGGAACTGATTAGAACCTGTCTTCCTTAAATTTCATTATCTTTTCCCACAGTCAATTACAGAAATCTTTCATTAAGAATAACTGTCTTCTGGAGTCACAATTGGGAACCAAAGAAGAAAGTAGTTCACTTGTTTGTCAAGAACATTCATGATTCATATAATTAAAGAAATACCAGACTTCTCATTTTTGGATTCACTTTCAATTGCATTCAATTAAATGGACTATCTCAATGGAAGCAGTTAATCCTCATAGGGTTTTGTATCTGAAAGGCAACAACAAAAAAGGAAGGAAACAGAAAATACCTTTTTTTGAAAATAAAAAGAAATAATGACAATGTTTATGAGCATATTTCAAGCAAACATTCTTAAAATCCATAATCTTGAGGAAACTAAGATTCTGAGAAATAAATCAAGCTACCAAATGTCATCCAGAACTTGACAGCTGAGCTGAGAGTAACCCCAAATATCTGACACCAAGTCCAGACCAGTGAACTTTTATTCATCTGCAGCTGAACAATTGTGGTGCTGTTTTCCCTCATCTTCCAAATCTCTCACACTTTAGTCCACGTGGGGATCTTTTATCATTCTTCCCCATAAGCAGCTACTTGGGATGTCTTGAATAAAATAACTATGCACTCAAAACCTTTAAGAAATACCTGGACCTCATGCAGAATTAATGTGTAAGATTAAATCAGGGGTTTCTGTACCCATGAACATGCTGTCAGGCTACTCTTGAAGGATGGGAGAGCGGGCTGAAGACGACAGTGACTCGATTATTACTTCTGGACACGATTCAACAGTAGAAAAAAGTGGTCTGAAGCTCTGCAAGAGCTTAAGACAATTCTAACTGCCACAACCAAGGAAGTTATAAGTACCTAGTTTTTTTTTTAATTTTCATTAATGTATACACGTTTGCTTCCTAATTAAATTTGGATAGGGAGCCAAAATATATCTTATTTTTTTGTGTTCTGCTAAGATATATTAGTATATTTGATATACAAGTCTCAGCCCTCGGATATCTTTGGAAGGAATGATGCTAAGGCTGAAACTCCAGTACTTTGGCCACCTCGTGCGAAGAGTTGACTCATTGGAAAAGACTCTGATGCTGGGAGGGATTGGGGGCAGGAGGAGAAGGGGACGACAGAGGATGAGATGGCTGGATGGCATCACTGACTCGATGGACGTGAGTCTGGGTGAACTCTGGGAGTTGGTGATGGACAGGGAGGCCTGGCGTGCTGCGATTCATGGGGTAGCAAAGAGTCGGACACGACTGAGCAACTGAACTGAACTGAAGATATATTATTACAAAATTGATTTTTAAGATGGTACTTTGGAATATACTTTAGCACCACGAACACTTTTGAAAATATTGCATGATTTCTTGCTACTATGTTCAGCTCCAGATGGATCTTAAACCACTGGATCAAACTGGATACATCTTTGTATTTATGATTTAAAAACATGGGAGATGTTTCCTTGAGAGTCTCAGCACCTTTATTTGGATAGCTAACGATTTTTACATGGTCGAAGGTTTTTGTTTAAGAAGTCCAGCGCATGTTTTAGCCGTTGCAACCAAAAGAAACAGCAGCAACCATACTAGGCAATAAAGGGAATAATGCCGGGAGCCGGCATATTGCATATTGAGTGAGGATCTGTAATAGCTCAACTGGAATTCTATCACTGCCGGGAGCCAGCGTGAGACACTCCGCCCATGACAAAGGTCATGAGGAAGGAGGCTCGGCATACGCAAAGGCGGGATCGAGCCTCAGGAGTCCCCCTGGAAATTCTCGAGCATCTACCCCCCAAAACCAGAGTCTGCCTACTTTCTGCTTTGTGCTTTCACCTACACCTCTGACTTTACGGGGGGCTGTCTCCCACTACCTCTCTCTGGAAAAAGAGTTAGCTTACAGCTCCAGTTAATAATTCCTGGGTGTGACAGTGTTTAACCTACAAACTCCTTTGGAAATCCTCTAGCCTGCCTGAATAGGTTTTTCCGGCCACGTGTGATTGTTCAGAGCCTCCCAACTGTGAGAGGCAGGAGATGTTCTAAACTGCCTAAACACAGATTCCTTTGAGTAGTTAAAAGATTGATTAGAAAATGTATTGGTGAAGGGTTTTTCACTTGTTGGGCCAATGTTTGCTGCTAAGTCTCCATACTCCTTACCTACTGTGTCCTTGGCAGTGTATTGATTGATATAATGGGTGTATAGAAATGTAAAATGCAGCTTTGTTCAATGCTTTTTGGAAGGCTGGCGCCTGACTTTGGAATAATCACCTTTAGAGAAAGATAAGTTTCTTAAAATGTTAACAGGCCTCCGGGCCAGAAGATGATGTCTATCACCTGAACTTTTGCATATGATAAGTTTACAGGAAAAAAGCCTGGCTTGCTGCATGACTCTACCCCTTCCCCCATTATCCTCTATGCATAACTTAAGGTATAAAAACTACTTTGGAAAATAAAGTGCGGGCCTTGTTCACTGAAACTTGGTCTCCCCATGTCATTCTTCCCTTTAACTTCTGGCTGAGCGTCCATCTGGAGCGTGGATGTCCTCTGCGACCATTTATTTGCCTGGGCTTCTAAGACCCACTCGAGAAGGTGTCTAAGGTGGGGCACCTTCCGCTATTCGAGAGGGCGCCTGCGGCCTCCGTGGTCAGAGCTAACCTGGTGTCACGGGTTATATTGATTTTCCGCGTAAACCAAGCCACTCAGCTTCTTTTCTCCACTGAATTTTCCTACTGAGCTATCCTTATTTCAGCCGCTTTTCTCCACTGAATTTCCTCACTGAGCTATCCTTATTCTATTACTCTTTGTATATTTAATTAAAGTGTAATTAAGCAGTTATTCCCTGACCCTCGCCTAGCCGTCTCTCCTTCGAATACCCTGGATCAGCCGGGGCTGGTCCCCGGCAGAATAAGACAGTAGGAATCTTTTAGTTACAGGTACAGAACTAAATGAAGATACATTTGTAGAAATGAGAGCAAAACTTCCTGAGAAGAGCAATAACACTTTTTAATTTTCAAAAATTATGATAATGTTTTATTATGTTTGGGGATTTATGAAGATTCTCATGCAAATTTAGAGGATGAGGTCTCACTTCCACAATGAATTATTTTCTACAGTTCCTACAGAGTAAGCTTTGATTGCTATAAGCAGTGTTGACAAGGAAGAAAATGGTTAGCTTTCTCCATTTTTATCGGACACGGAGGCCTGGCGTGCTGCGATTCATGGGGTCGCAAAGAGTCGCACACGACTGAGCGACTGATCTGATCTGATCTGATCTTAAATTCGGAGAAGGCAATGGCACCCCACTCCAGTACTCTTGCCCGGAAAATCCCATGGGCGGAGGAGCCTGGTGGGCTGCAGTCCACGGGGTTGCTAAGAGTTGGACACGACTGAGCGACTTCACTTTCACTCTTCACTTTCATGCATTGGAGAAGGAAATGGCAACCCACTCCAGTGTTCTTGCCTGGAGAATCCCAGGGACGGGGGAGCCTGGTGGGCTGTCGTCTATGGGATCGCACAGAGTCGGACACAACTGAAGCGACTTAGCAGCAGCAGCAGCATCTTAAATTACAAAATATAATGCATATCTGAAGTTTGCAAAATGGAAATACATGTAGAAGTACAAGTCTCAGAATACTGGATTGCAGGGACCCTTCGTCTTGTACCTCAGACCTGAAATTTCTTCTTCTCCCACGTTCCAGACAGAAGCCACCCTCTGCCCTGCAGCGGCTCTGCCGGAGGCAGCAGACGGAGGAGGCGGGGCGCCCCCGCGCTTCTCGCGGCTCCCCGGGCGGATCTGGGCCTCCGGTCCGGGAACACGTTCTCTTGTCGTGTTCATCCCCACCTTGAAGCACTAACGTGAGAGAGAAAACGGAAAACATCCCGCTGCACCCGAGAGCTCTGGTTTAACACCGGATGTGCAGACATTTCCTCTGAGAACATTTGTAGCTTTAGGAGACTGTTTGAAGTTCCAAACTACGGATTTACATAATAATCACAAGGGAAGGCAGCCAGAGAAGGGAAAGAAATGCAAGCTCAGCTTTAGTCTTGGTTCAGTTGTGGCCATCTAACAGGTTCTGAAACCACTGAAAACTGAAGATGGCAACAGCGATGACAAATGATATTTCTTTTTATTATTATCTCTGTCTCATATGGGCTTCCTGATGGCTTAGTGGTAGAGAATCGGCCTGCAATGCAGGAGACCTGGGTTCAATCCCCGGGTTGAGAAGAACCCTTGGAAAAGGGAACGTCCGCCAACTCTACCTGGAGAATTCTCATGGACAGAAGAGCCTGGTGGGCTGTACGAGCATCATATATATTTGTATATTATATTATATTAGCATTATAGATTATATATATTACATAAATATTATATGTTTTATGTAGTTGTCTTCCTACCATGACTTTCATGATTTATGACTTCTGTGTTGTTTACCAAATGCTTTCCTGCTTGAAAGTTACAAAACTACTACACTGTGTTTTCTTCCAGTTATTTTAAAGGTTTTAATTCATGTGGAAATTACTTTTTGAACTTATTATGTGAGATTATGGTATGCAGTACTTAAACTTTAAAGAAGCCAAGTGTGTAATTATTTATCAAAACATAATTTGTTGATAGTTCATTCTTAACCCACCTTACCACATGTTACCTACTCATTGTATTTATACAAACACACACACACAAATGTATAACAAGTTTTTTTTTTTTTACATCAAAAACATTCTTGATGTGAATCAGACATGGGGAGCCAAAAGCCAGAGATGTTTAGCAATGATTTCATTTAAATCAGAGCGACACAAAGCAGTCCAGACCTTCACATCCTATTAGCAGATTTAACAAAAATAGTAAGAATTTAAACCACATAAGTGGAGGTAGAATTTGTGTTACTCCTCATAAACTTTTATATTTAGATTTATCACTACTATTGCCCAAGGCTCAGAAGCATCGGGATCAAGTCTAACATTCCCCAAAGAACACAGTAATTGAGCTTCTGAGTGATATTTTTTTTTTTCCAAAAACCAACCAAGAAAATATGAACTTGGAGCAAATGAGAAAGCAAAACAATTTCACTGGTAAAGTTATCACAAAAAGAGAAATTGAAAATATAGTATTAGACAAATATAACTGAAGTTGTTCAGTATTCCAAAAAAGGACAACTCATGAGTTTTCAATAATAAGGACAGAAGTTATCAACTAATTTAGGGGATCAACATAAAGAAAGGAGTTTCATATTTGTTAAGAATATATGTACAACATATTTAGGTCAAAACAAAAATAGCACAAAATATACAAGTAAATGTAAAAGCAGTATGTTTTACAAGGTTTTTACTAATGTGAACAAACTAATTTTCAACTTTCATAAATACCAAATAAAGGCAAAGCCATCTGATGTTGGATATGTAACCAAACAAGACAGTAAACTCAAAATAGTAGCTACTACGACCATCCACATCGCTAACACTATGACTATTAAAACTTGCAGATGATAAAATAGTGCGTTGTGTTGGCATGCTGTGCTGACTGACAGACTTGCCATCTTTTCTACTTCCTGGGAAAGTCATTAGATAGTTGCCTGCCTACCTACATGCTATACCCGGCAACCCTTCCTTAAAAACAGAAACCTGTTTTGTACCCAGATCTTGGGAATGAATTCTCCTGAGCCATTATAAATGTCTCTCTCCCTACTGGACATTCACTTTCCCAACCTTCCTTGTAGCTAGTGGTGACAAGGGTACCAGGCCTGACGGTTTCACACACGGGCTAGTCTTTGACATCCTTCTGGAAATCTTCCATTTTATAATAAGGTAGACGAACTCTAGAAGAGAGTCAGCATCATTCCATTTCTTTCCTTCTGCTTTGCATTTCTGTGGGTCTGTGATGTCTACAGCCCAAATGCACCTTTTAACAATGTGGTAACAAGCATAGGAATGAAAATCCAACATCCTGAGCTATCAGAATACAAAGATGTCAAGAGACAGAATCTTGATGACACCTTTGAGCAATAAAAGCCTCCCTTTTCTTAATTAAGATAATAAATCCATAAAAATTTTACTTTTTTTTTTTTTGCAGCACCATATGGGATCTTAAGACCCCTGACCAGGGACCAAAGCTGTGTGCCCTGCAGTGGAAGAGCAAAGTCTTAAACACTAGAAATTCCTTGGGAATATCTAATACTTTGCATCTTGATAAGTGATATCTGTTTACCCCAGTCTAATGCAAACATTGAATGAATGAGAAAGGAATAAAATTGCAGTTGTACAAGTACTGCCCACGTATTGGACTATTAAAGAAACCTGTCTTCAAAACAGAAATGGTTGAGAAGAGTATTATTACCCACCAAACTAACCAGCAAATTTCTACCCTAGATGTGTCAATCAATAAGGCATTTAAAGGAGGGATGAGTGAGACAAATAAATGCTTACTCCAATTTTTAAAGTGAGAGTATAACAGAAGAGACCTACAATACTACTAAAATTAGTGTGTGTTAAATGTCACCGAGGGGACGAAAACAGTTGTTGTTGTTGTTGTTTTTTAAACAGAATTGTTCTTAAATGGAATTGGAGATGTCCTCAATAGTAACAGGCCTCTTCATGGCTCACAGCCTTGTCATGGTGAAAAGGCTTTCAGTGAAGCTATGAACCATGTCGTCCAGGGCTACCCAAGACGGACGGGTCAGAGTGAAGAGCGCTGACAAACCGCGGTCCGTCCACTGGAGGAGGGAATGGCAGCCCACTCCAGTACCCGTGCCTGGAGAGCCCCTGGACAGTATGAAAAGGCAGAAAGATATGACACCGGAAGACGAGCCCCCCATTTTGGAAGGTGTCCAGCATGCTACTAGGGAAGAGCAGAGAGCGATTATCAGCATAACTCCAGAAACAGCAAAGTGGCTGGGCCACAGGGGAAACAAGGCTTGGTTATGAACGTGTCTGGTGGTGAAAGCAAAGTCTGATGCTGCAAAGACCAATGCAGCATAGGAACCTGGAATGTTAGATCCATGAGTCAAAGTAAACTGGATGTGGTCAAGCAGAAGATGGCAAGAGTGAACACCAACATCTTAGGAATCGGTGAACTAAAATGGACAGGAATGGGCAAATTCGATTAAGATGACCATTACATCCACTACTGTGGGCGAGATTCCCTTAGAAGAAATGGAGTAGCCCTCATAGTCAACAAAAGAGTCTGAAAGAAAGTACTTGGGTACAATCTCATAAAAGACAGAATGATCTCCCTTGATTTCTAAGGCAAACCATTCAATATCACAGTAACCCAAGTCTCTGCCCCACCCACTGATGCTGAAGAAGCTGAGGTTGACCGGTTATATGAAGACCTATTAATACAACACCTTCTAGAACTAACATCAAAAAGGGTGTCCTTTTCATCATAGGGGATTGGAATGCAAAAAAAAAAAAAAAAAAGAGAGAGAGAGAACCAGAAAAACAAGCAAGTTTGGCCTTGGAGTACAAAATGAAACAGGGCAAAGGCTAAGAGTTTTGTCAAGAAAACATGCTAGTTATAGCCAACACCCTTTTCCAACAGCCCAAATGAGAACTCTACACATAGACATCACCAGATGGTCAATACCAAAATCAGACAGATTATGTTCTTTGCAGCCAAAGAGCTAGAAGCTCTATAGAGTATGCAAAAACAAGCCTGGAGCCGACAGTGGCTCAGATCATGAACTCCTTATTGCAAAATTCAGGCTTAGAAATGGAGAATGTAGGGGAAACCACTAGGCCATTCAGGTATGATGTAAATTAAACCGCTTATGATTATACAGTGGAAGCAACTTCAAGACATTAGATCTGGTAGAGAGAGTGCCCGAAGAACTATGGACAGAACTTTGTAACATTGTATAGGAGGTGGTGATCAAAACCATCCCAAAGAAAATGAGATGCAAGGAGGCAAAGTGGTTGGCTGAGGAGGCCTTACAAATAGCTGAGAAAAGGAGAAAGGGAAAGATATACTCAACTGAATGCAGAGTTTCAGAGAACAGCAAGGAGAGATAAAAAGGCCTTCTTAAGTGAACAATGCAAAGAAATAGAGGAAAACAATAGGCTGGGAAAGACTAGAGATCTCTTCAAGAAAATTGGAGATATCAAGGGAACATTTCATGCAAGGACAGGCATGATAAAGGACAGAAATGGTAAGGACCTAACAGAAGCAGAAGAGATTAAGAAAAGGTGGCAAGAATACACAGAAGAACTGTACAAAAAAGGTCTTAATGGCAGATAACCACAATGGTGTGGTCACTCACCTAGAGCTGGACATTCTGGAGTGTGAAGTCATGTGGGCCTTAGGAAGCTTTATTACAAAAAAAGCTAGTGGAAGTGATATAATTGCAGCTGAGCTATTTCAAATCCTAAAAGACTAAAGTGCTGCTAAAGTGTTGCACCAAATTTACATCACCAAATTTGGAAAACATAGGACTGGAAAAAGTCAGCTTTCATTTCAACCCCAAAGAAGGGCAATGCCAAACAATGATCCAACTACGATACAGTTCAGTTCAGTTCAGTCGCTCTGTCATGTCCGACTCTTTGCGACCCCATGAATTGAAGTACTCCAGGCCTCCCTGTCCAACACCAACTCCTGGAGTTCACTCAAACTCACGTCCATCGAGTCAGTGATGCCATCTAACCATGTCATCCTCTGTCGTCCCCTTCTCCTCCTTCCCCCAATCCCTCCCAGCATCAGGGTCTTTTCCAATGAGTCAACCCTTCGCATGAGGTGGCCAAAGTACTGGAGTTTCAGCTTTAGCAACTACCATACAAATATCCTCATTTCACATGCCACCAAGGATAGGCTCAAGACCCTTCAAGCTATGCTTCAGCAGTATGTGAACCAAGAACTTCCAGCTGTACAAGCTGGATTTAGGAAAGGGCAGAAGAACCAGAGATCAAATTACCAATATTTGTTGGATCATCGAGAAAGCAAGGGAATTCCGGAAAAACATCCCCTTCTGCCTCATTGACTACATGAAAGTCTTTGAAGATCACAACAGACTATAGCAAATTCTTAAAGAGATGGGAAAATTCTTATCTGTCTCCTGAGAAACCTGTATGCGAGAAAGCTCAGGAACCAAGAGCAGAATGGGACATGGAACAACGGACTGGTTCCGTGTCGGGGAAGGAGCACCCCACAGCTGCACACTGTCACCCTGCTTATTTAACTTACGTGCAGAGCACATCATGTGAAATGCCGAGCTGGGTGAATCTCAAGCTGGAATCAAGATTGCTGGGAGAAATATCAACAATTTCAGCTGTGCAGATGATACCACTCTTGTGGCAGAAAGTGGAGAGGAACTAAAGAGCGTCTTGATGAGAGTGAGAGAGGAGAGTGACAAAGAGTCAAAGAGCTATGATCATGGCACCTGAACAGGCTCCAGAGCTAGAGAAGCCACGTGCCACCATGAACAGCCCTGTGTGCCACGACTAATACCCAGAGCAGCCAAATATACGCAAAGACAGTCAAGACTGAATTCAGAGTCAAAGGGAACCCCTGATTTGGTAATATATCTCTTCACTGAATAACTGAGCAAAGAATTGCAAACAAAAGAAAAGAAAAATCTCCAGAAACAAATCTCAGGGAGACAGCACTATATGATTTACCTGACAAAGAACTGAAAATAACTTTCATAAAGATGTATCACCATGAACAAAGGACTTCAACCAATATACAAATGGTCAATAGGTAAACAAAAAAAAGAAATGCTCAATGTTAAGAGTCATCAGGGAAATGCAAATTAAAACCACAATGAGATACTACCTCACACCTGTCAGGATGCCCATTATCCACAAAAAGCAAATACAACATGTGTTCACTCAAATGGGAAAAAAAAAATTATTGCTGGTGGGAATGCAACATGGTAACTGTTCAGTTCAGTTCAGTTGCTCAGTTCTGTCTGACTCTTCACGACCACAGTTCAAAAGCATCAATTCTTTGGTGCTCAGCTTTCTTTATATCAAACACTCACATCCATATATGACCACTGGAAAAACCATAGCCTTGACTAGATGGACCTTTGTTGGCAAAGTAATGTCTCTGCTTTTTAATATGCTGTCTAGGTTGGTCATTGCTTTTCTTCCAAGGAGCAAGCATCTTTTAATTTCATGGCTGCAGTCACCATCTGCAGTGATTTGCCATGAAGTGATGGGATCAGATGTCATGATCTTAGTTTTCTGAATGTTGAATTTTAAGCCAGCTTTTTTACTCTCCTCTTTCACTTTCATCAAGAGGCTCTTTAGTTCTTCTTTGCTTTCTGCCATAAGGGTGGTGTCATCTGCATGTCTGAGGTTATTGATATTTCTCCCAGCAATCTTGATTCCAGCTTGTGCTTCATCCAGCCCAGCATTTCTCATGATGTACTCTGCATATGTTAAATAAGCAGGGTGACAATATACACCCTTGACATACTCCTTCCCTATTTGGAACCAGTCTGTTGTTCCATGTCCAGTTCTAACTGTTGCTTCTTCACCTGCATACAGATTACTCAAGAGGCAGGTCAGGTGGTCTGGTATTCCCATCTCTTGAAGAATTTTATACAATTTCTTGTGATCCACACAGTCAAAGGCTTGGCATAGTCAATAAAGCAGAAGTGGATGTTTTTCTGCAACTCCCTCGCCCTTTCAATGAGCCAACAGATGTTGGCAATTTGATCTCTGGTTCCTCTGCCTTTTCTAAATCCGGCTTGAACATCTGGAATTTCTTGGTTCATGTACTGTTGAAGCCTGGCTTGGATAATTTTGAGTATTACTTTACTAGCATGTGAGATGAGTGCAATTGTATGGTAGTTTGAACATTCTTTGGCATTGCCTTTCTTTGGGATTGGAATGAAAACTGACCTTTTTCAGTCCTGTGGCCACCGCTGAGTTTTCCAAATTTGCTGGCATATTGAGTGCAGCACTTTCTCAGCATCATCTTGTAGGATTTGAAATAGCTCAACTAGAATTCCATCACCTCCACTAGCTTTGTTTGTAGTGATGCTTCCTAAGGCCCACTTGACTCCACATTCCAGGATGTCTGGCTCTACAAGAGTGACCACACCATTATGGTTATCTGGGTCATTAAGACCTTTTTTGTACAGTTCTTCTGTGTATTCTTGCCACCTCTTCTTAATATCTTCTGCTTCTGTTAGGTCCATACAATTTCTTTCCTTTATTGTGGCCATCTTTTCATGAAATATCCCCTTGCTATCTCTAATTTTCTTGAAGAAACATGGTAACAAGTGCTATGTAAGAATTTGAATGTTCCTCAAAAAGATAAAAATAGAATTACCATGTGATCCAGCAATCCCACTTCTGGCTATATATCCAAAGGAAAGGATACACAGTTCTTACATTTAGTACAGAGATTTTCGCTCTTATCTTTAGTACAGCGCTGCTCACAATAACCGAGAAATGGGAACAACTTTAATGTCCATCAGGAGACGAGTGGACAAGGAAACTGTGGTACATTTCTGCAGTGGAATACTATCCAGCTTTACAAATGAAGGAAGTTTTGCCATATGTAACAACAAATATGAATCTTGGGGACATTATGTGAAAGAAAATAGGTCAGTCACAGAAAGACAAAATACTGCATGATTTCATTTATAGGAGGCATATAAAATAGTCATATTCATAAAATCAAAGAGTGAAATTGTGGTTTCCAGGAGACAAGGGGAAGAAGACATGAGGAGTTACTAATCAAGAGACTTAAAGTTTCAGTCAAGCAAAGTAAATAAGCTCTAGATAACTGGTTTACCACACTGTACCTATAGCCAACAATAACACACTGTATATGTAAAATGCTAAGAAGGTAGGTATCACGTTAAGTGCTTTTCCCACAATAAAATAGAATTAAAAATACAAATAGATAAATTTGTCTAACTGCTTTACATATATATTAATATAACCAGTACTATAATTATAATTTTATATTTGTCTGAATTTGATGGCTAACCTGTACTTGGGTTATTAAAGGAGTTAAATACTTTTCATGTATAAAAACACAACCGTATTACTGAGTATTTTTGTGGATAACCTTCACCAAGGTAAGAGGTATATTGAAGATTTAATAGAGTATCATTAAAAGTTTCAATTGGTTCTAAGATTCCAATTAACTTTCATTCACTTTTTAAAAAGGAAATATTACTCTGTGCTAATGTTTTTTCCCTAAGTTAAAATGAATCAAAGTGAAGCATACACGGTTATTTTACAACTGTGACCTGTACTTCATTCACTATCATCACTTTAGAACCAGCTTAAGAAAATCGTTCTCAACAAAAGAACGAAAGGCAGAAATGTCATATTCACTTTTTTTCTGTTCTGAGACAACATTGAATGGAAAAATACTTGGGACCTACCTGTCTTCACCTCATACTTTAAACTAGGATAAATTACTACAAATTCAGACAAAATTAACAACAGTACCACCTTCCAGCAAATGTATGTTAATTATAAACCATATTTAAAATATGCTTTTCATTCATTACAAAAAGTTAACATAGGAACTTGGCAGTAAGCAAAGACATATGATTTGATGAGAGAGTGGAGATGGAGAAAGAGAACTAAAGCAATTATCTTCAAATATCTGAAGGACTTGCATGTGAGAAATGGAACAGACAATTTTTGGTTGCCTCTGGGAAGCAAAATCTAAGCAAAAGTTTGGAAAACATGGAAAGGTAGATTTCACTGTAATATAAGGAAGAATCTTTCGCAGGGTTCAAAAGTGGAGTGACCTGTTTGAGGAGACAGGACTTCACACCTCAGCTGAGTTCTGAGCGGAAGACGGCCAAGCGCTGTTGCGAACAGTCTAGACGTGCACTAGACGAGGCCTGCGTGACCGAGGAGGCGCCTGCTGCTCTGCGCTGTCTTGATTCTGTCGCTCATTGTCTGTTATTTCTATGAGACACACTAAACCCGGGTCTGCTGCCCGCTTCTCACCAGACAGATCATCTTCAAGTTTTCCTTTCATAGAACAGATTTCAGATAATCAAGGCTTGTTAAAAAGGTATTCTTTTATTAGTCTAAAAACCAAAGTAGGAACATAGAAGATGGCATATATAGTGTATACGCTAACACTATATTCAAACAGTGTGTAACACAGAGCTGGGCTTCCCTCATTGTAATGTTTTATATAAAGCATAAGCTATAAGGACTAGCTGGCTGGATGTAACAAGTAGGAAAAGCATTTTCCCCTGATGAGGACATTTTACCACCTTGTCATAGACCAACAGACTGGTTCCAAATAGGAAAAGGAGTACGTCAAGGCTGTATATTGTCACCCGGCTTATTTAACTTCTATGCAAAGTACATCATGAGAAATGCTGGGCTGGAAGAAGCATAAGCTGGAATCAAGATTGCCAGGAGAAATAACAATAACCTCAGATATTCAGATGACACCACCCTTATGGCAGAAAGTGAAGAGGAACTAAAGAGCCTCTTGATGAAAGTGAAAGAGGAGAGTGAAAAAGTTGGCTTAGAACTCAACATTCAGAAAACTAAGACCATGACAAATAGATGGGGAAACAGAAACAGTGGCTGACTTTATTCTGCGGGGCTCCAAAATCACTGCAGATGGTGACCACAGTCATGAAATTAAAAGACACTCCTTGGAAGGAAAGTTATGACCAACCTAGACAGCATATTAAAAAGTAAAGACATTACTTTATCAACAAAGGTCCACCTAGTCAAGGCTATGGTTTTTCCAGTAGTCATTTATGAATGTGAGAGTTGGACCATAAATAAAGCTGAGTGCCAAAGAATTGATGCTTTTGAACTGTGGTGTTGGAGAAGACTCTTGAGAGTCCTTTGGACTGCAAGGAGATCCAACCAATCCATCCTAAAGGAGATCAGTCCTGGGTGCTTACTGGAAGGACTGATGTTGAAGCTGAAACTCCAATACTTTGGCTACCTAGTGTGAAGAGCTGACTCATTAGAAAAGACCCTGATGCTGGGAAAGATTGAGGGCAGGAGGAGAAGGGGACGACAGAGGATGAGATGGTTGGATGGCATCACCAACTCAATGGACATGAGTATGAGTAAACTCTGGGAATTGGTGATGGACAGGGAAGCCTGGCGTGCTGCAGTCCATGGGGTTGCAAAGAGTTGGACATGACTGAGCGACTGAACTGAACTGAACTTACAGCAAAATACATAGGCTATGTTTTCTCAAAATATAGTGTCAGAAGTGGTTTAATAATACAGATTATTCCTGGATTCTACTGTTAGGATTTTCAATCTAAATTTCAGAAACAAGGTCCAGGAGTTTATCTTGGCCATAAGGACTCACACAACAGAAAGTCTGAAAATGCTTCTGTAAGCATTGCTGTAGGACAAGGACTGTCAGACAGAAGTTCTCAGTCGTCTTTTTCATATTCTTCAACATGCAAATGGATTGGTTTTCTTTTTTTCCACTTCACTCCAAAGGTCACATAGCATAGCTAGCAGAGCACAATGAGGCCGTTATCCGTGCAGGTCCTGAAGACAGAGTGCCTAGGTTAAGGCTCACCTGTGCCGTTTACTCACTAAATTTCCTTGGAAAAATGAACACGCAGTGCCTCAGTTCTCTTATCTATCGAAAGGGGATACTACGAATATCTACAATCCAGTCTCATTATAATGATTAACATGTTAGGTGATGCATGCTACGTGCCCAGAACAATGTCTGACACATAGTAAGAGCTTTGTAAATATCCATTATGATTATCACTCTGCTACCCATCAGGACAAAGTGTTTTTCAAAGTCATAATTTCAATAGGCAAAAATTCTGTGTGTTTAAATAAATTAACATTTTTCAACTTCCTTCATAGTTTTCCAGTTCAAAACTGTCTTTTCTAGGTAGATGCTGCAAAACCTTTGTTCCAGTAATGACCTTCAAACTCGCCAATAGCTGAACATCACAGGGAAGTGCATTAGTCTGCTTGGGCGGCCATAACCAAGTGCCGTAGACTGGAGATCCTAAACAATAGAAGTTTATTCTCTCATGGCGTTGAAGGTGAGATGTCTGAGATCCAGGTGCCGGCTGACTGTATACGGTGAGGGCTTTCTTCCTGGCTTTGGGACGGCTTGCTTTCTCACTGTGTCCGACCCAGCGGAGAGTGAGCTCTCCAGTGTCTTTCTTATAAGGACGCTGGTTCTGTCGCATCAGGGCCACAGCAGCATGACCTTATTTAGTTACCCCCTTGTAGGCCCTATCTCTAAATACACTCACATTGTGGGTTATGATTTCAGCATATGAATTTTGAGGCTTGAGGGGCACAGTTCAGTCCATAGCAGAAGGTGTAGAGGATGGTCCTCCATGAAGGGAATCCTACAAGTCAGGCACTTGGAGTTTCAACCAGATGTTAAATTCAGAGGTGGTATTTACAACCATACATAGAAATTTCTATTCAACCCAAATCGTGAAAGCTCAGCACTTCTGTCACTGGCCAGATACCTCAGTCTAGAATTAATAGATATCTGACTCTATGATAAGTGTGTCTCACATAAAACCCTAGAATAAACAAGGCACATGGTAAGTAGCCATCCATTCCTCTAAATGTTTCAGGTTCTGCACCTGCGCCAGGTAAGATCGACAGGAAGTTAACTTAATGGAAGTTATTAGTTTCCTATAACATTGTCCTCACCAAACCATGATTTGAAGAGTCTCTTTATATTAAGGGCTTTACACAAAAATGGCCCATAAGAATACTGCCTGATTCATTCATAAGAGGGCCATTGGTAATATTCCTAAATGTTTTCCAGTGTCATTTGTATATTTTAAGTAAATAAAATAGAATTCCCAGATAGAAAGTGTACAAAGGAGTAAGCATTAGGAAAAAAAACCTTCCTCACTGACTTCCCAACATCATTAACTACACCAGCAACTGAAAAACCTATTAATATCCATTGGACCTTTACTATCCATGAGTTACTATGCCAAGTATGTATATGTTTCCATAGTTTTTTTTCTTACAAAAAGTCTCATGATAAGAATAGTATTTTTATCTTAATTATGGAGCCAATAAATCCAATCAAAAGATTAGATAATTTGACCTAGAATTTTGAGATACAAGTGACAGAATTGAAATACAAATCTGCATGAGTCCAGAATTGATTTCTTTCACTAGAATTTTGAGATACAAGTGACAGGATTAAAATACAAATCTGTATGACTCCAGAATTGATTTTTTCACTCTAAACAAAAAATATACTTACTTGAAGGGAAAATTATGAGAAAAATCAAGTTATTTTCAATTAAATAAAGAAGCAATCCTTGTTCTCTGTGTTACTTTCCAAAAAGACAGTCCTATCCTCTCCAGCAATCATGCTGACAAGGTCTGCACAGATGACATTCCTTCTGGAGGCATCTATTTTAAGTGATCTGATAGAGGTGGTGATCGTTATCGACGATCATGCAACCAGGACAACCCAGACAGAATCATTTTCCCTCTGTGGGAAAATCAATCAGCGATGCTACAAAGAATCAAGTTATAATGAAATACATCAACAACAACAGTAAGCCCTACCCCCAGTGATATATTTGACTATGCACACGAGCAGTCACGTGAAGCAATGACTCTCCACGGTGCTGACCGACACAGGAAGCCCAAACATTCACGAGTGCAAGGAAGAGGCCTAACCTATGTCCAGTAGAGGTGCATTCTCTGGTTCCTATAGAAACGAAGAAAATCGCAGGATTTTCTGACACTCTTGAGACATCTGTAGCAGAACAATCATCATCAACATACCTTAAACACTCCCCACAAGAAATCACAAAGATGCTTTAAGTATTGATGATTTCAAAATACTCAGAATCGTTAAGGAGGCAAACACCACTAGTATTATTTATGGCTTGTACAACTTTGATGCCAAAGAAAATGTATTGACTTTTGACTGCAGAGGAAGCAACTTTGGTATGTTGCTCCTCTTTACTGCTGATAGAATCTTTAAAGGTATTCCACAGCTCGAAACATCTGTTTTCCCATTTGGGTTGAGAAAATATTGATAAAATGCTGTTTAATTATTTCAATGCTAAGTTCAAGTATACGCATAAGAAAAACATCAACGAAAGCAGAAGAGTCACCCATGGCCCCAGGGCACCTCCTTCAGACCTTGGTCTGTTAGACACTGCCTTCTCTCTCTATTTTATCGCCATTTAAGAATAAATGCTGACTCCATGTGATCTGTAGAGAAGGCTCTTTGATCCATAACACTACGGATGGACAGACCCACACTGCACATTTTTCCAACAATGAAATTTAGAAATTCCTACAGGAGATATTCAGGATGCAATTAAAACATACACCTTCAGAGACTATCCAGCACAGTGCAAGTACGCAGGCAGCGATGTCACCTAAGGACACAGGTCCGAATCTGCTGTTTCTGGGATGTACTTTTCCACTGGGTTGAGTTCATACCAACCAGAAACAAGCGTGGTTATTCAGATTTATAAAGAAGAGAAAGCAATGACCAAGGATGACTAGACCTCTGCAAGTCCAAGCTCACGGATCGTTCTCTATAAGCACTGCTTAGAAGAAAAAAAGCACAAATAACTGCCAAAAAAAATCTCAATAGGTCTGCTCTCGGTAGAGAAACGATTATAGGGGACATGACCAATATTTGAGCTAGGAAGATTTGGGGTGTATTGCTCAGGGGGATGAGGAATATGAAGCTGTAAATAATAAATGGAAAAGCAAAATCTCCTCCAAGAAGTCACCCATATTCTATTCCTATGCTATCAAAGTCATTGGGAGTTGATAAGAAGCTTCAAAGAAAGATCAACAATGAACAAATAAATGCACTGAAATCATCAATTTGGTGAAAAAAAAATAAATCAGATTGCTAAAAAAGAAGAAAACTTCTAGGATCCACAGAAACATGCAACCCTATCATTGTGAGGTTTTACCAGAGCTCAGGGGTCATGGTCAGAGGGAGGCCAAGAAGCTTCCAGGAGTACAGATCCTACACATGGAAGGCTGTCTCCTGGACCCATCACTGAACAGAGCAGTGAAGGAACAGAAAGAACTAATTCTACACAGCTGGGAAAAAGCTGAAGGCCCCAAAGTTTTACATGAGTCTCTGCAGGGGCAAGTTAAAAATCATTTGTTGAGCTGCTGCTATACAGGAAGACTTATGACCATCCTAAATATTTCAAAAAATGTGAACAGTGAGAGAAGTGAATACCTGTTCACTCGATCAATACCATAAACAAGGGAGAAGTATAATTTATCTGTTAACTAAAAATCTGTTTAAAATTGGCACTAGTAAAAAATAAGCATCATCTTCTTAAAAGGTGGGCAAAAGTCAAATAAATTACACTTCAAAGTAAGTTTGAATCTACTGTTTAAACCAGAACTATATTGAAAGTACTTTTTTTTATTTAATTTTTAAACTTTACAATATTATATTGGTTTTGCTAAATATCGAAATGAATCCGCCACAGGTATACATGTGTTCCTTAAAACAGCAAGCAAATTCTTGAGAAGGAAACTATCTGTGACTAAGGTCTTACTGTTTAAAATTATATTCACATATGTTCAAAATCAATGAATTTGCCTCCTTATCTTGCAATTATCTTTGAAATTCAGTGATTTATTTAATTACATAATAAACTCACTATCATTATTGCCCACCTGCTGCTGCTGCTGCTGCTGCTGCTAAGTCGCTTCAGTCGTGTCCGGCTCTGTGTGACCCCATAGACGGCAGCCCACCAGGCTCCCCGTCCCTGGGATTCTCCAGGCAGGAACACCGGAGTGGGGTGCCATCGCCTTCTCCAATTTCCCACCTACTATGTGCTAAATACCATGGTAAATACTGGGTCAATATGAATATAATTCAGACACGATTCTCCAATCTCGATTATCTGAAACTTAGTGGAAGTGAGAGACATATACCTAAGAGACTATCATAACATGTAGACTGTAGACCACATGATATTCTTAAAGAAGAGTTCTAGCTAACCGGAAAGGACACTTTTGAATTATATTGTCCCTGACATGCCCTTTAAAAACAGAAGTATCTTATTCTAATAATATGCATAGGAAATAGTAGAAAAATAAACTGTCTTGAGACACAAATCAGGTACATTTTAAGCATAAAATGCGAGATGTGAAGAACGTACTATAATATCTGAGTGATTAAAGAGAAACGTTCTGGGGTCCGGGAAGAACAAGAGAAACAGCAAATGCAAATGGAGAAGACGGATGAGAAGGCCTAACGGAACAAGAGTAAAACAAACTTCACACACATTTTACAAGTTTTCCTAAGGTCATCTCCTGTTTCCAAGGAATATAACTTGAATCATAAATCAACAGACTCTAGGGTATCTTTCATCTGTTTTAAAATTATTGATCAAAAGTTTCCATCTTATAAAATAGACGTCCTAAATTTGTAGAAAGTTCTAGTGAATTTGAAATTACCTTCCCACTTCAAAATGTTAACTTTTTGTACATAAAAAAGCTTATTATTATATATAGAGAGATATCTTAAAAATATTTCTCAAGTTGAAAAACAATTTACTTACAACAATCTGATGTTTCTGAAGAGAAATATTCCAAAAGACCTGAAATACTTGTTTCCCTCAATTCTGGCTCTTCTTGTGATTTGTCCACAAGTAAAATATCTTTCTGTGAACTTTTACAGTCACAGAAACCAATTAAAGCAGTCTTTCTCAAAACAGAATTGGTCGCATATAAGCAGATTTCTGCAAGAATTTTTATGTATATGGAGACTACATTCTGGGCCCAGGAAAAATCATCTACCTCGCAGCTTTTATCCTAAAATGAGAAAATAGCTATTAGAGAATCAAAGTATGTTCTGTCATAATGAGAACTACATACCATACTTATAAGAAATATCTTCAGTTTTTATTGAGTTGTTAAAAGACCATAATCAACTAATATTTCTAAAATGTGCTCATTAAAAGCAAGTGTTCCATGGGTAGATTGCATGAGACAAGGTTCAAAAAATAAAAAATTACTAAAAAGTATATAAAGTACAACATTTCAATTTTGTTAGTAATCAATGGATTGTCAATTAATCCAATGAGATACTATTCTCCATTTCATATTGTAAAAGAATCTGTTTTGTATATAGCTCAATTTGTATATACACTTTTATATATTTTTTCATAGGAAAGCAAGAAAGTTATATCTTCTGGAGAGGAATTTGAGCAGCTGTTGTAAGAGTATTAAAAGAAAGTATAGAGTCTATCATTTGGTAACAAATCTATTCTAAAGAAATATTCATAAATGCAGGTAAAGATTTTTTTTGTATGAGAATATCAGTTCAATATTTGTAAATAACTGTGAATTTTTGGTGATGGACAGGAAAGCCTGGCATGCTGCAGTCCATGGGGTCGCAAAGAGTTGGACACGACTAAGCGACTGAACTGAACTGTGAATAATGCAATTAACTGAATTAGAAATAAGCTCAAAGTTCAACAACAGAGAAACAGTTACCTCATCCTCACTAAAATGTATTAATAAATCTTAATAATATGTAATGACCAATTTTTATAAATAGGAAACTAAACCATGACTATCTGATCCCATGTTTGCTAATAAAATTTAAAGTTCCTCCTGTGTGCATGCATGTGTGCATGTGAGTATAATATACTATCTCTGTGTCTCTATCTATATATTTATACTGGGATGTATAGTAAACATGCTTTAATTTCACATTTAACTAAAATTATTCTTACAAAGTCAGGCTCATTATAGGTGCTTCCCTGGTGGCTCAGACAGTAAAAAATCTGCCTGCAATGCAGGAGACCTGCGTCTGATCCCAGGTTGGAAAGATCCCTGGAGAAAGGAATGGCTACCCACTCCAGTGTTCTTGCCTGGAGAATCCTATGGACAGAGGAGCCTGGCGGGCCACAGTCTATGGGCCCCAAAGGGTCAAACATGGCTGAGGAACTAACATTTTCACTTTCTTTCATGATCATTATAAGTCCTAATATAATGTACAATTAAAATAGGGTCAGAAGTAAAATTTGTTTCAATTTAGGTCTTTTTGTGCACCTTCATTAACAATATACTCTTACCTGATTTTGAACAGACATAATGCTTAACAGAAAATCTCTCATTAGGTCCATGAACGCTTTCAAACAAGCTATGTTTAATCTGGCAGCCTCCCCAAGGACCAACAAAGCCAAGGCTAAATCCAACCTGGAAATTTTATGAACAAAACAACAAAGACTTTAGTTTAAAATAATACGAAATAATCCTTTAACGCAAAAGGTAATAGGCCAGGAGAAATGACTGCTGTGGACGACTAGATACATTTATTTTCAATAAAGACTACTGCTCTTTGCCATCGGTAGATGCTTACAGAAAAGGGCCGCACTGGGACAGATGCTGAGCTCACAGTGGCGCTGTGGCAAGACCGAGAGTAAAGACTGTTACAAACGAGCGCGTGTCTTTATAGATCCTGCACAGCGAGCCACTGAAGGCTCCAGTTTCAGAGTGTCCCCAAGATCTCACGATAAGTTTTGATTTTTAACCTTTTTACAACTGATTCCAACAGGTGAATTTCAAGAGAGAGTTTTATTCTCAAAAGAGAGAATTAAAAAATGGTCTTTCTAACTACTCTGAAAGCTCAGTATTTTTATAAAAGGTGCAATTTCTCAAAATAAATTCGTATTTCACATTAAATGGAAGACTGTCAAGATTTGAAATAATTATACAACTGGGAGGGCTTCCCCGGTGACTCAGATGGCAAAGAATCCGCCTGCAATGTGGGAGACCTGGGTTCAATCCCTGGGATAGGAAGATCCCCTGGAGCACCCACTCTGGTATTTTTCCCTGGAGAACCTCATGGACAGAGAAACTTGGCGGGCTACAGTTCATGGGGTAACAAAGAGTCGGACACGACTGAGTAACTAAGCGCGTGTGCGTGCGCACACACACACACACACACACACACAACTGGGAAATCATAAGAATTCATTAACCGTAGGTATACATATATTCTAACAGTTTCAGGAAATTATACATTTAGTGTTATTGTTATTCAAATTTCAAAGAGCTGATTATGATGTAAATATAAAATTATCTCTGCCTAGAGCTACATACTGCCTTGATTCATAGGCCATTAATCAGTTAAATCATCTCACATGGTCAACAAAAGAGTCCAAAATGCAGTACTTCAGTGCAGTCTCAAAAACAATAGAATGAACTCAGTTTGTCCTTCTCCAAGGGATCTTTCTGACCTAGGGACTGAGCCCAGGTCTCCTGCATTTCAGGCATATTCTTTACAATTTGAGCCACCAGGGAAGCCCCTACAGTAATCCAAGACTATGCCCCAACCATATTGCCAAAGAAGCTGAGATTGACTGGTTTTATGAAGACCTCTAAGACCTTCTAGAACTATCACCAAAAAAAAGGTCCTTTTCATCACAGGGGATTGAATGTAAAGTAGAAAGTCAAGAAATACCTAGAGTAACAGGCAAGTTTGGCCTTGGAGTACAAATGAAACAGGGCAAAGGTTAACAGAGTTTTGCCAAGAGAACATAGCAAACACCCTCTTCCAACAACACAAGAGAGGACTCTACACATGGACATCACCAGATGGTCCATAGCAAAATCAGATTGATTATATTCTTTGCAGCTGAAGATGGAGAAGCTCTACACAGTCAGTAAAAACAAGACAGAGAGCTGACTGCGGCTCAGATCATAAACTCCTTATTGCAAAATGCAGGCTTAAATTGAAGAAAGTAGGGAAAAACCACTAGACCTAGTGGCGTGACCTAAATCAAATCCCTTATGATTATACAGCACAGGTGAAAAATTGGTTCAAGGGATTAGATCTGGTAGACAGAGTGTCTGAAGAACTATGAACAGAGGTTGGTAACACTGCATAGGAGGCGGTGACCAAAGCCACCCAAATAGAAAGAAATAAAAGAAGGCAAAGTGGCTGTCAGAGGAGGCCTTACAAACAGCTGAGAAAAGAAGAGACGTGAAAGGGAATGATACACCCAACTGAATGTTGAGTTCCAAAGAACAGCAAGGAGACCTAAAGTCTTAAGTAAACAATGCAAGGGAATAGAGGGAAACAATACAATGGGAAAGACTAGCGATCTCTTCAAGAAAATTGTAGACACCAAGGGAACATTTCATGTAAAAATGAATACAATAAAGGAAGAAAATGGCAAAGACCTAACAGAAGCAGAAGAGATTAAGAAGAGGTGGCAAGAATACAGAAAGTGTTAAAGTGTTAATCACTTAGTGCCCAACTCTTTGTGACTACATGGACCTTAGCCCACCAGGCTCCTCTGTCCATGGGATTTCCCAGGCAAGAATACTGGAGTGGTTTGCCATTTCCTTCTCCAGAGAATACACAAAAGAACAATACAAAAAAAAAAAAAGGCCTTAATGACCTGAAAAACTACAATGAATGTGGTCACTCACCTAGAGTCAGACACCCTGGCGTGTGAGGTCAAGTGGCCTTAGGAAGCATCACTATGAACAAAGCTAGTGGAAGTGATGGAATTCCAATTGAGCTATTTCAGATCCTAAAAGATGATGCTGTGAAAGTGCTGCACTCAACCTGCCAGCAATTTTGGAAAACTCAGCAGTGGCCACAGGACTGGAAAAGGTCAGTTTTCATTCCAATCCCAAAGAAAGGCAATGCCAAAGAATGTTCAAACTATCAAGCACTTGCACTCATTTCACACGCTAGCAGGGTAATGCTCAAAATCCTTCAAGCCAGGATTTAACAGTATAAGAACCAAGAACTTCCAGATGTACAAGCTGGATTTAGAAAAGGTAGAGGAATCAGAGATCAAATTGCCAACGTCCATTATATCATAGAAATAGCAAGGGAATTAAAAAACTAATTCCACTTTATTGAATACACTAAAGAGTCTGACTGTGTGGATCACAACAAACTATGCAAAATGCTTAAACTTATGAGAATACCATACCACCTCACCTGTCTTCTGAGAAACGTGATTGCAGGACAAGAAACAATAGTTAGAACTGGACATGGAACAATGGACTGGTTCAAGATAGAGAAAGGAGCACATCAAGGCTGTATGTTGTCACCCTGCATGTTTAACTTCTATGCAGAGTACATCATGCGAAGTGCTGGGCTGGATAACTCACAGCTAGAATCAAGATTGCAAGAGAAATATCAATAACCTCAGGTATACAGATGATACCACTCTAATGGCAGAAAGCAAAGAGGACATAAAGGGCCTCTTGATGAGGGTGAAAGAGGAGAGTGAAAAAGCTGGCTTAAAACTCACCATTCAAAAAATGAAGATCAATGGCCTCCAGTCCCATCACTAAATGGCATATAGAAGGGGAAAGAATGTCAGACTTTATTTTTTTGGGCCCCAAAATCACTGCAGATGGTGACTGCAGCCATAAAATTAAAAGACACTTGCTCCTGGAAGAACAACTATAACAAACCAAGACAGTGTATTAAAAAGCAAAGACATCACTTTGCTGGCAAAGATCCACGGAGTTAAAGCTATGGTTTTTCCAGTAGTCATGTACAGATGTAAGAACAGGACCGTAAAGAAGGCAGAGGGCAGAAAAATTGATGCTTTTGAACTGTGGTGTTAGAGAAGAATCTTGAGAGTCCCTTGGACAGCAAGGAGATCCAACCAGTCAATCCTGAAGGAAATTCAGTTCAGTTCAGTTGCTCAGTCATGTCCGACTCTCTGTGACCCCATGGATTGCAGCACGCCAGACCTCCCTGCCCAACACCAGCTCCCGGACTTTACACAAACTCATGTCCATCGAGTTGGTGATGCCATCCAGCCATCTCATCCTCTGTCGTCCCCTTCTCCTCCTGCCCACAATCCCTCCCAGCATCAGAGTCTTTTCCAATGAGTCAACTCTTCGCATGAGGTGGCCAAAGCACTGGAGTTTCAGCTTTAGCATCAGTCATTTCAAAGAACACCCAGGGCTGATCTCCTTTAGAATGGACTGGTTGGGTCTCCTTGCAGTCCAAGGGACTCTCAAGAGTCTTCTCCAACACCACAGTTCAAAAGCATCAATTCTTCAGCGCTCAGCTTTCTTCACAGTCCAACTCTCACATCCATACATGACCACTGGAAAAACCATAGCCTTGACTAGACGGACCTTTGTTGGCAAAGTAATGTCTCTGCTTTTGAATATGCTATCTAGGTTGGTCATAACTTTCCTTCCAAAGAGTAAGCGTCCTTTAATTTCATGGCTGCAGTCACCATCTGCAGTGATTTTGAAGCCCAAAAAATAAAGTCTGACACTGTTTCCCCTGTTTCCCCATCTGTTTCCCATGAAGTGATGGGACCAGGTGCCATGATCTTCCTTTTCTGAATGTTGAGCTTTAAGCCAGCTTTTTCACTCTCCTCTTTCACTTTCATCAAGAGGCTCTTTAGTTCCTCTTCACTTTCTGCCATAAGGGTGGTGTCATCTGCATATCTGAGGTTATTGATATTTCTCCCGGCAATCTTGATGCCAGCTTGTGCTTCTTCCAGCCCAGCGTTTCTCATGATGTACTCTGCATATAAGTTAAATAAGCAGGGTGACAATATACCACCTTGATGTACTCCCTTTCTTATTTGGAACCAGTCTGTTGTTCCATGTCCAGTTCTAACTGTTGCTTCCTGACCTGCATATAGGTTTCTCAAGAGGCAGGTCAGGTGGTCTCATATTTCCACAATTTTCCACAGTTTATTGTGATCCACACAGTCAAAGGCTTTGGCATAGTCAATAAAGCAGAAATAGATGTTTTTCTGGAACTCTCTTGCTTTTTCCATGATCCAGCAGATGTTGGCAATTTGATCTCTGGTTCCTCTGCCTTTTCTAAAACCAGCTTGAACATCTGGAAGTTCATGGTTCACATATTGCTGAAGCCTGGCTTAGAGAATTTTGAGCATTACTTTACTATAACCTTGAATATTCATTGGAAGGACTGATGCTGAAGCTGAAGCTCCAATGCTTTGGCCACCTGATGTGAAAAGTTGACTCATTGGAAAAGACCTTGATGCTGGGAAAGGCTGAAGGCAGGAGGAGAAGGGGATGACAGAGGATGAGATGGTTGTATGGCATCACTGACTCAATGGACATGAGTTTGAACAAACTCTGCGAAATAGTGAAGGACAGGGAAGCCTGGAGTTCTGCAAGTTCATGGGGTTGCAAAGAGTCAGACATGACTTAGCAACTGTACAACAACAATAAATCAGTTTAAATAGTCAAAATATTTTAAAATTATATTTGAATTTACAACTGTGATACTTCAAGTCAGCAAGGTAAGTTCATCATGATTTTCAAAAGGAAACACCTCTAACTATGGAAAAAAGATAATTCTTTGCATTTGAATGATGCTTTACAGATCTCAAAGTTTTTCGCAATTTACCTCCTTAATCCAAACCACAATTTTTGACACATTGAAGAATTTTTTTAAATACTTAAAAAATATTTTAAAAATTGAGTCAAACAGATCTGGGAAACCTGCCCCAGTTCATGTTTTAAGCTAGGTTAACTAATAATTTAAGTCTTATCCCACCCATGTGTTTTTCCTATTTCTTTTCAATTTTGCTTTTCTAAGCTATTATTTAAATACTTTAATATTTAACCTTAGTATTACAATGCTGCCTATTGCACACCTAGTTTCATTTGTCTCCTTCTTCCTTTCAGAACTAAACCTCAATTTTGTTCAAAATGGCAAAGTGATCAGTTAATATTGCTTCAACAAGATGGAAATCTTTTACATCTTGATTGGGGTAGTGATTACACAGGTGTACGCATCTGTCAAAAGCCATAGATCTGTATACACAAATTGTTTTAATTTTGTTATATATAAATTATATCAAATACATCTAATTTTTAACAAATGACTCCCCAGACTCCTTTGGAATGGCGTTAAGTATAGGTTTGGTCAGTGAGGAAGCATATTATAAAAGCCTTCCATAAAAGCTAATACTGGTTTTAAATTCAGATAACAGGTTCTCCCTTCTCCTTTGCTCATCCTTTTCCTGGGAATTCACACCTGACAGCAGAAGGTAGAGCAGCCGTCTTGCAACAAGGAGGATAAAAGTCATTCTCTAAGGATGGGGTAAAAGGGAGCTGGGAGAGGCTTGGCTCCTGAGGATCCCTGAAGCGTTTGTCTCAGCTGTGCTGTACCTGTTATGTGTGATAAATAGAGCCCTATTTGGTAACGCAATTGGAGTCAGGTCACTGTTACATGCAGGAGGACTAAAGCCTAACCAATACATTTAAACAATATTTATAAGCATGAAATTTAGAGTAGGAAAATTAGATGATGGAATCTTAGCTCTATCACTAACCAGATATATGGCATAGGGCAATAGTCATACCTCAGCTAAATCTTCATCTACTCATCTATAAAGTAAATGTAGCAAAACTTACTTTTCAGAGACTATTATGAAATTTAAGGGAAATACTCTATATAAAATGTCTGGATTCAAAAGGCTGAACTGAACTGAATCACAGCAATACTATTGTTTCAAAGTCAATAGATTTGAGTTCAGTAACTTTTTTTCATCTATGATGACTGAAGGAAAAGGTCTAGATGCTCTCCAAGATGAACAAAGACTGAGTCCTTCCCCAGAGTACTCATGGCCCCTGCTTCACAATAAGGTCAAGTGAAGGAGGGGATAGTCTCAGACTTCACAAAACTTTACCCATGAATATACCTCACAGTCTTACATTTTGTTTCTCCTGTTCCCTTTTAAGTCTGGAAAACTGTAGCCAACCTAGGGCAGTTTCACTAAAATACAAATTGAAAAAAGATTCATCAGTGTCAGCCACTTATGGTTAAAAAAAAAAAATTCTTTACCAGAAACATACTATTTTCAATCAATGCTGTTGATCACAAAATTTTCAATAAGGGAAAATGCCTTAGAATAAAAGCAGCAAAACTTATAAATTGAAGTTTGCTAAAAAATCAAAACTGAAAATTGATGCACATAGAAAATTTCCAAATTGATTGAGGTTAGACATTTAAATACAGCACTCGCTTTTTGTGAACTCATTGCAGTACACCAAGTCTCAATAACCAATACACTGACTTCCTTCCACAAGGCCATGGAATTAAACATGTACAAAGTAATTTATAAGTATTATAAATGTCCATCTAAATATGTAAATAAAGAAACGGAGGCAGAAGTTTACTGGCTTATCTAAAATAACATAGTCACTTGATTCATTTTACTTTCTAGCTTTTCTTTTTCAACTTTTTTTCTTCTGTTTTTAAAATTTTTATTGGAATATAGTTGATTTACAATGTTGTGTTAGTTTTTAAAATTAACGTTTAACTACATGGAGTTAAACATGACCAGACTGGGACTGGACTTCAGCGAGTCTGACTCCAATCTAGTTTTCCTTCTAGAGTGGGTATAAACCAACTAACATAATAACCAGAGACTTCATGAAAAGATACCCATCTGAATACCAGCTTATAGAAAGGTTAAAAACATCAGCATTCGAATTTTTGCCTAGGTTCTTATTCTTCTATGACCCAGTTATTATTTTAAAGGAGAGAATTAAAATGTCTCCATGTTGCAATCCTTACAAAGAGTTACTTGAAACTTTCAATAGATATTTCAAAAAACATTGACAATGTCAAAAATCCACACAACTCTGAAGATGGGGAATGAAAAACATGTCACTATCTTACAGGGAACTTCCTGTATGATATAAAAACCATAATATTTATGAAGCTGGAATAAGAACAGCAAGGAGGTGTAGCCACACACCACTTCCACAAAAACTCAGCAGTCCTGATTCCCAAAAGTAAGTTAAAAGAATAAACATTAAGGAAAAACATTATCTTTACTGTTTATCATGTTTTTCATGGAAATAAGAAAAGTACAGCCAATCCTATACTTGGAGATACTGAATTTCAAAGGACTCACTATTTCTATGCCTCTTTATCCTCATCTCTCAGTATTTATGCAGAGACAGCAACCTTCAGAAGACAAAAAGTACAGAAAACAGTGCTCGTAGGGATGTGTGTGTAGGACGGGGATGGAGCGCGCTGAGTGCATCGTCTCTCAAAGCTTGACCAGAAGGGAGCAGGAGACTGGGGGGTCGGGGACACTCGCCTTTAACCTCTGTAGCGTGCATGGTGAACACAAACCTCTTGTTTTAAAAATAACAAATGCGTATGATTTTGTCCTAGTTCTGAGACAAGTAAAATAGAAAATGGAAGAGGAGGCCCTACCTGAGACCAGTGGAAAAAACACATTACAGCAAGGGCTAGAGACAAGGTCATTCTGAATACTAAGGGATGATCATGCTTCTGGAAACGATTTCTTACAGGAGCCAGAAGACATTTTTACAAGACTCTTCAGGCTTCTTTAATAAAGCCTAGGAAGAAACAACAATGAAAAGCCTTGATACTGAGGTGAAAGGTGGAATAGTTAAAAAAAAAGAGAGTGCCAAAAATTAAAATTATAAAAATATAATTCAAATTCATAATGCAGGCAGTTAAGCACCAAAAAAAAAAAAAAGGCACTTAAAAGGGAGCAAACTTGAAAAATTCTTCAATAATTTAGAGGAAGATAACCCTTGGCTAATTGAGATCCATTAATATCGAATTCCTATTGAAACAACCAGATGTAAAGAAACAAAAATCTGTAGCACCACACACAAAAAGGAGAAACTTTAAGGATTTTAAAGCTATAAAGAAAATGTGACCCAAATGAAGGAAAATGCCTCCAAAGCCAAGAGGCCCAAAATTTGATATAAAATGTAACGGTAGGCATATATGTGTGAAAGAAAATCCCTGGGCAGAGAGACGCAGGCGTTAGGAACACACGTGAAGATGTGTAATCAGTGGAAACCCTCCTGAAATGCAGACCTGCGGCCACAGCCTCACACAGCGGGGGCGTCTCTCCAGGGAGCGCGGAGAAAGCGCCCGACAGCTTCCTAAGGCGCTCAGGGAGACGTCAGAGGAGGCATCCACCTCCTGGCTGCAAACCACAAAGATATTTCTAAAAGGTCCTGGACTGAAAACAAAACAGACAAAGCAAAGGGAGGCAGACTGGCTTTGACCATCTCGTAACAAGGATAAGGTAGGGAACAACACAGCAGCATTTAGACACTTCAAGAGGGGGATCAATAAAGAAAAACTACGAGCATAGTAACCTGTTGCCACACAAAACGCACTTACACTTCTTAGGGGGAAAATAGTGGCAACCAGTATACTCAGCCAAGGGTTGCATGTAATCAGGAGCTCTCCTAATGAAATAGGTCACCTCCATCCGTAGTTAGAACTTTACTCAAGCCAGCCAAGAAAGGAATAGCATTTAACAGCTTACAAATGGAAAATCCTAGAATTAAATGACTGACAGTGAGTGGCAAGGGCACATTTTAGTAAGTCAACATTATTTTATAAATAGGATCTAAAAATTAAATACATACACCATTCTTTGAGAAAAACAAACATTTTAAGTAATGATTTAACCATAACGTTATTGGACACTAACGACCACATTAACGGGCTAAGACGGTGAGCATTAGCATAAACAAACCAGTCTCATCTTCACCGCACGAGGAAAAGAGAGCAATCAGAATCTCTCTCCTGATTTTCACCACTTAGGAAAACTTGTTTAAAGAATACATTTCTCTTGCCAATGCCTGATTTCTGATACTCAGAAGAGATGAACTACAGAAAGATCTGGTCTTTAGCCCGTCTGCTAAAAGAGTTCTTTCTTCTGCACACAGACCTTCAGTCCTGGCATGCCAGGGAAGGAAGTCGGGGGAATGAAGGGATGAAGGGAATGAAGGGTTGTCGACAGACCACGACGGCTGTTTCACCCGAGCGGGCCTCGGTGCTCCCTAACTGCCTGCTTCCATCCAGTCATTCAGACACGTGGTCTGCCTGTGTGGCCAGCTGGCGGCAATTAATCCCAGCAGCAAGGTCTTCCTTTCAGTCTTTGCGTTTGCTCTTGTTTTCTTTCTTTTCTTTTTTTTATTAATCATTGCAAATTAAGAGACCCTGTTTGGAGCTGCAACCCCCGTGCCATGTAAAAACAGTCCTTATTAAATAATTTGAAGCTGGAGAATGGTAGAATCATATTTATGCTGTAACCCTAGCAGCAGAGTATGACAGATTACTGAGAGAACACACAGGTGAAGAGACCAGTTAATAAGCCAGCAGAGTCGTGACAGTAAGGGCCTGAAGCCCGGTGTCACAGTGGCTGGGAGAGCGCGGGAAACGGCCCTGAAAGCGAGTCCAGGTGTCCAATTTGGTTAACTTGAGGAGAGGACACGTGTCAGGCATGGAGACAGAAATTCAGTAGGTAGGAGTCTGGGAAAAAATAAATCAGATCTGAACTAGCAGGAAATGAAGGATTAGGGGGAGACTCAGTATAAAAAGTGTCTCCACGTTACTTACCTTTCTTTGTGATGGCTATTACCTCTGTTTAACATGAACAGACGCTGCTCATGGGGGTTATGTGACTCAATCAAAATTAGACAGGTAGCCAGAGAAAAAAACTCAGGCCTTACGATTTGAAGCTGAATGTTTCTCTCACTGCGCCATTAGGGAGCAAAGAATAAACTGTATATTTATCCTTGATACAGATAAATGTTTATATTTAGCTCAGAGGATTAAAGGATCAATAAGAAACCCAGGAAATGAATCAGAAGACTGAGGACCTAACCTGACATCTCAGCTCATGAAGAATGAAGAGGATTAGTAGTGAAAACTTGCATCTGGATGGTTCTGGTTAGACTGTAACATGACATTATAATCACCAGGGTTCAGGGAGACAGACACTGTGGAGGTCAGCAACGAGGCCAGAAGTAAAGGCGTTGCTGGGCAGGGCTTTCTTTGTTCAATTTATTTCAATGCAAACACGAACACTCTACGTCTGGAAAGCACTTGCCATGTTGGTGTAATTTTAAATTGTCAAGCATTTTCGGAATACACTCACGGTGCAATTAGATCAGCTATTTTGCTTTGGGAGATATAATTTTATAGGTTACATCGCTCTTTTGAAATGCCATGCTGCATTTCTCAGCAGTCCTCATTGGCTAATAATTCAATTATAAACACAATTCATTATTTTCATGTTGGATGAGAAAGCCTTTTGTGCTGGCTTGAGCTACCTCCCCAGAGCAAGTGGTACAGTTTGTAAAAGGCCAGACCACAGGGTGGAGCATTCAGAGTAAGAAGCATCACGTGACATTTAAGCATATTCCATGGAATGCTGCCTTACAGCAGCTGATCTGCAGCACAAGCCAGCCAAACTTCCGACGTGAAGGCTGGTGTGGGGCACGGGGAGGGGCTCATGCATTCGTGTTTCTCTACGTCTTCACCCTGCTTTACAATTCACTGTTCCTTGTGCATTTCCTTTCCTCAGTTTCCCCTGTCCCCCACTGATCAGAGGTTGCTCTAATTCTGTGAGTCTCTCCTGGGGCCTTTTCACGCATCTTGGGACTGCTCTTCTCCAGCCTCTGCTGAAACCACTCATTTCTGTGTCTTTCCTTTTGTGTGGTATGATCTTTATAAAGGGGGTTATAAGAAGTCAGGGTGGATTATCTGTTGACGGACAGCATCAGAAATGGGCAGATGAGAACCACCAGTATTGGCCTGAGCACTCTTGCCACTATCAATTAGGAAATTTCTTCTGATCCATCAGTTAAACGGTCTCCCTCTGCATTTTACATCTCTGGTCATTTTTCTACTGTGTGATACTGTACAGACATGCATGGAAAATGAAATTGCTTGTGTTACTCCTTATAATAGTCACTTGCCATTGAATTTCAGGCCCTAATCAAAGATATCCTCTACCAAGTGTCCCAGTTCTAAGGCCCAGCAAATCCTCAGTTCAGCTCAGTCACATCCGACTCTTTGCAACCCCATGGACTGCAGCACGCCAGACCTCGCTGTCCATCACCAACCCCCGGAGCTTGCTCAAACTCATGTCCATCAAGTCGGTGATGCCATCCAACTATCTCATCCTCTGTCGTCCCCTTCTTAACAAAGTCCTAATTTACTATCAGGGTCTGAAGCCTCAGTATCTTTGTATAATCCTAAATATGTTTAGTCCACTTTTAAAATTTTTCACATGTACCTAAACTTCAGAGTAGACAAAATGAATAATAAAGTTTCTCCAGAAATATAAAAACATTTCTGGTTTGATTTTGGTGATTATATCACAGGTTGTTTGGTTTTGTCTGGAATTATAACTTCTTAAAAACTATATAGGTGGTCACATAAATAACTTAAATACTTTTAAAAAGAAAAGTTTTTTTTTTTAATATGTGGTATAATGTTATCATTATAATTAACAGAAAACTTGCCTAATAGTCAAATTGCTAACCTAAAAAGACAAAAATTTTTAATGTCAATGGGTTATTTCTGTTTACTAGGGACATCATTTAAAAAGAAAGATTAAATTCTTTTCTTAAAAAAACAGTAAATAGGGCTTTGCTTGTCGTGCAGTAGATAAGAATCCACCTGCCAATGCAGGGAGCACAGGTCAGGTCCGTGGTCTGGGAAGATGACACGCGCCACGCAGCGGACGAGCTGGGGCACCGCAACTACTGAGGCACTCGCCGCAACGAACGAGCCCCCTGCGGCAACTACCAGAGCCTCCAAACCCTCCAAGCCCGGCTTCAACCACACATGCACCAAGAGCTTCCAGATGTTCAAGCTGCATTTAGAAAAGGCAGAGCAACCAGAGATCAAATCGTCAGTATCTGCTGGATCATTGAAAAAGCAAGAGAGTTCCAGAAAAACATTTACTTCTGCGTTATTGACTATGCCAAGGCCTTTGACTGTGTGGATCACAGCAAACTGTGGGAAATTCTTCAAGAGATGGGAATACCAGACCACCTGACCTGCCTCCTGCGAAATTTGTGTGCAGGTCAAGAAGCAACAGTTAGAACTCGACATGGACCAACAGACTGGTTCCAAATTGGGAAAGGAATATGTCAGGGCTGTATATTGTCACCCTGCTTATTTAACTTCTATGCAGAGTACATCATGAGAAACACTGGGCTGGAAGAAGCACAGCTGGAATCAAGATTGCAGGGAGAAATATCAATAAACCCAAATATGCAGATGACACCACCCTTATAGCAGAAAGCAAAGAGGAACTGAAAAGTCTCTTGATGAAAGTGAAAGAAAAGAGTGAAAAAAGCTGACTTAAAAGTCAACATTCAAAAAACTAAGATCGTGTTATCCGGTCCCATCACTTAATGGCAAATAGATGGGGAAAAAGTGGAAACAGTGACAGACTTTATTTTTGTGGGCTCCAAAATCACTGCAGATGGTGACTGCAGCCATGAAATTAAAAGACACTTGCTCCTTGGAACCTAGACAGCATATTAAAAAGCTGAGACATAACTCTGCTGTCAAAGGCCCATCTAGTCAAAGCTATGGTTTTTCCAGTGGTCATGTATGGATGTGAAAGTTGGACCATAAATAAAGCTGAGCACCAAAGAACTGATGTTTTTGAACTGTGGTGTTGGAGAAGATTCTTGTGAGTCCCTTGGACTGCAAGGAGATCCAACCAGTCCATCCTAAAGGAAATCAGTCCTGGGTGTTCATTGGAAGGACTGATGCTGAAGCTGAGACTCCAATATTTTGTCAACCTGATGTGAAGATCGGACTCATTGGAAAAGACCCTGATGCTGGGAAAGACTGAAGGCGAGAGGAGAAGGGGACGACAGAGAATGAGATGGTTGGATGGCATCACCAACTCAATGGACATGAGTTTGAGTAAACTCCAGGAGCTGGTGATGGACAGGGAAGCTGGTGTGCTACAGTCCATGGGGTCGCAAAGAGTCGGACAAGACTGAGGACTGAACTGACTGAAGCCTGTGGCCCAGAGCCCAGGGGCCACAATAAGAGAAGCCATAAGAGTGAGAAGCCCCAGCACAGCTGGAGAGTAGTCCCCATTCTGCAACTAGAGAAAACCCCCATTGCAATGATGACCCAGTGCAACCAAAAATAAAATTAACAAATAAATTAATTTTTTGAAAACAGTAAATATAAAAAACAAAACTATTCGGCAGTGCTCTTTTAAACAATTACCTTTTCCATTCTATTCCAGTCACCGGGTCTTACTATTTCTTTCAGTGTACTCTGCTCTTTCAGCACTGTCTGATTGTTGCCTTGCCCTCCCACACTGGATTTCCACAATGTCCTCCCGGAAAAAGAAAAGTCAGGATTCAGTGTCAAGATGCCTCCAAACAGCCTCCTAAGTAGGGCAGCCAGAATGAAAGCAGCATGATACACCGAAAAGAGTGCTGTGCTGGACCCTGAGACTTGGTTCCCGTCACCACGGAGTCTGTGAACTTGGCCTTGGTTTCTTCATCTGTAAAGTAAGAATAATCGTGTATAATCCCCCAAACCCCTAAATTTATAAAATACTAAGTTACTTTAAAAATCTTAAAGAGAAATCCCTGAGGGCTTCCCTGATAGCTCAGTTGGTAAAGACTCCAACTGAAATGCAGGAGACCCCGGTTCAATCCTTGGGTCAGGAAGATCCGCTGGAGAAGGGATAGGCTACCCACTGCAGCATTCTTGGGCTTCCCTTGTGGCTCAGCTGGTAAAGAATCCGCCTGCAATGTGGGAGACCTGGGTTAGATCCCTGGGTTGGGAAGATCCCCTGGAGAAGGGAAAGGCTACCCACTCCAGTATTCTGGCCTAGAAAATTCCATGGACTGTTAAGTCCATGTGGTCACAAAGAGTTGGACACAACTAAGCTACTTTCACTTTCAAAGACAAATCACTGAAAAATTAAATTAAATATTGATAATATAGTGAAAATGAAGATTGGTAAAAGAAATAATTTCTTGACTTTCAAAATTAGATTCTTAATCAG
Organism: Bubalus bubalis; assembly: GCF_019923935.1. Lineage (NCBI taxonomy): Eukaryota > Metazoa > Chordata > Mammalia > Artiodactyla > Bovidae > Bubalus > Bubalus bubalis. The sequence goes on along the minus strand of NC_059165.1, from coordinate 968,978 downwards.
CCACTGCATTTATCTAAACATGTTTAGTTTGAAATTATTAGAATATTTTGAAAATAAGCTTGACAATGTTACACAATATTTACTTTTATATTGAAACATAATTTATTTTTATATCAAGTTAGAGTCTTCCAAGACTCTAAAATAGGCTATTTCAAGGAAATTAGACAAGCTCTAAGCTATTCTCCAGAAATCTTTACTTGATCTAGAATCCCCAAAAACATCCAAATGAAACTGGGAAAATAGTTTTTGTCCATAAGAAATGGACAAAATTTGTACAAATTGGTTGACACAGAGTGGGCTTGCCAGAGGCTTAAAAACTGTAATTAATTTTAAGAAAAATTTATGAATTTGCAAGTTGCTATAGCATGACATATTATTGATTGTTAGTAGTGGAAAAATAATTCAAATTCTCTGATCAGCCTCCAATACTGAAAGAGATAGCCTCTGATCAATTTCCTCAGAAATACTCCTTTAAAATTCTTCTTTCCGCAATTGAACTCGTGCCCTCTTTCATAGTAATTTAAGACCTTTCTATCCCTTTTCAAATTACCATATGTAGAGGAGGACACTAAGGCTTAACAGTCACTTCTGTTACGCTTTACGACTAAGGCATAAGGAAACAAACGGAGTCACGGCACACTCCCCCACGGGTAATAACTGTCCTTCACTGCTGTTAGATAACTTGAAAAGTAGAAGAGGCTTAAAATTGTGGGAATGAAGTTATCAATAACAAATTTCCTTCCATAAAGACAAAAGGCAATACAAGTATGCTCATCTAGCCAAAAAAAGGTGAGAACAATTTATTGATGAAATGAACTAATACAAAATATAGAAACTGCCCTTGTCTTTGGAACTGAGATTATAAATTTTTTTCATAGTCAACTAAGGTGTGATTAACATTTAAGTACAAAGGTTATTTAACATTTAAACACAAAGGTTTCTCCATGAGTTACTCTGGATTTATAGGATCCCACTTACCAGGATTTCTTCTGAAACTGTGTTTTACGAGAGATGAGATGTTCAAGCACCTTATTTAACTGGGGACTGTTCTTCTGAACACAAGTCCAGGCAGAAACACAGTGCCAGAGCAGGTGGCTAATTTCATATCCTTTCTCATTAAGTTGCAAATGTTCCTGGAAGTGAAATATGAAAATATGTCTGAGAAAGAGTTCTTTGACTTGAATAAACATGGAAATAAACTTTAAATGTTTTTTTCTACATCATATTACATCAAGTGGAACAATTTACTCGAACACATTTTCAAAAGAATATACGGTTGATCTGAGCCTCATATGTTTATTTTCACATGGTTCCCTTGCGTACAATGTTGGTCAGTCACTCAGTCATATCTGACTGTGACCCCATGGACTGCAGCACTCCAGGCCTCCCTGTCCATCACCATCTCCCGGAGCTTGCTGAAACTCATGTCCACCGAGTCAGTGATGCCATCCAACCATCTCATCCTCTGTCGTCCCCTTCTCCTTCCACCTTCAATCTTTCCCAGCATCAGGGTCTTTTTCAATGAGTCAGCTCTTGGCATCAGGTGGCCAAGGTATTGGAGTTTCAGCTTCATCATTAGTCCTTCCAATGAATATTCAGGACTGATCTCCTTATTGACTGGTTGGATCTCCTTGCAGTCCAAGGGACTCTCAAGAGTCTTCTCCAACACCACAGTTCAAAAGCATCAATTCTTTGGCACTCAGCTTTCTTTATAGTCCAACTCTCACATCCATACATGACCACTGGAAAAACCATAGCTTTGAGTAGACAGACCTCTGTCAGCAAAGTAATGTCTCTGCTTTTTAATATGCTGTCTAGGTTGGTCATAGTCTTTCTTCCAAGGAGCAAGTGTCTTTCAATTTTATGGCTGCGGTCACAATCTGCAGTGATTTTGGAGCCCAAGAAAATGAAGTCTGTCACTGTCTCCATTGTTGCTCCATCTATTTGCTATGAAGTGATGGGACCAGATGCCATGATCTTTGTTTTTTGAATGTTGAATTTTAAGCCAGCTTTTTAACTCTCCTCTTTCACTTTCATCATGAGGCTCTTTCTGCCTCATGCCATAAGGGTGGTATCATCTGCATATCTGAGGTTATTGATATTTCTCCCGGCAATCTTGATTCCAGCTCATGCCTCATCCAGCTCCACGTTTCACATGATGTACTCTGCATATAAGTTAAATAAGCAGTCTGTGACAGGCTGAAGGGTGGGATGGGGAGGGATGGGAGAGAGGTCTGGGAGGGAGGGGACATGGGTGTACCTGTGGCTGATTCTTGTTGATGTTTGACAGAAAAACAAAATTCTGTAAAGCAGTTACCCTTCAATTTAAATGTATATATTTATATAAATAAATATAAATGTGTGCCACAACTGGAGAGTCTGTGCGCCCCAACAGAAGGAGGAGCCCGAGGGCCACAACTAAGACCAGACGCAGCCAAATAAACAAATAAATAAGTATTTTTTAATGTGTATTTTCACTCTAAGGACCAAAGTATTGCCTAACTGGACATGGTCAATGTCTGCTAAGAAACTATTTTAAAAGCCTACAAAATCAGAATGCGAATGAGCTATTTGTTTTTCTCTTAAAATGCTTCCTAACAGTTTCAAAGATTTAATTGATCTACTACAGTAATTGGTACAAAGAAACAGATTTGTGTGTGTGTGTGTCCGTTTATTTTTATTTTTTTATATAAATTTATTTATTTTAATTGGAGGCTAATTACTTTACAATATTGTATTGGTTTTGCCATACATTGACATGAATCCGCCACGAGTGTATATGTGTTCCCCATCTTGAAACCCCTCCCACCCCCCTCCCCATCTCATCCCTCTGGCACTAGCCCTGAGCACCCTGTATCATGCATCGAACCTGGATTGGCGATTCGTTTCACATATGAAAAGAAACAGTTTTTAGACATAGCACTCCTATTGAATTTTTGTCAACAGTAAAGATTCAAATACACATCCTGTGATATGTACTCAAATCACTAATTTAGCTGGTATTTTATTCTTTTATGCACCAAAAAAAAAAAAAAACCACACTTAAAGAGATTCCAAACAGTTTTATAATTCTCATTTACTATTTGAAATGGCATCAAGACTACAACTTAAGTTTTCATATTGTGCACTCATAAGAGAGAAGGCCAGAAGTTCATACATATATTTTAAATGAAGACGTTTTAGTCTAGTCAACTGTTTAGTTGAGTCTCACAGATGTGGATTAATCTGCATTATGTCTGGGACGCGGGTGCTGGCAATAAAGGCAGGAGTAGGATACAGTCTCTGCAGGAGCGTTACTGCCTCAGGGAACCATCATCCACAGGAGAAGTGGAGACCAGGGGGTGTTTAGAATATTAGAATACCCCCAAAAAGCCTGTTCTAAAATAACGTGAGACATCAGACTCAGATGTGCGGACTTCAGTTAGTATACGTATTTCATCCAAATAACTCAACGTTCTGCTTTGTGGTAGAGTCTCCCCCCAAATGTGGAGCCCACATAACTGAAATTCTTTTCCCAAATCGCTCTAGAAGTCTCAGCCTGGACGCCTGACAACCCTCACGTGGCAGACACTCTGAATGCGTGTGTAGGCACATACGTTTTGAAACTTGTGAATGGCCTGATGAACAAAAACAATCAATACTTTTTTTTTTTTCAAATCATGTACATTGTGTGGCTAGAGACTATTCAATTAGGTCAAAAATTCTCTTTAACAAACTTATGTACCATCATCAGAGGAAATTTCCAAAAGCTTTTGGTAAAGAAATGATCAGGATTTAGATCCTGGAGACTTCAGCTTGATTTTCATTTTCATAGGACACCATTCTCACTTATCACTAAAAATGAAAAAAGAAGCCTCTGACTTCTGGAACTGAGCTGACATCAGTATAACTACAAACTGGTCTGCTGCTCACAGGCAGGTCATTTTACTCTGCTGGACATAAAGTCACAGAATATCAACCTCAGACAACACTACTCTGATAAACAAAACCACTTGATTTTTTTTTTCTAAGCACACACAGAAAGTCACTGTGCCCCCTACAAAACACCCAACCAGAACTGCCCCTACATCTGCCAGCATCAAATCTAAAGGGAACTCCTGTTTCCTTAGGGCCTCCCCCAACCTGACATACCTGGGAATTTTCCAGATAAGTGAGGCTTATCTCTTATCCTTAAGTGTTAAATCCTTCTATAATTCAAGCATTTACATGGACATCTTGCTAAAGTTTCTTCCCTGCTTTTTTACTTTTTGCAAAAGAAAAAATGTATTTGAAAAACTAGAATGAATTAATATAATGATGATGATGATGTGATTTAATACCATAATCACGTATATCAACCACGTAGTAGACGAAGAGGAAGCAGTGCTCTGAGGGCCGTAGGTGGTGTAGAGCTCTTTGCGTTGACACCAGATCAGTCCCACCCAAGGTGCGGTTGGCTGATAACTCCCATCTGCAAACAAACTGCTGACTAGAGCACATAAATAAAAATGTGTATTTTAAAACATAAAATTTAGCTGTTAATTTTATTTTCAGTCCAATAAGAAATGAATGCCTATACATAGATTTCTTTTTAATTTTTGTAATTCATATTATTGTAGTTTTAAAAAGTATCAGGCACGGAGCACTGCATTGAATGACTCCCAGAGAACTGGAACTTATTCTCTCTCGGGGTCAGTGTGGGTTTACGGCCACGTCCAGTAGTTCCTTCATTTCCCCCTGCCTGCTGCCCAGCTTTGGGCTACGCTGGTTTGCAAGCTAGCACCCATACCCAAGGACAAGGGGAGGGATACTCGAGAGGGAGGCCGGCCCCTGCAGGTGGGCAGGTGGCAGCTTTAATAAGTAGGGAAGCTTATATTCGAGGCTTCCCTTAGGAGGCTGCGTAGATCTCCACACCTGCCCTCCAGAACCTTACGGTTAGGACTTCCCTGGGGGTTAAGAATCCACCCAGCAATGCAGGGCAGGCAGGTTCAATCCCTGGTCAGGGAACTAAGATCCCACATGCCATGGAGCGACTAAGTCACGTGCTGTGAGTACTGAGCCCACATCCCCAGCTAGAGAGCCATGCCATGGAGCGACTAAGTCACATGCTGTGAGTACTGAGCCCACACCCCCAGCTAGAGAGCCATGCCATGGAGCGACTAAGTCACATGCTGTGAGTACTGAGCCCACACCCCCAGCTAGAGAGCCATGCCATGGAGCGACTAAGTCACGTGCTGCGAGTACTGAGTCCACACCCCCAGCTAGAGAGCCCCTGTGCGCTGACTCCTGAGGCCTGCTCGTCCCAGAGCCCCTGCCACAGCCAGAGTCTGCGTCCTGCAGGGAAAGGTCTCACACGCCACAGCGCAGACCCAACTCCGTGCAGATATAAAGCCCACCTACCAAAGTGCAGCCAGTATGCTCCTGGCTGAGAATTCAGATAACCACATCAGCTTGAATTTTGTGCAAATCTGAGAAGCTCTGAGTGTCTGACCAGACTTTTTGATAGCAAAAATGAACTCTGAAGCACGGGCTCTATTGTGACTGCTCAAAGACAGCATTTGGAGTTTTACCATTGCTTTCATGCATCTGGGAGATGGTTGTCACTGCCATGAAAGGACCTCTCAATACAAATGTGTTACCTAATAACAGGACATGAATCACAGGGTAATGCTCCTAATTGTAAAGAACCTGTGTTTCAGTCTAACCCAATTCCTAGAAACCATTTATAATCACAGTACAACACAGAATGTTCCAAATTTAGACAATGTTTTCGGCTTACTGAGTAGTTAAGGCCCTGGAGGATGAGACTGCGAAGACATTTGAATGTAAAGCCTGTGTCTTTCGAAGGTTTCGGGAAACTGCTTTACAGTGGATGCACCTAGTTAGGAAATGGTCTACTGCATTTTAGTTGAATTTGAATCTCCCTTCTCCAAAGAACCATGTTATTATTATCACATGGCAACTGTGCTTAACAAATTCAGCTTTGCTGGTCACCAAAGGACAGAGCGGAAAACCCAGTCCAGTGTCCTGGCCCCGCAACCCACAGAGCCAATGAAAGTGCACCATTTGTCCAAGTCAACGGAAACCCTGTGTCTGGATCAGCTTGAAAGAACATTAAAAGGAGAAACAGGTTCCAGCAGCAGGGGAAAGGAAATTTCCTATTTTTATAAAGAACCAACACCCATATTGTGTGTATCCTAATGCTTATATCCCACAGAATTCCTTTTTTAAGTGATTTTATAATAGCTCTTCGAAAACACATAGTTTCTACTCCTATTTTACAGTGGCCGAAATATGTTATCATGGGCCCTGCAGCGTTACTGGAGGATACGAGCTGTAAAAATAACTCCACAAATCCTCTGCTATAGCATATGAATAATAAAGAAGCAAGACAGGATGAATACAGATGTTACCTTTTATATTCCCAGTTTTCTCCCTTCTTCCCCCCTTTTGTTCCCCAGAAGTTGAGACAGATGGGCACTGAATGGGTAAATACTGAGCTGAAGTGGGGAGGCGGGGTTACACTCACACCAGAGAAGCTGGGCGGACCCTGGGCGACAACGCAGCCGTCAACCACCGAATCCGCGGAACCTACGACTCTCAGCAGCGCTGCGGCTACACGACCTTCTACATTCTTTACATTAGGAGGAAATGGGAGCAGGAAAAGGAGGGCAATAAGTCTGATAGGCTAAAATCTGTTATAATCTCTCCATGGAATCTCACACATGGAGCTGAAATAGTATTTAAAAAGACTGAAACTACACCCTCTGTTCTAAAACGTGGAAGAGCGCAGAGGTTTAGAGACTTGTCCCATGGTAAGCAGACAACATTCTTTTTATGTGCTGACGTTCTTGCCCCTTTCAGCTCATCTAAAGCTGGATCTGAACTGCCTGAAAACAGCAGGCCTCCATTTCCTGTGTGTGTCCTGCGGAGGCCGACAACAGCGGCCTGACTTAAGGAAAAGCAGCATCAGCCCTGAAAGTCGTGCACCTCACGACTGTAACACGCAGGCTCTCAAGGTTTCAGTTTCTTAGTTGATTAAAGGAAAAACACTCAAATCACCACCACATTAGGGTTAGCACAATTAACTACATAATTAAGCACAATTATTGTCAGCATAATCATGTCCTTAGATGAGAATTATTATATTTAACTGCCTAAGTGAGTTCTTAAGTATATTTTTCAATAACTAGTCTTTACATTTGCACGGCTCTTACTAATTTATGAGCACATGCTTTTTTGCAGTCTTCACAACAGCCCTGTAGATTAGTTAGGGCAAATACGATGATGAAGATGGTATCTTTTTTAAAGGTCAGCAGACAGGGATTTAGAGAGTTTAATGGAACAACAGACTGGTTCCAAATAGGAAAAGGAGTACGTCAAGGCTGTATATTGTCACCCAGCTTATTTAACTTAATGCAGAGTACATCATGAGAAATGCTGGGCTGGAGGAAACACAAGCTGGAATCAAGATTGCCAGGAGAAATATCAATAACCTCAGATATGCAGATGACACCACCCTTATGGCAGAAAGTGAAGAAGAACTAAAGAGTCTCTTGATGAAAGTGAAAGAGGAGAGTGAAAAAGTTGGCTTAAAACTCAGTATTCGGGAAACTAAGATCATGGCATCCGGTCCCATCACTTCATGGCAAATAGATGGGGAAACAGTGGAAACAGTGGCTGACTTTATTTTTGGGGGGCTCCAAAATCACTGCAGATGGTGAGTGCAGCCATGAAATTAAAAGAAACTTACTCCTTGGAAGGAAAGTTATGACCAACCTAGACAGCATATTACAAAGCAGAGGCATTACTTTGCCAACAAAGGTCTGTCTAGTCAAGGCTATGGTTTTTCCAGTGGTCATGTAGGGATGTGAGAGCTGGACTGTGAAGAAGGCTGAGAGCCAAAGAATTGATGCTTTTGAACTGTGGTGTTGGAGAAGACTTGAGAGTTCCTTGGACTGCAAGGAGATCAACCAGTCCATCCTAAAGGAGATCAGTCCTGGGTGTTCATTGGAAGGACTGATGCTGAAGCTGAAACTCCAATACTTTGGCCACCTGATGTGAAGAGCTGACTCATCTGAAAAGAGCTTGATGCTGGGAAAGATTGAGGGCAGGAGGAGAAGGGGACAACAGAGGATGAGATGGTTGGATGGCATCACCAACTCAATGGACATGAGTATGAGTAAACTCCGGGAATTGGTGAAGGACAGGGAGGTCTGGCGTGCTGCAGTTCATGGGGTTGCAAAGAGTCGGACATGACTGAGCGACTGAACTGAACTGAACTGAACTGAATGGACCTACTCTGGACCACACAGTCAGTTGGTGAGTAGGTCGTTCCTTTTCATAGTCAGTACTTTCTCTGTTGCTCAATGTCTTAGGTTATATATTTAAATTATTAAAATATATTTTAAACTGTAAAACAAGCTCCTTTTATGCATGAAGCAAACTGTGTTCATTAGTAGGAAGAACCAAGTGGTTCAAAGGGCTCAGTGTATGTCGTTGTTTATATAAATGGTCCTCCACCAAGTTATGAGCCAAAGAGAAAACACTAACTCCTAGAAAAATCTCAGATAGATGTGGTTGAATGTTCTTTCTTATACACTTAAATTTTAGGTGGTTTTAGAAAGGAACCAAAGGAAGCATGGGGAAACTATGAGGCAACTCAAAAGCAAAACTATTTAAGAAAAAATTTTTTTTAATTTCCTTTGTTATTCCAACTAGCATTATTTTAAATGTATTTTTATCTTTTTTAAGAATTAGAGAAACAGAATTTCTATTTATAAATTATAAAATAGTACGTATATGTAGCAAAAAACAATCAAGAATCAAGAATTAAAGGTCTGAAGTGTTCGCTGCTTTCTTTCGGAATATATGTGAGAAAGGGAAATAGGCATTGCAAGTCACAAAGACTGAAGTTTGTCTTTTGAAGTACATCAGTCTATAAGGGACAAAAACACTGGAGTTCTGTTTGCATAATACATAACTCATTACATACCAAGGAATTATATACAACTGGGACAGATAGTTTTTTCTAATGTTGATCACTAATTTCTGAGTTGGAAAGTAAAAGTTTTGTCATATACCAAGGATTATTTTAAGTCCTCAATTTTGAACCATTTAAAAGCTTTCAGTTGGTTTTAATAGCATATTAAATATTATTACACATGAATTATGGAGCATAAAAGTATTACACTTGCTTTCATTAATAGCCTGCACTTTATAAACTCTCCCTTTAATAAAAATGTAATACCATAAAATGTTAATTTAAAAGTCAATCTAAATTAAGTTGTGATTTTTAATTAATCAGCTGAGATGGACTCTGTAAGGAAGAAGGTAGGAGGGCGTCACTCCATCTAAAGCAGCAGCGGCGGAGACTGACTTCCACCGCGGCCCTTGGTTGCGCGGCCTCAGTGTCTGTACTGTTCATGCCTCTCCCCAGCTAAGTTCATCTTCAGCCGTGTTACTAAACTGTTAAGCAGTGATTTTTAATCACAGTAATGTGACCTGATCTGCCACGCACTGGGATACACGTGGGTCTCCCACGTAGCGCTAGTAGAGAACTCGCCTGCCGGTGCAGGAGACGCAGGCAACCTGGGTTTGATCCCTGGCTTGGGAAGACCCCTGGAGGAGGGCACGGCAACCCACTCCGGGATTCTTGCCTGGGCAGTCCCATGGACAGAGGAGCCTGGTGGGCTATACAGCCCGTAGGGTGGCAGAAAGTTGGGCACGACTGAAGCAACTTAGCAGTTAGCACGCATGGGATATACTCACCATTCCAGAATCTGTATTCTTGTCTTCCACAGGCCTAAAAATTGATTCAGAAGGGAGTTCTCTTTTACATATAATTTCCATGATTTTCAGAATGCACTGCACATTCGAAGAGATGTTTGGATACATCCAATATAATTCTTTGGAGCAAGAAAGTGCTAGCATAAGAAAAATAATTTGTGAGACATATTTCATTAACATCTCGCACTGTGTTTCATTTGTCTTTTCAGTATTAAAATATAATTAAATTCAGTACTGAGAGGCTGAAACTGCTGTATATTTCCCCAACTACTGAAGATTAACAATGTTATGTATGACCCCTAGTGGTATAATAAAAAACTACAAGGTAAATAATTCATACATAAGAGTTCATATAATTCAAAACAGCAATTACATAATGGTTGAATGCCCAATTAAGTATAGTTACTATACAACAATGGTGGAAACTTCCAGCTTAAAATGAATCAAGTCAGAATATATACTCTTCATAATGGGTATTTTGAAATTACAATTGATGCCATTGCTTTTAATCCAATATTCCAGTTTAATTCTTTTCAAGATGTTGTTGTTATTGATTTTTAAAGTATATAGTTTAATGACAGTAATGATTATGCCATTTCGCATAAGATGATGTGGTATTTAACAGAAATATCTTTGTGTTGTTCTTTTTACGAACTTTTAAACAACCTTTGAGTTTCAGTCCATTAACACAGTGGAAAAATTATGTAATAACCACTCTTCCGTTGGATGGCGACATGGGTAGAGAGCAGTAACTCACAGCCTCAGGTAGGAACCCACCTGCTGCTGACGATGAACATGCAGCCTAAGAGGTCTCCACCAAGCAGCACGTGATAAGAGGGCGGATAGGGGATTCTATCCTTATACGAAACAAAAATGCTGGTGTTCTTGAGATAGATCAACATTAAAAAGCTAATATAAGAACTTGAGGTTTCATATAAATAATTTTTCAAAATGTGTTTGCCACAAATATCTGAATAGCTGGTGCATCACTACGCTAACCACTGTGGAGTTAAGAGATTTATAGTGAAATGAAGAAAACAAAGCAAGTGATGCAAGAGGCGGATTCCTGTACTGCAGTCTACAGCTGTGCGTGTCTCGGTTTCAAAACTAGTATCCACACGTCCGCTATTACTTTCTCCTCCCTTCTCTACGGCCTCTCGCATCAAACTTCACTCCCTGTTTTGTATCCTGAGTCTCTCGATTTCTTATTCTACAACATACTAATCTCCTCTGTTGACCTTGTTTTTCATCCAAACTACTGACACATTTCTTCTTCTTTCACAGCTAAGCTTTTCAAAACAGCTCACCATTTTGTCATTAAACTTTCCCTCCACTCTGCTTCCCTCCAATCTGAACTGTGCTTCCGCTGGGGACTGCTCCCGAGAACAGTGACTTTCTGACTATAGAGACGCGTCACCGCTTTCAGAGCGCCTATTGTTTAACACTTTTATAGCTCTCGATAATGGTGATCTTCCTGAATCTCTCCTATTTTGATTTCTATATCACTCCCTCCTGTTTCTCTTAATTCTCCTCTCCTAGTCGATATCTGTTACTCAATCATCTATTAACTGTTTACGTTCCCCAAGACTTTATTCCTATAGTAAATGTCTCCCCCCAACACCTCCCATTCCTGGTTTATCTCATCCACATTAACAGTGATGACTGTTAAGTGATCCACGTTAATAAGTGAAATAAGTGATTCCCAGGCTTGACTCATTTTCAAACATGCTCCCAACTGGGTATATACACCTGAGGGACCTCCAAATTCAATATGTCCAGTGTTTCTCCAGAACCTTTTCAGTTCAGAGTGCCATTACCTTGACCTTACTAGTCAGTATGTAAAACTTGAGATTCATCCTAAATTGCTCACTTTCCCTTATACAGCTTAGATCCACATGATCACCAAGTCCAATTTTTCTTTATCTTCCAAATACTTTTCAAAATTATTTTACTCTATCCGTCCCCATTGTAGAAGCTCATACCTTTAATCTCTTGCCTGTTCTAACATCATAGCTAACGGACCCCTGCGTCCACCCTCTCCTTTCTCTAGTCCGGCATCTACACCACCACTAGGGTTACCTAAGATACGAATTTAACTTTTGAAATTCAGTAAGCCAGATACTATTACAGATGAGAAAACTGAGTCACAGACAAGGTCAGATGCTCAGTTAAGTAGGAAATTTAAACATAAAACCCATGCAGTCTTGCCCAGAAGCTGTCCACTTCAATACTGCACATATCACCTTTCACAAAAAACAAAATACAGCTTATACTCTTTAGAGTGATAGTCTGAGCTTCTCAAAATATAACATAAAACATTTATAAGTATAGAAAATAAAAGACAGCCTACCGTATAAATATGGTTGAAGCCTAAGTAAATGTTGTTTAAAATTTTCCAGGTGACCGTGAAGGAAATATATAAAAAGTCGTAAGAAGACCAAATAGCCAATCTGTCAAAAGAGAAAGAAAAAAGATTTTTGTGTTACCTCAGTAAATGTTTAAAAACCATAAGGAAAACAAACCATTTTATTATTACTGTTGCTTTTGATGAAACAATTTCAAATTCACTTGAGATCATGTGCTTTTGAAATAACTTTAAAACATTTATATCAAGGTTGAAATACTGGCACAGCAAAAAAAAAAGTTTATAAATCATTTCTCCATTACATATAATGACCAGTACTGAATGCTGTTTTGTTCTATATCCTTTAGAACAGTATCTTTCAAATTGCAAGTCATGCCCCTTAAGTGAGTCATGAAATCAATGAGAAGGGATTTTAAAGTAAGAGGAAATGCCGTGGTGCCCTGCACAGAACCTTGTTTCAGTCCAGATATGAATGTGCATCATGTGTGTGCTGGACTGCAACAGCGTTGAGAAATATTCTCCAGTGCAGAGTGTGGTTCCCTCATAAAATTCCACGCACACACACGCACACACAATGTCATTACTAAATCAACAATTTAGTATCTTACTTCTGTGAAGCTTAAAATACATGTATAGCTAAAACTGTTTTACACAGACAACAGAATTGAAATATCTACAAAAAATATGTAAGATTTCATGAAAAGTAAGGGAAAAAAACACAGACTATAGTAATAAATGGAATATAAATGCCTAAATCGTTAAATCATAAGATTACAGGAAAGGACCGAATAATAACAATACCTACCCCTGTGTCACTATCAAGACCGTTTATCCAAGTCCTCTTTGCCACAACGCAGGGCAATATTAGATCCACATGTGAAAAATAAAATTAAATTCAAAAGGTGATCCTAACAAGTCTCAGTGCTTCCACAAGATTATTAAGCAAATGAGCAACATCACTGGGCTCTGAACCCAGGACTGTGTGTACTGCATTAAACACACAAACTTTCAATTACAGCAGTGATTTCCAAATATTGTTATCAAAAATTTCAATCATTAAATTTTGAGAATGCATCATGAATGTTTATAAATGTATCCATAACTTATAAACATGCATGATTTACAGTACATGTTCATAAATAAATAAAATATTTATGTCATGCCAAGGGATCTCTTCATATAAAGCACTCTGATATAGTACTATGCTTCTCCAAAAGACTGACATTAGATACAAAAGAAGTGGAAATCAACAGACTATTCAGAAGAACACCACAATAGTCTAAGTGAGAATATCAAAGTCAGAAATAATAAATTCATCAGAAGAAGAATAATCTAAGATTTTGAAGGGACCAGAGAAGGATACTGAAAACAAGACTTTAAAAATTTAACATGGGTCAAAAGAGAAAAAAATGTGATCGACAAACATATCAGCCTGCATAACTGCTGGATTATATAGCAATTTGATCATGAGTTTCCCCTGATCCCAAAGCAAAACTTTATATGACTATACTTGGAAAATGGTTTTTAAAAGCTTTCATCTGCAAAATTCTCAAAAGCTAGGCTTTTATTGAAAGACCTGCCATTTCTTTACCTCTGAAGAATTCTGAACTCCCTGTGCATTTGTCCTCATGTTTCACTGATGTATACACTCTCTCTGCAGCTTGACAACTTAAGCTTTGCCTCCTAGAGTAAATTTCCGCCTGTCAATTTCTCTCTCTGCCTGCCCATCTCTTCTTCCTTTGCTCTTTAATCCCCTTTCCTTCTCTTTTCATCCCTTATCTTCATTTCTCTGACTGTTAGCTAATTGTGAAATAGATATGGTGAACAATATTTATTACGTATTACATTTTAATAGTTGGTTATGTGTTTCATGTTCTTTATAGAAGCTTGAAGAACACTGTTCATATTCCTATCTAAAACATTTAAACTGGACATTCCTGGTAGTCCAGTGGCTAAGAATCCACTTGCCAACGCAGGGGACACGGATTCAATCCCTGCTCTGGGAAGGTTCTGTGTGCTGTGGGGGCAACTAAGCCCAGACACTGCAACCACTTAGCCCACATGCCACAAGTACTGAGGCCAGCCACCTGAGAGCCCAGGCTGGGCAACAGGAGAAGCCGCCACAATGAGACCCTGCACACCGCAAGCAGAGAGCAGCTTCCACTCACAGCTAGAGGAAGTCCCTGCAGCAGGGAGGACCGAGCGCCAGGGCGGAAGTGCTAGCTGCTCAGCTGTGTCCATCCTTGCAACCCCACGGACTGGAGCCCCTGCCAGGCTCCTCTGTCCATGGATTCTCCAGACAAGAATACTGGAGCTGGTTTCCATGTCCTACTCCAGAGGATCTTCCCAACCCAGGGATTGAACCTGTGTCTCCTGAATTGTCAGGCAGACTCTTTACCGTCTGAGCCACAAAGAAGCCCAGAACCAACGTACCCAAAAATAGATGGATAAATAGCAATTATGTGAAAAAAATACATTAAACTATAGTTTATATATGGTTTATATATATGTATATAGCTTGCATATATATTAAACTAATGATACTGAGAGAGTCATTTCCTAGGCAGGTTGATAGGAAATCTAGGGGTCCCCAAGGAGAGAGGGGTCTGGAATTCTCAAGGAGGAAGAAAGGACAAACTTTTCACAGTCTTTGTAGACCAGGACCTGGGGACTGGAGTCGATGAAAATGAGGGGGTTAACAGGCAGGAAGGCCAGGGGTCTCCAAATGGAGGAGATAGCCTGCAAGTGTCAGACATTTTTATCTCTCTTAAGCCGCAGGAAGAAACAAACTAGCAATATTTTTTTCCTTCTCTATACAAATTTAAAGGGAGGTTTCTCTTAAAATACTGTGTTGCCATAATGACACCTGGTTTCGCCTGAAGTTAGCTATTCTTGAGCCTAGAGATAACCAATGCCTTTTTCTTATGGAAATGTTTGTCTTAAGCTATGCTAATGTACTACGCCTTTACCCCAAACTCTGTCTCCAAGTCGGTTCCGCCTCTTGGCCCAGAACCTACTTGACAAACCAGTATGTTATACTCAGATATTGTTCCCCTAATCTATGTAAATGAAACTATTTGTATAATGGTCTGCCCTTCTTCAAGATTCAAGTTAATCATTTTATGGCCCAGGATAAACCATTTGGTGCCAAGATTATCCCAAAATGCATCTTACGGGTGAGGGGCCTGGTGCCATTCTGAATTTTAAGACATTTCTTTCTTTCATTAACAGACTGCTAGTGACTATATAACATCCAGCTGAGGACTAGCAGGGGGGTACTCTTTCTGCCCCCTTCTGATGCCTATGTCAGAAGCTTTCTCTATCTCCTTTACACTTTAATAAAACTTTATTACACAAAAGCTCTGAGTGATCAAGCCTCGTCTCTGTTCCCGGATTGAATTCTTCTCCTCCAGGGGCCAAGAATCCCGGTGTATTCGCGTGATTCAACAACAACCTTTCAATACTTTAATAAGTAGACTCCAGTAGTTAAGATTCTATACTCAGATGAGGGAAGAATATGCACAAAATGTAAAAATAAGTAATACTAGGAATCAGGTATTTCTGTCTTTTCCCAAGCATGAGCTATATATTTCTTTGTCAAAAGAGAAACAAAATGCTGTGTGTGAAGGTGAGCAGTGACTCCATGGCAATACCCTTAAATAGACCGTTCTGCCAACAAGAAAAAAATCAAAAAAGAAGCACCCAACTGACTAGTAGATATACAATGAAACTCCTGCAGAGAAAAGGTGGGTGACTGAAATGGCTTCTTGTCTGAAATCAAAGGCACTTATAAAGCATGCTGCTTTCTCCTAGCTAGTCTATATTATCTAGAACAATGAAAAGCAAGCATTCAAATCGGTAAATCTGATAGGCAAGTAGGTTCAGTTGCTCAGTCGTGTCTGACTCTTGCAACTCCATGGACTGCAACCTGCCAGGCTCCTCTGTCCATGGAATTCTCCAGGACAGAATACTGGACTGGCTTTCCATTCCCTTCTCCAGGGGATCTTCCTAAGCTGGGGATAGAACCCGGGTCTCCCACATTGCAGGCAGAGTCTTTACCAGCTGAGCTACCAGGGAAGCCCTAGTAAATCTGGGAGCCTAGGTAAATGAGTAGAATCATGGCTGAGAGTCCATGAGATCCTGGGTTTCAAAATCTTCTCTGCTGAGATCTTGGGTAATCAACTTAGAGTCTCTTTGCCTAGTCTGTGGAATGGTGGTTAATAATAGCACCTACCTTTTAGGATTATTGTGAAGATTAAACAAGTTATTATGTCTAATACATCTAAAGCACCAATTATTGTGCAATGCAAATAGTCTAACCACTCACCTGAGATGATATAGGAATCTTTTTAAATTAAATGAATCCATGGTATATGTAAATTATAAGCAATATACACAATGACTAAAACTTTATTTTATAGCCATTTTTATTGCTGGCAAAAATACAAAAGGCAAGAAAGGGGAAAGGCCACCAAAGAGGATGAGAAGGAAAGGAGAAAAAGCTACACACACTTGACCTGTGTTTTTCCTCTACTCTTTTCCCGTCATAAACTAGCCCTAATGCTAACTCTTTTTATATAAGTAATGCATATATTATATTTTGAAATCCCAAAATAATTATATAAATAGAAGCTCTTAGGTATCGTTATAATGAACAGTTTGGGAAATAAAGAAAGAAGAAAAGGACATTTTAATTTTACTTGTCTCTTTGCCCCCAGCTGTTCTGTGCAGAGCCTCAGTTCTTTGCATGTTCAATTTCTATTATGCTCTGTTTCTTGCCTGGTGTCCATAAATCTTTTACCCCCAAACATATCAGACACGATCTAGACTTAATTTGTAAGGTCTGAAATACAGTATCTTCCAAAATGCCCTGGATGACCCATGAATATCTTCATGCCCACTTTCTAACATAATCAAAATTTCATAATCAAAAGTAAAGAAGGGGAAATATATTTTTGCAAATAACACTGTACTTAATTTCAAATGATATGTATATACATATATGTCAACTAAAATATATACATACAGATATATTTTCTTTATTCATAAAGAAATTATTCTTCTGGTTTTTCTTTGCAATAAAACCACTAGTTAAGCTAAATTTCTCTGACTAATAATAAATTTGGCAGCAGGCAACCTGATCATCACAGAAGTGGAACGCTCTGTCTTCTAGGACCTTATGAAACATGAGCTGCATGAATATAGTTCCCATCTTACAGCTCTAAAATGACATAGAATACTGAGATAACCATCTATCTTCTGAAATCGGGCCACATTTTAAGAGTATATCAGTCAGCATTTTTAAATGGAAAACTGGCATTCAGCAATCCTTAAAATAGATAGGAGGAGAAATAAGTACAAACTTGATTCTTAATTAAATGTTATTTTCTTACATAGTTGGCAAAACTGTATTTTCTCCAACCATCTCCATTTGCATATCAAGTAATAATGTAGTGTCGACATTTAGAGATTAAAATAAACTACCAAACAAGAGAATATTCTGTAATAAAACCAAATGGCCTGTTTGGATCCTGAAACTGGTATCGTGTGGCCAGATGTAGTGCATGTAGCAATTAAAATACATTGGAATCACTTTAAAACATACCTTTGCCAGCTTGATTTCAACTGAGTATAAGTATGCCTTTTGGAATGCATCACAGCAGAGTCTGTATAGAACTGATTCCGCAACAAAAAATAAGGCAGGCAGATGATCGTAATCAAAGACAGCATGGTCCAGGGAAGCATAGAGCATATTCAAAGCTTCTGAAATATTGACAAGTAGAAACATAATTTATAAATCATTTTTTTCTATAAATCATTTTTTTTGCTGTTTTTCTACATGCTACGATTAAGTCTTATAATCAGTCACCAAAACCACATTGTGGCTTTAAAATATTCACAGTCTTGGACGCCCCTCCCACCAAGAGGTGAGGTCTATGCCCTGTTCCCCTGGAGCCTGAGCAGGCCTTGTGACTGCTTCAACCAATAGTAAGGGCCATTCGGTGACGCTGTGTGACTTCCAAGGCTAGATCAGAAAAGGCAATCGAGTCGCCCCCTTGAGACTACAGAGGAGGGGAAGGGCAGGAGAGAGGCGAGGTAAGAGAGAGAAATGCCCTAGGAAGGTGTTCCAGCTCTTCCAGCCAACAAAACAAATCGCCAGTCCAGGTTTGATGCAGGATACAGGATGCTTGGGGCTGGTGCACTGGGATGACCCAGAGGGATGGTACGGGGAGGGAGGTGGGAGGGGGATTCAGGATTGGGAATATGTGTACACCTGTGGTGGATTCATGTTGATGTATGGCAAAATCAATACAATATTGTAAAGTAATTAGCCTCCAATTAAAATAAATAAATTTAAATTAAAAAAAAAAAAGTAGATCAGGGCACATATGTGCGTGTGCTGTGCTCAGTCGGTTAGTCCTGCCCAGCTGTTTGCAATCCTGTGGACCGCAGCCCACTAGGCTCCTCTGCCCACGGGACTTTCCAGGCCAGAGCACTGGAGTGGGTTGCCGTGCCCTCCTCCAGGTTTCTTCTCAACCCAGGGATCAAACTCGCATCTCCTAGTCTCCTGCATTGGCAGGCAGGTTCTTTACCGCCTGCATCATTACATAATGGTGGGGAAATCGGACAGACCTGGATGACAAAGAAGTGCTATAAACAGAAAAGCAGAGGGAATAAGGCCAGTGGAGCTGAACAAGGAAGAATGTAAAGTTAAGGCCCTACAGAAAACTGCACCTCATGTCATTACAGGCATACTTCATTTTATTTATTGTGCTTTGCAGATATTGCGGGTTTTCTTTTCTTTTTTTTAGTTGAAGGTTTTTAGTAATCCAACATTTAGCAAGTCTAGCAAGTGCCACTTTTCCAAAAGCGTTCTTTTTTAATTAAGGTATGTGCATTTTCCAGACAAGCTATTGCACAGTTGATAGACCGTAATATAGTATAAATATAGCTCTTAAAAGCACCATGAAGCAAAGAACTTCATGTGACTCGCTTCATTGAAATATTTTCTTTATTATGGGGATCTTGAACCAAACTCACAATCTCTCCAAGAATATACCTGTACAAAGATTTTGAGCAGCTGTTGCGAACAAAACTGAGGTTACGTGGCAAGGAAGAGCAAGCGGTCGCTGGTGAGTCAGGACTGCTTACCTCAGTATCACTTAAAACATTTTACAGGCCCAGGCTGTGGACCGCACTGTGATGGAAGGCCGTACAGGCAAGTTAGATACAGAATCATTCTTACTCTCCCTACTGCTCGAGAGCTCCCAGACAGCACGGCTGCTGCTGCTGCTGCTGCTAAGTCGCTTCAGTCGAGTCCGACCCTGTGCAACCCCATAGACGGCAGCCCACCAGGCTTCCCCGTCCCTGGGATTCTCCAGGCAAGAACACTGGAGTGGGGTGCCATTTCCTTCTCCAACGCATGAAAGTGAAAAGTGAAAGTGAAGTCACTCAGTCGCGTCCGACTCTTAGCAACCCCATTGGCTGCAGCCCACCAGGCTCCCCCGTCCCTGGGATTCTCCAGGCAAGAACACTGGAGTGGGGTGCCATGTCCTTCTCCAATGCATGAAAGTGAAAAGTGAAAGGGAAAGTGAAGTCGTGTCCTGACTCCTAGTGACCCCATGGACTGCAGCCCACCAGGCTCCTCCGTCCATAGGATTTGCCAGGCACGAGTACTGGAGTGGGGTGCCATTGCCTTCTCCACCCAGATAGCACTACAAACCTCAATTTACGTGGGGAAATACTCTCTGACCTCATCTGGATACCATTCTAAACTCATTTTAAAAGGCATACACATAAAATTTAAGTTAATGATAGAAAGAACTTTATTTCCTATAAAGTAATGTTTCTTAATTTCTTTTTTAGATTGGTTGGAGGGGGGTTTAAAAGGCAACACGGAAATAAGAAATGATAAATGAAAAGGTAATGAGTAAAATGGCTGTTTAAAACAAGTGAAGAAATAAATGGCCATTTGGTTAATGTTTTATGAGTAAGAGTTATAAAATGCCAAAACACGTTTCTCTAAAGTATAATGCCTATTGTAATTGAAAATCACTAAATGACATTTTATATTACTTTTTAATTAGTTACTAATTTTAGAAAAAAGCAATAACGACTCTGCTGAGCAAAAGTTTTTAAAACAATTTCATAATTAGAAAGTTGAGCAGCCAAATTCATATTCAAAATTACAAAAGGAACTTTCATAATGAAACATTGTCAGATATTTCAATACAAGAAAGGCAAGTTTTCCTTGGCTCCTGCAGTGTCTAAATATTACAGCTACCAAATTATGCCTTCACTGGTAATCCAAATCACTTAGAGTGACTGAGCAGAGCTCGGCCAGCGGACGTACCATCCTGGACTTCTCCTCTGCACTGGGCCAGGCACACCACTTCGGTCCATGCCTCGGGAAGGTGCACGTGCCTCCCCATCCCCAAGGTCCTGAGACCCAGTTTTCTCTGTTATTGGGAAGATAAAAGAAGCAAACAAAAATATATGGCTTTTAAATTTTAATACAGGTTTATTTCCGTTGTCTACATTTTACTAATTTATTCATACTTTATCATTTATTTTTATTGAAGTAGAGTTGACTCACAATATTCTTTTACTTTCAGGTATGCAGCCAAGTGATTTGGTTACACATACACATCAATTTCGTCAGACTCTTTTCTATTATGGGTTATAATAGGATATTGAGTACAGTTTCCCATGCTCTTCAGTAAGTCCTTGGTGTTCATCTATTTTATATGTGTATCTGTGAATCCCATGCTCTTTATCTCTCCACACCACTTTTCCCTTTGATAATATTAAATTTTTTTTCTATGTCTGCCTCTGTTTTGTAACTGAGTTAATTTGTAGGGTTTTTTTTTTTAGATTCCACACATAAATGTTATTGTAAGATATTTGTCTTTCTCTGCATGACTTAGGTGATAATCTCTAGGTCCACCCATATTGCTGAAAATGGTATTCCTTCATTCCTTTTTCTGGCTGAGTAATACTCCTAATCAAAGCAATGGAGTTGACACGCAGAGCCCCCGCGGTGCCCCGCTCGGCCTCTCAGCGTTTAGTTCGATCAGGCCACCACGGGGGGTGGCGCCCTTGGCTTGGCTCTTGCTGCGGCTGGCTCTGGTGTCCCTGCATTTAGTTCTTGCTGCTGACCGTCACTCTCCGGCTTCTCACTCCGTTCATCTCCTGCTGAGTCTGTGTATTCGGACCACGGTGACATCTTACGGAGATCCTGGACTCTTTGCATTTGGATTGCCTGGAAAAGTGGTGCTGGTAAGCACCATAGTAATGGAGAACATTTTGGAGCTATGTCATCTTCTCTCTTAATCATTAAAACAGCTTCCTGCTGCTATTACAGATTTTTTATCTGGAGACTCTGGTGGGTCTTGGTATCTTGATGGAGAGACACTAATGATCATTCGTGTTGGCATGGTGTTCCCTCTTGCACTTCTTCCTAAAATAGGCCTTCTTGGCTACACAAGTAGTTTATTGTTTTTCTTCATGGTGTCC
Source organism: Bubalus bubalis (assembly GCF_019923935.1). Taxonomy (NCBI): domain Eukaryota; kingdom Metazoa; phylum Chordata; class Mammalia; order Artiodactyla; family Bovidae; genus Bubalus; species Bubalus bubalis. Next base: position 947,329 of record NC_059165.1, on the reverse strand, counting down.
TTTGCCCTTGTGGTAATAATTTAAAATGCTCCACCCCTTGCCCTTTAACATTACATTATGTACAACAGTGCTACAGATGATTGTAAACCAAAGCCCTTTCATTTCTCCAAAGAGAATGCTTATGCCATACCAACTGTGACTTTTTCATTTCCCTGCATACTTCAGTCTGCCCATATACTGAGAAGTTCAAAGCCCTTCCAAGAAACGGATGCAGGATGTAACCAGTACAGCGATGGCTTTAAGTTTTCTCGCTTACTTTTTACCTGCGCTCTTTGGGTGCCTCAGTTTTTATGACGATGTAGCGTCAGAATTACTACAAGGTTACAGTACATACTTGCCACGTGATGTCCTTATGACTCTGAAGTTATGCATACCATTTTCTGTGCTTCTGATGGTCCCTCTAATCCACTTCCCTGCAAGGAAGGCTTTAATGATGTTTTTCCCCAATCTTCCATTCTCAAGGATTCACAATTCTTCAATCACCCTAGCTCTCAATATTATCACTGTTTTACTTGCAATATATGTTCGTCATATTAGGAACTCATTTGGTATAGTTGGTTCCAGTACATCAGTGTGTTTGATTTTTGTGTTCCCAGGACTCTTTTTCTCTTAAAATGAGCAGAGAGGATTTCGTCTCATGGAAAAAGTGGGGACCTTTGTCTTGATCATCTTTGGTATTTTGGTTGGTAATTTTAGTTTACCACTCATTATTTTTAATTGGATTAATAACTGAAGGAAATATTTTCCCACTTTCTATGAAGAATACTTTACCCTCATAAGCAAAAAGGAACTACTCTGGAAGGCACCTTGGATTACTCCTCTTTATATAGGTTAACATTTTTGTAAACATTAACAGAAAAGCAGAACAAAAAAGGAGTGGGCAGGGGAAAGTAGGTGCAGCAGTTTTAATCAAAATAAGAAACAAACTCAAAATGCCCCTAAATGTGTTGAATACCTTTTGTTCATGAGTTTAATTTTTGGGATTAGCAGGGGAGTTTTAATGCTTACAGAGAGAGATTCCTGAGCAGAAAGTCCAGAGTCCTCATGTATCCCCTCATTCCAGCACAAGCACGGTTTCCCATATTACTAACAGCTTGTTTTAGTAAGGTGCATTTGTTTTACTTGATGGGCCAATATTGATATGTTATCATTAACTGAAGTTCATCCTTTACATTAGGGCTCACTTCTGATGCAAGCATTGGCAACCTCTGATCTTTTTACTGTCTACATAAAAACCATGAGCCTTTCCCCATGAGCCTTTTATACAGTGCTGTTTGGTGGAATTAGGCAGCATCAAATCTTTCAGACTGGCTTCTATCACTTAGCAAAATGTGTTTAAGTTTCCTCCATGACTCTTCATGGAGGAAGATAGCTTGATAGCTCTTTGTTATATCACTGGTAATATTCCATTGTATGGATGTACCACATTTTGGGGCTTCCCAGGTGGCGCTAATGGTAAAGAATCTGCCTGCCAATGCAGAAGATGTAAGAGACGTAGGTTCGATCCCTGGGTCCAGAAGATCCCCTGCAGGAGGGCATGGCAACGCACTCCTTTTCTTGCCTGGAGAATCCCTTGGACAGAGGAGCCTGGCAGGCTACAGTCCACAGTGTTGCAAAGAGGTGGACAAGACTGAAGCAACTTAGCGACACACACACACACACACATACACACACACACACACACACAAATATATCACATCTTCTTTATCCATTCATCTATCAATGGACATTTAGGTTGCTTCCATGTTTTGGATATTGTAAATAGAGCTGCTGTGAACACTGGGGTCATATATCTTTTTGAATTAGACTTTTCATCTTTTCCAGATACATGCCCAGGAGTGGAATTGCTGGATTATATGGGGACTCTATTTTAAGTTTTTAAGGAAACTCCATACCATTTTTCACAGCGGCTGCACCAGTTTACATTCCTACCAGCAGTGTAGGAGGGTTCATTTTCTTCTACTCTCTCTCCTGCATTTGTAGACTTGTTGATGAAAATCATTCTAACCAGCATGAAGCGATGCCTCATTATGGTGTGGATTTGCATTTCTCTAATAATTAGTGATGTTGAGCATCTTTTCATGTGCCTGTTGGTCATTTGTATGTCTTCTTTGAAGAAAAGTCTAGTTAGATCCCTGCCCATTTTTTGATTGGGTTTTTTTTTTTTTTTTTTTTAATTTAAACAGCTTCATGAGCTGTTTGCATATTTTAGAAATTAATCCCTTGTCAGTACTCCAGTACTCTTGCCTGGAAAATCTCATGGATGGAGGAGCCTGGTAGGCTGCAAACCATGGGGTCGCTAGAGTTGGACACGACTGAGCAACTTCACTTTCACTTTTCACTTTCATGCACTGGAGAAGGAAATGGCAACCCACTCCAGTGTTCTTGCCTGGAGAATCCCAAGGACAGGAAGCCTGGTGGGCTGCCATCTATGGGGTCACACAGGGTTGGACATGACTGAAGCGACTTAGCAGCAGCAGCAGCAGTTACATCACTTGCAAATATTTTCTCCCAGCTCTGTAAGTTATCATTTTCATTTTATGAATGGTTTCCTTTGCTGTGCAAAAGTTTTTAGGTTTGATTAGGTCCCATTTGTTTGGTTTTGTTTTTCTTTCTATTGCCTTGGGAGACTAACCTAAGAAAACACTGGTACAATTTATTTCAGAGAATGTTTTGTCTGTATTCTCTCCTAGGGGTTTTGTGGTGTCATGTCTTATAGTTAAAAGTCTTTCATGTCTTATATTTAAGTATTTAAGTCATTTTGAGTTTGTTTTTGTTTATGGTGTGAGGGTATGTTCTAACTTTGTTAATTTACATGTGGCTGCCCAGTATTTCCAACACACTTGCTGAAAAGACTGTCCATTGTATAATTATTGCCTCCTTTGTTGAAGATTAACTGTAGGTGTGTGGATTTACTTCTGGGTTCTCTCTTCTATTCCACTGATCCATCTGTCTGTTTTGCAAATAACATACTGTTTTGATTACTATAGCTTTGTAGTATTGTCTAAAGTCTGCAAGGGTTATACCTCTAGCTTTGTTCTTTTTTCCTCAGGATTACTTTGGCAATTCTGGGTCTTTTGTGATTCCATATCAATTTCAGGATTTAGTTCTAACCCTGTGAAAAATCTCATGAGTAATTTCATAGGGATTGCATTGTATCTGTATATTGCTTTGGGTAGTATGGCTATTTTACCAATATTAATTCTTCTAAACCAAAGCATTGGATACTTTTCCATTTCTTTGAGTCATCTTCAATTTCCTTTACCAATGTTTTATAGTTTTCAGCATGCAAGTCTTTAATCACCTAGGTCATGTCTATTTCTAGGGTAATTTTTTTTTATACACAATTTTAAATGGCTTTGCTTCTTTTCTTTTGTTTTCTCTTTCTGATATCTCCTTGTTAGTGTAAAGAAAGGTAACAGATTTCTATATATTAATCTTGTATCCTACCACCTTGCCAAATTCATTTATCCATTCTGGTAGTTTTTGTGTGGTGGCTTTAAGGTTTTCTGTATAGAGTATCAGGTAATCTGCACACAATGAGAGTATTATCTCTTCTCTTCCAATTTGGATACTTTTTACTTCCTTTTCTTGTCTGACTGCAATGTCTAGAACTTCTAACACTATGCTGAATAGAAGTGGTAAGATGGACAACCTTGCTGTGTTCCAGAATTTAGAATAAGGCTTTCAGTTTTTCACCACTGAGTATCACACTGGCTCTGAAAGTGAAGAGCGAAAGTCGCTCAGTCGTGTCTGACTCTTTGCAACCACATGGACTGCAGCCTGCCAGGCTCCTCTGTTCACGGGGATTCTCCAGGTAAGAATACTGGAGTGGGTAGCTGTTCCTGTCTCCAGGGGATCTTCCCAACCCAGGGATCGAGCCAGGCCTCCCACATTGCAGGCGGACTCTTTACTGTCTGAGCCACCACTGGGCTATCATAAATGGCTTTTTAATATGTTAAGATATGCTCCCTCCATACCCATTTTGGTGAGAGTTTTAATCATGAATGGATGTTGAATTCTTTTTTTTAATCAACATTTTCCATGGATTTTTTAAATTAAATATATGGTAAACCATGAGTAAAATACTGGGAAAGAACTGCCACCAAAAAAGATGGCTTAATTTATTCATTTGTTTTGTGCAGTTTTTTATTTCACCAGTCATTTGGTATTATAGCAAAATCATGTGCATATTATTTCTCTGTCAAAACTTAAATGGTATCTAATTAAGAAAAGGTAAAACAAAGATTTATTTTACCTTCTATTCAGTTTTGATATTCTTTGAAAATTTGTGAATTAATGATATATTCTTAAAGAATGTATTTAACAGGCTAAGTGAATAGTTTGTTACAGAGAAAGAACAGAGTCCTCTGTGCATGTATAGTGAATGTTTAGGAGGCCTTTCTGTCCTTTTAAAAAAAAAAAAACAAGATATGTTTGTTAACATTTTTTTCAGTCAAATGTAGAATTTTCATAAGTAAATATTTATTTACCAGCCTTTGATATTTTGATGTGAACTCTTGGACTAATGTCAACAGCTGTATTCCCCAATAATTTATGAATAATTTTCATCCAAAAGCCATTTGACATTGAATAATTTGGTCATAATCTTTAACATTAATTTGTATTTAGTATTTTTAACTATGTCTACTTATAACTAAAGAAATATGTATCCTTATTTTTTCTTTCAACATTTTAGAACATGTAATCATCCACCAACTGGAAGAGAAAGTTCACACACTAAGTAATCAAACAGCATTACCTTACATTTGATAATGTTTTTTCTAGCTATGTCCAATAGTTCTTCCTCCTCTTTTGGATTTTTTGTTTGATTGAATCTCAAGATGAATTCTTTTGTGACTGAAAATGGTGGCCTAAACCAGAAAAAGAAAAAAAAAACAAAACAGTAATTATAGCTATGACTTCCAAATTTCAATTAATCAAACTTCCAGTGGCTAAGTATTATCTGTTTCCTTAAAAATTACCTTAATGAGAAAGTCTCACACACAAAAATCAGTAAAGTAATATATCTACGCAGATATATGTAACATATTATATATATATATATATATATATATATATATATATATATATATATATATATATTCAGGCCTCCTAGATTAATCTTATCATACTCTTGGTTGAGAAACATAATTCTCATGATATCAAAGAAATTTTAGCCCCTTGAAAAAGAAAACCCTGTATCATAGCTGCCAGAAGTCATATTGGTATATGCCTTCTTTATAGGTAAAATCCAGTATCGCGTCATTATGCTGAAAACTGATTTATCTCCTCACATATTTCAGTGTTGGTTCAATTTAAGCTAAAACATTATTACCCCCAAGAAAGTGGAATCAGCCTGACTACGGCTGAAGAAAAGTAGGCAGGAAAGAAAAGATGCATGTGGCAAGGTCAGAGAGGCCGCAGTGAGCTGGTTCAACTCTGGGTGGGACAGGAAGCCGCCGCAGGCTGTTGATAAGCGGGGTGGTGTGCTTCAACTTACGTCTTAACTGGATCATCCGGATGCTGTGCTGAGAGTCTGGAGTTTGGGCAGGTAGCAAGAGAGCACACACAAGCTTAGGTGAGAGGTAAAATGGCTTGGATCAGAATTAGAGAAAATAATTAAAGGGAAGAGTCCAGATAACGGGTATATTTTGACATTAACTCCAACCAGACTGCCCAATGAATTAGAGATAGGCATAACAGGAAAAACAAAAGGAGTCATGACTGAAGTGAATAACTGAAAGGACGGAACTGCTATTTACCAAGATGGGAAAGGTTGCTGGAGGAACAGATTTGGGGTGAGGGCAGAGAATAAGTTCAGCACTGGACGTGTTTTGAGGTGACCATGGCCATCCAAACGAAGATGCAGAGCAAGCAGTTAGACACAGGAGTCTGAACCTGGGGGAAAGGTTCAGGCTGAATATATAAATTTGGGGTCATTAGCACACATAAGGTATTTAAAGTCTTTTGAATGGGAAGCACCCCATGGGCAAAGTGTAGAGAGAGTAGACAAGTATTTTAAAGAGAAGTGAGGAAAGCTGAAGCTGTATGCAAGAGAATGAATAAAGTGATTATAATGATGTATCACAGAGTTTAAAACAGCATGGGATCAAAGTGATATCAGAGGAATAGAAAATTGATAGTAGAATCAATGAGTTGCTTGTGTGATAAAATAATTGTTGGAGTCATACTATTAAAAGCACTGATCTGAGAGAATAAAACACATTTTTCAACAACCTACTGTATTTATAATTTTATGAATTAATTGCTCTGTGGGATATAGAAAAAAACATGAAAAAAATCAGATTTTTGCCCCTGAGTGACTCACAGTCCTATTGGGAAGACAGATGTATGTGAAAGTAATCACAGTGTTGCACAATCACAGGATAAGCAGAGATTTTAAAAGCATGGTGTTCTATAAACTAGAACCAAATAGATAACCCGGTGAGGAACAATTAAAGAAATGACAAACTCTTTACCACCCTAAAATACGTGTTTATTCAGTCAATCAGCAAGCATTTACTGTCTCTGTTTCAAGCACTAACCTTGAAACTAGGGTCCATGATGAAACCAGCAAACAACCTTGCCCTCAAGCACATAGTAAAACAGCGGAAGAGTCAAGGCGTAGAACACACAGAGTCTTCTAGAATCGGGCATGTGAAATGAACAGCTTCATTCTTGACTTTCTATTCTCCTGCTCTTGGAAATATGTGCTTTGATAGATATGGTAAAGGTTGGCTGAAATCTCTCAACAGTCATCTGGGATGACATGTCTTTGATCAACATGGACCTACTCTGCATGAAGAGTCCAAAATAGCTTTAATCTTCCCCTTTGTACAGAGGGGTATGGAAATAAAAATAAGATAGTCCCTTATCCATTGAAATTTTTCTAAATTTCATTAGAAATTAGATTTTTTAAAAGTATTAACGCAACAGTGTTGTTTACAACAAACTGAACATTCAGGGGGGCCTCCCAACATGACTGTCTCCAACTCTACCCATCAGAAACAGCCAAGATCAATGCTCACAAACAAACCAAGCTGTGTGAACTCTTTTTAACAAATAGAACCGTGTAATTAACACTGCAGCATGTTTTCTTCATTAAAATTTTCAGACATTACTCAAGTTCATCTGATCCTAATATGCAGTAGTATGGATGTACACAACAAATAACAATTTCTTTGACAAATTCCCATTCCTTCCATGCTAAGTGATACTGTAATTTCTTAAAATTCTTGTACATAAGCCTGGTATTTGGTAGCTGCACACTATTCTGAGTTATCAATCTCCACACTATTTTCAACAGTTATATATTTGATTACCACCTCTACTTTTAAGCATATTTATAGACATCATAAGAGAATTAAAAGGCAAAACTTCAAATGGTAGAACATATTTTCAAGACATGTAACTGACAAAGGGCTCATATCCATAATATAACCAGAATACAAAAGGAACTCCCAAGCAATAGAAACAGAAGTCTTAAATAGATAACTAACAAGAGAAGAAATCCATAACTGTGTGAAACCATGGTCAACATCATAAAATAGGGAAACTCAAATTAAACCATCTCATTTAAGCAGATTTCCCTACCGACAACCACAGAACCACAGACACACACATAGACAGTATCCAGGGGTTTCAAATACAAGTTAAAAATATATTTTTTGAAATTAGATATTTATCTCACCTTTTATATAGGCTCTAAGGAAAATGCATTTTTGTAATTTTATTTCTAAAGCAGAGTAAAGCCTCAGGAAGAAAATATCCAATTCAATTTCTATGCTTAGATTATACTTTTAAATAATTTTAGTTTTATCAATTATTTTTCAATATGGCTGTGGCCTGTAATGAATCATTAAAAATATGGAAAGCTAATGCTTCCCAGCTTTCTATACAGATATTGAGTACTTTAATTGGTCTCCAACAGCTCATGCCAATAAATATTTAATGGGAAATAAATACAACTGTTTTAACTATTTATTTTCCCATTACAAATAGAGGTTGTTATACAAATGAATGCTTATTTAATGATAAGCACAACCCATGATAAGAAGCAAAAGAGAACTTGATAAAGTAAATAGGGGCATTTTAAAGGAAAATACATCTTAGTTTCATACATTCCAATTTCTTCAGAACATCAAAGAATTTCACAAAGACAAATGGAATTGACTGTAAGTGTGTAAGAGCAGTCCTGTGCAACAACAGGTCCTGAGTAAGGTCACCATGCCAATTTTCACATAAAAGAAACATGCTGAAGTTTTCAGACTGCATGGATATCCAATCCAAACGGTTCTTCAATTAACATTATCTGTGAATTTAGAACTTTTTTTAAGCTGACAGTTCATTTGTTCAGTAAACATTTAATGAAAGCTTCTCACATACAAGATATTTTGCTAGACACAATGAGGGCTAAGAGAAGAATCAGGCCTGGGCTCAAGAGCTCACAGTCCAGGAAGGAACTGAGACAAATCACAAATGATGCAACATAAAGGAGATGCCCAGGACTCCACTCAGGAGACACAATCCTGAGTGCAGCTCACAAGTACAGATCATGATTCCAATACCCCTTGTGGACATAATCTTTGCTTACCCATTTAATCTGTGTGAGCAATAGTTTTCCATCTGTGGAAATGAGGACAAGACTGGTAGAATTTTGAAAAGCGTTAAAGTGGAACACATTGTCTAGTTTCTGGCACAGATTCAGCTCTGGATAACAATTAGTTGTAAGAAGCACGGGTTTTGGTTAAATGTTCAGAATGAGCTTCTTTGCAGAAGCGGCACTCGAGCTGCTGTGATGTGCAGACAGGTACCGGAATGCGACAGAAGGGGAGTTGTCTTTTCAAAATCCTGTCTACGCTTCCTCCTGGTCAGATGACTGTCCAGCTAGCACCTATATTCCCAGTCCTTCTGGCAGCTGGGTATGGCTACAGGACCAAACCAGTAGGTGGTGAGCAGACACAACATATCAAATTTCAGGTCACCTCTAACTTAAAGACAGGCCACTTTCCCTAGAATAAACCATTTTCCCGCTTCCAGTGGACTAGAAGACAAAAATGGTGCTGACTGGCTTTGATTAGGAAGATGAATACAACCATGAGGTAATGAGGGTCCTGAGTTTCTCATTGACCCTAAAAGCAGAGTTATCCAGTCAGCCTAGACCCACTGGTTCACATGTCAGATAAAAACCCTTCTATCAGACTTGAGCCTCTGAAATTAGAGACTTCCTTTTATAGTTACTTCAAATTTACCCTAACACAATTAGAAACAAAAAAGAATGATTTGAACCTAGCATAGAGAGACAGAATGCTTAAAATCAAGATAGGTAATGAAGATGGAAATATTAGGTTGAGACAAATATAAATGACATTGAATGGAGTCTGTGGTAGACTTATAGCTCCCTACATCAATGTCTGTTCTCTTTCATGCAGTTTGACACACACGTATGTCTAGGTTTCAGCTAGTAAAAATCAGTTCTGGGAAGCCTCTTGAAAATGCATACAAACCCTTCCTCTGCCTTTCCTCTATTCTGGCCTCGTGAAGCACAACTTTGATCACCGAGAGTCTCAGCAGCCATGATAGAACAAGAAAGGCCCCTAAGAGGAAGTCATATGCATCAGACCAGCTGGTTAAAAGGACTCTAAGTTCTAGATCACCATACCGGCTCTAGACTGACAAGACTCAGACAAATAAACTTCTGTCATTGTTAGATTCTCTTAGTTGCAGTGGGTACCCATTCTGTATTTTACAGAGACTTCTGAGTCTTATCTGATAAACAAGAGAATTATTCAGCAGAAGAGGGACGAGATTACAGCAAAGTTTAGGATGACTGAACTGAAAGCCGAACCTTGTATGGTCTGGAGTGAGCAGTGGCTACTGGTAAACAGTTGGGCAATTATTTTAACAATTTAAATAAGAAGTCATAAAGGTCTGAACGGCAGTCTGGGAAACAGTAATGAGGAAAAATAAGTGAATGTGAGAAATGAGTTGGAAGCTAAATCAAAAGGGCTCAATGACTAATGAGACATGAGAAAAGAAATTTTGAGGGTGAACATAGAGATAACCTTAAGGCTCTGAGTCAACATGATTAGTAGTAGAGAGATGGCATCAAGACAATTAGATGGAAACATTTGGGCAAATAACCTGTGCCATTCTGGACATATATCCTCTCTCCTGTGGGACACCGAGTGGAGAGCTCTATAATACAAATGAACTTGTGAGGCAGGCTTTAGGAAGTGGATGCTGCTGCTGCTGCTGCTGCTGCTAAGTCGCTTCAGTCGTGTCTGACTGTGCAACCCCATAGAGGGCAGACCACCAGGCTCCCCAGTCCCGGGGATTCTCCAGGCAAGAACAATGGAGTGGGTTGCCATTTCCTTCTCCAATGCATGAAAGTGGAAAGTGAAAGTGAAGTCGCTCAGTCGAGTCTGACTCTTAGCAACCCCATGGACTGCAGCCTACCAGGCTCCTCCACCCATGCGATTTGCGAGGCAAGAGTACTGGAGTGGGTTGTCATTTCCTTCTCCAAGGAAGTGGATAAGATCTGGAAATAAAGATTCTGGGTTCACCTATGTATTCAAAGCCATGACATTTCAAGAGGAAGAGTACTGGGGGTGAAAAAAAGAATCAGAGGAGATCTTTGGACAAATCCCACGGGTGGGAGGCAAGAGGGAAAGAATGGTAAATATGATAGGAGATTCAGGGAAATAGTACAGTGGAATTCAAACAAGTATACAACTTGGGGTGTTAACTCTATGAGCATTGTCCATTACTTACAGTCCCTGCTCAGCCAGTGGGTCCAACTTCTATATTAGCACTATGGCTCCATCCTCCCCTGCCCTGGCCTTAGCTCACAGAGTCACAGTAGATATTTTACTCTCGCTAGGCCAACTGAAGGGCTTCCCCAGTGGCTCAACTGGTAAAGAATCTGCCTGCAATGCAGGAGATCCCGGTTCGATTCTGGGTCAGGAAGTTCCCTGGAGAAGGGATAGGCTACCCACTCCAGTATTCTTGGGCTTCCCTGGTGGCTCAGTCAGTAAAGAATGCACCCACAATGCGGGAGACCTGGGTTCCGTCTTTGGGTTGGGAAGATCCCCTGGAGGAGGGCATGGCAACCCAGTCCAATAATCTTGCCTGGAGAATCCTCATGGACAGAGGAGCCTGGCAGGCTACAGTCCATGGGGTCGTAAAGAGTCAGACACGACTGAGCGACTAAGTACAGCACAGGCCAATTAAACCCTCTCCAGGGATTTGAAATAATTAGCTAATACCTTCATTAGGTGATGTCAGAGCTGAAAGTTTATGTACAGCCATGAGGTAGCTTTTGTTGTCATTCAAGACAACAAAATACCGCAAAGCACAGAGCTACTTGTTTGCCATTGTACCCTTGATCCAAGTTTGTTGGACTATTTGCTCATATACAGCCTGAGTGTATAGCCTCGTATAGCCAGAGATGTATCTGTTGACCATTTTAGCTCCAATGTCTCTTGGAGAACACATACTAACTAGTGAATGAATGAAGGAGGCCTGGCTTTAGCTTCCACTTTCACATTCCACAAAACAGCCCGGCATTCTTTCACTGGGTTTTTCTTTTGCTTAAGTTGGACAGGTGCCTGTTCCTTGCAAACAAACAATATTAGACTGAGATACTAGTCTCAGTAGACTGAAGATGAAAACCATGATCAAAAATGTACGTCTTGCAGAGATAAAGACCAAGGGTGAATGAAAATATCACTAGAGATAATGTTCAGGAAGTCAGTGGAGATTTTTTAAGAGAGTAGTTTGACTAGCTGAAACAGTATGCTTGGACTTCCCCAGGGGTCCAGTGGTTAAGACTTCATGCTTCCAGATCAAGGGGTGTGGAGTTGACCCCTGATCTTGTAACTAGATCCCACATGCCACAGCTAAGAGTGGGTGTGCTGCAGCCAAAGGTCCCACATGATGCAATTCAGACCCAGCACAGCCAAATGGATAAATAAGTAAAAACAAATTAAGAAAACAAAACCAGAATCTAGATTTCATGGTGCTAATAAACACTACATGCTTTAAACATAGTGCTAATAAAATCAACAAACAATCTGACTATACTTTAGGTAAGCTTGGTGTTTTGGGAAGGTGAAGAAAATGGAACTGAAATTTTAAATAACAATTAACCTGGCTGATGCTTCCTAAAACCCATAAGTACCAGCATAACTAAAGAATGGTCTGGCCCTTTCAGGTATGTATATGATACAACTAAATGTATAAGGGATTCAGGAACAGTTTGAGTAATCTGAAGGGCATAAATAGAAAGTTGGGGATATGGGCATATATTTAGATTTATTCTATAAATATCTTCGGCACATTTGTCAGCCCTGATGCACTGATCTTGAATCTGGACTTTTGAAATCAGACACTGAAAATACACTTGGTCATTTCTGATGCCTGTGTAACTGATTACAGAACCTTCACAGGATGGATGTGCAAGAGGCTTTATGGTATGAGGCTGGAAATATAGGCCTCGGATCCACTTCTAAAAATATCTATGGTTTGATATGTTTGTATTAAGTCCTTGTTTTTCTTTAGGTCTTAAAGTCTGATTCAGTCTCAGCAAATGGAATACTGTCTTAAGCCTTGAAAACGCAAACCCTCCTCGTTAGTAGTTACTAATAAAGAAAATGCTAAACAGGTGAGGGGCAAGGGGGCTGTTAATACAGAGTTCTGAGCAGAAAGCCATTTAGAAGAAACTGAAGGCTGGAAAATACTCACAAGAATAAAAGCCTACTTCCTTTTCTAAATGAACGCTCCTCTATTTATAACCATTCTATTCTGCATTTGTTAACACTCAATGGTCCTTTCAAGGTTGTCTGTAAGAAACATCTAGACTTCTAAAGTTTAAATGTCATCTCTCTTTAAATGTAATTAATAATACCAAAAAGGATTAATCAACTGGCATTGGAGACCCAGGAGATACTGGTTTGATCCCTGGGTCGGGAAGATCTGCTGGAGGAGGAAATGGCAACCCACTCCAGTGTTCTTGACTGGAGAATCCCATGGACAGAGGAGCCTGGCACGCTGCAGTCTGTAAGGGTCACAAAGAGTCAGACACGACTGAGCGGACACACAGATACACACAGGTAACAGCACTCAAGCTGACATATTTAACGACTACAGATAGACAAACGCTGCCTACAGTCCTTTGCTTGGAAAAGAACTTCAAACTTTATCTCCGTCCTTTCTCCCATTAGCCAAAGAAAAGCAAAAATCAGTGACTGATACATGCATGGTTTAAGATGAATCTGAGTTTTCCTTTGAAAATGAGTTAATCTTCCTCTGATGCCACAACTAATGGTTTAGTGAAATCAAGGACGCTCGGGAAGATCTCACCACGATTGTAAGGCAAGAGACTCTCCCAGAAGGAAAAGACTCTCCCAGAAGGAAGCGGATGGAACCGTGGCAACAGTTGTTCACCTTCTACAACTTGGACGCATGTCTGCCAGAGAACCCTAAGAGCCAGCTGATTCAAGTGCAGACAGAGATGCTAGGGCCTGCGATCAGCAAGTCTGAGGGAACAAAGTGGGGGGTCGGTGAAGGAATATTAATGACAATGTTTCGGTACTGTACACGAGCAAGGGAATGATTCACTACATTTTACAACAGTCTCCCAGGATGCTGGCATTATAGCCAACTCTTCCCTACCTATCCAACTGGATCAAGGCCTAAAAACAAATTAATTCTTGTTAAGTTGCACAGTAAATTAGTCATCTGGCAATAGAAAAAAGCTGACATGACAACCGAAGCTATGGAGCACTGCTTGGAGGCTTTGTTCTAGAAAATTCAACTGAAGAAACACCTAAAAATATTTATTTCAAGGGTAAAGAAACCAGTTTAACTGTTAGAAAACTGCAAAATAATGATAAATTAATCAAGATAGAACCTTATTTCTCTTTCATGTGGCAGACCATGATAAGGAATCAGGGCTTGATATGGCAGCTCCAAGGAATTGGAAATTCTAACTTTTTACCCCTGGCTAACCTGCTTTTCTCAATACACCTTTTATTTCATAGCCTAAGATGGCAGAACGTGAAGAGGAACTAAAGAGCCTCTTGATGAAAGTGAAAGAGGAGACTGAAAAAGCTGGCTTAATGCTCAACATTCAGAAAACGAAGATCATGGCATCTGGTCCCATCACTTCATGGCAAATAGATGGGGAAACAGTGGAAACAGTGTCAGACTTTATTTTTGGGCTCCAAAATCACTGCAGATGGTGACTGCAGCCATGAAATTAAAAGACACTCCTTGGAAGGAAAGTTATGACCAACCTAGATAGCATATTCAAAAGCAGAGACATTACTTTGCCAACAAAGGTCTGTCTAGTCAAGGCTATGGTTTTTCCAGTGGTCATGTATGGATGTGAGAGTTGGACTGTGAAGAAAGCTGAGCGCTGAAGAATTGATGCTTTTGCACTGTGGTGTTGGAGAAGACTCCTGAGAGTCCCTTGGACGCAAGGAGATCCAATCAGTGAGAGAGTCATTTCCTAGGCAGGTTGATAAGAAGTCTAGGGGTCCCCAAGGAGAGAGGGGTCTGGAATTCTCGGGGAGGAAGAAAGGACAAACTTTTTTGTCCCTCTACATTCCTTTAGATCATGTATCTTGCCTGAGGACAGTCTCTGGATTAAACCATCTGGCTAATCCTGTTATCTTAAAATGTAAATTATGGGAGTAGGTCTGGTGAGATCTTTACAACCTCCAGACATTCTTTGGATTCATTGGAGAGTATATAACTCCATTGCTAACACTAGCAAGCGGGTACTCTTTCTACCCCCTTCTGATGTCTATGTCAGAAGCTTTCTCTATCTCCTTTATACTTTAATAAAACTTTATTACACAAAAGCTCTGAGCAATCAAGCCTCATCTCTGGCCCTGAATTGAGTTCTTCTCTTCCGGAGGCCAAGAATCCCAGCGTCTTTGCGTGGTTCAGCAACAACCTTTCACCAGTCCATCCTAAAGGAGATCACTCCTGGGTGTCCATTGGAAGAACTGATGCTAAAGCTGAAACTTCAATACTTTGGCCACCTCATGTGAAGAGTTGACTCACTGGAAAAGACCCTGATGCTGGGGGGGATTGAGGGCAGGAGGAGAAGGGGACAACAGAGGATGAGATGGCTGGATGGCATCACCGAGCTAATTAAACTTAAGTTTTTGCACACCAAAGGAAACCTTATAAATGAGATGAAAAGACAATCCTAAGAATGGGAGAAAATATTTGCAAACTAAGCAACTGACAGGCTTCCCCAGTGGCTCAATTGGTAAAGAATCTCCCTGCAATGCAGGAGACCCGGGTGTCATGCCTGGGTCAGGAAGATCCCTGGAGAAGGAAATGGCAACCCACTGGACAGAGGAGCTGGGCAGAGAGGAAGGGCTTAATATCCAAACTATAAAACAATTCATGCAGCTCAATATAAAAAGAACAAACAACCCAATCAAAAAATGGGCAGAAGGACTTCCCTGGTGGTGTAGTGCATAAAGGGGAAAAGTTCAAGTTTATTAACATTTCAGAAAGCTTTGAAAACTATAGGACTAAAACTCCCCAGGTGTAGAAAAAAAAGTCCAGCAGCTTCTATGATACCGATGTAAAATAATCTAATAATTTGACTAAATCTTCCTAATGTAAGATTTACATTCTTTTTAATTTTTTCCAGTCAGCTAATAAATGTGTATAGTTGATACAAGTCTTCAAAATCTTTTGGTATTTTCCATCTCTAAAATGAAGGAGAAAGAGCAAAAGACCATAGTCCACCTTGATAAAACATTCTTAGTTATAAAAAGAAAATAGTAACAAAATAGTATGTTCTGAACCAGTAATTCACTGCAAGATTGTATGCTCCTCTTTGGTCCAGAAATGTGTGGACTTCAGCACCTCACTTTAAGGATTTACATGGAGCCCTACATGCATTTTTTAACAGATGCCACACTAAGCCTGCAAAGGTCTGGTTTCTAGGACAAATAAGTGAAGCAAATATAGTATGAGGTCTGACAATTCATGCAACATATTAAAAAAAAAAGGTAAAATCCCTTCACGCAACATAGGTCTCCACCTCATCTCAAAGAGCTGATCCCAGGGGGAGACTCTGGTTTACTTTGATACAAGAGGCCACTGATACAAGACAAACTGTGTTTTCTAACTGACTGCACAGTAAAAAAAAAAAAAAAAAAAAAAAAATCCAGGATTTTCAAGGTGCTGAAAAGTTACTGGAGACTCTGTCCACATTGTCTGACTAAATATCTGAGGTAAGAGCAGTCAGGATGAATCCTAATCTCTTCTTCCAACCTCAGGGAGCCATAGAGAAAGCCACCTTGCTGCTCAGCTGAGAAGGAAAGAGAAAGGAAAAAAAAAAAAAAAAAAAAAATATATATATATATATGATCAATATCAACATAGATTCATACCTCAGTCTTAAGACTTATCAACAAATTGTAAAACCATCATACTTACCTCCACAATATGCTCAAAAATATGTGCTGGCAACCTGAAACTATAGGTCTACATAGAAGATTTGAATAAAGATAAAAAACTGCTAGAAGTGCATGGTGTTGGCACAAAAACAAACACACAGATCAATGGAAAAGAATAGAAAGCCCAGAAATGACCCTGTACACTTATGGCCAACTAATCTACGACTAAGGAGACAAGAATATACAAGGGGAAAAGGTAGTCTTTTCAGTAAGTGGTGCTAGGAAATCTCGACAGCCACATTTAAAAGAATTAAATGTTTTCTTACACTATAAACAAAATTAACTCAAAATGGATTAAAGACCTAAATGTCATACTGGAAATAAATAAAACTCCTAGAAGAGCACTTCCCTGGTGGTACAGTGGATAAGAATTATCCTGCCAATGCAGGGGACACCGGTTCAATCCCTAGTCCAGGAATATTTCACACACCTTAGGCCAACTAGGGTTCCCTGGTGGCTCACACGGTAAAGCGTCTGCCCGCAATGCGGGAGACCCGGGTTTGATCCCCAGGTAGGGAAGATCCCCTGGAGAAGGAAATGGCAACCCACACCAGTATTCTTGCCTAGAAAATCCCATGGATGGAGGGCCCTGGTAGGCTACAGTCCATGGGGTCGCAAAGAGTCGGACACGACTGAACGGTTTCACTTTCGCTTTCACTTGGGCCAAGTAAGCCCTTGTGCCTCAGCTGCTGAGGCCCCGTGTGCTAAAGCCCATGATCTAGAGCTGCTGCGAGAGGAGCCACCACGAGAGAAGCCGCTGCGATGAGAAGCTCATGCGATGCAGTGAAGGGTAGCCCTGCTCGCTGTCACTAGAGAAAGCCCATGCACAGCAAAGAAGACCCAGCACAGACAAAAGTAAAAAAAAAAAAAAAACCTCCTAGAAGGAATCATAGAAAACTCTTCAATGTAAATTATCGCAAATGTCTGTTGGATATTTCTCCTAAGGCAAAGGAAACAGAAGCAAAAATAAACAAATGGAACCTAATTAAATGTAAAAGCTTCACTTAAGAAAGGAAACCACCAACCAAGTGAAAAATAATCTCCTGATCAGGAGAAACTGACAAGACTGATAAAGGATTAATAATCAAAATTCACAAACAGCTCATATAACTCAATATCAAAAATAAACAAGCATCTTGATTAAAAAACAGGCTGAAGACCTGAGTAGACGTTATTCCAAAGAAGATATACAGGCCAACAGGCACATGTAAAGATACTTAACACCACTCATCAGAGAAACGCAAGTCACAACCACAGTGAAATGTCACCTCACACCTGTTTAAACGTCTGTCATCAAAAAGACCACAAATAATGAACACTGATGTGGATGTGGAGAAAAGGGAATCCTTGCACAACGTTGATGAGGATGTGGAGAAAAGGGAATTCTTGTACAATGTTGATGAGGATGTGGAGAAAAGGGAATTCTTGTACAATGTTGATGAGGATGTGGAGAAAAGGGAATTCTTGTACAACGTTGATGAGGATGTGGAGAAAAGGGAATTCTTGTACAATGTTGAGGATGTGGAGAAAAGGGAATCCTTGTACAATGTTGAGGATGTGGGGAAAAAGGAATCCTTGTACAATGTTGATGAGGATGTGGAGAAAAGAGAATTGTTGTACAACGTCGATGAGGATGTGGAGAAAAGGGAATTCTTGTACAATGTTGATGCGGATGTGGGAAAAAGGAATTCTTGTACAATGTTGAGGATGTGGGAAAAAGGAATCCTTGTACAATGTTGATGCGGATGTGGAGAAAAGGGAATTCTTGTACAATGTTGAGGATGTGGGAAAAAGGAATCCTTGTACAATGTTGATGTGGATGTGGAGAAAAGGGAATTCTTGTACAAAGTTGATGAGGATGTGGAGAAAAGGGAATTCTTGTACAATGTTGAAGAGGATGTGGGGAAAAGGGAATTCTTGTACAACGTTGATGCAGATGTGGAGAAAAGGGAATTCTTGTACAATGTTGCTGGTAATGAAACTGGTGCAGCCATGGTGCAAAACAATGTGGAAGTTCCTCAGAAACTAAAAAAGAATTACCATACGATCTAGCAGTTCCACTTCTAGGTACACATCTAAGAAAATGAAAACACTAATTTGAAAAGATTAAGCACCTCAACGTTCATTGGCAGCATTTACAACAACCAAGATATGAAAGCAATCTAAGTGTTCATCAACAGATGAGTGGATCAAAAATGTGATATAAACATTAAATGGAATAATACTCAGCCATAAAAAATGAATGAAACTTTCCTATTTGCAACATGGACCTGGAGGTTATTAGGCTTACTGAAATAAATCAGATAGAGAAAGACAAATATTGTATGTTGCCGTTTATATTTTGAGTATAAAAAATAAAGTAAAAAATATAAATGTAACAAAACAGAAAAAGACTCATAGGTAGAGAGAATAAACTAGCAATTACCACTGGGGAGAGGGAAAGAGGTGGGGAAAGGTCGAGGTAGGGTATTAAGAGGTACACACTACTATGTATAAAATAAATAAGCCACAAAGATACATTGTACACCACAGGGAATATAGCCAATATTGTAATAACTTTGAATGTAGCACAGTTTCCAAAAACTTTAAATCACTATATTCTATGCTAGCAACTATTATTTTGAACTACACCTCAATAAAATAAAAATTTTAGGTAGAAGTAATATGCAGGATTATTACTGAAGAAGAAATTTGGAAAATGTGTCATATTGACCATTAAATATTATCACTAAATGACAGTGATTAAAGCAGCTTGGTATTAATATGAAAAGGGACAGGTAATCCCCACAGTCCAGGGGCTCAGACTTGGTGCTTTCACTGCAAGGTCCCAGGTTCAATCCCTGTCCAGGGAACTAAGTACCCACAACCTGCACAGTGTGGCCAAAATAATAATAATAATAAGGGACAAATAGACCAGCGAAATAGAAAAGAGAGCCCAGAAACATACCCACTGTGTGTGGACACGATTTATGTAATAGTTGTGCTAGAAAAATAGTGAAGAAAGATACTCTTTTTGATGCATGGTACTGATCAAGTTGGTATGCACACAAAAATGAGAAACTGGACCTTCACTTATCATTAACAAAAGTCATTTCCATATATGTTAAAAGAAAAAACAGGAAGATTAAAAAAATAACTTATAACAATATCCACCTGATCTTGTGGTATAGACAGATTTTTTTTAACCAAATTACAAAAATGACTAGTCACTAAAGACAGAATTAATAATACAAATGAACTTACTTACAAAACAGAAAGAGACTCACAGACTTAGAAAACAAACTCTTGGTTGCCAAGGGGATGTGGCAGTTAAGGACTTGGAGAAGGTCATGTACACACTGCTATGTTTAAAATGGATAACCAGCAGAAACATACTGTATAGCACATGGAATCCTCAGAGTTATGTGCCAGGCTAGATGAGAGGGGCATTTGGAGAATGGATACATGTGTATGGATGGCTGAGTCCCTTCACTGTTCACCTGAAACTATCACTACACTGTTAACTGACTATTCAGCTCAGTCATGTCCAGCTCTTTGCGACCCCGTGAGCTGCAGCACACCAGGCCTCCATGTCCGTCACGAACTCCCGGAGTTCACTCAAACTCATGTCCATTGAGTCAGTGATACCATCCAACCATCTCATCCTCTGTTGTCCCCTTCTCCTCCCACCTTCAATCTTTCCCAGCATCAGGGTCTCTTCAAATGAGTCTGCTCTTCAGATCAGGTGGCCAAACGATGGGAGCTTGAGCTTCAGCATCAGTCCTTCCAATGAATATCCAGGACTGAATTCCTTTAGGATGGACTGGTTGGATCTCCTTGCAGTCCAAGGGACTCTCAAGAGTCTTCCCCAACACCACAGCTCAAAAGCATCAATTCTTCGGTGCTCAGCTTTATTTATAGTCCAACTCTCACATCCATATGACCACTGGGAAAAACATAGCCTTGACTAGATGGACCTTTGTTGGCAAAGTAATGTCTGCTTTTTAATATGCTGTCTAAGTGGGTCATAACTTTTCTTTCAAGGAGCAAACATCTTTTAATTTCATGGATTCAGTCACCATCTGCAGTGATTTTGGAGCCCCGAAAAATAAAGTCTGTCACTGTTTTTATTATTTCCCCATCTATTTGCCATGAACTGATGGGACTGGATGCCATGATCTTAGTTTTCTGAATGTTGAGTTTTAAGCCAACTTTTTCACTCTCCTCTTTCACTTTCATCAAGAGGCTCTTTAGTTCTTCTTCACTTTCTGCCATAAGTGTGGTGTCATTTGCATATCTGAGGTTATTGATATTTCTCCCAGCAATCTTGATTCCAGCTTGTGCTTCATCCAGTCCAACATTTCTCATGATGTACTCTGCATATAAGTTAAATAAGCAGGGTGACAATATACAGCCTTGATGTACTCCTTTCCCAATTAGGAACCAGTCTGTTGGTCCATGTCCACTTCTAACTGTTGCTTCTTGACCTGCACACAGATTTCCCTGGAGGCAGGTCAGGTGGTCTGGTATTCCCATCTCCTGAAGAATTTTCCACAGTTTGTTGTGATCCACACAGTCAACGGCTTTGGCATAGTCAATAAAGCAGAAGTAGATGTTTTTCTGGAACTCTCTTGCTTTTTCAATGATCCAATGGATGTTGGCATTTTGATCTGTGGTTCCTCTGCCTTTTCTAAAACCAGCTTGAACATCTGGAAGTTCATAGTTCATGTACTGTTGAAGCCTGGCTTGGAGAATTTTGAGCATTACTTTGCTAGCGTGTGAGATGAGTGCCATTGTGCAGTAGTTTGAGCATTCTTTGGCATTGCCTTTCTTTGGGATTGGAATTAAAACTGACCTTTACGAGTCCTGCGGCCACTGCTGAGTTTTCCAAATTTGGTGACATATTGAGTGCAGCGCTTTCACAGCATCATCTTTTAGGATTTGAAACAGCTCAACTGGAATTCCATCACCTCCACTAGCTTTGTTTGTAGTCATGCTTCCTAAGACCCACTTGACTTCACATTCCAGGATGTCTGGCTCTAGGTAAGTGATCACACCATCCTGATTCTGGGTTGTAAAGATTATTTTTGTATAGTTCTGTGTATTCTTGCCACCTCTTCTTAATATCTTCTGCTTCTGTTAGGTCACTACCATTTCTGTCCTTTATCGAGCCCATCTTTGCATGAAATGTTCCCTTGATATCTAATTTTCTTGAAAAGATCTCTAGTCTTTCCTATTCTATTGTTTACCTCTATTTCTTTGCATTGATCACTGAGGAAGGCTTTCTTATCTCTCCTTGCTATTCTTTGGAACTCTGTATTTAAATGGGTATATCTTTCCTTTTCTCCTTTGTCTTTAGCTTCTCTTCTCAGCTATTTGTAAGGCCTCCATAGACAATCATTTTTGCCTTTTTGCATTTCTTTTTCTTGGGGATTGTTTTGATCATGGGGCTTCCCTCATAGCTCAGTTGGTAAAGAATCTGCCTGCAATGCAGGAGACCTGAGTTCTATTCCTGAGTTGGGAAGATCCCCTGGAGGAGGAAATGGCAACCTACTCCAGTGTTCTTGCCTGGAGAATCCCATGGACAGAGGAGCCTGGTAGGCTACAGTCCATGGAGTCAGACATGACTTAGCGACTAAAAGAGAGAGAGATCACTTGATCACTGCCTCCTGTACAATGTCACGAACTTCTAGCCATAGTTCTTCAGGTACTCTATCAGATCTAATCCCTTGAATCTATTTGTCATTTACACTGTATAATCATATGGAGAAGGAAATGGTAACTCACTCAAGTACTTTGCCTGGAAAATCCCATGGATGGAGAATCCTGGTAGCCTATAGTCCATGGGGTCGCAAAGAGTTGGACACAACTGAGCAACTTCACTTTCACTTCCACTGTATAATCATAAGGGATTTGATTTAGGTCATACCTGAATGGTCTAGTGGTTTTCCCATTTCTTCAATTTTACCCCAGTACAAAATGGTTTTGGTGTTTAAAAAAAAAGAAAGAAAAAAGACAGAATTAACATGTTTTGTTTGACATAGTCAATAATTACATCCCTAGGTATGTACTTTAGGAAATGGAATGGAAAATATAATTTTATGTATCTTCTTATCTATTAAAGTGAAAAAGTGAATGGAAATAATATATGCCACAATTATAATTGGAAGGACATGTGGTCAAAGCGGTTTATCTGCTATCTGCTGCTGCTGCTGCTGCTGCTAAGTCGCTTCAGTCATGTCCGACTCTGTGCGACCCCATAGACAGCAGCCCACCAGGATCCCCCGTCCCTGGGATTCTCCAGGCAAGAACACTGGAGTGGGTTGCCATTTCCTTCTCCAATGCATGCAAGTGAAAAGTGAAAGTGAAGTCACTCAGTCGTGTCCGACTCTTAGCGACCTCGTGGACTGCAGCCCACCAGGCTCCTCCATCCATGGGATTTTCCAGGCAAGAGTACTGGAGTGGGGTGCCATTGCCTTCTCTGTATCTGCTATCTATTCTGTGTTAATTAATTAGGGCTTCCCAGGTGGTGCAAGTGGTAAAGAACCCACCTGCCAATGCAGGACATGTAAGAGATGTGGGTTCCATCCCTGGGTGCGGGGGGGTGGGAGGCAGTCAGGAAGATCCCCTGGAGAAGGAAATGGCAACCCGCTCCAGTATTCCTGCCTGGAGAATCCGATGGACAGAGGAGCCTGGCGGGCTACAGTCTACAGTGTTGCATAGAGTTGGACACGACTGAAGCGAGTTAGCACACATGCATGCATTCTTTATTAAAGAAAAATATTTGAAACAAACAGAAATACATCAACACATACGTTTTATTACATACTGTATTGTGCTCTTTAAGTTCTTATAAACTTCTTGGACTTCCTTGGTGCTACAGTGGCCAGGACTGCCCCTGCCAGCACAGGGGGTGGGGTTCAATCCCTGGTCCAGGAGGACTCCACATGCTGCAGGGCGACTGAGCCCACGCGCCACAGCTACCGAGCCTGCACCCTAAGCCCGGGAGCTAGAGGGACTGAGCCCACGCGCCACAGCTACTGAGCCCGTGCTCTAAGCCCACGAGCTGGAAGGACTGAGCCCACATGCCACAGCTACTGAGCCAGCGCTCTAAGCCCGCGAGCTGGAAGGACTGAGCCCACAGGTCACAGTGACTGAAGCCCAGGCACTCCAGGGCCTGTGCTCCACAGCGAGAGAAACCCCTGCGGCAGAAAGAAGCCACGCGCTGCAGTGAAGAGAGCCCCACCTGCCCTCCGCAACCAAAGAATGCCTGAGCGCAGCAACGAGGACCCAGCACACCTAAAGAAGCTCTTAAGTTTCTCAGAATCCCAAACCATTTTTAAATTAACAAACTTTAGTCTAGTCACTTACTTCACTTCAGAAACCTATCCCAAAGAAATACCTTGAAATGCAGAAAAATATTCTACTGTGGCTTACTTCAAAACAGCAAAGGGCTTAGAAATAACTAAGACGCGTCATCATTCAGCAGTTATTGAACACTCTCTTATGCATTTCATGGGTTAGTACAGCAACTTAAAGTTTTTGAAATATATGATATTATAAAAAATCATTACAAAGTTATTACTTTATAGAATAGTAAACCTTAACATTTTTATTCTTTGTCATTTAACTATGAGGGATTCCCTGGTGCTCAGTGGTAAAGAATCTGCCTGCTGATGCAAGTTTGATTCCTAGGTCAGGAAGATCCTCTGCAGAAGGAAATGGCAACCCACTCCAGTATTCCTGCCTGGATATTCTTGCCTCCAGTAATCCCATGGACAGAGGACCCTGATGGGCTACAGTCCATGGAGTCACAAAACAGTTGGACATGACTTAAGGCCTAAACAACAACATTGAATTATGAGCAATTATATGTTACTGGTCACAGTTTTCTGTAACTTTCTAAATTCTACAATATATATGGGTATACTACTTTAATAGTATGAAGTTTTCTTGCAAACTTACTTTGATTTTTCATAAGAGGAAGATACTACTTCAGATTTACCAATCACAGGTGATTTGTTAGGCATGTTCACAGATCATAAACCTAAAGAGAAATATTAAATTTTATATTAGAATACAAATGCATTGACAGCACCCAGTAATACATTTCATGCAAATTCATGATTTAATGGGAAAAGGGTGGCAAGAAGGAAAATCAGGCTTAAGAGTAAAACTATATTAAGGAAGAACTTAAATTTAAAATTCAGACCTAGGAGTCAAACTCAGCTTTGAAGTCCATGTTATTTATTTATGCCACTATTATAAACTGATCCTTTCATATAACGCTCAGTCTTTATTATACCTTAGCAGTTTAATCAGCAAAATCGTTAAAAGAGCAGCGCAGGATAGTAAAGAGAACACAACCAGACTCACTGATTTACTGAATTATATCTGCCTTCTCATTTGCACAGTGGGAATAGTACCTCCTTATAGAGTTTCTGGAAGAAATAAGTCAAAATACATATATTGCTTAGAAAAGAGCCTGGCATATAGTAAGCTTTATCTAAGTGCTTGTGATAATCATTAGATTACTATGCTTTCTGCTTTTTGTTTTTAAATCACTTGTAAAGTTCTTTTTATGTCTGTTTTTTTGCCATTTAGATTATGCTTTCTCTGCTGACTCTCACATCCACATTTATTCCCCTTGTGAAGTATTTCTGAGCTCATTTATTAGTGTGTGACCAAAACCAGGTCACACTATTTTGTGTTTAGTGGAGTAGTCAGACACATAATGAAATAATGAAATGGATAGACTTAAATTATCTTGCATTTCATTTTTTAAGATAGCTAATTTTTTAAACTGGGTCATTAGTCAAGGTTCTAGCAGGAAGTGGACAGCACCCTTAAATGGGGTAACTAAATAAAGAGATTTTCCAAATGTGTGAGCAGAGTTATTCAAGTGAAAAATAAAGTTTAGAAAAATCCAAGTGTGCCATTCTCAGGGGCTGGCAAGAAGAGAGGGAACCATGACTATGCTCAGGACTGAGGCGCAGAAGGACCCAGAATGAACAGCTGTAGGAGGACGGTGCTTGAGGAACATCTTTGGCCTTTGATGGAGAGATGTAACTGACCTGAGCCTGCCTGCCAAGAAGGAGCCCCCAGCAGAGCACTCCAATCATCTATCTGCACTTCCATCTGCTAAACTAACCAGACGCCAGAAGGTGCAGGGCAAAGTGGAGAAGGGCAGACCTGGAGGCAGAATTGGAAAATATACAGCAAGAAATACGTATCATAAACAGAAAATATCATTATCTATTACTGCTTCTAATAATCCATGTCCATTAGAACATACAGCAGATGTATTTTTAAGTCAGCAACTGTACTGAGCTACAGGGATGTCATTCAGAGTTGCTGCTGCTAAGTCACATCAGTCGTGCCTGATTCTGTGTGACCCCATGGACAGCAGTCCACCAGGCTCCCCTGTCCATGGGATTCTCCAGGCAAGAATACTGGCGTGGGTTGCCATTCAGAGTTGGCCTAACTTTAATATAAAATATAAGTTATTTCCAAGTAGGATTGATATATTCAGGAATTTATTTTTTTAAACAGTTAACATCTCATTGACTATTTCCACCTTAAAAGGCACTTAGAGAAAAAAATAATTTACAAGAAAGTGAATTGAAGACAAATGGATCTTAATCTGCTTGTGTTGGGCATATTGCTGTCTAGTCGCCAAGTCGTGTCTGACTCTGCGACCCCATGGACTCAGCACACCAGGCTCCCCTGTCCTCTACTGTCTCCGAGTTTGCTCCAACTCATGTCCATTGAGTCAGTGATGATACTAGCTAACCATCTCGTCTCCTGCTGCCCTTTTCTCCTTTCCCTCAATCTTTCCCAGCATCAGGGTCTTTTCCAATGAGTCAGCTCTTGGCATCAGGTGGCCAAAGTTTTGGAGCTTCAGCATCAGTCCTTCCAATGGCATATTAACCTAGAGCTTTTACCTGTTTCCTTATATATTTCACAGGACCAACTAAGATTAGTCATAATTTTTGAAACTGCAAAAGTTAGAGACTAATTATTTTAGAAATTCTCCCATGATCGCTGAACCTATTGTCCAGAGTCCTCACATGGTGGGTATTCATGCCATCTACTCAGCATGCAAGTTCCATAACACCCTGTTGATGAGACCTCCTCAGACTGGATGCGTAGAAAACACCAAATTGCTGTAAAAGACATACTTACTCTTGGGAGCACATACCTTGGTAGTAAAAGTCCCTAACCAACACTAGTTTATGAGCCACTATTTGAATAGTACTGTGATACATGAGAGAGATAAGACTCTCTATTTTATTATCACTCTTGCTTTTAGCTTAAAAAAGAAACAGTAACCAAATAATCTCAAATCTCCAAAAAGAAAAGAGGAATGTCTTCAGAAATGTCTGCCATAGAGATGGTGCAATTACACCCTCAGGCAGGTAAATAAACAAAGAAAGTAAGATTTAAAATGACTTCCCTTCTAGACCCCACAAAAAACTCAAAAAAATGAATATAAAAATGTCATCAACTTTCACAAAATTTTCCTAAGAATATTCCTCAAATTCTCAGTATCTTCTAAAACCTGAAGTCATCAACAAGGAGTTCTTGCTACTATTATTATATGTACAACAGGACTTTTTGCATGGTATTATTATAACCAGAGTCACACATATTAATCATTCAGCTCAGTTCAGTTCATTCCCTCAGTTGTGTCCGACTCTTTGTGACGCCATGAAGCATGCCAGGCCTCCCTGTCCATCACCAACTCCTGGAGTTCACCCAAACTCATCTCTGTTGAGTTGGTGATGCCATCCAGCCATCTCATCCTCTGTCGTCCCCTTCTCCTCCTGCCCCCAATCCCTCCCAGCATCAGAGTCTTTTCCAATGAGTCAACTCTTTGCATGAGGTGGCCAAAGTATTGGATTTTCAGCTTTAGCATCACTCCTTCCAATGAACACCCAGGACTGATCTCCTTTAGAATGGACTGGTTGGATCTCCTTGCAGTCCAAAGGACTCTCAAGAGTCTTCTCCAACACCACAGTTCAAAAGCATCAATTCTTTGGTGCTCAGCTTTCTTCACAGTCCAACTCTCACAACCATACATGACTACTGGAAAAACCATAGCCTTGACTAGATGGACCTTTGTTGGCAAAGTAATGACTCTGCTTTTCAATATGCTACCTAGGTTGGTCATGACTTTCCTTCCAAGGAACTGCAGCCCACCAGGCTCCTCCATCTATGGGGTTTTCCAGGCAAGAGTACTGGAGTGGGGTGCCATTGCCTTCTCCATGAATTGTATAGAAAGAGACAAACAGTGGCTTCTCTCATGGTCTTTAGTAACCTGGATACCCTTCACTGGAGAGCTTGCAGCTGGACAAACACGTCCTTCAGCAACAGAATACAAAGCAACTATAAGGGACTAAAAATAACTGCGTGACACACAGCTGGGGCACATTATGAACCATTAGATAAAAAAAGGCCACAAATAAACTATCATCTGAGGAGCAGAGGGGAGAAGCATGTGCCTGACCCCTGCCCACAGCACAACCACAGGGGTGGGCGGACCTAAGCTGCCCGCAGCCTGCTGCATGTGTCTGCCTTCATGGTTGCCACACGGAAGGGAGCAGCCCGCCCTCTGCAGGGGTGAGCAAGGCCGCCTGTTTCTACTTTGATTTCCTCCTGCTGCCGGAGTTCCTCATCCGGCCTCTTACCTATTTCTACCAATTAGAGAGTCCAGGGACTAGAGTCAGCAACACCCAGACCACCTTAAAAGATGAAGAGAAAATGAAAATGAAGCCACATACTTTTGAGTGTTCTGCTATCAAATACAAAAACTCACTTGGTTGACTCTGCTGGGAAATCGCAACAATTAAATGCAGAGATTCAAATGGACAGCTAAACTGGATTTTTCCACATTTAGATCATTGTCAAGGAATAGCCATCATTTTTTCCTGAATCAGCAAACTGTGACATAAGAGTAAAAATGAGGTTTTTTTAATAAGCTAAATAGAACTTTAAGATTTAAATATCCTTTTATTCTCTGCTACTGCTGCTAAGTTGCTTCAGTCGTTTCCGACTCTGTGTGACCCCATAGATGGCAGCCCACCAGGCTCCCCCATCCCTGCAATTCTCCAGGCAAGAACACTGGAGTGGGTTGCCATTTCCTTCTCCAATGCATGAAAGTGAAAAGTGAAGGTGAAGTCACTCAGCCGTGCCTGACTCTTAGCGACCCCATGGACTGCAGCCTACCAGGCTCTTCCATCCATGTGATTTTCCAGGCAAGAGTATTCTCTATGGTACCCCAAAATGCAGAGTACTGACTGAGTTTGTGGACTGAAATGGAAACAAAATCTTAGGTGAATAAAACTGAGCTTAAAGGCTAGATCAGAAGACTTTGAAATTGATTTTTAAAAATAAAGTCTATTAATTCTGAGATGAAAGATTAAAAAAAAATCATTACTGACATCAACTATTTCGAAGACCTGCTCCCGCCTCCACTCTTGATACCATCTCTTGGCGTATCCAGCACCCACTATAGAGTATCGTCTGCAACAAGGCACGTCTTCTCTACCACATTCCAGAGATGATTTTCAATAATTTAAATAGACTCTGAAAATTTATCCTGCATATTTATCTGAAGTGGGCAAGTAAATAGCTTGTTTTTACCTTCTACTTCAGACATGATTTTTATATTAAATGATATCTACCCTTAAATTTATTTTAGTTCACAAAACATCTGCAATCTCGTTTCTGTTATCCCCACCCTGAGGCACTCTTTCCAAGGCTGACAATGATTTCCAGGTGGACAATTCCACTATCAGTGTTTCTGTACTGGTCTCCCTGATCCCTGCTCTATAGTTACTGATTTCACCATGCCTTCTGGAAATAAGTCTTTCTCATTCATCACATTTCTCCCTTGGCCTGTCTCCCTGCCTCTGTGCCGTCTCCTCCTCAGACGCTTGCCTGGGGTAGTGGATAAATGTGCACGCGCAGGAATCAGCTAACTTTAAGTTCCGTCTCCAGTGCCACAGACTGCATCTGTCACAGTGCAAACTGCCTACCTTGCAGCCGCCTCAGTTTCCTCGTGTGCAAAGTGTCTTCTGTTAGTGACTCATTAGTCAAGGGAAGAGTACAACTCATTAGTGCTTGTTCTGTGTGTAATACTCTAACTAATCAGATACATACAATAAAGACCTTACACATAAAGAATTATATAATTAATACACCACATGGTACGGACAGAAATGATAATTGTTAAATCTGGGGTCATAAGAAAAGGAAGATTCATCTACTGTGCTCTCAACTCTTCTGCATGATTAAAGCTTTTATAGTCATATATGCACTGTGCTGTGCTTAGTCACTCAGGCATGTCCGACTCTTTGTGACCCTACGGACTGTAGCCCACCAGGCTCCTCTGTCCATGGGATTCTCCAGGCCAGAATACTGGAGTGGGTGCCATGCCCTCCTCCAGGGGATCTTCCGACCCAGGGATCGAACCCAGGTCTCTGACACTGCAGGTGGAATCTTTACCATCTGAGCCACCAGGAAGGCCCATGTGATACACACACACACACACACACATATACATACATGTGTATATATATTTTGGTCACAGCAAGTGTTTTACAGGATCTTAGTTCCCCTACCAGGGATTGAACTGTGGACTCTGGCAGTAAAAGTGCCATGTGCTAACCATTGGACAACCAGGGAATTTCTTATAATAAAAATTTTATAAGTACTGATTGACAATCACATATATTTAATCATTTTTACAGCATTTAATTAAAAATTACAAAGTAACCATAGTTACATAGATACAGTATATATCTATTTCTTTAAATGTTAATAAACCAAAAAAGACACAATATCTAACTATTTCAATACCAAAAGAATAACCCTCACACTTGAACAAAAACTATTTTAAAAATGCTAATAAAATTATTTAGTTTATCATTTTCTTTTTTTTAAGAGTTTATTTAGAAAGTATCATAGTGTAAACAAATTGTACCACTTTCATTTTCTTTTAAAACAAGACTCAATGCAAAGCTGAAGCCACTCATGAGGATTGTGCTTCTCCAGAAAGTTGGATTTTTTTTTTTTTAAGAATATCATTTTCTTTTATTCTTATGCTCATTCTTTTTCTCCAGAAAACTGTTATGTGTTTATAAAGTTACCGCTTTACACCTTTTTAAAATTTCCACAGTCTTATCAGATCTTATATAAATACATTTTAAGATTGCCCAAGGTAGAGGATTTGGGTCTGTATGGGAAAATAAATTCATAGGGAGATCTCACCTGTAAGAATTCTAGATGAAACTATAAGGACACCAAATCCAACAACACCAATAAAAAGAAAAGTTCTTTATAACTGAGAAAGGTCAACCTCAAAAGAGCAAAGATAATGTAATACTATAAAATCTATTGTTATAAGCCATAACATTGATGGATTTTAGGTGAAAAAGAAAATATTTTTTACATGACAAAGAATAGTTCAATTAAATCCAGTTTTCACTCATGGTTATAAAATAGAAACTTTACAAGTCAGCAGCTTTACTCAATTTAGTTAAAGGTGTCTAGGAAAATCTAAAAGAAACATGATAATTAACAGGAAAAACTTAGAAGCTTTATCTAAAAAGCCAAGAACAAGACAAAGATATCCATATTATTGCCACTCTTCAAAATTTTATAGTTAGTCCTAATCAACAAATGGAGGAGGAAATGGCAACCCGCTCCGGTATTCTTGCCTAGAGAATCCCATGGACAGAGGAGCCTGGTGGACTACAGTCCATGGGGTCACGAGAGTCGGACACGCCTGAGTAACTGACACACATCCAACAAAAATATAAGAAAAGGGAAAAAGGGGCATAAACATGGGGAAAGAGGATAGTATATGTGAAAAAGAGTTACATAAAAATCTCAAGAATACACGTACAAAATATAGATTACTACTACTACTACTAAGTCGCTTCAGTCGTGTCCGACTCTGTGCGACCCCATGGACTGCAGCCCACCAGGCTTCTCCATCCATGGGATTTTCCAGGCAAGAGTACTGGAGTGGGGTGCCATTGCCTTCTCCCATTCGATTTTAAAAGACAAATAAATAAAAATTACTGATAGGGGTTTCAGTTTCAGAAAAGACGACTAATTAACATAGACTTAGGATCCTGTCTTTTAAAGCAACTTTGTAGGACTAAGAAGGAAACTTGAAATCTAAGAAATAAGGGAAAACACCCTGAGCTAATCTACAGGGGGAAATGAATTACTAGGAATTGGTTGTATATGGGTAGACAAAGAAGTAGTTAGCCAGCGTGGCTCTGAGAAAATAAATTAGCAAAACATAGTGTAAGCTATGCTTTAACTGTTTACAAGTCCAGTAGGAAACAAAAAGAAAACCAGCAAAGGTACAGAAGATGTAAACAATATATGATGGACACAGAGGATTCTGCATTTAATCAGAGAATATTATCTTTCCCAAGCACAAGTACAATTTTCTAAAAATTCTAGCCTAAAGCAAGTCTTAAATTACCAAGAATAGGTAATTTATGAGTAGATAATCCTGACATCAAAACACAATCAAATTAAATGTAAAAAAAATTAAAACTCTATGTTGTGGAGGTTGCAATTCTAAGTCACCTGTGGGACAAAAATAATGGAATTCAAGAACACTTGAAACTAAATGAGAACAAAAATATCACACATAAAAACTTGTGAAATGCAACAAAAGTAGCATTTACCTCAAACAAAAAAAAAAAGCTAAAAAATTAGCTCACATAAGATATAAGAAAAATAAGAAGATATACTCCCCAAAAGTGGAAGAGAATTAAGAACAAAAATTAATGATATACAGAAAAAATCTGAGAGGAAAAAAAAATCAACAAGTATACTCAAAATCATTAATCTTCAAGAATATTCAAATTAGGCCCACAATTATATTTTCTGTTCAAATAGAAGGGCTGACATTTTTCAAAAATTAACAATATAGGTTTTGTGATGTGTAGAACAATGGAACTCTCATATGTTGCCACAGGAGTGAAAATAAGCTGTAAACATCTTGGAAATCCATTTCCATCTTAGAAAGGTAATCATACACCTATCCCTTGACCCAGAAAGTTCACTCCAAAAGAAATGTTTCAAAAAGATACGCATGAGGATGTTTACAGGATTATTATTATTCACAACAGCCTCAAACTGGAAACAATTCAAACATCCATCAGTAGGAGAATGGATAAGCTTGTGATCTGTTTATGTGATAGGATTCTTCCCCAGTAATAATAAAAAAAAAATGATTGCAACAGGCAACAGAAATAGATTATGCTGAGTGAAAGAAGGCAAATACAGAAGTGTACACAGTGCAGGATGCCATATACAAAGTCCAACAACAGGCAAAACCATGTCATGGTTTGGATCCAAGAGCGTGTGAGAACGGGGCTAGAGTAGGGACTGAACAGACACGTAAAACATTGGGGTAACATGGGTGTACGTACGTATCAAAGCAGAATGCAGTTTTCAGAATGGTACAACAATACCTCCCATACTGAATACTGTCCTGCGTGTAATGTGGCTGGTCGCTGTCCCAAAAGAGATGGAATCGAATCCACTCTCCCCACGCCTCTGGGCTTCACACATGAACTTGACTGACACAGCAGAGCAGAATACTACTCTCGGACACCCGACCATAGAGAAGCCCTTGCAGCATCCTCCTCGGTCTCCTGGCTGTGCTCTCAGAGCCCAGCCCACGGGCTCAGAGGCCAGAACCACGTGGAAAGCACACGCAAGCCCGCGGGCCACAGCTCTCCCTGCGCGCCCTGCGGGCCCACTGCTGACCGCACGCAGGAACCGCAGGCAAGGCAGCCAGCCGTCCATCCTGGTCAAGGCCTCAGGAGGCCAGGGCCTCGGCTGACAATTAGGTGAAATCACAGACCAGAGTCCACGTAAGGCTCACGCAGCTGCGAACAACCAACTCCAGGACCGAAACTCGGGAAAATTTCAGCCACTGAGTTTCAGTGATGGTTGCCAGCAACGGGCACCCAAGTGTACTCGCTGACGTGTACAACGAACATTAGTGCACTTCACAATGTGCAACTTTGACCCCAGTGAACGATGGTAAGAGAGTACATTAGAATTAGGTTTAGTGACGTTTAACAGGAGTAAAATGACAACGTAAATGAAATGACAGGATAGAGGTATTTCTCCCCAGTGTTAAAAAAAAAATTAAGTCTAAACCTACACAATTTAGGGTCTGTCTGTCAGTTTCACAGCTCTAAGAAACCAAGCTCCTGTAAACAGGCCTGTCATGGAGACTGTCAGGCCTACCTTGCTTCAGCTTGTTCCCCAGTTCAACCCAAGTGTCAGTCACCCAGTTATGTCTGACTCTTTGCGAGCCCATTGACTGTAGCCCACCAGGCTCCTCTGTCCATGGGGATTCTCCAGGCAAGAATACTGGAGTGGGCTGCCATTTCCTTCTCCAGGGGATCTTCCCCACCCAGGGATCAAACCCAGATCCCCCGCATTACAGGCAGATTCTTTCCCAGCTGAGGCAACAGGGAAGTTCATGCAGCAGCAAGTCACTGGGGAGGCACCACCAGTCACTCTACCCTTTTCTTCAAGGGAGTGCTGCTAATCCAGGCTCCTTTGCATCCCTCCTCCTCTTCTCCTAAATCAGGATGTCATTATCTTTGTGTTAAAAGAACACAATGGCTGCTTACCTCCCGGTCTCCTTTGGATTTCTTTTCCTCTAGGCTCACCTTTTACGTGACTGCCAGAGTAACTATTCCAGACATAAATCTCCTGATCATTTTTTGCTTCTTCCATCTCCACTGCCGTCAAACCCAAGTGTGTGTGCCCTGCGCACAGTGAGGCCAAACTGAGAAGCTTGATTTTGGAGCAGAGAAAGGCTGATCGCAGGCCTCGGGCACGGGCAGCAAGCCTTCACACTCACCTAATCAGCACCTCCCTCGGTCTGTGCCTCAGAAGGCAGAGAGGTTGAGGACGCTAGAAGCCTTTTTCCTGCCAACAAGAAATGGGGGACACAGACGGGCTTTGTACCCAGGAGGGTCCCATAGCGTCCTGTCTGGTTTTAGCATGAGGGAAAAGGGAGGACATGTAAAGCATGTCCCTTTGGAACTAGTTAAGAGATTAAAGACGTTTAATTTGTAAAAGAGTATGGGTGGTGGGTCATCCTTGATGCCTTGTAAATATGAAATCTATGTATTTTTTTAGAACCCCTCTCCCATTTAGTTGGTATTTCTCTATGCTGAGGAAATAAGTAATGTTTTTCCCTTTGTTATCTGAATATCTCCAAGGCAGAAAGGTGAAACTGCCTGAAGGCACTGACTTTTTCCTTACTTAAACACACACATGCACACGAATTTAGTTCCCTAAAGAGCTTGCACAGGGTGCCCTGTAGGAGGAAGAAGGCTCCTGGAGATCGTGGGGACCGTGGTGACGTCACAGAGAAGAGACCCACACCGACACAGAGGCTGCACTTTTTTTCCTACACGACAGTGGGTTCATCAATGCTCACCGACGTGCTTCCTTACCAGAACTAAAGGAGACGGCTGCATAAACCACAGAGCTAGCCTGGGCCAGAAAAGCCCAAGACGGCGACAGTACACTGACCCGAAGGTTTCCCAGCGGGACCCCAAGGGCAGAGCCCTCCCATGTGAGCGCCAACGGTGGGCGCGGGGCCTCCGCCTCAAGACGGCGTTCAGCTCTCTGCCCCGAGGGCTCCCTGTGATGCTGGGCACCCTTACCACAGCTGTGAAGGAGCTTAAGGGCCCGTGCACGCTCCAGCTGTTTCTGAAACTCACCGCCCCTTTGCCTGAATTCTGATGACTACCCACCTCTCCCCAGGTGGGTTCGTTAGTGGTCGAGAACCTGCCTGCCAGTTTGGGAGATGTAAGAGATGTGGGTCCGATCCCTGGGTCGAGAAGATTCCCCTGGAGGAGGGCATGGCCACCCACACCAGTGTTCCTGCCTGGAGAATCCCGTGGACACAGGAGCCTGGCGGGCTGTGCTCCACAGGGTCGCAGAGTCAGACAGGGCTGAAGCGGCTCAGCACTCAGCACATACACCTCTCACCTTTCAGAAAGCTTCCAGCTTCCTCCATGAGGGAGAAGAGGTCTTTAGGGCATGATCTCTCCCATCCCCATTCCTTGATCTATGAACAAATTTTCTGCTCTGCTTTGCCAAACCTGGTCTTCAATAGGCCCGAATGACACCAGGCAAGGGAAGACCCTTGAAAGCTGAAACTCCAATACTTTGGCCACCTGTTGTGAAGAACTGACATTAGAAAAGACCCTGATGCTGGGAAAGATTGAAGGCAGGAGGAGAAGGGGAGGACAGAGGATGAGATGGTTGGATGGCATCACCGACTCAATGGACATGAGTTTGAGCAAGCTCCAGGAGTTCGTGATGGACAGGGAGGTCTGGCCTGCTGTAGTCCATGGGGTCACAAAGAGTCGGACACAACAGTTACTGAACTGAACTGAAGGAAAGATCCTAATTGGAGTCTACCTGATCCGAGAGGGTCAGTAAGAGAGAGATGTTTCCTGAGACTGGAATGGAGGTTACAGGCCATTCAGAGCAACTCCTTTAGCAGCACCACCAGGAACACAGAGGCAGCACAGAAGCAATATCTGGCCACTGAGTATGGATGGACTGCACCCCACAGCACAGCAGGGCTAGGAAAATCTTCTGCTGGCCTCGCTGTGGTCCAGAAGAGACGACAAAACAGAGGAGACACTCTGGAGGCAACATGTGCCAAGTGCTCCGTGGCGCCCTCCAGTGCTTCGCTGACACATGAGCACCCAGGACTTTCGATAACCCCAGGGGAGACAGGCTTAACAGAAACTAAGACTGCATATCCAGTCAGAATAGAGGTTTGGAGGGTATACAATCAATTCAAGTACGGGAACATTTCCCACGCACATAAGTCCCTCAACTATGATTCATAACTACTTCATGTCTTTTTATCTTTGTACCAGTAAATAAAGTACTTGACATTTTCCCAGAAATAATAAATAAATATAATCCATAATTAACATGAAATAGTAATATTCAAAACACTGAAAACTGAAGTGGTTAAAGTATTCACATATGATTTAGAAAGCCTTGGGCAATGAGGAAAATGAAGTGAAAGGTACCATTAAGGTTTAAACATGAACCATTCTCATTCACTTCTCATCAGTCATTTATTCAGAAAACCTGCAGTGAACTGAGATTTAAACGACAGTCTTGTTCTGACTTGGTTAAATATCTTAAATCTCATTTATTCACTGAAGGGATTTCGTTCTAAAAACGAAACCAGAGAATCTCACACATGTGCCTTCAGGAAAATAAGACTTAAGAACTGAAAGACTGTTTTCCCATAAATGCCCAACTGACAGAAAATCAGAACTTGTCTTCTGATCAATGAATATCCACAAAGAATCTTTCCCCCATTCTCAATCCATGAATGTACTGATCAGACTCTGGCTGGACTTACCCCTCTTTGGACTCTTTCCACAAAATACACAGCCCACGCCAAACCCTCAGTAGACTCCCCTGTAGCTTGCTATGGTTTGCGTTTTCCGAATTACAATTCCTCTGCTATTCAATAAAGTCAATTGCTGGTAATTCCAGCTTGCATCAGTTTACCTCCTTATTTAGGATGATACCCAATATAGGAAGCCATTTGGCTTTGATGCAAACTACTCACATGATGAATAGTTTGTGGAAGAATGGCAAAAATGGATATAATTGTCCCTGAATTATCGTATTGGATTTCCGCTGTGTGCCAGCACTCTATAAATGTCATTGACACTGGACTGAAGCTGAGCGGAGCCTTGTGGGACCCCAGGCACCGAGGCCCTTTTGGCCCCTGTTTCTTGTTTTCTTGTAGACTCCAGCCCTTAGGACCTTCCCTGAGTTTCAAAGGGCAGATTCAACAGTTGCTGATCAAGGAGGACCAGCCAAGAAACCACCTGGAGCACGATTAAAGGGACCAGAGAGGTTCATCAAGATTAGGAGACCTGACCTCCTGAGATGAGACCAAGGGCCTGCAAGCCCCGGGAAGCTTCAAACCTTTGCCACCTGATGTGAAGAGCCGACTCACAGGAAAAGACCCTGATGCTGGGAAAGACTGAAACAAAAACAGAAGAGGTGGCACTGGAGGAGATGGTTGGATGGCATCATCGACTCAATGGACATGAGTTTGAGCAAACTCCAGGAGACAGTGAAGGACAGGGAAGCCTGGCATGCTGCAGTCCATGGGGTCACAAAGAGTTGGACATGACTTAGTGACTGAAAACAACAAAGCCCTACTCAAACCCTAATCTTGTTAGAGACCCCATCTTTGAACCATCATCATAGAAGCCTTCATCAAATCCTCCTGGGTTGAAAAACAGTTTTTCAAGGCAAGAGCCGGCTGTGCCCCACCTTTGCCTGGCAAAGTAATAAAACTAGCCTTTCTACTTCACCCAAAACTCTTGTTTCAGATTGATTTGATTCCTCACCCATGTACAAGACAGGCTGAACTTTCAGTTAACAGGATCTACAGAACAGTCAGATTTAAGTATGAATTCGATATGCTTCATACCTACCTATCTGGCATAGACTCAGAATTTAAGTTTTTAACATTAATCCCTAGTGTATTTTTTTTAAGCTCCAATTGAAACAAAGTTGGAAAAGTATATTTTAAAAAACAATTTCCGAGAACTATACAAAATTATAGTAAGCCTTTGGCTTGGTAACCTACACTAAAAAACACAAGATATAGACTCTAACCTTAGGAAAGAAACAATGGTTATTGACCAAAGATAACCAAAAAGATAGAATCCATTCAGATACATTGTTGAGATAAGTTTACAAAGCAGGGGGGAAGGAAGATACTACCATCACCTTGGGTGTTAGTTGCTCAGTCCTGTCAGACTCTGCAGCCCCATGGACTGTAGCCCACCAGGCTCCTCTGTCCATGGGGTTCTCCAGGCAAGAATACTGGAGTGGGGTGCCATCTCCTTCTCCAACCATCACCTTACCTCTTCCTGGAAATTTTTCCTAAGAGATAACTTGTGCCCTTTTATCAAGATTAATTGCTTTTTAAAAAATCCTTGCATCTCACATTCTCAAGGATTTTTCCCTGGACCCTTACTTGCCAAACACTTGAAATTTTTTGAAATTTCGAAGTCTGCGAGAGGGGCGGGGAGCGCATCTCGCCAAGTCTGTAAGGACTTGGAAACTGCCCAGAGTGGAAAGCAGGATTCAGAGCTAAGGATTCCCGCAGGACAAGGAAGTCCATGTGCAGAGGAAACGAAAAGAATTCCCCGATTAACAGCAACAGGAAAGCTGCCCAGCATAAAGCCACGTCCCCATCCCCGGCCTATCCGCTCTCCCTGCTGCAGGGCTCCCCTGGGTGCCCGGCGGCTCAGATGGTGAGCCTGGGCGGGGAGCGCGGCAGCGAGCTCCTCCAGACAGCCAGGGCCAAGGAACCCGAGGGGGAAGGCTCGGTGCCCCCACCTGTGGACCTCCGGGCGGGCCCGGGGTGGCGGACGCGGCTGTAACCTCAGCTCGCGAGTGACCAGAAGGAGCTCACCCGGGGCTCGCGCCTGCGCGGACCGGCGGGTTGCTAAGGACGCGGTAGGAAGCACTCAGAGCCGGAAGGCCGTCAATTTAGAAACAGGTGACCAGGCTGAGCCAATCAGCGCCCGCCGGGGAAGGCCGACTTCTTTAGGGTCAGCTGACCACCGCTAGCCAATCAAGGCTCTCCAGGGAAGGCCGGCCTCTTGAGGGTCAGCTGACCAGGGCTGGGCTGGAGGAAGCGCAGGCTGGAATCAAAATTGCTGGGAGAAATATCAGTAACCTCAGATATGCAGATAACACCACCCTTATGGCAGAAAGCAAAGAACTAAAGAGCCTCTTGATGAACGTGAAACAGAAGAGTGAAAAAGTTGGGGTAAAGCTCAAGATTCAGAAAACTAAGATCATGGCATCCGGTCCCATCATTTCCTGGCAAGTAGATGGGGAAACAGTGGAAATAGTGCTGACTTTATTTCGGGGGGCTCCAAAATCACTACATATGGTGGTTGCAGCCATGAAATTAAAAGACGCTGACTCTTTGGAAGGAAAGTTATGACCAACCTAGACAGCATATTAAAAAGCAGAGATGTCACTTTGTCAACAAAGGTCCCTCTAGTCAAGGCTATGGTTTTTCCAGTACTCACCTTCTGATGTGAGAATTGGACTATAAAGAAAGCTGAGCACCGAAGAACTGATGGTTTTGAATGGTGGTGTTGGAGAAGACTCTTGAGAGTCCCTTGGACTGCAAGGAGATCCAACCAGTCCACCCTAAAGGAGATCAGTCCTGGGTGTTCATTGGAGGGATTGATGTTGAAGCTGAAACCCCAGTACTTTGGCCACCTGATGCAAAGAGCTGACTCATTTGAAAAACCAGATGCTGGGAAAGATTGAGGGCAGGAGGAGAAGGGGACGACAGAGGATGAGATGATTGGATGGCATCATCTACTCCATTGACATGGGTTTGGGTAAACTCCGGGAGTTCGTGATGGACAGGGAGGCCTGGCATGCTGCAGTCCATGGGGTTGCAAAGAGTCGGACACGACTGAGCGACTGAACTGAACTGAACAGGGCTAGCCAGTCAGAGTCCGCCAAGGAAGTTTGGTTCAATTCAGAAGCTCAGGCCTGTCCAACTCTTTGCAACCCCATGGACTGCAGAACGCCAGGCCTCCATGTCCATCACCAACTCCCGGAGTCCACCCAAACCCATGTCAATTGAGTCAGTGATGCCATCTAACCATCTCTAACCCCGTCTCCTCCTACCTTCAATCTTTCCCAGCATCAGAGTCTTTTCAAATGAGTCAGTTCTTTGCATGAGGTGGCCAAAGTATTGGAGTTTAAGCTTCAGCATCAGTCCTTCCAATGAACACCCAGGACTGATCTCCTTCAGGATGGACCGGTTGGATCTCTTTGCAGTTCAAGGGACTCTTAAGAGTCTTCTCCAATACCACAGTTCAAAAGCATCAATGCTTCTGTGCTCAGCTTTCTTTATAATCCAACTTTCACATCCATACATGACTATTGGAAAAACAATAGCTTTGACTAGATGGACTTTTGTTGGCAAAGTAATGCCTCTGCTTTTTAATATGCTGTCTAGGTTGGTCATAATTTTCCTTCCAAAGAGTCAGCGTCTTTTAATTTCATGGCTGCAGTCACCATCTGCAGTGATTTTGGAGCCCAAAACAGTAAAGTCTGCCACTGTTTCCCTATCTCTTTGCCATAAAGTGATGGAACGGGATGCCATGATCTTAGTTTTCTGAATGTTGAGCTTTAAGCCAACTTTTTCACTCTCCTCTATCACTTTCAGCAAGAGGCTCTTTAGTTCTTCTTTGCTTTCTGCCATAAGGGTGGTGTCATTTGCATATCTGAGGTTATTGATATTTCTCCTGGCAGTCTTGATTCCGGCTTGTGCTTCATCCAGCCCAGCATTTCTCATGATGTACTCTGCATATCAGAATCCTTCTCAGTTAGGATCATGGATTTTAAAGAAAGGTTTCCAGGTGGTTCTATACATACTAACTATAAGGGGGAAATTTTAAACACAAAGAAATGCCTAGTTTTAAATGTAGTATCCCTCCCAAGAAAGAAATTTGTATATTTACAAAAATTTCTATGTCTAGTAACGGGTAAACAGTTTCAAATACTCTACTAAATGTCACAAGGGTTTTACTAAGAGCAATTCTGAATCAATTTAAAGCTAAGGAACAGGGATTGTCCTGGTGAAATAAATTGCCTTAAAAAATTAAGAACTTCAAAAGAAAATTCAACTAATCCTGATGAATTACATCAGTCCTGAATTGTTTCTGTTCCTAATAGGCACCAAATAAGTCTTAATGTTTTAAACTGCATTTTGATACTTGAAACAAAAAGTATTGGTCCAAATCCATAGACTGCCTCAAGAGTGAACTCTAATATAAACTCTCAGCTTTGCATGATTATGATTTTGATGTGTCAGTGTAAGTTCATCAGTTGTAATAAATTACGACTCTGATTGGAGCATTCATGATGCGGGTGGCTCTCCATTAGGGGAAGTGGTGAGTGTATATGAGAAATCACTCTACCCTCCTCT
Organism: Bubalus bubalis; assembly: GCF_019923935.1. Taxonomy (NCBI): domain Eukaryota; kingdom Metazoa; phylum Chordata; class Mammalia; order Artiodactyla; family Bovidae; genus Bubalus; species Bubalus bubalis. The sequence continues at coordinate 905,758 of NC_059165.1, read as the reverse complement.
TAATTTTGCTGTGAACCTAGAAACACTCTAAAAATAGTAATAATACAGACTGCAAAAATAAAGTATTTGCAAACAATAACTTAAAAAGCAGTTCTGATCCCAGGCTTCTCAGAAACACATCCTCCTAATAGAGCAGTAAGTTGAGGGTAAGAACAAAAGTGAAATTGAGAGAGACTGTAAAGGGTATTTCTTAGCAGATTCTGGAGTGCCAACTCACAGTTTCCAAAAGAGAGAAAATATAAATAATATTTAAAAATTAGTATGGGGAAAACTTCTTTGAGACAAAAGAAAAACTTGAAATAGCAATGTGTATGTGTGTGTTTTAGAAGAGAGTGAAAAATGAAATGATTTTAAAGTTCATTTGGAAAACTAAATTGCTGGGAGCCCGCATATTGCATATTGAGTGAGGATCTGTAATAGCTCAACTGGAATTCTATCACTGCCGGGAGCCAGCGTGAGGCACTCCGCCCATGACAAAGGTCATGAGGAAGGAGGCTCGGCATACGCAAAGGCGGGATCGAGCCTCAGGAGTCCCCCTGGAAATTCTCGAGCATCTACCCCCAAAACCAGAGTCTGCCTACTTTCTGCTTTGTGCTTTCACCTACACCTCTGACTTTACGGGGGGCTGTCCCCCACTACCTCTCTCTGAAAAGAGAGTTAGCTTACAGCTCCAGTTAATAATTCCTGGATGTGACAGTGTTTCAACCTACAAACTCCTTTGGAAATCCTCTAGCCTGCCTGAATGGGTTTTCCCGGCCACATGTGATTGTTCAGAGCCTCCCAACTGTGAGAGGCAGGAGATGTTCTAAACTGCCTAAACACAGATTCCTTTGAGTAGTTAAAAGATTGATTAGAAATTGTATTGGTGAAGGGTTTTTCACTTGTTGGGCCAATGTTTGCTGCTAAGTCTCCATACTCCTTACCTACTGTGTCCTTGGCAGTGTATTGATTGATATAATGGGTGTATAGAAATGTAAAATGCCGCTTTGTCCAATGCTTTTCGGAAGGCTGGCGCCTGACTTTGGAATAATCACCTTTAGAGAAAAGTTTCTTAAAATGTTAACAGGCCTCCGGGCAAGAAGATGATGTCAATCACCTGAACTTTTGCATATGATAAGTTTGAAAGCCTGGCTTCGATTAGGACCAGGAACTGCTGTCCTTGCATGACTCCACCCCTTCCCCCATTATCCTCTATGCATACCTTAAGGTATAAAAACTACTTTGGAAAATAAAGTGCGGGCCTTGTTCACTGAAACTTGGTCTCCCCATGTCATTCTTCCCTTTAACTTCCGGCTGAGCGTCCATCTGGAGCGCGGATGTCCTCTGCGACCATTTATTTGCCTGGGCTTCTAAGACCCACTCGAGAAGGTGTCTAAGGTGGGGCACCTTCCGCTATTCGAGAGGGCGCCTGCGGCCTCCGTGGTCAGAGCTAACCTGGTGTCACGGGTTATATTGATTTTCCGCGTAAACCAAGCCACTCAGCTTCTTTTCTCCACTGAATTTCCTCACTGAGCTATCCTCATTTTATTATAAATAAATAATTAAATAGGTCGCCGACGCCGTCCCCGCTTCGAATACCCTGGATCAGCCGGGGCTGGACCCCGGCACTAAATGGCAAGTTAGCCAAAAAGGTTACAAAAAGGAAGCAAGCACAGAAGAGCTTGTCTTCAGTTCAGTTCAGTCTCTCAGTCGTGCCTGACTCTGCGATCCCATGAATCGCAGCACGCCAGGCCTCCCTGTCCATCACCAACTCCTGGAGTTCACTCAGACTCAGGTCCATCAAGTCAGTGATGCCATCCAGCCATCTCATCCTCTGTCGTCCCCTTCTCCTCCTGCCCCCAATCCCTCCCAGCATCAGAGTCTTTTCCAGTGAGTCAACTCTTCACATGAGGTGGCCAAAGTACTGGAGTTTCAGCTTTAGCATCATTCCTTCCACAGAAATCCCAGGGCTGATCTCCTTCAGAATGGACTGGTGTACTGGAGTTTCAGCTTTAGCATCATTCCTTCCACAGAAATCCCAGGGCTGATCTCCTTCAGAATGGACTGGTTGGATCTCCTTGCAGTCCAAGGGACTCTCAAGACTCCTCCAACACCACAGTTCAAAAGCATCAATTCTTCGGCGCTCAGCCTTCTTCACAGTCCAATTCTCACATCCACATACTATAACTTACTGTGAGAATTATTTATTAGTCCACATAATACATTAGAAATAAAATATTTTAAATATCTTCAGATCCCATCCTCAAAAATGGTAGCTGCATCACAGTACCTAATTCAGTAACTCAAACATAGTACATGCTTAATAAATAGTGTTGGGTGAATTCCTGAATAGAAATGTAGACGATTTTCATTTCATCCTGTGAGCCAAATTTATTGACTGTCAGAATTTCTGAGTGAAAATACTAATATAAATGAATAACCTGCTTGTTCTATACTTTTGTTTAGCAGAATATTTTTCCAACTCTTGAAAGCTGTCAAAATAGTCTGCTAATCTTCACTTGTATTTTGACTCACATCTAAGTGAATTAAAAAAAAATTAGTTTCTCAGTCGTGTCTGACTCTTTGTGACCCCATTGACTCTAGACCACCAGTGTCTTCTGTCCATGGAATTCTCCAGGCACGAATACGGGGCTGAATAGGCGTTCCTTTCTCCAGGGGATCTTCCTGACCTAGGGATCAAACCCAGGTCTCCTGAAATGCCAGCAGATTCCTTACTCTCTGAGCCACCAGGGAAGTTCCAGGTGAATAATAATTGGACTCAAAATATTTATTAAACTATTTCATGGTTTAAATATTTCTATCATATGATTATTTTCCAAAAAACAAATCCTTCACATCTATTTACTAAAGAAGAAGGTAAAATTTTTAATCTATATGATTCTATTAATGTTTGTGTGAAAATGTTCCTAATTATTAATGTTTAGTGCTTACAATATCTTTTATCCATTACTTGTTATATGATGGCTTAAATGTTGTGACTTCAAAATATGAACATGAATTGTTTGATAACCTTCCCTTCTAAAGAGGAAGCCAGACCCCTTCCCCTTGCTTTGGATTTAGTGACTCACTTCTGGATAACAGAATGCAGCAGGAGTGATGAGGTAGGATAAGGTCATAAAAGACTGTGTGGCTTCGTCTCTGTTGTCTTGGATCACTTGCTCTGAGAAGGAGTCAGCTGTCTCGTTATGCAAACACTCAGGAAGTTCTATGGAGAGATGCACCAGGCAAGATATTCAGAGCCCTCGTGATATCAAACCAGCAAGAATTCCACAATTAGCCGAGCAAGCTATCTTAGAAATGGATCCTCCTGTTCCGATCAAGCCCAGTCAAGTCTAAGATGACTGGACCCCAAGTTGAAGTCTTGACAGCAAATTCATGAGAGACCCTGAGCCGGAACCACTAATCTAAGCCACTTTCAGATCCTCAAACTACAGAAACTCAGTTCAGTTCAGTCACTCAGTCGTGTCCGACTCTTTGTGACCCCATGGACTGAAGCACACCAGGCCTCCCTGTCCATCACCAACTCCCAGAGTTTACCAAAACTCATGTCCATTGAGTTGGTGATGCCATCCAACCATCTCATCCTCTGTCGTCCCCTTCTCCTCCTGCCCTCAATCTTTCCCAGCATCAGGGTCTTTTTTCCAATGAGTCAACTCTTCGCATGAGGTGGCCAAAGTACTGGAGTTTCAGCTTCAGCATCAGTCCATCCAATGAACACCCAGGACTGATCTCCTTTAGAATGGACTGGTTTGATTTCCTTGCAGTCCAAGGGACTCTCAAGAGTCTTCTCCAACACCACAGTTCAAAAGCATCAATTCTTCGGCGCTCAGCTTTCTTTATAGTCCAACTCTCACATCCATACATGACCATTGGAAAAACCATAGCCTTGACTGGACGGACCTTTGTTGACAAAGTGATGTCTCACTCCAGAAACTATAAGACAATAAATATTTTAAGCTGTTTTTGGGGGGAGTAATTTGTTTTGACAAAACAGAGAACCAATACAAATATTACACTGATATTCTCATAAAAGACATATTGGCCATTCTTTTTAAATGCTACAGAGAATTAAGTACATTAATTTCTGAGTGACGTTTTTCTTAAACTAGTTTGAAGACTTGCATTCTGTACCTTTTCAACATTATTATTTTAGAAAGGTTTTGAAGAAATATATGATGGAAGGGCTTTATTAGTGCTTTGCATGAATGCTGAATCGCCAGTCATGTCTGACTCTTTCAACCCCATGGACTGTAGCCTGCCCACCAGGCTCCTCTGTCCATGGAATTCTCCAGGCTAAAATATTTGAAGTGGGTTTCCATTTCCTCCTCCAGGAGATCTTCCCAACCCAGGGATGGAACCCGAGTCTCCTGCATCTTCTGCATTGGCAGGTGGGTTCTTTGCCACTGAGCTGCATGGGAAGCCTGGTAGTGCTCTAGAGACTGTTGACTAACTGCTATGGACAGATTTAATAATCTAAAAAATTTTATTGCTGTGTCCCATAACTAAATCTAGTGTATCTATTTTTTATAAAATAATTTTTTTCTTAGCAAAACAAAAACCATAAAATGCTATCTTAAAACAATTAGAAAGTGGAGAATAAAAAACTAAAACATAAGTAAAACTACACCCAGACATAACATATATCCTTTTATTGTGTATCTTTATTGTTATTTTTACAATAGTGAAATCATATCATGCACAATAGTTTTAATCTAATATGAACACATTCACTTGTCATTTACGCTGTACCTCTGATGTAATCATTTAACACGATGCCTCAAGCCCTTCTCAGCTCCTTCACCACTATCACTCTAGATCAAAATACTACTGTCTCTTACCTCAGCAGCTTGAAACGTCCTGCCAAGTAGAAGAGACTTTCACCTTTGCCCCAAAAGGAAGCCAGGTTTCTCCTTCTAGAACATCATTAAGGTCACCCCCCTCTACTCTTCAGTTCAGTTCAGTCGCTCAGTCGTGTCTGACTCTTTGCGACCCCATGAATCACAGCACGCCAGGCCTCCCTGTCCATCACCAACTCCTGGAGTTTACTCAGACTCACGTCCATCGAGTCAGTGATGCCATCCAGCCATCTCATCCGCTGCCGTCCCCTTCTCCTACTGCCCCCAATCCCTCCCAGCATCAGGGTCTTTTCCAATGAGTCAACTCTTCACATGAGGTGGCCAAAGTACTGGAGTTTCAGCTTTAGCATCATTCCTTCCAAAGAAATCTCAGGGCTGATCTCCTTCAGAATGGACTGGTTGGATCTCCTTGCAGTCCAAGGGACTCTCAAGAGTCTTCTCCAACACCACACTTCAAAAGCATCAATTCTTCGGCGCTCAGCCTTCTTCACAGTCCAACTCTCACATCCATACATGACCACAGGAAAAACCATAGCCTTGACTAGACGGACCTTTGTTGGCAAAGTAATGTCTCTGCTTTTGAATATGCTATCTAGGTTGGTCATAACTTTCCTTCCAAGGAGTAGGCGTCTTTTAATTTCATGGGTGCAATCACCATCTGCAGTGATTTTGGAGCCCAAAAAAATAAAGTCTGCCACTGTTTCCACTGTTTCCCTGTCTATTTCCCATGGAGTGATGGGACCGGATGCCATGATCTTCGTTTTCTGAATGTTGAGCTTTAAGTCAACTTTTTCACTCTCCTCTTTGACTTTCATCAAGAGGCTTTTTAGTTCTTCTTCACTTTCTGCCGTAAGGGTGGTGTCATCTGCATGTCTGAGGTTATTGCTATTTCTCCTGCCAATCTTGATTCCAGCGTGTGCGTCTTTCAGCCCCGCGTTTCTCGTGATGCACTCTGCGTATAACCTGAATCACCGTCTGTCACCAGCAAGGCCCTGTCCAACTTGGCTCCTGCACCCCTTTCCGCTCTCAGTGAATCCTTGCGCACTGGCTTCCTAGTTTGTCATCAGACCTTATAATTAGCTCTACCTTGAAAATTTTTCTCCAAGATAGTCACACATGGCTTATTCTTTCACATATGTCTGTTTAAAGATTATTTCAAAGATTATTGGCTTCCCTGTCCAGGCAATCTAAAAATTCTGCCTCTATCATTTAATTTTCAAAATATAATACATGTCATTATCTGACATTGTAGATGTTTGTTTCATTGTTTGACATGATAAATTTACCTGTTATTTGCCTCCTGATAAGAATGTCAGTTCAGCAACGTAGGGACTTCATGTTGTTTATTACTCTGTCCACATTGCTTAGAATAGTACCTGGTACAGTTAGGTGCTCAATAAATATATTTTGATTAAAGAACCATATGGATGCACCATTTTAATTATTAGTAATAATTACTTGATATTTGAAATCCTAACAATTATTCCTATTGTGAGCAATTATATCATGAATATGTCCATAAGTAAATATGTACACCCTATGTTTGTCTCCTAAGATTTAGGAGTCAAAAGCTATGACTATTTTTGTATTTTTTTAATACATACTGCCAAAATGCCCTCTATCGAAAAGTTGTTATATTTTAGGACTTCCCTGGTGGTGCAAGGGCTAAGACTCTAAGCTCTTGATGCAAATGGCCCAGGTTTGATCTCAGGTCAGGAAACTAGCTCCTGCATACCACAACTAAAAATCCTGCATGCCTCAACAAAGATCAAAGATCCAACACCCCGCCAGTAAGACTTAGAACAGCCAAATAAATTTAGAAAATACATGTTATTTTCTTGCCTGGAAAATTCTATGGACAGAGGGAGCCCAGTGAGTACAATCCATGGGGTCACAAGAGTTGGACACGACTGGACAACTGAGTGTGCGCACACACGTGCACACACACACCACACATACAGCTTGTATTTTATACCGCTCCAGAAATGAATAAGAGTTACTTTTTTCTCACTTTGCACAATATTGGGTATTGCCCTTTTAAACATAGTTTTTATAGAGGAAAAGTGGTTATTACTCAAATTTGCCTTTCTCCAGTTACACAGATACTTGTTCATTTAACTGTTACCCATTTGCATTTCTTTAAAAATAAATTGCCTCTTCATTTCCTTTGCTTATATTTCTACTGCTTTTCCCTTACTGATAATAGTTCGTTTTTACAATAAAGTAACCCATTGTCCAAACCATGTTAAAGTGTCATTTTCCTGGTTTGTGGTTTGTCTTTAAATTTTGATTATTGTGTCTTTACTTTTTTATCTCATGTGGAAATGTACAGTTTGTATGGTTCCTCTTTCTCTACACTGCTTTTGACTTTGCTGTCACCTTCATAAAGTTTTCCAATCCACTATCTGAAAATTATTCCCCAAGTATTTTCTTCCAGTATTCAATCTTCAAAAAAAACAAAAAAGAAAGCAATATATTACAGCTGGAATTCATTTAACAGTAGGTTGTGAGGTGAGGCTGTTGTTTCTTCCTCTCAAGTGGCTACCCAGTTCTCCTCCTTTTAGTAAGGCATCCTTTCTCCAGTGATGTAGATGTGAAATTGTGAGCTGCCCTTGTTTTTATATGAAAAGTGTATATATATATATACACACACACACAGAGGACTTTTTCTCCTGCTTTTAATAAACAATAAGTTTTGGACCTGAGCCAATACCAATCTTGAGCCATCATTCTTAAGGAACACGGATATATCTTTATTACGTTCAATAACTAACTGGATATTAGATATCCAGTAATTAGGTACTAGCATTGAAGTAATACTGAATACACTTACTAAGGAAAAGAATACATTTTCCCAGCTACATTACAACTCAAGAATGTCAGTACACTCAAGATGAAGCTGATGATTACTTTGAAAAAAAGGTTCGCTTGTGGAAGGCTGAGAATAGCGCGTCTGAGTTCTCCTCTGAAAGCCCTCAGAATCCTGGGCGGCCGGGGGAAGAAAGGACGGAGGAAGAGCCCATGCTGGGCTCGTTGAGATCCAAGGAGACAAATGCTACCAAAAGAGCCCATGGAGCTAATACAAACAGGTAGTAGATGAACTCTTTAGAAGTCCTCTTAATTTTTCAACTAGGTCTCAGTTTTGAAAAGTATCGCTTGGGATTTAAATATGCCCCTGACTGAGAAGCACAAGGGGAAAAAAACAAAACAAAACACTACAGTAAAGTATTCAAAGTCTTTGTGGCCCTTAGAAAAGGAAGATGCTTAATTCCCAAGTCCTGGAGAACAGTTTGTATTTTTCGGGTGGAGCCAGGAGGGCAGGAACAAGGGCTTTCTCCCGCGACCTTCTATTCTAAGCCTTGCTCCAGCCGTCCACAGACTTCCGGGTTCACTGGGCCGAACCAGGCATCTCAGTAGATTTCAGTCGGAGCGCCAACTTCAGCAGGGAAAGCCAGGTGTGACCTTGCGGACACCGGCAACTGGAACCTCCAAGAGCAACTTCATGGCTGGCGGGGAATTAGCGAGAGAAATACAGATCTCGGGCGCCTATGTGGGGCGAGGCACTTCCGGCTGAGACGCCCAACCGCGTCGTCTAGCTGCAGGCTCCTCTCGCCCGACAACAAGTCTCCCTCCAAACCCCTAGCACCTCCCACCTCCCGGCATCCTGCCACCTCCCGGCATCCTCCCCGCGGGCCGCCGCTCCGTGTGCCGTAGCGTTTCCTTAGCAACCCCGCCTCCCGCTGCCGCAGGAAGCGGGAAGGTCACGTGCTCCGTGGACGTCGGGGCTGGCGGCGTGACTTCCGGGTGTCAGGCTGCCCGGGCGCCGCGGCTGCTGAGGAGAGGTTGTGTGGCCCGGGTGGCCGCGGGCTCCGGGGCGGGCTGGCCTTATTCTGCCCCCGTGCGCGATGCATCCGCGGCGCCCGGACGGGTTTGATGGCTTGGGCTACCGGGGTGGGGCCCGAGACGAGCCGGGCTTTGGCGGCGCCTTTCCGGCGAGGTCCTTCAGCTCCGCGTCGGACCTGAGCCGCTGGGTGACCTCTCCCCCAGACATCCCGGGGAGCCGCAACCTGCACTGGGCCGAGGAGAGCCCGCCCCGCGGCGCGCCCGCCCCCTGCACGCCGCCCGAGGGCCCGGCGGAGGGGCCCTGCCCCGGCGGCGCGGGGCGCAGCGGCGGTGAGGGCCTGGGCGGCGGCGGTGAGGGCCTGGGGGCCTCGGGGGGCTGGAGGGGTGGTCCGCGCGGAGCGGCAGGGAGGGACCCCGGGCGTCGGGGGGGCGGGGGAGTGATCGGCGGCCCGGGCCCCGCAGACCCCGGAGCCGCGCGGGGTCGCGTCCCCCGGACCCGCCGCGCCGCCCCTTGGCGCTCCTTCCGCCCTCTGCCCCCGGAGCAGGCCTCCGCCCTCTCCCTACTCCGGTGTTATCTGGAGAGGCTTGCCTTAGCCTTGGCGTGGCAGCGATCACGGAAGGTTTCGGCATGCTACCTCCCATGCCCTGAATCCACAAAGGAGACTGGTTTGCTGTTTATCGAGACTCACGTGAGAAATAGCTGATTGACCGGCCGCTGTATCACCTTCATTCCGTTGATCAGTGGTGGCTTTGCGTTGTGCAAAGAACTTTCTCCGAGACCATAGGCGGTCTTGGGCTCAGAGCTTTCTCTACCACTCTTAAAAGCTGAGACTTTATTAACCTCTGTGTTCTCTTGCTTTCCTCAACTTTAAGATGTATGGAAGAATAATTCAGGGTTTTGTAAAAAAAAAAAAACAAACCCAACAAAATGAGGTGTCAGTAATGCCTGACACAGTGTGGCCCACACAGTAGGCTAAAAGTCAGTCTTTCTTTTTTCCATGTAATCATAGGAGTTCTGTTTGTGTTCTAGATCCCAAACTACTGTATTTTCCCACCTCCTCCTTTCTTCTTTTTTTTTTTTTTACTTAAAAACTCCACTAAAGAATGAAAAACACTTAAAACATTTTCAAGATAAGAATTTGGAATCAAAACATAATTATTCTGTGCAATGTCAGAAGATCAGTTCAGTAGCTCAGTCGTGTCAGTCTGCGACCCCATGGACTACAGCACGCCAGGCCTCCTTGTCAGAAGATAAAGACGTTTTAATTGTAGCCCTGTGTGATCTAGATATTTTCAACATCGTCTGGATTCATAAAATGGAGATAATGGCTGCTGCATGTTCCCGTTCTCCTAAAAGTGTTAGAATAATAGATCATATCCTTAAATATTATGTACATTCTAGACATAAATTTTAGTCTCATTTCTTTGACTAGGAAGTACAGTAACATTTATCTGGTTTGGGTTACGGGGAGGAACAGACTACTATCATCCAGTGAGGATAGATGGAGGATCAGTGACTTACTCAGTGTTACATATACAGTTAGGTTTTCACTCTGTCTAGCGCTGTTATTTCCCATAGGTCCCAGAAGGAGTACTGGAAAGTTATAAATTATTCAAAATGCATATGTGATTGCCTCACAGTTACCTTCTCAGGCAGTAAAGCTGACGTTTTATCTTTTCATAATTTATGCATTGATGGTTACAATGAGGAGATCTTAATATCCAGGGATCTGTGGGGGGTGTTTTTCAGCAGTTAAGAGGCTGGTGAAAAACGCTGCAAAGAGGATAGAAGCCTGGGAGACTTGGTTAATACTAGTAAGCCTTCCTGACACCTTCCAGAGAATGTCAGTGGTATTTTTGTTAGTTTATTGGATGGCCTATACAAACACAAAGGGAAAAGATGAAAGGAGGAAAGCATCTTAATTGGGCAAAAGAAGCCTCTGCCCTTGCACATTTTTCAAGGCAATGGTTGTTTCCCCAGAGATTGTTTACATGGTCTTGTTCCATCTCTCAGGGAATAGGGAGGGCATTCATTAAAAAGAGCAGAGATGAGAGGGAGGGATTGGAGAAGAGGGGAGCGAAAAGCAAATGGGAGAAAAATCCCTTGTGAATATTATCGCTGAAATTTAATGTCTAGTCTCTCAGGGCTTGATATTTCATCTTTATGATTTTAAGTTTTTCAGTTAGGGAGAAAAAAATTTATTTTCTCTTTGTACACATGGGTAGAAATTTTCCAGCTGTAAACCCTCCTGATCAGACTAGAGCTGTGCCGTGAGCAGCAGCATGTATGTGCACAGTAGTGTATCACAGAGACCTGATGTAGCTGTGTGTTCAGTCACTCAGTCATGTCCGACTCTTTGCAACCCATGGAATAGGGGGTCAGGTGGCCTCTCTCCCTGGGACTTTTCAGGCGAGAGTACTGGAGTAGGTTGCCATATCCTTCTCCAGGAATTAAGCAGCTATTATCAAACTATTCTGGAGAAAAATGGCAACCCACTTCAGTATTGCCTGGGAAATCCCATGGACAGAGGAGCCTGGTGGGCTACAGTCCTTGGTGTCACAGAAGAGTTCGACACGACTTAGCAACTAAATAACAACACATCAAAGTCTTTAAAACTTGAGAAGAGAGAGAAGAGAGCCTCTTTTTCCCATTTCAGCTACCCTAAGTGCTCTTTCAGCTTAACCATATTCATGGGATGCTTTGCTTGCAACTGTCGGTGTGACACAGATACTTTCCACCAGTCGCAGTGAATGATTACAACACGGGAGGTATGGTTGATGAAAGTTATCAGAGTCTTCACTAGAAAAAAAAATTAGTCGGAAGTTGAAAACTAGTAGCCCTTGGCATCTACCTGCAAACATGTTTGATTTGGTCTACGTGCAATTTTAATCCTTTTTAAAATAGTTGCCAATATTTTAAAATTGGAAGATACTATATAAAAATGAGAATATCTGTTTAGAAAAATCACAGCTTTGAAACCCTGGACTCAGAGTTCCATGTGGCAACAATGAATTGGAGCTGAAAAGCAGTTAGGGAGTCTACCCCTTGCAACTTGCCACAAGCCCCAGTGGAGCTCTTCACTCATTCAAATGACCTTTCTGGCCCCTGTCAAAATTTGATTTGGGAACATGGAGTTTAAATGAATGTCATGTTAGTAAAAAAGATATTTTTTATTCTTTTTTATGGTAAACCTAAATAATGGTTATGAGTAATCTTATTCCTTCTATTTTAGAGCAGTTGAATAGATTTGCTGGATTTGGTATTGGACTTGCAAGGTAATGTTTTATCTAAAGATTTTTAATTCAAGTTTTATTTAAAGTTTTTTTCTTTAATTTATAATGTTAAATAATTAGTGTTACTTCCTTTAGACTGATTTTTGGAGAAGTAGTTAAATATTAAAAAGTTTCTGTGCAGAAAAAAATATTTAAAACCTATAATTTCCCCCCATAAGGATAGTGAAATTTTGTTTAATTTTATAAACACAAAATAATTTAAAGGAATATTGTAAGAACTTTATTTTGTGTGTGTCCGTCCAAAAAATAAAATGTAATCGTATCTCCCCCTCCAAAAACAAGTAATTTTGCGTTGAACTTTTTTCCTCAACATCAGAATTATGACAAGATATTTAGCAGCATAGCATCTCTAGAATCAACATTTCCATATGTTGTAAAATATTGTGTAAATATAATTTTTGAGATGCCTTTAGTGTTTATTTTGTGATATTTGATTCAACTAGTGTTGATGTGATAAAGAATTGATGTTAGAGAGGAAGAAAGAGCATAGCATCTAGGTTTCACCTAATATGTTCATTAAAATCCCTATAACTTAAGTGCAAAGTACATCCACACCAAAATTTATAGTATGGATGGCTCTTCTGATAAGAACTTTGTTCACAGCACATCCTCTGAAAGAAAGGGGAAGGGGCATTTAAATTGTCTAGGAAGTAAGTTTTCCCTATCAGGCCTACAAGTGCATTGATAATTTCATCTTTATACTGTACATATTAATATTATATGTTGTTTCTTTGCTTCAGTTCAGTTCAGTCACCCAGTCGTATCCGACTCTTTGCGACCCCATGAATCGCAGCACGCCAGGCCTCCCTGTCCATCACCAACTCCCAGAGTTCACTCAGACTCAAGTCAATCGAGTCAGTGATGCCATCTAGACATCTCATCCTCTGTCGTCCCCTTCTCCTCCTGCCCCCAATCCCTTCCAGCATCAGAGTCTTTTGCAATGAGTCAACTCTTCGCATGAGGTGGCCAGTTACTGGAGTTTCAGCTTCAGCATCATTCCTTCCATAGAAATCCCAGGGCTGATCTCCTTCAGAATGGACTGGTTGGATCTCCTTGCAGTCCAAGGGACTCTCAGGAGTCTTCTCCAGCACCACAGTTCAAAAATCTGACTTTAGTTTTTTTTTTCATATTGAATCTTGTTATTGGTGCAATGATTTGTAAACACATCTAAACATTTGAAAACTCTATTTTTTACTTTTAAGAATAATGGATCACTTAAGTAAAGCATGATTGTTGAAGAATAAATTGCATGTGCTGTAAACGTGAATGTCCTCTTAGCCTTTTCACAGAGAACGTGCTGGCCCAGCCCTGCATCGTGCTGCGCCGCCAGTGCCAGGTGAGTGCGCCTCATGCTTTTCTAAACGGTGGCCCTGACCCTGATGTGACGCATGGGCCTCACATAAACGGCTGAGACCATGTAACCATTACTCCATGTGATGTATACCAAAATGTGTAATGTATCAGTTCTCAAACTTTTTGGTATTTGAAAGCTAAATCTTAAAATTTATTGAGATCCCCAAAGAATGATTGTTTATATAGATTGAGTTCAGTCGCTCAGTTGTGTCCAACTCTTGTGACCCCATGGACTGCAGCACATCAAGCCTCCCTGTCCATCACCAACTCCTGGGAACTTGCTTAAACCCATGTCCATTGAGTCAGTGATGCCATCCAACCACCTCTTCCTCTGTTGTCCCCTTCTCCTCTTGCCCTCAATCTTTCCCAGCATCAGGGTCTTTTCCAATGAGTTGGTTCTTCGCATCAGGTGGCCAAAGTATTAGAGCTTCAGCTTCAGCATCAGTCCTTCCAGTGAACACCCAGGACTGATCTCCTTCAGGATGGACTGGTTGGACCTCCTTGCAGTCCAAGGGACTCTCAAGAGTCTTCTCCAACGCCACAGTTCAAAAGCATCAGTGCTTCAGCACTCAGCTTTCTTCACAGTCCAACTCTCACATTTATGGAGTGTATCTACCAATATTTGCCATTTCAGAACCCCAAACTGGGAAAATTTTTATATATATGTGTGTGTGTGTGTGTATGTATATATATATATATATATATATATGTATGTATGTTTAATTCATTAAAATAACAATAAATTGATGAGGTATTAGCATAAATAACATTTTTATGAAAAATGACTATAACTTTTTTGAAAATATCTTTAATGCCTGGCATAATAGAAGGCAGCCAGATTGTCACATCTGTTTCTACAGTCTGTTGCAACACCTGGTTTTTGAAAGAAACAAGAAAGCCTAGCCTTATATACATATGTATTTAAAAATGGGAGTTTTATATCTTTTTAGATAATTGGCAGATAGTTATTTGCAATGTGAAATCTGAAACCACACAGATCAAATTTTTTTATACTCTTTTACATTAAAACCTATTGATCTGTCCTTCATGTTGAATGGGTTTCTTTTTACCCATGTGTGATTCTGTTATATCATGCATTGATTAATTGAAAAATATTGATTTACTGATTATATAGATTTTCTAAATGTTATGACATTTGCTTTTACTGTATTAAAATACCACCATCATTACAATCACTATAAATCTCACCAGAAAAGTGTTTGAGTTTTGGTAGGTTCATGGTAGTGGATATAGGGTTTCCAGATTTCTAATTTTTGCTCATAGGCTCAAATTTATCATTGGCAACTAATATTCTTATTTTCTAATCAATGAGCCACTTTGTTCAGTTTTAAAAATATGTTTGTCCCAAGTAACTATAGTCTTGTTAGTTTTTCCAGAAAAAAAATGGTATTCCAAGGAAAAAAGTGACTATTTTCAGACTCACTGCTCCATCAGAAAAGTTCTTTTTCTAATGACAGCATATTCATTATGCAATACACAAAATATTAAATTAGAAAGATGATGTGTACTCAGGAGTCAAGATTCTATAAAATTAGTATATCTTACTGCTCTACTAAGGGCATCTTTTGGGGAAAGTGGCTTTTGCCTCTTCACATGTGAGTCAGATGAAGAGTATGATATGTACAAAAATACATTTTGGTGCCACTGCCTTCAGTTATGCCCGAGTTAGCAGTTTTACCCACTATTGCTTTTGTACTATTATTGAAAATGTCAACACAGTAACAAAGGAAATGATGCCTTAGTATCAAGAAAATAATTTTGAACACGTCTGTCCCCTGAAAGGATAATGAGGCTTTTGAGGGCTAGTGGGCCACTGGCAAAAGCACCTATAGTATAACATCATCTTTGAAAATTGAGTTAGAAAAGATAAACTAGTTTTTTTAAAAAAGTTTTTTATGCTTAGCACCAAAATGTAAGGATATAGAGAGAATTCAATATTTAAATAGTAGGAACAGTGTATATGCCATAGCAGAGCGAATTTTAGACACGCTTTTACATTGACAATATTGCGTTGTGACCCAGGGTTTACATATATGAGTGATGTTTAAAAATGCTTTAGGAAGTAATACTTTCAGAGTGTATGATGCATTCTGGTCCTTTTTTATTATGTTACTTAATAAATATTAGTTCTGATCCCCTGTACTGATTTCATGATTTCCCAATTGTTTATAGCTTGTTACTGCTTGCCATGGAAGACAGAAATCTGTTCCCAGAGTTCTTCGTGGTTCCTGTGTGTTAAATGGCATGAGCATTTTGCCACAGTAAATTTCATGCTGATGTTTAAGGAAACATAAGTATCAAACAACAAAGCCTTCTTTATTATATATTTTATTGCAGGCAGAGTCTTTACCAACTGAGCTATGAGGGAAGCCCAGATATATTATACATTGGTCTTTCAGGGTTGTGTGTGTATAACCACATGTTCTTTACTTTTAAGTTATTTAAAGCATTTTTTAAAGTAATTTTGCTTCTGTGTAATTCATGCTGACTTTACAGTTGAACTTTTGTTTATGCTATGACTCCACTGTGTATCTTTCATGCTCTTATTTCTTGACAAAACAATAATAGAAAATAATCATAAATATCTTTTTCACAGGTTAACTACCATGCTCGGCACTATCATCTCACCCCGTTTACAGTCATCAATATTATGTACAGCTTCAACAAAACCCAGGTGAGAAATAATCTGTCCATTCTATTAAAGTTATTTATAATGTACCATTTGGCCTTAGTAACAGTTAAACCAACAATAATTCCTTTTAATTTAGTTACTGAAGATATTATAACTCTTATGCTAAAACTAACTTAACTGGGTAATGATATGTTTTGATACCACTGAATAAATCAGTAACTTCATAACTTTGCCAAAATTAATTAAATATTAAGGGTATTTAATCCATATTAGAGATAATTAATTTGGAGTGTTTATCTTGGCCTAAATTTAGGCCACCCAACAAATATTAAAGAAAGGAGGTAATTTACTTGTCATTCTCTACTAAAATGTTCTTAGAATAATGTCTTACTGGAAAATAGCAGAAAACATTTAATGTCAAGTTTTGTTAAGAACTTTTGTATTTCCTTTTTAGGCATTAGTAGAAATAATAAATTTTGTTCATTTTAGGGACCAAGGGCCCTTTGGAAAGGAATGGGAAGTACATTTATCGTGCAGGGAATCACACTTGGAGCAGAGGGAATAATCAGTGAATTCACACCTTTACCAAGGTACCTTTTTGGCATTTTTCATTATTAGCTTCATATTAAAAATATGAAAAAATGATAGTTGCTAAAAATACCTTGAATTTGAAAACTTGCCTAAAGTAGCTAAGAGAAGAAAAGAATAAATAATTGTCTTATGGAATTGGTATGTGATAAAGAAAACCCTTCCTGGTCTAGTATCTATTGAGATATGTCTTCCAGCCTCTACTGCTATGTATTCAGTTCAGTTCAGTCACTTAGTTGTGTCTGACTCTTTGCGACCCCATGGAGTGTAGCCCGCCAGGCTCCTCTGTCCATGAAATTCTTCAGTCAAGAACACTGCAGTGGATTGCCACTTCCTTCATGGACTGTAGCCCGCCAGGCTCCTCTGTCTGTGGGATTTCCCAGACAAGGATACTAGAGTGGTTTGCCATTTCCTTCTCCAGTGGCTCCTTCCGACCCAGGATAGAACCCGGGTCTCCTGCATTGCAGGCAGATTCTTTACCAACTGAGCTACGAGGGAAGCCCACATCATGATTCATGCTATAATTAAACAAACCCTTTTCGGAGTCCACAGGACACTTTACATGGATTTATCGGCAAAAATTCTTTTTAAAACCTGAAGTCTGAGCTAGATCTGGAATTATGAGTAGGAGATAACTTGGCAGAGTAGGAGAGTCGAGGTGACAGTGTCCACAATTTTATGGAAATTGGAAGGTCTGAGTGGTAAGAAGTGTCTTGTGCTTAGAATATTGGGCATGTATGGAGTAGGATGAGATGAAAAGCTGAGGGGCTAGACTGAAGTGACTTAGGTTTTATTGTCTATGGAGTTGGAAATCTAAGGTGGGGGATTGTTTGCTTTTTTTAAATATACAGGTTATTCTATCAAGGATATATTCAAGTGGCAATGTTTAGAAAAAAGGACTGATGCAGACAGAGACCTATGGAAAACTGTTAGGGTAATATAGGCCAGATTGAGAAGGGTCTCAACTGGAGTAGAACAGAAGCTGGACAGACATTTCTGAAGTATAATTCATAATATTGGGAAGGGGGTTGTAGGAGAGTGATTTAGCAGCAGTGACAGATTTCCCGATTGGAACTGAGTTGGAGAATTCGTAAAGAAGAGTAAGCTGGAGTGGGAAAGATAAGGAAGGCAGCTCTCAATAAATGAAGTCTGAGCCATCCGGGGGGCACGCCTAGAAGAGGCTGGAGCTGTGGCTCAGAGTCCACGGAAAATTTGAACCTGGAGGCGTGGCTTTGAGTGTTCAGCTAAAGCTTGAGGATGGGTGAATTAAATACACTAAGGAGAAAGTGTAGATTAAATGACAGAGTGAACCAAGGACAGAACCTGGGCTCTGTGTGGGGATGGGTGGGTGGGTGGATATGTAGAAAGAGAGGCTAACAGAACAAATTGGCAGTAGCAGTAAGCTAGAGGACAGGGGTGGCCTGGAAGCCAAGAGGGGAATCAGAACCGTGGATTCTTCCAGAGGGAGGCGGTAGGAAGGTTCAGAATGTTTGCTTACGGGTCTCTCTTCTCTCTGAAACAGGATGAGGTGAAAGAATGATGAGCATGGGCGTCAGAGTAAAAGAGCGTGAGACCAGTGACAGATGTTTGGGACAGTCACAGCTCTGAGTGACAGAAAGGGAACTTTGAGAGGAATCTATGGAAATAACGTTAAGAGATAATGTTGGTGATCCCATACATTTGTTTAGGTGCTGTTTAGCAGTACTCTGATTTTCTCTATCAACAGTAAACCCCAGGGATGGAGTTAAAGACCAAATGGTTTGTTAATCCAGAAGTGGCCCTTGGCAGGGTTAATTTTTTGGATTGACAAGGAAGTGAGGGAGTTGAAGGTGCAGCCACTAGCATCTCAGACTGGAGATTCAGCCTTCACAGGGAAGGAAATCAAGACAGAGGAGACTGAGAGCAGGCTGTTGGCCACTGGGAGTGCTTTCAAAGGACCACATAGCCTTGAAGTTCCTTTAACATAGCTTTGCTAAATGTTGCAAAGAAAAACGTTTCATCAGCTAAAAGTTGCTCCTCTCATACTTTAAAAAAAATGTGAATTTCTAACCTTCAATAATTTTACCCCATTGCTTTTTATGGCGCACGTGAGGTCAAATGTAGTACTTGTCATCAAATGTCATTGACATTCTCCTACAAACACAAAATTCAGTTTGTCATTATTCATTCATTAGTGGGATTATTTTATTTTAACATATGTCCCTTACACTAGGTCCCAACCTTTAGGGTCACAGATTCCTTTTGTTTCTTCCCCTTACTGTATACCTGATTTTGAGCACATAGTAGGGATTCAGGAAATTTGAGCTAAATAAAAATTTAACAAAATTCAGTGATTTCTGTATTATAAAGTATAAAGAATTCTGTATTTTCAGTCAGAATACTGTTGGTCCTGGCTGTACTGCTTTTGGACTTCCCCAGTGGCTCATTGGCGAAGAATCTGCCTGCATTGCAGGAGCCACAGGAAACATGGGTTTGATCTGTGCGGCGGGAGATTCCCTGGAGAAGGGAATGGCTGCCCACTCCAGAATTCTTTCCCGGAGAATCCCACGGACAGAGGAGCCTGGTGGGCTATAGTCCATAGGGTTGCAAAGAGTCACACACGACTGAATCAGGAGACTTAGCATGCACATGCGCACACGCATACTACTTTTTAGTTCTGGAACCTTAGGGACGTAACAGCATTTCTCTAAAGCAGAGATGAAGTAGTAACTTTAACTTCAGGTTAAGGGAAGGGAAAAGAAAAATGGGAATGAGGAGACAGAATTTTGTTATCTTACTTTCTTATTCTCTAGGCACTCAAACACATCAGTTGAGTGGGTATATATTTTCTCCTGGTCATTTTGAATCTTATTAAAGAAGACACAAAAGGTTATCTTTGAGATACTCTACTTGGGTTAAGTTTTGTTGGTAAATCTCACTCATCACTTCATTTATTTATTTAGCTTATATTTCCTGAGTCCCTACTGTGCGCTAGACCCTCGCTAAAATCAGGTATATATACAGTGAGGAGAAGAGACAAAACGTACCTGTGACCAGGATGCTTGGGGTCTAGTGTAAGGGACATGTGTTACATAAAATAATCCCCCTAATGAATGTATAATGACAAATTGAGATTTGTTCTCTAAAGGAAAAGAATATGGTTCCATCAGAGTGTTAGAGGGTTAGAAACAGTGTCGCTAATCAAGTGACACTCAAGTTGAGATCCGAATGGCAGTCAGGAGACACAGACTAATTTGTGCAGAGTGTGGCGGGGGGAATGTGAAGAGTTCGTGTAACTGAGCGAATGTGTGTTAGTTGCTCAGTCCTGTCCGACTCTTTGTGACCCCATGGACTGTTCTCCGCCAGGCTCCTCTGGCCATGGGATTCTCCAGGCAAGAATACTGTAGCTGGTCACCATGCCCTCCTCCAGGAGATCTTCCTGACCCAGGGACTGAATGCAAATCTCCTGCATTGCAGGCAGATTCTTTACCACCTGAGCCACCTGGGCAGCCCTGGTAACTGAGGGAAACGCTCATCGAGTTTGAACTCAGAGCAGGATGGAGAGCAAGAGCCGGTCTGTGCTTGACCTTGTAGACCACTTTAAGAATATTGGAGTTTTAAGTAGGTGTCAATGACATAATCAGATGTATGTTTTTAAAGGGTCATTGTAAGTGGAGATGAAAAGATCGCAGGAGGACCAAAATAGATACAAGGATAGTGTTCATAAGCTATCACCGCCTAGGAAAGAAATATGGTAATTAGGACCAGGATGGTATCTTTGAGATGGGTGTAAATGGATGGCTTTGAGATATATTTAGGTAAAATTGATTGAACTTGGTGATGGATTAAAGGTTGGTCAGTGATAGACAAGGAGGTGTCAAGGGTGACTTCTAGGATTTGGGGTTATGTAACTGGATGTCAGGCTTCTCTGGTGGCTCAGTGGTAAAGAATCCGCCTGCCAATGCTGGAGTTGCAGGTTTGATCCCTGGGTCAGAAAGATGCCCTGGAGAATGAAAGGCTACCAACTCCAGTCTTCTTACCTGGGAAATCCCATGGACAGAGGAGCCTGGTGGGCGACAGTCCATGGGTTGCAAAAGAGTTGGACACAACTTAGCGACTGAACAACAACAAGTAGATGTCAAATAAAGCCATTCTTAGAGTATAAACCTTTTTTCTGTTTTTTTAAATTCTGACTGCTTTGGACATAGTTGGCTTTTCTTGGGGGAAAACAAAGTCATAGCAGACAAAGCATCAAAGCGGTAAGAAGTAGTAAGCCAAAGCATTTCATAGAAGTCAGCATTTGAGGATGGGCTCTAGGGTCTTCGAGACTGAGATCTTGAATTGCATGGTGGTCACTAGGTGAGACAGTACGGATTCACCAATATTTAGTCTTTTTATACTGATGATGGTCACATCTGAGAGAAAGAATAAATCTGTAATGCTTACTAAGTCACCAAACGTACAGTTTCTCAGTATTTATTACTTGTAAAAAAAAAATGACTGTAACGCTGGGCCATCATCTGTGGTCTTTGTTTACTGCCCAGACCTGTCCCAGTCCTTCCCCAGACCTGCCCGGAGGCAGAGTCAGTCAGACTTCGTGTGGCTCTGCCCTGAAGTGACCTTTCCTTTTCTGTGGCATTTCTCAGATCACTAACATAAGGAGCACCCCTCCCAAGGCTACCTGTGTAGTTCAGTCTCTCACGGAATCCATTTGGCCGAAGTCCACCTTAGTTTGACTCATCTCACATGTGTAGTTGTACATTTTACTGTTTTCTTCTCCTGTTGTCTGTTTCTCCTCATGACTCCTCTGAATTCACTGGCGTTGAACACATTCCATTTTAAATACAATGAAGTCTTTCTCCAGTTCAGTAGATTTCCTTTCTGATTAACAGTTCTCACTTAGGGAACACTGAAAGAGTCTAAGAAAGAAAAATCATAAGTTTGATTTTGGACAAGTTCATTCTGACACAGAGAAGTCTAAACTGAAGACAACAGATTTGGGAGGTTCTGAAGCGTCCTGTGGGATGAGGTTGCCTAGGGAAGGAGTATAACATATAAAGGAAGAAAAGAAGAGGGCTTCCGCCTTGAGGAACTCCAGCGTAAGTCACGGAGTTAAGAAAAATGCCTCTGCACAGGAGTCAAAAGTAGAGACCAGAAGAGAGGAGAAAAGCCAGAAGAGTCTGGGGTAGTGGAATACGGGGGAAGGGAGGGCGTGCGGAAGCAGCGGGGAGCAGGAGCACAAGTGCATAATGGCTGCTGAGAGGTCAGATAAGGCACAGCCTCGAAAATGCCCATTTGATTTAGTGATGTGGATGGAGGCCACGGAGACCTTGGCTTGGCAGGAGCTGTTTTTGTCAAATAATAGGGCAGAAGCCAGTTTGGAATGGGTTCAGTGATGAGTGGGAAGTTAGGGCATGGAAACAGCAAGTTTAGACAGTCCACGGAGAAGAGGAGAGAAAAGGAGCTGGAAGATGAGGGGCTTGAGTTAGATGGTTTTTTAAAAGAGGGTAGCTCTTTGATCATGGGAAAGTAAGAAGCAATTGAAAGTGAAGGCTGGGGGCTTCCCTGGTGGCTCAGTGGTAAAGAATCTGCTGCCAGTGAGGGAGACTCAGGTTCGATCCCTAGCCTGGAAAGAAGATCCCACGTGCCGTGGAGCAGCTGAGCCTGTGCGACACAACTGCCGAGCCGGTGTTCTAGAGCCGGCGCGCCGCGACTGCTGGGCCCACGTGCCCTAGAGCCGGAGAGCCGCGACTGCTGGGCCCACGTGCCCTGGCGCCGGAGAGCCGCGACTGCTGGGCCCACGTGCCCTGGCGCCGGAGAGCCGCGACTGCTGGGCCCACGTGCCCTGGCGCCGGAGAGCCGCGAATGCTGGGCCCACGTGCCCTGGCGCCGGCGCGCCGCGACTGCTGGGCCCACATGCCCTGGCGCTTGTGCTCTCCTACGAGGAAAGCTGCTGCGATCAGGAGCATGTGCGCCACAACTAGAGAAAAACCAGCACAGCAGCCAAGACCCGGCACAGCCATTAAATAAGTAAATAAATTTATTTAAAAAAAAAGTAAAGGCTGCACAAATACAGCGTTATTTCAAAATTCTGTTGCTTTTGTATATTGATTGTGCATGGGAGTGTGTGTGTATCAAATAGAAAGCCTGATAAAAAGCAAGTCACTTCTCTTTAATTTTGTTGCTCATTTGAAGGGCAGTGTTGCGTGTGAAGATAGTGAATTAAAAATAGCTACATATTCTGGTACTTGGTGATGAAATATAAAAAGGGTTAATCAGAAGTAGAGTTTTACACGACCCTCTTTTGTGAAGCATTTAAATGTGCAAGTTTAAATTTCTAGAGCTGTGGCAGTAAGTTCTCACATTTATAAAGGAATACCAGATACCAGGAAGAGTGTCTCACTCATTTTTTTAATACTTGGTTTTAAATTTCTCTTCGCTCTTTTTACCTTAATCCTAATGATCTTAAGAATTGGCAGCAGTAATTAGTATTCAGTGAGTCTGAGCAAACTCCAGGAGATGGTGAAGGACAGGGAAGCCTGGCCTGCCGCACTCCATGGGTCACAAAGAGTCAGACAAGACTTAGTGACTGGACAACAATTAGTGCTCAAAGCAAAGGTGTCCCAGTCCTTACAGAAAGGCAGGCTACAGACCCACGTATCCATGTTAATGAAATGCTCAAAATTAACATCATAACAACCTGTGGTAACCCTGTTTGAGGCCGTATAAGAGAATAGAGGGCTTCCCAGGTGCCGTTAGTGGTAACGAATCCACCTGCCAGTGCAAGAGACGTAGGAGATGGGGGTTCGATCCCTGGGTCGGGAAGATCCCCTGGAGGAGGGCATGGCAACCCCCTCCAGCATTCTTGTCTGGAGAATCCTATGGACAGGAGCGTGGAGGGGTGCAGCCCACAATGTCGCAAAGCGTCAGACGCGACTGAAGCAAGTGGGCACACGCGCGAGAGTAATGGATTTACAAAGCTTTTAGCATATTTTGCTTTATAATCATAAAGTTACTGTCAGTAAGATAAGTAGCCTAGTCTTTTTTACAATTTTTGTTGTAATCATTAAATGTCATTCCAGCTATTTTTCTACAATTATTCAGAGCTAGTATAGTATTCTGGTAATAATTTCATCAGAATATGACTCAGAACATTCTCTAAGGTCTTATAAATCAGAGATGGTTGTTTTGTTTTCCCAAAGTGTCTCTGCAGACCTTTCAGTCTCTAGAAAAATGTAGAAATATTCATGTATCACACATGCCGTAAGTGTACTGACTTTGTTTTTAGCGCGCTTGTATTACTAGTGTGTCCTTGACCTTTCCTGCCTCCTTACGTCGTCGTGTGCGCTCTGGCTCTGGCGCACTGTGTGCCTGTGGCCCGCCCAGCTGCTGCAGCCCGTCTCCACTCAGTTCCGTTTCCCTTTTCTGTCGCTCCACCTCCCTCCCTCCCCGCCCTCCCATCCTCTCTGCCTTTTCAGTTTTTTCTGCCTCCTTGTTTGATTTCCCCTTTATTCTCCATATTTTCTCGTTTTTGACTTTTGATGTAACTTTCTCCCTTTTTGTTCATCATTCAGCTTGCCGCTCTTCTCTTCCGGTTTCCAAAAGTCACCTAAATCGCAGGAAGCACACAGTCCTAGACCTTGGTCCCAGACCTGGCATTCTGTCCCTCTCCTTGGAACATATCCCTGTGATCTTTTTGACCTTTCTTTCTCTCATAAGCAAAAGGCAATACCTTATTATAGGTGTTACGAGGCAGTAAGATATACAAGGCAATATCTTTTTATCTCAGAGGAGTCCTTCTTGTATCAAGTGAGATGAGAGGCAGATAGTATAGACTCAAGTCATATGGACCAGGGTTCAAACCCAGTTCTGCCACTAACTAGTTGCTTGGCTTTGGGTAAGTTACGAACCATCTCTGAGCCTGTTTCCTCATCTATGAATTGAGGGTTATAGGCTCATTGTGAGGGTTAGAAATAATTTATGCGAAGCGCTTTGCACAATGTCTGGCATATAGCAGGAGCTTAAAAAGATAATAGAATATAATAAAAAAATCACAAAAGTAATGCCATCTTAATAAGTAGAGGCACTTAGGCGCTACACAAATGTGTGTGTCATTCAGCGCTACAGTTAATTAAGCTTTTCTTCCTTTACTCTGTTTTCTGGTCTGCCTTTCCCTTCCCCATCCATTGTTTTCCTGTCTGCCATTTTTTTTTGTGGCCACACTGCATGGCTTCTGGAATCTTAGTTCCCAAACCAGGCATTGAACCCAGGCCCTCGGTAGTGAAAGCACAGAGTCCTAACCTGGGCTGCCAGGGAGCTCCCCCGTGTCCATTTCTATCATCAGTTATAACGCTTCCTCCCTTGTCAGCGCAGACAGAAAGACCGCCTGAGTTTTTTCTCTTTTCAACCCACTCTGATTGTTTGACAGGTCCCAGAAAGAAAATTGTTCACCATTAGAATATATTTCTCCTACAGATTAAAAAAAAAAATTAAAAATTGATTACCTTTTTGAAACTTGGGCTAATTCAGGATGTTTTAAATAGCATGGCTTTTGTTTTATTTATTTTTTAGGGAGATTTCACATAAATGGAATCCTAAACAAATAGGAGAACACCTTCTATTAAAATCGTAAGTATCAAAAGCAGCATTTGTATTGAAATTTAATCAGTTTTTATAGTGTTAGAACTTAAAAAAAACTTATTAAATAAAAGTTAAGGAAAATAGGAGCAAAAGAAATATTTGTGGGACTAAAACTTAGTAAGAAAATTAACAAAGTTTGGGAATAAAATCCTGAAATATATGTTATCTTTCAAATCTTTCTCATGTGGAAGGCTGAAATCACAACTTAATTTTTCTTTGTGTTCTTAGGAAGTTAGCAAGGATCATCAACTTGTTAAATGTGAATTGCCAGGAAAATTATTATTATTATAATTATTATCATTATTTTATTGGTAAGCAGACATACAAATTTATTTGTATGGTGATGAGCAAACTCAAAACCTTAGTGTCATTAAAATGTAATCCTAAAGGCACTTAGTGACATTACAACACTGACCATTTTTATAGATTAGAATTTTACTCTTCACTTTTTAATTTTTCTTGAAGATTGTGAATTGGAAACCCCCCAGCTTGCTGGCTCCCTCTGTGGGACATTCCAGCACATTATTACTTAGTGATGTTCCATTCACCTTGAAAACCACTACTTGCCAGGACCTGGCCCATGGGGTTAGGTAAGTCCCACCTTGACATTATTTTAAGTGACTATATTTTGCAGGCTTGCAAAGTTGTATGTCTCAACAGTGGCAATAGGAAGCAACTTTGCAAAGCTGTACAATATTTTTTTTAATAATAAAAGGGGACTTCACTCACCATGGAAGACTGGCTTAGCTCTGCTGGGTGGGAAATCTGGGAATGAATAATGATAATAGATAGGACCATAGCAGAACAGTAGCCTTGTTCAGATGTCACTAAAAAGGCAAGCAATGGAGTGGATCCCTCATCCTAAATTTGAAGTATCCGATTCATAGGTCACGTAGTGAATCATAAACAAGCCCACGTTTTACTCCAAAATAAGTTATTTTCTTTGCAGGTTCCCCCTGTGTTATTTTAATACACAGTTTTTCATCTCTAATTGTTGAGTAAAGCATCTTATGTTATAGGTCTCTGAAGTATCTTTAGGCTATAAGTATTAATAGTTGAAAACCTTGAAACTGTTATTCAAGCTTGAATATAGATTATGTTGATATATTAAAGTAGGTATTAAAAAAATTAGTGTAAATTTCTTGTTTCAGTGTACTGATAAGTTTGTTTTAATTTCTACAGCCTAACTTATATAGTGGCAATGCCTTTTTATTCAGCAAGTCTAATTGAAACAGTACAGGTGAGCTATTTTTCATTGTCATTTTTTCATTAAAAATGTCTTTTGGAATATTCAGTATATTGTGTATGTCTAATAGTGGAATAAAAATTTAAGACAATATCCTTCTAAAAAACCTTTTCCACTGATACATGCATATATCAGAGATTATATACTGGGTAAAAAAGCTTTTCCACGATACATGCATATATCAGAGATTATATACTGGGTAAAAAAGCTTTTCCACGATACATGCATATATCAGAGATTATATACTGGGTAAAAAAGCTTTTCCACCGATACATGCATATATCAGAGATTATATACTGGGTACATTGCCAGTGTGTCAGTTTTCTTTGCAAATTTACTTTACGCCTCTAGTGTTAATTCTTTTTATCCCTTACGATAGGCAGCTGTACTCTCCATTCAGATGTCTCAGAACCCAGCCTATGACTGGCTCTGAATAGAAAAAAATCTATAGGGTCCCGCCGAACTTTTTAAGACGCTTATGTATAAGTCACATGGTTATGGCTTATCAGATGATAAATGACTGCTTGAACGGGAAGCAGTGAGGAGAGTGGTTCCCGTGGCTGGTTGACCAGGTAGCATTGCGTTTGATTCTAGTGCAGAAGCCGCGGCGATGCCTGCTCACGTTACGTTGTTTCCCGTCGCTCACCGCGCGGTGGCGCTGCCGGTGCACCGAGCTCAGCGCCCTTCTCACGCACCGTCCTCCGCTTAAAACTGAGCGGGCCTCCGGGACCCTCTCCACCCCGTCCGCAGTCTGGTCCCGCCGCCGCCCCCACCCCCGCCGTCTGCTGTCTCCGGTGGCAGGTGCTCTAGCGTGTTTCTGTCTTTGCCGTGTATGAGTTTTCTCTCTATAAAAGCCTCACTGGATCCGCGTTACCCCTTCAAATTACTCTTTTTCCACTCAGGTGCTTTTCTGGCCACATCGTTGATTCTGTATGTATTTCGTAGAATTATTACTCGACATGAGTGTCTTGCTACCCAGGTGCTTCCTCTCCCCTTGCACGTGACAGTGTGAGAAGGATGCGACCTTTGCCTGGGCTGCAGGGTAAACAGCTGTCACTGTCAGAGGGCACCATTGCAAAGGCGAGGAAAGCAGCAGCAGGAAGGTAATGAAGGACAAACAAGCGGGGTGATACACTGGGGAAGACAAGTGTTAGCTTCAGACAGCCCTGTATCAAATCATTCCTCTGCTTAAAGTAGGTGTGTGACTTAGAGCTGATGCCTTAGCCCTTCTAAATCTTATTTTTCTCATCCTTAAATTGGAACCGTATTTTATGAACTGAATTGCAAAGATTAAATGAATTATTTGTGTAGAGTTCCTAGCTCACTAGCTGTTCATTCTGATTTTTCTAACCCAGTAGCTCCGATGTCTTTCCTGCCCGGGCTCCCTCCTGCCTCTCTCCTGGCTCGCTCTCCTCCTCAGATCTCTCCTCTCTCGAGCGCCCTCCCTGCTTTCAGTGCGGTCTTGACCGCGTCTTCTCTGTGCTCCAGGGCGCAGGCCGTGGCCCTCACTGCTCTGTATCACAGTCACTGTCCAGGGGAACTCATGTACCCCAGTGACTCCTTCCACGTCTCCCATCTCCACGACCTTAAAAATTAGGGAAGTCTTGCTTTTTGTATCTCCTTCATCCTCATAACTAATCGGTCATCCTGTCCTCAGTTCTGACTTCAGAGAGTATCTGAGATGGTCTGCTCCTTCCCACCGATAGGCCCCCATTCCCAGCCCTTCATGTCACATAGCTGGTTTCTTCCTAGTTCATGGGCGGGGTGCGGGTTTGCCCGTCTGGGGGGCTCAGATCTCTTTGAGAACAGTCTTTGCCTTGAAAATCACACATTTATGCATAGATCTCTTAAAGAACACTTCCTGAAGCTCTTAAATATCAACTTCCTAGTGATTTGTTGTCTTTTACTAAGACCCCTTGTTCTATTTCCTGGATTTAAAGGCCATTCTACTTACTCATGCAAGGCTAGTGTTCTTACGTTGCAATGCTCATATCCTCTTGCTGAGTAAGGATCCATGTTGACTCGTATTCTCTGAGATGAATTTCAGACTTCTCAGCAGAGTAAACAAGATAAATAAAAGGATACTTCATGGTACTAAGTGCCAAAGAGAATAAAAATAAAACAAAGAAATTAAGAGGTGTAATGGGTACAGAGAAGTGATTACTATTTTTTTAAGATCCGGAAAGTTCTCACTCAGAAGCAGAAGTCCTTTGAGTAGAGGTGTGAACATAAGAACTACACGGGTATTTGGGAGCAGAGTGTTCTAAGCAGAGGGAACACAGGTGCAAAGACCCTGCGAGAGGCTGGCATCCAGCGTGTGTTTGTGAAGCAAAGAGGAGGCCAGTACAGCTGACGCTGACTCGGGACGGAGAACAGGAGGAGCTGAGGTCTGAGATGGAAAAGGGTGAGCGCGCACACAGGGCGCTGAAGAGCACTGTGATTGTTCAGCTTTGCTCTGAGGGGGACAGGAAGTCGGTGGTGGGCTTGAGCAGGAGGATGACATGATCTGACTTAGGTCCTGAAGAGGATCTCTTTGGCTGCTGTATTACAATAGGCTGGAGTGGGAAGGGAAACAGGCAGGGAAATGACCAAGGCTAGGTGGGCTCATCTTAGTCTCGTGGTTTAGCTTTACTGAAAACTCGCACATTTATGTGTCCGGCTCCGACCTTTTCCTTTTAGTCTGGACTGTAAAGTGCACTCGGCGCTCACACCCTAGACTCCGCATTTCTGAACTCGGGATCCCCCACCGCTGCTGGCCGGAGCGCGGCCCAGCTCCACGAGAGGACTGCTGTCCCTCCAGCGCCTCTGGCGGCAGCTCTGGGCTCATCCTTGACTTCTCTTTCCCATGACCCACATCCCGTCCTCCAGGAATTCCTGCTCGCTGTAATTTGGTGATAAAAGCCCAGTTGAAGCATTTTATTTCCTTTGCTGTGTGCTATTCCAGCCCACCATCACATCTTTAACTGGTGTCTCAGCCTCTGCTCCCACGCCGCCTCTGCAACACAAATTACATCTCACCATCGCTTCAGACCAGCTGGTCATTTCCCATCTGACTAAGGACCAGAGTCTGCACAGTGGCATGCTGTGGCCCAAGAACACCACTTGAACTTCACTTTTCTCTCTTCTCTTCAGCCTCTGCTGCAGCCAAATGGGCCTCTTTGTTGTTCTTGTTGTTTAGTTGCTAAGTGTCCAACTCTTCTGCAGCCCCGTGGACTGTAGCCCGCCAGGCTCCTCTGTCCATGGGATTCTCCAGGCAAGGATACTGGAGTGGGCTGCCATTCCCTTCTCCAGGGGATCTTTCTGATACAAGGATCGAACCCTTGTCTCCTGCATTGGCAGGTGGGTTCTTTACCACTGAGCTACCAGGAGAGTCCTTTTCTGCCTGTCTGCTCCTCTGTAACGAGTATCACAACTTCTTATACACACCCCGTACTTAACAAAATAGAGACATTGCGGATGATAGTGGCTTAACATCTCCTGAGGCTTTCTGTGCACCAGCCTTCTTGCATTTAATGCTCCCAGCAGCTCTGTGCATAAAGGTAGGTCGGCCTAATCCCACTTTTGTAGAAGAGTAAGCTCTTAGAAGTAAAGTCACGGGTGCCCTTGTTCACAGAACCAGCAGGTCCATACTGGAGCCAGGGGTAAAGCCATGCTTTCAATCAAGCCCTGTGCCTCCTCGTGTAGGGTAGTTGCTGCTTTTCAGGATGAGTCCTGGGGAGCTTCTTGAGGCTGGGACACCTGGTGTGTCCCCCGCCACGGCTGTTCCCTGTCTCCCTTCCCCAGCTGGAACAGCTTCCAGCTTCGCTGCTGTTCTGTGAAATTTTATTTGAAAAAAGAATCTAATACCTAGATAACATTTGACATTTGCGAACCCTTGATGTTTCTCCCCTTTAGTCAGAACATTAACTTGAAAGGGATTTAAAGACCTAAAAAGAATCTTCCTTTGTGGTGGAAAAAGCAGATGATGACTTTTACTCTTTCCCTCCTTTTCATCCCAGAGTGAGATAATCCGAGAAGGCGCGGGGATTCTGGAGTGTGTGAAGGAGGGGATTGGCAGAGCGATCGGCCTGGGCGTGCCTCACAGCAAGCGCCTGCTGCCGCTCCTGTCCTTGGTCTTCCCCACGGTGCTGCACGGGGTTCTCCATTACGTCATCAGCTCGGTCGTCCAGAAGGTCGTCCTGCTCATCCTGAAGAGAAAGGCTTACGACGGCCACCTCGCCGAGGGCGCCAGCCCGGTGCAGAGCATGCTGGATGCCTACTTTCCGGAGCTCATCGCCAACTTCGCGGCCAGCCTCTGCTCTGACGTCACGCTCTACCCGCTGGAGACGGTTCTGCACCGCCTGCACGTGCAGGGAACACGCACGATCATCGACAACACAGACCTGGGCTACGAGGTGCTTCCGATTAACACGCAGTACGAGGGCGTGCGAGACTGCGTCAACACCATACGGCAGGAGGAGGGCGCGCTCGGCTTCTACAAAGGGTTCGGTGCGGTGGTCATACAGTACACGCTGCACGCGGCTGTGTTGCAGATCACCAAAATTATTTACTCCACGCTTCTTCAGAACAGTGCTTGAGAGTCAGAGTCCTGGTTAGTCTGAAAGACAGCCTCTGGATACTTTGTTAGGAAGTTATGAAGGACAGAAGTGAAAAACTGGGGCTTCAAAACGGACAAGAGCTAAAACTGGCAGGAACAGCCCAGGATGATTATATTGACTCTCCACTTTTTAAAAAAGGCATAGATACATGTTTTGGATTCAGAGTATTCCAAATTTGAAAACTCAGTAAAAACACTCGTATGAATTAAATTCTAGCTAGTGTAGCACTAATGCCAAGCTAAAAAGAATCTTGGGAAGAAGCAAGTATTTGTCAGCAAACTGAAAGCCAAATCTCACAGAGCTAGATTTATTTCATCTGACTTTAATATTTATACACGTTTATTTCACCTTCTGCACTGATATTGGTATGTCATTCTTACAGCGTATAGTAGCAGGAGGTCATAGTTTAAGCAAATTATGGTGTCAGTAATAAAGACAAGAAGGATTAGATTTGGCAGTCTGTAAACAGAAGCTGAGAGTTAAATCGCACTGTCCCTGTAGAACTTCAATGGCCATACATATATTATCATGAAACCATTTGTATGCATGCACATAACTTGGAATTTCCTTCATCCTTACATGTTTTCCACTCTTAGATCAGCTTACTGTATAAAATGAAGTTAGGCACTTTCTGCTTGAATATCAGAACAAAGCACTAGAAGCCAAGGTACCCAGAAGATTAAAGGCAGACGGCATACTTGTCCATATCAAACCCACCACTTCAGGGCCAGCAACTTAAACTTGTCATACGTTTATAAAGTTTGATTTGCTTACCTAGTTTTATGAATCATCAGACTGTTTTTAGAGCCACTGTTATTAACAGACAGCAAATAATGATGACGACGATTCCTATTTCCACATTTACAAATTGTGTACTAAAGGGAATGTCACTTGCCTTTCATTTCTGAATGACCTGTCTTAGAGAAGTCATGATTAAAATTTACCTGGGAATTTGTGCCTCATGCCTTTCATAGAGTCATCATTAAATAATGACTTTAATTTTTATTTTCTTCTAGTTTTTGTCCATAGTTGTATTCTCCAAACTAGATATACATAAAGGGAAATGCAGGTTTATCACCCTTTATTGAAACTTGTTTGGATGAATACTGATGAAAAATAGAAACTTTAAAGGAAATTTGTCCTTGCTTTTTATGGGTGAAGAAAAGAATTTCAACAAATAATAAGCAAAAATGTTGGTAATCAGTTTAATAAAAAAAATTCTGTCCCTAAATTGAATTTGGTGGGTGAGGCTCTTTGTATAGTAAAATAATATGTATTTGATTGATCCATTTAGCAAGCTGGAGTATGGTTACTGCACTGATGTTGTCCAACCTAGAATGCATACAAACTGAGATCTGTTTTACTTACTGAATGTCAGTGAAATGGTTACTTTTTGTGATTAATAATGTTGAAACCAAAAGATGATATCCAAAAGTATCAAACAGTATATATGTGGCAACTCTCTCAACTATCATGTGAATGTGTTTTGGTTTTTTTTTTTGTTTTTGATGACTAAAGCACACAGGTTTTCCATTTTCCTGTTCCACCAAGAGGGGGAAAATAAAATTAAACATAAGTTATACACTTTCAGATAATGATTTGTCTAATTTGCAGCATATAAATTGTTTTCCTTGCTGTTGAATTACTAAGTAAATTTTTAGATGTTTATAATATGTCCAACTTCCTAAAAACCTTTCATTTTTATTATAATCAAAGAAGATGGTTTCAGGAAAGAGTAAACTTCTGAAAATTACAGGTTTTAGAAAATTTATAGAACAGAATCTGAATGGAATCAAGTATCTACTAGTGAAAATCTAGGATCCTTTATCTAGCTAAAAACTAGATATTTCAAGATTATTTTATGATGTTATCATGAAGATTCAGTTATATAGTCTGTCTCATTGTGGAATCATTAGAAGACTGATAGGCTGAACCACACACAAGTAGGTCGGTCTTATTTTCTCTTTGGAGAGAGAGTTGTACTCTTAATATTAAATTAATATTAAAACTTAATATTAAAACTAAAGTTGAAATGTGGCAAGTAAAATACTAATTTTTTATTACCATTCCAAATTAGTTGAAATATAAAAAGAAATCTTTAAAATTGAAGCACTTAAATGTTGGCCAAATATGTTTAACTGAATTTAGAAAGGAATAAGCAAAATAAACATTAGACATGTTCTTTCCTTTTTAAAAATTGCTTTGTTTCTTTAGATGCCAAAGTCAAATACCCATAGGCTATAGTTCTTAATATGATAATACCTTAGGATAACATTTTTAATTCAGTGTGATTAATAGTATCATGAATAATATTCTATTAAAAATATTTCACAGTCCCAGTGGTCCCCTTACATAAGCTAGGTTTCGCCATGGCACTGAAGCGTGACATGCTTGCCTTACATTGTTGGGTTTCTTAAGTCGTATAGTCTGAAAGCCATGGAATTAAAAACTGAAACATCTGGTTAATATTACTTAACTGTGTTAAGTGAGTTTATGAACCGGTTTACTAAATCTGTTTCTAAATCTCTTTCCTTTGAGGGACTCTTCATGGTTTCTTGCAAAATAATCTCTAGGTGTAAATCATGTAAGTCTTTAAACTCCAGCACTAGATGTTATGAGTCAAAACAAACTAATTCCAAAATGACTGTGGACTGTGGGGTTTGATAGTGTTTTCAGAAATAAAACCGAGAGGCAAGAGGTCTTACTCGTTTCTGCAAGGTATGCTTGCCTGTTCACAGCTGGCTTTCAGCACTGGGCTTGTTAAAACTGCACAAAACCTTCGCTTAACTGACTGGGCACAGACACTTCAGTCTGTCCGTGTATTCATACATCTGCTCAGGAAGCAACACACACTGCTTGGATACTTGTTTTTTCAGCTGACATTGTGGATGACGTTTGCCCTTTAGTTTGCTTCCCAGATCTTCTGCCAGCTCTTGAAAAGATAGGTTTGAATTCGTTACTTTCAATAATATATATGGAAATAAAATCCCGTTGGTAACAACTCACACTGCACTAGAATTTAAGTGATACTTCACTTTGGCATTTGTGGTTTCTCTTCTCTTTCAAGTAGTTGTACATTTCTCTCCTTTTCTCTCTCTCTCATATAAACTGGATATATAATGTCTTTCTTTTGAGTGACTGAGTATCACTGATATGCTTCCAAGTTGTATAACTGAGTAACAAAAACTTGTGATTTGACAATGAATCTTATGCAGTATACCTCAGCTAGAAGAGGTATTTGGTCTGTGTGTTTTTTGTTTTTTAAAGTTGTTTTTGTCTCACTGGTATTTTAAATGTTTTCGGCAAATTGTGTAATATGAAAAGGTTAAATAAAACGTTGAAATAAAATACTCATTTTCTCTTACGCTAGAAAACTACTAAGTCTGGTGGTGAGGAGGTTCAGAATATGTCCCCCAGAATAGGCGGTGCTGGCATATCCTGAAGTGAGGGCGCTGCAGGGGCAGCCAGAGCAGGGCGCCCAGAGCCGGCCTCGTGCCGCGGAAAGCCAGCTGCTCGTGTGAAAGTCACCCGCCTGCGCCTGCAGAGGGCACTTAGGGCTGAGGAAGCTGCATGAATGAACCTGTCACCCCTGCACCACTCACCACCCCTACACAAACGCCTCTGCCTGCCAGTTATTCATAAGTTGTTTCGTCTAAACATTTTTAAAGCTTTTAGCCCTGGTTCCCTCCTTTAGGGCTCATTGTATGGGGCTCCTGCACGTATGGAAACTTGTATCCTGTTAATCTGTCTCATGTCAGTTGAGCTATGAGACCAGCCAAAGACCCAGAAGGGAAGGTTGTCCTACACCTACAGTCAGTGGTAAAAGAAGTTACACTTCTGTAGGTACAAATGAAGATCAAGAAAAGTATCTGTAAAGTTAAACATTTTTGCCCATTATTTAACAAATCATTCCAATGTCTGTGATGTGTACAAAACAAATATACCTCTTACATAAAATTGCCTATGTATGGTCTTTGGTTCTTACAGAAACCCATATTTGATCCTTAGAGCTGTCTTCAGGCAATTTTCTGAGTAGTGCTGTTTAGGAAGGAAATAGATAACAAGTGGGGGGCATTGCTTGAAAATAGTAAAATAATCAGAAAAACCAAGAGCTAAGAATTCACTGAACCCTGTGAGGAACCCCACTAAGACATGGAGGAACAGTCAGGAAGGTGGTTTCTTTGCAAAGTTCGGGCATTTGAAAGTGGTTATGTACACGAGGGAATTCAGAAAGCCACATACATGCCCAGGAAAGGACACGTGCCCAGAAAAATGCTGAGAAGACCCTTAGTTTTCACTCCTGGCTGATCTAAAAACTCAGTGCACGCAGGAAGTGAAAGCTGAGGCAAAATTGTGAAAAGCCTGGGCTAAGGATTAAAGGGTTACCCCAGTACAGAACCAGCCCACCATATTAAGAAACAAACCAAATACTAAGCCAGAAATCAGACCTAGGGCTGATGGTCTAGTTCAGTGTCCTACCATAACAGGCCCTCTCAGAGTTGGGCAGAGTAGACGGTCTAATAATATCTGCCCTTTAGGAAAAGAGTAATGACTAACATTTACTGAGCACTCAGTATCACAGCCTGATCACTAAGAACTCAAATGCATTATCTTATATATTACCTGTAGTAACCTTATGAGTGAAGTAATTATGGATAGTATCTGCACTTTATAAGTGAAGGAACTGAAATTGGCAGTTTTAAGCTTTGCTCAAGATCATTTCCTTACAGCAAAATTCAGACTTAAATTGAAAGTGGGGAGAACCACTAGACCCTTCAGGTATGACCCAAACCAAATCCCTTAGGATTATAGAGTGGCAGTGACAAGCAGATTCAAGGGACCAGATGTGGTAGACGGATGCCTGGAGAACTGTGGACGGGGTTCCTGACATTGTACAGGAGGCAGGGATCAACACCATCCAAGGAAAAGAGATGCAAAAGGCAAGATGGGTGTCTGAGGAAGACTTTACAAATAGCTGTGAATCAAAGAGAAGTGAAAGGCAAAGGAGAAAAGGAAAGATACACCCATCTGAATGCAGAGTTTCCAAAGAATAGCAAGGAGAGATAAGAAAGCCTTCCTCAGTGATCAATGCAGAGATATAGAGGAAAACAACAGAATGGGAAAGACTAGAGATCTCTTCAAGAAAGTTAGAGATACCAAAGGAATATTTCATGCAAAGATGGGCACAAAAAAATGACAGAAACAGTAAGGACCTAACAGAACAGAAGATATTAAGAAAAGGTGGCAAGAATGCACAGAA
Organism: Bubalus bubalis; assembly: GCF_019923935.1. Classification (NCBI taxonomy): domain Eukaryota; kingdom Metazoa; phylum Chordata; class Mammalia; order Artiodactyla; family Bovidae; genus Bubalus; species Bubalus bubalis. Next base: position 869,448 of record NC_059165.1, on the reverse strand, counting down.
GAACTGTTCAATAAAGATCTTCATGAACCAGATAACCACAATGGTGTGATCACTCACCTAGAGCCAGACATCCTGGAATGTGAAGTCAAGTGGGCCTTAAGCAGCATCACTATGAACAAAACTAGTGGAGGTGATAGAATTCCAGTTGAGCTCTTTCAAATCCTGAAAGATGATGCTGTGAAAGTGCTGCACTCAATATGCCAGCAAATTTGGAAAACTCAGCAGTGGCCACAGGACTGGAAAGGGTCAGTTTTCACTTCAACCCCAAAGAAAGGCAATGCCAAAGAATGCTCAAACTACCGCACAATTGCACTCATCTCACACGCTAGTAAAGTCATGCTCAAAGTTCTCCAAGCCAGGCTTCAACAGTACATGAACCGAGAACTTCCAGATGTACAAGCTGGATTTAGAAAACGCAGAGGAACCAAAGGTCAAATTACCAACATCTGTTCAATCAAAGTAAAAGCAAGAGAATTCCAGAAAAACATCTGCTTCATTGACTACGCTAAGGCCTTTGACTGTAGACCACAACAAACTGGAAAATTCTTAAAGAGATGGGAATATAAGACCACCTTACCTGCCTCCTGAGAAACCTGTATGCAGGTCAAGAAGCAACAGTCAGAACTGGACATAGAACAACAGACTGATTCAAAATTGGGGAAGGAGTACGTCAAGGCTGTATATTGTCATCCTGTTTATTTAACTTATATGCAGAGTACATAATGAGAAACGCTGGGCTGGAGGAAGCACAAGCTGGAATCAAGATTGCCGGGAGAACTATCAATAACCTCAGATATGCAGATAACACCACCCTTATGGCAGAAAGTAAAGAAGAACTAAAGAGCCTCTTGATGAAAGTGAAAGAGGAGAGTGGAAAAGCTGGCTTAAAACTCAACATTCAGAAAACGAAGATCATGGCATCTGGTCCCATCACTTCATGGGAAATAGATGGGGAAACAATGGAAACAGTGACAGACTTTATTTGTTGGGCTCCAAAATTACTTAAAACAGTGACTAAATCCATGAAATTAAAAGATGCTTGCTCATTGGGAGAAAATCTATGAAAAACCTAGAAAGCATATTAAAAAGCAGAGACATTACTTTGCCAACAAAGGTCTGTCTAGTCAAGCTATGGTTTTTCCAGTGGTCATGTATGGGTGTGAGAGTTGGACTATAAAGAAAGCTGAGCGCCGAAGAATTGATGCTTTTGAGCTGTGGTGTTGGAGAAGACTCTTGAGAGTCCCTTGGACTGCAAGGAGGTCCAACCAGTCCATCCTAAAGGAGATCAGTCCTGGGTGTTCATTGGAGGGGCTGATTTTGAAGCTGAAGCTCCAATACTTTGGCCACCTGATGTGAAGGGCTGACTGATTGAAAAGACCCTGATGCTGGGAAAGATTGAGGGCAGGAGGAGAAGGGGATGACAGAGGATGAGATGGTTGGATGGCCTCATCGACTCAATGGACATGAGTTTGGGTAAACTCCAGGAGTTGGTGATGGAAGGGGAGGCCTGACGTGCTGCGGTCCATGGGTCTCAAAGAGTCGGACACGACTGAGAAAGTGAGCAACAATGAAGACCATTAGGTTAGCATAAGTAGCATGGCTCAGACTTGACTTATACCTCGCTCAGCCCCAGGCTAGTCACTGGGCCAGTTTGCCCTGCTTTGAATAATTCTCAGTTTAATCTGCACTGGGGTCTGCCCTGGAAGGCTCCTGAGAGCTCTTTGCTGGATCTTCCACCCTCCTCACCACTCCCCTCCCTTCTCCAGTATGAAAATAACTTTCTTCTTTTTGTCTGAGCTTTCATAGGCAGCCTCTTAATTCTTTCTTGTAGGGTATGAACTTTCTAGCTTATAGTTATCTGTGAACATCTCTTAAATTCTCTAATTTTATGCTGGAGATCATTCTTTCTCCCCAGTCCCACTACACATAGACATAATAAATTACGTAGGCACAGTAGACATTGCATGCATTCAGGAATGTTGTAAACTCGCGTACCTAATCTTGTCTATATATTTTGAAACTTCCTCTCTCTTAGCTTAGAATGTCAACACTGAGCGTGACCTTTGGAAATCATCTCGGATAAAGCTCTCATTTCACAAATTTACAAACTGAGTCCTGGAGCTGTTTGGTGGTTTTCCTAAGGTCACAGGAAAACAGAGCAGGTGCCGCAGCCTACATCGCCCCCTCGCAGGCTCATCAGCTTCTCCGGCACCGTCCTCCGCTTAGCTTCACTCCCCACTGACTCGCTCCTTCCCTGCTACCTCTGTGCAAACAACACCTGAGCCTCTTAGAGCTCCATGGCACTTGGTAGACCCTACTTCTTTTTACTTATACATTCCTTATTTCATTTGTTAGCTGTTTTTGCTCCAACTTTTGTCTTCTTCACCGATTTCAATTTCTAGCCTTGTCTTTAGGATTTTCCTGCCCCTTTTCTATGACTTTATTATTATCATCACTTCTTTTTTGGCCTCGAGATCTTAGCTCCCCAACCAGGGACCAAACCTGGGCCCCTGCGGTGGGAGCAAGGAGTCCTAAGCACCGCACCAGCAGGGAAGTCCCAAGGTTTCCCCGTCTGTGTGTAGGACGCACACTCCACCCGCAGTGTTCCCCCGACTTCCCGATGTTTCTACGCGGCCCTCGTTTGTTCTCTGAACTCCAGACCCACATCTATTTCACACATATTGGCACTTGCGTTTCCTACTGTTTTTGCAGATGTAATCAACTGAGAGCTAAATTCAGTATTTTTTTGCAAACTGCCTCTCTGTTTTCAATAATGTTAACATTTTCCCAGTCATATGCAATCAATCTGAAACCTTTAATTTCTTCCTAGATATTTCAGTCCATCAATTATTTAAAGCCTATGAAAAAGAATAAGCCTTGGAGCCTGGAAAACGGGCTCCAAGCCTGGCTTTGAACTATGGTGCCATGGCATATTAATGCACTCTCTGAGCCTCAGTTTCCTTGCCTGTGAAACCGGGAAAGACATACCTCCCTGAAGGCTAAATGAAACAGTGTCTGTAAATAACCTGAAATACTGCAAGGTTTCCCCTCTCCAATCTCCTTTCTACCCCTGGAGTTTTCTTCACTGTGTCACATGTGTGTAGCAAGCTTTCCTTACAGCCTCACATTTTAAGAATTCTACAAACAACGAGAGGAGAAGGCAATGACACCCCACTCCAGTACTCTTGCCTGAAAAATCCCATGGACAGAGGAGCCTGGTAGGCTGCAGTCCAGGGGGTTGGAAGAGTCGGACACAACTGAGCAACTTCACTTTCCCTTTGCACTTTCATGCATTGGAGAAGGAAATGGCAACCCACTCCAGCGTTCTTTACTGGAGAATCCCAGGGACCGGGGAGCCTGGTGAGCTGCCGTCTATGGGGTCGCACAGAGTCAGACACGACTGAAGCGACTTAGCAGCAGCAGCAGCAGCAGCAAGTCCTCCAAGCATGTTTTTATCGGGTGACTGCTCTGACCCAGGACTGGAGCAAGGACGAGACACGGTCACGCACAAGGGGCTTCAGCAAGGCCCTCTCAGGCTGATCCTGCCCTCCTGAAGTCTCACAGCAGTGTTGTTCAGTTGCTAAGTTCTTTGCAAACCCATGGACTGTAGCGCACCAGGCCCATCTGTCCTCCACCATCTTCGAGTTTGTTCAAATTCATGTCCATTGAGGCAGGGATGCCGTCTCACCATGTCATCTTCTCCCTTCGGCACCTCTTCTCCCTTTGCCTTCAATCTTTCCCAGCATCTCAGACATCACCACCTTTACTTTATCTCTGGCAGGTATCATGGGTTTCTTATTTAATGACTATGTTTATTATGGTTTTGACAAGACTGTAATCTCCATTGAAATAATGGCTAATTTTTACTGAGGGTTGGATGTATACCAAACACTGTATGAAATGCTTTACAAATCTTACTTATAAATGTTACAAGTGTTATCTCATCTAGTCTTTCCTGAGACCCCATGAGGGTTATCCTCCCCATTTTATTTTTTATGCTATTAAATAATTATTATGGTAATATAATTTAATAACAATTATATCAATATAACTATTTATAATATATTAATATGCCATATATTATTATTATATCATTTTCAGTAGGAGAAAATTGAAGCTTAAAAATACCCATAAGCTGGCCAAAGTCACACGTCTGTCGAGCACTTGAGGCGGCAGAAGCCCTGGCTGACTCGTCACAGACCCCTTACTCTCATCACCTCCCAGACATCTCAAGTGAGAAATAATTCACTGCTCTGCCCCACTCCAGCACCTAGCATGTCTCTTAGTATATAGAAGTGCTCAAAAACACAAACTGTATTTTCTACAAGCACATAGCTTGTTAAGATCATAATTTTACAGGGTAGAAAAGGCCTTTTGATAATCAAATTCTCAAATCTAGAAAGTGAGTTCAGAACTCCCACAACTGCCCTGAAACCCAGCCCTGGGGCTAAGGGCCATCCCCAGGTCTACCTTGATGAATGGCTCACAGCCTCAGAACAAACCTAGACTTTTAAGACTACTTAAAGAATCTCTGTACCCCCAGATGGACTCTCCTGGGATCTATTGAAACTATTCGTAAACAGAAATATAGCGTGTGCTAAACAAAGCCCATTTCTGGCTGTTGTAAAATCGTATCCGCCTGATCTAACCTGTTGAGAGAGGAAAACTTTCCATGACCCCCTTTGACACCAGTGCTCAGGGAAAATATGTGTTTGAAATAGCAACTTCTTTGATTACTGGTTTAGTCACAAGATTCCTGCCTCCAACAATGGAAGCAGAGGGCTCAAGTACATTTTATTTCTTTAAAAAGACTATGATCTGCTGCAGCTACTGAGCAGATACTTCTTTGGACTGGCTGAAGTACTTCTGAGCCAAGCAGAAAAGAAAGATCTGTGGCCTGGGAAAGATAAACTTGGCAGGGTCAAGCCTTGAATAAAAAAGGAGGCCCATTCTCTGTTAAAACATCTGCCAAAATAGCTACTGGAAAATCCATAACACTGACATCATTCCCAACCTGCTGTAAATCAAGAGGAAGACCTTTTCAACGTGGGTCACCACACCAAACAAATAACTCTTGCACACCAGCAGAGCATCGGAGAATTCAACTCGATTCTGATGCTTTTCACCTGGAAATAGCATCTGATGCCACAGGTTAAGGATGCACCCCACAGGCCTGCCCTCCGCACCATACACACCTGCACTGTAGACACCAGTCCAAAAGCCAAGGTTGTTACCTGCTCTTCTCACCGATCGTCGACAGGTTGGGGGTGCCTGTGACCTTCTCCTTGGGTTGGGTTAATTTGCTGGAGCAGCTCAAAGAGCACAGAGAGCTGGTTTACTTACTGGATCCCTGGTTTACCATAAAAGGATGTAGCTCAGAAGCAGGCAGATGGAGGTGCAGAGGGAAAGGTGTGTGGAAGGGGCATGGAGCATCTGTGCTTTCTCTGAGGACACCACTCTCCCAGCGCCTCTGTGTTCAGCAGCCTGGACGCTCTCTGAATCCTGTCCTTTTGAATTTTATGGAGGCTTTATATCAAATGAGTCCTGACTGATTAAATCGTTGGCCATTGGTAACTGATTCAACTCTTAGCCCATCTCCTCTCCCCAGAGGTGAGGGGGCAGGACTGCAAGTTCCAATCCTCCCATCACATGGCAGGGGCTCATGGCAACCAGACCCCATTCTTAGGTGAGCTCCAAAAGCCACCTCATTAACAGAACAAGATACCTTAAAGGCTCTCATACCTTAGGAAATTCCATGGGTTTTAGGAACTCTGTGCCAGGAACAACGATAAGGACCAAACACATATTTATTATAAACCACAATATTATAGATGGTAAGTACAAAAGTTTTGTTAAGTAACTTTGGATGTAGCATTTTCTTGAATGAGATTCAAGCTAAATTATACTCTTTCCAAAGACAGTGAAAAGACTCTGTTTGTGATGGCTCTGTAAAATATCTAATCCCAATTAAAACTGGAATGTTTAAAGGGACATATATCTATGTAGATAGTATAGCCAAAGAGGGCAAGTTTTGATAAAGCTGCTGATTTCTGCTTTTTTATTGAAATATATACCTTGAAAAGATAAGATAAAAGATAAACTAGAGACTTGGAGGAAATATTTACAAATATACATCAAATTAAGAACATATATTTGAAATATACAAGAACTCTTGAAAGTCAATAAGAAAATACACAACCGAATTAAAAAGTGGGCAAGAGATCTGGAGACACCGAGACATCTCAGAATCAACATAGTAAATATGAACATAGTACCAAGGCAATCTACAGATTCATTACAGATTCTTCAAATTACCAATAACTTTTTCATGAAATTAGAACATAAATTTACAATTTGTATGGAAAATATCCTCAATAGCCAAAGTAATCTTGAGAAAGAAGAACAGAGCTGGAGGAAACAGCACCCTGATTTCAAGCTATACTACAAAGCTGCAATAATCAAAATAGCATGATATTGGCACAAAGACTGGCTCTAGGTGAGTGATCACACCATCGTGATTATCTGGGTCATGAAGATTTTGTACAGTTCTTCTGTGCATTCTTGCCATCTCTTCTTAATATCTTTTGCTTCTGTTAGGTCCATACCATTTCTGTCCTTTATTGTGCCCATCTTTGCATGGAATGTTCCCTTGGTATCCCTACTTTTCTTGAAGAGATATCTACAGAGATATCTAAAGAGATATCCCATTCTATTGTTTCCCTCTATTTCTTTGCATTGATCACTGAGGTTGGCTTTCTTATCTCTCTTTGCTATTCTTTGGAACTCTGCATTCAAATGGGTATATCGTTCCTTTTCTCCTTTGCCTTTCACTTCTCTTCTTTTCACAGTTATTTGTAAGTCCTCCTCAGACAACCATTTTGCCTTTTTGCATTTCTTTTTCTTGGGGATGGTCTTGATCCCTGTCTCCTGTACAATGTCACAAACCGCTGTCCATAGTTCATCAGGCATTCTGTCTATCAGATCTAGTCCCTTAAATCTATTTTTCACTTCCACTGTATAATCATAAGGAATTTGATTTAGGTCATACCTGAATGGTCTAGTGGTTTTCCCTACTTTCTTCAATTTCAGTCTGAATTTGGCAATAAGGAGTTCATGATCTTAGCTACAGTCAGCTCCTGTCTTATCTTTGCTGACTGTATAGAGCTCCTCCATCTTTGGCTGCAAAGAATATAATCAATCTGATTTCAGTGTTGACCATCTGGTGATGTCCATGTGTAGAGTCTTCTCCTGTGTTCTTGGAAGAGGGTGTTTGCTATGACCAGTGCATTCTCTTGGAAAAACATTGTTAGCCTTTGCCCTGCTTCATTCTGTACTCCAAAGCTAAATTTGCCTGTTACTCCAGGTGTTTCTTGACTTCCTACTTTTGAATTCCAGTCCCCTATAACGAAAAGGACATCTTTTTTGGGTATTAGTTCTAGAAGGTCTTGTAGGTCTTCGTAGACTGTTAAGCTTCAGCTTCTTCAACATTACTGGTTGGGGCATAGACTTGGATTACTGTGATACTGAATGGTTTGCCTTGGAAACGAATAGAGATCATTCTGTTGTTTTTGAGATTGCATCCAAGTACTGCATTTCGGACTCTTTTGTTGAATATGATGGCTACTCCATTTCTTCTAAGGGATTCTTGCCTACAGTAGTAGATATAATGGTCATCTGAGTTAAATTCACCCAATCTAGTCCATTTTAGTTTGCTGATTCCTAAAATGTCGATGTTCACTCTTGCCATCTCCTGTTTGACCACTTTCAATTTGCCTTGATTCATGGACCTAAAATTCCAGGTTCCTACGCAACATTACTCTTTACAGCATCGGCTTTTACTTCTATCACCAGTCACATCCACAGCTGGGTGTTTTTTTTTTTTTTTTTTTTTTTTTTTTTGCTTTGGCTCCATCTCTTCATTCTTTCTGGAGTTATTTCTCCACTTTTCTTCAGTAGCATACTGGGCACTTACCGACCTGGGGAGTTCATCTTTCAGTGTCCTATCATTTTGCCTTTTCATACTGTTCGTGGGGTTCTCAAGGCAAGAATCCTGAAGTGGTTTGCCATTCCCTTCTCCAGTGGACTACATTTTGTCAGAACTCTCCACCATGACCCATCTGCCTTGGATGGCCATCTTTCAATGAGTTAGACAAAGCTGTGGGCTATGTGAGCAGATTGGATAGTTTTCTGTGATTGTGGTTTTCTTCAGCCTTCCTCAGTGATCAATGAAAAGAAATAGAGGAAAAAATAGGATTGGAAAGGCTAGATATCTCTTCAAGAAAATGAGAAATACCAAGGGACCATTTCATGCAAATATGGGCACAATAAAGGACAGAAATGGTATGGACCTAACAGAAGCAGAATATTAACAAGAGGTGGCAAGAATACACAGAAGAACTGTACAAAAAAGATCTTCATGACCCAGATAATCACAATGGCATGATCACTCACCTAGACCCAGATATCCTGGAATGCTAAGTCAAGTGGGCCTTAGGAAGCATCATTACAAACAAAGCTAGTGGAGGTGATGGAATTCCAGTTGAGCTATTCCAAATCCTGAAAGATGATGCTGTGAAAGTGCTGCACTCAATATGCCAGCAAATTTGGAAAACTCAGCACGTGACTAGAAAAGGTCAGTTTTCATTCCAATCCCAAAGAAAGTCAATGACAAAGAATGTTCAAGTTCAGTTCAGTTCAGTTCAGTCGCTCATTCGTGTCCGACTCTTTGCGACCCCATGAATCGCAGCATGCCAGGCCTCCCTGTCCATCACTAACTCCCAGAGTTCACTCAGACTCACGTCCATTGAGTCAGTGATGCCATCCAGCCATCTCATTGTCTGTCATCCCCTTCTCCTCCTGCCCCCAATCCCTCCCAGCATCAGAGTCTTTTCCAATGAGTCAACTCATCACATGAGGTGGCCAGTTACTGGAGTTTCAGCTTTAGCATCATTCCTTCCAAAGGACACCCAGGGCTGATCTCCTTCAGATTGTACTGGTTGGATCTCCTTGCAGTCCAAGGGACTCTCAAGAGTCTTCTCCAACACCACACTTCAAAAGCATCAATTCTTCGGCCCTCAGCCTTCTTCACAGTCCAACTCTCACATCCATACATGACCACAGGAAAAACCATAGCCTTGACTAGACGAAATTTTGTTGGCAAAGTATTGTCTCTGCTTTTGAATATGCTATCTAGGTTGGTCATAACTTTCCTTCCAAGGAGTAAGTGTCTTTTAATTTCCTGGCTGCAGTCACCATCTGCAGTGATTTTGGAGCCCCCAAAAATAAAGTCTGACACTGTTTCCACTGTTTCCCCATCTATTTCCCATGAAGTGATGGGACCGGATGCCATGATCTTTGTTTTCTGAATGTGGAGCTTTAAGCCAACTTTTTCACTCTCTACTTTCACTTTCATCAAGAGGCTTTTTAGTTCCTCTTCACTTTCTGCCATAAGGGTGGTGTCATCTGCATATCTGAGGTTACTGATATTTCTCCTGGCAATCTTGATCCAGATTGTGTTTCTTCCAGTCCAGTGTTTCTCATGATGTACTCTGCATATAAGTTAAATAAGCAGGGTGACAATATACAGCCTTGACGGACTCCTTTTCCTATTTGGAACCAGTCTGTTGTTCCATGTCCAGTTCTTACTGTTGCTTCCTGACCTTAATACAGATTTCTCAAGAAGCAGGTCAGGTGGTCTGCTATTCCCATCTCTTTCAGAATTTTCCACAGTTGATTGTGATCCACACAGTCAAATGCTTTGGCATAGTCAATAAAACAAAAATAGATGTTTTTGTGGAACTCTCTTGCTTTTTCCATGATCCAGCAGATGTTGGCAATTTGATCTCTGGTTCCTCTGCCTTTTCTTAAACCAGCTTGAACATCAGGAAGTTCATGGTTCACGTATTGCTGAAGCCCGGCTTGGAGAATTTTGAGCATGACTTTACCAGCGTGTGAGATGAGTGCAATTGTGCGGTAGTTTGAGCATTTTTTGGCATTGCCTTTCTTTGGGATTGGAATGAAAACTGACCTTTTCCAGTCCTGTGGCCACTGCTGAGTTTTCCAAATTTGCTGGCATTTTGAGTGTAACTCTTTCACAGCATCATCTTTCAGGATTTGAAATAGCTCAACTGGAATTCCATCACCTCCATTAGCTTTGTTCATAGTGATGCTGCCTAAGGCCCACTTGACTTCACATTCCAGGATGTCTGGCTCTAGATGAGTGATCACACCATCATGATTATCTGGGTCATGAAGATCTTTTTTGTACAGTTCTTCTGTGCATTCTTGCTACCTCTTCTTAATATCTTCTGCCTCTTTTAAGTCCATACCATTTCTGTCCTTTATCGAGCCCATCTTTGCATGAAATGTTCCCTTGGTATCTCTAATTTTCTTGAAGAGATCTCTAGTCTTTCCCATTCTGTTGTTTTCCTGTATTTCTTTGCATTAATCGCTGAGGAAGGCTTACTTATCTCTTCTTGCTATTCTTTGGAACTCTGCATTCAGATGCTTATATCTTTCCTTTTATCCTTTGCTTTTCACTTCTCTTCTTTTCACAGCTATTTGTAAGGCCTCCCCAGACAGCCATTTTGCTTTTTTGCATTTCTTTTCCATGCTAGCAAAGTAATGGTCAAAATTCTCTAAGCCAGGCTTCAACAGTACATGGACCATGAACTTCCATATGTTCAAGCTAGATTTTGAAAAGGCAGAGGAACCAGATATCAAATTGCCAACATCTGTTGGATCATTGAAAAAGCAAGAGAGTTCCAGAAAAACATCTATTTCTGCTTTATAGACTATACCAATGCCTTTGACTGTGTGAATCGCAATGAACTGTGGAAAATTCTTAAAGAGATGTGAATACAAGAACACCTGACCTGCCTCTTGAGAAACCTATATGCAGGTCAGGAAGCAACAGTTAGAACTGGACATGGAACAACAGACTGGTTCCAAATAGGAAAAGGAGTCCGTCAAGGCTGTATGTTGTCACCCTGCTTATTTATCTTATATGCAGAGAACATCATGAGAAACGGTGGGCAGGATGAAGCACAACTTGGAATCAATATTGCTGGGAGAAATATCAATAACCTCAGATATGCAGATGACACCACCCTTATGGCAGAAAGCAAGGAGGAACTAAAGAACCTCTTGATGAAAGTGAAAGAGGAGAGTGAAAAAGTTAGCTTAAAGCTCAACATTCAGATAATTAAGATCTTGGTAACTGGTCCCATCACTTTATGGGAAATAGATGGGTGAACAGTGGTTAGAGTGACAGACTTTATTTTTTGAGGCTCCAAAATCACTGCAGATGGTGACTAAATCCATGAAATTAAAAGAAGCTTGCTCTTTGTTAGAAAAGTTATGACTAACCTGGAAGCATATTAAAAAGCAGAGACATTACTTTGCCAACAATGGTCTGTCTAGTCAAAGCTATGGTTTTTCCAGTGGTCATGTATGGATGTGAGAGTTGGACTATAAAAAAAGCTGAGAGCCAAAGAATTGATGCTTTTGAACTGTGGTGTTGGAGAAGACTCTTGAGAGTCCCTTGGACTGCAAGGAGGTCCAACCAGTTCATCCTAAAGGAAATAAGTCCTGAATATTCACTGGAAGGACTGATGCTGAATTTGGAAGTCCAATACTTTGGCCACCTGATGTGAACAACTGACTCATTGGAAAAGACCCTGATGCTGGGAAAGATTGAAGGCGGGAGGAGAAGGGGACGACAGAAGTTGAGATGGTTGGATGGCCTCACTGACTCAATGGACATGAGTTTGAGTAAGCCTCAGGAGCTGGTGATGGACAGGGAGGCCTGGCATGCTGCAGTCCATGGGGTTGCAAAGAGTCAGACATGACTGAATGACTGAAGTGACTGACTGACTGAACTGGTTCAAAGACAGAAATATAGATTAATGGTGTAAAATAGAAGGGCCAGAGATAAACCCTTGCATCTGTGGTCACCTAACCTATGACAGCGACTGGCGCACTAAGCGCAGCCGAGAGGAGTTACCCCACGTCCGAGGTCAGGGGCAGCGGCTGGGAGTGCCCGGCTGCAACGGCACAGGAACGGCAGAGAAGAGCTACCCACGTCCGAGGTCAGGGGCAGCGGCTGGGAGTGCCAGGCTGCAACGGCACAGGAACGGCAGAGAAGAGCTACCCACGTCCGAGGTCAGGGGCAGCCGGGAGGAGCTACCCCTCGCCCAAGGCCAGGGGCGGAGGCTGGGAGGACCAACCCCATGTCCAAGGAGTGGTGGCTGCGCAGGCGCAGGAGGGCCTGGAGGCGCTATCCCACGTTGAAGGTCAGGAAGGGCGGCGGTGAGAAGATACCCTTCGTCCAAGGTAAGGAGCAGCGGCTGCACTTTGCTGGAGCAGCCGTGAAGAAATACCCCACGTCCAAGGTAAGAGAAACCCAAATAAGATCATAGATGTTGCAAGAGGGCATCAGAGGGCAGACACACTGAAACCATACTCACAGAAAACTAGTCAATCTAATCACACTAGGACCATAGCCTTGTCTAACTCAATGAAACTAAGCCATGCCCGTGGGGCAACCCAAGACAGGCAGGTCATGGTGGAGAGATCTGAAGAATGTGGTCCACTGGAGAAGGGAATGGCAAACCACTTCAGTATTCTTGCCTTGAGAACGCCATGAACAGTATGAAAAGGCAAAATGATAGTATACTGAAAGAGAAACTCCCCAGGTCAGTAGGTGCCCAATATGCTACTGGAGATCAGTGGAGAACTAACTCCAGAAAGAATGAAGGGATGGAGCCAAAGCAAAAACAATACCCAGCTGTGGATGTGACTGGTGATGGAAGCAAAGTCTGATGCTGTAAAGAGCAATATTGCATAGGAACCTGGAATTTTAGGTCCATGAATCAAGGCAAATTGGAAGTGGTCAAACAAGAGATGGCAAGAGTGAATGTTGACATTCTAGGAATCAGCGAACTGAAATGGACTGGAATGGGTGAATTTAACTCAGATGACCATTATATCTACCAGTGTGGGCAGGATTCCCTCAGAAGAAATGGAGTAGCCATCATGGTCAACAAGAGTCTGAAATGCAGTACTTGGATGCAATCTCAAAAACGACAGAATGATCTCTGTTCGTTTCCAAGGCAAACCATTCATTATCACAGTAATCCAAGTCTATATGCCAACCAGTAACGCTGAAGAAGCTGAAGTTGAACGGTTCCATGAAGACCTACAAGACCTTCTAGAACTAACATCCAAAAAAGATGTCCTTTTCATTATAGGGGACTGGAATGCAAAAGTAGGAAGTCAAGAAACACCTGGAGTAACAGGCAGATTTGGCCTTGGAATGTGGAATGAAGCAGAGTAAAGACTAATAGAGTTTTGTCAAGAGAACGCACTGGTCATAACAAACACCCTCTTTCAACAACACAGGAGAAGACTCTACACATGGACATCACCAGATGGTCAACACCGAAATCAGATTGATTATATTCTTTGCAGCTAAAGATGGAAAGGCTCTATACAGTCAGCAAAAACAAGACCAGGAGCTGACTGTGGCTCAGATCATGAAATCCTTCTTGCCAAATTCAAAGTTAAATTGAAGAAAGTAGGGAAAATCACTAGACCATTCAGGTATGACCTAAATCAAATCCCTTATGATTATACAGTGGAAGTGAGAAATAGATTTCAGGGCCTAGATCTGATAGATAGAGTGCCTGATGAACTATGGAATGAGGTTCGTGACATTGTACAGGAGACAGGGATCAAGACCATCCCCATGGAAAGAAATGCAGAAAAGCAAAATGGCTGTCTGGGGAGGCCTTACAAATAGCTGTGAAAAGAAGAGGAGTGAAAAGCAAAGGAGGAAAGGAAAAATATAAGCATCTGAATGTACAGTTCCAAAGAATAGCAAGAAGAGATAAGAAAGCCTTCCTCAGCGATTAATGCAAAGAAATACAGGAAAACAACAGAATGGGAAAGACTAGAGATCTCTTCAAGAAAATTAGAGATACCAAGGGAACATTTCATGCAAAGATGGGCTCGATAAAGGACAGAAATGGTATGGACTTAAAAGAGGCAGAAGATATTAAGAAGAGGTAGCAAGAATGCACAGAAGAACTGTACAAAAAAGATCTTCACAACCCAGATAATCACAATGGTGTGATCACTGACCTAGAGACAAACATCCTGGAATGTGAAGTCACGTGGGCCTTAGAAAGCATCATTAGAAACAAAGCTAGTGGAGGTGATGGAATTCCAGTTGAGCTATTTCAAATCCTGAAAGATGATGCTGTGAAAGAGTTACACTCAAAATGCCAGCAAATTTGGAAAACTCAGCAGTGGCCACAGGACTGGAAAAGGTCAGTTTTCATTCCAATCCCAAAGAAAGGCAATGCCAAAGAATGCTCAAACTACCGCACAATTGCACTCATCTCACATGCTAGTAAAGTCATGCTCAAAATTCTCCAAGCTGGGCTTCAGCAATATGTGAACCGTGAACTTCCTGATGTTCAAGCTGGTTTAAGAAAAGGCAGAGGAACCAGAGATCAAATTGCCAACATCTGCTGGATCATGGAAAAAGGAATAGAGTTCCACAAAAACATCTATTTCTGTTTTATTGACTATGCCAAAGCATTTGACTGTGTGGATCACAATCAACTGTGGATTAATTCTGAAAGAGATGGGAATACCAAACCACCTGATCTGCCTCTTGAGAAATCTGTATGCAGGTCAGGAAGCAACAGTAAGAACTGGACATGGAACAACAGACTGGTTCCAAATAGGAAAAGGAGTCCGTCAAGGCTATATATTGTCACCCTGCTTATTTAACTTCTATACAGAGTACATCATTAGAAACGCTGGACTGGAAGAAACACAAGCTGGAATCAAGATTGCTGGGAGAAATATCAATAACCTCAGATATGCAGATGACACCACCCTTATGGCAGAAAGTGAAGAGGAACTAAAAAGCCTCTTGATGAAAGTGAAAGAGGAGAGTGAAAAAGTTGGCTTAAAGCTCAACATTCAGAAAACAAAGATCATGGCATCCGGTCCCATCACTTCATGGGAAATAGATGGGGAAACAGTGGAAACAGTGTCAGACTTTATTTTGGGGGGCTCCAAAATCACTGCAGATGGTGACTGCAGCCAGGAAATTAAAAGACACTTACTCCTTGGAAGGAAAGTTATGACCAACCTAGATAGCATATTGAAAAGTAGAGACATTACTTTGCCAACAAAGGTCCATCTAGTCAAGGCTATGGTTTTTCCTGTGGTCATATATGGATGTGAGACTTGGACTGTAAAGAAGGCTGAGGGCCGAAGAATTGATGCTTTTGAAGTGTGGTGTTGGAGAAGACTCTTGAGAGTCCCTTGGACTGCAGGGAGATCCAACCAGTCCATTCTGAAGGAGATCAGCCCTGGGTGTTCTTTGGAGGGAATGATGCTAAAGCTGAAACTCCAGTACTTTGGCCACCTCAGGCGAACAGCTGACTCATTGGAAAAGACTCTGATTCTGGGAGGGATTGTGGGCAGGAGGAGAAGGGGACGACAGAGGATGAGATGGCTGGATGGCATCACTGATTCAATGGACTTGAGTCTGAGTGAACTACGGGAGTTGGTGATGGACAGGGATGCCTGGAGTGCTTCGATTCATGGTGTTGCAATGAGTCGGACACGACCGAGCGACTGAACTGAACTGAATCTATGACAAAGGATGCAAGAATATACAATGGAGAAAAGAAAGCCCCTTCAGTAAATGGTCCTAGGAAATGGACAGCACCATTGTCCTACTTGTGGACAGCTGCACGTAATAGAATGAAATTAGAACACTTCTAACACCACACACGGAAATCAAGTCAAAATGGATTAAAGACCTAAATGTAACATGATACTATCAAACACTTGGAAGAATATATAGGAAAATCACTCGTTAATATAAACCACAGCAAGATCTTCTTTGACCCATCTCCTCAATTCAGTTCAGTTCAGTTCAGTCACTCAGTCGTGTCCGACTCTTTGCCACCCCATGAAGTGCAGCACACCTGGCCTCCCTGTCCATCACCAACTCCCGGAGTTCACTCAGACTCACGTCCATCAAGCTGGTGATGCCATCCAGCCATCTCATCCTCTGTCATCCCCTTTTCCTGCTGCCCCCAATCCCTTCCAGCATCAGAGTCTTTTCCAACTCTTCACATGAGGTGGCCAAAGTAATGGAGTTTCAGCTTTGGCATCATTCCTTCCAAAGAACACCCAGGGCTGATCTCCTTCAGAATGGACTGGTTGAATCTCCTTGCAGTCCAAGGGACTCTCAAGAGTCTTCTCCAACACCACAGTTCAAAAGATCAATTCTTCGGTGTTCAGCTTTCTTCACAGTCCAGCTCTCACATCCATACATGACCGCTAGAAAAACCATAGCCTTGACTAGACGAACCTTTGTTGGCAAAGTAATGTCTCTACTTTTTAATATGCTATCTAGGTTGGTCATAACTTTCCTTCCAAGGAGTAAGCGTCTTTTAGTTTCCTGGCTGCAGTCACCATCTGCAGTGATTTTGGAGCCCCCCAAAATAAAGTCTGACACTGTTTCCACTGTTTCCCCATCTATTTCCCATGAAGTGATGGGACCAGATGCCATGATCTTCGTTTTCTGAATGTTGAGCTTTAAGCCAACTTTTTCATTCTCCTCTTTCCACTTCCTAGAATAATGAAAATTAAAAAAACAAAAATATACAAGTGGAACCAAATTAAACTTAAAAGCTTTCTCACAGTAAAGGTAATCTTAAACAAGATGAAAAGACAACCCTCAAAATGAGAGAAAATATTTGCAAATGCAGCACAGATAAAGGATTAATCTCCAAAATATAGTAACAGCTCATGGAGCTTAATATCAGAAAAATAAACAATCCAATCAAAAAACGAACAAAAGACCTAAACAGACATTTCTCCAAAGAAGAAATACAATGGCCAAGAGGCATATGAAAAGATGCTCAACATTGGTAATTATCAGAGAAATGCATATCAAAAGTGCAATGAGGTACTACCTCACACTACTTCACACACGCTACTACTTCACAGACACCACCCTTGTGGCAGAAAGTGAACAGGAACTAAAGAGCTTGATAAAACTGAAAGAGGAGAGTGGAAAAGCTACCTTAAAACTCAACATTCAAAAAACTAAGATCATGGCCTCTGGTCCCATCACTTCATGGCAAATAGATGGGGAAACAATGGAAACCATGATAGATTTTATTTTCTTGGGCTCCAAAATCACTGCAGATGGTGACTGAAGCCATGAAATTAAAAGATGCTTGCTCTTTGGAAGAAAATCTTTGACCAACCTAGACAGCATATTAAAAAGAGACATTACTTTACTGACAAAGGTCGATATAGTCAAAGCTATGGTTTTTCCAGTAGTCATGTATGGATGTGAGAGCTGGACTATAAAGAAAGCTGAGTGATGAAGAGTTGATGCTTTGGACTGTGTTGTTGGAGAAGACTCTTATGAGTCCCTTGGACTGCAAGGAGATCCAACCAGTCCATTCTAAAGGAAATCAGTCCTGAATATTCATTGGAAGGACTGATGTTGAAACTCTAATACTTTGGCCATCTGATGCAAAGAACTGACTCATTGGTAAAGACCCTGATGCTGGGAAAGATTGAAGGCAGGAGGAGAAGGGGATGACAGAGTATGAGATGGTTGGATTGCATTACCAACTTGATGGACATAAGTTTGAGCAAGCTCCAGGAGATGGTGATGGACAGGGAAGCCTGGTGTGCTGCAGTCCATGGGGTCATAAAGAGTCAGACACAACTGAGAGACTGAACTGAACTGACTTCACATTGGCCAGAATGGCCATCTTTAAAAAATCTACAAACAGGAATCACCAGACTTCCCTGGTGGTTCAGTGGCTAAGACTCTGCACTCCCAATGCAAGGGGCCCAAGTTCAATCCCTGGTCATGGAAATAGACTCCACTTTCTGCAACTAAGAGTTCACATGCCAAAACAAAAGATCCTGCATGCTGCAACTAAGATAAATAAATAAAATAAATATTTTAACTAAATATTTAAATAATAAATATTTTTAAAAAGAATTTATAAACAACAAATGCTGGAAAGGGTGTGGAGAAAAGGGAACCCTCTTAAACTGTTGGTGGCAATGTAAATTGGTACAGCTATTGTGGAGAACAGAAGTTCCTTAAAAAATGAAACACAGAACTACCATATCATTCAGCAATTCCACTACTGGGCATATTTGTACATATATGTATACATGGCTGATTCACATTGCTGTACAGCAGAAACTAGCCCAACATTGTAAAGCAATTATATTCTAATAATAAATAAATAAACTCTTATTACAAAGAACCTCCAAAAAAAGTTTTTGAAAAAATCACACTAAGATACATTTCCCAAACATGAGGAATAGCAATATTAAAAAGGGTGACAACATCTTTTGGCTAAATACTGCAGAAACAGACACTCTCATGCATTTCTGGTGGAAATAAAATGGTTGCAACTGTTTTGGAGGAGAATTTGGCAATACCTAACAAAAAACTAAATATATATTTACTATGTAGCTCAGCAATCCCATCTCTAGTAATTTCCTGCAAAGATACTTCTGTCACAATGATTGCTTGTTGATAATTATATTAAAAGTCACCAAATGCTTCTACCAAGGAACGTGCTTGAGTAAACTATGGCATGTCTTTATGACCTCTATACAGCTGTAAAAAAAAAGAATGATAAAGTACTCCATCTGCTGTGATTTTCACATATATTATTATAACAGCTCAGTTGTGAAAGGAAAGGAGAATGAACATGCAGAAGTAGAAAAAGAGAAACTACTTGCTGTTACGATGATTTGAGATATGCCTCTTCAGCTGTTTCACAAAGAGCCCAAGCTCTACCTGCTCTATGTCTCCAGGCTGGCTGTGGTTGCCTCTAGGTACTGAGCCAATTTCCTGTCCTGCCTCCTCCGGGGAGGCTCACATGGGAACAGTCTTGGTATTTTCACTGCTTCTCAAGCATCTTCCTGGAAATTGGGAAATTGAAGGGCATTACCTGGTTCTCATTAATGATTAGAGGGAAGGAAATAATCAACTCAGTCTTTATTTCTTTATCTATAGCCAGCTTCTGCAGAAAGAAATATCTATTAAGTTTCTCAAGAATTATCTATAAAGAGTTTTATAAAGAAGTCCAACAGAAGGGAGCCCTCTTACACTGTTGTGTGCTTAATTGCTCAGTCATGTCTGACTCTTTGTGACCCCATGGACTGTAGGCCGCCACGTTCCTCTGTCCATGGAATTCTCCAGGCAAGAATACTGGAGTGGGTTGCCAGGCCCTCCCCCAGGGGGATCTTCCCAACGCAGAGACCAAACTCAGGGCTCCCACATTGCAGGTGGATTCTTTACTGACGGAGCCACCAGGGAAGCCCAAGAAAACTGGAGTGGGTAGCCTTCTCCAGAGCATCCTCCTGACCCAGGAATTGAACCAGGGTCTACTGCATTACCAGTAGGATTCTTTACCAGCTGAGCTACCTGGGAAGCCCCCTTACACTGTTAGTGGGAATGTAAATTGGTACAGCCACTGTGGAGAATAGTACGGAGGTTACTTAAAAAACTAAAAATAAAAGAGTTACCTACAATTCCACTTCTGGGCATATATCTGGAGAAAACTATAATTCAAAAAGACACATACAACCCAATTTCATTGCAGTACTATTAACAATAGTCAAGATATGCTGTTGCTGCTAAGTCGCTTCAGTCGTGTCCGACTCTGTGTGACGCCATAGACGGCAGCCCACCAGGCTCCGCCGTCCCTGGGATTCTCCAGGCAAGAACACTGGGGTGGGTTTCCATTTCCTACTCCAATGCATGAAAATGAAAAGGGAAAGTGAAGTCGCTCCGTCGTTTCCAACTTTTCACGACCCCCTGGACTACAGCCTACCAGGCTCCTCCGTCCATGGGATTTTCCAGGCAAGAGTACTGGAGTGGGTTGCCATTGCCTTCTCCAGATATAAACTACTATGTATAAAACAAACAGCAAGATCCTACTATATAGCACAGGGAACTATATTCAATATCTTGAAATAACCTATAATTAATCACTTTGTTGTACACCAGAAACTTACATATTGTAAATCAACCTTACATATTGTAAGGTTGATGTAAATCAAACTTACATATCATAAATCAACACTTCAAGTTTTTAAAAAAGAGACAATTCCAACAGAGAGTTTCTGAATTCAACATACAGATTACATACCAATATTCATATATCTATATATATCAATGATATCTATACCATATATCTATCTATACAATAATCTTCTTTGATGTATAAGTGACTTATGAGGATATTTTTCCCAAAGATAGTTCTTACCCCAAGCTGCTGTCATCTCTTAAAATAAAAACTTTGTTTTGTTTCATATAAATACAGAACATAAGAACTTGTATCAAATAGAAATTACAATTTCCTCTTGGCTGCCCTGCTATTTAGAACTTGAGATAAGGTCCAACAGAGCTGGGAAGTAATAAATAATGCATATAATTGTATAAACAAAGTAAGGTTCTATATGGATTATTCAACTTTCAAAGAAATGAGAAGAAAAATATTTAATCAGAGATACATTCTGTTACAAATCTATGACATGTCATAAACATGCCCTACTGAGAGATGACAAAAAAATACCATGCCAGTGGATAGATACTTTTGTTGTTTCTCCCAAAGATAACGTTAGTTTCACTGTCAGAGCTTAAGCTGTTGGAACAGACTAAGAATAATCAGATGTTTTTGGTAAGGAAATATATCAGAGTCACATTGAGATCTAATTAGACTTTAAAGGCTTTTGCACAGCCAAAGAAACCACCAACGAAATGAAAAGACAACCCTGAATGGAAGATATTTGCTAATGATCTAATCGATACAGTGTTAATATAAAAAATATACATACAGCTAGTATAACTCAGCATCAAAAATACAAATTGCTCAATTAAAAATGGACAGAAGAGTTGAATAGACATTTTTTTCAAAGAAGACATACATATGGCCAACAGGTACATGAAAAAATGCTCAAAATGACTAATTATCAGGGAAACACAAATTAAAACCACAGTGAAATATCACCTCACACCTGTCAGAATGGCTGTTATCAAAAAGAATACAAATAGCAAATGTTGGGGAGGACTTAGGAAAAAGGGAAGTTTGTATACTGTTGGTGGGAATGCCCACTGATGCAGCCACTGTGGAAAATCATATAGCAATTTTTCAAAAATCTGAAAATAAAACTATGTATGACTCAGAAATTTTACTCCTGGGTATATATCTGAAGAAAATGAAAACAATAATTCAAAAATATACATGCACATCAATGTTCACAGCAGCATTATTGACAATTGCCAAGATATGGAAACAACCCAAGTGCCCATCAACAGATGAACAGATAAAGAAGCTTTAAAAATATACACTGCAAAATACTACTGAGCCATAAAAAAAGAATGGAATTTTGTCATTTGCAACATGGATTGCCTTGGAGGATCTTACGCTAATGAAATAAGTCTCTCCCACTCCAGCTAGGGGAAGCCAGCTGCCGTACCGTAAGGCCATGGAGGGGAAAGGACCTTATACTGAGAAAATGTGTTATCTGGTCAGCAGCTGCGAAGGATCCAGGGTCTACTAACGACCATGTGAGAGAATCTGGAACCAGATCCTTTAACTCTGGCCAAACATTGTCATGTACGCAGCCCTGTCTGAGAGCCAGCCTGTGGCTTCCCAAGACATCCTGAGCCAGAACCACCAGGTAAGCTGCTCCCCAATGCCTGACACTCAGAAATTATGTGAGATAATAATGGGGGTGGTTTTGTCCAACTGCTAAGCTTTGTGATGGTTTGTTACATAGCAATAACTAACTCATATCTTTAGTTAGTGATATTGCAGTACCTTGATGGAGAGTATGCACTGATCAATAAAGAAGGATAAAATGAAGTCATTTATGGCTAATCATGGAGAAGGCAATGGCACCCCACTCCAGTACTCTCGCCTGGAAAATCCCATGGATGGAGGAGCCGGGTGGGCTGCAGTCCATGGGGTCGCTAAGAGTCGGGCACGACTGAGCGACTTCAGTTTTACTTTTCACTCTCACTTTTCACTTTCATGCTTTGGAGAAGGAAATGGCAACCCACTCCAGTGTTCTTGCCTGGAGAATCCCAGGGATGGGGGAGCCTGGTGGGCTGCCGTCTATGGGGTCGCACAGAGTCCGACACGACTGAAGCGACTTAGCAGCAGCAGCAGCATGGCTAATCAAGAAAAGAAAAAAGCTAGTATCTTATAACTACAGTGTCTTTTCACATTAAGCACCAAGCTTCAATCTCACCCTTGTTAGAAGCAGAGATGTCAGGGTCATCAGTTCTCCTTTACAGATTTGGAACCTGGTAGGTCTGTCTTGTCAAGGCTATGGTTTTTCCAGTGGTCATGTATGGATGTGAGAGTTGGACTATAAAGAAAGCTGAGAGCCAAATAATTGATGCTTTTGAACTGTGGTGTTGGAGAAGACTCTTGTGAGTCCCTTGGACTGCAAGGAGATCCAACCAGTCCATTCTAAAGGAGATCAGTCCTGGGTATTCATTGGTAGGACTGATGTTAAAGCTGAAACTCCAATGCTTTGGCCACCTGATGTGAAGAGCTGACTCATTGGAAAAGATTCTGATGCTGGGAAAGATTGAAGGCGGGAGGAGGAAGGGTGGACAGAGAATGAAATGGTTGGATGGAGTCACAACTCAATGGACATGGGTCTGGGTGGACTCCGGAAGTTAGTGATGGACAGGGAGGCCTGGCGTGCTGCAGTCCATGGGGTTGCAAAGAGCCGGACACGACTGAGTGACTGAACTAACTGGACTGAGGTACAGACAGGCCAGCTGTCTGTCCAGTGTCATACAACAAGTCAGCCAGACCTGACCTGGACCTCCACCTCTCATAGCTCTCCTCCCAGAGCTCTTCCCATCAGACTCTGCGGCCTCTGTTTACCATTTCTATCCAACAGTTGGTGGTGCCTAGCTAAATAAGGAAGCAGGGGAACATTCAAGAGTTTAGCTTTAGGTTGCAACACCCAATATAAGAGTTGGAGGTGTAATGAGAGCTACCAGCTATTACATCACTTGTGCTATATTAAACCAGATAAACTGTCGTACTACGTATAGCCCAGTACCTAACTGGCAGATCTCCCATCAACTCTTTATGTATCAGAGACTTGATTAAAAACTGTGTTTAATTTTTTTCCCACCGCTCTCGAGATATAATTTATATACAGCTCTTTTAAGTTTAAAGTGTATAACACAATATATTACATATATCGTGAAATAATTACCAGAATATGTATAGTTAGCTTCCATCATTTCTTGTAGATATAAAAATGAAGAAAAATGTTTTTTCCTTGTGATAAAAGCTCTTGGCACCCACTCTCTGAACTCTGAAGTGGACCCTACAGCAGAGTGACCGACAGTCACATCACATCCCTGCTGCTTGTAAAGGAGAAGGTTGTACATTTTATCACTCTCACACAGTGCTCCCTCCCTCCACTGCCCATCGCTGGTGTGGACTCAGAAAATATTCACAACCTAAAAGCTGAGAGTTACGTGTTATCCAGTGGGAATTTTAGGACTTAAAGCCCAGGGGCAGCATCCCAGGTGACCCGAGAGAACTGCTCTGAGGGGGCGAGGGGAGGAGGCAGGTCACAGGGAAGTTTTGCAACAAAGGATGTAGTCTGAACATCAAAAGCTTACTGTGAATTAAAGAAATTCAGATATCCCACGTTAAGGAGTTTAGCACTTTGCTTTGTGTGGGAACACGCAGGACTCTGGCTCACTGAAACCATTCCTTTGAGAGGTGTGTCACCTGTCCGAGGCTGGGATCCTGTGTTTTCATATCCTGAGTTTCCTCTGGGCTCACCAGCTCACATGACTGTGATATCCTCTGTTTACTGATACGGCAGGAAATAGTCCACTTCTCACTGGCAACCACAAATCTGATCTTTCAGGAGTCTGGGGCTTTTTAAAGATTCCACATGTAAGTGAGTTCATAGGGTGTTTAATCTTACTGCGTGTTAATAAAGGTTCTTTTATAGCAATTTATAGATTCAATGCAATCCCTATCAAGCTACCAATGGTATTCTTCACAGAGCTAGAACAAATAATTTCACAATTTGTATGGAAAAACAAAAAACCTCGAATAGCCAAAGCGATCTTGAGAAAGAAGAATGGAACTGGAGGAATCAACCTACCTGACTTCAGGCTCTACTACAAAGCCACAGTTATCAAGACAGTATGGTACTGGCACAAAGACAGAAATATAGATCAATGGAACAAAATAGAAAGCCCAGAGATAAATCCATGCACATATGGACACCTTATCTTTGACAAAGGAGGCAAGAATATACAATGGATTAAAGACAATCTCTTTAACAAGTGGTGCTGGGAAATCTGGTCAACCACTTGTAAAAGAATGAAACTAGAACACTTTCTAACACCATACACAAAAATAAACTCAAAATGGATTAAAGATCTAAACATAAGACCAGAAACTATGAAACTCCTAGAGGAGAACATAGGCAAAACACTCTCTGACATACATCACAGCAGGATCCTCTATGACCCACCTCCCAGAATATTGGAAATAAAAGCAAAAATAAACAAATGGGACTTAATTAACCTTAAAAGCTTCTGCACATCAAAGGAAACTATTAGCAAGGTGAAAAGACAGCCTTCAGAATGGGAGAAGATAATAGCAAATGAAGCAACTGACAAACAACTAATCTCGAGAATATACAAGCAACTCCTACAGCTCAACTCCAGAAAAATAAATGACCCAATCAAAAAATGGGCCAAAGAACTAAATAGACATTTCTCCAAAGAAGACATACAGATGGCTAACAAACACATGAAAAGATGCTCAACATCACTCATTATCAGAGAAATGCAAATCAAAACCACTATGAGGTACCATTTCACACCAGTCAGAATGGCTGCGATCCAAAAGTCTACAAGCAATAAATGCTGGAGAGGATGTGGAGAAAAGGGAACCCTCTTACACTGTTGGTGGGAATGCAAACTAGTACAGCCACTATGGAGAACAGTGTGGAGATTCCTTAAAAAACTGGAAATAGACCTGCCTTATGATCCAGCAATCCCACTGCTGGGCATACACACTGAGGAAACCAGAAGGGAAAGAGACACATGTACCCCAATGTTCATCGCAGCACTGTTTATAATAGCCAGGACATGGAAGCAACCTAGATGTCCATCAGCAGATGAATGGATAAGAAAGCAGTGGTACATATACACAATGGAGTATTACTCAGCCATTAAAAAGAATACATTTGAATCAGTTCTAATGAGGTGGATGAAACTGGAGCCTATTATACAGAGTGAAGTAAGCCAGAAAGAAAAACACCAATACAGTATACTAACGCATATATATGGAATTTAGAAAGATGGTAACAATAACCCTGTGTACGAGACAGCAAAAGAGACACTGATGTATAGAACAGTCTTATGGACTCTGTGGGAGAGGGAAAGGGTGGGAAGATTTGGGAGAATGGCATTGAAACATGTAAAATATCATGTATGAAACGAGTTGCCAGTCCAGGTTCGATGCACGATACTGGATGCTTGGGGCTGGTGCACTGGGACAACCCAGAGGGATGTTATGGGGAGGAAGGAGGGAGGAGGGTTCAGGATGGGGAACACATGAAATCAAAATAAAATTAAAAAAAAAAAAAAGGTTCTTAGGAGTGAGGTGAAATTATGTTTTCACAGTTTCTTTAGTGTTTTAGAAGGATCATTTGGGGCTCATATATACAGATCATTTAGAAGAAATGAAAAACTACTGAAAAAGGCTTATAAACAACCAAGATGCCCTGGCTTCCATATTCAGGAATACACTCGATCTATGGAAGGATGGGTTGCTGCTGCTGCTGCTAAGTCGCTTCAGTTGTGTCCGACTCTGTGCGACCCCATAGACGGTAGCCCACCAGGCTCCTCCGTCCTTGGGATTCTCCAGGCAAGAACGCTGGAGTGGGTTGCCATTTCCTTCTCCAATGCATGCAAGTGAAAAGTGAAAGTGAAGTCACTCAGTCGTGTCTGACTCTTTTCGACCCCATGGACTGCAGCCTACCAGGCTCCTCCGTCCATGGGAGTTTCCAGGCAAGAGTACTGGAGTAGGGTGCCATTGCCTTCTCCAGGAAGGATGGGTTAGTATTTGGTTATCTGGGATCTATGCTGATTTGTGATTCACTAAAAATATTTTTGCATGACATTAGTTTTAGTCATGTCCTTAGATGTTTGGGGAAAATAAGCATGAAAACTTATCATGAAACTGCAGCATCTTATGAACTGGGAAAAACGTTTGGGAGAACAAACATTCTTCTTATGCTAAGAAAGTATTAAAATAGTCATCGCAAAACAAACATTCTGTTTTGTTTTGTGTTTTTCAGTTTATTTATGATGAATATTCCACGTCTGTGACCCTGTCCAGTCAGAAGTTCTTTGAGACCATGCCTTCGGCCTCGGTCGTCTGAGAACAGAGTCCTCCGACTCAGCCATCCTGCGAATGGCCCCGCAGGCAGCACAGCAAACTGGCCCTGAGCCTGCCTGTCACCGCGTCAGCCTCGGCCGGGTCTATCTGGGGGTGCGCGGTGCTCGGCACCGATGTGTGGGTGCGGGACTGCGCTTCTGTGGCCCGCGCGGGTCCCTGAGCTCTCTGGGGTCTTTCAGCGTGTTGAGGGCGAGTCTGGGGGCTCCACCACGAGCAGAAGCACAGAAAGGCAAAGAAATAGTCTCAGAGTAGGTTGCTCTACAACTTCCAATTCCTTGACTTGCAGTGTTTAAATCACCTGAAATTAGCCTGGCTAGGGTGGTGATGCCACCCCCGACTAGCTATGTGGTCCTTCATTAAAGTCGATGAACTTCAGTCTCTTTACTAAAAAAATAGGTCATTAATGCTACCTTACTCATGACACTTCTGTTGTTCCTGTTGTTTAATCTCTAAGTCCTGTCTGACTCATTTGACTGTAGTCCACCAGGCTTCTTTGTCCATGGGATTTCCCAGGCCAGAACACTGGAGTGGGTGCCATTTCCTGCTCCAGGGGATCTTCCTGACCCAGGCATTGAACTTGCATGTCGTGCATCTCCTGCATTCATAAGTGGCTTCTTTACCACTGCAGCACCAGGGAAGCATGTAAAGAGAATTAATAATTTAATATCTGTACACTACATAGTCTAATGCCTATGACATAATCGCTTTCAGCAGATGAGGTGAAAACGTTATTTACTTAGTAACAATTTCTTAAATGATAACAATTAGGCAATGGAACCTTGCTTCTCCTGCTTGCCATAAAGTTCTGGAGAATAAAGCAAGGAAAATAATAGTGAGTGAGAAGGAACAGAGGCTACAAAAGTGAACATAAACTAACTTATAATTCGCTAATTTTAATTCACATTATCTAGGAATAGATCATATCAAACTTTGGGAGAAAACTACATATTTATGAAGTACATATCAAGCATTTGAAATATTTTTTAATCCATTAAATATATTTTCCAAAACATTCATCTAGCATTTAACCTGCACACTTTTAAGACCTAGTAGCCTTATTTCTTCATTTAATTTGTAAAATACACAACCATAATTTCCTAGGTGATGCTCTGAAATATTATTTCATATTTCACTTTGAAACGTGATTACCATACACAGAAGAACTATACAAAAAAGATCTTTACCACCCAGATAATCATGCTGGTGTGATCACTCACCTAGAACCAGACATCCTGGAATACGAAGTCAAGTGGGCCTTAGGAAGCATCACTATGAACAAAGCTAGTGGAGGTGATGGAATTCCAGTTGAGCTATTTTAAATCCTAAAAGATGATGCTGTGAAAGTGCTGCACTCAATATGCCAGCAAATTTGGAAAACTCACCAGTAGCCACAGGACTGGGAAAGGTCAGTTTTCATTCCAATCCCAAAGAAAGGCAATGCCAAAGAATGCTCAAACAATTGCACTCATCTCACACACTAGCAAAGTAATGCTCAAAATTCTCCAAGCTAGGCTTCAACAGTACGTGAACCGTGAACTTCCAGATGTTCAAGTTGGATTTAGAAAAGGCAGTGGAACCAGAGATCAAATTGCCAATATCTGTTGGATCATGGAAAAAGCAAGAGAGTTCCAGAAAGACATCTATTTCTGCTTTATTGACTATGCCAAAGCCTTTGACTGTGTGGATCACAATAAACTGTGGATAATTCTTCAAGATATGGGAATACCAGACCACCTGAACTGCCTCCTGAGAAATGTATATGAAGTTCAGGGAGCAACAGTTAAAACCGGACATGGAACAACAGACTGGTTCCAAATTGGGAAAGAAGTACGTCAAGGCTGTATATTGTCACCCTGCTTATTTAACTTATATGTGGAGTACATCATGAGAAATGCCAGGCTGGATGAAGCACAAGCTGGAATCAAGATTGCTGGGAGAAATACCAATAACCTCAGATAAGCAGATGACACCACCCTTATGGCAGAAAGTGAAGAAGAACTAAAGAACCTCTTGATGAAACTAAAAGAGGAGAGTGAAAAAGATGTCTTAAAGCTCAACATTCAGAAAACTAAGATCATGGCATCCGGTCCCATGACTTCATGGCAAATAGATGGGAAAATAATGAAAAATGACAGACTTTATTGGTTTTTTTCTCCAAAATCACTGCAGATGGTGACTGCAGCCATTAAATTAAAAGATGCTTACTCCTGGGAAGAAAAGTTATGACCAGCCTAGACAGCATATCAAAAAGTAGAGACATTACTTTGCCGACAAAGGTCCATCTAGTCAAGGCTATGGTTTTTCCAGTAGTCATGTATGGATGTGAGAATTGAACTATAAAGAAAGCTGAGCACCAAAGAATTGATGCTTTTGAACTGTGGTGTTGGGGAAGACTCTTGAGAGTCCCTTGGACTGCAAGGAGATCCAACCAGTCCATCCTAAAGGAAATCAGTCCTGAATATTCATTGGAAGGACTGATGCTGAAACTGAAACTCAATACTTTGGCCACCTGATGCAAAGAACATCTGAAAAGGGGATGACAGAGGATGAGATGGTTGGATGACATCACCAACTCAATGGACAAGAATTTGAGTAAACTCCGGGAGTTGGTGATGGACAGACAGGGAGGCCTGTCGTGCTGTGGTCCATGAGGTCACAATGAGTCAGACATGATTGAGCAACTTTCACACTTTCTCATCATGTAGATCAGATAAAATCTTCAGTAAAGCTTTATTCAAATCCTTCTGGCAAAGGCAGCTTTTTCTCTTGGACTACTCCAGATAATGTTCTGCAACTATTCCTGTTATAATTGCTTTCTAAACATTTATTTACATACTTCTTTCCTCCACTAGATGGCAAGCAGATCAGAAATACAAGCTAAAATTTTTCTTTTTATTTCATCTTTTGCAGAAAGGGGATGCATAAATAGTAACTGAGTGAGTGATTAAAGGAATGAATTTGATTCTTGTGGCGTGCAATACATAGAAATAGTCTTCTGAGATCTGTATCTATATATCAATTAGATATCAGTAAAATACATAGTATTTAAAAATAACAATGGTCTTAGCCTTATGCCAGACCCTTGTGTTTACTTGTAACGGTGTAGTGCCAGCCGGCACGCATGCTCAGTTGCTCAGTCGTGGCCGACTCCGTGACTCCATCGACTACGGCCCGCCAGGATCCTCTGTCCGCGGGATTCTCCTGGCGAGAATACTGGAGTAGGTTGCCATGCCCTCCTCCAGGGCATCTTCCTGACCCAAGGATAGAACCTGCATCTCCTGGGGCTCCTGCATTGCAGACAAATCTTTACCACTGAGCCACCAGGGAAGCCCCATAATGGTATAATAAAGATGGCTAAATAAAAGATGAAGGAGAACTTTAAGAAACTCAACTCTGCAAAAGAATGTTCAGCAGTTCTGAGATCAGTTACCGGTATCTTGTATCTTATTATCCAAAAGCAGGTATTAATTCCCCAGGAGTACACAACAGGCACCTGTAGATTACCTGTGAACCAGACTGTCCAGCTACCAAGAAATGCTCTGTTGTGGTGGTGGGTTTTGCCCCCTGAGTAAAAGGATTTAAAACTAAACCCCAGTTTAGACGGGGGGTAGGAAGGAAGGGGGCAAAGGCTTTTTCCTTCTGCTCCCAAAGTGGCTTCCGAGCTGCAGCTCTGGTGATTGTCCCTGGCAGGTCACCTGGCACAGGCTCCCACCGCTGCCCCTGCCTGCAGGGCTTGTCTCTGACCGGCACCCTGGCAGGCGGTCCTGCCCTTGGCCCTCCCTGGCGGCATAGCTCCTCCTGTCTCGGGGGCGCCACCACCCCCTACCGTCTCTTGGAACCTGGTGCCTGCTCTCAACACCATTTCTAGGGCAGCTCACAGCACCATCCAGGGTGCTTGGGACAGTTTCAGAATGAGGCTGTGCTTTTTGAGGGACAAGTTCAAAAGTATGAAGGTAAAAACCCTGAGTTACAGACCTCAGTGCTGTACCCTCTGTAATTCTCCACAGTCCACTCAGCACCCTGTGAGGGTTGGGATTCCCCCTTCGGAGTCGTAGCTGCTCAAGGACACCACCCTGACCCTCAGGGGCTGGTGGACACAAGCCTGGTGGAGATTTTGCTGCACACGTCTCCCTCTTCTTCTGGTGGTTTTTAGAGGATGTTTCCCTTCCCTAGCTTCAGTGCATGTGGTTGAGGTGAAGATGGATAATATCCACTATCTCTTTCATTCAAGGGGTTGGTTGGTTACGCACTGTGTTCTGTGTTGCAGAGATTCTATGCTGAGCCAAACAACAAAAATCCAGGAATGTTATCTATGTATGAAAAAAGATAAATTGCTTTTCTGATGGCCTTGTGAAAGATACAAGATTATGTAATCTTTAGCTACTATTGGCAAGTACGGGGAGATGGGGTACATGTGAAAAAGTGTGTACGTGTGAGAGGAGACAGAAACAAAGAGAGACGTAAAGAGAGAGAGGATCCTGAAAATGATGTTTGAATTCCTGAATTTAACCTGACTGACCTAAAACTGCTCATGTTGTTTTAATGCAATTCAATAAATTAATTATTTATCATTTGCAGTAAATTAAGTTTGAATTAAGTTTCTAAAACATGTAATTAAAAATGGCTCAACTAACTGATTAGAAAACTAAGGGACTAATGAAAGGTCCCAATCTCACTTGCTCATCTTTCCCTAGACAGCAGCCGCATAATCAGGTCACCAGAATTCCCAGGACAGTTTCACTTCAAATGTGTGCTCCTATTTTCCCTATGAATATATTTTCACATTTCATACTTTATCATTTTTTTCCAGAAATAAATGGTAATTATGCTCATGGGGCAAAAGGACACCAACGAAAACCAAGTTCCCCCACAGTTACCTTGGCCCTTTTAGTATTCTTTTATAAACCTTACATTATAAAAGGAGTTAATGATAGCTGCTCTCCACTAAGAAATACTGTGAAGATTAGTTCACATTTGTAAAAATAGAAAGGTATATACATCAAATAATAGTTTATCAGTTTGCATAGCATATAAAATAGAAAGAGTATATGAATGCGTGGCTTGGCTGTCACGAAACAGCTTTCAGAATTAATTTGATAAAACACCATGGTGGTAAGCTCCTGAGAGCAAGTGGTGGAAAGTTCTGAGAGAAACAATGAAGAGCGATGAAGCTTTATCCGAGGAATTAGCTTCCCCCCACAAGCCCGCCTGTGACTTACTATTCAGCACTCCACCGCATTCAAGGGCGACCACCCAGAGACCTGCCTGTGGTGGGCGGAGGGGCCAACCGTGGATGCTGGAGGCCCTGAGCTTCGGAGCCGCCTTGCTCACCCAAGTTTGATGCTGGCACTTCCGGAGCAAGGGGAATCCGCTTGCAGTGCAGCAGCGGCCACAGACAGAAGTCCAGGGCAGCAGGCCGCTGTGTGGAAGCCGACAGCGCATTTGGGGTTTCCTGGCGTGAAGTGGGGTCCCGCCGCAGGTGCCACTCGCCGACCGCGCATTTGGTGGTGACTCACGATGCTGGTTTTTCTATGAAAACCTCACAGTAACTGAGGTGCTTGTGTTTGATCATGTCTCCCCTAACACGCATAAGCCTTGGAAACAGTGTCCTTGTCCAGACAGTAGTTAGCAAATTTTCTGATGCATGTGAAATGCTCTTTGTGGGCTTCTTGTTCTGGGTGTGATCCTCATGAAAGTTCTAGTTGAGAACACTTTACTAAAATCTGGTCCCTACATGGAAGGAAAAAAATGAAAGCTATTCATTCAGATAATTCAACTCCCTCAAAAAGTATAAGAAAATTTCCAGAGAAATGAGGTACATTATAGGAAGAGTAGCTAATTGCTTTGTATTTTTGTGTCATATTATAAATGCAGATGTACTTAATACTTAGGATATGGTTAGAATTCCATGATAAAGCCCCTATTTTCTCAGTGTCTAGGATGTAGGGTTGAGAAAAGGCAGTCATTTTGGAGTGAAGTGGAGTCATTTACTTACTCATGAGTGAGTTGGGGTGCCAGGAAACACGGTTCGGTCTTTCCTGGCAAGGTTCATCACTCCTAGAAAGAAGACTGTGAGAAGGTAAGAACTTGGAGAGCACCCGTTTCATCCTCTATTTTTGTAAATGAACAAGCTGAGCCTCAGGGAGTGTTGTGGAAGTCCCGGTGCTCATCTGGTGCCATAACCCATCATGATTCTCTATCACTCATGCCCAGTGCCGCTGTGCTCAGGGCACACAGCAGGGTTTGGGGAGACACAGACAGGCTTCTGTTTCACAATCACACACTCAGCCCATTGTATAGTTAGAAACTGCAGCCAACAATCAAAGTTGTGATTTCAGAAGTATTAGTACTTAAAACAAGGGTAAGTTAAAAATCATAGAGACAGTTGGTTTAAGGCAGGGTTAAATAAAACTAAAACATATGAGAGATATGTGGTTATGACCAAATTTGAATGTAACAATTTTCTTCCTGACATGTAATTTGATCAAATAAGTGACATATATATCATGTTGCAGGAAAAATTCTTACAAAAATTTAAACATGAAGTAATTTTCTTGTACTTTGAACAATTAATTGTATTAAAAATAATAGAAGTGCCTGAAAATAAAAAACAGAAAATATCCATTAATTCAAGTTATCTATTTTACAAATTTTCTAATATTCAAGTTCAATTTTTCAAGAATTTCATTTTCTTAAAAATTCTTAGTTCTTTTTTCTACCTTGTCTCAGCAAGAATAAGTTATGTGGATAATTGAGAGAAATTAAAAGTATCCATTAATTAGTGATGCTTTTTCTATTAATTTTTAAATTTTGATTTAATTAAATTCAGTTAAATTCATTTGAAGTTTTCATTTCATTTATTGAGGGCTCCTCACATGTTGGATACTATTCTAGACACTGGTGATACAGCCATGAAAAGCAAAAGTATTTGCTGTTATCGGGTTTCCATTAAAGCGGATGAAGAAAGCAATAACGAATGCTTATATGTTAAAAAGTGATAAGTGCTATCACGAAATGCAAAGCAAGGCAAAGTAATAAAGACTGGCCAGATGGGCACGTCTGTGATAAGGAAGTTGTCTCTGAAGAGATGAATGAGCAGCGATCAGGAGGAAGTGAGAGGGTGAGCTTTATGAATATCCTGGGAAAGAATTCTAGGCAGAAGGAAAGGCCAATATTCAGAAGAGCCAGCTCATTTCCTGAGGTAGGAGCAGGACCCAGCACCAGACACAGGATCAGGACAGACCCGAGAGGACCACAGGCTCGCTGCTCTGACAGCCCCGTGTGCTCTGGGCTCTGTTCTCCGCTCGTAGACAGAGGCTAGGGCAGAGGGGCGCAACCTGGCAGGCGAGGAAGCAGTAACGACACAGAGCTGCAGAGACGGAGACAGTCGTGTTTGTCATCGTCATCCTGGTTCCAATAAAGAAATCTGCCAGGTTACTGACTGACAAATAATGAGCAAACTAGTGTCCAAACACGGCACCGAATATAGTCTGTTCAAAAGGACTTTGGAAATGTCACCAAACAATTGGATGGCTGCAGCCTTCCATGATTAATAGCAGAGAACCCTGGGGCAGAGAGAGAATTTTATTTCCAACATTATCACATGCTAATATTCAAAATGCCCAGTTTTAAAGAAAGAAAAAAAAACAAAACAAAACACTCACAAGACATACAAAGAAGCAGTAAAGTATGACCCTTTCAGAGGAAAATGGAAGTTGATCGAGCTGCCCTGAGGAAACCCAACATTAGACTTACTAGATAAGAGTTAAATCAACTGCATTAAATATATGCAAAGTGATGAAGAAAACCACAGACAAAGAACTAAAGGAAATCTTAAAAGTGATATGTGAGCGAAATGAGACTATCAATAAATAGAAATCTTACAAAGGGACCAAATAAAACTCAAGATAAACATACAGTAACTAAAATAAAATGTAAAAATTTCCAAGGGATTCAATAGTAGGTTTGAGCAGGTACAAAGGCTCTGTGAACTTGAAAATAAGACAACTGAAATTATCCAGTCTTAGGACCAGAAAGAAAAAGAATGAAGAAAAGTGAGCAGGATCTGAGGGACTTGCAGGACACCATTAAGCAAATCAACATATGCTTTGCAGAAGTACTAGAGGAAGAGAGATAAAAAAGGGGGACTATATATATATTTATATATATATATATATATATATATATATATATGAAGAAATAAGACTTCCCTTGTGGCTCAATGGTAAAGAACCTGCCTGCCAATCAGGAGACATAAGAGACATGGATTCAATTCCTGGATCAGGAAGATCCCCTAGAGGGGGGCATGGCAACCCGCTCCAGTATTCAAGGACAGAGGAACCTGGTGGGCAGTTCATGGGGCAAGAGTTGGACACGACTGAAGTGACTTAGCATTGGAAGAAACATTGGCTGAAAACATCCCAAATTTGAGGAAACATATGAACCTACATACACAAAAAAAAATCTCAACCAACTCCAAGTAGGATAAATGCAGAGATCAACACTAAGACATGTAAATCGAATGAAAGGCAAACAGAACATGTTGAAAGCAGGGAGAAGTGACTGATCATGTATAAGCAATTCTTAATGAAATTAACACCCAGCTTCTCATCAGAAACCATGGAGTCTAACAGGCAGTGAAATGACATGTTTAAAACTGTTTTTTTTATAAAAAGCTGTTAAGCGAGAATTCTATATTTGGCAAAACTATCCTTCAAAAGTGGCAAAGAAATTAAGACATCCCCAGATTTTTTAAGTTGAGAGTTCTTGCTTTTAGACCAGACTTTACAAGAAATGCTGAAGGAAGCTTTAAGTCTTGAAATGAAAGAACACTAGACAACAATTCCAAGTCACAAGAGGAAATAAAGAACATTGGTAAGGGTAAGTATGTAGATAAATTTAAAAGCCATCTGGTTTGTAACACTTTTTAAAATTTTCTACATTATTTAAAAGACAAATTCATAAAATTGTAATTACAAGCCTATGTTTGAAAACACACAATGTATAAAGATATAATTGTGATAAAATTTAAACAGGCTAGTAGATGTCTTAGTCCCTGTTTGTCTCCTGAAAACTAGTCAACTTACAGTTTATTCTCTATTTTGAATCTCTTTCCCATTGCCTTTCATC
This sequence comes from Bubalus bubalis, assembly GCF_019923935.1. Lineage (NCBI taxonomy): Eukaryota > Metazoa > Chordata > Mammalia > Artiodactyla > Bovidae > Bubalus > Bubalus bubalis. Next base: position 833,764 of record NC_059165.1, on the reverse strand, counting down.
ATAACCTTCACTGTTCTTCCTTTCAGCTTGAACCTCTCCATGCTCTGTTGCAAATGAAGTCAGTTTTGCAGGGAAGATACTAGGAGTTATCTGTTTTATGACATGCTTCTCCACTCAGGAAAATTTCCGAGCCATGGATCTGGAGCTGGGAGAGTGGGGACAATGGTGAGCTTCTTTCTGAATGACACGCTCATGCTAGAAGCTAAATGTCTGGTGTTGGTGGGGGAAGCCCATCGTTTTAGCTGGTCTCTTCTCTTATGTAACCACCACTGCATGAGTTGAAAGGATAATCAGATCCCAATGCTCTCAGGATGCTGTGTCCACGATAGAGGCCTGTTCTACAAATCAAAGCTTGGTGGGGAAAGGCTCTCATCTCTCAACTGTACTCGCCACAGACTTAACCTCAGGAGCAACAGGTGGATGTTTTTGAAAGACAAGTGATTATTTAAATAAAATATAATTTTATATTGTGGGATTTACATACATAAAGGTAAAATAAATGAAAAGAGAATACAGAATGGGGGGATTAATGCATTGTTTTCTGTGACAAGTTTTTTTTTTTTTTTTTAGTATCATATCAAGTCTAAGCAGATTGTGATAAGATAGTCATGGATACTGGAATTCATAGAACAATTATTTTAAAAAACTGTACAAACAAATATAGCTAATATAACTAGAAAAAATAAAATGGTTTATAAGTAGGAAAAAAAGAACAAAAAGAAGATGAAATAACAGAAAATAAATAGCAATATGGTAAATCCAAAACCAGCAATATATATGTTAAGTTTAAATGGGTTAATCACACCATTAAAAACACAGAGATTGACAGACTGGATATAAGAATATTAATAGCCAAGCTTATGCTTTCTACAATCTATATACTTTAATATAATGACATAAACATGAAAAGCTAAAGGATAAAAAAGATATATCATGTAAACAGAAGATTAAGTCAGTTGATATGGTGTTATCAATATCAGACAAAGAAGGCTTCAAAACATAAAGAATTACCAGAGATGGAAAAAAAAAATTCATGACAAATGTGAAATTTCTTATGAAGACACAGAAATTCTAAACAAGTATAGAACTAAAAACAGAGGTTCAAAACTGGAAATATAAAAAAGGGTTTTCAATGAAAGAATAGATTTGTTTGATGAAGGTTCAAAAGCAATTCAGTGAAGGAAGGATAGTCTTCCAGTAAATAGTACTGAAACAACCGAATATCATAGACAAAAATATGAAATTTGACTTAGACTTCATATTATGTACCAACATTAATCCCAAGTGTGCTATGGATTTAAATGTAAAGCAAAACCATGAAACTTTTAGATTAAAAAAGAAAGGCAGAAGAACATCTCTGGGACTGAGGGCAAAGATTTCTTAGACATGAAATCAAATGCATGATCCATATAAGAAAATAATCGTAAGTTGGACTTACTCAAAAATTTTTGTTCTAGCTTTTTAAGAGGAAGAAAAGATAAACTGCACATCCAGGAGGAAATATTTGCAAACCCCATATTCAACATATTTTTATATACCTAGACTAGATAAATAACCCCCAAAACTCAAGAGTAGCATGAAGATAACAAAACTGAACAATTCTGTTACAAAATGGGTAAAATACATGAATGGACATTTCATCACAGGAATAACATGGATGGCAAATAGACACGTAAAAAATGCTCAATGTGCTAGTCCATGTCACAGAGATGCAGAACACCCTAGTGGTTGCTCAGGGACAGGAACTTGGAGTGGGTGGAGGCAGGTGACAATACAGAGGTACTATGAAGGAGCTCTTTGTCGTGATAGAGCAGCTATATATCTTGACTGTTTGCGTGGTTACATGCATTATACATGCAATAAAATTGCACAGAACTATACCCACAAGCACGTAAAAATAGAAATTTTAAAAAGCAGTAAAACCTGAATAAAGTCTGTAATCTGGTTTAACAGGAATGTACCAATATTAATTTCTTTCTTTTGATATTGTACTAAATTCTATTATGTAAGAGGTCACCATGTGGGAAAGCTGGGTGAAATGTGCATAAGACTCTATACTATTTTTACAGCTTCTATTGAGCCTTAAATTATTTCCAAATAAAAAGTTCAAAAATATACCAGTCTCCTTATGTAAAAGAATGCAGATCCATTTTCTGTAGTGAAAGATCATGGTAAAAAGGGGGAAATGATGAACCTACAGGGTACTTAAAGCATAAAGAAATAGATAGTATAAATAGATAGGTGCATCAAAGGCAGGATGTAGTATTGTTTTAATTTTTGATTCTAAAACTAGAACTAGCTAAAGAGTAACCTCTGTGAATAATCAAGAAGACAGTGCCTTCTTGCCTTCTACCAAGATAAGATTACTCTGTTTCCCACAGGTCTCCCTAATCTGTCTGTATAAATCTCTTATGAACTATTTTGAGCCTCTGATATGCATCAATCTCAGTGGCAGGAAAAAATAGTGGCATAATTTCGGAAGACTGCAAGGGATTACTAGTTCCCAGAATGGATTGAGCAAGACTTTTTCCTAATGTTGGGAAACAGCCGAGTAATACAACTTTGAACACTTGTCACAAGTTTATGTGTGCATTCCTGACTTAGCTGGATAACCAAAGAGTAAAACACAGTTCCCAAGAAAAGCTGACCATCCTGCTTTCCAAGTGCCCCTTGACTGACGTCGCCTCATTGCTTGAGCCAACAATAGAAACTGAACTTTCACTATTCACTTCCAGATCCTCCTCGATGCAGTCCTGTTGCTCCTGCTTCCACCAACTCATTCCCTTAAACCTCCTTAAATGGAATTGTCTCTCTACTTTCTCATAGTATACACATTTGCTTTAGTTTTCTTTATTATCTCTTCTAGGATTTTGCTTTATTCTTTAAAAAAAAAATCCTCAGAGCTAAAATAAAAGTTATTTATCAAGTATTTTGTTAATAAGATTGTAACGCTTGAGATGGAGAAGGAAATGGCAACCCACTCCAGTACTCTTGCCTAGAAAAATCCCATGGATGGAGGAGCCTGGTAGGCTACAGTTCATGGAGTTGCCAAGAGTCGGACATGACTGAGCGACTTCATTTTCACTTTTCACTTTCCTGCATTGGATAAGGAAATGGCAACCCACTCCAGTGTTCTTGCCTGGAGAATCCCAGGGACAGGGGAGCCTGGTGGGCTGCCGTCTATGGGGTCACACAGGGTCGGACATGACCAAAGCGTCTTAGCAGCAGCAGCTCTTGAGATGTCTTGAAGTTATACACTGAGAGAAATGAGACAAGAGATATCTTTTAGAAACCCAGAAGGTAGTGGAGGGAAGGCACACACAATCTGATTAAATCCATGGAATATTCTGCTGTTTTATAGATACTGTGATGCTCACTGATTCATAAGACACAAGTTATAGGTCTATCCCACCTAGCTTAAAGACAAACATCTGCTAAAAAAAAAGTCAGCAATTTTAGTAACTTTAGATAGTTGTAAAGTTTGCAAACATCCTCATAGCTTCTTTTAACAAGGCATTACATGAATTTTAGAAAAATAACATTTAGCATTACCAATGTTATTGAAATTTCAATACTGACTCTAAAAGTTTGATTTGAGTCGTCATCATATTCATGGTCAATAGATGAAGTGGATACCAACATTACATAAGTCATCATCACTAATTTGGGGAAAGCCACTTTAAAGCTGGAGTCCACCACTAATTCAATTAGAAGCATCTGAACACATGTATATTTCATAACCTAAATAAAGGCACATTCTGAGGTCAAAGTAGGTATAGATGTATGAATGGAAACAGGTCAGATTAAAGAAACTACAGGTATTTGCTTACGTGCATGGAGTTAGTGTCATTTGTTTTCAGCTTCCCAGGTGGTGCTAGTGGTAAAGAACTTGCTTGTCAATGCAGGAGACATAAGAGATGTGGCTTCGATCCCTGGGTCGGGAAGATCCCCTGGAGAAGGAAATGGCAACCCACTCCAGCATTCTTGCCTGGAGAATCGCGTGGACAGAGAGGCCTGGCAGGCTGCAGTCCTTGGGGTCCCAAAGAATGGTACATGACTGAAATGACTAAGCACGCATATGCCTTCTTATTTAGTAGCTTTCATAAACAGCAAACTTACTAATCAATAATTAGTCAATTATTCCCTAATAAAAGCAGGATGATACTCATTTTACTTCTAAATACTTCTATTTCTCTTTGCTTCTCCATCCCCTTGTTTACCATTGTCTGCATTAATAAAATTCTGATAAGCCTCTCAGTGTATAGCATGGCACTGAAAACACTATATTGCAATATATTCTTGTTAACTAAACTAGATTAAGACATCAGTTATACACATAGAAGATGGCTTGTGCTACAAGCCCTTAAGTGAAAAGGGGAGTGAGCCATGAGAGATTCTGAGAAGGAGGTGCCCTTTGGTGAAAGTGGAAGTTGTGAAGGTATTTGTGGAAAGACTGAGAACGTGAAAAAAACTGAGTAAGCTACGAGTGAAGCCAGCTAACGGTGTCCCTGAAACTCAGGTTTAGGAGCTGTGTGTTTCTTCTCGAAGTATTCAGAGGTGATGAAGTGTACAGACGCAGTGTCGAGTGAAAACATGTTTTTTTTTTTTTTTTAATGTTGCTTCTTATATAAAAGTGCCTGGTTCACTTGGTATACTCAGGAGTTTATTGTTTCACTTCCCTGTCCACTTTCATGTTTCTTGATGAGGATAATCCAAGATGATGAAACACAGGGATGAAACTGTAATACTAGAATGCCTTCCTTGGAAAGGCAAGTGCGGGAGCAACCTTAAGGTGCACACGGAAAGCTGGATACTGCACTTCATTCTCTTCACTTATGTAAATGCTTAAAAATACATGGCTGCTTGTTTGGAGTTTCTGTGGGGAGACCTCCTCAGGACTTGCAAAAAATACCGAGGAGATAGCTTTGCAGCCCAGGTCTTTACATTGTTTAGGAATGGCATTTGCTCCTTTTGTTAAATAGTAAATGTTTCATTATCCAAAACAGGGACAACTTCAGAAATAATACAAGTGGCGGTTTGTGGGTCTCGCTTTCCCCAGTTCACAGCCCTTCATCAGCTATCGATCTCCTTCCCATGCTCTGTCTCCAAGACTTACTTTCTCACAGGCTTGCAGTTCTACCATTGTCTTAATCAGTTTTAATGTACATGTTAATAATGTGCTACATTTCCTGAATTATTCAAGTTTAAGGCACACCTGACCTGCCTATTGAGAAACCTATATGCAGGTCAAGAAGCAACAGTTAGAACTGGACATGGAACAACAGACTGGTTCCAAATAGGAAAAGGAGTACGTCAAGGCTGTATATTGTCACCCTGCTTATTTAACTTATATACAGAGTACATCATGAGAAACGCTGGGCTGGAGGAAGCACATGCTGGAATCAAGATTGCCGGGAGAAATATCAATAACCCCAGATATGCAGATGACACCACCCTTATGGCAGAAAGTGAAGAAGAACTAAAGAGCCTCTTGATGAAAGTGAAAGAGGAGACTGAAAAAGCTGGCTTAAAACTCAACATTCAGAAAACGAAGATCATGGCATCTGGTCCCATCACTTCATGGGAAATAGATGGGGAAACAGTGGAAACAGTGTCAGACTTTATTTTTCTGGGCTCCAAAATCACTGCAGATGGTGACTGCAGCCATGAAATTAAAAGACACTTGCTCCTTGGGAGAAAAGTTATGACCAACCTAGACAGCATATTAAAAAGCAGAGACATTACTTTGCCAACAAATGTCCGTCTAGTCAAGGCTATGGTTTTTCCAGTGGTCATGTATGGATGTGAGAGTTGGACTGGGAAGAAAGCTGAGTGCTGAAGAATTGATGCTTTTGAACTGTGGTGTTGGAGAAGACTCTTGAGAGACCCTTGGACTGCAAAGAGACCCAACCAGTCCATTCTAAAGGAGATCAGTCCTGGGTGTTCATTGGAAGGACTGAGGCTGAAGCTGAAACTCCAATACTTTGGCCACCTGATGTGAAGAGCTGACTCATTGGAAAAGACCATGATGCTGGGAAAGGTTGAGGGCAGGAGAAGGGGACGCCAGAGGATGAGATGGTTGGATGGCATCACTGACTTGATGCACATGAGTTTGGGTGAACTCTGGGAGTTAGTGATGGACAGGGAGGCCTGGCGTGCTGCAGTCCATGGGGTCACAGAGAGTCAGACACGACTGAGCAACTGAACTGAACTGAAGGCACTCTGTCCCTGTTCCACAACCTGCTCTCATTATTACTGCCTGAATTTTGCCATCGTCTAGAACCATCCCACATTTGAAATCTTGTTCTGGAAATTTTCTTTCTCCTTTAAGGAAAGTAACGATTGATCATCATAGAAACTTTGAAAATGCTCATAATGCTATCATCCAAAGCTGTGTCGGAATTCCTTGGTGCACCCCGTCTTCCCGACATAGGGATCTGGCGATGAGCCTGGGCATGCCTCCTGTTGCCTCTCACCTCCTTCTTGAGATTGAAGTCTGGCTTCGGCTGGTTCTGCTAGCTCAATTCTACACTCATTTTTCATCTTCCCAAATTTTTGATGTCTCTTTTTCTGCCGTACCTCCTCCTTTTGATCTTCGTAGGGTCATATTTTATTTCTTTCAGTGGCTCTTGGAGGGAGTAGAGATAAACAAGTGTGTTCAGCCCACCGTGTTAAACTTCCTAGCTACAGTCAGTCTTGTTGCACGCTCACTCAGCCTTGCTCACTCCCTTACCTAACCACCTCATGCCATCTCCTTCACTCTCATTTTTCCCACCCCACATACTAATCCCTAACTGTTTATTCATCTCCAGACATGCGCATCCTTTGATACTATACATAGGGAATCAAAAACTTCAACAAGTCTAAGGAAATCTGTTACTGCTTGCTTCTGGTCTCAACCACATCATTTGGTGTTGCTGTTCAGTCGCTAAGTCGTGCCCGACTCTTGGCGACCTCCTGGACTGCACTACGCCAGGATCCTCTGCCCTCCTCTGTCTTCTGGAGTTTGCTCAGATTCATGTCCTTTGAGTTGCTGATGCTATCTAACTATCTCATTCTCTGCCACCCCCATCTCCTTTTGCCTTAATCTTTCCCAGCATCAAGGTCTTTTCCGATGAGTTGGTCTTCAATTTTCTGAGGCTGTCATCACTTTCCTCTTAGAATTCCACCACGGAAATCCTAAGCCTTTGTCATGCTTTTCAGGTACAGTTCTGAGGTCTGTTTGCCCAGGTTTGCAATCTGCCACCCAGGTTAATCTTGAACATGGAGCATAAGCCTACTGTGTTTAAAATCCCTCATCTATAAAATCAGGGTGATGATAACATTTCTTAATAATATAGTTACAGGCACAATCGTATTAATCACAGGATTATTATAATGATTAAATAGACATACAGCTATTAATAGACATAAAGCTTCCAGGAGAGTTCCTTGTACATAAAAAAGTACTATGCCCTTTTTCCTTCAATAAATGGACTAGCACCAACTCAGAGGAAACCAAAGCTACTTATTTTTAACTTCATTACCTTATCACAAACTTCACAAATGTCTGTACTAACATACACATTTCTTTTTCCTTCTTTCTTATTTCAGAGGAAAATAACACATAACATGGACCAGGCAGTATCTGCAGAGAAAAACTGGAAGTGCCTGAACCATCCTATCACCCGCAGAAGGCCTTCAGGAAGAAGTGACGTGGCTGGGTTTCAGGGATAAATACGAGCAAGCTGATGACAGTGAGGGAGGCATTTGAGGAAGAAGTCTGCTGTATACAAACATGGGCGCGTGTGCACTTTGACATTCTGGGAACTATATCCATATTTAATGGAGCAAGAAATCATGTGTGGGTACAGAGTATAAGCTGTTATGTGGGGATTGGGATTTTCTCTTATTTATACAGCACTTGTGAATGTTTTATTAGCTGAGTTACATCATTGTTCATTCATTTTCAAGTTTATATCATCTCCTGAGGTAGGATATCTCATGCAGATTGGAATGCTGTCTTATACTTCTCCTAACTGCTTCTATCATACACCACAGTGCTAAATGTGTCATCGTGAAAGTGAAAGTCACTCAGTCGTGTCTGACTCATTGCTACTCCATGCACTATATGGACTCTACAGTCCATGGAATTCCCCAGGCCAGAATACTGGAGTGGGTAGCCTTTTGCTTCTCCAGGGGACCTTCCCAACCCAGGGATCCAACCCAGGTCTCCTGCATTGCAAGAGGATTCTTCAACAGCTGAGCCACAGGGAAGCCCAAGAATACTGGAGCGGGTAGCCTATCCCTTCTCCAACAGATCTTCAAGATACAGGGATCCAACACAGGTCTCCCTCATTGTAGGTGGATTCTTTACCAGCTGAGCCACCAGGGAAGCCTAAAATGTGTCAGAGTTCAGTTCACTTCAGTCGCTTAGTCGTGTCTGACTCTTTGCAACGCCATGAATCACAGCACGCTAGGCCTCCCTGTCCATCACCAACTCCCAGAGTTCATTCAAACTCATGTCCATTGAGTCGGTAATGCCATCCAGCCAGTTCATCCTCTGTTGTCCCATTCTCCTCCTGCCCCCAATCCCTCCCAGAATCAGAGTCTTTTCCAATGAGTCAACTCTTCACATGAGGTGGCCAAAGTACTGGAGTTTCAGCTTTAGCATCATTTCTTCCAAGGAAATCCCAGGGCTGATCTCCTTTAGAATGGACTGGTTGGATCTCCTTGCTCTCCAAGGGACTCTCAAGAGTCTTCTCCAAAACCACAGTTCAAAAGCATCAATTCTTCAGCGCTCAGCTTTCTTCACAGTCCAACTCTCACATCCATATATGACTACTGGAAAAACCATAGCCGTGACTAGACAGACCTTTGTTGGCAAAATAATGTCTCTGCTTTTCAGTATGCTATCTAGGTTGGTCTTAACTTTTCTTCCAAGAAGTAAGCTTATTTTAATTTCTTGGCTGCAGTCACCATCTGTAGTGATTTTGGAGTCCAGAAAAATAAAGTCTGACACTGTTTCCACTGTTTCCCCATCTATTTCCCATGAAGTCATTGGACCAGATGCCATGATCTTCGTTTTCTGAATGTTGAGCTTTAAGCCAACTTTTTCAGTCTCCTCTTTCACTTTCATCAAGAGGCTTTTGAGTTCCTCTTCACTTTCTGCCATAAGGGTGGTGTCATCTGCATATCTGAGGTTATTGATATTTCTCCCAGCAATCTTGATTCCAGCTTGTGCTTCTTCCAGCCCAGCGTTTCTCATGATGTACTCTGCATAGAAGTTAAATAAGCAGGGTGACAATATACAGCCTTAACGTACTCCTTTTCCTATTTGGAACCAGTCTGTTGTTCCATGTCCAGTTCTAACTGTTGCTTCCTGACCTGCATACAGATTTCTCAAGAGGCAGGTCAGGTGGTCTGGTATTCCCATCTCTTTCAGAATTTTCCACAGTTGATTGTGATCCACACAGTCAAAGGCTTAGGCATAGTCAATAAAGCAGAAATAGATGTTTTTCTGGAACTCTCTTCCTTTTTCCATGATCCAGTGGATGTTGGCAACTTAATCTCTGGTTCCTCTGCCTTTTCTTAAACCAACCTGAACATCTGGAAGTTCACGTACTGCTGAAGCCTGGCTTGGAGAATTTTGAGCATGACTTTACTAGCGTGTGAGATGAGTGCAATTGTGTGGTAGTTTGAGCATTCTTTGGCATTGCCTTTCTTTGGGATTGGAATGAAAACTGACCTTTTCCAGTCCTGTGGCCACTGCTGAGTTTTCCAAATTTGCTGGCATATTGAGTTCAGCACTTTCACAGCAGCATCTTTCAGGATTTGAAATAGCTCAAATAGGAATTCCATCACCTCCACAAGCTTTGTTCGTGGTGATGCTTTCTAAGGCCCACTTGACTTCACATTCCAGGATGTCTGGCTCTAGGTCAGTGATCACACCATCATGATTATCTGGGTCATGAAGATCTTTTTTGTACAGTTCTTCTGTGTATTCTTGCCACCTCTTCTTAATATCTTCTGCTTTTGTTAGGTCCACACCATTTCTGTCCTTTATCGAGCCCATCTTTGCATGAAATTTTCCCTTGGTATCTCTAATTTTCTTGAAGAGATCTCTAGTCTTTCCCATTCTGTTGTTTTCCTCTATTTCTTTGCATTGATCACTGAGGAAGGTTTTCTTATCTCTTCTTGCTATTGTTTGGAACTCTGCATTCAGATGCTTATATCTTTCCTTTTCCCCTTTGCTTTTCTCTTCTCTTCCTTCCACCACTCTTTGTAAGGCCTCCCCAGACAACCATTTTGCTTTTTTGCATTTCTTTTCCATGGGGATGGTCTTGATCCCCGTCTCCTGTACAATGTCATGAACCTCCATCCATAGTTCATCAGGCAATCTATCTATCAGACCTAGTCCCTTAAATCTATTTCTCACTTCCACTGTATAATCATAAGGGATTTGATTTAGGTCATACCTGAATGGTCTAGTGTTTTCCCTACTTTATTCAATTTAAGTCTGAATTTAGCAAGAAGGATTTCATGATCTGAGCCACAGTCAGCTCCTAGTCTTGTTTTTGCTGACTGTATAGAGCTTCTCCATCTTTGGCTGCAAAGAATCAGTCTGATTTCAGTGTTGACCATCTGGTGATGTCCATGTGTAGAGTCTTCTCTTGTGTTGTTGGAAGAGGGTGTTTGCTATGACCAGTGCATTCTCTTGGCAAAACTCCATTAGCCTTTGCTCTGCTTCATTCCGCATTCCAAGGCCAAATTTGCCTGTTACCCCAGGTGTTTCTTGACTTCCTACTTTTGCATTCCAGTCCCCTATAATGAAAAGGACATCTTTTTTGGGTGTTAGTTCTAAAAGGTCTTGTAGGTCTTCATAGAACCATTCAACTTCAGCTTCTTCAGCATTACTCGTTGGGGCATAGACTTGGATTACTGTGATATTGAATGGTTTGCCTTGGAAATGAAGAGAGATCATTCTGTCGTTTTTGAGGTTGCATCCAAGTACTGCATTTCAGACTCTTTTGTTGACCATGATGGCTACTCCATTTCTTCTGAGGGATTCCTGCCCACAGTAGTAGATATAATGGTCATCTGAGTTAAATTCACCCATTCCAGTCCATTTCAGTTCGCTGATTCCTAAAATGTCGACATTCACTCTTGCTATCTCCTGTTTGACCATTTCCAATTTGCCTTGATTCATGGACCTGACATTCCAGGTTCCTATGCAATATTGCTCTTTACAGCATGGGACCTTGCTTCTATCACCAGTCACATCCACAGCTGGGTATTGTTTTTGCTTTGGCTCCATCCGTTCATTCTTTCTGGAGTTATTTCTCCACTGATCTCCAGTAGCATATTGGGCACCTACTGACCTGGGGAGTTCCTCTTTCAGTATCCTATCATTTTGCCTTTTCATACTGTTCGTGGGGTTCTCAAGGCAAGAATACTGAAGTGGTTTGCCATTCCCTTCTCCAGGGGACCACATTCTGTCAGTCCTCTCCACATGACCTGCCCGTCTTGGGTGGCCCCACAGGGCATGGCTTAGTTTCATTGAGTTAGACAAGGCTGTGGTCCATGTGATTAGATTGACTAGTTTTTGTGATTATGGTTTCAGTGTGTCTGCCCTCTGATGCCCTCTCTCAACACCTACTGTCTTACTTGTGTTTCTCTTACCTTGGACGTGGAGTATCTCTTCACAGCTGCTCCAGCAAAGCGCAGCCACTGCTCCTTACCTTGGACGAGGGCTATCTCCTCACCGCCGCCCCTCCTGACCTTGAACGTGGAGTAGCTCCTCTCTGCCCTCCTGTGCCCATGCACCCACTGCTCCTTGAATGTGGGGTTGCTCCTCTCGGCCAAAAAATGTGTCAGAAGTCCTCAGTAAATAATGATTAAATAATTGTTTGGAATTCAAAAGGACTTCCACTGCTTGCAGTGAGTAATTTTTCTAGTAATCAAGATAACACTCATCTAAATAAGAACGTTTTTAAATTGACATAGACATGTAAACATGAAAGACACTAACACAAGTTGGAGCTTTTCATTATGCCTACAGTTAATAGAAAAAGGACAGTGAGTGTATGTAGGGGGCACACTGATTTTACATGCATTGATGCTAAAGTGATAACCCATGCTAAGATGCAACTGAAGGAATGGATACTTCAAGAAAAGATCTTCCTGTATTAAATGCAGCTATGCTTACAAAATTTTGGTGTGTTTTTAACAGGCAATGTTAATCAGTGGTAATGCTTACATTAAACTGAGGTGCACAATTATTACGGAGAAAAGTCTGTCAGAACAGCTTTTACATATCCCCCTTGCTAGTGCAGCTCTGTATAAAGCTGGAAAGTCTCCAAAGTACATCTTCTGCATCAAGAGCTCCCCGATCTGTATTTCTCCCTGCTGCTCCAAGGAGGTAGCATTTCTCTTCTCGCTTTAAGCACCCAGCACCCTTCTACCTCCTGTATCACATCCTGCTATTGAAAGATGGAAATGCACTAATGCAATTTGGATATGCTTTTATTAATGTTTCCAGCTTTTCACAATATAATATTGGTACTTCTACTACATTTTTTCAGTTGCTCAAAGCCCTCCTCCTGAAAATTTTCTTCATGGCCAAACTGGAAATGATAGTAAAATGAGCCATTTACATGTGATGAGTTTTGACAAGTTGCAATTTAATATGAAGACATTTGCGTCAACATGTTCCTTCAGACAGGATTTACATATTAATTAATATTTTTCTCTGATGATGATATGGAAGATTTTCAGTTCTATTTAAGGAATTTAAGATTTCAGCCAGCAAGTGAAGACATTTGTAGTTTGTGTTGTTCAGGGATGTTCTGCAAAGCATGGAGCTGGAAAAGATCTAGTAAGACAAAATCCTGTGAGAAGTTACTTGTTTGGTTTTGTCTCAGAGACACCCAAAAAAGCATAATGGTCAGAGATACTACATTCACTTCACGTGCTTGACAACACTTATTTATCTTAGAGCTTATGGAAATAGAAAAATAAATATTAATCATATATAATTAACCATCTTTCATAACACGCTGATAAAACCATAAAAATGCATGGCGTTCTGGCCAATCTCTTACTGGTTCAGTTTTCTACTGGACTCTGTGACTCTCCCTTGAAATCTCCTACTGCATTTTAACTTATGAGCATAATTACTTGCTTCCTCGAATCAAGTGTTTTTAAACTAGTTGCAGATTATTCTCAACCTCTGCTAAAGCAGTTGTCAAATAACCCTTTAAACATAATGCTTATCAACTGATTTACAAAAACAACCTTCTTCTGAAAATTCTGGTTGCCTATTTAACTTCCCACTGTCATTTGCTAGTAGCTCCAGTTTGCAGTCTGAGTGGTCTGTGCTTGGTTCCCCACAGCTGCTCGGAACCACTTGTGCTCCCTGCTGTGATAATAAAAGAAGCGTGCAAGCCGCGGCGGAACAGCAGGAGCCTCTTCTTCATGGGGAACTATGTGGGGGAAGTGGATCTTCCATGAATAGGAAGAAGGGCGTAAGGCCTTATTCTTGTTTCCCTCATTGCCCTTTCAACACAGTTTCTATTGGGAGAAAATGTTTTTCTTCTACTATTTTAGGTCAGAATAATTGGGTGACTGCAAATTAACAAACAAAAGAGAATAACAGAAGAGAACACAAAGTTCAGTCATGTGCATACAGAAGAGCCCTCAGAGACAGAACATATCTTCTACATTGGCAGGTAGATTCTTTACCACTAAGCCACCAGGGAAACCCTTTATCCTATAGTTTATTTCAAAATGCAGCAGAATCTGGCTTTAACCCCACAATTCCACTCAAAATTGCTTTTGCTATGCTCAGAAAAACTAACTTGATATTAAATTAGAGAGATTTTCAACAGGGTCCTTTTTTACATTTGATATTTTGTTACCAATTCCCTCTTGGAAGACTCTTCTCTTGTCTCTGAAGATACTAATCTCTTCTAGTTTCTAGCTACCGTTGTGGCATGTTCTATTCAACTCTACAAGTACACGAAATCACCAAAATCATAATTATGTGTAGAACAACCATAGATTAAAAAGATTGGAGCCTATCAGAAAAGCTCTTCTGCAATTAAAGGCATGATGAAGGAACCACAGCAAGACGGGTAGGAGGCATGGGCTCATGATGTAGTGAAGGCCCATACTCCTAACGGGGTGACCCACAGGCTGGAGGATATAGTCCCAAGTTCCTCCTAAAGCAGACCTTTGAACTGCACGTCAGGGCCCCAAGCCCAGGGATCCTGCAGTGGGAAGAGATACAGCCAGGGCATTTGGCTTCGAAGGCCAGCAAGTCTTATTTTGGGGAGTCCCAAGAACTGGGGGAAATAGAGATGTCACTCTTAAAGAATGCACACAAAATCCGACATGCTCTGAGACCCAGGGCAAAAGCAGTCATTTCACCGGAGCCTGAGTCAGACAGCTTGGTGCTGCTCTTGGAGCCTCTCCAGGAGACACAGGAGTAAACTGGCACTCACCCTGGGGACACAGGCACTGGCAGCGGCCATTCTGGGAGCTCCTTCCACCACAGCCCTTGGCGTCAGCAGGTACCACTGTGAAAGCCTCCTTCCAGCTGTTTGGAGCCAAGGCCTGGCACCACCCAGAAGCCTGTAAGGCCAGTGCTGAGATGCCTCAGGCCAAGCAAAGGGCTGCTGCTGACACATGCAAAGATGCAGTCTACAGGGCCAATGCAGCGCCTACCAAAAGGACATCACCGTGATACCAAGACCAGACAAAGATAGCACCTAAGAGAAAAGTACAGGCCACGATCACTGATAAACACAGGCGCAAAAATTCTCAACAAAATACTAGCAAACTGACTCCAACGATGCATTCAAAAGGGTCATTGCCTTGACCAAGTGGGATTTGCTCAGGAATGCAAGCGTTTTTCAATATCCACAATCAATGTGATACACCACAATAAAAGATGGAAGAATAGCTGTAGAGAAAGCTTTTGACAAAATTTAACATCCATTTATGATTAAAAAAAAAACCTCTCTAGAAAGTGGGCACATAAGGAACATACCTCAACAAAAATGAAAGTCATATAAGAAAAACCACAGCTAACATCATACTCAATGGAGAAAATTGCAAGGGTTTCCTCTAAAATCAGGAGCAAGACCAGGGGCCACTCCTGCCACTTTTATTCAATACAGTATTGGAAGCCCTAACCACAGCAGACAAGAAAAGGACACAAAAGGAATTCATATTAGAAAGGAAGAAGTAAAACGGTCACTTTTTGTAGATGACATGATATTATGTAGAAAATCCTAAAGATGCTACCAGGAAATTACTAGAGCTCATCAATGAATTCAGTAAAATTTCAGGACACACAATTAATATACATAAATCTGTTGCATTTCTGTATGCTAACAACAAACTACCAGAAAGAGAAATTAAGGAAACAATTTTATTTACCATTGCATCAAAAGGAACACAATACCTAAGAATAAACTTAGCCACTGAATATGACACGAATTGATGGAAAGATGTACCATGTTCTTAGGAAGAATTGTTAAAATGGCCATATTACCTAAGGCAATCTACAGAGTCAGTACAGTTCCTATCAGAATAACAAGGGAATGCTTCACAAAATTAGAAAAAAAGATTTTATATAAGGAAGCAAAAGACTCCAAATTACCAAAACGATCTTGAGAAACAAGAATGGAGCTAGAGGAATCATGCTCCCTGACTTCACTTCAGACCCTGATGCTGGAAAAGATTGAAGGTGGGAGGAGAAGGGAACAATAGAGGATGAGATGGTTGGATGGCATCACAAACTCAATGGACATGAGTTTGAGTAAACTCCGAGAGATGGTGATGGACAGGGAGCCCTGGCATGCTGCAGTCCACGGGGTTGCAAAGAGTCGGACATGACTGAGTGACTGAACTGAACTGAGCTGTATAGTACAAAGCTAATCTAAGCAGTGTGCAGCACAAAAACAGATATATAGATCCGTGGAAGAGGATAGAAAACCCAGAAATGAACCCACACACTTATGGTCAATTAGTCTACAACAAAGGAATATACAATGGAGAAAAACAGACCCTTCAGGGGATTTCCCTTGTGGTCCAGTGGCCAAGACTCCATATTCCCAGTGCAGGGTGCTGGGGCTTGATCTCTCGTCAGGGAACTAGATCCAACATGCTGCAACTAAAGATCCTGCATGCCACAACAAAGACCCAGCACAGCAAAATAAGTAAATAAATACTAAAAAGAAAAGACAGTCTCTTCAATAAGTGGTGCTGGGAAAACTAGAACAGCTATATGTAAAAGAATGAAATTAGAACATTATCTGACACTATATAAAAAAACAAACTTAAAATGGGTTAAATACCTAAATGTAAGACTGGAAACTATAAAATACCTAGAAGGGAACATATACACAATACTCTTTGATGTAAATTATAGCAGTTTTTTTTGGATACAGATCCTAAAGCAAAGGAAATAAAAGCAAAAATAAACAAATGGGACCTAATCAAACTTAAGAGCTTTTACACCACAAAGAAAACCACCAACAAAACAAAAAGACAACCTACTAAATGGAAGAAAATATTTGCAAATGATTTGGCCAACAATAAGTTACTATTGAACATTTATAAACTGATCATATGACTCAACAACAGCAAAAACAATTTTTAAATGGTCAGAAGACCTGAATAGACATTTTTCCAAAGCAGACATGCAGATCGGCAACAGGCCCATGAAAAGATGCTCTACGTTGTTTATCATCAGTGAAATGCAAATCAAGAGCACAACGAGATATCACCTCATATCTGTCTGAATGGCTACCATCAAAATCAACACAAACAACAAATGTCAGTGAGTGTGTGGGGCAAAGGGAACCCTCACACCCTGTCAGTGGGAATATCAGTTGGTACAACCACTGTGGAAAACAGTATAGAAGCTTCTCAAAAAGCTAAAAATAGAACTACTACATGATTCAGCAATTCTACTGCTGGGTATAGATCCAAAAAAAAATGAAAATGCTAATTCAAAAAGATACAAGTAACCCAATGTTCACAGAAACATTATTTACAATTGCTAAGATATGGAAGCAGTTTAAGTCTCCATCAATAGATGACTGGATAAAGAAGCTATGGAATATATACACGAGAATACTACTCAGTCATAAAAAAGAATGAAATCTTGCCATTTGCAACAGCATGGATGGACCTGGAGAGCATTATCTTGAGGGAGATAAGTCAGATAGAGAAAGCAAATATTATATCATTCATATGTGGGATCTAAAATAATACAACAAGCTAGTGAAGACAAAAAAAAAAGAAACAGAGTCACATATATAGAGAAAAACTAGTGGTTACCAGTGGGGAAAAGGGAACAGAAGAGGGGCAATATCAGGGTAGGGGATTAAGAGGTACAAATTATCATGTGTAAAATAAGCTACAAGGACATATTGTGCAACACAAGGAATATAGCCAATATTTTATAATAACTGTACATGAACTACAACCTTTAAAAACTGTGAATCATAATAGAGTCATGTCCTGGCACCTTGACTGCTGTGGGGGTAGAAAGTATTACAGGGTAGGGGCCCTTCCATGTGGGCTGGAGTTGAGCCTTTGGGGACCCATCTTTCCAGACTTTAATTAGGACTTGAATCCCTGGAGCATATAGTGGTGACTCCCTAGACTCTTTTGGGTCCTGGTTCATACCCCACAAGCATATATCCTATTGGAATTGACAAATGGTCATGGTATAAGACTGGAGGGTCTGAACTTCTGAATATAGGAAGAGGTGATTGACATAAACAAAAGGTCTCCCATGTAGCATCTCATAAGGACTAAGATGAACCTGTTCCTTAGGGGCAATACAGGTGCAGAGGAGAGCTATTGTAAAGCCTCCTTCCATCCCAGGGAGGTCTTCTGGGTTATCTTTTCTATCGCTGATTTTAAGAATTGGTTGGGTCTACTTTTCCTGAAGACTGAGGCCTCCAGGCACAATGGAGATGATAAGTACTGCCCAGTGCTTTAGAGACCCCTTGGGTGACCTTAGAAGTAAATGATGTCCCATTGTCACTTTGTAATGACCTGGGCAACCAAATCTTGGAATGATTTCATGGAGCAGGTTTTTTTTTTTTTTTTTTTTTTTTTTTTTTTACCACCTCCTCAGCCTTCTCAGTCTGGGTGGGAAAGCCTTCAGTCCATCCTGTGGATGTATCTATCATGACTAATAGGTATTTATACCCTTGAGAAACTGGCATCTGGGTGAAGTCCATCTGCCAGTCCTCTGCTGGGTAGGCCCCACATCGTTGGATGGGCTGGGCCAGCTGGGGTCTTCGAGCTCCTTGAGGGTTGTTTAACTGGCAAGTGGGACAAGAGGAGACCACTTGCTTTACAGTCGTTTGGAGGCCTGTTACCCTGAAGGACATTTCTAGTAATCTTTGGAGGGCCTTCTTCCCTAAATGAGCGGTGGCATGTAAGGAGTTAATCAAATTCCATTGGAGGTTCCCAGGCAGAAAAAAGAGTCCCTCGTTTTGGAACCACCCCATATGATCTTCTTGAAAGCTCTCACTCTTAGCTTTAAGAGTCTCACTTTCAGTATATGAAGGAGTTTCTGGCAAATTAGTCTGTGGAACTAAGGTTCAGTTCAGTTCAGTTCAGTCGCTCAGTTGTGTCTGGATCTTTGCAATCCCTTGCAGCATGCCAGGACTCCCTGTCCATCACCAACTCCCGGAGTTTACCCAAACTCATGTCCATTGAGTCGGTGATGCCATCCAACCATCTCATTCTCTATAATCTCCTTCTCTTCCTGCCTTCAATCTTTCCCAGCATCACGGTCTTTTCAGATGACTCAGCTCTTCACATCAGGTGGCCAAAGTATTGGAGTTTCAGCTTCAACATCAGTCTTTCCAATGAACACCCAGGACTGATCTCCTTTAGGATGGACTTGTTGGATCTCCTTGCAGTCCAAGGGACTCTCAAGCGTCTTCTCCAACACCACAGTTCAAAAGCATCAATTCTTCGACACTCAGCTTTCTTTATAGTCCAACTCTCACATCTATACATAACCACTGGAAAAACCATAGCCTTCACTAGACGGACCATTTTGACAAAGTAATGTCTCTGCTTTTTAATATGCTGTCTAGGTTGGTCAAAGCTTTCCTTCCAAGGAGTAAGCGTCCTTTAATTTCATGGCTGCAGTCACCATCTGCAGTGATTTTGGAGCCCCAGAAAATAAAGTCAGCCACTGTATCCACTGTTTCCCCATCTATTTGCCATGAAGTGATGGGTCCAAATGCCATGATCTTACTTTTCTGAATGTTGAGTTTTAAGCCAACTTTTTCACTCTCCTCTTTCACTTTCATCAAGAGGCTCTTTTGTTGTTCACTTTCTGCCATAAGAGTGGTGTCATATGCATATCCGAGGTTATCAATATTTCTCCCTGGAATCTTGATTCCAGCTTGTGCTTCATCCAGCCCAGCATTTCTCATGATGTACTCTGCATATAAGTTAAATAAGCAGGGTGACAATATACAGCCTTGATGTACTCCTTTTCCTATTTGGAACCAGTCTGTTGTTCCACATCCAGGTCTAACTGTTGTTTCCTGACCTGCATACAGGTTTCTCAAGAGGCAGATCAGGTGATCTGGTATTCCCATCTCTTTCAGAGTTTTCCACAGGAACTAAGGTGGCAACCCCTATTAGGCTATTTTTCTGTAATGTTGCTCTCTTAGCGGCCTGATAGGCTGCTTGG
The DNA here is from genome assembly GCF_019923935.1 of Bubalus bubalis. Lineage (NCBI taxonomy): Eukaryota > Metazoa > Chordata > Mammalia > Artiodactyla > Bovidae > Bubalus > Bubalus bubalis. Next base: position 814,041 of record NC_059165.1, on the reverse strand, counting down.
TTCCCTCATGCCACTTCCATGCTCCCTTTTTGGTGTCATTTACAGTGGGAGACTGAAACCTCAGCAGGCAGATGGACTGCCTCAAAGAGCCTAAGGATTTGATCACCATATTTGACTGAGGACCCTCGGGTGGTCAAGTGGCCTCTTTCTTTCAAAATAGCAGCATTTGCACGTAGCACCAGAAATGTATACTTGGAGTCAGTGTAAATGGCTATTCTTTTTTCCTTTAGAGCCCTGACTCTAAAGCTCGAGTCAGGGCTATTGGGCTTCAGCTAATTGGGCTGAAGTACCTGGTGGCAGAAGCTTAGCCTCTATGGTCTCAAAATAAGAGACTACTGCATATCTGGCTCTTCTTTATCCATCCAAGACAAAGCTGCTTCCATCAGTGTATCAGATTTCCTCAGGATTGGTCGGAGGATCTTCCGACAATCCCTCTCGGGGTTTTGTCCAGTGGTCCAAGGTCTCTAGGCAAGAGTGAAAGGGGAGAGAGCCCTCTGGGGTAGGCAGGAGGGTGGCTGGGTTAAGAACCTCACAGGGTAATACAGCCAGGTCTGGATTTTCCATCAGCACTACTTGATATTTGAGGATTCTTTGATCAGACATCCATAAATGGCCTCTCCCATTTAGGAGATGTTTCACTTGCTGGCTGGTAAAAATAGTTAGATTGACCCCAAAGAGAGTTTTAAAGCATCTTCTATCAGGATTGCAATAGCTGCAAGATTTCGAAGGCATGAGGCCAGCCTCAGGCAGTTGGGTTGAGCCTCTTGGATAAGTAAGCTACAGGCTGGGGCTCAGATCCCAACCTTTGAGCTAACACTCCCAAGGCTATTCCCTCTCTTTCGTGGACATAAAGTTGGAATGCTTTTCCTGGGTCTGGCAACCTCAAGGCAGGTGCCTGAGTTAAGGCTTGTTTTAGTGTAGCATCTGCCTTATTTGGAGGAGTTTCCCACATTAGTGGGATTGAATCATCCCGTCCCTTTAAGCTTTCACACAAGGGCTGGGCAATTAGACCATAGTTGGGTACCCAGATTCTACAATACCCAGTTAGCCCCAGGACAACTTGTAATTGTTTTCGAGTTTTGGGGGAGGGCAACTGGAGGATTCCTTGTACCCAATCAGAGGACAGCCTCCTGGATCCGTGTGTAATCTGAACTCCCAGGTAAGTGACTTTTGTCTCGACCATCTGTGCCTTAGCACGGGAGACTTTATATACCCTCTCTGCCAAAAAGTTTAGAACCTGAATTGCATGTTATTGGCCATTTTTCTCATCTGGAGAGCAGATTACTAGGTCATCAAAGTATTGTAATATTTTCCATTAGGCCCCAGGTCCAGATTTGGGAGATCCTGGCTAAGGGCCTGTCCAAACAGGTGGGGGCTATCTCTGAACCCCTGAGGTAATACTGTCCAAGTTATCTGCTGGTGTTTTTCTCCTGGGACCTCCCACTCAAAGGCAAAAAGATACTGGGGTTCTTTAGCTGGTTCAGTTCAGTTCAGTCAGTTCAGTCACTCAGTCATGTCCAACTCTTTGCAACCCCATGAATTGCAGCACACCAGGCCTACCTGTCCATCACCAACTCCCAGAGTTCACTCAAACTCACGTCCATTGAGTCCGTGATGCCATCCAGCCATCTCATCCTCTGTCGTCCCCTTCTCCTCCTGCCCCAAATCCCTTCCGGCATCAGAGTCTTTTCCAATGGGTCAACTCTTCACATGAGGTGGCCAAAGTACTGGAGTTTCAGCTTTAGCATTATTCCTTCCAAAGAAATCCCAGGGCTGATCTCCTTTAGGATGGACTGGTTGGATCTCCTTGCAGTCCAAGGGACTCTCAAGAGTATTCTTGAACACCACAGTTCAAAAGCATCAATTCTTCGGCGCTCAGCTTTCTTCACAGTAGTCATATATGACTACTGGAAAAACCATAGCCTTGACTAGATGAACCTTTGTTGGCAAAGTAATGTCTCTGCTTTTGAATATGCTATCTAGGTTGGTCATAACTTCCCTTCCAAAGACTAAGCATCTTTTAATTTCATGGCTGCAATCACCATCTGCAGAGATTTTGGAGCCCCCCAAAATAAAGTCTGACACTGTTTCCACTGTTTCCCCATCTATTTGCCATGAAGTGATGGGACCAGATGCCATGACCTTAGTTTTCTGAATTTTGAGCTTTAAGCCAACATTTCACTCTCCTCTTTCACTTTCATCAAGAGGCTTTTTAGTTCCTCTTCACTTTCTGCCATAAAGGTGGTGTCATCTGCATATCTGAGGTTATTGATATTTCTCCCAGCAATCTAGATTGCAGCTTGTGCTTCTTCCAGCCCAGCATTTCTTGTGATGTACTCGCATTAAAGTGAATTAAGCAGGGTGACAATATAAAGCCTTGGTGTACTCCTTTTCCTATTTGGAAACAGTCTGTTGCTCCATGTCCAGTTCTAACTGTTGCTTCCTCACCTGCATACAGGTTTCTCAAGAGGTAGGTCAGGTGGTCTGGTATTCCCATCTCTTGAAGAATTCTCCACACTTTATTGTGATCCACACAGTCAAAGGCTTTGGCATCGTCAATAAAGCAGAAATAGATGTTTTTCTGGAACTCTCTTCCCTTTTCCATGATCCAGCGGATGTTGGCAATTTCATCTCTGGTTCCTCTGCCTTTTCTAAAACCAGCTTGAACATCTGGAAGTTCACAGTTCACGTACTGCTGAAGCCTGGCTTGGAGAATTTTGAACATTACTTTACTAGCGTGTGAGATGAGTGCAATTGTGCGGTAGTTTGAGCATTCTTTGGCATTGCCTTTCTTTGGGATTGGAATGAAAACTGACCTTTTCCAGTCCTGTGGCCACTGCGGAGTTTTCCAAATTTGCTGGCATATTGAGTGTAGCACTTTCACAGCAGCATCTTCCAGGATTCGAACTAGCTCAACTGGAATTCCATCACCTCCACTAGCTTTGTTCGTATTGATCCTTTCTAAGGCCCACTTTACTTCACATTCCAGGATGTCTGGCTCTGGGTGAGTGCTCATACCATAGTGATCATCTTGGTAGTGAAGATCTTTTTTGTACAGTTCTTCTGTGTATTCTTGCCACCTCTTCTTAATATCTTCTGCTTCTGTTAGGTCCACACCATTTCTGTCCCTTATCGAGCCCATGTTTGCATGAAATGTTCCCTTTGTATCTTTAATTTTCTTGAAGAGATCTCTAGTCTTTCCCATTCTGTTGTTTTCCTCTATTTCTTTGCATTGATTGCTGAGGAAGGCTTTCTTATCTCTGCTTGCTATTCTTTGGAACTCTGCATTCAGGTGCTTGTACCTTTCCTTTTCTCCTTTGCTTTTCACTTCTCTTCTTTTCACAGCTATTTGTAAGGCCTCCCCAGACAGCCATTTTGCTTTTTTGCATTTCTTTTCCATGGGGATGGTCTTGATTCCTGTCTCCTTTACAATGTCATGAACCTCTGTCCACAGTTCTTCAGAAACTCTATCAGATCTAGTCCCTTAAATCTATTTCTCACTTCCACTGTATAATCATAAGGGATTTCATTTAGGCCACACCTGAATGGTCTAGTGGTTTTCCCTACTTTCTTCAATTTAAATCTGAATTTGGCAAGAAGGAGTTCATGATCTGAGCCACACTCAGCTCCTGGTCTTTAGCCAGTGGTATGCAAAAAAAAAAAAGAAAAGAAAAAAAAGCATCTTTGAGATCCAGGACTGTAAACCACTTGGCACTGGGTGGGATTTCTCCCAAGATTACATAGGGATTGGGTACTGTGGGATGGAGGGGGACTACAGCTTCATTTATGATCTGGAGATCTTGAAGCATTCACCAGGTTCTGTCTTTTTTTCTTTACAGAGAGGATTGGGGTGTTACATGGCAAGCTGGTGGGGACCAATAGCCCACAAGCAAGGAATTTGTTATTAAAGGCTGTAGTCCCTCCCAGGCCTCTCTTTTGAGGGGGTATTGTTTCCAATTAGGAAACTGAGTGGCATCTCGGAGGACAATGATGACTGGTTCAGCTTGGTGGGTTCATCCAAGAGTCTCCTGGTCCTGCACCTGGGGGTTAATTTTGTCCTCACACAGTTTTTGGTCCCTCTCTATTGGAGAGGGTTTAATGGGTTCTTTGTAGTATCCAGAAGCTGTAGGGCTCTACTGGCTGAAAAGCTTCCCATCACAAGGGTAGTCCCCATTTTAGTGAGTATATCTCTTCCCAATAAGGGAGTAGGACACTCAGGGACCACCAGAAACTGGTGGGAAGATATTTGTCCATTCCAGCAACAAGGAAGTGCTTGGGTGAATCTTTTAGTAGTTGTTTTTCCTGTAGCACCCAAAATGGTACAGGTTTAGGAGGAGAAGGCTCTGGAGCAGTAGGTCAGGACAGAATAGGTAGCCCCTGTGTCAACCAAGAAATTCTCGGACCTACCTGCCACATCCAGTTGCACCCTTGGCTCCAGCCCCGTGATGGTTATCTGTGACAGGCGGGCTGGCTGGAGTGGGCTGCTTCAGTCCTCTTGAACCATCGTGAGAGAAGGCTTGGTGCTTGACCTTGAGGCTCTTGGGTCCCAAGGGCAGAGGCCACCCAATGTCCCAATTGATGGTGCTTGTAGCAAGCCGTTTCAGGAGACTTGTCACTCTTTGGCCCAATGCCTCACCTGTCTACAGATTAGGCATTTGCCTTGTGCCTTGTCCTTCAATGGCTCGGAGTTTGCATAAGGGCTTCCCACGAGGGCGGCCAGCATCTGGGCATGCCTTGTCTCTTCCCTGTTCTCCCTCTCCTGGGCCTTGGCCTCCTTCTCCTGTTCTCTGTTATAAAAGGTATTGGTGGCTGTCTGGACCATCTCATCTAAAGAGGAAGCGAGTCCTGCTGCTGTAGCTGTAGTAACTTTATTCTGATGTCTGATGCACATTGGGACAGGAATTTATCCTTCAAGATCACCTGTCGCTCATAAGAGTCTAAGTCCAGATAGGTAAACTTTTGGAGGACCTCTTTTAGACTTTCCAGAAAGGTAATGGGGTGCTTGTTGGGCTCCTGAGTTATTGTTGAGACTGTGCACTGTCCCACAAATAATAGGCTTCATTCTATTTTCATTGGTGGACTTCCTTAGGGGTGAGTCTTTCTGAAGCTTATCCTACCCAGTACTGTTGCAACCCAAGAGCCAGGCATCCCTGGGTCAGGGTGCAGATCCCCAGGCAAGCTGAGGCATGACAGCCTCCTGGAGATCGAACCCCCAGGCAGATGGAGGCAGGTCGGCCTCCCGAAAATAGGTCCCTGGGAGGTCGAGGCATGAAGAACTCCTGGGACCCCTGGACTGGCGGATCCCTGAGCAGGTTGAGGCGTGATAACCCTTTGAGGACCAGATCCCTAGGCAGGTCAAGGCAGGTTGACTTCCTGGGACCACCGGACTGGAGTTAGGCATCCGCAAGGTCTCCAGTGTAACCAGTGCTGGGTAGGAGACAGTTCATTTCAGTTCAGTCACTCAATCGTCTCTGACTCTTTGTGACCCCATGGACTGCAGCACGCCAGACCTCCTTGTCCATCACCAACTCCTGGAGTCCACCCAAACTCATGTCCATTGAGTCAGTGATGCCATCCAACCATCTCATCCTCTGTCGTCCCCTTCTTCTCCTGCCTTCAATCTTTCCCAGCATCAGAGTCTTTTTAAATGACTCAGCTCTTCACATCAGGTGGCCAAAGTATTGGAGTTTCAACTTCAACATCAGTCCTTTCAATGAACACCCAGGACTGGTCTCCTTTAGGATGGACTGGCTGGATCTCGTTGCAGTCCAAGGACTCTCAAGAGTCTTCTCCAACACCACAGTTCAAAAGCATCAATTCTTTGGTGCTTAGCCTTCTTCACAGTCCAACTCTCACATCCATACATGACCACTGGAAACACCATAGCCTTGACTAGACGACCCTTTGTTGGCAAAGTAATGTCTCTGCTTTTGAATATGCTATCTAGGTTGGTCATAACTTTCCTTCCAAGGAGTAAGGGTCTTTTAATTTCATGGCTGCAATCATCATCTGCAGTGATTTTGGAGCCCAGAAAAATAAAGTCTGACACTGTTTCCCCATCTATTTCCCATGAAGTGATGGGACCGGATGCCATGATCTTCGTTTTCTGAATGTTGAGTTTTAAGCCAACTTTTTCACTCTCCACTTTCACTTTCATCAAGAGGCTTTTGAGTTCCTCTTCACTTTCTGCCATAAGGGTGGTGTTATCTGCATATCTGAGGTTATTGATATTTCTCCCAGCAATCTTGATTCCAGCTTGTGTTTCTTCCAGTCCAGCGTTTCTCATGATGTACTCTACATAGAAGTTAAATAAACAGGGTGACAATATACAGCCTTGATATACTCTTTTTCCTATTTGGAACCAGTCTGTTGTTCCATGTGGTAAACATTTCATTGTCATAGACCCACTTTAGGTAATAACAGAAGTAATGACAAAGGAGTGGGTTATCTGGCCCTGTTAGGGGCATTGCTGCTGCTAAGTCACTTCAGTCATGTCCGACTCTAAGTGTGTTAATAATAGGCTGGGTATAGCAATGTTGCCCACAATGGGGCAGGGTCCTAGTTGTATGAGTTAGTAAGTGGCTTAAGAACAAATTGGTAAGAGACAACAGACCAGATGTTCCATAAAAGTGGAGTGGAGATTTGATCCAGGGGTATGTTTGTAACTTTGAGAGAAGGGTGGTAAGGGTGTGGGCAAACGGCCTGCAGGGCTAACTCCCAAAGTGGCAAACATTAAATAAAGCCCAATTGCCTTTGAAGGGATGCCAATTGACGGACTTCTAGCAGACACTGTGTGCCTGTCGCCCACCCTAGCGGGTTCACTGAGAGATGCTGATGTTATCAGAAACATGGAAGATGAAGACCTGAATATCTAGAGAGGTTGGATATTAAACAGTATTTCCCTCCCAAGGGCCAGCTATTGTCTGGTTGTCTCTCTGAAGATTGTAGAGGCAACACTGTGGGCCTGGACTGGGCTCTGGAAAAGAGCATGAAACAGGAGTGAAGGGGGCAGGGCACAACTTTTGAAAGAGTGGCACAGAGCAACAGCATAGCATAAACTGATTAAAATCAGTTGGGTCCAAGATGACAAGTCAAATTCAAGTAAACCTTAACCCCTAATCTGTAAGCTAAATGACACACCCAGAGGTGGCAGGACAGCTCCAAGGCACTCCTCAGACAGAACAGTGGGTGGTTCCCCAGTGGTTGGGATGATCTTCCCACTCATTAGCATATGAATTCACCCAGCTAGCGAAACCTAGCCAGACCACATTCCAGGGCCCAAGCTCTTGCCCTCTGCAATGGCCCACACCCTGCTGAGTGTGCTTCTCTCTGAATCCTAACAAATCCACCTCTTGCCTATCACTTTGTCTTTCAGTAAATTTTTGCAATGAGACATCAAAGCCTGAGCTTCCTTAGATCCTAAAGCCAGGCATCCTGGGTTTTGGCTGGGTTCAAGTCTCGGGAGAGAGAACTGAAGGACAGGAGGAAAAAGCAGTGGGAAAAACGTGTCAAGGAATCCCCTTCATGGCCTGCTGGAAAATCTGCTAAATACCTGATGTGTGCTCACAGTTTTCATTGGCCTGATCCTTGGCACAAAGCAGATTAAGGACAGAAGAACCCCCACCGGCTTGGGCAACAGCTACTGGAGCTCAGCAGAGAGTGCCTTTGGGACATGCTGAGGAGTAGCCTCTCCAGAGTCCCTCGGCTGCACCCACTGCCGCCGACCTGTTCGCAGGGGGTTCCAAGAAACAAGAAATGAGAGATTGTAAAGGAATTAAGATTTTGTTAGGCCTATGTCCCTCCAGCCATAGAAGCAAGGACCTCCTACCTTAACCGGAGGTCTTTTGGAATCTGAGACTGGGCCTTGTGAGCTTTCTGCTGAGTTCGTTTTTCTCTGTCCTGGTTTCCAGCTCGATGGGCTTCCTGTCACTTCTGCTGCTGCTGCTGCTGCTGCTGCTAAGTCGCTTCAGTCGTGTCCTACTCTACTTCTCCTGCGTTGGGTTTTATTCTCATTCCGCAGGAGTTTTCGAGAGTTGGGCTCCTGCTGTGCTGGGCCTCCTCCATGCGGGGCCTTGCTGAGGTTGTTTCAGCCAGGTTAAACCCCGAGTCAGGGCACCATAGCTATCAGGGGAGTGTAATCTCGGTTCTGTCTCATCTCAACAAAGATCTAAAGTGACGGACATTAGAGCCCTCAGAGCATCACAGCTCTTGGACAGTCCATGTTGTAGTTCTTGGACAGATCAGTTTTGCTTAGAAAATAAAGGAAAATACATCCTTGAGGCATGAGGGCGTGCCGACCTAAAAGATGCTAAGAGGAGAGACAGAATGAGCACGTGAGCGGGAGAAAGAGAGACCCCTGGCCCTTAGGCTCTTCTTTTTATATATTCCACCCCCACCTCCTGGGCCTGCCCTGTGTAAATTGGGCCAGGGGTGCTGTTTGCTCTACCAGAGGTCCTCACTCCGGTCCTCGAACCTTTCTTTGTTCTATTTTCGTGGGCTTTGCCCTTCCTTGTCTTTTAGCCCCCACCATTCTGGACTCCTCTTTCCTATTCTAACTACCTAACAGGAGTTAGAATAGTTCAATATCACAGTAATCCAAGTCTATGCCCCAACCAGTAACGCTGAAGAAGCTGAAGTTGAACAGTTCTATGAAGACCTACAAGACCTTTTAGAACTAACACTCAAAAAAGATGTCCTTTTCATTATAGGGGACTGGAATGCAAAAGTAGGAAGTCAAGAAACACCTGGAGTGACAGGCGAATTTGGCCTTGGAACACGGAATGAAGCAGGGCGAAGACTAATAATAGAGTTTTGCCAAGAAAATGCACGGGTCATAACAAACACCCTCTTCCAACAACACAAGAGAAGACTCTATACATGGACATCACCAGATGGTCAACACCAAAATCAGATTGATTATATTCTTTGCAGCCCAAGATGGAGAAGCTCTATACAGTCAACAAAAACAAGACCAGGAGCTGACTGTGGCTCAGACCATGAACTCCTTATTGCCAAATTCAGACTGAAATTGAAGAAAGTAGGCAAAACCACTAGACCATTCAGGTATGACCTAAATCAAATCCCTTATGATTATACAGTGGAAGTGAGAAGTAGATTTAAGGGACTAGATCTGATAGATAGAGTGCCTGATGAACTATGGAATGAGGTTCCTGACATTGTACAGGAGACAGGGATCAAGACCATCCCCATGGAAAAGAAATGCAAGAAAGCAAAATGGCTGTCTGGGGAGGCCTTACAAATAGCTGTGAAAAGAAGAGAAGAGAAAAGCAAAGGAGAAAAGGAAAGATATAAACATCTGAATGCAGAGTTCCAAAGAATAGCAAGAAGAGATAAGAAAGCCTTCTTCACCGATCAATGCAAAGAAATAGAGGAAAACAACACAATGGGAAAGACTGGGGATCTTTTCAAGAAAATCAGAGACACCAAAGGAACATTTCATGCAAAGATGGGCTTGATAAAGGACAGAAATGGTATGGACCTAACAGAAGCAGAAGATATTAAGAAGAGGTGGCAAGAATACACAGAAGAACTGTACAAAAAAGATCTTCAAGACCCAGATAATCATGATGGTGTGGTCACTGACCTAGAGCCAGACATCCTGGAATGTGAAGTCAAGTGGGCCTTAGAAAGCATCACTATGAACAAAGCTAGTGGAGGTGATGGAATTCCAGTTGAGTTCTTTCAAATCCCAAAAGATGATGCTGTGAAAGTGCTGCACTCAATATGCCAGCAAATTTGGAAAACTCAGCAGTGGCCACAGGACTGGAAAAGGTCAGTTTTCATTCCAATCCCAAAGAAAGGCAATGCCAAAGAATGCTCAAACTACCACACAATTGCACTCATCTCACACGCTAGTAAAGTAATGCTCAAAATTCTCCAAGCCAGGCTTCAGCAATATGTGAACCGTGAACTTCCTGATGTTCATGCTGGTTTTAGAAAAGGCAGAGGAACCAGAGATCAAATTGCCAACATCCGCTGGATCATGGGAAAAGCAAGAGAGTTCCAGAAAAACATCTATTTCTGCTTTACTGACTATGCCTAAGCCTTTGACTGTGTGGATCACAATAAACTGTGGAAAATTCTGAAAGAGATGGGAATACCAGAACACCTGACCTGCCTCTTGAGAAACCGATATGCAGGTCAGGAAGCAACAGTTAGAACTGGACATGAAACAACAGACTGGTTCCAAATAGGAAAAGGAGTCTGTCAAGGCTGTATATTGTCACCCTGCTTATTTAACTTCTATGCAGAGTACATCATGAGAAACGCTGGACTGGAAGAAACACAAGCTGGAATCAAGATTGCCAGGAGAAATATCAATAACCTCAGATATGCAGATGACAGCACCCTTATGGCAGAAAGTGAAGAGGAACTCAAAAGCCTCTTGATGAAAGTGAAAGAGGAGAGTCAAAAAGTTGGCTTAAAGCTCAACATTCAGAAAACGAAGATCATGGCATTTGGTCCAATGACCTCATGGGAAATAGATGGGGAAACAGTGGAAACAGTGTCAGACTTTATTTTTCTGGGCTCCAAAATCACTTCAGATGGTGACTGCAGCCATGAAATTAAAAGACGCTTACTCCTTGGAAGGAAAGTTAAGACCAACCTAGATAGCATATTCAAAAGCAGAGACATTACTTTGCCAACAAAGATTCGTCTAGTCAAGGCTATGGTTTTTCCAGTGGTCATGTATGGATGTGAGAGTTGGACTGTGAAGAAGACTGAGCGCCGAAGAATTGATGCTTTTGAACTGTGGTGTTGGAGAAGACTCTTGAGAGTCCCTTGGACTGCAAGGAGAGCCAACCAGTCCATTCTGGAGGAGATCAGCCCTGGGATTTCTTTGGAAGGAATGATGCTAAAGCTGAAACTCCAGTACTTTGGCCACCTCATGCGAAGAGTTGACTCATTGGAAAAGACTCTGATGCTGGGAGGGATTGGGGGCAGGAGGAGAAGGGGACGGCAGAGGATGAGGTGGCTGGATAGCATCACTGACTGGATGGACGTGAGTCTGAGTGAACTCCGGGAGTTGGTGATGGACTGGGGGAGGCCTGGCGTGCTGCGATTCATGGGGTCGCAAAGAGTCGGACACGATGAGCGACTGATCTGATCTGATCTGTCTCCAAGTAAGTTCTGCCTAAAGGCTCAGAACTGACTTGGCAAATCAGTATGTTATACTCTTACATTGTTCTCCTAATCTATGTTAATCAAGCTATTTGTATTGAAATCTGCCATTCTTCAAGGTTGTGTCAATCATTTTATGGCCCAGGATGACGCATCTGGTGCCAATGTTATCTCAAAATGAATGTTGTGGGTGAGGCGCCTGGTGCCATTCTCTGAGTTTTGAGACATTTCCTTTCTCTAATTAGCAGCCTGCTATATAGAAGAAGGCAATGGCAACCCACTCCAGTACCCTTGCCTGAAAAATCCCATGGATGGAGGAGCCTGGTGGGCTGCAGTCCATGGGGTCTCTAAGAGTCGAACACGACTGAGCATCTTCACTTTCACTTTTCACTTTCATGCATTGGAGGAGGAAATGGCAACCCACTCCCGTGTTCTTGCCTGGAGAATCCCAGGGACGGCGGGGCCTGGTGGGCTGCTGTCTATGGGGTCACACAGAGTCGGACACGACTGAAGCGACTTAGCAGCAGTAGCTATATAACATCCAGCTAAAGACTACTGGGGACACTCTTCTTGCCTCCTTCTGATGTCTATGTCAGAAGCTTTCTTTTTCTCTTTTATACTTTAATAAAACTTTATCGCACAAAAGCTCTGAGCGATCAAGCCTCGTCTCTGGCCCCAGATTGAATTCTTCTCTGGAGGCCAAGAATCCCAGCGTCTTTCATGGTTCAGCAACAACCTTTCAACATTAAAGTTTTATTGGAAACTTGACTCCTATATCCTTATGTAATGCCTCTCTTAATCACTGACAATTTTCCTTATTCTGAACTCTCCTCTGAAATTAACATAGCTACTCCAGCTTTCTTTTTATTTGTGTTATCATGGTATGTCTTTTCTCCATATGGGCTCTCCAGAGAGCTCAGCTGGTAAAGAATCCTCCTGCAATGCAGGAGACCCCAGTTTGATTCCTGGGTGGGGAAGATACCCTGGAGAAGAGACAGGCTACCCACTCCAGTATTCTTGGGCTTCTCTGATGGCTCAGATGGTAAAGAATCTGCCTGCAATGTGGGAGACTTGGGTTTGATCCCTGGGTCGGAAAGATCCCCTGAAAGAATGTATGGTAACCCACTCCAGTATTCTTGCCTGGAGAATCCCCATGGACAGAGGAGCCTGGCAGGCTACAGTCCATGGTGTTGCAAGAGTCAAACACGACTGAGCAACTAAGCACAGTACAGACATCTCTGAATGGGCAAAATATGTGAAGAAATTTGTGTTCTACATGAATGCTCACCAAAGAGTGACCTCTGCAGAGGCAGGCATTAATAATCAAGTGGATAGGATGACCCATTCTGTGAACATCAGTCAGCCTCTCCTCAGCAACCTCTGTCATCTCTCGATGTGCTGATGAACAAAATGGCCATGGTGGCAGGGATGGAAGTTTTGCATGGGCTCAGCAACCAGGACTCCCATTCTCCAAGACTGACCTGCTATGGCACCTCTGAATGCCCAACCTGGCAGCCACAGAGGCCCACACTGATATGGTGCCCCTTCTCCAAGTGATCAGCCAGCTGTCTGGTGGCAGGGTAGTTACATCAGACCACTCCCATCTGGATACGGGTTTGCCTTCCCTGCGTGCAGTGTTTCTGCCCAAACTACCTTCCATGAGCCCACAACCACCATCACAGGATTTTTAGATAGCATTTTTTTCTGATCAAGGAACTCGCAGCAAAAGAAGTGCAGTTATGGGCCCATGCTCACCAGTCTTACATATACGCTAAAACCTCGATCCTGAACTTCCTAGCCTCCAGAACTGTGAGAAAATAAATTTCTGTTATTTAAACCACCAAGTCTGTGGTTTTGCATTATGGCAGCCTGAGCTGACAAAGCCAACCACTAATTTTCATGAGTGTTATAAACTAACAATTGCATTAAATTATTTTCCTATATTGTATTTAATTACTGAAAAAATTCTCTTCCCACTGAGTTGGAGTGGCATCTTTGTTATAAATCAGGTCACTGTATATGTATAAATCCTCTTTTTTATCCTTTATTTCCTTTGGTATTATGTTTATTTCTGCATCAATACGTCTTTTGCTATGAATTTACATTAAGACTTAAAATGTGTTAGTGTAAGTCCTCAGGTTTGTTCTTGTTTTTTTCAGATACTTTTGAATTCTAAGTCCTTTGTATTTCCATACTGAAACTAGAATCAGCCTGCCAGTTTCCACCAAGAATAAAAAACTCCTGAGATTTTTTAAAAACTGGGATTGGATTGTGTTTGTACATTATTTGGGGGGAAACTGACATCTTAATAATGTATTTCACGATCATGACAGAGTTATCCATTTATTTAAGTCATCTTGAACTTTTCTCAGCAATGATTAGTAATTTTCTGTATAGAGGTCTTGAACACTTTCATTCCAAAATTAACTGCACCTGGGAAATGGTGTGTTACTACGCTAACAGTGACATGAGAACGCACTTACTAAAGCATTTGTTGCTGTTAAGTTTTGAGGCTTCAAGTATCCACAGGTAATACCAATTAATCATGTCAAATAATCATCAAAAATCATTAAACATGATTTGAAACAAAGGTCAAGACGAGCCAATTATTTTATTTTCTTCTAAACCTCTTTTGTATAGCTAAGGTAAGAAATTATTAGTGGTAAACAGATGATTTAATCCTATTCAGACATGAAACAAGCATACACACATGCACAGAGGCATGTATGTGCATGCACACCACACACAGCAATCTTTAGAAATTCAGAAATAATTTCTAGCAAAATTAATACAGGTCTAAATTTATCAGCCCAATTCTGAGAATAAATATGTCTCATCCAGTGAAGTAAGGCATATATTATAATTGGCAGAAGCCTGCTTTGGGAGTTACTAGTTTTTAGGATAAGGTGAATAAAAGTTAACCTTATCACAGTAAAACAAAAAACGCAAAGTGAAGGAAAGCAAACTAATCATATGCTTTTTTGTCCCATTAGATTTAGATTATGCAAATAGGATGAGAAAAAACTAATTCTTCCAAGTTGTTAAAATAATAATATTATTATTACCTTGCCAGCCAATAGTCTAAACACTTCATATACATTGACAGTTAATATACAATTAATTGTATATACAGTTTTCACAGCAACTACACTGGTTACTATCAGTTCTACTTTGCAGTGCCAGACATAGGATTGGAACTAAGTGCTAGACATAGGATTGGAACTAAGAAGTGGGCTCCAGAGACTACACTCTGACATGGGTGTTGTACCCAAAGTATTTAACTTGAAAAACCAAAATCAACTCAAGAAAAATAATATATGCATGTCTCATTCTTTTCTTGCAACCAGATTTTTATAGATTTTTTTCCCCTTCCATTCTCAATTTACCCACATCTTTGCACAAATCCTCTGAGGTATTCAGTCAAACATGATATATATTTAAATAAAACACCATCTCCAAAATTTTGCCTTATATTGATATTCACTGTTAATCTCTCCCCTTCAAAATGTTCTGAAATATTTACAGACACTGTGTTATAGCTCTTACATGATCTTTCAGAACTATATCCTTAGTTACAAAGAAAAGTTCCACTCACTTTTCTACTAAAAATCAACATTATCTTTAGGGATAGTATGGCAGAGTTCAGCTTACTAAACAAGACAACTTCAGACAAGAAGGAAATCCGTTTAGAAAGGAATGGTTTGCATTGCTCTTTTGATGATTACAAGAAGAGAAGACAAAAAACATACAAAGTTTAGTTGTAGGCTTTTTCTTTCTTGATGATAAACAGACATACTGTACTTTTTGAAGTCTCGATCAAAAATGAACTTTAGAATTGTTCTTGTCAATGAAATTACTCAAGTTACAGCTATATTACTTCATGCATCCAGGGAGCTATAAAGGTGGGCAAAATATAGAAAGATGAGCAAGTAAGAGATCTATTTGGTAAGTATTTCATAAGGACAAATACATCTGGACTTGTTGCCAATGAGCACCAAATCTCAGGCATCTTAGCACCAAAGACTCACGAGATCAAAGATAAGACGAAGTTGTGTCATAGAGCAAAAGCATGGGCTAAGATACTCATTAACTGACTCCAATCTTGTCATTATCTCCCTCCCACATCTATCACCACCCCAAACCACAGTGCAAGGAACAAGAGAAATATCCAATCGGAGGCTGGGCTTGGCCAGCGTTTCTGTGCTGCATGATGAGGACTGTCAGCATGGCTCCCAGTGAGTCAGCCCTCACCCGGCTGCAGTGGAAACCAGCCGGTGACAACCCTGGCTGTGGAACGAAGCACTGGTTGTTATGGGCTAAACTGTGTCCCCAAAGTCCATATGCCGAAGTCCTCAATACCTCAGAATGTGATTGTATTTGGATGTAAGGTCTTAAAAGTGGTCATTAAGTAAGCCAAGGAGAGATGAATCAGAAGAAACTAACCTCGTTCACAGCTTGACCTCAGATTTCTAGTCCCCAGAATTGTGAGGGGAAAAAAAAAAAAAAAATACTGTTTCAACGATCCAGTCTGATCTGGATCATTTAACATTTAAAAGCACACATACGTGACTGGCATTCAACACATTTGGATGCTGAGTCTTAAATCTTCACCCAAAAGCTGGCTGTCCCTGTTTATTTATTTTCACTTCAGTTCAGTTCAGTCACTCAGTTGTGTCCGACTCTTTGCGACCCCATAAACCACAGCATACTAGGCCTCCCTGTCCATCACCAACTCCCGGAGCTTGCTCAAACGCATGTCCATCAAGTCGATGATGCCATCCAACCATCTCATCCTCTGTCAACCCCTTATCCTCCCACTTTCAATCTTTCCCAGCATCAGGATCTTTTCAGATGAGTCAGTTCTTCACATCAGGAGGCCAAAGTACTGGAGTTTTGGCTTCAGCATCAGCTTCATTATACATTTTAGTTGTTCAAGATTCCCTTGTTGCCTTTTCATACTGTTCACAGGGTTCTCACAGCAAGAAAACTGCATCACCATCTCAATGTACCTGAATTTGAGCAAACTCCAAGAGATCGTGGAAGACAGAGGAGCCTGGTGTGCTGCAGTCCTTGGGGTCACAGAGAGTCAACTGAACAACAGCTGCTACTAAGATTCCCTTAGTAGAGATGAACATAGAGTCTCTACTGCTCTCTCTTCCTAGTAGCTTCCATGTCAGCACTTTTAGATTCCTGTCTCCAGTGGCCACAGGACTGGAAAAGGTCAGTTTTCATTCCAATCCCAAAGAAAGGCAATGCCAAAGAATGTTCAAACTACCACAAAATTGCACTCATTTCACACTCTAGCAAGGTAATGCTAAAAATTCTACAAGCCAAGACTTCAACACTATGTGGGCCATGAACTTCCAGATGTTCAAGCTGGATTTAGGAAAGGCAGAGGAACCAGAGGCCAAATTGCCAAATCTGTTGGATCATCGAAAAAGCAAGACAGTTCCAGAAAAGCACCTACTTCTGCTTTATTGACTATGCCAAAGCCTTTGACTGTGTGGATCACAACACTGTGGAAAATTCTTAGAGATGGGAATACCAGACCACCTGACCTTCCTCTTGAGAAATCTGTATGCAGGTCAGGAAGCAACAGTTAGAACTGGACATGGAACAACAGATTGGTTCCAAATGGGGAAAGGAGTATGTCAGGGCTGTATATTGTCACCTTGATTATTTAACTTATATGCAGAGTACATCATGTAAAATGCCAGGCTGGAAGAAGCACAGGCTGGAATCAAGATTGCCAGGAGAAATATCAATAACCTCAGATACGCAGATGACACCACCCTTATGGAAAAAAGGGAAGAAGCACTAAATAGCATCTTGATGAAAGTGAAAGAAGAGTGAAAGCTGGTTTATAATTCAACATTCAGAAATCTAAGACCATGGCATCTGGTCCCATCACTTCATGGCAAATAGATGGGGAAACAATGGAAACAGTGGCAGACTTTGTTTGTGTGGGCTCCAAAATGAGTGCAGATGGTGACTGCAGCCATGAAATTAAAAGATGCTTGCTCCTTGGAAGAAAAGCTATGACCAACCTAGATAGCATGCTAAAAACCAGAGTCATTATTTTCCCACAAAGGCCCGTCTAGTCAAACATATGGTTTTTCCAGTATCATGTATGGATATGAGAGTTGGACCATAAAGAAAGCTGAGCACCGAAGAATTGATGCTTTCAAACTATGGTGTTGGAGAAGACTCTTGAGAGTTCCTTGGACTGCAAGGAGATCCAACCTGTCCATCCTAAAGGAGATTAGTCCTGAGTGTTCATTGGAAGGACTGATGCTGAAGCTGAATCTCCAATACTTTGGCCACCTGATGCAAAGAACTGACTCATTTGAAAAGACCCTAATGCTGGGAAAGATAGAAGGCAGGAGGAGAAGGGGATGCCAGAGGATGAGATCTTTGGATGGCATCACCGACTTGATGGACATGAGTTTGAGCAAGCTCCATAGTTGGTGATGGACAGGGAGGCCTGGCGTGCTGTGGTTCATAGGGTTGCAAAAAGTCAGACACAACTGAGCAACTGAACTGAACTGAACTCCAGTTACAGCTTTTGTTGTTCAGGGCTCATTCGTGTCCAACTCTTTGTGACACAATGGACTGCAGCACGCCAGGTTTCCTTGTCCTTGACCATCTCCTGGAGCTTGCTTAAACTCATGTCCATGGAGTCGGTGATGCCATCCAACAATCTCATCCTCTGGTGTCCCCTTCTCCTCCTGCCTTCTATCTTTTCCAACATCAGAGTCCTTTGCAATGAGTCAACTCTTCCTATCAGGTGGCCAAATTATTGGAGTTTTGGCTTCAGCATCGGTCCTTCTGATGTTTATTCAGAGTTGATCTCCTTAAGGATGGACTGGTTGGATCTCCTGGCAGTCCAAGGAACTCTCAAGAGTCTTCTCTGACACCATAGTTTGAAAGCATAAATTATTCAGTGCCCAGTCTTCTTTATAGTCCACCTCTCACATCCATACATGACCAGTGGAAAAACCATAGCTTAGACCATATGGATCTTTGTCAGCAAAGTAATATCTCTGCTTTTTAATACAGTCTAGGTTGGTCATAGCTTTTCTTCCAAGGAGCAAGCATCTTTTAATTTCATGGCTGTGGTCACTATCTGCAGTGGTTTTGGAGTCCAAGAAAATAAAGTCTTATATTGTTTCTATTGTTTCCCCATCTATGTGCCATGAAGTGATGCGACCAGATACCATGATCTTCATTTTTTGAATGTTGAGTTTTAAGCCAACTTTTTCACTCTCCTTTTTCACTTTCAGCAAGAGGCTCTTTAGTTCCTCTTCCTTTTCGGCTATAAGTGTGATGACATCTGCATATCTGACAATGTTGATATTTCTCCCGGCAATCTTGATTCCAGCTTGTGATTGATCCAGCCCAATATTTCACATGATGTATTCTGCACAGAATTTAAATAAACAAGGCAACAGTATACAGCCTTAATATACTCCTTTCCCAATTTGGAACCAGTCTGTTTTTCCATAGCCAGTTCTAAATGTTGCTTCTTGACCAGCATACAGGTTTCTCAGGAGGCAGGTAAGGTGGTCTGGTACTCCCATCTCTTGAAGAATTTTACACAGTTTGTTTTGATCCACACATTCAAAGGTTTAGCGTAGTCAATGAAGCCGTACTAAATGCTTTTCTGGAATTCTCTTGCTTCTATGATCCAAAGGATGTTGGCAATTTGATCTCTGGTTCCTTTGCCTTTTCTAAACCCAGCTTGTACACCTGGAAATTCTCGGTTCTCATACTACTGAAGCCTAGCTTCAAGGATTTTGAGCATGACCTTGCTAGCGGTTGAAATGTGTGCAATTGTGCAGTACTTTGAGCATTCTTTGCCATTGCCTTTCTTTGGGATTGGAACAAAAAATGACCTTTTTCAGACCTGAGGCTGTTGCTGAGTTTTCCAAATTTGCTGGCATATTGAGTGTAGCACTTTAAGAGTATCATCTTTTAGGATTTGAAATAGCTCAGCTGGAATTCCATCACCTCCACTAGTTTTTATCATAGTTTTGCTTCCTAAGGCCCACTTGACTTCACGTTTCAGGTTGCCTGGCTCTAGGTGAGTGGTCACATGATTGTTTAATTCAACAAACATTAATTATCTTTACTGCTTTGCTAATGTTTTGCTGGTGTAGAAGCAGAAATGTATGCACGAGCATAAGTACACCCCCACACACCAACACGCTTCACGACTGCAAAGCCCCAGGGAAAATCAATTACATTTGCAAGCATGTAGAGATTCCTACTAAAGACGCCTGGGTCAAGGACACCACCTGGGTGTGTCCCTTTGTCTCATTTCAGAAGTCACCCTCTTCCTTGATATTTCTGGCTGAGCCGGACAAAACAAAGAAACCTTCTTGTTTACCCAAGCTACCCTGTTATTCAAGGATTCCCAACACTTTCTTTAAAACTGAATTGAGCTGAAATAAATACGTCCTCACATTAATGTGATTGGATTTCACTTAAATCATCTATCAATGCAGTTGAAGTTTAGCTTTTTTTAGGTTTAGTATCTTTTCCTCAGGTTTCTCTGCTTAATCTGTGATTGTTATTTCATCCTTTCACTTTTTATTATGCAAACAAATTTGTCATATTGAGTTGAGGTTTTCCTTGAAGTAATTTTTTTATACACCTGGCCTGTATTTCCTCAAAGGATTTTCATTTCAGAGTATTGATATTAAATGTACTGGACTACCTAGCTAGTCAACTGCTACTTAAGACTTGCAACCAAATAGGTACATGAATACATATCACTCATCTATTATTCATTCAGCAAACATTTAATGAGCATCCCTACTATTCACCAAGTCCTGGGCTAATATTTAGGGATTCAACAGTTTGCTATAGACATGTGTCAGCCTTCATGGAGTTTAAAGTATCACTAAAAATATGGAACGTAAATAAAAAATTATAGTAAGTGTGGAATTAATAGAAACAAAAGTTAAATCCACAAAACCAAGTATAATGTTCATTGCAAAACTAGTTTTAGTATCCAAAAATAAAACATGCTAACAAGTCCAACAAGCTAAATGAAAGAATTAAATAACATTTGATATGTCTAAGCTGGGAGACATACTCTGCATCCAATAAAAACAATGGGATTAATCTATATGTCCTGACTAGAAAAGATGTTCTTAGCATGTGCATATGTACAAGCTAAGATACAGTATAATCATATAATAATGGTTGCATTATCTCCATCCAGCTATGTATCATGAAGAATTTGGATGTAGTGAAAATATATAAATCATTGAGAATGATTCATGATTTGACTGAACTGAGTAGAAGCCATGAAATACATGATCCAGTAACTAGAAAAGTATAACTGGAGAAGCCAGCTATCTCATGACATTATTCCTCAAAAGACTGATGATGTCAGTAAGATTAAGAAGTGTTTCTGTGTATCAGTTCAGTTCAGTTCAGTTCAGTCACTCAGTCGTGTCTGATTCTTTGTGACATCATGAATCGCAGCACGCCAGGCCTCCCTGTCCATCACCAACTCCCGGAGTTCACTCAGACTCATGTCCATCGAGTCAAGGATGCCATCCAACAATCTCATCCTCTGTCGTCCCCTCTCCTCCTGCCCCCAATCCCTCCAAGCATCACAGTCTTTTCCAAAGAGTCAACATTTCACATGAGGTGGCCAAAGTACTGGAGTTTGAGCTTTAGCATCATTCCTTCCAAAGAAATCCCAGGGCTGATCTCCTTCAGAATGGACTGGTTGGATCTCCTTGCAGTCTAAGGGACTCTTAAGAGTCTTCTCCAAAACCAGAGTTCAAAAGCATCAATTCTTTGGCACTCAGCCTTCTTCACAGTCCAACTCTCACATCCATACATGACCACAGGAAAAACCATAGCCTTGACTAGATGGACCTTTGTTGGCAAAGTAATGTCTCTGCTTTTCAATATGCAATATATTTTGGTCATAACTTTCCTTCCAAGGAGTAAGTGTCTTTTAATTTCCTGGCTGGAGTCACCATCTGCAGTGATTTTGGAGCCCCCCAAAAGAAAATCTTACACTGTTTCCACTGTTTCCCCATCTATTTCCCAGGAAGTGATGGGACCGGATGCCATGATCTTCACTTTCTGAATGTTGAGCTTTAAGTCAACTTTTTCACTCTCCTCTTTCACTTTCATCAAGAGGCTTTTAAATTCCTCTTCAATTTCTGCCATAAGGGTGGTGTCATCTGTATATCTGAGGTTATTGATATTTCTCCCAGCAATCCTGATTCCAGCTTGTGTTTCTTCCAGTCTGGCGTTTCTTATGATGTACTCTGCATATAAGTTAAATAAGCAGGATGACAATATACAGCCTTGACTTACTCCTTTTCCTACTTGGAACCAGTCTGTTGTTCCATGTCCAGTTCTAACTGTTGCTTCCTCACCTGCATACACAGTTCTCAAGAGGCAGGTCAAGTGATCTGGTATTCCTACCTCTTTCAGAATTTTCCACAGTTGATTGTGATCCACATAGTCAAAGGCTTTGGCATAGTCAATAAAGCAGAAATAGATGCTATTCTGGAACTCTCTTGCTTTTTTCCATGATCCAGCGGATGTTGGCAATTTCATCTCTGGTTCCTCTGTCTTTTCTAAAACCAGCTTGAACATCAGGAAGTTCACGGTTCACATATTGCTGAAGCCTGGCTTGGAGAATTTTGAGCACTACTTTACTAGCGTGTGAGATGAGTGCAATTGTGCGGTAGTTTGAGAATTCTTTGGCATTGCCTTTCTTTGGGATTGGAATGAAAACTGACCTTTTCCACTCCTGTGGCTACTGCTGAGTTTTCCAAATTTGCTGGCATATTGAGTGCAGCACTTTCACAGCAGCATCTTCCAGGATTTGAAATAGCTCAAATAGGAATTCCATCACCTCCACTAGCTTTGTTCATAGTGATGCTTTCTAAGGCCCACTTTACTTCATATTCCAGGATATTTGGCTCTAGGTCAGTGATCACACCATCATGATTATCTGGGTCATGAAGACCTTTTTTGTACAGTTCTGTGTATTCTTGCCACCTCTTCTTAATATCTCTGGCTTCTGTTAGGTCCATACCATTTCTGTCCTTTATCAAGCCCATCTTTGCATGAAATATTTCCTTGGTATCTCTAATTTTCTTGAAAGGATCTCTAGTCTTTCCCAGTCTGTTGTTTCCCTGTATTTCTTTGCATTGATCATGGAGGAAGGCTTTCTTATCTCTTCTTGCTATTCTTTGGAACTCTGCATTCAGATGTTTATATCTTTCCTTTTCTCCTTTGCTTTTCGCTTCTCTTCTTTTCACAGCTATTTGTAAGGCCTCCCCAGACAGCCATTTTGCTTTTTTGCATTTCTTTTCCATGGGGATGGTCTTGATCCCTGACTCCTGTACAGTGTCACAAACCTCATTCCATAGTTCATCAGGCACTCTATTAGATCTAGGCCCTGAAATCTACTTCTCACTTCCACTGTATAATCATAAGGGATTTGATTTAGGTCATACCTGAATGGTCTAGTGGTTTTCCCTACTTTCTTCAATTTCAGTCTGAATTTGGCAATAAGGAGTTCATGGTCTGAGCCACAGTCAGCTCCTGGTCTTGTTTTTGCTGACTGTATAGGGCTTCTCCATCTTTGGCTGCAAAGAATATAATCAATCTGATTTCGGTGTTGACCATCTGGTGATGTCCATGTATAGAGTCTTCTCTTGTGTTTTTGGAAGAGGGTGTTTGATATACCAGTGCATTCTCTTGGGAAAACTCTATTAGTCTTTGCTCTGCTTCATTCCGTATTCCAAGGCCAAATTTGCCTGTCACTCCAGGTGTTTCTTGACTTCCTACTTTTGCATTCCAGTCCCCTATAATGAAAAGGACATCGTTTTTTGGCTGTTAGTTCCAAAAGGTCTTGTAGGTCTTCATGGAACCGTTCAACTTCAGCTTCTTCAGCGTAACTGGTTGGGGCATAGACTTGGATTACTGTGGTATTGAATGGTTTGCCTTGGAAACGAACAGGGATCATTCTGTCGTTTTTGAGATTGCATCCAAGTACTGCATTACGGACTCTTTTGTTGACCATGATGGCTACTCCATTTCTTCTGAGGGATTCCTGCCCACAGTAGTAGATATAATGGTCATCTGAGTTAAATTCACCCATTCCAGTCCATTTGAGCTCGCTGATTCCTAGAATGTCGACATTCACTCATGCCATCTCCTGTTTGACCACTTCCAATTTGCCTTGATTCATGGACCTGACATTCCAGGTTCCTATGCAATATTGCTCTTTACAGCATCGGACCTTGCTTCTATCACCAGTCACATCCACAGCTGGGTATTGTTTTTGCTTTGGCTCCATCCCTTCATTCTTTCTGGAGTTATTTCTCCACTGATCTCCAGTAGCATATTTGGCACCTACTGACCTGGGGAGTTCCTCTTTCAGTATCCTGGTCATTTTGCGTTTTCATACTGTTCATGGGGTTCTCAAGGCAAGAATACTAAAGTGGTTTGCCATTCTCTTCTCCAGTGGATCACAGGCAACAGGGAGGAGCTACCCCACACCCGAGGCCAGGGGCAGCGGCCGGGAGGACCAGCCCCACATCCAAGAAGTGGTGGCTGCGCGGGCGCAGGAGGGCCTAGAGGAGCTATCCCACGTTGAAGGTCAGGAAGGGCGGTGGTGAGGAGATACCCCTCATCCAAGGTAAGGAGCAACGGCTGCACTTTGCTGGAGCAGCCGTGAAGAGATACCCCACACCCAAGGTAAGAGAAACCCAAGTAAGACGGTAGGTGTTGCAAGAGGGCATCAGAGGGCAGACACACTGAAACCATACTCACAGAGAACTAGTCAATCTAATCACATTAGGACCACAGCCTTGTCTAACTCAACGAAACTAAGCCATGCCTGTGGGGCAACCCAAGATGGGCGGGTCATGGTGGAGAGATCTGACAGAATGTGGTCCAGTGTTAAGGGCCTAGATCTGATAGATAGAGTGCCTGATGAACTATGGAATGAGGTTCGTGATGTTGTACAGGAGACAGGGATTAAGACCATCCCCATGGAAAAGAAATGCAAAAAAGCAAAATGGCTGTCTGGGGAGGCCTTACAAATAGCTGTGAAAAGAAGAGAAGTGAAAAGCAAAGGAGAAAAGGAAAGATATAAACATCTGAATGCAGAGTTCCAAAGAATAGCAAGAAGAGATAAGAAAGCCTTCCTCCGTGATCAATGCAAAGAAATAGAGGAAAACAACAGAATGGGAAAGACTAGAGATCTCTTCAAGAAAATTAGAGATACCAAGGGAACATTTCATGCAAAGATGGGCTCGATAAAGGATAGAAATGGTATGGACCTAACAGAAGCAGAAGATATTAAGAAGAGGTGGCAAGAATACACAGAAGAACTGTACAAAAAAGATCTTCATGACCCAGATATTCATGATGGTGTGATCACTGACCTAGAGCCAGACATCCTGGAATGTGAAGTCAATTGGGCCTTAGAAAGGATCACTATGAACAAAGCTAGTGGAGATGATGGAATTCCAGTTGAACTATTCCAAATCCTGAAAGATGATGCTGTGAAGGTGCTGCACTCAATATGCCAGTAAATTTGGAAAACTCAGCAGTGGCCACAAGACTGGAAAAGGTCAGTTTTCATTCCAATCCCAAAGAAAAGCAATGCCAAAGAATTCTCAAACTACTGCACAATTGCACTCATCTCACACGCTAGTAAAGTAATGCTCATAATTCTCCAAGCCAGGCTTCAGCAATATGTGAACCGTGAACTTCCTGATGTTCAAGCTGGTTTTAGAAAAGGCAGAGGAATGAGAGATGAAATTGCCAACATCCGCTGGATTATGGAAAAAGCAAGAGAGTTCCAGAATAGCATCTATTTCTGCTTTATTGACTATGCCAAAACCTTTCACTGTGTGGATCACAATCAACTGTGGAAAATTCTGAAAGAGATGGGAATACCAGACCACCTGACCTGCCTCTTGAGAAATTTGTATGCAAGTGAGGAAGCAACAGTTAGAACTGGACGTGGAACAACAGACTGGTTCCAAATAGGAAAAGGAGTAAGTCAAGGCTGTATATTGTCACCCTGCTTATTTTACTTCCATGCAGAGTACATCATGAGAAACGCTGGACTGGAAGAAACACAGCTGGAATCAAGATTGCCGGGAGAAATATCAATAACCTCAGATATGCAGATGACAGCACCCTTATGGCAGAAAGTGAAGAGGAACTAAAAAGCCTCTTGATGAAAGTGAAAGAGGAGAGTGAAAAAGTTGGCTTAAAGCTCAACATTCAGAAAACGAAGATCATGGCATCAGGTCCCATCACTTCATGGGAAATAGATGGGGAAACAGTGGAAACAGTGTCAGACTTTATTTTGGGGGGCTCCAAAATCACTGCAGATGGTGACTGCAGCCATGAAATTAAAAGACGCTTACTCCTTGGAAGGAAAGTTATGACCAACCTAGATAGCATATTCAAAAGCAGAGACATTACTTTGCCAACAAAGTTTCGTCTAGTCAAGGCTATGGTTTTTGCAGTGGTCATGTATGGATGTGAGAGTTGGACTGTGAAGAAGGCTGAGCACCGAAGAATTGATGCTTTTGAACTGTGGTGTTGGAGAAGACTCTTGAGAGTCCCTTGGACTGCAAGGAGATCCAACCAGTCCATTCTGAAGGAGATCAGCCCTGGGATTTCTTTGGAAGGAATGATGCTAAAGCTGAAACTCCAGTCCTTTGGCCACCTCATGCGAAGTGTTGACTCATTGGAAAAGACTGTGATGCTGGGAGGGATTGGGGGCAGAAGGAGAAGGGGACGACAGAGGATGAGATGTCTGGATGACATCACTGACTCAATGGACGTGAGTCGGAGTGAACTCCGGGAGTTGGTGATGGACAGGGAGGCCTGGCGTGCTGCGATTCATGGGGTTGTAAAGAGTCGGACACGACTGAGCGACTGATCTGATCTGATCTGTGTATACATACTCTCAAATGCTTAAATTGGGCAACAGCCCCTATGATTATATTTAAATTGAGAAAAATTTATATAGAGTGAAATGCATGGATGATAATTATACAGTTCAGTGAGTTTTAACAAGTATATTCACCTAAGGACTGAACATCACAGTCAAAGTATGAAACATTTTCTGCACTCTGAATATTCCCGGCATGCCCTCTTCTAATCAGGTTCCTCAACTTATAACACTGTAATAGCAACCAATGTACTATACTACCTCCAGAGGGCTTGTCTACAAGCAGTATGTAAATGGAACCACTCATTTTGTCCCCTTTTGTGTCTAATTATTTCCCTCAGCATAGCATTTTTGTCATTCATATTGTGTGTATGAGAAGTTCAATTTCTTTTATTGCTGAAGAATATTCTATTACAACCAGTATTCTACAATTAGCTTATTCATTCTCCAAGCAAGGGATATCTGAATAAGGTTGCTATGATATTTTTGAAAAATAATATATATAAATACACATATTTTATTTATAGTCTTTGATGGTGTGTATCACAACAAACTGTGGAATATTCCTAATGAGATGGGAATACCAGTCCATATTACTTGTTTCCTGAGAAACCTGTATGCAGGGCAGGAAGCCACAGTTAGAACTTAGAACAACAGACTGGTTCAAAATTGGGAAAGGAGTGAACAAGGCTGTGTACTTGTCACCCTGCTTATTTAACTTATATGCAGAGTTTATCATGAGAAATGCTGGACTAGATGAAGCACAAGCTGGAGTCAAGACTGCTGGCAGAAATATCAACAATTTCAGATATGCAGATGATAGCACTTTAATGGCAGAAAGTGAAGAAGAACTAAAGAGGCTCTTGATGTATGTGAAAGAGGAAAGTGAAAAAGTTTGCTTAAAACTCAACATTCAAAAAACAAAGATTATGGCATCCAGTCCTATCACTTCATGGCAAATAGATGGGGGAAATGTGGAAATAATGTCAGATTTCATTTTCTTGAGCTCCAAAATCAATGCAAATGGTGACTGCACCCACAAAACTAAAAGACACTTGCTCCTTGGAAGAATAGCTATGACAGCCTAGACAGTGAGGCATCACTTTGCTGACAAAGGTCTGTATAGAGAAAGCTATGGTTTTTCCAATAGTCAGGTATGAATGTGAGAGTTGGACTATAAAGAGGGCTGAGAATTGATGCTTTTGAACTGTGGTGTTGGAGAAGACTCTTGAGAGTCCCTTGGACTGCAAGGAGATCCAACCAGTCCATCCTAAAGGAGATTAACTGTGAATATCCATTGGAAGGACAGGTGGTGAGGTTGAAGCTCCAGTACTTTGGCCACCTGATGTGAAAAGCTGACTCATTGGAAAAGACCCTGATACTGGGAAAGATTGAAGGCAGGAGGAGAAGGGGGCGACAGAGGATGAGATGGTTGGATGGCATCACTGATTCAATGGACATGAATTATAGCAAACTCCAGGAAATAGTGAAGGACAGGGAAGCCTGATGTGCTGTAATTCATGGGGTTGCAAAGAGCTGGACAGGACTTAATGACTGAACAACAACAACATATTAGATACCTAGAAAAAACTACTTGGTTCCAGTGATACAAAAATTCCAGGGATCCATATCCTTAACAACATTTGGTTCAGTCAAATTTTCCATTTTTTTAAAAATTAAAGCCATTCTTGTCAATGTGCAGTGACATCTCATGGTTCTAATTTTCATATCCCCAGTGACTACTGAAAACCTTTTCAAGTATTTATTGGTTTTTCAAATATTATATTTTATGAAGTGTCTGCTCAAAACCTCTGCTCATTTTCAAGCTGAGCTGCTGATTACTTTTAAGTTGCAAGAAATGTTTATATAGTTTGGATATAAGACCTTCATCAAATATATGTATTATGAATCCTTTCTGCCAGGATTTTTATATCCTTAAGAGTTTCTTTCGATATGGAATAGTTTCTCAATTGAAGAAGTCCAATTTTATCCATTTATCTTTTATCTTTACTGTTTTTTGACCACTCCAAAGTTGTGAAAACGTTCTCTTATTTTTCCTAGAACTTCTACACTTTGGCTTTCACATTAAGTCTATAATGCCTCAAAAATAGATTTTTATATATGGTATAAGGTAGAGGTTAAGATTAATTTTAAAAATAATTTTCCTGGAGAAGGAAATGGCAACCCACTCCAGTATTCTTGCCTGAGAATCCCATGAAGAGAGGAGCCTGGCGGGCTACAGCGCGTGGGGTTGTAAAAGGGCCAAACGTAACTTAGCAACCAGACAACAACAGGGCCACCATCCCATGTGCAAGTGCACGTCCACGTGGGAGCTTATGTTTTGCAAGATTTATCTCTTGAGAAATGTACAAGTTAACCTTTTTTGAGCTGGTTTTTTTTTTTTTCATTGACTCTTTATCCTAGTGTTTATTAAGATTTTGTTTTTATAAAATTCAACTAGAAGGGAAAAAAAAATAATAATTTTAACAACTTTAACCAGTTTTTCCAGATATCCTTTTCTGGATAATTTAATGCGAAAAAGATATCCTTTCTGCACTGAATTGCATTGGCCAAAAGTCAATTAACTCTATATATTGAGATTCTGAACTCTGTTCCATTGATCTCATTTCCTATATTTAAGCCAAAATTACACTATCTTGATTACTGAAACTTCACAGTAACTGTTGATTTTAGATAGTGAGTCCTCAAAATTTCTTATTGTTTTGCAAGATCAATTTGACTGGTGTAGTACTTATGCATATCCATATACATTTTAAAAATAGCTTGCCGACTTACACAAAAAAACCTGATTAATGAGATTTCAATTGGGATTGTGTTCAGTTCATTGCTAAATTTTGAAGAACTGACATCTTAATAAATCTGAGTCTTCTTTTCTATGAATGTGATATATCTTTCCATTTACTTAGAACCACTTTCATTTATCTCCATGATGTTTTATAATTTTCAGTTTAGTGGAGGTGGATTTTGTTGTCATTGTTCTTAAATTCGTCCCTAAGTATTTTAAGTTTTCAGATAGTACAGGGCTGTGATCCTTGAGAGGAGAAGCACACAATCTAGCTTCAGGTTTGCTCTAGTTTTCTGTCTAAGGATCCTTTTCAGACAGGAGTTTAGAGAGATGGAAACCTCTGTAAATGGTACTTTTAAATGGTATTTAAACATTTTTTAAAATTTATTCTATTACTGCTCTACATAAAATATTTCTTTGTTCTCTGGCCCATTTTAAGATTTTCTCTTTATCTTTGATTTTCAGTAGTTTGTCTATAATGACCACACATGTGATTTTCTATGCATTTATTCATATTAAGATTTGCTGAGCTCCTTGGATTTTTAAGTTGGTATTAATCAACATATTTGAGAACTTTGGGCTTCCCTGATAGCTCAGACAGGAAAGAATCTGCTGGCAATGCAGGTGACCTGAGTTTGATCCCTGGGTCAGAAAGATTCCTGGAGAAAGGTATGGCAACCCACTCCAGTATTCTTGCCTGGAGAATTCCATGGACTAGAGGATCCTGGCAGGCTACAGTCCATGTGGTCGCAAGAGTCGGACATGACTAAGCGACTAACACTTGAGAACTTTGGGCCCATTATTTGACAGTATTTTTGGCCTTATTTTCTGTATCTTCTT
This sequence comes from Bubalus bubalis, assembly GCF_019923935.1. Classification (NCBI taxonomy): domain Eukaryota; kingdom Metazoa; phylum Chordata; class Mammalia; order Artiodactyla; family Bovidae; genus Bubalus; species Bubalus bubalis. The sequence goes on along the minus strand of NC_059165.1, from coordinate 784,285 downwards.
ATGGAACTAAAATTACACCTCTATAAATTGCTTGATATTGTCCCATTGTCATTAGGGCTCTGTTAATTTCTTTCTCTTTTCTCTTTGGGTTAATTTCTATTGACCTATCTTAAGGTTCACTGATCCTTACTTCTGTAGCACATAATCTTTCTTTAAGTCCATCCAGTGAATTTTTTATTTTGCATTTATGTTTTTATTTCTATAATTTTTATTCAGTTCTTTTTATTGTTTGAATTTCTGTATTAGAATTCTAGAATTTAATGCATTTTTTCTATACCATCCTTTAAATTCTTGAAAAGATTAATATACTTATTTGAAATTTCTGTATGCTAATCCCAACATTAAGGTTATCTTAACTGCGTCTACATTTACTGCTTTTAATCTTGGTCATGGGACCCATTTTCCTGATATTTTGCATGTATAGTAATCTTATATATTATTATAGATAATGCGAAGTTAGGTAGGGAATCTAGATTGATTTCCTCTATAAACAATATTGGTTTAGATCTGAAAAGTGGTTAAATTAACGGCTGGTGATCCTGCTTCCATGAAGATTGGCTTTGGGCATGTGGTCCTTTGTCTTATAGTACAATTATTTGAGGGTCACATTATGTTTTGAGTAGTGCTCTTCCCAAATTTATATGTTGAAGCCCAATCTCTAACGTGACTGTATTTGGGAACAGAGATTTTTAAGATGCAAATAAGATTAAATGAGGTCATAAAGGCGAGGTGTCATCTGATAGTGGTAGTGTAGTTGTAAGAAGTGGAAGAGACCACAGGTTTGTGTGCACACAGAGGAAGGGCTTTGTGAAGACACAACAGGAAGTCAGCCATCCATGAACAGGAAAGAGAGGTTTCACCAGAAGCCAGTCCTGCAGGCACACTGAGCTTGGACTTCCAGCCTCCAGCACCGTGAGAAGCAAATCTGTGTTATTTAAACCACCCACCTGTGGTATTTTGTGATGGTAACCCAAACAGACTAATATAGGTCTTTAGCTCAGTCACATCCATTGTGTCTGACTCTTTGCAGCCCCATAGACTGTAGCCCACCAGGCTCCTCTGTCCATGGGATTTCCCAGGCAAGAATACTGGAGTGGGTTGCCATTTCCTTCTCCAATATAGGTCTTAAGGGAATGCTTAATAAACTCAGTGAGGTCTCTCTGCTCCGACTGATTGAAATATTCAACTTTTACCAGCATTGTGTGACTACTGGTATTTGCTTTCAGCTCTCTGCCCATCATTAACCACTTTCTGCTATACTTTATGGGGTTTTGTATACATACATAGCTCAGTTCATGGCAAAAAGTCTGAAGAAAAAAAACCACAAGGACTTGTGGAACTTGTCTCTTCAGAGCTCCCTTTGTGGAGATAGCATGCTGCTTCAGCGGGCTGAGCTCCAGCCTTCACCACCTCCTTTCAGTGCCGCCATCATCTACCAGTTTGATTTCTACCTCCTCAAATTCTGGTTTGGAAAGTGCCTTCAGGCAAAAAGCTGAAGGAATGGGGGGCTCACCTTCTGTGTTACACCTTTCTTAAGGATCACAGTCCTGCATGGTCTAAAGAGTTACCACATAAACTTCACCCAGGTTTAGAGTTGTATATGGTGGGAGCGTTAAGTTCAACAGCAGCTATTCCAATGCATTTAGAAACGGTGACTTTTTAGGAATTTTCTGTTTAAAGGTCATATCAAGTAAAATATAAGAGATGGTGTAAATGTTCTTACTATACCTGGCAGCTCATCATCACACCTGGGAGGTTGAACAATATGTCAGAATTACTTGGCAGTTCTCACTGATGCACACAGAAACACACACACACACACGTGTGCACACACACACACACAGACTTTACAAACTAATTTATACAATACTGTACATAGAAAAATATATATAATACAACACAATTTTTCAATTTTAAGCAACTTTCACAGTCCTTATAAAAAATAGCCATCACAACTAGATTTAATCTGCAACCATAATTCAGCTATAGTAATCCAGCATTATTAAGATTTTAGACTTTAAGACTTTAGATTTTGTTTTAGAATTTAAATCATTTTTTCTTATTTCATGTGGATAGTATAAATATTTAATTTATGAAGGAGAGAGGCACAGTGAAGGTGGTATAAATCTTGGTGTCAATATATATGAGTTCAAATCCTGTGAATTTATACCTTTCTTCTCTAAACTTTGTGACCTTGGGAAAGTTACTGGACCTTACTGAGTTACACTTTTTGCATTTCTGAAATGGGGTAATAACCCTAAAAGGATTGTTTTGAGGCCAAGTAAGTATCACAGGTAGAGAAGTTGATAGGTACTCAATCAGTTCAGTTCAGTCACTCAGTCACGACTGACTCTTTGTTGGTCCCCATGGACTGCAGCACGCCAGGCCTCCCTGTCCATCACCAACTCCTGGAGTTTACTCAAACTTATGTCCATCGAGCTCATGATGCCATCCAACCACCTCATTCTCTGTCATCCCCTTCTCCTGCCTTCAATCTTTCCCAGCATCAGGGTCTTTTCAAATGAGTCAGTTCTTCACATTAGGTGGCCAAAGTATTGGAGTTTAAGCTTCAGCATCAGTCCTTCCAATGAATATTCAGATTGATTTCTTTTAAGATGGACTGGTTGTATCTCCTTGTAATCAAAGGGACTCTCAAGAGTCTTCTCCAACACCACAGTTCAAAAGCATCAGTTCTTCAGCGCTCAGCTTTCTTTATAATCCAACTCTCACATGCATACATGACCACTGGAAAAACCATAGCCTTGACTAGACGGACCTTTGTTGGCAAAGTGATGTCTCTGCTTTTGAATATGCCACCAGCAGGTCTTAGATGTGACGTGCAGGATCACCACAACTAAGACCTGTTGTATAGGTACTCGATAAATAAGCCTTAAATCTAATAAAGAAAACAAAGAACTGTAATCTTTGAGTTTTTACACATTTTTAAAGTTAAAAAGTAAAGCTAACTTGTAAGCCCTTCTGTTCATAGTGGAGCCCAAAGAAATATTTAATTAACTAAAATAGTGAAAGTGATGACTCACGTCTAAGTGACTCATACCTTCCTCTCTAAAAAGAATTTTAACAACGATGAGCTAAGGAATATATTGAAATGCATATAGAAGTTTCAACAGGCTCAAAGTATTCGGATAAAGGTATGTGCTTACTTTCTCAGGGAAGTGGTTGTGCAGAAATACATCAGAAGCTTAATGCCCCTGATGTCTGGCTTGTGACATACCACTGTGTCATGATTAGCGTGTTTTTTTGGAAATAACAGATCTATTGTCTTAGAGAGTTTCTGGGTTGATGGTTTTACTATTGAGTTCTGAGGAATCCTAGGGCTGTGAAGATGTACTTTAGAGGTTAAGTGTTAGGGTCCTACATATGATTTCAGTTAAAGAAGACAGGAAGGGCGGGAAAGAGGAAGGGAGGGAGGGAGGTAGATTGAAAGAATTATTGCTCTTACAAAACTCTGTGATATGACCTGATTTTAACAATAGCAATATCAACATTGTCATAGTTATCAAGAACTTAAATACATTCTCAAAAAATTCTATGAGGACAATCTTATCCTCATTTTACACATGAAGATATTAAGACTTAGGCTGTCCAAGTTGTGAAATTGGAGCTGAGCTAGGATTAAAATAAGCATGTCTGATTTCAATATCTGTTCCCTTTCCAACATGCTGCACTGTCCCTGGTTGTAGTGGCTTTCATGGGAGGTAAACTGCATAATGCAAAATTAGCAAGGAAAAAGCTTATTAAGGAATGCTCTTGGAGTCACCATTTGTGAAGAATGAAGCAAAATAGGGAAGAGGGGAGAAGCTGGGTTGGAATGAAGTCATAGTAATGCCTCAGATGACCTTGAAACATCAGGTGATGTTGGAATGGCCCATTAGACTTGTCTGAGTCTAATGAGGGTCAGCCTCTTACTCATGTGTCAATAAGTCAATGAAAATGGTCTGCCCTGAGAAGGGGACTCGAACTTGGGCAAGGAAACTCACTTCAGAGAAGCAACTTCCAAAAAGGGCTGAAGGCTGAGCTGTCGTTCAGCAACGTTACAAGGAGCTTGGGGAAGAAGTCCTTCGGTGTGGAGGGGCGCTGGTAGCAGAGCAGGGCAGACGGTGTGCATTTCCTCAAGGCGCTTGTTTCCCAATACAGAGCCACCATTTGCATCCTGACAAAGAAATCTCTGTCGGGAGTAAAAAAGGCTATATTCAGAACAAAAAGCTAGTGAGATCTAAAAGAATTTAATTGTTTTTATACAGAAAAAGGAAGCTTCAGAGGACATACCCACATGGAAGGTAACAGCTAATGATAATCAATTTTAAAAAAAATTCCTAGTAGAGAAAGCTTACTTTTTAAAAATTATACCTAGGCACTTTTTAAAGTCTTTAAGTAAGTAAAATAATACAGAACACCTGTGTACTCATCACCTAGCCCTGTTAATTTGAAATATTTTGTTCTTTACACTAAACATTTAAGGTAAATATTCAAACAAATAGACTGTTGGATCAACTTGTATATCCCTCCAAGATTTCATGTTGCTCTTTGCTTTAGTACGATTTTTACAAACATTGGAGCCCTCAGCAAAGCTTCTGTGCTCATGGTTTACTGAGAATTGCAATCCTACAGCAGCCAGAGCAAAGGAAAAAGAGCCATGGGTCTGGCATGGGGGAAAGGCACATACACAATATCTTCATATTGCCCCCAATTATTTTTAGAAATCTTCTGAATCTGTAGTTATACTCCATTTTCATTTCCATTATGATTTTTACTCTTTTTCTTTTTAAATTTTTTCTTGGTTCATAGAGTAGGAAATCTGTCAATTTTATTAGTCCTAATCAAAGAGCACATATTTGGTTTTACATTCTTTAGCTTATCTTTTTACTCTCATTAATTTATGCTGATTATTTTTATTCCTTTTAAAATTCTTTTGTTTTACTTTGTTGTTCACTTTTTAACTTCTGGAGTTGAATATTACTAATTTTAAGAGTTCTTTTCTATCATGAAATTTAAAGCTATAAATGCTCTTCTATATACAGCTATAGCTGCACATACTTCTTTGTATGTATTATCTTAACCATGACCCAAGGCATTTTAAAATGCTTTTGCACTTGCAGAGAGTTCTCTGTAAACTATCACAATCCTTCTGTATAAGGCTTTTCTCTTTATTACTATTTTTCTGCTTTCAACTCTACTCCTCACTCCAGCCACTTCTCCCTTACGGCATCCACTCTAGTGTGTTGATATTTGTCTTTTAATATGCATGTATCTTTGGATAGAGTGTTTAATTATAGTTTTTATTTTACATAGGTGATTGTCACTCGGTCATGTCTCTCTGTGGCTCCAAGGACTGTAGCACGCCAGATTTCCCCGTCCTTTACCATCTCCTGGAGTTTGTTCAAATTCACGTCCATTGATGCCACCCAACCATCTCATCCTCAGTTGCCTCCTTCCTCTTGCCCTCAATTTTCCCTAGCATCAGGGTCTTTTCCAATGAGTTGGCTCTTCACATCAGATGCTTTCTAATATGCTGTCTAGGTTTGTCATAGCTTTTCTTCTAAGGAGCAACTGTCTTTTAATTTCCTGTCTGCAGTCACTATCTGCAGTGACTTAGGAGCCCAAGAAAGTCTTACCGTTTCCACTGTTTCCCCATCTAGTTCCCATGAAGTGATGGGACCAGATGCCATGATCTTCGTTTTCTGAATGTTGAGCTTTAAGCCAGCTTTTTCACTCTCCTCTTTCACCTTCATCAACAGGTTCTTTAGTTCCTCTTCACTTTCTGCCATTAAGATGGTGTCATCTACGTATCTGAGGTTGTTGATATTTCTCCCAGCAATCTTGACTCCAGCTTGTGTTTTTATCCAGCCCAGCATTCCACATTATGTACTTGGCATAGAAGTTAAATAAGCAGGGTGACAGTATACAGCCTTGACGTACTCCTTTCCCAGTTTGCAACCAGTCTGTTGTTCCGTGTTCAGTTCTGACTGTTGCTTCTTGTCCTGTATACATGTTTCTCAGGAGGCAGGTAAGGTGGTCTGGTAGTCCCATCTCTGTAAGCATTTTCAACAGTTTTTTTGTGATCCACATAGTCAAAGGCTTTAGTGCAGGCAATGAAACAGGAGTAGATGTTTTTCTGGAATTCTCTTGCTTTTTTCCATGATCCACTGGATGCTGGCAATTTGAGCTCTGGTTCCTCTGCCTTTTCTAAATCCAGCTTGTACATCTAGAAGTTCTTCATTCAAATACTGTTGAAGTCTACCTTGAAAGATTTTGAGCATTACCTTGCTAGCTGGCTCAGATGGTAAAGAATGTGCCTGCAATGCAGGAGAACTGGGTTTGAGCCCTGGGTCAGGAAGATCCCCTGGAGAAGGGAATGGCTACCCACTCCAGTATTCTTGCCTGGAGAATAGCATGCACAGAAGGGCCTGTTGAGCTACAGTCCATGGGTCACAAAGAGTCCAACAAGAGACAGGTGGTACTCTATAAATGCTATTCTCTTTTATTTTTTTTTTCTCATATCTTGCCGGGGTCCAGCCCCAGCTGATCCAGGGTATTCGAAGGAGAGACGGCTAGGCGACCTATTCAGATGTTAATTAGATATAATAAAGAGGAATAGAATGAGGATAGCTCAGTAGGAAAATTCAGTGGAGAAAAGAAGCTGAGTGGCTTGGTTTACGCGGAAAATCAATATAACCCGTGACACCAGGTTAGCTCTGACCACGGAGGCCGCAGGCGCCCTCTCGAATAGCGGAAGGTGCCCCACCTTAGACACCTTCTCGAGTGGGTCTTAGAAGCCCAGGCAAATAAATGGTCGCAGAGGACATCCACGCTCCAGATGGACACTCAGCTGGAAGTTAAAGGGAAGAATGACATGGGGAGACCAAGCGTTGGTGAGCAAGGCCCATAGCTTTATTTTCAGCAGGGGCTTTTATACCCTAAGTTACACATATAGGACAATAGGGGATGCAAAATCAGCAGTCTTTGATGCTTATCAAAAACCAGGGTTTCTTTCCTGCAGATTTATCGTATACAAATGGTTTAGGTGATTTACATCATCTTCTGGCCAGAGGCCTATTAACATTTTATGACTCTTGACAAGGACTTATCAACAAAGACTTATTTTCTCTAAGAGTAATTATTCTAAGGTTTGGCGCCATCTTCCGAAGATAAGATTACGTTCCTATAGGGTGGATGTGTAATGGGTTTACAAAGGAAAGAATTTACTACCTTAAGGGTCTAAAGTTACTAACACCAAGGCCACTACTTATTTTTTCTACATACCAACTATATTAATTAATGCACATTCAAGGATACAATTCAAGGGATGTGAAAACTTGGCAACAAACATTGGCTCATCAATGAAATCTTTTACTAGTTTTATTCTGACAGTTTCTAATTCTCTGAGAGGCTCTAAGCTATTTGAATATCTTAAGCTTCTTGTGCCTCTGGAGGCTGGGAGACTGTAAACAATCGTATGCATAGCTGTAGGTGTCCGGGTAAACTTGTCAGGCGAGTTAGAGAGCCATCTGAGGGGTTTGGATTTAAACACTCCTAATTGCCCAGGAACTTTATTAATTGGAGCTATAAGTTAACTCTTTGACAGAGAGAGTGAGATGGTGGTGGGGGACAGCCCCCAGTAAAGTCAGAGGTGAGAGCACAAAGCAATAAAGTAGGCAGACTCTGGTTTTTTGGGGGGTAGATGCTCGAGAATATCCGGGGGCACTCCCGAGGCTCGATCCCGCCTTTGCGTATGCCGAGCCCCCTTCCTCATGACCTTTGTCATGAGTGGAATGTCTCTCGCCGGCTCCCGGCAATATCTTATTTTTAAGATCTCTGTATGGTGCTTTGTGAGTGTCCAGTTAATTTTTTTCTCCTATGGAATGCGTCTACCACATATTATTTAGCTATAAAATTATTTAGCCTGAAAATGAAGACAACTAGATTTCTTTCAACTTTCCACTACCATGGGGGTATAGAAGTAGTATACTGATAAGATTTGTGCTGTTAGAAGAAATAATAAATGTAAGATGCTTAGAGTTGCCTGCTACCCTGTAAGAGCAAAATGAATGGCAACTATTAATATTACTCTTCTTTTAAGCTGAAAAATGTTTTCAATAGAACTTCCAAGCTTTCATGACCAAATGTGCCTATAGTTGAAAGAAGTGGAGAGCAACATGAAGAATTACATCCCGAGCACTCCCCAACTTTGTATTGAAGCTTCTTCTCCTCCAAGATGTCGAGCTTCAGATGGGCCCAGAGCACATCATGCTATCGCTTGCAGCCCACACTTGAGATAATTCCATCAGGAAGTCATGTTCCTTTCTGATTTGAGAGAAGAAGGAACTAGACTCTCTTCAAACAGGTTGCTACAGATCCTCTCCTTGCAGCCAAAGTGTAGGCATCCAGGCTGCTGCAGAGCTAACCCAGAGTACACCAGGGAACTAGCAAGAAACAACATGAAGGAAATAAACAATTAGCAAGAGCAGTAAATGTGATAAAGCAAAAGGAATGTTGACTCCAAATTCTGCTGCCTGCAAACATATTACACAAAATATAATGAAATAAGCAGTGGATTGATAGAGTGAATCTGCTGTGTTTTCTGGGGCTCTGGAACCTCAGTGGTGTGATCTCTGACACTTCACATGCCTCCTTTGGCTCACAGTTTCCATATTAGTGGCATGAAGACTTTAGATAAGATTTTCTCTATCTTCCTCAGCCTCAGCTTTTCTTTATTTTGAGGTAATCCATTTTATGATCCATACTTATAAAAATGATGTCTTTCTTCTTGCTTTCAATTAGCATTTTTCTATTAAAATTGAAAGAAGAAATGATAGTCACAGATGGATGCAGATAAATAATGGTCAGCTAACACATGATGAAGCCTGAATCAGTCCCAAAACACTTAGTATGCAAGATTTATATCTCAGAATGTGGAGGTTGAAAAATTTTAGATCATCTTGTCTAACCTCTTCATCTTACAAATGGAAAGAATATGAGGTGTGAAGCAGTGAAAAAACTGCCTTTATAATGATGGGTTAGTTAGATAAAGGACAGCATGAAACTCCAGATTATCTGAATGCCTAGCTGTAGCATTACTGCACTATCTCTGGGAAAGAGTCAATATCAGATCTGTGTTGAATACCAAGATGACTCAGACTAGCTTACCTTTTATTGGAGAAGGAAATGGCAACCCACTCCAGTATTCTTGCCTGGAGAATCCCAGGGATGGGAAAGCCTGGTGGGCTGCCGTCTATGGGGTCGCACAAAGTTGGACACGACTGAAGCGACTTAGCAGCAGCAGCTTACCTTTTAGGGGGAGACTGAATCAGATCAGACATTACCTTCTCACGTTCCCCTGGAGAATATGCAAATTGGTACAAACTTTCTGAAGGGCAAACACACCCTATCTATTAGAAGTCAAAACACCCATACCTTATGACCAAGAATAATGTATCTACCCATAATGTAGCTACCTACCCTTTAGAAATACCAGCGTATGTCAACAGAGACTTGCACAAGAATGTTTGATTATAGCTTCGTTTGTAAGAGCCAAATTGGAAAGAACATCCTAGCTTTGAGTTTTGGTGATATCAGTGGAGGACAAATCAGTGGAGGATGAATTCAAAATCAATTCATCTAATAAAATTAGTCTATTTTGGTGAACACATTTAACAGGATGTGCTGACTGATGAGATAAAGGTGGGGGAATCCTTGATCTCAAGCATCTTTGAACACAGGAGAATGGAGTTGCAATTTACTGAGATGGGGAAATCTGTGGTTAGAGCTCATTTGAAATCGGTGGTGGTAGTAGGGAGGAATTGAGAGCTAGTTTTTGGACGAGTTGAATCTGTGGTGCTTGTTATATATATGCATAAGGATGTCAAGTGGATGAGTCTGGAGTTCAAAAGAGAAATCTAGGCTAGTGACAGAAATTGGGAAATAATCTACTTTTTTACACCTGAGTTGGATGAGTGCATCTAGGAGTAAATGTAGAGTCTCAGAATTTAGAGGACAGAAATATAGGGAAGCCAAACAGGGAGGAAACGCAAGGTCGCAGTCAGGAAAAGTGAAAATTCAGGAGATGTGATTATCTTGGAAGCCAAGTGCAGGATGAGGTACAAAATGGGAGTGGTCAAGTGTGTTAAATCTTAAAAACGATGTTCAATGCTGTGTCAGATTTTTTTTTTTTTTTTTTTTTTTTGGTGTCAGATTTTGAAAACCATTTTTATGTTGGTTTTAGGTAAAAAAAAAAATTGTTTTAAGTTCTACTATGAGTAAAGAATCTGAAAAATCTAAAACATTAAGTAGGGGAACCAAGCCATGTGGCCCATGGCCTCAGCAATTTCCCTCCTCACAAAGCAAACTCTGTTGCTAGAACTTATTAGGGCACTTACAAAATCCAGAATGTATTATAAAGACAAGAAAAAATATTCTTTTCATAGGTTTTCATATAATTCTAGTAATCTTAGATTAGACTTAAGTTTCCAGTTTAGTTTTTCAGAATGGTTATAAGAATAAATTACTGACATGAGTAAACATGCTTCTTAGATACTTGGGTGAAATTTGATTATCAGGCGCTACAGAGACATTTTTGAAAGCCTTCCAATTTACCTGAATTTGACGTGCATTTACACATGTCAGTAGGTAGTCACTTTGTACTTTTTTTAAGATCATGATCTCATGCCAGCTACTCAGACCCTGATGCTGGGAAAGAGTGAAGCCAAAAGGAGAAAAGGGTGGCAGAGGATGAGATGGTTGGATAGCACTTCTGACTCAATGAACTTGAATTTGAACAAAAGAAGGCAAAGGGCACGGAAGCATGGCGTGCTGCAGTCCACGGGGGTCACAAAGAGTTGGACACGACTTAGTGAACAGCACCACCTACTCATTTACTCATTGCTGCAGGAGAAAACAAAGAAGCTTAATGGCTCTGTAAATTCTTATTCTCCAACTCTGGCTCGATTCTTGATGCTAAGAACCCTTCCTGGTTTCCCAAATAAGTTTTTGCTTCCATTTTCGGTGGTCTTCATCAAATTCCTTGATACCTCCTCTATTACTTCTCAAAATTAATAAAAGTCATCTTATGCAAACTTCCTTCCCTACCGGATCTATGCAATTTCTTCCATGAATACCATCCATTCTTCTTTTCCTCTTGCTTATGGAAATGGTCTCCCTCTTCTACATAAGGTGTCCTCTGACAACTATCGTCTGAATGCCCCCTCACTCGGACACCTCATCTACCAACAGTTACTTTTCTTTCCCGTGTCTTCAACCTTTTCCTCTTTATTGGTTTGGTTAAGTTTCTATCATCTTAAAACACAAAACCAAATCTGCCCATGACTCTGCACTCTCCTCTAGTGACTTCCCCATCATTCTCCTTTCTTCTCAGATGAAATTATTATCAACATTGATTCTCCAAACCAGCTGCCACTCAGTCGTACAATCCACTTCTGCTCCTGCCACCCTACTGAAATTTGTGTTGATGAAACACCAATGACTTCTTTATTCCTAAACCCAATGAATGTTTTCTCTTAACATAGTTGAATCCTTTAGACCACTTTATATTTTTTAATGAAATAGTCCATCCTTTGTCTTTCAGCTCATGTCTCTAGTTTGCTTCCTATTTACTCGGCCATTTCTTCTCCATTTCTATGCTGTTTGCCTTCCCTTTAAATATTGGTCTTCCTGAGAAGCATCACTCAAGCCTGCCTTCCTTTTTTCGTGTCATACATTCTTCCTGGGGAGTCCCATCCATTTTTGCAGTTTCAATTATGATGCCATAGTGCCATTTATCTTTCAGGCAAAAACCACACTAAAATCATAACTACTACCACTAGTAATAGAGTACAAACATTGTGGGGAAAGTGTTGAATTAAAAGATAAGAGATCATGATTGGCCATAAACATTATAACATAATAGCCTGGACAGTTTTGGGCTCTTTTCAAGCTGTACATCTGTTATTTCCACCCTGCTTATTGTCACAGGTGCCATCTCTTTGTAGCTACAGGAATGGGGGTGGTGGACTATACGCAGGGCATTGCAGTGTGGCATAGAGTTACCATTGTCCCACAGCACAATCCTACTCTTCACATCTGTTGATTCTTTGTGGTCCCTCTCAGATGCAGTTTGGTTTTCATTTCTGCTCATATAAGGAATGGCTACTTCATTTGCTTTATGCCTCCAAACTCTGTAGTCTACTGATGTCTACACTTCCTGTTAATTCTATTGGGGTTTTGTTTCCTTCAGTGCATTTTCATGCTTCTTGCAGTGAGATCCGGTGGGGAGGATCAATAAATGTGTGTGCTCCATGGGTTGTGAAGAACTAGAATCCAAACCAATGTCTTTTCAAGGACATAGACACTTAACTGTTTCAGAAAGCATTTGCTTAGGGTTCCTTATTTTATCATTTGTTATTTAAAGTGGTCTATTAGGAAAACTTTGAAGTGCCACTTATATTCTAAAAATCAATATCATACGATACTATATTATGATAGGGAGGCAAGTAGGGTCATAAAAGACATCTAACCGGGTTCATCATTTTTAGGTTTTGCTCTTTTCTTTACAAATAAAAAAACAGTATGAGTAACTCTATGTTCTTGATTTTTGTATTTTTAGTTGAAGGTCACATCAAAATGTTATAACATTCTAATTTTTTACTAGATTCCAGTGCAATTTGGTTAAAGGAGTCCAAATCAGAAAATGAAACTACCAAATGGCTCACACTAAATAGGTCACATTCCATAGTTCCTTACAGGAAGGCAGAATGCAGCCACATTTGAATGTATGAATGCTTAACAGGAAGCAGTATAAAAGGCATTCCTTTACCTGATTATGATAGAGAAGTCATTTGGAATTTTTTTTTACTAAATATCAGTCAGATTTATTTGAGCTTACTGAAAGTATCAGCTAATCTTCCAGTTATTTGAACCCTCTCAAAGTGCTATCAGAGACTTATAATTGATCTATAAGAATAATACAGTAATTTAAATAGATAAACTTTGATGTAGGTTAGGAAATCCAGCCCACATCACTGTTGCTGTTGTTCATTTGCTGAGTCATGTCTGACTCTCTGCAACTCCATGGACTGCAGCATGCCAGGCTCCTCTGTCCTCCACTATCCCCTAAAACTTCCTCAAACTCATGTCCATTGAATCAGTGGTGCTATTCACCCATCTCATCCTCTGTCGCCCCCTTCTGCTTTTGCTTTCAATCTTTCCCAGCATGAAGGTTTTTTCCAATGAGTCAGCTCTTCGCATTAAGTGGCCAAACCTTAAACATCAGTCCTTCCAATGAAAATCAGGGTTGATTTCCTTTCAGATTGACTGGATTGATCTCCCTTCAGTCCAAGGGACTCTCAAGAGTCTTCTCCAACATCACAATTCAAAAGCATCAGTTCCTTAGTGCTCAGCCCTTTGGTGCCCTGTCTTTTTTATGGTCCAACTCTCACATCCATACATGACCACTGGAAAAACCATAGCTTTGACTATACAGACCTTTGTTGGCAAAGTGATATCTTTACTTTTTAATACACTGTCTCGGTTCATCATAGCTTTCGTTTCAAGGAGTAAGTGTCTTAATTTCATGACTGCACTCTCCATCCACAGTGATTTCTGAGCCCAAGAAAATAAAATCTGTCATTGCTTCCACCTTTTATTTGCCACTCTTTCCCCCCTCCATATTACTTTAGTCTTAGAAATTTTAACACTTATTTGTCCATTGTAACTGAAAAGTTCTAAAAATGATTATTACTTTCCTTCTGCTTTAAGTTAATTTTAGACATTAAATACAGCTTTATCCCCCAACAAAAATATGATATCTTGAAGCAACCTGAGCAACCCAATTCAGCATATAAGAAAAGTGTCTGGCTCCAACTTTTCTCAAGTAAGACAAAGATCAAACTACCATTGAAAGACAAAGACTATGATAAGTAATAATTAATATAATAGAATTAAAAACCAAAGATACTTTTTACTAAAGAAATAAGCATATTGGTTGTGAGTTTTGCCTGAATCCATAGACTAAACTGCCTGGTTCTGAACCTCAACTTTGCCATTACTAGTTGTGTGTCCTTAGGCAAAGTTCTTAACATTTTCTTGCCTTATGATACTCATCTTTTAATTGGGGATAATATAATAATACCTAAGTCCTAGGGCTATTGTGATGATTGCATGAGCTAATAAAGGAAGCACTTAAATAAGGCCTGGAATGGTGAGGAGTGCACAGTAAATGTAGCTGATTATCATGATGCTGTAGTGATGAAGACCTTATTACATTTTTAAATGTAAACGTTATGAAATTTTACAGTTTTAAATGTTAAGCATATTAATAGAATCTTAAAGATTTAGATATGTTTTGGGGGCCTGATATTGAAGAGTTGAAAATAAAGTTGATGATCACGACACAAGTACCCATGAATTCAGATGTGGACTATGGGTATTATGTAGGCAACCACTGACCTTTCGTTACACTGATCACATCCCAGGCTGGGAAATGCTAGTTTTTTAAAAATTGTTTCAAAATACCTCATCTTCTTTGGCCATTTGGCTGCCATTTTAATTTGGGGAGAATGAGAAAAACTCTTGCAAAGAATATACTGTGTAAAAGCAAACTTGAAGATAAGGTGGGTTTTCTGGACTATTTAAGATCAAACCTCAATATCTCTATTTCATATAAATAAGTTGAGGCTGTGAATTATACTGATCCCACTCTGTGTATTAGTAGTCTTAGAAATAGTAGTGATTACTTAGGAAGTTATTTTTACCGAAGTGGCCATAAATGAAAATCCAATCTTTTTCTGGGAAAGATGAAAAATTGATGCTACAAAACTTACAGATTATAAAATGCTTGTGTCTAGGTACGGGGTATTACTCACTTAATGAGTATTAAGCACTTTGTTTACAGCGCTGGAGCGGTGAGTGGCAGCTCCTCAGAGCTGGAGCGAGAAGCAGGGAGAGAACTACCCCAAGTCCAAGGTAAGGAGCACCAGCTGCACTCTGCTGGAGCAGCCGTGAAGAGACACCCCATGTCCAAAGTAAGAGAAACCCCAGTAAGACAATAGGCGCTGAGAGAGGGCATCGGAGGGCAGACAGACTGAAACCACAATCACAGAAAACTAGCCAATCTGATCACACGGACCACAGCCTTGTCTAACTCAATGAAACTAAGCTATGCCATGTAGGGCCGCCCAAGATGGACGGGTCATGGTGGAGAGTTCTGACAAAATGTGGTCCACTGGAGAAGGGAATGGCAAAGCATTTCAGTGTTCTTGCCTTGAGAACCCCATGAACAACATGAAAAGGCAAAAATATAGGACACTGAAAGATGAACTTCCGAGGTAGGTAGGTGCCCAATATGCTACTGGAGATCAGTGGAGAAATAACTCCAGAAAGAATGAAGGGATGGAGCCAAAGCGAAAACAATACCCAGTTGTGGATGTGACTGGTGATAGAAGCAAGGTCCCATGCTGTAAGGAGCAATATTGCATAAGAACCTGGAATGTCAGGTCCATGAATCAAGGCAAATTGGAAGTGGTCAAACAGGAGATGGCAAGAGTGAACATTGACATTCTAGGAATCAGCGAACTAAAATGGACTGGAATGGGTGAATTTAACTCAGATGACCATTATATCTACTACTGTGGGCAGGAATTCCTCAGAAGAAATGGAGTAGCCATCATGGTCAACAAGAGTCCAAAATGCAGTACTTGGATGCAATCTCAAAAAAACAGAATGATCTCTGTTCGTTTCCAAGGCAAACTATTCAATGCCCTGACCAGTAATGCTAAAGAAGCTGAAGTTGAACAGTTCTATGAAGACCTACAAGACCTTCTAGAACTAATACCCAAAAAAGATGTCCTTTTCATTATAGGGGACTGGAATGCAAAAGTAGGAAGTCAGGAAACATCTGAGGTAATAGGCAAATTTGGCCTTGGAGTACAGAATGAAGCAGGGCAAAGGCTAACAGAGTTTTCCCAGGAGAATGCACTGGTCATAGCAAATACCTTCTTCCAACAACACAGGAAAAGATTCTACACATGGACATCACCAGATGGTCAACACCGAAATCAGATTGATTATATTCTTTGCAGCCAAAGATGGAGAAGCTCTATACAGTCAGCAAAAATAAGACCAGGAGCTGACTGTGGCTCAGACCATGAGCTCCTTCTTGCCAAATTCAGACTGAAATTGAAGAAACTGGGGAAAAACCACTAGACCGTTCAGGTGTGACCTAAATGAAATCTCTTATGATTATACAGTGGAAGTGAGAAATAGATTTAAGTGACTACATCTGATAGAGTGCCTGATGAACTCTGGACAGAGGTTCATGACATTGTACAGGAGACAAGAATCAAGACCATCCCCAAGAAAAAGCAATGCAAAAAAAGCAAAATGGCTATCTGAGGAGGCATTACAAATAGTTGTGAGGAGAATCGACAAACAAAGGAGAAAAGGAGAGATATACCCATTTGAATGCAGAGTTCCAAAGAATAGCAAGGAGAGATAAGAAAGCCCTCCTCAGTGATCAATGCAAAGAAATAGAGGAAAACAACAGAATGAGAAAGACTAGAGATCTCTTCAAGAAAATTAGAGATACCAAGGGAGCATTTTATGCAAAGATGGGCTTGATAAAGGACAGAAATGGTATGGACCTAACAGAAGCAGAAGATATTAGGAAGAGGTGGCAAGAATACACAGAAGAACTGTACAAAAAAAGATCTTCACAACCCAGATAATCATGATGGTGTGATCACTCACCTAGAGCCAGACATTCTGGAATGTGAAGTCAAGTGGGCCTTAGGAAGCATCACTACAAACAAAACTAGTGGAGGTGATGGGATTCCAGTTGAGCTATTTCAAATCCTAAAAGTTGATGCTGTGAAGGTGCTGCACTCAATATGCCAGCAAATTTGGAAAACTCAGCAGTGGCCACAGGGCTGGAAAAAGTCAGTTTTCATTGCAACCCCTAAGAAAGGCTGTCGGGAGCCGCGTTGGGCATTACTGACAAAATAGAGGCGCGGCCCTAAACACCTCCCTTTGTTCCATAGGCACGGACCCAGAATGAAGGAGTTAGGCTTTGTGATTCTGACTTGTTTTTCCCTTTCCTCGGCTGAGTTGACTGAAGAGAATATTAAGGTGCTTATTGTTTTTGAGAGGAGCATGAGAAGGCATAAAGCCTTCTGCAGCTGTGCTCAAAGAATAATTCATAAAGTTAATCACTGACATTTGTTCAAGGACCTTTACAAAAAAGCGTTCCAGGGTGAACACACAGGCCACAGCTTGAGGCCATGGGAGGGATTGCTATCTGAAGCCCATTTGTGAGAAAAGTTTATGGCAAAGGAGTTTGCTGAATTTAGGGCTTAGGAATAATTAAAATAGTTAGAAGCTAAAGATTTAAGGATTTCTGTAGTGTTAGCATATTCTACTATAGCTTATAGAAATTAGGGACTTTAGAAATATTATTAGGTAGAAGCCCTTTCTAAGAAATAGTGAGCTGAGGATACTAGGGGCAAACAGTACTTAGAAAGATAAGAATTAAACTGAGGAATGTGGTATGCAGCCCAGACATTAGCATGAGTTACAGTGTATTCACAAGGACACATGAGAAAAAGTAGATAAGAGAATCGCTGAGCAAGGAACTCCTTTTGAGGGGCAACAATGGTTTTTGGAGAAAAATAAATCTGGGTCCATGGAAACTAAAAATATCAAACCTCTGACTTAATGCTTTTGTAAAAGTATAAAAGAAAATCATAAGCTTGAAATAAACAGGCAGTCCAAGAAAACTGAGAGGCTGCCTCGGTTTCTCTCTCGCCGACACCGCTCACCCCTTGAGGTTGAATCCCTGGCTGCTGGAGCTGGACTCTGGCAAAAGGCAATGACAAAGAATACTCAAACTAACACACAATTGCACTCGTCTCACACACTAGCATAGTAATGCTCAAAATTCTCCAAGCCAGGCTTCAGCAATATGTGAACTGTGAAATTTCATACGTTCAAGCTGGTTTTAGAAAAGGCAGAGGAACCAGAGATCAAATTGCCAACATCCTCTGGATCATTGATAAAGCAAGAGAGTTCCAGAAAAGCATCTATTTCTGCTTTATTGACTATGCCAAAGCCTTTAACTGTGTGGATCATAACAAACTGTGGAAAATTCTGAAAGAAATGGGAATACCAGACCACCTGACCTGCCTCTTGAGAAATCTATATGTAGGTCAGGAAGCAACAGTTAGAAATGGTCATGGAACAACAGACTGGTTCCAAATAGGAAAAGGAGTACGTCAAGGCTGTATGTTGTCACCCTGCTTATTTAACTTCTATGCAGAGTACATCATGAGAAACGCTGAGCTAGAAAAACACAAGCTGGAATCAAGATTGCTGAGAAAAACACCAATAACCTCACATATGCAGATGATACCACCCTTATGGCAGAAAGTGAAGAAGAACTAAAGACCCTCTTGATGAAAGTGATAGAGGAGAGTGAAAAAGTTGGTTTAAAGCTCAGCATTCAGAAAACGAAGATCATGGCATCTGGTCCCATCACTTCATGGGAAATAGATGGGGAAACAGTGGCTGACTTTACTTTGGGGGGCTCCAAAATGAGTGCAGATAGTGATTGCAGCCATGAAATTAAAGGATAATTGCTCCTTGGAAGAAAAGTTATGACTAACCTAGACAGCATATTCAAAAGCAGAGACATTACTTTGCCAACAAAGGCCCGTCCAGTCAGGCCTATGGTTTTTCCAGTGGTCATGTATGGATGTGAGAGTTGGACCATAAAGAAAGCTGAGTGCCAAGGTATTGATGCTTTTGAACTGTGGTGTTGGAGAAGACTCTTGAGAGTCCCTTGGACTGCAAGGAGATCCAACCAGTCCATCCTAAAGGAGATCAGTCCTGGGTATTCATTGGAAGGACTGATGTTGAAGCTGAAACTCCAATACTTTGGCCACCTGATGCGAAGAGCTGACTCATTTGAAAAGACCCTGATGCTAGGAAAGATTGAGGGCAGGAGGAGAAGGGGGTGACAGAGAATAAGATGGCTGGATGGCATCACTGACTCAATGGACATGAGTGATGAACAGGGAGGCCTGGCGTACTGCAGTCCATGGGTCACAAAGAGTCAGACACGACTGAGTGACTAAACGGAACAGAACTGAACTGAACTTTGTTTACATGGTTTTTCAGGCATAGAGAGATAATCTAAATGATAGAGTCAGAGAAGACTGAAATCAAGGATTACCAAGTCCAGAGAGACGAGGAATGAAGCTTGAGCTATGCCTCAGAGAATGGGTAGGTAGTTGTAGAGATAGTTTACACAATTGTAGAGACCCAGGGATGAAATGTGAGATCTTAGGACCAGAATAAGTAAAAGATCTGACTACAAGGAACAGTGAGATGCCTAGGGAGAGTTTGGGATGGTGTCTAAGTGAGGTGATGAGTAGACACTGAGATTCTGGATCTGATGCTACAGGAAAGTCAGAGCCACACAAGGGATTAGAAAGATGAAATAAAACATTTAAAATATTTCATTTGGTTAACTGAGTAAGCAAGCAACCAAGAATAAGAAGTCCAAGAATGAGAATCCTATCAAAAGTATGAAAACCTTAAAGTCTTTGGGTGGGCTAGAAAGGGAAGGATAGAGAGGCTGCAGGAGGAAATAGAGAAATGTGTTAGTTAACTAACTATTAAAGGAACTGCTGAGATTTGAGCAGAGTTGTTACTGGCGGAAGTGGTACCATTTAGGAAGATAGTAAGATAGATAGTGAGCTCCTTTTTAAATTAAATAAATTTTAGGTGACATATGCTTGTTGAAATATGGATATGCTGAAGACAAAAGATTGTTTTTCTTATCCTGCTCAGCATGTATTAAGAGTTTAAAGCTACAAGTATAAGAAGTACTTAGATGATATTTATTTTTAAAAACTTATTTGAAGATTTTTGTTTGAATTGTGACATTCTGTCATTATGTGTATAACATAATTTGCATCATTTAAAGGAATTTCATTTTGCATAAAAACTGAGTAGCTTGTAAACGAGTATGCCACTAAGGAATCAGACATTTAATTCCATATCTTATCAGATTGAGCTTCTTCCATACTCTTCATATGAGATAATTTCCAGAGGCATCACAATTTACACGTACATTCAAGATTCTAAGGTTGCATTCTAACTATTTCACTTTTGACCATGAAAGAGTAACAGTTAAGTGCTGGATTTAACTGTCTCAAATAAACAATTCACTAAATAATTTATGTGAAAGTCTCTCAGTTGTGTCTGACTCTTTGCGACCTGCCAAGTTCCTCAGTCCATGAAATTTTCCTGGCAAGAATACTGGAGTGGGTAGCTGTTCCTTTCTCCAGGGGATCTTCCCAACCCAGGGATCAAACCCAGGTCTCCCACATTGCAGGAACCATCTGAGCCACCAGGGAAGCCCAAATAATTTATGACATGTCTTAACTGTCTAGACAAAAAACTGTTGCAATGCCAGTTTTTGGATTATAGATTGTTTTCTTGTAATACTTCTTAGGACATGACTTTTAACAATTATGTCTCAACAAAAATCAGATAAGATAGAAATTGGACTGCGAAGAGATTATGGTGATAACAGACTGTCAGACTCGATACAGTGGTAGAACTCTACGTAAAGTTCTCTTAAGAAGCAGCCTGTCCTCTTGCCAGCATGCTGATGTTATATATTACTAGTAGTCTAAATTTGTACTACATACGTCCTTTGATTTATTGTTTTTGGCTGCACTGCAATTAGCTTAATAATGCTAAAGAATATAAATTATTATCATACAAAAATGTAAATGAGAATCTAAAACTTGTCACTGTATGTTAGGAAAACTTTCCAATAATTTCATGTCTAGACAACACATATCATAAATTGTTTGGTTAAGCAGGCATAAATCTCACAGTGATGTAAAGAGTAAAATGCCATATGAAAAAAAAAGCAACTTGACAAATCTTTTCCATTATTAACATTAAGGAATAGACGTGTGTGCGTGCTCAGTTGTGTCCGACTCTTTGCAACCCCACAGACTGAAGCCCACCAGGCTCCTCTGTCCAAGGTATTTCCCAGGCAAGGAATTCCTTCTCCAGGAAGGAATGGATGACTTATCCTAATATATCTGGAACTAAAGTTTAAAGCACAAAGCCATTAAGCCACTGCTTTAAAACTGTCCAATTAGAACAATTTAATCTGACCTTACACAAGTGCTTAAGAATATACACATTAGAATGTGATTTAGACCCATGTACATTTGGACCAAACAGTATCTGGCCAATACTAAGCTCTGGTGCACGGATGCTCTTCCTGATGACAACTTTTAATGAGGTGTAACTCTGATTCTTTTAAAAGGCTGGCCCTTCCATTTGTAAATTTAGCAAAACATTTTAGTTGATGCAAACAGTTTAGTTTATACTCATTCTTGGATCGATTATTTTCATTTGCTTATTATTTGAGAAAAATAGCCGATTTACCTCACTTCAGTGTCAAATGCTGCTCCTTTGAGTCTGGGAGCTTCTGTTCACTTTACCCACCTTGTTGCTTGAGATGGCTGAGCGTCCCGTCGTGATGCCCTCCCCAGGCTGTGGCGATTGTACTTGCCCATTTACCATCATAACTGGACAGGGTGGTATGAAGAATAATTCTGCTGATAATTTTGTGGATTATGCAGCCACAATACATCTTCTTCCCTGCTCCCGTTGTGTAAAAGCAGCCCTACTTTAGGGTCACTATTTTAATGTCAATTACTCTGCCAGCCTGGAGTCTCCTTTAACGACCAACATTCTTGAAGTATGTAATGACCAAGCATCATGAAGTATCAAGACCCATGAGATCTGCAACTTATTTTGAAAGAATTCAGGAAAACAAAAATTTTTTTTTCTATTTTCTCTTCTGTAAAGTTGTGGTTGTTACTCTTTCTACATCACACACATACACACATACACATACACAACTGTACATGTATATACAGTATACATGTATATACAACTGTATATATACACATGTGTGTGTGTGTGTGATGTAGAGAGAGAAACCCATCTTGAACAACATGGGTTTGAACTGAATGGGTCCACTTATACATTAATTTTTCTGAATAATACATATTGGTAAAATTTTTGAGATTTCCAATAATTTGAAAAAACTCACAAACCTCATAGCCTAGAAACATAAATTAATAAAAAGTTATGTATGCCATGAAAACATAAACCATATGTCGACACTAGTCTATCATTTGTTACCATAAAATATACACAAATCTATTACAAAACTTAAAATTTATCAAACTTATGCACACAAACATTTACACACTGTATATAAAGTGTTTTACAATAGAGACATGCAAATGAATGCAAAGGTGCAATATTAAATGATAACTTCATAAAATTAACTAGTATATACTGTGCTACTCTAATAATTTCATAGCCACCTCCTGTTGCTATTGCTATGAGCTTGTCTTGTAAGCATGTGCTTAAAACACCATGTGATGCTAATCAACCAAGTGAGAAGCTCATCTCCAGTAAATTATGTGTGGCATTAAAAAATGATTTCTCACAGTTTTCACAAATTTTTCATAGTACTTAGTGCAACACCATAAGCCTTAAATAACCCTGTGGGATCCGTACGAAATGACGCTAGTGATGCTGGATGTGCTCCTAAGAAGCAGAAAAAGTCGGGACGTGACAAGCAAAGGTTGAACTGCTTGATGTGTACAGTAGATCGAGGTCTGCAACTGTGAAATATCTTTTTTATCTATATTGAAAATGTAGTTTTTATGTGAGTGCAGGATTACTAAAAGAATGGCATACCTATAGACTAAAATATGATTCAAGAAAAAGTGAAGTCATCTGACAACTGAAAGCAAAAGGAAGGTGAAGGATCTAAAGCTAGAGAATTTAACACCAGCAAAGGATGGTTTTATAGTTTTAGAAAGAAGTTTGGCTTAAAAAATGTCAAGGTAAAAGGAGAACAGTTCCCAGATGTCATTAAAAAAGTCATTGAGGAAAAAAGATATCTGCCTGAATAGGTTTTTAAGGAAGACGAATATGTCCTATCTGGGGGAGAGGGTGGGGAGGAAGGTCACAAAAGACATTTATTAAGAAGGAGTGAGCACCAGGATTTAGGGAAGACAGAGTCTGTGTTTGGTGCAACTGCGGTTGGCTGTCTGATCAGGACTCCCCTGATCTATACAGCTGCTAATCCCCAAGTCTTGCAGGGAAAAGAAAAGCACTAGCTGCCGTTTTCTGGTTGCAGGGAGGAGGCCTGGACAATGGGTACCCATTTTCTGAATTGGTCCCATCAGTGCTTTGCCCCTGAAGTCAGGAAGTACTTTGCCAGTCAGGGGACTGCTTTTTGAAGTTTTTTTTTTATTATTTTGGATAATGCCACTGGTCATCCAGAACACTATGAGTTCAACACTGAAGGCCCTGAAGCGGTCTTCTGGCTCCCAAACACAATATCTCTAATTCTGGCCTCTAGATCAAGGGGTCATAAAGTGCTTTAAGGCTTGGCACTCATGGTCCTCTATGGAAAGACTGTTAATGTATGGAAGAGAACTCTGATAGAACACTGTGAAAGTCCGGAAGGATCATACCACTGAACACATTATATTTGTTACCAAAAAAGCTGTGAAAGCCAGCAAACTCCCAACAACAAAATTATACTCATGAAAACTGTCCAGATGTTGTGCATAATTTCACACAACTTACAACAGAGCTGTCAAGGGAATTATGAAAGAGATTATAGATATGCAGGGGATAACAGTGGGGGACAGGAAGGGCTCAGGACATAAATCATGGAGAAAGTCAAAAGCTAAGAGAGGTCATACCAGAGGACTTGACCAAAGGCGACCTGATGGTCTAGGGCTTCCAAACCAGGGTCAGACGAGGAGGAAGAAGGTGCAGAAGTAACAAGTTGACCAAACAAACTGACACTTGACCGTCTGGTAGAAGGACCAAGACTGCTTTTGGCTTCTTCTACAGCATGGACCCTTTTCTGACATGGGCAGTGATACTAAAGCAATCAGTGGGAGAAGAATGGGTGTGAAACAGAAAGACTTTTAAAGAAATGAAAAAGCAGTAAAGTGCCGAGGTCCAGCCCCGGTGGATCCAGGGAATTCGAAGCGGGGACGGCGTCGGCGAGGATCAGGAAACAACTGCTTAATTAAACGTTAATTAAGGATATAAAGAGTGGTTAAATAAGGATAGCTCAGTGAGAAAATTTAGTGGAGAAAAGAGGCTGAATAATTCAGCCAGAAGGTGGGAGAAAGAACAACATGGGGAGACCAAGCTTCGGTGAACAAGGCCTGCACTTTATTTTCCAAAGTAGTTTTTATACCTTAAGTTATGCATAGAGGATAATGGGGGAAGGGGTAGAGTCATGCAGTAAGCCAGGCTTTCTTCCTGCAAACTTATCATATGAAAAGTTTAGTTGATTTGCATCATCTTCTGGCCCCGAGGCCTGTTAACATTTTAAGACCCTTTCTTCAGAAAACTTATTTTTCTCTAAAGGTGATTAGTCAGGCGCCACCCTCCAAAAGCATTAGATAAAGTTGCATTCCTATAGGGCAAAGGTGTGATAGGCTACAACAAGAAACAGAATTAACTCAAGGGTCCAAGTACAAACATTAAAGCTACTACTTACACCAATTATATTAATCAATACACTGCCAAGGACACAGTAAGTAAGGGATATGGAGACTTAGCAGCAAACATTGGCCCAATAAGTGAAAAACCCTTCACCAATACAATTTCTAATCAATCTTTTAACTGCTCAAAGGAATCTGTATTTAGACAGTTTAGAACATCTCATGCCTCTCACAGTTGGGAGGCTCTGAACAATCACATGTGGCTGGAAAAACCTATTCAGGCAGGCTAGAGGACTTCCAAAGGAGTTTGTAGGTTGAAACACTATCACACCCAGGAACTTTATTAACTGGAGCTGTAAGTTAACTCTTTTCTCAGAGAGAGGTAGTGGGGGACAGCCCCCCATAAAGTCAGAGGTGTAGGTGAGAGCACAAAGCAGAAAGTAGGCAGACTCTGGTTTTGGGGGTAGATGCTCGAGAATTTCCAGGGGGAACTCTTGAGGCTCGATCCCACCTTTGCATATGCAGAGCCTCCTTCCTCATGACCATTGCCACGGGCGGAGTCCTCATGCTGGTTCCGGCATCTCCCCCTTTTTTATTTCTTAAAACAGCCAGATGCAGCTCAGTTGCGAGCTTCTGAATGTTCTGCTGAAGAATCCTGACAATATAGGAAGAATGATTATGAGATTAGACAGAATATTTTTTCCAGAAATAAAGTTAGAGAAGGTGTGAAAAAAGTCGTTAGCTGCTCGAGCGGCGGTAAAATCCAGAGAGTGCTCCAGGGTCTGTATTTGATTATGAAGTTTCCCTAAGTCCAGGCCAATGTCAGAGCTGTTCCAAACACCTGAGATATGATTTTTGATTTTTTCCCATTCATAGTCTGTCTCGTTTACCTTTAAAGATGTCACGCATATCCACTGGTAATCAGTGTGGCAAGACAGAGCCATTTTCACTTTTAAAGCCTGTAACTCAGTCCCAATATGCATTATTGCCTCTTCCAAGGCATCTACCCTCATCTCCAACTTTCTATCTATAGCTTCCTGTGTTGCTAGAGTTAGAGAAACATTTTTAGACATGGTATCAACATATTGGGCAGTGTGCACTTGTTGAGTCAATGATATTGCTGCCGCAGTAACAGAAGCAATTGCTGCTATTAAAGCTGCTATTCCCAGGATAAGCAAGCCCACAAACCGTCGCGATCCCATTAAATCCTGAAGTTGTTGTAATACAGCAAGACTATAGTTATATCAATAAGTGGTTACATCATAAGATAAGGTGGACGTTGTAACACTACAAAGGAGCAAACATTATATTGAGGGTTTAAACAAGATGAGAGCATACATTGTTCACAAGATACTACATTGGGTCCACCAGTGAAAGTCATATGTACATTAAGTTTTCCAGAATCGTTGGTAAAGAGAAAAACATAAGGAGAGGGTAGACAAGCCAAAACAGAATACGTAGAATTATTTTCTGGTTGGAGTTCACACTGCAGCAGCCCCGTCGGTCTCGCCGGGATCTCGATGTTTATCTTGCCTCCACTTCCTGCAGGCGCCGCCCCCGCTCCCTCGCTGAACCGGCCTCCGGCTCAGCAGCGGCCAACCGAGCGCAAACGGACGCTGGCGGGGCTATCTGCTGCGAGCGCTGTGCGCTGGGCCCCGCAGCCAGGCTGGTCCGGCCAGCGGCTCCCGATGCGCGGCTGTTCTGTGCAGAGGAGTGCCCCTCCTCTTTTGTGATCGAAGCAATGGGGGAACCGGATGTCTGGGGGACTGCAACATGGCGAATCAGCCTGTCCCGGATCTAAATTGGAGAACCTGCATCCTGTGGAAAAATACACGCACATCCTCGACCGCTAGTTAATAATGGGTCAGGACCATTCCATTGTCCTGAGAGGTGGTCCTTCCATTTGACTAATGGTTTTGCATTCAATTGCTCCCGGCACCAATGGCGAAGCATTGCAGTAGTTCCGCTGAATCAGTATTTAAAATATTTATTAGGAAAAGAGCATGTTGCAAGATTTGATAGGGAGAACTATACTTAAACTCCCCTTCTTTTAATTTTTGAATTTGGATATTTAATGTTTGATGTGCTCTTTCCACAATGGCTTGTCCCTGTGGATTATAAGGGATGCCTGTATTATGTTTAATTCGAAACTTTATACAAAATTCCTGAAAAGATTTAGAAGTGTAAGCAGGAGCATTGTCAGTTTTCAGAGCTTTTGGCAGGCCCAAATATGAAAAACAAGTAAAGAGATGTTGTATCACATCTTTAACTGCCTCTCCGGTACGAGCAGTTGCAATAATAACATGAGAAAAGGTATCTACAGTTACATGAACAAAGGACAGTTTTCCAAATGAAGAGACATGAGTTACATCCATCTGCCAGAGTGCACTGGGCTTAAGATGGCGAGGATTAACCCCCATAGGTAGACTATTATAAACAGTGGGGCAGTGTAAGCAAGAACGCACAATCTCTGGAGCAGTCTCTCTGGGAATTTGGAATTGCTATCTTAAGGCAGTAGCGTATTGATGATGAAGTGAGTGAGAGGCTCTGGCCTCCTCAATCACAGTGGCCACTGTATTTCTGGTTAACAAGTCAGCCAAATCATTAAAGGCATTTAAAGGGCCGGGCAATCCGGAATGAGCCCGAATGTGTCCAATGAAAAATATTTTATTTCTTTTCCAAATTTGTTGCTGTAATTCAGTTAACAAATGAAATATGGTAGTTTTATTTTCAGGCAAAACCGCAGTTTCAATGTGTGGAAACAACCTGACAATATACTGAGAATCAGAATAAAGGTTAAATTCCTCATCTGCAAACATAGCAAAAGCCTCTATGACTGTTGTTATTTCAGCTCTTTGAGCTGAAGTTTCCTGTGTTTCTAAAACCTTTTGGTGATTTTTAGTAACTATGGAGGCTTTACTGTTTGCTGACCTGTCAGTAAAAATTATTTGAGCATATGGAACAGGAGACTGTTTACATCTGACAGGAAAATTAACTGGATGTCTGGATATAAAATTCAGCAAAACATGTGAAGGTAAATGATGCAAAAATTTGACCAAAATAGTTTCCTATAGCAATCTGCCAATCCTCATCAAACATTAGAAGAGCATCAAGTTGTTCCTTATTATATGGAATTACAATTTCTGATGGCTCTTTACCAAATAATTCAAATAATTTCCTTTAATATCAAAGTAGCTATCAATCCTGGATAAGAAGCCGCTACTTTTTTAGTTTGAGTGGGAAGATGGACCCACTCTAGGGGGCCGATTTGCCATAAAACCAATTTTTTGTCTAGCTACCCCAATTACACCTATGGGGGTTTTATGGCAAAGGAATTGTCAAACATTTGTCAATTTAATTTTTTAAATTTTTAAAATTTACATTTTAACAACATAAATTTAGGGTTATGTTAATTTAGGTCTAATGTTTAGTTTAGGTCTCTGTATAAATTTAAGTAATAAATGTATAACCTCCTTATCTCATTTTGGTATACAGATATACCTAAATGCAAAATGTATTTATATATGTATTTATACATGGCAACAAGTATAAACTTATTGACATATAATATATATAAATCAATATACTTGAATTAATCTTTATAATTAATATATTAATTAATATATATTACAGCAATACAACACATACACAGCTAATACCAACCAACACAAACCAATATACTGTAATAATACATGTCACACATTATAATTATACAGTATATAGAACATATATCATCACAGCACATCAATCCATACCAATTAATATCAGCCACACACACATTATATTACTGCCATATATATTTAATTATACAGTATATATATATGTGTGTATATAGTATACATATTAATTTATATACAAATTAATTAAGTATAGATCTATAAATAGAATTAGGTATACCTTTATTATATTTTATTTATACCCATACCTAATTAGGCAAACTGTAATTAGGCAAATACTATTTATATTATGTATTTATAACAATATATAAAGTATTGTTAATTGTACCACCTGTTGATAACCAAGAAATTGAGAAAACCCTTCTCTGAGTATCTCCTATTTGAGACAGCACGTCCCTCCCCCATAGGGTAAAGGGGAGCATAGGAACTACATAGGGTTGGGAAAGTTCCACAGGTATCCCCAAACTGCCAATCTAACATTTTTGAACTTTTAACCACTGTGGGGGCTTGAGGGCAAATGAAACAAAATTTGACCCCTGAAATCTATCAGGGCAACTTGCCAATCATCACTATTTTGTAAAAGACTTGCAGGTGATCCTTATTGAATGGAATTACTATATTTGCTACTTCTTTTCTAAAAAGTTCCACACTTCTTTTTTCCTCCTTTTATAATTAATTCTGCCACCGAGCTGGGATAAGATAAAACTGTTTTTCTTGGGGTCACTGGTTGATGGAACCAGTGGGCCTTTTTGTCACACGCACCCTGTAGGTGCACGTTTTGTGGCAAGAATAATTTAATCTCATCTTTTGGTAATATTAATCCTAATTAACTGATCATTTAAAGTCTCATCTACTTAAACAAGAGCCGACTCTGTCTCATTAGTCAACTTTCTCTTAGAACTGGAATTAGGATCGCTTTTTAAGCATTCAAACAAAGGCTTTGAATATGCAGTAGTCAGTTTTAGATGTGGGCGTATCCAATTAATGTCCCCTAATAATTTTTGGAAATCATTTAAAGTTAGTAAACAATCTCTCCGCAGCTTCAAAGGGGCATTATCAGTTTTCAAAACTTTTGGCAGACCTAAATATGAGAAGCAAGTAAACAGGTGCTGCACAACATCTTTATAAGCTTCTCTAGTTATTGTTTTGAACCTAAATCTGGTCTATAGCTTTTTAGATGACAAGCAACCATCTAATCTTTGCTCGAATACTTCCAGCAATGGGGAACTCACTACTCTCCAAGGTTTTAAACTCTCCCTCACCTTTTTCTCTATGGAATGAGGTTCATGACATTGTACAGGAGACAGGGATCAAGACCATTCCCATAGAAAAGAAATGCAAAAAAGCAAAATGGCTGTCTGGGGAGGCCTTATAAATAGCTGTGAAAAGAAGAGAAGCAAAAACCAAAGGAGAAAAGGAAAGATATAAACATCTGAATGCAGAGTTCCAAAGAATAGCAAGAAGAGATAAGAAAGCCTTCTTCAGCGATCAATGCAAAGAAATAGAGGAAAACAACAGAATGGGAAAGACTAGGGATCTCTTCAAGAAAATTAGAGATACCAAAGGAACATTTCATGCAAAGATGAGCTCGATAAAGGACAGAAATGGTATGGACTGTTGGGGGCCGGCATGAGGCACTCCGCCCATGGCAAAGGTCATGAGGAAGGAGGCTTGACATACGCAAAGGCGGGATCGAGCCTCAGGAGTCACCCTGGAACTCCTCGAGCATCTACCCCCATAACCAGAGCCTGCCTACCTTACTACTTTGTGCTCTCACCTACACCTCTGACTTTACGGGGGGCTGTCCCCCACCACCCCTTTCGGAGAAGGAGTTAACCTAGAGCTCCAGTTGATAAAAACCCCTGGGCATGACAAGAGTGTTTTAACCTACAAACTCCTCTGAAGGTTCTCTAGCCTGCCTGACAGGCTTGTCCGGCCACATGTGATTGCTCACAGCCTCCCAACCATGAGAGGCACAAGATGCTTTAAACCTTCTAAAAACAGGTTCCTTAGAAAAGTTAGAAAATTATTAGTATAAGTATAATGGGCTGATTAGAAACCATATTGGTGAAGGGTTTTTCATTTGTTGAGCTGATGTTTACTGCTAAGTCTCCACATCCCCTGCCCTTATACACATTAATGAATATATAGAAGAAATAAGTATTAACGTTTGATATAAATCACGTTAGACCTTAGGCTAAGTAAATTCTTTCCTTAACTAAAACCCACTACACCCTCACCCTATAGGAATATAACTTTATTTGGGTGGCGTCTGTTTTAAGAATAATCACCCCTGGAGAAATAAGTGTCCTGGTTGACTGACCGCTGTCACAAGGAGAGGGTCGTAAATTGTCAGCAGGCCCCCTGGCCAGAAGATGATGTAACACCCCTAAGACCTCTGTATACATTTGTATGAAGCACCTGACTTTGATAAAAGTCAGGACTGCTGACCCCGCGTGACTTTTGTATAACATCTCAGTGTATAAAAGTAGACCATGGAAAATAAAGAATTGGGATCAGTTCCTCGAAAGACTGGTCTCCCCATGTCTCTCTCTCTCTGTCACTCTGGTTGAGTCTCCATCTGGAGCGCGGAACCCACCATGCTTACTAATTATGCCTGGGCTTCTAAGATCCGACCGGGGAGGCCTCAGTGTCTCCTCTCCTTCGGGAGAACGGAAGGACGCCTGCGGCCTACGTAAGTGGTGCAAGCTTCTTGTCTTGAAGTTTTATTGGTCCCCCGCGTAAACCAAGCTACTCAGCCTCTTTTCTCCACTGAATTTTCCTACTGAGCTATCCTTATTCTATTCCTTAATTAACGTTTAATTAAGCAGTTGTTCCCTGACCCTCGCCTATGCCGTCTCTCCTTCGAATACCCTGGATCAGCTGGGGCTGGACCCCGGCAATGGACCTAACAGAAGCAGAAGATATTAAGAAGAGATGGCAAGAATACACAGAAGAACTGTACAAAAAAGATCTTCACGACCCAGATAATCACGATGGTGTGATCACTGACCTAGAGCCAGACATCCTGGAATGTGAAGTCAAGTGGGCCTTAGAAAGCATCACTACGAACAAAGCTAGTAGAGGTGATGGAATTCCAGTTGAGCTATTCCAAATCCTGAAAGATGATGCTGTGAAAGTGCTGCACTCAATATGCCAGCAAACTTGGAAAACTCAGCAGTGGCCACAGGACTGGAAAACGTCACTTTTCATTCCAATCCCAAAGAAAGGCAATGCCAAAGAATGCTCAACTACTGCACAATTGCACTCATCTCACACGCTAGTAAAGTAATGCTCAAAATTCTCCAAGCCGGGCTTCAGCAATATGTAAACCGTGGACTTCCTGATGTTCAAGCTGGTTTTAGAAAAGGCAGAGGAACCAGAGATCAAATTGCCAACATCCGCTGGATCATGGGAAAAGCAAGAGAGTTCCAGAAAAACATCTATTTCTGCTTTATTGACTATGCCTAAGCCTTTGACTGTGTAGATCACAATAAACTGTGGAAAATTCTGAAAGAGATGGGAATACCAGACCACCTGATCTGCCTCTTGAGAAATTTGTATGCAGGTCAGGAAGCAACAGTTAGAACTGGACATGGAACAACAGACTGGTTCCAAATAGGAAAAGGAGTTCGTCAAGGCTGTATATTGTCACCCTCCTTATTTAACTTATATGCAGAGTACATCATGAGAAAGGCTGGGCTGGAAGAAGCACAAACTGGAATCAAGATTGCCGGGAGAAATATCAGTAACCTCAGATATGCAGATGACACCACCCTTGTGGTAGAAAGTGAAGAGGAATTCAAAAGCCTCTTGATAAAAGTGAAAGTGGAGAGTGAAAAAGTTGGCTTAAAGCTCAACATTCAGAAAACGAAGATCATGGCATCGGGTCCCATCACTTCGTGGGGAATAGATGGGGAAACAGTGGAAACAGTGTCAGACTTTATTTTTTTGTGCTCCAAAATCACTACAGATGGTGACTGCAGCCATGAAATTAAAAGACGCTTACTCCTTGGAAGGAAAGTTATGACCAACCTAGAGAGCATATTCAAAAGCAGAGACATTACTTTGCCAACAAAGGTCTGTCTAGTCAAGGCTATGGTTTTTCCTGTGGTCATGTATGGATGTGAGAGTTGGACTGTGAAGAAGGCTGAGCGCCGAAGAATTGATGCTTTTGAACTGTGGTGTTGGAGAAGACTCTTGAGAGTCCCTTGGACTGCAAGGAGATCCAACCAGTCCATTCTGAAGGAGATCAGCCCTGGGATTTCTTTGGAAGGAATGATGCTAAAGCTCAAACTCCAGTACTTTGGCCACCTCATGCGAAGAGTTGACTCATTGGAAAAGACTCTGATGCTGGGAGGGATTGGGGGCAGGAGGAGAAGGGGACGACAGAGGATGAGATGGCTGGATGGTATCACTGACTCGATGGACGTGAGTCTGAGTGAACTCCGAGAGTTGGTGATGGACAGGGAGGCCTGGCGTGCTGTGATTCATGGGGTCGCAAAGAGTCGGACACGACTGAGTGACTGATCTGATCTGATCACCTTTTTCTCTACAGCATTCCCACCCCACATACCACTTTCTCTAATCCCAGCTCATTTTCAGTAGTATGTGTTGCCCAGGAGCTGGGTCAGTCTTTCCCAGCAATGTTAAGAGACGTCTGTTCCTGTGTCTAATAGCCCTGGCGTTTTATTCTCTTGAATTAAAAGATCTTTTAAAGGCCTCGGAGCTGTAATTTCCTGCACCCAAACGGCTAGATCACTAGATCTAAAGGCTCTGTGGCTCTTAGCTTGAGAAGTCAAGATTTTTCCTGTCTGATAAGGTAAAAGCAAAAGCTGTGTTACTCTTAGACCTTTATTAATTTGCACAGTTTTGGTAGGGGCGAGATCAAAACTTTAATTTCTGCAATATAATCAGAATCTACTGCACCATGCACCACCGAAATTCCTTGAAAAGAAAGCGAGCTACGCCCTAGCACAAATCCTACAATGCCCTCAGGCAGGGGGCCAGCCACTCCCACTGGAATCGGAGCAACCGACAAGTCAGGGGTTAAAATTGTTACTAAATCCCCTACCGGCCAGCTTTTTCCTTAGCCTGGGTGAGACCCCTCTGAGGGGGTTTTCTCCAAGGAGCACGCTCTGCATATTGTGCACGCAGTCTTAAAAGCTCCACTGTTCAAAAAACTTTTTATCTTCCTCAGGCTTAGGCAACACTTTGAGAGGCTTTGGGGGCAAAGTGGGGAACTCTTGGGTCCTGGAAGGCGCAAACGGAGGCGGCGGCGATCGGATCGCCTTAAATCAGAAAGTGGTGGATAAGTTGTTTTTTTTTTTTTTTAAAGGTTTGCGCAGAGAGGGAGGGAGCTCGCCAGGGCGCGTGGTCACAGCGTCTCTTACCGTCTCTCTCTCTCCCTCTCTTCCTGCCTTTCTCACTTTTCTCTCCCCCTTCCTTTTTCGCTACCCTTCTCTTTCCTTCGTTTCTTTCCCTTTACCCTCTTTCTCTCTAACTTTTTCTTCCCTCCTCCCTCTCTTTCTCTCTGTATCTCTTTTTCTAACTTCCTTTCTCTATCTTGCTGCGTTCCCTGATTCCTTCCTTCTCTGTTCCTCTCCTTTTCACTCTTTAGCTCTTTCTCTATCTTTAGATCTTTCTCTATTTTCTTTCCTTTTTTCTTTTTCACTTTCTTTTTCTTTTTCTTTCTCTCTCTCTCTCTTTTTTTTTTTTGCTTGGGTGAGGCCCCCCCCGCCCCCAGGGGGTTTTCTGCAAGGAGCAGGCTCTGTATATTGCGTATTCTTTAAAAGCTCCTTTGTTTAAAAGAAAACTGTTTTTTATCTTTTTCAGACTTAGGCAATGCTCTGGGAGGCTTTGGATGTAAACTGGGGAATTCCTAGGCCCTGGGAGGTGCAAGCGGAGGTGGGCTAGCTGCCTTAAATCAGAAATTGTTGGATAAATTTTATAGGTTTGTGTAGAGGGGGAGGGGGCTCTCCAGGGCACCTGGCCGCAGCGTCCTGCAAGCCCTCTCACTCCTCGGGAGGTAGAGCACAGTCTCCCTCCTTTTCAATGGCAGAAAACATGATCTGATCAGAAGGTGGAGACCCACTACCATCCACCGCTATAGCCTCTCCCATAGGCTATCCAACAGCCTCATGACAGGGGTCCAGAACATTTTTAATCATATTTGTAGGATAAGTTTTTAGTTGTTGTTGTTTTTACTTTCACCCAAGTATCTAAATTAACAGTACCCTCTTCTGGAAACCAAGGACACTATTCTTGTACAAATGAAAAAAAATGATTGAATGGTAGATTTTTTAACTTTGATTCCTCTCTTAATAACTGCAAAATTACTCCTATAAAGAGCGGTCTTTCATTTGATTCAGTGTTACCCATGTCAGAAAATTAAGTATAGTAGAAGATATAGTTTTAGTTTTCAAATCAGGTTTTCCTTCAACCTTTTAACTCTAGAAACCGGGTTTTCTCTCTAACCCTTTAACACTTTCAATACTTCCCACTCCTCTCGCCCTGTCTATCCTACAGGGGGGTCCGCGGCACCCTGAGTGGGGTCCTAGCCGTCCCGAAAACTCAACACAGGGGGAACAATAGGGCTGATGACCCAGATTGTTCCGAGGGGGGAGCAACAGGGCTGATGACCCTAATTGCTCTGAGGGACCTACCTTCAAAAAGCCTGTCCTGGCGTCACTTGCCGGGGTCCAGCCCCGGTGGATCCAGGGAATTCGAAGCGGGGACGGTGTCGGCGAGGATCAGGAAACAACTGCTTAATTAAACGTTAATTAAGGATATAAAGAGTGGTTAAATAAGGATAGCTCAGTGAGGAAATTCAGCAGAGAAAAGAGGCTGAAATAAGGATAGCTCAGTGAGGAAATTCAGTGGAGAAAAGAGGCTGAATAATTCAGCCAGAAGGTGAGAGAAAGAACGACATGGGGAGACAAAGCTTCGGTGAACAAGGCCTGCACTTTATTTTCCAAAGTAATTTTTATACCTTAAGTTATGCATAGAGGATAATGGGGGAAGGGGTAGAGTCATGCAGTAAGCCAGGCTTTCTTCCTGCAAACTTATCGTATGCAAAAATTTAGTTGATTTGCATCATCTTCTGGCCCAGAGGCCTGTTAACATTTTAAGACCCTTTCTTCAGAAAACTTATTTTTCTCTAAAGGTGATTAGTCAGGCGCCACCCTCCAAAAGCATTAGATAAAGTTGCATTCCTATAGGGCAAAGGTGTGGTGGGCTGCAACAAGAAAAAGAATTAACTCAAGGGTCCAAGGTTACAAACATTAAAGCTACTTCTTACACCAATTATATTAATCAATACACTGCCAGGGACACAGCAGATAAGGGATATGGAGACTTAGCAGCAAACATTGGCCCAACAAGTGAAAAACCCTTCACCAATACAATTTCTAATCAATTTTTTAACTGCTCAAAGGAATCTGTATTTAGACAGTTTAGAACATCTCA
Source organism: Bubalus bubalis (assembly GCF_019923935.1). Taxonomy (NCBI): domain Eukaryota; kingdom Metazoa; phylum Chordata; class Mammalia; order Artiodactyla; family Bovidae; genus Bubalus; species Bubalus bubalis. Next base: position 748,551 of record NC_059165.1, on the reverse strand, counting down.
TGCCTCTCACAGTTGGGAGGCTCTGAACAATCACATGTGGCCGGAAAAACCTATTCAGGCAGGCTAGAGGACTTCCAAAGGAGTTTGTAGGTTGAAACACTGTCACAACCAGGAATTATTAACTGGAGCTGTAAGCTAACTCTTTTTTCAGAGAGAGGTAGTGGGGGACAGCCCCCCGTAAAGTCAGAGGTGTAGGTAAGAGCACAAAGCAGAAAGTAGGCAGATTCTGGTTTCGGGGGTAGATGCTCGAGAATTTCCAGGGGGAACTCTTGAGGCTCGATCCCACCTTTGCATATGCAGAGCCTCCTTCCTCATGACCGTTGCCACAGGCGGAGTCCTCACGCTGGTCCCGGCAGTAAAGTCACACAGAAATTATGATGTGTTTCCATAAAGCTACACCACCCTTATGGCAGAAAGTGAAGAAGAACTAAAGAGCCTCCTGATGAAAGTGAAAGAGGAGAGTGAAAAAGTTGGCTTAAAGCTCAACATTCAGAAAGCTAAGATCATGGCATCTGTCCCATTACTTCATGGCAAACAGATGGGGAAACAATGGAAACAGTGACAGACTTTATTTTCTTGGGCTCTTAAATCACTGCAGATGGTGATTGCAGCCATGAAATTGAAAAATGCTTGCTCCTTTGAAGGAAAGTTATGGCCAACCTAGATAGCATATTAAAAAGCAGAGACATTATTTTGCCAACAAAGGTCCATCTAGTCAAAGGTATAGTTTTTTCCAGTAGTGTATGGATGTGAGAGTTGGACTGTGAAGAAGGCTGAGCACCGAAGAATTGATGCTTTTGAACTGTGGTGTTGGAGAAGACTCTTGAGAGTCCCTTGGACTGCAAGGAGATCCAACCAGTCCGTTCTAAAGGAGATCAGCCCTGGGTGTTCGTTGGAAGGACTGATGTTGAAGCTGAAACTCCAATACTTTGGCCACCTGATGTGAAGAACTGACTGATTTGAAAAGACCCTGATTCTGGGAAAGATTGAAGGCGGAAGGAAAAGGGGACAACAGAGGATGAGATGGTTGGATGGCATCACCGACTCAATGGACATGAGTTTGAGTGAACTCCAGGAGTTGGCAATGGACAGAGACACTTGGCGTGCTGCAGTCCACGGGGTTGCAAAGAGTTGGACACGACTGAGTGACTGAACTGAACTGATAACCAAAAATAACTGAAGCATATCCTTTTTATGTAGCTATGTCATCTGAAAATGTATTAAAATATGTAACAGGAGACCTAAGTAAATGGAGAGAGATGTAATGTTTATAAATGAAAAAACTCTATATTTTAATGATAGAAATTTTCACCAATTTTATCTATCAATATAATTTTAACCAAAAATGTTGTGTGTGTGTGTGTAATATAAGATGATCCTAGAAGGGCAAGATCAAGATGGCAGAATAGAAGGGTGTGGACCTCACCTCCTCCCACAAATACATCAAAAATACATCCACAGGCTTATCCACAGTTGGTAAAGAATCCGCCTGCAATGCAGGAGACCTGGGTTCAGTCCCTAGGTTGGGAAGATCCTCTGGAGGAAGGAATAGCTACCCACTCCAGTAGTCTGGCCTGGATAATTCCATGGACTGTATAGTCCATGGGGTCGCAAAAAGTCGGACACGACTGAGCAACTTTCACTCTCACTCTTCAAGGAACAATCTTCACAGAACACCTGCTGAACGGTGCCAGAAGATCTCATATATCCAAAGTTGCAAGAAAGATCATCATGTAACTGGGAAGGGTGAAAGGAAAAAGGAATCAGGATAGGACCTCCATCTCTGGGAGAACTTGTAAAAGAGGAAAAGTTCCCTCACCCTGGAAGGTCCATTTACTAGCAGAGAGACCAGTCAAGATATCAGAAAAACTAAGTAGACATTTCTCCAAAGAAAACATAAAGATGGGCAGCAGGCACATAAAAACATGCTCAAATGCTTAACCGTACTAATTAGTAGAGAAATGCAAACCAAAACTTCAATGAGGCACCCCCTCACACTGGTTAAAATGGCCATCATAAAAAGTGTACAGATAACAAATGCTGGAAAGGATGTGGAGAAAAGGAACCCTCCTACACTGCTGGTGGGAATATAAATTAGTGTAGCCACTATGGGAAACAGTATGGAGGCTTCTTAAAAAACTAAAGGTTGCCATATAATCAAGGAACCTCAGTCCTGGATATATATCCAAAAACTAAAATTTGAAAAGATAGATGCACTCCTATGTTCATAGTAACACTATTTACCATAGTCAAGATATGGAAGCAACCTAAATGTGCATCACAGATTAACGGGTAAATGGTATGGCATTGTGCACGATGGAATACTGCTCGGCCATAGAAAATAACTGCGTGATGCCATGTGTGTCAACACGAACGCCTGTGCCTAGAGGTTATCGTACTAAGCGAAGTCACAAAAAGAAAGATAAATACCATATGACATCATTTTTAAGTACAATCTAAAATATGACACAAAAGAACATATTTATAAAACAGAAACAGACTCAAAGGCATAGAAAACGAACTTAGGGTTACCAAAGGGAAAAGAGGGGGAGGAAGGGTGAATTAGTACATTGGATGGGGGTCCACCTGCCCGTGTAGGGGACGTGAGTTCAGGCCCTGGTCTGGGACGATTCCACAAGCTGTGGAGCAGCCAAAGCCCAAGCTCCTAGAGCCTGTGCTCTGCAACAATATGAGCCACCGCCGCAAGGAGAAGCCCATGCGTCACAGCAAAGACTAGCCACCACTCGCCGCAACTAGAGACAGCCCACGCACAGCAGTGAAGATCCATCGTAACCAGAAACAAATAAATGTTTAATTAGACACATTGCAAAACAAGATATGGGAAGACTTAAGCATCATGAAGTGGAAACAGTGACATCTTATTTTCTTGGGCTCCAAAATCACTGTGGATGGTGACTGCAGCCATGAAATTAAAAGACACTTGCTCCTTGGAAGAAAAGGTATGACCAACCTGCTGCTGCTGCTGCTAAGTCACTTCAGTCATGTCCGATTCTGTGCGACCCCATAGACGGCAGCCCACCAGGCTCCCCCGTCCCTGGGATTCTCAAGGCAATCACATTGGAGTGGGTTGCCATATCCTTCTCCAATGCATGAAAGTGGAAAGTGAAAATTGAAAGTGAAGTCGCTCAGTCGTGTCCGACCCTCAATGACCCCATGGACTAAAGCCTTCCAGGCTCCTCTGTCCATGGGATTTCCAAAGGCAAGAACACTGGAGTGGGTAGCCATTTCCTTCTCTAGGGGATCTTCCGGATCCAGGGATTGAGCCCACATCTCCTACTGAGCTACTCGGGAAGCCTTTTTATTAGGAGACTATCTAAGACCAGATTAAAGCAGAGGAGTCCCCTGATCCTGATCAGCAACCCCACCCTTGAATCACTGCTGTATAGTTCAGTCACTCAGTCGTGTCTGACTCTTAGCAACCCCACGAACCGCAGCACGCCAGGCCTCCCTGTCCATCAGCAACTCTCGGAGTTGACTCAGACTCATGTCCATGGAGTCGGTGATGCCATCCAACCATCTCATCCTCTGTCATCCCCTTCTCCTCCTGCCTTCAATCTTCGCCAGCATCAGGGTCTTTTCATTGCTGCAAAGCTCCCACACCACATTCTCCCAGAAGGGACCAAACAGTTTTGAGTGGCACTGTGTCTCCCCTTTGAAAGCAATTAAACCTATTCATTTCTGCTGCACCCAAAGTTTTTTCCCCTAGATTGGATCAAATTTTCGGCATCACCACTCACTCTTACTCCCAGTCTCGTTTCAGGATTCTGGAATAGCACTGAAGGCCCAAAATGGGGGGCCCAGTGCACCCTCCCGCAGATTTACCCCCCAGTCCTCAGTGGTCAGGCTCAGCAGGCTTACAAACCTCTGGCCCAGGAAGCGTCCTGGCAGGGCACACCTCGCTCCTGTCCTGGATTTCCCCTGTGTCTTCCTGCTCTTCTAACCCCTTAGACTGTGGATAGATCATAAGCCTCCTTGCCAGCTCTGCCAGCAGGTCAGGTGTTGCCTCTTTTACTTCTTCGAAGAGCAGCCCTTCTCAGTGTCACAAAAACCATATACTGAGGGAAGCTTTTCCCTTGTTACCACGGTCTTGTGGCAGTCCAGCCCTACCCTTCAGCTCTATTTGTTTTTCTTCCTTTTGTTTCCAAGACAAAAATCTGTTTTGTTGGCTTAGTGCTTAGGTCCCCTCCCTCCCTCTCTGAAGAATTTAGGCCCTGGAACTCAGGAAGCTTTTTCCCACTGGCTCCTGTTCCTCTCCTTGACTCATCAAAGCTCACCAACATTTTTACTACTCCTACAATCTCTCCTACTTATCTAAGAGGCTTGTAAGTATTAAGAAAAAACAAACAAACAATTTTTGTCTTTTAGGACACAAAGACACCTTCCTACAGGGAAGTTGCCTTTCTCCTCCTATGCTTTTGAAATGCAAATGTCCTACCTAGTCTTCCAGAAACCTTACCTTCCCATCTTTTTCTCAAAATGAAATTATGAAAATGGGGTTCAGTTCAGTTCAGTTCAGTTCAGTCACTCAGTCGTGTGGGACTCTTTGCGACCCCACGGACCGCAGCACGCCAGGCCTCCCTGTCCATCACCAACTCTCGGAGTTTACTCAGACTCGTGTCCATCAAGTCAGTGATGCCATCCAACCATCTCATCCTCTGTCATCCCCTTCTCCTCCGGCCTTCAATCTTTGTGAGCATCAGAGTCTTTTCCAATGAGCAGGCTCTTCGCATCAGGTGGCCAAATTATTGGAGTTTCAGCTTCAGTAGCAGTCCATCCAATGAACATCCAGGACTGATCTCCTTTAGGATGGACTGGTTGGATCTCCTTGCAGTCCAAGCAACCCTCAAGAGTCTTCTCCAACACCACAGTTCAAAAGCATCAATTCCTCAGAAAAAGTGGGGTAGATAATTAAACACTTGAGTTGTCAAAGTCAAATACAAATTTTAAGTGTCTTTTCTTAAGTTTGCTAATCAGAAAATGCTAATATAATAGTTCAGTTACTTGTTTCTCAGTCTTGTTAAGGTCTTTTAAAGTTTAAAAAATTATAATACATAATTAAAGCTGCTAAATGATAAGGGAAGCATTTCAGTGTTTCAAACTATTAGGATATGTTGTCCTTGAGAGAAAGTATGTAGACTAGAGATACTTTTGTTTAGGAAAAAAGAGCTTGTCCTATAGCTGGTTGCCTGTGTGCGTGTGCGTGAGTGAGTGTCCTCAGTCATTCAGTCATGTCGGATTCGTTGTGACCCCGTGGGCTGTAGGCCACCAGGCTCCTCTTTCCATGAAATTTCACAGGCAAGAATACAGCTGTGGGTTGCCTTTCCCTCCTCCAGGGAATCTTCCTGACCCAGGGGTCCAACCTGCATCTGCCGAGTCTCCTGCATTGCCGGAGGATTCTTTACCCATTGAGCTTTCAGCTATTGGGAAACCCTATGCATGGGGAAAAGCTAGGACAAATTAATAAGGATCCAGAAAGTAAAGACAATTTGTGAATAAGGAACTTTGAGGAAAAAATCTGTACATTTTCAAGATTAAGACTAGATTGAATTTAATTAGGTAATTGAATTTTGTTATTAATAATGAGCTAATACAATGCTGGAATTTGACTTTTTTCTCTCTCTGTTAAGAGAAGGAAGTTTTTCTTGACACTTCTATGAAAAGATTAACCCCTTATTGTCAGACTTTTGCCATCCTGATGTCCTTGTAGCATGGCAACAGTCTACTCCTAAATCAGAGAATTTGAACATGTAAACAAGAACTGTAAATCAAATAGCCAGGGTATGGGAAAGCCAAGATGGCCACTTCGCTTGTCCGGGCTCCCTGGCAAACTTCGTTTATTTATTTGATGAGTTAAAGCCTTCCTTGGCTGTAGGGCTAATAATGAGAGAGTCAATCCCTAGGCAACTTGATAAGAAGTCCGGGGTCCCTGAGGAGGAGAAAGGGGTCCCGAGCTCTCAAGGAGGAGATAGGGTCTGGAGTTCTCAAGGAGAAGAAAAGGACATGCTTTTTTTCTACATTGCTTTGTCTTAGTCAATATAACAATGTATCTTTTTAAAAAAATATTTATTTTTTATTTCTGTCTTTTGCAGCATTTGGGATCTAATTCCCTGACCAGGGATCAAACTCAAACTCCCTGTGTTGGGAGCACAGAGCCTTAGCCGCTGGACCACCAGAGAAGTCCCTACAATGTATCTTGTTCAGGACATGTTTCTCCTTAACAACAACCTTCTGACTAGAGTAGATCTGGTGAGGTCTTTCTATTGTTAGTTTCAATCTTGTTAATTTAATATGTATGTTGTGGGAGTGGGTCTGGTAAAAGTATATAAAACCTTGATAAGACTAGTGAGGGGGGCACTCTCCATCCCCCTTCTGATGTCTGTGTCAGAAGCTTCTTCTGTCCCTTTTCTTCCTTTAATAAATAAAACTCTGCTACACAAAAGCTCTTGAGTGATCAAGCCAGGCCTCTGGTCCCGAAGGTACATCTTCTCCTTTGGAGATCACGAATCCAACACCATTCACTGGAAACTATCAATGCCCTCACACAGAAAAAGAAACAGCTATAAAATATGTTTTCCACTTGGGGTGTACTTTCTACAATCTCCGGTGATCAAGGTAACCACTTCACCGGGCCAATTACATAAGCCTTAACAAAACCTCACAAAGTTCTTAAGTCATCACTGTCTCTATCATTCTCAATCACCAGACAAGGTCAACAAAACTAACGGAAAAACTGCACTCAAAGAGAACAAAAATTAACTACATGGGATTAAATGAATTGCTAAATATGATTATAATTTTTATGACATTTGTCTTACATAGCTAGACAAATTTAGGCATCTAACCATGACCTTTGAGTTTAGGACCCTTCCCAACATTTGAGCTCAACTTTTTTTCCCAAGATGGATTCTAGCCCAAAAGGCCTATGGGATCACAAATTAGCATCACATATTATGAGGTGTGCCCCCTCCTGTCTCCTGAGAAGCCTGTATGCAATACAAGAAGCAACAGTTAGAAGCAGACATGGAACAATGGACTGGTTCAAAATCGGGAAACGAGTATGTCAAGACTGTATATTGTCACCCTGCTTATTTAACTTCTATGCAGAGCACATCATGCAATACCCTGGGCTAGATGACTTACAAGCTGGAATCAGTATTGCAGGAGAAATATCAATAACCTCAGATATGCAGATGAAACCACCCTTATGGCAGAAAGTGAAGAACTAAAGAGCCTCTTGAGGAGAGTGAAAGAAGAGAGTGGAAAAGCCAGCTTAAAACTCAATATTAAAAAAAAAAAACTAAGGTCATGGCATCTGGTCCCATCACTTCATGAAAAATAGACGGGGAAAAAATAGAAACAGTGATAGATTTTATTTTCTTTGGCTCCAGCATCACTGTGGACGGACTGCAGTCACAAAATTAAAAGATGCCTGCTCCTTGGAAGAAACACCGTGACACACCTAGACAGCATGTTAAAAAGCAGAGACATCACTTTACCGACAAAGGTCCATATACTCAAAGCCATGGTTTTTCCAGTCGTTATGTACAGATGTGAGAGTTGGACCAGAAAGAAGGCTGAGAGCCAAAGAATTGATGCTTTCAAACTGTGGTGCTGGAGAAGACTCTTGAGAGTCCTTTGGACTGCAAGGAGATCTAACCAGTCCATCCTAAAGGAAATCAACTCTGAATATTCATTGGAAGGACTGATGCTGAAGCTCCAGTACTTTGGCCACCTGATGTGAAGAGCTGACTCATTGGAAAAGACCCTGATGCTGGGAAAGTTTGAACGCAGGAAGAGAAGGGGATGACAGAGGATAAGATGGTTGGATGACATCACCAACTCAATAGACATAAGTTTGAGCAAAGCCCAAGAAATAGAGAAGGACAGGGAAGCCTGGTGTGCTGCAGTCTACAGGGCCACAAGGAGTCAGACATGACTTAGGGACTGAACAGCAACCCCTCCTTTTCCACCCTCAAGGAGCCTTTCTTGTTGTTCAGTCACTAAGTTGTGTTGGACTCCTTGGACCCCATGTGTCTCCCTTGCCCCAAGCATGGGAAACGTATGACCTCTTGATCCTTTACTCAAACGAGGGTTAGCCCCTCTTCACCTGGCATAACTGTTATCTTAAGGTTTCTGTAGGAGACAAAACCTGGCTATTTACCCTCCTTTAGTTGTTACTTCCATTTTGGAGAGCAAACAGGAGGCTGGTTGTAAATATTTAACCTGGGGCCCACCTATCTCCTGTTTCAGGAAATGCAAACAGGAGTCTAGTTACAAGTGTCCAGGATAAACTATCTTTTTCTTGCCCCAAGAAATGAAAACAGGAGGCTAGTTGTAAATGCCTAGCCTTGCGTCTATCTCCTGCTTCAAGTTAACCTGGATGGACCACTTTCTCTTCTGCCTGGTTGAGGGACTAAAACAATGTAAAGTAAATATAAACAATGTAAATGTAAACTAATTAATTTAAATTAATTAAAACCTGTTAATTATAGGCAACGGGCCACTATAGACCAAGGACCACAAGAAAATCTCACCACCTACAACTGAGTGAGAGAAGCACTCATAAAGTATATTAACTTGGATTATTGACTGCTTCATCTCGTGGGCTGCCCAAGACATAGGAGGAAAATACAAAAGATGACCTTGGGACCAAACATTGCCTCCCCAGAGCTCCTTAGGGCACCCATCTCTGTACAATGGAGACAGGAGAAGGAGAGGGAGAAGGAGAAGGAGAAACACAAGGATAAAAGGCAGGCCCAACTGTTGGCAACATTATAAGCCTGACACTCAACTCCTGGGTGCCCCCAGAAGGCTCCGTCGGCAAGAACCATCCCTGTGGGAAACCGGGACACCGGAAGACAGACCGGCTGGAGACATAGAAGCCCTGTAAGCCACGGCACCAAACAAGTTCAGCCCTTGGAAGAGAGACTGCCCTTAGTCTAAAGGGACCTTGGGTCAGCCACTGACTGAAGGCTGGCCTTGAGCTAAAGTGCCCCTCAGCTCTGGCCAGCTTCCTAATCAAGGACCATCATCACGAGGACAGAGCCTGGAGCAACTTTGGATATAGCAGGCAATGACTTCAGATGGTCCTCAGTCAAGGGTATTGGTCTATCAACACCCAAGAGACAGCATCATTCTATGTGGGACCGTGGATCAGCCCCTAGAACAAGTGGACAGGGACCCAACAGTCACAAGAGGAGCGACCCTAAACCCCTCTACAATCCTTTTCAGCAGGAAGTAGACAGAGAGAGACAACATTCACCTTCCCAAAGATATTAGGGTCCCAACTCCCAGGGAGAGATATTAGGGTCCCAACTCCAAGGGGAGATTACTAAGTAGTTAGTCAGACATAAGCAGGTCCCGCCCTTTCTTGGATGGGGTCATCTTTCCCTCCCCTACATGGACACTCGTGATCAGAACATACCCAGAGACGTCCCCTTGTGGCTGAGGACCACCACTAAGTTTGCAGCCATAAAAGGACCAAGCGAGATAAAATCACCAGGACAGGTTGGTTCAGGTGCATCAAGGCCTAAAAGGTAACTCAAACCTGGGGTTCCTTAACCATATTTGTAATAACTTAGCCTTATGGTTTTTGCCCCCCATCCAACCATCTGTTTCACTTGGGTGCTTATGGGTAAGCACCTGTGCACTAGGAGAAAAGTTATACAATATAACCTAAAGTTATCAATCAAGTTGTCAGTCAAATGAAACAGGACACAGGAAGGGACTACCACTCTAAAAAAACCCAATCCTGCCCCACTGCAAGGCTGCTTCTCATTTCTATACAGCCCACTCCCGTCCTTTCTCAGGAGCATACCTTTGCTTTGCTTAAAACTCTTGCTACCTAAAATTCTTCTATGTCTCTCATCTGAATTCTTTCCCTCAAGAGGACAAGAACTGAGGAAATCACCATTCTACTGAGGACATTAGCACTGCTAATTTTAAGCTTATAATGTAAAAAAGAAATACTCTTACTTTCAAATGTAAATATTCAAACCATCATCAAGAATATTTGTATACAGTAATTTGAGGAGTAAATTGCATTGCAGGGTGATAAAGAAATCACCCTTTCAAGTGCTCATTTCTACCCCCCAGGGTTTCCCTGGTGGCCCAGACAGAAAAGAATCTGCCTGCAATTCAGGAGACCTGGGTTCAATCTCTGGTTCGGGAAGATCCCCTGGAGAAGGAAAGAGCAACCCACTCCAGTATTCTTGCTTGGAGAATTCCTTGGACAGAGGAGCCTCATGAAGAGTTGGACATGACTAAGTGACTAACATACACACCATGTAATAGCTCCCACTGTGCTATTATTTCTCTCTCTTTCTTATATTTGTTTGTGGTTTACACACACAGAGGAAAAAAATACTTGAGAATGAGTCAGCTCTTAACAATATATCAGATTGAATGAACTTTGGTTTACATTCAGCCAGTTGTCCCTATCAAAAAGTGAGAAATTTTATCCTGGCATTAGTGGAGGTGGTGAATCAGCCAGTTAACTGGAGCACTGATTAAACAGTGATCTAAAACTTACTGTGTGCATATACAAACTCTTTGGACTTGACAACAAGATTTGTTAAAAAAAACTTTTCATTTTCAAAGAAAAGCTACATTTTTAAAAATTATAAGAGAAATACATTTAAATCCACAGGTAGTATGAATAATTCAGGCTTTATTTAAAAAATAACTAAAGTCAATCACCAAAGTTACAGAAATGTTGGTCTTTTTCCTCCTCACAAGAAATCCTTACTTCAGATATTTTCCAGAACTCAACTCTTGCAGGGAGTTTCAGAGAGAAGTGATGAGAGGGTATTAAAAAGAAGAAAATCCCTCCATTGTTTTGAGTCAAAATTGTTTAGTTGGTGAGAGAAACCATTATTTCAGTGAAAAACTGAAATAATATGGGATACTTCAGGCAAGAATACTGGAGTGGGCTGCCATTTCCTCCTCCAGAGGATCTTCCAGACCCAGGGATCAAACCTGTATCTCTGCATTACAGGTAGATTCTTTACCGCCTGAGCCACAAGCCAGGTAATAATATTACTAGTTGTATTTAATGAAATACAGTAAAAGGTGGAGTGGGTAAATTAGCATTCTAATCCTTCTTACAAAGTCTATTTGTTACCAACTCTGTTGCTTTGCAATCATGCTCCTCCCTCAAATGGAAACCAATTGCTTTTATCTAAGTTTCAGGAGGAAGTTGCAAAGAGAAAAACAAGAATTAGTTAGAATCATGAAATTAAAAGACACTTGTTCCTTGGAAGAAAAGCTATGACAAACCTAGACAGCATATTAAAAAGCAGAGACATCACTTTGCTGACAAAGGTCCATACGGTTAAAGCTACGGTTTTTCTAGTAGACATGTACAGATGTGAGAGTTGGGCCATAAACAAGATTGAGTGTCAAAGAATTGATGCTTTTGAACTGTGGCACTGGAGAAGACTCTTGAGAGTCCCTTGGACTGCAAGGAGATCCAACCAGTCCATCCTAAAGGAAATAAGTCCTGAATATTCATTGGAAGGACTGATTTTGAAGCTGAAACTCCAATACTTTGGCCACCTGATGCGAAGAGCCTACTCATTTGAAAAGACCCTGATGTTGAGAAAGATTGAAGGCAGAAGAAGGGGGAGACAGAGGATGAGATGTTTGGATGGCATCATTGACTCAATGGAAATAAATTTGAAAAAGCTTTGAGAGATAGTGAAGGACAGGAAAGCCTGGCATGCTGTAATCCATGGGGTCACAAAGAGTCAGACATGAATGAGCAACTGAACAACAAGAAGTTAGAACCAAATAGGACCAAGGCGGCGGAAGATCTGGCTTCCACTAGATTGCATCCTCATTATGCACTCAATGTAATAATGTGAGCATGCTGAATGAGGCACCCACCAGCGCCGTAATGCTTGGCAATTGAATCCATGACAACCGGAGAAGCTCACACAAAGACAAGAGTGGTGCTGCATCAGTTCCAGGTCCAAACCACACTTCTGTTCTCAGATAGGTCAGGAATGCTCCTCCCACTTTTTCCAGTTCCCTCTCCTTTATCTTGACCCTCATTTTCATGCAGTACCTCTATCCCAACTGAATTGAGAAGTTAATTTGCAAACTAAGTTTCTGATTCAGCATTCTTTCAACATTGAATAAAACTTGTGCTGTTTCAGTCTCAGCATTCATTTCATTACTGGCGGTGTGAATCTGAGCAGAAAAAGAACCTCCATGGCTGAAACAAGGGGTCTCAGCCCTGGTTAGGTCCCCAGCACAGGTCCAGGCAACTAACTCAGTAACATTTCTCATGTGTTTTTGTTTCTCGCTGGGAGGGAAACACGTTTGTTAAATGCTGTCTCTGCAAGATTTAATAATTTTAATTATTAGACTGTAATTACCAATGGAAACAATAACTTGTCTACTCAATGAAAAACTGAACATTTCTTATTCCAAAACTTATACTGTTTGACATTTCTCCAAAGAAGACATACAGATGGCTAACAAACACATGAAAAGATGCTCAACATCACTCATTATCAGAGAAATGCAAATCAAAACCAAATGAGGTACCATCTCACGCCAGTCAGAATGACTGCTATCAAAAAGTCTACAAGCAATAAATGCTGGAGAGGGTGTGGAGAAAAGGGAACCCTCTTACACTGTTGGTGGGAATGCAAACTAGTACAGCCACTATGGAGAACAGTGTGGAGATTCCTTAAAAAACTGGAAATAGACATGCCTTATGATCCAGCAATCCCACTGCTGGGCATACACACTGAGGAAACCAGAAGGGAAAGAGACACGTGTACCCCAGTGTTCATCACAGCACTGTTTATAATAGCCAGGACATGGAAGCAACCTAGATGTCCATCAGCAGACAAATGGATAAGAAAGCTGTGGTACATATACACAATGGAGTATGACTCAGCCATTAAAAAGAACATATCTGAGTCAGTTCTATTGAGGTGGATGAAACTGGAGCCTGTTATACAGAGTGAAGTAAGTCAGAAAGAAAAACACCAATACAATATATTAGCATGTGGAATTTAGAAAGATGGTAACGATGACCCTGCATGGGAGACAGCAAAAGAGACAGACATAAAGAACAGACTTTTGGACTCTGTGGGGTGTCCAAGGCGAGGGTGGGGTGATTTGAGAGAATAGTATTGAAACATGTATATTACCATATGTGAAATAGATCACCAGTCCAAGTTCGATGCATGAAGCAGGGCACTCAAAGCTGGTGCACTGGGACAACCCTGACAGATGGGATGGGGAGGGAGGTGGGTGGGGGTTCAGGATGGGGGGGCACGTGTACACCCGTGGCTGATTCATGTCAATGTATGGCAAAAACTACCACAATATTGTAAAGCAATTAGCCTCCAATTAAAATTAATTAATTAAAAATAAAGAAATGTACTGTTTGTCATTTCCCTTGTTCTATGAACTTAGTAATGTTGTCCCTCAAAATTCCTTAACTACAATCACCTATTTCAGTTAATTGAAATTATACAGTCATTCCAGCTATAAACTCTGTGCCTTTTTAAAATCATTTCATCTTTATTATATACTACATGGTTTTTCCTGTGCTCATGTATGGATGTGAGAGTTGGACTGTGAAGAAGGCTGAGTGCCAAAGAATTGATGCTTTTGAAGTGTGGTGTTGGAGAAGACTCTTGAGAGTCCCTCGGACTGCAAGGAGATCCGAGCAGTCCATTCTGAAGGAGATCAGCCCTGGGATTTCTTTGGAAGGAATGATGCTAAAGCTCAAACTCCAGTACTTTGGCCACCTCATGCGAAGAGTTGACTCATTGGAAAAGACTCTGATGCTGGAAGGGATTGGGGGCAGGAGAAGAAGGGGATGACAGAGGATGAGATGGCTGGATGGCATTACTGACTCGATGGACGTGAGTCTGGGTGAACTCCGGGAGTTGGTGATGGACAGGGAGGCCTGGTGTGCTGCGATTCATGGGGTCACAAAGAGTCGGACATGACTGAGTGACTGAACTGAACTGAACTGATATACTACATTTCCAAAGTCCATTAATTATTCTCTTCTCCATATACCCAGTTCCAGACCCCTTAAAAATACTCAAGTGCATCATTAAAATTATCTTGTAACTACCTACTCTTGCCAGATTACCCCTATTCAAAAGCCTCATGCTGCTTCTAAATTGTCCAACTATGATGTTCTTGATTAGGACACCCTGACCTGAAAGAAAAAGGAAAGTGAACAAACAACAGCAACAGAAAACAGGCGGTTCCTGATGTTACCTACGGAGTAAGAATCGAAAGCTCCTCACTGAGTGGCTGAAAGAAAGAACAGTGGTTTTATATCATCCTTCTAGTATTTATTAACTGACTATTCTTGGAGAAGTTAAACTTTCTGAGACTTAATTTCTTCAAAAAGGCTGCTGCTGCTGCTGCTAAGTCGCGTCAGTCGTGTCCGACTCTGTGCGACCCCATAGACGGCAGCCCACCAGGCTCCCCCGTCCCTGGGATTCTCCAGGCTAGTAACACCTAAAAACGCTGCTGTGCTAGTAAAGTGAGACTGTTCACACGAGACTGTTCAGTAGAGCAGAAAATCTAGAGATCAGGCTTTCTTCTTTCTTTACTCAGAGTAATCCCAGACTGCTTTTTAGATAACTTCCTGCCATGCCCACTCCCTTGCAATTTGAACTCAAACATTCCAGTTTCTCAAAAACGCGTGCATACCTATGTCTCATTTCTTCTTCTTGGTGTTCCTCCCACTTGGCCAACTTCTCATCTTTCAGATGTGGTTCAGGTGTTACCTCTCCTGCGGCAGTTGCCCTCAGCCACCCGTACTCCGTAAGCAGAAGAAATTCCCGAGTCCTCTGAGCTGACAACGGCACATTTCAGAGTTTCACACGCTCTGTCCAAGAACTGCAAATTTTTATCTCCTCTCAAGCTCACAAGTTGGCCTGTCAGTTTCATGCTGGCAGAAGACAAGAGAGTCCTGGATTAGAGACAATGACTTCATTAATCACAGCACAGCAAGCAACCCAAGATTTACGTTCAGATTGGTTCTCCCTGTTCCTCAGCCCCAAGCTGTGGAGGCAGAGAGCCCAGGCGGATACAGAGCAGGCAGTGGAATCCGGAGTACAGAGAATCTGAATCTATTGATGGCCTCAGAGCAAACCCGACAACTTTAGTCCCTGAGGGAAGCTCTGTCTTTACACAGGACAATAAGCAAGCCCATGCTTTGCTCCACGTGGAAACGCCAATGCTGTCTTAAGGCTTTCCCTCTAAAATGAGAATGAAAGGGCAGTTAGTTCTGCTTATGAATTTTGCAGAAACCCAAGAGCTCCATAGGGAACTGTCTCCGGACACTTGCATGGGAGTTTTCCCTCTGTTTCCAAGTTGAGGGAGAAGGACAGACATTGGACAGTGTCCCATTCTCACTTTATACGACCTCAGTGCCAATAAAAGGGACATCTGTTAAAGAGAGGCTGATCCAATCTCGTTTTCAAGGTAGAAAATCTCCAAAGAAGAGCAAATGAAGGTGACAATACGAAGTAGGCAAGGTAAGCCCAAGTTAAGAGAGAGTTCCAAATGTACATATTTTTCATTTTAAACTGGGGTTTATCTAAGGATATGCTTTTGACTCTAGTAACATCACAAATCCCTAAATTTTTTCTTTTCTTTTTTTGTTGGAAAAGTATTGGCTTCATTTTGTTGTTGTTGTTCAGTCACCAAGTCATTTCCAACTCTTTGAAACCCCATGGACTGCAACACACCAGGCCTCCCTGTCCCTCTCCATCTCCCGGAGTTTGCCCAAGTTCATGTCCATAGCATCAGTGATGTCATCCAACCATCTCATCTTCTGTCGTCCCCTTCTCCTTCTGCCTTTAGTCTTTCCCAGCATCAGGGTCTTTTCCAATGAGTCAACTCTTCGCATCAGATGGCCAAAGAATTGGAGCTTCAGCATCAGTCCTTCCAAAGAGTATTTAGGGTTGATGTCCTTTAAGATTGACTGGTTTGATCTCCTTGCTTTTCAAGGAACTCTCGAGTCTTCTCCAGCACCACAGTTTGAAAGCATCAGTTCTTCAGCACTCTCCCTTCTTTGTGGTCCAGCTCTCGTACTTGTACATGACTACTGGAAAGACCGTAGCTTTGACTTTATGACCCTTTGTCTGCAAAGTGATTTCTTGGACTTTTATCGCACTGTCTAGGTTTGCCATAGCTTTCCTGCCAAGAAGCAATCGCCTTCTAATTCCATGGCTGCAGTCACCATCCACAGTGATTTTAGAGCCCAAGAAGAGGAAGTCTGTCATTGCTTCCACATTTCCCCCTTCTATTTGCCATGAACTGATGGAATCGGATGGCATGATCATAGTTTATTAAATATTGAGTTTTAAGCCTACTTTTTCACTCTCCTTCACCCTCATCAAGAGGTTCTTTAGTTCCTCTTCGCTTTCTGCCAGTAGAGTGGTATCATCCACATATCTGAGGTTGTTAATATTTCTCCCAGCAATCTTGATTCCAGCTTGTAACTCATCCAGCCCAGCATTTTGCATGATGTGGTCTGCCTATAAATTAAATAAACAGTATGATAATAAACAGCCTTGTCATGCTCCTTTCTCAATCCTGAACCAGTCAGCTGTTCCATACAGAGTTCTAACTGTTGATTCTGGACCTGTGTTCAGCTTTCTCAGGAGACAGGTAAGGTGGTCTGGTATTCCCATCTCTCTAAGAGTTTTCCACAGTTTGTTGTGATCCACACAGTCAAAGGATTTTAGTGTAGTCAATTAAACAGAGGTAGATGTTTTGCTGGAATTCCTTTGCTTTCTTTATGATCCAGAAAATGGTGGCACTTTGATCTCTGGTTCCTCTGCCTTTTATAAACCCAGCTTGAACATCTGGAAGTTCTTGGTTCACATAATGCTGAAACCTAGCTTGGAGAATTTTGAGCATAACCTTACTAGCATGGGAGAGGAGTGCAATTGTCTGGTAGTTTGAACATTCTTTAGTACCACCTTTTTGGGAACTGGGTTGAGGATTGACCTTTTCCAGTCCTATGGCCACTGCTGAGTTTTCCAAATTTGCTGACAAATTGAGTGCAGCACTTCAATAGCATCATCTTCTAAGATTTTAAATAGCTCTGCTGGAATTCCATCACCTCCACTAGCTTTATTGGCATCAGCGCTTCCTAAGGCCACTTGACTTCACGCTCCAGGATGCCTGGCTCTGAGAGAGAGACTACACCATCTTAGTTATCCAGGTCATTAAGATCTTTTTCATCCAGTTATTCTGTGTATTCTTTTCATCCCTTCTTAATTTCTTTTGCTTCTATTAGGTCTTTACCATTTCTTCTCTTTATTGTACCCATCTTTGGATGAAATGTTCCTTTGATATTTCCATTTTTCTTGAAGAGGTCTCTGTTGTTTTCCTCTATTTCTTTTCACTGTTCATAGAAGAAGACCTTCTTGCCTCTCCTTGCTGTTCCCTGGAACTCTGCATTCCGTTTGGCATACCTTTCCCTTTCTCCCTTGCTTTTCCCTTCTCTTCTTTCCTTGGTTTCATATCTACCCAAACTTCTGCTATCAACTGTGAGTAGCAGCTATATCTTAATGGTACCTACTGTGAGCCTCATCATTCATCTACATCATCTCTAATGCTTATACAACCATGTGAGGAACTTTCCATATTCCAAATTTTTGGAATGAGTACTTGCATTATCCAAAGTGAAAGAACTGAGAAGTGGAGGACCTGTTTTTCAAACCCAGTCTGTTTGTTTCCAAATTCTATGAACTAAACTTCCTCATGACAATGCTCTTCTGTGATTACCTTCCCTCCAGGACCAACAGCTAAGACAAGGGAAGTGGAGTTAATTCTGGAAGCTGGCCCAGACTCAGGTTCCGGGTGACCACATGGATGGTGCTAAGCAGAGGTTGCCAAGTGCAGAGATGGAGAAGGCCCAGAGTCCCACTTTGCCTGCCTTTGGGTTTAACTAAAGCCCATCCTAACTACAGAAACAGGGGAGCGCGGTGTTTCTATTTTCACTTCATAGGAAGGTTGGGGCAACCTCTCTTTGGCACAAGAGACAGGAATGCTTCAAAATGCAGACCCATTTTATAAAGATTCCTGTTAGCATTTCTAGTTCTCAGATTAGCATTGTCCATAAAGTCCCAGATGGTTCCTGCTTCTGCTACTTAGAAGATAAATTATCTAACCTCTCCAGGCCTCTGTTTCATTGTATGTAAAGTGAAAAAGTAGTCCCTATCTCTGTTTATGTGCAAGGATAAAAGCAAAGAAGTCTGTTGGTTGTCTAACAGAGTGCCTGAATCATGAATGGTGGCCCCTGTCTCTCTCAGACATTACAAGGCTGAGATTATTATGTGCTACTTCTAGAAGACTAACAAATATCATAGATAAAGAAAACACCAGTCTCAGAGAACTTAAATATTTAATTTTAGATGAAGCTGATTGCATGCTGGATATGGATTCTGGACCAGAAATAAAAATCGAATTTCCTGCCCAGCAATTGAATGAACATCAAACCCTTATGTTCAGTGCAGTTTTCCCAGAGGAAATTCAAAGCTTAGCTGAGGGGTTTTGGAAGTTAAACTATTTGTTTGTGGCTGTTGGATAAGCAAGTAGAGCAAGAGACCATTCTCCCAGCTGGCTAGTACTCAAAATAAGAAAAACCTGTAGAAATTCTGTAAAACATAGGTGATTAAAAACAAACAAACAAAAAAAACTATGGCTTTTGTTGAGACTGAGAAGAAAGAAGATTTTACTGTAACTTTTCTTTGCCAGGAAAAAGCAGCAACCATACATATTCACGGTGACCTGGAACAGAGAGAGAGCAAACGTGGGGATTTTCATTGTGGAAAGTGCCCAGTTCTTGCAGCTACTACAGAAGCTGGATATTGAAAGTGTCTGATTTGTTATCCATTCTGATGATCTGCTGATGAATGTGTTCATTGAATCTGGTGTACTGGTCAACGTGAGAACCCTTGCAGAGCTATTTCCTTTTTTGATGCTCAGATAACCACGCGGCACAGCCTCCAATGAAAGTACTTCCAGAAGCTCATCAGGGTGCTCTGAACGGCTGGAAGAACATGCCTTGAGCACACGTCTTCCTGGCTTCAGTGACATTACAAGAGGAAATGTGTTTGCATCTGATGATATGGAAAAGAATTATCAGGGCATAAGCACTCTGAATGTAGCAAGATTTTCTTTTTCACAAAGTCCCAATCCAATCCATGATGAGTCATGGGATTAAAGCTAAAACACACAAGTCTATAGTACAGTTTTGCTGCAAAGAAGGAAACAATTTTAAGTTTTGATTCAAGTGTGAAGTCTGACATTCTGTATTTCCTGTCTTCCTGTTCTTACTCAGACCCTCAAAAAAATAAATCTTTACTGACTAATGTGTGATCTAAAAATATTGTACTTACTGATACAAATGATGTTAACTGGAAAGATTAAAGCACTCATCTTGAAAAAAAAATTTTTTTAAAGCAGCTTACAGTTTCCATAGACTTCCCTGGTGGCTCAGATGGTTAAGCATCTGCCTACAATGCGGGAGACCCAGGTTCAATCCCTGGGTTGGGAAGGGCCTCTGGAGAAGGAAATGGCAACCCACTCCAGTACTCTTGCCTGGATAATCCCTTGGATGGAGGAACCTGGTACGCTACAGTCCATGGGGTCGCAAAGAGTCAGACACGACTGAGCGACTTCACTTTCTTTCTTTCTACAGTTTCCATGGGGAGAGAATAGAGAGTAACAAGAATAGATGACAAAATATTCTTTAAGTCACAGATGGAAAAAAATTTTCGTGCAATAGGAATATAAAGGTCTTACTTCCAGTCTGTGACACAGAACTCTGTTAACATGAACTTGCCCCTCCTGAATCCATGATAACGATCTGGGAGGTGTCCTTCCCTTAGTATGAACTCGCCCTTCCTGAATCCTTAGGAACAAGCTGTGAGGTGTCCTCCCCTCTGTCTAGTTTACTTGACCCCTCTTGTCCTGTTCACTGACCTCAGTACGATCACAGAAAGACGAAACGTGGAAACAGGCACAACTCAAGAGAATCAACTTTCTTTGCCCTTTCTAGAAAGAAAGGTATTTTCCAGCGAAAGGTATATCAGTTTTCCACCCAAACGTCTACCTGTGATTTTGCTTGGCCTATCTGTGGTATTTGTCTAACTTTCCTTAAAGAAAAATTGCACATTGCCTTCCAACTAAGGAATACTAAGATCTCTTAGTAAGCAAAATTGAAGCAAGGAATGTTGGCTAGACCACTTAGCATACCCGCTAAAATGCACCTTGCTTTTCTCACTTAATATTCAGCCCTTCCCATGTTAGTGCAAACCTCATTATTACAAATGACTTTTTGGCGTTCTATTGTATGAATGTCCCACTATTTTTTTTAACACCTCACCTGCTGACACACCTGGTTTTAACTTTCTGAGTGGTGCTAATATAAGCATCCTTATCCCTAATTTTATAGTTGTGAGTTCGTATTTATTTTCTTATGAGGAGTGCCTCTTTCTGAGGCTTGTGTAAGTTTCAAGCCTCACAACACCTAGGATTTATTCTTAAATATTTGACAATATCCATATTTCTACTGCTTTCTAAATTTCTGAGTTAATTTATTTGATATTTTAATTGTTGATACGTCACATTATCCAAAGAGGATATAACAATCATTATTAATAACAGTTAATACATATAATTAAGTACTGGGTATTGTTCTACATGCCTTAGTGTATAAATAACTTGGTCCTTACAAAGACTCCATGGAATAGATACTGTTATTATCTATATTTTACAAATGAAGGAACTTAAATGTGAAATGATTAAGGCATTAAAAAAAAGAAGGCCAAGGCATAAGGCCAACAATTTAGTAGCATAGTCATTTTCTTCAGTTTTTGTTTCCCTAAAATCCTAAGTATAACTCCTTGTCCAATGTAATGGAATATTAAAAATGTGTTGACAGACATATAGAACAGATTTGTGGTTTCCAAGGGGGCAAGGGATGGGTTGGGAGTTTGGAATTAGCAGATGCAAGCTATCATATACAGAACGGATACACAACAAGGTCCTGCTGCATAGCACAGAGAACTATGTTCAATATCCTGTCATAAACCACAAGAGGAAACATGAGGTAGAATATATATACATAGAACCGAATCAGCAGAAATTGAAAAAAATTAATTTTTATTGGAGTATATTTGCTTTACAATGTTATTAGTTTCTACTGTACAGCAGAATGGATCAGCCATTTGCACACGTATATCTCCACCCTTTGGCATAGTAAATAAAGCAGAAATAGATGTTTTTCTGGAACTCTCTTGCTTTTTCGATGATCCAGCGGACGTTGGCAATTTGACCTCTGGTTCCTCTGCCTTTTCTAAAACCAGCTTGAACATCAGGAAGTTCATGGTTCACATATTGCTGAAGCCTGGCTTGCAGAATTTTGAGCATTACTTTACCAGCGTGTGAGATGAGTGCAATTGTGCAGCAGTTTGAGCATTCTTTGGCATTGCCTTTCTTTGGGATTGGAATGAAAACTGACCTTTTCCACTCCTGTGGCCACTGCTGAGTATTCCAAATTTGCTGGCATATTGAGTGCAGCACTTTCACAGCATCATCTTTCAGGATTTGGAATAGCTCAACTGGAATTCCATCACCTCCACTAGCTTTGTTCATAGTGATGCTTTCTAAGGCCCACTTAACTTCACATTCCAGGACGTCTGGCTCTAGGTCAGTGATCACACCATCATGATTATCTAGGTCGTGAAGATCTTTTTTGTACAGTTCTTCTGTGTATTCTTGCCATCTCTTCTTAATATCTTCTGCTTCTGTTAGGTCCATACCATTTCTGTCCTTTATCGAACCCATCTTTGCATGAAATGTTCCTTTGGTATCTCTGATTTTCTTGAAGAGATCCCTAGTCTTTCCCATTCTGTTGTTTTCCTCCATTTCTTTGCATTGATCACTGAAGAAGTCTCTCTTATCTCTTCTTGCTATTCTTTGGCACTCTGCATTCAGATGTTTATATCTTTCCTTTTCTCCTTTGCTTTTCACTCCTCTTCTTTTCACAGCTATTTGTAAGGCCTCCCCAGACAGCCATTTTTCTTTTTTGCATTTCTTTTCCATGGAGATGGTCTTGATCTGTACAATGTCATGAACCTCATTCCATAGTTCATCAGGCATTCTATCTATCAGATCTAGGCCCTTAAATCTATTTCTCACTTCCACTGTATAATCATAAGGGATTTGATTTAGGTCATACCTGAATGGTCTAGTGGTTTCCCCTACTTTCTTCAATTTCAGTCTGAATTTGGCCATAAGAAGTTCATGGTCTGAGCCACAGTCAGCTCCTGGTCTTGTTTTTGCTGACTGTATAGAGCTTCTCCATCTTTGTCTGCAAAGAATATAATCAATCTAATTTTGGTGTTGACCATCTGGTGATGTCCATGTGTAGAGTCTTCTCTTGTGTTGTTGGAAGAGGGTGTTTGTTATGACCAGTGCATTTTCTTGGCAAAACTCTATCAGTCTTTGCCCTGCTTCATTCCGTATTCCAAGGCCAAATTTGCCTGTTATGGTTTTTCCTGTGGTCATGTGTGGATGTGAGAGTTGGACTGTGAAGAAGGGTGAGTGCAGAAGAATTGATGCTTTTGAACTGTGGTGTTGGAGAAAACTCTTGAGAGTCCCATGGACTGCAAGGAGATCCAACCAGTCCATTCTGAAGGAGATCAGCCCTGGGATTTCTTTGGAAGGAATGATGCTAAAGCTGAAATTCCAGTACTTTGGCCACCTCATGCGAAGAGTTGACTCACTGGAAAAGACTCTGATGCTGGGAGGGATGGGGGCAGGAGGAGAAGGGGATGACAGAGGATGAGATGGCTGGATGGCATCACTGACTCGATGGACATGAGTCTGAGTGAACTCCAGGAGTTGGTGATGGACAGGGAGGCCTGGAGTGCTGCAATTCATGGGGTCGCAAAGAGTTGGACACGACTGAGCGACTGATCTGATCTGATCTGATCTCCACCCTTTCGGACTTCCTTCCCATCAGGTCACCACAGTGCGCTGAGCAGCGTTCCCTGGGCTGTATAATACACTATCACCAGTTATCTACTTAATACACAGTGTTAAAAGTGTATATGTGTCACATATAAGAGAAATTGACCCAATACTGTAAATCAACTGTACCTGAAAAAACTAGGGTTAGTGTCTTTCAAGTAGCGTCACGGTTTCAGTCAGGGGCTCCGGTCTCATGATGCCTATCTCTCTTCTCTTCTGTGGCTCCCGAACCAAGAAACAAGAATATTTAGAATTGTGACTATCATAGACATCAGAAAGTAGGCGAGTCCATGAGCTTTCCATTGGGCTTTATAGTAATTTGGAGGCAACTATCCCCAAACCTCAGAGGTTGCGGTAGTTAGGCTGGGCTGCGATAACAACCTATCATAGAATGGGTAGTGTAAACAAGGACATGGTTCAGGAGGCTGGAGGTCTGCAAGCAGGCTGCCCACACGGCTGGGCTGTAGTCAGAGTTCTCTGGCCAGGGCCCCCTTCTTGGTGTGCGGACAGGCACCTTTGTGTCGGGACTCACACTTAAACCACACCCCAGTTCTTAACCAGATTGCTTATATTCAGATAAAAGTAGAATTGGTAAATTAGTAAATTTGGGGATTGGGCAAAATTATCATAGAATTAAACATCTTCTCCCCCATTCCACTCATCTTCTTTATTGTCTCTAAGCCACCATGAGTAAATTCCGGGATTCAGTGATAGACAGGGAGACCTGGCATGCTGCGGTCCATGGGGTCGCCGAGAGTCGGACACGGCTGAGCCACTGAACTGAGCTGAACTGAAGCCACCATGGTTTTACAGTTGTTAAGGAGGAAAAACAATATTTCCTTTTCAACATAATTATGAAAATAAAATGAGAAATATGGTAATGTTATTTTATTTACTTTATTGTGTTTACAAAGCATTGTGGAATGCTTTGCAGTTAACAAGGTACCTTTATATCCATTTTCTCATTTTATTTTCATAATTATGTTGAAAATAAAATGAGAGAGAGTTCCAGAAAAACATCTATTTCTGCTTTATTGAATATGCCAAAGCCTTTGACTGTGTGGATCACAATAAACTGGAAAATTCTGAAAGAGTTGGGAATACCAGACCACCTGATCTGCCTCTTGAGAAATTTGTATGCAGGTCAGGAAGCAACAGTTAGAACTGGACATGGAACAACAGACTGGTTCCAAATAGGAAAGGAGATCGTCAAGGCTGTATATTGTCACCCTGTTTATTTAACTTATACGCAGAGTACATCATGAGAAACGCTGGACTGGAAGAAACACAAGCTGGAATCAAGATTGCCGGGAGAAATATCAATAACCTCAGATATGCAGATGACACCCCCCTTACGGCAGAAAGTGAAGAGGAACTAAAAAGCCTCTTGATGAAGGTGAAAGTGGAGAGTGAAAAAGTTGGCTTAAAGCTCAACATTCAGAAAATGAAGATCATGGCATCCGGTCCCATCACTTCATGGGAAATAGATGGGGAAACAGTGGAAACAGTGTCAGACTTTATTTCGGGGGGCTCCAAAATCACTGCAGATGGTGACTGCAGCCATGAAATTAAAAGACGCTTACTCCTTGGAAGGAAAGTTATGACCAACCTAGAGAGCATATTCAAAAGCAGAGACATTACTTTGCCAACAAAAGTTCATCTAGTCAAGGCTATGGTTTTTCCTGTGGTCATGTATGGATGTGAGAGTTGGACTGTGAAGAATGCTGAGTGCTGAAGAATTGATGCTTTTGAAGTGTGGTGTTGGAGAAGACTCTTGGGAGCCCCTTGGACTGCAAGGAGATCCAACCAGTCCATTCTGAAGGAGATCAGCCCTGGGATTTCTTTGGAAGGAATGATGCTAAAGCTGAAACTCCAGTACTTTGGCCACCTCATGCGAAGAGTTGACTCATTGGAAAAGACTCTGATGCTGGGAGGG
The DNA here is from genome assembly GCF_019923935.1 of Bubalus bubalis. Taxonomy (NCBI): domain Eukaryota; kingdom Metazoa; phylum Chordata; class Mammalia; order Artiodactyla; family Bovidae; genus Bubalus; species Bubalus bubalis. The sequence goes on along the minus strand of NC_059165.1, from coordinate 723,548 downwards.
ATTGGGGGCAAGAGGAGAAGGGGACGACAGAGGATGAGATGGCTGGATGGCATCACTGACTCGATGGACGTGAGTCTGAGTGAACTCCAGGAGTTGGTGATGGACAGGGAGGCCTGGCGTACTGTGATTCATGGGCTCGCAAAGAGTCGGACATGACTCAGCAACTGATCTGATCTGATCTGATATTCTATATGGAGATTATCATACTAAGCGAAGTAAGTCAGACAGAGAAAGGCCAGTATCATATGCTATTGCTTATATCTGGAATCTTAAAAAATGGTACAAATGAACTTATTTGAAACAGACTCACAGACCTAGAGAAAGAACTAATGATGACCAGAGGGGAAGTAGGGTAAGAGATTGGGAGTTTGGAATTGATGTACATGTTGCTATATTTAAAACAGATAGCCAACAATGATCTACCAGGGAAGTCTGCTCAATATTCTGTAATAACTTAAATGGGAAAATAATTTGAAAAGAATAGATACATGTATACATGTAACTGAATTAGTTTGCTGTACATCCAAAACTAATACAGCATTGTTAATTAACTACACACCAATATAAAATAAAAATTAAAAAAGGCAAAAATGCATTCAAGGTTACCAAATATTTTGAGACTTTCCTAAGCAAACCACATTTTCTATATGCACTGTACATGTGTAACTGTCTCATCAATATTTACATAGAAAGGATTCCTGATGTTGGAGACATGTTTATCTTGGAAAATTTGTGCCCAAGAAAGATTGGCACAGAACACATGTGGAACTACTGTGGCTTCTACATAATGTCAGCCAAATCTGGGGATTAATCACAGCAAGAAACTGTGAATCTTACAAGAAACATTTAAGAAGACAGTAAGGAAAACAAAAATCTGCTACCTCTGTACACATATACTGTGCCAATGCCAAATTGCTGGTTTTTCCATTGTAATTATGAAAGATGGAACCACTGGGGAGGACTGGGTCAAGGGTATATTAGAAACACCTTTGAACCTATAATTATTTCAAAATAAAAGAGTAAAATAAATTCTACTACCTCAAAAGGAAAGAGGCTGGATCAGAAAGAACAAGAATTGGGAAACAAACTATTGATATCAGCTTATGTAAAAGTAGAGACAAGGAGCTGACTCCACTCTGGCTGTTACCTCCTGATGGGACTTGGCTTCCAGGGGGCAAAACTGGGCCGCGTCTCAGGCGCTAGGAGGTGGTGCCAGCTGTGGGTCTCGGGCTCCTCGCGCGCTGGTTTCCCAGGGACGCGCCCGAAGAAAAGCCATTGCTCTTTGCCCTTTTCCCTCCTTCCGTATGGAATGTGGGAAAATGCTAAGTAGCAACGATTCTGAAGTCTTGAGGTAAAAAGTATGTGGGCAAAAGCAACAAATAAGGATAGAATTAGAAAAACAGAAAAAGCCTGGGCTCCTCACAGCACTGCAGACTTCCTGGCAGTCTTGGACGTTTTGCTATTTGATGAAAGCAAATACTTAAGTGGTTAATTTATTTTTGAACTTTAAGCTCAAATTAAATCCTGATTTTAAATATATATATATATATATATATATATATATATATAACGTATAATATATATCAGAATAAAATCACAAAGGAAGATGTAGATATGTGTGTAAAATGGACTGGAGAGATGACCAGCAAACTTGAAAGTGTAGTTACCAGTTAGGAAAGAAGCTGGGCATGAGAGGGAAAGTCTCCACTGTCTTCAGTATATTTTGGACACTATTCTAATCTTTATTTGAATCTTCTACAATGAATGTATTTATAATTTTAAATCAAGAAACGAGCATTTTCAATTCCTTTATTTCCGTGGGTATGTGACAGTGCATTCTGCTTTCCAGGTATCGCCGGGAAAACAGGTGAATGACTTTGGAAACTCAGGGTACGACCTTCATATGATTTTAAAGGTGAGCACTCAAGCCAAAAACAATATCTTACTTTTCCTTACCCTCAAACCTCCACTGCTGGAAACTCCACCAAGCAAGCACGCTCTCTCACTGAGCCGGCTGATGAGGCACAGCCGCCCCGGTCTCTGCGGCTGCACCCAGGGCCACCCAGAAATGACTGCGGCATCTGGGATCAGTCACACACTGGTCTCCTCTCCAACGCTTCTATTGGGAATAAACAGGTGTAAGTCATTATCAGAAACAGCTTTCAAGGGAAAAGCCGGGCTAAATCACACATGTGACGAATCCTTTACAGATAAGAGTGCTGAGTTGTAGAGCCAAGCTGGCAGCCTGGGATCTGACTTGGAAAGTCAAAGAGTGTTAAGCGTCCTTGCAATCCACGGGTAGGTTGCTGCAGCGCTGGGTGAAGCCGCTGACTCTACAGGCTAACAGCATGGTCAGCTCTGGCTTTAAAAGAAAATGCTGTCCTCCAAAATCAATCTCAAGCATTCAATAAACCAATAGACACAAGCTGAATACCTATGATGGCCCAAGCATTGGACTAGACTTCGTGTTAAGAGCATGGGGTGAAGAGGTGGGGAAATCAGTGTAGTAACCCTCAAGACACATTTCTCCACAGGTCTCTCTAAGCCAAGAAAGTGAAAAGTGAAAGTGTTGGTCGCTCAGTTGTGTCCGACCCTCTGCAACCCCATGGACTGCAGCCCACCAGGCTTCCCTGTCCATCACCAACTCCCGGAGTTTACTCAAACTCATGTCCATTGAGTCGGTGATGCCATATAAGGAATAATAGAAAAGCACTCAGAACTTTGGGGCCAGATCCTGGAAGGTATTAAATGCCCTGAAGAATGCCTTTTACACAGAGAGCAATGGTGAGGTCTCCAGGAGATTTTTAAACCAGAAAATGAACTACCAGAAAGAAACTGAATTGTGAAGTGACTGCTGGGTGCAGGGTCAGGAGGAAGGAGAAGCTGAGGCACAGGGACTCATCAGGAGGTGGCAGCAGCTCAGGGAACACACTCGGGGCCTGAGTGAGGGCAGAAAGCGAAGGGGCGGGGAGGACTGTTACGGGGCCTTTGTGTAAGTAACACAGGCAGGCCAATGACTTGGATCTCTTTCGCTTGCTTCTTGGAAGAAAAGCTATGGCCAACCTAGACAGCATATAAAAAAGCAGAGGCATTACTTTGCCAACAAAGGTCTGTCTAGTCAAGGCTATGGCTTTTCCAGGAGTCATGTATAGATGTGAGAGTTGGACCATAAAGAAAGCTGAGCACCAAAGAATTGATGCTTTTGAACTGTGGTGTTGGAGAAGACTCTTGAGAGTCCCTTGGACTGCAAGGAGGTCCAACCCATCCATCCTAAAGGAGATCAGTCCTGGGTGTTCATTGGAAGCACTGATGTTGAAGCTGAAATTCCAATACTTTGGCCACCTGATGCGAAGAGCTGACATCTTTGGAAAACACCCTGATGCTGGGAAAGATTGAAGGCAGGAGGAGAAGGGGACGACAGAGGATGAGATGGTTGGATGGCATCACTGACTCAATGGACATGAGTTTGAGCAAACTCCAGGAGTTGGTGATGGACAGGGAAGCTTGGTGTGCTGTGGTTCATGGGGTCGCAGAGAGTCGGACACGACTGAGCAACTAAACTGAACTGAACTGAATTAACTATTTAGTATTTCTATTTACAAGTGGTACACACACACATCACATTTTTAATAGACTATTTTTTAGAACACTTGGAATTCAGAAAAATTACTATTTTGAATATGGTACAGAGAGATTGCATATAGCCTGCCTCAGTTTCCCCTACTAACATCTAACATTAGTATGGTACATTTGTTACAATTAGTAAACCAATGTTTACATATAACTATTAATAGAAGTCCATATACACTGCATAGTTCCTTAGTTTTTATCTAAGGTCCTTTTTTTGTTCTAGGGTCCAGGATACTGCATTACATTTAGTCACCATTTCTTAAGCTGTGACATTTGTCAGACTTATTTTTAAAGACCTTGACAAATGTGAGGAGTACTGGTCTCATATTTTGCAGGATGTCCCTCAACTAGAGTTTGGCTGATGCTTTTCTCGATTAGGCTGGATTTGGGTCATGATTAGATGGAAGGTCATGGGGGTAAAATCCCATTTCTCATCACATCAAGGGCACCTGCTGTCAACCTGACTTGTCGCCGATGCTGTTAACTTTGACCACCTGGCTGAGAAAGCTATTTGTCAGATTTCTCCACTGCACGTTTAACTTGTTCTCACCCTTTTTGTGATCTTCTCTTTAAAAGGAAGTCACTATGTAAACACAAACATTTGCAAGAAAAGAAACTTTCTCCAGTTCAGCTCTAACGGCCACTTAGATACCTCTTTCAGCCACACAAGTCCAGAAGTCATTTAAGTCTACACAACTCAGAAGTCACTTTAGCAAGCATCTGCTGTGACGTGTGCTGGCTCTTGGGGGGTCTCACTCCTGACCAGGCTATGATCAGTTTCAGCCACAAGCCGTGTTCTCCCCAAGGTCAGCAGACACAGACACCTTCCCTCTGGAACTGCCCACCTTTCCAGCCATCCTTCAGTCCCGGTAGCAATGGAAGACCCTTGGAGATGGACTCCTCAAGTCACCTGACCATGGGACCCAAGTGAAGCCTGAATCCTTCCCAGCAGCCCGCCCCACCCCCCGGACACCCCACCTCTGATGTTACACCCCAGAAAACTGCCGTCTTTCCAGCCCCAGGTCCACGTCGCAGCTGGAGAGTGTGATCAAACCCCCACTGCTGCCCTGCCCTGTGACAACCCTATTTTTAGGCCACAGCTGAATCAAGAGAGAAGAGATTCAAATTCCTCTCCCCCATATCCTGGGGATGGTAGGGTTTCTTTTTCCTTGGCACACTTGAAGCAAATTGGGCCCACGTCCATTTTTGCCTTGACGATCATCCAAAATATAAACTCCACTCAAGTTACAATGAAACTCTTTCTGTTTTAGTTTCAAGGTGCCAATTCATGTAGGTGTATGTCATGGACCAAATGCAGGGTGAGACAAATCCCCACATGCAAAGTTTACAAAGGAAATGTGTCAGAACCATTGCATAACTCCAGGAGCCCACGGCCAGTTCGAGGGTATCAGCAGGCTTGAGCGTGGGGAGAGGGGAAGGTGGGCCAGGGGATATCTTTAGAGACAGCTGCCTTCCTATTGAGTCCCGCCCCTGTACCCCACTCCCACCTGGAGCTTTGTGATGCAGACTTTCATGGGGTCACATGGAGAGTTTTGAAATATGTTCTACGTAGTGGAGCGATGCAGCATACACGAGCTTGACTCTTGGAAGAGAAAACTAAAAAGTGCTTCAGCAACAAAACGAAAATAGTGCGGGAGTTTGACCTGTTCTCACAGAGCCTGCAAATGGCTATGGTGGCCAAAGATGATCACAATTATTACTGTTTTTTAACAGTCCTCCCACGGAGACATAGAGATAGTTATATGCCTTCCCTTTGAATTCAGGTAAGCTCTGTGACCATTTTGGGACACAGCAGGAATAATTCAGTGCCAATTTCTGGTCCATTTTATCTCTTCTAGAACATTCCTTGGAAGCCCTGCCTGTAATAAATTGTCCACCCTGAGACCACCAGCCTAGAGAAGCCCTGGGCAAATACTCTGGATAACAGCCAACTTCCCAGTCAAAGCACCCAACATTTAAGTCTTAGACACAAGACCTGCCCATCCTCCAGTTGCAATGAGTGACTTCCACCAATGCCACATAGAACAGAAGAAGCACCCAGTGAGCTACTCCTAGAGCCCTCCTGCAAGAAAAGAAAAAGTAAATTACAATCAAAGAGTCACTGCTTTAAGCCATTAGATCTGGGGTAAATAGTTATGCAGCAGTAGGTAACCAGAGCAGTGGCAAAGGACTGCCTCTGGTGGGTAATTTGGAGGGCTCCCAGAAGAGAGCTGCGGCACAGTGCAAAGATCAGGGTTTGAGATATGCCCAGAGCTTAGTCCTGTCCAGGGCCTTTCTTGAGCTGCCGGTGGACCATCAGGAAGTGAGAGGTGAACCAGACAACTCAGGGCTACGGAAGAGGTTGAAAACGCCCACCCAGAGCAGAGATTTGTCTGTCTCAGTCAAGGACACTGGGATGGGTTTAGCAGTGGATTATGAAACAACCATGAAAGCATTCCACGGAGGAAGCTCTGGCTTCTAGACAGGAGAATGCGGCAGAAACAAAACAGAAAAACTCAATGGCCCAAAGCGTGCAAAGGGAGATGATTTGCTAATACATATGTTATGGTGTTCTTGACAGACCAGAACCTGGGGATAGGAGTCAATGAAAAGAAGGTGAAGAAAAGAAGGATGTGGGGGACTCAAGTCTCTAGTGGAACAAGGGTGCTTTATTCATGGCAGTGTGTGCTTATATATTGTAATACAAGGAGCTTTAGGCAAAAAATAAAGTGAAAAACACCATAACCAGATGCATAACAACAGTAACTAAGGGAATAACAATAGTCATGGGGCCAGAAGACAATCCATGTATTGGAAATAGGAACAAGACTAAGTAGTTTTACAGAAAAGTAAAAGGTTACTGAAAGGAATCCATGTATTTGTTCTGCCTCATGACCTCAGTCCTGAGAACTGCGTGCAGCTCTGTTTGGTCCTGTTTTCCAGGAACTGATAAGGAACCGAGGGCCCTTGAGAAACAGAAAACAACATATAGGCTTCCTTAGAATTAAACGTTCCCTGACAATTCCCCCCTTTTTTATTATTTTTTTGAAAAAGGCCCTGACCTATTGAATTTGTTTAGTGGGAACAATTTATGTTGAAAGGCATCTTTATGCAACAAATATAATTACCAGGACAATTACCAATGTTACAGCATCAGACCCAATACTATGAGTAATACTTTGGAACCATCTTTGAGGATCTAGCCCAGATAATTGATCAGCTAGCTATTCAGCTAAAGTTTCCAAATTATTGGAAGAGGGAAGACTTTTAGAGAAGGTTTCAAAGATTTTCTTTTGCAATAATTGTACATTTAGGGAAGCATTATCATGTATGTCTTGCAAGTGAAATTTAATTTGTTCCCAGTTGTAAGCACTATAGTTGAACTGAACAGGAGTGATACAAAATTGTGTAGAATTCAAATCACATTTTAGTATTACTTGTTTTTGTAAATCTATTAATTGATCTCTGACTCATTGGATGGCTGTTTTTAGTTCTTGTATTTCATCTTGAATTTCCTCATCTGAGCCTGAGTGGCCCACATAATATGAGCATCTTTGGTCCAATTTTGAATAAAGTTTTGTGTTTGAATTTAGGTTTGTAAAGTGATGTCTGCAACAACCGCAGTAATGCAAATAGCTATTAATTCCAAAATGCCAAGACTTAACCATCCAATGAATTGTTTAGATCGCCAGAGTAATTTAGTGAGTAGCTGGGAGGCAAGTCCTGCCATGGGACCCTCTTTCCAGGGATTCATTTTTCAAAGAAACAGAGGAATTAAGACAAGTATACATTTTTTAATCTATACAAGTCACAAAGCGTAGAGTCTTATTAAATTGTAAGTTCTCTATAGCTATAACAAAAGGAAGAGGAACACAGGCTTGTATAAAATATGAGTGATTATAATGAAAGGAATAGTTACTATGAGTTGAAGAGCAAGCCCAGCAGAGCTATACCAGCCAAAGTCATGCCTGTCAGGGACCAGCTGTTGAAGCGCTCCTGGCCCTTTTGGCTCTCGGTTGTTGTATTGTTTTCATAGAGTTTCACAAAAGTGTCCCAGCCACCGTTCTCCTGGATCCAAGACTCTAGGTGGTCATTTAGGCAGGTGGCCATCCAAGTTGTGCTCTGACTCACCAATACCTGCATCTCCTTGTCTATGCTTTCCATGCACAGTGCCCCACTGAAGGAAAAAAAGGCCACAATGCGACCCCAGCTCACCCCGTCCTGGAGGAGTTCATACATCACCTGTTCAAAGCTCTGATATGCTGTCCCTGGGGTGATGTGGAGCTGGGACGTCTGGTCGCTGAATGCCTGTTGCTACCTCAGTTCAAACTCATTGCCTGCTTCCCTCAGGGCTGGCTTTACTGTTCTCATGGGGATCACTTTCCCGGTGTCCAAGCTTCTGCTGTGGCCAGTGGCTCCATTCACCACAGGGCTATCCTCCAGGTACCAAGATGGGTTGTTATTGATGGCATTGGGGTTTCCATATCTGATTTTGTCCCTTCCAAGGCCTCAGTTCTGTTCTCTTCCACATCATTAAATCGACTCCAGCTGTATCCTTTCTGGGAAAGCTTGTAAGAGAGAAAGTCAACCACCAGCCATCGGTTGCTCTGAGACATTTTCATAATAAGGATGGGTTTCACCAGTCTATTGTCTAAAATATCTGTAGTAAAAAAGGGGGTTATGTATATAGGTCCAATAAGTATGATTAATTAATTCAGCTTGAGCGGGGGAAGCAAAGCAAGCAAAGCAAGCATAGCAACAAAAGTATTTTCCGGATTCCGAGGCATTCCCTGTTGAGAAACCAGATTTTTAGCTTGATTGGTAAGGGTTTTTGTTTATCCCTAGGTAAGTTCGATGACATTGAGGGCGGTGTTTCTTGCAGATTTTTTAGAGTCACATGGCTTGTATTGGAATTTTTTTCTTCCCGGGAATTTAGCCGTTTTCTCCCTCTATTTTGAACACCAGATGCTCCCCTGGGGCGGATCTTTCAAAGAGAAAGCCAACTGATTTCGTTGGACCTATCTGGAGAAATACAGGCATACCCCTTTCCCTGTAAGATTAATTTCCTAGATTTCTATTGTTTAGTTAGCCCATCTTGATTCCAACCAGGCAGAGGGAGAGAAGTGTCTTCCAATTCTAAGAAATGTTTCTGCTTATGTCAAGATGCCTCCTTGTGATAAGTTTAAAAAAATTTAAAACAAATAAAGCTGTATTAACAACAGTTACAGGATTAAAGAATATCTTGTATTTAGAATCTAGTGAAGTCTGCTCTGGATAGAGAAGATAGAATTGTTCCTGTGTATTCCTCCTTTTTTAATGTTTTTATTTGTAGTTTCGGTGTGTGAAATGGGGGAGGTGTGGTCCCTAATAATAGATTGTAATTCAAGGAAAAGTTGTTGAATACTAGATTGATTAGAATTTATTGTAGAAGTTTTTATATTTTTTAAATATAAAAACTGAATATGAGGAGTCAGAAATTATATTGATAGGATAAGGACGTAGGTGAATAACCTGAATAAGAGCATATAATTTATTTTGTTGAGTAGAATGAAATTTAGTATAAAAGACTATATTTTTTGAGAGGCCAAAATGAGGCTTTGGTGTTTTTAGTCGCATCTATATAGAAAACATCAGCTTGAAGTATAGGTTGTGATGCAACAATGTGAGAGATAATAAATGTAATATTTTTGAAGAAATTTCAAAGTTTATTAGAGGGATAATGAAATGAAATTAAAAAAAAATAGTCTGAGAAGGCTATTTGGAAATCGGTAGAAGTTTGTAATGTATTTTTAAATTCAGCTTTATTAATAGGCAATATAATTTGGTGAAGATAGGAGCCAATTAAAGTCTTAGTTATATATTTTTTGTTGATAATTATTAGAGCGATCAAATCAAGATAGGGCATAAGTGACTTTGTCTCTTCAAAATGGGTATGCTGCTGCTGCTAAGTCGCTTCAGTCGTATCTGACTCTGTGCAACCCCATAGACGGCAGCCCACCAGGCTCCTCTGTCCCTGGGATTCTCCAGGCAAGAACACTGGTATGGGTTGCCATTTCCTTCTCCAATGCACCAAAGTGAAAAGTGAAAGTGAAGTCGTTCAGTCATGCCCGACTCTTAGTGACCCCATGGACTGGAGCCTACCAGACTCCTTCATCCATGGGATTTTCCAGGCAAGAGTACTGGAGTGGGGTGCCATTGCCTTCTCCCAAAATGGGTATATATCCATTTTATTGGGTGTTCTTGTTGGGCAAGAAGTCTTGTGGGAGAATGGAGAGAGAGGAGTATAAACAACTCTAAAGGTAATTCAAGTCTAATATGAATAAGAAATTGTTTTTGTATAATTTATTTTGTATTAAACAGAGTGTGTGTGTGTGCGTGTGTGTGTGTGTGTGTGTCTTGTGAAAGTGAACGAGGGCTATTTAAATCAGGATCTCCTTTTAAAGTATTTGGTTGCTCAGATGGTAAAGCATCTGCGTGAAATGCGGTAGACTCAAGTTTGATCCCTGGGTCGGGAAGATCCCCTGGAGAAGGAAATGGCAACCCACTCCAGTACTCTTGCCTGGAAAATCCCATGGATGGAGGAGGCTTGTAGGCTACAGTCCATGGAGTTGCAAAAAGTCGGTCACAACTGAAAGACTGCACTTTTAAAGAGGGTCTAATCCAGTTTATATTGTCTAAAAGTTTTTGAAAATCATTCAAGGTTAATAATTTATCAACACGAATCTGTGTTAGTTGGGGAGTAATATGTTGTCTATTAACAATAGATCTTAAGTAATTGTAAGGTCTAGAGGTTTGAATCTTTTTAGGGGCAATTATTAATCTAGAATCTTTTAAGCATTGTTGAGCTATGTCAAACATTTGTTGAGTTTTTAAAACAGATGGAGCCAAAAACAATATGGTGAAGTCACTCAGTCATGTTCGACTCTTTGTGACCCCGTGGACTGTAGCCTACCAGGCTTCTCCATCCATGTGATTCTCCAGGCAAGAATACTGGAGTGGGTTACCATTTCCTTCTCCTGGGGATCTTCCCGACCCAGGGATCAAACCCGGGTCTCCTGCACTGGAGGCAGACGCTTTAATCTCTGAGCCACTATCATCTATATAATGAATAACAAGAAAGTCAGGAAATTGTTTTTTCACAGGTTCAAAAGCTTTGGCTACATAATATTGACATATGGTGGAAGAATTCACCAGTTTTTGAGGCAATACAGTTTATTGATATCATTTATGGGGCCCAACATGATTAGGAAAAGGAAGAGAGAAGGCAAATCTTTCTCAGTCTAGAGGGTGTAAAGGTATAGTAAAAAAGCAATCCTGTACATTTATAATAATAATATGTCAGTTTTGGGGAATAAATGTAGGTGATGGAATTTTTGGCTGCAATGTACCCATAGGTTTTATAGATGCATTAACTTTTTGAAGGTCTGTTAAAAGATGTCATTTGTCAGTTTTTTTATTACAAAAATAGGAGAATTTCAAGGAGAACAAGATTTTTTAATATGTTTTAATTTTAAATGTGTATCAATAAGCTTCTTAGTAGCTTTTAGTTTCTCTTTTTTAAGGGGCCATTGTTTTGTCTAAATAGGCTTGTCACCTTTTCAAGTTATTTTAATAATTGTATTGTTTGTTAAGTGAGCAGTGGCCCCTGGGAAAAATGTGGATGCATATTTGAGTTTGTCATTGCACAAGTAAATCTCTCTTTATTAAATTAAGAGGTGCATCTATAATGTAGGGTCATAATGCTGTAGGCTGGCCTTTTGGTCCCTCATATGGATAAATTTGGACATTTTGATAAACCTCTTGTATTTTGGTTTGAGAAACTCCTGTAATTTGGCAAGAAATTTTCTATATAGGCCAAGATTTGGGGCATAAATGTTTGGAAATAATAGTAATATCAGATCTAGTATCAAGGAGACCAGAAAATTTTTTGCCATTAATTTTGATATTTACATTTGGTTGGGTATATTCAGATATTATTGATGTCCATAAGGATTGTTTTTGATCTCAATTGTCCAATCCATCCGTCTGTACATCATTAGAGGAGTTAATAGAAATGTAAGATAAAGGAAGTAATTGAGCAATTTTGTCTCTCTTTTTGAATTGTCATAATATCTGAGATGACATCATAATTTGAATTTCTCCCTTATAATCTGAATCAGTTACTCTAGGGTGAACAGTATTGGCCAAATAAAAGACCAAAGTTTTGTGGGGGTAGGGGTCCAAAAACTCCAGTAGGTATTTCAGTAGGGACTACTTGAGGAAAAAGGAGAAAATCATTTAGGGCTGGCATATCAATGGTAGCATTGTCGGATGTTGAGGGTTTGAGGGAAAAGATGGAGTTTGTCCCTGGTTTTTGTTGATGAGGACCTGAGAAGTCCCCAGCTTGGAGTTTCCCAAAATAGGCTTCCTTACAATATCACATTTAGATTGACATTTTCTGGCCCAAAATATCCCCTTATGGCAATGACAGCAAATTTCTGTAGGTTTTTTTTTTTTTAATAGTTTTAATTGTTTTGTGTGTGTTTTTTAGGAGAATCTTTTTTTTTTTTTTAAACTTTACATAATTGTATTAGTTTTGTCAAATATCAAAATGAATCCGCCACAGGTATACATGTGTTCCCCATCCTGAACCCTCCTCCCTCCTCCCTCCCCATTCCATCCCTCTGAGTCGTCCCAGTGCACCAGCCCCAAGCATCCAGTATCGTGCATTGAACCTGGACTGGCAACTCATTTCATACATGATATCTTACATGTTTCAATGCCATTCTCCCAAATCTTCCCACCCTCTCCCTCTCCCACAGAGTCCATAAGACTGTTCTATACATCAGTGTCTCTTTTGCTGTCTCGTACACAGGGTTATTGTTACCATCTTTCTAAATTCCATATATATGCGTTAGTATACTGTATTGGTGTTTTTCTTTCTGGCTTACTTCACTCTGTATAATAGGCTCCAGTTTCATCCACCTCATTAGAACTGATTCAAATGTATTCTTTTTAATGGCTGAATAATACTCCATTGTGTATATGTACCACAGCTTTCTTATCCATTCATCTGCTGATGGACATCTAGGTTGCTTCCATGTCCTGGCTATTATAAACAGTGCTGCGATGAACATTGGGGTACTCGTGTCTCTTTCCCTTCTGGTTTCCTCAGTGTGTATGCCCAGCAGTGGGAGTGCTGGATCATAAGGCATGTCTATTTCCAGTTTTTTCAGGAATCTCCACACTGTTCTCCATAGTGGCTGTACTAGTTTGCATTCCCACCAACAGTGTAAGAGGGTTCCCTTTTCTCCACACCCTCTCCAGCATTTATTGCTTGTAGACTTTTGGATCACAGCCATTCTGACTGGTGTGAAATGGTACCTCATAGTGGTTTTGATTTGCATTTCTCTGATAATTAGTGATGTTGAGCATCTTTTCATGTGTTTGTTAGCCATCCGTATGTCTTCTTTGGAGAAATGTCTGTTTAGTTCTTTGGCCCATGAGTTTTATCTCCACAAGTTAAACATCTTTTATATCTCTTTTTAAAGGTAGCAACCACTGTTTCAATTAACATTTATATTTTTTGAGTTTCTGATCCTAAATTGTGATAAGCCTTTAAATAATCAATAATAGTCTCAAACTCATGAATTGGAGCAGTAGCTTTTTAACATTTTTGGTTTGCATTTTTATAAGCAAGCAATTTTTTTAGCTGTATTTTGGTCTCTTTTTTGATAACATTATGGGAAATAGCAAATTTCAATCTCGCTAAAAAATTACCATAGGCTTCATTAGGTCCTTGAAATACTTTTGTATGGCTATCTTCAGGTTTCATTGACTTTTAGCTTTTCAGGGGGGAACACAAGGTTGGGGTTTACCCATATCCACATGTTGGGCTCAAAATCTGGACCATCTTTATTAGGGTCAGGTGGCTCAACTATTTGGAGCTTATATCTGGCAAGGTTTTGTTTGGCTAAGGCCAGGTGTGATGTAGTGAATGCTAGAAAGGACTCATTTTTCATGTCCCAGTCTAGCAATCCAGAAAGCCTTTGTCGTGAAGGAGAATGAGTAGATGGTGTTATTTCATACATATGAGTATGTGTTAAAGGCTTATCATTGTCATTAGGGAAAGTACTGTCAGATTTAGTGTCAAAAAGAGCTCAGAAGAGTCATTGTCAGGGTCATTTTGTCCTTGAGTTGAGAGGACTTTCGGTTTGGCGTCCATTGCAAGAGGAGGAGGAGCACTTGGGGCAGCCAGAGCAGGGCTGGTGGGATAATTTTGAAATATTTTATGTTGTTTTAATTGGGCCTTTTGTAAAGTTTTATCATCTAATTTGTATTCATGTAACAAATGTGCTGCCTGTTGTCGAATATAAGGAGGCCTAGAATTTTCTTGACATGGCAAAGTCATGGCTTTAATGAGGACCCAAAAGGGCTAGAAATCTATTGAAATATTTTTTCCCTATCTTGTGGCTCATTTAACATTCTTTCTAACCTGGTTCCAAATCTTTAAATCAAAATTATTTTCATCAAGGAACCAGGGATTGTGTTCAATTACCGTTTGGAGACAAGCCTCTAATCTTTGACTCGAAACTGAAAGTCCTTGAACCTTACATAAATGATGAAGCAAAGTAGAAAAGTGGTGGGGCTTTCCAGCCATTTGTCCCATAACACCGCACTTGCCGACCTCAGTAGGTCCACAGTCACTCCGTCTGCTTGTCAAGGGCGTACTCCAGGTCACTGTTCGGGCGCCACCTGTTATGGTCTTGACAGACCGGAACCTGGGGAAGGAGTTGACAAAAAGAAGGTGAAGAAGGACACGGGGGACCCAAGTCTCTAGTGGAACAAGGGTGCTTTATTCATGGCAGTGTGTGCTTATATATTTTAATAAAGGAAACTTTAGGCAAAAGATAAAGTTAAGTAAAAAACACCATAACCAGACGCATAACAACAGTAACTAAGGGAATAACAATAGTCAGAGGGCCATAACAACAGTTACTAGGGGAACAACAATCGGCACAGGGCCGGAAGACAATCCATGTATTGGAAATAGGAACATGACTAAGTAGTTTTACAGAAAAGTAAAAGGTTACTGAAAGGAATCCATGTATGTGTTCTGCCTCATGACCTCAGTCCTGAGAACTGCGTGCAGCTCTGTTTGGTCCTGTTTTCCAGGAACTGATAAGGAATAGAAGGCCTTTGAGAAACAAAACACAACATATAGGATTCCTTAAAATTAAACGTTCCCTGACATACATTTCACATGCTAGTAAAGTAATGCTCAAAATTCTCCAAGCCAGGCTTCAGCAATATGTGAACCGTGAACTTCCTGATGTTCAAGTTGGTTTAAGAAAAGGCAGAGGAACCAGAGATCAAATTGCCAGCATCTGCTGGATCATCGAAAAAGCAAGAGAGTTCCAGAAAAACATCTATTTCTGCTTTATTGACTATGCCAAAGCCTTTGACTGTGTGGATCACAATAAACTGTGGAAAATTCTGAAAGAGATGGGAATACCAGACCACCTGATCTGCCTCTTGAGAAATCTGTATGCAGGTCAGGAAGCAACAGTTAGAACTGGACTTGGAACAACAGACTGGTTCCAAATAGGAAAAGGAGTACGTCAAGGCTGTATATTGTCACCCTGCTTTTTAACTTCTATGCAGAGTACATCATGAGAAACGCTGGGCTGGGAGAAACACAAGCTGGAATCAAGATTGCTGGAATAAATCTCAATAACCTCAGATATGCAGATGACACCACCCTTATGGCAGAAAGTGAAGAGGAACTAAAAAGCCTCTTGATGAAAGTGAAAGTGGAGAGTGAAAAAGTTGGCTCAAAGCTCAACATTCAGAAAACGAAGATCATGGCATCCAGTCCCATCACTTCATGGGAAATAGATGGGGAAACAGTGGAAACAGTGGCAGACTTTATTTTTCTGGGCTTCAAAATCACTGCAGATGGTGACTGCAGCCATGAAATTAAAAGATGCTTACTCCTTGGAAGGAAAGTTATGACCAACCTAGAGAGCATATTCAAAAGCAGAGACATTACTTTGCCAACAAAGGTCTATCTAGTCAAGGCTATGGTTTTTCCTGTGGTCATGTATGGATGTGAGAGTTGGACTGTGAAGAAAGCTGAGCGCCGAAGAATTTATGCTTTTGAAGTGTGGTGTTGGAGAAGACTCTTGAGAGTCCCTTGGACTGCAAGGAGATCCAACCAGTCCGTTCTGAAGGAGATCAACCTTGGGTGTTCTTTGGAAGGAATGATGCTAAAGCTGAAACTCCAGTACTTTGGCCACCTCATGCGAAGAGTTGACTCGTTGGAAAAGACTCTGATGCTGGGAGGGATTGGGGGCAGGAGGAAAAGGGGACAACAGAGGATGAGATGGCTGGATGGCATCACCGACTCAGTGGATGTGAGTTTGACTGAACTCTGGGAGATGGTGATGGACAGGGAGGCCTGGCGTGCTGCAATTCATGAGGTCGCAAAGAGTTGGACATGACTGAGTGACTGAACTGAACTGAACTGACATACATCAACTTCAAAATTGCAAAATTACACACACCTGGAAACTCCAATAAATGACTGGAACTACTGTTTGTGATTAAAGTGACTATTAGTCAAAAATCAGCACAAGTCTATTCTCTATGTCTGTTTCTTCACTCTTGCCCTGTAAATGGGGAGAGGGGAGGAGAGGGTGAGATGTATGGAAAAAGTAAGAGGGAAACTTACATTACCACATGTAAAATAGATAGCCAACAGGAATTTGCTGTGTGGCTCAGGAAACTCAAACAGGGGCTCTGTATCAACCTCCAGCAGTGGGATGGGTGGGGGGAGATGGGACGGAGGCTCAAAAGGGAGGGGTTATATGTATACCTATAGCTGACACATGTTGAGGTTTGACAGAAAACAGCAAAATTCTATAAAGCAATTATCCTTCAATAAAAAATAAATTAAAAAAAAAAAACAGCAGAGTTCATGAGACTGTCAGCATTTTCCTTTAGTGTCAAGAGACTTATACTCCTTTGAGTAAAGTTTAAGAATTTGGAAAGAGATAAAAGTTGTATTCTGTTTGACTAAATTACTGGTTAAACTTTGCAATAACTGAGTTATGGATAATTATCTCATTTATGTCATGCAATCTCTTTGGCATATATAGTATTTCAGAACTAGATTATTATATAACGTACATTTGTAAGCAGCAGTGTTTTAAAGCTAAGTGTCTTTAGGTGCCTTTTGGTAACATATGGTCTCAATTTGCAGTGTTATGTGGAATAGGATTCAGGGCCCTAAATGTACACTTTTACCTCAATTTGTCTAAGGAGAACTAAAGTTTTCCCACAAGTCCTGTGAGTGATAAATCTGATAACATTTTCTTGATTGTGAAGAAAGAGCTAAATTTAATGCTATACTTCCCCTTAACATACTATATTTTATGGTATTCATTTTGAGTAATAACTTTAGTTTTGGTTCCATTTTATCAAAACATGCTTATTTGTGCTTTCTAACATTTTATCTATCTGCCCTATTTCTCTGAAAACTTCCATATATATATATATAGTGGAGCTTAAGTGCCTAGGCTCTAGAGCCAAAGAGCCTTTGTTCACACCCAGCTCTGCCTCTTACTGTGTAACTTTTAGACCATAGCCTTCTCGTGTTTGTTTTCTCATTTGTAAAACATAGATTTTAAGAGTATCTTCATAGGGTCATTGAAGGCTTAAGTTATAGTGATGCATGTAGAACAAGGACTAGCACTTAGTTATAAGTATTAACTACTAATCAGATTTTATTTTGGGGGGCTCCAAAATCACTGCAGATGGTGATTGCAGCCATGAAATTAAAAGATGCTTACTCCTTGGAAGAAAAGTTATGACCAACCTAGATAGCCTAATCAAAAGCACAGGCATTACTTTGCCAACAAAGGTCCGTCTAGTTGAGGCTATGGTTTTTCCAGTAGTCATGTATGGATGTGAGAGTTGGACTGTGAAGTAAGCTGAGCATCGAACAATTGATGCTTTTGAACTGTGGTGTTGGAGAAGACTCTTGAGAGTCCCTTGGACTGCAAGGAGGTCCAACCAGTACATCCTAAAGGCGATCAGTCCTGGGTGTTCATTGGAAGGACTGATGTTGAAACTCCAGTACTTTGGCCACCTCATGCAAAGAGTTGACTCATTGGAAAAGACCCTGATGCTGGGAGGAATTGGGGGAAGGAGGAGAAGGGAACGACAGAGGATGAGATGGCTGGATGGCATCACCGACTTGATGGACATGAGTTTGAGTGAACTCCGGGAGTTGATGATGAACAGGGAGACCTGGCGTGCTGCAATTCATGGGGTCGCAAAGAGTCAGACACGACTGAGTGACTGAACTGACTGACTAATAATAATGATTATTTTATACTTGTGGGATATCAACAATTAAATGAAAAATAATAAAAACTAAAATAACAAATAAACAGATATTTGGAAATAATCAAAACAATAGAATGTTGTTAAATGTTTAGGGATGGGTATTAAGTGTCATGAGATCTGACACTTATAGAATTTTTATTAAAAAGAAATTACAAATGCAAAATCAGAAATAAAAGTAGGTGCAATTTGCTAACTTGTCTGAAAACTAGTGACAGGTTGAATGGGTTTTTTTTTTTTTTTTTTTAACAACAGTGAAATAATACTGTCTCAGCCTTGCTCAGAGATAATATTATCTGGCTGCAGTGATCTACATTATAATTTATTTCAAAGTTTGAAAATAAAATTACTTTCAGAGATTTTAAATTAGCACTAGGACTTATGTTGGTTTGTTCATAAACTTGTAGCTTTCATTTTGACAGGCATAATGACTCCACTCTAGTCAGATCTGTTGGATAAGGAATGAAAATTGCTGTCCTCGTTCCTTACCCCTTTCATTTACTTATTTTTTAATGGAAGATAGTTGCTTTACAATGTTGTGTTGGTCTCTGCCTCACAGCAATGCAAATCAGCCATAAGCCTATATATGTCCTCTGCCCCAAACCTCCCGGACCCCGTCCCACCCAGCTCCGAGGTCCCAGAGCACAGGGTTGGCCTCCCTGGGTTGCCCAGAAGCCCACCCCTGACTGCATCCCTTAAGGTGACACGTGTTTCAGTGCTACACTGTCCGGCCATCCCGCCCTGTCCGCCCCCTCCGCTGTGCCCAGAGTCTGTTCTGTATTCTGCATCTCTATTCGTGCCCTGAAAATAAGTTCATCAGCAGCTTTTTCTAGATTCTACATACATGCACCAATGTATGTACCGCGGGCAGTTTGCAGAGGCAACTGCGTCCATGTACACCATCAGATCAGATCAGATCAGTCTCTCAGTCGTGTCTGACTCTTTGCGACCCCATGAATCACAGCACGCCAGACCTCCCTGTCCATCACCAACTCCTGGAGTTCACTCAGACTCACGTCCATCCAGTCAGCGATGCCATCCAGCCATCTCATCCTCTGTCGTCCCCTTCTCCTCCTGCCCCCAATCCCTCCCAGCATCAGAGTCTTCCAATGAGTCAACTCTTCACATGAGGTGGCCAAAGTACTGGAGTTTCAGCCCCAGTATCATTTCTTCTAAAGAAATCCCAGGGCTGATCTCCTTCAGAATGGACTGGTTGGATCTCCTTGCAGTCCAAGCGACTCTCAAGAGTCTTCTCCAACACCACAGTTCAAAAGCATCAATTCTTCGGTGCTCAGCCTTCTTCACAGTCCAACTCTCACATCCATACATGACCACTGCAAAGGCCATAGCCTTGACTAGACGAACCTTTGTTGGCAAAGTAATGTCTCTGCTTTTGAATATGCTATCTAGGTTGGTCATAACTTTCCTTCCAAGGAGTAAGCGTCTTTTAATTTTCTGGCTGCAGTCACCATCTGCAGTGATTTTGAAGCCCAGAAAAATAAAGTCTGACACTGTTTCCACTGTTTACCCATCTGTTTCCCATGAAGTGATGGGACTGGATGCCATGATCTTCGTTTTCTGAATGTTGAGCTTTAAGCTAACTTTTTCACTCTCCTCTTTCACTTTCATCAAGAGGCTTTTGAGTTTCTCTTCACTTTCTGCCATAAGGGTGGTGTCATCTGCATATCTGAGGTTATTGATATTTCTCCCGGCAATCTTGATTCCAGCTTGTGTTTCTTCCAGTCCAGCGTTTCTCATGATGTACTCTGCATAGAAGTTAAATAAGCAGGGTGACAATATACAGCCTTGACGTACTCCTTTTCCTATTTGGAACCAGTCTGTTGTTCCATGTCCAGTTCTAACTGTTGCTTCCTGACCTGCATACAAATTTCTCAAGAGGCAGATCAGGTGGTCTGGTATTCCCATCTCTTTCAGAATTTTCCACAGTTTATTGTGATCCACACAGTCAAAGGCTTTGGCATAGTCAATAAAGCAGAAATAGATGTTTTTCTGGAACTCTCTTGCTTTTTCGATGATCCAGCAGATGCTGGCAATTTGATCTCTGGTTCCTCTGCCTTTTCTAAAACCAGCTTGAATATCAGGAAGTTCACATTTCACATATTGCTGAAGCCTGGCTTGGAGAATTTTGAGCATTACTTTACCAGCGTGTGAGATGAGTGCAATTGTGCGGTAGTTTGAGCATTCTTTGGCATTGCCTTTGTTTGGGATTGGAATGAAAACTGATCTTTTCCAGTCCTGTTGCCACTGCTGAGTTTTCCAAATTTGCTGGCATATTGAGTGCAGCACTTTCACAGCATCATCTTTCAGGATTTGGAATAGCTCAACTGGAATTCTATCATCCCCACTAGCTTTGTTCATAGTGATGCTTTCTAAGGCACCTTGACTTCACATTCCAGGATGTCTGGCTCTAGGTCAGTGATCACACCATCGTGATTATCTGGGTCGTGAAGATCTTTTTTGTACAGTTCTTCTGTGTATTCTTGCCACCTTTTCTTAATATCTTCTGCTTCTGTTAGGTCCATACCATTTCTGTCCTTTATCAAGCCCATCTTTGCATGAAATATTCCCTTGGCATCTCTGATTTTCTTGAAGAGATCTCTAGTCTTTCCCATTCTGTTGTTTTCCTCTATATCTTTGCATTGATCGCTGAAGAAGGCTTTCTTATCTCTTCTTGCTCTTCTTTGGAACTCTGCATTCAGATGCTTATAATTTTCCTTTTCTCCTTTGCTTTTTGCTTCTCTTCTTTTCACAGCTATTTGTAAGACCTCCCCAGACAGCCATTTTGCTTTTTTGCATTTCTTTTCCATGGGGATGGTCTTGATCCCTGTCTCCTGTACAATGTCACGAACCTCATTCCATAGTTCATCAGGCACTCTATCTATCAGATCTAGTCCCTTAAATCTATTTCTCACTTCCACTGTATAATCATAAGGGATTTGATTTAGGTCATACCTGTATGGTCTAGTGGTTTTCCCTACTGTCTTCAATTTAAGTCTGAATTTGGCAATAAGGAGTTCATGATCTGAGCCACAGTCAGCTCCTGGTCTTGTTTTTGCTGACTGTGTAGAGCTTCTCCATTTTTGGCTGCAAAGAATATAATCAATCTGATTTCGGTGTTGACCATCTGGTGATGTCCATGTATAGAGTCTTCTCTTGTGTTGTTGGAAGAGGGTGTTTGTTATGGCCAGTGCATTTTCTTGGCAAAACTCTATCAGTCTTTACCCTGCTTCATTCCGCATTCCAAGGCCAAATTTGCCTGTCACTCTAGGTGTTTCTTGACTTCCTACTTTTGCATTCCAGTCCCCTATAATGAAAAGGACATCTTTTTTGGGTGTTAGTTCTAAAAGGTCTTGTAGGTCTTCATAGAACCGTTCAACTTAAGCTTTTTCAGCATTACTGGTTGGCGCATAGACTTGGATTACTGTTATATTGAAAGGTTTGCCTTGGAAACGAACAAAGATCATTCTGTCGTTTTTGAGAGCTGTAAGAAGGCAGTTAGCAACAAGGACTGGCAGCCGCGTCCTCAACCAAGTGAACTGCGGCAGAGTCTGGCCAGGCCTACTGTACTGGAATCAGTACATTGAACGGCTCAATAAGAAATAAAACAAAACGAATTTAATTAATAATCACTACTCTGTGAGAGTTACATAGCTATGCAGTTTGGCCCCCCAAAAGAGCTATGAACCCAGCTTCCAGATTGGGGCACATGGCTTAAGTTGAATAAAGTCACACTTTCTATGGTATTGGTACCTATCCTTGAGGACCACGTGCTGCGTCACTATTCCCATCTTACAAACTGTAATAAAACTGTAAAAGTCAGTGACCCCCAAAGTCTTAGGTGCCTCTAAGTGGATCTCTCACTCTAAGAAGACAGAAAAGCCTGACGAACTTTCAAATGTGCTTCCATTGAAGTTTGTGACATTGTACAGGAGACAGGGATCAAGACCATCCCCATGGAAAAGAAATGCAAAAAAGAAAAATGGCTGTCTGAGGAGGCCTTACAAATAGCTGTGAAAAGAGGAGAAGTGAAAAGCAAAGGAGAAAAGGAAAATTATAAGCATCTGAATGCAGAGTTCCAAAGAAGAGCAAGAAGAGATAAGAAAACCTTCCTCAGTGATCAATGCAAAGAAATAGAGGAAAACAACAGAATGGGAAAGAGTAGAGACCTCTTCAAGAAAATTAGAGATACCAAGGGAACATTTCATGCAAAGATGGGCTCAATAAAGGACAGAAATGGTATGGACCTAACAGAAGCAGAAGATATTAACAAGAGGTGGCAAGAATACACAGAAGAACTGTACAAAAAAGATCTTCATGACCCAGATAATCATGATGGTGTGATCACTGACCTAGAGCCAGACATCCTGGAATGTGAAGTCAAGGTGCCTTAGAAAGCATCACTATGAACAAAGCTAGTGAAGATGATAGAATTCCAGTTGAGCTATTCCAAATCCTGAAAGATGATGCTGTGAAGGTGCTGCACTCAATATGCCAGCAATTTGGAAAACTCAGCAGTGGCCACAGGACTGGAAAAGGTCAGTTTTCATCGAATCCCAAAGAAAGGCAATGCCAAAGAGTGCTCAAAAACCAGTCATCAATACACCTAGAACCTGTCCATAAACACTTGTGTCAAATCCGAACACCTAATCGCCCATTCTGGCAACGGATCAGGTTTATGACCTATACAATAAAACTGATCTACATAATGCACATCGATTTCATCAGTCTTCAACTGTAACATCCTCAGTAGCAGTTATTGGGCCAAGCACTTCTCTCTTATTACCTTCCAGTTTATTACAGCATAGTTATCAGTTTAATAATGGAAACGGTGTAGAAATCATTAGCTTCTGTCAATTACAGACTGAGGTACGTCACATGCAGGAACTCTCCCCCATGGCAGGCTGCTCTCCTTAGAGAAGGCATTATTGTGACTACTTGGGAAAGTTTTCGACACATTTCTAGGAAGTGTAGGGGTTTTTCACTTTGATGTAAGAGATGAACCAGGTATAAAAGGCAAACAGGACAATACAAGGGAATACCTCCTTCTGCTTCAGGTTACCCTCCTTGGCTCTTTTAATCTGAAAGATTCTACATGCACCGTATGATTGAGAAGTCCCATACAAAGCAATCAAAACCCAGAAAAAGACACAGTACAAATTTCTTGTTCTAAGGGCCTTAGCAGTGTTTGGAAGCAGCACAGGATCTGACTTGCTCAGTGTATTTGTTGCACATTAAGAAAAGCATCTTAGAGGTATATCCAGCATGTTTCTGGGGATTTCTTTTAATAACATGCAAAATTAATAAGGAAGTATTAGTTTTTCACATTTAGGGGTTTAATCATAAACAAGTTTGGGGCTTTATTTTAATGTAAATTATCACACTATTGGTTCTACCCGTCCATTTAGTCAGAAATTTTTGGAAACCCTTTGTTCACTGTATAGCATTAGTCAGGTGATATAGTTCCATCCAAAACATCCAACAATAACACCTCTTACTTTTTCAGTAGGGTCTCCATGGCCTTGTGAGCAAAACTTATAAATGTACAAATCTTATAAAACTTATAGACAGAGTTCATAAGTAGGAGAATTAGAAGTATTTATGTGTCTTACTAAATCAATGAGTAGTAATTAACTTTTCTTCTAGATACTTTAGGTTTAAAAACATTTTCCTTAAGGTTTTTATGTCAAAGCCTCAGGTAATGTTTAAATCATTTCTGAAGAATTTCTTGATAAAAGCCTCTTGATTTATTTTAGAAATCAATGTTATCTTTGCCTTGTCCTTCAGCACTTGGAAATTGGCATTATTTTACAGTGAAAGAGAAAGTGGTTTGGGACCAATCATCTTTAACAAACTTTATTCTGAAACAATTTTTTATTTGCAGAAGAATCACAAGGACAGGTCCCATATACTCTTCACTCAGTTTCTCCTAAGTTAAAGAACCATGACACATTCATCAAAACTCAGAAATTAACTTTAGTACAATACTATTAACTAAACTGCAGGCTTTATTCTAATTTTGGTATTTTTTCCCACTAATGTTCTTTTTCTGTCCCAAGATCCAATCCAGGACTGCCTGTTGATTTAGTTACCACGTCTCCTCTGTCTCCTCCTCTGAGGGAGATTTTTGATCTTTCAATGTCTTTCACACCATTAATAGTTTTGAGTAGTTCTCGTCAGGGAGCTTGTAGACGGTCCTCAGGTTGTGTTCGTCTGATGTTTTCCAATGGCTACTGCTGCTGCTGCTGCTAAGTCGCTTCAGTCGTGTCTGACTCTGTGCGATCCCATAGACGGCAGCCCACCAGGCTACCCCGTCCCTGGGATTCTCCAGGCAAGAACACTGGAGTGGGTTGCCATTTCCTTCTCCAATGCATGAAAGTGAGAAGTGAAAGTGAAGTAGCTCAGTCGTGTCCGACTTTTCTCGACCCCATGGACTGCAGCCTACCAGGCTCCTCCGCCCATGGGATTTTCCAGGCAAGAGTACTGGAGTGGGGTGCCATTGCCTTCTCCTTCCAATGACTAAACTAGGGTAATAGATTTGAGGGAAGGACACCATAGAAGTGAAGTGCTTTTCCCACTGTACCACTTCAGGGGGGTGTATGCTATCAATATGACTTATTTCAGGTGATATTAACTTTGACCGCTTGAATAATGTAGGTGCCCAGGGCTCTCCACTCTACAGTTATCTTTCTTTTCCCATATTCTCTTCCAACCCACCTACAAGAGGAAGGGAACCAACTCAATTTCCCAGAGTGAACAATATCAAACAATTTGTGGGCATTAATAAAATGATAAACTAATAAATATTTAGAGGAAATATCTTGAGGCTATGCAAATATTCTCTTTCTTCTTAAAGTTGCATCTACTAATATTAGCATTTACCAGTGGATCTTGCCTGCAGCAGTTATTACTCTGGTGTTCTAATGGTGATTTTCTATTTCCTTCATGTCTTCTGCATTTATTAATTGGAATTCATCTGTAAGGATCCAATATTTTGGTCATCTGATGCAAAGAGCTGACTCTGGAAAACACCCTGATGCTGGGAAAGATTGAGGGCAAAAGGAGAAGGAGGTGGCAGAGGATGAGACAATTGGATGGCATCACCACTCAATGGACATGCATCTGAGCCAACTCCAGGAGACAGTGAAGGACAGGGGAGCCTGGCATGCTGCAGTCCATGGCATTGCAAAGCATCAAACACAACTTAGCGACTGAACAAAAACAAATTCTGTAAGGAATATCCCTTCCTCCCCATCTATTTGTTCATTAATTATTCAGTTACTCATGTATTTAAATATGAACTTAGGCATGTTTATTTCTCTAGGTTATAACACCATACTATTTTTATTTATTATGCTGCTCAAATTATTCTGCTTTAGCCATCCCATCTATTTTATACTGGTTCCTGTGTCCTTTTGACATACCCCTACCTTTGTTTTTTGACTTTTTCTCTTTTTTTGACCTTACTTTCTGGAACTATATAAGATGCTCCAGATTCTTACACTTCATTGCCCCCAGACTGAGAGTCAGCCTTTTCTCTAGGGAGACTTGATCCCTTTTACTGAAGAATAGTATATAGAAGCCAAGATCTGGGAATTAGATATATCTGTAGTGACTGGAGTGTAACTCTTTCTAGGCTCTCTTAGTAGACAGGTCTAAGAAAATCTATGTATGTATACCAGCCTACATACACACATACCTGTATTTATTTCTTTATTTATGCTACATAGCATTAAAATAAGTGAGCTCATTATAATATTACCAACTCTGATCTAGCACCATAGGGTTCATGTTAGGCTTTTCCTTGACCTCTCTAATGCCTTTGTAACTTCCTTCTCTGGCAGTGAGAAATCCGGCTCTCATTATCTGCATAGTTCATCCCTAGTATATAAATAATGTAGTTTCAGAATTGCTGAAATACTGCTGTAAGAAACAAATCTACCAATCAGAGTACTGCTTGTAAATAGTTCTTCTTTTGTCTTTAGAGTTAGATTATCCAACCAAAACACTACTTTCCAATGTTCTTAGGGTCAACTCCTATTATTCATAACCCCTTCAGTGTAGTTAAGCCACACACTTGTTATATAGTTAAATTAATTTGTCATAGTTTTGGGTTCTCCCAATATCTTGGGTTCTCCTAACACAAAATTCTAGTTGATTTTTTTAAATTTACATATAGTAAATTTCACTCTTTATAGTGTACAGTTCAATGGGTCTTGACAAATGTATAATCTACCTAACACCACAGTACATACAGATCAAATTCATCATCTTAAAAATCACCCTTTGTCAGAGCCAACCCATTTTAAAATCCCTCTAATAGCTTCAGTCTTTTACTTGGACATACCTCACAGAGTTCTAGAGTAGCAAGCAAGCATCCCAGTTCAGTTCACTTCAGTTCAGTCACTCAGTCATGTCCGATTCTTTGCAACCCCATGAATCGCAGCATGCCAGGCCTCCCTGTCCATCACCAACTCCTGGAGTTCACTCAGACTCACGTCCATCGAGTCAGTCATGCCATCCAGCCATCTCATCCTCTGTCGTCCCCTTCTCCTCCTGCCCCCAATCCCTCCCAGCATCAGAGTCTTTTCCAATGAGTCAACTCTTCGCATGAGATGGCCAAAGTACTGGACTTTCAGCCCCAGCATCATTCCTTCCAAAGAAATCCCAGGGCTGATCTCCTTCAGAATGGACTGGTTGGATCTCCTTGCAGTCCAAGGGACTCTCAAGAGTCTTCTCCAACACCACAGTTCAAAAGCATCAATTCTTCGGCGCTCAGCCTTCTTCACAGTCCAACTCTCACATCCATACATGACCACAGGAAAAACCATAGCCTTGACTAGACGAACCTTTGTTGGCAAAGTAATGTCTCTGTTTTTGAATATGCTCTCTAGGTTGGTCATAACTTTCCTTCCAAGGAGTAAGCGTCTTTTAATTTCATGGCTGCAGTCACCATCTGCAGTGATTTTGGAGCCCCCCAAAATAAAGTCTGCCACTGTTTCCACTGTTTCCCCATCTATTTCCCATGAAGTGATGGGACCAGATGTTTTAGAAAAGGCAGAGGAACCAGAGATCAAATTGCCAACATCCGCTGGACCATCGAAAAAGCAAGAGAGTTCCAGAAAAACATCTATTTCTGCTTTATTGACTATGCCAAAGCCTTTGACTGCGTGGATCACAGTAAACTGTGGAAAATTCTGAAAGAGATGGGAATACCAGAACACCTGACCTGCCTCTTGAGAAACCTGTATGCAGGTCAGGAAGCAACAGTCAGAACTGGACATGGAACAACAGACTGGTTCCAAATAGGAAAAGGAGTACGTCAAGGCTGTATATTGTCACCCTGCTTATTTAACTTCTATGCAGAGCACATCATGAGAAACGCTGGGCTGGAAGAAGCACAAGCTGTAATCAAGATTTCCGGGAGAAATATCAATAGCCTCAGATATGCAGATGACACCACCCTTATGGAAGACAGTGAAGAGGAACAAAAAAGCCTCTTGATGAAAGAGAAGAGTGAAAAAGTTGACTTAAAGCTCAACATTCAGAAAGCATCCTGAGGATAAAGTAAAAAAAAAAAAGAAAATATTAAAACACAAAAATATTTTATAGGAATAATGGGCCACATTTGCTCAAAAATGAACTTTAGAATATTATATTAGCATTGTTCTTATTTATTTGCAGAGCAGAGAATGCAAACTGCTAAACAGAACTTTGTTTGCTATGTATACATTGAAAGAATCACCAGAAATAATGTCAGGAAGGAAAACTTTTCTGTTCCTTCCTTCTAGGTCCTTTGACTGGTCTAAGAATTAAATTGACAAAGACAGATTAACAGCAGAAAAGCAAATTTAATTTTCTATGTACGGGATCTCCTAAAAATAGGAGACTCAAAGAAGTGACCAAAGCAGGCAAATTTTATACCATTTAAACAAGGAAACAATACATTTGTGAAAAATGACAAGCAAAAGGGGTTTGGGCTTGGGGTAGCAAATGAATGGTTTGCTTACAAAGCAAAACATGCTTTGTTTTCATAGCCTATCAGCCCTAAATTCTGTCTCCAGTGATAAGCATCTCTGTCTACTTCCTGGTACAGAAAAGGACCTTTAACAAGGGAGATTTACATCTTGTTTCTAGAGGGACAAAGGAAGACAGCTGTGTACTTCTTACACCAGCTGTTCTTTAAGTAACTTTAATTCAAAATAATCAACACGGCAAAGTGGCATATTCTGGGATGGCATGTTCTGCTTCTCTTCAATAATATTTAGATCACTATCAGCTTTACCTATTAGGATCTGTCTGAGCTCTAGGGAAGTGACTTACAAGATCAAACTCTTCGATTTTCCTGTATTCCCATTTTTATTGCTTTGATTCAACTCCTTATCATCTCTCATCTAAATTATTAAAAAAACTTTCCTACCTAGTTCCCCTAAGGCAGTGTCTCCTAACTGAAAAACCCCTGCCCACAAACTCTCTGAACATATCCTTCTTAAATCCAAATCTGATTATTTTTTCCCTCAAGTAAAAACCCATGCCAATATACCTGGACAAAACTAATTCAAAAAGATACATTCAGCCTTATGTTTATAGCAGCACTATTCACAATAACCAGACAGGGAAACAGCCCAAATGTCCACCAACAGATGAACGGACAAAGAAGATGAGATACATACATACAGTGCAATATTGCTTAGCCATAAAAAGAATGAAATGAAGCCATTTGCAGAAGCTTATCATACCAAGTGAAGTAAGTCGGAAACTGAAGGACAAATGCCACACACTATCACTTACATGTGGGCTCTAAAACGTGGCACAAATGAGCCCATCTGCCGGACAGAATGGGACTCACAGAGGGAGAGAATAGACTTGCGGTTGCAGGGGGTAGGGAGGAGGTGCAGGGAGAGGGATGGTCTGGGGTCGGGCTTAGCAGAGGGAAACCGTCGCATTTGGAGAAGAAACAAGGTGCTGCTGTACAGCAAAGGAACTATGTTCAGTCTCCTGGGGTAAACCATAATGGAAAAGAATATTGTAACATTGTAAATCAGTTACACTTCAAGTTTCTTTTTTTAAATTTGTTTAAAAAAAAACTCATTCCAGTTGCCAACAGGAAGAGCCCCAGCTCCTTAACGTGGCAGCCGTGTGATTCACCAATCTTTCAGCCAAACCACGGCCTCTGACTACGGGAAGCGCCTCATGTTTCCCGCACAGACTCCCCGGCCTCGCCTCGGCCTGTCCACACTGCTCTCTCCTCGCGAACGCGAACCCGTCCTTCAAAACCCAATCAGATTTTACCTCCTCTGGAATCTTGCACTGTTTCTCAAAGTGAATTCACTTTTTTTTTTCCCTGCTTTTTTGTGTTCCCATGGCCCTTTCATAGAATATTGTGCTGCTGCTGCTGCTAAGTCGCTTCAGTCGTGTCCAACTCTGTGCGACCCCATAGACGGCAGCCCACCAGGCTCCCCCATCGCTGGGATTCTCCAGGCAAGAACACTAGAGTGGGTTGCCGTGTCCTTCTCCAATGCATGAAAGGGAAAAGTATAAGTGAAGTCGCTCAGTCGTGTCTGACCCTTAGCGACCCCATGGACTGCAGCCCACCAGGCTCCACCGTCCATGGGATTTTCCAGGCAAGAGTACTGGAGGGGGTGCCATTGCCTTCTCCGGAATATTGTGCTGCATGGTACTTATTAATATTTCTCTTTTTTGTCAAGTTTGAGCTCCTTAAAGAAAGGGTACAGCCTTTCATCTCTGATAACATCCCTAAGACTTAAAATGCCAGACTTGTATGAATTCAGATAATGTGAATGTGAATTTAGACGATCACACCAAAAATAAAATGGCAGAACTCTCTGGAAGGCTCTCCTTGCCTGTCAGTCCCCTCTCTCCCCTCAGATTGCTTGCTGACTCACGGAAGTGAGAACTGGATGATGGGGGTTAGAACAGAAAGGCGTCCAGATACACTTGGAACCACTCCAAAGGTACACTCTGTCACCGTGTCTGTACAATGCGTCTGACAGGAAGCCAGAAACATGTACACTCATCAGTCAGAGAAGCTCTCTCATGTGTGATCGTGGAGCTATGTTCTGTCAAATTTACCACTCAGCTAGCTATGATCATTATTTTAAAAGCCTTTTTGGCAATATCTACTTTTTCTTTCTGATTAGATGTAAGACACACTTTAGCATCATCGGCCACATTCTAAAACCATCTCTTAGGCTATTTTCAGGAAAGTTTCAGCAGTGACTCATTTTGCATGTTTCATATTGATCCATACTAGTTTAAACAGAAAATCGTATTTTCCAATCTTATCTCTCAGTTATATTAATACAACTGTATTAGGGTTTCCCAGAGAAGTGGAATCAATAGGATCAATATCCAACTATACACATATACCTAGAGAGAGAGGGAAATAGATTTACCATAAAGAATTGGCTTATGTAATTATGGAGACTGAAAAACACCAAGATATGTACTCTGAAGAACGGAGAATCAGACCAGTGGGATAATTTCCAGTCTGAGTCTAAAGGCCTGTGAACTAGGAGACTCAATGGTTTCAGCTCTCAGAGCTCCTAATTTAAGAGAATAAGAAGTTAAGTTCTAAACGAGAGGTTTGTCAGACGGCAGACTGCAAAGCAAATAGACCACTAGCGCAGGAGGAAAATGAAGAATGCCGTGATGCAGCCAGAGACTGATGCACTGAGAAATGATGTGCTTGACTTCAGGGGCTTCTACAATGGTTGGGATTACTGCAAAATCACCACTGCCTCTGCTGAAGACTGCTATACACCAACAGTGCTTTAAATGAGAAAGTGGCACTATCTGAGACCTGAGTTAAAACACAAACTCTGTGATACATGCTTCCTTGGTGGCTCAGATGGTAAAGAATCCCCCTGCAGTGCGGGAGACCTGGGTTCAATCCCTGAGTCGGGAAGATCTCCTGGAAAAAGGAAAGGCTGTCCACTCCAGCATTCTTTTCTGAATTGCATGGACAGAGGACCCTGGTGGGCTACAGTCCATGGGGTCACAAAGAGTGGGACACGACTGAGCGACTAAGCACAGCACAGACAGGACTGCTTATGTCATAGACCCTCTTTTTCAAATTTTGGAGACAGTTTGAAGGCAAGCAACTCACCCTTGTGCTTTCTACCTTGTCTCCATTCTTTCTCATCTGTAGTTACTTAAGAACATTGCTATGTTCAAAATTGCTATTAGTTTTTAAGTAGGGTTTCTTAAACTGTTATAACTAACAATATGCCCATTCAATTTTCCACCATTTAATGTTAAAATCACCAATATCATTGGTTTATAATACCTCTTACATTATTGTTGGGTAAAACTTAAACATAAATGTATATTAACTTTCCCTCTAGACAAAATTGGGTTGCAAATTGTTTGAATAAAACACAATATAGTATTATACTCATTTTGTAGCCACAACAATCAAAATGGATCTAGCAGAGCAATAAAATATAGCAATTTGAAAATGATTTTTGAAGGGATGAACCAGGTAGGTAATTAATATGATCCAGTGGTTTTGTCTGGTAGTTTCCAAGTCTCTCATGTCTTGTGCATTCACTTTGGGACAAATAAGAGGATATAGGAAAAAGACTGTCGTATTTATCATCTTCACACTGGGAGTGCCCTCCCTTCTTCACTAATCCCCTCCCTACAACACAGATTTCTTTGGGGTCACAGCATTCAGGGTGAGTAGAATGAACCTTAAGGAAGCTCTGAATGGACATCAAGATTTGACTGTATCTTTTGCCCATTTAATCCTGGATCTTCAGATGAATCTGCATATCAGATAATCAGTTAAGTTGCTCAGTCATATCTGACTCTTTGTGATCCCATAGGCTGCAGCATGCCAGGCCTCTCTGTCCATCACCAACTCCAGGAGTTTACCCAAACTCATGTCCATTGAGTCGGTGATGCCATCTAACCAACTCATCCTCTGTCATCCCCTTCTCCTCCCACCTTCAATCTTTCCCAGCATCAGGGTCTTTTCCAATGAGTCAGTTCTTCTCATCAGATGGCCAAAGTATTGGAATTTCAGCTTCAGCATTCCTTTAGGATAGACTGGTTTGATCTCCTTGCAGTCTAAGGAACTCTCAACAGTCTTCTCCAATACCACAGTTCAAAAGCATCAGTTCTTCTGCACTCAGCTTTCTTTATAGTCCAACTCTCACATCCATACATGATTACTGGAAAAACCATAGCTTTGACTAGATGGACCTTTGTTGGCAAAGTAATGTCTCTGCTTTTTAATATGCTGTCTAGGTTGGTCATAGCCTTTCTTCCAAGGAGCAAGCATCTTTTAATTCCATGGCTGCAGTCACCATCCACAGTGATTTTTGAGCCCCAAATAATAAAGTCTGTCACTATTTCCATTGTTTCCCCATCTATTTGCTATGAGGTGATGGAACCAGATGCCATGATCTTAGTTTTCTGAATGTTGAGCTTTAAGCCAACTTTTTCACTCTCCTCTTTCACTTTCATCAAGAGGCGCTTTAGTTCTTCTTCACTTTTTATCATAAGGATAGTGTCATCTGCATATCTGAGGTTATTGATATTTCTTCCAGCAATCTTGATTCCAGCTTGTGCTTCATCCAGCCCCACATTTCACATGATGTACTCTGTGTATAAATTAAATAAGCAGGGTGACAATATACAGCCTTGACGTGCTCCTTTCCCGATTTGGAACCAGTCTGTTGCTCCAGTCTGGGCTTCCCTTGTGGCTCAGCTGGTAAAGAATCCACCTGCAATGAAGGAGACCTGGGTTCAGTCCCTGGGTTGGGAAGATCCCCTGGAGAAGGGAAAGGCTACCCTCTCTAGTATTCTAGCCTGGAGAATTCTTGACCTGCACAGATTTCTCAGGAGGCAGGTAAGGTGGTCTGGTATTCCCATCTCTTTAAGAATTTTCCACAGTTTGTTGTGATCCACACAGTCAAAGGCTTTGGTGTAGTCAATAAAGAAGAAGTAGATGGGAGGGATATGGATAATGTTTAAGGAGGGTGATACAAAATTCCTCAAATTAACAAAAGTCTCCTCTGGGCAAGTCACTTCCTACGGGGGATGAAGTATGGGCCTGCTGGCTTATGAGTCTGTGGGGCAAGGAGTACATGGAAACCTCCCCTGTACCTGGCACCCTGTACCCATGGCGTTGCCACACTGTCTTAGTCCTTCGACAGACAGTGTTCTCGAGGCTGGCACGTTTGCTGAGTGTCGTCTGCTGTGTACAAACATCTAACGGAGAAGCGACCTACAGGTAAACGTGGACAGAGCAGCCTCTCGGTGGGCCTGCCGCGTCTGCAATCTCCTGCCCTTCTCCTCATGGGTCCCTCTCTCTGATGCCCTGGGGCCTTTTGGGAAAGTACAACAGTCAACTATTTTGCTTTTAAGATGCATCTGATTTTCCCCTGCAATATATCCCTGCAGGTCTGAGTTATTCAGTCTGAAGTAACAACCCAAGGGGTCTATTCTCCGCAACAGTAGCCGTCACAGAACCTGTCTCATTATTCTTCCAGTTTCTAACAGGGAGGTAGAAACACACACACATACCCCTCCAAAATAAAAATAGCAATTCTTAGAAAACAGCATAATCTCAACCTACAAGGTAGAAGATAAATATTTTTCTTAACAGCCACAGACTTTGCAAAACTATTAATAGCAATATCATAATGAAATATTTAACATCCTTATTTTGCAAATCAGTTCTAATTCCTTTCTTTCATCTCCAACTCTCAGTTTTACCCAACCAACCTGCTGGGACTGAAAAATAAACTCCTTGTCAAAATTAGTAGGTGCTCGTTAGTAGCTGCTTGCATTTCTGTAAAAAGCCCCAATAGAAACTGTGAAACTTGTTTCTGTAAGGTCTAAAGTTAATTTTTGGTCAAGAGATAGTCTACTCACATTGTCTTCTTTTCCTTCATTTTCCTGGTGGGGTGGGGGATGGGGGAGGGCGGTACACACTTTCTTTCTTCCAATTATAAAATCATGCTTAAGTTTCAGTAAGTGGTCATGTTTTCTACCTCATGGAGAAAGCCAATCTGTAGACAGAGGGAGTTAGAGGACAAAGGAAAAGAGTCCTGTAGGCATTGCTAAGCCTGGGGCTTGCTGCTGTCAAGGTCCGGCTGAATTTCTGCCCTTCTTAAACATAACCCAGTTGTTCTCCTCCTTTTATCTCACCAGATAACATCTTATTTCTCTTTCTTGTTCTCAGTTGCTCCGTCGTGTCCAGTTCTTTACGACCCCATGGACTGTAGTCTGCCAGTTTTCTCCGTCCCTGGGATTCTCCAGGCAAGAACACTGAACTGGGTTGCCATTTCCTTCTCCAGGGGATCTTCCTACCCAGGTATCGAACCTGTGTTTCCTGGGCCTCCTGCATTGACAGGCCCATTCTTCACCACTGAGCCACCTGGGAAGCCCCAATTTCTTGCTAAATAAGACTCAATTCAAATTTTCTTTATATCACTTAAAAGCAAAGGAAATCTCACTAGTTTACCAAACTAACCAAAACAAACAGAGAAAAATCTTGTTCCAGATCACCGGGTCCCATTTAAGAAAAAAACAGACATTAATTCCATCCGCAGAAGTGTTACAGAATGTTAACTCAAAATGTTCGTTTGGTTGCTTTCTATGCATGTCCCTCTCCTTTTTTGCTCACTCTTGCTCCTCCTCCAGGATAGCAGAACAGAAGCAAACAAACCTGAGAGGAGGCTTCTGAGATCTGAGCTTGCGGCTCCAGCTTCCTCGCATGGAAGAGAGACGCCGGGGAGAGGCAGGCCAGCCAGGCCAGAGCAGGCCCAAGACTCAGCGAGGACAGTCGGGAAAGGATAAAAAGTAGTCCTTGCAGAGGGAAGAAGAGCACCTTTCATCAGTTTTTCCCTGGTCCCTGTGGGTTAAGGGATTCCAACTACTCCCTGTTTGGTGTTGCCTGATTCACACTGATTTTTGTTCAAATAAACTCTGAAAAAAAAATTTTTTTTAATCCACCAAAAAAAAAAAAAAGGGAACACCTTTTGTCTTAAATGCCAGAAAGTAGAATAGAAGGGATGACAGTGACCAAATGGACTCAAGAGTTAGCATCACTCCTTGTCATCACCTAAGGACAACCTGCAATTCAAAACCTGGAAATCTCCTAGTCCCTCGACGTGAGGAGCGGTGTTTGGACATCTTGGGTGGGGACGGAGGAGTGGCGGGCGCACCTTGCCCCTGACGAGTGGTGAAGGAACAGAGCCAACTGGAGATGTCTCGACGTGACACACGCTGAGCACAGAGGCCCTGGCACAGGGGAAAGGCAGTGCTCGGGGCAAAGGAAGGACCCAAAATTTCAACCGCAGCAAAACTAAAACCTCCTCCAAGTGAGACGTCTGGGCTTACCATGAAAGTGAGAGGGTACCAGGCAGGAAGGCCAGGGGTCGCCAAACAAGGAAATGGGCAAGTGTCAGACATTTTATCTCTCTTAAGCGGCAGGAGGAAACAAACTAGCGATATTTTTTCCTTCTCTATACAAATTTAAAAGGTTTCTCTTAAAATACTGTGTTGCCATAATGACACCTGGTTTCACCTGAAGTTAACTATTCCCAAACCTTGAGTTAACCAATGCCTTTTTCTTATGGAAATATTTGTCTTAAACTATGCTAATCTAGTATGCATTTACCCCAAACTCTGTCTTCAAATCCGTTCCGCCTCATGGCTCAGAACTTACTTGACAAACCAGCATGTTATACTCAAATATTGTTCCCCTAATCTATGTAAACGAAAGTATTTGTGTGGTAATCTGTCCTTGTACAAGATTCAAGTTAATCATTTTATGGCCCAGGATGAACCATTTGGTGCCAAGATTATCCCAAAATGCATTTTATGGGTGAGGGGCCCGGTGCCTTTCTGAGTTTTAAGACATTCCTTTCTTTCGTTAACAGACTGCTAGTGACTGTATAACATCCAGCTGAAGACTAGCAGGAGGGTACTCTTTCTGCCCCCTTCTGATGCCTATGTCAGAAGCTTTCTCTATCTCCTTTATACTTTAATAAAACTTTATTACACAAAAGCTCTGAGCGATCAAGCCTCGTCTCTGGCCCTGGATTGAATTCTTCTCCTCTGGGGGCCAAGAATCCCAGTGTCTCTTCGTTCAGCAACAACCTTTCAAAAGCTTATAACTCATCCCAGAAGGAGGAGATAGAGACCCAAACAGGAGTTGGTTTCAAAATAGAAAGCTGTAAGTAAAAGCTGGTTTCTGCTTTCCATTTCTCTGCTTTCCCAGCTGTTTCCACCAGCCACCATTCTGTGAGAATTAGCTCTGATCTGAGTTTGCCAGTCCCAAGTCAAGTGCTACTTCCTTCCCCCATTCTGCCTTCCCTGGGATTTCCCAAGGGCGATTTCTTCCCCGTTTGTCATATCAAGGATCATTAATACAAACACAGGGTTTTGTGAGAACATTCCAATGCTGTCCTCAGATTCACACCCCAAGAGCAGCAAAACCACATGGAATCTCCCCATTTAAAAATACAAACTTGCTTATCTATGATCTATGTAATAAGTATGTACAGTAACCAGGAGCTATGAGAGCAAAGGTCAACCTTGCCAACATTCCTGAGAGGCTTCTGTTTCAACATCCTAATTCGTTAGTGGCAAGCTCCTCGGAGTTCCAGGTTTTATGCTGGACAACCCCTCCTGTTTTCAAAAGAAGACTTCTAACCTTCGTTTACCTCTCTTTTCTTGTGTATTTTTCTTGACCACCTCCCCTCTTAGTTTCCTGGAACCCATCATTCCATATCAGCAATGTGCAGACCATGTTTCATTTCTTTCCCCAGATTTTTGGGGTGTTGGCAAGACAACTGAAAATAATGGGCCAGCTGACTTGATTTTTGTATGAGAAAATAAGAGAAGAGGTGGCAACAAACGGAGTTATTCCCCTGTTGTTAAGTGGGGCCTGTGGGAAAGCTTCCTCCTCTCTGAGCTAGGAGGTGTGGGTTCTCTTCCTAAGTCTGCTACTAACACCTGTGTGGTCTCCAGGAAAGGGTGCACTATCCCTAATTATTCACAGAATCATGTACAGTTTGAGCTAGAGTAACAACCAACCTCTCATTTCATAAGAGACTCAGAAGTCCGAAGTGACTTACCTGTACTGGACAAAGTACTAGACAAAGGGAGAATAAATTCATGCAGAAACACTGAAGGACTTAGAAGTAAGAAAGAGTGTAACTCATTCGAAAAACAAAATTGTAATCCTTTGGGAAACAGTCTGCCACCTGAAGTTAGACAGGATATGAAAGCCAGTCCTCCTGTGTATCAAGATGGGGATGATTTTGATTTTGTCCCCTGCATTGCTGCCCGCGGTGACAGAAACAAGGAGCTTAATTCCTTGAGACATTTGATTTCAGGTAGAAGATTGACATTCAGGTAAAATCTCCTGAAGGCAGTGAGTAATCCTAGGTTCTAAGTGCTCATGAGAAAACTGAAACACCAATGTAAATATCACAGATTTAATAATTAGAATAAAATAGCACACTGAACCATTAAAGAAAAGAGTTGAACAAGTCCAAGGTTATACTGAACTTTGATAGGCAGAAACAGAAGCTGTCAGGAAAACTAGAAGCAGTGATCACAGACATAAGGGAAAGGCCATAACTGGAAGCTCACAGACCTGGAGAGAAAGGCGGGATCGCCGTTTGCTGAGCTGTCAAGCGCTCCGCTCTGCATTTTGCCATCTTTCCTCATTAATTTTCAGAGCAGCCTAGAAGTACGTATTGTTCTTCTCATTTTACAAAGGAGAAATCTACAGTTCAGAGAGGTTAAATGATCTAATTCCAATCAGTAGAGCTTGCTCCAATTCAGATTAATCCAGCTGACCCCAAAACCAGGCGGAGTTTCCTTAACTCTCTCTCCCCTTCCACTTAGCTGTGACATGGTTTAGAGACAGAAAGACTTCCCTGGTGGGCCAGCGTTGAGGACCTGCCTGCCACTGCACGGGACATGGGTCTGCTCCCTGCTCCACGAGGGTGCCACGTGCTGCTGGGGGACCAAGCCCGGCGCCACAGCTACTGAGCCCGAGCTCCAGAGCCTCCGCCAGAGCTACTGAAGCCCCTCCTGCAGCCCGCGCTCTGCGGCAAGAGGCGCCCCTTCAGGGAGACTCCTGCGTGCCCCCACAGGAGAGCAGCCCCTCTCGCTGCAACTAGAGAAAGCCCAGGGGCAGCACCGAGGATGGCACAGCTGCAAACCAGGAAATGAATAATAAAATAAAGGCACAAAGCCAGAAGGAGCAGGCCTAGGAGCAACAAAATGCTGATTTAGTTCCTTGGATTTCTTGCTGATATCTTAATAGAAATGTCATACAGCTCATTTCCCCCCCTCCCAAATATGTTTCTATATTTATACAAGCTTGCTTCTTTTCCTCATCTACTCTCCATCTTCCTAGAACTCACCTGCACGTCCCCAGCTTTCCTTCTGATTTCTCAACATCTTCCTCTGCAAATTGTTCCTTCTTTCTTCTTCTGTATATTCAAGGATCAGTAGCCAGGGCCTCATCCTGAGTGGAGAGGGACTCAAAGGTTTTAGGTGAAGGAGATCCTCTAATCAAGCTGACATTTTAGAAAGACCCATAACGAGAATTATACAGCAGCATTTCTCCCTGGGCTCATCCTGAATGCGTTCCTCTCGAAATGACTGAGCTTTGTGTTCATTGGCCTAAGTCCTGACCACGGGAGAGGCAGAAATGTCCACAGACCTGCAGTCTGGTTTTTGTTGTTCGCTTCTGTCACTGCCAGTCAGGTCCTTTGTCACCTGTGTTCTCTGCCAGGCCTCCCTGTCCGTGTCCAACTCCCGGAGCTTAAACGCGTGTCCACAGGTCAGCAAGGCCAGCCAACCCTCTCATCCTCTGTGTTACTTCCTTCTTTAGCTGATTGCTTTATACTGTAAAAACTCCCCCTGCTAAACTCACCCCTCAGTCCTCCTTTGGGATCTCCCATTCCAAGATTATCTCTTCATATGCTGCACTCAGAATTTTTAAAATGTTTTTCATTTACTGAAATTGCACTCTCCCCAGGGGAAATGGATTTTCTGAACTTACTCAATCATTTTTCTGTGTTTCAATTACATCAAGATGCCAGGATGATGCTGGAATCCTTGTAATTTCCACCACCACTTCTGGACAATTATGCTTCTTGCTCTCATGTTAAACCCTGCCGCCTACCCTTCTCTTCACTGTCACAGCCAAAAGCCATTCTTACTTCCTTTAACTCAAAACTTCTAGCTTTTATCTCATCCCTAACTCCTGTCATCACCCTGAGTGAAACAAAACTAATTTATCTCAAATTTTTGCTCGTTAGATTTCATCACCTCCTTTTCCCTACAGACCTCTACTCAACTTTTAGGTCGCGCACTCATTTCCATGGCTACATCCTGGGGGCTTGTTTTCAAATGCAGTTACTTCCTGCCTGAAATGATAAATGAAACTCCTTTAAAATGACACCTTCTTGCTTTTCCAGTTCGCTTTGTCTATTACATTCAACCCAATAGATCTTGCCCATCATCAAGATCTTGAGTTGATGAATTCCTCTAATTGTTTATCAACCATTCTTCTTTTCCCTTACCATTCTCCTTAGACTGAGCGAGTTATGCTGACCAAAAGAAAGAAAAAAATATGTAAATTCAAAATGAATTTATTTCACTGGGAGATTACAAGTAATTTGGGAGCACGCCCTTTCGTTTATCCCACCAATTGCTTAAAGCCATGGGCCATGAGCTCTGTTAGTTGCTCTCTCCTGCACAGTGTAAGTGTTGCACAGCTCCGTCCCTTCTGACTGTTCCAAGGGCTCAATGCCTATAATTACCTTTTCTCACTTTTGCGTCATCAATGTCTGCCTCTTCAGTAGATCAGTCCCCACTACAACACCCATAATCTTCCGTTGTTCACCTTCAAAAATTTCATTAACATGTAATGCAGTTGACTTCCTTTATCTTCAGACAATTTCTGCTCATGGCTTATGTGACTGTGTTAGGTGTTCAGTCATGTCCAACTTTTAATGATCCCATGGATTGTAGCCTACCAGGTCCCTCTGTTCATGGGATTTTCCAGGCAAGAACCCTGGAGTGGGTAATCATTCCTTTCTCCAGGGGATCTTTCAGACCAAGGAATCGAACCTTGGTCTCCTGCATTGCAGGCAGATTCTTTACCATCTGAACTACCCAGGGAAGCCCTATGTAATCTAAATTCCCTTCTATCCTCTTTGCTGGCATGTTCTCCTACTCTAAGTGTTTTCAGTTCAGTTCAGTCGCTCAGTCATGTCCAACTCTTTGCGACACCATGAATCGCAGCACACCAGGCCTCTATTGGAGAGCCTTATGTCTGTCCTTGGCTCTCTTCTCCTTTTAACCTGTAGTCTCTCACTGGATAATCTCTTCCAGCCTCATGATTACTAAAAACTCCCACAGCCATACCTCTAACCTCTGACACTTCCTTTTGGACATCAAAGAAGCATCTCAAACTTCAAGGTGCCAAATCAGAAATTTAGTCCTCTCCCTTCCCCTGAGTTAACAGTAAAAGGTTAACTCAGCAGGCCTGAACTGCCTAAACCTGCATATTCTAAAGGTCTTTAGAGTTGTCTCTTTATTGCTCTGGTAAGACGGTTCATGGAGCTTCCCAGGTGGCTCAGTGGTAAAGAATCCACTTGCCAAAACAGAAGACCTAGGTTTGATCCCTGGGTCAGGAAGATCCCCTGGAGAAGGAAATGGCAGCCCACTCCAGTATTTTTGCCTGGGAAATCCCATGGACAGAGGAGCCTGGTGGGCAACAGTCCATGGAGTCACAAAGATTTGGATATCACCTAGGGACTAAGCAGCAACGACAGCTAAGACAGTACAGAGGTCAGTATTCCACGGCACAGAACAGGTAGAAAAGGGAAGACAATGGAGGGAGGAATCAGAACCTTTCATGGCCCTGCCTCACCTCTGCATCCTTAACATTAATGTCTCATCAGTTGCTACGTGTAACTGATCTTCCTTTTTAAATACCCTCTTTAAAAATAAATCCAGTCCTTTCTTTGCAATTCTACTGCCAATACTCTTGTATAAGCCCAGATTAATAAACTTCTAAACTATCGCCACTATTCTTTCCCTGAAAAAGTCTTTACCGTTATCAGATTAATTTCCTTAAAACTTCTCTTTATGCATGTCATTCCCTCTCTCAAACACTTTTACTGGTTTCCTCTGCCCTGTCTTCCTGTAACTCACCATCTCACACTAGTGTCCTTTTCTAGTCTTAAGTCCCACTCATAATCTACACGAGGGCTTCCCAAGTGGCTCAGTGGTAAAGAATCTGCCTGCCAATTCAGGAGATGTGGGTTTGATCCCTGGGGAGGAAGATCCCCCGAAGAAGGAAATGGAAACCCGTTCCAGTATTATTGCCTGGAGAATCCCATGGACAGAGGAGCCTGGTGGGCTACAGTCCATGGGGTCACAAAGAGTTGGACATGACTGAGCAACTAGAACAATCTAAATGAACAACAACATATACTAATTAATCACAATGTCCCAAACACTGTTCTAGGTACTGGAATGCAAAGCATCCTACTTCCATGGAACTTTTGTCAAGTAGGAAGAGAAAGACAATAACCAAATACACAAAAATAAGTAAATTATATAGTATATTAGAAAGTAATCAGTGCACGGGAGGGTTAGGGAAAAAAGATGGGGTGTGTCAAAGAAGTCTCTAATTATAAATGAGTGATCAGGGCAGGTCTCATCAAGTATGCAACATGTGAGGAAAGACTTGACAAGAGCGTTGCAATACTGTCTAGAAGAATACACAGAATAAACAACTACGAGAAAAGTATTTGTAACAGAAGGAACAATAACTACAAAGGTCTTTAGGATGAGGAAAAGATAAATGTGGCTGCCATGGGAATGAATGAGTTGGAGATGAGAGGAAATGAGGTCAGAGAGAGAATGGAAGGCAGACGATAGGGTCTTCCAGGCCATTATAAAGAACCCTCAACTCCAATCAAACTGGCTGCCACTTACATTTCCTACACATACATAACCATTCTTATTGCCACAGGTTTGTCTCTCTTGCCTAGGAGGATTTTCCTGCTTATCCAAAGCCTACCAGGCCCAGATTATCTCTCCCTCCCTTTAGAACACCTTCCAGAACTCTGGCAGCCTGCAGTGACTTTTCACATTTTACCATGCAGTCGATACTCGACATATTTGTTTTTTTTACTGTCTCCCTGACTTGTCAATGTCTTTGTAATAATATCTTATCTTGAGGATGATGACAATAATTATGTTAAATCAAAATGATGGCCATGACTCTACTTAGAGCTTTGGTTGACGACAATGCTTTCTGTGGCCCCTCTGCCCCCCCAGTGAAGGGTGAAGCTATCCACACAATTAGAGTTAATATATGCAAAGCATCTAACATCTAAAAGACACTCAATAAGGAGCACATTTTATTATTCATATCCTAAAATTAATTATTCCCATCAATGTTGTGTCTAACTGGCAAGTGAAGAAGGCCAACTATTTCATCATCAAAAGGACCTACTAAACATGAGCAATTATTGACCAACTCATGGTGATTACTTTCTCCTACTCCCTGCACGTCTGAACCACTTAAGTTTCTCTTGATCATGTGCAGTCTTGGTACATCTCCTCCATTTTTAATTTACCCTATTTTGTTTTTATAAATGTATCTCTTGTCTTCTCAACCAAATGGCAGTCTTAAGGCAAAATCCTGTGTCTCATGCATTCTTGCACCCAGGTCACCCCTTCACACCACAAATGTTGCAGAAAGGGTGGGTCAAGAAGGCAGGCGCTCTTTCTCCATGTATTTTTCTGTTTGCCACACACAAACTTCTCTGTTAGGCAGTAGCCCTTCCAGTGCATTCTAAAGCCGGTTAAAATTTAGGCACAGACTCGGTTTCAGTGCTCTGGTCACCTGGTGATGTCAGTCCTCCTACTAAAGCCAAAGCTGGCTTCCTGCCAGGCAGGTCTCTGCAAGAACAGGTAGGTTCATGACCTTTTCTTGAAGCAGTGTCTTGTCCTGCCTTAAGCTAGCTGATGGAAAGAAGAACAATTCCTCGTTTCTGTAGGTCTTTTGGAAGGTGGGGCAAGCAAGTGCCAAGATTTTTCAAAACAACAAGAACAAACAAATATCCAGCTTTCCAATGAGCCAAGAAGGAGAATTTCTTTATCTCAGACCCTTAGCACAATCTTGCTAAAAACATACTATAGAGATGGTTGTTTCCAACAGAGAAAACTAAGGCAGAGAGAAGTGAGAAGCTTGTCAGTGGGGCTTCCCTGGTGCCGCAGGAACCCGCCTCCCAATGCAGGAGACACAGGTTCGATCCCTGTCCGGGAAGATCTCAGATGCCATGGACCAACTAAGCCTATGCACCACGACAATGGAGCCTGTGCTCTAGGACCCTGGAGTTACAACTACTGAGCCCAAGCACCCTAGAGGCTGTGTTCTGCGATGAGCGAGGGGCCCACAGTCCTTGCAACTAGAGAAAAGCCCGAGCAACTGCGAAGACCCAGCATGGCCCAAAGTAATAAATACTGAGTTTCTTTAAAGAAGCTTGTCAAGAGCATCCCGTGAGGAGGCCGCAGGCAGATGACCCCCACGGAGCCCCTGCTCAGCGTTTCTCCTGCGTGTCCTCAGTGTCCCGGGACAGATGGGGAGATGGTACATGGAGGACACAGCAGGCGGATTCACAAGGTGTGTTTTGCTAAAATGAGGCGCATTCCACTAC
Organism: Bubalus bubalis; assembly: GCF_019923935.1. NCBI lineage: Eukaryota > Metazoa > Chordata > Mammalia > Artiodactyla > Bovidae > Bubalus > Bubalus bubalis. The sequence goes on along the minus strand of NC_059165.1, from coordinate 679,767 downwards.
CTGAAATTGCAGAAACTTGCAGTTTATGATAAGAATAATTTCCAATGATTTTATTAATTTCCTTAAATTAATACAGACCTTCAAATCTCTAGCTAATTAATATATAGAATTCAGTTATTAAAGAAAATTAGGAGAAAAGACAACTTTCTTTTCAGACACCTTGGCCTTTGATAGTTTTCAAGTTAGTAAATTAGCTGGTAGTTGATTTGTATTACTCTATATCTTTTCTCTGTTAGCCTCATTGTCTGCCTTAAGCATTACCAAATGGCTAACAAAGACCAATCATTCGTGGGATTTACAAGAGGCTGGTGAGTATATTGTGTTATTAGTCCTCAGATGATAGCATCACTCTCCTTATTTTGGGAAACTTCTCTTAGTTCAGTTATTCCAGTGAGGAGCTTTTACCCCCCCACCCCTACCAACTGTGTGAGATAAGCTGATTTCATCAGAGTCCCAGGACTACTGGCCCCAGTTTCAGACCACAGGGTAGAAGCTGTCCCAGACAACTCTGAGAAACAGGAACAGATGAGGGCAGCTTTTGGGCTCCAAGACAATGGCTGTCCTTCCCATTGTTCATGTAAATCAGCCAGCAAATCGCCGTTTCTTTGCTCTAAGGTAGTTTCAGTTGTGTTTGAGTATTGTTGAGTTGAGAGTGTGCTAAGTCATGTCAGACTCTTTGAGACCCCATGGGCTGTAGCCCACCAGGCTCCTCTGTCCATGGGGTTTCCCAGGGAAGAATCCTGGAGTGGGTTGTCATTTCCTACTCCAGGGGATCTTCCCGACCCAGGAAGATAGAACCTGTGTTTCCTGCATCTTCTGCGTTTGCAGGGGGATTCTTCACCACTGAGCCATCTGGGAAACCCTTGCAAATAAACGAATGGAAACTTTTTACCAAAAAATGCCTTAAATCATAATTCCAATATCCTTGAAGACTTGAGCTGAATCTTCTGTATATTTTCATTGTTTTGTATTGGGGTACAGCCTGTCATGACAGTTGAAGTGAACAGCAAGGGGACCCTGCCGTACGTACGCACGTCTCCATTCTCCCGACACCTCACCCCATCCAGGCTGCCGTGTGCGCTGAGCAGAGTTCCATGGACTGTACAGCAGGTCCCTGCTGGTTATCCATTCTAAATGTAGCAGTCTGCACATGTCCATCCCAAACTCCCAACTACCCCTCCCCCATCCTCCCCCAGCAAACATAAGCTCCTTTTCTAAGTCTGTGAGTCTGTTTCTGTTTAGTAAGTTCATTTGTATCATTTCTCTTCAGATCCCCCACAGAAAGAATGTCATGCAATAGTTCTCCTCTACCTGACTTACTTCACGCAGTATGGCAACCCCTAGGGCCATCCATGTTGCTGTACATGGCATTATTTCATTTTTTTAATGGCTGAGTAAAGTAATTGCTTTTTTAAGAGTACTTGTTGGTTTTCAGGGGTTTTTTAAGGTTAATCATTTGAGGCCTTGAGGCAGACTGGTGCAGACTGAGAGGAACAGGGGTATTTTTGATCAGGAGGAAGTTGGTGTGTCCCTCAACTCATTCTGCATAAACAAGTTTTTAGCCACAGTAGTCCTGGCCCCCATTAGAAAATGCTAGACCTCACCAAATACAACTTACACTTGAAAATCATAATCCTATAAATAACAAGCTTAAGTATTATTAAATGGGTATAAACTTTTTCTTTTTAACTGCAACTGCCTAAGGTCACAATGTCTTTACTAATTTGAGCATAGATATTTAGCCATTGATTAAGGACTTGTTCTAAACAGTAAATAAATATGATTTTTGTATGATTTCTCTAACTAGCAATACACAGTCTGATGAACTAATGACCAGGAAACAGTCTCACTAGATCAAAACCTGAAGAGGTCAGTGACCACTGGCTAAAACGTGTTTACAGAAGCCATTTATGAACAGGATTTAGCTCCGGATCAACATCCTCAGCATCTGACCTTTATTCTTTCCTCATTTCAAAAGCCTGTATCCAGTACTTGGCTTCTTGGCTCATCACCAAAGGCATGATGATTTTCCAGAAGATAAACATAAGCCAAGCAAAACACATATGCTTTGCAGAATGCAAAAGGCTAAGAGTTAGACATTTCAATTTATAAATTTGCTGAGAGTTTCCAGTACTTTGAAAGACATAACCCCAGCCTCATAACACTTACGGACAAACAGAGGAGATTAGACAAGAACACGTCTACTTCTTATCTACCAGAAAATGAGAGCACAAATGCGAGCTGATGGGAAGGGTGGGCTGGGGGTCGAGTGGACAGGCGTGAGGGTATGCTGTACAATAACCATCATTTTCTGAGCAATCACTGAATGGCAAGTGCTATATGTTTCAACAACTTTGCAATATATGTAGAATTGCCCTCACGGAACTGAAGAAAAAGCTGAGTGTTGCTAAGGTTAAGTGATGGACCAGAGGCCGTGTAATTAGTAAGTGGCAGGGCTGGGATTCAATCCAGATACAGCCTAACTTTCAGTCCGTTTTTTATTTCTCTACTCCCTGCCCTTGGAACAGACAGATGTGATTCCTTCTCTTGACCCCTGTGGTTTCAGTGTTCCACTTTGGATCTTTTAATATATAATTTTAAAGGCTGGCTACTTCCTACTCATCACACTCCTCTGGAATCCCAAATGTTTTCTAATTGAGCATAGGTCCCTTCTACTTTGTCTCGGAGATATCTCATCAAAATAGAAAGGGAATGGATTAAAGGAAGATAATTTGAAGTATTACATTATTCTTTAGTCTTCACCCTTTCATTCCACCATATACATTCACGAACATATACAAACGCAGGGTCATACCCATCACCTCAAATGGTAGGACAACCTTTAGCTTCAGGAGACACAGCTAGATACCTCACTGAGTGACTGTCAGAGCTCCATCAGGCAAAGCACGGTGAGCTGGGACCTCAGACCGGTCATCCTTCAAGGTCAGAAGCCTGGCTCCAATAGAACAAGGAGATGGACTAAAGTGTAGTTAAACTAATTGTTTCCCTCCTTGACCAATGACCTTCCTAACTGTCCATCAACTTGGTGCTTAAGACAGTACAAATAGAAGGTGCCTAATATATAGGTCACTCACTGCAGATGGTGATTGCAGCCATTAAATTAAATGATGCTTACTCCTTGGAAGAAAAGTCATGACCAACCTAGATAGCATATTCAAAAGCAGAGACATTACTTTGCCAAGAAAGGTCCCTCTAGTCAAGGCTATGGTTTTTGCAGTGGTCATGTATGGATGTGAGAGTTGGACTGTGAAGAAAGCTGAGTGCCGAAGAATTGGTGCTTTTGAACTGTGGTGTTGGAGAAGACTCTTGAGAGTCCCTTGGACTGCAAGGAGATCCAACCAGTCCATCCTAAAGGAGATCAGCCCTGGGATTTCTTTGGAAGGAATGATTCTAAAGCTGAAAATCCAGTACTTTGGCCACCTCATGAGAAGGGTTGACTCATTGGAAAAGACTCTGATGCTGGGAGGGATTGGGGGCAGGAGGAGAAGGGGACGACAGAGGATGAGATGGCTGGATGGCATCACTGACTTGATGGACATGAGTTTGAGTGAACTCCAGGTGATGGTAATGGACAGGGAGGCCTGGTGTGCTGTGGTTCATGGGGTCACAAGAGTCGGACACGACTGAGCGACTGAGCTGAACTGACAGACTAGGTGGGAGTAGCAGATGCAATCTAAATATATAGAACAGAGAGCACAGAGAACTGCATTTGATAACCTGTGATAAATCATAACAGAAAAGAATATGAAACTCCCTGTCCATCACCAACTTCTGGGAACTTGCTCAAATTCATGTCCATTGAGTCAGTGATGCCATCCAACCATTTCATCCTCTGTCATCCCCTTCTCCTCCTGCTTTCAATCCCTCCCAGCATCAGGGTCTTTTCAAATGAGTCAGCTCTTCACATCAGGTGACCAAAGTATTGGAGCTTCAGCCTCAGCATCAGTCCTTCTGAAGAATATTCAAGACTGATTTCCTTTGAAATTGACTGGTTTGATCGCCTTTATTCTGTCTTTAAGATCCTTTTAACTACAACTCAATAGTATTAAGAACAAGGCATCATATGACAAATAATGAAGACACGATCAATTAACTCACTGATATGCAAGGAACCCAGCCCTGCAAGATAGCAGATTTGACCAGAGTTGGATTTTGACAAGTCTATTTTAATCATATAGGAGGTTCAGGTGAGTAGTCTCAAGAGAAGATAACTGACATAAATATCATGTAGTAAACTGGAAAGCAAAGTTAATTTTTTAATTCTCTGACAATATTTCTCAGTTTATTTTTCTCAGATGGTTTTCCCCAAATCAAGTCAGAGTTTTCTGACCTGTAATGGCATATAAAAATCTATTCTTCTGACCTTAAGTCTTTTTTTTTTTTAAAGGCTAGACCAGTCATTATCTTAAGTCCATGTGTCTATAAGCACTGCCAACGATAGTATTTTATCCATGGAGACAGAACTGAGTTTCAGTGTCCCAGGGGAAAACCTGAAATCACGGTTTTAAACCAGGCTCAGAGTTGAAGGTTCCTACTCCAGTGCTAAGTCGGAACCACATCTCCTCAGGACAGCTGTCTGAACCCCAGGGCACAGGGCTGTCTGCTCTCTCCCCACGGACCCGCCGAGGCAGTGCACCCAGTCCTGCACCTCCCCTTCGGAATCCCTATCGAGGCAACGGCGTGGCCTCTAGATGATTTCTGTTCATAACAGCAACAAATTCTTGCCTAACAAATCTGAAAAATTTTGTGTTTGGAAAGCACATACACTCTGCCCTCCACAAAGATGATGAGCTGAAGATGATGAAGATGATGAAGGCTTCAGTGGCTAGAATAAGACAGCGCCACGACTCCCGCAGCAAGCAAGGGCCAGGGCAGCAAGCAGGGACCCCGCCTGGGACAGGAGCTCAGAGGGACGCAGCAGCGGTCCTGGTTCTCCACACTATCGGGGCGCTTTTCCCGAGAGGCAGGCCTGGAGAAGGTGGGCAGTTGCCTGACCCCTCCTAGTCACTCTTATCTGGAGTAGACCCAGTGCTGATGATGAGGGGCTGAAACAGCTACAAGGCTGATGTTGAGGGGCTGAGTCACGCCGTCTCCCATGCTGTCCGCCCAGCACAAGGATCTCCGTGTCCAAATGGACATGCCTCAGATGTGTCTGACCGGAAGTTAGGAGTGCACAGTTACGTCTATATTTCAAGCCATTCTGCTCTGTTCACACAACTGAAGATTTCACTACCGATCTGACAACCTGTACATTCACATTGACTTTCCTTCCACCCAAATTCCCATAGTTCAACCAGAACTACTGCTTTCAAAACAGTTCTTCATTATGGCATTAGGGATTTACACAATTCTGTTATATTTTAGAAAAGAAGAAAAGGAAGAGAAATATACAAGAGGAGAAGGGGAAAGAGCAACACAAGAGGAAAATTAACAACTTCCTTTCTATACAGGCCCAGCACAAAGCTTTATTCACCTTGACTCATAAACAGCTTTACAGAGGAAATGAGTAAGACCTTATTAGATGAAGTTCCATAAGCCACCACCTGCTTTCACTATTGCCCAACCAGCCAACATAGGAATCTGAAAATATATCCTGAAGACTGTTTGAAAACCAGAAAATCAAAATATGTGTTTAATAAAATTTAGACATAATTTCCTGGTTTACCACAGATATAAAGGAAGGATTCACCTGGAGGCATTGGAGAAGAGCAACTTCAGAGGAAGTATAATTCTCTTCAATACTCAAATGCTGTCATGAGGTAGAATATATATAGACCCATTCTATGCAGGTGCAGAAGCAGAATTATAAACAAGTAAATTCTGCTGAAACAAGGAAAATTTCTTTACATTTCAAACTATTCAAAATGTAGCTGGTGACTGAACTCTCCACCACTGGAAGTATGAAACAGAGCCTTGATATGAAGAATCAGGTAACAGGAGATTCCTGCCCATGTAGAAGCTCATGAAAAACTAGACGTAAGCCTTTCTCCCTCCCTGCCATAGCCAAGAGTCTCAGGATTTATCTGCTCAGATTTGCAGTCTTAAGGAGGGGTGTGTGTGTGTGTGTGTGTGTGTGTAACACTATAGATACATAACAGAACTATGAACAAGGTACCCTACCTCCAGATGTCCAAAGCCTTCCCTGTTATTAATATCCTTCACCAGAGTGGGGACTTGTTACGGTTGATGTACCTACACTCTAACCACCTGAAGTGCATAGTTTATATTACTAATTATGTGGATATGGACCAACATATAGTGACATGTTCCCTTTATTATGGCATCATAGAGTGTTTTCACTGCCCCCAAAATCACCTGTACTCCGTTCGTCCCTTGCCTCACACACTACCCCTGGCAACCACCAATCATTTTATGTCTCCATAATTTTGCCTTTTCCAGAATGTCAGTCTTTTCATTCATCTACTTGTGCATGTGTGTGCACGTGTACTCTCAGTACAACTCTTTGCAACCCCATGAACTGTAGCCCATGAGGCTCCTCTGTCCATGGAATTTTCCAGGCAAGAATACTGGAGTAGGTTGCCATTTCCTTCTCCGGGGGATCTTCCCGACCCAGGGATCAAACTCAGATCTCTTGTGAGTCTGCACTGGCAGGCAGATTCTTTACCCCTGGAAAGTCCTTTCATTCACCTACGACTATACATTTAAAGTTTTTCCACATCTTTTTGTGGCTTGAAAACTCTTCCTTTGAGCACTGAATAATATAGCACTGCCTGGATGTACCACAGTTAATTTTCCATTCATCTACAGATGGACATCTAAGTTGCTTCTAAGTCTCTATAAATAAATCTGCTATAAGCATCCCTGTGCAGGTTTTCATGTGGATGTAAGCTTTCCATTTTGGGGGGGAAATACCAGACAACACAACTGTTGGATCATATAGAATGTTTCACCTTATAAGAAACTGCCAAATTGTCTTCCAAAGTGGTTGTACCATTTTGTATTTCTATCAGTAACGAGAGAGAATTACTATTATACCACATCTTTCTCAGCATTTGGTGTTGAGTGTTCCAGATTTTTGCCATTTGGGTAAGTGTATAGTAGTATCTCACTGTTTTAATTTGCATCTCTCTTAGGATGTGGAGCATCTTTTTGTATATTTATTTGTTATCTGTACATCTTCTTTGGCATGTGTGTGTTAAAGTCTTTGGCTCATTTTTTAAATCAAGTTGTTTGGGGTTTTTTTTTGTCTGTTTTTATTTAAAGTATATTTTACTAGAAAATATTTTTATGCATCTAACCACATCATGATAAATTTGGCTATCAGACAGCTTATTATATTTACTTGGTATTTGTCCACTCTAATTGCCAAAAAAAATGGAGAAAAGTTACTCAGGCGAAAATCTTGGAGTCTGCATTTTTTATCTCAAAACCTGCAACCAATCAAACATCAAATCTTATAGACTGGATAATCAAAGTACATCCAGAATCTGTCCACATCTCACCCTGTCAGTTATTTATACTTCCATCCAGGTCAGCACCGAGTCTCACTTGGCTGGTGTGCAATAACTCTGCAACTGCTTCCTGCCTCCCATAATCCCCCTATTGCATATTCTCAGCACTGAAGCTAGAGCAATCAGCCAAAGTAATTATTGTTACCTCTCAGCTCCAAGCTATTCTATGATTTTCTTTTCCACACAACTGTGTCAGCACACATTTGGGCACTCAAAAATGTGTTGATTATATCCATTCAGAGTCTCTCCAGAAGGTTCTATAACAGAAACCTAAGAATCACTGATCTGGGGTAAAAAAGGGTTGCTTGGTGTAAAGAAGTTTGTGGTTAGACAGACTGTGTACTCTATTAATGGGTTTAAGGTATGCAGGTCAGGAAGCACAAGTTAGAACTGGACAGGGAACAACAGACTGGTTCCAAACAGGGAAGCAAGTACGTCAAGGCTGTATATTGTCACCCTGCAAATTTAACTTCTATGCAGAGTACATTGTGAGAAATGCTGGGCTGGATGAACCTCAAGCTGGAATCAAGATTGCTGAGAGAAATATCAATAACCTCAGATATGCAGATAACACCACCCTTATGGCAGAAAATGAAGAGGAACTAAACAGATTCTTGATGAAAGTGAAAGAGGAGAGTGAAAATGTTGGCTTAAAACGTTCAGAAAACTAGAATCACGGCATCTGGTCCCATCATTTCATGGCAAATAGACGAGGAAACAATGGAAACAGTGACAGACTTTATTTTCTTGGGCTCCAAAATGACTGCAGATGGTGACTGCAGCCATGAAATTAAAAGATAGTTGCTCCTTGGAAGAAAAGCTCTGACCAACCTAGGCAGCATATTAAAAAGCAGAGACATTACTTTGCCAACAAAGGTCTGTCTAGTCAAAGCTATGGTTTTTCCAGTGGTCATGTGTGGATGTGAGAGTTGGACTATAAAGAAAACTGAGCGCTGGAGAATTGATGCTTTTGAACTGTGGTGTTGGAGAAGACTTTTGAGAGTCCCTTGGACTGCAAGGAGATCCAACCAGTCCATCCTAAAGGAAATCAATCCTGAATATTCATTGGAAGGACTGATGCTGAAGCTGAAGCTCCAATACTTTGGCCACCTGATGCGAAGAACTGACTCACTGGAAAAGACCCTGATGCTGGGAGACATTGAAGGCAGGAGGAGAAGGGGACAATAGAGGATGAGATGGTTGGATGGCATCACCAACTCAATGGACATGAGTTTGAGCAAGCTGCAGGAGTTGGTGATGAACAGGGAAGCCTGGCATGCTGCAGTCCATGGGGTCTCAAAGAGTTGGACACAACTGAGAGATGGAACTGAACTGAGTACCATGATACCAAAAAAAAAAAAAGTACAGAATATAATTCTTATCAGGTCTTCTTTCAGACATATTCTCTGGTTTTACTTCTTGATATTGTTTTCTTATAAAGTAATACAATTTTAAAAATGCCTTTTCTCTTTAAAAACATTTCTTAAACATCAAGAAACTATATACATGCATTTAGAAATTTAAGACCCAAGGGACTGAGGAAAGACCTGCAAACTTGAAAGTCCTAAGGAAAGGGGAATCCAAAGGTATAACTTGGCTATAATAGAGGGCAGTTTTGGGTAAGCTGACAATGCTGGAATGTGGGAGGTAAAATAAATTAAGTTATCATCATTGTTGTTGTTCAGTAACTAAGTCGTGTTCAACTCTTCTGCGACCCCATGGACTGTAGCCCACCAGGCTCCTCTGTCTATGGGATTTCCCAGGCAAGAATACTGGAGTGAGTTGCCACTGCCTTCTCCAGGGGATCTTTCCAACCCAGGTCTCCTGCATTGGCAGGGGGATTCTTTACTACTGAGTCCCCAAGGAAGCCCTGAAATTGACAACTGTATTGTGGTTATGTAGACTAATATTTCTGATCATAGGAAATACTGAAATATTTAGGGATAAATAACTGTGATATTTGCAACTTGCTCTCAAATATTGTGGATGTGAACACTTCTTGCATGTGTGTGCAATATTATGGCTACAGCCCCTTAAAGTAGGCATAGAATCAGACAGGGATGATGCCCACAAATTGAAGTAGGAGTCAGAGCAGTGAGCATGATGGCTTAGCACATGCATTATGTCCAGTGAGTAGAGGGTCATGCAGAAAGTCTTTTTTCCTATCATCTAAGCAAAATATGTCTAATTGACTCTGAATCCTAATTCTCCCTTTATTTCTTAATAACTGAAGTGTAGATTTCAGTTGAACACTTCGTAAAGTATTTCCAATCCTTCTGCCTGCCCCATGGAAGCTGATTAGATTTATTTGAAAGCACAACACATATTTTTTTTCCCCTAAAAATACAGAGTGCTGTGGAAGATTCTGGGAACATAGGAAAGCAAGTAAGAGCAAGGACCCATAAAACATAAGTTATTTTTAATGTGGCTCTTTTTTTTTAATCTCCAGAGATAAGTCTGGAGAAATTTAGTTTGTATTATAATAAAGTAGTCAGACTCTTGGATGTGACAGATATATAGTTCTTCGTATCATCTGAGATAAATGTTTCTAATTTGACTCTGAAAGTTCTCCATTTACTTATTTATCTATTTATTGGTGTTTGGCTCTGCTGGATCTTCCTTGCAGCTAGAAAAATATATTTCCTACCATCCCTTGTGGCTAGATTTAGCCATGAAACTTGCATTTGTCTAACAAAATAAAAGTGGAAACACTGTGTGAGACTTCTAGAAAGTCTCCTTAAAAAAATAGAATGTGATGGCCTGTGGTCCAGCTGCTATCTTGGGCCATAATGCAAGATGAAAACGAAGACCTGAGTAGCAAGGATGAAGGAGCCAGAGTTCTTGATGTCCAAAGTGAAAGTGAAACTCACTCAGTCACGTTTGACTCTTTGTGATCCCAAGGAATTCTCCAGGCCAGAATACTGGAGTGGATAGCCTTTCCCTTCTCCAGGGGATCTTCCTAATTCAGGGATCAAACCCTGGTCTCCTGCACTGTGGGCAGATTCTTTACCAGCTGAGCCACAAGGGAAGCTCAAGAAGACTGGAGTGGGTAGCCTATCCCTTCTCCAGTGGATCTTCCAGACCCAGGGATAGTACTAGGGTCTCCTGCATTACAGGCAGATTCTTTACTAACTGAGCTATCAGGGAAGCCCTTGATGTCCATGGACTCTACAATCCTGTGCTTCCTACATCCAGACTTTCAGAGAAATAAACTACTGATTATTCAGGATTTTTTGTTACATGCAACTAAATCTCACCCTAAGTAGTACAGAATTCTTCACCATCACTAAATATGGGACACTTTTATTTCTCACAATCACCGGGTTTTTACTCATTCAGTGTGCTTGGTCCTACATGAGGGAATCCCCTTCAGGGAATGCGACAAAATTCTGCAGAAAGAACTAGATCATACCATGCAGGGCATTTGCCCAAAACTGCTTTGGGGTCAACCAATTCACTGGAGTCTGCTTTGCAGTCCGTTCATATCAATCATCATCATCGTATATTTCAATACTTTTTTTCCAATTTCTAAAGTAGAATATTTTGAATTTCTTCCTTGGAGAAATATAATATCCACTAGAAAATATTTGCAAAGGTGTGGCTGGGTATCCACAATAGTTAATGTCCATGGGTAATTTTATCAAGTATTTACGTCATTATGAGTAGTAAATACCAAGAACAGGGTTATCAGACTTGCTGTAAACTGTGTTGCTTCTCAACAGAGTAACTAGTTTCATAATTGCCAAACCCTTTCATGCAGAAGCCTGAGAAAATCAGAAGCCTTGCAACTGTAGCAGCAGCTTAGAGAAGCGGAAGGCATCAGTAGGAGAGAGAGGTCGAGGAGAACCAGACTGGAAATGGAGACATAAACCAAGATCTGCAGCGTACCAGTGGCTCCCAAATCCCAGTTTTCCCAGAAACAGTACATCTGTGTGAACACCTGAATTTGTTTTCTATTTAATGATCTATTTCTTGCAGTCATAAAATAAATAAGGGAAGTCAGAGAGTCTACACCATTCCTTCTGAATCATTCCTGATCCAAATGTCATTGGTGGGGCTGTTAATTCAATATTTGAGTTAGACTAAAACACTGTTTAAATCCTATTTATCAGATTATGACTGGTTTAGGGAAATTTAAAGGTCCCTGTGATAGCACAGCAGAAAACAAACTTATACTGCCAAGTAAAGGCAAACTACTGCTGGAAATTAAAATGTATTGTTCTTGGAAAGAACGTCTTCGTGATTAAGTGCACGTTAGCAATCTTTCTGCACAGAAACCACACGAAGCACAGCACTTGCCCATTTCCCTTACCTCGCTGTAGGACACCGAGTCATGTCTCACAGAGGGAGTGCTGAGGGCCCAACTGGAAAACGAAGAGAGGGCTTTCGGGAGATCAGGACCCACTCACCCCCAGACCCATCTCTCTTTGTCCAGTTTCCCTACCAGAGCCTCCACTTCCTTTGGAATCGGAACTGCTCCAGAATTTTATCTTGGTGGGTCTGAGTTGCTCCAGACCTCCCCATTTGGCAGAACTACTTGCTTATGCTTCGTTAAGTGTGAGCTCTATTCACTCAAGGGGACCTTCTTCTTCACCAAAAAGATGACAAGTAACTACAATCAGAGAGGGAGCTTCCCTCAGGGGGCTTCCCTCATAGCTCAGTCGGTGAGAATCCGCCTGCAATGCAGGAGACCCGGGTTCAATTCTTGGATCAGGAAGATCCCCTGGAGAAGGGAATGGCAACCCACTCCAGTATTTTTTCCTGGAGAATCCCAAGGACAAAGGAGCCTAGCAGGCTATACAGCCCTTGGGTTCGCAAGAGTCAGACATGACTTAGCGACTCAACCACCACACTCAAAAGAAGGTGTATCCATCTTAAGAAATACATTTGGTCTTCTGTATCCAGCTTGTAATGTTAACAATACTTTATAATTCAAGTGTTTTTCTCCATATTCTTCAATGGTCAAATTAGTCCTCTTCAAATCCAGGTTTCCTAGAATTATAAAGTCCTGCAGTTCCTGAAACATTTGAACATACTGCTGTTCTTAAGTCCTTACACTCAGATAGACAATCATGATTGCCCAAAGTTGTGATCTTTTAATACATCTAAAGCAAGGAGTCCCCAGCCTCCAGGATCTAACACCTGATGATCTGAGGTGGAGCTGATACATTTCAGTGGGAATCTAACTATATGAGTGATTGAGGAAGCCTGTTTTGCTGCTCTGCTGGCAGTACTGGGATCCTCTTTATTGACTTCCCTGACTCCTCCTTTTATAGTTTTCTTTGGCTGAGATGTCCTCACACCACCTCCCAAGTTTGTGTTATCATAATCTCCAATTATTAATACCTATTCTCCATAAGAAGAGTAAGTATATAACATACAAATTTCCTCCAGAGCCCCCAGTTCTTACAGAAACATATTTAGGGAAGTGTCCTTACCAGTATTCGCTAGCACCAAAGTAACAGACTTTGCAGAGGTCTGGCTGTCCATTAAAACTAGTTCTTGATAGTTATGATTCAGAGTCTCTGGTTTAAGTGAGGTAAACAAACTTCTATGGATATGACCTGCATGCTGCTTCTCCCCCTTAAGGAGACTTGCTTACTCACTTATAAACAACAATTTAGAGTAATTGAGTCTGCTGACTTTTCCCTAATCATTAAGGCAAGAAATAAACTTCAAGAAATAGACTTCCATCAAAGGAGCGGTGGCTGTGCGGGCGCAGGAGGGCCTAGAGGAGGTACCACGTTCAAGATCAGAAGGGGCAGCATTGAGGAAATACCCCTCATCCAAGGAAAGAGGCAGTGGCTGCAGTTTGCTGGAGCAGCCGTGAAGAGATAGCCCACGTCCCAGGTAAGAGAAACCCAAGTAAGACGGTAGGTGTTGAAAGAGGGCATCAGAGGGCAGACACACTGAAACCATACTCACAGAAAACGAGTCAATCTAATCACACTAGGACCACAGCCTTGTCTAACTTAATGAAACTAAGCCATGCCATGTGGGGCTACCCAAGACGGGTGGGTCATGGTGGAGGGATTTGACAGAATGTGGTCCACTGGAGAAGGGAATGGCAAACCACTTCAGTATTCCTGCCTTGAGAACCCCATGAACAGTATGAAAAGGCAATATGGTAGGATACTGAAAGAGGCACTCCCCAGGTCAGTAGGTGCCCAATATGCTACCGGAGATCAGTGGAGAAATAACTCCAGAAAGAATGAAGGGATGGAGCCAAAGCAAAAACAATACCCAGATGTGGATGTGACTGGTGATAGAAGCAAGGTCTGATGCTGTAAAGAGCAATATTGCATAGGAACCTGGAATGTCAGGTCCATGAATCAAGGCAAATTGGAAGTGGTCAAACAAGAGATGGCAAGAGTAAATGTCAACATTCTAGGAATCAGCGAACTCAAACGGACTGGAATGAGTGAATTTAACTCAGATGACCATTCTGCGGGCAGGAATCCCTCAGAAGAAATGGAGTAGCCATCATGGTCAACAAAAGAGTTCGAAATGCAGTATTTGGGTGCAATCTCAAAAACAACAGAATGATCTCTGTTCGTTTCCAAGGCAAACCATTCAATATCACAGTAATCCAAGTCTATGCTCCAACCAGTAACGCTGAAGAAGCTGAAGTTGAATGGTTCTATGAAGACCTACAAGACCTTTTAGAACTAACACCCAAAAAAGACGTCCTTTTCGTTATAGGGGACTGGAATGCAAAAGTAGGAAGTCAAGAAACACCTGGAGTAACAGGCAAATTTGGCTTTGGAATACGGAATGAAACAGGGCAAAGACTAATAGAGTTTTGCCAAGAAAATGCACTGGTCATAGCAAACACCCTCTTCCAACAACACAAGAGAAGACTCTATACATGGACATCACCAGATGGTCAACACCAAAATCAGATTGATTATATTCTTTGCAGCCAAAGATGGAGAAGCTGTATACAGTCAACAAAAACAAGACCAGGAGCTGACTGTGGCTCAGATCATGAACTCCTTATTGCCAAATTCAGACTGAAAATGAAGAAAGTAGGGAAAACCACTAGACAATGCAGTACAGTTCAGTTCAGTCGCTCAGTCATGTCCGACTCTTTGCGACCTCAAGAATCATAACACGCCCGGCCTCCTTGTCCATCACCAACTCCCAGAGTTCACTCAGATTCACATGCATCCAGTCAGTGATGCCATCCAGCCATCTCATCCTCCATCGTCCCCTTCTCCTCCTGCCTCCAATCCCTCCCAGCATCCGGGTCTTTTCCAATGAATCAACTCTTCACATGAGGTGGCCAAAGTACTGGAGTTTCAGCTTTAGCATCATTCCTTCCAAAGAAATCCCAGGGCTGATCTCCTTCAGAATGGACTGGTTGGATCTCCTTGCAGTCCAAGGGACTCTCAAGAGTCTTCTCCAACACCACAGTTCAAAAGCATAAATTCTTCGGCGCTCAGCTTTTTTCACAGTCCAACTCTCACATCCATACATGACCACTGCAAAAACCATAGCCTTGACTAGATAGACCTTTGTTGGCAAAGTAATGTCTCTGCTTTTGAATATGCTATCTAGGTTGGTCATGACTTTTCTTCCAAGGAGTAAGCATCTTTTAATTTTCTGGCTGCAGTCACCATCTGCAGTGATTTTGGAGCCCCTCAAAATAAAGTCTGACACTGTTTCCACTGTTTCCCCATCTATTGCCCATGAAGTCATGGGACCAGATGCCATGATCTTCGTGTTCTGAATGTTGAGTTTTAAGCCAACTTTTTCACTCTCCTCTTTCACCTTCATCAAGAGGCTTTTGAGTTCCTCTTCACTTTCTGACATAAGGGTGGTGTCATCTGCATATCTGACGTTATTGATATTTCTCCTGGAAATCTTGATTCCAGCTTGTGCTTCTTCCAGCCCAGCCTTTCTCATGATGTACTCTGCATAGAAGTTAAATAAGCAGAGTGACAATATACAGCCGTGACATACTCCTTTTCCTATTTGGAACCAGTCTGTTGTTCCATGTCCAGTTCTAACTGTTGCTTCCTGACCTACATACCAATTTCTCAAGAGGCAGGTCAGGTGGTCTGGTATTCCCATCTCTTTCAGAATTTTCCACAGTTGATTGTGATCCACACAGTCAAAGGCTTTGGCATAGTCAATAAAGCAGAAATAGACTTTTTTTTTTTTTTTTTCTGGAACTCTCTTGCTTTTTCAATGATCCAGGAGATGCTGGCAATTTGTTCGCTGGTTCCTCTGCCTTTTCTAAAACCCATGACCTAAATCAATTCCCTTATGATTATCCAGTGAAAGTGAGAAATAGATTTAAGGGACTAGATCTGATAGATAGAGTACCTGATGAATTATGGAATGAGGTTCGTGACATTGTACAGGAGACAGGGATCAAGACCATCCCCATGGAAAAGAAATGCAAAAAAGCAAAATGGCTGTATGGGGAGGCCATACAAATAGCTGTGAAAAGAAGAGAAGTGAAAAGCAAAGGAGAAAAGGAAAGATATAAGCATCTGAATGCAGAGTTCCAAAAAATAGCCAGGAGAGATAAGAAAGCCTTCCCCAGCGATCAATGCAAAGAAATAGAGGAAAACAACAGACTGGGAAAGACTAGAGATCTCTTCAAGAAAATTAGAGATACCAAGGGAACACTTCATGTAAAGATGGGCTCGATAGAGGACAGAAATGGTATGGCCCTAACAGAAGCAGAAGATATTAAGAAGAGATGGCAAGAATACACAGAAAAACTGTACAAAAAAGATCTTCACGACCCAGATAATCATGATGGTGTGATCACTTACCTAGAGCTAGACATCCTGGAATGTGAAGTCAAGTGGGCCTTAGAAAGCATCACAACTGAACTCACTGAACTGACTGAGTCTCTGTCTTGCTTGCTTAGTCATCTGACTCTTTGCAACCCCATGGACTGTAGCCCACCAGGGCTACAGGTGGGATTCCTCAGGCAAGAATCCTGTAGCAAGATGGGATTCCTCAGGCAAGAATACTGGAGTGGGTTGCCATTTTTTCTCCAGGGGATATTCATGACCCAGGGATGGAACCCATGTCTCCTGCAGCTCCTGCCCTGACAGGCAGATTCTTTACTCCTCAGCCACTTGGGAAGCTCTATTCTCTATCTGGGATATACTAAGACCGCAAGGAGGTAAGAATTATCATGATAAAGCCTAGAATGTTAAGACAAAAGAACACCACAGGTATTTTTGTCCCATAACTTCATTACAGCTTACCTAAATCACCCTTATCTTGCAGAAATAGAAAGACCTAGTCCATGCTTTCTTAACTATTTTTCTGAAACTTCTCTTAGTCCATGTGCTCAGAGTTGAAGAAAGAAATGTAACATGACAGATGGTCATGAAAATCCCCTTGGTTTGCTAAGGCAGGGTTGTAAGGTCCCCTAGGTTGATAATTTCTCAGCTTCCCTGGTGGCTCACTCAGTAAAGAATTCTCCTGTCAAGCAAGAGATTGGGGTTCGATCTCTGGGTCAGGAAGATCCCCTGGAGAAGGGAATGGCTACCCACTCCATCATTCTTGCCTGGAGAATTCCACGGACAGTGGAGCCTGGTGGGCTACAGCCATGGGGTGGCAAAGAGTCAGACAAGACTAAAGGACTAACACTTTCACTTTTCACTATAATACCTGAACCAGGTAATAAACAGAGTAGGAGCCAAGTCTAAATTCATTACCTCCTTTGTGGCTTACAAAGTTGAACTGGTGGGTGTAGCTTGGATCCATAGTCAACATGGCGGCTTCCTGCTACTTTCAAGTCTAGATCTGGGATCTGCATATGGGTAAAAGTGAAACTACAGAACATTTGGGTACATTCAGGCATCAAGACTTGAAGGAGACAAATTCTATTTTGTCTCAGCTCAGAACAAGGAAAGAACACTACAAGTCTGGACCACAATTTTCAACAAGGCAACTCTACACACCAAGAAACAGGCTCTTTTCCAGATTGTGTGCTCCTCTTGATGGAGAGAAGAAGAGAGTGCAGAAGCGGACCAGAAGCATTTCATCCAGTACTGACCCCTCTGGGCAGCAGAATGGGAGCTCTCTCCCATCCATGGAAACGTGTGCTTCACAGCTCTAACCGTCTTCTGTAACAAAAGGAGAACACAGCAGAGTGTCATCAGCCAAGAAGTTAAGGAAGTAGAGTACCAAGTTGTTTGAGATCCAGCCTCTGAGGAATGCAAGGACATCAGACACCAATTCTGCTGTGTGTCGGTTGGAAGCATGCCTACTGGCTTCAAAGAAAGGTTATATAATAGATGACCATGGCCAAGTCTGGGCAAAAGAAGTCTTGTCAGTGCTTTTTTGGGACTTTTTTTCCCCAGGCACAGTATTAGTCTATCTTGTTGTTTGAACAGCTTTAAGAATGACATGTTTCTCCATGTTCTCAGTCACCATCATTTCCTGTTATCTAGACCAGGCCTGATCCACCAATATATGTGCTTGTCAAATTTCTAGGAATTTTCCTGGCAGACCAGTGGTTTAGACTCTGCAGTTCTAATGCAGCAGGTGTGGGTTTGATCCCTGGTTGAGGAACTAAGATCCCACATGCTCTTGGCCAGAAAAAAACTATTTTCTTTTCTCTATGCATTTGAGCTGGCGACCCTTTGCCTTTAATAAGGTATTCTGCTATGACAAAAACTTTCACCCATTCATGTGATAAAGTTTTGTTTTCCTTATTTAAGGAAGAGTTCACTTACTGACTGAAGAATTCTATTACTCTCTGTGCTCTATTTTATATTAATGTTATTCAAGAATCAATCATAACTCAATGTGTGGTTCCATTTTATTTGGCAGATGCCTATTGTTTTCATTTAAGGGATGTCTAATCTGACTTTCGCTGGGAAAAATGTCAGTACCTTACTGCCCATTTTCCATGCTAAGAAATATTGCTCATAAATTATAATGAATTACTATCATTTTTTCCATTGTTACTACAAAAGAAAAGTAAATTATTTGGGACTCAAACATTACCTTCCTTTACCATGAAATGCCATTACTCACACAGGATGTAACAGTCAAATTCTTCTTTTGACAAACATTTAATGTATGGTTATTGTTTGGGGCACTGTGGTCAGTGATATCAGTATAGAATTTTAACAGATTTCCTTCTTTTAACTGCAGACATTTACCAGCATCAACCTAAACTTAAAATGAAAGTGTTCATCCTATGACTGACATGCAAAATAATAAGTGAAAAATGATTCATGGTAAAATATCAAAAGCACAATTATTCCAGGCATCATACCTATCCACTTTTATAGTTTTGATTCTGGTTTCTCTCTTACCAGTAATGAGAAGAATGAAATAACACTTTAAAAAAAATGATCCTGAAGTAGGACATTAAAAGTGTCTTAAAAAGATCTTAGGAGAGCAGTTATTTGTAAAACTCA
Source organism: Bubalus bubalis (assembly GCF_019923935.1). Taxonomy (NCBI): domain Eukaryota; kingdom Metazoa; phylum Chordata; class Mammalia; order Artiodactyla; family Bovidae; genus Bubalus; species Bubalus bubalis. The sequence goes on along the minus strand of NC_059165.1, from coordinate 660,869 downwards.
CATGGTGAAACTTCAAGGGCCAGAGTGAAGATGGTCAGGGAAGAGAGATGTCTTAGCCATGAAATGCAGGTACAAAATTCCATACAAAAACTAGTTGAATGATGTAAATAATGTATTTTGTAGTTGAAAGTTGTTAAGAGAACAGATCTTAAAAGTCATCACAAAGGAAAAAAATGTAGCTATTTGCCATGATGGATGTCAGCTAGACTTACTGTGCTGATCACCTCACAATATGAATATTAAATTCTATTTTGTATATCTGAAACTAATGTAATATTATATATCAGTTATGTCTCAATAAAAAAACAGAGTGCATTGATTATTAAAATGCTTAATAATGGATTAAGCATATTATCCATTACCCCCCAAAACACAAACATTGACTTACTCTATCTCTCTTCTTAGTCTTTATCTCTCTCGTTTCCCTTATTTGACCCTTATCCTCCTTAACAAACTGACTTTTTTGTCTGCTTTCCAATGCATGTTTTGTTTCAGGTCAAGCCCTATCAGAGACTCTTGCTTCCAAATTCCAAAGCCATATTGCTCCAAAAAAGCAAGGAGCTTTTTTTTGGTTCATTTGCTCTTGGGTCTGCATCTGCTCTTGAAATGCTTCAGGAGGGGAAATCTGTCTAGTGTAAATATGTCTGTGATGGAAACAGGAGAGTGTTTTCAGTGAAAGTCCTCTTAAATATGTCTGCAGATGACACCACCCTTATGGCAGAAAGTGAAGAGGAACTAAAAAGCCTCTTGATGAAAATGAAAGAGGAGAGTGAAAAAGTTGACTTAAAGCTCAACATTCAGAAGACTCTTGAGAGTCCCTTGGACTGCAAGGAGATCCAACCAGTCCATTCTAAAGGAGATCAGTCCTGGGTGTTAAGTCTGACACTGTTTCCCCATCTATTTCCCATGAAGTGATGGGACCAGATCCATGATCTTAGTTTTCTGAAGGCTGATCTTCAAGCCAACATTTTCACTCTCCTCTTTCACTTTCATGAAGAGGCTTTTTAGTTCCTCTTCACTTTCTGCCATAAGGGTAGTTTCATCGGCATATCTGAGGTTATTTATGTTTCTCCCAGCAATTTTTATTCCAGCTTCTGCTTCATCCAGCCCAGCATTTCTCATGATGTGCTCTGCAAATAAGTTAAATAAGCAGGGTGACAATCTACAGCCTTGACATACTCCTTTTCCTATTTGGAAACAGTCTGTTGTTCCATGTCCAGTTCTAACTGTTACTTTCTGATCTGTACACAGATTTCTCAGGAGGCAGGTCAGGTGGTCTGGAATTCATATGTGTTTAAGAATTTTCCACACTTTGTTATGATCCACACAGTCAAAGTGTTTGGCATAGTCAATAAAGCAGAAATAGATGTTTTCCTGGAACTCGCTTGCTTTTTTGACGATCCAGTGGATGTTGGCAATTTGATCTCTGGTTCCTCTGCCTTTTCTAAAACCAGCTTGAACATCAGGAAGTTCACAGTTCATGTATTGCTGAAGCCTGGCTTGGAAAATTTTGAGCATTACTTTTCTAATGTGTGAGATGAGTGCAATTGTGCAGTAGTTTGAGCATTCTTTGACATTGCCTTTCTTTGGGATTGGAATGAAAACTGACCTTTTCCAGTCCTGTGGCCACTGCTGAGCTTTCCAAATTTGCTGGCATATTGAGTGCAGCACTTTCTCAGCATCATCTTTCGGGATTTGAAATAGCTCAACTGGAATTCCATCACCTCCACTAGCTTTGTTCATAGTGATGCTTCCTACGGCCCACTTGAGTTCCCATTCCAGGATGTCTGGCTTTAGGTGAGTGATCAGGCCATCATGATTATCTGGGTTGTGAAGCTCTTTTTTGTACAGTTCTTCTGTGTATTCTTGCCACGTCTTCTTAATATCTTCTGCTTCTGTTAGGTCCATAGCACTTTTGTCCTTTGAAATATTCTCTTGGTATCTCTAATTTTCTTGAAAAGATCTCTAGTCTTTCCCATTCTATTGTTTTCCTCTGCTTCTTTGCATTGATTACTGAGGAATGCTTTCTTATCTCTCCTTGCTATTCTTTGGAACTCTGCATTCAAATGGGAATCTTTCCTTTTCTCCTTTGCCTTTCACTTCTAATCAATCTGAATTTGGTATTTACCATCTGGTGCCGTCCACGTGTAGATTCGTCTCCTGATTTGTTGGTGCAGGGTGTTTGCTGTGACCAGTTGGTTCTCTTGGCAAACTTTAGCCTTTGCCCTGCTTCATTTTGTATTCCAAGGCCAAACTTGCCTGTTACTCCAGTTATCTCTTGACTTTCAGCTTTTGCATTCCAATCCCCTATTATGAAAAGGACATCTTTTTTTGTTGTTAGTTCTTAAAGGTCTTGTAAGTCTTCATAAAGCCATTTGACTTCAGCTTCCTCAGCATTAGTGGTTGGGGCATAGACTTGGATTACTGTGATGTTGAATGTTTTGCCTTCGATTTGAACTGAGATCATTCTGTCATTTTTGAGATTGTTCCCAATTACTGCATTTTGGGCTCTTTTGTTGACTATGAGGGCTACCTCATTGTTTTTTAAGAACTCTTGCTCACAGTAGTAGATATAATGGTCATCTGAATTATATTTGCCCTGTCCCATCAATTTTAACTCACTGATTCCTAAAGTGTCAACGTTCACTTTTGCCATGTTCTGTTTGACCACTTCCAATTTACCTTGATTCATGAACCATACATTCGAGCTTCCTATGCAATGTTGTTCTTAAGAGCATCAGACTTTACTTTCACCACCAGACAGATCCACAACTAGGCCTCATTTCCTGTTTGGTTCAGCCTTTTCATTCTTCCTGGAGCTATTTCTCCACTCTTCTCCAGTGGCGTATTGGACCTCCTGACCTGGGGAGTTCATCTTTCCTTGACCTATCTTTTTGCCCTTTCATACTGTTCACGGGGTTCTCAAGACAAGAATACTGAAGTGGTTTGCCATTCCCTTCTCCAGTGAACCATGTTTTGTCAGAACTCTCCACCATGACCTGTCCATCTTGCGTGGCCCTGCACAGCATGGCTTAGTTTCATTGAGTTAGACAAAGCTGTGGCCCATGTGATCAGATTAGTTAGTTTTCTGTGATTGTGGTTTTCATTCTGGAGGCCATGGGATTGAAGTTCTTGCTTCTTCTGTCTGCCCTCTGATGGATGAGGATAAGAGGTTTGGGCAAGCTTATCCTGCTGGGAGGGACTGGCCGTGAGGAGAACTAGGTCTTCCTCGGTGGGCGGGGCCAAGCTCAGCAGACCATGAATCCAACTTTCTGCTGGTGTGGGTGCTGCACTCCCTCCCTGTAGGTTTCCCTGAGGCACCCAGTCCTGGAATCCACAGGCTCTGTGGTAAGACTAATGGTGACCTCCTCCAAGAGGACCTATGCCAACATACCACCCTCCCAACTGCTGTAGCCAGAGCCCCTGGCCCCACAGCAGGCCAGTGTCAACCCACACCTCCACCAGAGACTCCCAGACACCCAGGCAAGGCTGGCTCAGTCTCCTGTGAGGTCTGCTGCTTTCCCCTATGACCTGGTACACACAAGGTTCTGCTTGTGCCCGCCAAAAGTCTCTGTTTCCCCAGGACACTTGTGAAGTGAAGTGAAGTCGCTCAGTTGCATCCGACTCTTTGCGACCCCATGGACTATAGCCTACCAGTTTCCACCATCCATGGGGGTTTCCAGGCAAGAATACTGGAGTGGGTTGCCATTTCCTTCTCCAGGAGATCTTCCCCGCCCAGGGATTGAACCCAGGTCTCCCACATGGTAGGCATTGTAGGCAGACGCTTTACCGTCTGAGCCACCAGGAAAGATCCTACACATAGCTAATTCACTTTGTTGTACAATATTGTAAAACAGCTATCCGTTCAGTTCAGTCACTCAGTCGTGTCCAACTCTTTGCGACCCCATAGACTGCAGCACACCAGGCCACCCTGTCCATCACCAACTCCCAGAGTTTACCCAAACTCATGTCCACCGAGTTGCTGATGCCATTCAACCATCTCATCCTCTGCCATCCCCTTCTCCTCCCTCTTTCAATCTTTCCCAGCATCAGGGTCTTTTCAAATGAGTCAGTTCTTTGTATCAGGTGGCCAAAGTATTGGAGTTTCAGCTTCAAAATCAGTCCTTCCAATGAATAGTCAGGACTGATTTCCTTTAGGATGGACTGGTTGAATCTCCTTGCAGCCCAAGGGACTCTCAAGAGCCTTCTGCAACACCACAGTTCAAAAGCATCAATTCTTCAGTGCTCAGCTTTCTTTATAGTCCAATACTCACATCCATATATGACTACTGGGAAAACCATAGCTTTGACTACATGGACCTTTGTTGGCAAAAACAGCTATACTCCTATTTAAAATGAAAAGAACCCATTAGACTCCAAAATTTTTATTTCAAAGTTTACTTGAAATATTTTAAAGCAGATGATGCTGAAACATAACACTTCTAATTTTCCCTCCAAGGAGTCACTTCTCCCCACCCCAGTTCTCACTAAGTTTGTCAAGGAAAATCTCACGTACACAACACACAAAAAACAGTTCATGAGCAAGATCATGTTAATTTGCTTATGATACATTTCCACACTTTCTTGCCTAATATAAAAATCTATTAATACATAAATTCGTTTCAGGCAAAATAAATTGCATCACTCATGCTTTCAGCTCAGAATACAGAAAGTTTGGTATTTCAAAACATCCTGAATAACATGTTCAGAAGAAAGAACGGAATAAATTCTTGGAGGCAGGAAATTTGTCAGTAATGTCTTCATGTTTTTATAATAGAAAAGAAAGTAAGCCTTTGGCAAGGAACATGTCTCAAGGTTGAGGGATGCCAAGTAGGTGGAGTTTTTCAATAATTTGAGCAGCTTTTCATTTGACTGTATTCTCAGAAACTACTTTTTCCCACCACCCCCAATTTTATTGAGATATAATTGGCATTAAACATCATATTAGTTTAAGGTATACAACACAATGATTTGATATATGTATATTTTATAAAATGATAACCATAATAAGTTTAGTTAACATCCAGAATCTCACATAATTAATTTTTTTCCCTTATGATGAGAACATTTAAAATTTATTCTCTTGGCAATTTTCAAACATACAAATATTTATTGTTCACTTCCTGGTGGTCAGAGGGTAAAGCATCTGCCTACAATGAAGGAGACGTGGGTTTGATCTCTGGGTTGGGAAGATTCCGTGGAGAAGAAAATGGCAATCCACTCCAGTATTCTTACCTGGAAAATCCCATGGATGGAGAAACCTGGTGGGCTGCAGTCCATGGGGCCGCGAAGAGTCAGACACGACTGAGCAATTTCACTTTCACTTTATATTCATCATGCTATGCCTTACATTCCCCAGAACTTATTTGTTTTATGACTATAACTGGAAGTCTACACCTTTTAACCACCTTCATCCACTCCTCACCACACATTTCTGGTAACTACCATTCTGGTCTCCATTTCTGCAAGTTTGAGAAAACTTCTTTTCTTTTAGTGAAGGCAAATATAAATAACCTGGCATCTTTCTAAAATTTAATGAAATATTCTGGTTTTGTTTTACCATAACACTTTTAGCAAGTCTACAATTCTAGTTCAAATAAAACTGAAAAGATGGAACAGTATGCCTGTTCTGATCTTTTAATTCCTTAATAGAACTCTAGAGCTGGGAGTACTTCTACACTAAAAATCTGGGCCAAGTAAGCTTGAGAAGCACTGCATTATGGACGTTTTCCTCTTTTTTTATTTCCTGGGGCGCTTATCTTCTTAGGGATCCCTTGATTTCCAGGCATGCACATGCCATTATTATATTCATAATATTGACCCCAATATGAAAATAACTCCCTTTGTTAAGCTTACACACACACACACACATTTTATTCATTTTTTGGTGAGTAGATTTCACTGAAGAGATGAGGAGAGCAGGATGGGGTCATATCCCATGCAAAAGGTAAGCAAGTTTAAAATTCACATACAGCCTTCCTCTTCTCCATATTCCTTTCCTAAAACTCTGTTCCCGCTTCTGCAGTTCTGCTATGTAACATCTTGTACGCAGACTCCATCCCAATCCATTACCTTCCACCATCGCGCTTTGACAATCCTCCTCCTCTCATCTGTCTGCTTTAAATCCTCAGTCTCCTAATATTTCCAGGGAGCTCTAGATTATTCCTCCTGGTGCAGAACACTTTTTCCCTACCTTTAATATCTGGTGACATTTAGGGTTCCTTGACAGACCCTATCTTCATCCCAGGAACTTATCAAAGCACTTAAAAAATAAATGCATTCTATTCATCTAAAGGCATTCTATTCACCTAAAGGCATTCTATTTCAATCTGTGATGATAATAACATTTAGTAATATTTTTATCTCTCTTTCTCTCTACACACAAACTCATTCCTTCATTTTAGCAAGAAAATGTTTAAAATTATTTTAGAGTTAAGAAAATATATACAGTTTTATACATTTCTGGATTTCATTTTTTCATTCAATTCTCTGCTCAAAGGTATTGACATATTTACTTCAGCTTGGATTCCTTATTACATTAATCCTAATACTGCTTTCTCCTGGCAAAATTTTCAAGAAAAAACAGGGTAACATGGATGCAAATGCTACTACCTTGAGTACAGCAGGAGTTTGAAACGGGAGTCATGAAGTATGAGGGAAGAATTAAGTACGTATATATCTCCCTGAACAACTATATGGGGAAGACCCTAATCATAGTGTTGACAATTGAACTAGAGGAACTTTTCTTTTATGAACTTTTCCCTCAAGTTTTACACCTAGATCTAGTGTTTACTGACACTGTATCTATTAATGACGACAAAGACTCAATTTATATTTTGCTTTGATAATAGATTGTGTCTTCCATTTTAGGACAATCCAAACACCAGGAATAATTCAGGTAGAGAGTACCTTCTATCATTTTTTACATTTTCAGAATGTTATATTCACAGAAATGGGACATCGTACCTTATGGGACACAAGATAGAAAAGGTTTTTCCCCTTCTGTTAGGGGAAAATAAATCAGTCAATTACAGATCTAAACTGATATAAGCTGGTTGTAATCACTTATCTTCAGGATTACTATAAAGTCCCTGGAAGGAAACATTAGAGGCTTATGCAAAGCAAGCCAAAATTCTACAGAAGAATTCACAGAGTAGCATAAAACTGCTACTGTGTAGGACTTTAACTCCAAGGACCAAGACATAATAAGAGTTACAAAATTATTGTGATAAATTACTATTAAAAAGCAAAATATAATGCAAATATAAGATGAACCATGCCAACAAGAAGTCCATTTTTAATTTATTTTTTAATTGAAGGATAATTGCTTTACCGAATTTTGTTGGTTTCTGCCAAATATCAACATGAATCAACCATAGGTATACATATGTTCCCTCCCTCTTGAACCTTCCAAGAAGTCCATTTTTCAATCACAAGTACATAACCAAAGACCACCAGGAGTAGACACTTTTGGGGGAGGATGTACAGTTGACAGTGATAACCTTTCTTTAATAACTGCTTCTTCCTGCTGTATAGGGTCTGTATCATGTAACCCAAACTCCCTAGTTGCCACTGATTGAACCAGGCATGGACACCTATCTGAAGCTGGGTCACTCATAATCTCTCTTCTAGAAATTTAAAATTTGTGTTTTAGAAAAAGCTGATCACTTTGCATTTAACTCTTGAAAAGGGGAAACATACACCTGCAAGCTGTAAGGTGGATATTTCTGTGGAAAAACTCCAAAAATCAGGGTGAAAGAAGAAAAGAAGATAGAATAAGGAAAAAGAGATAGAGGAAAACACAACCCGAATATCTGACTTTTTCCACTTCTTATCTGTAATGGAACATTTCCTACTCCAGGATTTCTTGCTCTATCAAGGGAAGTAGACAGCTTAATCTACTGCCCTGGATATACGTGTCATAATTTCAATTTCTCTGGCTTAAATTAACTTGAGTTATTGTTGTTTTCAGTTCAGTTCAGTCATATCTGACTCTTTGTGACCCCATGGACTGCAGCACACCAGGCCTCCCTGTCCATCACCAACTCCCGGAGTTTACTCAAATTCATCTCCATTAAGTCGGTGATGCCATCCAACCATCTCATCCTCTGTCGTCCCCTTATCCTCCCTCCTTCAATCTTTCCCAGCATCAGGGTCTTTTCCAATGAGTCGGTTCTTTGTATCAGATGACCAAAGTATTGGAGTTTCAGCTTCAGCATCAGTCCTTTCAATGAACACCCAGGACTGATCTCCTTTAGGATGGACTGGTTGGATCTCCTTGCTGTCCAAGGGACTCTTAAGAGTCTTCTCCAACACCACAGTTCAAAAGCATCAACTCTTCGATTCTCAGCTTTCTTTATGGTCCAGCTCTTGAGAAAGTCAATTCCTAGGCAGGTTGATAAGAAGTCGGGGGATCCCTGAGGAGAGAGGGGTCGGTCTGAGGTTCTCAAGGAGGGGATAGGGGTCTGGAATTCTCAAGGAGGAGGAAAGGACAAACTTTTTTTTCTCTCTACATTCCTTAGTCTTAGTCACATAAAACGTTTTTTTCTTTAAACCCAGAACTGATGATTACACAACAAACAACTCAGTTTAAACTCTGTACTAGAGATTATATAACAACAATGTATCCTACTTGAGGACACTTTCTCCTTCCTGAAAACGTTCTGACTAATCCTGATATCTTAAAAGGTATATTATGGGAGTGGGTCTGGTAGGATCTTTCTATTGTTAAGTTCTAATCCTGTTATCCTAAAATGTAAATTGTGTGTGTGGGTCTGGTAAAATTTTCACAAACTTGAGACATTCTTTTGATTTATTGTAATAATTAATTTAAAAGTATATAACTTACTTGCTAACACTAGTGAGAGGGCTATTTCTCCATCCCCCTTCTGATGTCTATGTCAGGAGAGTCCTCTGTCCCTCTTCACTTTAATAAAACTTTGATACACAAAAGCTCTTGAATGATCAAGCCTGGTCCCTGGTCCTGAAGTTAAATCGTCTTCTTTGGAGATCATGAATCCAACACTCTTCATGGTAAGCTATCATCTTGGGGGCTCGTCTGGGATCCTCAGGACAAGGCAAGAACACTCAGAGCTCCAGCCTCTCTGCTTTCTCAGTATACACGTTTTCTGCCTTACTGACTCTTGGGTGTGCTTGTGTGCATGAATGACACGCCTTGCATGAAGCAAGAGATGAGCGCTGCTCTGTGGTTTCATGGTGCCTCATAATGACTAAAGGCAGCCCCCAAAAGGGGAAACTTGTCCGGGTTTATATACCGACCTGCCAAGGCCAAGAGACACCCAGGTCCCTGCGAGGGGAGCAACCAGAAATAGGCGAAGCATGTGGACTGAACTTTACTTTCTCAGTCAGCTTTTCTTGGTCTCTTTGACCATTCCATAATTGTATGGGAAATTAGAACTACTAACCTAATCTGTTGGATCATAGACTTTCAATGGACTTATGATTCATGCCATTACTATGCACTTTTACTTGGACTCCAAGCTTGGTAGTCATGGTGTTAGGTAGTTAGAATAGGGAAAAAGAGTCTAAAATGGCAGTGGCTAAAAGACAAAGAAGGGAAAAGCTGTGAAAATAGAACAGAAGAAGGTCAAAGGAAGGTCCAAGGAAGGGAGTGAGGACTTCAGGTAGAACAGCACTCCTGGCTAAGCCCAATTTGCATAGGGCAGGCCCAGGGAAAGAAAAAAACATATAAAAGGAGGAGCCAAGTGCTCTCTCACTCTCTTTCTCTCCCACATGCGTAGGCTCTTTCTCTCTTGCTCGCTCTCTCTACCACCGCCCCCGCATCCCCACCACGCACACAAGCTGGCACGTTCCTCCACTCTCTTCTCTTCTTCGGGGATGGATTCTCCTGCTATCTTCTAAATAAAATAGAGCTGTAACACTGATTTGTCCAAGAGCTATGACATGGTTTGTTCAAGACCTGAGAGCTGTGATGCACCAAGGGCTTTAATGTCCGTTGCTCCAAATCATTGTTGTGAGGAGACAAGAACCGAGAACCATACACTCGCCTGACATCTCTGGTGCCCTGACTCGGATTTAACCTGGCTGAAACAACCTCCGCACAGCCCCTGCAAGAAGGAAACCAAGCACAGCAGGAGCCCAACCCAGCGCAGAATGCAAAGAAAACCCAGTGCAAGGGAACTGACAAGAGGCCTATCGTGCTGGAAACCAGGACAGCGAAAAAACGAACTCAGCAGAAAGCTCACGCAGCTCTGACCTCCAGTTAAGGTAGGAGGTCCTCACTCCTATGGCTGGAAGGATATGCCTAAATAAAACCTTAATTCCTTCACAATCTCTCTTTTCTTGTTTCCTTGAACCCCCCGGCAAACAGATGGGCGGCAGTGGGTGCAGCTGAGGGACTCTGGAGAGGCTACTCTTTGGTATGTCCCAAAGGCACTATCTGCTGGACCCCAGTAGCTGTTACACAAGCCGGTGGGGGTTCTTCTGTCCTTACTCTTCTCTGTGCCAAGAATCAGGCCAATGAAAACTGTGAGCACCGGTCAGATATTTAGCAAATTTTCTGGCAGGCTATGAAGGAGATTTCTTGGCACGTTTTCCCCACTGCTTTTTCCTCCTGTTCTTCAGCCGGCCAAAAATAAGAGGTGGATTTGTTAGGATTCAGAGAGAAGCCCACTTTTGAGGGTGTGGGCCATTGCCAAGGGGAAGGGCTGTGGCCATGGAATGTGGCCTGGCTAGGTTTTTCCGAGCAGAGGTTAATTCATATGCTAATGAGCGGGAGGATCATCCAAGCCATTGGGGAACCACCCAATCCTCCATCTTTTGACAGTGCCTTAGAGCTGTCTTGCCAACTCTGGGTGTGTCTGTTGGCTTATAGATTGGGGATTAAGGTTTACTTGAATTTGACTTGTCATCTTGGACCCAAGTGATTTCAATTGGTTTACCTTATGCCCTTGTGCTATGTCATTCTTTCAAAGGTTGTGCTGTGCCTCCTTCCCTCCTGTTTCATGCTCCTTTTCTCAGCCCCACAACGTTGGGGCTCACAACGTTGCCTCTACAATCTTCTGGAGGGACAAGCAGAAAATAGATGGCCGTGGGAGGGAAATACTGTATAATATCCAACCCCTTAATCCTACACAGCACTGGTCACACTGGAGACCTTGGGGATGCCCAAACTCCAGGCCAGGGGTCCCAAGAAGTCACCACGCCTTGACCTGCCTAGGGATCTAGTCCTCGAATGGTTGTCATGCCTCAATCTGCTGGGGATCAGCCAGTCCCAGGGGTCCCAGGAGATCATCATGCCTCGACCATGCCCTCGATCTCTTAGACCAGATCAGATCAGATCAGATCAGTCGCTCAGTCGTGTCCGATTCTTTGCGACCCCATGAATCGCAGCATGCCAGGCCTCCCGGTCCATCACCAACTCCCAGAGTTCACCCAGACTCACGTCCATTGAGTCAGTCATGCCATCCAGCCATCTCATCCTCTGTCGTCCCCTTCTCTTGCCCCCAATCCCTCCCAGCATCAGTCTTTTCCAATGAGTCAACTCTTTGCATGAGGTGGCCAAAGTACTGGAGTTTCAGCTTTAGCATCATTCCTTCCAAAGAAATCCCTGGGCTGATCTCCTTCAGAATGGACTGGTTGGATCTCCTTGCAGTCCAAGGGACTCTCAAGAGTCTTCTCCAACACCACAGTTCAAAAGCATCAATTCTTCGGCGCTCAGCTTTCTTCACAGTCCAACTCTCACATCCATACATGACCACTGGAAAAACTATAGCCTTGACTAAACGGACCTTTGTTGGCAAAGTAATGTCTCTGCTTTTGAATATGCTATCTAGGTTGGTCATAACTTTTCTTCCAAGCAGTAAGTGTCTTTTAATTTCATGGCTGCAGTCACCATCTGCAGTGATTTTGGAGCCCCCCAAAATAAAGTCAGCCATTGTTTCCACTGTTTCCCCATCTATTCCCCATGAAATGATGGGACCAGATGCCATGATCTTCGTTTTCTGAATGTTGAGCTTCAAGCCAACATTTTCACTCTCCACTTTCACTTTCATCAAGAGGCTTTTTAGTTCCTCTTCACTTTCTGCCATAAGGGGGTTGTCATCTGCATATCTGACGTTATTGATATTTCTCCTGGCAATCTTGATTCAGTGCCCTGACTCAGATTTAACCTGGCTGAAACAACCTCCGCACAGCCCCTGCAAGGAGCAAGCCAAGCACAGCAGAAGCCCAACAGTTTCTTCCAGTTCAGCGTTTTTCATTGTGTACTCTGCATATAAGTTAAATAAACAGGGTGACAATATACAGCCTTGATGTACTCCTTTTCCTATTTGGAACCAGTCTGTTGTTCCATGTCCAGTTCTAACTGTTGCTTCCTCACCTGCATACAAATTTCTCAAGAGGCAGATCAAGTGGTCTGATATTCCCATCTCTTGAAGAATTTTCCACAGTTTATTGTGATCCACACAGCCAAAGGCTTTGGCATAGTCAATAAAGCAGAAATAGATGTTTCTCTGGAACTCTCTTGCTTTGTCTATGATCCAGCGGATGTTGGCAATTTGATCTCTGATTCCTCTGCCTTTTATAAAACCAGCTTGAACATCAGGAAGTTCAAGGTTCACGTATTGCTAAAGCCTGGCTTGGAGAATTTTGAGCATTACTTTACTAGCGTGTGAGATGAGTGCAATTGTGTGGTAGTTTGAGCATTCTTTGGCATTGCCTTTCTTTGGGATTGGAATGAAAACTGATCTTTTCCAGTCCTGGGGCCACTGCTGAGTTTTCCAAATTTGCTGGCATATTGAGTGCAGCACTTTCACAGCATCATCTTTCAGGATTTGGAATAGCTTAACTGGAATTCTATCACCTCCACTAGCTTTGTTCATAGTGATGCTTCCTAAGGCCCACTTGACTTCACATTCCAGGATGTCTGTCTCTAGGTCAGTGATCACACCATCGTGATTATCTGGGTCATGAAGATCTTTTTTGTACAGTTCTTCTGTGTATTCTTGCCACCTCTTCTTAATATCTTCTGCTTCTGTTAGGTCCATACCATTTCTGTCCTTTATCGAGCCCATCTTTGCATGCAATGTTCCTTTGGCATCTCTGATTTTCTTGAAGAGATCTCTAGTCTTTCCCATTCTGTTGTTTTCCTCTATTTCTTTGCATTGATCACTGAGGAAGGCTTTCTTATCTCTTCTTGCTATTTTTTGGAACTCTGCATTCAGATGTTTATATCTTTCCTTTTCTCCTTTGCTTTCACTTCTCTTCTTTTCACAGCTCTTTGTAAGGCCTCCCCAGACAGCCATTTTGCTTTTTTGCATTTCTTTTCCATGGGGATGGTCTTGATCCCTGTCTCTTGTACAATGTCACGAACCTCATTCCGTAGTTCATCAGGCACTTTATCTATCAGATCTAGGCCCTTAAATCTATTTCTCACTTCCACTGTATAACCATAAGGGATTTGATTTAGGTCATACCTGAATAGTCTAGTGGTTTTCCCTACTTTCTTCAATTTCTGTCTGAATTTGGCAATAAGGAGTTCATGATCTGAGCCACAGTCAGCTCCTGGTCTTGTTTTTGCTGACTGTATAGAGCTTCTCCATCTTTGGCTGCAAAGAATATAATCAATCTGATTTCAGTGTTGACCATCTGGTGATGTCCATGTATACAGTCTTCTCTTGTGTTGTTGGAAGAGGGTGTTTGCTTTGACCAGTGCATTCTCTTGGCAAAACCCTATTAGTCTTTTCTTAGCTTCATTCCGTATTCCAAAGCCAAATTTGCCTGTTACTCCAGGTGTTTCTTGATTTCCTACTTTTGCATTCCAGTCCCCTATAATGATAAGGACATCTTTTTTGGGTGTTAGTTCTAAAAGGTCTTATAGGTCTTCATAGAACTGTTCAACTTCAGCTTCTTCAGTGTTACTGGTTGGGGTATAGATTTGGATTACTGTGATATGGAATGGTTTGCCTTGGAAACGAACAGAGATCATTCTGTCGTTTTTGAGATTGCATCCAAGTACTGCATTTTGGACTCTTTTGTTGACCATGATGGCTACTCCATTTCTTCTGAGGGATTCCTGCCCGCAGAATGGTCATCTGAGTTAAATTCACTCATTCCAGTCCATTTGTGTTCACTGATTCCTAGAATGTTGACATTTACTCTTGCCATCTCTTGTTTGACCACTTCCAATTTGCCTTGATTCATGGACCTGACATTCCAGGTTCCTATGCAATATTGCTCTTTACAGCATCGGATCTTGCTTCTATCACCAGTCACATCCACAACTGGGTATTGTTTTTGCTTTGGCTCCATCCCTTCATTCTTTCTGGAGTTATTTCTCCACTGATCTCCGGTAGCATATTGGGCACCTACTGACCTGGGGAGTGCCTCTTTCAGTATCCTATCATTTTGCCTTTTCATACTGTTCATGGGGTTCTCAAGGCAAGAATACTGAAGTGGTTTGCCATTCCCTTCTCCAGTGGACCACATTCTGTCAGATCTCTCCACCATGACCGGCCCATCTTGGGTAGCCCCACATGGCATGGCTTAGTTTCATTGAGTTAGACAAGGCTGTGGTCCTAGTGTGATTAGATTGACTCGTTTTCTGTGAGTATGGTTTCAGTGTGTTTGCCCTCTGATGCCCTCTTGCAACACCTACTGTCTTACTTGGGTTTTTCTTACCTTGGGCGTGGGGTATTTCTTCACGTCTGCTCAGCAAAGCGCAGCCATTGCTCCTTACCTTGGACGAGGGGTATCTCCTCACCACTGCCCTCCCTGACCTTCAACATGGGATAGCTCTAGGAGGCTGTAATGCCTCAGCCTGCCTGGGTACTGCACCCTAACCCGGGGATGCCTGGCTCTCAGGTTGCAAAATATTAGGTAGGATGAGCTTACATCATGACATCTATTCCCGTTGACAGTGGGCAAACTAGCCATGAGTTAAGATTGAGTTCAGTTCAGTCGCTCAGTCATGTCTGATTCTTTGCCACCCCATGAATTGTGCACGCCAGGCCTCCCTGTCCATCACCAACTCCCGAAGTTTACTCAAACTTATGTCGATGGAGTCGGTGACGCCATCCAGCCATCTCATCCTCTGTCGTCTGCCGAGGTCTAGCCCTGGTGGATCCGGGGAAATTTAAGGAGAGACGTCTTTGGCGAATACACTGGCTTTAATTAAATATTAATTAGAGAGATATAAAGAGTAATAGAATAAGGATAGCTCAGTAGGAAATTTCAGTGGAGAAGAGAGGGTGAGTAGCTTGGTTTACACGGGAAACCAGTAAAACTTCAAGACAAGAAGCTTGCACCACTTACGTAGGCTGCAGGTGTCCTTCCATTCTCCCAAAGGAGAGGAGACACTGAGGCCTCCCTAGTCGGATCTTAGAAGCCCAGGCAAAATTAGTAAGCTTGGCGGGCTCCACACTCCAGATGGAAACTCAGCCAGCGTTTGAGAGATAGAACGACATGGGTAGACTAGTATTTTGAGGAACTGATCCCCATTCATTATTTTCCAGGGTCTGTTTTTATACACTGAGATGTTACACAAAAGTCACACGGGGTCAGCAGTCCTGACTTTTATTAAAGTCAGGTGCTTCATACAGATGTATACAGAGGTCTTAGGGGTGTTACATCATCTTCTGGCCAGGGGGCCTGCTGACAATTTATGACCCTCTCCTTGTGACAGTTGTCAGTCAACACTTATTTCTCCAGGGGTGATTATTCTTAAAACAGACGCCACCCAAATAAAGTTACATTCCTATAGGGTGAGGGTGTAGTGGGTTTTAATTAAGGAAAGAATTTACTTAGCCTAAGGTCTAACGTGATTAATATCAAAGGTTAATACTTATTTCTTCTATATATTCATTAATATGTGTAAGGGCAGGGGATGTGGAGACTTAGCTGTAAACATTGGCTCAACAAATGAAAAACCCTTCACCAATACAATTTCTAATCAGCCCACTATACCTATACTAATAGTTTTCTAACTTCTCTAAGGAACCTGTTTTTAGAAGGTTTAAAGCATCTCGTGCCTTTCACGGTTGGGAAGCTGTGAGCAATCACATGTGGCCGGACAAGCCTGTCAGGCAGGCTAGAGAAACTTCAGAGGAGTTTGTAGGTTGAACCACTCCTATCATGCCCAGGAATTATTATTAACTGGAGCTCTAAGTTAACTCCTTCTCCGAAAGAGGTGGTGGGGGACAGCCCCCCATAAAGTCAGAGGTATAGGTGAGAGCACAAAGTAGTAAAGTAGGCAGGCTCTGGTTATGGGGGTAGATGCTCGAGAATTTCCAGGGGGACTCCTGAGGCTCAATCCCACCTTTGTGTATGTTGAGTCTCCTTCCTCATGACCTTTGCCATGGGTGGAGGTCCTCATGCCAGCTCGCCGAAGTTGTCCCCTTCTCCTCCTGCCCCCAATCCCTCCCAGAACCAGAATCTTTTCCAATGAGTCAACTCTTCACATGAGGTGGCCAAGGTATTGGAGGTTCAGCTTCAGCATCAGTCCTTCCAATTAAAACCCAGGACTGATCTCCTTTAGAATAGACTGGTTGGATCTCCTTGCAGTCCAAGGGACTCTCAAGAGTCTTCTCCAACACCACAGTTCAAAAGCATCAATTCTTCAGCACTCAGCTTTCTTCACAGTCCAACTCTTACATCCATACATGACCACTGCAAAAACCATAGCCTTGACTAGATGGACCTTTGTTGGCAAAGTAATGTCTCTGCTTTTGAATAGCTGTCTAGGTTGGTCATAACTTTCCTTCCAAGGAGTAAGCGTCTTTTAATTTGATGGCTTCAATCACCATCTGCAGTGATTTTGGAGTCCAAAGAAATAAAGTCTGACACTGTTTCCACTGTTTCCCCATCTATTTGCCATGAAGTGATGGGACCAGATGCCATGATCTTCGTTTTCTGGATGTTGAGCTTTGAGCCAACTTTTTCACTCTCCTCTTTCACTTTCATCAAGAGGCTTTTTAGTTTCTCTTCACTTTCTGCCATAAAGGTGGTGTCATTTGCATATCTGAGGTTATTGATATTTCTCCCAGCAATCTTGTTTCCAGCTTGTGCTTCTTCCAGCCCAGCGTTTCTCATGATGTACTCTGCATAGAAGTTAAATAAGCAGGGTGACAATATACAGCCTTGACATACTCCTTTTCCTATTTGGAACCAGTCTGTTGTTCCATGTCCAGTTCTAACTGTTGCTTCCTCACCTGCATACAAATTTCTCAAGAGGCAGGTCAAGTGGTCTAGTATTCCCATCTCTTTCAGAATTTTCCACAGTTGATTGTGATCCACACAGTCAAAGGCTTTGGCATATTCAATAAAGCAGAAATAGATGTTTTTCTGGAACTCTCTTGCTTTTTCCATGACCCAGGGGATGTGGCAATTTGATCTCTGGTTCCTCTGCCTTTTCTAAAACCAGCTTGAATATCAGGAAGTTCATCATGTATTGCTGAAGCCTGGCTTGGAGAATTTTGAGCATTATTTTACTAGCATGTGGGATGAGTGCAATTGAGCAATAATTTGAGCATTCTTTGTCATTGCCTTTCCTTGGGATTGGAATGAAAACTGACCTTTTCCAGTCCTGTGGCCACTGCTGAGTTTTCCAAATTTGCTGGCATATTGAGTGCAGCACTTTCACAGCATCGTCTTTTAGGATTTGAAATAGCTCAACTGGAATTCCATCACCTCCACTAGCTTTGTTCGTAGTGATGCTTTCTAAGGCCCATTTGATTTCACATTCCAGGATGTCTGGCTCTAGGTCAGTGATCACACCATTGTGATTATCTGGGTCGTGAAGATCTTTTTTTGTATAGTTCTTCTGTGTATTCTTGCCACCTCTTCTTAATATCTTTTGCTTCTGTTAGGTCCATACAATTTCTGTTCTTTATCGAGCCCATCTTTGCATGAAATGTTTTCTTGGTATCTCTAATCTTCTTGAAGAGATCTCTAGTCTTTCCCATTGTGTTGTTTTCCTCTATTTCTTTGCTTTGATTGCTGAAGAAGGCTTTCTTGTCTCTCCTTGCTATTCTTTGGAACTCTGCATTCAGATGTTTATATCTTTCCTTTTCTCCTTTGCTTCTCTCTTCTCTTTTCACAGCTATTTGTAAGGCCTCCCCAGACAGCCATTTTAGTTTTTAGCATTTCTTTTCCATGGGGATGGTCTTGTTCCCTGTCTCCTGTACAATGTCATGAACCTCCATCCATAGTTCATCAGATCTAGTCTCTGTCTATCAGATCTAGTCCCTTAAATCTATTTCTCACTTCCACTGTATAATCATAAGGGATTTGATTTAGGTCATACCTGAGTGGTCTAGTGGTTTTCCCTACTTTCTTCATTTTCAGTCTGAATTTGGCAATAAGGAGTTCATGATCTGAGCCACAGTCAGCTCCCAGTCTTCTTTTTGCTGACTGTATAGTACTTCTCCATCTTTGGCTGAAAAGAATATAATCAATCTGATTTTGGTATTGACCATCTGGTGATGTCCATATGTAGAGTCTTCTCTTGTGTTGTTGGAAGAGGGTGTTTGCTTTGACCAGTGCATTCTCTTGGCAAAAGTCTACTAGCCTTTGTCGTGCTTCATTCCGTACTCCAAAGCCAAATTTGCCTGTTACTCCAGGTGTTTCTTGACTTCCTACTTTTGCATTCCAGTCTCCTGTAATGAAAAGGACATCTTTTTGGGTTGTTAGTTCCAAAAGGTCTTGTAGGTTTTCATAGAACCATTCAACTCAGCTTCTTCAGTGTTACTGGTTGGGGCATAGGCTTGGATTACTGTGATACTGAATAGTTTGCCTTGTAAATGAACAGAGATCATTGTGTTGTTTTTAAGATTGCATCCAATCACTGCGTTTCAGACTCTTTTGTTGACCATGATGGCTACTTCACTTCTTCTAAGGAATTCCTGCCCACAGTAGTAGATACAATGGTCATCTGAGTTAAATTCACCCATTCCAGTCCATTTAAGTTTTCTGATTTCTAGAATGTCATTGTTCACTCTTGCCATATCCTGTTTGACCACTTCCAATTGTCTTGAATCATGGACCTAACAGTCCAGGTTCCTATGCAATATTGAAACACCTGGGGTAACAGGAAAATTTGGCCTTGGAGTACAGAATGAAGCAGGGCAAAGGCTAATAGAGTTTTGCCAAGAGAATGCACTGGTCAAAGCAAACATCCTCTTCCAATAACACAAGAGAAGACTCTACACATGTACATCACCAGATGGTCAACACCAAAATCAGATTGATTATATTCTTTGCAGCCAAAGATGGAGGAGCTCTATACAGCCAGCAAAAACAAGATAGGGAGCTGGCTGTGGCTCAGATCATGAACTTCTTTAGGAAGAATTAAGACTTAAACTGAAGAAAGCAGGGAAAACCACTAGACCATTCAGGTATGACCTAAATCAAATCCCTTATGGATTATACAGTGGAAGTGAGAAATAGATTTAAGGGACTAGATCTGGTACACAGAGTACCTGATGAACTATGGATGGAGGTTCATGACATTGAATAGGAGACAGGGAACAAGACCATCCCCATGGAAAAGAAATGCAAAAAAGCAAAATGGTTCTCTGAGGAGGCCTTACAAATAGCTGTGAAAAGAAGAGAAGTGAAAAGCAAAGGAGAAAAGGAAAGATATAAGCATCTGAATGCAGAGTTCCAAAGAACAGCAAGGAGAGATAAGAAAGCCTTCCTCAGCAGTCAATGCAAAGAAATAGAGGAAAACAACAGAATGGGAAAGACTAGAGATCTCTTCAAGAAAATTAAGATACCAAGGGAACATTGCATGCAAAGATGGGCTCGATAAAGTACAGAAATGGTATGGACCTAATGGAAGCAGAAGATATTAAGAAGAGGTGGCAAGAATACATAGAAGAACTGTACAAAAAGGAACTTTATGCCCCAAATCATCATGATGGTGTGATCACTCACCTAGAGCCAGACATCCTGGAATGTTAAGTCAAGTGGGCCTTAGAAAGGCCCAACATTCAGAAAACTAAGATCATTGCATCTAGTCCCATCACTTCATGGGATATAGACAGGGAAACAGTGGAAACAGTGTCAGACTTTATTTTTGGGAGCTCCAAAGTCACTACAGATGGTGATTGCAGCCATGAAATTAAAAGACGCTTACTCCTTGGAAGGAAAGTTATGACCACCCTAGATAGCATATTCAAAAGCAGAGACAGTACTTTGCCAACAAAGGTCCGTCTAGTCAAGGCTATGATTTTTCCAACAGTCATGTATGGATGTGAGATTTGGACTGTGAAGAAAGCTGAGCGCCGAGGAATTGATGCTTTGAATTGTGGTGTTGGAGAAGACTCTTGAGAGTCCCTTGGACTGCAAGGAGATCCAACCAGTCCATTCTAAAGGAGATCAGCCCTGGGATTTCTTTGGAAGGAATGATGCTAAAGCTGAAACTCCAGTACTTTGGCCACCTCATGCGAAGAGTTGACTCATTGGAAAAGACTCTGATGCTGGGAGGGACTGGGGGCAAGGGAAGGGGACGACAGAGGATGAGATGGCTGGATGGCATCACTGACTCGATGGACGTGAGTTTGAGTGAACTCTGGGAGTTGGTGATGGACAGGTAGGCCTGGCGTGCTTTGATTCATGGGGCCTCAAAGAGTCGGACACGCCTGAGTGACTGAACTGACTGACTGACTGAATTTTATGGGAGGGCTAAGAAGAGTCAAATCACGGTTCCTGAGGAGATTCAAGGTATTAGATCTGATAGAGAGAGTGCCTGAAGAACTATAGACAGAATTTCACAGCATTATACAGGAGGCAGTGACCAAAACCATTACCAAGAAAAGGAAATGCAAAAAGGCAAAGTGGTTGCCTGAGGAGGCCTTACAAATAGGTCAGAAAAGAAGAGAAGTGAAAGGCAAAGGAGAAAAGGAAAGATACACCTATCTGAATGTGGGTTTCAAAGACTAGCAAGGAGAGATAAGAAAGCCTTCCTAAGTGACAATGCAAAGAAATAGAGGCAAACAATAGAATGGGAAAGACCAGAGATGTCTTCAAGAAAATTAGAGATACCAAGGGAACATTTCATGCAAAGATGGGCACAATAAAGGACAGAAATGGTGTGAATCTAACAGAAGAAGAAGATATTAAGAATAGGTGGCAAGAATACCACAGAAGGCCTATACAAAAAAAAAAAAAATAGTCCAGAATGGTGGGGGCTAAAAGACAAGGAAGGGAAAAGCCCTCAAAAATAGAACAAAGGAAGGTCTGAGGGCCAGAGTGAGGACCTCAAGTAGAACAAACAGCACTCCTGGCTAGCCCCATTTACAAAGGGCAGGCCCAAAGGAGAAAAAAACCTATAAAAAGACGAGCCAAAATGCCGGGGGTCTCTCTCTTTCTCTCTCTCTCGTCTTTGCATCTTTTTGGTTGGATGCCCTCACAGCTCGAGGATGTATTTTCCTTTATTTTCTAACTAAAACTGAGATGCAACACGGGGCTGTAACACTGTCCAAGAGCTGTGATGCGCTGAGGGCTTTAACATCCGTTGCTTAAATTTTTTTGTTGTGATGAGACAGAACTGAGGAGATTACACTCCCCTGACATCTATGGTGCTGTGACTTGGGTTTAACTTGGCTGAAACAACCTCGGCACAGATTAAGGTTTACTTGAATTTGACTTGTCATCTTGCACCCAAGTGATTTTAATCAGTTTATGCTATGCTCTTGTGATATGTCATTCTTTCAAAAGTTGTGCCTTACCCTCTTCCCTCCTGTTTCATGCTCTTTTCCTGAGCCCTGTCCAGGCCCACAATGTTGCCTCTACAATCTTCTGGAGGGACAACCAGAAAACAGCTGGCCCTTGGGAGGGAAATACTGTATAATATCCAATGCCTCTAGATATTCAGGCCTTCATCTTCCATGTTTCCTACAAAGAAATGACCTAATAGGGGTTGCCACCTTAGTTCCACAGACTAATTTGCCAGAAAGTCCTTCATATACTGAAGGTGAGGCTCTTAAAGCTAAGAGTGAGGGTTTTGAAGAAGATCTTATGGAGTGGTTCCAAGGGATAGGCTACCCACTCCAGTATTCTGGGCTGGAGAATCCCATGGATTACAGTCCATGGGGTCACAAAGAGTCAGACACAACTGAGGGAGTTTCAGTGACTCTTCCTATGAGAACACGAATCCCAGCAGATCCGAGTCCCACCCTTAAGGCCCCATTTAAATATAGTCACTTTGGTAGTTAGCGTTTCAACATATGAATCTGGGGGGACAAAAATATTTAGTCCATAGCAGGCATGTTCAGGTCTTCCAAACAGCATTTCCTCTTGGTTCATCTCATACTGATCTAGTCACAGCTGGCATTCAATACATATAAGGAATTAAAAAAACAATTCCAAGGGACTTCTCAGGTGTTCCAGTGGTTAAGTGTCAGGGAACATTTAACAGGAGGATTCCTGCATGCTGTTTTCTATTTCTTAAGGATTCACTGTTCCTCATCAGTTCCTATTCTGAGAGCAAGTAAAGCTGCACACAGTTCTCAGGACTGAGGTCATAGGATGAGACATGCAGTGACTCTTTTCAGTGTCAGAGACCTTGTATGTATTAGACCATCCATATTGTGGCTATTGATAAAATGTCATCCTGTGTAGTAGCCGAGTAATCATCTTACTAAAGATACATAAGCCTACATTTCTGCTAATAAAGCACCCTTGCTCCATCAGAGCTTGGGTCCCTATGTCTTTCTTTCTTTCTCTCTCTCTATGTCTTTCACTTCCTTATCATCAACCCCAAACCGCCAGATTCTGGTCCATTAAAAGACCCCAACAGGTAAGAACCCGCCTTCTAATGCAGGGGACATGAGTAAGACCCCTGGTCAGGGATCTAAAGTCCCACATGCCACAGAGCAACTTAGCCCATGAGCCACAACCATGAAGCCTGCACACTTTAGACACTGCCCTCACCCTGTGTTGCAACTTAGACCTGACACAGTCAAATAAATATTTTTTTTTAAGTACCAAAGAGAGTTAGAGTCTACCTTCAAAGGGAGATCAGAAAAAGAAAATACAATAAAAGACAAAAGACTTTTTCTCCTCAAGAGAACTGGAGACGGTGTCTCATAAAGTTTCCATAGAATGAAAATTCACTAGAGGGGATTCAAAAAGGCTTTGTGGAGAAGGTCAGGTCTGAGTAGATTGAGATTTCAGGTGGGAAGATTTCAGGATTGAAAGGACAGTTTATAGTGAAAGGAAACTGCTTAAAAAAAAAAAACTGCATAAAAATGAACGAAGTATAGACATGGTAGAGAAACAGCGAGTAATCCAGTACTGCTAAAACACAGGACGTGTAACAATGGAAGTGAGCAATAAGGCTAGAAAGAAGATAAGCAATGCGTTATCAAAGTCTTGAATGTTACAGTAATTTATAGTTAATTGAGTAGGCAATGTCAAAAAACTGAAAATTTCTAGGGAAGAAAAATGTGACCAGAGGTAGTGTTCATATTTTTAAAATGAGGTAGAAAAAATAGGAGCACATATTCTGCCAACTATAATTCAGCAAAGAGCAATGAAGAGGGCTGCAACTAAAAGTCTTACATAATGCATGCATGCTAAGTCGCTTTAGTCATGTTTGACTCAGCGACTCTGTGGACTTAGCTTGCCTGGCCCCTCTCTCCATGGGATTCTCCAGGCAAGAACACTGGAGTGGGTTGCCATGCCCTCCTCCCAGGGGTCTTCCCAATCCAGGGATTAAACTGAGGTTCTCGCCTTGCAGGCAGATTCTTTACCCTCTGAGCCACCAGGGACGTCATGTGTGATATTAGTAAGAATTATCTCATAGTATGACAAACTATTCTGCTGATTTTGTTTATTTTACTATCTGTTCGTTCTCTCAAGAATACCAGATGGGCAGAAAAGAAACTGCATTCTCTGCTTTAACTTAAAAACTTATCTGATATCATTCATTGAGAAATATTCACTCGTTGGAAAAGGGCCTAATGCTGGGAAAGATTGAAGGGAAAAGGAGAAGGGGGTGGCAGAGGACGAGATGGTTGGATGGCATCACCAACTCAATGGACATGAGTTTGAGCAAATTCCAGGAGACAGTGAAGGCTGAGGAGCCTGGCATGCTGCAGTCCATAGGGTCGCAAAGAGTCAGACACGACTTAGCAACTGAATAACTTTCTATTAGAAAGGTTGATGGGATTGGCTCCTAAAAATCTGCCCCTCATATGGATATTTTAAAATTATAAATCAAGCTATAAAAACTCAATATGTCATATTTTCCTATATTGGAAAATGTATTTTAGCAACTACACTTAAACATAAAAGAAAAAACTTTAATATATCTTAACAATAAGCTGAAAGTTTAGATTGTATTTTAGAAACCCGGATTTCCTCAGGGTTCTGTATTGAGACATGGCTACACAGGAAGATCTGGCTTCTGGCCCTTAGCCCAGGGTTCCTCCCTTCCTTTTCCACATCCTGGCCCAGCCTGCACCACAAGGGGCCATTTGCTCATGGAGGTGGTCACCTCAGCCTTCACCTCTCAGACTGGCCATCGGACTTACTAAACTTCCAGCTGCTGCCCCTAGGCCACCCCTAAAGTCAAGGGACAGACACGCCAGCGGAACAATCCTGCACTCAACAAGATGGGCCAGAGAAGAGAACAGTGCAAAGCCCAGGGGAGGGCTTAGGGCCAATGGATGCGAAAGTCTGGGGACCAGTGCTCATTGTGGGCTACCTCTGCTGCACGGGAGAAAAGCACACAGCATGAGAACTGTGAGGTAAGCTTTGTGGACGGTCTTACTAGGACTATATGCTTTAGGAGACATCCTCTCATATGAGAAACTGCTCTGAAGAGGCAGCGGGTAAGCCAGTATATATCCTTTTTTTTTTTTTTTTTTCCGGCTAGGGAATATGTGCAGCTAAGTATAATCTTGGTAAAAGATGACTGTCAGTCACAAAGAACAGATACCTAAAGTGAAAGATCTTAGTGTTCCTGTGAGTATGGGAAGACGCAAGAAACTGGGTTCTTTAAATTCTTCCTAAAATACATCTACCTATCTAAGGGGCCTGTTTGTCCAAAGCACAGAGCGTCCTGTAATCGCCTTTCATTTCTTGGCTAAAGCACGGAGCACTTCTTACTGTCATGGCCTTAACCTCTTCTGTCTGAAGCACAGAGTGCACCACCAGCTGGTGACCACCACGGGTTAACCTTTGCAGACCTGGATAGTGGCTGAAACATTCTTTGCTCTTCTCTTGTTTGCACTTCCTATTGGCCCCACAGACACCTAACTCTGTGGGTCTGTGTCTGGCTGAAATGACTCACAATTGGGGCTCTCAACAGCATACAGCCAAGGACAGCCACCTCCTGCCCAAGTTCAGGGGTAGTATCACCTGGAAGATATTTCAAATTTCAAAAACTACCTAAGTGGAATGTAAAAGGAAACTAGAAATGTAGCAGGGAATTTTAACAGCTATGGTGGCCAGAACGTAAGCACTTAAAGGAAACCAGAAAAGAAGAGCCATTATAACAGAACATTTTGGAATTAAGAATTACATAGACAGGGCTTCCCAGGTGGCTCAGTGGTAAAGAACCTGCCCGCCAATGCAGGACATGATGGTTTGGTCCCTGGGTCAGGAAGTTCCTGGGAGAAGAAAATGACAACCCACTGCAGGATTCTTGCCAGAGAAATCCCATGGACAGAGCAGCCTGGGGGCTACAGTCCATGCGGTCACAAAACAGTCAGACACAACATATCGACTAAACATCCACAGGAGTAGAAACAAGATCTGATTAAAAAAGAGAGAGAGAGAGAATCCGTAACTAGGTGAAAGTCTCCTATAAACAAATATAATGGAAACTTTGTCCATCAACACAACCTCCAGTTGAAGATTTAAGTCAAGGATCAATTTCCATTTCAACAGAATCGTTAGATCTTACTGAATCTGGCTTTGTTTTATGTTTTTCAAGGATACAAAAAGAAAAACAAATTAATAAGAAACCTGTGAAAGGGAAACTGGTGTAAATTAAAAGGAACTACATCCTGAAGGGCATTAGGAGATGTATTAACAGAGTTAGAGGAACATGTTTGAAACCTGGCTCACATCCTAGAAAGAGTAAAGGATCCAGCCTCTCTCTACAAATTGGGAGATGAACATATAAAGGGGGAAATATTGAAATAAAAAGGAAATAGAATGAAAATTAGATAAACATTTAAAACAAAACAAAAAAAATAAAAACAGTGAAACAGAAGATAACAAAATAAGATGAAAAAGAAGATGAGCATGACAAAGAAGGATTTCAGAAAAACTAAAACCATAATATAATAATATATCTACTACTGTGGGCAGGAATCCCTTAGAAGAAATGGAGTAGCCATAATAGTCAACAAAGGAGTCTGGAATGCAGCACTTGGATGTAATCTCAGAAAGGACAGGATGATCTCTGTTCGTTTCCAAGGCAACCATTCAATGTCGCAGTAATCCAAGTCTATGCCCCAACCAGCAATGCTGAAGAAGCTGAAGTTGAACGGTTCTATGAAGACCTACAAGACCTTTTAGAACTAACACCCAAAAAATATGTCCTTTTCATTATAGGGGACTGGAATACAAAAGCAGGAAGTCAAGAAATACCTGGAGTAACAGGAAAATTTGGCCTTGGAGTACAGAATGAAGCAGGGCAAAGGCTAATAGAGTTTTGCCAAGAGAATGCATTGGCCATAGCAAACATCCTCTTCCAACAACACAAGAGAAGGCTCTACACATGGACACCACCAGATGGTCAATGCTGAAATCAGATTGATTATATTCTTTGCAGCCAAAGATGGAGGGGCTCTATACAGCCAGCAAAAACAAGACCAGGAGCTCACTGTGGCTCAGATCATGAGCTTCTTTAGGAAGAATTAAGACTTAAACTGAAGAAAGTAGGGAAAACCACTAGACCATTCAGTGGTTTTCAAATCAAAATCAAATCCCTTATGGATTATACAGTGGAAGTGAGAAATAGATTTAAGGGACTAGATCTGGTACACAGAGTACCTGATGAACTATGGATGGAGGTTCATGGCATTGAATAGGAGACAGGGATCAAGAACATCCCCATGGAAAAGAAATGCAAAAAAGCAAAATGGTTCTCTGAGGAGGCCTTACAAATAGCTGAGAAAAGAAGAGAAGTGAAAAGCAAAGGAGAAAAGGAAAGATATAAGCATCTGAATGCAGAGTTCCAAAGAATAGCAAGGAGAGATAAGAAAGCCTTCCTCAGCGATCAATGCAAAGAAATAGAGGAAAACAACAGACTGGGAAAGACTAGAGATCTCTTCAAGAAAATTAGAGATACCAAGGGAACATTTCATGCAAAGATGGGCTCGATAAAGAACAGAAATGGTATGGACCTAATGGAAGCAGAAGATATTAAGAAGAGGTGGCAAGAATACACAGAAGAACTGTACAAAAAAAGAACTTTATGCCCCAGATAATCCCAATGATGTGATCACTCACCTAGAGCCAAACATGCTGGAATGGGAAGTCAAGTGGGCAGGAGGAAGCATCACTATGAACAAAGCTAGTGGAGGTGATGGAATTCCAGTTGAGCTATTTCAAATCCTAAAGGATGATGCTGTGAAAATGCTGCACTCAATAGGCCAGAGAATTTGGAAAACTCAGCAGTGGCCCCAGGACTGGAAAAGGTCAGTTTTCATTCCAATCCCAAAGAAAGGCAATGCCAAAGGATGCTCAAACTACCACACAATTGCACTCATCTCACATGCTAGTAAAGTAATGCTCAAAATTCTCCAATCCAGGCTTCAGCAATACGTGAACTATGAACTTCCAGATGTTCAAGCTGGTTTTAGAAAATGCAGTGGAGCCAGAGATCAAATTGCCAACATCCACTGGATTAACAAAAAAGCAAAAGAGTTCCATAAAAATACCCATTCCGGTTTTGTTGACTATGCCAAAGTGTTTGACTGTGTGGATCACAATAAACTGTGGAAAATTCTTCAAGAGATGGGAATACCAGACCACCTGACCTGCCTCTTGCAGGACAAGAAGCAACAGTTAGAACTGGACATGGAACAACAGACTGGTTCCAAATAGGAAAAGCAGTACATCAAGTCTGTATATTGTCACCCTGCTTATTTTACTTATATGCAGAGTACATCATGAGAAATGCTGAGCTGGATGAAGCACAAGCTGGAATCAAGATTGCCAGGAGAAATATAAAAAACCTCAGGTATGCAGATGACACCACCCTTATGGCAGAAAGTGAAGAAGAACTAAAGAACCTCTTAATGAAAGTGATAGAGAAGAGTGAAAACGTTGACTTAAAGCTCAACATTCAGAAAACTAAGATCATGGCATCCAGTCCCATCACTTCATAGCAAATAGATGGGGAAACACTAGAAACAGTGGCTGACTTTATCTTTTGGGGCTCCAAAAATCACTGCAGATGATGATTACAGCCATGAAATTAAAAGACACTTACTCCTTGGAAGGAAACTTATGACCAACCTAGATAGCATATTCAAAAGCAGAGACATTGACAACAAAGGTCCGTCTAGTCAAGGCTAAGGTTTTTCCAGTAGTCATGTATGGATGTGAGAGTTGGACTATAAAGAAAGCTGAGCACCAAAGAATTGATGCTTTTGAACTGTGGCATTGGAGAAGACTCTTGAGAGTCCCTTGGACTGCAAGGAGATCCAACCAGTTCATCCTAAGGGAAATTGGTTCTGGGTGTTCATTGGAAGGACTGATGTTGAAGCTGAAACTCCAGTATTTTGGCCACCTGATGGGAAGAGCTGAGTCATTTGAAAAGACCCTGACGCTGGGAAAGATTGAAGGCAGGGGCAAAGGGACCAGTA
The DNA here is from genome assembly GCF_019923935.1 of Bubalus bubalis. Lineage (NCBI taxonomy): Eukaryota > Metazoa > Chordata > Mammalia > Artiodactyla > Bovidae > Bubalus > Bubalus bubalis. The sequence goes on along the minus strand of NC_059165.1, from coordinate 632,058 downwards.
GAGTACGAGATGGTTAGATGGCATCACTAACTCAATGGACATGAGTTTGGGTAAACTCCCAAGTTGGTGATGGACAGGGAGGCCTGGTGTGCTGGGGTTCATGGGGTCAGAAAGAGTTGGTCATGACTGAGCAACTGAACTGAACTGAACTGAACTGAAACTGGAGGAAGTCAGGAGTAAAATCAAAATCTTGGACAACTGAAACATTGAATATGAGAAATTTTTCAAGAATACAGAAAAAAAGAAAAGAAAAAAGAAATTAAAACAGTAGAACATAATAATAAGCTCCTCTACTCAGTAAGTCCTGCAGCAAAACTGTATTAGAAATTATCTAGATGTTAAACAACAAAAATGCTAAAACTGAACTCAGAGAAAAACTCAGAGCATTAAGATTAGATTTAGGGACTTCCCTGGTGGTCCACGGTTAGACCTCATACTCCCAGTACAGGTGGCACGACTCTGATCCCAGGTCAGGGAACCAAGGTCCAACATGCTGCACAGCACGGCCCCCTCAAAAGGGCTATTTTAAAACAGAGTAAACAAAAAATAAACAGAGAAGTTAACTTTGAGATTAATGGAGGTAGATAAAGAAAAGCAAAATGTGGCTACACACAAAAAAAAGGCAGAAAAATTTAAAAAAAGAATTAAATTTTAAAATCAATAGTAAATTAGAAGATTAGTATGATAAATATATAAGCTCAAGATCTGGGGAAAAATATACATGAAATGGCAAGAGTAATACAAAAAAAGGCACAAACACACAACGGGAATAAGAAATAATGATGAAAACTACAATCTACGTATGGTTATGTGCCCAAGAAACTTTGTTGACTGTTCTGCAATCATTAGAGAAAACTATATTATCAGATAGATATCATGTGTGATCCAATTTTCAGCTGAGCAAACAAAAATCAGAGCATTAAGAAACGTGTTCAAGCCACAAAGCAGTAAAATGATAACACCAGTACTGAAATCGACAGATCTTTAGCCTACACTCTCTGCCATTATGGAGCCAGACACCAACTTAGAGAAAATTATTTGAATTATGATGGAATCCTATTTGCCATTGAACAGAAAACAACTTCAGAAAGAAAAGGATTCATTGCTAAGAAAAAGTTTATTATCAAAATGTATGAAAAATTCAGTAAAGAGATCATCTGAATTTAGAAAATCAATTTAAAAATCTATACTCCATAAGCTCTGAATCCACGTATGTCTAGAAAAAATGTTCTAGAGTAACTTCAACCAGCATATCATCCCTATCCTACTCATTTTCCAGAGCAGTCAAAGATATGAAAAATTACTCAGCTTCTATAAAATCAACCTAATCAGCTGATGTCATAGACCAAACATGAGCACCACTAAAAGGAAAACAAAATCAAAACTTAATTATGAATACCTATGCAAAATTTACAAATATGTAAAATATTAGATATTGAATCTACTAATGCAAAGCTTTCCCAGCTGGAAATGTCCAGAAAATTGTTTACAGCTGTGCTGCAAGCTGGTTACAGGTGTGCTGGGGAGCAATGGTTTGTGTTCGCTTAGGAGACAGCAGGACAAGGCTTGGGCAGCTTGAATCCAACACTTTTTGCCTCGGACATTGACAGTCATGTTAGGGGGTGAAAAAAACCTGAGCTGGGTGAATGAGTGGGTGAGGGTAAAGCATAGGGGGTTTTCCTGGCGGGAATTAAAAAAAGAGAGAGAGAATAAAACTTAAAAATAATAATAACATAGAAAACAGCATAGGAGAGATCAACAGACCTATTGCTGCAGACAGAAAGAAAACGAGGGATGAGTGTTGCCAGCACTTGCCACTCTGATTCCACTTTGCTGCTGTTGTCTAGCTGTTCAGTAATGTTCAATGCTGTGACCCTGTGGACTATAACCCACCAGGCTCCTCTGTCCATGGGACTTCCCAGGCAAGCATAACTGAGTGGGTTGTCATTTCCTTATCCAGGGTATCTTCCTGGCCCAGGGGTCGAAACCATGTTTCCTGCATTGGCAGGCAGATTCTTTATCACCGAGCCACAAGGAAAGTAGGCAAAAGGACATGGGAGCAGCAGAGGATGAGATGGTTAGATAGCATCGCTAACTCAAGTTAGCCTTGTCTAACTCAATGAAACTATGAGCCGTGCCATGCAGAGGCACCCAACCAAGATGGATGGGTCACGGTGGAGAGTTCTGACAAAAATGTGGTCCTCTGGAGAAGGGAATGGCAAACCACTTCAGGATTCTTGCCTTGAGAACCCCATGAACAGGATGAAAAGGCAAAAAGATAGGACACCAAAAGATGAACTCCCCAGGTAGGTAGGTGCCCAATATGCTACTGGAGATCAGTGGAGAAATAATTCCAGAAAGAATGAAGAGATGAAGCCAAAGGAAAAACAACACCCAGTTGTGGATGGGACTGGTGATGGAAGTAAAGTCAGATGCTATAAAGAGCAATATTGCATAGAAACCTGGAATGTTAGGTACATGAACCAAGGCAAATTGAAAGTGGTCAAACAGGCGATGGCAAGAGTGAACGTTGACATTTTAGGAATTAATAAAATAAAATGTTCCAAAATTGTCAAATTTAATTCAGATGACCATTACATCTACTGTGGGCAGGAATCCCTTAGAAGAAATGGAGTAGCCCTCAAAGTTAACAAAGGAGTCCAAAATGCAGTGTTTGGGTACAATCTCAAAAAAAAAAAAAAAAAATGATCTCCATTCATTTCCAAGGCAAACCAGTCAATATTAGAGTAATCAAAGTCTATGCCCCAACCACTAAGGCCAAAGAAGCTGAAGTTGAATAGTTCTGTGAAGACCTATAAGACATTATAGAACTAACATGAAAAAAGCATGTCCTTTTCATCCTAGGGGACTGGAATGCAAAAGCAGGAAATCAGGAGAAACCTAGAGTAACAGTCAAGTTTGGCCTTGGAGTACAAAATAAAGCAGGGCAAAGGCTAATAGAGTTTTGCCAAGAGAATGCACTGGTCATAACAAACACCCTCTTCCAACAACACAAGAGATGACTCTACACATGGATCTCAAGATGATCAATACCAAACCAGATGGATTATATTCTTCACAGCCAAAGATCCAGAAACTCTATACAGTCAGCAAAAACAAGACCAGGAGCTGACTATGACTCAGATCATGAACTCCTTATTGCCAAATTCAGACTTAAATTGAAGGAAGTAGGGAAAACCACTAGACCACTCTGGTATGACCTAAATCAAATCCCTTATGATTATACAGTGGAAGTGAGAAATAGATTTAAGGGACTAAATCTGATAGACAGAGTGAATGCCTGAAGAACTATGGACAGAGGTTCATAACATTGTACAGCAAGCAGAGATCCAAACCATCCCCAAGAAAAATGCAAAAAGGCAAAATGGTTGTCTGAGGAGGACTTACAAATAGCTGAGAAAAGAAGAGAAGCAAAAGGAAAGGCGAAAAGGAAAGATATACCCATTTGAATGCAGAGTTCCAAAGAATAGCAAGGAGAGATAAGAAAGCCTTCCTCAGCGATCAACGCAAAGAAATAGAGGAAAACAATAGAATGGGAAAGACTAGAGATCTCTTCAAGAAAATTAGAGATACCAAGGGAACATTTAATACAAAGATGGGAACAATAAAAGACAGAAATGGTATGGATCTAACAGAAGCAGAAGATATTAAGAAGAGGAGGGAAGAATACACAGAAGAATTACACGAAAAATATCTTAATGACCTGGATAAACACAATGGTGTGATCACTCACCTAGAGCAAGACATCCTGGAGTGAAAGGTAGTGGGCCTCAGGAAGCATCACTACAAACAAAGCTAGTGGAGGTGATGGAATTCCAGGTGAGTTATTTCACATCCTAAAAGATGATGCTGTGAAAGTGCTGCACTCAATATGTCAGCAAATTTGGAAAACTTAGCAGTGGCCACAGGACTGGAAAAAGTCAGTTTTCATTCCAATCCCAAAGAAAGGCAATGCCAAAGAATGCTCAAACTATGGCACAGCTGCACTCATCTCACATGGTAGCAAAGTAATGCTGAAAATTCTCCAATGCCAACATCCATTGGATCATAAAAAAAAGCAAGAGAATTCCAGAAAAACATCTACTTCTGATTCAAAGCCTCTGACTGTGTGGACCACAACAAACTGTGGAAAATTCTTAAAGAGATGGGAATACCATATCAGCTTACCTGCCTCCTGAGAAATCTGTATGCAGGTCAAGAACCAATGATTAGAACCAGACATGGAACAACAGACTGGTTCCAAACATGGAAAAGAGTATGTCAAGGTGGTATATTGTCACCCTGTTTGTTTAACTTATACACAGAGTACATCTGAGAAACGCTGGACTGGAAGAAACACAAGCTGGAATCAAGATTGCCAGGAGAAATATCAATAACCTCAGATATGCAGATGACACCACTTTTATGGCAGAAAGTGAAGAAGAACTAAAGAGCCTCTTGATGAAAGTGAAGGAAGAGTGAAAAAGCTGACTTAAAACTCAACAAACAAAAAACAAAGATCATGGCATCCAGTCCCATCACTTCATGGCAGATAGGAAACAATGGAAACAGTGACAGACTTCATTTTCTTGGGCTCCAAGATCACTGCAGATGGTGACTGCAGCCATGAAATTAAAAGACACTTGCTCCTTGGAAGAAAAGCTATGACCAACCTAGACAGCATATTAAAAAGCAGAGAGATTACTTTGCTGACAAGTTCCGTCTAGTCAAAGCTATGGTTTTTCCAATGGTCATGTATGGATGTGGGAGTTGGACTATAAGGAAAGCTGAGTGCCAAAGAATTGATGCTTTTGAACTGTGGTGTTGGAGAAGACTCTTGAGAGTCCCTTGGACTGCAAGGAGATCCAACCAGTCAACCCTAAAGGAAATCAGTCCTGAATATTTATTGGAAGGACTAACGCTAAAGCTGAAACTCCAGTACTTTGGCCACCTGATGGGAAGAACTGACACATTTGAAAAGACCCTGATGCTGGGAAAGATAGAAGGCGGGAGAAGGGGAAAACAGAGGATGAGATAGTTGGATGGCATCATCAACTGGATGGCATTGGTTTCAGCAACTTCTGGAGTTGGTGATGGACAGGGAAGACTGGTGTGCTGCCGTTCATGGAGTCACAACAAGTTGGACACGACTGAATGACTGAACTGAACTGAACTCAATAGATATGAATTCAAGCAAACTCCGGAGATAGTGGGAGACAGAGGAGCCTGGCAGGCTACAGTGCATGGTGTCACAAAGAACCAGACATGGCTGAGCAACTGAACAACAACAACAGATTGTTCTGCTACAACCTGCTGAGCACTGCCAAGTAGATGCCGCCACCTGGGTATCAACCTCAGCAGTCAGATGCCTGCTCAGTAACAGGCGACAGGTTCACAAAGGCAAGACAGAGGTGTCCTGGGCGAACCTCCCAGCTATGGACCCAGTGTATTTGTGGCTCAGGCTTCTTTCAGGGGCTTCAACCCAGTGATACACGACTGTTCTTAGAATGCATGTATGTTCTTCAAATAAAAGCCTCACCATTATTTTGATATACTTAATGTTAAAAAGCTTAAATAGATTTAAAATATGCTCACAGTTATCACACAGAATGCCAATATTACATGTCAGTGAAATAAAAGATAAATCTTTAGCTTGAAATATAATTTCAGTTTCTGAAATATAAACATTTTAACGGATATAAAATGTGTTTTACAATTTAATTATCTATCTGTATGAATAAAGTTTCTGATTGATGATAATCTATAAGAATTTAAAGAGAATCTCATCAAGCTATCATGAGGGAACTTAGTACAATATAACCATTTCAAGTTTAAATTCCCAATATATATTTTGCCAGATATATAAGTAGCTCTTTGAGATTTTATATATGACTTGCTACCACTTTCTGCCTTCAATCAGCAAAGGTTAATAAGGACAAGCACATACAATTTAGAATCCTAACAACCACCATGACACAACTCTGTGTACTAGCTAGAATTCTTAAGAATTCAGTTTAAAATAATAATTGGGAGAGTACACAGAGATGTATATTCAGGGCTATTCAACTATGTAATACCTAAAATCTAAAACAAAACAAAAAAGAAATCCCTCAATTCCAACAACAGGAAACTGGTTAAATACGATATAGCCATGATGTTAAAACACTATATACTTATTAAGAGTGATTTAGTAGAAGAGTTCCAGATATCTATTGATACATAATAAAAAATCCCTAAAATTTAATTGGTATAAGGCAACAATAGCATTTATTTCCCTCACAATCTGTGATTGTGTGGGGCTTGACAAGGAGGGACTTGCTTATATCTGCTTTACTCAGAGTCAGCTGGAGTTGCTTGGAAGCTGGGGACTGAGATTATCACATATCTGGTGATTCATGCTGGGGCAACTCCCCACCCCTTCTCTCCCTCTCTACCCCCCTCCACTCTTACTCAACATAGCACCTCCAGCATGGCTGCTTCTGGATAGCCAGACTTCCTACATGTCAGGACTCCCAAGGGAGGTGCGTTCTCCTGAGGATAAACAGCCAAGCAGAAGCTGTGCTGCTTTTACAGCCCAGCCTCAGGACAATCCCAGTAGTGCCCTGCCACATTACACTCCTCATAAACAAGTCACTAAGGCAGCCATATTCAAGAAGGAGAAGAATTTTACTCCACCTGTGGATAGGATGGGATGGGAATGTCAACAAATTTACAACATCTGCATTATGTGTACTTACTGACATTTTAAAAGTCTTTATGTAAGTACAAATGTTATAAGACATATACACATGTTAGTTGCCTGTTTTTATATTTCATTGTGTGAATAGTAAACCAAATATAATCTCACAGCTATGCATCAAAGCACTATAGTCTTTTTATGTGGATAGAAGGCTCAAATGGCCAATCATTTATTTTGGTTGTTCTGTGGCTTTTCTATAATTCAACAAATATATGCCACTGTACAACTTATAAGAAACACACAAATAATCTTCTTTGTGAACCATTGGAGAGATATTATTTCTCAGAAAAGGATTTTTTTGTACTTGAAAAAGGAAGTAAAAGTTGTCACTAAACACTTGTCTTCCCTGATGCCTTAGAGGATAAAGAAACTGCCTGCAATGCAGGAGACCTGGGTTCACTTAGCAGGTTTCCGAGAGTTGAATTCAGAGTTATCCTTCATTCTTATTGTAGAGCTTGCTTTACCCTTTAATGCCTTAAAAATATGCCAGCTCTTATTCAATTAGTGATTTGTACTGGGGAGGCCTTTAAAATAGCTGTGAAAAGAAGAGAAGCAAAAAGCAAAGGAGAAAAGGAAAGATATAAACATCTGAATGCAGAGTTCCAAAGAATAGCAAGAAGAGATAAGAAAGCCTTCCTCAGTGATCAGTGCAAAGAAATAGCGGAAAACAACAGAATGGGAAAGAGTAGAGACCTCTTCAAGAAAATTAGAGATACCAAGGGAACATTTCATGCAAAGATGGGCTCGATAAAGGATAGAAATTGTATGGACCTAACAGAAGCAGAAGATATTAAGAAGGGGTGGCTAGAATACACAGAAGAACTGTACAAAAAAGATCTTCACAACCAAGATAATCACGATGGTGTGATCACTGACCTAGAGCCAGACATCCTAGAATGTGAAGTCAAGTGGGCCTTAGAAAGCATCACTACGAACAAAGCTAGTGGAGGTGATGGAATTCCAGTTGAGCTATTTCAAATCCTGAAAGATGATGCTGTGAAAGTGCTGCACTCAATATGCCAGCAAATTTGGAAAACTCAGCAGTGGCCACAGGACTGGAAAAGGTCAGTTTTCATTCCAATCCCAAAGAAAAGCAATGCCAAAGAATGCTCAAACTACTACACAATTGCACTCATCTCACATGCTAGTAAATAATGCTCAAAATTCTCCAAGCCAGGCTTCAGCAATTCGTGAACCGTGAACTTCCTGATGTTCAAGCTGGTTTTAGAAAAGGCAGAGGAACCAGAGACCAAATTCCCAACATCCGCTGGATCATCGAAAAAGCAAGAGAGTTCCAGAAAAAACATCTATTTCTGCTTTATTGACTATGCCAAAGCCTTTGACTGTGTGGATCACAATCAACTGTGGAAAATTCTGAAAGAGATGGGAATACCAGACCACCTGACCTGCCTCTTGAGAAATTTGTATGCAGGTGAGGAAGCAATAGTTAGAACTGGACATGGAACAACAGACTGGTTCCAAATAGGAAAAGGAGTAAGTCAAGGCTGTATATTGTCACCCTGCTTATTTAACTTCTATGCAGAGTACATCATGAGAAACGCTGGGCTGGAAGAAGCACAAGCTGGAATCAAGATTGCCAGGAGAAATATCAATAACCTCAGATATGCAAATGACACCATCCTTATGGCAGAAAGTGAAGAAGAACTAAAAAGCCTCTTGATGAAGGTGAAAGAGGAGAGTGAAAAAGTTGGCTTAAAGCTCAACATTTAGAAAATGAAGATCATGGCATCTGGTCCCATCACTTCATGGCAAATAGGTGGGGAAACAGTGGAAACAGAGTCAGACTTTATTTTTCTGGGCTCCAAAGTCACTGCAGATGGTGACTGCAGCCATGAAATTAAAAGACGCTTACTCCTTGGAAGGAAAGTTATGACCAACCTAGAGAGCATATTCAAAAGCAGAGACATTACTTTGCCAACAAAGATCCATCTAGTCAAGGCTATAGTTTTTCCAGTGGTCATGTATGGATGTGAGAGTTGGACTGTGAAGAAAGCTGAGCGCTGAAGAATTGATGCTTTTGAACTGTGGTGTTGGAGAAGACTCTTGAGAGTCCCTTGGACTGCAAGGAGATCCAACCAGTCCATTCTAAAGGAGATCAGCCCTGGTACTTCTTTGGGAGGAATGATGTTAAAGCTGAAAGTCCAGTACTTTGGCCACCTCATGCAAAGAGTTGACTCATTGGAAAAGACTCTGATGCTGGGAGGGATTGGGGGCAGGAGGAGAAGGGGACGACAGAGGATGAGATGGCTGGATAGCATCACCAACTCGGTGGATGTGAGTTTGAGTGAACTCCGGGAGTTGGTGATGGACAGGGAGGCCTGGCGTGCTGCAATTCATGGGGTCACAAAGAGTCAGACACGACTGAGCAACTGAACTGAACTGAACTGAATGACTTGGACAACAAGCATTTATTCAACCCCTGCAGGAAATAGAACATTGTCCTAGAAATTTAAAGTAGAAAACTTTAAATGGTGACAAGTGCTTAATATACTTCAAGTGTAACAGAGAAAGATTACAAAGATAAAAGAGACAAGAGCTAAAAATATATAAAAATAAAAAAGAAGAGACATAGCTGGAATTTTTATATAATTAACTAGATTCTTTGCTCTAATTTCTTCCAAATATACCTTCCTAAATTTAGATCATCAGCATTTCTGATGGAGAGAAAAGAGGAAGTATTGCATCAATATATAAAAGCTTAGGCAAACTTCCCAGCAAATATTACACATTGTGAATTTCCCAGTGTCAAAGAAGTATGCCATTAATCCTTAGAGTGTGTTCCAAGTGATGACCCTATTTGGAACCAGTGGGCCAGCCTCAGGCCAATCCCAGGCGAGAATGAGTGATGGGGAAAGTTTGTTTCAGGTGCCCCCACCCTCACCCCAACTTCTTTGACTGCACTCTTTCAATCCCTTCTTCTGTGATCCATAACCCAGGGACCACATGCTATGTACTCAGAGACCAGGATCTTCCTCAGCACTACGTTTTCTTAATCTGTCTTCCCAGGAAGATTCCCTGACACGGGATATTTCCAACTCAGTTCATCCTTCCCATCACCTCCAACAAACGATAACTGGCATATGAGTCAGCTTCTGTTGGGTCTTCTTCTTTACACAGTGAAGTCCGGAGGAGAGGTAAAAATGAGCTCACGTTTGTGATGGTGAAGGGAATTTTTAAATTCCTAACTTAGGTCTTCACATTCAACCCATGTCCATGTATTAGTACCTTTTTCCATATTTAGGAATGAAGACACAGAGTTGAATGAGCCTGGTAGGCAAATGTAATTATAATGCAAGTCAAGTACTATTAAGGGATAATTACTTATAAAGCTTTATGAAAAAAAAAACAGGGAATGGGGTTATGATTTTTAGCAGCTATTTTAAAGGTTTCATGCAAAAAATACTTGGGCTGAAACTAGAAGGATGATTTCTTTTCATTTATTATATATCTATTATATTTCAGCATTTTCTGAATCCTGAGGGAGGGGAATTCCCTGGCAGTCTGGTGGTTAGGACTTCACGCTTCTACTGCAGGGGGCTCCAGTTCGATCCCTGGCAGGGGAACTAAGATCCTGCAGGGCAAGGCAGCCAACAAACAAATAAATAAATTCTGAGGGAAGAATAAAATGGACAAGGACATTAAGGAACAGAAACCAGAACAGAAGCATGAGCTAGTGTGGCATCGTTAGTTCCTCACTAGCATTCCTGCAGGGCTGGAGGGCATGGATGAAAATCTTGAGAGCTATATAGTAAAGCAGGCTAGAGCCAATGCACCCTGGGACACTACAGGGCTTTATTGGCAGAGGAGAGATATTAAAAGATGTATTTTTAATTAATAAGTGAAGAAACCTAGACATTGGATCCATTATGGAGGATGAATTGAATATAGAAGTTCCCAAAGAAGAGATGAATTCTGAGAAGCTGATGCAATAATCTAAGAACAGTATGAAGGCAGTGTGGTGGACATTAAAAAAATGGATCCGAAATGTCTAGGGCTTGAATTCGAGAAGACTAGTGACCAATTTCATACAGTGCGTGAGGACGAGATAGGTCTAGAACATCTTTAGTTTCTCTATCTTGAACGACTGAGTACAATTGGTATTTTTCATGTAAGGAACCCATAAAAAAGAACAAATTTAGAAGGGATAAGATGAAGTTTGGTTTGAACCATGCAGAATTTAAGGAGCTTCATGGACATTCATATTGAGATACCTAGCATGTAGTTGGAAATGTAAGTCTCAGGAGAAAAGTACCAAAAAAAAAAAAAAAAAAAAAAAGGAGATACTCCTTTGAAAGCTGATAATCAGGCAATAGCTGGAACCAAGGAACTGGATGACATCACCAAAGAGAACAAACTGAGGAGATGTGCAAGGAAGAATTATGTAGAATACCAGTATATGAGAGTGGGAAGAGAAAGGTGAATCAATGGAACACTGAGGTCAGCCAGAAAGACAGGAGGTGGTCCAGGAGAGTGTGTGACATGGGGTACCAGAGAGAGGCAGTGCCAAGAAGGAGGAGGCAAGGTAGGCCAGACAGCCTGGAGACAGAGCAAGCCTGGCAAGAGACAAAGTCTCTGGATTTGCAAACCTGAAATAAAATAATTTCAGTGACAGCTACATTTTAAGAGACATTAACAGAAGCCAGAGAACAATGGTTGAGAAGTAAATAAAGCCTGAAGAAGTTTAAGAGGGAAACATCGATTACTAGTTCAAGATACTTCATGAAGGTAGGATCTCAGGAAAGCTTTTACAGTATTGACTTGGGTTTTCTGCTCTAGGACAAAAGGCAATGGAAAGGCAATTGAAATCAAGAAGAGATATAACTGGTGTTAAGATCTCAGAGGAACTAAAAGATAGGCTCAAGAGTCTAGGGAAAGATGGAGTAGGTGACAGAGGCAAGGAATAGGAATAGTTTAGGAAGCAAAAAGAAAGAAAAGTAGGTTATTCAATTCCTGTGGTTATTCAATTCATTTTCCAAATTATTTTCTCAGTTAAGTAAAGGAAAAAGTTGCTAAGGATGAAATGTGCAAAAGAATGGGACTTCTGAGATATTTTGGAATATCCACTAAGGGAATAAAAAGGGAAGCGACTAGGAGCAGGTACAGGATGTCCCAAAAGCAGTGAAGTTGAAATTCATTAACATGACATGTCACCCATGTCAATCTGCAGTGCAGATTGTAGGGTTTTTCTTTTCCTTACAGAATCCTAAAACTTTGGAACAATAACAAAAATGTAAATCGCTAATGGGAGGCAGCACTGGGTGCGGCCAAGCACCGGAGAGGGAAGAAATTGTGAGCGCTGAAAAGTCTTACTGAAACACTCATCATGGCAGACAGGGGTTTAGCCTGAGGAGAAAATGATGTCAAGTCATAAATAAAGGATTGAGAGGCCTGGAGAGTCTAAGAACTCAAGAGTTCAATCAATTTCATGTAAAGCTCATTCCTATTCGCCTGCTACATCCAAAGGTCTGTACTGACCCTGGGCAAAGAACAGGGCCCCTCTAGAGGTCCACAGTCCAGGAGAAACCAGCATAAAGCTCAACGCCAAGAGGGAAATGCTCTGGGCAAAAACTGGGGACCAAAGTAGAGAGTTCTTATTCACCTGGTGAAGAACGAGCAGGAAGGTAGTTCACTGGGGACAAAAAGACAGAAAAATTACAAGAACAGTAGTTTGTGGCATGAAGTATATGTCTCCACAAGGACTTTAAGGAACAAACCTTTTGATGGGATTTCTAGCAGCCTATCTGGAGGATTACTTGAAATTGGGACCTTTGATATTGTTCCACAAAGATTTAGCTTAAAGAGCCATTGTACCACCCATCCCAGTGCAGCCAATATCTCACCAAAGTGTGACAGTGGGCGGATGACAGGTAACAGCTGTTAGTATTACTGCGTGGCAATCCGCCTGCAGCGTGGGAGACCCAGGCCCCATCCCTGGGTGAGGAAGATCCCCTGAAGAAGGGAAGGGCAACCCACTCCAGTATTCTGGCCTGGAGAATCCCATGGACTGTGTAGTCCATGGGGTCATGGTCCACATGACTGAGCAACTTTCACTTTCATTTCATTTCACTCTCAGGCAAGATTCAGATGTATATGTGTATTTCGGTGTGTGTATATACACACACATACATGCTTATTTAAGGTTCACAATACCCTTATAATACTATTATTATTACTCTTACATTATGAATCAGGAAACTGATGAACAGAGAGGTTAAACAATTTGCCCAAGCTCACACAGCTGGTAAGTGATAAAGCCAGTACTCCATCCTAGAGAGCTTGGCCCTCATATTGCCTCACAACTCATTACATCAAAAACTGCAACCAGAAAAGTTGTTTCCAGTTTCAAAGAGCAATTTCCAGGTACTTCAGTCTAGATGGGACTGAACTCAATTGTTCACTGGTCACCCATTTGTTGTATCTCTGAAAGTAGGGAGGAATATCCTTTATCACAATCCTCATGAAGGGGTTTAACTGAGGAATAAGAGCTAATTGCAGTTTTGCTTTCCATAAAGGGTGAATCCTGTTCACTTCACTGAACTTTGTGTCGGCGAGTGACTGGCAAGTTTAGACCAGATTGCAGGCGACAGCTGAATTCTAGGAGAAGTTAAGAGCTGCCGCCCATAATCTTCCCTTTACCCTTTTCCCTAACCAGCCCTCATCCTTCCCACCAAGTAAATATGGGAAGAATTAACATTAGCAGTTTGTTCAGTTCATTTCAGTCCCTCAGTCACATCCGACTCTTCGTGACCCCATGAACCGCAGCACGCCAGACCTCCCTGTCCATCACCAACTTCCGGAGTTTACCTAAACTCATGTCCATTGAGTCGGTGATGCCATCCAACCATCTCATCCTCTGCCCTCAACTCATCCTTCTCCTTCTGCTCTCAATCTTTCCCAGCATCAGGGTCTTTTCAAGTGAGTCAGCTCTTCACATCAGGTAGCCAAAGTATTGGAGTTTCAGCTTTAGCATCAGTCCTTCCAATGAACACTCAGGACCGATTTCCTTTAGGATGGACTGGTTGGATCTCCTTGCTGTCCAAGGGACTCTCAAGAGTCTTCTCCAATACCACAGTTCAAAAGCATCAATTCTTCTGCACTCAGCTTTCTTTATAGTTCAACTCTCACATCCATACATGACTACTGGAAAAACCATAGCCTTGACTAGATGGACCTTTGTTGACAAAGTAATGTCTCTGCTTTTTAATATACTGTCTAGGTTGATCATAACTTTCCTTCCAAGGAGTAAGTGCCTTTTAATTTCATGGCTGCAGCCACTATCTGCCTTGATTTTGGAGCCCCCCAAAATAAAGTCAGCCACTGTGTCCACTGTCTCCCCATCTATTTCCCATGAAGTGATGGGACCAGATGCCATGATCTTAGTTTTCTAAATGTTGAGCTTTAAGCCAACTTTTTCACTCTCCTCTTTCACTTTCATCAAGAGGCTCTTTAGTTCTTCTTCACTTTCTGCCATAAGGGTGGTGTCATCTGCATGTCTGAGGTTACTGATATTTCTCCTGGCAATCTTGATTCCAGCTTGTGCTTCTTCCAGCTCAGCATTTTTCATGATGTACTCTGCATATATATCAAGGGCTTCCCTTGTGGCTCAGCCGGTAAAGAATCTGCCTGTAATGCGGGAGACCTGGGTTCGATCCCTGGGTTGGGAAGATCCCCTCGAGAAGGGAAAGGCTACCCACTCCAGTACTCTGGCCTGGAGAACTCCACAGATCATATAGTCCATGGGGGTCACAAAGAGTTGGACACGACTGAGCGCCTTTCATTTTCACTTCACTCTGCATATAAGTTCAGTTTTATGGGGTAACAAATAATTAGCTATCCTGGGAAGCCTACATATGCTTCAGGGACCACAGTTCATCACTGGGCACTAGGTCTGCATGGAAATGGGGTGTGCAGTTGACAGGCTGATTTTCTAAAAGTGTGCTCACAACACAGATGTCTCTCCCTGCATCAGAGCTCTGCAGCCAGGCTCCTGGCCAAGGGACAGCACCATCTGCCTGGAGTGGACTCAGTCCATGGCTCTGAGCCAGAGACCCAGGAGAAGAAACATGCTGTGGATCTGTGGGCATCAGCCTTCTCACCGCTCACCTCTCCCCTCCCTCCTGAGAGGAGCACCTCACCCACTCCTTCCAGCTCTCTGAGAAGATGATGAAAACAGCTGCTACCGGCAGCAGGCCCCGCCCTCCTTCACTCGGTGCTCCACCTGGTGCTCCACCCGGTGCTCCACCCGGTGCTCCACCCGATGCTCCTGGCCTCCTCCACCTGGGTGCTCCACCCAGGTGCTCCCGGCCAGGCCAGCAGGGGCTGGCGTTGGGCCTGTCGGCATGGAGAGCCCGGAAGCAATCCTCAGAGGCTTAGAGTTGTGGGGAGTCTCAGCCCTGCTCTCTCCTGTGAAAGGAGCAGGGCTGATCGGGGGACGCCAGGCTGGTCGCCCCACCCCTCCTCCAGCCTGAGAGACAGAAGGTTGCCCTCTCCTCTCCCCAAACCCCGCTGCAGATCATATTTCACTTGGAAGCAGTACTTAAGTTTGCTTTTCTATGAAAGTGCTAGAAGTCATGTAGACCAAACATGTTTTTAGAGTTTCCAGTCAATAATAAAGTAAAAATAGGAAGTTGGAACACAGTTCAAAATTATAGACATTTTTCTCTTGGGAAAAATATTCTAAAACAAAGGTCCGTCTAGTCAAAGCTACGGTTTTTCCAGTAGTCACCTATGGATGTGAGAGTTGGACTAGAAAGAAAGCTGAGCGCCAAAAAATTGATGTTTTGAACTGTGGTGTTGGAGAAGACTCTTGAGAGTCCCTTGCACTGCAAGGAGATACGATCCGTCCATCCTAAGGGAGATCAGTCCTGGGTGTTCATTGGAAAGACTGATGCTGAAGCTGAAACTCCAATACTTTGGCCACCTGATGGGAAGAACTGACTCATTTGAAAAGACCCTGATGCTGGAAAAATTGAAGGTGGGAGAAGGGGACGACAGAGGATAAGAGGGTTGGATGGCATCACCGACTCAATGGACATGAGTTTGAGTAAACTCCGGGAGTTGGTGATGGACAGGGAGGCCGGGCGTGCTGCAGTCCATGGGATTGCAAAGAGTCGGACACAACCGAGCAACTGAACTGAACTGAGAGACTATAGGCTTCCACTCAGAGCATGGAAAAAACTATTCCTTCAACTACATGTGTATCAATGGAAATTATGAAGACTTTGGGGAGAAACCAAAGGAAAAATCTTTCCATTAAGTTCAACTTTTTTCCCTAAGGGTTATTTTAAAAATGAGTAATGGCTCTTTAAAATTCCCAAATCAGAGGGCTTATACTTTGGAGAAAGGAAAAGAAGTAGATAATAATTAGGGAGTCTTTCCTGAGTCAGAAAGCTTAGCACATTATAGACAAATAATGAGCACCTGAACAGAGAATAAAGAGTAAAAAGACATCTTGCTTTTGGACAACATGTTTTCACCTTAGATGGAAAAAAAGGGGCGGCAAGAAGAGTTCCTGGGCTTCCCTTGTGGCTCAGCTGGTGAAGAATCCGCCTGCAATGCAGGAGACCTGGGTTCGATCCCTGGGTTGGGAAGATCCCCTGGAGAAGGGAAAGGCTACCCACTCCAGTATTCCTGCCTGGAGAATTCCATGGACTCTATAGTCCACGGGATCACAAAGAGTCAGACGCGACTGAGCGAATTTCACTTTCACTTTCTTCAAAGGAGTTCCTAAAGTAATCTTCATCATTCATTTTCTTCCAAGTTCATACAAAAGACTTAATGTTCATACAAGAGACTTAATAAAATTGGCCTATTCTTTCTCCGAATATGTACTATACGCATTTATTCTCCTTTTCAACTTGTACCCTATACTAGTCTGTTATTCTCTCATTGTTTTATGTGTGTACATTTGACTTTCTAAACAAATGATAAACTTTTTAAGGTCAGAAAATGTAGCTTCGGTAATTCTCATAGTATTGTGCCGGCTCCCGGCATCTCCCCCTTTTTTATTTCTTAAAACAGCCAGATGCAGCTCAGTCGCGAGCTTCTGAATGTTCTGCCGAAGAATCCTGACAATACAAGGAAGAATGATTATGAGAAGATTAGACAGAATGTTTTTTCCAGAAATTAAGTTAGAGAAGGTGTGAAAAAAGTCATTAGCTGCTCCAGCGGCGGTAAAATCCAGTCGAGAGTGTTCCAAGGTCAGTATTTGATTATGAAGTTTCCCTAAGTCCAGGCCAATATCAGAACTATTTCAAACACCTGAGATATGATTTTTAATCTTTTCCCATTCATAATCTGTCTCGTTTACCTTCAAAGATGTCACGCATATCCACCTGTAATCAGTGTGGCATGTCAAAGCCATCTTCACCTTTAAAGCCTGTAACTCAGTCCCAATATGCATAATTGCTTCTTCTAAGGCGTCTACTCTCATCTCTAATTTCCTATCTATAGCTTCCTGAGTCGCTAGAGTTAAAGAAACATTTTTAGACATGGTATCAACATATTGGGCAGTATGCACTTGTTGAATCAATGATATTGCTGCCGCAGTAACAGAACTAATTGCTGCTATTAAAGCTGATATTCCTAAAATAAGTAAGCCCACAAACCGTCGCGATCGCATTAAATCCTGTAGTTGTAACACAGAGAGACCGTAGCTATCATATAGGCACCATAAGATAGGATGGGCATTGTAACACCACAAAGGAGCAAACATTACATTGAGGGTTTAAACAAGATGAAAGCATACATTGTTCACAAGTTACCACGTTAGGTCCACCTGAATAATTCATGAATACATTAAGTTTGTTGGAGTCATTAGTAAAAAGGAAAACATAAGGCAAGGGTAGACAAGCTAAAACAGAATAAGTAGAATTATTTTTTGGTTGGAGTTCACGCTGCAGCAGCCCTGTCAGTCTCGCCGGGATCTCGATGTTTATCTTGTCTCCCCTGCTGGCGGGCGCTGCGCTGGTCTGGATGGCACTTTGCGGGTGCGCTCTCCTCTCTGGCCCTCACTTGCTGCACAAACTTCTTTGCTCTAGGTCGTGGGGTGCAGCGAGGAGGGTGCAGGGCGAGGCTGGAAGCGCGGAGGCGAGAGCTGCCTGGTGGGCGGGGCGAGCAAGCGCGTGCCTCGAACCTGGCCTGTCTGGAACCCAAATTGGTGAATCTGCGTCCTCTGGAAAAATACAAGCACATCCTCGACCGCTAGTTAATAATGGGTCAGGACCCTCCCATTGTCCTGAGAAGAGGTCCTTCCATTTGAATAATGGTTTTGCATTTAATTGCTCTAGGCACCAATGACGAAGCATTGCAGTAGTTCCAGCCAGATCAGTATTTAGAATATTTATTACAAAAAGAGCATGTTTGATGGGGAGATTTGATGGGGAGAGCTATACTTAAACTCCCCTTCTTTTAGTTTTTGAATTTGGATTTTTAATGTTTGATGCGCTCTTTCAACAATGGCCTGTCCCTGGGGATTATAAGGGATGACAGTATTATGTTTAATTTGAAACTTTATACAAAATTCCTGAAAAGACTTAGAAGTGTAAGCAGGAGCGTTGTCAGTTTTCAGAGCTTTTGGCAGGCCCAAATATGAAAAACAAGTAAAGAGATGTTGTATCACATCTTTAACTGCTTCCCCTGTACGAGCAGTTGCAATAATAACGTGAGAAAAGGTATCTACAGTTACATGAACAAAGGACAGTTTTCCAAATGAAGAGACATGAGTTAACATCCATTTGCCAGAGTACGTTAGGTTTGAGACCGCGAGGATTAACTCCCATAGGTAAACTATTATAAACAGTGGGGCAGTGTAAGCAAGAACGCACAATCTCTCGAGCAGTCTCTCTGGGAATTTGGAATTGATACCTTAAGGCAGTAGCGTATTGATGATGAAGTGAGTGAGAGGCTCTGGCCTCCTCAATCACAGTAGCCACTGTATTTCTGGTTAACAAGTCAGCCAAATCATTAAAGGCATTTAAAGGGCCGGGCAATCCGGAATGAGCCCAAATGTGTCCAATGAAAAATATTTTATTTCTTTTCTAAATTTGTTGCTGTAAATTACTTAACAAATGAAATATGGTAGTTTTATTTTCAGGCAAAACCGCTGTTTCAATGTGTGGAAACAACCTGACAATATACTGAGAATCAGAGTAAAGATTAAATTCCTCATCTGCAAACATAGCAAAAGCCTCTATGACTGCTGTTATTTCAGCTCTTTGACCTGAAGTTTCCCATGTTTCTAAAACCTTTTGGTGATTTTTAGTGACTATGGAGGCTTTACCATTTGCTGACCCATCAGTAAAAACTATCTGGGCATTTGGAATAGGAGATTGTTTACATCTGACAGGAAAAATAACTGGATGTCTGGATATAAAATTCAACAAAACATGTGAAGGTAAATGATGCAAAAATTTGACCAAAATAGTTTCCTATAGCAATCTGCCAATTTTCAAACATTAGAAGAGCATCAAGTTGTTTCTTATTATATGGAATTACAATTTCTGATGTCTCTTTACCAAATAATTTAATGTTCCGCTTTTTTCTTTTAATATCAAAGTAGCTATCAATCCTGGATAAGAAGCCACTACTTTTTTAGTTTGAGCGGGAAGATGGACCCACTCTAGGGGGCCGTTTTGCCATAAAACCAATTTTTTGTCTGGCTACCCCAATTACACCTATGGGGGTTTCATGGTAAAGGAATTGTCAAGCAGTTGTCAATTTAATTTTTTAAATTTTTTAAAATTTACATTTTAACAACATAAATTTAGGGATATGTTAATTTAGGTCTAATGTTTAGTTTGGGTCTCTGTATAAATTTAAATAATAAATGTATAAACTCCTTATCTCATTTTGGTATATAGATATGCCTAAATGCAAAATGTATTTATATATGTATTTATATATGGCAACAAGTATAAACTTATTGACATCTAATATATATAAATCAATATACTTGAATTAATCTTTATAATTATTAATTAATATATATTAAAGCAATACAATACGTACACAGCTAATACCAACCAACACAAACCAATGTACTGCAATAATATATGTCACACATATATAATATAATTATACAGTATATAGAACATATATCATCACAGCATCAATCCATACCAATTAATATCAGCCACACACACATTATATTACTGCAATATACATTTAATTATACAGTATATATATAATATGCATATATAGTATACATTTTAATTTATATACAAATTAGTTAAGTATAGATCTATAAATAGAATTATGTATACCCATATCTAATTAGGCAAACTGTAATTAGGCAAATATATTTATATTATGTATTTATAATAATAATATATATAGTATTGTTAATTGTACCGCCTGTTGATAACTAAGAAATTGAAAAAACCCTTCTCTGAGTATCTCCTATTTGAGACAGCACGTCCCTCTCCCATAGGGTAAAGGGGAGCATAGGAACTACATAGGGTTGGAAAGTTTCACAGGTATCTTTAAACTGCCAATCTAACATTTTTGAACTTTTAACTACTGTGGGGGCTTGAGGGCAAATGAAACAAAATTTGACCCCTGAAATCTATTAGGGCAACTTGCCAATCATCACTATCTTGTAAAAGACTTGCAGTTGATCCTTATTGAATGGAATTACTATATTTGCTACTTCTTTTCTAAAAGGTTCCACACTTCTTTTTTCCTCCTTTTATAATTAATTGTGCCACCAAGATGGGATAAGCTAAAACTATTTTTCTTGGGGTCACTGGTAGATGGAACCAACGGGCCTTTTTGTCACAAGCACCCTGTAGGTGTATGTTTTGTGGCAAGAATAATTTAATCTCATCTTTTGGTATTATTAATCGTAATTAACTGATCATTTAAAGTCTCATCTACTTTAACAAGAGCTGTCTCTGTCTCGTTAGTCAACTTTTTCTTAGAACTGGAATTAGGATCGCTTTTTAAGTAATCAAACAAAGGCTTTAAATCTGCAGTAGTCAGTTTTAAATGTGGGCGTATCCAATTAATGTCTCCTAATAATTTTTGGAAATCATTTAAAGTTAGTAAACAATCTCTCCACTTCAAAGGGGCAGTTTTTAAAACTTTTGGCAGACTTAAATATGAGAAGCAAGTAAAGAGGTGTTGTACAACATCTTTATAAGCTTTTCCAGTTATCATTTTGTAACCTAAATCTGGTCTATAGCTTTTTAGATGACAAGCAACCATCTAATCTTTGCTTGAATACTTCCAGCAATGGGGAACTCACTACTCCTCAAGGTTTTAAACTCTCCCTCACCTTTTTTTCTACAGCATTCCCACCCTGCATACCACTTTCTCTAATCTCACCAACTTATTTTCAGTAGTATGCGTGGGCCAGGAACTGGGCCAGTCTTTCCCAGCAATGTTAAGAGACGTTTGTTCTTGTGTCTAATAGCCCTGACATTTTATTTTCTTGAATTAAAAGATCTTTTAAAGGCCTTGGAGCTGTAATTTCCTGCACCCAAAAAGCTAGATCACTAAATCCAAATACTCTGTGGCTCCTAGCCTGAGAAGTCAAGTTTTTTTCCTGTCTGATACTAAGGTAAAAGCAAAAGCTGTGTTACTCTTTGACCTTTATTAATTTGCACAGTTTTAGTAGGCGGTGAGGTCAAAATTTTAATTTCTCAATATAATCAGAATCTACTACACCGTGCACCACCGAAATTTTTCTTTTCTCTTTTTTTTTTTTTTTTTTTTTTAAGAAAGCGAGCTACGCCCCAGTACAAGGCCTACAATGCCCTCAGGTAGGGGGCCAGCCACTCCCATTGGAATTGGAGTAACCGGCTTGTCAAGGGTTAATATTGTTGCTAAATCCCCTTACCTTTCTGCTTTTCTCTTAGCCTGGGTGAGACCCCCCTGAGGGGGTTTTCTCCAAGGAGCACCTTTGCATATTGTGCATGCAGTCTGTTTTAAAAGCTCCACTGTTTAAAAAACTTTTTATCTTTTTCAGGCTTAGGCAACACTTTGAGAGGCTTTGGGGGCAAAGTGGGGAACTCTTGGGCCCTGGAAGGCGCAAACGGAGGCGGCGGCTATCGCCCCAAATCAGAAAGTGGTGGATAAGTTTTTTTTTTAAAGTTTGCGCAGAGGGGGAGGTAGCTCGCCAGGGCGTCAGGCCACAGTGTCCTCTAAGTCCTCTCCTCTCTCCTCTGCTGATTTTTTTTTTTTTTTCCTTCTCTAAATCTTTCTCAAGTTTTCTTTCCCTCACTCTATCTTTTTTCCTTCCTCTTCTCTTCTCTTTTACTTTCTATCATTTCCTTCCTGTTTCCCTCTTTCATTCCCCCTTTTTCCTTCTTACTTTATTTCTCTCTCTCCCCCTCTCTTTCTCTCTGTATCTCTTTTTCTAACTTCCTTTTTTCCTTTTTCTATCTTGCTGCATTCCCTGATTCCTTATTTCTCCGTTCCTCTCTCCTTTTCACTCTTTAGTTCTTTTTTTATCTTTAGATCTTTCTCTGTTTTCTTTCCTTTTTTCTTTTTCACTTTTTTCTTTTTCACTTTTTTCTTTTTCTCTTTTTTTTTTTTTTTTTTGTTTGGGTGAGGCCCC
Source organism: Bubalus bubalis (assembly GCF_019923935.1). NCBI lineage: Eukaryota > Metazoa > Chordata > Mammalia > Artiodactyla > Bovidae > Bubalus > Bubalus bubalis. The sequence goes on along the minus strand of NC_059165.1, from coordinate 609,739 downwards.
CCTGAGGGGGTTTTTTGCAAGGAGCAGGCTCTGTATATTGTGTATTCTTTAAAAGCTCCTTTGTTTAAAAGAAAACTTTTAATCTTGTTCAACCCTAGGCAATGCTCTGGGAGGCTTTGGATGTAAACTGGGGAATTCTTAGGCCCTGGGAGGTGCAAGCGGAGGTGGAGTAGTCGCCTTAAATCAGAAATTGTTGGATAAATTTTTAAAGGTTTGTGTAGAGGGAGAGGGGGCTCACCAGGGCGCCCGGCCGCAGCGTCCTGTAAGCCCTCTCACTCCTCGGGAGGTAGAGCACAGTCTCCCTCCTTTTGCTCATCAATGGCAGAAAATATGATCTGCGCAGAAGGTGGAGACCCACTACCATCCACCGCTATAGCCTCTCCCATAGGTTATCCCACAGCCTCATGACGAGGGTCCAGAACATTTTTAATCATATTTATAGGATAAGTTTTTAGTTGGTTTTTTACCTTCACCCAAGTATCTAAATTAACAGTACCCTCTTTAAGTTTCAAGATTACTTGTATAAAGAGTTGCCATTCTTAGTTTCAGTGTTAACCATGTCAGAAAGTTAAGTATAATAGACAATTTTGCTTTTAGCTATCAAAAGATCAGGCCTTTCTTGTCAGCCTTTTTAGAAACCGTTTTTTCTCTCTAACTCTTCAACACTTTCAACACTTCCCACTCCTCTCGCCCTGTCTATCCTACAGGGGGGTCCGCGGCACCCTTGAGTGGGGTCCTAGCCGTCCCGAACTGGAAGAACAATTGGGCTGATGACCCAGATTGTCCCGGGGGGGGAACAGCGGGCTGATGACCCAAAACTGTTCCGAGGGAGAAGCAGTAGAGCTGATGACCCAAACTGCTCCGTGGGGGAACAAGAGGGCTGATGACCCAGTTGTTCCGAGAACGGGGGAGCAATAGAGCTGATGACCCTAATTGCAGGGAGCTTACCTTGGAATATCCTGTCTCGGGCGCCACCTGCCGGGGTCCAGCCCCAGCTGATCCAGGGTATTCGAAGGAGAGACGGCTAGGCGAGGGTCAGGGAACAACTGCTTAATTAAACGTTAATTAAGGAATAGAATAAGGATAGCTCAGTGAGGAAATTCAGTGGAGAAAAGCGGCTGAAATAAGGATAGCTCAGTAGGAAAATTCAGTGGAGAAAAGAGGCTGAGTAGCTTGGTTTACGCGGGGGACCAATAAAACTTCAAGACAAGAAGCTTGCACCACTTACGTAGGCCGCAGGCGTCCTTCCGTTCTCCCGAAGGAGAGGAGACACTGAGGCCTCCCCGGTCGGATCTTAGAAGCCCAGGCATAATTAGTAAGCATGGTGGGTTCCGCGCTCCAGATGGAGACTCAACCAGAGTGAGAGAGAGAGAGACATGGGGAGACCAGTCTTTCGAGGAACTGATCCCCATTCTTTATTTTCCATGGTCTACTTTTATACACTGAGGTGTTATGCAAAAGTCACGCGGGGTCAGCAGTCCTGACTTTTATCAAAGTCAGGTGCTTCATACAAATGTATACAGAGGTCTTAGGGGTGTTACATCATCTTCTGGCCAGGGGGCCTGCTGACAATTTACGACCCTCTCCTTGTGACAGCGGTCAGTCAACCAGGACACTTATTTCTCCAGGGGTGATTATTCTTAAAACAGACGCCACCCAAATAAAGTTACATTCCTATAGGGTGAGGGTGTAGTGGGTTTTAGTTAAGGAAAGAATTTACTTAGCCTAAGGTCTAACGTGATTTATATCAAAGGTTAATACTTATTTCTTCTATATATTCATTAATGTGTATAAGGGCAGGGGATGTGGAGACTTAGCAGTAAACATTGGCTCAACAAATGAAAAACCCTTCACCAATATGATTTCTAATCAGCCCATTATACTTATACTAATAATTTTCTAACTTTTCTAAGGAACCTGTTTTTAGAAGGTTTAAAGCATCTCGTGCCTCTCACAGTTGGGAGGCTGTGAGCAATCACATGTGGCCAGACAAACCTATTCAGGCAGGCTAGAGGATTTCCAAAGGAGTTTGTAGGTTAAACACTCTTGTCACGCCCAGGGGTTTTTATCAACTGGAGCTTTAAGTTAACTCCTTCTCCGAAAGAGGTGGTGGGGGACAGCCCCCCGTAAAGTCAGAGGTGTAGGTGAGAGCACAAAGTAGTAAAGTAGGCAGGCTCTGGTTATGGGGGTAGATGCTCGAGGATTTCCAGGGGGACTCCTGAGGCTCGATCCCGCCTTTGCGTATGTCCAGCCTCCTTCCTCATGACCTTTGCCATGGGCGGAGTGCCTCATGCCGGCTCCAGGCAGTGATAGAATTCCAGTTGAGCTATTACAGATCCTCACTCAATATGCAATATGCCGGCTCCCGGCAGTATTGAATACTAACTATATAATAAGCATTATATTAAATATATTCATGATTCATTAAGCCATTTTTCCTCCAGTAAAATTCCTTTTTTTAATAAATTCTATATCCAAAGTGTTAACATGTGGTTTTAAGATAAATATGTGGCAAGAAACTACATTCCGGTCTGAAGACCCTAGGGATCAAATAGTTCCTAATCCTCACTGCAACAAATTCAGCAAAGGCAAAGGAGTGCGCCCCCTCAGCCGCTGACATCTGCCGCATCTGTGTCAGTGTCCTTCCAACCTAGACTTGCCAGTGACGTGGCGGACAGCAGTGTCTACACGAACAACCCAGCCAAAGCTTAGTGTCTCCTTTTTAACTTCTCATTTCCATTGTATTTATTCCGCATCAGTAAACTAAATCTATGGTAGATACTAAATTTATTATCCTGCATAATTATCCACTCTTGAAACATCGTCCTCCAGTTCTCTGACCACAACTTCAGACCATTTCAGTCACAACACATGTATTTTCCCAATAAGCCTTTTGTTTTGTTTTGTTTTTGATCCTCTGTTTTCTGCCTGTCCCTCCCTCCTTTCCTTGCTTCGTATCATATATACTTTTAATTCTATCATCCATCCATCTCTTCATCCTCTATTTTGCCATTATCCACTATATTGGCCCATTTCTTTTCTACTACATCTCTGAAAAAATAAACAAAAAAAAAAAACAACACAAATCTAAACCATTGCTAAGTCTATCCATATTAGAGTTGCTGAGCATTGCTGCTGAAAATTATATATATTATATAGTTATAGATTGTTGTGACTAGAGTTTCATGTTCTTTGACTTCAAGCAGACCCTCTATACTGTTGAGAAACCATTTCCTTATTTAGTTTTACTTTCTAATCCCCACAGTAACAATTATTTGAATAATGTGCTAGGTTTCTACTATTTTGCCTGGCCGGAATAGTATCTTTCCTCCTTCTAAAAGGCTTCCCTGGTGGCTCAGACGGTAAAGCATCTGCCTGTGATGCAGGAGACCCGGGTTCAGTTCCTGGGTTGGGAAGATCCCCTGGAGAAGGAAATGGCAACCCACTCCAGTACTCTCGCCTGGAAAATTTCCATGGACTGAGGGGCCTGGTAGGCTACAGTCCATGAGGGTAGCAAAGAGTCAGACATGACTGAGCGACTTCATTTCACTTTTCTTCTGAGAAATTTGTCTTTGAATGGGGGGGGGGGGGGGGGCACTGAAGGTTGTTGCTGAACCAGGAAAGATGCTGGGATTCTTGGCCTCCAGAGAAGAACTCAATCTGGAGGCAGTGACGAGGCTTGATAGCTCAGAGCTTTTGTGTAATGAAGTTTTATTAAAGTATAAAAGAAAAAAAGAAAGCTTCTGACATAGACATCAGAAGGAGGCAGGAAGAGTGCCCTCTGCTAGTCTTTAGCTGGATGTTATATAGCTACTAGCAGGCTGCTAATTAGAGAAAGGAAATGTCTCAAAACTCAGATAATGGCACCAAGCCCCTCCCCCACAACATGCACAGAGATAACATTGGCACCAGGTGAATCATCCCAGGCCACAAAATGATTGACATGAATCTTGAAGAAAGGCAGATTTCCATACAAATAGCTTTATTAACTGGAGAAGGCGATGGCACCCCACTCCAGTACTCTTGCCTGGAAAATCCAGTGGACAGAGGAGCCTGGTAGGCTGCAGTCCATGGGGTCACAAAGAGTTGGACACGACTGAGCGACTTCACTTTCACTTTTCACTTTCATGCATTGGAGAAGGAAATGGCAACCCACTCCAGTGTTCTTGCCTGGAGAATCCCAGGGACGGGGGAGCCTGGTGGACTGCCATCTATGGGGTCGCGCAGAGTCGGACACAACTGAAGCGACTTAGCAGCAGCAGCAGCTTTATTAACATAGATTAGGAGAACAATATAAGAGTGCAACATACTGGTTTGTCAAGTCAGATTCGAGTCTTAGGCGGAACCGACTTGGAGACAGAGTCTAGGTAAATACATAGTACACTAATATAGCTTAAAACAAACATTTCCATAAGAAAAACGCATTGGTTAGCTCAAGGTTAGAGAAAAGTTAAGTTCAGGTGAAACCAGGTGTCATTATGGCAACACAGAACTTTAAGAGAAACCCCCTTTTAAATTTGTATAGAGAAAGGGAAAAAGTATAACACTAGTGTTTCCTCCTGCTGCTTAAGACAGAGATAAAGAATGTTTGACATGTGCAGCCTATTTCCTCAGTTTGGAGGCCCCTGGCCTTCCTGCCTGTTACCCTCTTAGCACCTTCTTACATATCCCACAGCGGTGTCCACTGTGAATGGTCTGGGGGTGCGTGCCTTGGTCAAGTCTGAGCAGTTCTAGTTCCTACTCACCAATTACCAGTGATTAACATAAAAATAGAAAGGATCACGAGAAAAGGAAAAGGAGAGAAGAAGAAGAAAGAGGAGGAGGAACCGCAACTGCAAGAGAACCATACAAACATCCAGAGTAGCCTCAGGGAGTTGGCACTGAAAGCTGGCTGTGTCTGTGTTGAGCTGGTGTTCTTTAACCTCATCAATCAAGGTGTTATTTCAGGCATTTATAGCTCACCCCACTCTTCCTGCCCAGTCACCAAATCTCTCATTCAGAGGATGACCGTGATTTCCACTTCGAAAGGAAAACAGAAGTCATAAGAGGAGAAATGCCTCAAATTACTGCCACCACAACTACACAGGTTCCTTTCCCTCCTGATAGGGCGAGATGATGCCCCTCAAGGTAACCTTTCCCCACAGCTAGTGCCAGCCCACCCAGGCAGCACGGCCTGCTCCACTGTCTAGTCTCCAAGAAGAGGTGGCAAGAATACAAAGAAGAACTATGCAAAAAAAGATCTTCATGACCCAGATAATCACAGTGGTGTGATCACACACCTAGAGCCAGACATCCTGGAATGTGAAGTCAAGTGGGACTTAGGAAGCATCACTACGAACAAAGCTAGTGGAGGTGATGGAATTCCAGTGGAGCTATTTCAAATTCTAAAAGATGATGCTGTGAAAGTGCTGCACTCAATATGCCAGCAAATTTGGAAAGCTCAGCAGTGGCCACGGGACTGGAAAAGGTCAGTTTTCATTCCAATCCCAAAGAAAGGCAATGCCAAAGAATGTTCAAACTATTGCACAATTGCACTCATCTCACACGCTAGTAAAGTAATGCTCAAAATTCTCCAAGCCAGGCTTCAAAAGTATGTAAATCCTGAAATTCCAGATGTTCAGTATGGATTTAGAAAAGGCAGAGGAACCAGAGATCAAATTGCCAATATCCCCTGGATCCTAGAAAATGCAAGATAATTCCAGAAAAACATCTACTTCTGCTTTATTAATTACACCAAAGACTTGGCTGTGTAGATCACAACAAATTGTGGAAAATTCTTCAAGAGATGAGAATACAAGACCACCTTACCTGCCTCCTGAGAAATCTGTATGCTGGTCAAAATGCAACAGTTAGAACCAGACATAGAACAACAGACTGGTTTTAAATTGGGAAAGGAGTATGTCAAGGCTGTATATTGTCACCCTGCTTACTTAACATATATGCAGAGTACACCATGTGAAATGACAGGCTGGATGAAGCACAAGCTGGAATCAAGATTACTGGGAGAAATATCAATAACCTTAGAGATGCAGATGAAACCACCCATATGGCAGAAAATGAAGAGGAACTAAAGAGCCTCCTGATGAAGGTGAAAGAGAAGAGTGAAAAAGCTGGCTTAAAAGTCAACATTCAAAAAACTAAGATCATAGCATCCAGTCCCATCACATCATGGCAAATAGATGGGGAAACAGTGGAGAAATGGCAGACTTTATTTTTTGGGGCTCCAAAATGACTGCAGATGGTGACTGCAGCCATGAAATTAAAAGATCCTTGCTCCTTGAAAGAAAAACTATGAAAAACCTAGAGAGCATATTAAAAAGTGGAGACATTACTTTGCCAACAAATACCTGTATAGTCAAAGTTGCAGTTTTTCCAGTGGTCAGGTACAGATATTAAAGTTGGACCATAAACAAGGCTAAGTACCAAAGAATTGATGTTTTTGAACTGTGGTGTTGAAGAAGATTCTTGAGAGTACCTTGGACTGCAAGAAGGTCCAACCAGTCCATTGTAAAGGAAATCAGTCCTGAATATTCATTGGAAGGACTGATGCTGGAGCTGAAACTCCAGTACTTTGGCCACCTGATGCGAAGAACTGGCTCATTGGAAAAGAGCCTGATGCTGGGAAAGATTGAAGGCAGGAGTAGAAGGGGATGCCAGAGGATGAGATGGCTGGATGGCATCACCGACTCAATGGACATGGGTTTGAATAAACTCCAGGAGATGGTTAAGAACAGAGAAGCCTGGCCTGCTGCAGTCCATGGGGTCATGAAGAGTTGGACACAACTGATAGAATGAACAACAACAATACTTCTTTTGCTTTCAGTTCATTTCAGTTCAGTCACTCAGTCATGTCCAACTCTTTGTGACCCCATAGACTGCAGCATGCCAGGCCTCCCTGTCCAACACCAACTCAGAGTTTACTCAAACTCATGCCCATTGAGTCGGTAATGCCATCCAACCATCTCATCCTCTGTCATCCCCTTCTCCTTCTGCCTTCAATCTTTCCCAGAATCAGGGTCTTTTCCAATGAGTCAGTTCTTCACATCAGGTGGCCAAAGTATTGGAGTTTCAGCTCCAGAATCAGTCCTTCCGATGAATATTCAGGATTGATTTCCTTTAGGATGAACTGGTTGGATCTCCTTGCAGTGCAAGGGACTTTCAAGACTCTTCTCCAACACCACAGTTTAAAACCATCAATTCTTCGGTGCTTAGTTTTCTTTTCCTTTGGATATTATGTAATGTTTATCAGGTTAAATTCTCATTTACAAAGAGTTTTAAATATTGAATCGGTGTAATATCAAAGCCAGATTTGCCTGTGAATGTCCAGGAGTTTCTGGTGGAAGTATGGGTCGACAGTGGCCTGCTGCGGGGTCAGGGACACTGAATACAACACTGTGTACACGAGTCCCTTTGAAGGAAGTTACCATTACTCTAATTACCCATACCAAAGTTTAGCCTCAGGCCGAACACCAGGAATGGAACACAGCCCCACCCATCAACAGAAAATTGGATTAAAGATTTACTGAGCATGATTGCACTTATCAGAACAAGACCCAGGTTCCCCCACTGTCAGTCTCACCCATCAGGAAGTTTCCATAAGTCTCTTAACCTTCTCCATCAGAGGGCAGACAGACTGAAAACCACAATCACAAAAACTAACCAAACTGATCACATGGACCACAGCCTTGTCTAACTCAATGAAACTATGAGCCATGCCATGTAGGGCCACCCAAGACAGATGGCTCATAGTGGAGGGTTCTGACAAAACGTGGTCCACTGGAGAAGGGAACGGCAAACCACTTCAGGATTCTTGCCTTGAGAACCCCATGAACACTATGAAAAGGCAAAAAGATATGACACTGAAAGATGAACTTCCCAGGCCAGTAGGTGCCCAATATGCTACTGTTAAAGAGTGGAGAAATAAATCCAGAAAGAATGAAGAGATGGAGCCAAAGCAAAAACAACACCCAGTTGTGGATGTGATTGGTGATGGAAGTAAAGTTTGATGCTGTAAAGAGCAATATTGCATAGGAACCTGGAACGTTAGGTACATGAAACAAGGCAAATTGGAAATGGTCAAACAGGAGATGGTCAAACAGCAAGAGTGAATATCGACGATTTAGGAATCAGTGAACTGAAATGGACTGGAATGGGCAAATTCAACTCAGATGACCACTGTATCTACTACCGTGGGAAGAATCCCTTAGAAGTCATGGAGTAGCCCTCAAGGTCAAAAACAAGAGTCTGAAATGCAGAACTTGTGTGAAATCTCAAAAATGACAGAATGATCTCTGTTCGTTTCCAAGGCAAACCATTCTTTATCACAGCAATCCAAGTCTATGCCAAAGAAGCTGAAGTTTTTTCCCAAGGCAAACCTTTTAAGATCACAGTAATTCAAGTCTATGCCCCAACCACTAATGCTGAAGAAGCTGAACAGTTCTATGAATACCGACAAAGTTTCCAGAATTAATACCAAAAAAAAAAAAAAAAAAAGAACATATCCTTTTCATCCTAGGGGACTGGAATGCAAAAATAAGAAATTAGGAGATGAAATAAAGATAAAAATAAGAAATTAGTAGAGTAACAGTAAAATTTGGCCTTGGACTACAGAATGAAGCAGGGCAACGGTTAGCAGAGTTTTGCCAAGAGAATGCACTGGAAATTACAAACACCCTCTTCCAACAACACTAAAGATGACTCTACACATGGCCATCACCTGACCGTCAACACTGAAATCAGATTGATTACGTTCTTTGCAGCCAAAGATCGAGACGCTCTATACAGTCAGCAAAAACAAGACTGGGACCTGACTATGGCTTAGATCATGAACTCCTTATTGGCAAATTCAGACTTAAATTGAAGAAAGTAGAGAAAACCACTAGACCATTCAGGTATGACCTAAATCAAATCCCTTATGATTATACAGTAGAAGTGACAAACAGATTCAAGGAATTAGATCTGATAGACAGAGAGCCTGAAGAACTATGGACAAAGTTTCATAACATTGTACAGAAGGCAGTGATCAAGACCATCCCCAAGAAAAAGAAATGCAAAAAGGCAAAATGGGTGTCTGAGGAGGTCTTACAAATAACTGAGAAAAGAAAAGAAGCTAAAGGCAAAGGTGGAAAGGAAAGATACACCCATCTGAATGCAGAGTTTCAAAGAATAGAGTGAAGTCACTCAGTCATGTCCAACTCTTTGCGACCCTGTGGACTGTAGCCCACCAGGCTCCTCCGTCCATGGGATTCTCCAGGCAAGAATACTGGAGTGGGTTGCCATTTCCTTCTCCGGGGGATCTTCCTGACCCAGGGATAGAACCAAGGTCTCCCACATTGCAGGCAGATGCTTTAACCTCTGAGCCACAGAAACGAGGGATAAAAAGCCTTCCCCAGTGATCAGTGCAAAGACAGAGGAAAAAACAGAAGGGGAAAGACTAGAGATCTCTTCAAGAAAATTAGAGACACCAAGGGAACATTTCATACACAAATGGGCACAATAAAGGGCAGAAATGGTATGGACCTAACAGAAGCAGAAGAGACTAAGAAGAGGTGGCAAGAATACATATATTCTTGGTTTAATGTTAATGGTTTAACATGAAAAAAAAAAAAAACAATAAAAAAGAATTATTAAAAAAATAAAAAAAGAACTATACTCTTGGTATGCTGTTGCTGCTGCTAAGTCACTTCAGTCGTGTCCGACTCTGAGTGACCCCATAGATGGCAGTCCACCAGGCTCCACCATCCCTGGGATTCTCCAGGCAAGAACACTGGAGTGGGTTGCCATTTCCTTCTCCAATGCATGGAAGTGAAAAGTGAATGTGAAGTCGTTCAGTCATGTCTGACATGTACCGTTTCCATGGACTGCAGCCCTCCATCCATGGGATATTCGAGGTAAGAGTACTGGAGTGGGGTGCCATTGCCTTCTCCGATACTCTTGGTATAGAAGTATACAAAAAAGATATTCATGACCCAGATAACCATTACGGTGTGATCACTCACCTAGAGACAGACATCCTGGAGTGCAAAGTCAAGTGGGCCTTAGGAAGCATCACTACAAACAAAGATAGTGGAGGTGATAGAATTTCAGCTGAGCTGTTTCAAATCCTAAAAAATAATGCTGTGAAAGTGCTGCACTCAATATGCCAGCAAAATTGGAAAGCTCAGCAGTGGCCACAGGACTGGAAAAGATCAGTTTCCATCCAATCCCAAAGAAAGGCAATGCCAAAGAATGCTCAAACTACCACACAATTGCACTCATCTCACAAGCTAGCAAAGTAATGCTAAAAATTCTCCACATGAGGCTTCAACAGTGCATGAATTGAGAACTTCCATATATTCAAGCTGGATTTAGAAAAGGCAGCAGAACCAGAGATCAAATTGCTAACATCCATTGGATCATACAAAAAGCAAGAGAGTTCCAGAAAAACATCTCAGTTCAGTTCAGTTCAGTCTCTCAGTGGTGTCCTACTCTTTATGAACCCATGGACTGCAGCATGCCAGGCCTCCCTGTCCATCACCAACTCCAGGACTTTACTCCAACTCATGTCCATTGAGTCAGTGATGCCATTCAACCATCTCATCCTCCTTCATCTCCTTCTCCTCCTGCCTTCAATCTTTCCCAGCATCAGGGTCTTTTCCAATGAGTCAGTTCTTCACATCAGGTGGCAAATCATTGGCATTTCAGTCTCAACATCAGTCCTTCCAATGAATATTCAGGACTGATCTCCTTTAGGATGGACTGGTTGGATCTCCTTGCAGTCCAAGGGACTCTCAAGAGTCTTCTCCAACACCACAGTTCAAAAGAATCAATTCTTTGGTGCTCAGCTTTCTTCACAGTCCAACTCTCACATCCATGCATGACTACTGGAAAAACCATTGCCTTGACTTGACAGACCTTTGTTGGCAAAGTAATATCTCTACTTTTTAATATGCTGTCTAGGTTGGTCATAACTTTCCTTCCAAGGAGTAAGTGTCTTTTTATTTCATGGCTGCAGTCACCAACATCTACTTCTGCTTTATTGACTACGCCAAAGCCTTTGACTGTCTGTATCACAATAAACTATGGAAAACTCTTAAAGAGATGGGAATACCAGACCACCTGACCTGCCTCCTGAGAAATCTGTAGGCAGGTCAAGAGGCAACAGTTAGAACTGAACATGGAAAAATGGACTGGTTCCAAATTGGGAAAGAAGTACACCAAGGCTGAATATTGTCACCCTGCTTATTTAGCTTATACACAGAATACATCATGTGAAGTGCTGGGTGAATGAAGCTCAAGCTCGAGTCAAGATGACTGGAAGGTTATCCATATAACCTCAGATATGAAGATTAAACCACCTTTATGAAAGACAACAAAGAGGAACTAAAGAGTTCTTGATGAAAGTGAAAGGGGAGAGTGAAAAAGCTGGATTAAAACTCAGCATTAAAAAAACTAATATCATGGCATCCTGTCCCATCACTTTACTGAAAATAGATGGGGAAACAATGGAAAGAGTAACAGACTTTATTTTCTTGGGCTCCAAAATGACTGCAAATGGTGACTGCAGCCATGAAATTAACAGTTGCTTGCTCCTTGGAAGAAAAGCTGTGACCAACCTCAACAGCATATTAAAAAGCAGAGACATTACTTTGTCAACAGAAGTCCATCTAGTCAAAGCTATGGTATTTCCAGTAGTCATGTATGGATGCGAGAGCTGGACCATAAAGAAAGCTGAGCGCCAAAGAACTGATGCTTTTGAACTGTGGTGTTGGAGAAGACTCTTGAGAGTCCCTTAGACTGCAAGGAAATCAAAACAGTCAATCCTAAAGGAAATCAGCCCTGAATATTCATTGGAAGGACTGATGCTGAAGCTGAAGTTCCAATACTTTGTCCATCTGATGTGAAGAACTGACTGATTGGAAAAGACCCTGATGCTGGGAAGGATTGAAGGCAGGAGGAGAAGGGGACGACAGCGGATGAGTTGGTTGGATGGCATCACCGACTTGATGGACATGAGTTTGAGCATGCTCTGGGAGATGGTGGTAGACAAGGAAGCCTGGCATGCTGCAGTCCATGGGGTTGCAAAGAATCAGACACGACTGAGTGAAGGAACTGAACTGGTATGATCTAAAATTTCCTCTGAATTTTTTTGAGTTGATACCATGAATTTTTTTCTTTTCCTCTATTAAGAGGTTATCTCTATTTATAGATTTTTCTAACATTAAGCCATCTGATACACTTGGATAAACCCAAGTTGGCTGGAACGTACATCCGTTTTAAACACTATTGCATTTTATTTGCAAATACTTTCTTTGTATTGCTAAAAATAAGTGAAATAGACCAGTAATTTTCCTTTTTTCGTAATTTTTTTTCCTATTTTGGTATCAGGATTACTCAAATCTCATGTAAGCAGTTTGGAAATGCTTTCTTTTTGCTATTGTCTGGAACAATTTAAACTGTGAACATCTGTTCTTTGTTTACTCATTAAAAATGAATAATGCAGTTTTAAAATTATTTCTTGGATATAATACCAAAGTGCAGACATTAAAAGAAAAAACTAGATAAACTGGACTACATCAAAATTAAAAACATCTCTGCATCAAAGGACAAAGTTAACAGAGTAAAATGGCAACTCACAGAATGGAAGAACACATTTGCAAATCAAATATCTGATAAAGGTTTACTATTCGGAAAACATTTTAAAAAAAAGCTCTTATAACTCAACAGCAATAAAAACCCTAAGTAAAAAATGAGGAAATAACTTTAATAGACATTTCTCCAAAGAAAATATAAATTAACAATAAGCACATAGAAATTCCTTGATATCCTTAATTTTTAGGGAAATGCAAATCAAAACCATAATGAAACACTACCTCACACCCTTTGGGATGGCTACTATCAAAATATAAAAATAAAACCAGAAAATAACAACTGCGATCAAGGTTACAGAGAAAGTGAAACACCTTTGAACTGCTGGTAGATACACAAAATGGTGTAAGTGTAGAAAATAGTATGGTGCTTCCTCAAAAAGTTAAGAATAGAATTACCATATTATTCATCAATTCCATTTCTGGGTATGTTCCCCAAAGGATTGAGAGCAGGATCACAAATGGATACTTGTATACCCATGATCAAAGCAGCATTATTCACAATAACCAAAAGATGGAAGCTACACAAAAATGCATGGACAGATAAATGAAGAACAATATATGCATGTATGTATGTATGTATGCATGTATACACACACACACACACACACACACATATATATACACACCATGCAATATTGTTTTCATACTGTTCGTGGGGTTCTCAAGGCAAGAATCCTGAAGTGGTTTGCCATTCCCTTCTCCAGTGGACCACATTTTGTCAGAACCCTCCACCATGACCTGTCTGTTTTGGGTGGCCCTACACGGCATGGCTCATAGTTTCATTGAGTTAGACAAGGTTGTGGTCCATATCTAACTATCTGGTCCATGTCATAACCAATCTAATCACATGGACCACAGCCTTGTCTAACTCAGTGAAACTATGAGCCATGCCGTGTAGGGCCACCCAAGACAGACAGGTCATGGTGGAGGGTTCTGACAAAATGTGGTCCACTGGAGAAGGGAATGGCAAACCACTTCAGGATTCTTGCCTTGAGAACCCCACGAACAGTATGAAAAGGCAAAATGATAGGACACTGAAAGAAGAACTCCCCAGGTCAGTAGGTGCCCAATATGCTATCGGAGAAGAGTGGACAAATAACTCCAGAAAGAATGAAGAGATGGAGCCAAAGCAAAAACAACACCCAGTTGTGAATGTGACAGGTGATGAAAGCAAGGTCCGGTGCTGTAAAGAGCAATATTGCATAGGAACCTGGAATGTTAGGTCTATGATCAAGGCAAATTGAAAGTGGTCAAACAGGAGATGGCAAGAGTGAACGTCAGTCAACATTCTAGGAATCAGCCAAGTAAAATGGACTGGAATGGGTGAATTTAACTCAGATGACCATTATATCTATGACTGTGGGCAAGAATCCCTTAAAAGAAATGGAGTAGCCATCATAGTCAACAAAAGAGTCTGAAATGCAGCACTTGGATGCAATCTCAAAAACGACAGAATGATCTCTGTTTGTTTCCAAGGAAAACCATTCAATAACATGGTAATCCAAGTCTATGCCACAACCATTAAGACTGAAGAAGCTGAAGTTTAACAGTTCTATGAAGACTTACAAGACCTTCTAGAACAAAAACCCAAAAAAGATACCATTTTCATTATAGGGGACTGGAATGCAAAAGTAGGAAGTCAAGTGATACCTGGAGTTAACAGGCAAATTTGGCCTTGGAGTACAGAATGAAGCAGGACAAAGGCTAACAGAGTTTTGCCAAGAGAACGCACTGGTCATAGCAAACACCCTCTTCCAAAAACACAAGAGAAGACTCTACACATGGACATCACCAGATGGTCAACACCAAAATCAGATTGATTATATTCTTTGCAGGCAAAGATGGAGAAGCTCTATACAGTCAGCAAAAACAAGACCGGGAGCTGATTGTAGCTCAGATCATGAAGTCCTTCTTGCCAAATTCAGACTTAAATTGAATAAAGTAGGGAAAACCACTAGACCATTCAGGTATGACCTAAATCAAATCCCTTACAATTACATAGTGGAAGTGAGAAATAGATTTAAGGGACTAGATCTGATAGATAGAGTACCTGATGAACTATGGACAGAGGTTCATGACATTGTACAGGAGACAGGGAGCAAGACCATCCCCAAGAAAAAGAAACGCAAAACAGCAAAATGGCTGTCTTAATACCTGTGAAATGGCTATACAAATACCTGTGAAAAGAAGAGAAGTGAAAAGCAAAGGAGAAAAGGAAAGGTATAAGCATCTGAATGCAGAGTTCCAAAGAATAGCAAGGAGAGATAAGAAAGCCTTCCTCAGCGATCAATGCAAAGAAATAGAGGAAAACAACAGACTGGGAAAGACTAGAGATCTCTTCAAGAAAATTAGAGATACCAAGGGAACATTTCATGCAAAGATGGGCTTGATAAAGGACAGAAATGGTATGGACCTAACAGAAGCAGAAGATATTAAGAAGAGGGGGCAAGGATAAATGGAAGAACTGTACCTAAAAGATCTTCACGACCCAGATAATCACAATGGTGTGATCATTCACCTAGAGCCAGACATCCTGGAATGTTAAGTCAAGTGGACCTGAGGAAGCATCACTATTAACAAAGCTAGTGGAGGTGATGGAATTCTTTTTCAGCTATTTCAAATCCTAGAAGATGATGCTGTGAAAGTGCTGTGCTCAATATGCCAGCAAATTTGGAAAACTCAGCAGTGGCCACAGGACTGGAAAAGGTGTTTTCATTCCAATCCCAAAGAAAGGTAATGCCAAAGATTGCTCAAAATACCACACAATTGCATTCATCTCATACACTAGTAAAGTAATGCTCAAAATTCTCCAAGCCAGGCTTCAGCAATACGTGAACTGTGAACTTCCAGATGTTCAAGCTGGTTTTAGAAAAGGCAGAGGAACCAGAGATCAAATTGCCAACATCCACTGGATTGTCAAAAAAGCAAGAGAGTTCCAGAAAAACATCTCTTTCTGCTTTATTGACTATGCCAAAGCCTTTGACTGTGTGGATCACAATAAACTGTGGAAAATTCTGAAAGAGATGGGAATACCAGACCACCTAACCTGCATCTTGAGAAATCTGTATGCAGGTAGGAAGCAACAGTTAGAACTGGACATGGAACAACAGACTGTTTGAAAATAGGAAAATGAGTATGTCAAGGCTGTATATTGTCACCCTGCTTATTTAACTTGTATGCAGAGTACGTCATGAGAAACACTGGGCTGGATGAAGCACAAGCTGGAATCAAGATTCCCGGAAGAAATATCAATAACCTCAGATATGCAGATGACACCACCCTTATGGCAGACAGCGAAGAACAAAAGAGCCTCTTGATGAAAGTGAAAGAGGAGAGTGAAAAAGTTGGCTTAAAACTCAACATTCAGAAAAGTAAGATGATGACCTCTAGTCCCATCATTTCATGGGAAATAGATGGGGAAACAATTGAAACAGTGACAGACTTTATTTTGGGGGGCTCCAAAATGAGTGCAGATGGTGACTGCAGCCATGAAATTAACAGACACATGCTCCTTGGAAGAAAAGTTATGACCAACCTAGATGGCACATTAAAAAGCAGAGACATTACTCTGCCGACAAAGGTCCATCTAGTCAAAGCTATGGTTTTTCCAGTAGTCATATATGGATGTGACAGTTGGACTATAAAGAAAGCTGAGTCCTGAAGAATTGATGCTTTTAAACTGTGGTGTTAGAGAAGACTGTTTAGAGTCCCTTGGACTTTAAGGAGATCCAACCAGTCTATCCTAAAGGAAATCAGTCCTAAATATTCACTGGAAGGACTGATGTTGAAGCTGAAACTCCAGTACTTGGCCATCTGATGTGCAGAAGTGACTCATTTGAAAAAACCCTGTTTTTGAGAAAGATTGAAGGTGGGAGGAGGGGATGACCGAAAATGAGATGGTTGGATGGTATTGCTGACTCAACTGACATGAGTTTGAGTAAGTTCCCAGAGTTGGTGATGGACAGGGAGGCCTAGAGTGCTGCAGTCCATGGGGTCACAAAGAGTTGGACAAGACTGAGTGACTGAACCAAAGTGAATATTGCTTTGCCTTAAAAAGGAAGGAAATTATAATATATGCTGCAACACAGGTGAACCTTCAAGACATGATTTTAAGCAAAAGAAAGCCAGTTACACAAAGACAAAAATTACATGGTTCGACTCACACGAGTACCTAGAGTACTCTAAGGCAAACATACAGAAATCAGAATAGTGGTCACCAGGAACTGAGGCGCGGGAAGAACGGGGAGAGTCTGTTCAGCGGGTAGAGAGTTTCAGTGATGAAGGCTGAAGAGTTCTGGAGGTGGATGGTGGTGATAGCTGCAGAGCAATGTGAATTGCTTAATCTCACTCAACCGTACACTTAAAATGGTAAATTGTATGCTGCTGCTGCTAAGTCGCTTCAGTCGTGTCCGACTCTGTGCAACCCCGTAGACGGCAGCCCACCAGGCTCCCCCATCCCTGGGATTCTCTAGGCAAGAACACTGGAGTGGGTTGCCATTTCCTTCTCCAATGCATGAGAGTGAAAAATGAAAGTGAATTCGCTCAGTCGTGTCCGACTCCTAGCGACCCCATGGACTGCAGCCCACCAGGCTCCTCCATCCATGGGATTTTCCAGGCAAGAGTACCGGAGTGGGGTGCCATTGCTTTCTCCGAATTGTATGCTATGCGTATCTTATAACAATTTAAAATATTTTTAATAAAGAATACAGATATTATTCTGTGTAGCTGATGTGGCTTTCCTCTGTTCTACAGACAGACTCAGAAATAATTCTCCTAGTTTCAGCTCCTCCTCCCTCCCACTCCTATGACTTGTTAACTCTCAGCTCAAGCTCTGTGGGACTTCCACTAATACAATCAGCTCCTACCTCCTCAATACAACTTAGATAGATATTAGAATATATATCATCCATCAACTTGTTTCCAAATACCTCCTTTCAGATTTTTTGACACGTCTTATTTGTTAATATCCTCTGCTCTGATATTTTTCACCATCTGCTGAAACAGTCAGCAAACAGCTGGCTCACTGGAAAAGACGCTGATGCTGGGAAAGATTGAAGGCAGAAGGACAAGAGGGAGACAAAGGATGAGACGGTTGGATGGCATCACAGATTTAATGGACATGAACTTGGGCAAACTCCAGGAGATGGTTAGGGACAGCAAAGCTGGCATGCTGCAGTACATGGGGTCACAAAGAGTCGGACACAACTTTGAGGCTGAACAACAGAAACAAATTAGAACAGAAGATAGTCTTCACAAGCAATGATTATTGCTACATACTGCTGGAGAGCACCACTCATCATATTAAACTAAGAACACCTTAAACCAAGGACTCTCTTTTGGAATGTGCAATACTTGGCCTCAGACAGTCAGATAAATGCAGGTTTCATACCCCATGGATTTACATATCCCATGCAGTTACAAGTGTTCTGCAATATATACCACCTTTTTTTAAAAATAAATAAAGGAAGCTCATCTATTCTACTAGCTGACAAAGTTGAACGTTTGCAAGTAGCTTTTGTAAACAAGAAAAAATACTTTATTTTTTTAAACAGCTCCTATAAACCTTAGCCACTCGGGTTCTTAGGGAAGTTCTTTTGGGGGGGATGGGGGCAATTTGATCATGTTTATTAATAAATAGATCATCCTTTCCTTCATTTGTAAAACTACTTGGGATTTCTCCTTGGTAGTCTGGGTCTTAAGTTCTCAGTTAGAAATTTAAAGAAAATTTCCCCTAGAAGTCTGCCACCTGGCCCCCGCGTATTTCATAAGGATCAGTATTCACTCCCAAATTTTTTGGCAAGGAGGAGGAGGAAATTGGTCATAATTACAAATCTTTCCTGGAACAATTGCTATAGGGTTCCCCCCACCCCAATGTACATTTCTTGTTGTAAGAATCCTAATAGATGGAGGACAAATGCCCACGCTCAGTCAGCAATATTATACTGGACTCGCCTTTACTTTTAACTGGCACCTTATTGGCTTAGTAATACCTTCTGATGATCTGTCTCCCCAACACCTGTACAGAGGAAATAATAGGATCCTACACACTAATGACATGGATTTATTATTTGAACTAGGTAGAAATAAACTCACATTAGATTTTACCACTTAATTACTGCAATAAAAACAATATCAATGAAACAGCTTTAAAACCAGGTACAGCAAAGTCAAAAATTAGTATTTGGGGTCGGTAGCTTCTAACAAACAGTAGGTATATAGCCAATAACTTAATATGACAGGTCTGAATTAGAAATGAAAAATATATTTTAAATCTAAATCAACTTGAAAGAATCACCAAGAAGCTATAATAAATAAAGTTAGCCACTTTGTTTTCAATTATTTATGTTTGTGTAAAGTGTTTTCTAAGTTCGCCTTTGAAAGTTTAACAGCTGAAATTATCTTAACTGTTTCTGGGATAAAAATCAGAAGACTAATGGCAGCCTTTCTCTGACATGTTAAAGTAGATCCAGAATCTAGTTTAAACCTGGGCCAACATCCATGCAGTGATGGGATGAACATCCTCTCAGACACATATCTTAGCATACATTAAATAAGTACATGTCTGATTTTTGACGAAAGCATATCCACTTTATATTCTTTTCCATTGATAATACAATGTGTGAAAGTAAAAGTGAACGTCGCTCAGCGTGTCCAATTCTTTGGGACCCCATGGACTATACAGTCCCTGGAATTCTCTGGGCCAGAATCCCAACCCAGGGGTTGAATCCAGGTCTCCCGCATTGCAGGCGGATTCTTGACCAGCTGAGCCACCAGGGAAGACCAATACAATGTGTAAATCAACCTTAATGGACAAGGTTTACTCTTTGTTTGGCTGTGAGCTATAATATCATTGAGTGATTGCTAAAATAATGCATAATTTATACACTCTTCCAGGTATACTAGATTTTATTTTGCATCCAGCAATAGCATCATAGAGCTATACCTATAACACATTGCTTTAGCTACTTAAAAATAATTCTTTCTGTATTTTAAGTTCACATCATGCTATCTAGTTATTTGGAGGAATAATGAAAAGCAACAGAATCAACTCTTTTACCATATTGTTCAGCTGAGAATTTTCCCATCACTTGTTGTCTTACTGGCCAAGACTCAGGGTAGAAATATCTTCAAGTATGACACTATCCAAAATGCAAATGAAAGTGGTCTTGTCAGTACTTGTTGAACCCATGGACACTGTAAGATTTGCTACCAGGCTTGTTTCTCTTTGTTTTATTTTGTGTTTTTAGAGGGAAGCTCAGAACCATTTTTGTATCTCACTTCCTATCAAATATACAGCATCTCTGTGATATGGATTGCTTAATTAACTATATCACTGGTACATTTCCTATCTTGATTTTATCTTCACTAATATGTATTCACTGATATTTTTTAATCCTACTATATATAATTTAAGGGCTTCCCTGTTGGCTCAGTGGTAAAGAATCTGCCTGTTAATGCAGGACACACACCTTTATTCTTCTAGATAAAAAGAATACTATAAAACAAAACAAATCACTACACAGGACAAAAGCCAAGCAGACAGCTAAACAGCTGCATCATTTGCCCCACTGCCCTCTCTAAGCTGGGACTTGTACTACAGTGGTGGCTACAAAAATAGATCTGAAAGTGCATCCATCTTACTTTTGCTGAACCAGTTATTCAGAAAATTTTGTGGTATGACTACTCATGTAGCCATCATGATGACTGGTAAGCTTACAAAGATATGTAAGGTATGATCCTCAATATTCAGGAACCTGAAACTCCAATGTGCAAGAGAGCATGGTAAGTATAATAATGATAACAGAATTTTAAAGAGTGACAAGTATCCATTAATGCATAATATTTATATGACAATTGTCATCCTTAGTTTGATGAATCATAGACTTCAAATGTATCTTAAAGAAAGAATAGTGGTGCGCCAGAAAGATGAAGTATGGACAGACAAAGCAAAGGTAACCAAAGTGAAAAGACACGGAAAGATTACTTGGTACATTCAAGGTTTTATAAATGGCTGGAGCTTCTTGTGTTTATGTAGGTGTGGGGAGCTGGAACACCACGTGAGTCTCCAGCTGTGCGTTGTATAAATCCAGGTGGCACCCATTACTGAGATTAAAACATGAATGGTACTCCCTAGGGAAGTACAGCCCCAAACCTGCATAATTATATGTAATAGCAGGAGTTTAGAAATGGGGGAGGGAGAATGTACAATATCCATAAAGCTTCATAACTCACTTCAAGGACACTGAAGTCTCTTCATTTTAATAGTTTGTTCTTTGTAACATTATGTCCCTTAATGAAATTTTACTTCCACTGCATGGCTTTACCCCCGGGACAAGAATATCATCTGTATAAAAGCACCTGATTTGATTATGTATCATCACCTAATCTGGGTGAACCTGTAAACTATGGGAGTTTTTGAAGTTTAAAAAGCCTTGATGTGAATGTTTAGTCAGGACCAAACATCCCTAAGTTATTCCATAAACATAAGTCCAATATAGAGGACATACAGGTAGACACTAATTCTAGCATAATATATATTTATAAAATCATGTAATGGTCAGCTGTATCTCTTTAAAGAAAGAAGAGCAAATCCAGCAACCAGGTCTAAAGATTTGGGCCCAATAAGCTCAAAAATAGAATGTGAATAGAAGTACAGTTAGGAAAGGGGCAGAAATCTACCTCAGACGAGGCCATGAAGGCTTTGTAACAAATCAGAGAGAACTCTCGGTTTTGTCACTGCTGAAGATCCCAGTAGACAAGCAAAAGGAAAGGACTTGTACTGTCCAAAGACTAGTGTGACTGGGGGCTGGGAAAGAGTCTGGTTAAATGCAGACAAGGGCAAGAATTCACACGAGCGTCTCAGGACTGATGTCAGTGGGGAGTAAGTCTATGAGGAATGTATCTGAAGAGTCATTTGGTGTTGCCAGATAAACAAGCAGTAAAGATATTCATTTCATTATGTTCCTGTAATTAATCATGGATTACCTTAAAACTACATCGAAATATGAATGACAAAGTGTAGGCTTTTTAACTGATGGGGCTTTAATTTTGATTTGTTTAAATCCCTTCTTTCACTTACAGGGAATCAGAAAAGCAAAGGGGTGAAGTGGTCTGGTTAACAGTTAAGAGAACTGCATGCAAGAACAGTTAGAAATCCTTTCAATTTACTATTCAGACCTTGAAACCAATTTCTATATTATTCAGCTTATTCTTCCTAAACTGCAGATGCAGATTAAAGTATAATTCAAATGACTTATGACCAAATATTGTCTTATCTCTCAGTAAACAGCCTAGAATCTAAATGTCTAAATGAGGGGCCTGCTTCCTCTGCAGTTTCTCAGTTAATCCTCACAATATGCTTGACCTCCATGGCTGTCTGCCCCTGAATTTCTTCAGCCCCTATACACCCCACACATGTCGACTTGGCTCCAATCAGAAAGAATAAATGCAAATAAGCCATGCCAGTTTTGCAAAACTAAACCTAATATGGTGTTAATGCCACAAGGTTATTTACACATTCATTCAATAAATATTTATTCAGTATCTACTATAAACTTGAGGGGAGGTTGTTTCCCAATATAAGTCTTCCTTTCCCAGTAGCAATGTGATTTGGATAGTTAGGAATTACCCCTTATCAAACCAGTCAATCCTAAAGGAAATCAGCCCTGAATATTCATTGGAAGGACTGATGCTACAGCTGAAACTCCAATACTTTGGCCACCTGATGTGAAGAACTGACTCATTGGAAAAGACCCTGATGCTGGGAAAGATTGAAGGCAGGAGGAGAAGGGGATGACAGAGGATGAGATGGTTGGATGGCATCACCGACTCAATGGACATGAATTTGAGCAAGCTCTGGGAGTTGGTGGACAGGGAGGCCTGGTGTACTGCAGTCCATGGGGTCGCAAACAGTAGGACACAACTGAGCAACTGAACTGTCTAGACTGAACTGATTAGGCTGGCTACACTCTAATTAAAGTGGAGGAGCATGAGAATTCAGCTAGGCTTTCAGATACTCTTTCCCCTCATTGCATCTTCAGCAGACGGTCAAGAGCCCCACCCAGAGCAGCCTCAACATTCTGATCACCAGCTGGAGGACACTCTAGCTCCCATCCACTCCAAGAGCTCCCCAAATCCTTGCCACAAGTTTGCTTTTAGTCAGTTTCCCCAGATGGCACTAGTGGTAAAAACTCCACCTGTCAATTCAGGAGACAGAGATGAGGGTTCGATCCTTTTGTCGGGAAGATCCCCTGGAGAAGGACATGGCAACCCACTCCAGTATTCTTATCTGGAGAATCCCTTGGACAGAGGAGCCTCGTGGGCTGCCATCCATGGGGTTGCAAAGAGTCAGATATGACTGAAGCAACGTGACATGCACATTATTAGCCACAGTTTTTTTCTCTTGTTTGGAGCCTTAGCTGATAAAATATCTGTCATGCAGTCACCTCTATGTTACATGCCAAATACTAACAGAAAGACAATATAAAGTATTTAAAAGGCAGAGCCGCATTTCCTATACAGCTAAAAAGGCAAGACATGCATATAAGAAACAAACAGAATGCAACAGGTCATTTATTACCAAACTGACTGTTGTGGACAATGAAAGTTATAGGGATCCAGAAAAGAAAGGGGAGATCAGAAAAGGCTGGATTTTAAAAGATGGATATACGAACAACATAGAAGGAAAGAGAAACAACCAGTTAGATGTGGGCAATCAAATAAAGTAGAACTCTGAATCCAGAATGAACAAAGTCTGTTACAAGAGTAGCAAGAATTGATCTTCAAAAAGATTATAACTTTATGAATAAAACAGGACTATTTTACTGAAGGCAAGTGAGCAGAGAGAGAAAATGAGGACAAACAGCTGTTGAGAGGAACAGAATGCTCACTGGAAGGTGATGGAAAAGAAGCCAACAAAACAGAAGCCAGAAAAATAGAAAAGAGAAAGCAAAGAACAAGGACATTTGAATAGGACTTTTAAGACAAATCCTTACCTTCTCCAGTCCTCAGGGCAATCATGATACCACTTCACTGAGTATGGTGAGGACAAGACGAGTTATATGTAAAACACCTAAAATATTTGCATTAGATCAATGAATGCTACAGATCCACACATTCAAGGAAAGCAGGATCTCCAGTTTAAGTCTCCAAGAGGTTCAAGCCAAGAACAGTCTGTGAAATTGAGCTACTGGTTCACTGCCGACTGTCAAGGAAACAATTTTGAGATAGAAGGGAGATTACAGCAGTTTAAAAAGAGAATGAGTGGTGAAAACATGAAGATGTGAGCTTTTAACTCAAAAGTTTGGTGATGAAATAAAACTGAGAGAAAATGTTTTATAAAGAGCAGGCAGGGCCCACAACATTTTGAAGGCACAGGAGAAGGACCTGCAAGGTGGAAGGATAGAGTCTGAGTCTAATATTTTCATGGGAGTCACAAAAAAATCCAGGACACAGAGTAGTTTATTTCAGGAAGTGAACCCTTCCTCTAAGTCTGGAGGAGAAAATAAAAGCATATTTAAAAAGAAAATGAAACACTGAAGTGGAGAGTAAAGTTCATAATGAAATTCAGGGCCAATTTTCCTGATTTCATAAAGATCTGATCTCATAAAGAAGTAAAGATGATGAAGCTATGGAAAACTGTAAAATGCTAGAATATGATAACTCTTTGTACACCTTATTGAGGCTGTCTGCTATTTCAGTAAGAAAATTATGGGAAAACTATACCTATTGAGGACTTCCCTGGCAGCTTAGCTGGTAAAGAATCCACCTACAATGCAGGAGACCCCAGTTTGAATCCTGGGTCAGGAAGATCCCGTGGGGAAGGGACAGGCTACCCACTTCAGTATTCTTGGGCTTCCCTGGTGGCTCAGATGGTAAAGAATCCACCTGCGATGTGGGAGGCCTGGGTTCAATCCCTGGGTTGGGAAGGTCCCCTGGAGGACGGCAAGGCAACCCACTCCAGTATTCTTGCTTGGAGAATTCCATGGACAGAGGAACCTGGTGGGTTACAGTCCATGGGGTTGCAAAGAGTCAGACACAACTGAGCGGCTAAGCACAGCACATGCCTACTGAAAGCATAAAATTTTAAGCGGCCTGTTAGAATGAGTGTTTAAAACAAAAACCCTAAATCATGAAGAGAGGAACTGTCACTGGGAGGGCTCAGATTGGAAAAGATATCATGGAGTAGATTTCTACACAAAGAACAAAGGAAAAAAAATAAGAGAATGTCAAATGCCCCATATATTTCTTCACTACTAAGAATTTCTATCAAAATAAGCAGATAAGATTTTATGTTAATAATAACAAATAGGAAGCCCATGAAATTAAAAGATGCTTGCTCCTTAGAAGAAAAGCTATGATAAACCTAGACAGTATATTAAAAAGCAGGGACATCACTTTACCAACAAAGGTCCATCTAGTCAAAGCTATGGTTTTTCTAGTGGTCATGTATGGATGTGAGAGCTGGACCATAAAGAAAGCTGAGCGCCGAAGAATTGATGCTTTTGAACTGTGGTGTTGGAGAAGACTCTTGAGAGTCCCTTGGACTGCAAGGAGATCCAACTAGTCAGTCCTGAAGGAAATCAGTCCTGAATGTTCATTGTGAAGGACTGATGCTGAAGGGGAAGCTCCAATGCTTTGGCCACCTGATGGGAAGAACTGACTCATTTGAAAAGACCCTGATGCTGGGAAAGATTGAGGGTGGGAGGAGAAGCGGGTGACAGAGGATGAGATGGCTGGATGGCATCACCGACTTGATGGACATGAGTTTGAGAAAATTCCGGGAGTTGGTGAAGGACAGAGAAGCCTGGTGTGCTGCAGTCCCTGGGGTCACAAAGTGTCAGACATGACTTAGTGACTCAACAACAACAAATGAAGTCCAGGGAGCCAAGGGCTTCTGTACGATATGTGAGTCACGGGAAAAGGAGCCACCATTCCTCGAAGGAGAATGAACTCTTTCAGTCTTGCAGCAATGCCCGTATGTCCACAGGTGCCCATTCCATTGCTTTCTGCTGACCACCGAGATGATATGCAGCTTTCCAGGACTGGCTAGCAGCATGGAGGCTGCCAAAGGACAGTGTGGCCAGGATTTTCCTACAGACTACTCTTTCTCTAGGATTCTCCACCTTAACAGAAATGTTGTAAGCCTCTTATCTTCCATGGGAATACTTCTGTTTGAAAGATTTAATTCTTATTGTGGATGTTAGGAGAGAGATGCGAAGATGATTCTTTGTTTCGATCTTGGTACCCAACAGACGTTGGATGACAGCATTTGACTGTCTCCCAAGAAAAATGCATACAAAAGGAATGCATACAAACAAAGGAATGCATACAAATGCATACATATCAATTTCTTTGAGATCAAAGATTCCCTAAACACTATCCAGGGTTTCAGTGAAGAAATCCTTTCTATGCAGTTAGGAACTTAAGGAACTGGATATTCTCCCAGAAACATACATTCTAAAACTGCTTATCTCAGAAAGGATTTTAGTTGTTGTTTATACATTCAAGGTCCAGCGAAACACGGTTAATTTACACAATTCAGCCATTAAATCCTCTGCCAAAGTAATAATTATAATAATAATTTAAATAACACAGGTGAGGGTTCTGTCAGCCATCCTGTAGCATAAGCTGGAGAGTGAGCCCAATGTGAGAACTATGAACCTGTTTCCTTCAATAGGTTCCAACATGGAGCTCCCACTTTGCTGAGCATTATTCTAGCGCACACCACGGCCTCTGAACCTTACCCAACTTCTCTATTTGGTATCTAACTGGAAAAAAAAAACAACATTTTTTTGAGGCTAAACTGGCAATATTTGTTGTTTTTTAACTTCTTGATATCCAAATGCTCTCCCATCCTTTACTAGTATTCTGATTTTCCTTTGTGTGGAATTTCCTCATGATTAAGGCTCTCATGGGAGGGCAGTTCCTAGCTCTTGTTTCCCATGGCATGTCCTGCCACAGAAGCCAAAGAGTCAGATCCTTCCTTTGTCTCTTGGTGCAACTAAACTGTGCACATGAGTTGAGCTTGGTCACAGGAACCTCTCATCATAAAAAGGAGGCGGGGACGGATGACTGTTCGAAAGCCTAATTCACTGTAACAGAACACCGAAGCACGGACCACGCTGCTCTTCCAGCTTAGTCTCCAAAGACCTCTTGGTTTTTGCCCATTTTCCAAATCAAGTTATCCACTGATTCCCAATAAAGTATAATAAAGTATAATGCCCATAATATTGTGAGGAATAGCCCTGTTGCTTAAAAATGCTGGAGCAGTTTTTATTGCCTACAATCAAAAATACTGAAACTCTATAGAGAAAATATACCCAAGATAGACTGATGAAGAGATAGAACTTGAGTGTCTCTTGAGGTGACATTATACATGGCAACTGCTTAACAGAATTGCAGATATAATTTTGTCTACTAGATTCTCTTACAAGCTGACTTGAGAACGCAAGTGCCACATAAGTGACTCTAATACGGTATCACGCATCACAGTAAAATACTGGAGCAACTTAAATGTTATACAACAGGGGAATATCTAAAAATATTAGATATTAAAAACCTATAGGGTTATTATACAGCCAGTAAAATCATGCCATAGAAAAATATAAAATAAGATTGAAAAGTATTACTGGCATGTTATTATCAAATAGTTTGGCTACTATGACTCCATATTTATCCATTCTTATCCTCAGAAAAATGGCTGGAAGTATTATGTCATGTGGATTTATGAGTGATTTTTCTTCTTTATGCTCTTAATCTATCCTTACAGTTTCTTACAATTAATATATATTACCTTTGAGATTGGGCTTCCCAGGCGGCACTAGTGGTAAGGAACCCGCCCGCCAGTGCAGGAGACGCAAGAGACGCAGGTTCATCCCTGAGTTGGGAAGATCCCCTGGAGGAGGGCATGGCAACCCACTCCAGTATTCTTGCCTGGAGAATCCTCATGGACAGAGGAGCCTGCCGGGATACAGTCCATGGGGTCACAAAGAGTCAGACACAACTGAAGCGACACAGTACACATGCGCCTTTGAGATTAATTTTTAACACTCTTGAAGCAGTACTGTAAATAAACAATAAGTCTCCTGTAGTATCCTAGAGCCCAATGCTTCTCTCTTTTGTATTTCCCCAGATAAATCTACTTTTCCAATCCATTCAAAAAGGGTAAAGTCCTGCTTTCTAAAAAATGAAGCTCAAGTTATGGAAGAATAAATGTATGAAATGTCTGTTAAAATTTATATTAGATTGATGTGAATATCTTTCATAAAATTATTGGTTTAAAATTAATTTTTCTTTCACTTTATGTTTCAGAAATTAAGTTTCAGAAAAAACTCAGATTTAGGGTAGAAATTTTCCCATTGGATCATTAGTCTTTTATTAGGTAACAATCAAAATTACATATGTCTTAATAACCACATGCCCACATATGGAACTCATTTAGAAAACAGTTACGGAAATGACACTTAATGGCTCGAAATAATTTTCCATGAGCCATATCCTCTGAAAAATCTCTTCCAATCTTAATAACTGATTTTTATTGTTGTTGATGTTATAGTTGGTATGGGCAATCAACCTAGAGGAACATTCAACTGTGGTCCTGAATGCTCCATTTTATCATTGGTTTTCAGTAGAAAATTTTCTGCATGTAATAGTTACCATCTATTAAATATTTATGTCAAAGAGTGAGAAATGTAGTCGATGCCACCACCCATTGTGTAGAACTGCCACAAAATCCTTGTCCAGAAAGAACATAACCCCTACTTTACAGAGGAGGGAAGCTATGAATGGAGGTCACCTCATTAGTAATCAGCTGGGGTATATCTGTCCACCAGGATTTCTGCTATGACTGACTGCTTTGCATAAGCTAGTTCTCACCATTTATTTCAGCAGTGTAAAGTGAAAATTTGTGGAAGTATGTTTAATAAAAGGTGGATACAGTTCAGTTCAGTTCAGTCATGTCTGACTCTTTGCAACTCCATGAATCACAGCACGCCAGGCCTTCACGTCCCTCACCAACTCCCGGAGTTTACCCAAACTCATGTCCATCGAGTAAGTGATGCCATCCAGCCATCATATCCTCTGTCATCCCCTTCTCCTCCTGCCCCCAATCCCTCCTAGCATCAGGGTCTTTTCCAATGAGTCAACTCTTCACATGAGGTGGCCAAAGTATTGCAGTTTCAGATTCAGCATCAGTCCTACCAATGAACACCCAGGACTGATCTCCTTTAGGGTGGACTGGTTGGATCTCCTTGCAGTCCAAGGGACTCTCAAGAGTCTTCTCCAGCACCACAGTTCAAAAGCATCAATTCTTCAGTGCTCAGCTTTCTTCACAGTCCACCTCTCACATCCATACATGACCACAGGGAAAACCAGAGCCTTGACTAGACGGACCTTTGTTGGCAAAGTAATGTCTCTGCTTTTGAATACGCTATCTAGGTTGGTCATAACTTTCCTTCCAAGGAGTAAGGGCCTTTTAATTTCATGGCTGCAAAAAATCACCATCTGCAGTGATTTTGGAGCCCAAAAAAATAAAGTCTGATACTGTTTCCACTGTTTCCCCATTTATTTCCCATGAAGTGATGGGACCAGATGCCATGATCTTCGTTTTCCGAATGTTAAGTTTTAAGCCAACTTTTTCACTCTCTTCTTTCACCTTCATCAAGAGGCTTTTTAGTTCCTCTTCACTTTCTGCCATAAGGGTGGTGTCATCTGCATATCTGAGGCTATTGATATTTCTCCCGGAAATCTTGATTCCAGCTTGTGCTCCTTCCAGCCCAGCCTTTCTCATGATGTACTCTGCATAGAAGTTAAAGAAGCAGGGTGACAATATACAGCCTTGATGTACTCCTTTTCCTATTTGGAACCAGTCTGTTGTTCCATGTCCAGTTTTAACTGTTGCTTCCTGACCTGCATATAGGTTTCTCAAGAGGCAGGTCAGGTGGTCTGGTATTCTCATCTCTTTCAGAATTTTCCACAGTTTATTGTGATCCACACAGTCAAAGGCTTTGGCATAGTCAACAAAGCAGAAATAGATGTTTTTCTGGAACTCTCTTGCTTTTTCAATGATCCAGTGGATGTTGGAAATTTGATCTCTGGTTCCTCTGCCTTTTCTAAAACCAGCTTGAACATCTGGAAGTTCACAGTTCACATATTGCTGAAGCCTGGCTTGGAGAATTTTGAGCATTACTTTACTAGCATGAGAGATGAGTGCAATTGTGCGGTAGTTTGAGCATTCTTTGGCATTGCCTTTCTTTGGGATTGGAATGAAAACTGCCCTTTTCCAGTCCAGTGGCCACTGCTGAGTTTTCCAAATCTGCTGGCATATTGAGTGCAGCACTTTCACAGCATCATCTTTCAGGATTTGAAATAGCCCAACTGGAATTCCATCACCTCCACTAGCTTTGTTTGTAGTTATTCTTTCTAAGGCCCACTTGACTTAACATTCCAGGATGTCTGGCTCTAGATGAGTGATCACAACATCGTGATTATCTGTGTCATGAAGGTCTCTTTTGTACAGTTCTGTGTATTCTTTCCACCTCTTCTTATTATCTTCTGCTTCTGTTAGGTCCATACCTTTTCTGTCCTTTGTCGAGCCCATCTTTGCATGAAATGTTCCCTTGGTATCTCTAATTTTCTTGAAGAGATCTCTAGTCTTACCCATTCTGTTATTTTCCTCTATTTCTTTGCAAGGTGGACACAGCTGGCTATTAAACAGGTATCAGAAGGTGACACCTCAGGTATTGCCGCCAGAGTCCACAATTTGGTCTCTTCCATCGTCTGCAGCTTATAAGGCAGCAGTTTTATATAAAAATTCATACAAAGCAATGAACAAGGCTGGAACCAGCATAGTTAAACAGAAAAGAACATAAAGAATCAACTGCTGTAAACCAGAATGTATAATATTATCAGATATTTCAAATCAGTTGATATGATGTGGTCAACATATGTGAAATATATAGTAAATAGTATATTAACTATTTAGGGAAAAATACTACTATTTCTATCTCAAATAAAAATATATTTTAGGAAAATTGAGTACCTAACATTTTAGAAAATTAAGGACTGTAAAAGCACTAGAACACAATATAGACCAATATTTCCTAAGCGTGATACCAAAAAGAGAGAAACTGTAAAGTATAAAACATTTGTAATCAAAAATACAATATACAATGCAACCAGAGATTATCATACTAAGGGAAGTAAGAAAGAGAAAGACAAATACTGCATGGTATCACTTATAGGTGGGATCAAAAATAAGACACAGATGAACCTATCTAAGAAACAGAATCAGAAGCATAGACACAGAAAGCAGACTGCTGTTTGCCATGGGTGAGAAGGTCAGGGAGGGATGGAGTGGGAGGTTAGAGTTAGCAGAAACAACCTTTTACATACAAAACAAATAAACAACAGGATACTACTGCATAGCAAAGGGAACTATATTCAGTATCCTATGATAAACCATCGGAGAAGGCAATGGCACCCCACTCCAGTACTCTTGCCTGGAAAATCCCATGGACGGAGGAGCCTGGTGGGCTGCATTCCATGGGGTCGCTAAGAGTCGGACACAACTGAGCGACTTCACTTTCTCTTTTCACTTTCATGCATTGGAGAAGGAAATGGCAACCCACTCCAGTGTTCTTGCCTGGAGAATCCCAGGGACGGGGGAGCCTGGTGGGCTGCCGTCTATGGGGTCACACAGAGTCGGACACGACTGAAGCGACTTAGCAGCAGCAGCAGCAGCATGATGAACCATAGTGGAAAAGAACATATTAGACAAAAGAAGATACACGTATAACTGAATCACTTTGCTGAACGGCAGCAATGAACACAACATTGTGAATCAACTATACTTCAATAAAAACTAATTAAAAATACAATATGCAAAAGAACATGACAACTGAGTAAAATATAATACATTGGTAGCAAAAGGGTTACTATCTGTGTATATAAGAAAATCTATGAAATTATTAGGAAGCAACGCCCAGGTAAGATATCTGTGGGGCACTTTTCTCACACACACAGACACACAGACACACAGACACACACACACACACACACTATATTCCTGCTCCAAACAATAATTCATGGAATATTTTAAAATATAATAGAAAAAGGCACAGCCTTAATAATTTTTTTTAAGAAAGGTAAAATGTCACTGTAGTCCGAAAAGGAAGAAAATACAAAGCAGTACATATGATGGAAGTCTGCTGGCCTCTGGGCCTGGAAGCAGGAGGCAGCAACTGAAATGAATTTCCAGTGGGAAAGGGAAACTCAAAGTGCCCCACGGAGGTTCAGGAGCCGTTCTTAGGCTCAATACTTGGTAAGTGGAGACAGGTTAGGGTTCCTCTGTGTGCAAAGACAGACGTTTAAGAAAAAACATAAAAAGGAAAGCTATTGCCACCATGCTATGCCACAATATAATGGGCTATTGCATATTATATATATATATATATTTTTATATATATAGCTTTTTAATGAGGGAAGTAGGAGAAAGCAGACACCTTCTTCTAGGCACAAAGCGAATAAAACAAGCCTTGAATATGACCTCATTTGGAAATGAAAGTTTCAATATTCAATATGAAGGAAAAAGAAAAGACAAAGGTAATCAAGGTGAGCCTGCACATTACTTTTCCACTGTACATGAAGGTGATTCATAAAGGCAGACAAGGAGACAAATTAGTAGATTATTGTAACCCAATAAAAGAAAACAGGACAATCTGAAAATTACTTTAAAATAAGTGTTTTTTTGTCCTTGGGGGAAAAAATATATAGAAATGAAGGAGAATATAAGAAATGAAAATGAAAGTGAATGTTGCTCAGTTGTGTCAACTCTTTGCAACCCCATGGACTATACAGTCCATGAAATTCTCCAGGTTAGAATATTGTAGTGGGGAGCCTTTCTCTTCTCCAGGGGATCTTCCCAACCCAGGGATCCAAGCCAGGTCTCCCACATTGAAGGCGGATTCTGATCTACTATGAAATCTGCAAATTGATATAAATATAGCTATCAATTGAAAATAGAACATGAGCCAGATTCTAAATAGAAATCAAATAAGAAAACATCAAAATATAGTAATAATGAATTCACCAAGGAAATACCACAGAGAGAGATTAAAAGTTATGGAAAGCACTTAAAATAGTTGAGTGGAAAATACTTGAACATATTTTAATGAGCTCTCCAAAAGAATAGACTAGAAGGAAAAAAACAAAGCAACAATTTTCAAAAATACAGTTCTGAGAATGTTCCACAAGAATATGAATATTCACAATTTACTGCATATTAGAAAACCACAAAGGCTATCAAGTAAGAAGATAACTTACAAAGAAATGACTCTAGTTCAGAGCAAACATGTCACCACCAACAAAAGAATTTAGAAGTAAATTTTGTTATTATTGTTTACTCACTAAGTCATGTCTGATTCTGCTGCAGCCCCATGGACTGTAGCCCACTAGGTTGCTCTGTCCGTGGGGTTTCCTAGGCAAGAGTACTAGAGTGGGTTGCCATGCCCTTCTCTCCAGGGGATCTTCCCGACCCAGGAGTCAAACATGCATCTCCTGCATTAGCAGGAGGATTCTTTACCATTGAGCCACCAGAGAAACTCAGAAGGAAATTGCTGTTCAGTCGCTCAGTCATGTCCAGTTCTTTGCGACCCCATGGACTACAGTATGCCATCCTTCCCTGTCCATCACCAACTCCTGGAACTTGCTCAAACTTATATCCATCGAGTCAGTGATGCCATCCAACCATCTCATCCTCTGTTGTCCCCTTCTCCTCCAATCTCTCCTTCAATCTTTCCCAACATCAGGGTCTTTTCAAATGAGTCAGATCTTCACATCAGGTGGCCAAAGTATTGGAGTTTCAGCTTCAGCATCAGTCCTTCCAATGAACACCCAGGACTGATATCCTTTAGGAGGGACTGGTTGGACCTCCTTGTAGTCCAAGGGACTCTCAAGAGTCTTCCCCAACACCACAGTTCAAAAGCATCAATTCTTTGGTGCTCAGCTTTCTTTATAGTCCAACTCTCACATCCATACATGACTACTGGAAAAGCCACAGCTTTGACTAGACAGACCTTTGCTCACAAAGCAAGAGAGGCCCCCGCAATGAGTGAGCCAAGCACTGAGAGGGAGAGTGGCCCCTGCTCCCTGCAATGAGAGGAGCACCCAGGAAGCAAGAAGATCCAGCACAGCCAGAAATAATAAAGAACTAAAGAAATAATGAAACCAGCAATTTTCCAAAAAGAAGGAAAGAAAGAAAGTGAAGTTGCTCAGTCATGACTGACTCTTTGCGACTCCATGCACTGTAGCCTACCAGGTTCCTCCGTCCATGGGATTTTCCAGGAAAAAGTACTGGAGTGGGTTGCCATTTCCTTCTCCAGGAGATCT
Organism: Bubalus bubalis; assembly: GCF_019923935.1. Classification (NCBI taxonomy): domain Eukaryota; kingdom Metazoa; phylum Chordata; class Mammalia; order Artiodactyla; family Bovidae; genus Bubalus; species Bubalus bubalis. The sequence continues at coordinate 575,723 of NC_059165.1, read as the reverse complement.
TCCAAACCCAGGGATTGAACCTGGGTCTCCCACGTTGTAGGCAGACGTCTCTGCTACAAGACACCTTTCTCCCTGTTTTCTGACCATGTCCCCATTCCTTCCTTTCTCTTCCCTGCTTTCCACACTCTCCCAGCCTACCCTTTAGATCTACCATTTTTAACCAATGCTTCAGACATTCTAGAAAAAAAAAATCAGAAAATGGAGTTTGTTATCCTTATTCCAGGACTGGCAAATTCAGGCCGATGTTCTTGGTTTAGACTTGCCTACTTAGATTTGTGCTAACTAGGTCTGAACTGATGACCACTTTGGCTATCTCAGGATTTGGTAAGCATGTGAAGAGTTAAAAAAACATGATAATTGGTGGCGTGCATCCTGCAGAAGATGATTATTTTAAAGTTTCAAAAGCACCTGCTACAACATTTTTATTTGCTGAATTATTTATTATCCAGCCCTTATTCACTGTAGTCAAAATGCCAAAATAGTCTTCTAGAAATTTAGCCTTGCATAAATTCAGATTGGCACTTCTTTTCCACCGTTTCAACATTTGCCGTTCTGGTTGTTACGAGTTACACTGCTACTGTAGGTCTTGACCAGACTGGGAGCTAGGGGGTGAGATTGAGTCTGTGGTCAGATAAGTTTAGAGATTCTAGTGTAAACAAACATTAAAGAGGTTTTCCTAATTGCAAAATTTCTCAGACATTTAAATGTTAAAGTGTATCATAAATCTTCAAAGGGGAGACACTGCTGGTCTTGCAAACTTCATTGACCACAAAGAGGAAAGCCGAGTATCCCGACAGACGGATATTCCACAGAACATGCTTACGAAACACTGTTTCGAGTTTATCACTCGTGATGATAAAGATAGTGATCATATGAGTCTCAAAAGCTCTCCCTGGATCTCCTGCCAGAGAACTTGCATCCCAGGAGGTTTTCTTCCGTCGAGCGTCCTGCCCGTGACTTCCGCTGCTCTCCGCTCTGCCTCCCCAGGCAAACTCCACATTTTCTTCATATCAAGAGTCAGAAGAGGTCTTAAGCAGCCCTGCAGTTTTCCTTGTAGGGGACTGAATATTTCCTCAGGGCCCAGGGACTAGGAGAGGCCGAGGATTCTGGTCAATGGTGGGGGATTAAAGGATAAGAGGACACTCTGGGGAGCAGGCAGGGGCGACAAGGGGACGTGCGAGGCGGTGTCTGATGCTTGTGCATCATTTAAATGCAATGATTTCTGAACAGGTTTATACTTGCAAACAGTACAAGACTCAAAATACACATAGGGATATACAGTGGAAAGTCAGTCTCTTCTCTTCTCCACTTCCTCCAGTTGCCCGATTTCCTGTCCCCCTTGCAGGAGTCGCTACGATCGCTAGTTTGTTGTGTTCTTTCACAGACACTCTGTATTTTAGCCAATGAATACTACACAGGTAAAGAATCCAGAAAATTTTATAATTTAAATTGTGTTAATGTTATGGCTAAGAAAATCTAGAAAATAATGATCATTGAATATATCACAGAGGTGGCATTTAAAATTTATAGGAGTAAACAAACTCTTAAATAAAGGGTATAAAAGTCAGTTGGATAGCAAACTGGAAAAATAAACTGATGCCAATGCCCCAAAATTTAAACTGAAACTACAAAAGTGTTAGAAAATAATGAATGTAGATTGTGTGTTTATGTATATATGTGTGTGTGTGTGTGTGTGCATATATACAATCTTAGCTAAGCAAGACTTCTAGCTTTTCTAAGTCATGGAATAAAAGATTATTAAATTTGAGTATAAAAATTTTTTTAATAGAATAAATTCAATTAACAAATATCAAAGACATATAGCAAGTGAAAACTATTTAACTTATAACCAGAAGAAAAGGCCAGTTCAACTCAACAAGAAAACACAAATTATTAACAGAAAAATAGGCAAAGGACATATATAGGCAGTTCACAGAAAAATAAATATAAATAGCCAATGTGCACACCAAAACCTCACTTAACAGTTAGAGAAGATGGGATTTTTAAAGTGAAATAGTATATTAAGGATAACAATCAACGAGTGAAAAGTCAAACCAAACTATGGGCAAAAATATTTGCAAATCATTTATCTGATAAAGTGTTAATATCCAAAATATGCAATAAACTTCTACAACTCAACAACAAGTAGTTAGGGGATGAGGAAAATAGGTGAGAGTTTGGTTGTTGTTGCTCAGTCCCTCATGTCCGACTCTTCTTGACCCCATTGATTACAGCAATTCAGGCTTCCCTGTCCTTCACCATCTCCCAGAGTTTGCTCAAACTCACATCCATTGAGTTTGTGATGCCATCCAACCATCTCATCCTCTGTCGTCCCCTTCTCCTCCTGCTCTCAATCCTTCCCAGCATCAGGGTCTTTTCCAATGAGTCAGCTCTTCGCATCAGGTGACCAAAGTATTGGAGCTTCAGCTTTAGCATCAGTACTTCCAATGAATATTCAGGACTGATTTCCTTTAGGATGGACTGGATTGATCTCCTTGCAGTCCAAGGGACTCTCAAGAGTCTTCTCCAACACCACAGTTCAAAAGCATCAATTCTTTAGGGCTCAGCCTTCTTTATGGTCCAACTCTCACATCTGTACATGACTCCTGGAAAAACCATAGCTCTGACTATACGACATTTGTCAGCAAAGTAATGTCTCTGTTTTTTATATGCTGTCTAGGTTTGGCATAGCTTTTCTTCCAGGGAGCAAGTTTCTTTCAATTTCATGGCTTGCAGCCATCATCCACAGCGATTCTGGAGCCCAAGAAAACAAAGTCTGTCACTGTTTTCACTGTTTCCTCATCTATTTGGCATAAAGTGATGGGACTGGAGAAGGCAATGGCACCCCACTGCAGTACTCTTGCCTGGAAAATCCCATGGACGGAGGAGCCTGGTGGGCTGCAGTCCATGGGATCACTGAGGGTCGGACACGACTGAGCAACTTCACTTTCACTTTTCACTTTCATGCATTGGAGAAGGAAATGGCAACCCACTCCAGGGTTCTTGCCTGGAGAATCCCAGGGACGGGGTGACCCTGGTGGGCTGCCATCTATGGGGTCACAGAGCCGGACACGACTGAAGTGACTTAGCAGCAGATGGGACCAGATGCCATGATCTTAGCTTTTTGAATGTTGAGTTTTAAGCCAGCTTTTTCACTCTCCTCTCTCACTTTCATCAAGAGACTCTTTAGTTCTTCACTTTCTGCCATAAGGGTGATGTCGTCTACATATCTGAGGTTATTGATATTTCTTCCAGCAATCTTGATTCTAGCTTTTGCTTCATCTAGCCCAGCATTTCACATGACGTACTCTGCATGTAAGTTAAATAAACAGGGTGACAATATACAGCCTTGACAGACTCCTTTCCTGATTTGGAACCAGTCTGTTTTTCCATGGTCAGTATCTAACTGCTGCTTCTTGACCTGCATACAGGTTTCTCAGGAGGTAGGTCAGGTGGACTGATATTCCCATCTCTTTAAGAATTTTCCAGTTTGTTGTGCTCCACAGAGTCAAAGGCTTTGGTGTAGTCAATAAAGCAGAAGTAGATGTTTTTCTGGAACTCTCTTGCTTTTACTGTGATCCAACAGATATTGGCAATTTGATCTCTGGATCTTCTGCCTTTTCTAAATCCAACTTGAACATCTGAAAGTTCTCAGTTCACATACTGTTGAAGCCTAGGTTGGAGGATTTGGAGCGTGACTTTGCCAGCATGTGAAATGAGTGCAGTCATGCAGTAGCGTGGGCATTCTCTGGCACTGTCCTTCTTTGGTATTGGAGTGAAAACTGACCTTCCCAGTCCCTCTTCTCAGCCCCTCTGGCAGATGCCCAGGCTGGGAAATCCGTTGTGGGCCCTAAAACTTCCGCACTAGTGCAAGAACTTCTGTGGCAAAACTGTTCTCCAGTTTGTGGGTCACCTGCCTGGAGGCGCTACGGTGGGGCTAATGGTGACCTCCTCCAAGAGGACTCAGGCCCCATGCCGGGCCCCCCAGGATGGCTGCTGCCAGAGCCCCTGTGCCTGCAGATGGCCAAACCCACAGGCAGGTCTGGCCAGTCCCTGCAGGCGGTCACGGCTCCTTTCCCCGGGTCCTGGCGCCACAGGGTTTCGTTTGCACCCCCACGTCGCTGGCGGGATGAGGCTTGATTTTAAATGCGGTTGCGCTCCTCCTACCGTCTTGTTGCAGCTTCTCCTTTGCCCTTGGACGCGGGGTATCTTTTTTTGGTGGGATCCCACATTCTCCTGCCGACAGTTGTTCAGCAGCTGATTGTGATTTTGGTGTTCTCACAGGAAATGAGCACACATCCCTCTAGTCCACTATCTTATTCTCTTTCGAGAGACTGTTAAAAGGTATAAACTTTCAGCTATAAGATAAATAAGGTCGGAGAATCTAATGTAAAACATGGTGATATAATTGATAACACTGTATTATATAACTGAAATTTGCTAAGAGAGTAGAATTTAACTTTTCTTGCCAAAAAAGTGGGGGATATGTGAGGTGATGTATGCATTAATTAATTATATGGGAGAAACCCCTTCACAATGTATATATGGATCAAATCACCATGATGTACACTTAAATATCTCATAATTTCATATGTCAATTATATCTCAATAAAGCTGGGGGGAAACACACACACACACACACACACACACAAAGCAACTAGACCTTGGGATAGGAAAAAAAAATGCCAAGGGCTTGAGTAAACATTTCACCAAAGAAGACATACAAATGGTCAACAGCATATGAAAAGATGCTCAGTATCATTAATCATTAAGGAAACAGAAATCAGAATCACAATGAGATAACAGCTATGACTCCTAGGACGCCTACTATCAAAAAATAAAAAAGGAAGGAAAGGAGGGAGGGAGTGAGGGAGAGACTATTATTTAAGAAAAAAGGATGAAAATAACAAGTGTTGGCAAGGATGTATGCCCCTGCTTATCCCATAAAGCATACGGTCCACAGAAAAGGTGCTCCTGTGTTTCTCTGTTCCTTCCTCCTCCTTCTAAGAAGTTTCTCAGATGCTTATTTACTGAGAAAGTAAAGATGACAGTGTCTTTTCAACTACAGAATCTTATGAATGCGTTATCGAAGCAGCTTAGCTTCATCACTCAGTGGTCCTGGCCCTCCTTACCACGCCGCAGCTCCCTCTCACAGGCGCTGCAGCGTGACAGTAACTGGCGTGATGGTAACTATGCTAACATGTCCCACTAAAATGACCACACTGTGTAACATTCTAGGCCGCTCTCCGCGCTGTCTCTTCACCGCCTGCCTCCCTCGCCCACATACAGAAGAATCAGTGCACCGGGAGGGCGACTGTAACGGCACATGCCCTGTCAGAAGTCCTGACAGTGACTGTCATGCAAAATCAGGGCATTGTGAAGCTTATAAATGCCAAACAGAAACTCAGGATGAGAAGAACTCCTAGAAGCTCAGCTATCTTTTCCCTCTTGACTTCCCAATAAGACTACATTGAACTATCCCAAGAAAAATTTAAAGGTGCTCTTCAAAGTGCTTCCAAGTGTATTAATCTGGGTAGACCATGAAATACCAATGGGACCAGTAGCACCCAAAGTGGGGCAAAAATTGGTCCTTGGTGAGTAGATGAGGAGCAAAACAAACCTACTCTTTTTACTAAAAATGCACAGATGTACCTATATTACATAAACAGAAATACACCATCCATTCAGTTCAGTTCAGTTCAGTTGCTCAGTCGTGTCCAACTCTTTGTGACCCCATGGATTGCAACATACCAGGCCTCTCTGTCCGTCACCAACTCCTGGAGTTCACTCAAACGCATGTCCATTGACTTGGTGATGCCATCCAACTGTCTCATCCTCTGTTTTCTCCTTCTCTGCCCACCTTCAATCTTACCCAGCATCAGGGTCCTTTCCAATGAGTCAGTTCTTCGCATCAGGTGACCCAAGTATTGGAGTTTCAGCTTCAGCATCAGCCCTTCCAATGAATAGTCAGGACTGTCACCTTAAGGATGGACCGATTGGAACTTCTTGCAGTCCAAGGGACTCTCAAGAGTCTTCTCCAACACCACAGTTCAAAAGCATCAATTCTACAGTGCTCAGCTTTCTTTATAGTCCAACTCTCACATCCATACATGACTACTGGAAAAAACATAGCTTTGACTAGATGGACCTTTGTTAGCAAAGTAATGTCTCTGCTTTTTAATAAGTTGTCTAGGTTGGTCATAATTTTTCTTCCAAGGAGCAAGCATCTGTTAATTTCATGGCTGTAGTCACCATCTGCAGTCATTTTAGAGCCCAAAAATATAATGTCTGTCACTGTTTCCCTTGTTTCCCCATCTATTTGCTATGAAGTGATGGGACTGGATGCCATGATCTTAGTTTTCTGAATGTTGAGTTTCAAGCCAACTTTTTCACTCTCCTCTTTCACTTTCATCAAGAGGCTCTTTAGTTCTTCACTTTCTGCCATAAGGGTGGTGTCATCTGCATACCTGAGGTTATTGATATTTCTCCTGGGAATCTTGATTCCAGCTTGTGTTTCATCCAGCCCAGCATTTCTCATGATGTACTCTGCATATAAGTTGAATAAGCATGGTGACAATATACAGCCTTGACGTACTCCTTTGTCTATGTGGAACAAGTCTGTTGTTCCATGTCCAGTTCTAAATGTTGCTTCTTGACCTGCATACAGATTTCACAGGAGGCAGGTCAGGTGGCCTGGTATTCCAATCTGTTGAAACATTTTCCACAGTTTGTTCCAATCCACACAGTCAAAGGCTTTTGCATAGTCAATAAAGCAGAAATAGATGTTTTTCTGGAACTCTCTTGCTTTTTCGATAGTCCAGCTGATGTTGGCAATTTGATCTCTGGTTCCTCTGCCTTTTCTAAATCCAGCTGAACATCTGGAAGTTCACAGTTCATGTACTGTTGAAGCCTGGCTTGGAGAATTTTGAGCATTACTTTGCTAGCGTGTGAGATGAGTGCAATTGTGCAATAGTTTAAACATTCTTTGGCATTGCCTTTCTTTGGGATTTGAATGAAAATCAACCTTTTTCAGTCCTGCGGGCATTGCTGAGTTTTCCCAATTTGCTGGCATGTTGAGTGCAGCATTTTCACAGCATCTTTCAGGATTTGAAATAGCTCAGCTGGAATTCCATCACCTCCACTAGCTTTGTTTGTAGTGATTCTTCCTAAGGCCTGCTTGACTTCACATTCCATGATGTTTGGCTCTAGGTGAGTGATCACACCATCGTGGTAATCTGGGTCATGGAGATCTTTTTTGTATAGTTCTTCTGTGTATTCTTGCCACCTCTTCTTAATATCTTCTGCTTTTGTTAGGTCCATACCATTTCTATCCTTTATTGTGCCCATCTTTGCATGAAATGTTCCCCTAGTATCTCTAATTTTCTTGAAGAGATCTCTAGTCTTTCCCAGTCTGTTGTTTTCCTGTATTTCTTTGTAGTGGTAACTGAGGAAGGCTCTCTTATCTCTCCTTGCTATTCTTTGGAACTCTGCATTCAAATGGGAATATCTTTCCTTTTCTCCTTTGCTTTTCACTTCTCTTCATTTCACAGCTATTTGTAAGGCCTACTCAGACAACCATTTTGCCTATTTGCATTTCTTTTCTTGGTGATGGTCTTAATCCTTGCCTTCTGTACAATGTCCCAAACCTCCATCCATAGTTCATCAGGCACTCTGTCTATCAGATCTATTCCCTTGATTCTATTTTTCACTTCCACTGTATAATCGTGTGAGATTTGATTTAGATCATACCTGAATGGTCTAGAGGTTTTCCCTACTTTCTTCAGTTTAAGTCTGAATTTGGCAAGAAGGAGTTCATGATCTGAGCCACAGTCAGCTCCCCGTCCTGTTTTTGCTAACTGTATATAGCTTCTCCATCTTTGGCTGCAAAGAATATAATCAGTCTGGTTATGGTATTGACCATCTGGTAGTCTCCATGTGTAGAGTCTTCTCCTGTGTAGTTGGAAGAGGATGTTTCTATGACCAGTGCGTTCTCTTGGCAAAATTCTATTAGCCTTTGCCCTGCTTCATTCTGTACTCCAAGGCCATATTTGCCTGTACAAATACTCCATACCTGTAGTATTAAAATTTCATGAAGGGGGAAATTATGAAAAAGTCTAATAATTTTACTTTGAGAGGCCATAATAAACACAATGTCATGAAACATTGCCATAGGCTAAATAGCTAAAGCAAATATCCCCCAAATGGTGGCTTTACAGAACCCATTTTTTTCCCTCACTAATATCACAGTCTCACGCTAGTCAGCGGGGGTTCTGGAGTGTTCTCTCCTCCACACAGTCACACAGGAACCCAAGCCCCTTCCAAATGGTGGTGCCACCATTCCTTGGGGCCTTTGAGAACTGCTGGGATCCTCTGCCTCTCACTGACCAATGAGCAGAGAAAGGGCAAATAGAAGAATAATGCAAGGAACTTTATGGGCTAGGCTTGGCAGTAGGTGCAGCTTTTTCATACTTTGTATTGCCACAGACTAGTAACATGGACTCTCCTATATGCAGGACAACCGGGAAACACAGTCAAGTATGCGAGTAAGGAGAGAAGAGAAACAGAGCAGAACAAGCTGGTTTGCCTCCTACAACTCGGATTTTGAAGCTTTCCTGGAGTTTTATAGTGTTAGCCTGATGAAAACTAAATTATATTTAACTCCTTCTGCAATGATAGAATATACCCTAGAGAAAAATAGAAAATAGTTTATTTTAATCCTATTCATCAACTTTGGGTTCTCTTTCCATTTTCTTCAAGCTTTATTAGTGGTTAGCATTTTAACTGGTTAATAAACAGAAGAAAAAAATTAAAGGTTTGGTTCCCAACATACTCAATATACTCAGTGTTGGAGAGAATATGGAAGAAAAGGTACAATTATTCTTTAAGTTGTAAACAGCTAGGCAGAGCACCTTGACAAGGTCTATCACAATTCTGAATGCACACACCCAAAGACATATAGATTTCACTTCTGGAAACTAATCCTACAGACACATTAAGTCAAAAAACACTAGCTCCCTCTTGCATACTTCTTGCTTTCTGTCAGAAGACTGTTGGTGGAAATGCAAACTAGTACAGCCACTATGGAGAACAGTGTGGAGATTCTTTAAAAAACTGGAAATAGAACTGCCATATGACCCAGCAATCCCACTGCTGGGCATACACACTGAGGAAACCAGAAGGGAAAGAGACACGTGTACCCCAATGTTCATCGCAGCACTGTTTATAATAGCCAGGACATGGAAGCAACCTAGATGTCCATCAGCAGATGAATGGCTAAGAAAGCTGTGGTACATATACACAATGGAGTATTATTCAGCCATTAAAAAGAATACATTTGAATCAGTTCTAATGAGGTGGATGAAAGTGGAGCCTATTATACAGAGTGAAGTAAGCCAGAAAGAAAAACACCAATACAGTATACTAACGCATATATATGGAATGTAGAAGGATGGTAGCAATAACCCTGTGTACGAGACAGCAAAAGAGACACTGATGTATAGAACAGTCTTATGGACTCTGAGAGAGAGGGAGAGGGTGGGAAGATTTGGGAGAATGGCATTGAAACATGTAAAATATCATGTATGAAACGAGTTGCCAGTCCAGGTTCGATGCACGATACTGGATGCTTGGGGCTGGTGCACTGGGACGACCCAGAGGGATGGAATGGGGAGGGAGGAGGGAGGAGGGTTCAGGATGGGGAACACATGTATACCTGTGGCGGATTCATTTGGATATTTGGCAAAACTAATACAATTATGTAAAGTTTAAAAATAAAATTTAAAAAAATAATAATAATAATAAAAAAAAGAAGACTGTGTGTAGTCACTTCCCCAGTAAGCAAATTGACAGAGCTGGCACATGAGCCCAAGAAGCTCGTCTCCAGAGTCTTGGCCCTTAACTGCTATCTTTCTCATTTACTCAGACATGTTAAAGTAAAGTTTGAAAACAACTTAAATGTCCACCAATACAGAATTTGTTAAGGAAATTATAATAAGGTCCAAACATCCAATAGATCACTACAAAGCCACTAAAAATCATGAGGCAGTTTGGCAGGCACTAATGTGGAACAAACCTCAGGATTTGCTGTTTAGCAAAAAGATTAGAGCGTAAAACAACACAGTAGGCTACCATTGCATAAAATATTTTGAAATGAATCTCTTTGGGGAAACGATCATAAGGAAAGGGTAATATTGATAGTCCCTTAAGAGAAAAATCCGAATTTTGGTGGGGAACTTTCTCTTAATACCATTTTGTACCGTTGGGATTTTGAAATAGGTGCTGACAATCCATTTGAAACAATTATTATTTTCACTAACGTGAATATATACAAAGCTAATCAAAACTAGGACAGTTAAATATGCATGGCTTTAATGTTTTCTCACTTAGGACTTCCTTTGCCTGGTACAGCCGGAAGCAGAGTTGCTTAACTGCTATTCATGACCCTCTCTTTCCTCCTCTCACCTGGGAAGCAGCAATTCAGCTTTATTAAACTAGGGGGTGGGGGGATTTGATTATATGAATACATTACACATGTATGACCTATTGCCTCAGCATATTTCTCATCACCTCAGCCATTTTCATTATCCATGGTCCCTACTCAGATTAAAATCCTAGCTGGCTCCTCTCAGAGCACTTGATTCTAGCTCCTGGGATTTCCCAAGGCCTGATTCATGTTCTACCTAATTAAAAAAGTTCTTCCTGTGAGTTCTCTATCAGCTTGGATGAAGGCTTTCCCTCGTGTTTATAGGATATGAATCAGAGCTGGGTAAATCCCCCTGGATTAGAGTAATCTCTTTATTTACACACTTTTCAGCATGTTATTTTTTAAACCCCCAAAAGATGAAACTTTTGCCAGCATTTTCAGGAATGAAGCTGTTCTCATAAGGTGGGGACACAGCAAACAGAAGGTCAACATGAGGGACAGAGGAATTAAGAAATGCAAAAGGATTGGCCAATTGTATAAGACCTTATGATCTCATTTTTCTCTGTCCACAAGGATCTCAATGTCTGAATGTTCTGACATGTTGCAAAATTTCTCCTGTTAATCTCATCTATCTGAATGCATAAGAATCATCTATATTAAATACCTGGAGATCCCATCCCCATTTTTTCCATTTAAGGAATGTTATACAGTCCTTACTCACCAGGTAGGAGCTGCCGGACAGCTTTTCAGCATGTGCTAACCACATTTATCTAACTTTTATGTACATTTATGGAGACTTTGCTCAAGTGGGGTTTCTGAATCAGAAGGCCTGGTTTGGGCCTGAGATTCTGCATTTCTATCCATGGTGCCAATGCTACTGAGCCACAGGATGTACTCTGAGCAGAAAGGCCCTAGAGTGGTCTTAATCTTAAGAGACCACAGCAAGCAGTACCCTTCTGAGTCTGCACAAACACGTGTTGAATGCAAGGAACAAAAGAGTGGGATACACAGGCACACAGAGAAAGGTTGTACAGAACAGCGTATGTGGAAGGGGGGTAGCATTCGGTTAAGAGCGTGAGGTCTAGACTCTCACAAGCTCCATTTAGAGCTACCAGTACCATTACTCACAGTTTGCAGAACCATTCTAAGCTTCTTTCTTTCAGTAGCTAAAGGGTAACAATACTAGGTTGAACCTTATGATGTTGTCATTTTTGCAATTCAGAAAAAGTCAAAGGTGGGCAATTTTGTACAGTTCACTCTAACAGCACCACCTCCCAGAGCAGCTGTGAAGATGAAAAGGGACAGCATATGTGACTTATAACACTGGCACAGAGAACGAGCACAGTAACGCCCAGTGTGCGCTGCCCTATTCTGGACCATGCTTGTGTGCATGTGTGCACTTTAAAGGATGAGGATGGGGAGCAACTAGATATTTCGGTCCCTTGTCCTTTATCAAAAAGGAGGCTTCTTGGATTTTCTTTCCTCTTTTTCCTTCATCAGTTCAGTCACTCAGTTTTGTCCAGCTCTTCGCAACCGCGTGGACTGTGGCATGCCAGCCTTCCCTGTCCTTCACCAACTCCCAGAACTTGGTCAAATTCATGTCCATTCAGTCGGTGATGCCATCCAAACATCTCATCCTGTCATCCCCTTCTCCCCCCACCTTCAATCCTTCCCAGCATCAGGGTCTTTTCCAATGAGTCAGTTCTTCACATCAGGTGGCCAAAGTACTGCAGCTTCAGCTTCAGCATCAGTCCTTCCAATGAATATTCAGAACTGATCTCCTTTAGGATGGACTGGTTGGATCTCCTTGCAGTCCAAGGGACTCTCAAGAGTCTTCTCCAACACCACAGTTCAAAAGCATCAATTCTTTGGTGCTCAGATTTCTTTATAGTCCAACTCTCACATCAATACATGACTATTGGGAAAACCATAGCTTTGACTAGACAGAACTTTGTCGGCAGATTAATGTCTCTGCTTTTCAATATGCTGTCTATTTTGGTCATAGCTTTTCTTCCAAGGAGAAAGCATCTTTTAATTTCATGGCTGCAGTCACCACTAGAACCAGTCTATTGTTCCATGTCCAGTTCTAACTTGCTTCTTGACCTGCACAGATTTCTCAGGAGGCAGGTCAGGTGGTCTGGTATTCCCATCTCTTGAAGAATTTTCCACAGTTTGCTGTGATCCATACAGTCAAAGGCTTTGGCATAGTCAATAAGGCAGAAGTAGATGTTTTTCTGGAATTCTCTTGCTTTTTCTATCATCCATTGGATGTTGACAATTTGACCTCTGGTTCCTCTGCCTTTTCTAAATTCAACTTGAACATCTGGAAGTTCTCAGTTCACATGCTGTTGAAGCCTCGCTTGGAGAATTTTGAGCATTACTTTGCTAGAGTTTGAGACAACTGCAATTGTGTGGTAGTTTGAACATTCTTTGGCATTGCCTTTCTTTGGGATTGGAATGGAAACTGACCTTTTCCAGTCCTGTGGCCACTGCTGAGTTTTCCAAATTTGCTGGCATATTGAGTGCAGCACTTTCACAGTATCATCTTTTAGGACTTGAAGTAGCTCAACTGGAATTCCATCACTTTCACTAGCTTTGTTCATAGTGATGCTTCCTAAGGCCCACTTGACTTCACATTCGAGGATGTCTGGCTCTAGGTGAGTGATCACACCATCATGGTTATCTGGGTCATTAAGACCTTTCTTGTATAGTTGTTCTGTACAGTCTTGCCACTTCTTCTTAATATTTTCTGCTTCTGTTTGGTTCACAGCATTTCTCTGCTTTATTGTGCCCATCTTTGCATGAAATGTTCCCTTGGCATCTCTAATTTTCTTGAAGAGATCTCTGATCTTTCCTATTCTATTGTTTTCCTCTATTTTTTTTTTTTTCACACTGATCACTGAGGAAGCCTTTCTTATCTCTCCTTGGTATTCTTTGGAACCCTGGATTCATTTGGGTATATCTTTCCTTTTCTCCTTTGCCCTTCGCTTCTCTTGTTTTCTCAACTATTTGTAAGGCCCCCTCAGACAACCATTTTGCCTTTTTGCATTTCTTTTTCTTGGGGATGGTCTTGATCCCTGCTTCCTGTACAATGTTACAAACCTCCATCCATAGTTCTTCGGGCACTCTGTCTATCAGATCTAATCCCTTGACTCTATTTCTCACTTCCACTCTATAATCATAAGGGATTTGATTTAGGTCATACCTGAATGGGCCAGTGGTTTTCCCTGCTTTCTTCAGTTTTAGCCTGACTGACAATATGGCAGAGTAGAAGGATGTGTGCTGCTCATCTTCTCCTGAGAGAATGTCAAAAGTAAAGCTCGCTTCTGAGCAACCATCAACAGGAGAATGTTGGATCCTACCCAAAAAAAGATATCCCATGTCCAAGGGCAAAGGAGAAGCCCCAGCAAGATGGTAGGAGGGGTGAAATCGCCTTTAGAATCTAACCGCATTCCCACCAGAGATGCTTGGAGGGCTCAAACAAAACCTTTTGTGCACCAGAACCCAGAGACCCCAGAGAGACTGAGCCAGACCTGCCTTTGAGTGGTTGAGTGTCTCCTGTGGAGGTATGGGTCAGCAGAGGCCTGCTTCAGGGGCAGGGGCTCTGGGTGCAGCAGACCTGGTCACACAGAGTGTGACATAAACCCTTTAGAAGGAGGTCACCATTAACCCCACCATAGAGCTGCTGAGCAGACAACCAGCTGCAGAACAATTATACCAGATAAATTTTTGCACTGTTAAGAAAATTCTAGGACCCATAACAGGTTTCCCAAGCTGGGGATCTGGCAAAGGGACTGAGAACCCCCAGGGAGTTTGACTTTGGCGGCCAGTGGGATTTGATTACAGAACTTACACAGGACTTGGGAAATAGACTCTCAGAGGGCACAAACAGAACCTTGTGCCCATTAGGACCCAGGAGAAAGGAGTCCCACAAGAGACTGACTCAGACTTTTTCGTTTATACCAATATAATATTGTATTAAAATCTGTGACTCTGGAGCCTGACTGCTTGAATTCCAATCTACCCAGCACTAGCTGTGTGACTTTTGGAAAATGACTTTATCTCCCTATGGCCTAGTTTTCTCATCTATAACATGGGGAAATAATAGCATCTACTTGATAGGACTGTATAAAGCAATTACAGCAGTATCTAGTACATATTAAATTGATATAAGTAAATATGTTGATAGACACTCTACCTCTATCTGACTACTCTTCCCAAAATTATCAGTTGACAATCGGTTAATTCTAATAAAATTATTATTACTAATCAATAAAATAACTGGTTAGTAGCCATATAAACAAAGTAGTAAAAGTTTAATGATTTTTCCCTTTTCTCTGGTGCATTTGAACACTTGTGTAGAAAAAAAGACTACAGAAACATAGAATCTGGAAGATATCTTAGATACAACCTATTATATTTAAGTACAGTTAAGAAATTTGAAACATAGGAAAATGAGCTCTTCAAAAATGTACCTTAGTATCTCAGGGTTGGGAAATGCCCACAAAAACACCCTAAAGATTCTCATGTCTCCTAAGTTATCACTGTCAACCTCCTTTCACAGTAAACCTTTGCCTTGCTGTTGTTTAGTTGCTAAGTTGTACCTGACTCTCTTGCAACTCCATGGACTGTAGCCACAAGGCTCCCCTTTCCATGAGATTTTCCAGGCAAGAATACTGGAATAGGTTGCATTTCCTATTCCGGGGGTCTTCTTGGCCTGGAGCTCACAGCCATGTCCCCTGCACTGGCAGGAGGGCTCTTCACCACTAAGAAGTAGCCACAAGGCTCCCCTTTCCCTGAGGTTTTCCAGGCAAGAATAGTGGAATAGGTTGCATTTCCTATTCCGGGGGTCTTCTTGGCCTGGAGCTCACAGCCATGCCCCCTGCCCTGGCAGGAGGGCTCTTCACCACTAAGAAGTAGCCACAAGGCTCCCTTTTCCATGAGATTTTCCAGGCAAGAATACTGGAATAGGTTGCATTTCCTATTCCGGGGGTCTTCTTGGCCTGGAGCTCACAGCCATGTCCCCTGCACTGGCAGGAGGGCTCTTTACCACTAAGAAGTAGCCACAAGGCTCCTCTTTCCAAGAGATTTTCCAGGCAAGAATACTGGATAGGTTGCATTTCCTATTCCGGGGGTCTTCTTGGCCTGGAGCTCACAGCCATGTCCCCTGCACTGGCAGGAGGGCTCTTCACCACTAAGAAGTAGCCACAAGGCTCCCCTTTCCATGAGATTTTCCAGGCAAGAATACTGGAATAGGTTGCATTTCCTATTCCGGAGGTCTTCTTGGCCTGGAGCTCACAGCCATGTCCCCTGCACTGGAAGGGGGCTCTTTACCACTAAGAAGTAGCCACAAGGCTCCCCTTTCCATGAGATTTTCCAGGCAAGAATACTGGAATAGGTTGCATTTCCTATTCCGGGGGTCTTCTTGGCCTGGAGCTCACAGCCATGTCCCCTGCACTGGCAGGAGGGCTCTTCGCCACTAAGAAGTAGCCACAAGGCTCCCCTTTCCATGAGATTTTCCAGGCAAGAATACTGGAATAGGTTGCATTTCCTATTCCGGGGGTCTTCTTGGCCTGGACCTCACAGCCATGTCCCCTGCACTGGCAGGAGGGCTCTTCACCACTAAGAAGTAGCCACAAGGCTCCCCTTTCCCTGAGGTTTTCCAGGCAAGAATAGTGGAATAGGTTGCATTTCCTATTCCGGGGGTCTTCTTGGCCTGGAGCTCACAGCCATGCCCCCTGCACTGGCAGGAGGGCTCTTCACCACTAAGAAGTAGCCACAAGGCTCCCCTTTCCATGAGATTTTCCAGGCAAGAATACTGGAATAGTTTGCATTTCCTATTCCGGGGGTCTTCTTGGCCTGGAGCTCACAGCCATGTCCCCTGCACTGGCAGGAGGGCTCTTTACCACTAAGAAGTAGCCACAAGGCTCCCCTTTCCATGAGATTTTCCAGGCAAGAATACTGGAATAGGTTGCATTTCCTATTCCGGGGGTCTTCTTGGCCTGGAGCTCACAGCCATGTCCCCTGCACTGGCAGGAAGGCTCTTCACCACTAAGAAGTAGCCACAAGGCTCCCCTTTCCATGAGATTTTCCAGGCAAGAATACTGGAATAGGTTGCATTTCCTATTACGGGGGTCGTCTTGGCCTGGAGCTCACAGCCATGTCCCCTGCACTGCCAGGAGGGCTCTTCACCACTAAGAAGTAGCCACAAGGCTCCCCTTTCCATGAGATTTTCCAGGCAAGAATACTGGAATAGGTTGCATTTCCTATTACGGGGGTCTTCTTGGCCTGGAGCTCACAGCCATGTCCCTGCACTGGCAGGAGGGCTCTTCACCACTAAGAAGTAGCCACAAGGCTCCCCTTTCCATGAGATTTTCCAGCCAAGAATACTGGAATAGGTTGCATTTCCTATTCCGGGGGTCTTCTTGGCCTGGAGCTCACAGCCATGTCCCCTGCACTGGCAGGAGGGCTCTTCACCACTAAGAAGTAGCCACAAGGCTCCCCTTTCCATGAGATTTTCCAGGCAAGAATACTGGAATAGGTTGCATTTCCTATTCCGGGGGTCTTCTTGGCCTGGAGCTCACAGCCATGTCCCCTGCACTGACAGGAGGGCACTTTACCACTAAGAAGTAGACACAAGGCTCCCCTTTCCATGAGATTTTCCAGGCAAGAATACTGGAATAGGTTGCATTTCCTATTCCGGGGGTCTTCTTGGCCTGGAGCTCACAGCCATGTCCCCTGCACTGACAGGAGGGCACTTTACCACTAAGAAGTAGACACAAGGCTCCCCTTTCCATGAGATTTTCCAGGCAAGAATACTGGAATAGGTTGCATTTCCTATTCCGGGGGTCTTCTTGGCCTGGAGCTCACAGCCATGTCCCCTGCACTGGCAGGAGGGCTCTTCACCACTAAGAAGTAGCCACAAGGCTCCCCTTTCCATGAGATTTTCCAGGCAAGAATACTGGAATAGGTTGCATTTCCTATTCCGGGGGTCTTCTTGGCCTGGAGCTCACAGCCATGGCCCCTGCACTGGCAGGAGGGCTCTTCACCACTAAGAAGTAGCCACAAGGCTCCCCTTTCCATGAGATTTTCCAGGCAAGAATACTGGAATAGGTTGCATTTCCTATTCCGGGGGTCTTCTTGGCCTGGAGCTCACAGCCATGTCCCCTGCACTGGCAGGAGGGCTCTTCACCACTAAGAAGTAGCCACAAGGCTCCCCTTTCCATGAGATTTTCCAGGCAAGAATACTGGAATAGGTTGCATTTCCTATTCCGGGGGTCTTCTTGGCCTGGAGCTCACAGCCATGTCCCCTGCACTGGCAGGAGGGCTCTTTACCACTAAGAAGTAGCCACAAGGCTCCCCTTTCCATGAGATTTTCCAGGCAAGAATACTGGAATAGGTTGCATTTCCTATTCCGGGGGTCTTCTTGGCCTGGAGCTCACAGCCATGTCCCCTGCACTGCCAGGAGGGCTCTTCACCACTAAGAAGTAGCCACAAGGCTCCCCTTTCCATGAGATTTTCCAGGCAAGAATACTGGAATAGGTTGCATTTCCTATTCCGGGGGTCTTCTTGGCCTGGAGCTCACAGCCATGTCCCCTGCACTGGCAGGAGGGCTCTTCACCATAAGAAGTAGCCACAAGGCTCCCCTTTCCATGAGATTTTCCAGGCAAGAATACTGGAATAGGTTGCATTTCCTATTCCGGGGGTCTTCTTGGCCTGGAGTTCACAGCCATGCCCCCTACACTGGCAGGAGGGCTCCTCACCACTAAGAAGTAGCCACAAGGCTCCCCTTTCCATGAGATTTTCCAGGCAAGAATACTGGAATAGGTTGCATTTCCTATTCCGGGGGTCTTCTTGGCCTGGAGCTCACAGCCATGTCCCCTGCACTGGCAGGAGGGCTCCTCACCACTAAGAAGTAGCCACAAGGCTCCCCTTTCCATGAGATTTTCCAGGCAAGAATACTGGAATAGGTTGCATTTCCTATTCCGGGGGTCTTCTTGGCCTGGAGCTCACAGCCATGTCCCCTGCAATGCCAGGAGGGCTCTTCACCACTAAGAAGTAGCCACAAGGCTCCCCTTTCCATGAGATTTTCCAGGCAAGAATACTGGAATAGGTTGCATTTCCTATTCCGGGGGTCTTCTTGGCCTGGAGCTCACAGCCATGTCCCCTGCACTGGCAGGAGGGCTCTTCACCACTAAGAAGTAGCCACAAGGCTCCCCTTTCCATGAGATTTTCCAGGCAAGAATACTGGAATAGGTTGCATTTCCTATTCCGGGGGTCTTCTTGGCCTGGAGCTCACAGCCATGTCCCCTGCACTGGCAGGAGGGCTCTTCACCACTAAGAAGTAGCCACAAGGCTCCCCTTTCCATGAGATTTTCCAGGCAAGAATACTGGAATAGGTTGCATTTCCTATTCCGGGGGTCTTCTTGGCCTGGAGCTCACAGCCATGTCCCCTGCACTGGCAGGAGGGCTCTTCACCACTAAGAAGTAGCCACAAGGCTCCCCTTTCCATGAGATTTTCCAGGTAAGAATACTGGAATAGGTTGCATTTCCTATTCCGGGGGTCTTCTTGGCCTGGAGCTCACAGCCATGTCCCCTGCACTGGCAGGAGGGCTCTTCATCACTAAGAAGTAGCCACAAGGCTCCCCTTTCCATGAGATTTTCCAGGCAAGAATACTGGAATAGGTTGCATTTCCTATTCCGGGGGTCTTCTTGGCCTGGAGCTCACAGCCATGTCTCCTGCACTGGCAGGAGGGCTCTTCATCACTAAGAAGTAGCCACAAGGCTCCCCTTTCCATGAGATTTTCCAGGCAAGAATACTGGAATAGGTTGCATTTCCTATTCCGGGGGTCTTCTTGGCCTGGAGCTCACAGCCATGTCCCCTGCACTGGCAGGAGGGCTCTTCACCACTAAGAAGTAGCCACAAGGCTCCCCTTTCCATGAGATTTTCCAGGCAAGAATACTGGAATAGGTTGCATTTCCTATTCCGGGGGTCTTCTTGGCCTGGAGCTCACAGCCATGTCCTCTGCACTGGCAGGAGGGCTCTTCACCACTAAGAAGTAGCCACAAGGCTCCCCTTTCCATGAGATTTTCCAGGCAAGAATACTGGAATAGGTTGCATTTCCTATTCCGGGGGTCTTCTTGGCCTGGAGCTCACAGCCATGTCCCCTACACTGGCAGGAAGGCTCTTCACCACTAAGAAGTAGCCACAAGGCTCCCCTTTCCATGAGATTTTCCAGGCAAGAATACTGGAATAGGTTGCATTTCCTATTCCGTGGGTCTTCTTGGCCTGGAGCTCACAGCCATGCCCCCTGCACTGGCAGGAGGGCTCTTCACCACTAAGAAGTAGCCACAAGGCTCCCTTTTCCATGAGATTTTCCAGGCAAGAATACTGGAATAGGTTGCATTTCCTATTCCGGGGGTCTTCTTGGCCTGGAGCTCACAGCCATGCCCCCTGCACTGGCAGGAGTTCTCCTCACCACTAAGAAGTAGCCACAAGGCTCCCCTTTCCATGAGATTTTCCAGGCAAGAATACTGGAATAGGTTGCATTTCCTATTCCGGGGGTCTTCTTGGCCTGGAGCTCACAGCCATGTCCCCTGCACTGGCAGGAGGGCTCTTCACCACTAAGAAGTAGCCACAAGGCTCCCCTTTCCATGAGATTTTCCAGGCAAGAATACTGGAATAGGTTGCATTTCCTATTCCGGGGGTCTTCTTGGCCTGGAGCTCACAGCCATGTCCCCTGCACTGGCAGGAGGGCTCTTCACCACTAAGAAGTAGCCACAAGGCTCCCCTTTCCATGAGATTTTCCAGGCAAGAATACTGGAATAGGTTGCATTTCCTATTCCGGGGGTCTTCTTGGCCTGGAGCTCACAGCCATGTCCCCTGCACTGGCAGGAGGGCTCTTCACCACTAAGAAGTAGCCACAAGGCTCCCCTTTCCATGAGATTTTCCAGGCAAGAATACTGGAATAGGTTGCATTTCCTATTCCGGGGGTCTTCTTGGCCTGGAGCTCACAGCCATGTCCCCTACACTGGCAGGAGGGCTCCTCACCACTAAGAAGTAGCCACAAGGCTCCCCTTTCCATGAGATTTTCCAGGCAAGAATACTGGAATAGGTTGCATTTCCTATTCCGGGGGTCTTCTTGGCCTGGAGCTCACAGCCATGCCCCCTGCACTGGCAGGAGGGCTCCTCACCACTAAGAAGTAGCCACAAGGCTCCCCTTTCCATGAGATTTTCCAGGCAAGAATACTGGAATAGGTTGCATTTCCTATTCCGGGGGTCTTCTTGGCCTGGAGCTCACAGCCATGTCCCCTGCACTGGCAGGAGGGCTCCTCACCACTAAGAAGTAGCCACAAGGCTCCCCTTTCCATGAGATTTTCCAGGCAAGAATACTGGAATAGGTTGCATTTCCTATTCCGGGGGTCTTCTTGGCCTGGAGCTCACAGCCATGTCCCCTGCACTGCCAGGAGGGCTCTTTACCACTAAGAAGTAGCCACAAGGCTCCCCTTTCCATGAGATTTTCCAGGCAAGAATACTGGAATAGGTTGCATTTCCTATTCCGGGGGTCTTCTTGGCCTGGAGCTCACAGCCATGTCCCCTGCACTGGCAGGAGGGCTCTTCACCACTAAGAAGTAGCCACAAGGCTCCCCTTTCCATGAGATTTTCCAGGCAAGAATACTGGAATAGGTTGCATTTCCTATTCCGGGGGTCTTCTTGGCCTGGAGCTCACAGCCATGTCCCCTGCACTGGCAGGAGGGCTCTTCACCACTAAGAAGTAGCCACAAGGCTCCCCTTTCCATGAGATTTTCCAGGCAAGAAGAGTGGAATAGGTTGCATTTCCTATTCCGGGGGTCTTCTTGGCCTGGAGCTCACAGCCATGTCTCCTGCACTGGCAGGAGGGCTCTTCATCACTAAGAAGTAGCCACAAGGCTCCCCTTTCCATGAGATTTTCCAGGTAAGAAGAGTGGAATAGGTTGCATTTCCTATTCCGGGGGTCTTC
Organism: Bubalus bubalis; assembly: GCF_019923935.1. Classification (NCBI taxonomy): domain Eukaryota; kingdom Metazoa; phylum Chordata; class Mammalia; order Artiodactyla; family Bovidae; genus Bubalus; species Bubalus bubalis. Next base: position 554,300 of record NC_059165.1, on the reverse strand, counting down.
TTGGCCTGGAGCTCACAGCCATGTCCCCTGCACTGGCAGGAGGGCTCTTCATCACTAAGAAGTAGCCACAAGGCTCCCCTTTCCATGAGATTTTCCAGGCAAGAATACTGGAATAGGTTGCATTTCCTATTCCGGGGGTCTTCTTGGCCTGGAGCTCACAGCCATGTCCCCTGCACTGGCAGGAGGGCTCTTCACCACTAAGAAGTAGCCACAAGGCTCCCCTTTCCATGAGATTTTCCAGGCAAGAATACTGGAATAGGTTGCATTTCCTATTCCGGAGGTCTTCTTGGCCTGGAGCTCACAGCCATGTCCTCTGCACTGGCAGGAGGGCTCTTCACCACTAAGAAGTAGCCACAAGGCTCCCCTTTCCATGAGATTTTCCAGGCAAGAATACTGGAATAGGTTGCATTTCCTATTCCGGGGGTCTTCTTGGCCTGGAGCTCACAGCCATGTCCCCTACACTGGCAGGAGGGCTCTTCACCACTAAGAAGTAGCCACAAGGCTCCCCTTTCCATGAGATTTTCCAGGCAAGAATACTGGAATAGGTTGCATTTCCTATTCCGGGGGTCTTCTTGGCCTGGAGCTCACAGCCATGCCCCCTGCACTGACAGGAGGGCACTTTACCACTAAGAAGTAGACACAAGGCTCCCCTTTCCATGAGATTTTCCAGGCAAGAATACTGGAATAGGTTGCATTTCCTATTCCGGGGGTCTTCTTGGCCTGGAGCTCACAGCCATGTCCCCTGCACTGACAGGAGGGCTCTTCACCACTAAGAAGTAGCCACAAGGCTCCCCTTTCCATGAGATTTTCCAGGCAAGAATACTGGAATAGGTTGCATTTCCTATTCCGGGGGTCTTCTTGGCCTGGAGCTCACAGCCATGTCCCCTGCACTGGCAGGAGGGCTCTTCACCACTAAGAAGTAGCCACAAGGCTCCCCTTTCCATGAGATTTTCCAGGCAAGAATACTGGAATAGGTTGCATTTCCTATTCCGGGGGTCTTCTTGGCCTGGAGCTCACAGCCATGTCCCCTGCACTGGCAGGAGGGCTCTTCACCACTAAGAAGTAACCACAAGGCTCCCCTTTCCATGAGATTTTCCAGGTAAGAAGAGTGGAATAGGTTGCATTTCCTATTCCGGGGGTCTTCTTGGCCTGGAGCTCACAGCCATGTCCCCTGCACTGGCAGGAGGGCTCTTCACCACTAAGAAGTAGCCACAAGGCTCCCCTTTCCATGAGATTTTCCAGGCAAGAATACTGGAATAGGTTGCATTTCCTATTCCGGGGGTCTTCTTGGCCTGGAGCTCACAGCCATGTCTCCTGCACTGGCAGGAGGGCTCTTCACCACTAAGAAGTAGCCACAAGGCTCCCCTTTCCATGAGATTTTCCAGGCAAGAATACTGGAATAGGTTGCATTTCCTATTCCGGGGGTCTTCTTGGCCTGGACCTCACAGCCATGTCCCCTGCACTGGCAGGAGGGCTCTTCACCACTAAGAAGTAGCCACAAGGCTCCCCTTTCAATGAGATTTTCCACTAAAAGCCACCGAGGAAGTGTAGGTGCTGTCAAGTGACAAAGCTTATGAGTTTTTCCATTTTACCTTTTTCCTCTACTTTTACTAATAATCCTCTGTGAAAACAGCGGAATACCCAGTTAGATCCTTTGAAATAAATCTCCTACAGGTATATTTCAGCTGACCATGCAATTTATATTGAAGGACTCACAAGTGCTCCTGGGGTCCTACAGAACTGTTCCGGGACCTCAGGAATGAAGCAGTGCTGATGTGACTGTCTGCAACTTCTCCAAAGAAAGCCTGTACTGGAGCCAACGTTGAAATGATAAGAAAGAAACTCAGTCATTCAAGTCAAGCACCGTTTAGGCTATTGGTCAGAACGACTACTGCTTCTTAAATATTTTATTATGGGCAATGTGACTTAGAGAAAAGTAATGCAAAGCAGAACTGATAGGAAGCAAGAATTGAAGCCGAGGAGGAAACTTACAGTGACTTCCTTGAACGTCCTGAGTCAACTGTGCTGTAGATAGTAGCCATAAGACTTTAAAGAAACAAGAAAAATTGTAGTTGACAATTCTTCAAATAGAATACATCTCAACAAATGACATCAACACATATGTCAGTCTTACTTGCTAGAGGATTTAGTCTATGTTTTTACTCTGTTTTGGTTGAATACTACATCAATTAGGATAGACCAAATGCTGGACCAGAGATCAGTCACTTAAAAAGCAAGGAATTTATTTTCTTCTCATGTACCAGAGCATAACATGCTCAGTTACCAGGAAAGCTAGGAAATGCAGCCTCTAGCCAGATAATCACTTTCTAGTCCCAAGTTAAATGATTCCTAAGAAAAGGAGTACGTCAAGGCTGTATATTGTCACCCTGCTTATTTAACTTATATGCAGAGTACATCATGAGAAACGCTGGGCTGGAAGAAGCACAAGCTGGAAACAAGATTGCCGGGAGAAATATCAACAACCTCAGATATGCAGATGACACCACCCTTATGGCAGAAAGTGAAGAGGAACTAAAAAGCCTCTTGATGAAGGTGAAAGAGGAGAGTGAAAAAGTTGGCTTAAAACATCATTCAGAAAACGAAGATCATGCTATCTGGTCCCATCACTTCATGGGAAATAGATAGGGAAACAGTGAAAATGGTGTCAGACTTTTTGTTGTTGTTGTTGGGCTCCAAAATCACTGCAGATGGTGACTGCAGCCATGAAATTAAAAGACGCTTACTCCTTGGAAGAAAAGTTATGACCAACCTAGATGGCATATTGAAAAGCAGAGACATTACTTTGCCAACAAAGGTCCATCTAGTCAAGGCTATGGTTTTTCCAGTGGTCATGTATGGACGTGAGAGTTGGACTGTGAAGAAAGCTGAGCACTGAAGAATTGATGCTTTTGAACTGTGGTGTTGGAGAAAACTCTTGAGAGTCCCTTGGACTGCAAGGAGATCCAACCACTCCATTCTGAAGGAGATCAGCCCTGGGATTTCTTTGGAAGGAATGATGCTAAAGCTCAAACTCCAGTACTTTGGCCACCTCATACAAAGTGTTGACTCATTGGAAAAGACTCTGATGCTGGGACGGATTGGGGGCAGGAGGAAAAGGGGACAACAGAGGATGAGATGGCTGGATGGCATCACTGACTAGATGGATGTGAGTTTGAGTAAACTCCAGGAGTTGGTAATGTACTGGAAGGCCTGGTGTGCTGCAATTCATGGGGTCACAAAGAGTCAGACACGACTGAGCGACTGAACAGAACTGAACTGAAGTGAATCATAGTGAGAACTTAAAAACCATGTGAAAGATAACTACCATTTTTCTTTAGTTGAAGTATGGTTGATTTACAGTGTTGTGCCAATTTCGGCTATACAGCAAAGCAATTCAGTTTTACACAGATATACATTCTTTTTAAATAGTGTTTTCCAATAGATAGATATCTTTTAAGCTCGATATCTTCTAAGTTTTTGTGAACTAGACATATTCCAGTACAGTGATCTTGCATCCAGTAAAACTAATTCCTCCAATCCCACTATTTCATTACTATCAGAATTGGTTTTCTCATGAATAACTCCAACCCACACTGTTCACTTTTTCTATCTTATAATATTAACTCATATTAGTCTCTCTAGTGCTTCATTATATTGCTGTCTCATGCACATTTATGAAAGACTTCAAACTTCTTAAAGATACCTTAATATTGTAGTACTTAGTAAAATAAAAAACTTGTAGGTACTAAATAAAAATCATTGATTTGAAGCAAATGCATCTGAGCCAGAAAATGTCCATTCATGAAATAAATGGAGTAACTGCTAACATTCCAATAGATGGTAGCTTAGTAATTCATTGATAATACTGTACAATTCCATACTACTAAACAGGAGTGAAAATAAAATGAAGATTAACACCAAGCTGGACTAGAGAGCAAAAGCTGGTCTAGGAAAATAGTAAAAGCAAAAAAGAGAAATGGTAGCAAAAGCAAAGGACAGAAGAAAGTAGATGTGGAAATTAAACAGTAAAAAGCACATGGCCAAGGAATATGGTTCAACCCAATGTGAGTTTTGTAAAATACAAAATTAGTGTTGGCCACATCAGTCTTCAGGTTGAAAACACTGCAGAAAGACAAAGCACATTTCAAGAAAGGAATAGCAGATTTTGGAAAGATAGTCAATTTTACAGCACTTTGGCATAGCCACTCCCTTTCCATCTACCTCTGACTTCTTGGCAGCAGAGAGCCATTGGAATCCTACAAGAGGAGAAGGGGAGATGGGAAAGGATGCCTGCGGTGACGTGACCAGAGGGGCAGGAAGATAAGGTGGATGAGGCAGAAGAAGGGCGGTAAGGGGGTAGAGCAGAAAAGCCAGAGCAACAACCAAACCAACAGAGCCTCTTCAAACAGGGGCTGCTCTTCTGCTATTCTCTACACGACACTGAAGCAGTCCTTGTCCACAGCGAAAACAAGTGACACCAACAAACATTTGAACTGAAGTGAAACAAAATAAAGCAAAGCAAGAGAAGAACAGAAACATGAAAGCAAAGCAAACAACAACGGTTTAACAGTCAATGTTAGAATGAAAGACAAACTGAATTGAGAGATGAAACTTTTATAATCAAATACAACAAGAGAAGAAAGCAACAATAGATCAAATTTCTGATTCCAAATATGCCAAGGTAACCAAGAAAAATTGCAGGGCCCAAGGCAACATAAAACCAAGCTAATCCTTTTGGAAAATTAAGATATTAAGATGTTTATGATTTAAGAAAAAAATATTATTGTTAACTTTAAACAAAAAATATTCCTACTTCCCCCAGTAAGGCTGCCGGGAGATGCAGAAAAATGCCTGAATTCTAGTTTTAGTTCTGCTGTTGACAACTTGCGGCCAACAGAAGGTCATTTTTACATATGGGTGGGCCAAAAGGTGTGTTCTTTTCTGTCAGATGGCTCTAGTAGGGCTTAACTGTCTTTAACTTCATTTGAAACAGTTTTGTTAGACTCAACTGTGACAGCTGTCATATCAGCATACATATTTTTTAGAAACATCAAAATTGGTGAAATTCTGTGTATCCATTTTATTATTGAAGATGGGAGAAAGGAGCAATGTTTTCATCATATTATGCTTTATTTTTCAAAAAAGGTAAAAACGTAACAGAACCTAAAGAGATTGTTGCAGTGTATGGAGAAGATGCTGTGACTGATCAAATGTGTCAAAAGTGATTTGTGAAGTTTCATGCTAGAGATTTCTCTCTGGAAGATGCTCCACTGTCAGGTAGACCAGTTGAAGTTGATAGTGATCAAATCAAGACATTAACTGAGTTCATGTGAATGTATGGCAAAAACGTCCACAATATTGTAAAGTAATTAGCCTCCAATTAAATTTTTAAAAAATAACATTTCAGAAAAAAAAGAAAGCTGAGCATTGAAGAATTGATGCTTTTGAGCTGTAGTGTTGGAGAAGACTCTTGAGAGTCCCTTGGACTGCAAGAAGATCCAACCAGTCCATCCTAGAGGAAATCCATCCTGAATAGTCATTGGAAGGACTGATGCTGAAGCTGAAGCTCCAATACTTTGGCCACCTGATGGGAAAAACTGACTCATAGGAGAAAACCCTGATGCTGGGAAAGACTGAAGGCAGGAGGAGAAGGGGACGACAGAGGATGAGATGGTTGGATGGCATCACCTACTCGATGGACATGAGTTTGAGCAAACTCTGGAAATTGGTGATGGATAGGGAAGGCTGGCATGCTGAAATCCATGGGGTTGCAAAGAGTTGGACACAACTGAGTAACTGAAGTGAACTGACTGAACTGAACGAGTGACTAGAATATTTTCCAGGCTGAACATTAATTCCTTCAACAGTTTTTTTAAATACCTTTATTTGTGCACAGATTTAAATTTGTATGTAGCCAAGCTGATCTTTTTCTTTATTATTTTCTCTTTTGCCTTTGAACATAGAAAGTGATTTTCCATAGAGAGTTTAAATAAATATTCATATATGTTTTCTTCTAAAACAAAAACAAACAAAAAAAATTATCTATTTTCAATTTTTTTTAAAAAAAGACATTAACTGAGAATAATCAATATCATACCACACATAGCCAACATACTCATAATATCCAAATCAAGTGTTGAAAATCATTTGCACCAGGTTGGTTATGTTAATCAGTTTGATATTTGGGTTCTACATAAGCGAAAAAACACCTTCTTGACCATATTTCTGCAAGTGATCTTCTATTTAAACATGAGAAAAACATTCTGGTTTTAAAGCAAATTGTGTCAGGTGATAAAAAGTGGATACTGTACAATAATGTGAAACAGAAGAGATCATGGGGCAAGTGAAATAAACCACCACTCGTCTTCAAACAAAGAAAGTGATGTCGTGCAAATGCTGAGGTTGGAAGGGAGTTCTCTATTATGAGCATCTTCTGGAAAATAAAACAATTAATTCCAACAAGTACCACTCCCAATTAGACCAACTGACTTGATGAAAAGCATCTGGAATTCAGTTCAGTTCAGTTCAGTTCAGTCACTCAGTCGTATCCGACTCTTTTCCACCCCATGAATCGCAGCACACCAGGCCTCCCTGTCCATCACCAACCCCTGGAATTCACTCAGACTCATGTCCATCGAGTCAGTGATGCCATCCAGCCATCTCATCCTCTGTTGTCCCCTTCTCCTGCTGCCCTCAATCCCTCCCAGCATCAGAGTCTTTTCCAATGAGTCAACTCTTCGCATGAGGTGGCCAAAGTATTGGAGTTTGAGCTTTAGTATCATTCCTTCCAAAGAACACCCAGGACCGATCTCCTTTAGAATGGACTGGTTGGATCTCCTTGCAGTCCAAGGGACTCTCAATAGTCTTCTCCAACACCACAGTTCAAAAGCATCAATTCTTTGGCACTCAGCTTTCTTCACAGTCCAAATCTCACATCCATACATGACCACAGGAAAAACCATAGCCTTGACTAGACAGAACTTTGTTGGCAAAGTAATGTCTCTGCTTTTGAATATGCTGTCTATGTTGGTCATAACTTTCCTTTCAAGGAGTAAGCATCTTTTAATTTCATGGCTGCAGTCACCATCTGGAATTAGTCAACAGAAAAAGCACAATTTTCCATCAGGATAGCAGAAGACCACGTGTTTCTTTGATAATCAGGCAAAAACTGTTACAACTTGGCTAGGAAGTTCTGATATTTACTGTATCCACCAGCTATTGCACCATCAAAGTTTAATTTATTTCAGTCTTTACAAAATTATCTTAATGAAAAAAGTTCATTTCCCTGGAAGACTGTAAAGGGCACTTAGAACAGTTTTGGGAAGATGGAATTCTGAAGTTGCCTAGAAAATGGCAGAAAGTAGTAGAGCAAAGAATCAGACTCTTGTGAGCAACTGAGCACAAGTAAAATAAAACAGTGAATATGTTGTTCAATAAAGTTCTGAGTGAAAATGAAAAATGTGTCTCTTAGAACACAGAAGAAACTTTTTGGCATCCAAATGTATAAATATATATAATATTAAATTTGTTGAAAAAATAGAAAAGAAAAAAATTATATCTACTCAAGGTTAAATGAGAATTTGCACCCAGATTCACTAAATCTTCAAAGTGAAAAAGTTTTTTCTTTTACTTTTATCTCCTTGGCACATCTTTAGCAAGAAGTTGAATTGGAAAACTATAGCCACCCTGCTTATCGAATTACTATTTCAGACAGATCTTGTTTCCAAGTTTTGAACTGTGCTTTACTTTAACTACATTCTATTAACACCACTCACTACCCCCTTTACCTTTTCTAAATTTACTTATTTATTTTTGGTTGCACTTGGTCTTCATTGACGCATGCAGGCTTTCTCTAGTTGCAGCAAGCAGGAGCTCCTCTGGGTTGCAGTGTGTGAGCTCTTCTTGTTCCAGGGCACAGGCTTTACGTGCACAGGCTTCAGCAGTCGCAGCTCGTGGGCTTAGATGCTCCGTGGCACATGGACTCTTCCCGGGCTAGGAATCTAACCCATGTCCCCTGCATTGGCAGGCAGATTCTTAACCAGTGCACCACCAGGGAATTCCCCTTCATTTACTTTCACAGTGGCATTTAAAACTTACCATGTGCCAGGAACTGTGCTAAACCCAAGCAACACTTATTCTCTAAGCTAATCTGCAGTCATTATTACTGTGACTGTTCCCATTGTTCACATTATTATTATCCTCATCTTAAAAATGAGAACATGAGAAAAGAAATTTTAAGTAAGTTTATCAAAATTACACAGACAGCACCTGGAGAGCTAGAATCAGAATGCAAGGCTGTCTATCTCCAAGCATGTTTTCTTTATATGACACTACATGAGTCTCTCTGGAGTCTGGCAACTGCATGGAAGGATAATACTGGACATCTGGAAAAGAATCAATGAAAGGAGCAGTGAGAATGGTCACACAGGGCCAAGAATAATATGTGACCAAATTGGAAAAACTCATAATTCATAGATCATCAAGGAGAGTACTCAGAAAGTTGCAGTCATTGTCCTGGGGGGAAAAAAGTAGCCCTAGACAGCTCTGATTCTGCTTAACAAAGCTGAAATTCGAGACTCAAAGTAAAACTTTTCTATTAACTATGTCACAAAGAAAATCACAAAATACTAATTTTTAAAAATCTGACTTTTAACAAAGTAGAGTCCACAATATCATTGATACAATCAAAATTACTAGGAGTGCAAGAAAGAAGTAAATGCCACTAGGAAAAAAAAAAGCAATCAGCAGAAACAGATTCAGAAATAACAGAGCTAAAAGAGTTATCAGAAAGGACATTAAATAGTTAATATAACTGTATTCTAACATACAGAAAATTTGAACTTGCTAAAAGGAAGCATGAAAGATATTTCTTAAAAAGCTATAATTTAGACACATTTTATATCTTTTTCTTGCCTAACCAACCTGGATAGAACTTTCAGTATTGTGTTGAGTAAAAGTAGTGATAATGAACATCTTTGCTATGTTCTTGATCATAGAGAAAAAGCTTTAAGCTTTTAATTGTTGAGTATATTAGCTGTATATGACCAACCTAGACAGCATATTAAAAAGTAGAGACATTATTTTGCCAACAAAGGTCTGTCTAGTCAAGGCTATAGTTTTTCCAGTAGTCATGTATGGATATGAGAGTTGGATTATAAAGAAACCTGAGTGCCAGAGAATTGATGCTTTTGAACTGTGGTGTTGGAGAAGACTCTTGAGAGTCCCTTGGACTGTAAGGAGATCCAAACAATCCATCCTAAAGGAAATCAGTCCTGAATATTCATTGGAAGGACTGATGCTAAAGCTGAAACTCCAATACTTTGGCCACCTCATGCAAAGAGTTGACTCATTGGAAAAGACCCTGATGCTGGGAGGGATTGGGGGCAGGAGGAGAAGGGGATGACAGAGGATGAGATGGTTGGATGGCATCACCAAATCAATGGACATGAGTTTGGGTAAACTCCAGGAGTTGGTGATGGACAAGGAGGCCTGGCGTGCTGCAGTCCATGGGGTCGCAAAGAGTCAGACACAACTGAGGGACTGAACAGAACTGTCATATATGGCCTTTATTATGTTCCCATTATACCTACTTTGTTGAGAGTTTTTGTCATGAAAGGATGTTGAGTTTTGTCAAATGACTTTTCTGCACCTATTGAGATGATATGTACATTATTCATACATATTTAACTCCACAATACATTATTATTATTTTGTTGAAACACCCAATTATCTTTTTTTTTTTTATATACAAATAAAAGACTTATTTTTATTTTTATTAAAGCAACCTTCTTAGCTGCACTTTGATGGGGTTACATAAATGTCACAGCATCAACCTCAAGGGGTGGGAAGGGCAGCGATGGGAGGGAGGTTCCAGAGGGAAGGGATATATGTATACTTAGGGCTGATTCATGTTGTTACATGGCAGAAACCAACACAAGGTTCTAAAGCAATTATCCTCCAATTAAAAATAAATGTTAAAAAAAGTCACAGCATTAATCCCATCAACAGCAATGTTACTGCAATCAAATTATTTATACACATTAATTAAATCTGTTATCACCATCACATGATTGCAATGTCAAAGAGACTGAGTCATTTCACTTCTCCATGAAAAATTACATTGATATGGTTACTGAAAGCTTTCGGTAATAAGGAGAAAAAAAATTTTTTTAACAACTTCAACACAGAATAGAACGTTCAGAATCTTATATTTAATAAAAATATCAACAATCAGGGTACCATCTTGGTCTATAAATGATATTCTCCACAAAGAACTTACATGAGTTTTTTAAAACACCATTAAGGGGACACTGGTTGAAGTTTCTCTCGGACACCAATTATCTTTTAAAAAGATTTTTAAAATAAGAAAATCTTACCATATATATTTACCCATAAAAATCTTTCCTTCTTCTAAATGTGACACATCACATTGATTGATTTGAGATGTTGAACCATCCTTGCATCCTTGGAATAAATTCCATTTGATCATAGTATATGAGCATGTTAATGCACTGATGAACTCAGTCTGCTATTTTTTTGATGATTTCCACACCCATATTCATCAAAGATACCATCCTGTAGTTTTCTTTATTTGTAGTGCCCTTGTAAGATGAGCTTGAAAGTATTCCCTCTTCTTCTTCTATTTGGAAGAGTTTGAGAAGAATTGGTCTTAATTCTTCTTACAAGTTTGATAGAACTCATCAATGAAACCAGCTGGTCCTTTTCTTGAGAGATTATTAATCTGATTAAATTTCATTAGTAGCTGGTCTGATTATATTTTCTATTTCTTTATGATTCAGTCTTGGATAGTTGTATGTTTCTAAGAATTTATCCACTTATTCTAGATTGTCAAATTCATTGGCATAGAATTATTCACAGTCATTCTTATGATCTGTTGTGTATTTGTGTAGTTATCAGCCATAATGTCTCCCCTTCTTTTATAACTATATTTATTTGAGTGGTCTCTCTTTTTTCTTGGTGAGTCTAGCTAACAGTTGTCTAACTTTGTTTATCCTTTCAACAAATCAAGTCTTAGTTTCATTGTTCTTTTTTTTTTTTTTTTACTGTCCTTTAATTCCTATTTCTATTCTAATCTTTATTATATCCACCCTTCTACTAGCTTTGTATGCGTGCTAAGTTGCTTCAGCCATGTCCAGCTCTTTGCAACCTTCTGGATCATAGACCTCCAGGCTCCTCTGTCCATGGGATTCTCCAGGCAAGAACAGTGGAGCTGTGCCCTCCTTCAGAGGATCTTCCCAACCTGTGGTTCCTGCATTGCAGGTGGACTTTTTACTGCTGAGCCACAGGGAAGCCCTCTGCTAACTGTGGGCTTAGTTTACTTTTTTTCTCACTTTGAGGTGTGAAAGTTAGGCTATTTGAAGTCTTTCTTTTTTCCTTAATGTAGGCATTTATTACTATAAACTTCTCTCTTTGATTACTTTCAATACTTTGCACATCTTAAATGCATACAATGTGTTAATTTTACCTCAACAAACAGGAGATAAAAAGAACCAGAGGTGAAGAGAAAATATTAAAAGCAGATAGAGGAAAAGACATTTTATGATTATCTTGCACTGTGCCACCAGGGAAGCCCATAAAGATAACAGCAGGTTTATTTTTAGAAATAATAGAAGCCATTAGAGCAAATCTTTAAAATAATGAAGAAAAAATATTCAGCGGAGTATCTTTGAAAATTAAAGGCAAAGAAGGCTGGGGAGGTTGCAGGGATGTGAGGGTGGTCATACAAAGATTGAAAGAATTCCTTACCAGCATATCTGAACTACAAAAGTGCTAAAGAGAGTCAGGAAGATCCCCTGGAGGAGGATATGGAAACCTACTCCACTATTCTTGCCTGGAAAATCCCACAGACAGAGGAGCCTGGCAGACTACAGTCCGTGGGGTCACAAAGAGTCAGACACCACTGAGGGACTGAGTATGCCATGTCCCTCAAGCAGAAGGAAAATGACTGCTGGAAGGAAGTATGGGTCTACACAACATAAGAAAATCACAAGAAATAACAACTATATGGATAAATATATATGGTAAAATTTTAAGAATTCTTATTTTAAGAATCTCTTTAAAAGTTAATTGGCTATGTCAACAAAATAATAATGTATTGTGGGGTTTTAAATATATATAAATAAAGTATATAACAATTGAACAGAAGCCAAGAGGGGAGAAAAACAAACACATTTTTATAACATATTTATTCTACACATGAAATGATATATTACTTGAAGGTAAACTGATAATCTACAGATATGTACTACAAATTTTAAAGCAGCCACATACACACACATGCAAAAAGAACCATAACAAATGAGCAAATACAGTGATAAAATAGAATCTTAAAAAAATGCTGAATTAATTCAAAAGAAGACAGAAAAAAGGAAAAGGAAACAAAGAAAATATGGTAGAATAGAAAAATAGCAGAATAATAGATTCAAACCCAACATTATCAATAAGTATATTAAATATAAATGATCTGAACAGGTATTCAGATTAAAAGGCAAATGTTGTCATATTGTATGAAAAGAACAAGAGCTGCTACAAGAAAAACCAACTTTAAAGGTAAGATATAAATAGGTTAAAAATAAAATGTGGATAAAAATATACCATGCTTTAATTAATCAAAATCTGAGATGGCTCTATGAATATTAAACAAAGTAGATTTCAGAGCAAAAAATTTTATCAGGAGTAAATTTTAACATAAAACTATGGTTTTATACTGACACAGATGTATCCAGATACATGACCAGTATACTTAACAATCAATAGAAGAAAATGAATTATTCAAAAGCTAATGTTCAGATGTTGTCCAGTTGCTCAGTCATGCTGGCTCTTTGTGACCCCGTGGACTGCACCATGCCAGGTTTCCCTGTCCTTCACCGTCTCCCAGAGTTTGCTCAAACTCATGTCCACTGAGTTGGTGATGCCACCAGATGTAATATTCAAATAACTACTTGGTATTTTTGTTTGTTTGTTTTTGCTTTAAAAAAAAAAAAAAAAAAGGTAGATACCTGTCTCACACCCATGTGTGTGTTTGTGCTCAGTCATGTCTGACTCTTTTTGACTTCCTGGACTGTAGACCGCCAGACTCCCCTGTCCACCATCCACCAGATTTTCCAGGAAAAAATGCTGGAATGAATTACCATTTCCTACCCCAGGGATCTTCCTGACCCAGGAATCAAACCCGTGTCTCTTGTGTCTTACTCTTTATCCCAGGGTAAGTCCAGAGATATCAAGGATTTCAATGTAAAAAGTGAAACCATGATAGCATTAATGTGAACAAAAATTGTTTCCTTGTTTTAAACCTAGAATGGGTAAAGGTTTTCCAGCTATGACACAAAAGAAGACATGAGAAAAAAAAATACTGATTAATTCAGCTAGATTTTTAAAAATAAATCTGCCCAGCAGAGTCAAAAACAAATCACAAACCTAAAGATAATTGTTGCAGTTTGTATGACAAACAAAGGGATAATCTCTCAATTTATAAAGAACTCTCTCAAATTAATAAGAAAGGTATCAACATTTAGAAAATCAGATAAAGCATTTAACCACACAGCTCCCATAAAAGGAAATACAAATGATCCCTAAGTCTACATAAACTAAAGAGGCTTACAATAAACTTGAAAACAACCACAAAAAGAAAACTAAGTTTTCACCCATTAACTTGGCAAAAGAGGCAATTTTGACAACACCCTATGTTGACGCGGAACCCGAGTTCTCATACGATACTGAGGCGACACTATCCTGTTGGCAGCTCTGTAAACAGACGCTGGATGATACAGCCAGTTAGATAATACCTACCAAATTACAGAAGGGTGTGCCTTTTGGCACAGCAATTTACTTGTAGAAATTTATCTTACGGATAATTCACACATGGGCAAAATGTGCTAAGTAATGAACACACCAAATTATTCACTGAAGCATTATTTCAAATAGCAGATTGGAAATAATTTCATAAAACAGGAGACTTTAAATAAATTTTGATGTTTTCATACAAATAGAATACTGTGAAACAACAAACATTCTAGAAAAACTGTGAAATAACAGGGAACAGTATCAGTCTTATTATTATTTGAAGAAAAAAGTGCTCATAATAGTGTACAGCAATGTTACCATTTGTGTGAAAATAGATATAAACAGATATGTGTAATATTTTGCCAGTGTGTATAAACATATATACATATATTATAGATGCACATAATGTCTAAGAACACATAGAGAATAGTAGTATTTATATAAGCTTTTTAGAAACTAAAAACATATATATTGTTTTTAAACATACATAGTTGTTTTTAAAAATTACAAAGCCATTGAGAAAGGGACAATAATTACAGAATTATGGAATGATACACTGAGGCTTGACTGCATCTGTGATTATTCTGCAGTTTTTCATTTTGATATAATTTGAAATTTAGGAAATAATACAAGACTAGAAGAAAGAACAGAGCAAGCCCCATGTCACGGACTTTATTGGCTTTCTGCATAAACCAAGGAATATCAGCCTCTTTCTCTCTCCTTTACTTTCTTATCAGTCGACTCCGGACCACCAGGTTCCAGTCCATTAAAGGACCTCAACAGAATTTGTCAACAGAAGACGTATAATCTTCCATCAGGATAATGTAAGACCACGTGTTTCTGTGATGACCAGGCTAAAACTGTTGCAGTTTGGCTGGTAAGATCTGATTCTGCTGTAGTCACCAGATCTTGCACCTTCGAATTTTCATTTATTTCAGTCTTTACAAAATTCTCTTAATGGAAAAATTTTCAATTACCTGGAAGAAAGACTGTAAAAGGCACCTGGAACAGTTCTTTGTTCAAAAATATAAAAAGTTTTGGAAAGATGAAATAATAAAGTTGTCTAGAAAATGGCAGATGGTAGTAGAACGAAATGATGACTATGTTGTTCAATAAAGTTCTTGGTGAAAATGAAAAATGTGCCTTTTTACTTATAAAAAAACTGAAGGAACTTTTTGGCCAACCAAATATAAGTGGAAAGTATTCAATTCCAGAAGAGTTTGGGGAAGGGTTTAAAGAAAATCAAGTACCCTTCATTGAATTAGATTATAATGGAGTTGCACACTGGCACATTCTTCTAATAGGAATAACAGTGACAAAATAACTCTATGAATCTCTCATTTCAAACAGGTGAGAGTAGTCTGTATTCTCTGAGGTATGAAGTTCTCCAGGTTCTTTCCTGGTTTTGTAAAATAACAAAGTGTGAGGTACTTACTGCATATCTTTGTTTATCAACTCCGTATCTTTCCTAATGCACTTTTGAAACAACTGTTTTCTAAAAGAGATTTGAACGTTTAAAACCGTTAGGAATACATGAGAAAGGACTTGGGAACTTGGGAGTATAATCAATATTCCCAGGTACTTATTGTGAATTAAAAGTTCACAGTACAAATTTTGAGGAACAAGCATAAGAAGAACAAAAGGGAGAAAATTCCCTTGATTAAAATGTTATTTGTTGTTGTTCAATTCAGTTCAGTTCAGTTCAGTCGCTCATTTGTGTCTGACTCTTTGTGACCCCATGGACTGCAGCACACCAGGCCTCCCTGTCTATCACCAACTCCTGGAGTTTACCCAAACTCATGTCCATTGAGTCAGTGATGCCATCCAATCATCTAATCTTCTGTCGTCCCCTTCTCCTTCTGCCCTCGATCTTCCCCAGCATCGGGGTCTTTTCAAATGAGTCAGCTTTTCCCATCAGGTGGCCAAAGTATTGGAGCTTCAGCTTCAGCATCAGTCCTTCCAATGAATATTCAGGACTGATCTCCTTTAGGAGAGACTGGCTGGATCTCCTTGCAGTCCAAGGGACTCTCAAGAGTCTTCTCCAACACCACAGTTCAAAAGCATCAATTCTTTGGCGCTCAGCTTTCTTTATGGTCCAACTCTCACATCCATACATGACCACTGGAAAAACCATAGCCTTGACTAGACAGAGCTTTGTTGACAAAGTAATGTCTTTGCTTTTTAATATGCTATCTAGATTGGCCATAACTTTCCTTCCAAGGAGCAAGTCTTTTAATTTCATGGCTGCATTCACCATCTGCAGTGATTCAGTTGCAAATAAAATGTTATTTGTTGTTGTTCAGTTGAGAAGTCATGTCCAGCTCTTTGTGATCGCATGGGCTGCAGCAGGCCAGGCCTCCCTGTCCCTCACCATCTCCAGAGTTTGCTCAAGTTCATGTCCATTGAGTTGGTGATGCCATGCAACCACCTCACCCTCTGCCACCCTCATGTAGAAATTACTGGTTTGGGGCCACAGGACACTTACACACTGTTGATGGTTATCTTTTTTTATAAAAGGATGGTAAGCACCAGAGAAAGTCAACAACCAAAACTATTATAGGGCTAAGTGGACTGATTCTCAAAACCAGAGGTCTATAAACTTTTTCTGTAAAAGGCCAGACACCAAATATTAAGCTTTGCAGGCCAAATGGTTTCCGTCTCAACCACTCAACTGTTTTGCTGAGCAGAAACAGCCAGAAACAATGCAATACACAAATGGGCATAGCTCTGTTCCAATAAACTTGCTTTACATATATAAGCGGCTGGATAGGATTCAGCCTACAGGCTGTAATTTGCTGACCACCTGCTCTAAACTCTCAGCACCTTTTCTAGGTGACAGTCCCACCTGAGGACTGGCTCCAGGTCAGATTCTTAGAGGCCACGTTTCCTTGCTGTCCATTCATCACCTTCAACTTTCCAGTCTCCTCTTTCTTTCTTCTTCCTCCATCCTCACCATGAGTCTGAAATTCTAGAATTTTGAGGTAGCCCTTTCTCAGAAACTCTGACTGGCTCTCTGAAAAGAAAAGACTATAATGAACCACAATCATAAATAGTTGTTTAAGAGAGAAAATATTTAGGGTGACTGCTTACCCCAGATATCATTACTGAGAATAGTGGGATTCACTGTAGGGGAGATCTTTGGAGAGCCTCCAACATACCAGTTAAGCTATTGGCTACCACCTGACTCACAAACCACTTGACTCATATAATTGTCATTTACCCTTTTATATGTAAACAATAAGGGCTCAACTTACTAAGCAAATTACACAATAGAATCAAGTAGGTGGATAGCTTCTTACAAATCTTGGCTGGTTATATTACTAGGAATACATGTTATTTGAAAGAAAGAAAAATAAAATTGAAGAATTTCTTATAACTCATCTTTCACACTTAAGAGCAGGTAAACTTTTTTCCAAAAATTAGAATTTAATTATAATCAAGAGCCACCATTTCCTGGGCAAAAGTTATAAAGCCAGTATAATGCCACAAGTTAGACACAGAATGTGAGGAAAGGGATTTTAGATGAAGTCTTCCTGAAGATGACTGTAGGTTACGGTACCAGTCAGACGCCCCACAGGAAACAAAGGGCACGTTTAAACTGGGTAACTGCAGGAGAGTTTGACAGAAGAACTATAGGGAAATTGATAATCATATAATTTATTATTCAAGTAGTGCCACTTAAGGGTAGGAGGAAGCTTTATTAATTGATTATGCCAAGACAATGGGTATAAACTGGGTCTGGTGCAGGCACACTGTAATACAAGAATCAGTGCCATTAACACCCCTAGACCTAAAGGAACAGAGAGAAGGAGCGGTTACCAGAGCCGGGAAGGCAGCAAGATGAAAAAGCCCACCAATGAGATCTAGAGAAGAAAGCATCCGATCTAAGAATGTCAACAAGGAGAAAGCAAGTGAATTAAAAACCTACCTTCACTGTCCTCCGACCCTCTGATCTCTTGTCAACATCTCCTATGGCTGAACCCACCCATAAGCCAGAGGTCCAGGGAGCCTGTTGATACAATTCTATGGATCAATTTCCCTGATGTACAAAGCAAGATAGGGAAGGGTGGAGAATGTATCTGGGGCAGGGGGCATAGAAAATATCCAGCCTAGTAAATAGCCCCACAAAGATACCTAGCATGGAACTATCCTTCAGCTCTGACGTCTCTGACAGCATTCTAACAAAGCTCAACTACTTGCTTCTTGAACAGCCTTCTCCTTGTTCATCTCCTATTTGATTGTAGAAAACAGTAAAGTAAGCAAGAGCTTTTTGCTTTACTCCAAAGGGATGAGGGTTATACTGTTTCTTTCCAGAGGAATGAGTACAAGTACTAGGTTTTCACACATATATTTAGCCTCTTTCACTCCCTAATTTAAAAATACCTGGCAACATTATGCAGGTAAAACCAACCTGGGAATAAAATGAGATAAAAGGATGTTTTTTGCATTTGTCACAGGAAACTCCCTCATGCCACTCTCTGGTCTATATATGTCCCCAGGTGTTCTGGTATTCCCATCTCTTTCCGAATTTTCCACAGCTTATTGTGATCCACACAGTCAAAGGCTTTGGCATAGTCAATAAAGCAGAAATTGATGTTTTTCTGGAACTCTCTTGCTTTTTTGACGATCCAGCGAATGCTGGCAATTTGATCTCTGGTTCCTCTGCCTTTTCTAAAACCAGCTTGAAAAACCCCAAAACCAGTAGTCAAAGATCCTTTGAGCATTTCTCAAAGGATCTTAGAGAAAGTTTGGTGAAATCAATCAATGGATCAGACCAACAGGAAGGCTGCTTGAGAACAAGTATACAATGCAAAATTAATGGTCAAAATGGGTATGGGCTGCAATCATCTCAAAGCATACACTGACTACTTCAGATCACGCACATACTGTATTATGCCTGTCGATAATGAAGGGAGAATATCAAGAAAGAATGTTCACTGTTGCAAAGTGTGACCCTTCCTTTCTGCATGAAAATATAAACACCAAAAGAAGGACTAATTATATGACTAGTATTCTGAAGGATCTAGAATAATTCACTTCTCCTGGGGGAAGTTCGTTATCACACATCCTAATACATTACCAAGCTTGGTGTCTTCCACTTTTCTCACTCTCTAGAGGGAAATCTCTCCCATTTCATCAATAAGCTCTCTCTTCCATTTTTTAAAGTCCAATGATTTAATAGACATAAAAGACACTATGATTTAATAGGGTAAAAAAATATCCTTTTTTGCTGACAACTTGGATCTACTTCTCCAGACACAAACTGAATTTCCCATGAGAACTAGCTACTCTAAGTATTCTGTATAGTTAAAAGAAGAGGAGAAAAGAAGTAAATTTAA
Organism: Bubalus bubalis; assembly: GCF_019923935.1. Taxonomy (NCBI): domain Eukaryota; kingdom Metazoa; phylum Chordata; class Mammalia; order Artiodactyla; family Bovidae; genus Bubalus; species Bubalus bubalis. The sequence goes on along the minus strand of NC_059165.1, from coordinate 535,158 downwards.
AAGATGAGAGGGAAAGAATAAGGCAATGAAAAAGAAAAGAATGAATCAAATAAGGAATTAAAATATTAAGGGGATAAATAAGTGACACCTTTTTAGTGAGGGTAGGAGAAGACAGAGCTGGGTTCTGGGTCATTCTCTGGCCCAGTCATGGGTGAGAGTATCACCTAAGATCTGAATAATCACAGAGCACAAAAAATTGATCTTACTTTCCTGCCACGTGGGAGACCCCATTCTTGCCCTAACCTAGGATTTTCCAAACTATACGTGTAGTCACTGCTCACAGCGTTAGCATTTGAACAAATGGAAGAAAGAAAAACAAGAAACTCTTGAGCTCACCAGGAACTTTCAGAGATGCCCTTACCTGAAATGGTTGCCATTTGAAATATATATACTATTTCACTAATGGTTTTCAACCATATATTTTTAATAGATTGTGAGTTCCCTGGAAACAGGGAATGTTTTATAATAATTGATTTGTCCCATATTAGTTTTCTTTTCCAAAACCTTTGAAGTGGATTGCTATAAATGCATTCAGTTCAGTTCAGTTCAGTTGCTCAGTCGTGTCCGACTCTTTGCGACCCCATGAATCGCAGCACGCCAGGCCTCCCTGTCCATCACCAGCTCCTGGAGTTCACTCAAACTCACGTCCATCGAGTCAGTGATGCCATCCAGACATCTCATCCCCTGTCATCTCCTCTTCCTCCTGCCCCTAATCCCTCCCAGCATCAGAATCTTTTCCAATAAGTCAACTCTTCACATGAGGTGGCCAAAGTACTGGAGTTTCGGCTTTAGCATCATTCCTCCCAAAGAACACCCAGGGCTGATCTCCTTTAGGATGGACTGGTTGGATCTCCTTGCAGTCCAAGGGACTCTCAAGAGTCTTCTCCACAGTTCAAAAGCATCAATTCTTCGGCACTCAGCTTTCTTCACAGTCCAACTCTCACATCCATACATGACCACAGGAAAAACCATAGTCTTGACTAGATGGACCTTTCCTGGCAAAGTAATGTCTCTGCTTTTGAATATGCTATCTAAGTTGGTCATAACTTTTCTTCCAAGGAGTAAGCATCTTTTAATTTCATGGCTGCAGTCACCATCTGCAGTGATTTTGGAGCCCCCCAAAATAAAGTCTGACACTGTTTCCACTGTTTCCCCATCTATTTCCCATGAAGTGGTGGGACCAGATGCCATGATCTTTGTTTTCTGAATGTTGAGCTTTAAGCCAACTTTTTCACTCTCCTCTTTCACGCTTTTGCATATCTGAGGTTATTGATATTTCTCCCGGCAATCTTGGTTCCAGCTTGTGCTTCTTCCAGCCCAGCGTTTCTCATGATGTACTCTGCATATAAGTTAAATAAGCAGGGTGACAATATACAGCCTTGACGTACTCCTTTTCCTATTTGGAACCAGTCTGTTGTTCCATGTCCAGTTCTAACTGTTGCTTCCTCACCTGCATATAGGTTTCCCAAGAAGCAGGTCAGGTGGTCTGGTATTCCCATCTCTTTCAGAATTTTCCACAGTTTCTTGTGATCCACACAGTCAAAGGCTTTGGCATCATCAGTAAAGCAGAAACAGATGTTTTTCTGGAACTCTCTTGTTTTTTCCATGATCCAGCGGATGTTGGCAATTTGATCTCTGGTTCCTCTGACTTTTCTAAAACCAGCTTGAACATCTGGAAGTTCACAGTTCACGTATTGCTGAAGCCTGGCTTGGAGAATTTTGAGCATTACTTTACTAGTGTGTGAGATGAGTGCAATTGTGCTGTAGTTTGAGCATTCTTTGGCATTGCCTTTCTTTGGGATTGGAATGAAAAGTCACTTTTTCCAGCCCTGTGGCCACTGCTGCATTGGTACTAAATAAAAGGTAAGAAAAAAAAAAAAAAAAAAAGAGTCCAGACAAAAGAAAGGTACCAAGGAATAAAAAAAATGTGGGAATCGGGTATAGGGAGGGTCATCTGCTGTGCTGTGCTTAGTTGCTCAGTCGTGTCCGACTCTTTGTGACACCATGGACTGTAGAACATTATTAAGAAATGAAGAATTAAGACGAGTTCAAAAATGACTTCTGATCTTCCAAACCATCATTGCAAAGGAGAGAATATAGTGGACTCTACAAGTTCATTAGGGGAAGCCAGTGTTTCTTCTGCCTACGATCATCATCATTAGCACTATGGGGCTCAGCTTCATGTGCTGCATAGAAAGAAAAAGAAGAAAGAAACATAATATATACTCAAGTCCTCAGTAAGCTGCAGTACAGATCAGCCCCAGTATCCGGGCCTGGAGAACTACAGTCCACGGGGTCACGAAGAGTCGGACGCGACTGAGCCACTGTCACTTCACAGATCTTTTAAGATCATTGTCAGAAAGCGAATCTTTTCCTGTTGAAAGAACTTCTCCTTAAAGCTTTCTTTTTCTAACTTTTTGATGCTATACTCCTGGAATCCACTTGAACCATTTATACATATACATTATGTAAAGTAAATGGCGGTCATAAAAGGGAAGCCCAAAATAAATATGGCTCAAAGGAAAGGGAGACCACATCCAGGTAAGGGAGCACTTATGAAGGAGCCGTCTGAGTGAGTACTGAGCGCTAGGAGAATACCTGCCCCCAGGACGCGAGGCTGGGAAGAACGCGACCTTGCGCCTGCTCAGTTGCTCAGCTGTGGCTGACTCTTTGTGACCCCATGGACTGTAAGCGCCCCGGTCCGTGGAATTTTCCAGACGAGAACACTGGAGTGGGTTTCCATTTCCTACTCTCGCGGATGGAACCCGTGTCTCTTACATCTCCCGCACTGGCAAGCAGGTTCTTTACCACTGGCCACCTGGCAAGCCCCAAGGACACCTTAAGAGCATATTAACTTCAGCTGCTATTTGGCAGACGTCTAGGAGAATAAAGGAGATAAGGCTGGAAAGACAGCTTGGATTCAGGTGGGGACGTATGACTGTAAATGTCAAGGCAACTGGCATCGGTTAAGCAAGAGGTGCTGAGCATCAGACCGAAGGGGCCTACGAGGCCACTCAGTAACAGGGAAGGAGATCGAGTCCTCCGGGCCAGTGTTCCGCGCAGTGCAGACTGCAGAGAAGTCTTCCAGGATGCTCAGGAGGAGGCAGCTCCCTCTCTGCCCTGCGCCCACGAAACCCGACGGAGACGCAGTTCTCAAGGCAGACACAAAGGAAGGGAGTCGGTTCGCTTACACCCTAGAGGAACGCAAGTGGACCTAGGCAGAAGCTGCTTTTCCCCGTCTCTGCCCCGTCAGCATGTCCCAACTCAGAGAAGAGACCTGTGTCTGAAACTCATGTCTGCCTACCCGGTCTCCAGAGACACCTCTGACTGCACAGCGGATGAATCAGGCTTTGGCATCATCCCACGAGACCCTGAGGAGCTGCTGGTGGACGGAGAGCGGGGCGGAGGACTTCTCTTCCAAAGGATCCTGGCATGACACTAAACCCCAGACTTGGAAGGTTCCAGAAAAGCCCATCTTTTCAGTCAGCGGTGAATCATCCGCTGCCCCGCACCCCTGTTAGCACCACAACCCGGGCTTCAAACAGCGAACCGAGCACCGCTGCGGGGGTAGAGCCGCGGCGCGCCTTCCACCGAAAGGCTCCCCTTGGCTCGCGTCGCCGCCGCAGCCCGGCCCGTACCTTTCCCGCCGCGCTCGCCAGCCCGGCCTCGTTCCCAGGCTCGGCGGGGCCTGCGAGCTTTGCTGGGGCTCACGCGCGGCGATCCGGGGATGACCCCCAGGGACTCCCCAAGGACCGGGGCTCTGCAGACCCCGAAACGCAAGGCAGGGCGCTGGGGAGGGGAAAGCCGGAGTCGGGTGTCAGGAGAGCCCGGACTGGGTGCTCAGCCCTCAACAGCCCGTCGGTTCGGGTCTTCCTTCCCTTAAAGTCCCCTTTGGCGCTGTCGGAGCCCAGAAGGCGGAGGCGCAACCTCTAGGGCGCTGTCCCGCTCACATCACTGCTTCTAAACTCCCTTTTCTGGATTAACAAGAGTCCGCCGCCTCGCTGTTCCTCCCGTCCCCGGAGCCCGCGGCGCCCGCGCTCAGCCCCGGCTGACCCAGATCTTCGAGGCCGCGCGGCCGGCGTGCGCCCGGGGCTGCGCGCGGGGCGCCGGGCGCACGAGGCGCGCCTGGGGCGGGCGCTCTGGACGGCACCTGGCTCCGCCGGGCTGCGGCTGGACCGTGAGCTTCCAAAGTGCTCGACACCCAGAGAACTTGCTAAGCACCCCGGAGGTGCCCCCAGTCACCCTGAGTACCACTTATAAGTTTTCTGAGGGTGAGGACCATTACGTCTTCTCCCGTTCGTTTCCATTTCTCATCCTCCCTGCCCTCATGGTTCCGGTCACTACTGTAGAGTCCATGCCTTTCCCTAGAAGCGCAGTCCAAGCCTAAGGCTGCACCCACCCTCCAGAGTATCCCCGGAAGTAAGTCCTTGAGTTTTCTCAGCAGCCACAGAGAAGGGAAAGCACTAGTTGAAAGTGGCCAAAGGTGTACATCATGAAGGGTGTACATCATGAAGGGGCAGTGGTGCCTGTCTTTACAGTGGCTACTTTTGGGGTGTTTTTCCCAAGATAGGGGTTTGGTCATGGAAACAGTCCCGTAAAGGAAAGATGTGATGGTCTCCTTCTAAAGGCACACTCAGGCACATAGCAAAGGGCAATGACAAAAGAAGGAAGGTGAGGGAAATTCCTGATGATTTTACTAATGTTAAAATTCCATAGATTTGGATAGTGCTATTTTTTTCTTTCAGGTCATCAATTTAGAATTCTATAAAGGAAGAGAATGACATCAAGGAAAATCATTGGCCTAGGAGAAAAGAGCCCGTAGGCGTTTAGGTGCTATATATGTGGAGCCAGAAAGCTCTGGAGCATCAGGGAGACTCCAGCTTAAGGCAACAATGGGTGAATATGCGCCTCAAGGGCACGGGGAATGAGAGGCAGACTGCTGCCTGCCACCTGCCCCTAGGACAGCCCCTGCCGCTACTCTAGAAGCAGGCCGTTGCTGCTGCAAACAGCTTAGTGTGAAACGGGTGGGAGTGGGGTTCCAAGTACAATGCCTAATACTTCATTATTCGTTCAGTTCTTTTTAGGAAGATCTTCATCTTGCAACTGGTAGGGCTCGTGCTAACCTACAATTTTACTGACTGTGATTTTAAGAAGATTAAAGAGAGCTACCGGAACATCATTTATCAAGAACTGAATAACTATACAAAAGGGGTAAGTGAAGAAACGTTTTAAAAATGCATTTTTATAGTAAGAGTAGGCACACACACTACAATTTAACTTTTAAAGAAAGAAAAATGATTTGGAAAAAATCAAGGCCCAGCATTTTGTCAAAAAAAAAAATTACAAGTGATATTGAAATATATGACCTTCTAAAATGACCACCCAGAAATTGGCATACTAATTAAATCAAATATGCAGATGCTGGTGAGGAGCAGATATTGATAAGGAACTCATGGTATCCATCAAGCTTTTCTGTTCTCTGCCAGATCCTGTTCACTGGTGCAAGTAAAAAATAAAACAAAAAGACAGTGACTAAGGTCTCGAAAAAGAAAAACAGAGGGGATTCTGGTGAGCGAGGCCCTATCCAGTGAGGACAGCCTGGGAGAATGTGCTCCTCGAATCTTTCTAGTATTCTAGATGCTTTAGGATGCCCTTGCGGGATAAGGGCACTTTAGATTTTTTTAATATACAGTGGATCATTTTCCTGATCATTCTAATTTCTGGACAGAGCATGTATGTGTGCAGCGGATGAACGGCTACAGGGCAGATGTGGGCATTGGAAAAACAGCATTATTGTCGCAGGAGTGGCCCCGCGTACAATGTCCACTTCGGCGGGGAAGGAGGATGTCGCTCTAGGGCAGGATCATTTGATACCCAGGCTCCAACGCTAGCAGGCAGTGTCTGAGAACTCAAGTGATTCACTACGTGGTCAAAGGCAGAAACTGGCACAGGAAACAGTGCCTCGGGGGAAGCTGCTCTCCGAGCATCCCAGAGCCTGGGAGCCGCGGAGAGAGGGAGGGCGGCGCTGGCTTCGCTCTTGTGAATTTGATCCCCATCTTCGTCGTCTCCTTCCTTTCTCTCTTCCAGACGAAAGCCATCGACTTTGACCATTTCGTCTACTGTGAAGACCAGGTGAGAGGCAGCGGCTGAAGCTGGGGGGCGCGGGGACCCTGCGGGGCGCGGGGCGCGGGCGGCGGCGGGTCCCCAGGAGACGCTGGCCCGGCGTGGGGACAGGCGCACCGCGCCCAGCCCGGGAAGCCGCCCCTGTCCCGTCAGGGCGGCAGCGCGTCCTATTTGAGCGGGACTCCGGGAGCGGCTCCGCCCGCGGCCCGCGGGAGGCGGGTCCGAGACGGGCCGGGGCGCCGTCAGGGCGCCCGGGGCGGGCGCCGCTCCGTCAGTACCGCACCTCGGGCCGCGGGCCGCGGGGACCCCCGGAGCGCTCCCCGCACCAGGAGAGTCCCCTCCCCGCCTTTCCCCGGCCCCTCCGCCCGGCCCTCAGGAGGCGGGTCCGAGACGGGCCGGGGGCCGACGGCAGGGCGTCCCGGGGCCGTCGTCAGGGCCGCCCCTTGGGCCGCGCGGACCTCCCCCGAGCGCCCCCCGCGACCCGGGCCGGCCTTCAGGCGGAGCGCCCCTCGGCGCCCGGCCTCGTCAGCTCACTCTCTCTCCCCCGCCCCTCCCTGTCTCTCCCCTCCTCCTCCCTCTCACTCTCTCTCTCCCGGCGTCTTCTCCTCCCGCGACCGGGGCCGCCTGCGCGCAGCCCGACTGCCTCCGCAAAATCCAGAGCCTGACCTTCGAGCGCCGCCCTGGCTGCGCCGCGCCCGCCCGCGAGGCCTTCGCCGTGAGAACCCACGCCGCGCTCGCCGCCGCCTGCCCGGGCTACCGCGGGGCGCAGGTGAGCCGGGCAACCCAGTCAGCCCGCAGGGCCCCCCGGGCGAGTGAGCGCGGGGCTGGGCCCGGCGAGCCCCGACCCCCGGTGGCCCGGCGCAGAGCCTGTACCCGGGCTCTGACCTCGGAGGGAGGGAGCGGCGGAAGCCTGCGGGCCGCCGAGTCCGCCCTTGGGCCCGGCCTCTGCTGGGGCTCTGACGCTTTGGGCAGGAGTGCGTGCTAGACCTTAGGTCCCCTTCACAGTGTGGTCGGTGAGGGTCCTGGCTTCTGGAGCATGCGGAGGAGGGTGCTTAAAAGCTAATCTCCGGGGACCCTGAAGCCTGCTCCTTCAAAATTAAAATCCCTATCTGTGGGCTCCTTATGAGATGCGTATCCTTTGCGAAGGGTGAGCAGCGAGGCTTGGGTTTATCGTTTAATAATTGTATACGTCTTTCCTTAAATGTTACATTATCCGTTAAATCTCCACCCCATATTTGTGTAATTGCTTGCATAGTTGCTGTCTCTTTTGACCCTTTTGCATATGCAGTTACATTTGAATGAATGTGTAACTTTAAATATGGAAACGGTGCAGAGCTAGGGGCAGGAGGTCTGGGGACAGTCTTGCCTGACTTTGAATCCTAGCCCCATAACTTCTGTGAAAACTCAGATAAATTACCTGGTCTCTGTGTGCTTAGTTTCATCTGAAAAATGAGGATTGTAGAATCAAGTTCCATACAGAATGTTTGCAAGGATAAAATGAGTCAATATATGTAAAAGCACTTGGAACAGTGCGTAGTATGTGCCAAGTTCTCAGTATTTATTTCAGCGGTCAAGTAAAGCAGGCAATTTATCTTCCTAATGACAAACTAAAAAGACAAAAAGAAGCAGTGCAGATTTGTATGATTTTGGCCTGTTCACCAATGGACTTTATCAGTCTGTACACTGAATGGATGACTAAGGCTGTCAGTTTTTAGGGATTGAAGCCATAGGGTTCTGGAATGAACTTTAGTTGGATATTCAGTACCAGGCAGCCATATGAAAAACCTGTTTGGCTGTGTATCTCCTGTTAAGGAGACTCTGGCAAATCTACAGATGACCACAATGATATTCATCGTTGTAAGAGCATAGGGGACATTCTAGATAAGTTTAGACAGCATGTGAAAAAGGGAAAGTTTGGAGTGATTTATTTTAGCCCTCTCTCAAGCCCAAAGGCAGCCTAAAATCAGTAATTTAGCAGATGGTAGATTGTAAGCTTTTTGCTTAATAACCTGGTGACCTATATTGATTTGAATACTGTGTGTTTAGGAGGCCCAGTCTCTACTCAAGAGTAATTCAGGTGAAGGAATACGCCAGAAGATGATTGCAATCGTTTTTTTTCTTTTTGACAGACTCCTTTTGAGAATAAGCCTTCAGGTGTCTGTGGTACATCTTAGAGATTGGGAGGGACAGAGGCTGGGAGCACTCTGGGTACAAGTAATAGGTCTGTTGAATTATATCTATAAAGAAGCATAAGATAACTCTTTCTTGAAGAACTTAGGATCTTGCCAGGGAGATTATGAGATTTTCAGCTCTTCATCTATTTAATAAATATTCAGTTTCTCATGTATAAAGCTTAGTGCTCAGTGCTATGGGGAATACCCATGATGTAATAATAACAACAGCTATAAGTGAGAACCAGTTAAGTGATAAACACTCTGAAGTGCTAGAAGAATTTCCAAAAGAGATGTCTGAGCAATTAGCAGAGGCCTTGCGAAGGAGGCGGGGCTTGCCCTTGAAGTCTGTGGGTGGAGAGATGGGAGGGCATTCCTCTGGAGAAAGCAGGTAGGAGCTGTGTGGGTGTCTTGGGGGACACATTGAGAGGTAGGTTTGCATAAAGAAGACAAAATGTATCAGCCAAAGATAGTGGTGATTAATTTTGACTATTGCTTCTCCTATTCCACAGATAAATAATACCCAGACAATGAGGAAAATAAGGAAAAGACAAATCAAAACAAATGAGTGCCTGGAACAAGTCACATACTTGAAAGAACTGTGGCAGCGTCTCAGTCGCATTTCATAAAAACAAAATAAACCTTCAATAAAGTCACATTTCACAGCAAGAAAGCAAATCATTTTTATTAGGTAGATGGAATGTTAACTCTAACTGTGGCATTTAAGAGACCACCAATGTTTTCTTTGTTTGTTTTAATTTCAGAGGGTTTCTTAGCTTATTTTTGTAAGTATCTGTTGTTTAATGTAAGTGTATAATGTGGGGAAAGTATTAGCCCTCAAATGTCACGGGAGGCTTTTTTTTTTTAAGCATTAATGCCTGAGCTACTGGCTTTGTGGCAGTAATTCTCAGCTGGAGCTATATAAACCCTACTCAAGGAAAGAATCTAAAAGTAGAGTGGAAGGAGAATTTTTCTCTTGGGAGATAAAAATGTTGAACTTGATAGCATGTAAACCTCTGTTTAAAAGGCAAACATTCACAAAGGAAATGAAAACAAAAGGAGTGCTCAAAGTTGTACCCATAATGAAGCAACATGAAATAATTTCCAAGCAAAGTGTTGTGAAAATATTCTAAGCCAAATTAAAAAAATTATCTAACAGACAAGAGTGGAATATGCCTATCCTGAAGAAGTGCCTTTGTTAGAGCTAAAATATATTTTGAAATTTATGGAATATATCTTTAATTTATTTTGTAAGCAGTTTTTAAAATGTACATATTGCTTTGTTATCAACACTATTTTTTCTTAATAAAAAATTCTCAAATTCGTTTCTTAGGAGTGATCTTTTTAATGTAGTAGACAGTTTGCACATGCGTACCTTTCGGAGGGGCGTCGCTTTTCCTCAGTTCTTTCCCCTCCCTTTCTGTACTGTGCCTGTAGTCTGCCTATAGAGAGAATACTGGGAATAGGTGAATTCAGGATGCTTTCCCATCGTCCTTTCTCTTAAATTATGTCTCTAGTCCTCCTTTCTTTCCCTTGTTGAACTTCCCCACACCTGAGAGAAACCAAGGAGGCCAAGGTGAACAAGGGCTGTCCAACCCATCCTCCTGTTTGATGCTTGCTGCACGCTAGAGCTGAAGGCACCCTTTGAGTCACCTCAGAATGCTCTGGACATCAGTGGAAGGGGCCGCCCGAGCCATGCAGTCCAGGTGACGGAGCAGGACAGGGAAAAAAACATCAGTTTTTCCTGTGAGTAGAAATGATCCCCTGGCCACTGCCCAGGAGGCTAGTGCTGAGGAATGATAGAAGAGGGGAAGGTCAGGGTTCCTAAATCTACCTTACCTGCCAAGAGGTAAAAAGCTTATATTATGCATCCAGTGGGCATTTACAAAGCAACTACTATGTGCCAGGCCCTCAGTCAAGTATTGGGGATACGAAAGTAAACAAGACACAGCTCTCCCCAGAGAAGCTCAGATATAGCTGGAGAGGCAGTTTCCTTTGCCCTGAGGGAAATCAGGACATAACTTCTTTCCCAAAACTTTCCTCTAAAGACCTGGCCCAGGACCTTAAGGGCCATTATAAGAGGAACTATGTATCCTTCTTCTGTGTATCCCATTGGAGTTTTAATATAAAAATAATCATTTATATTACTATCAAGGAAAAGCAATGAGCAATATTTTCTCATAAGAATCTATAACTTTTAGATTAAATCTATTAACCATATAATGCTAGTAACTTTTCCAAATTAAAAGAATAGGATTATACATTCCTACTTTTTGAAATGCATTGCAGTTTCCTGGTGGGCTAATACACGGTCAGCTTTATAAATGTCCTGTTGTGCTCATGCGTAGTCGCTCAGTTCAGTTCAGTCGCTCAGTCGTGCACAACTCTTGGCAACCCCAAGGACTGCAGCACGCCAGGCCTCTCTGTCATCACCAACTCCTGGAGTTTACTCAACTCATGTCCATTGAGTTGGTGATGCCATCCAACCATCTCATCCTCTGTCGTCCCCTTCTCCTCCTGCCTTCAATCTTTCCCAGCATCAGGGTCTTTTCCAATGAGTCAATTCTTCGCATCAGGTGGCCAAAGTACTGGAGTTTCAGGTTCAGCATCAGCCCTTCCAATGAATATTCAGGACTGATTTCCTTTAGGATGGACTGGCTGGATCTCCTCGCAGTCCAAGGGACTCTCAAGAGTCTTCTCCAACACCACAGTTCAAAACCATCAATTCTTTGGCATTCAACTTTCTTTATAGTCCAACTCTCACATCCATACATGACTACTGGGGAAACCATAGCTTTGACTAGATGGACTGCTGTTGGCAAAGTAATGCCTCTGCTTTTTAATATGCTGTCTAGGCTGGTCATAGCTTTTCTTCCAAGGAGCAAGTGTCTTTTAATTTCATGGGTGCAGTCACCATCTGCAGTGATTTTGGAGCCCCCCCCCAAAAAAATAAAGTCTGCCACTGTTTCCCCATCTATTTGCCATGAAGTGATGGGACCAGATGCCATAATCTTAGTTTTCTGAATGTTTCTTAGTTTTTTTCACTCTCCTCTTTCACTTTCATCAAGAGGCTCTTTAGTTCTTTTTTGCTTTCTGCCATAAAGGTGATGTCATCTGCATATCTGAGGTTATTGATATTTCTCTCAGCAATCTTGATTTCAGCTTCTGCTTCATCCAGCCCAGCATTTCTCATGATGTACTCTGCATATAAGTTAAATAAGCAGGGTGACAATATACAGCTTTGACATACTCCTTTCCTGATTTAGAACCAGTCTATTGTTCCATGTCCAGTTCTAACTGTTGCTTCCTCACCTGCATATAGGTTTCCCAAGAAGCAGGTCAGGTGGTCTGGTATTCTCATCTCTTGAAGAATTTTCCACAGTTTGTTGTGATCCACACAGTCAAAGGCTTTGGCATAGTCAATAAAGCAGAAGTAGATATTTTTCTGGAACTCTCTTGCTTTTTCAATGGTCCAGCAGATGTTGGCAATTTGATCTCTAGTTCCTCTGCCTTTTCTAAATCCAACTTGAACATCTGCAAGTTCACGGTTCACATACTGTCCAACTCTTTGAGAACCCATGAAATGTTGCCCTCCAGGCTCCTCTGTCCATGGAATTCTCCAGACAATAATACTGGAGTGGACTGCCATTCCCTTCTCCAGGGGATCTTCCTGACTGAGGGATCGAACTCAGGTCTCCTGCATTGCAGGTGGATTCTTTACCATCTAAACCATGAGAGAAGCCCTAAATATTCTATAATCAATGGGGGGAAAGTGGCAAATTCTGGTTTAAGCATATAGTTGGATATACACCCTTTGAGGCTACCTATGTTAATTACCAATATTCTTAGTTTTCTCTTCCTCTGTCAGAGGCTGAAAAAGCTAAATTAAAGTCTACTCCTGTTATAGTTCCTTATTATCCTCTATCCTTAAAGTTTTGCTTTCTAATTGTTAATACTCTATGTAACACCTAAAAATTCATATGAGATATTTATTGATTACCGTAGCCTTTATCATATGATTTATTTTGCTTGCTGAGTTACACACGCCGCTGCTGCACTCCCGATCTTGTTTCAGGCATCTCGTATGTCACTGCGTGTGGCAGGGAAACACTTGGGGAGAGAGAACGTGCTTTTCCTGCTGCTGCCACCGTAGTCTTACGTTTTCTGTTTTTATGTTTCTGCATTATTGCATAATTTTAACCTGAAAAAGTATTTATATTTATTTCTTTCAAGCATTTGTTGACTTTTTGGTCACATCCAGTATACTGAGATCTTGAGACTCTGAATCTTGATTCTATTATTTATTTTAACTCTCCCTCTTAGGATTTCTATGGCTTAATTCAAGTTATTGAAAAAGATTATCAAGACAGGAAGAAGATTTGTTGATCTTCAAAACAGGCATCTCAATAGGCAGAAAAGTCATTTGTCCATGTTCTTTGTTTTAAAGAAATTCCTTTAATCTCGCAGAACTAAATCTCCATTTTTCTCATTATGTCCATATCAAAGTAAAGATCAGGGGAAATTTCTCAAATGCTCTATTGAGGTCAAAGCATATTAAGTCTATATCTTCCTCCAATCTGAAAATCAAATACACTTATCAAGAAAATTTTTTAAAGTTTTTTAATGTCTCAATTGTATTCCTTTCTAAACCTTACAAACCAACTATTTTTAAAAATAATTATATTGAGCTGATCTGAGTTTTTTACTGTTCCTTTCCATTATTCAAAACTTATGGCTTGGCCAAAAGTTCATTTGGGTTTTTCCATAAGATCTTACAGAAAAACCTGAACAAACCTTTGAGCCAACCCAATATTTGTTGTTGTTGTTTAAACACTAGGTCATGTCCAACTCTTTGCAAACCCATGGACAATAGCCACCAGAAGATCTTTTTTGTACAGTTCTGTGTATTCTTAAGTCTGAATTTGGCAATAAGGAGTTCATGGTCTGAGCCATAGTCAGCTCCTGGTCTTGTTTTTGCTGACTGTATAGAGCTTCTCCATCTTTGGCTGCAAAGAATATAATCAATCTGATTTCGGTGTTGACCATCTGGTGATGTCCATGTATAGAGTCTTCTCTTGTGTTGTTGGAAGAGGGTGTTTGTTATGACCAGTGCATTTTCTTGGCAAAACTCTATTAGTCTTTGTCCTGCTTCATTCTGTATTCCAAGGCCAAATTTGCTTAAATTGAAGAAAGTAAGGAAAACTACTAGACCATTCAGGTATGACCTAAATCAAATCCCTTATGATTATACAGTGGAAGTGAGAAATAGATTTAAGGGCCTAGATCTGATAGATAGACTACCTGATGAACTATGGAATGAGGTTCGTGATATTGTACAGGAGACAGGGATCAAGACCATTCCCATAGAAAAGAAATGCAACAAAACAAAATGGCTGTCTGGGGAGGCCTTACAAATAGCTGTGAAAAGAAGAGAAGTGAAAAGCAAAGGAGAAAAGGAAAGATATAAACATCTGAATGCAGAGTTCCAAAGAATAGCAAGAAGAGATAAGAAAGCCTTCCTCAGTGATCAATGCAAAGAAATAGAGGAAAACAACAGAATGGGAAAGACTAGGGCTCTCTTCAAGAAAATCAGAGATACCAAGGGCAAGAGATACAAGATGGCAAGAATACACAGAAGAACTGTACAAAAAAGATCTTCACGACCCAGATAATCACAATGGTGTGATCACTGACCTAGAGCCAGACATCCTGGAATGTTAAGTCAAGTGGGCCTTAGAAAGCATCACTACGAACAAAGCTAGTGGAGGTGATGGAATTCCAGTTGAGCTATTTCAAATCCTGAAAGATGATGCTGTGAAAGTGCTGCACTCAATATGCCAGCAAATTTGGAAAACTCAGCAGTGGCCACAGGACTGGAAATGGTCAGTTTTTATTCCAATCCCCAAGAAAGGCAATGCCAAAGAATGCTCAAACTACCGCACAATTGCACTCATCTCACACGCTAGTAAAGTAATGCTCAAAATTCTCCAAGCCGGGCTTTAGCAATATGTGAACCGTGAACTTCCTGATGTTCAAGCTGGTTTTAGAAAAGGCAGAGGAACCAGAGATCAAATTGCCAACATCCACTGGATCATGGAAAAAGCAAGAGAGTTCCAGAAAAACATCTATTTCTGCTTTATTGACTATGCCAAAGCCTTTGACTGTGTGGATCACAATAAACTGTGGAAAATTCTGTAAGAGATGGGAATACCAGACCACCTGATCTGCCTCTTGAGAAATTTGTATGCAGGCCAGGAAGCAACAGTTAGAACTGGACATGGAACAACAGACTGGTTCCAAATAGGAGAAGGGGTACGTCAAGGCTGTATATTGTCACCCTGTTTATTTAACTTCTATGCAGAGTACATCATGAGAAACGCTGGACTGGAAGAAACACAAGCTGGAATCAAGATTGCCCAGAGAAATATCAATAACCTCAGATATGCAGATGACACCACCTTTATGGCAGAAAGTGAAGAGGAACTAAAAAGCCTCTTGATGAAAGTGAAAGTGGAGAGTGAAAAAGTTGGCTTAAAGCTCAACATTCAGAAAACGAAGATCATGGCATCCGGTCCCACCACTTCATGGGAAATAGATGGGGAAACAGTGGAAACAGTGGCAGACTTTATTTTTCTGGGCTCCAAAATCACTACAGATGGTGACTGCAGCCATGAAATTAAAAGGCGCTTACTCCTTGGAAGGAAAATTATGACCAACCTAGATAGCATATTCAAAAGCAGAGACATTACTTTGCCAAGAAAGGTTCATCTAGTCAAGGCTATGGTTTTTCCTGTGGTCATGTATGGATGTGAGAAGTGGACTGTGAAGAAGGCTGAGCACCGAAGAATTGATGCTTTTGAACTGTGGTGTTGCAGAAGACTCTTGAGAGTCCCTGGGACTGCAAGGAGATTCAACCAGTCCATTCTGAAGGAGATCAGCCCTGGGATTTCTTTGGAAGGAATGATGCTAAAGCTGAAACTCCAGTACTTTGGCCTCCTCATGCGAAGAGTTGACTCATTGGAAAAGACTCTGATGCTGGGAGGGATTGGGGGCAGGAGGAAAAGGGGATGACAGAGGATGAGATGGCTGGATGGCATCACCAAATCAATGGACATGAGTTTGGGTAAACTCCAGGAGTTGGTGATGGACAAGGAGGCCTGGCGTGCTGCAGTCCATGGGGTCACAAAGAGTCGGACACGACTGAGCGACTGATCTGATCTGATCTGTGTATTCTTGCCACCTCTTCTCAATATCTTCTGCTTCTGTTAGGTCCATACCATTTCTCTCCTTTATCGAGCCCATCTTTGCATGAAATGTTCCCTTGGTATCTCTAATTTTCTTGAAGAGATCTCTAGTCTTTCCCAGTCTGTTGTTTTCCTCTATTTCTTTGCATTGATCACTGAGGAAGGCTTTCTTATCTCTTCTTACTATTCTTTGGAACTCTGCATTCAGATGTTTATATCTTTCCTTTTCTCTTTTGCTTTTAACTTCTCTTCTTTTCACAGCTATTTGTAAGGCCTCCCCAGACAGCCATTTTGCTTTTTTGCATTTCTTTTCCATGGGGATGGTCTTGATACCTGTCTCCTGTACAATGCCACGAACCTCAGTCCATAGTTCATCAGGCACTCTATCTATCAGATCTATTCCCTTAAATCTATTTCTCACTTCCACTGTATAATCATAAGGGATTTGATTTAGGTCATACCTGCATGGTCACAGGAGGGCCTAGATGAGCTATTCCACGTTCAAGGTCAGAAGTGATGGCAGTGAGGAGATACCCCTCGTCCAAGGTAAGGAGCACCGGCTGTGCTTTGCTGGAGCAGCCGTGAAGAAATACCCCACGTCCAAGGTAAGAGAAACCCAAGTAAGACGGTAGGTGTTGCAAGAGGGCATCAGAGGGCAGACACACTGAAACCATACTCACAGAAAACTAGTCAATCTAATCACACTAGGACCACAGCCTTATCTAACTCAATGAAACTAAGTCATGCCCTTGGGGCCACCCAAAACGGGCGGGTCATGGTGGAAAGGTCTGACAGAATGTGGTCCACTGGAGAAGGGAATGGGAAACCACTTCAGGATTCTTGCCTTGAGAATCCCATGAACAGTATGAAAAGGCAAAATGATAGGATACTGAAAGAGAAACTCCCCAGGTCAGTAGGTGCCCAATATGCTACTGGAGACCAGTGGAGAAATAACTCCAGAAAGAATGACGGGATGGAGCCAAAGCAAAAACAATACCCAGTTGTGGATGTGACTGGTGATAGAAGCAAGGTCCAATGCTGTAAAGAGCAATATTTCATAGGAACCTGGAATGTCAGGTCCATGAATCAAGGCAAATTGGAAGTGGTCAAACAAGAGATGGCAAGAGTGAACGTCGACATTCTAGGAATCAGCGAACTAAAATGGACTGGAATGGGTGAATTTAACTCAGATGACCATTATATCTACTACTGCGGGCAGGAATCCCTCAGAAGAAATGGAGTAGCCATCATGGTCAACAAAAGAGTTCGAAATGCAGTACTTGGATGCAATCTCAAAAACGACAGAATGATCTCTGTTCATTTCCAAGGCAAACCATTCAATATCACAGTAATCCAAGTCTATGCCCCAACCAGTAACGCTGAATAAGCTGAAGTTGAACGGTTCTGTGAAGAACCTACAAGACCTTTTAGAACCGACAGCCACAAAAGATGTCCTTTTCGTTATAGGGGACTGGAATGCAAATGTAGGAAGTCAAGAAACACCTGGAGTAACAGGCAAAGTTGGCCTTGGAGTACAGAATGAAGCAGGGCAAACGTTAACAGAGTGTTGCCAAGAGAATGCACTGGTCATAGCAAACACCCACTTCCAACAACACAAGAGAAGACTCTACACATGGACATCACCAGATGGCCAACACCAAAGTCAGATTGATTATATTCTTTGCAGCCAAAGATGGAGAAGCTCTATACAGTCAACAAAAACAAGACTGGGACCTGACTTTGGCTCACATCATGAACTCCTTATTGCCAAATTAGACTTAAATTGAAGAAAGTAGGGAAAACTGCTGGACCATTCAAGTATGACCTAAATCAAATCCCTTATGATTATACAGTGGAAGTGAGAAATAGATTTAAGGAACTAGATCTGATAGACAGATGCCTGAAGAATTATGGATCCAGGTTCATGACATTGTACAGGAGACAGGGATCAAGACCATCTGCAAGAAAAAGAAATGCAAAAAAGCAAAGTGGCTGTCTGAGGAGGCCTTACAAATAGCTGTGAAAAGAAGAGAAGCAAAAAGCAAAGGAGAAAAGGATAGACATATCCATTTGAATCAGAGTTCCAAAGAATAGCAAGGAGAGATAAGAAAGCCTTCCTCAGTGATCAGTGCAAAGAAATAGAGGAAAACAACAGAATGGGAAAGACTAGACATATCTTCAAGAAAATCAGAGATATCAAGGGAAAATTTCATGCAAGGATGGGCTCAATAAAGGACAGAAATGGTATGGACCTAATAGAAGCAGAAGATATTAAAAAGAGGTGGCAAGAATACACAGAAGAACTGTACAAAAAAGATCTTCATGACCCAGATAATCACAATGGTGTGATCACTCACCTAGAGCCAGACATCCTGGAATATGAAGTCAAGTGGGCCTTAGGAAGCATCACTATGAACAAAGCTAGTGGAGGTGACGGAATTCCAGTCGAGCAATTCAAATCGTAAAAGATGATGCTGTGAAAGTGCTGCACTCAATATGCTAGCAAATTTGGAAAACTCAGCAGTGGCCACAGGACTGGAAAAGGTCAGTTTTCATTCCAATCCCAAAGAAAGGCAATGCCAAAGAATGCTCAAACTACCACACAATTGCACTCATCTCACATGCTAGTAAAGTAATGCTCAAATTTCTCCAAGACAGGCTACAGCAATACATGAACTGTGAACTTCCAGATGTTCAGGCTGGTTTTAGAAAAGGCAGAGGAACCAGAGATCAAATTGCGAACATCCACTGGATCATCAAAAAAGCAAGAGAGTTCTAGAAAAACATCTGCTTCTGTTTTATTGACTATGCAAAAGCCTTTGACTGTGTGGATCACAATAAACTGTGAAAAATTCTGAAAGAGATGAGAATACCAGGCCACCTGACCTGCCTCTTGAAAAATCTATATGCAGGTCAGGAAGCAACAGTTAGAACTGGACATGGAACAACAGACTAGTTCCAAATCGGGAAACGAGTATGTCAAGTCTGTATATTGTAACCCTGCTTATTTAACTTATATGCAGAGTATATCATAAGAAACGCTGGGCTGGATGAAGCATAAGATGAAATAAAGATTGCTGGAAGAAATATCAATAACCTCAGATATACAGATGACACCACCCTTATGGCAGAAAGTGAAGAAGAACTAAAGAGCCTCTTGATGAAAGTGAAAAAGGAGAGTGAAAAAGTTGGCTTAAAACTCAACATTCAGAAAACTAAGATCATGGCATGTGGTCCCATCATTTCATGTCAAATAGATGGGGAAACAATGGAAACAGTGGATGACTTTATTTTTTGAGCTCCCAAATCACTGCAGATGGTGATTACAGCCATGAAATTAAAAGACACTTACTCCTTGGAAGGAAAGTTATGACCAACCTAGACAGCATATTAAAAAGTGGAGGCATTAATTTGCCAACAGAGGTCCTTCTAGTCAAGGCTATGGTTTTTCCAGTGGTCATGTATGGATGTGAGAGTTGGAGTATAAAGAAAGCTGAGCACCGAAGAATTGATGCTTTTTAACTTTGGTGTTGGAGAAGACTCTTGAGAGTCCCTTGGACTGCAAGGAGATCCAACCCGTCCATTCTAAAGGAGATCAGTCCTGAGTGTTCATTGGAAGGACTTATGCTGAACCTGAAACTCCAATACTTGGTCACCTGATGTGAAGAGCTGACTCGTTTGAAAAGAGCCTGATGCTGGGAAAGATTGAAGGTTGGAGGAGAATGGGTTGACAGAGGATGAGATGATTGGATGGCATCACCTACTTGATGGACATGAGTTTGGGTAAACTCCAGGAGTTGGTGATGGACAGGGAGGCCTGGCATCTTGTGGTCCATGGTGTCACAAAGAGTTGGACTGAGTGAGTCAACCGAACTGAACTGTAAGCTAATTGACACACCCAGAGGTGGCAGGACAGCTCCAAGGCACTGTCCAAATAGGAGGAGTGGGTGGTTTCCCAGTGGCTGGGATGATCCTCCCAGTCCTTAGCATATGAATTCACCCAGCTGTCAAAAGGTAGCCAGACTGCATTCCATGGCCTAAGTCCATGGCCTAAACCCTTGCCCTGTGCAATGGCCCACACCCTGCAGAGTGTGCTTCTCTCTGACAAATCCACCTCTTACTTGTCGCTGTATCTCTCACTGAAGCTTTGAAATAAAACATCATAGCCTGAGCTTCATTAGCTCCTGAAGCCAGGCATCCTGGGTTTTGGCCAGGCTCAGGTCCCGGGAGAGAAGAGATGAAGGATGGGAGGAAAAAGCAGTGGGGAAAACGTGCCAAGGAATCCCCTTCAAAGCCTGCCGGAAAATCTGCTAAATACCTGATGTGTGCTTACAGTTTTCATTGGCCTGATCCTTGGCACAGAGAAGATTAAGGACAGAAGAACCCCCACCAGCTTGGGCAACAGCTACTGGAGCTCAGCAGATAGTGCCTTTGGGACATACTGAGGAGTAGCCTCTCCAGAGTCCCTCAGCTGCACCCACTGCCGTTCGCCTGTTCACAGGGGGTTCCAGGAAACAAGAAATGAGAGATTGTAAAGGAATTAAGATTTCATTAGACATATGTCCCTCCAGCCATTGGAGTGAGGACTTCCTACCTTAACCAGAGGTCTTCACAAATCTGAGACTGAGCCTCGTGAGCTTTCTGCTGAGTTCGTTTTTTGCTGTCCCGGTTTCCAGCACGATGGGCTTCTTGTCACTTCCCCTGCGCTGGGTTTTCTTCACGTTCCGCTTCCACTGCGGGAGCTTTCGCAAATTGGGCTTCTGCTCTGCTTGGCCTCCTCCTTGCCTAGACCGCGCAGAGGTTGTTTCAGCCAGGTTATATTCGGGTCAGGGCACCATAGATGTCAGGGGAGTGTATTCTCGGTTCTGTCTCGTCACAACAAAGATTTGAAGCGATGGACGTTAAAGCCCTTGGCGTGTCACACCTCTCGGACAGATCAGTGTTACAGCTTCATGTTACACTCAGTTTTATTTAGAAAATAAAGGAAAATACATCCTTGAGGCATGAGGGCATGCCAACCAAAAAGATGCAAAGAGAAGAGAGAAAGAGGGAGAAAGAGAGAAAGAGAGCACGCACGGGCAGGAGAGAGACTCCCAGGCCTTTGGCTCCTCTTCTTATATGATTTTTTCCCTCCCCCTGGGCCTGCCCTATGTATATTGGGCTAGCCAGGAGTGCTGTTTGTTCTACCTGAGGTCCTCACTCCAGTCTGGACTTTCCTTTGTTCTATTTTTGCAGGCTTTTCTCTTCCTTGTCTTTTAGCCACCGCTATTCTGGACCCCTTTTTCCTATTCTAGCTATCTAACACAACCTTATGTTGTTGTAGCCACACGTTCCAGGAAACAAACTCACTCAGAAGGACAATGCAGATAGTGGAGTGCAGTTTATTACACCAGCGGGCCCAAGGCAGAGTCTCCTCTTAGCCAAGGACTGCGACCAGTTTTCATGAAAACCTTAAATGCCCTAAGTGTACGTGCCCAAACCCACCTCCCCAAATTCCCTGAAACTAGTCTGAACAAAGGAAAAGAAAGATACAATCAGAGTTAATCCGTGATTCATATGCCTTAAGCCTAGGTAGTTAACAGTGGACAATTATCAATAGGCCTGTGGTCATAACCCAATAAACATAATAGAATTTATGATTCTGTTTGGCTACACAGATTATTAGGGTATTCTTTTAGGCACTGGAGAGTCTAAGTATGAGCCCCGGGGCTCTTCCTTCTAGGCACCTGGTTTTCCAGTTGGTTGTGTTTCCACTGATACTGGGCGTAGAGCTCAAAGCCCACAGTCTGGCCCAAGATGGAGTCCTGCTTTCAAGATGGAGCCTGTTCTGTCTGTTTCCTCCTTCATTCCCCCCTCATGATGCTCTTAACTCAGTATGAGCATCACTCATAGCGATATATTGAGTGGCTCTCTTATTGCCAGTTTGGGAGAACGACACCAACCTTTGGGTTACAAAGTTCATAATACATTGTAAAATGCAGGATCCACAAAGCAGAACTATCAAGGTAACCGTAACAGTGGTAAATATAGCTTTCCACCAATCACCCTTCACCCAACATAGGACCGAAGTCCAAAAAGAAAGATCATCATCAGACATAGCTTTTACCTGACCTTTCATGTCACCTAGGGTGGCTGATGTATTGCCAGATAAATTAGGAATATATACACAACATTCAACTTTAACTATAGCACATAGCTGCAACTATGGTTAGTCTCAAGATGATACTGGCAAGTTCTTGTAGCAGCAGCTGATTATACAGCTTCATCTCTTTTTCTCCTTTAAGATGATCTTGGTTTCACGAGGATCAGTGGGGGCCTTTTGTATATAGTCCACTCGGCGTCCTCTGGGTCTGTGTGGTATGCTGTCTTCACCCTCATGTGGTGGATCCAGGAAGTGACACCTGAAACTTTAACTGCCGTAGGGGTGGTTAGGACAACAGTACATGAACCCTTCCAGTGTGGGGCCAAGGAGTCATATTTCCAGTCCTTGACCCACACCTGATCCCCGGGCACAAATTCGTGAGTCTTTTCCCCAAGGAGGAACGGCACCCTTTCTTGTACAAACTTAGTTACCTGATTTATTACCTTTCCCAGTTGTTCCATCTGCTGTGAAATCTCATCTCCCCTTACATGAGGCAAATTTGTTGACACCTGTTTTATTATGGGAGGGGGCCTCCCATACACAATTTCATACGGAAAATAGCCATGGGACCATGAGTCTGAGCAGAACCATTGGAAGTAAGTCCACCCAGGAGGAGTCAGTCTCTATGATCCACTTGCAGAGTGTCTCTTTAAGTGTCTGGTTGGTTCGTTCCACCATCCCAGAACTCTGGGGCCTATATGCTGTATGTAATTTCCACTGGATATTTATAGCTTTACATACCTGTTGAATTAAGTCGGCTACAAAGGCAGGGCCATTGTCTGATCCTATACTGGTTGGGAACCCAAATCTGGGGGTTACTTCTCAAAGCAGACAGCGAGCCACTTCATTTGCTTTTTCAGTTCGGGTGGGGAAGCCTCCACCCATCCTGAGAAGGTACATACCATGAGTGTTGGCAGGGTTAAAAGTCCACTTAGAGTGCCTTTTAACTGTATTCCTGGAGGTTTTTGTTATGTCCAGGGGCAGCATTGGCCTTTTTCATTTTTGGTGGCCTTTTCTGCTTCAGCCAGCTGGTCTTGGGCCGGGGTATACTGTGGGACAAAGTTAACTCAGGCATTTTTGAGAGTACAAAGGTTCTGATAGACCCCCCACCAGCAGCCCCAAATTTCTCAGCCGCATGTTTTGCAGCTTTATCTGCTAGTCGGTTTCCCCGTGTTTGTGGCGTGTCTTCCTTTTCATGACCCCAACAGTGCATCACTGCTACCTTTTCAGGTTCCCATGCAGCACCTAAGAGAGTCCAGATTTCTTCCTTGTTTTTAATGTCCTCTCCGTTGGTTGTCAGAGGACCTCGCTCTTTATGTAAAGCCCGTGTACATGTAAAGTAGCAAAAGCATACCTGGAGTCTCTGTAAATGTGTGTCTTCTTACCTTTTGACAGCTGGAGGGCCCGAATTAGAGCATATAGTTCGGCCCATTGAGCGGACCAGCGTGATGGCAGAGAGCTAGCCTCAGTGGTGGTTTCTTCCATGACTACTCTACATCCCGACAGTCGTTGTCCTTGTTTCACCAGGCTGGTGCCATTGGTGTTCAGGACCCAGTCTGGGTCTGGGATATGCTGGTCTCTCATGTCAGGTCTGCTGGCTAAACTTCTTCTAGGATTTCCTTGCAATCATGTAAGGGCCCACCTTCTCCCACAGGAAAGAGAGTGGCCAGATTCAGGGCCTGACAAGGCTCAATAGTAACATGGGGGTTCTCACATAACAGTCCCTGGTATTGAGTAATCTGGGATCTCAACAGCTGTTTATGGGGGTCCCCTCACAGGAGAGTGTTGACCTCATGCAGGACTTTTATGATCAAATATTGGCTCAAAGTCAGCTTGGTTGCTTCCCAGACCAGTAAGGCAACCACAGCAACTGCCCATAAGCACCCCGCCCACCCAGTGGCAACATTGTGCAGCCGTTTTGAGAGAAGCCACGGGTCTGTCCCATGTCCCCATAGTCTAGGAAAACACTCCCATAGCCACCTTGTCCTTTTCAGTCACGTAAAGAGTAAATGGCTTAGCAAGGTCTGGCAGGCCCAAGGCAGGCCTGACGTAATTGTACCGGGTTTGAGTTCTCTTACCAGTGGGCCTTGTTTTGCAAGCCTGGCAGGTGGGGAGGGGTGGGGGCTGTCTTCTGCCTAGACCTCAGGGAATTGTTGAATTAACTCTCTCTCTCTTTCTCTCAACTGTTTAGCCCGTCCAGTTTTCCTTCAGGGAGATCATGCAACCTCCATTCATCTTGAGGGGTTACTGAGAGGAAGAGTAAAAGGGTGGTTGAGCCCACTCAAAGAGTGGGTCTTTCATGGGGGGAAAGGTCACTTGTGCCCCCAATTTAGACAGCAAGTCTCTTCCCAACAAGGGTACTGGGCATTCAGGGATGTATAAAAATTCATAAGTCACTTGGTGTCCCCCCATCTGACATTTTCGGGGTAAGCTTGAGACACAAATGCTGCATTTATCACCATTTGAGACCCAGCAGCCTCTGGATCTATTGGCATATAAAGTCTACAGGCCTCTCACAGTCTTTCATAGAACTCAGAGGGTGATTTGCTTTCCCTTTGAATCACTTCGTAGGGTTTTGCCATCCTCAGAGGTTTTCAGGCCCCCCTCTTGAGGCCTTGTAAAATAGCTGCCTGATATCTCTCCAGGTGGCCCCTCCCTTCCTCTGTGTTACAGTTCCAGTTGGGCCTCTTATCAGGAGTGGCTGGTTCTGCCCACCGCTGCGGGTTTGCAGTACCCTCAGGTGCCATTTCTCTTAACCATTTTCTGGCCTCAGTTAGGATCCTGTGTCTTTCCTCAGTGCTGAAAAGGGAGACTAGCAGTTGGATTATGTTATCCCATGTAGGGCGGTGGGTTCGAACAATAGTCTCCATTAGCCTAATCATGGCTTGTGGCTCCCCTGAATATGGTGGAGTGTGTCTCTGCCAGTTTATTATATCCGTGGAGGAAAATGGCTGGTAATAATAGGCTATGGGGGGTGATGGTAGTGCCCACATGCGTCCTGAACTGGAGGCTGTTGTAGCTCTCTGAGGGGCATCTGTAGTGGGGTTCTTTCCCCCGTTCCTTGGCAGCACGCAGCCTCTAATTTCTGTGTTTCTTCCCCTTCCCCATCAATACTCACCGGGAGAGGTGGATACAGTCTAGGAGGTCCTGCCCAGGTGGAATTCTGGGGTTTTTGACCAGAGGTCTCCATCGCCGGGATCGGAGCCTGCCGAAATGGCAGCTCTACGATCTCCAGGAGAGCTGGGGGAGGGGCAGCAGCTGCTGCAAGAACTTCACCCGGCCCTAGATCAGGCATTAAGGTGGCCTCCGGTCCTGGTGGGGCACTGGGAGGCAGGCACGTCATCATCCAGTATGGGGGAAGGGGCAGGTCCTCCACGTCCAAATCCTGTAGAAGTTCTTTTTTTTATCATCAGTCAATTTTTGTGCCATTAATATTTTTCCATTTCCCTTCTGGATACAGAACCTTGTCCAAATAGGAGGGTCTTGAGCTAACCCTAGCCATGAGTCAATATATGGCTATTGATCCAGGTGTCCTGGCTCTCCTGTAACTACTGTATAGACTGCTTCCACTATTTTTAAGTTCATGGTGTCATTGGTGGCCATCCTACTCCCATAGGGGGCCGTTGGACCTCACAGAGTATGTGGAGGCAGTTAGGTGTCGTCTTCACCCCGTAGTCTCCTCCAAATCCCTTCTTTAAATTTTAATCATGCGCTCCAATACAGTTGCCTTATATTCACTTCCCCCCATCTTGCCTACCTTCTTGGACTGTCTTCTACTTTTCTTTTCCATTCTGTCTACAAAGTTCTCAGTACCCTATGTACTTCTGATATTTCCACTCAATGAAACACATTGCCATTCCACCTCCTTCCTAATTGGGCTGAGAAGAGCCTTACCTGCCAGATCCTAGAGGGAGATGGGGCATCGGCGTATCTTCACCTGCTGGTCAGCATGGCCAAACCAGAACACCATGTGGTCCAAGACTGTTTCTCCCTTAACTTTTAAAGTCCATTCTGGCGTGGTGGGGTTGATCAGGTGAGGATGAAAACACAGATGGGTTAAATATCCCATGTCCCAGGCCGTCTGGAAAAGCCAATTCGTACTCACTTATGTATCCCCCGCCTTCTAGCCTGACAATTCCAAAGGGGTCAAGAATTTCACAGCAGATAGAACACCTCCTGGGGGAGGGCAGAATACGAGGATACAAGGACCAAGTCTCTTCTCCTAACAATTCCATAGCGATTGCTTGGTAACAATTTTCCCCAAGACGGCATGGATACCATCTCCTAAATGGCATTCACAAGTTTCCTTCCTAAGCCCTCACATGTTCATCGACCTGTGTACCAAGCAATCGCCGCCTGTCTATTCCAGGCTCCTGTGGGCCCCCGCTCCTTCTAGTCCCTCCCAGGGGGGTAATCAGGCCCCGTCTTCCACCCTGCTGGGTGGGTTCCTCCTCACCTGAGCGCTCAGTTCCCCTGCTGCCATCCACTACCTGCTAACGTGAAAGGTCTGGGTGTTGAGAAGCAGAATCCTTCCAGAAGGGCGAGGCGCCTTCCCCCCTCTAGAAGATTCAAGCCACAAGTCCTCACAGTAGTCCCAAATGGGACTTGTCTCCTCAAAGTGAGGAGTTTCCTGGCCAATGCATCAAATGTTGTAGCCACAAATTCCGGGAAACAAATGCAGATAGTGGAGTGCAGTTATTACACCAGCGGGCCTAAGGCAGAGTCTCCTCTTAGCGGAGGACCCTGACTAGATTTTGTGAAAACCTTATATACCCTAAGTGTACATGTCCAAACCCACCTCCCCAAATTCCCTGACAATCAAAGTTAACCTGTGATTCATATGCCTTAAGCCCAGGTAGTTAACAGTGGACAATTATCAATAGGTCTGTGGTCATACCCCAATAAGCATAATAGAAATTATGATTCTATTCGGTGACACAGATAATTAGGGTATTCTTTTAGGTGATGGAGAGTCTAGGTATGAGCCCTGGGGCTCTTCCATCCGGGGGCCTGGTTTTCCACTTGGTATGTCATTTCCATAGATACTGGGCATAGAGCTCAAAGTCCACAGTCTGGCCCAAGATGGAGTCCTGCTTTCAAGATGGAGCCTGTTCTGTTTCCTTCTTCAATATTGCTGACATACCTGTCAATCTATGGGGTCGTGATCTCTTGGAACAATGGCATGCTGAGACACATATTCTTCCAAATTAATAGAGTGAGGCAAGTCACCAAATTATGTTCAATCAAGGTTATATACCAGGATTGGGACTGGGAAAAATCAACAAGGAAGAATTTATTCTTTGACTACTCAAGATTTCAAAGCGCCCGCTTTGCACAGTGGCCACGGCTCGTATAAACCTTCCTCCACCCACACCCGCGCCTCTGAATGGGAACACTCATCCACCTCTGTGGGTAGAGCAGTGCCTCTAAAGCAAGAAAAGCTGGAGGCTTTACATGAATTAGTTAATGAGCAACTTAACAAGAGACATATTGTTGAGTCCTTTAGCCCTTGGAATTCTCCAGTGTTCTTTATACAAAAGAAATCTGGTAAATGGAGAATGCTTACTGATCTAAGAGCTGTTAATGCTGCTATTGTTCCAATGGGTGCTTTACAACCTGGCCTACCTAATCCTAGTATGATTCTAAGCACTTGGCATTTGTTTGTTATTGATCTCAAAGACTGTTTTTTCACTATTCCTTTACATCCTAATGATCAACCTAGATTTGCCTTTTCAGTTCCTTCCATTAACTTAAAGGAGCCACATAAAAGATTTCAATAGACTGTATTACCTCAAAGTATGCTTAACAGTCCCACTATTTGTCAAAATTTTGTAGCCAAGGCTGTTAACCCAGTGAGACAGCAATTCGCTCATGCATTTATCATTCATGATATGGATGATATACTATGTGCCTTACCTGAAATTGATAGCTTACAGGGATTGTTTTTAAAGCTAAAGGATTCTGATTGCTAGAATTTTGTTAAGGATTCATATACACTGAGGAAACCAGAATTGAAAGAGACACGTGTACCCCAATGCTCATCACAACCCTGTTTATAATATCCAGGACATGGAAGCAACCTAGATGTCCATGAATGGATAAGAAAGCTGAATGGATGAATGGACGATGAATAGATAAGAAAGCTGTGGTACATATACACAATGGAGTATTAGTCAGCTATTAAAAAGAATACATCTGAATCAGTTCTAATGAGGTGGATGAAACTGGAGCCTATTATACAGAGTGAAGTAAGCCAGAAAGAAAAACACCAATACAGTATACTAACGCATATATGGAATTTAGAAAGATGATAACAATAACCCTGTATGCGAGACAGCAGAAGAGACACTGATGTATAGAACAGTCTTTTGGACTCTGTGGGAGAGGGCGAGGGTGGGACGATTTGGGAGAATGGCATTGAAACATGTATAATATCATATGTGAAACAAATCACCAGTCCAGGTTCGATGCATAATACAGGATGCCTGGGGCTGGTGCACTGGGATGACCCAGAGGGATGGTATGGGGAGGGAAGTGGTGGGGGGGGAGGGTCCAGGATGGGGAGCATGTGTATACCTGTGGCAGATTTATGTTGATGTATGGAAAAACCAATACAATATTGTAAAGTAATTAGCCTCCAATTAAAATAAATAAATTTAAATAAAAAAATAATAAAATAAAACCAAAGGAATACTTGCAATGTGCTGGCTTGTATATAGCTCCTGATAAATTACAATACACTGAACTTTTCAGTACTTAGGAAATATAGTCACCCGTACTACAATCAAACCACAAAAGGTACAAATACGCAGAGACTCAATTAAAACTTTAAATGACTTACAAAAATTACTAGGAGATAGTAAAACTGGATTCGGCCTAAGTTAGGGATTCCAACTTATTCTTTATCCCATTTATTCTCTCTATTAAGAGGAAATCCAGAGCTTAATAGCTCCCGACAACTAACTCCTGAGGCTGAGAAAAAACTAGCAGTTATAGAACAAGCTGTACAAAACTGCCAAACAGAATAAACCCTCTAGAGCCTCTTCAGTTTGTCTTCCCTACCCCTCACTCCCCTACTGGGTTGATTGTGCAAACTCGTCTTTAATAGTTGAATAGATATTCTTAGCTAATTCACAAACAAAATCTGTTAGCCCTTACTTAGATATGATAGCCGCTCCATCTATGGGGTCGCACAGAGTCGGACACGACTGAAGCGACTTAGCAGCAGCAGCAGCAGCAGCAGCATAATTCTAAAAGGAAGAGAGCATGTTCAACAGCTTACTGGACAGGATCTCTGCCTTATTTGCACTACACTAACCTTCAAAGAATTAAAACATTCTTTTCAAAATTCATTATCTTGGCAACTAGCTTTAGCTGACTATGTTGGGCAAATTGACAATCACTATCCTGATTTGCCTGTCTTGGAGTTTTAAAAACAAACAAGATGGATTTTGCCTAAAATTACTAGTCTCAACCCCATTCCTCTGCTCTTTTCATTTTTACAGGTGGCGCTGGCCGAGGAAAAGCGGGATATACAGGCGCATTTACGTTAGTTACTGAAACACCTGGATATTCTGCACAACAAGCAAAAATTCTAGCTATTACACAGGCATTACAAAATATTCCCCAAGCATTAGTATCTTACCTGATTCTCAACATTCTGTACATGTCACTAAACATATCAGTTCAGTTCAGTTCATCTCCGACTCTGTGACCCCATGAATCACAGCACGCCAGGCCTCCCTGTCCATCACCAACTCCCAGAGTTCACCCAGACTCATGTCCATCGAGTCAGTGATGCCATCCAGCCATCTCATCCTCTGTCGTCCCGTTCTCCTCCTGCCCCCAGTCCCTCCCAGCATCAGAGTCTTTTCCAATGAGTCAACTCTTCACATGCGGTGGCCAAAGTATGGGAGTTTCAGCTTCAACATCAGTCCTTTCAATGAACACCCAGGACTGATCTCCTTTAGAATGGACTGGTTGGATCTCCTTGCAGTCCAAGGGACTCTCAAGAGTCTTCTCCAACACCACAGTTCAAAAGCATCAATTCGGCGCTCAGCTTTCTTCACAGTCCAGCTCTCACATCTATACATGACCACTGGAAAAACCATAGCCTTTGACTAGACAGACTTTTGTTGGCAAAGTAATGTCTCTGCTTTTTAATATGCCATCTAGGTTGGTCATAACTTTCCTTCCAAGGAGTAAGCGTCTTTTAATTTCATGACTGCAATCACCATCTGCAGTGGTTTTGGAGCCCCCAAAAATAAAGTCTGACACTGTTTCCACTGTTTCCCCATCTATTTCCCATGAAGTGATGGGACCAGATGCCATGATCTTCATTTTCTGAATGTTGAGCTTTAAGCCAACTTTTTCACTCTCCACTTTCACTTTCATCAAGAGGCTTTTTAGTTCCTCTTCACTTTCTGCCATAAGGGTGGTGTCATCTGCATATCTGAGGTTATTGAGATTTCTCCCGGGAATCTTGATTCCAGCTTCTGCTTCATCCAGCCCAGCCTTTCTCATGATGTACTCTGCATAGAAGTTAAAGAAGCAGGGTGACAATATACAGCCCTGATGTACTCCTTGTCCTATTTGGAACCAGTCTGTTGTTCCATGTCCAGTTCTAACCGTTGCTTCCTCACCTGCATACAAATTTCTCAAGAGGCAGGTCAAGTGGTCTAGTATTCCCATCTCTTTCAGAATTTTCCACAGTTTATTGTGATCCACACAGTCAAAGGCTTTGGCATAGTCAATAAAGCAGAAATAGATGTTTTTCTGGAACTCTCTTGCTTTTTCCATGATCCAGCGGATGTTGGCAATTTGATCTCTGGTTCCTCTGCCTTTTCTAAAACCAGCTTGAACATCTGAAATTTCACAGTTCATGTATTGGTGAAGCCTGGCTTGGAGAATTTTGAGCATTACTTTACTAGTGTGTGAGATGAGTGCAATTGTGCAGTAGTTTGAGGATTCTTTGGCATTGCCTTTCTTTGGGATTGGAATGAAAACTGACCTTTTCCAGTCCGGTGGCCACTGCTGAGTTTTCCAAATTTGCTGGCATATTGAGTGCAGCACTTTCACAGCATCATCTTTCAGGATTTGGAATAGCTCAACTGGAATTCCATCACCTCCACTAGCTTTGTAGTGATGCTTTCTAAGGCCCACTTGACTTCACATTCCAGGATTTCTGGCTCTAGGTGAGTGGTCACACCATCGTGATTATCTGGGTCATGAAGATCTTTTTTGTACAGTTCTTCTGTGTATTCTTGCCACCTCTTCTTAATATCTTCTGCTTCTGTTAGATCCATACCATTTCTGTCCTTTATTGAGCCCATCTTTGCATGAAATATTCCCTTGGCATCTCTAATTTTCTTGAAAAGATCTCTAGTCTTTCCCATTCTATTGTTTTCCTCTATTTCTTTGCACTGATTGCTGAGGAAGGCTTTCTTGTCTCTCCTTGCTATTCTTTGGAACTCTGCATTCAGATGCTTATATCTTTCCTTTTCCTCTTTGCTTTTCTCTTCTATTCTTTTCACAGCTATTTGTAAGACCTCCTCAGACAGCCACTTTGCTTTTTTGCATTTCTTTTTCTTGAAGATGGTCTTGATCCCTGTCTCCTTTGCCCTTTTATTTCCAGCCTTTACAGAGGCATCAACCTTTCATGACCTGACACACTGTAACTCTTAATGTTTAAAAACCAAGTTTCACATCACTTGGGCTCAAACTAAACAGATTGTGAGGACTTGTCCTACATGTCAGATGGTTGTGATAACCATGTCTCCAACAGAAATGGGGAAATTAATCCCCGTGGCCTGAAGCCAAATCAGATCTGGCAGATGGCCATAA
The DNA here is from genome assembly GCF_019923935.1 of Bubalus bubalis. Taxonomy (NCBI): domain Eukaryota; kingdom Metazoa; phylum Chordata; class Mammalia; order Artiodactyla; family Bovidae; genus Bubalus; species Bubalus bubalis. Next base: position 503,635 of record NC_059165.1, on the reverse strand, counting down.
CTCACGTTCCATCCTTTGGAAAGTCTGCTTATGTACAAGTCAAGGTTGATACTAACTCTAAATTTATCTGGGCAACTGCTTGCTCTGGAGAATCTACAAGACATGTCATTTCACATTTGCATAGTTGTTTTGCTACTATGGGCCTCCCACAAAATATAAAAACAGACGATGGCCCGGCTTACACTAGTTCTGCTTTTAGGGATTTTTTAAAAGCTTGGTCTATAAAATATCATACAGGAATCCCCTATAATCCCCAAGGACAAGGACAAGCTATTGTAGAATGAGCTAACAGATCTCTAAAAGAATGTTACAAAAACAAAAAGGGGGAGATGGAATGTCACTTCCCCCACAGCAAAAATTACATAAAGCATTATTTACTTTAAATTTTTTGCATCAACATAATGATTTTACTGCAGCAGAATGACATTTTATACAGGAACAAAAAGAAATTCACCCCAAACCACCTGTTGGTGGTATGATCCAGCAGCACACTCATGGCCTAGGGGGGATCTGATAACCTGGGGGAGGGGTTTTGCTTGTGTTTCTCCAGGTGATTCAGAAACTCCTGTTTGGATTCCCTCGAGCCATCTGAAACCCTATCATGAACGAACTCCCACAGAAGAGACGCTTCGCATGGGACGCAGAGCCCCCAGTAATGAGTTTCAAAGGCCTGAGTCTGAAACAAAGATGATGATTCCCCTCCCGTTGGAACAAGAGGAACAAGATCCCTACTCGGGGACAAATTAAAAGATTAACAGAAATCAGAGGAGACCTTAGGAAATGAAGGGAAAGTTGTCACTCCTAGCAGTCTGGCTGTTGCCCTGTTTGCTCTCATCACCACCGCAGTAAACATACCCCTAGCAACAGCTGAATCTAGAAATATACTAACTGGGCATATTGATCTAACTCCCCATTACTAAAACCCGTTGACTGGGGGCATTCTATGATCCCAGTTTATGTTAATGATTCTTCCTGGATACCAGGACATGAAGATACATGGCTTCCTCTTTTTAAACAAGAAAAAGGGACTCCCTTCAGTGTTAATGGGTATGAATCCTGGCCAGTTTGTGTAGGACCAGCTACAGGATGTCTTCAATTATTTATGCCAGCCTGGCTGTCCACTAATTCTTTAAATAGTAACTATACTAAGGTTCAGTTACATCTCTCTGGTTTGAGTTTTGCTTATAATGGCTCAGAACCCAATAATGACAGCAAATCAGACGGACATTTCTGCGAGCATCACAAGCAGTGGACTGAAAAACAAGATTGGATTCAGGGGGATAATTGCCACAGGACCAAGGGAGTAATCTTGATTAATGGTTCTTATGGAATGTAGGGGACTGGTCCCCGAAGGGGCATGCAGTCTCTAATTGCTCTCATCAAAATCAGTCCTGCAGTCCTCACAAAAGGCTTCATTGGCAGGTGCATAAAGTCTTTGACCATACTAACATTACCACTCATACAGATCATCCAATTATATGGCATGGTAGTGGCACGTCACCCCCTTCGCACAACTGGATCAAGGAAGAGGGCAAGGAGAGATTTGGAAATTGGTTTTAAGTCTTAAAAAATTCCAAAGTTGGGATGGACATTATTCTGATAAAACTAATTATTCATTGACATTTAATACCAGTACAAACTGGACATTTTATATTCAGGCTTACATGAGAGATCTTTATGTACTCTTGAAAGAAACAATTTCTATCAATGAAAGTATACAAGAACTTTCTTGCCAGGATTGCAAATTATATACTTGCTTAAATTCTTTACTTTATAATTCTAATCACTCATTTGTTATATTAAGAAGGATATTGGGGATATGGCTTCCAGGAAATCAAACCAGACCTTGGGAAGGCTCTTCTGAAACACATGCTCTTTTAAAAGTTATCAAGAAAGAACCACAACATTCCAAAAAGCTTACTGGACTCCTTAGAGCAGCTGTTGCGGGAATTATTGCCGCAGCGCTGACCGCAGCAGTGGCCGGCGCGGCGCTGCGTCCAACCGCGCGGACAACCACACTTGAGCAGCAGGGGCGCCAAAATGCAGGTTCTGCCTGGAAGTCAGACCCACACAGACCAAGAGATGAAGGAAACATTGGCTGATTTAGAAAATGCAGCTTTCCTACTAGAGGACAAAGTACAAAATTTACAATTACAAATTCACCTTAAGTGTGACTGGAGTTCTCTCTTCGTTTTGTGTCACACCTCATAAGTATAATCAAAGTGCATACGCTGCTGCTGCTGCCAAGTCGCTTCAGTCGTGTCGGACTCTGTGCGACCCCATAGACGGCAGCCCGCCAGGCTCCCCCGTCCCTGGGATTCTCCAGGCAAGAACACTGGAGTGGGTTGCCATTTCCTTCTCCAATGCATGAAAGTGAAAAGTGAAAGTGAAGTTGTTCAGTCGTGTCTGACCCTCAGTACATATACTTGGGATCAATTATCTAAACATTTGAGAGGACACGTTCATAATAATTGACCCTTAGATATTTCCCAATTACAGGCTACTGTTTCTAATATACAGAAGGCTCACTTACAATAACTCCCAGAAACTGATTTATTTGAAGAAATTGAGGAAAGCTTACATACAGTTAACCCCATGTTGTGGATTAAAACTTTAGGAGGAGGATTGCTTGGTACTATAATATCAGGATGTATATTTTTAACTGTCTAGTCCTCAGATACACCAAAAAAAACCTATCTGAGAATTGATGAAGAAGTTTCTCAGACAGCGTGTCTACTGTGAAAACAAAAAGGGGGAGATGCAGTGGGGATTCCTCACAATGTGCTGCCACAGCTTGAGAAATCCCACAGAAATAGCACCCGGAAAAACAGCACATGGCAAGAAGTCATGTTAATGATCATCTTTCATGTTTTTCTTAAGAATAATCTCCTTGTTACAGACCCCCAGGCCAGGCACAGAAGGGAGTATGACTGGGGTCAGGAAGCATGGACCTTGCAGCACCATTGGGCGCCAGGCATGAGGGCTGCCTGCACGCCCGCTGATTGCTCCCCAGACCAGCCCAGAAGGGACGGCCTGGACAAACACAAGGAGATAGGGACCCATTGCCCCAGACTTCCTGCTCTGTCTTCATTCTCATTGCTCGCTCCCAGACCACTAGGGAAACATGTGTATCGTCAGATTCTCTAAAGGAGTGAAGTGTACAGGCGCAAAAAAAAAAAAATACAGAAAGAAATAATGGAAATTTCCAAATTTAACAAAAAGCATAAACCTACAGTTTCAAAAAGTTCAATAAAGTGCAAAAAAAACCCACAAAACTACTTTAAAACTCACCATAATCAAATTGCTTAAAATCAGAAAGTTTTAAAAACTGCCAAAGGAGTTGTGAAGGTCTTCAGAATGTCCTTTTAGAACTTCCTCTTTCTTTCTTAGCACTTTGGTTTTCTCTCTTCAACTACTTCCCCTGTACTACTTATACATTCTTTCATTTTAAAATCATGATATTGTCTATTAAGCAGAAATAAATTTAACATTGGAAAGCCTTAATTGCTGATTTCTACCTATTAACTCTGTTTAAACAGTTTAAGAGTTGGAAGATCCTTTGTGCGCATTTTATGCCATTATTAAAGGCAAGGATTCCCATAAATGAAGTCAACTGTTATTGAATAGCTTTATCACTTACTTTCCTCTTGTGATTTTATTAAATCTTTGCTAAATCCTGTTGCTGCTGCTGCTGCTGCTAAGTCGCTTCAGTCGTGTCCGACCCTGTGCGACCCCATAGACGGCAGCCCACCAGGCTCCCCCATCCCTTGGATTCTCCAGGCAAGAACACTGGAGTGGGTTGCCATTTCCTTCTCCAATGCATGAAAGTGAAAAGTGAAAGTGAAGTCGCTCAGTCGTGTCCGACTCTTCGTGACCCCATGGACTGCAGCCCACCCGGTTCCTCCATCCATGGGATTTTCCAGGCAAGAGTACTGGAGTGGGGTGCCATTGCCTTCTCTGTAAATCCTATTAGCTAGCCACTATTCCCATCTTACTGATGCAAGAAAAGGTTTAGTAAGTAAAATACCAAATGTAGCAAAACTAGTAAGTGCAGTTTCTAGCAGGTTCCAAAATGTGTATTTTCCATTATTTGAGACTGCAGCTTGAGATTCCTAAATAAGAAATATCTTCTACCAAATGGAAATTGTGCCCCTTACCTAATAGATGTTGTAATTGTCTTCTCAACATGTATTATACCACTTCTCAGTTAGGATCCATTTTCCCCATCCAACAGAAAGTTTAGGGATTGATCCCAGCTTTTGGGGTGAATCTCAATTAAACCAAGCCAGTAGGTGGCCCCCAATATCCTTGTTGAGTTTTAAGCCAACTTTTTCAGTTTCCAAGAGGCTGTTTAATTCTTCTTCATTTTCTGCCATAAGGGTGGTGTCACCTGCATATCTGAGGTTATTGATATTTATCCCAGCAATCTTGATTCCAGTTTGTGCTTCATCCAGCCCAGCATTTTCCATGATATACTCTGCATGTAAGTTAAATAAGCAGGGTGACAATATACAGCCTTGACATACTCCTTTCCTGATTTAGAACCAGTCTGTTGTTCCATGTCCAGTTCTAACTGTTGCTTCTTGACCTGCATATAGATTTCTCAGGAAGCAGGTCAGGTGGTCTGGTATTCCCATCTCTTTAATAATTGTCCACAGTTTGTTGTGATCCACACAGTCAAAGCCTTTGGCACAGTCAATAAAGCAGAAGTAGATGTTTTTCTGGAACTCTCTTGCTTTTTTGACGATCCAGCAGATGTTCGCAATTTGATCTCTGTGTACAACTTTCCTGTCAGCATCTTAGAGTCTTGGCAATTACAGCTAAGATGCTCCTTTCTAAGCATGTGCTCATGGATGCCCAGTTTTTACGAGCTTGCTCCCTCCTCTTCCTCTCTCACTCTCTCTAATATGCTTCTGTGCTGGACCCGGTCGGGTGGGAGGAACTGCAAAGTGTATTTGCATCAAGGGTGATTTAGACTGTGTTTGGAGCAGATGTCTTCGATATGAAAATTGACAGGATAGCTTGAGGTAAAGAGATCACATGGCTGTGGAGTTTGAGGAAGACCTGGTGCAATCTTACAAGTACAGCTCCTGTTTTATCCTGGTACAATGTCTAACACATAGTGCGTTCTCAGTAAGTGTGCTCAGTAAATCAACTAAAAGGAAATTAAAAGTTAAAGCCATGTGTTAAAAGTTAAATCCATGTTTCTGAAGAATAAGCTGTTCTTTTAAGACCATCATGAGTCAGAAACTGGCAGCAGCAGCTATCAGATAAGCTACCTGATGTCTGCCACCTGCTTTCTCTCCTGCATTCCATCCATACTTATAGAAAGAAAACAATCATCACCCCCCAGATTAATCAGTGTTGTTGCAGTCTGCTATTATTCACCATAGGCTTCTCTCTTAACAACACTCCTCTGTCCACTCTGCCCCTCAAATGCAAAATAAAAATTAAACTTGCATCAGTTCAAGCATCAAACACCCATTGAGCCTTTATTCTATGTCATTTCTGGGTACACAGCTGAAAACATGAATAATTTGAAAATCTCAAAATCATACCAGAGGATATTTATCATTTGTGAACCTTGTGTCATTCACCTTCTGCAATGTAGCTTTAATACTTCTACAAAGAAAAGATAATATACTTAAAAAAACTTTAATTTTATATGCTAACATTCACACATTTCTCCAGAATTCATATAGCTCTTACAGTAAAATTTAAAATAAAATTAAATAAACCTAGTAAATAAGCTGATAGTATAAGAAGAAGCTGTTCTCTTTTTAAATTTGAATAAATATTTAAAGATAATTAGCATCTTGGTCACCATCAAGGCAAACCTCAAACATGAGTAGAAATGAGCACTGCTGTTGAGGAATCCTGGGTAAAATGAAAGTTCAAGTAAGTACAACATGTTTGAGAACCAAATAACAGCTATCAATCTGTTAGCATCTGCTGTTTAATTATCCAAATATTCCAAGTGTTTTGTGCCAAGTACTATAAATCAAGACTTTCTTGTTCAAGGATGTTTGAGTCAGATGTTCAAATTAGCTGACAAATTATTCTCATCTTCATAATAAAACAGTAGTATTCTAGAACTGGAAGAAACCTAAGAGCTTCCCTACTCAGAGTCATGTTAATTGGCTGTAACTGGTAGGATCTCTTCGCCACTGTTAAGCACAAATATAGCCATGTGTGTTCTTACTTGTTACATTAGTCTCTTGATCCAAATCTTATTGGAGTGTCAACACCTTTTTCCATAAATGAAATGCATATGGAAATAAAACCATAAGAACAAGAGGTTCTTGTGTGTGTTGAACTCTGAACTTGGGACCCTGTTTTGGTTCATTTTTACCTGCTCAGCGCTTGTTCCCCAAACCTGTGTCTTGTTAGGGCAGCTGACTTCTGCTAGGAGAAGCCTCTGCAGCTCTCCATGCCGTAACCCCGCCTCCAGCCTCCCAGGTTCTTAGCTCTCATCGCTTGCCTGGCTCCCTTTCCCATCATGGTGAGATCCTCTTTAGAGCTCTTGCTGCTGCTGCTGCTGCCAAGTCGCATCAGTCGTGTCCGACTCTGTGCGACCCCATAGACGGCAGCCCACCAGGCTCCCCCGTCCCTGGGATTCTCCAGGCAAGAACACTGGAGTGGGTTGCCATTTTCTTCTCCAATGCATGAAAGTGAAAAGTTAAAGTGAAGTCGCTCAGTTGTGTCCGACTCTTAGCGGCCCCATGGACTGCAGCCTACCAGGCTCCTCCATCCATGGGGTTTCCCAGGCAAGAGTACTGGAGTGGGGTGCCATTGCCTTCTCCGAGTGTCTGCTTTTGACAGTGACCTCAGAGAGTACCTCAGAGAGTACCTCAGGGCTTCCCTCATAGCTCAGCAAGAATCTACCTGCAATGCCAGAGACCCCGGTTTGATTCCTGGGTAGAGAAGATCCCCTAGAGAAGAAATAGGCTACCCACTCCAGTATTCTTGGGCTTCCCTGGTGGCTCAGATGTAAAGAATCCACCCGCAATGCAGGAGACCTGGGTTTGATCCCTGGGTTGGGAAGACCCCCTGGAGAAGGTTCCTCACTCCAGTATTCTGGCCTGGAGAATTCCATGGGCTGTAGAGTCCATGGGGTCTCAAAGAGTCGGACACGACTGAGCGACTCTCACTTTCACTTTCGGAGGGTACCATTTCAATCTAAGAGGCCTAATAGCATTTAACTTGGATTTTTTTTCTCAAGGAAGTATTTGCACCCATTGACGCTACCCAAGTGTAATAACAAGTTTGCTCCCCCAGGTCATCAGTTCTACTCATCAGGAATCCGTCAGGGCTCCCCTTTCTGGAGTCTGAAATACCCCTTTGCAGTTCCTCTCCAGGGCAATCGAACAGAGTGGCCTCCCCACTATATTGCTCAACTAGTCCATTCAAGGTTATTTTTTATTGTAATGATGAAAACCTGTTTCAAGGATATGCACTGTCTCCTTCAATAGAAAGCAAAGCCACGAGCACCAGTTAAAGAGGAAACCCAGGCGTAGAGAATTTAAGGGATGTGGGGCAAACAGCAGATAGTGGGCAACGCTCAGTTCAGTCTCCTTCCAGTGGTGCCGTGCCCTGCCCTTCTCCTGTGATTCGGAGGTCCATCTTCTTTTCTTTTCCGTTATGGCTTATCACAGCTTATTGAATACAGTTCCTTGATCTACACAGGAGGACCTTAGTGTTTAACCGTCCCGTCCAACTGTGTGTGCCCATGTTTGCGTGTCTGAGGCTCTCCCGTGCAGTCTGGGGCAAGACTCGGCAGGGCTCCGCTTGGCTGCCCTTGAAGAGTCACCCCTGCAGCACGACCGCCGGCACAGGCAGGCCACGCTGAGGCTGGCGCCGGCGCGGCACCGCCTGCCGTACCGCCCACTGCCCAGTGTTTCCCTGCCTTCTGTGGCTGCCAGGGTGTCTGCAGCCAAGATTATGCCTCTACCTGGTTCTCTGCCCTCGAGAAGTCTAGGTTCTAATATGAGGATATTGACTCAACACAGGACATTCCCTGCATATGCCCTACGTGCGTTAGATGGTTTGTGAGAATCACATGATATGTTGGCCTGCGTTACGGTTAATGGGAGCATCCCTCACGCAAACAGGTTATTTGTGCCTCTCACATACTCTTTCCTAGTGACTAGGACTGAGCACCTGGGACTCCTGTTTCCTATGTCCACGCACTAATTCACCTTAGAGAGCTAGAGTCGTCAGTTATATAATGAAGACCAAAGGTGAAAGATATTTAAATTACCATGATACTGCCACATCTATTTTCATAATGCAGAAGTAGATTTTAACTAAAAGCAAGAATGTCTATGTCGTAAAGTAAAAGAGGAAAGCTATGATAATTTTGCAGCTTTAATGTATACATTTCATAGAACAAAAACAATTCACTTTTACATAGAAACACATTTCTGGAAATGGAAAGGGAAAGGTAAGAAACACAAATTGATAGAAAAAATTATTTAAAAAAAATTACTTTAAAAAGAGAAATGGATAGAATGGAGTTGGTGCTGGATGTTTAATATATTTAACGTATTCCTAAGAAGTGTCTTAAGAAATATATTGTTGAATTTCTTCTAGACAAGTGTTTTGAACTAGCCCAGCATTCCATAACACAGAGGTATGTTGTTGGGACATTGTTTTTGGTGATATTCTCTTCTACTTTTCCTGAGACACGCTATTTAGGACCAGGAAATTGATTTCCACACAGGATCAAACATGTAGCTTTAACCCATACTCAAGTTTGCGTCTTGTAAATGATAGCCAACTTAGATAACATAAGCCAGCTTAGATAAATAAGTCATAAGAACCAAAGCCACCTCAAAATTTAGGATTCAGTTCTTCCCACCCCCTCCTTGTTTTGGTAAAAATCACCAACGAAATTTCCTTACCAACCCCACTGCCCTCTACCAGTCAAGGAGTATCGCCGGATGCCACCCATGATTCCTGCCCATGTGGTTAAGTGATCTATTTGCAAGACTAGCAACACAGATGGTGGAATGATCAAGTTCTTTTCAGTGTTCAAGAGATCCAGGCAAATGTCTAATTAGATGTGGAAAGAAGAAAAATAATAGCAATGAATATACCTCAATACTCATTGTAGGATAAGATTGGAGAATGGAAATTAAAATAATCCTTCCTCCAAAGGATTTTACTCTCAATTATGAAATCTATGTAAGTTTTTTTATTTGTTTGTTTTTGTTTTTGCTACAATTTCCTGAAAACTTTGGAAATGTGTTATGATTTTTCTTATCACTTCCGTTTAATTAATTTTTGTAAATGTTCAAAGGCATTTAGCAAATATGTATTCTGTGCATAATATATGATAACTATCTTAAACTCAATATTTTTGTTAAAATTCTCCAAATTTTTGCTTCTCTTCTTTAGAATTCAAAATCAACGCTAAAATTTTTCATGATAATTGTGTTCATCAGTTTCCTCATTAACATGTATCCCCTTTTTATCTATTTTAATGCTATTTTTATGTTTTATACTGAACACAGAAAAGCTTATTGAGATTAAATCTTCACTCTAAACTGTAGCTTTGGTGAATATTAAATTCCTCTTTTTATTTGGTTTGTTAGTTTCTACCTTAGGTTGTAATACTTGTGATAGTTAAATATAAAAGTTAGGCTTTGGCCTTTGACCCAAATCACCTTTATCATTACTGCCTTTTAACTACACAGTCAAGCATATTCATGACAACTGTCATCAAAGTGCGTCTGGTCTGCTACTATCTTCCTATGCGCTTATCTGTTCATACTTCATCCTTTCCTACTCCTAGAGAAGAAATAATATATCTCATTTTCTTAATCTTTGGCTGAGAAATTCTCCTATCTCTGGACTGAGAACCAAGGTATTTTGTAGAAACTACTTATAAAGTCAAAGGATAGGATAGGTGTGTCATTTTGAATACTCAAAATAGTAAGTGCCAAACTGTATTGGATAGTTATCGTTTGACACCTGTCTTTCCTCAGTTCCTTGCAAGGCACAACACGCGTTCACAGTTTTTCAAGTAAATTAAAAAAGAAAAGAGAAGAAAATACTCTCATCATAAACACAGCAATGTAAATCTACACTAATGAATTGTACAATATATTGCAAGCTCCAAAAAATTAAAATGCAGAAAAATTAGCAACCTAGAATTGAGAAATTATGGTACTACAAATTTAAATGTAGCTACTTTAAGTGATTATTGTAATTATTAAGACAAAGCCTTTCCCCAATTTTTCTATTATGTTGTTATTCAATTTTTTTCCTAGACTGGCAGGAAGGAAAAAACCCAGAAAGTTGTTTAAGTGGCCTTGGTATGAAGAGTTTTTAAAAATGCAAAGTTCTTTTTCCTATAAAGATACATTTTTATTAAGATACAGAGCTGACCATGCTTTATTAAGATACAGAGCTGACCATGCTTATCATTTTTCTTATAGTTATCTCAAGCCTGCAGTTTAAACTGATTATTAGTGCTAGTGAATGAAGACTAACATTGTCAATGAAATTTAGGGTTACAAATAATTTTGCTTTAATAGGTAATGATGCTTTCTTGGTACTGTGCATCAGAACTGAACCCCAAATCTGCAAAATAAAATAATATCTTGTTCTTTATTGAATTTTTGGTGTGAAAAAGAAGGCCAACTGGAAAGTATTTTTCACTTTTCCACAGGTAGAATTAATATAACATATTTTTTTACTAGAAAGAGGAAAAGGGGAAAGATAAATCATATCAAACTCTCCATTCCTGTGAAATTAAGTCGGATAAAATATCTTTGTGCTGCTAATGCTGACCAATGAGATTTCAGTTGTCAGCTGTTTAGTAACTAAATCATGTCTGACGCTTTACCAATCCATGGACTTCAGCTCACCCACCCACTGCAGGTCACCAGGCCCCTCTGTCCTGGGGATTTTCCAGGCAAGAATACTGGAGTGGGTTCCCATTCCCATCTCCAGGGGTATTCCAACCCAAGGATCAAACTGGCATCTTTTGCGTCTCCTTCACGGCAGACAGATTCTTTACCAATGAGCCCCTTGGGAAACCCATGAAATCTCAGAGTCTAGCCTTAAAATGTTGGAGAAGGAAATGGCAACCCACTCCAGTGTTCTTGCCTGGAGAATCCCTGGAACGGAGGAGCCTGGTAGGCTGCCATCTATGGGGTCGCAGAGTCAGACATAACTGAAGTGACTTAGAGCAGCAGCAGCAGCAACCTTAAAATGCAATTTTCATATTATCAAAAGCAGTTTTGGAAAAACAGCAAGAAGCTCTTTAACTCCTGCACCCATAGAGGAAGAGAGATCACTCTTGGTCATAAGCTATTCCAAAGAATGTGATTTGATAAAACATCACATTGCAAATTTTCACAAATACAATCTGATTTTCCTAGGAAATCTTTGAACTTAAATAATCACAGATTTTATCAATTCCTTTTTTCTGTCTCTTACTATAAATTCTGATTTTGGAACAGTTTTTTGGCCTGAGGGCTCTTGTAAGGTTTTAGATACTGTTGCTAATACTATGATTATAATTTCTGCAAGTAACCTGTAATTCTAACTGGTGCCATTCTGATGAAAGAGGAGTGGCAGATACCAGGAAGGAAAATCAATTAACGTTCATTAAGGTTTTGGTAGATCATGACATGGAAAAATTTAGGGGGATTTTAAATTAATTATTGTTAAAGTATTGTAATTTGGCATTTTAGTTTTAATTTCCTGAGAGGAGAAAGTAGGAAAAAACAGAACAAAAAAATTCTTCCCCTAAGATCTCATCCTGTAAAAGATACACAGCTCGACTTCCACGTTTACCTATTATGAATGGCAGTTCTAAGTTGGAAGTATTTAGGCTCTTTGGACTCGAATTTGCCAGAATACAGGAAAACAATCTTATTTATGCCTCAAGGCTGCTGCTGTAGCTGGTGGCAGAAACTGCCTCCCTTGACAGATGTTGAAAAATGCCAAATAGTTGTTTTCTCAGCCTCCCCTGACACTAAAACTTGAGTGTAAAATGTAGTTTTAGTCGATAGCACCCAAGGAAAGTCTGCTGTGGGGCTTCTGGAAAAGTTTTCCTTCTTTATTCTTTATTCTTAGGGCTTCCCTGGTGGCTCAGATGGTGAAGAATATGCCCACAATGAGGGAGACCTGGCTTCGATCCCTGGGTTGGGAAGATCCCTTGAAGGGAAACGCTCCCACTCCAGTATTCTAGCCTGGAGAATTCCATGGACAGAGGAGCCTGGTGGGCTACAGTCCGTGGGGTCACAGAGTTGGACATGACTGAGTGACTAACACTTAGACTGTGTTTACAACGCCTGCATCCACCTGTAACCATGAAGGGACAATATCCCCGGCTCACTGACAGCGGCAGAGGTGGACGTTGCAAAGCATCCAGGTCAGTGATGAAGCCGCTGAGTCAGTGAACCAACTTTGGAGTCAAAGGACCTGTACATCTCTTGAAACATGAGATTAGAAATAGCTTTCTTGTTTAAACCACATTTAACTGAGTGCTCTAACACTTTCAGGAGAAAACAGAATCCACCTCGGTAAGAGAATTTCTGTTCAGCTGGCTTAAATAATGAGAAAAAATGTACTACCTCATATAATACTATGAGAGAAAAGATGGTTTCAGGGTTTGGTGATTTAGTCGTTTAAATATATCATCAAAGATTCAGATTCTTTTTGTCTTCTGCTCTGCTTTTTCATCATGTTGTCTTTTCCTCAGGATTTTCTCTCCATGGTTGTAAGGTGATTGCAGAAGTTTTAGGTGTTATATGCAGTTGCAATAACTTTAAGCAGAAGAAAGCCATTTTCAATTATGTCCCCTTCCCACTTTTCTTTTAAACAGACAGACCTTTCCCTAAAACCTCCCAAAAGACTTCTCTTCAAATTTCATTAGCTAGAATTAGGACTCAAGCCATTGCCTGCCCTAATGTCTGGTGAGAAAAATATTAATTACCATAATTATATTAGACAAATTAATAGTCACCTACAGGAGGGGATTAATCCCTCCTGAACCATAAGACCATCTGCTGTGTAAACATAATGGGAATTCTGTTAATTAAGAATGAAAAGAGAATGTATGCACCACGGAAAACATCCAGTAAGTGAAGTAGTACTCAGGAATTCAGAGAAGAGACAGCGCCTTGTGGACCGGAAAAGTCAGAGAAGGGTTTATAGAGGAGATAGAACTTGAATTGGCTTCCCTGGTGGCTCAAAGGTGAAGAATCTGCCTGCCAGTGAAGGAGACGGGGATTCTATCCCTGGATCAGGAATATGCCCTGGCCGAGGAAATGGCAACCCACTCCAGTGTTCTTGCCTGGAGGATCCAGGGACAGAGGAGCCTGGAGGGGGCCATCCATGGAGCGGCAGAGTTGCACATGACTTAGCGACTGAACAGCAGCAGCCGCAGGACTTGGACTGGGCCAGGGGTTGAGAGGAAGAATGCTTGTTAGCCAGAAGGGAGCTTTGAGGACACGGTGCAGAGAAAAGAGTTTATAGGAAGGTATTTAATTGTTGAAGTTACTGTTGCTGTGCAACAAACCGCTAAAAACTTAAGTCACCTAAAATAAACATTGTATTCTGCTATGGGTTCTCTTGGTCTAGAATACAGGAAGGGCTAGGCTGGGATAGAGTGGCAGTTGTCAGAACTGAAATCTGGAGTGACTCAATAGCTGTGGGCTGAATATTCTAGAGGCATGTTCACTCTCACGCCTGGTGGTTCATGCTGGCTACCAACTGAGATCACAGCTGAGTGACAGGCTGGAATACTCCATGTGGTCTCCCCATATGAACCATTCTGGACTTTCTCTCTGAACGGAGGCTGACTCTAACAGTTAGCTTTCCCAGAAAGCAAGGTGGCAATGCCAGTAATTTTTATGATCCTGTCTTGAGAATCACATAGCACCTTGCTCACCATACTTCTCTTTCTGAAGCAGTCAAAGATCCTGCCAGGTTCAAGAGGAGGAGAGAGTGATCTCAAGACTCAATGGTAGCAAGGTCAAGGTCACCTGATGCCCAGAATATGTGGGATGGGCAATATTGTCATGACTAGTTTTTGAAAACAGTCTACTACAGAAGGAAACTTTTTCTAAAGTTGCAAAGCTAAGAATAGTAAATGATAAACAACTCTCCTCTCCTCATGAACCTTCTTAAGACAACTTGCAAGACATTCTTTTAGGACTTGCTTAAGATATTGCCAGCCAGACTGAGTGACTATAACTGGATCACAACCAAAGTAAGAGAAAGCCAGATAGTAATTAGAAGATTCTTTAAAGAGAATTTGTAGATGTAGAGAGAGCTATGATTTTCCCACCAAACTCACCAAGAAGGCAGGAAGTGAGTTCCCCAACACTTCCAATTCCCAAGCTAAGTTTGTGTCTCCCCCCATAAAAACCAATTATGGAGACTAGGGCTAAGTACACGGAGAAGGCAATGGCACCCTACTCCAATACTTTTGCCTGGAAAATCCCTTGGATGGAGGAGCCTGGTGGGCTGTAGTCCATGGGGTTGCTAGAGTCCGACACGACTGAGCGACTTCACTTTCACTTTTCACTTTCATGCACTGGAGAAGGAAATGGCAACCCGCTCCAGTGTTCTTGCCTGGAGAATCCCAGGGACGGGGAAGCCTGGTCGGCTGCCGTCTCTGGGGTCGCACAGAGTCGGATACGACTGAAGCGACTTAGCAGCAGCAGCAGCAGGGCTAAGTACAAGCATGGCTGACCATTTACTATCAGTTTGCTGAACTGCACAATCTTGTAGATTCAACTCCATGCTCGCCTAAATGAAATACAAGCCAATCCTTGGAAGATCCTCTTAAGAGTCTTTGCAGATGAGGCAGAGTGTATTGACAATAATGCCCACCTCTCCCCAGGAGAAATCTAAGGTAGAGAGATAGAATAACCTGTAATCACCAGGATCTTGGGAGGGATCGAGAGTTGTCCCAGCTGCATGAGACAGAGGGCACTGGACAGTTTAAGAAGTACGACCAAGAGTACCATCTGAATAGGACATTTTCTTCGCATCTGCTTCCTTCCCTGACCCCAAAGGAGCAGATGCAAGATGGCAGGGGCAAGGAGAGCAAAAATACACAAGTAAAAATTAAAAATAGGAACTGGTCTGGCTACTGTCCTATTTGAAGCATGATTCTCTAACTTTTCCTTTAGCTCCAGAGGCTTCCATTCTTTCCCCCCCAAAACTAGGCAGATCATTTTGTTTTCCAGTTTGTTTCTTTCTTTGTGCATCCAACACAGATGTGTCTAATAAAAACAGAAATAAAGTGTATTGGGGGATGAAGGAGGAGGGGTAGGGGCAAAACAAGAGGGTTTTTTTTTTTTTTTTTTAAGAAAGTCAGTTTCTTATTTTTGAAATATTCTGATAAAAGCTTTATCTTGAAAGATAATCTCTCCTATAGTATTCTGCTTATTTTTTTAACCTTAGCTTCTCCATCCAAGCTTTTTGGAATACAGCTGACCTCTCTTTTATTATCATTATAATTTCCCTTTTAAAAAAGAATTTTTAAGAATCTAATTTTCAGTCCCTTTGAGCATAGGGAGTGGAATGGTTATCACCTTTTCCTTTCATCTGAATCAGATTTTTCAGGTAGTTTGAGGGTATTTGAAGGAGAGATGGCGTAGGCAAGGATCAGAAAACAACTGCTTAATTAAACGTTAATTAAGGATATAAAGAGTAATAGAATGAGGATAGCTCAGTGAGGAAATTCAGGGGGAGAAAAGAGGCTGAATAATCCAGCCAGAAGGTGAGAGAAAGAACGACATGGGGAGACCAAACTTCGGTGAACAAGGCCCGCACTTTATTTTCCAAAGTAGTTTTTATACCTTAAGTTATGCATAGAGGATAATGGGGGAAGAGGTAGAGTCATGCTGTAAGCCAGGCTTTCTTCCTGCAATCTTATCATATGCAAAAGTTTAGGTGATTTGCATCATCTTCTGGCCCTGAGGCCTGTTAACATTTTAAGACCCTTTCTTCAGATAACTTATTTTTCTCTAAAGGTGACTAGTCAGGCGCCACCCTCCAAAAGCATTAAAGTTGCATTCCTATAGGGCAAAGAAAAAGAAGAAAAAGAATTAACTCAAGGGTCCAAGGTTACAAATATTAAAGCTACTACTTACACCAATTATATTAATCAATACACTGCCAGGGACACAGCAGATAAGGGATATGGAGACTTAGCAGCAAACATTGGCCCAACAAGTGAAAAACCCTTCACCAATACAATTTCTAATTAATCTTTTAACTACTCAAAGGAATCTGTGTTTAGACAGTTTAAAACATCTCTTGCCTCTCACAGTTGGGAGGCTCTGAACAAACATATGTGGCTGGAAAAACCTATTCAGGCAGGCTAGAGGATTTCCAAAGGAGTTTGTAGGTTAAACACTGTCACACCCAGGAATTATTAACTGGAGCTGTAAGCTAACTCTTTTTTCAGAGAGAGGTAGTAGGGGACAGCCCCCCGTAAAGTCAGAGGTGTAGGTGAAAGCACAAAGCAGAAAGTAGGCAGACTCTGGTTTTGGGGGTAGATGCTCGAGAATTTCCAGGGGGACTCCTGAGGCTCGACCCCGCCTTTGCGTATGCTGAGCCTCCTTCCTCATGACCTTTGCCGTGGGCAGAGTTCCTCACACTGGCTCCCGGCAGTGATAGAATTCTAGTTGAGCTATTCCAGATCTTGAAAGATGATGCTGTGGAAAGTGCTGCACTCAATATGCAATATGCACTCAATATGCAATATGCTGGCTCCCGGCAAGCTGACCTCTCTTCTATTATCATTATAATTTCCCTTTTAAAAAAGAATTTTTAAGAATCTCATTTTCTGTCCCTTTGAGCATAGGGAGTGGAATGGTTATCACATTTTCCTTTCATCTGAATCAGATTTTTCAGGTAGTTTGAGGACTTACCACAGGATAACTTTTGCTTTCTTTCTTAAGGACCAGATATCATGTAACTTCACAACCAACATTTTCTTGAGGTTAAAAAGATGACTTACTTGAGAATATAACCTACTTACTGGGCTTCCCTGGTGGCTCAGACAGTAAAGACTCTACCTTCAATGCAGGAGATCCTGGGTCAGGAAGGTCCCCTGGAGAAGAGAACGCAACCCACTCCAGTATTCTTGCCTGGAGGATTCAATAGACAGAGGAGCCTGGCGGGCTACAGTCCATGGGGTCGCAAAGAGTTGAACTCACTTGAATGATTAACACACACTAATATATTTACTCACACAGTCATACATTCATTCACTTATTACGCTCTTCGGGTAATTTCTTGATATGTAATGGGCAAGTTCATGGGAAAACTGGAGAGTAATAGTCACCCAGAGAAACAGTAGCTTAACTAGAATTACAATCCAGGGATCCAATTCGTAACAGTAAAACATTAGTTGTTGTATAATTGTTGTTGTTTAGTCACTAAGTCACATCTGAATCTTTTGCGACCTCATGGACTGTAGCCCACTAGGCTACTCTGTCCATAGAATTTTCCAGGCAGGAGTACTGGAGTGGGTTGTCCTTTCCTTCTCCAGGGGATCTTCCTGACCCAAAGATCAGACTCACATCTCCTGCTTGGCATGTGGATTCCTTACCACTGAGCCACCTGGAAAGCCTGTTGTATAATAAGACCTGATTAAATAAATTATGGTATATGAATAAATTAAAAAACAGAAGATGCTTATCACAAAAATTAGGAACGATTATTTATGAATAAGAAGCATTGGGCATGTAATATTGGAAAATTACTTGGGAAACCTCTAAGTTAGTATCACTGTTTGATTTCTTTTTGGATTAATTAATTTGGCTGCATCAGGTCTTAATTGTGGCACGTGAGACCTTTGCTGAATCATGCAGGAGCTTTCATTGCAGCACAAAGACTCTCCAGTCGAGGCGCCCAGGCTTAGCGGTTGCAGTGCTTGGGCCCACTTGCACCATGGAATGTGGGGTCTTAGTTCCCCCGCTGGGGATCAAACACACGTCCCCGGCATTGCAGAGTGGATTCTTAACCACTAGACCACCAGGGAAGTCCAGTGTTTAATTTCTTTATGTGAATGGTGATTACATGGAGGTTTGTTTATTAACATTATTTGAAATCTATATATGTTATATGAAGTATTAAATAATATTGTCATATTTAGTTATGAGTTTAATATATTGTTCTGTCCTATATATTCATAATGTATGTAGGACACAGAAAATATATTTTGTGATTCTGATTACCATTGGTTCAGAGATTACCATTTCTATGAGAATTTACCTGCCAAACTATTTAAAATTATAACTAACACTATTTATTCCTCTCTATACTTCCCCCCCATGACATTTATCAACATACTTAAAAGTTATTATTTATTTCTTTTCTTATTTTCTCTCTTTTATAGAAGACAGACTTTATGAGAACAGGCTTCTGCATGTTTTGATTACATGTATGTCTGAAACAAGTTTTATATATCTGTTTGATTACAGTGATATCAGAAGCATCTAGAAGTGCCTGGCATTTATTACCTGTTAAATAAATACTTCCTGAATAGAATGTAGTTCATTTAAGTGGCAGGCATTTTTGGCACAAGATCACCAAACAGAAGCATCTGTCAAGTCTTCTCTTTGGAACTATTCAGTTTCCCTGAGTTTTCCTGCAGTCTTCTGTGTGGAGACATATATGGATCTGAAAGTTGACTTTCTGGGAGCTGGGTATGGAAGACATTGGGAGACCCCCTGGTCAGCCTGTGATGATCAGCTTCATCTGCCAGTCTCAGCTGCATTGTGCTTCTGTGCCTGATGTCCAAATCAGGATTACTAAGGGTTCATTTCTCTAGAAAATAAACGCTAGTCTCTAGAAGAGTAGAATAACAGCCTCATTATTCTTGAACGGCTGCAGATAATTCTTAAATGAGTTATTCCTCTCCCTGGAACTTCCTTGAAGACTTCAGGGTGAATGTAACCAGTTTCAAGATCATACATGACTAAGGTTTCCATCATGCAAGATCATGTAATTTCAGTAAAGCCCTTTCTTAACTGGTGCCAGAGAGTTTGAAGCCTTGATAACAAGAATTAGAAGCACACACTCCATGATCTGATCTATTTGTAATATCCAACAGCATCACTTTTTTTTAGTACTTTTTCAACAATCATTTCCTCAATGAATCAATAGATTTCCAAGGGGGTTGTGGACTGGTATCAGAATCACCTGGGAAGCCTATTAAATACAGATTCCTGTAGTCTACCCCTCTCCTTCTAATCTGAATATTGGGTGACAGGGCCTCAGTGATACTTTAATATACTGCCCACCACCGGTGACAATGATTTAGTCAGACATTCAGCCACATACTCAGTTATTTAGAATTCTAAACTGACCCATAAATAGTTTTATATGGGCCTACTGAGATTTATAGCAGGATAAAATTTTAAAGGTAAGGAAGAGAGCCACAAGAATCCAAAATTTCTAGTTTTGGAGAGGTCTTTGATTGGCAGGGTATTGCTTCTGTGACACCATTTTTGTACCCATGGATGCTGATTCTGTAACAATAAGATAAGCATGGGAAATTATGCCCTCACAATTCTCCTGAACAATTCTCTAGGTTGGTGAACACTTCATTTTGTGTTTATTCAGTTCAGTTCAGTTCAGTTACTCAGTCGTGTCCAACTCTTTGTGACCCCATGGACTACAGCACGCCAGGCTTCCATGTCCATTACCAACTCCTGGAGTTCACTCAAACTCATGTCCATTGAGTCAGTGATGCCATCCAACCATCTCATCCTCTGTTGTCCCCTTCTCCTTCCGCCTTCAATCTTTCCCAGCATCAGGGTCTTTTTAAATAAGCAAGCTCTTTGCATCAGGTGGCCAAAGTATTGGAGTTTCGGCTTCAACATCAGTCCTTCCAATGTACACTCAGGACTGATCTCCTTTAGGATGGACTGGTTGGATCTCCTTGCAGTCCAAGGGACTCTCAAGAGTCTTCTCCAACACCACAGTTCAAAAGCATCAATTCTTCTGTGCTCAGCTTTCTTTATAGTCCAACTCTCACATCCATACACGACTCCTGGAAAAACCATAGCCTTGACTAGATGGACCTTTGTTGGCAAAGTAATATCTCTGCTTTTTAATTGGTCATAACTTTTTAGGTTGGTCATAATTTTTCTTCCAAGGAGTAAGCATCTTTTAATTTCATGGCTGCAGTCACCATCTGCAGTGATTTTGGAGCCCCCTAAAATAAAGCCAGCCACTGTTTCTCCATCTATTTTCCATGAAGTGATGGGACCAGATGCCATGATCTTAGTTTTCTGAATGTTGAGCTTTAAGCCAACTTTTTCACTCCCCCTTTCACTTTCATCAAGAGGCTCTTTAGTTCTTCTTCACTTTCTGCCATAAGGGTGGTGTCATCTGCATATCTGAGGTTATTGATATGTGTTTATTATGTACCTAAAATTTGCTCAAATTGTACTAGATAGCAAAACATGCTCACAGTGCCCTCTGGATAAAATAATTATATTATGAAGAACTAATACAAACCAAGAACCTCTATGGTAATTGATGGTTAATTCCTCCTATTCATTCTTTCAGTTGTTGTTGTTGTTGTTGTTTTCTGGTTCTCTTAGTACCTCAGGGTCAGGAAGGTCTGGTAATGGATGGAGAAGAAAAGTCTCTATACTATCAGTATAGCACAGAATGTTTTTAAAAATGAAGCTAAAAAAAAGACAGTGACCTTACTGTGAGTGAGCCTGCATGGGTCTAGCCTCATACCAGATATTCTGTTCAGTGAAAAGACTTTTTTTTTTTGAGTATCAGGAATACTTAGGAAAAAACTGTTATGTGACAGGCAATGTCATTTGGGAAGGTGATCCTTTACAAGTCATTGCAGAGCCTGAATTCCTGGCACTCAGGTTAGAAAGGCCCTCTAGAGAATAGCAGAACATTGAAGGGTGTTTTTACAAAATTGTCATCTGATTCTGACAGCCAGTGTATCCTATTATCCTAACTTATCACTGTGGGGAACTTCAGCTTCTAGTTCCCGCTATGACTGAAAAATGAAATGGAAGAATATTTAAAATAAAGAGAACTGCTCCAGCCTAACTATGGAAGAGGAGAATGTTATGTGAGTGTATATAATGATGCCAAATCCTAAACATACTCCTTTCAGAGCGCTGACTCTTCTTGCAGGCTCAGTGCCAGCACAGTACAACGAAGAACTGTTTCATTTGTTGTTGTCTAATTAGGCAAAAGCTTGTTCCAAGTTTGGGAATGGGAGCCACCATCCATTTCCATGGTATGCTTTCATAAAGGCGGCAACATTGAGGATTCTCAGGACTGGTTCTGTGGCTGAAAAGTGAAAGTGTTAGTTGGTCAGTCATGTCTGACCCTTGGCAATCCCATGGACTGTAGCCCCCCAGGCTCCCCTGTCCATGGGATTTTCCAGGCAAGAATCCTGCAGTGGGTTGCCATTTCCTTCTCCAGGGGATCTTTCTGACCCAGGGTTTGAACTTGGTTCTCCTGCACTGCAGTTCTGTGGCTAGTGCAGCATTAGCAAAGAAGATGATTAGAGAAGCAGCCAGATCTGGCCACAGGCGCAGCCTAAAATTCTTTATTACCTTGAAAGCAGAGTATTTGATACAAAAGAAAAAAAAAAAAGATTTACATGAAAAGAGTAGACATAAACAGTTTGTTGCTAAAGAGGTTTCTCTATGCTTCAACTTTGACATTTCTCAAGGAGGCTGACTAAACAAACATTTCCTATCATCTCCAAACTCCAGATCAGGATTGCCATTACAAGATTTGAGTGAAAGATACATGCTAACCTGAGGAAAAGATAGACCTGACATATTCAGCCAATCTCTTATTTCTACATGGCTAACAGTATCTCAGTGCAACATATATTTTAGTGGTTCTATTCAACCAGCAACAGACATGTTCTTGCACATTTTCCACCAGAGAGAAAAACTGGGGCAGCCAGAATGAACAACTCCCCAAGATAGAAAGTCTTAGCTTGAGAATAAAGAGTATTGATATATGGTACTTGTCCTTTTTACCACCTAATTCCACAGTTGTGCTTAGTAGTTCACTCATCTGTGAAGTAAGGGAGTGGACAAGCACTATCTTGAAACCTCCTTGGGTTTTTGACATGGTTCTGCCAATACAGTGAAACAAACCATACCCATTTCTAAATGTGATTAGTAAGGTAAGCATAAGTGTACTGGTTATGTATTAGTGTGTAACAAATTACCCCCAAACTAAGTGGCCTAAAATAGCAGTTAACATTTATTATGTTAAACAGCTGAGACTTAGGAATCCAGGGGTGGCTTGAGAGTGATTCTGGCTGAAGGTCTTGGATGAAGTTGTAGTCAAGATGTCTGCATGGCCGCAGTCATCTGAAGGCTTTACTAGGGCTGGAGAATGTGCTTTCAAGATGCTTTACTTACATGTCTGGGCTTCCCTGATAGCTCAGTCGGTAAAGAATCCACGTGCAATGCAGGAGACCCTGGTCGATTCCTGGGTTGGGGAGATCTGCTGGAGAAGCGATAGGCTACCCACTCCAGTACTCCTGGGCTTCCCTTGTGGCTCAGCTGGGAAAGAATCCACCTGCAATGCAGGAGATCTGGGTTCGACCTGGGTTGGAAAGATCCCCTGGAGGAGGGCATGGCAACCCACTCCAGTATTCTGGCCTGGAGAATTCCATGGACTCTACAGTCCACAGGGTCGCAAAGAGTCAGACACAACTAAGCAACTTTCCCTTTCCCTTTCCTCGTCACGCAAAACACCCCATAGGACTGCTTGAGTATCTTCCCAATGTGGTTGTTGACTTTCTGCAGGGCAAATGACCCAAAAGGAGCAAGTCAAAATCTTCAGTTTTTTAAATTATCTAGCCTTGTTACAGGTCAACCCTAATCAGTGTGAGAGGGGTCTACACTAGGGCATGATCACCATTGAGGGCATCTTGGAGGCTGGTAATCACAATACATGAAGCTGGTAACAAAAAAGAAATGGTCTTTATTATATAAACTACTCAGAAAAAGTCATATTTAACCCTTCTTTTAAAAGTTAGAAATGACAATTTGACATAGCTACATTTATTTTTAATTTACCTGAATTCTTTGAAGCACCAATGTATTGAATCAAATTGAATATTATCATTTGTCAATGATCAACTACATCCACCTTTTCCCCCCACTGTGGCCACACCTCATGGTTTGCAGGATTATAGTTCCTCTACCAGGGATCAAACTCAGGTTCCCTGAATTGGAAGCCCACAGTTCTAAACATTGGACTGTCAGGGAATTCCCCATCTTCTCCTTTATCCTAACTTGGGACTAGCATCCTTAGGGGTATCTCAAAGTAAAAAGATCAATAACTAGCTCCTTTTTCTCCAACACATATTTGAACACCTTGCTGACAGCTGAATAGTAAGAAACTCAGGGAGGCAGATGATGAGAAGAAATGTATTCTGACAATGTTAAAACTAGGCAACTCATAATCAGCCCATAACACGGTGCCTTAACAAGATCACAGTAAAACAGTTAAAATTCATGTCTAATTGATACCATAAGACTAAACCTTCCATGCGAGTTCTAAGCTTTAAATTTTTGTCTCATTGCCTAGATGTAGGTTAAAACATAAATCTAATTGCCAGATACATCTAAATTCAAATTGCTAACTACCATTAAGTGTCCCTAGATAAGTTAGGTAAAAAAAGATTTTCACAACCCAGATAATCACGATGGTGTGATCACTCACCTAGAGCCAGAAATCCTGCAATGTGAAGTCAAGTGGGCCTTAAGAAGCATAATTACAAACAAAGTTAGTGGAGGTGATGAAATTCCAGTTGAGCTATTTCAAATTCTGAAAGATGATGTTGTGAAAGTGCTGCACTCAATATGCCAGCATATTGGGAAAACTCAGCAGTGGCCATGGGACTGAAAAGGTCAGTTTTCATTCCAATCCCAAAGAAAGGCAATGCCAAAAAATGCTCAAACTACTGCACAATTGCACTCATCTCTCATGCTAGTAAAGTAATGCTCAAAATTCTCCAAGCCAGGCTTCAGCAATACGTGAACCGTGAACTTCCAGATGTTCAAGCTGGTTTTAGAAAAGGCAGAAGAACCACAGATCAAATTTCCAACATCTGCTGGATCATTGAAAAAGCAAGAGTTCCAGAAAAACATCTATTTCTGCTTTATTGACTATGCCAAAGCCTTTGATTGTGTGGATCACAATAAACTGTGGAAAATTCTTCAAGAGATGGGAATACCAGACCACCTGACATGCCTCTTGAGGAACCCGTATACAGGTTAGGAAGCAACAGTTAGAACTGGACATGGAACAAGACTGGTTCCAAATAGGAAAAGGAGTATGTCAAGGCTGTATATTGCCACCCTGCTTATTTAACTTCTATGCAGAGTACATCATGAGAAACACTGGGCTGGATGAAGCACAAGCTGGAATCAAGATTGCTGGGAGAAATATCAATAACCTCAGATACGCAGATGACACCACCCTTATGGCAGAAAGTGAAGAGGAACTAAAGAGCCTCTTGACGAAAGTGAAAGAGGAGAGTGAAAAAGTTGGCTTAAAGCTCAACATTCAGAAAACTAAGGTCATGGCATCTGGTCCCATCACTTCGTGGCAAATAGATGGGGAAACAGTGTCAGACTTTATTTTTTTTTGGGGGGGGGGCTCCAAAATCACTGCAGATGGTGACTGCAGCCATGAAATTAAAAGACGTTTACTCCTTGGAAGGAAAGTTATGACCAACCTAGACAGCATATTAAAAAGCAGAGACATTACTTTGCCAACAAAGGTCCGTCTAGTCAAGGCTATGGGTTTTCCAGTGGTCATATATGAATGTGAGAGTTGGACTATAAGGAAAGCTGAGTGCCGAAGAATTGATGCTTTTGAACTGTGGTGTTGGAGAAGACTCTTGAGAGTCCCTTGGACTGCAAGGAGATCCAACCAGTCAATCCTAAAGGAGATCAGTCCTGGGTGTTCATTGGAAGGACTGATGTTGAAGCTGAAACTCCAATACTTTGGCCACCTGCTGCAAAGAGCTGACTCATTGGAAAAGACCCTGATGCTGGGAAAGATTGAGGGCAGGAGGAGAAGGGGACGACAGAAGATGAGATGGTTCGATGGCATCACCGACTCAATGGACATGGATTTGGGTGGACAGTGGGAGTTCTTGATGGACAGAGAGGCCTGGAGTGCTGCAGTTCATGGGTTTGCAAAGAGTCGGACATGACTGAGCAACTGTACTGAACTGAACTGACCATTACATCTACTCCTGTGGGCAGGAATCCCTTAGATGAAATGGAGTAGCCATCATAGTCAACAAAAGAGTCCAAAATGTAGTCCTTGGATGCAATCTCAAAAATGACAGAATGATCTCTGTTCATTTCCAAGGCAAACCATTCAATATCACGATAATCCAAGTCTATGCCCTGACCAGTAATGCTGAAGAATCTGGAGTTGAACGATTGTATGAAGACCTACAAGACCTTTTAGAGCTAACACCCAAAAAAGAAGTCCTTTTCACTATAGGGGACTGGAATGCAACAGTAGGAAGTCAAGCAACACTTGGAGTAACAGGCAAATTTGGCCTTGGAGTACAGAATGAAGCAGGGCACAGGGTCACAGAGTATTGCCAAGAGAACACACTGGTCATAGAAAACACCCTCTTTCAACAACACAAGAGAAGACTCTACACATGGACATTACCAGATGGTCAACACCGAAATCAGATTGATTATATTCTCTGCATCCAAAGATGGAGAAGCTCTATACAGTCAACAAAAACAAGACCAGGAGCTGACTGTGGCTCAGATCATGAACTCCTTATTGGCAAATTCAGACTTAAATTGAAGAAAGTAGGGAAAACCACTAGACCATTCAGGTAGGACCTAAATCAAATCCCTTATGATTATACAGTGGAAGTGAGAAGTAGATTTAAGGGACTAGATCTGATAGACAGAGTGCCTGATGAACTTTGGACAGAGGTTTGTGACATTGCACAGGAGACAGGGATCAAGACCATCCCCTTGGAAAAGAAATGCTAAAAAGCAAAATGGCTGTCTGGGGAGGCCTTACAAATAGCTGTGAAAAGAAAAGAAGTGAAAAGCAAAGGAGAAAAGGAAAGATATAAACATCTGAATGCAGAGTTCCAGAAAATAGCAAGAAGAGATAAGAAAGCCTTCTTCAGTGATCAATGCAAAGATATAGAGGAAAACAACAGAATGGGAAAGACTAGGGATCTCTTCAAGAAAATCAGAGATACCAAAGGAACATTTCATGCAAAGATGGGCTCGATAAAGGACAGAAATGGTATGGACCTAACAGAAGCAGAAGATATTAAGAAGAGATGGCAAGAATACACAGAAGAACTGTACAAAAAAGATCTTCACGACCCAGATAATCACGATGGTGTGATCACTGACCTAGAGCCAGACATCCTGGAATGTGAAGTCAAGTGGGCCTTAGAAAGCATCACTACGAACAAAGCTAGTGGAAGTGATGGAATTCCAGTGGAGCTATTTCAAATCCTGAACGATGATGCTGTGAAAGTGCTGCACTCAATATGCCAGCAAATTTGGAAAACTCAGCAGTGGCCACCGGACTGGAAAAGGTCAGTTTTCATTCCAATCCCAAAGAAAGGCAATGCCAAAGATCTTTCCTTAACCTTTTCTAAACCTTGTTCTATCCTGAAAGGGAAAGTGAAATCTCTCAGTTGTGTCCAACTCTTTGTTGGCCCCATGCACCAGGCTCCTCCATCCATGGGCTTCTCCAGGCAAGAGTACCGGAGTGTGTTGCTATTTCCTTCTCCAGGGGATCTTCACGACCCACGGATGGAACCCAGGTCTCCCACCTTGCAGGCAGACGCTTTACCCTCTGAGCCACTAGGTAAGCTTATTCTAGCTTATTCAAGCTTATCTAGTCTGGATTTGGCACTAAATAAACTGGGAACTGGACAAATCATTTATTCCCAATGAGTTGTTTCCTCATTTGTAAAACAATAATTTTTGCCCTAAATATCTCACTGTCTTTATTTGAGGATTATATTAAGCTAATTGTTGTTCAGTGGCTCAGTCGTGTGATTCTTTGTGACCTCAAGGACTGCAGCATGCCAGGCTTCCCTGTCCATCACCATCACCCAGAGATTGCTCAAACTCATGTCCATCCAATCAGTGATGCCATCCAACCATCTCATCCTCTGTTGTCCCCTTCTCCTCCCGCCTTCACTCTTTCCCAGCATCAGGGTCTTTTCCAATGAGTCGGCTCTTCACGTAAGGAGTATTACAGCTTCAGAATCAGTCCTTCCAAGGAATATTTAGGGCTGATTTCTTTTAGGATGGACTGGTTGGATCTCCTTGCAGTCCAAGGGATTCTCAAGAGTCTTCTCCAACACCACAGTTCACAAGCATCAATTCCGCATTCAAATCATCAGCCATGGGTATTATCAAAGTGTTTGTGAACTGTAAAGTCCTGATCAGGAAACTTCTGCAATTTTCCCCCCAAACTGCCAATATGGACAGAAGACCTTTTTTTCACAGTGACAAACACAGCATTTGCATTATACACAATTTAGAACATTCTTATTGTTTACCTGATAATTAAAACCATTTGTACATATTTCTATGACTCATAGGTAAAAAATTAATAATCCATTAATATTCCAATTTATATTTTACCTTAAACTCTGTAGAATACAAACATTTTCACTATGGCAAATTTCAATTTCATACGGAAGCATACGAGTATGATCTCTCACACAGCCATCCCCCAGATTCAACAATTAACAGTCTTTAATATAAACGTATTAAAAAACATGCAGGTCATAAAAACCCTACACCTCATGTCCAATTATTTTGAAAACAAATTCCCAGATATATAATTTCATCCATAAACACGTATCTCCACAAGATAAGGGCGTTTAAAAAGTGAGCGTCGCTCAGTCGCGACCGCCTCTTTGCGACCCCATGCACGACACAGGCCCCGGAATTCTCCAGAACCCTGGAGGGGGCAGCCGGTCCCTCCGCCAGCGGATCTTCCAGACTCGGGGATCGAACCCGGGTCTCTCCCGCTGCAGGCGGACTCTTCACCAGCCGAGCCACCGGGAGGCCCTGGGCCTTTAGAAACGTCCCCCAGCTCCATTCGGATTAGACACGTCCGTCCGGAAAACCTGGGCAAAGACTTCCGCGTTCCCTCAACTCCCTCGGCCGCCGGGTTTCCCACTCGGCCCCACCCCTCCAGGCCCGCGGGAAAGCGACCGCAGTGTCTGCTAGTCGGGGACGGCGGGGAACGCCCTCACCCTGCGCTAGACTGGGGCCGCGGAACCCAAGTGTTGGCTCCCCTTCGCGTCTCGCAGGGAGTTACTTTTCAGTTGCACCGAAGACAGCATCCGCCCGCTGGATTGGCAGCGAGCACCGGAAGCGCTAGGGCGCCGGAAGCGCCGGCCGAGGGTTGTGCTGCGCGAGACGCGCTGACGGATCCCGTTCGCGCGGTCTCCCAGGGACTGTAGGCGCTAGGCAGCCATCAACAGCCGTGATGGAGCGGGGCCCGGGCGAACGCAGCGCCAGCGCCCTTTTCGCCGGGTTCCGGGCCTTGGGGCTCTTCAGCAGCGACATTCCCCACGCGGTGCGGTTCAGTGCGCTGAAGCGTCGGTTCTACGTGACCACGTGCGTGGGCAAGAGCTTCCACACCTACGACGTGAGTGCCCCGGGGTCGCGCCGCCCTCCTCCCGGGCCGTCCGTGTGTGGACCGCGCGTGCCGTCCGCCTGCGACGAGCCCCGGCGGTGGTCGGGCTGGGGGAGGTCCCGGAGAACGTCGTAGTTCAGCGGCAGAGTGTTTGGTTAGAAATAAACGCGGTGAAGGAAACTGCTCCCCCGCCCCCTTTTAATTAGAAAGGGTTGTAAGCCATCTCATTGTGCAGTTCCTGAGGAGAACCGCGTTAGAGATGCGGGCTAAAATACATTGGGATAACTGGGGAGGGTGAGATTAGTTACGGTTTACGCGATTCTCTACATTTGATAGCAGACTAATTTCCCTAAACTTCCCCTGAACATCTATTTTCTGCCACCATGACAAAGTTCAGAGGCGCCACATCCTCTAAACCTTGCAGCGTTTCTTTCCAAGAATGTTGGTTATTTTGTGGCACCCTTACATGGACTTCAGTTTAGTTCAGTCGCTCAGTCGTGTCCGACTCTTTG
Source organism: Bubalus bubalis (assembly GCF_019923935.1). NCBI lineage: Eukaryota > Metazoa > Chordata > Mammalia > Artiodactyla > Bovidae > Bubalus > Bubalus bubalis. Next base: position 474,449 of record NC_059165.1, on the reverse strand, counting down.
CGACCCCATGAGTCGCAGCACGCCAGCCCTCCCTGTCCATCACCAACTCCCGGAGTTCACCCAGACTCACGTCCATCGAGTCAGTGATGCCATCCAGCCATCTCATCCTCTGTCGTCCCCTTCTCCTCTTGCCCCCAATCCCTCTCAGCATCAGAGTCTTTTCCAATGAGTCAACTCTTCGCATGAGGTGGCGGAAGTACTGGAGTTTCAGCTTTAGCATCATTCCTTCCAAAGAAATCCCAGGGCTGATCTCCTTCAGAATGGACTGGTTGGATCTCCTTGCAGTCCAAGGGACTCTCAAGAGTCTTCTCCAACACCACAGTTCAAAAGCATCAATTCTTCGGCACTCAGCTTTCTTCACAGTCCAACTCTCACATCCATACATGACCACTGGAAAAACCATAGCCTTGACTAGACGGACATTTGTTGGCAAAGTAATGTCTCTGCTTTTGAATATGCTATCTAGGTTGGTCATAACTTTTTTTCCAAGCAGTAAGCGTCTTTTAATTTAATGGCTGCAGTCACCATCTGCAGTGATTTTGGAGCCCCCCCAAAATAAAGTCTGACACTGTTTCCACTGTTTCCCCATCTATTTCCCAAGAAGTGATGGGACCGGATGCCATGATCTTCGTTTTCTGAATGTTGAGCTTGAAGCCAACTTTTTCACTCTCCACTTTCATCAAGAGGCTTTTTAGTTCCTCTTCACTTTCTGCCATAAGAGTGGTGTCATCTGCATATCTGAGGTTATTGCTATTTCTCCCAGCAATCTTGATTCCATCTTGTGCTTTCAGTCCAGCGTTTCTCATGATGTACTCTGCATAGAAGTTAAATAAGCAGGGTAACAATATACAGCCTTGACGTACTCCTTTTCCTATTTGAAACCAGTCTGTTGTTCCATGTCCAATTCTAACTGTTGCTTCCTGACCTAGGAAACTAAATCTCAGAGAAACTGTTACTTGCCCAAGGCCTTCCTGCTTGTTGCTGATGGTTTTTCCTCTAAAATATATCATCAGTCTTTGAAATAGCCTTTTGTTGCTGTTTCTTCTTTAATTTGTCTTCTCTAGATGAAGGTATGCTCTGTGAAAGGTGGGACCTTACTTGAGGAGGTTAAAACTAGTCAGTGTTAATTAAGCACTTTTCCTGGAAACTGTTGTAAAGTTGTCCTCCTAGAAAATATAAGCTTTCCTTCCTTGAAGCATTGTGAAAATCAGATGGATTGTTAGCAAGAAGAACTTGTTGTTGGTAGCAGGAAGAGCAAGTGAGGAACGGAAAAGGCCATCTCCGAGATGGAGATGGTGTTGGTGATAGCACCTAACACTTATTGAGGATTTACTGTATGACTGACTCCATTCTAACTCTTCACACAAATTTTACTCATTGAATCCTCATAATAATCCCATAAAATTAGGGACCTATTTTAATCCTTAATTTAGAGGTGAGGAATTTGAGGCACAGAGCGGTTGAGTAACTTTCTCAAAGTCACATAGCTAGATCAGTAACCATAGGTTGGGGCCCACAAACTACAGCCTGCAAGCCAATTCTGCCAACATTTTGTTTTTGTATGACCTATCACATTTTTATTTGTTTTTTTCTGTGTTTATTCTAATATTAGCATAATCTCCAAGTAAAGTTTGCATAGTAGTAGGATGCAGTACAGTCAGATTTTGAGTGGGATGGAGGCATCCATCTACTCTCAATTAAGAAACATAGATTATTTAATTCATCTTCAAGGGCACTTTTAGTCTTACACTGTCACATTCTTGAGTTCTTCCTTATACCCTTTTGTGCTCTATGCTTCTGAGCTAAATGGTTTTGACGTTTTTAAATGGCCGGGAAATAATCAAAAGAAAAATAATATTTCACAGCATATGACAGTTTTAAAGATTATAATTATATATCCATAAATCAAATTTATTGGCATATAGTCATGCATTTTTTTTTTTTTTTTACCATATGTGGCTGCTTCTGTGATATATTATCAGTTAAGTGATTGCAACAAAGACCGCACAGATTGCAAAGCCTAAAAATGTTTATTACATGAGCCATATATAAAACTATACATGATGCCTACCCTTCCATCACTGATGAAGTAGTAGAAAATATAAGCTTTCCTAATAATGAGAATGGGCTTCCCTGGTGGCTCAGACTGTAAAAGAATCTGCCTGCAATGCAGGAGACCTGAGCTTGAGCCCTGGGTCAGGAAGATCCCCTGGAGAAAGGCATGGCTACCCACTCTAGTATTCTTGCCTGGAGAATTCCATGGACAGAGGAGCCTGGTGGGCTACAGTCTATGGGGCCTCAAAGAGTTGGACACGACTGAGCGACTGAACTGAACTGAACTGGACGAATAATCGGCTAATAATTTTATTAGCCGATTATTATTATTACCGACACTTATTATCAGTAAGTGTCTTTTTAAGGAAGGACCAGATAGCAAATTTATGTATGAGGTTAGAGCTTAATCTTTAAGTGCTAGATTATTATAATAATTTTTTTGTTAGAAAAAATTTAATCATTTGTTCTCTTTTTTAAAAACAGGTTCAGAAACTTAGTCTGGTGGCAGTAAGTAAGTATAGACTTTATCCTGAATTTGTGCATGTTTAGTATCTTTTAACATTCTTTTAAATTTTTGACTTAAATTTAAGACTTGTGAAACATAAAGACTTAGGTGTGTATTTATGGTAAGTGTACATAGCTAACAAAAACATCCAGGACAGGATTGTTTGTTACTTTCAGTTGTCATTTCTCTTTGGTCTTCTTTAAACTAATTCATCTCTTTCTTTGTGGTTTACAACATTGATATTTTTAGAGTAGTGTAGGCTAGTCTTTTTTAAAGATTATTTTTCGATTTGACTTTTTCTGATACTTCCTCATGATTAGATTCAGGTTCTGCAGTGTTGCAAGAATAACAAAGAAATGATGCTGAATTCTCAGCGAACCATATCAGGAAGCACATGCTATTGGTTAGTCTTTTTCCTGGCAGTGAAAACTTTGATCATTTGGTTAAGGTGACATTTATCAAGCAGCTCCTTTTGAAGACTTGCCCTTTGTAGCTAATAAATGTAGTAAGTGCATGTGGTAAGATACATTGAAAGTGAAAGTGAAGTCGCTCAGTTGTGTCCGACTCTTTGCGACCCCGTGGACTGTAGCCTACCATGCTCCTCTGTCCATGGGATTTCCCAAGCAAGAGTATTGGAGTGGATTGCCATTTCCTTCTCCAGGGGATCTTCGTGACCCAGGGATCAAATCCGGGTCTTCATTATTGCAGGTAGACGCTTTACGTCTCAGACGGTAAAGAATATGCCTACCATGCTTAACCTACCAACTTTCCTTGGAAGGAAAGTTATGACCAACCTAGACAGCATATTAAAAAGCAGAGACATTACTTTGCCAACAAAGGTCCATCTAGTCAAGGCTATGATTTTTCCAGTGGTCATGTAGGGATGTGAGAGTTGGACTATAAAGAAAGCTGAGCACTGAAGAATTGATGCTTTTGAACTGTGGTGTTGGAGAAGACTCTTGAGAGTCCCTTGGACTGCAAGGAGATCCAAGCAGTCCATCCTAAAGGAGATTAGACCTGGGTGTTCATTGGAAAGACTGATGTTGAAGCTGAAACTCCAATACTTTGGCCACCTGCTGCAAAGAGCTGACTCATTGGAAAAGACCCTGATGCTGGGAAAGATTGAAGGCAGGAGGAGAAGGGGATGACAGAGGATTAGATGGTTGGATGGCATCACCGACTCGATGGACATGGGTGTGGGTGAACTCCGGGAGTTGGTGATGGACAGGGAGGCCTGGCGTGCTGCGATTCGTGGGGTTGCGAAGAGTTGGACACGACTGAGCGACTGAACTGAACTGAACAATGAGGAAGACCCGGGTTCGATCGCTGGGTCGCAAAGATCCCCTAGAGAAGGAAATGGCAATCCACTCCAGTACTCGTGCTTGGGAAATCCCATGGACGGAGGAGTGTGGTAGGCTACAGTCCATGGGGTCGCAAAGAGTCGGACAGGACTGAGCAACTTCACTTTCACTTTAAATAGTCTTTACTGTTCAAAGTTTCATACTGACTGATTAGTCATACTGATTGATAGTCAGAGTACTGCTGACTGTGATGTAGTGGTGATTCTCACCTGAGTTAGTAGTAGGATGATTATCAAATAGTGGTTTTCTGATTCTATCATTCCATTGTAAGAAAGAATTTTCCTTTTCCCCACATTTTGATGTTTTTTTGCAATGGAAAAAAATTTTTTTTTTTTTTTGAAAACTCTTATAGAATGAAGAGCTTGCCAGGACTGAGAGATTCTAGTTTCACCATCAAATGTGATTTTTGTAAGAAAAACAGAGCTATATGAATTTAGAGTGCATGTCTGATAAATTTAATTTTTTAAAAAGATTATAGAAGGCTGTAGAAGGGCAATACTAAAATGATAAACCTATAAAAATAGTATTTGGAAATGTAATAACAGCGTGAATGATACTTAAAACAATTCTCTTATGTTTTAATGGTCCTGCCCCCAAAATGGGAAGTAAAAAGTAAAAGCCTATGTGACCATGGTAGTGAGAGAGGAATCAAGGAATCCTGATGAGAAATGGCTGGAGGTGATAGGCATGTTTACCTTGGAGAAGACTAAGTGGAAACTGTATTATTCACTTGAAAGGGTCAGCGTGTAGAATATCATATGGAATTTTTTTTTAAGTTACTCCAAATGGTAGAGTTAAGAGTTCTCAGTTTTGACCTACTTTTAAAATATGCTGAAGGCATTCACATGGAGATTAGATGACCATCTGCCAGAGTTTTGTGTATTGAGTGAGGATTTTTTTCCCCAAATAACCTCAAAAAGCTTCTCAATTCTTTAGGATTACGTTCTTGTGTCTGCAGATACTGGACATTAATTCTCTGAGGGAAAGTTAAGGTGATGTCATATTTTCAATGTGATTGTTGTTATTAGATGTCTAAAATAACGCTGAAGTCTAAATTTTATGCTCTGATTGTCATACACGCATATTTTTCAATTATAAGAAATTAAAGATGTTATATGCATAATTGAAGTTTGTATTTGTTCCACAATCTTAAATATCTTTATTTCTTAAAAAATATGTTTACTTCTTTCATTTTATATTTCTTTTTTTTTTCAGGTAACTCTCTCCCACAGGACATCTGCTGTATGGCAGCTGATGGGAGGTTAGTCTTTGCTGCTTATGGGAATGTTTTCTCTGCATTCGCCCGTAATAAAGAGGTTTGTATCATTGAACTGTTTTGTCTTTTGCAGTCAGTGATTGATTGTCATGGTAGTGAGAGGGAACTTTAATGTTGCTCTTCATCTGAGACACGCTCAACGTATTTTTTTTGTTTTTTTAATGTATATTCACTTTGCTGGAGGAAGAGAAAGTTGATTTCATTAAATTTTCATAATCAGTTAAAAGTGATGCTTTGGTTTGGTTTTCTTTGCCTGGGATCAACCTTAGAATCATCTGGGCAGCTAGCTGCTACAGCTTGTTTGTTTCCAACCAGGTCCCATCTCTGGAGTTTTCTACTTTATTTGGTTGGGGTAGGATTCAGTCAAGAGTATTTTGAAAATATTTTCCTAAGAGATTCACATCTGTCCCACTGCTTTATCTGGATTGATTTTTTCGTTATGAACATCGTAGCCCATGACTCATTTTCTAAGACCCAGGTGCTTGTTGCCTACATAGAAAAAGCTAGATCTTCTGCTCTCTCCACCAAGGGAGGATCTTTTCTTGTCTTAATCTACTCGTAGGTTTCTAAGTTTGTCCTGAGAGGACTAATTTGAGAGATGACCTGGCACTAGTGGTCCAGAATGAAAGGGAATGTAGCCACGGGGATGGCTAGATAGCCAGGTGATGGAATTACTGTACTTCTCAAAGTCTGACTCAGGCTAATGATGTTTGTTCCCAGTGTTTTCCATCATCTCTACCCGTGGCAGAGGAAGGCAACTTAAAGTTCTTTAATGGGAGTTTTTGTTTTGAGAGGCAGTAAAAGTTTTTTTTTCTTTTTAGAGAGTCAGGGTCCTTTTTTTGTTCAAAATATTGCAGTTTGTAGTTTTTCCTGAGAGATAAATGTACAGATGAGGAGTAGAAAGGTTTCAGAGACTATGAACTGTAGGAAACTGTTACCATCCATAGGGCCTGAGGGAGAAGGAGAAGAAGTAGCGCTCCTGGAGCCTGGTGAGAACTGAAACCGTGGGGGAAGGGACTGTAATGAGTGAGGTGCAGGGACTGCTGTCAGGGTCAGAATGTCTGTGTCCAGCAGAAAGCTGTAGGGAAGAAGTGTCCTATATCGCCTTCCCTTGTCTTCTGTGGAAGCCAGCTGGTGGTGGCTATAGAGGTCAGCCTTCTAGAACATCCCACTTTTCCAAAATGCATGGAGTTGTGCTGGTTGGCTTGGCTGAGGGACCCAGCTCTTTGCATGCCTTCTCTCTAAGCTTGGTTGAAAAGCTGAGCCTCAAAGATCTCATTTCTATGTTCCTAGCCCATGTTTCCTAATTGGACTTGCTGGGGAAGCAGGTGAAAATGTGTGATTCTTTGTTGTTTGTTGATCTAACCTTGGGTAATCGAAAGTTGGGCATTTCTTAATGTGGGCATCTTCAGGATTTGTGTGGGTTTTTTTTTGGTTAATATGAATAATATTACATGATGAATGAATAATATGAAATTTTTTAAATTTTGACATTGCAGGTAGTGCATACCTTTAAGGGTCATAAGGCAGAAATCCATCTTTTGCAACCCTTTGGGGACCACGTTATCTCTGTTGATACTGACAGCGTTCTTATTATTTGGCACATATATTCAGAAGGTAAGAATTAACCCATTTATTGCTTTACCTTGGAATAGTATGTTTGTAGCTAAAATATCTCTGTAAGGATGACTTCTATACCAGAGGTTTCACATGTAAGCAGTAAAAAATTTTTAAGAATCTTTAATGTGTATAAGGCAAAAGGGTTCTAAGTAAAAAAATTGCTAAGCAGTTTTAGTTAGCTAGTTGAGCTGTTCATAATGCTTTGCATTATAGTTCTCCAAGTTTAATGACGTGATATTATCTCTGTGGGGAGAATTTTGGTGTATACTTACACCTGAGTAATACTTGGTTTGCTTTTTCAACTTTCGTAAGTGAGATTGTAATAGTAAACTTTTACTGACTGAAGACCCAGTCATCTGAAGGAAAATAAATATCCTTTTTCTAAGAATATGAGTCAGTGTCGTTTAATTGTGGTTTTCTTAAACAGTGTCACTGTGCTATGTTTATAGGGCCATGTTATCACCAAAGGTTAGGAATTTTATCACTATATAACCGCAGTTTTCGTCAGGTAAAAGACTCTGGGGTCTGACATGAATTAAAGCTTTTAAGTTTTTTGATCTGTGTGCATTTTTAGCGTTTGTTACCTCTTGATTAACTCATTTTTTGAGGTAGTATGTTTATTTTTAGTAGAAGTCTTAGGGATTGCCCTCCTGGCAGTCATTCCATGTTCTTGTTCAGATTAGCCACTCTTGTTTTTTCTTTGCTCAAGTGGAGGGAACAGAATTTCAAACATAGTCCCTATGCAGATGGCTATTAAAAGGCCTTTTATGAAGTTAGAGAATCTGACTCTTAGAGTTCAGCTTTCTTTTGATACCAGTACCTAGCTTTTTGTTCCTCTTGCAGCAGCATGGTGTCTTCAGGGAGTTCTTTGTAGTGATCTTAAGTAAGACTGCAAGTTACAAATAGAGGCAAGGATCTTTTAAAATAATATTTAAGTAAGAGATTCTATAATTTTTGTCTGTTACCTATGCTCCTTAAACTGGGGTACACATACTCCTGGAGTATTCAGCAGCCAGATAGAATGAAACTAAAGTTTAATAGAAGTGTTCGTTCTCTGATACTCAAGTTCATTGGGAAATTAAGTGAGAAAGTGTTTTCATTATGGATGAACTGTGAAGTAGAAAACAAAATTCACATGTAGGAATTTTAAGCATGTGATGTTTCAAACAATGTTTTGAGCTTGCAGCAGAAGACAGCAGGCTGTGCCATTTTCCACTCAGGGCTGCAAGTTCTTTTCCTCTCCTCCGTTTGAGGGTCTCCTGTGTAACTGTGAGAAGGCTTGTTTCTGGTTTCATTTAAGTTTGCCTCTGACTTTTTACATGTTTGAGGAGCTAATCAAACTCTTTAGATATTTGCTCCTTCCCTCCCATGCACTTGATTTGGAACCTTAGCTGCCTCTTGATCAAATTATAAAACTACTAAGTCTGATTCCCTTAGTGTCTTTTTTTTTTTTTGAACACTTATTTTCATCCAGTAAACCAGTTTGGCAGTGAGTAAAATTTTAAGTAGGATTGACATTAGAACTTTCAGAAAATTCTTGACAATCGAAGTAAATTTGCAAGTTGCCCCTATCACATTTGTTTAATTTCTCAGGGAATATTTATAAGTTAGTATATGTCTTTGATTTATATTAGTACATAAATCTTTGATATGATAGATTTTAAGTGCTAAATATATGGGTGTATGAAAAATTTAAACTGTTTTATGTATTATTTATAACCTTTACTTTTGTAGAAGAATACCTGCAATTGTCTTTCGATAAATCAGTATTTAAAATTTCTGCAATTTTGCACCCAAGTACCTACTTGAATAAAATACTTCTTGGCAGTGAACAAGGAAGCCTCCAGTTATGGAATGTAAAATCCAAGTAAGCGCTGTGTTTGCAACATAAGTGATTCCTACCTTATCCTCATCTGTTACTCCCTAAAGCATTCTTGAAGGCTCTCAATTCTCCTTTCCTTTACATCTTTTTTGGAGAGTTTTCAGTAAATATACCTGTTCCTGGGGTTGTTACTCATGGAATCACATATGTGAAAGCGGGAATATGGTCCTGGAACATGGTAGGCAGCTTCATAAATGCTCATTAAAAACTATATTCTAATATCCTTAGTCACTGTATTCATAAAACTGTAATGAAGTCTTTAGTACACAAGATCAGAAAAATAATTGAGGTCGTCACTGAACAGCTTCTAGTTCTCAATAAACTAAAACATTAGATGGAGACACAAATCAGTGTTTATTTAGTGCTAGCGTTTAGGTATGGTTTTCACAGTAGAAGCATATTCATCTTCAAGCATAAACATGATGAATGTCTGTAATATTTTTGTATAGCTGCTGCTGGCTAGATAAATGATGGTGAGCATCTCTGCCTGTTATTTGTACATTTATCCAGAGAAAAGAGTGGCAGCTCAGTTTTCTTTATAATCATTAAAAGAGCAGTCAGAAATCTTTGATCATCCAGATTTTCCTTTCCAAAGCCCCTACAAATTCGAAAGGGAAAGTAAGATTTTCAGAGGTTTAATGTATATCCTATTAATTATTAGTTTTAAATAAGCGTTTCTGTTCAACTTAACAAATATCATTGACTACCTATTGTGTAATAGGGTAGGAAATAATGATGGAACTATTCTCTGCCCCAAGGTTATCTCTCTAGGTTTTGAGTGCGAGGGACCTAATCTGTGCCTAAAGCATTTAATATATGAGTAAATATTTTATTGTCATTACAGCAGTCTCAGGTAGCTCTGCTCTATCTACTGTCATCCGTGGCTCGATTCCGAAATTCGGAGCAGCGCCGCTGCTGTCAGTGACAGGCATGTGACAGGCAGGTAGTATTGTCAGTCCAGTTCAGTCACCCAGTCGTGTCCGACTCTTTGCAACCCCATGAACCTCAGCACTCCAGGCCTCCGTGTCCATCACCAAGTAGTGTTCCTTTTTTGTGTTAGGTTTCCGGTATCACATTGCGGTAAAAAGTGAGATCTAAGATTTTATTTTAAATTGTATCTGTCACATAAAGTAGTTTTTACTCATGTATTTTTTTTTTCTTTCTCTTTTTAATTTCTCCAAGAGGCTGCATAGTATCGTAGTTCTTAGCAGCTTAGGATCTGAGTCTGGGCTCTGTCAGTATTAGCCTTGTAATCTTAGCTTAATTTTTTCATGTAATTAAGTTTCTTAGTTTCTTAATCTGAAAAAAGGTGCTATTTACATCATAGCATTATTTTGAGTATTAAATAGATTACTATATCTACTTAGAACAATGTGGGACAGAGTAAGAACTTAATAAATAGTTACTATATCATTATGTAATATGCAGTTAATTTTGTTTTTCTATCCCCCAAAAAATAGCTTTCAACTATTTTTCCTTTTGTAGTAAACTTCTATATACATTTGCGGGATGGAAAGTTGGAGTGACAGCGCTTCAGCAGGTTAGTATTTTTCTGTTAAGTTAGATAAGAAATGAAGGCAATGGTAGGATCTTTCAGTTTCAGGGGCCAACCATATGTGTGGACCTAAAGACAAAATAATGTATAGTCTAGTTTTTTATAAATATTACCCTAAAAAACAGTGTTTTGGAAATAGAATTGAAAACAGTGCCTTTGTCTATAAATATTTGTGGAAACCTTTCTGCTTGGAATTAGTCTCTTAATTCTGTGGTTGGTGTGGATCCATGTTTACCAATCATTTTGTAAGCATAGAGAGTCCAGTGCCTTGGTCAGAGTGGAGATGAGGTTTTTTTCAGTGAAGCAAGTGAGTTTGTAGGTCATACAGAGAACTTTGTCAGTGTGTTGAGATTTGTAGCTTGAGCTAATGGGTCTGTTCAGTTCAGTTCAGTCGCTCAGTTGTGTCCGACTCTTCATGACCCTGTGGACCACAGCACGCCAGGCCTCCCTGTCCATCATCAACTCCTGGAGTTTACTCACACTCATCTCCATTGAGTCAGTGATGCCATCCAGCCATCTCATCCTCTGTCATCCCCTTCTCCTCCTGCCTTCCATCAGTGTCCAGTATTAATTGTTTATTAGATGCTGGACCCTTCCAGATAAAACTGCTTTTTGTCTTTGTGAGTTTGTAGAACTGTATGTCTGAATGGCTGTATTGCTGCAGAGAACCTTACATGTTGGACACGTATACAGGCCATGTACCTTGTCTTTCCAAATATCCATTCCTTACACCTGCTCGGTTTATACACATTCCTCATTCTCTCACTTCCATCACCTTGCTTTGCTTTTACCTTCCCAGAATATCCCAAAGGTGATGATTAGGTTCTTTGAGAGCCAGCCGTCGTATTTGTTTTAGTATCCTCAGCTTCTACACAGGATCTCATGCATAGTAGTTACTTGATGGGAAATTAATTACATGTTTAGCCTGATTTCATTTTGTAATGGTATTGGACATTGATCTTCTGTTCTTAAATACAGAAACGTAGTATAGAGTCTGTATGTAATACTATTGTATAAAATGAAGATTAAAGTCATAGACTATTAGAGCTGGAACAGACTAATTGTATAACCTATTTGCCTTTTAACATGGGTTATAGGTTTTTCTTGTCTTCTTTGGATAGACCACTTCACTTCCTTTGTAGTTGGCCTTTTATGTTGCCATGCATATGGTGAGCCTTTATATGTTTTCTGATGGCTCAGAGGTTAAAGCATCTGCCTCCAATGTGGGAGACCTGGGTTCAATCCTTGGGTTGGGAAGATCCCCTGGAGAAGGAAATGGCAACCCACTCCAGTATTCTTGCCTGGAGAATCCCATGGATGGAGGAGCCTTGTAGGCTACAGTCTGCAGGGTTGCAAAGAGTCGGACACAACTGAGTGACTTCACTTTCACTTTATATGTTTTCTAAGAGTTGCCTTTTTTTTATTTTTAATTTTTATATTGCAGGCAATAATGATCTGTATTGATTGCACGTGTCAGCTCCTTTTGTCTTATGGCTGTTTTCTTAGCAAGTTTACTATGTTTGTGGGTGGGGAAGTGATGATGACTACCAGACTGAAGCTGGGAGGTAATTTGGAAAAATCATTCCTAAATAACTTCCATGCTGCTACTGCTGCCAAGTCTCTTCAGTCGTGTCCGACTCTGTGCGACCCCATAGACAGAAGCCCACCAGATTCCCCCGTCCTTAGGATTCTCCAGGCAAGAACACTGAAGTGGGTTGCCATTTCCTTCTCCAATGCATGAAAGTGAAAAGTGAAAGGGAAGTCACTCAGTCATGTCCGACTCTTCACTACCCCATGGACTGCAGCCTACTAGGCTCCTCCATTCATGGAATTTTCCAAGCAGGAGTACTGGAGTGGGGTGCCATTGCCTTCTCCGAAATATTTCCATGCTGATATCAATTAAAGTATGCCAGAATGACAGTATTCATTGTTTTTGTCATCTCCAGAAATATATTCCATTATTAATACTTATTTTGGTAACATCAGTATTATTAAAGCTACTTGATTAAGAAAATAAGAAGTTGAGTCATTTAATTTTCAGGCACCAGCTGTGGATGTTGTGGCTGTTGGTCTCATGTCGGGTCAGGTTATCATTCACAACATTAAATTTGATGAAACGTTAATGAAGTTTCGTCAAGACTGGGGACCTATTACTTCGATTTCATTTCGCACAGGTAACTCTCAACTTGTTAATGGATGAAAATTAAGAACACTTCAGGTGTATTACTTTGAAGTTCATAGAAATTTTCTTAATATTTGTTTATAATTTAATCTAACGAATGAAATACTGAAATATAAAGAGCCAAAGAAATATTGGTAGATTGTTGGTCTATAGTCTTTATTTTAAATTTATATTTATGGATTAAAAGAGTGGAGAGAAGCATTGTTAAATTTAGTTGTTTGATGGTGCATGTTTTTCTTAGTGTATTCTATCTAACAACAGATGGTCACCCAGTAATGGCAGCTGGAAGCCCATGTGGCCATATTGGACTCTGGGATCTAGAAGACAAAAAGTTAATCAATCAAATGAGAAATGCACATTCTACAGCGATTGCCGGACTGACATTTCTCCACAGAGAGCCGCTTCTGGTCACAAACGGTGCTGACAACGCTCTCAGGGTACTGTGGTTATTGCCACCTTCCTTTGGGTTATTACAAGCCTGCTTTAATGTATCAGCGTGAAACCTAGTAGGTGAAAGGAATATGGGATAAGACATTGATATAGATGAAATAAAGGCATAGCAGATTGCCTGATTTTCATGAAGTGAGAAAGTTGTGCTGTGCTCAGTTGCTCAGTCGTGTTCAACTCTTTGTGACCCCGTGAACTGTCACTCACCAGGCTGTGTCCATGGGATTTTCCAGGCAAGATTATTGGAGTTGGAGAAATTTAGACAGCTTATCTTTTCCCTAACCTGTACTCCAGGATCAGTGGTCTGCAGGCATTACCCAATGCCAGTAGATTTATGTAGAAGATAGTTTGACTGCTTGCAGATCACTTGTGGGAAAGCTTTACTTTTATTCATTTCTTGGCAGATATGGATATTTGATGGTCCCGCAGGTGAAGGCCGGCTTCTGAGATTCAGAATGGGACATAGTGCTCCTCTTACCAAAATAAGATACTATGGACAAAATGGACAACAAATTCTTAGTGCAAGTGAGTTTCTGCTTTATGCTATTAGTTTAATTCAGCAAGTAATGAAAACAAAGTGTTTGATATTTATTAGGTTTGGTATTTATACATTTTTAGATTCAGATGTCCCTTTGAGTGACTTGAAAATCTGGGTAAAATGAGGTGATTGTTTTTGACTACTTCAGGAAACACTAGCTGATATTACTTTTATTTGGCACATCATTCTATTTAGTAATCGTTGGAGTCAGAATGGACAAATTCCAAAAATGTGGCCCTTGCCTATCCAGATAATCTGCTGGTATTTATTAGCACCTCATTTTATCCTTTGTTTTTACAAAATGGCATTCCATGGGCAGTTGAATATTATGAATGAGGTAGTTACAATCAGCTTCCTTTTAAAGTGCTGCCAGCTAACTTCATGCTTTTTATAGTATCTAATTTTATAAGCGTCATGATTCAAATGGTCCATTGTTTTGATGAAGCTTGATTAGACATTTTCTGTGTATATCAACAGGTCAGGATGGAACACTTCAGTCATTTTCCACGGTACACGAAAAATTTAACAAGAGCTTGGGACATGGTAAGTCTTTGCAAAATGGAAAAAAAGCTACTGGTCATAAAAAAATTCATCTCAAAGAGTCTGGGAGATAACCAAAGGAGGTTTCATTATTAAATTTCCTCTTTCTTAGGATAAAATGAAATTCCCTTATATGAAAGAGCAGTAATAAGATTTGTAACTCAGTATTGCTGTAGAAGTGGTTCAGGTGCTACTGTAAGATTGAAGAGTTAGGTATCTTAGGTGATGAAAGCATAACGCTACCACTCAGAAGACATTGATAATGCAACTGGAGCCATCTGCTCAGTTCAGTTCAGTTGCTCAGTCGTGTCTGACTCTTTGCGACCCCACGGATAGCAGCACGCCAGGCCTCCCTGTCACATCACCAACTCCCGCAGTCCGCCCAAACCCATGTCCATTGAGTTGGTGATGCCATCCAACCATCTCATCCTCTGTTGTCCCCTTCTTCTCCCACCTTCAGTCTTTCCCAGCATTAGGGTCTTTTCCAGTGAGTCAGCTCTTTGCAGCAGGTGGCCAAAGTATTGGAGTTTCAGCTTCAGCATCAGTCCTTCCAATGAACACTCAGGACTGATCTCCTTTAGGATGGACTGGTTGGATCTCCTTGCAGTCCAAGGGACTCTCAAGAGTCTTCTCCAACACCACAGTTCAAAAGCATCAGTTCTTCGGCACTCAGCCTTCTTCACAGTCCAACTCTCACATCCATACCTGACCACTAGAAAAACTAGAAAAACCATAGCCTTGACTAGACGGACCTTTGTTGGCAAAATAATGTCTCTTGCTTTTGAATATGCTGTCTAGGTTGGTCATAACTTTCCTTCCAAGGAATAAGCGTCTTTTAATTTCATGGCTGCAGTCACCATCTGCAGTGGTTTTGGAGCCCCCCAAAATAAAGTCCTCCACTGTTTCCACTGTTTTCTCATCTATTTGCCATGAAGTGATGGGACCACCTGCCATGATCTTAGTTTTCTGAATGTTGAGCTTTAAGCCAACTTTTCACTCTCCTCTTTGACTTTCATCAAGAGGTTCTTTAATTCTTCTTCACTTTCTGCCATAAGTGTGGTGTCATCTGTGGAATGCAGAATTTAAAGATGGAAAGAAGCTTACAGGAAGCATCAAAGTAAGAAGAGTCCCATCTTTCTGCCAGAAGGGATTTTTTAATT
This sequence comes from Bubalus bubalis, assembly GCF_019923935.1. NCBI lineage: Eukaryota > Metazoa > Chordata > Mammalia > Artiodactyla > Bovidae > Bubalus > Bubalus bubalis. The sequence goes on along the minus strand of NC_059165.1, from coordinate 459,328 downwards.
CTCTATTCATGCCCATGGTTTTTATCATATGAAAGATTTTGTTTGTTAAACAACAATATTCAGGCTTATTTATAATTAAACTTCTTTGGAAGTTAATATCCTGGCTATTCATACATGTATATACTTCCAGATGAATTTCAGAATCAATTTTAAATCAACATCCACAATTATAATTCTTAGAATCAAATTGGAGAGATTTGATAATCTTTAAGAATTGTCTCATCTAGGAATATGATATATCCCCATTCGAGTTGTCTTTAATGTTCCTCAGTGAAGGTTTTTAGTTTTTCTCTTATTGGTCCTGCATATTTAAGATTATTCAGTGGTATTTTATATATTTTAATATAATTTGCTATTTTTTTCTGCTAATATTGTAAATGCAGTCTCTTCATTTATATTATAATGCAATTTTCAATACCACTAAAATAGTGGTAATAACATAATCTTTATATTAAAGATTTTTAAATGGGAATATCTTGAACTTTACATATATAACGAATTAGCTTTTCTCTTATATACGTTTTTCATTAAGAAGAATTCATAGCTATATTCCCCTCTTACCTAACCCCAGGATTAATAAATAAAAAGAGAGTCAAACGTAAAGGACTTCAGAACACCATGTCCGTGAGACTCCCACCCGTCACAGAATTCGCAGCTGGTAAGAAGCTTCGTGTTGTGTTTTGAGTTCTGCCCTGTCATGTATTTCCTTCTGTGTGTTTCTTACTTTCTCCATTTTAGTAAATGTTTTTACAAATACTAATAAGCATCTGGAGGGTCACTTGAATATATTTCTTTATTTCTTCCATTTTAATAAATGTTTTAGCAAACAATAGTAAGAATCCAGGATGCATCCCAAATGCATGCAAGTCTTGTGTGAAGACCAAAAATGACTTACTTATAATCGGAACTTGTTCTCTATTAATTCTAGGCTTTGTTCTCCCTAAACTATAATAAACATATTTGCTATTCTATTTTGTAACTCTTCTAATTTGTTCTCTCATAAGCCTGGTATAAGAAAGTCACTAATGTAGAAGGTGAGAACTGATAATATGGAGCTTTGGCTAACTTAATTAAGATCTAAACGCACTGCGGTCTTAGTGAACTGTGTCGTTGGAGCAGTGCATCATTCCAAGAAACAATTTTAAGAAAAATGTAGATAGATGATCAGACTGTTGAGTGAAAACTGTCATAGAAATAATTGTTTATCACCATTTCCATTTATAGCAACCTGAGTAATATTTTTTTTTTTTACTTAAGTACCTCCTGTCATATGCTCAAAAATCTTTCAGTGACCCCTTAATTACCTTTTTGGATGGAATCTGCTCTGCTTAACATGGCTTTTAAGACTGTTGGTAATGTGGACCAGTGGCTTTGCCCTTCTCCCACCCCTCAGGAAAATACTGCATTTACTTTCTGTGCCTAATTTTGTTCGAGTTAACGCTTGGGCCCGTCTGTGTGTGTCTCAATCCCTCTCCTCTCCACACCCCCAATCCATTAATTTCTACCTGTTTTACTTCTTTCAAGGAGCCATTTATTACTCTCCCCAGATCTCTTAGTAAACTCCTTCTGAATACTCTAAAAAAGACACTTAATCTTACTGTAATGTCTTCTAATCAGAATTTCTTGTTCAATTGGAAACTCATTGTTAGCAGGAATTACCTGTTTACCATACTGTGTCTTAGTGCTAAATTATAACATAGAGTATTAAATGCTTATTAAATAGGTGAATGAATGAGCGATTTAAATTATGTTTTAGAGGAAGCTCGTGAAAGTGACTGGGATGGTATCGTTGCTTGCCATCAGGGTAAGCTCTCCTGCTCCACCTGGAACTACCAGAGATCTACCATAGGCGCTCACTTTCTCAGGCCAGCAGGGCTGAAGACAGACAGCACAACTGCGACAGTGAGTGACGTGTTTGCGAGGGCGCTTCCTGCTGTAGAACTGTCCTGTGGTTGTCTTATTAAACTCAGTTTTATTACTGGCAATATTCGTTGAAAGAACGAAGAACATAGTTTAATATTTTGAAATTATTCCCTAATAGTGTTAAAGTTTTCCAGCTTGGAGAGAAGCTGGAAATTATATATATAGATTTTATATATATACATATATATATATATATAAATTTATTATAGATTTTAAGATTTAAAATTATTAGAATTTCAATAAAATTTTGTTATGATTTTATTAAAATCTTTAAGGTTTTAACTTATATTTATTTTAAAATAAATGTATTTTATTTAAAACTTACTTTAAAATTTTAAAATCTTTAAGATTTCAACTTATTATAGATTTAAGTTAAGCTTTGCTAGACTAGATGTAGTATATTGGTCATTTAAATTTTCTGTTTAATATAGGATTACTTAGATACTCTTTGAGGGGGGTTTCAGCATTTATCAATATACTTTCTTACCTGAATTATGTTGAGTATATAGTATTATATTCAATGAATGTGAATCTTAAGGTTTCTTCCTTCCTTTTCTCTTTCAGTGTAGGAGTAAGATTCAGGTAAATCTTTAGTTGAGTTAAAGATGTAGCAGTTATTTATTTGTCTGATTGAGTACTGTCTAAGCCTCTTTTAAATATAGTTTTCTAAATGCCACTGTTATAACTTCTTACTCTATTAACATTTTATTTTGTTTTCTTTTGATAATAATGTAAGTCTTCTATTGAGTTCAGATTTTAAGCTATATAGAAATGATGTCAAATTTGGTTTGCAGAATTGTTGCCTCTGCTTTTTCAAAATAAGTTTTACTGATATAAAATTTACTTACCTTGAAATTCATTCATTTAAAATGTATACTTTAGTGGGTTTTAGTGTATTCATAGAATTTTGCTATTATCACCAAAATCTAATCAGTCTAATTTTAAAACATTCTCATCACTAAAAAAGAAACCCTATACCCACTAACAATAATCCTCATTCTCTCACTTTTCCCCCATCTCCCCAACCCAGGTAACTTCAATACCTATTCTGGGCATTTCACACGGATAGAATCATAATATATGGCCTCCGTGACTGTCTTCCTCACTTAGCGTGTTTTAAGGTTCATCCATGTTGTAGGATGTATCAGTACTTTATTCCTTTTATGAATACTACTTTATTTTGTAGATAAAACCACATTTTGTTTAGCTATTGATAGTTGATAGACATTTGTATTGTTTCTAGTTTTGGGGTATTGTAAATAATGCTCCTGCACAAGCTTTTGTGTGGACATATGTTTTTGTTCTCTATTTGTACCTTGGTAGATCACCTAACATAATGTAACTCTGTTTAATGTTTTTAAGGAACTGACAACCTGTTTTCCAAAGTGGCTGCACAATTTTATATTCCCACCAGCAATGTATAAGAGTTTTGTTCCTTTTGATTATTGCTGTCCTTGTTGTTCAGTCATTTAAGTTGTGTCCATCTCTTTGCAACCCCATGGACTGCAGCACGCCAGGCTTCCCCTGTTCATCACCATTTCCCAGAGTTTACTCAAACTCATGTCCTTCAAGTCGGTGATGCCATCCAACCATCTCATCCTCTGTCGTCCCCTTCTCCTCCTGCCTTCCATCTTTCCCAGCATCAGGGTCTTTTCCAGTGAATCAGCTCTTCACATCCGGTGGCAAAAGTTATTGGAGCTTCAGTTTTGGCATCAGTCCTTCCAATGAATATTCAGGACTGATTTCCTTTAGGATGAACTGGTTGGATCTCTTTGCAGTTCAAGGAACTCTCAGGAGTCTTCAACACCGCAGTTCAAAAGCATCAATTCTTCAGTGCTCAGCTTTCTTTATGGTCCAACTCTCACATCCGTACATGACTACTGGAAAACCATAGTTTTGACTATACAGACCTTTTTTGGCAAAGTGATGTCTCTGCTTTTTAATATGCTGTCTAGGTTGTTCATAGCTTTTCTTCCAAGGAGCAAGCTTCTTAATTTCATGGCTGTAGTCACCATCTGCAGTGATTCTGGAGTTGTCCTAGTAGGTATAAAGTAGTTTATCACTGTGGCTTCTGTTTCATATTTTCCCAGTGATTTAACAGTGTTGAGCATCTTCTCATATGCATTGAGTCGGTGATGCCATCCAGCTGTCTCATCCTCTATCACCCCTTTCTCCTCCTGCCCTCAGTCTTTGCCAGCATCAGAGTCTTTTCTCTTACAGTAGCTTACTGGCCACTTCTATGTCTTCGGAGAAATGTCTGTTCATATTACTTGCCCATTGTCTAATGGAGTTATTTATTTTTTTAATCTTGAATTGTAATATCTCCTTATATATTTGGGATACAGGTCCCTTATCGGATATACAATTTGCAAATAGTTTTTCCTGTTCTGTGGGCTGGTGCTCAGTGGGTAGAGAATCCACCTGCAGTGCAGGGGATGGAGGAGATGTGGGTTCGAACCTTGGGTCAGAAAGATCCCCTGGAGAAGGAAATGGCAACCCACTCCAGTATTCTTGCCTGGAAAATCCCATGGACAGAGAAGCCTGGCAGACTGCAGTCCAGAGGGTCACAGAAAGAGTCGGACACGACTGGGCGACTAAGCACATACGTTCTGTGGGCTTTCGTTTCCTTTTCTTGTTGGCGTCATTTCAGCAGAAAGGGGTTTTAATTTTGAAGTCTAGCCATTTTTGTGGTTTTTTGAAAAACATTGCCTTACCCAAGGTCATGAAGATTTACTTTTGTAATTTCTTCTGAGCGTTTCATAATTTTAGCTCTTAAATTTAGATCTGTAACCCTTCTAAGGTTAATTTTTGTGTATGATATCGTATAGGGGTCCAAGTTCATGCTTTTGCCTTTGGATGTCTAGTTATGTCAGTGTTATTTGCCCAAAACACTATTCTTTCCCCATTGAATGGTCTTGGTACCTTTGCCAAAAATTGTTTGACATGCATGAGGGCTTTTTTCTATTCACAGGTCTCTTTGATTGTTCTGTTGAGTGAGTCTTTGTCTTTTTTATGCTGGTATGACACTGTCTTGAGTATGGTCACTCTGTAGTAAAGTTTTTTAAAATCAGGATAATTGAATCTTCCAGTTTTTTTGTTCTTCAAGATTGTTTTGGCTATTCTGGTCTATTGAATTTCAGTATGATCAGCTTGTCAGTTTTTGCAAAGAAGGCAGCTGGGATTTTGATAGAGATCTTATTGATTATACACCTCAATTTGAGGAGTATTACCATCTTAATATTACTTCTGATCCATACACATGAGATGGCTTTGCATTTAATTAGATTTTTAATTTCTGTTATCAATGTTTTATAGTTGTCGGTATACAAGTCTCATACTTTTTTGGTTAAACTTTTCCTAGTATTTTACTCTTTTCAATGCTATTGTAAATAGATTTCTTAATTTTATTTTGGATTGTTTTTTGCTAGTGTATGGAAATATAATTGATTTGATCCTATTTTGTACAGGTTTTTTTGGTCAGTGTGTATGCTCTGTTCTGCATAGTACAAAACTCCACTCTTAAACTTTTATTTCTAAGCCATAGAGATTCTATCTTAAACTTCTCAAGTTTACCTGAACAGTTGAGTAGCTATTAAAATAATAGTAGTGTAAATAACAGTTACAGCTAACATTTTTTGTGTGCTTACTTTGTTCCAGGCTCTCTGCCTGGCACACGCTATTTTATATTATTCTCACAACAGTCCTATGATATGGAATATTGTTAGCCTCTTTTTATAGATAGTAAAACGGAGGCTGAGGCTTAATATAATGAGTAATATGCCCAAGACTAGTAAAACTAGTACCGAGTGGATGGGATTTGAACCTCAGACCACTCTTTCTAGAACCTGTGTTTTTAACTCTTAGCCTATAGTGATCACCCACAGAACGTTGTGTGTGTGTGTGTGTGTACACACAATATATATTCACAGACACAAGCACAGTGATACTTAGCTGGTGCTGCGTCATTTGTCTGGCAGAGTTAGCTGTCTGGAGTAGAGGCGGTAACCAGTATGCAATAAACCAGTGTTTATTAGACAGCCAGTGCACAGAGTACAATTTTTCACTCACAGGTAACCCTCTCACCTTATTCATTTTTCCTTTGTTGTGCTGTCTTAAAAAAATAGGTTAGAAGCCATCCTGTTAACAACAATAAAGCCTATTAAAATAAACTCAGGTTCCAAAAAGTACAGCAGTCCCCCCATCCATGGTTTCAGTTATTCAACTTCAGTCTGAAAATTCTGAATAGAAAATTCCAGAAGTACACAATTTATAAATTTTAAATTGTATGCCATCTGAGTAGCAGTGTCCCAGTCTAATATCATCTTTTTATCTAACATGTCCATGCTGTATACACTGCTTGCCCATTAGTATAGGGAGAAGCATGTACATGTAGGACTTGGTGCTGTCTGCCGTTAAAGGCATCACTGAGGGTCTTGTCACGTATTCTCTGGATATGGGGGACTAGGGTATAGTAGTGCCTTCAGGACCGTCATTACTTACAGGCTGGGACTGAAGGGTAAAGAATCCACCTGCCTGATGCAAGAGACGTGAATTCAGTCCCTGGGTCAAGAAGATCCCCTGGAGAAGGAAATGGCAACCCATCCCAGTGTTCTTGCCTGGAGAATCCCGTGGACTGAGGAGCCTGGTGGACTATACTATCTGTGGGGTCGCAAAGACACGACATAGCGACTAAACAAGCACAACAATATAGCCTAGTATCTTCATTAGTTCCTAAGAGCATAACTGTACAACGTAGCATAAATTTCTGAGTTACTCAAAATAGGTAAAATTATGTTAGTTTTCTATTTAGGAAGACAGAATACTTTTTTAAGCTTTTAGTCCATAATTTCTTATATAAAAACGTTTTCTAAGAAATACGCTATAATTATCTAGAAACATATATATAAGTTGAACACAGTTTAATGTGGATGCTATGTAGATATATCTTGACTCAGTGGTGTATCAGTCTTACTGTTTGGAACAGATATCCTATAGTAAGCATTTTCTTTTCGGTCTTAGAAGTCATCTCTTTCTTTCGGCATAAGCTCAGCAGTCTTTTGAATGGACTCCCAGGTGGGTGGCGTCTGACTAACACACAGTGGTAGGGAAGGATTTCTCTTTCCATGACCACCATGTAGCCAGTCTCATGTTTTTAACAGAAAGAAAAGACATCTTTTTAGTATAACATTGCTTCTCTAAGTGTCAGATAGGAGTTTGTTTTACAGACACTTTATAAACTGGGTGTTTTCCACGCGTTATCTTGTGTGTCCTGTGTGCTCAGTTGTGTTTGACTCTTTGCGACCCCGTGGACTGAAGCCCACCAGGCTCCCCATCCATGGAGTGTTCTAGGCAAGAAGACTGGAGCGGATTGCCATTTCCTTCTCCAGTTACCTTGTATATTTCCTTCCTTAAAAAAAAAACAAAGTTGTAATTAAAATACTTGGGACTTTTCCATTGAACTGAAACTAATATGGTTTCACTTTTGTATCTGCTATAGAAGCAATTACAAAAGTAAAGTAAGGTAATAAGAAATCAGGCAATGGAATGCTTTGACTTTAGCACTGTTGTGAATAAAATAAAAATCAAATACCAGTTGATATGCCATTTAAATTTCAATCAAGTTAATTTTGGTTATATTTTGCCATCTTGGAAGTATGGATTTCTCCATACTTAGAGAAGGGAGGCAGAACCAAGCAGATATTTTTAATACACCCCAAAATAATTATGTTTAAGAAAATTAATGAAGTAATGCATTTACTATCTTTTTTAAAAAATGAGACAATTGATAAATACTTTGGAAAGCGTAAAGTACAATAAAAATATTAGTTACTTTCTGTGTCTTTTGTGTTAATTTTTTTTTTTTCCTAAGGCAGTAGATATAACTTCCTGTGGAAACTTTGCTGTGATTGGTCTCTCATCGGGAGCTGTTGATGTGTATAACATGCAGTCTGGTATACACCGGGGGAGTTTCGGCAGGGATCAAGGTATCAGCCTTTTTTTTCTTTTTCTTATTTTTTTAAAAAAGTATTATAGATAGATAAAAGGCTAATAACTCTCACTGGCATTTATTAAATTCTTGAGTTCCAGGCATTTTGCTAAAGTTGCATATGGGTTATCGTCAACCCTATGTGGCAGAACACCATATTGAAATACTCAAAGAGAATGAAATCATAGTTGTATTAAGGGAAAGTGGCTATTATAGAAATTAAAGTGTTTGGTTCCTTCTCCTTGTATTAAACAGAATATCTTAACTATTTTTTGAAACCTTCCATGGCATCAACCTGATGGTGGATTTTGTTATTCCTCATGTAGTAGAATAATTTTCCCTCTGTTCCTAAAATCCACATTAAAGATTTTAGGGAAGTTGAATAGTAGGAACTTAGATATTCAAATAAAGTAATCGCTCTTTGTGTAGTGTTTGGAGAGGCCATTGCAATTCTTATTTCTTTTTTCTTTTAACATATGCTTTAAAGCCCATAAAGGATCTGTTAGAGGTGTTGCAGTGGATGGATTAAACCAGTTGACAATTACAGCTGGTAGTGAAGGAGTACTCAGGTTCTGGAACTTTAAAAACAAAGTTTTAATTCATTCTATGAGCCTCGATTCATCTCCAAATTTGATGCTGCTACATAGAGACAGGTAAAGTTTTTCTTCTAATGATGATGGATTTTCTTCTTGATGTTTTTAGAAAAAGTTCTTAATTTAAGTAAGGTACAGTAGTTTGTTGAACATCACAAGTTTGGACTCTGCGGGTCCACTTATGCACAACTTTTTTTCACTAAATACTTCAGGATAGCACTACATAATCCATTGTTGGTTGAATCCACAGATGCAGAACCGTGGACGGGGAGGGCCAACTGTAAAATTACATGCAGACTTTTGACTGTAGAGGGTTAGTGCCCTAACCCTCTTGTAAAGTGGTCAGCTGTATATAATTTAACAAAAACCAAACTTTTCATATGAAAGAACATTTTGTTTAACTTCCCCCAAAGATATACTTGATTAACAAAACTTGACTGTGAGATTTTAGTTTCAAGAGGTTGTTTTTGTTCATTTGTTAAAACTAATGCATTTGTCTTGCTAGTGGCATTCTGGGACTTGCCTTGGACGACTTCTCCATTAGTGTTTTGGACATAGAAACTAGGAAGATTGTCAGAGAGTTTTCTGGACACCAAGGCCAAATAAATGACATGGTAAAACAGACTTTAGATGTTAAAATAAAACTTGATTAATTTTTATTTCTATTTAGGTTAAAAATGTCCTAATAATTGAAACTGCTATGTTTTAATGGCATTAAACTCATCATATGAGATGTTCAAAGTAAATAATTTGGAGACTAATTTTCAAAGCAGGTTTTTTTAAGGAAAATTTAGAATGAAAAGAAGTTTTAATATTTCTCAGGAGGATAATGCCATTAGATTAAAGTATACATCCAAGAGTTCATTTTTTCTCTTTAACTCTAAACAAGGCCAGAATGATTCGTTGAAACATAGGTATCATTTTTGACTTAGTATTAAACTAAGCTGAGAGAACTCATTTCTGTTTTCTGCATGCATAATGAATTAATAGTAGGAGACCTGGCATATCTAATACTTGGTTTATTCTAGTTTAATGTTATTTCTAATGTTTATCTTAATTTCAAAAGAGTTTAATTAGTGAATATGTATTTTATCTTACTGTTACGTTCTTATGGTGGGAAATATGGTAAGAAGTACTCAGTATAAGCAGTGTATGTTGAAGACTTTACATCAGTTGCAGATATCTTGATTTACTTGAAACAGAAATAAAATAAATTTCTAGCTCTTTAGTGGCACCCCCACAAGCTGCATTTACTTATCAGTTCTCACACCAAAAATCTGAATTTACAATGTGTACCCATTTCCTTAAAAATAGGGGGGAAATGGCCAGGAGATGACGTTGTTCTGCAGATAAAAAATTGGCGTAACTACTCATCAGGAGAATTTGTTGTGGCAGCAGCTCTAGCAGTGAGGGTGGGAGTGAAGTGATTTTGATGAAGTTTCATTTTTGAAAACACCTGTCAGGGCCAACTTGTTCTTCCTATTTCTTTCCTTTTGAGTTGTGTGTGGAGTTTCTCCTAGTCAAGAATCAATTACTCCTCTTCAGTTAAGTCTGTGAGCCTTGATAACATGACTTTGGCTGTCAGAGGCATTTTCCCATTCCTCATTATCTACACTGTCCTTCTGTACATTGAGTTCTCTATACTTGCCGGTTTAAGTTTCCATAGTATCATTGCAGCCCGATGACCAAGTTGGAGTTCACGTATTCCAGTTATCATTTGCTAATATGAATGGTCATAATCCATAAACCAATGGTCATAATCCCTGTGGTGTGTTTAGTCTCCTGGATGAACAATTACTTCAATATAAACTTAAAAGTTTTTCCTTTTAGGTCTTTCTTCACATTAGACCTGGTTTAAACCTCATGTTATTCTTCCATTTTTATCTGTAGAGAAGATACAACTTCTTTATGGTGTCATAAGTAGTTTATTGTTTAAATTTTATTTTGAAAATATGATTATTGTGGTTTTAAATTCTATTTAAAACATCATTAAGGAAGAAAAGATTTTTAGCTGAATCTACAAGAACGACTTCTTTAGTAACTTCTCTACATTAAGAGAATTTGCATTCTTTAAAATCATTTTGGAATAGACTCTTGGAAATGTAGCTTTGTTCAAAGCTTCATAGATACTTGATAAATGAAATTAGGCTAATAAAATATTTCTAATTGAATGTTGTCAGCACAGATTTATGTTAAAAACAGTAGTCAGACATTTGTTAATTGTCTATAAGTAGATTACGGAGTAAAAATTATGTACTACTATTCATTTTTAAAAGTTTTATAATTCATGTAAAAGCCTAATCCTTAGCAGTATCCTCAGGGGTATATAAGAAACGGTATTTTCTTTTATATAAGATGAGGTGGTCTACATTTTATGCATCAAACATTTTTTAATGAAGTGTGCATTATCTTTTCATTGCTTACATTCTTTGTTCAATACACAGATATACATAGACATATACATACATGTGTACACACCTATAATATTTATGTTTTTCTTTCAATTTAAAGACTTTCAGCCCTGATGGTCGTTGGTTAATAAGTGCTTCAATGGATTGCTCTATTAGAACTTGGGACCTTCCGTCTGGGTGGTGAGTTTTTAAATCCTTAACCTTAGCAGAAGTTTTCTCAGTCATTGTCTTCACATGTGACTTTTACCTGTTGTTAACAGATTATGTACTTTTTGACTGTGACTGTATTTGGAGATTTTTCTAACCTGACTTATATTTTATCCTTGAAGTGTGTTTGATCTCAAACTAAGAGATTAGTGCTGAAAGAGATGATAGTGAGGAAATTCCAATCTCTTAGGTTCGCTATTCCTGCAAAATTGAGAAGTAGAAGTGAGTTGCATAAACTCACTTAAGAAAGCTCATCTGGCCTTTTTGATACTCCAGACTAGAGATCATATTTTAGGACTGCAAACTTATTCTGAGCATTTTTTTGTATTTTGTTGTTGTTGTTGTTATTGAATTAAGAGGTCAGAACCCTTAACTTTGTGTATATTATATATTTTCTGTCTCTAACATAATTCTTGAAAGAAGACATTTAGGTACCTTAACATAATGGAAATGTGTGTCTTAAGATTTGGATAAAACCCAGCAGTGTTAAGAAACCTGTCATAGTTTGAAACTTGCTACTAAATCAGCACTTGAAGAGAAAACATTAATTCTGTTAAATAATTTGATCAGTAGAAACCTACAGAGAGTAATTTGTTGCTAAAAATTATGTAGGAGTACACACAACTTGCAGTCATATCACTCACCAAAGAATTCCTTAGGTGGAGTGTGAAAGGAATGATGGGAAAGGAACGTACAGTGAGGAAAGAGAGAGGTGAGAAAGATGAGTGGGAAGGTAGTTCAGTCTTCAGGAATATTGCTTAGTTAAGATCTGTCCAGTTCTGCTCCACTTGTTTCTCAGGAATTAGATAAGCTCATACCTGAAAGCAGTTTGACCTTTAGAAAGGAAAAACCCTCATGTCCTTACTTCCTTTCAAGTTTGATTCAGGAATGAGACACAGCTGTCTATACAGCTTATGTACAGGATTTGGAATACAAACAGCACAAGTGCCACTCATGGTCCAGCTCTAATAACTAGGCAGCTTTGTCCACAGGTGTGTCTCGCTTTTACTTAAAGTCGAGTCAAGCAAAATAAATAATTAGTTGACTATCCTCCAGCTTCAAAAAGGTCAGTCAAGTTAGTACTTTCTTAATTAAAATAAAACAAAACTTTTTTTAAGGTACCATTAGAAATTTTGATTAGTCTTTTGCTTCTTGGACTTCTGTTCTTCTGTTTTCTAAAAGTAAACATAATTTGAATTGCTTTGTAGTAGGAAAGTTGTATAGGAAATAGAGTTGACACTCTGCCCTTTTCATTTTCCTTTTTAGTAGTTTTAGTTCACATCAGATGAGAGAGGGAGGTTACAATAGTACTAAATAGAATGTTTTTTAAAAATGGTAAATTTTGGGGGGATTGGAAAAATTAGGATCTGAAAGTAGCATTCAGAGCCACCAATCTTTGACTCAGCATAAGGCTTTTTGCTGAATTTCTTATTTTAGTAAAAAGATGAACACATTTAAATCTGACATGTTTTCAACTCTGGTATCTTATTTTTCAGTGAACACAGACAGTTTTAAGTGAATACAGAGAAACTAAGCTGGGGGAACGCAAGAGCGAGAGATGAGTCACATAGGGATTGTTAAAAGATAATAATATCTACACTGATTGGACCAAAGTATGTTTTTAATAAAGACACAAATAACTACCTCTTTGGTTAAGATTTGAAGTGGATCAAATGAGAAGGCTGAAAAGCAGTCTCCCACAATTGCTGCTGCCCTGTTGCAGTGGACTTTTTCCATGGACTTCTGGGCACTTCGAGTGCTTTTAGTTTTCATCTTGTCTCATATTCTGTTAGAGAGGTACTGGTTTTAGTCCCGTTTCACAAATGAGAAAATGGAGGCTCAGAAGTTAAGTGATTTGCCCAAGGCAGCATAGTTTGTCAGGGAGATTTTGCTGTAGTTAGCATAAGAGACGGAGAAGGCACTGGCGCCCACTGCAGTGCTCTTGCCTGGAAAACCCCATGGGCAGAGGAGCCTGGTGGGCTGCAGTCCATGGGGTTGCTTAGAGTCGGACACGACTGAGCGACTTCACTTTCACTTTTCACTTTCATGCATTGGAGAAGGAAATGGCAACCCACTCTAGTACTCTTGCCTGGAGAATCCCAGGGACGGGGGAGCCTGGTGGGCTGCTGTCTTTGGGGTCACACAGAGTCGGACACGACTGAAGTGACTTAGCAGCAGCAGCAGCATAAGAGAAAGATTTCCCAGCAGTTGTGGTACCAGCCTTGCTTGGGTATGTTCTAAGGATGATTTGGTTTTCTTGATGTAGAAGATACAGTAAGGACCATACAGTTGTAGGTAATCATTGACTTTTTAAATTTCATTTCTTTTCTTAAACATAATTAGTATGACAGGCTTTGGGGATTCCTAGTTTTTTCTTCAGTAAGCCGTTTTATCATTTACATAACATGTTAAATATGTAAAGAATAAATACACTCATTACAAGGCTACAATGTGAAGCCGTGTGTACGTAGACCTTTGGTGTTGTAATATGCAGATGCAGCCATCTGGGATTAATTGTGTCTATCTAAAACAAAGGCATAGGTACTGAACTGTTTCCTGTAAAGTGGTTTCTTTAAGTGCGGAAAATTTTCTTCTGTTTGTAGGGTTCTCAGAGAAGTGAGGTTGAAATTTTTGTCCCTAAAATTATCTGTCATCTGCTACCACCTTTTATTTATGGTTACTTTTAATCTCTTAAGAGTTTAGATTGAACGCTTTTCAGGGTGATAAAAATATAAAATTAAATAGTTTTAATAGAATTTTGCATTTTGTTCTGTCTCATCCACTTAACCCCTGCTTTCTGAGGGGCATTAAGTGAGAATAATTGGAATAGAATTTTGTTTTGCATTTCCCACTGAGGTAAAACTATCCATTTGTTCTATTCTTTGAGGATTCCATCACTTTGGAGATTGAACATCTAGACATTGTCTGCACTGGTTTAGAATATAATCAGAAGTGAGTTAATGTTACCTGTATGCATGGGACTCTGTGCTTAAAAATCTGACCCCTTACAATGAGGATTTTTTTTTAACATTTTCTCAAAAAGCTATAATTTACCTGGAACTTTTCATTTTGTAGGATTAGCAGGTGACAATATGGTAGTTAGGTCTGGGATTAAACCTTTACACTTAGGCTTTATGAGCAACTGTGGCCATGTAAAACATGCTGTGTATGTGGAAACCACTTCTTCGATTTGATGCTTTTACATCATGGAAGGCCAGTCTGCCCACACACAACAGCTGTGGAAACCATGTTGCACAGTGAATTTGCCAAAATAATTATAGTATCAAGTAAAATAAATTTGCTCAAGCAGTAGATTCCTCTTTAACAGATAGATTCTGAACGTGTCAGGTAGTTTCGTCCCTCACACACACTTCAGTGAGCAGGTATTAAGACAAAGAGATGGTGAGTTCTAAAATTCCTGAGTTAGGCTTAGTCATCAGTGTACATTGAGATGGTGGTTCTTCTCTGGGTTGTTTGTATTAAATGAATTAAATAATTTGACAGTCTCTGGTATATAATAAGTGTTTAGCAAATGTCCTTTTCCCCAATTTGTTTGATCCCCCAAGCAGCTGTGTTTATGAGTTTCCAAGGAATGGTTGAACAGAAGTCAGACAGATTATTAATCACATTTTTTCCCCATAAGTGAGAATTTAAACATCAGTCATTGTCCTGAGCCCACTTTAGTTTGTTTGTGGTGCTGCTAATTTTAGTCTTGTCCTACTATTTCGCGTTCATTAGTTCAGGTTTATAATTGTTAATCACTCTGAACAGATTGAGAAAGCTTTCGCTGTGGAAGGCCCTTTACCCGTGGCCTCCATGTGGCATCTGAGCTGCCCAGAGTGTCTCCGTGAGTCACACCATAGTCGTCTTCTGGGTGTGTGCTCTGTCGGACTGCTGTGCCTTTAGTTTCAGTAGTGGTGTTCCTGAGCTTTTGGTGGTTAAGTGTGCAGACTTCTTGGTGACAGGTATGTCTCTGTCACTTTCTACCTTGAGCAAGTATGACTGGGCCTCATTTTTCTAACGGGTATAGTAAGGATGGATCTGCCTCATGGGGCTGTGAGGATTTAATGAATAGTCAAAAGTGCTCAGAATACTTCCTAGCATGGAACACTGAAAAAAGTGTTAACTCCTGTTATTTTATTTATTGAAATAATGTAATTACCAAAGATTCTGAACTTCAGTCATTTTGCCGTGCCTTCTCATGGATAATGTAATGGCTTCAGTGAATAAAGTAGTTTTTGAAACAGCTCTTACTAAAACCAGCATACTCCTCTTAAGGTGCACAGAGTACTCGCACTCTCAGCCAGCCTAGGGAGCTTCGTCTGCAATGTGCCCGTGTGTTAGGCCTTTCTGTTTGCTCCTTAAATTCGCCTTGTTTCGCTTTCCGCTGCCACTAACCTAGTTCAGATCTTCCCTGCTTGTTAGATGACTGCTGCCATAATCTCACTGTTCTTCCTGTTCAAATATATTCTACATTCTGCTGCCAGATTTTCTTATGAAAGTAGAAATTATACTGCTATCTGCTCAAAAGCCTGTAGTGGCTTTCCATTGATTAAAAGATAAACTCAGATGTTTGGTATTCAAGACCAAACTGCATTCCTCACTGGACATGGTTCCCCTTGCCTTGCCTTCCACATTCCTTCTCCCAGAAGGTGCTTTCTTGACCATCAGCATCTGTTGAAGTCCTGCCCATCTGTAAGGTTCATGTTCATCGCACACATTGCTCTCTGAGGAGCCTGCTGTGCGTCATCTTCTGGGGTGCCATCACTCCCTTTTCCTCCCCAGCTTTTCATAGCCCCTGCTTGCAGCTGTCCGAAGTGTCCATGTGGACTAGTACCGTGAACTGCTTTATGGTGATGCTGCATAGACTGAATTTCCTGCTTGCTGTGTAGCACACAGTTACCTGTTTGAAAAACAGAATTGCTCGAACTTTTTTCCCCACTGCCATTCTCCCATGGCCATTTTATTCCTTTCTTCTGTTGCCTACCCCTTTTGTTATTTTCACTGGCAGAACAAATACAGGAGAGTGCTGATAATTTATTTTAAATGTGTGATCTTTAGAATTGTTTCTGAAGCTACCAAAATGGCATTCCAGAAAAACAGCATTGTCTCCTGTATTCTCCCTGTTATTGAAACTCTCTCTCAAATTAATTGATCTGTTTAGTGTTCTGGGTCTTTCTCATTGAGGAGATTATTTTCCCATTGTAGCTTAGTTGACAAAGCTCTTTGTTAGTGATGACTTTTTGGTGTTGGTGATTTAAAAGTAAAAAGCAAACATCTTCTTCATCTCTTACCCTTTGTTCTTTTAGCAAAATGATATTTTGTGAATTGTGTCCTTTTTAGTAGAGTTGAAGGACTGTAACGTCTTGGTTCTTTCTGTAGTCTTATAGACAGCTTCTTGTTGGACTCGGCTCCTCTTAATGTCACTATGTCCCCAACTGGAGACTTTCTGGCCACCTCCCATGTCGACCACCTTGGAGTTTATCTGTGGTAAGTTCTCTCATACAGTTCTTTCTGGGGTAAGAAGAAAAAGGAAGATGATATTGTCAGACAGTCATAGTTGCCAACGTTGCCCTTCAGTTTTTTGGGGTTTTTTAACTTATAAAATGGAAGTGTCACATAGTTCACCTTAAGTCTACAGTTGAGTCAACTTCTGCTTGATAATTTAGGTAGCGCACCCCACTCCAGTACTCTTGGCTGGAAAATCCCATGGACGGAGGAGCCTGGTAGGCTGTCCATGGGGTCGCTAAGAGTCGGACACGACTGAGCGACTTCACTTTCACTTCTCACTTTTATGCATTGGAGAAGGAAATGGCAGCCCGGTCCAGTGTTCTTCCCTGGAGAATCCCAGGGACGCTGGAGCCTGATGGGCTGCTGTCTGTGGGGTTGCACAGAGTCGGACACGACTGAAGCAACTTAGCAGCAGCAGCAGCTCAAGTGTATATTCTAAGCTACACATGTTTGATTTTTATCTGTTAGCCACAGATTTTTATCTGTGACTTTTATTTGCAGAAAGGATAGTAATATAGGGTTTCCCTGTAGCTCAGTTGGTAAAGAATCTGCCCGCAGTGCAGGAGACCCTGGTTTGATTCCTGGGTCGGGAAGATCCCCTGGAGAAGGGAAAGGCTACCTACTCCAGTATTCTGGCCTGGAGAATTCCATGGACTGTATAGTTCATGGGGTCGCAAAGAGTTGAACATGTTTGATTTTTATTTGTTACCCTATTTGACTTCTGTTTGCAGAAAGGATAAGTGAGTTTAAAATTTAACTCTTATTATTGAGGAAGAGAAAAAAATGAATTCCTTTTCTACTTACAAGATTTTCTAATTGACTTTTTAGGATGTGAAAATAAATTTAATATATAATAGAAATAGACTCTGGTCACCTTAATAAGCAGCATGGAGTATCTCCTGGAATCTTTGAGGCTTGAACAGTCAAGATAAGAGAAGAATGGTGTTGTGGTACCTCAGCAACAGAGTATATAGTACAGCTGTTAATGTAACTCAGAACCTGGTATTTCCAGTTTTTATTTTCCATTCCAGATTCATTATGTACAGGAAACAATATGATTAGCCCCCTTTGGGACAGATATTCACATCTTGATTAGTCAGATGTGGGTCAGATTAGTCAGTCAGACCCAAAGTCATGACGCAGGGTCAAGTAGCACTTAAAGGGCCATTCTAGAGACAGGGGAACCCATGACTGTTCAGCACCCCCAAGGATCGGATCTGTGTAATCACCGTCTGACTTAGTGCTCTGAGTCCATCTTTCCTTCAGTTGTAATTTCCTTAGATGAAGGTTGCCATTTGTCAAAGCAGTGTAAATAAATGGATGTTATGTTACCTTATAAAAATATTATCCACTACTAATCTCTCAAGTACTTTTTTGTGCTACATTAAAAATAAAGTCTCTGTTCATAATACATAGACAGCTTTCTTGTGATGACATCTGTGATATGAGTCAAAGCATTTTGAAATTAATACTATTTTTGAGTCTTTTTTTTTTTTTTTTTTACAAGTGATTGGAATTTGTAGCCAAATTCAAGATCGTGGAGATTGTTACCAGTAATCGAAGCTTCTCTGAAAATATTTTTAATAAATTTTGTGATATTGCTTATGTTTTTTATGTCTCAGGTCCAATATTTCCCTGTATTCAGTTGTTTCATTACGGCCACTTCCCACAGATTATGTTCCTTCAGTAGTGATGCTTCCTGGTACTTGTCAAACCCAAGGTAATCAAAAACTAGTAAAGTAATTTTTGAAGCGTAATATAATAAACCTTACCTGCAGGATATTGCCACTGAAGGCAGTTTAATGCATTCAATCACAATATTTTTTTATCTTAATGAAGTATTTTAAATGACTTCATGAATCTTTGTATAAACAAAGACATAATTGATGGAGTATTCATGTGAAACAGTGGAGAAATGTTTTGAGTCTGGTGATGGAAATTGTACTTAATATGAGAAAATAAGAAAATGAATAGAGTTTACAAGTTATATTGAGTGAACATGTTATGAAATACTAATGGATTTGAAGTTAATTAAGTTGCTTTTATATGATAAAAATTACATTCAGCATTAATTTGTTATACTGAAAATTTTTTGTTTTAAGATGTAGAATTATCAGAAGAAACTGTAGAACCAAGTGAGGAAATGATAGAGTATGACTCCCCAGAACAGTTGAATGAGCAGTTGGTAACTCTGTCACTCCTTCCTGAATCCCGGTGGAAAAACCTTCTTAATCTTGATGTTATTAAGGTAATGCTATAGTACACTTAATATTGGCCCCTGAAGACATATTCCGAAATATTTTCTTTAATAAAGATAGCTTCCCTTTCTTGGAGGTCTTTAGGTGGAGTAGTTAATGCCTAAGATAGTAAAGCAAATACCATTTAGCTGAATGCTATTTAATCTAGTATTATTACAAACCTTTCTCCATGTATATGTATCTACTTTGAGAGCACTCAAGGACCTTCAAATACAGCAGTAGTATAGCCTGCAACTACAGAGCTATTAGAAATTGGGTGTTTTAAGCCTAGCCTAATCTCACTTAACTTATGAAATGGGGGGGGGGAGGGGAAGTCATCATAATGTGTGATGTTTCTGTTTCTAGACATCTGGGAACTAGAATACTTTCACTGGTCTTTTTAAAAGTAAACTTCAGTCACTCTTTATCATACCACACCCTGCTCTGTCTGCTACAGGAGGGTTTGCTTTTGGGCTCAAGCACATAAATTAATATGAACCAGGTGGTAGGTAGCATCCTGAGATAAGAGCAGTGGCAAGTAACTTGGCCCTTTGTCCTGGAGGAGTTTACAGTTTTCATGATAAATGGACAGTTATGGTGCGAATTAACGTGTCTCAAAGCATGTTTCATGACCCCTATTTGTGAGTATCAAAAGCAACTGAAACATACAGACTAGAAAATTTCAGAGATTATCTTCTGAGAATTAGAGTGTTTTGTTTTATGAAACTCAACTTGGTTAGATACATACATACAGTCAGGCATCCTTGGTAGCTCAGCTGGTAATGAAGCTCCCTGCAGTCTGGTTCGATTCCTGGGTTGGGAAGATCCCCTGGATGAGAGATAGGCTACCACTTGAGTAATTATGGTCTTCCCTGGTGGTTCAGATGGTAAAGAATCCGCCTGCAATGTGGGAGACCTGGGTTCAGTCCCTAGGTTGGGAAGATCCCCTGGGGGAGGGCATGGCAACCCACTTGGGTATTCTTGCCTGGAGAATCTCATGGACAGAGGAGCCTGGCAGGCTACAGTCCATACGGTCGCAGAGTTGGACACGACTGAGTAACTAAGCACAGCACTGAGCATACATACAGTCACTAGAGTTTATGTGTGTACTAAGTCACATTATGGGCTGGCATAAAAAAAGTGTAAGGAACACTGACATAACTATGACATGCTATCCTAACTATTTTTGTAGCTAGTAAATTGGCACCAGAAAAGACATACATGTCTCGGGTAAGAAAAGAGAGAAGTTTTCACTTGTTCATTTGACTCAAAATTTGAAAGTGTTCCTTTTTATTGCTCACCTTTTGAAAGATTGGGCTTCAGTATAAAGGTATGTTGTTTAGGTACATAGTTATATTGTCTAATCTATCAACTGTAAAGGAAGTAGTTTATGGAATGGCTTTGGAATGGCTTTAAAAGCAATACATTAAAAAGAACAAGTAGGTGAGTGTGAGGGGACCAATTAGAATAATGCCCAATTAATTGAGCTACATTTGGTGGGCACTCTTCTTGCTAAGATACAGTTTGTTCTGCATAAAAATATAGAGAAATGTGAATGAATGCTCTTTATAACGCCTCTAATATTTTAATTTCCTTCTGAATGAAAGAAATTAGAATTTTTATTTTTGTCCTGTGGTTAACTTTTATACTCACCGTTTCCTTTATGAAATTAGGTAATTTCCAGCGCCCTATGGAACTTCTCCAAAGCCTTTTGTTTTTATTTACAACTCAGTGACTGCCTTCTAACTCAAGAACAGTGAGTTAGGAAGGGTAACTGACTCTTACTACATTACTACAGTTTCCCCATCACAAAGAAGGCTGTGCTTACATTGCTGCGGGCTGTATTTTGTTCGACTTTGTTTTATGCTGTGGGTCCAAGAGGCCACAAATATCCCTGACTTTCTTTCAAAAAGCAAATCTCCCCTCGGTTCCTAAAGAATGGAAGAGGAGTAGTGTAAGGTAAAATTGTGAGACTTCTTAAGGTAAGGTAAGTCACTTCAGTCGTGTCCGACTCTCTGCGACCCCATAGACGGCAGCCCACCAGGCTCCCCTGTCCCTGGGATTCTCCAGGCAAGAACACTGGAGTGGGTTGCCATTTCCTTCTCCAATGCGTGAGACTTCTTAAGAGTCCATCAAATTCTCTTGAGATAGTGATAGGTAACAATGTAGTCACCAAAATTGAATTCTGTCAGTGGGAATTCCAGTGGAATTTTTGTGACAGAATTTGGCTGACACTTGAAATAGTTTATGAAGGAACGATAGTATTCTCTTGCTTTTTAAAAACACAAAGTACTAAGGAAAAATAAAAATTCCAATAAAGTAGAAGAATTAGGGGAATGCTTCACACCTACACACAAAATTTACTAAATTACTTTTAATGGCAGAGACTGTCTCTGGCTCCAGATTTCTTTTGAAGAAGAGAAATTTGAAAAACTGTTGAGCATTTATGTAAATTTTGCTTTCTAGCCCATCTTGTATTTCAGTGTAAAAGAAGTTCAAAATTGCTTGTTACTTCTTCACCTAAATATTCACGTTTCAGGAAAATGAGCTGTTTTTGCCTCAGAGCTTCTCCTGAACCCTGTCATTTTCCTTTTGCCTTATCAGCAAGAGTACTAGAGGTTCGCACTGGGAAGCCCAATTTAAGGATATCTATGGTATATTGGTTGTTTGGGATTTCATTTCAGTATCCTAATCTGAATTTAATTCTTTCCATTTTTTTTACTTTCGGGGCTTTTTAAAAATTAAGTGGGAATTAAATGTTAGAAACTGTTGGCAAGATAATTACTAGTCTTTTTTTCCTTTTCTCATTTTTCTTAATTAGAAAAAGAATAAACCAAAGGAACCACCCAAAGTACCCAAATCAGCACCATTTTTTATTCCAACTATTCCTGGTCTTGTACCCAGATACGCTGCACCTGAACGGAACAATGACCCTCAGCAGGTGAGAGCCCGGTTAGAGGAGCATCTGGGTACATGGGGCGTGCGTTGTATGCTGTACGTTTGTAGTTTTAACCAGGACCTGGTTTTACAGATACAGAGTAAATTAATGCGAGCTTTTAATTATAAACTACAAATTTTTTGTTATATTTGTGGTTTTTGAATAACGTGTATTTGTTTTTGTTTAAGTCTAAAGTGGTAAATCTTGGAATTTTGGCTCAAAAATCAGATTTCTGCTTGAAACTTGAGGAAGGACTGGTAAATAATAAATGTAAGTTAAATTATAAAATATTTTACCAAGTATTTCAGCTTACTATGTTACTTTATATGAAGAGAATTGAGTGAAATATTAGCAGATTTCTCAGTAGTTGAAAGTAAAAGCCAAAAGGATTGAAATCTTGGTTTTAATCTGAAGTAATTTTTGCTTTGTTTACAGTAGATGAGTGATGCTACACTCAGATGTTAAGATGATAATCTTTTGAGAACCTCTGTTTCTTTCTGTATGGAAAATTGGAATTTTTTTCTTTTTTGCTCTTCTTTTTATTTACAAGTGTGATTTGCAGTGTAGTTTGCAATAGACTTTTGTTTTAGGTAATTTTGGACATTACCAAATTATTATACAAAAAGACTTTTTTAAAAAATTGAGTGTCGTAAATTTTGAAAGCTACAATCTGTAGCTAATAATGATCATGAGAGCTGTAAGCAATTAACAGAATTACAGTCATTCTCCCGTTTGACTTACCCTCTTGTCTTCTGACTCAGTTGCTTTGTGTTTTCATGCCAGTATCACTCGAGTGCACATTGGCAAAAGTCAAAGAATGGTACTTGTACTGATAGCTGAAGAGGAGCAGGATTATAAAAGGAGTAACTTGTTACATTTGTGGGGGAACAAAGAAGAGAGGCACTATGATTTAATATCTACTGAAAAACAAACTGTATTAGACTCTTGTCAATGGTATTGTTCTTTTGCAAAAACCTAAAAGCATAGGCATTGCCATTGTAATATCAAATGCCTTATATAAGTGTATAGACTATGTTTTGGAGAAGGCAATGGCACCCCACTCCAGTACCCTTGCCTGGAAAATCCCATGGATGGAGGAGTCCATGGGGTCGCTAAGAGTCAGACACGACTGAGCGACTTCACTTTCACTTTTCACTTTCATGCATTGGAGAAGGAAATGGCAACCCACTCCAGTGTTCTTGCCTGGAGAATCCCAGGGATGGGGAAGCCTGGTGGGCTGCCGTCTGTTTGGTCGCACAGAGTTGGACATGACTGAAGTGACTTAGCAGCAGCAGACTGTTTTCATGGGATGTATATGAAACAAGAGTGCTTACTTCTAGGGAAAATAGATTTGTGGTGAATAAGGTGGAGTCTTTCCCCACATATATTTCTGTAGTATTAATGTTTGTTAATGATCAAGTGATACTTTTATAATTTTTATAAACAATACAAAAATAAATTCCCTCACCTCATCTTATTCTCACTAGCAAATACTATTAATAACTTGGTGTATACTTCTGTAGCCTTCTTATATTGGGTTTGTTCTGACTGATTTATAAGCATGTTAAAATGTCTGGTACTAAGTGTTAATTAGATTTTTAACAACCTTAATAGAAAGAAATTGCTAAAAATGCAAATTTAAATATGTGTTGGGTTTGAAATGAAAACTAGTTTCTTAAACGAAATGATTGTTAGTAATAACTGGATTCTTCTTAAAACAATGTAGATGAGGCTGCTGTTAACCTTCTGAAAGAATTAGGCCCGTCAGGAATTGAAACGGAGCTTCGCAGTTTGTCTCCTGATTGTGGTGGTTCAGTAGTCGTTATGAAGAGCTTCTTGAGGATGATTGGGGTAATGTTGGACAGAAAGCGGGATTTTGAGTTGGCCCACGCATACCTTGCCCTGTTTCTGAAGGTAAGTCTAAGATGTGAGACAGCACTTCACAGCTTGCCCTCCTCCACAGTAGCGTTGTCTGATAGAAATGTCTGCAGAGATGGAAACATCCTGTATCCACACTTCACTGCGTGTGGTTACTGAGCACCTGAATCGTGGCTGATGTGACTGAGAACCTGAGTTTTTCATTTTATAGAAATTTAATTAATTTCAACAGCTTTCTGTGCCTAGTGACTACCATACTGGATAGCTGGATGGGGCCGCAGCTTGTAAATGTTCTTTGTTGACTTCTGTTTTTTAGCTCAGCACAATTTTGACTCAACCCCCTGACTTCTGTGTCATCCATTTGATCAGTATATTAATGCTAATATATTAGCGTTTTTATTTAGTTACATTTTGGCAGGTTTTTTTTTTTAATGATCATGAAAAAAGTAAGGTTTACTTCTGTCCTGGTTGAAGGAGTTTGAAACGATTTGACAATAACAGAGTTGCTTTTATGACGAATATAATGGAGAACTCATTTTTATCTCACTGCTATAACATATTGAAGGAGGTAGATGATGCTGATTTTCAGTAATAGCAGATAGATTATCTCATAAATATCTAAAAAAGTTTTCACTTGAATTAATTATTTGAAATTATTTAAAAAGTAAATTTATAGATGGTAGTGTGTAGGATAAAAAATTAGAAATGCTGCAAATTGTTCCTGTATTTTTTCCAAAATTTACCACGGTTGTAAATTTAGAACTAGGACTTTGTTTCTTGATGTGTATCAGGACTCTCCTTAAATAGAGGAGAGTCATTACTTCAGTTTTACTGAGAGAGTGACAGAACCATGAAGACTCATAATAGAGGAGAGGGAGATGTGAGATTGTAATAAACCAGCCTTTGAGAAAAAAAATCAAGAGTCGTGTCTTCGGAGGTTCCTTGTAAAACAGTTAAATCCAGCATAAACAAAATTTTACTTTTCTTACATGTTCAGCTACCATTTTTCTTTTCAGTTGCACCTGAAGACGCTCCCCTCAGAGCCAGCGCTCCTGGAAGAGGTGACAAAGCTGTCGCCACACTTGGAAGAAAGCTGGAGCCATTTACAGTCACTCTTTAATCAAAGCCTGTGTGTTCTAAATTATATTAAAAGTGCTTTGTTATAAAAATAAAGTTAGTAGCTAAATCAAAGACTTCTATATTAAAGAGGTTGAATTTAACTCATACCCTTGTTTTCCAAATTTCAGTGTGAAAGGAAAATAAATGCCGGCACTACTGACTAGTCAGTCACTGTGACTCCACTTTAAATGCTGAGTACTTCCTTGAAATAAAATTATACCCATCTTTTGTTTTAAAGATGTAAGAGTCTTCTCAAATGATACATTTTCTGAGTTTCTTCATCAGTTACTTGGATATGACTTCTTTTGAATTGTCATCACCAAGCTTGTGTTTTTTGAATGTTTGTAACATACTGAGGTATGCTGGGTCTCTCATGTAAAGTATTACCAAGTTAAACTGAAGTTAAAAGTGATATATAGTTTAAAAAGTGCCTTCATGTTATGAGGTAAAAAGACATGTGTCTTTCCTTGGTGGCCTTTGATGAAAACATAGTTATAACACTGGCCTAGTCCTCTCTCCTTTGTACCCTCTCTCCATTGTACTACACTGTACATTGTAGAATGTCCTCTCTCCATTGTACATTCTAAAGGAACTTATTTTTTTTTAATACGAGAGGTGCTTTCACAAGGCAACTTGCTATAGGAGGCAGTTGAACCAGATACCTGGAATGGGTGAAGGAAATTCCAAATTCCATTGAAGATAGCCTTCAAAGGTCTTTCTTCCCCACGGATGACCTTTTTATTTGGAAAGAAACTGCTGAGTACATTTTTGTATCATAACCATTATGAAACCAGGCACTCTGGCACTTTTCCCTTTTTTCATCATTGTTGTTTCTGGGGTTCAAGACTTCAGCAATAAGTGAATTAATAAAGTTCAAACTTTTTATAGTCAAAAGTAGTGTCATTCATAAAATTCAGCTGGTTGTATCTGAATGCCAGTACCATTCTAATTAGGATATAGTTTTACAGAATAATCTCCAAAGGAATAGTCTTCACGAGAAGCTGATCAATGATAACTTTAATTATCAAAGTTTTTTGTTTAATGGTGACGTGTTTTTGTTAAAGGTAGAATTATTAATAGTAAACTGCTAAAGAAAGAAGCCAGTATTGTTTTGTACTTCGTTCTTTTAGAAATGTATATAAACTTAATAAAGCCATTGACTTAAATGTTAGTAATGACTTAAGTTCTAACTTTAAAAACTGTTATTTCCCCTTGCCCCAAATACTATATTCTAAAGATATGGCAAAATTTCAGTGTACAGTTATGTACAATGTGAAGATTGTACAGCTCTCCTGCATTGCAGGCGGATTCTTTATTGTCTGAGCTACCAGGGAAGCCCAAGAAAACTGGAGTGGGTAGCCTATCCCTCCTCCAGGGGATCTTCCTGACCCAGGGATTGAACTGGGATCTCCTGCATTGCAGGCAAACTCTTTACCAGCTGAGCTACCAGGGAAGCCCTAATTATCACAAGTTCTAACTTTAAAAACTGTTTCCCCTTGCCCCAAATACTATATTCTAAAGATATGGCAAATTTCAGTATACAGTGATGTACAATGTGAAGATAATAAGAGTTCTAAACTGAAATTGTATTACTATAACAAATCTTGAACTTTCTTTTTCAAATGAAAATACAGGAGTTCAGTATATTGTTTTTATTAGAGATAGCTTTAGATAGTAGTAAAGCATCATTTTGGCAGGTAACCTTCCAGAATTTTTCCTGTATGTTCACCATCAAAGGAAAATTTTTTGTGTATATTTTTTCTTAAAATGTTAACAGTTTGTGATGCTGCTTTTTCTTTACCTTTTAAATTGCAAATGTACTATGTGACTGCATTTAAAACATCAGTCTACTTTTGATTAACAGTCCCAATACCTTCCCTAGAAGTAACAATTGTTAACTTTCCATTTAGTCACTTCCATGTTTTCTGTGAATGTATATATATGTAATCGCTACAAGAAATGTATAGCTTCAGTTTTTACATAGATATATGTATATCATTCTGCAACTTTTCTCCGTGGTCTCTTTGAATATAATCTCACCTGTTGATTTTTGTATAGTGTTCCACAACCTACTTAGCCTATAATGGACACTAGGGTAGTTTACTGCTTTTTTTTCTATTTTCAAACAGTGCTAAAAGAGTATCATCCTGTATGATTGTATGGGCATAAGGATTTATTGTATGCTTAAGCTTTGACTTGCTGAGCCAGAGTTCGGCAGTTTTAAAGAGATACTTCATTGATTAAATTTTTTAAATTTATAGGTGAAAAATTGTCATTTTTATTGTTTATGTTTAGGAAAAACCTTTACTAGTAGGTAAAGGTAAAGATGGACATCTTTTCATATATTGATGGACATCTTTTCATATATTTGCTTTAGACATGTGAATTGCCTTTTGCCAGCACTGCTCATTTTTCTGTGAATGATTTGTCTTTTTATCTCATGAATTAGTTAGGAGTTTTTCATGTAGTTTGGATATAGATAGTAGTCTTTTACATCTGTTTCAGTGTTTTTTCCCAGTTGGTCGCTTGTCTTTAGTTTTACTTTTGGTATTTTTAAACAGATGTTTTATATTTATATATAGTTAAATTGATAAATATTTTTAGGACTTTTATTTCAAAATATAGATAGAGCGTGTTCTGTATTTTTTTCTAAGTTAATTATGTATGCATCTAGATCTCCATTTTATTCAAAAGTCCAAAAACTATTTGTTGAAATCCATTCTTCCTGATTTGGGGTGGTGTTTTATTATGTGTTAAATTCTCTAATTAAGGCATTTAATTTTCCTAATAAATAATGCATTGTTTACAGTTTTCTGGTATGTTTTCAGAAATGGTGGGAGTGATGCATTCCTAATGTTTTTCAGAAATTTCTTGGCTGTTAGTGAGCATTTTTGAGGTTTTGATTTTAGTCGCAGTACATTCATAGTACTGATTTGAAGAGAATTGCAGTTGACTCTTAAGCAGGAGGTTAGGGGTGCCACCTTTCATGCAGTCAAATCTGAGTATAATTTATAGTTGGCTCTCCATACTTGTGGTTCCTCCATATCCATGGTTCTGCATCTGTACTATATGATCTGAATTCAACTAACTGTAGACGATACATACCTGAAAAAAAAAAGTATAAATGGACCACACAGTTCAAACCTGTGTTGTGTTATTCAAGGGTCAACCCTGCAATAGTATTTCTCTACTATTTCTCTACTGTTTCAGGGTTGGCCCTTAAAAAACACAGGTTTGAACTGTGTGGTCCACTTATTTCTTGGGCTTCTGTTGTGGCTCAACTGGTAAAGAATCCACCTGCAATGCAGGAGATCTGGGTTAGATCCCTGGGTTCGGAAGATCCCCTGGAGAAGGGAAAGGCTACCTACTCCAGTATTCCGACCTGGAGAATTACATGGACTGTATAGTCCATGGGGTCACAAAGAGTCAGACACGACTGAGCAACTTTCACTTTTCACTTGAAAACAATGTGTTTTCATTAAACCAGGAGTGGTATTCTCTTAATTTAATAAGATTTCTTTATATAATTATACATTTTTTGACAGATTAAATTCTGGGGATTTTATTTTCATTGCTATAGTGAAATATGTCTTTTTCAAATAAAGTTTATAATTGATTATTGCCATCATGGTAAAAGCAATTTGCTTTTTATACAGTGATCTTTTATGACACTGCAGAACTCTTAAAAGTTTGTCAGTATAGATTTAGGAAATCCAAGAGAATCCCATCTTCTGCAATTGATGAGCCTTTGTTTTTTTATCCAGTATTCATATTTCAGGGCTTGCCAGGTGGTAAAGTGATGACGAATTTGCTTGCCAATGCAGGAGATGCAAGAAACATGGGTTCCATCCCTGGGTCAGGAAGATCCCCTGGTGTAGCAAATGGTAACCTGCTCCAGTATTCTTGCCTGGATAATTCCACAGGTAGAGGAGCCTGGTGGGCTACAGTCCATGGGATCACAAAGAGTGCAACATGACTGAGCACACACAAACATTGATATTTCACTGTTGAGGTCCTTTAACGGACCGGAACCTGGTGGTCTGGAGTTGACCTATAAGAAAGTAAAGGGAGAGAAAGAGGCTGATATTCCTTGGTTTATGCAGAAAGCCAATGAAGCCCCTGCATGGGGCTTGCTCTGTTCACGAAGGCCTCAGGCACCCTCTTGATGGGGTAAAGGTGCAGAGTGCCTTCTCAAGAGGGTCTTAGAAGCCTGGGCAGGAAAGTGAACTCAGAGAGCCTCTGCACTCCAGGGAAGCAGCCTGAAAAAGAGAGGGAGAGAGAGAAAAAGAAAGACACGGGGACCAGAGCTCTGATGGAGCAAAGTTGTTTTAATCAACATGGTGTGGGCATATATACTGTCTGACAAGGTAGCTCTCAGCAAAGATAAAGATTAAAATTCCAGACTTAACAAAACATAGGTGATCCATATTAGAGTTGTAAACAACGACTTTTACCTTATGGTTCACAAGAAGGAAGAGGGTACTTACCACTGTATAAAAAAACTAATGAAGGAAATGCCTGGATTCCTCAGCCCCCTGGAGAGGCTTGCCTCTCCTCTTAATTCCTGAGTATTCAGGAATTAATAAGGAACAGAATTCCTGACAGATCCAAAAGAGCACACAGGAAGCCTCCTGTTAAATGCTTCCTGACATTTCACATAGTTGTTTTTAGTTAGAATTGCGTTAGCAATCCAGCACAGAATGTTGGCTACTAGCAGTGCTTAGAGATTTTTATGTTTGTGTAGTTACTGACAAGTGGAAATGCTTTTAGTGTTCCACCATTAAGGATAATGTATGCTCTGAATTTGTGGTAGATAGCCTTGGTTAAGTTCTGCTACTTAAAAATATTTAGACTAGAGGTAAATATTATATGATTATACAGTAGAAATGACAGATAGATTCAAGGGATTAGATTACTGTAGAGAGTGCCTGAAGACCTATGGACGGAGGTTCGTGACATTGTACCCAAGGCAGTGATCAAGACCATCCCCAAACAAAAGAAATGCAAAAAGGCAAAATGGTTGTCTGAGGAGGCCGTAAAAATAGCTGAGAAAAGAAGAGAAGCTGAACGCAAAGGAGAAAAGGAAAGATACACCCACAAGGAGAGATAAGAAAGCCTTCTTCAGTGATCACTACAAAGAAATAGAGGAAAATAATAGAATGGGAAAGACTAGATATCTCTCTAAGAAAATTAGAGATACAAAGGGAACATTTCATGCAAAGATCGGCTCAATAAAGGACAGAAATGGTAGGGACCTAACAGAAGCAGGAGATACTAAGAAGAGGTGACAAGAATACACAGAACTGTACAAAAAAGATCAAGACCCAGATAATCATGATGGTGTGCTCACTCACCCAGAGCCAGACATCCTGGAATGTGAAGTCAAGTGGGCCTGAGGAAGCATCACTACAAACAAAGCTAGTGGAGGTGATGGAATTCCAGTTGAGCAATTCAAATCGTAAAAGATGATGCTGTGAAAGTGCTGCACTCAATATGCCAGCAAATTGGGAAAACTCAGCAGTGGCCACAGGACTGGAAAAGGTCAGTTTTCATTCCAATCCCAAAGAAAGGCAATGCCAAAGAATACTCAAACTACTGCACAATTGCTCTCATGTCACACGCTAGCAAAGTAATGCTCAAAATTGTCCAAGCCAAGCTTCAACAGTACGTGAACTGAGAACTTTCAGATGTTCAACTAGATTTAGAAACGGCAGAGGAACCAGAGATCAAAAAGCCAACATCAGTTGGATCATAGAAAAATGAAGAGAAACATCTACTTCTCCTTTTTTGACTTATGTTCCAAAGCCTTTGTGTGGACCACAACAATGTGGAAAATTCTTCAAGAGATGGAAATACCAGACGATCTTACATGCCTCCTGAGAAATCTGTAGTCAGGTCAAGAAGCAACTGTTAGATTTGGACATGGAACAGTGGACTGGTTCCTAATTGGGAAAGGAGTACATCAAGGCTGTACATTGTCATCCTGCATATTTAACTTATATGCAGAGTACATCTTGAGAAATGCTGGGCTGGAGGAAGCACAAGCTGGAAGCAAGGTTGCCAGGAGAAATATCAGTAACCTCAGATAAGCAAATAACACCACCCTTATGGCAGAAAGTGAAGAGGAACTAAAGACCTTCTTGAGGGTGAAAGAAAAGAGTGAAAAGGCTTGCTTAAAACTCAACATACAAAAAACTAAGATCATCGCATCTGGTCCCATCACTTCATGACAAATTGATGGGGAAACAGTGGAAACAGCGACAGACTTTATTTTCTTGAGCTCCAAAATCACTGCAGATGGTGACTGCAGCCATGAAATTAAAAGACGCTTGCTCCTTGGAAGAAAAGTTATGCCAACCTAGACAGCATATTAAAAAGCACATACATTATTTTGCTGACAAAGGTCTGTGTAGTCAAAGCTATGGTTTATTCAGTATTCTTGTGTGGATGTGAGAGTAGGACCATAAAGAAAGCTTCCGTTCAGTTCAGTTCAGTTCAGTTGCTCAGTCGTGTCCGACTCTTTGTGACCCCATGAATCGCAGCACGCCAGGCCTTCCTGTCCATCACCAACTCCCGGAGTTCACCCAGACTCACGTCCATCGAGTCAGTAATGCCATCCAGCCATCTCATCCTCTGTCGTCCCCTTCTCCTCCTGCCCCCAATCCCTCCCAGCATCAGAGTCTTTTCCAATGAGTCAACTCTTCACATGAGGTGGCCAAAGTACTGGAGTTTCAGCTTTAGCATCAGTCCTTCCAAAGAAATCCCAGGGCTGATCTCCTTCAGAATGGACTGGTTGGATCTCCTTGCAGTCCAAGGGACTCTCAAGAGTCTTCTCCAACACCACAGTTCAAAAGCATCAATTCTTCGGAACTCAGCCTTCTTCACAGTCCAACTCGCACATCCATACATGACCACAGGAAAAACCATAGCCTTGACCCGACGAACCTTTGTTGGCAAAGTAATGTCTCTGCTTTTGAATATGCTATCTAGGTTGGTCATAACTTTGCTTCCAAGGAGTAAGCGTCTTTTAATTTAATGGCTGCAGTCACCATCTGCAGTGATTTTGAAGCCCCCCAAAATAAAGTCTGACACTGTTTCCACTGTTTCCCCACCTATTTCCCATGAAGTGATGGGACCAGATGCCATGATCTTCGTTTTCTGAATGTTGAGCTTTAAGCCAACTTTTTCACTCTCCTCTTTCACCTTCATCAAGAGGCTTTTTAGTTCCTCTTCACTTTCTGCCAGAAGGGTGGTGTCATCTGCATATCTGAGGTTATTGATATTTCTCCCAGCAATCTTGATTCCAGCTTGTGTTTCTTCCAGTCCAGCATTTCTCATGATGTACTCTGCATATAAGTTAAATAAGCAGGGTGACAATATACAGCCTTGATGTACTCCTTTTCCTATTTGGAACCAGTCTGTTGTTCCATGTCCAGTTCTAACTCTTGCTTCCTGACCTGCATATAGATTTCTCAAAAGGCAGATCAGGTGGTCTGGTATTCCCATCTCTTTTAGAATTTTCCACAGTTTATTGTGATCCACACAGTCAAAGGCTTGGGCATAGTCAATAAAGCAGAAATAGATGTTTTTCTGGAACTCTCTTGCTTTTTCCATGATCCAGCAGATGTTGGCAATTTGATCTCTGGTTCCTCTGCCTTTTCTAAAACCAGCTTGAACATCAAGAAGTTCACTGTTCACATATTGCTGAAGCCTGGCTTGGAGAATTTTGAGCATTACTTTACTAGAATGTGAGATGAGTGCAATTGTGCAGTAGTTTGAGCATTTTTTGGCATTGCCTTTCTTTGAGATTGGAATGAATACTGACCTTTTCCAGTCCTGTGGCCACTGCTGAGTTTTCCAAATTTGCTGGCATATTGAGTGCAGCACTTTCACAGCATCATCTTTCAGGATTTGAAAGAGCTCAACTGGAATTCCATCACCTCCACTAGCTTTGTTCGTAGTGATGCTTTCTAAGGCCCATTTGACTTAGTGCTAAAAAAAATTGATGCTTTTGAACTGTGGTGTTGGAGAAGACACTTGAGAATCCCTTGGACTGCAAGGACATCAAACCAGTCAATTGTAACAGAAATTAGTCCTGAATTTTCATTGGGAGGACTGAAGCTGAAGCTGAAACTCCAATATTTTGGCTACCTGATGTGAAGAAGTGACTCATTGGAAAAGACCCTGATGCTGGGAAAGATTTAAGGCAGGAGGAGAAGGGGACAACAGAGGATGAGATTGTTGGAGGGTATCACTGACTCAATGGACATGAGTTTGAGCAAATTTTGGGAGGTGTTGACGGAGAGGGAAGCCTGGTGGTGCAGTCCATGGGGTCGAAAAGAGTTGGAGATGACTGAGAGACTGAACCGAACTGATAGAATTTTATCAAGTGTTGGTTTTCAGCATATATTAGAAAATCAATATCTTGGTGTAATTGGTGAATTTTATTCAAAGATTTCTAACACTGAGTCACTTTGACTTCTGTAGTATCACTTTTTGTGAGGTGAAACTGGCATACTTTTGTCTTATGAAATTCATTTATTGATACATTTTTTGAACTTATCTATTTAAGGGGATAAAAGCTTGCATAAAGTCTTCATTACATGGTGATTTTTAACTACTTAATTTTTTCTATTGTTACTGAAGTAATTGGAAATTCTGTCTCTTCTCAGTCCAATGTTGGTAAACTCTGTTTTCCTTACAAATTGACTTTGTAAATCTAAATTTTGAAATTTGTTAAATTATATTAGGATTATGCCTTTTTTTAATTGCTAGGTTATAAGTGACCAAAACCTAACCCAAATATATGAGTATCTACAATGTCCAGGAATAAAAATTGGCTTTATCTACTGCTAGATCCATGGATTCCACAAGAATTAGTCCTTTTCTCCATCTCCATTCTGTTCTCACTTTTAGTTATCTGTTCAGTCACAATCTCTCCTCATTCTCTGGGTCGTCAGATATTTATTGAGAACTTACTATGTGCCAGCATCTTGTGTTGGGAGTCTAAGTGATCAAAACTTGAAACAATACAGGTGTCAGCCTCTCTGAATTTATGTATTTCCCACATGAACTGAACGATAGTGAGGGTCGCTGTTTGGTGATGTATTTGGGCAGAAGGAGAGGCGTGTGACAGCTCAGTTTTCCAGGCCTGCGGGTGACATTTGGAGAGCTGAGTTTTCCACTGGCTTCACTAGGGCAACTAGGGAGAGCTGAGAGTCTACTGTTCAAAGGCTGGCTGCCAAGCCACTGTGACAAAGTGAGCCATGACCCCACAGCAGCGTGTGGCTGCACCATCCTAGCCCACAGCTCAGTTGGAAGGTGCTAAATGGAATGGTGGTGGTGGGTGAAGGAAGGAGGAGAGAAGGATCTGGCAACAGAGAAGGCTTTCTGTTATCCATATGCACTCTTGGAAAAAAGGGAGTGGATTGAACCACTAAGAAAGAAATAGACTTGGTAGAAAATCTGAACATGTAATTCCACTGAACATGTATTCAAAAGAGCCTAATGCAAAAGAGACCGAGATACTTTTTATTTGGTAAATTTGTTTCCCCCATGCCCCAAATCAGTGGCATGAGAGTTTGGGATGATTTTAGTCCGTTATATAAAAAATTCTGTAGGGATTTTTTTTCAGTGTCTGTACTGTAGGCTGAATTTCCAATTCCAATTATGCTAATTTCCAATTCCAGCTGAATTCTACTAGACATCTCTAAAGAAGTACACAGAATATTCAGTATTTAGTTTTCATCTACACCAAAGACATGCAGATAGCTGATTTAATGTTCAAGGGAAAAAATAATGGTATAAATCCTAGACAATTGTTAGCAATATTATCTATTTGCAATTGCAGCCAGGAATGTATATTTCAAATCAAAAGGTTTTGTTACCGTTTTTATTTTTTCCACTGTCTCTAACTAACCAGTCTTTACAACTTACTTATTTTGGCTCTTTTTCCCTGTCTGAACTTTACAAGTCTGGCCTCTATCCCGTAACTCGGGGCCTTGTTTCCTCATTTGTGACCACACCCTGCTCGCTATAGAGGAAATATGCAAGCGCAGTGGCCGAATTAGTGGCAGGTGTGAGCATTTTCCAGCCTGAATTCAGTTCACCGTCTGAATTGAGTCTCTAAGCAGTATAATTCACGAAAAGGTGACAGCCTCCCATCCAGCAGTGTTTCATTCCTTTCTCCAGTTACTGACTTAAATAATTCTGCTTCATCGAATGCTACTTACTTAGTGCCTACGCTCTGAGGTGCTGTTTTATGCTCTTGAAATACTATAGAAAACAAAACATACATGGACTCTTGTGGAGCTGTTTTAAAACTCATCCTTTCATACTCTGTTAGTGGCCATTTTCTTTTGCTCTTGTTTAGTGCAAACACACGAGACGGTTTCTACACCCCAGACTTCGCAAGACCAGTAGCTACGGATTTGTTTTGAATGCGCATGTGCATGCGTGCCCGCTGCCTATGCGCCTGCGTGCGTGCCTGCGTGCGTGCCTGCGTCCGCTTCGTACGTGCCTGCGACAGGAGGTCGCTGCTGCTGCTGCCAAGTCACTTCAGTCGTGTCCGACTCTGTGCGACCCCATAGACGGCAGCCCACCAGATTCCCCCGTCCCTGGGATTCTCCAGGCAAGAACACTGGAGTGGGTTGCCATTTCCTTCTCCAACGCATGAAAGTGAAAAGTGAACGTGAAGTCGCTCAGTCGTGTCCGACCCTTGGCATGGACTGCAGCCCACCAGGCTCCCCCGTCCATGGGGCGTGCCAGGCAAGAGTACTGGAGTGGGGCGCCATTGCCTTCTCCAGGAGGTCTCTAGTACCTTCTAAACATGTGCCGTACCGCATGAGAGGAAGTACGACACGAGGAAGCGCATGCTTGTTGTTTGGCAGCCATTCTTTTCTGAGAGAATTTGGTTATAACTTAGAAAAGCAAGACAACGTGAGAGAAAAATAACTTTAAAAAAAGCAACACTTGTTTTCCTCAGAAGGCACCACCTGTAGGTTCTCTGAAGGGAGGCAACGGGTTGGTGCTAGAGGACGACCTTTGGGGGAGTAGAAGAGAGGGTCAGCCCGACCGCGCCTGCGTGACGGGGCTCCTGGAGCCGAAGGCCGGGCTCCAGCGGTTGTGGTGCCCGCGCCCGCTCCTGGCACAGTGAACACGTTCCGGCCCCACGGGAAGGCGGACGCGGGGAAGGAGGTGAGGCGACGGTCGCTGCGACAGCCGGGGCTGTAACCAGCGGGGAGACAGGCACACGTGGGCACGTGTGCTTCCCTTAGTCCGCCCCTGTACCCTCTCCTCAGTGGCTCTTAAAGAATCCTGTGTGGGGTTCGACAGAGTGTTGGGGATACCAACGCAAACGAGACAAGGTGCCCAACCCCAAAACTCCGACGAGATGAGCCACGCAGGAGGAGCGCCTCTGCGTCTATGGAGCCAGGAGAGACTGCGTTGAGAGGACAGCTGTCAGGAGAGCTCTAAAGACAGGTGGGTGGCCAGGGGGGTGGTGGGCAGAGAGAGGCAAGAATTCAGGAACCCGGGGCAGAGAAAAAGGCAGGGGAGAGTCAGGGGTGACTAAATGCATGCTCTGTGTTACTCCAGGGAGTGTGGAGACCCCTGGTCCTTGGGTGTAAAGGAAGCAAAGTTTTTTGTGATGTTTTATGTATTTAACTTAAAATTAGACAAAATTGGATAAAAAATTAACTTGATTCTGCATATTGCTTTGTTTGCATTTCAGTATTCTTTATATTTAGGGTTGTTTTTTTTATTCTTTTTTACTTTGCATTTAGTTTTTCAAATAAAATATATATATATACACACACATATTTGCACACATACATGTAGATAGGTAGCTTGTCACCCATCCGTCCAAACGTGCATATATCCTATTACATGCATATATCCTATGTGACTGGCCAGAATTGCATTTCATTCTGGAAGCGACCCTTATAGCTACAACTG
Organism: Bubalus bubalis; assembly: GCF_019923935.1. NCBI lineage: Eukaryota > Metazoa > Chordata > Mammalia > Artiodactyla > Bovidae > Bubalus > Bubalus bubalis. The sequence continues at coordinate 422,570 of NC_059165.1, read as the reverse complement.
TGCTTTCTGCCCAAGCATTGGACCTTCCTCCAAACCTCCAAACTTGACTGATGACACTCGCTTGAGGAATGAAAGTCTCTAGCCTTGGCTCTTTGAGAGGAAGTGATACTCTCCAGGTCCCGTCTTCTCCTACACTTGGCTAACAAGAGCTGAGGTGTAGCAGACCCGTGGAAATGGCCGTGACTCACTTGGCGCTGGGCTGAGCCTGGAGCTCTTTCAGGAAGTGGTGGGAAGGGCAACTAAGATCCTCACACAAAGATCCTCACCTAAATAAGTGGTGTAGTGTGTGCCTCGAATTTCCCAGGAAGCTTGAGGAATATTGGCACGAAGAGTTTCACTCTCTTTCAGTGATAAGGAGAAACAACTCACTTGATTCCTCATGAACTAAATGGCAAAAAAGACACAGTATCATATTAGCTTATCTCTTTGCCCTTTACCAGAGCCCACAAGGAAATTACCATTACCTTTCCTGCTGGGAAATGACAATCTCTCAACAAATATACCATACCTAGTCATTGGAAAAGACCCTGATGCTGGGAAAAATTGACAGCAAGGGGAGAAGGGGGAGACAGAGGATGAGATCGTTGGATGGCATCGCTGACTGGACTTCAGTTTGAGCAAACTGAGGGAGATAGTGAAGGACAGGGAAGCCCAGTGTGCTGCAGTTCATGGGATTGCAAAGAGTTGGACATGACTTAGCAACTGAACAACAAACTAATTTTAAACTAATTGAAACTAATTAGTTTCAATAACTAATTTGAAACTAATTTTATCTTTAAAAAATACTGAGCCTTAAAAAGATTATTCTTTTTTGAAACAAAAGGGTTTTTTTCTTACAGTTCTTATGTAACAAGACCACTGAACAAATAACATTGCCCAGAGACACTTAGGGTAAATTTAGATCTTATGGGAAAGTGACTCGCGTTGTTTTCCCTTATCTTTAGAGTGTTACACCTGGTTGGTTTCCTCCTCTTCTTCTCACGTGCAAGTCCTCTTCTCATGGCTCTGCCTCTGTTTGTGCTGTTGCCTTCAGCTGAACTTCCAAATTTGGTATAAAGTCTATTTCAGTGTTGTGCACACAACAGGTGTACAGTAAATACCTAATTCCATGCTTTTCATAGAGTGATAGAGTTGCCTGGAGATTCCTGAAATCTTTTCAGAGGATCAGCAAAATAGTATGAAAAACTATTTTCATAATAAGAAAATTAATTGACTCTTTTTGATCTCAGCATTTCAAATACAGGAAATATTAATAGATATTATCTGCATAACCAAATCCTAGGGTGGGGCTTAATAATTTTTCATAGTGAAGAAGTCCTGAAACCAAAAATGCTGAAAATTACTGCCCTAATTAATTGGCTAAAGAAATACATAATGTCACCAAGAGGTGCTAGCATATCCTATGCAATAAGCTATGCTCATATCTGAAAATGCCTTAAAACCTGATTTTCCAAGATACGGAATATAAGTCAGTACTACTCTTAGATTTTTGGAGAGGGCCAGTGGGGCCAGGGCGGCACTCACATTTTGAGGGCCTGTTCAGTGTCAGATTTAGTTGGAATCAGTGGTCTGTTGAGTTCAGTGAGGACTAGATGGCAGACTTTAGGCTAAGATGAAGAAGTGATAAATCAAGAATGCTTAAACTGTTAAATGAAATGTATCAGTCCAGGTGTTTAGAATCAGTTTCAGCTATTTTCAATAGAAAAATCTTTACAAATCTTATGTGGCCTTTGTGGTTAAGAAGATGTCCAAATCACCCCAAGTCACTTGCATGGCCAGCCCTGGGTGTTGGGTGTCTCTGGCACCACTGAAGACTGCGGATCTTGGCCACCACTCTTACTGAAATGGCTTCTGTACAGTACCTCCTCCACAGCAGTGACTTACAATTCATATTGTAGGCACATACTGTGTGGGCACATCCGGTTGGAACAGTCTAAAGCTCATGCCTGTACCCAAGTCACAAGAGAGGCCAAGAGAGTGAGGTTTTGGATTCTGTGTTGGGAATGCAGAGACTTTTAAGTGGGAAATCTTCCAAACATAGAGTTTTCAGGCAATGATTGGAGTGAAAAGTAGGAGTGATATTCCTATAGTTCTTCCCTTGGCTGTCCAACACACACCCTTATTCCTAGCAACAATAACAAAATACTGTCTTTCATGCAGATAAAAACACACTCATCCTTTCCCCTAAATAGAGAAATAATTATCTATCAGTTAAAAATTACTTTAGGAGTAACAACAGAAAATCCCAACTAACCATGATTTGAAACAAATGGGACTTACTTTTCTCATACATCAAAATGTCTAGAGATAGGAAATTTTCCCACATTGGTTCAATTATTCAGTGATGCTATAAAGGATATAATTTTTTTTCCCCAGTATCAAGCTCTCAACATTTAATAGAATAAATATACAGAAAAATAGAAGGATATCTGAGGGCTTCCCTGGTGGCTCAGGCAGTAAAGAATTCGCCTGCAATGTGGGAGACCTGGGTTCGATCCCTGGGTTGGGAAGATACCCTGGAGGAGGGCATGGCAACCCCCTCCAGTATTCTTGCCTGGAGAATCCTCATAGACAGAGAAGCCTGGCAGCTACAGTCCATGAGGTTGCACAGTCAGACACAACTGAGCAACTAAGCACAGCACACAGTAGAAGTGAAAGGCACTTTGAACCATTTCAACATAATTAAGATTTATACAATTTTCACAGAACAGTAGGATACAAATTCTATCCTAAGTTCCCATAGACTATAAACCAGGAGACACTGGAGTATAGGCAGGGACATAAAACAAGGTGCAAAAATTCATGATCTTAAAGTATTGAAATCATATGGTGTCTATTTTCTTATCACTATGGAATTATGTTAGAAATCAGTATCAAAAGACATATTTTCAAGTGCAGTGTGACATTTACCAAGAGAAATATTTGACCATTGAAAGACAATAAAGCTAGAAGACAGGGGGGAAAAAAAAACCCACTGAGGGTGATTGCAGAGAAGAAATTTAAATGAGAAATTAATATTAAACATACTTTTAAAACCCCAAGGACATAGGGATTTCCCCCGCCCCTGCTTTCCCTGTTTCATTTTAAAGTTCCTCATGTCTTCATTTTGTGGTTTCAAGGTGGCTGCCAACAACTGTAGACATCAGACATTACCAAGCGTGAAAGAAGGAAGATAAGCAAAATTATTTATCCTTTTGAGGTCTTGTTCTTTTAATAGGAAAGACCCCAATCACACCACTCAAACAGATTCTCCCTAAGTATCACTGGATAGAACTGGCTCACATAACTACCACTTGGCCCATCACTGATAAAGATAAATGATTAACTTAGACTAAACATGATTTGGGCTTCCCCAGTGGCTCAGTGGTAAAAAATCTGCCTGTAATGCAGGAGCCATGGGTTAGATCCCTGAGTCAGGAGGATACTCTGGAGGAGGGCACAACAACCCACTCCGGTATTCTTGCCTGAAAAATCTCATGAACAGAGGAGCCTAGGAGGCTACAGTCCATAAAATCTCAAAGGATTGGACATGACTGAAATGACTTAGCATGCATGCAGCACACAAATCATCCCTAAGGGCTGGGAAAGAGAGCAGTGAGCACTATATAAACATGAAATTGGGATCCTATTAGAAGGGAAGAAATGGCAGGCATTGCTGTTATATTGGCAGTAGATACCGTCTTTGGTTCATAATACCAAAACCAAACAAAACCTACATCACTTTCTACTGGAGATTGTTTTTATTGAGTTGTAGGATATTCAGATACGCAGAATACACCACACTTACGGCAGAAAGTGAAGAGAAACCAAAGAGCCTCCTGATGAAGGTGAAAGGAGGGTGAAAAGATTGGCTTAAAACTCAACATTCAGAAAATGAAGATCATGGCATCCGGTCCCTTCACTTCATGGCAAATGGGTGGGGAAACAGGGGAAACAGTGACACACTTATTTTCTTGGGCCCCAAAATCACTGTGGACAGTGACTAAAGCCATGAAATCAAAAGACACTTGCTCCTTGGAAGAAAAGCTATGACCAACCTAGACAGCATATTAAAAAGCAGAGACATTGCTTTGCCTACAAAAGTCTGTCTAGTCAAAGCTATGGTTTTTCCAATTGTCATATATGGATGTGAGAGCTGGACAATAAAAAAGGCTGAGCACTGAAGAGTTGATGCCTTCAAACTGTGGTGTTGGAGAAGACTCTTGAGAGTCCCTTGGACAGCAAGAAGATCAAACCAGTCAGTCCTAAAGGAAATCAATCCTGAATATTCATTGGAAGGACTAATGTGGAAACTGAAACTCCAATACTTTGGCCACTGGATGTGAAGAGCTGACTTGTTGGAAAAGACCCTGATGCTGGGAAAGATTGAAGGCAGGAGGAGAAGGGGATGACAGAGGCGTCATTATCTCAGTGGACATGAGACTCCAGGAAATAGTGAAGGACAGGGAAGCCTTTTGTGCTGCAGTCCTCGGGGTCACAAAGAGTTGGATGTGACTGAGTGACTGAACATCAACAATGGGTTAAATACGATTTAAATGAAAGGCATCCAGTGTATAATTTAACTGTGGTCAAATATTTCAATATGAAATGAAAGTGAATGGATGTTAAGAGATGAAAATGGTCCAAATAAGTCCCACTTATCCTCCCTTGTGAGCCTGACTCACCATTTCTGAGTAGCTATGAGTGATGAACACAATATTTCTAGAACTGGCAGCAGTATGGCTCTTAGAAAACAGTCTAGAAGGGAAGATTTAAAGCCAAAGGTGACACTTGTGCCAAGACCTGACCATGTTCTCTTGTATAAATTTGCATTTTAATCAGATCAGATCAGTCACTCAGTCGTGTCCGACTCTTTGCGACCCCATGAATCACAGCACACCAGGCCTCCCTGTCCATCATCAACTCCCGGAGTTCACTCAGACTCACGTCCATCGAGTCAGTGATGCCATCCAGCTATCTCATCCTCTGTTGTCCCCTTCTCCTCCTGCCCCCAATCCCTCCCAGCATCAGAGTCTTTTCCAATGAGTCAACTCATTGCATGAGGTGGCCAAAGTACTGGAGTTTCAGCTTTAGCATCAGTCCTTCCAAAGAAATCCCAGGGCTGATCTCCTTCAGAATGGACTGGTTGGATCTCCTTGCAGTCCAAGGGACTCTCAAGAGTCTTCTCCAACACCACAGTTCAAAAGCATCAATTCTTCGGCGCTCAGCCTTCTTCACAGTCCAACTCTCACATCCATACATGACTACTGGAAAAACCATAGCCTTGACTAGATGAACCTTTGTTGTCAAAGTAATGTCTCTGCTTTTCAGTATGCTATCTAGGTTGGTCATAACTTTCCTTCCAAGGAGTAAGCGTCTTTTAATTTCATGGCTGCAGTCACCATCTGCAGTGATTTTGAAGCCCCCAAAAATAAAGTCTGACACTGTTTCCCCATCTGCTTCCCATGAAGTGGTGGGACCGGATGCCATGATCTTCGTTTTCTGAATGTTGAGCTTTAAGCCAACTTTTTCACTCTCCTCTTTCACCTTCATCAAGAGGCTTTTTAGTTCCTCTTCACTTTCTGCCATAAGGGGGATGTCATCTGCATATCTGAGGTTATTGATATTTCTCCCGGCAATCTTGATTCCAGCTTGTGTTTCTTCCAGTCCAGCATTTCTCATGATGTACTCTGCATATAAGTTAAATAAACAGGGTGACAATATACAGCATTTTAAAGGCAACCCTTAATTCCAGAGTTCCTTCAGATTAAGGTCTGGTGTGAGGTGATGTCATTATTCTGTTTCCCCATCCCCCTCATGTCCTCACTCCGCTAGGTTATTATGAGTAGAGTAGCTGCTCATATGATTATTTTTTACTGAGGTTTAATTGATATGGGCTTCCCAGGTGGCTCAGTGGTAAAGAATCCACCTGCAATACAGGAGGTGCGGGTTCGATCCCTGGGTCAGAAAGATTCTCTGGAGAAGGAAATGGCAACCCACTCCAGTATTCTTGCCTGGGAAATCCCATGGACAGAGGAGCCTAGAGGGTTACAGTCCATGGGGTTACTAAAGAGTCAGACATGACTTAGTTACTCAACAACAGCAACAATAATTGATATAAAAATTGTGTGTAATGTATATACTTGAATGAGTTTGGTGCACACTCAGAGAGCCGTGATGGCATCACCACACCTTGGCTGGATCAGAGTGCCCTCTGCTGATGCCTGGAGTCCCTTGCTCGATCAGCACTAAGGCAGGTCTAGTCCAGTGTGTGTGGGCAAAGCGCTGATGAGTCAGTCTTCTCAGCACCTCATCTGTAAGCAGCAACACCTTGTGAAAATTAAGGATTGAAAGGACATTTCAGTCAAGGTATGGGAAATAGATCTGGTTCTATCTCATCTAAAAATGTTAGGTAACAAAATCAGAAAGAAGATGCTAGGGAATATTTTAGAACATTTTCCAAGGGTTTATATTGAATTCAAAACCAATAGCAACTGTTTGACAATATTCTGTATTCATAAAAAAAGAATGTTTACTTTTAAAAGTAAAGGCATTTCTATTAGTATGAATTTTACTTTCCATTAAGAAGAAGTGACAAAAAGGGAAATGACATGTTTTAAGGGGAGAAAACATGCCATGTTACTTTCCAAGAACAACTGATGCTACATTTTTAAGTCAATTCTAAAGAAAACAAATGTAAATAACATAGAGTATTCCATGTTTCATTAAACTTATCATAGCAACTTACAAATTTATCTCTTCCTTCTCCTTCCTTCAAAAACCAGAAAACTACCTGCTTAAAAATTCACATCATTTGGCATTTTTCAGTGGCCAGAAAATAGTTGTCTGTGGAAAACTGGATTGCCAGTTGTAGTTAGTACTCCACTCGTAGGGTTTCTGGCTGGCCTGAGAATTAAATTGACATAAAACCAGTTAACAGAAGAAAAGCATACAGATTTATTCCATGGAACTTTTATGTGTCATGGGAATCCTCATAAGAAAATGAAAACCCAAAGAAGTGGCAAAACCTAAATGCTTTTATATTAGGTTGAACAAAGAAAGGCAATTGTGGGACAGTAACTAAATATATGAAGAGGCTAAAGGAAGATGAGAAGTATTTTAACAAAGTTTGCTTGTGCAGAATTCTCTCAGCCTTGACTCCCAGATGGTGATAGCATTTCTTTCCTCCAGAATAAGAAGGACATAATTCACGTGGGAGTTTTATTGCCTGCTTTCAAGGTGAAAAGCTTTCTTGTACCTGCTGTCAAGTCTTTAGCTCAAAATAATCTTGATGCCCAAATAGCGTAACTGGGCCATGCTTCAGTGACTAAACTCTCTCCACTTTGAGCTTACAGCTGGGCACACAGCATGGCATTAGGAGACTTTGGAGACAGACGCACCTGGCTTCCAGCTCTGCCACTTGCCAGCTGGGAAAGCTTAGTTTCTTTGAGTCTCAACTTCCTCATCGGCAGAGTGAGGATAAAAATAATTCTGCCTCATAAGGTTATTTTGAGAGTTTATTCCATGTGAAATTCTGGGCTCTGATAGGCCTAATCCTCCTGGATTGGGGAGCAATCTGAGAAATAGGTGATCTCAATTGCTGACTGAGTCACACTGGCATCGCTGAGTGAGGCTTCCCCTTTTTCCAGAGAGAGAAACAGCAAGTCTGCAATGCCCCAAAAGTTACCCAACATACAAGACTGGATTTACAGAGTTTCTCACAATTGTAAACCCCCTCTTCCTTTGGTTCTTATTTCACCCAGGTGCCTACCTAATGCCTCCCTCGAGGCGGTCTTCCCACCAGAGGCCCCAGTGAGCTGTGTGCACCTGCCCCTTTCGTGCGCACTCTGTGCCTCTGCCTCTGAGTGCATCTGTCTTTATGACGTGTAGGGGAGTCTGGTATCTTAGTCTTTGTTGAATCTGCACTGTCTTTCCTTGGAGTTATTTTTACTTACTCTTGATACTCTATTCATTAGAGACCAACCACATTACTTTTTTGTCACATACAAAGAACCAGAGATTTTCCTTCCATTATGCCCTAGATATAGACACCCGTCACCAACACCAGTTTATCTGCTTGTATTTTGTCAGTCCTTGACCTTTTTTTCTTGTTTGTTTTGTGCAGAACTTTATCCTCAGGTTGTCTACTTATTTCTAAAAATACCGCTTAATTTGAACACATGAACAAGTATTTTCAGCTAATTTAATTCATTTTTTCCCCCAGCAATGAAAATTTTGTGTGAAAAGTCTGAAATAGCATATAACGTGGGGATCTGATGCAAAGGTCGGCCCTTAATATCTGAGAGGTTTTGATGGAAACAGACTTTAGAAAATACTATTCATTATTAGAGGCTTCCTTAGGTGTGTTTATACTGAAAAAGCAACTACGGACAAGCAATTCAGTCTGAGTCTATTCAGCAGCTCTCCACTTGTAGGAGCAGAGAAACATGGAGGAAAGATTGAAATTATTAAAACTGAGAAGCCTGAAGCAGAGGCCTCAAGGAGCAGGGATTCGTAGAGCTCTGAGGCGTGCTTCCTGGACCCGGAATTTAGAGCTCTGAGGACAGCGGTGCAACCTCACTGATGTTTGTGCCTCAGGAACAAGGCACTGGAGGATTACTAAACAGAGACAAAATGGATCTCTAAGGAAGCTGCATTGGCCAACTGTTGCTGGCACCTCTGAATGAGTCCATGAGGCCATGAGGTCCTGCTGCTGCTGCTGCTGCTAAGTCGCTTCAGTCGTGTCCAACTCTGTGCGACCCCATAGACAGCAGCCCACCAGGCTCCCCCGTCCCTGGGATTTTCCAGACAAGAACACTGGAGTGGGTTGCCATTGCCTTCTCCAATCATGAGGTCCTAGTGGTCTGGAAAAACTGCCAGCTGGAATCATCCTTGCCTCTGGAGTAAATTGATGTATCAGAGGGGAGTTGCTGGAGGACTGCTGACTAGAGCAGGAGGCAGCAAGAGCGTGTCTCTTCTTGCACTGCAGCTTGTCGTCCTGTAGTCTTCCTTCAGCGGCCCCTTGTTAGGGGACCCTGACAGGACTCAGGAGAGAATATCAGTTCTTCCTACTCCCTAGAAATTAGCAGCAATGTCATTTCCCTGTGCGGAGAAGGCAGTGGCACCCCACTCCAGTGTTCTTGCCTGGAAAATCCCATGGATGGAGGAGCCTGGTGTCCATGGGGTTGCTAAGAGTCAGACACGCCTGAGCGACTTCACTTTCTCTTTTCACTTTCATGCATTGGAGAAGGAAATGGCAACCCACTCCAGTGTTCTTGCCTGGAGAATCCCAGGGACAGCGGAGCTTGGTGGGCTGCTGTCTATGGGGTCGCACAGAGTCGGATATGACTGAAGTGACTTAGCAGCAGCAGCAGCAGCAGCAGCAGCAATTTCCCTGTGATAATCAGAAGTCACCCGGACTGTAGAGCATCTCCTTTCTCTCCTTTTACCTGTTTGTTCCTCAGTTTCCAATTCAGTTTGCTTTGTTCCCTGGTGGAAGCATTCCTCCCTTAAGAACCAAGATTTCCAAACCAGAAATGCCCAGAGTTGAGGGGAAGGGAACCAAGCATTCTGAGAGAGCGTTATTCAACGTAATAGGTTACTCCCACTTCCACCACTTAATTATCACATTCAGACATTCTGAGTATGAGAGAATCAGTACCATGTTTTGGCTGTTGAATCAAAACATGTACTGCCTTTTGCACCATAACACCTGTCCTTTGAGGGCATTCTCTCTCAACTGTCGTCATAATGCAGTGTTCAGTAAGCTGTCTTACTAGTCTATCAGGTCATGGCCTTCTGGAGTTTCAGGGTCGTGGTAAGACCAGTGAATTTCATAAGCACAAGCCCTTTGGTGTACTTCTTTTGCCATGGCATGAGTTTCTTGATCCAAAATAATGTTGTGGGAATGCCATGCTGGGGAGTAAGGCGCTCCTTAAGTTCATACATGGTGGTGCTGGCAGAGGTATTAAAAGGAAGGAACACAAACGCATGAGGACAAATTGCTGTCCCCTCCATGATGGAAGAAGTCCAGTTAATTAACCTGCCGCTGGGTGGCTGGCTGGATCTCAGGAAGCACGCATATGGGGGCTCAGCACTTGTCTCTGCCGGGCGCAGCCCCAGCATGCAGCAGCAGCAGTCCCCTCAGCCTGTGCGTGCTTGGAAGCTGGGCACCGCCTTCATCCCTGCCACCTTGGCCATTGCCCACGGGCACTTTAAACAGGCGCTAGGGTAGCTTGGGGAGGAGGCACACTGACACCCCCAGAACGTGTCTTCTTCCGCTGGGTTATTGAAAGCTCCCTCTCCAAAGGAGATGCCCTTTGGTGATATTCATATAGGACACAAAATCCCTTTACTTTTACCCACTCTGAGAGTCATGGCTCTCAAGTTGTGCAGGTGGCTAAAATTCACATATATTGTCTGGATAGAAGAGCCCAACATACTAATTAGCCAAATGGATTAAACCCAGGGGAGTTCTTGTTTGGGCATAAATGGAGTAGCCCTTGAGCATTGCTTTAGCTATTTTATTCATCCAGAGTGATGCTTCATAATTTTTTTGAGTTTTATCGACTGATATCAGCACAGAGGAAGCTCGGATCATCATATTCTATCAGAGACCTCAGCTTTCACATGTATGAAATCCTTGACAGGAGCTAACAGATAATGCAGTCTAGGAACCTGCCATCCTAAAGGTATCTCAGATCTGCTAACATGTCCCACTTTCTCCTCCACCAGTCACCTAATGACATGATCTTGTCTCTACCCTTGTAGCCCAAGGACCCCTTAGGTATGCAACTGCTCTCCACCCACCTCCCCTTACCCTCTCAGTACTTCAAAAGGACTATATGTCAGTACATTAGTCAAGAGTCATAAACTAAAAAGGATGGAGGGGAACCTCAGTAGTAATTAAGAATCATCCTCCTGGTTGACTTCCTTATTCTTCCCTAATGCTTACAAATACTTTGATATTTTCTATAGCAATTATAGTACCTCAGAAGCAAGTGGCCTAATAAAACGATGGACTAGCTTATTAAAGGCTGTGTTTCTGAGGAAGTGTTTTTCTCAAAAAGAAGTCAAGTTACATATGTGTCATGCAGATTTCTGAGAGGAGGCTAAGAAGGACTCTCATCTCAGTTTATGATTATTGACCTCACTTGATCATCCAAATAAATCATCCTGTTTCACCTTCCTGGTACCTGCTCATTTGAAGTCGTTTGGCCAAGATCACTCTACAGTTAGAAAGCCTCAGTCTCCACAGCCTAGTCCATTTAAGGAAACTGGTGCAATGTCATTAAGATTGAATAGAGTATTTCTGCACATCCCATAAATCCTGGGGTGTCCTGGCTTGGATTAATTAGTGCTGGCAACCTCCTCCTCTTTACCTTGGAGAAAGAACTGTGCCTGTGCCGATATTTAAAAAATGATCTATTGATTTTATTATCAACTGCAGAACCATTTTGCTGATCTGGTACCTGAATAGATGTGAAAACTTCATACCCAACAGCCCTCTAGATCTGTTTGTTAGCGAAGTAGATCAGAAAGGCACCCTGGCTAATAAAGAGCTGCTGCTGCTGCTGCTAAGTCAATTCAGTCATGTCCGACTCTGTGCGACCCCATAGACCGCAGCCCATCAGGCTCCCCCGTCCCTGGCATTCTCCAGGCAAGAACACTGGAGTGGGTTGCCATTTCCTTCTCCAATGCATGAAAGTGAAAAGTGAAAGCGAAGTCACTCAGTCGTGTCCGACTCTTAGCGACCCAATGAACTGCAGCCTACCAGGCTCCTCCATCCATGGGATTTGCCAGGCAAGAGTACTGGAGTGGGGTGCCATTGCCTTCTCCATAATAAAGAGCAGACCTCATTAATTACTGGCTTTGGTCCCCTTCAGAGCCTAGCACACCTTGGAGTATGGAATTATCTGGAAACTGACTTCCTGACTTTACCTGTACAGGTGAAGCTCACTATTTACAGAGGAGAAAAAGTACAGCCAGCCAGAACATGGTTTTTTGTTCAGCTATAATCTTCTCCGCTTTCAAGAAAGCAGTTGAAACTTCAGGGTCCTTGGTTTATTGACAGTGCTGGCAGGGCTGTTGGCAGTATCTGTGACAGCCCTGTATTTTCTTTTCTGAGTTTTTATTTACATAAATTCAAATGCACAGGTATTAAGTACTTGGTTCAGTAAATTTTGACAATTATACAAATTCACAAAACTACTAAACAAAATAAAATACAGAACATTTCCATCACCCCAGAAACGTGATCTTTTGTCCCTTTGCAGTCAGTTCCCTTCTCCTCTACACACTCATCTCATAAACAATTACTGTTTTGATTTCTGAAACTATAGATTACAGTTACTTATTCTTAGATTTCATGGACATAAAATCAGGTATTGTGTGCTTTTTTATGTCTGGCTTTCACTAAACTAATGTTTTGAGATTTATCTGTGTTTCTGTGTGTATCAGTAGTTTTTTTTTTTCTATTGCTGATATTCTGAATCTACTAACAATTTATTTTTCCATTTATAGACTTTCTGGTTGTTTCTAGTTTGGGCTTGTTTAGATTTTCTTTTTTAAAAAGATTCAGATTATCTGGGATAGATTTCATGCAAAATTGTGAAAATATGTTTTGCAAAGAGGAGATTTCTCTAACAAAGGTTTATTCCTTTTCTGAAGAGAAAATAGAATTGCATTTGTTTTGGAGCAGAGAGGATTTCGCATGGACTTCTAAATATTCTCAGCTGTAAGATTTGAGGGACATGGAATTCTCTTCCAAGAGATCATGTGGCATCTCCTTTACCAAAGGACCTTAATGATACTCATTCTGATTGATGTGGGATAATTTGGATGAAATTCAGAGGCACAGGGAAGGATCAAATCAGTATATTTCAGATGTTATTTTTATCTCCAAGCTGATTTAGCCACCATTCTTTCAAAAAACTACTTCATTAACTGCCATGGTGCAGACATGTGCTTTGCTGTTTGACTGCTGCTGCTGCTACTGCTAAGCCGCTTCAGTCGTGTCCGACTTTGTGCGACCCCATAGACGGCAGCCCACCAGGCTCCCCCATCCCTGGGATTCTCCAGGCAAGAATACTGGAGTGGGTTGCCATTTCCTTCTCCAATGCATGAAAGTGAAAAGTGAAAGTGAAGTCGCTCAGTCGTGTCTGACTCTTCACGACCCCATGGTCTGCAGGCCGCCAGACTCCTCCATCCATGGGATTTTCCAGGCAAGAGTACTGGAGTGGGGTGCCATTGCCTTCTCTGACTAGACTCTCTATTTTACTTGTAAGAAAAACTTCAGCTTCCCTTGATATGTTGAAATAGCACCCTGTGCCTCATTATTCAGTCATTTGTTCATTTAACACATTCCTGTGTACCAACTTTGCTTGAAGTTAAAGTTGAATAAAACTTACTTCTTTTGATATTATATGAATTGGTTGATGTCTCTTATAAGGGCCCAATATAAAAGTGTTCTGTGTTATTGCTTGGTTTATAGTTAAGATGCTAAACATGCAGGGAGCAGTCACTTGATTCGTTACGGCAAAGACCCGGCTTGTGCTTTCTCCAGACTGGAGGGTCACTCCATTTCCCGGAGGAGCAGGGAGATCAGACGTCCCGAGTTGCGGCAGCAGTGGTTTAACTTTCTGTCCTCATTTCTGGCCTCTTTTCTCCTGCTCTTTACCTCCTCCCCAGGGAAGGGTGAATGCCTTCCTTGGTTGATGGATATGGGAGGAGAGACTGTGCACATTCAGCTCAGCTTTTCTTTCTGCTCCTCAGCCGATAGAGGGTGTTATTATCTACAGTCTGCCACATGGTGAAAATGACCTGCCTTTGAAGAGCTGAGACAGAGGGCTGAAGCTGTACAGTTCTGCCAGGAAGTGCATGAACAAGTGAGTTAAATTCACGAGTGAAATACTGACAAGACTTTTTGACTTCAGCTCTAAAGCTATGTTATACAGGCAAATTTTCCAGTAAAGAAAGTAGATATTTTGAGTGTATTATCTTTAAGTATATCCGTTTCACTAAACTTTTATGTTTTTATTTGTGGTAGGGTGGGGAAGAGGATATGGCAAAATATAATTTTAAAATATATGTAATTCATACAAATATGTGATGAGTACACATGAAAAATGCAGTTCACTTTACAGGAAAGTCAAGCTGGTTCAAAGAGGATATAAGAGACTGAAAGAAAGTGAAAGACAGCTAAGACCAATTCCTCAGCTAGATACAAAACTAGTTAATGTTCTATAGAGCAATAAATTTCAAACTTTGAATATCATTTCTGCTAAAAAGAAATTATTTATATCTCTACTGGACAAAAAAAATGTAACTTATCTTTTCTAAGTAAATAAATAGCTTTACAGAATCAGGGCCTTAATCAAAAGTAGATAACATGTCCAAGTCATCTTTCCATATATCAGATGACCCTTGTTAGATACCATATCTTAACAGAAAGCTCTAGTGTGGCTTTCAAAAGGCATGAAGTGATTTTTTTTTTCTTGCTTTATTTGCAAGTGTGGGTACTCTTCTTAACAGTTGTTATTTATCAGGACACCAAAAATCCTAAAAACACAAGCACCCATTCAATAGAAAAGAAAACACTCTGGCCTGGAATATGGCCAGCTGAAGTCAGTTGTCACTAACTGGGCACCTTCACGTGACACCATGAGTAACATTCCTAAAGCCAATCCACGCCCTAGAGCATCTGCTATGGACTGAATAGTTGTCTTTCCCCCAAATCCATGTGATGAAATCTGAAATCATCCCCACACATACCTCCCCCAGTGTGATAGTGTCAGGGGATGGAGCCTTAAATGATTCAGTTCAGTTCAGTCGCTCAGTTGTGTCCAACTCTGCAACCCCATGGACCGCACCACACCAGGCCTCCCTGTCCATCACCAGCTCCTGGAGTTTACCCAAACTCATGTCCATTGAGTCAGTGATGTCATCCAGCCATCTCATCCTCTGTCATCCCCTTCTCCTCCTGCCCTCAATCTTTCCCAGCATCAGGGTCTTTTCAAATCAGTCAGTTCTTCACATCAGGTGATCAAAGTATTGGAGCTTCAGCTTCAGCATCAGTCCTTCCAATGAACACCCAGGACTGATCTCCTTTAGGATGGACTGGATTGATCTCCTTGTAGTCCAAGGGACTCTCAAGAGTCTTCTCCAACACCACAGTTCAAAAGCATCGATTCTTCTGCACTCAGCTTTTTTTATAGTCCAACTCTCACATCCATACATGACCACTGGAAAAACCATAGCTTTCACTAGATGGACCTTTGTTGACAAAGTAATGTCTCTTGCTTTTTAATATGCTGTCTAGGTTGGTCATAACTTTCTTTCCAAGGAGTAAGCATCTTTTAATTTCATGCCTGCAGTCACCATCTGCAGTGATTTGGGAGCTCAAAAAAATAAAGTCAGCCACTATTTCCCCATCTATTTGCTATAAAGTGATGGGACCAGATGCCATGATCTTTGTTTTCTGAATGTTGAGCTTTAAGCCAACTATTTCACTCTCCACTTTCACTTTCATCAAGAGGCTCTTTAGTTCTTCACTTTCTGCCGTAAGGGTGGTGTCATCTGCATGTCTGAGGTTATTTATATTTCTCCTGGCCATCTTGATTCCAGCTTGTGCTTCATCCAGCCAAGCGTTTCTCCTGGTGTACTCTGCATATAAGTTAAATAAGCAGGGTGACAATATACAGCCCTGACGTACTCCTTTTCCTATTTGGAACCAGTCTGTTGTTCCATGTCCAGGTTCTAACTGTTGCTTCCTGACCTGCATACAAATTTGTCAGAAGGCAGGTCAGATGGTCTTGTATTCCCATCTCTTTCAGAATTTTCCACAGTTTATTGTGATCTACATAGTCAAAGGCTTTGGCATAGTCAATAAAGCAGAAGGAGATGGTTTTCTGAAACTCTCTTGCTTTTTCAATGACCCAGTGGATGTTGGCAATTTGATCTCTGGTTCCTCTGCCTTTTCTAAAACCAGCTTGAACACCTGGAAGTTCATGGTTCATGTATTGCTGAAGCCTGGCTTGGAGAATTTTGAGCATTAGTTTACTAACGTGTGAGGTGAGTGCAATTGTGCAGTAGTTTGAGCACTCTTTGACATTGCCTTTCTTTGGGATTGGAATGAAAACTGACCTTTTCCAGTCCTGTGGCCACTGCTGAGTTTTCCAAATTTGCTGGCATATTGAATGCAGCACTTTCACAGCATCATCTTTCAGGTTTTGAAATAGGTCAACTGGAATTTCATCACCTCCACTAGCTTTGTTCATAGTGATGCTTCCTAAGGCCCACTTGACTTCACATTGCAGGATGTCTGGCTCTAGGTGAGTGATCACATCATCGTGATTATCTGGGTTGTGAAAATCTTTTTTGTACAGTTCTTCTGTGTATTCTTGCCACCTCTTAATATCTTCTGCTTCTGTTAGGTCCATACCATTTCTGTCCTTTATCAAGCCCATCTTTGCATGAAATGTTCCCTTGGTATCTCTAATTTTCTTGAAGAGATCTCTAGTCTTTCCCATTCTATTGTTTTCCTCTATTTCTTTGCACTGATCGCTGAGCCCTCTTAATGGGATTAGTCTCTAAGAAGAGACATGAGAGAGCTAGTTTCCTCTCTTTACTCTCTGCCAGGGCGGATATAAGGGAAGATGGCCACTTGTGAAAAAGGGAGAGAGTCTTCACCAGATACCAGATCTGCTGGCTCTACCTTGGACTTCCAGCCTATAGCACTGTGAGGAATAAATGACTATTATTAAGCCACCCCATCTATGATATTCTATTAATAGCAACCCAGATTAAGACCGCATCTATGCAGTGGTTGATTTTGGATAGAAGTCTTTACCTTTTAGATGAGTAAATTATCAAATGTGCCTTCAGACTGCTGAGTTAAGTGACTTGTTTAATAGAGTTCTTTCCTGTCTGGACCATAGCATGTAGTTTACATAGTGTTAGCCTTTTCTTTTATTGCCCATGTGAATACTAAGTATGTGATATCAGCCATGGTTTTATTGTGAATTATTAATAGTTAGCTCTTCCAACAACAATTGACTGGAAAGTTTGCTTCTTCTTGAAACCACACTTGGTTTCTATGACATAAACATAGAACAGAGCATTTGTCTACTTCTTAGCCACAGCTGGAAGCTAAGAAGCTAGTTCATCTAAAAAATGTATCATCATTTTAACTAAAGAAAAATGGAACTAGGACATAAAGCTGTTCCATGCTGTTTTGTAGTGGAATGTACTCTGTCAACTGCTTAGCCGTAGTAACTTAGAATTACAATCGTCTGTAGGAAAACAGAAATTCTGAGGGAGCAGAAATAACCTGGTATCTATTTATAGATGAAATCGCTTGGCTATCCCATTGTTTCTTTTTATAGGATCAGGAATTGAAAGCAGGGATATGATTAGAAACTGTATTATGATTCAAAACAGTGAAGAAAGACTTAAATAATTATTAACAATTTACTGAATTGTAAAAGTTCAGTTTTTTCCATCCAAGATCATCTTGTACCTTTCATAGAAGAGTCAGTTGAGAAAGTTGGACTGTAGCCATTTGTGTATAAAATTGGTATAGATTTACAAGGAGCTACCTAGAGAAATTCAATGCTTCCTCTTTGAAAAAAGAGAATTTTTGCATAGTGAAATATGTCGAGAAGCCAAATAAAGGTATTGTTGTTGTTGTTTAGTTGCTAAGTGATATCCAACTCTTTTGCAACCCCGTAGACTGTAGCCCACCAGGCTCCTCTGTCCATGGAATTCTCCAGGCAGGAATGCTGGAGGGGGTTGCCATCCCCTCCCCCAGGGGTCTTCTCAACCCAGGGATCGAACCCACATCTCCTGAATTACAGGTAGATTCTTTACCACTGAGCCACCAGGAAAGCCCTAAATAAAAGTTTAGATGGACATTAATGTGTATTCTGCATGCTAGGCTTCTGTTAAAATTGCTTTATGTACTTATTTTAGTGGGCTGCATTAAGCTAAATTCAAAGCTAGACATTTCCCTCTTTTGATATCAGAATGTAGAAAGGAGTATTGTCAAGATAAAAAAAAAATGCCAGATGTAATGAGTTTTACCCTTTATTTGAGGATATTAAATTTTACCATGGAGAATGAGATTAAAAAACTGATGGAAGAAGCTTGTCTTTGTTAAGAAATAAGTAGGTTGGTGACCCATGAGATATGTTAGACAAATAAAGGAAGTAGAAAGTTTGTGTGTGAACACAGAAAGTGAGGGAAGGAACAAGTAGTCACTAAACATTTATCATATGCTAGCTATACACAGCCTTCCCTGGTAGCTTAGCTGGTAACGAATCTACCTACAATGCAGGAGACCCCGGTTCAATTTCTGGGTCGGGAAGATCCCCTGGAGAAGGGAAAGGCTACCCACTCCAGTATTCTTGGACTTCCCTGGTGGCTCAGCTGGTAAAGAATCTGCCTGCAATGAGGGAGACCTGGGTTCGATCCCTGGGTTGAGAAGACCCCTGGGGGAGGGGATGGCAACCCCCTCCAGCATTCCTGCCTGGAGAATTCCATGGACAGAGGAGTCTGGTGGGCTGCAGTCCATGGGATTGCAAAGAGTCAGACACAACTGAGCGACTAAGCACAGCACAGCACATGACAGGGCTCTGCGTGGGAACCTCAGTATTTGTGAGAGCCAGAATCAGCTATTCATGAGTGCAAGTCATTCTGGCCCTACCTATCCGCTGCCAGATAAAAACCATCGCTGCTCATCACGCTATCACACTGATTGTTGAGCGACACTGTGGCCACAGGTGCTTGCCTCTGGATAGTGAACACACAGGAACCATTGTCTCAAGGTGATTGCTCACCTGACAACAGGTATTGAGAGAAAAACGTTTCAAACGCTTGGAACCAGACTCGTACCCCGCAGGCAGCGGGCTTTCTGTTGGTATCCCTTTATCACGCCCGCCGTGGATCAGCCTCTCTGACCCTCACGGTGCGTCGCCGATGGCAGTGGTGGCCACTGCCCCTTCATCCGTCTGGACCCGCACGGCTCCCCTTCACCGGCCGTGTTTGTCGGCTCTCTCCGCTCTGCCCTCCTTTCTGGCTCCTCTTCCCTGGCTCTCCCTCTCCCTTTCTCACTGTCTGCATAATCTGCCCTTTCTCCTTCCCACCTTCCCTTCCTTCCCCCTTTTCATCTTCCCCTCTCCCCTTCCTTTCTTATCTGTTTCCTGTCCTTTCCCTTCTTCTCTTTTCCTCTCTTTCTTTCTCTCTCTTCTTTTTCTGTTTCTCTTGACTCTCCTTGCTGGGGCTTCTGCATGGTTTACTTTAGAAAGATTTTAGGGTGGTTTAATGGGAGAAGACAGAATGATAGTATTTGTGAAAGTAGGTGAAAAAGATAAATGGAAATCTTGGGTGGAGATAGAAAGTCAAAGTAGAAATACTGCACTCTGCAGAGCCCTCCTTATTAGAGAAGAGCCACACATCTGGCTCAATCTTCCAAAGTTGATGTGAAAGGGGAAACTGATGAGTATTCCCAACTCGTGGGCATATTGCTAGTGTGAACAGAACTGGGCTCTGTTAGTAAGGAGTGAGGTTATTGAGTAGAAAACTAGACAGTGTCTCTTACACCCTGTTGGTGGGAATCGTGTCGTGTGGAGACCCCTAACTGAGGGCATGGAGTGCTAGACACTGAGCTTTGCAGCTTGGAACAAAGCCGCGGTTCTGATAGTGAGTGAGGAAACTGGGAAGGTGAAGGCAGCACTCAGCGTTTCTTACAGCGTCCTTCCAGGCTGATAGTGACGTTCAAAGCATAATTCAGTGATAATTAAAAAATCAGCAGGACCTCCTAATATATTCTGGATAACTCTTTTATAGTTCAACCTACAGGAAGATATTAAAGTTTTCTCAATAAATATTTTTTAGGTACTGAAGCCTGAGGCCCAGCATCGGATTTTCGTTGCTGGCACTAGCCTCTCCTTGAAAGAACCAGCATGACTTGGAGGTAGCTGAATCTGTGCTTGGGGCCAGAAGAAACAGGTCTTCGCTGAAGTCAGTCACAGGGCCCTTCTGGGAGGGGGCCCTCTTCCTCCACATTGGTTCTTTGTGGAGGGTAACAGTGCCTGTTAAAGACGGAGGGAGTCTCCTCTGGATGCAGGGAATCAGGCGCGATATCCCACTTTGCCAGTAGATGGAGACACCTGTCTAGCTGGTGGGGATTCCTAACCAGAAACCCTTAAGTTTGCGCACTGAATAGGAATCAGTATTTTCTGTCATCAATTGTTATCTTGACCCTTTACTGGGCTTCCCTGGTTGGTGGCTTAGAGGTTAAAGGTGCTGCCTGCAAGGCGAGAGACCCAGGTTCAATCCCTGGGTCGGGAAGATCCCCTAGAGAAGGAAATGGCAAACCACTCCAGTATTCTTGCCTGGAGAATCCCATGTCCGGAGGAGCCTGGTAGGTTACAGTCCACAGGGTCACAAAGAGTCAGACAAGACTGAGCGACTTCACTGAAGGATCAATTGTTATCTTGACCCTTTACTACTCGATTTTACTTAGAGTGAGATATATATGTTTGAATAGTAATATAAGCATCAGTATTTAGTTGTATATACTCAATTTTAATTAGTGGTAATTAATGCTGCAAGTGAAAGAGGAGAGTTAAAAAGTTGGCTTAAAGCTTAACATTCAGAAAACTAAGATCATGGCATCTGGTCCCATCACCTCACGGCAAATAGATGGGGAAACAGTGGAAACAGTGGCTGACTTTATTTGGGGGGGCTCCAAAATCACTGCAGATGGTGATTGCAGCCATGAAATTAAAAGATGCTTACTCCTTGGAAAGAAAGTTATGACCAACCTAGATAGCATATTCAAAAGCAGAGACACTACTTTGCCAACAAAGGTCCATCTAGTCAAGGCTATGGTTTTTCCAGTGGTCATGTATGGATGTGAGAGTTGGACTGTGAAGAAAGCTGAGCGCCAAAGAATTGGTGCTTTTGAACTGTGGTGTGGGAGAAGACTCTTGAGAGTCCCTTGGACTGCAAGGAGATCCAACCAGTCCATTCTAAAGGAGATCAGTCCTGGGTGTTCATTGGAAGGAATGATGCTAAAGCTGAAACTCCAATACTTTGGCCACCTCATGCAAAGAGTTGACTCATTGGAAAAGACCCTGATGCTGGGAGGGATTGGGGCAGGAAGAGAAGAAGGAAGAGAAGGGATTGGGGCAGAGGATGAGATGGCTGGATGGCATCACCGACTTGATGGACATGAGTTTGAGTAAACTCCAGGAGCTGGTGATGGACAGGGAGGCCTGGCGTGCTGCGATTCATGGGGTCGTGAAGAGTCGGACATGACTGAGTGACTGAACTGAACTGAACTGAATGCTGCAAGAAAATATTATTCAAGACAATGCCAATGATTTATATATAAATTAAGAATATACATACAAATTACAGATGAGAAAAACTTTCCAGATAAATAAGGTATCTTGTAGAAGAACCAGTGGAAAACTGATTAGGTGAGTTTAGCTGCTGTGGCCACAAAGCTTTCAGTCTAGTGTTCAATCTTGGCTGTACATAGTAATCGTTAAGGCAGTTAAAAAAAGTACTGATGCCTGAGCCTTGTTCAAGAGATTCTGATTTAATTAGTCTGAGGTGGAACCTAAGCATCGACTGTTTTAAGTTTCACAGGTGATTCTGTTGGGCAGCCAGCATGAGAGCACCCCACTGGCCTGTGGCCGACACTAGCCTGTGTTGTGGTCAGTTGCCTAAAAGGACCTGTCGCCCCTGATACCACAGGTGACCTGCTGGACGTCACCTGTGGAACCAGGAAGGCTTCTGCTCTTTGGTGTAGAAAAGCTTCTGTGTGTGCATGTCCTCCGTGATGGGCACATTTCATCACTGTGGAGAGAAATATTTAAAAAAATAAACTTAAAAAGGTCATACTTTGCGCTTTATTCAACTTTGCTGTTCGTTAGTCATTTTCCAGTAAGTATTCTTTGTATAAAAGGGACACAAGAAAGCTTTGGACTTTGCCCATATCAGGGAGGGAGTCACCCAGGGTTGAGGCCTTGGGTGTCACTGCCGTGAGTTCGGGCCCATGTGGCGCTGCCAAGGCCAGCGGCCTGCGGTGGTGAGGGTGAGTTATACTGCGTTCAGACAGGGAGCCTGAATGGCCTTTTCCTCAGTTACTTTTCACAACAGCCTATGAGAGAACGCTCTCGTTGTCATTTCTACATGTGAGGCAGCTGACAGGAGTGCTTCAGTGACTCCCCCAGGGTTACCCAGCTGATAAGAGGTGGGACCAAACTATTTGGGGTTCTGACTACTGCACTTTACCCTTCTCATTTATACCTGTTCCCCTTAGGAGTGCAATGCCTTCAAGCAAATTAGCTGGTTCCACGGCTGTTTTCTTGTTCATTATCTGGAAATGTTATCTCTCAGGGTTGTACTGAGGCGTATAAGATACGCTGTATGAGAAAGCTCTCAGGAGCCTGAGAGCACAGCGCGGAAGCCTGTAAAATTCCCATCCCATTGCTGGATACACTCTGATGATCATTCTGACACTTAGTCTGCCTCTTTAGTCCCACAAAACCTCCAAACATTTTAAACCACTTAGATAATATGACTTTTAAACAGAGACATGTAGAAGCACAAAGTCCAAAAAATCCATTCATTCCTTGAGCAGTTATTTGCTAACCACTTACCAAGTGCCAGCTATTCCACTGAGGATGTAAAGTTAAATGAGCCACGAATCACACTTCGAAGGAGCGTCTCATCTGGGAGCCCAAAGACCTGCATCATGACTGCAGAATAGTGGTGTAAAATAGTAACTTCGCTGATATGCTAGAAATATTAACCCACAGTCCCTCGTGTTTGTTGACTGCTATGTGCTCGGTATTGTGCTCAGTGCTTTTTGACTCTGAATTAATCCTCAAAAATTCCTTAAGAGGTAGATATGAAGTAGGTGTTAATAATATATCCACGTGTAGACGAGGAAACTAAGGCCCAGAAAGGTGACATAGCTTGCTCAAGGTCTCACATCGCATAACATAAGCACTTGATCTTATTATTTCACTTGCACTGATCTCTCTACATCCACATGTGATAAATGACAAAAAGGAATGCTGCAGCATGGGAAGTCCCTTCATGCTGCAAAATACACAGCTTAGATGGTGGGTCATTTATACACCAGATCATAAAAGGTCAAGGTCATGAATGGAATTCACTACAGTTCAGTTCAGTTGCTCAGTCGTGTCAGACTCTTTGTGTCTCCACGGACTACAGCACACCAGGCTTCCTTGTCCATCACCAAGTCACAAAATGCTCAAATTCATGTCCATCGAGTTGGTGATGCCATCCAACCATCTCATCCCCTTCTCCTCCTGCCCTCAATCTTTCCCAGCATCAGGGTCTTTTCCAGTGAGTCAGTTCTTCATGTCAAGTGTCCATAGTATTGGAGCTTCAACTTCAGCATCAGTCCTTCCAATGAATATTCAAGACTGAATTTCCTTTAGGATGGACTGGTTGGATTGTCTTGCTGTCCAAGGGACTCTCAAGAGTCTTCTCCAGCACCACAGTTCAAAAGCATCAATTCTTCAGTGCTCAGCATTCTTTATAGCCCAACTCTCACATCCATACATGACTACTGGAAAAACCATAGCTTTGACTACATGGACCTTTGTTGGTAAAGTAATGTCTCTGCTTTTTAACAAGCTGTCTAGGTTGGTCATAGCTTTTCTTCCAAGGAGCAAGCATCTTTTAATTTCATGGCTGCAGTCATCATCTGCAGTAATTTTGGAGCCCCCAAAAATAAAGTCTGACACTGTTTCCACTGTTTCCCCATCTATTTGCCATGAAGTGATGGGACCAGATGCCATGATCTTAGTTTTCTGATGTTGAGTTTTAAGCCAGCTTTTTTACTCTCCTCTTTCACTTTCATCAAGAGGCTCTTTAGTTCCTCTTCACTTTCTTCGACAAGTGTGGTGTCATCTGCATGTCTGAGGTTATTTATATTTCTCCCAGCAATCTTGATTTCACCTTATGCTTCATCCTGTCCAGCATTTCTCATGATGTACTCTGCATATAAGTTAAATAAGCAGGGTGACAATATACAGCCTTGATGTATTCCTTTCCCAATTTGGAACCAGTCCATTGTTCCATGTCTGGTTCTAATCATTGCTTCTTAACCTGCGTACAGATTTCTCAGGAGGCAGCTAAGGTGGTCTGGTATTCCCATCTCTTTCAGAATTTTCCACTGTTGTGATCCACACTGTCAAAGGTTTGATCATAGTCAATGAAGCAAAACTAGATGTTTTTCTGGAATTCCCTTGCTTTTTCTATGATCCAGCAGATGTTGGTGATTTGATCTCTGGTTTCTCTGCCTTTTCTAAAACCAGCTTGAACATCTGGAGGTTCATGGTTCACATATTGCTGAAGCCCGGCTTGGAGAATTTTGAGCATTATTTTACTAATAATGTGTGTGAGATGAGTACAGTTGTGCGGTAGTTTGAGCATTCTTTGGCATTGCCTTTCTTTGGGATTGGAATGAAAACTGACCTTTTCCAGTCCTGTGGCCACTGCAGAGTTTTCCAATTTGCTGGCATATTAAGTGCAGCACTTTCACAGAATCATCTTTCAGGATTTGGAATAGCTCAACTGGAGTTCCATCACCTCCACTAGCTTTTTCATAATGATGCTTCTTAAGGCCCATTTGACTTTACATTCCACGATGTCTGGCTCTGGGTTAGTGATCACACCATTGTGATTATCTGGGTCCTGAAGATATTTTTTGCACAGTTCTTCTGTGTATTCTTGCCATCTGTTGTTAATATCTTCTGCTTCTGTTACGTCCATACCATTTCTGTCCTTTATTGTGCTCATCTTTGCATGCAATGTTCCCTTGTTATCTCTAATTTTCTTGAAGGGACTATAGTCTTTCCCATTCTATTTTCCTCTATGTCTTTGCATTGATCACTGAGGAAGGCTTTCTTATCTCTCCTTGGTATTCTTTGGAACTCTGCATTCAAATGGGTATATCTTTCATTTTCTCCTTTGCCTTTCACTTCGCTTCATGAAAAGATGCTTTTCAACATCAAAAATAACCTTTCAGTGGAGGCCAGATACTGTCATAGAACTTTCATGCTTTGTGATGGATTTGAGTGCTAAGAGAAATTCCCAATCCAGATATTTCAATAAGCCCATTCGTTTATTGAAGCCTCAGCATCAATGGTCTTGTTGGTTCGATGGACAACACTGATTAAAATACGAACATCAGCCCCAGAAGTGAAGCGCCACCTTGGAATGCTGGCAGTCATTGGTGTAGCAGTGCCTTCCTAGTCTGGTGGTTAAGTGGGGAGCAGAAATAAAGAAGGTGGCAGCCCCTGATTTTTAGATATAAATGGGGACTGAAGAGGGAAGAAGGACATTAACAAAGAGAGAGCAGGGTACTTGGGCCAGAAAGCCCATTGCACAATTTTGCCCTGAACACAGCAAAGGGACAGAGTTCCATTAAAGAAGCCTTTCTCTTTCACTCAGGAAGTGACTAAGTGGGAATAACTAGATATTCTGCTGTCATTTTTTCCCATTTAGTCTATTTGCCACCCCGCAACCAGGGTAATTTTGATAAAATGGGATGATGTCACTCTCCTGTTTGAAGTCCTTCAGCAGTCTCCATCTCCTTACCATGTTCTACCAGGCCCATTTGATTTCCTGCCAGTTTCTCAAACCTCAATTTACAGCAGTCTATGACTGTCGTTTGTAGCGTATGTACTCTGTAAGCATTTTTCAGTGGTAAATTATTAGAAGACAAAGTGTCTGCCTATCCACAAGAATTATCGACACCACAGATACTGGGCTAAGTCAGATCCTCAGCTGTGTTCACGCTCTGTGACCCCTTTCCACCTTTATATCTGCCTTTTGCCCTCCTTTTATCCTGCCAAACTGGAGGTCAGGTATATTTTTCTGTTTTTATTATTTTTTTAAAAAAGCAAATCAAAGGCTGATCACTGGCCCGCATAGCAGGAGGTTTCTGTAGCTGCTGCCCTTCCTCTGAGACTCCCCATAAGGGGCCTCCCTGCAGGAGCCCGTTCCATCTTGGCACCCGTTTGCTCTCCTGCTCTCGTTTTGGAGGACCCAGCATCCTGCCGGGCCCCTGCACTGTCATCTAAACAGCCCGCTCTCCCCGGAGGCTAGCAGCACCCACGTCTTGTCTTACCTTCCAGCTCAAAACAGGACAACTGCAGAGCTTGCAGATATGAATTCAGGTCCCGGCCCACATGCTTATTGGGTTTTGATCTGGAGCCATTTCCTTAACCTGGCTATAGTTTTCTCAGATAGAAAGTGGGGAAATAATATTTGATTTACAAGATTGGTATAAGAATTAAATGACACAATGTGTGAAACCTCACAGTACCTGATACAAAGAAAGTCTTTCCTAAATTAGTCTCTTTCCCTTCCCACTAGACCAGCTTTTCCTGTGTTCTAGAGCAGGACACTGGTTCACACGGCTGTTCAGCACCTGTTCTTCCTGGGAGGAATCATTTAGCCACCTCACTTCCTATGGAGGAATCATTTAGCCTCTGTAGCTTTGATGGGGCTGTAAATTAGGAATTTTATTCTTTGTGCACTTGTGCCAAACTAGGCCAGTTGATTGATTTCTCCCTGGACAGACAGGAAGGACAGATGCTGTCTACACACGGAGCGCTGTCAGCCCTGCCTCATCCCTCTCTCACGTCCAGACTTGGTTCTCCAGTGTCTTGTCTGTTCCCTAACCACTTGTTATTCCTTTAATACACTCTCTTCCTGGTTAAGGAAGCAGAGTTGTTCTCTGTTATTTACAAATTGTAACTGATAAACATATTCTCATAAATCTCTGAAGTCTTACTACATTTCACTATTTGTATATTTGTGTGAGTTGATGATACCTTTTAAGACTTTGGTCACTTACTTAATTTCTTTATTTGAACTCTATGACATACAGTACTAAGTCAATAACTGTACTAACCAATAGTCATTATTAGCTCTCCTGTTTTTCCTTTGAGACTCTAGTACAGTTGGACCAACTTTCTGACTGAGTTGATTGCTGAGTGACCCAACAGACTGAACTATTAGGTTGGTCCAAAAGTAATTGTGGTTTTGCATTGTTGACCTTTGTCTTAACCTTAGGAATACATTTTAAAATAAATGTATGTTTATGTTATGTTATACATCATTTTAATGCACATTTCTCGCTTTATTTTTTAGCTAATGACATTGCTTGCTGTTTATTTTATATTTTAGACTATAGAAATGACGTTAGACAAAAAGCAATTTTGAGTGATTTTTTATTTGAGTTCAGATGGGTCGTAAAGCAGTGGGGACAACTCGAGACATCAACGCATTTGGCCTAGGAGCTACTAATGAAGGTACAGTGCAGTGTTGGTTCAAGTTTTGCAAAGAAGACGAGAGCCTTGAGGGTGAGGAGCACAGTGGCCGGCCATGGGAAGGTGGCATTGGCCGGTGGAGAGCAGTCGCCCCAGCTGACCTGCTACAGCGATGCGAGAAGTTGCCGAAAAACTCAGATGCCAACCATTTTACAGTCACTCGGCATTTGAAAAAGCTCAATAAATGAGTGCCTCCTGAGCAGACTAAAAAAAAAAAAATCATCATTTTGATGTGTTGTCTTCTCTAATTGTATGTAGCAACAACCAGCCGTTTCTCCATCAGAATGTGATGTGCGACAGAAAGTGGATTTTATATGACAGCTGGCGATGACTAGCTCAGTGGTTGAACGGAGAAGAAGTTCCAAAACACTTCCCAAAGCCAAACTTGCACCAAAAAAGGTCATAATCACAGTTTGGTGGTCTGCTGCTGGCGTCATGCACGATAGCTTTCTCGATCCCGGTGAAACCATTGCATCTGCGAAGTGCGCTCAGCAGATTGATGCGGGGCCCAGAAAACCGCAGCACCTGCGGCCAGCGCTGAACGGTAGGGCGGGCCCAGGTCCGCTCCGCAGCCCCCGGCCGACGTAGCACAGCCAACGCTGCAAAAGTGGAACAAGTTGTGCCTCATTTGCCACCTTCACCTGACCCCTAGTGAACCAGCTACCGCTTGTTCAACATCTCTGCGACTCTTTGTAGGCAAAACACTTTCACAACCAGCAGGAAGCAGAAAATGCTTTCCAAGAGTTCTTCGAATGCTGAAACACGGATTTTTACTCTATGGGAATAAGCAAACTTCTCATTGGCAAAAATGTGTTGATTATAATGGTTCCTACTTTGGTTAATAAAGATGTGTTTGAGCCTAGTTATATGATTTAAAATTCATGGTCTGAAACTGCAGTTACTTTTGTACCGACCTAAAAGAGCAAATGCAAAACCCCTCCCAAGTAAGGCTATTTTAACAAGCAAGAAATCACAATATACAATGTCTTATATCCCAGAAGTAAGCAAGCAGGCTGGGCAGGCAATGGATGTGGGGTGGCGAGTACTTAATGGTGTATTTGGGAGATTTCCTCCTGGGATGCCAAAGAATACTCTATGCTTGTAGCCACCACTCTACCTATACATAGCCTCTGCATGAGTAATCATATTCGTGTTGAAAGAGTGACTGTAGAGTTGGTTCACAGATGTTTTTCAGGGGAAGGGATGTGTGTGTGTGCAAGTACTCGGGTGTGTGTGTCTGTGTGTGTGTGTGCAGATTGGGAGGGAAAGAGCAGAAAGGAAGTCAGATTTTTAAAATTTTATTGTCTGTTACTCCTAAATATTTTAACAATTGGCCAGTAAATTGTTGGCTAAATAGAAACCATAGCTGTTTGATTGGTATAAAGATGATTTATATTTATTTAGTACCTGCTGTAATCTAGATGCTTACACATAACATCCTTATGAATCCAGATTTATTATTCCATTCTACAGGTAAAAAACTGAGCTTAAATGACTTGAAATACCATGTTCTAAACTTACCCTGAACTTCAAACTTTCTGTTCTTTTCAGCTAACTACTGTAAAATGTTGGTTAATGCTAAGAGGAAGCAGAATTGAAAGGGAGTCATAGGGATCGGTAAGTGAAATCTAGGTTCTAGTAAATCCTGCCACTGTCCAACTAAATAGGGTGATTATGGAGAAATTGCTCAATTTTTGATAGACTTTAGTTTCCTTATTTATATTAGGTTGAAGCCTACACACATTTTAAAAAGACCAGAAGTTAAAATTTAAATGAAATGAGATAGTTGGATCAGTGTGACCACAGGAGACATTATTGTCTATTATTTTCTGTAATTTGATAACCTTCCATGAAAAAGTTTAGCAATGATCAATGGCGATAACCTGGAAAGATCACAAAAATCAGTCACTCCCCTGGGAGCTGAGTTACTTGGTATTTACATAGGCTGATTCCTCCCAATCAGAAGCATCATATGGGGATTTTCTATTGTTTCTGTGTGCTAGGTCAGGGCTTTAAACTTGTATACCAAAAACAAGGAAGCAGCATACTAAAGTCTTACTTCACCTGGATATGTGACAAATTTTAAATGAGGGCAGACATGGAAAACTCAAGAAAATTGATCTAAATTTTGTTTTCCTCTTACTTTTTATCCCAACTGCAGGGCCATTTCTAGGAGTGATTGTCTCATGTGAAGTCCACAGATGTCTTTGCTGTAACCAGGATCTTTTCCATTAGTATTTTCCCCAGGGGACTAGCTTCAGTACACAGGAAACTCTCCTTGAGGAAACTTAGTTGTTCTGTTTTAAATGTCATGGTTTCTGCTGAAACGTATGGGGGCATTTGCTGCAGAGGTTTAGGTCAAGAAGAGATGAGGAGGAGAAAGTGGGACTTACAGCCCCCAAACTGTGAGAAAATAAATTTCTCTTGTTTAAGCCACCCAGTCTATGGGTATATTTTGTTTTGGTAACCTGAGCTCATATAGCAATGAACTCACATCAAGAGAGAAACCGAGAGCCCAGACTGAGGTGGTCACTTTGGGTTTAGAGAAAGAGACAAATAAATGAAATGTAAATAATTTAGTGATCTCCTGAATTGGGAGACTAAGAGAGAAGGAGAAATCTAAGCCAGCCCCAAGATTTCTAATGCAAGTTGGAAAACTTGAAAATGTGTGTGCGTATGTGTGTATAAGTTAGCAAAAGGCTCAGAAGCTATTAACTACACACCCCAAAAAAATGTTTGTGGCTTACAAAATATAGACGTTTATTTCTGTCTCATTTATCAGTTCAAGCTCAGCACTTCAGATTGGTGGGCAGGTCTGCTTCTCAGCGATCCAGGTTCCTAGGCTGCCTTTGTTGTCATCTGTATGGCTGAGGTGGGCTTGCCACAGACTGCAGAGTTTGCAAAAGGGAAGGGAGATGACACGTGGAGTAACCAGATGTGAACATCTGAGGTCTTAGAGCTGGAAGTGGCACTCACCACATTTGTTCACATTCCTTTAAAGAGGAATTAGCAGTGTAGTCAGAACCAGCTTCAAGAAAGACTAGGAAAGTTTGTATGTTCGGGAAGCTTCATGCCAAGCTAAATTCTTTCTCCAGAAGAAAAGGGTAATAGATTTTGGCAAACCTTAAGCAGACTTACCACAGTGATGATGTGAATGAGGCTAAAGAGGTACATTTAGGAGCCATAAAACTATGAAACAGATGAAATCTCAGGAGAATGTATGCAGATGAAAACATGCAGAGAAGGAAATGCCAGCGTTTGGAACAGGAGCCTGTGAAGGAGGTTGAGAATAACTGGGCATAAATACAGGAGTACATGCGTAACTACTGGGATAGGCATTTACCATTTTCAGCCTACCAAGTATCTCAGCCCTCTTTCTATGTTTGAGGAATTTCTTACCTCATGAATTTTGGTATGAGGAGAACCTACCTTCAAATACAGAGGTTGAAGTTACCATGTATTTCCTTCCCAGCCTCCCTGTAGCAAGACTGTGAACATGTGACCCAGCTCTGCCAGTCAGATGCACCCGACCCGCCTGCCCACTGCTGGCCGGTAAGACTGGCAGCACGGGGTGCAGTGAGGGGGCGTCCCGGCCCCAGTGCCCCAGTGCTGGCCGTGCGAGCTGCAGGCCGGGTGTTTGCCAGAGCGGTAACGGCGTTAACAGCTGAGGCAGGTGCTTCTGCCGAGTTAGTCTAAGTAGTGCTCCTGTCTGCATAGCCTGGAAGCCACCTTCTCCATCGAATTCTGAGATTCTTAGATCAATGAAATCTCTTTACAATAAGTTCCTTTTTCTTAAAAGGGAATCTCTTGCTTATGATTAAGAACTACAGCCATACTTTTTTTTTAATGTACATTTGTGATTTGTTCTTAAAAGTGAATATGTTTAAAAGTAAATATGGTGAATATGTTTCCGTAAAATTATCTAAAAAGGAAAGCATTTTTTAAAAATTTAGGATCTAAATTTCTCTAGAAAAACATGCATCTGCATAATGTAGGTCATGAGATGTAGACTGTGGTTGGTTACAGAAAGCCTTGTCATGTGACAAACTCAGGAATCATTATGACTTAGAAAATTTTCTAGGATTTTTTTGAGTAATATAAGACTGGTAGTTTTATGAAACTGCATGAACCTTGATTTAGATCCCAAGAAAATCAGGGAGTGCACTTCCAGGAGTGAGGGACAGGCCGTGCGGAAGGGGGGCTGGGCTGCTGCTGCTGCAGGCCACCTCAGGAAGCAGACTTCAAGCGTGACTTAAAATTTATTTTCCCTGTCAGTTGAGGGTTCTATAAGTTAATTATGCCTTATGGGAATAAGTCATATATTTTATAATTTCAGATTCTGTATTTTTTTAATCCATCTCTGGGTTATCTGTTAAGATAAACTCTTTTTTTTTCTGATTAGAAACACAGATTTAAATGGCGATAGAAGGTAGCTGATTATTCCATCAAACCCAGAAGTCTTACAGCACTAGTGAGGCATTATGATTATTTTTTAAAAATCTATTAGTTTTTATAATTTTTAACAATATTCCTTTGTTTATTGGTCTGCTAGGACTTTGCTGCTGCAGGGGCTTTTCTTCAGTTGCGGCCCGGCCACTGCTGGAGTCTCGCAGCAGCGCCTCCCATCGTTGTGAGCATGGGCTCCAGGGCACACGGGGTTAGGAGCTGTGGCGGGAGGCTCGCAGTGGTGGTCCCAGGCTCCCGAGCACAGGCCTGCAGTTGTGGCTTATGGGCCCTGTGGCCCATGGGGTCATCCTGGACCAGGGATTGAACCCGTGTCTCCTGCACTGGCAGGCAGACGCTTTACCACTGAGCCACCAGCGAAGCCCCTAAAAGTCTGTTCTTTATATTCCCCCATTCCTTTCTTTGTTTCAGTTCTCTTTTCTATCTTCTTTTACTGAGAACTTCTTAAGT
This sequence comes from Bubalus bubalis, assembly GCF_019923935.1. Classification (NCBI taxonomy): domain Eukaryota; kingdom Metazoa; phylum Chordata; class Mammalia; order Artiodactyla; family Bovidae; genus Bubalus; species Bubalus bubalis. The sequence continues at coordinate 390,288 of NC_059165.1, read as the reverse complement.
GGGCACTGACTTCTCTGTTTCTCATTCCCGTTCCTGGTCCTTTCTAAGTTACCCAGCCGTCCTCTTCAGTTTTCACTTAAAAACCAGAATCGTGTGTGTGTGAGGGGGTGATGTACATGTTTGTTTATTCTACAGGGCAGTCTTTGTTGTGAGTCTAGCAGCTCTTTAATAAGTTTTGGTTTTGAATGATTGGCTAGGTGAACTAGAAAACCAGAAGACATGGATGAGGTCCATGTATACCATGCTGCTGAAGGAGGAAACAGCAGGCTCCACCTTGAAAGCAGGGCTCCATCTTGGGCAGGACTGTGGACTTTGAGCTCTATGCCCAGTATCTATGGAAACGACAACCAATGGAAAACCAGGCCCCCAGAAGGAAGAGCCCCAGGTATAGAATTATACGTTCTATTATGCTTGTTGGGTTATGACCACAGGCCTATTGATAATTGTCCACTGTTCACTACCTGGGCTTAAGGCATATGAATCACGGGTTAACTCTGATTGTCAGGGAATTTGGGGAGGTAGGTTTGTGCACGTGCACTTAGGGTGTATAAGGTTTTCACAAAAACTGGGTGCGGCCCTTGGCTGAGAGGAGACTCTGCCTTGGGCCCGCCAGGGTGATAAACTGCACTCCAGTATCTGCACTGTCCTTCTGAGTGAGTTTGTTTCCCGGAACACATGGCTACAACACTGCAACTAGAGAGAATTTTTTTTTTTTTTTTTAATCGTTAGTTTCAGCCATTGCTACCCTGTGTCTATGCATTTCTGGGCTGAATTTACCTAATTATTGCTTCTCTTATGTGGAAATGAGAATATCATTTTTAGGATGTAATGCTTACTGAAACAGTTCCTGCTGCACACCAGTGACACAGCCTTTCTTTTTTTAGTTTATTTTTAATTGGAGGATAATTACTTTACACCACTGTGTTGGTTTCTGCCACACGACAGCATGAATCAGCCGTAGATATACATGTGGCCTTTTCCTTTTGAGCCCCCCTCCCACCCCGCAGCCCCGCTACCCCATCCCACCCCTCTGAGTTGTTAACAGAGCATGTGGTTGAACTCTCTGTGCTGTATGGCAACTTCCCGCTAGCTATCTGTTTTACTCGTGGTAATGTATATGTTTCAGTGCTACTCTCTCCATTTGTCCCACCCTCTCCTTTGCCAAGTGTGTCCACAAGACTCTTCTCTATGTCCGCATCTCTATTCATGCCCTGCAAATAGGTTAATCAGTACCATTTTTCTAGATTCCATGTATTTGCGTTAAATTACAATATTTATTTTTTGCTTTTTGACATACTTCACTCTGTGTTCATCCGTCTCACTAAAACTGAATCACATTTGTTCCATTTATGGCTGGGTTGTATTCCATAAAGTGCTGCACTCAATACATCAGCAAATTTGGAAACCTCTGCAGTGGCCAAAGGACTGGAAAAGGTCAGTTTTCAATCCAATCCCAAAGAAAGGCAATGCCAAAGAGTGTTCAAGCTACCGGACAGTTGTACTCACTTTGCACTAGTAAGGTTGTGCTCAAAATACTTCAAGGTAGGCTTCAGCAGTACATGAACCAAGAACTTCCAGATGCACAAGCTGGCAAGATGGGTTTAGAAAAGGCAGAGGAATCAGAGATCAAATTACCAACATTTGTTGGATCATAGAGAAAGCAAGGGAATTCCAGAAAGGCATCTAGTTCTGCTTCATTGACTATGTGAAACCCTTTGATTGTATGGATCACAACAAACTGGAAAATTCTTTTAGAGATGGGAATACTAGACAATCTTACCTGTCTCCTGGGAAAACTGTATGCAAGTCAAGAAGCAATAGTTAGAACTTTGAGCTATTTTAGAACATGGAGCAACTGACTATTTCAAAATTGGGAAAGGAGTACAACAAGGCTGTATATTGTCACCCTGATTATTTAACTTCTATTCTAAAGATCAGTCCTGGGTGTTCTTTGGAAGGAATGATGCTAAAGCTGAAACTCCAGTACTTTGGCCACCTCATGCGAAGAGCTGACTCATTGGAAAAGACTGTGATGGTGGGAGGGATTGGGGGCAGGAGGAGAAGGGGATGACAGAGGATGAGATGGCTGGATGGCATCACTGACTCGATGGACATGAGTTTGAGCAAACTCTGGGAGATTTCCAGGTGGCGCTGGTGGTAAAGAACCCACCTGCAGTGCAGGAGACATAAGGGACGTGGTTTCAATCCCTAGGTGCCCCGGGAAACAATCCAGTATTGGCAGCCCACTCCAGTGTTCTTGCCTGGAGAGTCTCATGGACAGAGGGGCCTGGCAGGGGTTGCAAAGAATGAGACACGACTTAACAACTGAACAACAGCAGTATTCCATGATATATATGTGTGTATATATTTGTGTGTGTGTGTGTACATATGTGTGTGTGTGTGTGTGTGTGTACCACAACTTCTTTATCCGTTCATCTGTTGATGGACATCTAGGTTGCTTCTATGTCCTGGCTATTGTAAATAGTGCTGCTGTGAACACTAGGGTACAGGTATCCTTTTCAGGTATGGGTTTCTCAGGGTGTGTGCCCCATAGTGGGATTGCTGAGTCATATGGTAGTTTTATTCCTAGTTTTTTAAGTAACCTCCCTAGTGTTCTCCATAATGGCTGTATCAATTTACATTCCCTTTTCTCCACATTCTCTCCAGCATGCATTTATTATTTGTAGATTTTTTTTAATGATGGCCATTCTGACTGGTGTAAGGTGTTACCTCATTGTAGTTTTGAGTTGCATTTGTCTAAGAATGAGAGATGTTGAGACTTTTTTCTGTGTTTATTGGCCATCTGTATGTCTTCTTTTTGGGCTTCCCTCATAGCTCAGTCAGTACAGAATCTGCCTGCAATGCAGGAGACCCGGGTTCGATCCCTGGGTCGGGAAGATCTCTTGGAGAGAGAAATGGCAGCCCACTCCAGTATTCTTGCCTGGAGAATCATGGACAGAAGAGCCCTGCAGGCTGCGGTCCATGGGGTTGCAAAGAGGCGAACACAACTTAGCGACTAAACTACCACTATGTCTTCCTTGGACAATTGTCTGTTTAGGTCTTCTGCCCATTTTGGATTGGGTTGCTTGTTTTTCTGATGTTGAGTTGCATGAGCTGCTTGTATATTTTGGAGATTAATTCTTTGTCATTTGCTTCATTTGCAGTTATTTTCTCCTGTTCTGAGTGACTCAGAGTCAGACACGACTGAGCGACTGAACTGAACTGAACTGAAGAAGATAATGAGAAAAAAAAAAAGGAAGGAAAAGATGAATAAAAGGGAGGGCAAGTGAGAAGAGGAAAAGACTGAAAACAGAAGGAGACTCAGAGGAGGAGAGAAAGAGGCAGGAGCAGGAGGGGAGCTCAGAGGAGGAGAAGGGGAACTGTAAAACTGTAGAACTGTAAAACTGTAAAACTGTAAAAACTGTAAAACTCTTGAGTCAGACACCCCAATAAAATAAAGTCTGACACTGTTTCCCCTGTTTCCCCCTCTATTTCCCATGAAGTGATGGGACCAGATGCCATGATCTTCGTTTTCTGAATGTTGAGCTTTAAGCCAGCTTTGTCACTCTCCTCTTTCACTTTCATCAAGAGGCTCTTTAGTTCTTTGCTTTCTGCCATAAGGGTGGTGTCATCTGCATATCTGAGGTTATTGATATTTCTCCCAGCAATCTTGATTCCAGCTTGTGCTTCATCCAGCCCAGCGTTTCTCATGATGTACTCTGCATATAAGTTAAATAAGCAGGGTGACAATATACAGCCTTGATGTACTCCTTTTCCTATTTGGAACCAGTGTGTTGTTCCATGTCCAGTTCTAACTGTTGCTTCCTGACCTGCATACAGATTTCTCAAGAGTCAGATGGTCTGGTATTCCCATTTTGTGAAGAATTTTCCACAGTTTATTGTGATCCACACAGTCAAAGGCTTTGGCATAGTCAATAAAGCAGAAGTTTTCCTGGAATTCTCTTGCTTTTTTGATGATCCAGTGGATGTTGACAATTTCATCTCTGGTTCCTCTGCCTTTTCTAAAACCAGCTTGAACATCAGGAAGTTCACAGTTCACATACTGTTGAAGCCTGGCTTGGAGAATTTTGAGCATTACTTTACTAGTGTGTGAGATGAGTGCAATTGTGCAGTAGTTTGAGCATTCTTTGGCATTGCCTTTCTATGGGATTGGAATGAAAGCTGACCTTTTCCAGTCCTGTGGCCACTGCTGAATTTTCCAAATTTGCCGACATATTGAGTGCAGCACTTTCACAGCATCATCTTTAAGGATTTGAAGTAGCTCAACTGGAATTGCATCACCTCCACTAGCTTTGTTCGTGGTGATGCTTCCTAAGGCCCACTTGACTTTGCATTCCAGGATGTCTGGCTCTAGGTGAGTGATCACACCATCGTGATTATCTGGGTCCTAAAGATATTTTTTGCACAGTTCTTCTGTGTATTCTTGCCATCTCTTCTTAAAATCTGCTTCTGTTATGCCCATACCATTTCTGTCCTTTATTGAGCCCATCTTTGCATGAAATGTTCCCTTGGTATCTCTAATTTTCTTGAAGAGATCTCTAGTTTTTCCCATTGTATTGTTTTCCTTTATTTCTTTGCATTGGTCACCGGGGAAGGCTTTCTCATCTCTCCTTGCTGTTCTTTGGAACTCTGCATTCACATGCTTATATCTTTCCTTTTTGCCTTTGCCTTTTGGTTCTCTTCTTTTCACAGCTATTTGTAAGGCCTCCTCAGACAGCCATTTTGCCTTTTTGCATTTCTTTTTCTTGGAGATGGTCTTGATAACTGCCTCCTGTACAATGTCACGAACCTCTGTCCATGGTATTAATCTTTCTATTACTCTTTGAGTATTAAGAAAATATATATTATGTAATGAATGCTAGTTCACCATGAGCTGTCAGATGGGTCAGAATAACCTGGGTCTCTGTGGACTGTGTCCAGTCGGAAGAAGAGCGCCCTTACTGCATCCACTTCCTCCCTCCAGTTCACTGTAACGGAGATTGCACTGTCGTTGCTGAGAGGTCGTGGCTGTCCTCACCGAAGTCAGCCTTTATTTTATTATTGTGAAATCAAAGGAACAGATTTTTTGTCCTTGTCTTATTTTTGTGGCATTTGTCACAGTCTGCTGCTTCCTGTGTCTTGAAAATATTCCTCAGGTTTCTGAAACGCCGCTGTCCCAGCTTTTCCTGCAGCCTCGCAGGCCCCCCCTCCGTTTCTCCCTCTGCACTGAGCTAGCGCCCCAGCCTCAGAAATGACCTGTCTGTCCACAGTGCTTTCGGAGTCCAGCACATGTCCCCTTTGAAAGATCATTCTTGCCTCAGGAATGCAAACCTGCCCTGTCAGTGCCCTCTGAGCACACAAGAGCACCCTCTGACCCAGGCGGGCACATGCCTCCAGCCCCTCCCGCCACGCTCATGGTGCTCGCGCTGACCGCCGGGGTCCCCGGGGGAGCGTCTCTGCAGATCCCGCTCAGCTGCTGCCCGGGAGTTTTCCTCTGCTAACAGGGCTTTCTCTCCCTCAACTGGTCATTAACTACAGTTTATAATGAGGTAGAGAATGTAAAGAATTATTTTCTCTGAGAAGATTTCCCTGAACTCTGCCCCAACTCCTTGCTGAACTGTAGTGTTGCTCTTTCTTACAGAACTTCTCAAATAGGGTCTATTTATTTTGTAAAATTTTTAAAAATTTCATCAAGATTATACATGCATATGATTTAAACAAAGAGTTTCACAAGTTTTATTATGAGAAATAATGTCCCACTGTCTAAATCAACTACTTTCAACCCTTACGGCTTCATCTTTTGGTTCTAACTCCATATATCCACATGACAAGATTTTATTGCTTATACTGCCATTTCTTAATTTTTCAGTCTTCTTTCTGTGGAAAATAAGAATTTAATTTTTTTTCCTGCTCTCTCCACAGCCCACCAAATAGACACACACACACACGTCTCCCATAGTCCTTCTGATATAAATATGGCAGTGCCTCACAACTGAGCAGCATGATATACTATGATCGCATGTCTTTTCTTGTATAACCTTTTGTTTTTCTTGGAGAAGATAATACATATTTTATTTTCTTCTCTTAGTTTTCTGTGTAGCTATTACTAAGCCATCTGTACACTCTTTACCTACTTTAAAACCTTTCTGTCAGTTATTTAAACTTAATAGACATTTCAGTGAATTTCATCACCGTTTATTCCCCTCTCCCAGAGCCCACTGTGCTCTGAAACGACTTTTCTCTGTCAGGGGCGCAGCTGCTGCTCTAGGTTCTATGGATTCCCATCCCTCTCACTGTGTTGAATTCTCTATTTTATGTGTCCTATGTTTTCTCCTTTATTAGTTTATTTTCTTCTAATGAACATCTCCTTTCAAAGCTTCCTAAGAAAGGGTGAGTATGGAGAGATTCATTTGAGACTTTGAAAGTCTGAAAACGCTTTTTTTTTTCACCTCTTTTTTTAAGGTGTAAAAGTGAATATTTAGAATGAGAAGGAAAATCTCCACAAATATTGGAATATTTGGAATTGTGAGGCCCTTTTCTCCTCAGGATTTCTTTTTTCCATGTCTTTTTTATAAAAACAAATGTTTGTTTCTGTAGTTGATTTACAATATTATATTATTTCCAAATATACAATGTAATAATTTGATATTTTTTATAGATTATACTGCATACAAAGTTGGCTTCCAAGGTGGTGCTAGGAGGAGACATAAGAACCACAGTTTCGATCCCTGAGTTGGGAATATCCCCTGGAGAAGGAAATGGTAACACACTCAAGTGTTCTTGCCTGGAGAATCCCATGGACTAGGAGCCTGAAGGGCTGCAGTCTAGAAGGTCATGAAGAGTCAGACACAGCGGAAGCAACTGAACATACTGTACAGAACAAGGGTAAACATTGCCCGTGTCCCCTGTGCTGTATGCTTCGTCCGTCTAGTGTGTGTTCTGCCTGGTGCTCTGTGCTGCTCGAGCCCCCTCACCTGTTCTGCTCTTCTCTCCACCCCTCTCTCCTCTGGTGACCACTTGTTTGTTCTTTGTATCTGTGAATCTGTTGCTGTTTTGTTATGTTTGTTCATTTGTCTTATTTTTTAGATTCTAAATAGGAGTAAAAACATGCAGTATTTGTCTGACATTTCAGTAAGCATAATATCCTCTAGGTCCATTCATATTGTTGCAAATGGAAAAATTTCATTCTTTTTTATGGTTAATATTTCATTATGTATATATATGTATGTATGTATGTGTGTATATATATTACCACACAATTTCACTCATCTCACACGCTAGTAATGCTCATAATTTCTCCAAGTCAGGCTTCAGCAATATGTGAACTGTGAACTTCTAGATGTTCACGCTGGTTTTAGAAAAGGCAGCAGAACCAGAGACCAAATTGCCAACATCCTCTGGATCATCAAAAAAGCAAGAGAGTTCCAGAAAAACATCTATTTCTGCTTTATTGACTATGCCAAAGCCTTTGACTGTGTGGATCACAATAAACTGTGGGAAATTCTTCACAAAATGGGAATACCAGACCATCTGACTCTTGAGAAATCTGTATGCAGGTCAGGAAGCGGCAGTTAGAACTGGACATGGAACAACACACTGGTTCCAATAGGAAAAGAAGTACATCAAGGCTGTATATTGTCACCCTGCTTATTTAACTTATATGCAGAATACACCATGAGAAACGCTGGGCTGGATAAAGCACAAGCTGGAATCAAGATTGCCGGGAGAAATATCAATAACCTCAGATATGCAGATGACACGACTCTAATGGCAGAAAGTGAAGAACTAAAGAGCCTCTTGATGAAAGTGAAAGGAGAGAGTGACAAAGCTGACTTAAAGCTCAACATTCAGAAAACTAAGATCATGCCATCCAGTCCCATCACTTCATGGCAAATAGATGGGGAAACAGTAGAAACAGTGGCTGACTTTATTTTTCTGGGCTCCAAAATCATTGCAGATGGTGATTGCAGCCATGAAATTAAAAGATACTGACTCCTTGTAAAGAAAGTTATGACCAACCTAGACAGCATATTCAAAAGCAGAGACATTACTTTGTCAAAAAAGGTCCATCTAGTCAGGGCTATGGTTTTTTCCAGTGGTCATGTATGGATGTGAGAATTGGACTGTGAAGAAAGCTGAGCACTGAAGAATTGATGCTTTTGAACTGTGGTGTTGGAGAAGACTCTTGAGAGTCCCTTGGACTGCAAAGAGATCCAACCAGTTGAATATTCATTGGAAGGACTGATGTTGAAGCTCAAACTCCAATACTTTGGCCACCTAATGTGAAGAGCTGACTCTATTGAAAAGACCCTGATGCTGGGAAATATTGAGGGCAGGAGGAGAAGGAGATGACAGAGGATGAGATGGTTGGATGGCATCACTGACTCAATGGACAAGGGATTGGGTGGACTATGGGAGTTGGTGATGGACAGAGAGGCCTGGTGAGCTGCAGTCCATGGGGTCACAAAGAGTCAGACAGAACTGAGCTACTGACTGAACTGAAAATAATGGTAGTTTATTTTAATTTTTTGAGGAATCTCTGTACTGTTTTCCGTAGTGGCTGTATTAATTTACATTTCTACCAACAGTGAGTTAAGGTTCCCTTTTCTCCATTCTCGCAGCTATGAGGTGATAACGTTGTTGTTTTGATTGGCATCTCCCTGATAATTACTGATTAGAACATCCTTTCATGAGTCTGTTTGCCATCTTTTTGTCTTTGGAAAAATGCCTTCAGGTCCTCTGCCGATTTTTAATGGAGTTGTTTTTTTGATATTGATTTGCTGAGTTCTTTATATATTTTGGATTTAGCGCCATATTGGACATTGCAAATGTTTTCTCCCATTCAGTTTACCGTTTTGGTTTGTTGATGAGCTCCTTTGCTGTGCGAAAGCTTTTAAATTTGATTATGTCCTTCCCATTTGTTTTGTTCTACTTCTATTTTTTAAGTAACCAATTTTCAAAAAATTTGTTTATTTTTGGGGGAGCTCTGCTGGGTCTTTGTTGCTGTGCAGGCTTTTCTTTAGCTGTGGCAAGTGGAGGCTCCTCTCTAGTTGCAGTTCACATGTTTCTCGTTGGCAGTGGCTTCTCTTGACACTCAGGCTCAGTTGCTCCGCGGCATGTGGGATCTTCCCGGAGCAAGGGTTGAACCTGTGTCTTCCCCATTGAGCTGTCAGGGAAGCCTCTCCCACATTGGCAGGTGAGTTCTTTACCACTGAGTCACCAGGAAAACCCTGTTCCACTCTTGATTTTAGGTGTTTTATTGTTTCAATTAGCTGATGTTGCTTGATAATGTGTTTCAAATATATGTGTACTGATATTTTCTTCTTGCTCATAAATTATTGAAAAAAGGGTGTTAAAGTCTCTAACTATTGTGGATTTGTCTATTTCTTTTTCCACCTTCATCTGTTTTTTGCTTCTTGTATTAGGTACACATATTCAGGATTATGGCCTCTTGGTAAATTGATGCATTTTAGCAGTATTTCCATTCTTCTGTGTCTACTCTGTTATTATCCTATCCAGTGAGATTTTTATTTCAAGTATTTTGTTTTACAATAAAAATTTTCAATAAAAATTTTTATTTCATTTTTATATTATTTATTTTATTTTATTTCTTTAAAAAATATCTTTCACTTCTCTCCCTATCATGTTTATGTTTTCTTATATCTTTCAAGCATGTTTTCTCCTAATTTTATCATCTTTTTCGTTTATGTGCCTGTTTTTATTACTAAGCTCACTCCTTTTTCTGGGACATTATTTTCTTCCCTCTTTTCATGCCTGACAATTTTAGATTGGACACCAGATATTTTAATTTTACATTATTGGTTGATGAAGTTTTAAAAAATTATATCTTTAAATGTGTTTGAACTTTAATCTGGGCCAGTTAGTTTATTTGCAAAGGGTTGGCTTGTTTTGAGGCTTGCTTTAAAGCTTGGTTAAGCTGAGTCCAGAGCAAGATTAGTCTAGGGCTAATTTAGCCTCACTACTAAAGTGATAAACTTCTGATGACTCTATCCACTGATCCATGTATTAGAAAATCTTTTCATGTAGATTGGTAGAAATTCCAGCCCTTTTCTTCAGACTTAGGTAGTTTCTTCACATGCACGCATTGATCAGTACTCATCCAGAGACTCAGGGGAACCCCTTGGGAGGTCTTGAGGGCTCTCTCTATGAAGCTCCTTTCTGTCTCTCCCCCAGCCCAAATTCCAGCTGCCTTGGCCTTTGAATTTCTAACCCCATCCCCTCAACAAGACTTCTGAAGTCACTGGATTTCCCTCTGCATGGCACACTGGAAGTGCTTTCCAGCATAAGACTCCTTACTTCTTATCCTTCAGACTTCATTTCTTAGACTTCTCCTAAATACCATACAAAATACGCACTACATGCCTCAGGTGAAAAGGCTCATGTGGGCTTCCCTAGTGGCTCAGACAGTAAAGCGTTTGTCTGCAATGCAGGAGACCTGGGTTCGATCCCTGGGTTGGGAAGATCCCCTGGAGAAGGAAATGGCAGCCCACTCCAGTATTCTTGCCTGGAGAATCCCATGGACCACGGAGCCTGGTAGGTTACAGTCCATGGGGTCACAAAGAGTTGGACATGACTGAACAACTTCACTTTTACTTTCATACTTATTTAAGGTTACAACTTTATAATTTTATATGTATTTTCATCCTAACTAAATAAATCACTCTTCTCCAAATTAGTAAATATATAACTTTTATTCTTTAATTCCTTGAAAGGCTATAGTCCATGTAAATAGGTCCAATATTTTTATTTTCTTTTGTGTATAAGTCAGTAAATCAGGGATAGATTCTGACTTTTCAGGTATGTAGGCACAGAAATCTGTGCTGTTAAGAGTGTAAACTCCTCCTGGAAATTCTCGTGCCACTTTTTAGCAACCTGATGGCCACAGTCGCAGCTGTGGGCAGGTTTGGGAAAACAGTCCTGTTCCTCAGATTCTTTATTTATCTCGAAGGGCTTTCAACCACGCATGTGGGGATCATTACATCCTCAATGTTAATGTGCTTTGATTCCAAATGGAGCAGTGCTTTCATTTAGGGAATATGACACATTGGGGGCAGATAATTTATGTAGCAGAAGCCCAGTCCATCTCAAGGCAATCATAGGTATGCATGGTTTCTGCAAATAAAAAGGGTTTCTTTGAGTGTCATATTTTCTTTTTCTAAAACTGTAAGTTTTCCCAGAATCAAAGTGGCTTTAGGATCTACAAAGTTCACAATTTTAGCATGGGCGAAGGAATACGTGCTTACTGTAGGAACACAGTGCCACTGTTGACATAGAGCATTAATCCAAGTATGTCAGCTGCTAAAAGAAGACAGATATCTCTGTACTGTCTTACTGATGTGAAAAGGAAAAGAATCAATCATATGAGGTTTCTACAGCAAGAGCCTGCAGCTCTTCCAAGTATTTTCTCAGCTGTGAAGCCATAACATCATAGGGGCTTTTCAGTCAGTGTTCTGAGATGTATGTCATCTAACTTTTGAAATGTAAGCATTTTACACTTCTTTTTTGACAGCTCAGAGAATGATTTGTTTAGTTTTGTTGTAGTGTAAAGAACCAATAAAAAGAGGCATGCCAATAAAACTAGGCACAGGCCCATAATTTTCTGAGTTTTTTAAACATTGAATAATTTTTGAATATTATCATAGTTCAGTATCAAAATGATACAAACAGTATATGTTGAAAATGATTGCTCTCTTCTCAGCCAACACTCATGTTCCTTCTTGACCTCTGCTAGTTTCCTGTGTAATCTTTCAAGTGCTTTTTATAAGGGAAACAAAAGCAGATCTTTAAATGTGACTTTACTCCTCCTTTTCATGTAAATGTCAGCACAACATGTAGAAAGCCCTTATTTTGCTTTAAAAAAAAAAACAACCTAATAATATAGTCTTGAGATCTTTTCACCTGAACACTGATATAGTATTAAGTAGTATTTCTTTATAGGAATGTGTCATAGTTTATTTAACCGATCACCTCTTGATGAATGCTTGGGTTGTTTCGCATCTTTTGCTATTATAACAGTGCCCCAATGAAGAGCCTTATAGATGCTCTATTTGGTGTACGTATTAGTTTAGTTGCAGTATAAGTTCCCAGAAGTGTGACTAGTAGGTCAAAGGGTAAATGCATTTGTAGTTTTGACAGATATCATCAGATTTCTTTCCAGATAGATTGCACAATTTCTTCCTCCTAAGAAATAGAATGCTTTTGCCTCTAGCTTTGCCACAAGTGTTTTTTACAACACAATTTTACATGTGTTTGAAAATTTGGATTTTTGACAGTATAATGAAGTGATAGTTTAGTGCAGTTTCATGTATATTTTTTCATTTATGAGTCAGTTTAACAATTTCTGATGTATATAGTTGTTTATTTTTGTGAACTCTGTTGCCTTTTACCTATTTTTCTATAAATTTATTTAATTTTTAAATTTATATTTGATAAATGTTTATAATCAGAGGGATTGGATCTTGTGCTATGAGTTGCAAATATTTATTATTCTCAGTGTGCCATTTGCTTAAGTTTTAGTTATGGTATATATTTGCCAGTGAGGAGATTGTTTCTTTTTAACTTAGTTGTTCTTTTATGGCTTCTAAATGTTGTCTTAGAAAGGCCTTTCCAAGTCCAAGGTTATAAAGGAATTCTTTCTTGTGCTTTTCATGTTTTATATTTATATATTCGACTCATTTAGAATTTACTCATGTTTAGTTGATGGGATAGATCTAGTTTTATTTTTTCCTATAGGGTTCTAATTATTCGAGCATCACATATTAAAAAGTCCAATTTGGGGCTTTTGGTATACAACCTTCATGACATATTAAGTCTAAGTGTGAATTTTGCTCTATTTTTGAACTTTCTACTCTGTTCTTTCAACAGCAAAGATCACTCATATATCTGAAACTAGGTTAAATTTATTATTTGCTGAAGAAGATAGAGATATGTTTTTAGGCCATTGTCTTTCTGAACAAAACAAAAAGGGAACTTTAAAGAATTTAGGACAATATGAAGGGTAGGGGTTGGCTTATTTTCAGGAGTGATTTTTTTTAAGAATTGGATGATGTTTAGCGTGGAGTTTAGTGATTGGCTGATTTTCAGAGTGGGGTACCAAACCAGATATGTAATTGATTGATTGATTGGCTGCAGCTTGTTTAAACCAGATTTGTGATTACTTATTTACAGCTGCAAACTACAGACAAGGAACAGTCAAACTTAAAATGTAGAACTTTTTCTTCTCTGTTCCATTTCCTGTCCATCTGTTTATGGCATGGGCTAATTCCAACCAGGCTCATCATTTTATATAAACAGAGCTTCATGGACCTCTTCATGAACATTTTTTTTGGAGAGATAATTTCATGCTCACACGAGCCATGGGCACTAAGTCTGGTTTCTGTACAGTCATGATGAGTTCACTTTTCACAATTCTATTTTGACCTGTTTCCACCATTAGTTCTGAGAAATGTGAGCAGATGAGATATTGTTGAATCTTTAGAATTTTTCAAGGTGCATATAAAATACAGTTTGTGAAATACATGCCCTGATTCTGGTAGAAGGCAAAGATATTACAAACCTAGGAATGAAGACCCTAAACGCCTCTTGCTGTCAAGTATTATGCTAGTCTCCACTCCTAAATACGTACCTACTCAACCAGGAAAGGTATATGCAGACATTAATGTATTTTAAAGAAAAATACTTCTCAATTGAAAAAATTAAGTTAAATGTCAAAAGAAGTATCTCTAATAGGGAATATGAGCTGCCTGTCTTGTCAGCTTCCAACATTGCAGCCTTGACAGATTGAACAGGGAGTTCTGAAACTGTTCAACAACATGGTAACTTTTGGAATAATCTTTAATTTATGGTTTGCAGAGTTATTTATTACTCATCTATCTGTGTTTCATCTTTATAAATTTTATTGCCATAATTTCTTCTTCTGTTATACTTTCCTATGTAGGTTTATACCATTAAATTCTTTTAATTAAATTTTACTTTATCCTTTACTGTCATTTTATTAGGGCTTCAATTGTGAGTGAAGATAAATGCATATATTTTGAACCTTTTTCATCTAGAAACTTCCCAGAGTATTATCATTTTACTCATCTATTGCATGACTACTTTGAACATTCCCTGAGAGAATGCCTATGACTTACTTGTTTTTATATAATCAGAGCTCCAGCCCATGGTAAACCATCACAAATTTTCAATAGATCTTTATTATTTTAATTAATTTGTATATTTCAAAATATAGGCACAATGAGAGAAGGAACTTTTTTAAAAAGAACTCTGTCAATAGAGAATCTTCCATCTGACTATGTTCTGTGCTAATAGAATTGTTTGGATCTGATGGGAGGTGCAAGTTTTTCTGTTCAGTTCCCATTATCTATTTTAAACCAGTTATTCTCATTTTAAGCAACTTGCTTAGATTTGAAATGATTAAGTCTTACTAAAAAAAAAAAGCCAGAACATGGCAACAGAGAAAATTGCTGTTGTTTTATGTCAAGGAAAGCAAATGTCATTTCACAACGGTACGTGGCACACTGTCCTAAACTCCCAACACTCTCACTACCTGTCTTTCCTGAAAATTAGTGTAAACATTCCATTCCAGGAACTACTTTCTACTCATAAAATGTTGTTCATGAAATGATTAGCTTTTCCTTTACTCGAAATCAATGGATTGTTGCACTTTGCATATAGAAGTCCTATGTCTGTTGATTGCAGTGGACTGTACATTGGTCTTCGTTCAACACAGGAAGCAAGAGAACCAGATGATCATAAATGGACCATTCATGTTTATGATTGTACACATTTGTGATTACATTTATTGCCTCACAGAGAAGAGTCCCATTTGACTTTAAAAATAAAAGAGCTGACCATATTCTCATTTTTTACTACTCAATACAAAGATGATGCTGTGAGCAGTGCTGGAAGAGTGACTTTTCCAGCTGTCACAAAATTTTAAAAGAATCTTAGTGTTGACTCCTGATAAAAATCTAAAACCAACACCCTTCTATTTGTCTTTCCTTCCCTTCTTTCTTTTTTCCCCTCCTTTGAAGGGGTATTTCTTAATATAGTAAAAAAAATTTTAAGGACAGAAGTACACAATAAAAGTAAGTCTGTGCCTCTCACTGACCTCTTGTTCCTCTCTCCAAAGGCAAGCACCACGGCAAAGCCAGTATATTGTGAATCATTCCAAATATGTTGTATCCTTTGCCCGTGTATGTATGCAGAAATTAAATTTTAAGTTTTTCTGAAATGTTTAAATATTGTACATATTTTTGAGTCTTCCATTTTACTTAATAATGTACAGAGAAGAGTGAATATTTAGAAATAACTTACATTATTTTACAGCTGTAACTGGTGTAGCAGCATTCAGCATATGCCCTATTGATGAAAGTTTCAGTGTTTTTCAGTTTTGTGTTAAAACAGTATAGTAGAGGACCTTAATAGACGTTTTTTCTAAAGACATACAGATGGGCCAAAAGACACATGAAAACATGCTCAGCATCACTAATCATCAGGGAAACACAAAGCAAAAGCACAATGAGATATCTCCTCACACTTGTCAGAATGGCTATTATCAGAAACACAGCAAATAACATGGATTGGGGAGGGTATGGAGAAAAGGGAACTGTTGGTGGGAATGTAAACAGTATGGAGGTTCCTTAAAAAATTAAAAGTAGGTCTACCGTATGATCCAGCAGTTCCATTTCTGTGTATTTTTCCAAAGAAAACAACAAAAAAAATTATTTGAAAAGATACATGCACCCACCGCTATGCTCACTGGAGCATTAATTATAGTAGCTGAGATGCGGAAGCAATCTGTGTCCATCAACAGATGAATGAGTAAGAAAGAGGTGGTTGGTATATGTATATGTGTGTGTGTGTGTGTGTGTGTGTGTGTGATGTGTGTATGTATATATGTGATGTATGTATATATGTGGTGTGTGTATATATATATATTGGTGTGTGTATACATATATACATGTGTGTGTGTATATATATGTGGTGTGTGTATATATGTATCTAAGTGGTATGTGTGTGTGTGTGTGTATATATATATATATATATATATATAGTGTGTGTGTGTGTTTGTGTATATACGTATATATGTGCTATATATATTGGAGAAGACAATGGCACCCCACTCCAGTACTCTTGCCTGGAAAATCCCATGGACAGAGGAGCCTGGTAGGCTGCAGTCCATGGGGTCGCTAGGAGTCGGACACGACTGAGTGACTTCACTTTGACTTTTCACTTTCATGCATTGGAGGAGGAAATGGCAACCCACTCTAGTGTTCTTGCCTGGAGAATCCCATGGACATGTGTGTGTGTGTGTGTATATATATATATGAGGTGTGTGTGTGTGTATATATATATATATATATATATGAGGTGTGTGTATATATGTATCTATGTGGTGTGTGTGTGTGTGTGTATATATATATATATATATATATGTGGTGTGTGTATATATGTGTGTGTGTGTATAGATACATATATATATATGTGGTATGTGTATATATATGTATATGTGTGTATATATATATGTGGTGTGTGTATATATATGTGGTATGTGTATATATGTATCTATGTGGGGTGTGTGTGTGTGTGTGTGTGTGTATATATATATATATTACTTTGCCAACAAAGGTTAGTCTAGTCAAGGCTATGGTTTTTCCAGTGGTCATGTATGGATGTGAGAGTTGGACTGTGAAGAAAGCTGAGCGCCAAAGAATTGATGCTTTTGAACTGTGGTGTTGGAGAAGACTCTTGAGAGTCTGTTGCTTGGACTGCAAGGAGATCTAACCAGTCCATCCTAAAGGAAATCAGTCCTGGGTGTTCATTGGAAGAAATGATGCTGAAGCTGAAACTCCAGTAGTTTGGCCACCTCATGCGAAGAGTTGACTCATTGGAAAAGACTCTGATGCTGGGAGGGATTGGGGGCAAGAGCTTGAGTCTTGAATCTCTTAAATAGTTTTGAATCTGGTCGTTGGTTTAAAAGGTTGGTCAGTTACATGATGCCGAATATCATTTCTCAGGAATACTGTCAGGTTTCCCTTATGTGAAGGAAGACTTTCCTTTAATTGAAAGTGGTGGGCCTCAGAAAAGATTAGAGCACCTCAAGTATTTATTTAAAATGTTGGGTGTATGTGTGTGTGTGTGTGTGTGTACGTGTGCTGGAACTTGGCAAGCCACATTTTTGTTTGCTGTCTGGATCCCTGTCAAATTGGGGCCCAAGAGGCAGAGGGCAGAACTGGAGGTAGAAAAGGGGACCTGCTGCTTCTGATTCTGCTTCCTGTTCCTGCCAATGTCCTGACAGAGGTGATGTTTCATCCTGAGGACAGCAGTTTGTCTCCCGTGCTCCCAGAACAGCTCATTGCTTACTCAGAGATACTGGTACCAGCTTGCAGCTGCCCTGCAGTGGCCTTCTCTTAGACTTCTGAGTCCCAGCTGTGTTGATCTCTCTTCTGAAGCTCCTGGAATACCAACACCAGCTGATCAGTTCTAATAATCTTATCCTTTCTTTTTGTTCCTCCAGGTTTAATAATAGGAGCTGCTTTTTTGAGTTTCTATATATTACTTTAGTTCCTTTTACTTTCAGTTGTCCAATAACTCTGTAACCAATTCCTTACATTAAATTTACTCTGTTAAAATGACTTGTCTTCATAAATGAATCCTGACTGATACATTCATTATTTATTAAATCAAGGAAAATGTGTACAAATTTTAAAGGTTTATTAATGTAGATAGCAGTAAAATATCAAAAATAGAAAAAAATTTAAACTGCAATCCTATTTTGGGATTGGGAGAGAAATGTACATTTTAAATAATGTACAATATAATAAAAACTTCATAAATTATATTATGCAATACAGTAAAAAATTTAAAATATGAGATGACTTTTTTTAGTATGAGTTTTCATTAACACATAAGGCCTAATAACTAAAACTTTCTGTTTGATTTTCATCCTTTTTCATCCTTTGATTTTCATCCTTTTTGGCAGGCTGTACATTTTCTCTGTGAAAAGTTTTGGGACAGTCCTCTTGCTGGTCACTACTGGCTATGCCTTACCTTACAGATCTGTGTATGGTATTAGCACTTCAGTGGGTTTTGCAAGGCCTGAGGCTTGCAAGCGCAGCTGCAACTGTTCCCCCTTCAGTGTCTCTCCGGTTATACTCTCCTGAGGCTGGCCCACCATAAACTTACGAAATACAACCTGTGGGTCTGATTTTAATTGCTTTTATCCTAATAAGTAATTTTTATTTTATAAGGCTCAGAAATTCGAGACAGCAAGGAATTAGAAGTACACAAAATTATTGACGTTCTGCAGAGAATTTACTCTTTTTTAACATAAATTTATTTTAATTGGAGGCTAACTACTTTATAATATTGTTTTTTTGGTTTTGCCATACATCAACATGAATCCACCACGGGTGTAGATGTGTTCCCCATCCTGAACCCCCCCTCCCACCTCCTTCTCCATACCATCCCTCTGGGTCATCCCAATGCACCAGCCCCAGGCATCCTGTATTATGCATCGAACCTGGACTGGCAATTCATTTCACATATGATATTATACATGTTTCAGTGCCATTCTCCCAAATCATCCCACCCTCGCCCTCTTCCACAGAGTCCAGAAGACTGTTCTATATACATCTGTGTCTCTTTTGCTGTCTTGCATACAGGGTTATCATTACCATTTTTCTAAATTCCATATATATGCGTTAGTATACTGTATTGGTGTTTTTCTTTCTGGCTTACTTCACTCTGTATAATAGGCTCCACTTTCATCCACCTCATTAGAACTGATTCAAATGTATTCTTTTTAATGGCTGAGTAATACTCCATTGTATATATGTACCACAGCTTTCTTATCCATTTGTCTGCTGATGGACATCGAGGTTGCTTCCATGTCCTGGCTATTATAAACAGTGCTGCGATGAACATTGGGGTACACGTGTCTCTTTCAATTCTGGTTTCCTTGGTGTGTGTGCCCAGCAGTGGGATTGCTGGGTTGTATGGCAATTCTCTTTCCAGTTTTTTAAGGAATCTCCACACTGTTCTCCATAGTGGCTGTACTAGTTTGCATTCCCACCAACAGTCTAAGAGAGTTCCCTTTTCTCCACACCCTCTCCAGCATTTATTGCTTGTAGACTTTTGGATAGCAGCCATTCTGACTGGCGTGAAATGGTACCTCATTGTGGTTTTGATTTGCATTTCTCTGACAATGAGTGATGTTGAGCATCTTTTCATGTGTTTGTTAGCCATCTGTATGTCTTCTTTGGAGAAACGTCTATTTAGTTCTTTGGCCCATTTTTTGATTGGGTCATTTATTTTTCTGGAATTGAGCTGCAGGAGTTGCTTGTATAATTTTGAGATTAATTCTTTGTCAGTTGCTTCATTTGCTATTATTTTCTCCCATTCTGAAGGCTGTCTTTTCACCTTGCTTATAGTTTCCTTTGTTGTGCAGAAGCTTTTAATTTTAATTAGGTCCCATTTGTTTATTTTTGGGAAAAACAACAAATAACACACAAGGGGATTCCCATAAGGATAACAGCTGATCTTTCAATGGAAACTCTTCAGGCCAGGAGGGAATGGCAGGGCATACTTAAAGTGATGAAAGAAAATAACCTACAGCCCAGATTACTATACCCAGCAAGGATCTCATTCAGATATGAAGGAGAAATCAAAAGCTTTACAGACAAGCAAACCTGAGAGAATTCAGCACCACCAAAACAGCTCTCCAACAAATGCTAAAGGATTGTCTCTAGACGGGAAACACAAAAAGGGTGTATAAACTCGAACCCAAAACAATAAAGTAAATGGCAATGGGATCATACTTATCAATAATTACCTTAAATGTAAATGAGTTGAATGCCCCAACCAAAAGACAAAGACTGGCTGAATGGATACAAAAACAGATCAGATCAGATCAGTTGGTCAGTCGTGTCGGACTCTTTGCGACCCCATGAATCGCAGCACACCAGGCCTCCCTGTCCATCACCAACTCCCGGAGTTCACCCAGACTCAAGTCCATCGAGTCAGTGATGCCATCCAGCCATCTCATCCTCTGTCGTCCCCTTCTCTCTTGCCCCCAATCCCTCTCAGCATCGGAGTCTTTTCCAATGAGTCAACTCTTCGCATGAGGTGGCCAAAGTATTGGAGTTTCAGCTTTAGCATCAGTCCTTCCAAAGAAATCCCAGGGCTGATCTCCTTCAGAATGGACTGGTTGGATCTCCTTCCAGTCCAAGGGATTCTCAAGAGTCTTCTCCAACACCACACTTCAAAAGCATCAATTCTTCAGCGCTCAGCCTTCTTCACAGTCCAACTCTCACATCCATACATGACCACAGAAAAAACCATAGCCTTGACTAGACGAATCTTTGTTGGCAAAGTAATGTCTCTGCTTTAGAATATGCTATCTAGATTGGTCATAACTTTCCTTCCAAGGAGTAAGCGTCTTTTAATTTCATGGCTGCAGTCACCATCTGCAGTGATTTTGGAGCCCAGAAAAATAAAGTCTGACACTGTTTCCACTGTTTCCCCATCTATTTCCCATGAAGTGATGGGACCAGATGCCATGATCTTCGTTTTCTGAATGTTGAGCTTTAAGCCAACTTTTTCACTCTCCACTTCCACTTTCATCAAGAGGCTTTTTAGTTCCTCTTCAGTTTCTGCCATAAGGGTGGTGTCATCTGCATATCTGAGGTTATTGAGATTTCTCCCGGCAATCTTGATTCCAGCTTGTGTTTCTTCCAGTCCAGCATTTCTCATGATGTACTCTGCATATAAGTTAAATAAACAGGGTGACAACATACAGCCTTGACGTACTCCTTTGCCTGTTTGGAACCAGTCTGTTGTTCCATGTCCAGTTCTAACTGTTGCTTCCTGACCTGCATACAGGTTTCTCAAGAGTCAGATCAGGTGGTCTGGTATTCCCATGTCTTTCAGAATTTTCCACAGTTTATTGTTATCCACACAGTCAAGACCCCTATATATGTTGTCTACAAGAGACCCACCTCAAAACAAGGGGCACATACAGACTGAAAGTGAAGGGCTTGAAAAAGATATTCCACACAAATAGAGACTAAAAGAAAGTAGGAGTAGCAATACTCATATCAGATAAAATAGGCTTTAAAACAAAGGCTGTGAAAAGAGACAAGGACACTATATAATGATCAAGGGATCAATCCAAGATGAAGATATAACAATTATATATGCACCCAACATAGGAGCACTGGAATATGTAAGACAAATGCTAACAAGTATGAAAGGGAAATTAACAATAACATAATAATAGTGGGAGACTTTAATACCCCACTCACACCTATGGATAAATCAACTAAACAGAAAATTAACAAGGAAACACAAACTTTAAATGATACAACAGACCAGTTAGACCTAATTGATATCTATAGGACATTTCACCCCAAAACAATGAATTTCACCTGTTTTCTCCAGTGCACACGGAACCTTCTCTAGGATAGATCACATCCCGGGCCATAAATCTAGCCTTGGTAAATTCAAAAAAATTGAAATCATTCCAAGCATCTTTTCAGACCACAATGCAGTAAGATTAGATCTCAATTACAGGAGAAAAACTACTAAAAATTCCAACATATGGAGACTGAACAGCATGCTGCTGGATAACCAACAAATCACAGAAGAAATCAAAAAAGAAATCAAAATATGCATAGAAATGAATGAAAATGAAAACACAACAACCCTAAACCTGTGGGACACTGTAAAAGCAGTGCTAAGGGGAAGGTTCATAGCAATACAGGCATACCCCAGGAAACGAGAAAAAAGTCGAATAAATAACCTAACTCTACACCTAAAGCAACTAGAAAAGGAAGAAATGAAGAACCCCAGGGTTAGTAGAAGGAAAGAAACCTTAAAAATTCGGACAGAAATAAATGCAAAAGAAACAAAAGAGACCATAGCAAAAATCGACAAAGCCAAAAGCTGATTCTTTGAGAGGATAAATAAAATTGACAAACCATTAGCCAGACTCATCAAGAAACAAAGGGAGAAAAATCAAATCAACAAAATTAGAAACAAAAATGGAGAGATCACAACAGACAACACAGAAAAATACAAAGGATCCTAAGAGACTACTATCAGCAATTATATGCCAATAAAATGGACAACTTGGAAGAAATGGACAAATTCTTAGAAGAGTACAACTTTCCAAAACTGAACCAAGAAGAAATATAAAATCTTAACAGACCCATCACAAACACAGAAATTGAAATTGTAATCAGAAATCTTCCAGCAAACAAAAGCCCAGGTCCAGACAGCGTCACAGCTGAATTCTACCAAAAATGTAGAGAAAAGCTAATGCCTATCCTAGTCAAACTCTTCCAGAAAATTGCAGAGGAAGGTAAACTTCCAAACTCATTCTATGAGGCCACCATCACCCTAATACCAAAACCTGACAAAGATGCCACACAAAAAAAGAAAACTACAGGCCAATATCACTCATGAACATAGATGCAAAAATCCTTAACAAAATTCTAGCAATCAGAATCCAACAACACATTAAAAAGATCATTCATCATGACCAAGTGGGCTTTATCCCAGGGATGCAAGGATTCTTCAGTATCCACAAATCAATCAATGTAATACACCACATTAACAAATTGAAAAATAAAAGCCATATGATTATCTCAATAGATGCACAAAAAGCCTTTGACAAAACTCAACATCCATTTATGATAAAAAACTCTCCAGAAAGCAGGAATAGAAGGAACATACCTCAACATAATTAAAGCTATATATGACAAACACACAGAATTTACTCTTAATAATGTTCTGCATTCAAGTACAGTGTGTTACAGCATATAGCATTTGGCTAAAGAAAGAACTAGACTAGATGTTTCCACCTACCTGTTAATCCAAATAGCATTTTCCTTTGTCAAATATCCATTCTCTCTATTGAACCATATGATCTTTCCACTGTGATATTAATAGAACTGTTCCTCATTTTGTTATTAGAAACATCCTTCAGAAATTTGAACCATACTTAAGTTTCAGCAGAAATGTTATCAAAGGGTCTAAATAAATATTTGTACATGAAACACTAATATTTTTTCTCTAAATTTCAATCTTTTTGTATTGGAGTTTTTATTTAGTATACATATGTACATCAAGTTTAAGCCAAATTAAATTTAAGACTAGTTAGCTGATTGTAATATTGAAAATGATAATTATTTTATGTTTATAATTCTGAGAAATTTAGGCTTCTGGCAGATTACAGATTATTTATTTATTTGGTCAAGCTAACCACATAGTAGAAGCAAATATCCTACCCTCAAGGAACTTTTGACCTGTCATGATAAATCAAGTAGCCAAAATACAGATAAGAAAGATTATGACAAAGATGTATACGTATATATATATACACATACATATATATATATAGATATTTGCTTTAGAATATTGCTATGGAAATTCAGACTCAAAAGAAAATTACATCCAATGAAGGTTATGGGAGAAAGATTTCAATTAGTGTGATTTTTTAACCTTATCTTGGAAAAGTGAGTTTGAGGGAAGCGTATTCCAGGTAAAGTGAATAGCACTTGACTAAAGGCATGGTTGGAGAAGGCGACGACACCCACTTCAGTGCTCTTGGCCAGAAAATCCCATGGACGAGGAGCCTGGTGGCCTGCAGTCCATGGGGTCGCTAAGAGTCGGACACGACTGAGCGACTTCACTTTCACTTTTCACTTTCATGCATTGGAGAAGGAAATGGAAACCCACTCCAGTGTTCTTGCCTGGAGAATCCCAGGGACGGGGGAGCCTGGTGGGCTGCCGTCTATGGGGTCGCACAGAGTCAGACACGACTGAAGCGACTTAGCAGCAGCAGCAGCAGCAAAGGCATGGTACAAGATTGAAAAGTATAAGTATTTTACAAGGGAGAAGGGAGAAAAATGTTATCTGGTACAGTTAAATAGGATAGAGAACGCGAAATGAAGAATAAATTCGCAAAATAATTTGTCAAGGATTGTAGATTAGTTCAGTTCAGTCACTCAGTCGTGTCCAACTCTTTGCGACCCCATGAATTGCAGCACGCCAGGCCTCCCTGTCCATCACCAACTCTCGGAGTTCACTCAAACTCATGTCCATCGAGTCGGTGATGCCATCCAGCCATCTCATCCTCTGTCGTCCCCTTCTCCTCTTGCCCCCAATCCCTCCCAGCATCAGAGTCTTTTCCAATGAGTCAACTCTTCGCATGAGGTGGCCCAAGTATTAGAGTTTCAGCTTTAGCATCATTCCTTCCAAAGAACACCCAGGACTGATCTCCTTTAGAATGGACTGGTTGGATCTGCTTGCAGTCCAAGGGACTCTCAGGAGTCTTCTCAAACACCACAGTTCAAAAGCATCAATTCTTCGGCACTCAGCTTTCTTCACAGTCCAACTCTCACATCCATACATGACCACTGGAAAAGCCATAGCCTTGACTAAGCGGACCTTTGTTGGCAAAGTAATGTCTCTGCTTTTGAATATACTATGTAGGTTGGTCATAACTTTCCATCCAAGGAGTAAGAATCTTTTAATTTCATGGCTGCAATCACCTTCTGCAGTGATTTTGGAGCCCCCCAAAATAAAGTCTGACACTGTTTCACCATTTCCCCATCTATTTGCCATGAAGTGATGGGACCAGATGCCATGATCTTAGTTTTCTGTATGTTGAGCTTTAAGCCAACTTTTTCACTCTCCTCTTTCACTTTCATCAAGAGGCTTTTTAGTTCCTCTTCACTCTCTGCCATAAGGTTGGTGTCATCTGCATTTCTGAGGTTATTTATATTTCTCCCGGCAATCTTGATTCCAGCTTGTGCTTCTTCCAGCCCAGCGTACTTAGGTGTTATTCTGGTTTAATATTGGTATATAACCCTAAGGTAATCATAACCTTTACAGTAGCTGTTAACCACAACCATAACCATCAGTCTGACTCTTGTGACCCTGTGGACTGCAGCACACCAGGCTTCCCTGTCCATCACCAACTCCCGGAGCTTACTCAAACTCATGTCCATTGAGTCGGTGATGCCATTCAACCATCGCATCCTCTGTCATCCCCTTCTTCTGCCCTCATTCTTTCCCAGCATCAGGGTCTTTTCAAATGAGTCAGCTCTTAGCATCAGGTGGCCAAAGTATTGGAGTTTCAGCTTCAACATCAGTCCTTTCAATGAACACTCAGGACTGATTTCCTTTAATATGGACTGGTTGGATCTCCTCACAGTCCAAGGGACTCTCAAGCGTCTTCTCCAACACCACAGTTCAAAAGCATCAGTTCTTCAGCACTCAGCTTTCTTTATAGTCCAACTCTGACATCTATACATGACTTCTGGAAAAACCATAGCCTTGACTAGACTGACCTTTGTTGGCAAAGTAATGCCTCTGCTTTTTAATATACTGTCTGGGTTGGTAATAGCTTTTCTTCCAAGGAGTAAGTGTCTTTCAGTTTCATGGCTGCAGTCACCATCTGCAGTCATTTTGGAGCCCCCCAAAATAAAGTCTGACACTGTTTCCACTGTTTCCCCATCTATTTGTCATGAAGTGATGAGATCAGATGCCATGATCCTCGTTTTCTGAATGTTGATCTTTAAGCCAACTTGTTCACTCTCCTCTTCCACTGTCATCAAGAGGCGCTTTAGTTCTTCTTCACTTTCTGCCGTAAGTGTGCTGTCATCTGCGTATCTGAGGTTATTGACGTTTCTCCCAGCAATCTTGATTCCAGCTTGTGTGTCATCCAGCCTGGCATTTTGCATGATGTACTCTGCATATAAGTTTAAATAATCAGGGTGACAGTATACAGCCTTGATGTACTCCTTCCCCTATTTGGAACTGGTCTGTTGTTCCATGTCCGGTTCTAACTGTTGCTTCTTGTCCTCCATACAGATTTCTCAGGAGGTAGGTCTGGTGGTCTGGTATTCTCATCTTTAAGAATTTTCCACAGCTTATTGTGATCCACACAGTCAAAGGCTTTGGCATAGTCAATAAAGCAGAAGTAGATGTTTTTCTGGAACTCTCTTTCTTTTTCAATGATTCAATGGATGTTGGCAATTTGATCTCTGCTTCCTCTGCCTTTTCTAAATCCATAACCATAATCATGTCCATACCCATATCCTCTGACTCTTTGGGAATTACATAGGTCTGTGGCTCCCAGTTCTATCAAATAGGATTTCCTATTCATTGTCCTTCAATTTAAACTTTAATGACACTGAAATCTAACGAATATACTTTTGAAAGACCACCATAATGTCCTAAATCTATTTAAAATGGAAAATAGTTCATAAAATTATATACCTGAGGGACTTCCCTGGAAGTCCAGCAGTTAAAACTCTGAGCTTCCACTGCAGGAGATATGGATGCCATCCCTGATATCAGAAAAGTAAGACCCTGCATGCTGTGTGGTACACCTAAAATTTTTTTTAAATACATGTCTGTTTCAATATGTAAATACTGAATAAGATTACAATAGCAGAAGACATAATGAAGCCAAATATTTGTTTCCTTTTATTCATAATAAATTTGGGTTTATGAGAAGTTGATATTACATTTTCAGTATGAGAACACAGGAAAATTATAGATGAGAGGCACAGGGGACATAAAAATAAAACCCAGCATTGGGATAAGTAACAGTAACCAAAACTTTTTCATATATAATAAAATGAACTAAATTCAATTAATATGGGAATAGCATTTCAGACAGTCGTGGGCAATTACCTTCTGTCTTGGATTCTTGGGCTGAGACAGTAGGAGACCCCAGGGGTCACAGAGAGGTGGTGTGCCAGACACTGAGGATGTGGGGAGAGAGGAACAACTCCCAGAGAAACAATTTTAATATGTACTTTACCTAGATTTATCCTGTACTATAATTTGAAATTACATAGGAGCTTTTTCATATTAATATGAAAATTAAAAACTTTTATTAATAAATTAATAAGATTCCTATGTGTCAAATATTTAGCTGTAAATCTGTTAGAATGAGAATCAGTCTCCTCTGATATACGTTTGCCTATAAACTAAGGATAAGTATGTAGTTCAGTGGTGGTGTATTATATTGTCAGCTTAAAACCACAAACAGCATTGCTCCATAAAATAATATCCTAAAATGATGGTCAACATTCTGGTTGTGCTCTTGAAAAATATTAAGACCATAAGAAAATACTTTGTGGTTATATTAAAACTTTTTATATGTGTTTATATGTCAAATATTTTAAGCGAAGTTGGTTTTAAATTGGTCTTTCAGTTGCTTAAGGATATGGTGGGATATTGGAAAGTTGTGCTCTTATGAGGCTTCTCTCAATGTTACGTGTCGCAGGATGCCTCACCTCTCTTGTCCTGTCCACTAAACTCAATTAGGTCTCGTCAATCACTGCAGTGACCCAAAGCAGCCCCTCAGATCTAGAGAATTCTCCCTAGGATGGGGTAGAACCTTCACTGAAAGTCACTGTCAGAGATGTTAATTATCAGCTTGCACGAGTCAGACTCAAAGAATAAAAATTTTAAGCAATAATCTGAAAGATAGCTAAACGATCAGCATTCACTGAGCCATAGCAGTGAGGCAGTCAGGAGGGATTAAATGCAGAATCTGAGATGCAGAGATGGAATTACAGTCTCGTGTGACATGACACATATTTTTAAAGTTGTGCATCTAATTGTTGTACACATAGGATTTGTAAGTAATTTTGTGTATGTATTTCATAAGTATCTTTCTAAATTGGCATTTTACCAAAGAAACTGGATTATATAGTTCACAGTTCTCTGTTCTGTTTTATTCAAGCTCTCAATATGCTCCAGTAACTATTAGGTATTCAAATCAAGAATGAGTACTCTTCAGAACTATAATAGTAAATGCATCAGAATAAGTTCAGGAAAAAACTGAAAGTGGTTAAATTTGGAAGAGGAAGGGATGATTAGAAGTACATGGTAGGAAAGGAGCAGTGGGTGACCTCCGTGACAAAGTCACAGTCTTGGGAGCCCCTCAGAACTCCTCTCAGTCAAGGAGAGGCACCTAACAGCAAAGGTCACATACCAGCTCTCATCCTGAACTGTGATTATTTTAAAGGACATGTGGACGCCTGTTTTCTTATATGCTCATATATAAGTGAGAGATGAAGCGTGTCCCCAGACATTTAGTTCATTAAAAATATTTATCAATGGTATCAATGGTCTGAAAAATAAATCATATTTTCTTTTTTAAAATGTTTTATTTAGTAAAGTCATATATAGTTATCATGCAGATGAGGAAGCAACAGTTAGAACTGGACATGGAACAACAGACTGGTTCCAAATAGGCAAAGGAGTACGTCAAGGCTCTATATTGTCACCCTGCTTATTTAACTTCTATGCAGAGTACATCATGAGAAACGCTGGGCTGGAAGAAGCACACCTGGAATCAAGATTGCCGGGAGAAATATCAATAAACTCAGATATGCAGATGACACCGCCCTTATGGCAGAAAGTGAAGAGGAACTAAAAAGCCTCTTGATGAAAGTGAAAGTGGAGAGTGAAAAAGTTGGCTTAAAGCTCAACATTCAGAAAACGAAGATCATGGCATCCGGTCCCATCACTTCATGGGAAATAGATGGGGAAACAGTGAAAACAGTGTCAGACTTTATTTTGGGGGGCTCCAAAATCACTGCAGAAGATGATTGCAGCCATGAAATTAAAAGACGCTTACTCCTTAGAAGGAAAGTTATGACCAACCTAGATAGCATATTCAAAAGTAGAGACACTACTTTGCCAACAAAGGTCTGTCTTGTCAAGGCTATGGTTTTTCCAGTGGTCATGTATGGATGTGAGAGTTGGACTGTGAAGAAGGCTGAGTGCCGAAGAATTGATGCTTTATTTATTTATTTATTTATTTATTTTTAGAATTGATGGTTTTGAACTGTGGTGTTGGAGAAGACTCTTGAGAGTCCCTTGGACTGCAAGGAGATCCAACCAGTCCATTCTAAAGGAGCTCAGTCCTGGGTGTTCATTGGAAGGATTGATGCTGAAGCTGAAACTCCAATACTTTGGCCACCTCATGGGATGAGTTGACTCATTGGAAAAGACTCTGATGCTGGGAGGGATTGGGAGCAGGAGGAGAAGGGGACGACAGAGGATGAGATGTCTGGATGGCATCACCAACTCGATGGACATGAGTCTGAGTGAACTCCGGGAGATGGTGATGGACAGGGAGGCCTGGCGTGCTGCAATTCATGGGGTCACAAAGAGTCGGACACGCCTGAGCGACTGAACTGAACTGATATAGTTATCATAAGCTATTTTGATGGTGCACTTGTTAAATCATCACTTTTAAACCACAGAAAACTTTATAAACAGAAAAAGTTGACCTTGAAGTGTGTTCCAGAATGGAATCACCTAATCATGAACTCCTAGAAGGCAGACACCATTCTTGTTTAACCTACTTGGTGTGTGTAGCATCTATTAGAGAAGAAATTGGGTTAGGCACAGCCTGTATTCATTTCTATCGCAGCACTTATTTCCCTGTGTTATTACTGCCGGTCTGCTTGTCTATTCCATTCCTTTGTTCCCAATAACTGCTGGAAAATAAGCTTTTCTGTTAGATTGACCTAATTTTTAAGTGACATATTAAAATCTCCCTCTATAGTTTTTGGTTTTATAGTTGAAACAGTGGTCACCATTCACTGTGTTGTTTAACCCATAAGTAGCCTATTACATTGTGTTAAAAAAAGTTTTGCCTTTTCTCATTTATATAGTGATCCTTGTGGCTAAGTGGTGATTGTATTTTTAAATTGTACCTTATTTTATATGTGTAGGTATATGCATACATGTATTCCTACATATGTATTCTTTTTATTTATTCTTTTATTTATATTATTTTTTAATTTATATTTGCGTGTAATTATTTCTGTCATTTTATTCTCATTTTAAAATGTATCATTTTAGGTGTATATCTTACAAATAAAATTTAGTTGCATTTTTTTTCTTTTTTATTGAATTATGATTAACATGTAACAGTATATTAGTTTCAGGTGTACAACATAATGATTTGATATTTGTATACACTGCAAAATGATCACGCAGTTGTAGCCACGCGGTCCAGGAAACAAACTCACTCAGAAGGATGATGCAGATGATGGAGTGCGGTTATTACACAGGCGGGCCCAAGGCAGAGTCTCCTCTTAGCCGAGGACCCCGACCAGTTTTTGTGAAAACCTTATATACCCTACCTTATATACACTAAGTGTACATGCCCAAACCCACCTCCCCAAATTCCCTGAAACTAGTCTGAACAAAGTAAAAAGAAAGATACAATCAAAGTTAACCAAGGATCATATAGCCTAGGTAGTTAACAGTGGACAATTATCAATAGGCCTGTGGTCATACCCCAATAAGCATAATAGAATGTATGATTCTATTCGGTTACACAGATAATTAGAGTATTCTTTTAGCAACAGAGAGGCCTGGGGCTCTTCCTTCCGGGGGCCTGGTTTTCCAGTTGGTATGTTGTTTCCATAGATACTGGGCATAGAGCTCAAGATACTGGGCATAGAGCTCAAAGTCCACAGTCCCGCCCAAGATGGAGCCTGCTTTCAAGGTGGAGCCTGTTCTGTTTCCTCCTTCACAGTAAGTCTAGTTAACACCCATTACCCCACATAGTGACAGATTCTTTTTGTGCGATGTGAACTTTGATGTCTATTCTCTTAGCAACTTTCAAACGTACAATACGGGATTGTTAGCTGTAGTCACCATGCTGTACCTGACAGCCCCAGAATTTACTTACGTTGTCGCTGGGAGTTTGTACCTTTAAACCTGGTTTACCCTTTCATGCCCCGCCCCTAGCAACCACGGGTCTGTTCTCTGTGTCTATGAGTTCCATTCTGGGGTTTGGTTGGTTGTTGGTGTTGTTTAGATTACACATGTAAATGAGATCCTCTGGTGTTTGTCTTTCTCTGTCTGACTTATTTCACTTACTACAATGCCCTCAGGGTTGGGGTTTTGTTTTTGAAACAAACTTAGAGCATTTTGGCTCTCTTACATGTAAAAGAAGAACTTATGTACTTCTTGCAGTATTAAGTTACTATTTATTTTATCATTTCCATCTTTACTTTCCCTTGTTTCTTATCATATGATAAACTACACTTTATTCTCTTTTTTTTCCTCTTGTTAATTTGGAAGTTCAGCTTTATGTTTCCATTGCACCAGGGGTTACCGTATTCCCATTTTGATTACAAATTCTCACTTGTGATATAAAAGCAAAATATTAACTGCTCCTTTTGTGGACAGTGGTATCTACCTACACACCTGTAGTGCTCTCCCTGCTGAACTAGTCAGAATGCAAATTTCTTTGGGGATGAAGGATTTCTTGCAAACTTGATTTCTCTAATTTAGATTAGCAGTGGCCAGGGGGCATTTCCTGGCTCATTATATATATGTAGAAATCTACTGGATGGGGCTTAGGAGAACAGTAGTATATGTACTCAGCTGGGTTTTATTTTTGCCCTTTGCCCTTCCTTTTCTTTATGCCTAAAATGCATACATCATGCCTGAAGGTGGAACAGTCACCTTGTGTCAAAATGGCAGCAGCTGCAAGAATGGGGGCAGAGCGAATCAGGATCTGTGGCCGTGGGAGCTGTGCCTGGACTGCCTGCTCCCAGTTCCTGTCACAGGAGAAACTCAAGGCCCGTTTAGTGCCATTCCGTTTTGTGCAGCTGATGCAGTCTGAATGGAGACAGTCCCCCCACCAGGGCATGTCTGATTCCTCCCTGCTCCTCCAGTTTTAGGTGGATGAGTGTTACAGTGCCCTACTCTCCCCGAGTTATGACAGGATTTCTGTTAGTTCTCTCCCTTTCTCCTCATTCTCAACACAAGTTTTGGTGAAATTATTTTTTGTTTTAATTCTGAACTTATTTTGTGTTATTTTAGAGAACATTATTTTATTTCAAAGCCCTAAATTATTTTGAGTCACTTTCCTGTATATTGCAAAAATCTTAACCATTTTTGTTCTCCTTCACCTTTGCTAATGTTAAGATTTATGTTCTGATTTCACTCATTTGGCTAAAGCTCTTTATTATACATTCTCCTCAGATGAGATGTGTGCTGATGACTTCTGTGAATTCTTGTTTATTGGTTCACACTTTTCTCTTACTAGCTGTGAATGTTACTTGGCACCTAAACTCCACAATCACAGACAAGAAATCTGATGTCAGTCTGTTTTTTATTTCTTTGTAATCAATTCTTTCTGTCTAGAAGGTTATAGTGTTTTGTTTACTTTTGTTTTATCTTTGGGATTTATATACAGAGATATTATCTTTTATAAGTCAATCTAGTTCAAATTCAGTGAGCTCTTTTAACCTGCAGAATCAAATCTCTCTTAAAGCCAGGGAATTTTTCTCTTGTACTTAATTATTGCTTCTATTCCTTTGTTTCTATCTGTCCTGGATCATCTATTATTTGCTTTTTAAACTTCCATGTGTTCTCCAAATCATTTTTTCCTCCCTCAGTATTTACATCTCTTTTCATTATTGTTCCATTTTTGAAGAATTTCTATACTTTGATTTTGCATTCAGTTCTTGGCACTGATTATTTCATCTAATGCATTGCATTTTTCAAAAGATTAAAAATCATACCTCTTGTTTCCAGAAAGTATATTTTAATATGGTGACTAGGTGTCTTTAAGTGCTCTTATTATTTTGTTGTTGTCTTTAATGATTTATTTGTTTTTGGCTGTGCTGTGTGTCCATTGCTGCATGTGGGCCTTCCCTAGTTGCAGTGAGCAGGGGCTACTCTGTTTTGTGGTGTGTGGGCTTCTTATTGTGGTGGCTTCTCTTGTTAGAGTACAGGCTGTAGGCGTGCACACTTCAGTCATGTGGTGTGTGCACTCAGTAGCTATGGTGTATGCTCAGTAGCTGTGGTGTGTGTGCTCAGTAGCTGCGGTGTGTGCGCTCAGTAGCTATGGTGTGTGCGCTCAGTAGCTGTGGTGTGTGTGCTCAGTAGCTGTGGTGTGTGTGCTCAGTAGCTATGGTGTGTGCGCTCAGTAGCTGCGGTGTGTGTGCTTAGTAGCTGTGGTGTGCACACTTCAGTCATGTGCTGTGTGTGCTCAGTAGCTATGGTGTGTGCGCTCAGTAGCTATGGTGTGTGCGCTCAGTAGCTGTGGTGTGTGCACTCAGTAGCTATGGTGTGTGCGCTCAGTAGCTGTGGTGTGTGCACTCAGTAGCTATGGTGTGTGTGCTCAGTAGCTGTGGTGTGTGTGCTCAGTAGCTGTGGTGTGTGCGCTCAGTAGCTATGGTGTGTGTGCTCAGTAGCTGTGGTGTGTGCACTCAGTAGCTATGGTGTGTGCGCTCAGTAGCTATGGTGTGTGTGCTCAGTAGCTGTGGTGTGTGTGCTCAGTAGCTGCTGTGTGTGCGCTCAGTAGCTGTGTTGTGTGCGCTCAGTAGCTGTGGTGTGTGTGCTCACTCGCTGTGGTGCGTGCGCTCAGTAGCTGTGGTGTGTGCGCTCAGTATCTGTGGTGTGTGCGCTCAGTAGCTGTGGTGTGTGTGCTCAGTAGCTGTGGTGTGTGTGCTCAGTAGCTATGGTGTGTGCGCTCAGTAGCTGCGGTGTGTGTGCTTAGTAGCTGTGGTGTGCACACTTCAGTCATGTGCTGTGTGTGCTCAGTAGCTATGGTGTGTGCGCTCAGTAGCTATGGTGTGTGCGCTCAGTAGCTGTGGTGTGTGCACTCAGTAGCTATGGTGTGTGCGCTCAGTAGCTGTGGTGTGTGCGCTCAGTAGCTGCGGTGTGTGCGCTCAGTAGCTGCGGTGTGTGCGCTCAGTAGCTGCTGTGTGTGCGCTCAGTAGCTGTGTTGTGTGCGCTCAGTAGCTGCGGTGTGTGCGCTCAGTAGCTGTGGTGTGTGCGCTCAGTAGCTGCTGTGTGTGCGCTCAGTAGCTGCGGTGTGTGCGCTCAGTAGCTGTGGTGTGTGCGCTCAGTAGCTGTGGTGTGTGCGCTCAGTAGCTGTGGTGTGTGTGCTCAGTAGCTGCTGTGTGTGCGCTCAGTAGCTGTGGTGTGTGTGCTCACTCGCTGTGGTGCATGCGCTCAGTAGCTGTGGTGTGTGCGCTCAGTAGCTGTGGTGTGTGCGCTCAGTAGCTGCGGTGTGTGTGCTCAGTAGCTGTGTTGTGTGCAGTCAGTAGCTGTGGTGTGTGTGCTCACTCGCTGTGGTGCGTGTGCTCAGTAGCTGTGTTGTGTGCGCTCAGTAGCTGCGGTGTGTGCGCTCAGTAGCTGCGGTGTGTGCGCTCAGTAGCTGTGTTGTGTGCGCTCAGTAGCTGTGGTGTGTGTGCTCACTCGCTGTGGTGCGTGTGCTCAGTAGCTGTGGTGCGTGTGCTCAGTAGCTGTGGTGTGTGCACTCAGTAGCTGTGGTGTGTGCGCTCAGTAGCTGTGGTGTGTGCACTCAGTAGCTGTGGTGTGTGCGCTCAGTAGCTGCGGTGTGTGCAGTCAGTAGCTGCGGTGTGTGCGCTCAGTAGCTGCGGTGTGTGCGCTCAGTAGCTGTGTTGTGTGCGCTCAGTAGCTGTGGTGTGTGTGCTCACTCGCTGTGGTGCGTGCGCTCAGTAGCTGTGGTGTGTGCGCTCAGTAGCTGTGGTGTGTGCGCTCAGTAGCTGCGGTGTGTGCGCTCAGTAGCTGTGTTGTGTGCAGTCAGTAGCTGCAGTGTGTGTGCTTAGTAGCTGTGGTGTGTACACTTCGGTCATGTGGTGTGTGTGCTCAGCCATGTGTTTTGTGTGCTCAGTAGCTGTGGCTCGCGATCTCTAGAACTGGCTCAGTACTCACGGCACACAGGCTCAGCTGCTCCACTCCCCGTGGGATCTTTCCAGATCAGAGATTGAAGCCCTGTCCCTTACATTGGCCGGTGGATTCTTAAACCCTAGGCTGCCGGGGAAGCCCTGCTTTGTTGTTAACGGAGTTAAATGTGTGGCCTGTCCTCATGAGAAGCTCTTATCCCCAGGAACGGCCATTTTGTTGGGAAGCACAGGCCATGCCTGTTCCCCCTCCCTCTGGTGATGGATCTCTGTCTTTTCTTGCCTTCAGGGCGCAGGCTGATGGGGGTCCTGTGGTGGGAGACACGATGTTATACACTCCTGAGCTGAGGCTAGACCAGCATGGCTTCTTTCTAAGAAAACCTCTTTCCTTTCCATTCTCAGCTACAGAAATCGAGTCAGGCTGAAAAGGTAGAAAGTCAACATTGTTGACCATATTGTTTCAGGTGCTGGTCTAAGCAATTTGTGAAAATCAAGGATTCCTATTATAATAGCTCTTTGATTTATATACTGTTATCTCCATTGTATAAAAGAAGTGTTAAGAAACTTGCCCAGGCTTTTACAGTTATGAAGCAGTGGAGTCAGGACTTAAATCCAGGTCTTTGCCCACAGCAAGAGGACATGCTATTCTGCCCACAGGAGCATCCCTCGTGTGTGTATCCATAATAGCTATTCCAGGACCAAGCCGACCAGGAATTCCTACAGGAGGACCAAGGCTCTCCAAAGGCCAAAGTCTCACCAGTAATTCCAGGGCTCAGATTCTTGCCTCAGGCCTCTCCACCACCGGTCTTTAGACTCTGTTGGCCAAAGGAGGACCCATCCTGTACCCACTTTAAAACCCAGGTAGGTCGAAGGCTTTGCACCTGACAACCAATTTTAAGCTCAGGGGAAGGAGTATTCGGAAGCTGGAGCAGAGTTTGAGTGCGCTGAAGGCGGGGACATTGTGTTCATATAGCACCATCCTCTGAACGTAACTTGCTTTAGAGTGGTGACTGTTTTCATTGACCATTGCATTCTCAATAGCCAGTGAATTATAGGGATCATGGTAATAAATATTTATTGAATGAAATTGTAATAGGACTTAGCCATCTGAAAGCCGTCACCCTAAAGTAACGTGTAAACCTAAGAGTCCATCTTCAAAACTTTAACCCTCAAACCAGTTCTCTTCTTAATTTTTTGGAAACCCATCTCTGGGGTGGCTATCTTCCTAGGAGAAGAAACAGGAATTCATCTTTTGGTTATGAGTTTGCAACAATAAAAAGACAAGACTTTACTTTCTTAGGAAGCAAATGAATGAATAAATACCTACTGTGTGGAATAGCTCTGGAAAATATGTGTGTGTGTGTGGTGGTGGTGGTGGTGATTAGGAGGAAGGGAAGAGGAAGATCAAGCTGATGAAAAGTTATTATGGCAACCAAGCTCATCAGAGAGGAAGGAGGAAATGCTGCTTAGCAACTAGAAGTTTCAAGAGGAAAATTCTAAATTCCAGTTGTAGAAAGTGTGGAAGGTAAGGAAATGTGTATCTAAAGGGAAGTCCTTTGAGATGATTGTTTTGGTGAATAATTTGCTACTCCTTTTCCTCTGCACCCATTGAAAAGTGAGCCCTATCTCAAAGCATGAGTGATAAATGGCCAGAATGAATGGAATGGCCAAATTTGGGGGTGAATTTGTCCATTGCAAACAGAAGTGGCCAGGGATTAAAAAGGAAATTGTTTGCTCTTCATTTCTCTAGTTGTTTTGTCTTTTTAATTATTCCACTAATGCATGAATATATTCTTATAATAAAAGATTTTGTAAATACAGAGATATTAAGAGCAAACCCTGAAATGACCTCTGTAGTATGCTTCAGAACTTTCACTGCTGAGTTGGTACCACTGTCGTGTGTCTAATATGCATTCTTCTACCCTTCCCCATGTATTTACATATATGCTTTTTAATGTTTAACACAGAGTGGTCACATCTTAGAACTTGAACTTGAAAAAATATGGTTGGAAAGCTTTTGTGTTATATGTAAATACACATATATATTTATAACTCATTCTTTTTACACATCATAAATCAAATAACACAACTTCCCTATTTGTAGACATTTCTGTACTTCAGTTTTACACTAATACATAAAGTTATGAATAGTCTTGAATATATTATTGCACACTTGAGAGAATATTTCTTAAAATGGTAATATTGGAAGCAGAATTGCTAGCCCAAAGGAATATAAGACTTAAAATCCATACTTCCTAATTGCCTTCCCCCAAAACTTCTAACTACTGTATACAAATCTACCAGGTTTTCTATACACCTTTCCCAAATTTGACGTTTGTGCTATCTGATACATGAAAACGCACATGCATGGTTGCCAGTGAGAATGCCTGTCCTCTGTGTTTACTGGCCATTTTATTTCTGTTTGTAGGAACTGCCATCTAGCCTCCTTTACTCATTTTAGTGTGGAGTTGTTTGCCTTTTCCTAAATTATTTATAGCAGTCTTTATACATTCTTGTTATTAATACCTTTTCTGCTAAATGTGTTGCAGTAATTTATCTCTTCTACTTGTTTATGTTTCTTTCTCCAGTTATACAAAATCTTTTGAGTTTCTTAGGAGAAATCTGTGTGACATACACTTGGTACTTTCTGGGTTGGAGGTCTCACTTGAGAAGACCTTTGCTACCCGAAGGCTTTAAAAGTTTTCTGTGTTTTCCTCTAACACATTTATGTTTTGCTTAATGTTTGGTACTTTAAGCCATATGGAATTTTAGTAAATAATATGAGGCATGGATAGTATCTTGCTTCACTTTTTCCATATGAGAGCTACTTTCCTACAATTTAATAAACACATGATTTTTCCTACTGACTAAAAGGCCAAATAAATAATAAGTTAAAGTCTTACATATACTTGAGTCTGCTTAGGTACCCCATTCAACCTTGTTTCCCTGTTCCTAAACTCTCTAGGCTCAATTACCATAGGCACTTTACTATGTATTCATACATATTTAGAAGTCCTGTCTCCTTGATAGTCTTTTACAGATATATTTAGCTCTTCTAGCTCATCTTCAGAGAAAGATAGATAGATAGTCTTTTGATTAAATCAAAATTTGCTCTGATTAAGTGAATTAGATATTTGCTATCTTGGTTTTGTCTTTAACCCAAGGGCCAAAAGCAAAATAATCCATGACAAGGACTCCTACATTTCAGAATGAAGGATATTTTCTAAGTATTTTATATTTTTAATAAGACCTATTTTTCTTACTGGAGAGTGCTCATAAAAAGAAATGCTAGGTTTATTGCTGGGCTTCTCATGTTGATACCTCCTATTTTGTTCTCTTCATGTGTTCATTACACTGAGTGTTGCTATAGAAGATACCTTTTTCTTGTGTCTTTAGTCCCAGTGCTTCTCACATTTTGCCATGTGACTGTGGTATTTTCTGTAAATTTCATATAAGAATCCCTTAGATTGAGGATATTTCTCTTTAGTTTATGCTTGCTGATTTTTTGTCACTAAAGAGCATCAAATATAATAAAATATATATTTTCCTTAGTCTGCTAATAGTGATGTATATACTTCTTTTCTGATAACCAGAAATAATATTTAAGCAAAGAAACCCTGAGATCAGACTACTTCACATAGAGTGGGGAAGAAAGGGTTATTAGTTCAGATACATGAAAGAAAAAAGTTTCTCATCAACAGAAGGCTGAAACCAATGTAAGGATATCTGAATATTGTGTAATATTATATTGGCTATAGACTCAGTGGTCAATAGAGTAACACTCCATTTCCTAAATTTCTTAATGTACTCTTTATTGTGTGTGTATACCCAGAGAAGCAAATTTTCTAATTTTCCCAAATGCCAACACAGAGATAACTTCTACTTGATTATGGTATTCTTTAAATTCTGCTGTTTTTTAATTGGAAGATAATTGCTTTACAATGTTGTGTTGTTTTCTGCTGTACAACAACACAAATCAGCCATAATTGTATGTATATTCTCTCCCTCTTGAGCTTCCCTCCCCGCTCCCATCTGCTGGTTTAGATGTTAATACAGTTGATCCTTGAACAGCATAGGTTTGAACGGCATGGCTCCACTTACACGTGGATTTTTAAAATAGTAAATATTATGGTACCACATGATCTGAGGTTGGTTGAATCCAAGGGTGCAAAACCTTGTTTTCAGAGGAACTGCCCGTGTATATACATGGGAGGGCCAACTCTAAGATACACATGGATTTTCTACTGTGCAAAAAGATGGCACCCCTAACCCCCATATTGTTCAAGAGTCAGCTGTATTTACTTTAAGGTTATAGTGGTCATGCTCATGAGAAGAAAATGGGTTATATTTCTATTTATACACTTTGAGTTCTTTTTTCATAGTAGAGTTTTGCTGTTGTCAAAGAATTACATACCAAACTTCTTTTTTAAAATCTATGTTCTGGGACAGTTTACATATAGTGTGGGAAATATCTGCTATTTGAAGTTCTATAGAATCTGTCTGTGAAATTACCTGGACCTAAAGTCTTTTAAAGAGAAGATTTTAATTGCCTTGACCATTTCTTTGCTAATAAAACTTCTATTCCTATGTTTATACTTCTTGAATTATTAATGGTAATATATACTTTTCTATGAAGTGATACACTTTAAATCATTTTCTAAATATTAGAATATAATATTTTATTATAATTCTTATCTTGTTTAATCTTATATTCCTTTCCCATCTATAATTTTGTTTACCTGTGTCTGTCCAACTTTTTTTTCTTATACTTGCCAGAAGTTCAGTTTAATTTGATTTTCTAAGAACAGACTTTTGATTTTACTTATTGTGCTTAAAGTTCATTTTATTTAATCAATTTCTGCTTTTGTATTTATTAATTCAAGTTGGTTTTGTACTATTTTATCAATATTTTCTGGCCCCTTCAGTTTATGTGTGTGGCAGGATGAGTAATCGGATGTTTGCTGTCTCGGTCTCGTCTGAAACGCAAAGGCCAACATAATAGGCCCCGCCGCCCGCCGCTGCCGCTGCCGCTGCTGCTGCTGCTGCTGAGTCGCTTCAGTCCGACTCTGTGCGACCCCATAGACGGCGGCCCACCAGGCTCCCGCCCCTGGGATTCTCCGGGCAGGAGCACTGGCGTGGGTGCCATTTCCTTCTCCGACATAATAGGCTACAAGGACCCTTAAATGTCAAAACAGCGATCTGTCCCTGTACAGGGACAGCAGGGAGAGCTGAGAAGCCGTCTTGCGAGCCTTGGTCCTGCGCGCCGCTTGAGGGCGAGGAGGCCTGGAGGTGCGGGAACCGGGCAGCGCAGGTGCCCTGAGGGGCCGGTGCGCCGGTGGCGTCTTTCCTCCGTGCTTCCCCTCGCAGGCTGCGGGGAGGCTTCCCGCGACCCCAAGACTCGCTGGACGGACTTAGAGGACCGCTCCCTTATGGTTGCGTATCCCGCCTTCCTCCTTTGCCTTAGTGTCTGAGGGGCGCAGAGGGAGCCTGCCGAGGCGCGGAGGACGCCTCCCCGACAGCCTGTGCCGCGGACCCGACGCGTCATGGAGGGTCCCAGGCTTGAACGGACGGGAGAAGCCCTAG
Source organism: Bubalus bubalis (assembly GCF_019923935.1). Taxonomy (NCBI): domain Eukaryota; kingdom Metazoa; phylum Chordata; class Mammalia; order Artiodactyla; family Bovidae; genus Bubalus; species Bubalus bubalis. Next base: position 349,960 of record NC_059165.1, on the reverse strand, counting down.
ACACGGAGCCCACGGGCAGAGTCTTTGTGGTCAGGCCGGAGACAGAGCTCTGCTCACATCCAGAGAGCCACAGCTTGATGTTTCCAGGAAAGAAATTTCTAGAAAGCCTACTGAATACTCGCGAAGTCAGCCGTGGAGAGTGGCAAACCCAGAGAGCTTATCGCCACATCACAGCCGCCCTCAGCCTCCGTGTTGTTAGACTCGTCTCATCCGCCCTGACCACCCTGTGCCAGCCTGCAGGGCCCTGAGGGCAGCTGAACGTGCGGGCCTGAGTGCTGAGGGCCCCCGAGCAGACGGAGCCCCACACGGCGCCCCGGCCACGGGCAGGGTCCCGACTGGGGCGGACTGAGCTGGGAAAGGGAAGCGCAGCACCACATCACATGCCAGTGTAGACCACGCCGCTAAAATGGGCCTTTAGTTAGTAAGTTTGTTGTAGCCATGTGTTCCAGGAAACAAACTCACTCGGAAGCACAATGCAGATAGTGGAGTGCAGTTCATTACATGGCCGGCCCAAGGCAGGGTCTCCTCTTAGCCCAGGACCCCGACCAGCATTTGTGAGAATCTTTCACACCGCATGTGTACATGTCCGAACCCACCACCCCAAATTCCTTGAGACTACGTAAACAAAGGAAGGTTAAAGACAATCACAATAACCCCATCATTCATGTGTTATGTGTTCAAACAGTTAATAATCAATAAGCCCGCGGTTACATTCCAAACAGTTAATTATCAATAAGCCTGAGGTTACATTCTGATAGATACAGAAAAAATTTATGACCTGTCTGGAGGCCGGGGTGATCAGTATATGTTTTCTCTTAGGCGGTGAGTAACCTGGATGTGATCTTCAAGATTTCCCTGTCCAGAGGGGGTCTTCTCCTTCTGTTGTAGTTTCCATAGGCACTAAGCCCAGAGTCCATTGGAGAGGTGGCCGAGCATGATCAGCATGAACAGGCCTAAGACGGAGTCCAGGCCCTATGAATTCCTCTTCAAGCTCATAACCATTACCAGAAAGGACTGGAGGACGTTTTTAATTCCCATTTAAGAGCAGTCAGAAAAGCTATGACTGTTTCTCAGTATTTTATCCAAAGAGAAGGGAAGAATGAGACTGTAAATGGATTTTAAAAGATAGTGAAATGAATTTGAAAATTAATTTTCTTTATGTTTCCACCCTATCAATTTTTGCTAGTTCAGCATACCAGTTACTTATTAACTTAATAATAAGTTAATTTATTTATTTTCAAACTTTGTTTACGAACATTTAAAATGATGATATTTATCCGAGTATTATGTTGACCATATTCCACAGACTACTGTAATTAGTGCTTTCAGTTTCATTCATTATAAAGGACATAAATTATAATTTATAATTTGAATTTTACCTGAGGGGTGTTTAAAAAATTTCCACATGCGTGACTTCTTTTGCTATTTTTTGTTGTTAATCACTAATCTGACTGCAATTTGATAAGAAAATTTGTCCGCCGTGATTTCTTTTATGAATACCGGAGATCTTTCTTTGTGACTTAACACACAAATTTTTATTTAAGGGCTTCAATCCAGCATCAAGGAAGCAGTTTCCATGCCCATAAAATCTCCCTTATTCAATTTTTTGTTCAGATTCTCTTGAATCAGTTACCTCAGGATTCAGATTCATGCCAGTACGTGTTGGTTAGGTCCTGAAGGTTAAACCCCTTCAGAGTTTAGCTCCTTTCCTTGCATAGCATGCCCAGCGCTTCTCTGTTGTGTTTCATCATGTTGTGATTTGACCCGACTTACTGCGTCAAGAGGAATGGTTGGGGATAGACGCTAAATGAGATGCATATTGTCTTGCAAAGTTGAAACTTCGCCATAATCTCCATCAATGGAGGTGTAACAGCCTTTGGTGGGAGGGGCGGGCCACCCAATATGGTCAGCGCGATCTGGGGTTCAAGTTTCTTCGTGCATCAACCCAGATGGTTCCGTCGCAAGACTTGCAGTCCCATTCCTTCTGCCAAAGGCTCTACCTTGGTATGCCAGGCTTTCCAGCATTCAGAATTCACTTTTTTATGCAACTAGATATCTTTATAATAAAGTCCTGATTGACAGCTCTTTCTGCTATCCTGCTGCAGAGGCATGAGTCTCTGCAACAGCTATCAAGGAGGCCCACTTGCTGTTTCACTTTGCTTTAAACTGGAGACTAATCATCATTGGACTTTTCTTTTCCCAGTGGCTAGCTGCACTCAACAAAATCCATCTTATATTGTTGTTGTTATAATTATTTCTCCCAAACTTTTCAAAGATTTGAGACATTGCACCCATCAAGGCTTTTCCTTCTACCACGATCCCACCTCAGTTCATCACTGGTGAATTTTTAACAGTTGTAGTCTGTGATAGCTAGTTTCCTAAGATGATATTGATTTTATAGTATGTAAATGTCATATATCTTATTTTCTCTCCCCTTGGATCTGGCCAGAGCTGTGATTTCTTTGATCAATAAAATAGGATATATGTTATACTCTTGACCTGGACTTTAGTTAACTGGAAGTTTTCACGTCCACTCTTTTCGAACACTTGTTCTTGGAATGTTCCCTCTTAGAACCCACTTGCCATTCTGTGAAAATTCCACTTATAGGCATTCTGGTCGCAGTCCCAGGTGATCTTGCAGTTGAAGCCAGCATCAGCCCATGTGAATGAGCCCGGGTGACTTTCTAGTTGATTGCAACTTCAGTTGACCTCTTCAAAGCTGAAGAACTTCCCAGTTGAGCACACAGTCATGAGAAATAATGAAATAGTTATTTTAAGCCACTTACTCCTTGGAAGGAAAGTTATGACCAACCTAGATAGCATATTAAAAAGCAGAGACATTACTTTGCCAACAAAGGTCCGCTTAGTCAAGGCTATGGTTTTTCCAGTAGTCATGTATGGATGTGAGAGTTGGACTGTGAAGAAAGCTGAGCGCTGAAGAATTGATGCTTTTGAACTGTGGTGTTGGAGAAGACTCTTGAGAGTCCCTTGGACTGCAAGGAGATCCAACCAGTCCATTCTAAAGGAGATCAGTCCTGGGTGTTCTTTGGAAGGAATGATGCTAAATCTGAAACTCCAGTACTTTGGCCTCCTCATGCGAAGAGTTGACCCATTGGAAAAGACTCTGATGCTGGGAGGGATTGGGGGCAGGAGGAGAAGGGGATGACAGAGGATGAGATGGCTGGATGGCATCACCGACACGATGGACATGAGTTTGAGTGAACTCTGGGAGTTGGTGATGGACAGGAAGGCCTGGCATGCTGCAATTCATGGGGTCGCAAAGAGTTGGACATGACTGGGCAACTGAACTGAACTGAAGCTTTTGGGTTACTTGTTATGAAACCGTTTATAACCCTGATATGGTGTCATGGTGTGCCAGGAGCTGCTGTACTCCATTCACTCCCAGTAGTGAGATCTTCATTGTTAGCCAGCTAGTGAGTGATTTGGCTCCAAAATTCCATTCTTAAAGTCGGCTTCATTGGACCACTTGTCTCCAGCTGTCTGAAATCAGGTCCCCTTAGAAACATTTTATGAGACAGAAATGACAAGCGATGTGCATGCAGTTTATTGGATGGTAATCAGAATAATGCCTGCAAGGGAATAAGAAGGAAGGACTGGACAGTAGGAGAGGCTGAACTTTGATGCATTTGTCCCACGGGGACTCTGAAGGTGGGATGGGCCTTCAGCATTTCCCTGGACTGAGGCAGGAAGTCTAAGATGAGTAATTGGGTGTAAGCTGCCGCCAGAGAGAGGGCTAACTTGAGTGAGGCATCCTTGGAATGTATACTGCAACATCCACTATAGTGTCACTTAAAATATTTTATAACAGTGTTTTTTTTAAACCCCTCTGCCTTTTGTCCATGAAACTTGCTTTGTCCTATTCCCTCTGCTCATTATGTTGTTTGAAAGCTCTAAACATTTCTTAGTCTTCTCATTGTTATCCTTATATTTTTGAATATGAGTTTAATCAGAACTTTTCTATCAATATCTATATTTAATCAGAATATCTCTACTTTTCCTGGAAGGGATGGGATTTGTAATCTACTTCTGAGTGTTTTCTGATCCTCACCTCTCTCCTCTGCTGCCTCTGTAGAATAATACGTTACACTAATCCATATTATTATATTTTGTACTAATAAGTTTTAAACTAGAAAAAAAAGCTATAGTTTTTTCCTCAGCACTATTGTATTCTATATCACTCACTTTCTTGCACATATTAAACGTTTTATTGCAGTTAATACTATAGTGATTATTTCTGAGAGAATAGAAAGGGTGATACATTTTCCTAGTCCCTTATTATTTGAAAATGTCTGTTATTTTTGTTCATTTGAAATGCTAGTTGCTTGGGCATAACATATAGGTTCAAAATCAGTTTTTTCCTTTGAACTTTGAAGTGATTGCTTCATTGTCTTCCAGCATCCAGTGCTGCTGATGAGAAGTGTGATGAAATTCTGACTGTTGTTTCTTTGTAGGTAACCTGGTTCGAAACTTCAGTGTTCTTAAGTGACAACAAGATATATCTCGATGTGGGCCATTTACCTTTACTTTTTTCTTCCAGAATTCCAAGTAAATGAGATCATACGATACATACTCTTTTTGAGTCTGATTTCTTTTATGTGGCTTAATTTTTTTTGAGGCTCATCCATGTTTCTGTGTATGTTAGTTTTATTCCTTTTATTGCCAAGTACTAAAGTTTAATTTTTTTCTTTTCTAGTTGTTTGTTGCCACTATATAAGAATACAATTTTTGAATTGAATTTGGCACGTTGTATTTAGTGACTGTAAACTCATTAATTCTAAGGATTCATTTATAGGTTCTTTTGGATTTTCAGCACAAACAATTCATCTGTAAGTAATGACAGATTCTTTTTAATACTCTTTTAGTATTTTTTAAATCTTGCCTTATTACATGGGTTAAGACATCCTGTACAATACTGAGTAAAAGTAGTGGTGCTTGCTTTCATCATTTCTAATCTCAGAATAAAATTTCTCAGCAGATCACCATTAAGTATGATTTTTGCTGCAGATTCTATCCTAGTTTTTAAAATACCATTCTGCTTTTTATGATTAATGACCTTCTATATTTTCTGTGCATCTATTGAGATGGCTGTATGATTTTTCTGTATCTCATTCTCTTTTGAGGCCAAGATAAACTGGTTTATAACAAAGACATTATAGGGAAAGAATTTTAAGGCCAATGTTGCTCATGAACTATTTTTTTTTAAATTAAGCAATACATAAAGATTATACTATATCTTATAATATAGTATAATATAATATAATATATCTTATGATATAGTATAATCTTTATGTATTGCTTAATTAAAAACAAACAAACAAACAAACAAACAAACAGGAGATCAGCCCTGGGGTTTCTTTGGAAGGAATGATGCTAAAGCTGAAACTCCAGTACTTTGGCCACCTCATGCGAAGAGTTGACTCATTGGAAAAGACTCTGGGGGGATTGGGGGCAGGAGGAGAAGGGGACGACAGAGGATGAGATGGCTGGATGGCATCACTGACTCGATGGACGTGAGTCTGAGTGAACTCCGGGAGTTGGTGATAGACAGGGAGGCCTGGCGTGCTGTGATTCATGGGGTCACAAAGAGTCGGACACAACTGAGCGACTGAACTGAACTGAACTGAATACTATATCAAGGTCCATTTGGGTTTATTCTAAAATAAGCCTCCTTTTTACCCATATTAGCAAATAGAAGAAAAGTCGCCAAAATATACAAACAGTTCATGCAGCCCAATAACAAAAAAACAAACAGCCTAATCAAAAAATGGGTGGTGTATCTACATAGACATTTCTCCAAAGAAGACATGTAAATGACCAAAAAGCATATAAAAAGATGTTCAGTGTCACTAATTATTAGAGAAATGCAAATCAAAACTACAGTGAGGTATCACCTCACACCAGTCAGAATGGCCATCATCAAAAATCTACAGACAGTAAATGCTGGAGAAGGTGTATGGAAAAGGGAATCCTTCTACACTGTTGGTGGGGATGTAAATTGATACAGCCACATGGAGAACAGTATGCTGCTGCTGCTAAGTCGCTTCAGTCGTGTCTGACTCTGTGTGACCCCATAGACGGCAGCCCACCAGGCTCCCCTGTCCCTGGGATTCTCCAGGCAAGAACACTGGAGTGGGTTGCCATTTCCTTCTCCAATGCATAAAAGTGAAAATGAAAGTGAAGTCGGTCAGTCGTGTCTGATTCTTAGCGAGCCTATGGACTGCAGCCAACCAGGCTCCTCTGCCCATGGGATTTTCCAGGCAAGAGTACTGGAGAACAGTATGGAGCCCTGTAAATAGGCTCATCAATACCATTTTTCTAGATTCTATATATATGCATTAATAAACAGTATTTGTTTTGCTTTTTCTGACTGACTTCACTCTGTAAGAGGCTCTCAGTTCAGTTCAGTTGTGTCCAACTCTTTGCGACCCCATGAATCACAGCACACCAGGCCTCCCTGGTCCATCACCAACTCCCGGAGTTCACCCAGACTCAAGTCCATCGAGTCGGTGATGCCATCCAGCCATCTCATCCTCTGTCGTCCCCTTCTCCTCCTGCCCCTAGGTTCATTCAACTCTGTTCAACTGACTCAAACTCATTCCCTTTAATGGCTGAGTAATATTTTATTGTATATATGTACCACAACTTCTTTATCCATTCATCTGCTGATGGACATCTAGGTTGCTTCTATGTCCTGGCTATTGTAAATGGTGCTGCAGTGAACATTGGGGTACATGTGGCTTTTTGCATTTTGGTTTTCTCAGGGTATATGCCCATTGTGAAGTGAAAGTTGCTTAGTCATGTCCAATTCTTTGTGACCCCATGGACTATGCAGTCCATGGAGTTCTCCACTCTACGGAGTGGGTAGCTGTTCCCTTCTCCAGGGGATCTTCCCCACCCAGGAACTGAACCCAGGTCTACCACATTGCAGACAGATTCTTTACTGTATGAGCCACCAGAGAAGCTCTTACATATACATATTGCATGGATTATTCCACATTTTTTATTTTTGGCCACACTGCACAGCACATGGCATCTTAGTTCCCCAGCCAGGGATCGAACCCACGCCCCTGCCTTGGAAGTGCAGAGTCTGAAATATTGGACCACCTGAGTAATATGCCCATTACTCAGTCATAAAAAAGAACAAGTTAATGCCATTTGCAGCAATATGGATGGACCTAGAGGTTGTCATATTGAGTGAAGTAAATCAGAGGAGGACAATACCATATGCTATCACTTATATATGTGATCTGAAAAATATGGTACAAATGAGCTTGTCTACAAGGCAGAAATAGAGTCACAGATGTAGAAAGCAATCTTATGTTTACTGGCGGGGGGGGTGGAAGGGCGATTCATAAATTGAAAGATAAAGGTTGACATATGCACAGTACTACATATGAAATATGTAACTACTAATGAGGATCTACTGTATAGCACAGGGAGCTGTACTTAGTCCTCTGTAATGACCTATATGGGAAAATAATCTAGAAAAGAGTTGATATGTATATGTGTAACTGACTGACTTTGTTATACAGCAGTAAGTAACACAACATTGTATTGGGTTGGCCAAAAAGTTTGTTCAGGTTTTTCAGAACATCTTGCAAAATACCCAGACAAACTTTTTGGTTAACCCAATAAATCAACTATATTTCAATAAAATGTTCTTAAAAATAAGCTTTAGTCTTAGGTAGACCCTGTGTTCCTGGGTCTTGAGGATGTGACTTTTTTGGAGCTCTTACCTTTCCATCCTTTGTAGTTCTATTTACAGGACATATTTCCTGCCTCTCTCTTTAGAGTAAAGGGATTTTCTTGTTCCCTTTCCCCATCTGCTGTGGACTTATGCCCATAGGCACTATTTGTTGTGGACACAGTAGCTGTTCTCCTTCTCCAGGTCTGCACAATCAGGCATGATTTTTCAGGACTTTCAACCATCTTTTGTTGTGTGCAGAGTAGAGTTTGTGGAGAAAAGCCTGCAAGAAGGTGTGAATTCTCCCCATGTATGTGGCTTCCAGGCTCAAATTCTTTTGTTAGCCCACACTCGCTATCCCCAATTTGCTAGTCTTCACATCTAATTCTTGCTGGTGTGTGGCTGTGTTTGCTGCAGGTAAGCAACTGCCATCTTTCCTTGTAGATGCTTGTTTCTCAGATTTTAGCCTACTTAGTTGTCTGTCCTCTGAAGGGTTAAAAAAAAATCCTGACCTTGCATTTTGGCTCAAGCGATGTTTTTTTGTAGTGCTCTATATCCTGAGCAAAAAACAGAAGTCTTTTAATTTTTAGTTTTTTAAAAATTGATTTTTAATAATTCTTTATATATTCTATTACATATTCTTTTTTAAGATATTTAGTTTTAATTGATTGATGATTGGTTTACAATATTGGTTTGGTTTCTGTCACACACCAACATGCATTAACCGTAGGTGTACATATGTCTCCTCCCTCTTGACTCTCTTCCCCACCTCCCACCCATTCCCACACCTCTAGGTTATTAAAGCCCTAGTTTGAGGTACCTGAGTCACTAGTTACATATTCTTTGTCAGATGTTTCCATTGAAAATATTCATTCCCAGTTTGTGGCTTGTGTTTTTACTCTCTTAACAGTGTTTCTTGCTGTACTTAAGTGCTAAAATTTTATGAGTTCCAATTTTTAGTATTTCCGTGTGTTTAGAGCTCACTTTGTCCCAAGATATTTTTATCTTGTAAGTTCCTGAAGATATTCAGTGTTTTCTTTTAAAAGTGCTACTGTAGTTTTAGCTTTAAGGTTTATGATCCATCTTAAATTAATTTTTGTTTGTGGTACAAAGAAAATATTGAGGTCATTTCCCCTACATATTTATCCAGTTGTTCCTAGTACTATTTGTTGAAAAGACTTTTCTTTGCCCATTAAATTGCCTTGACATTTTTTCAAAGATTAATTGACCACATGTATATGATTTTACTTCTAAACTTTATTCTTTTATTCTTTCTTTCCTTACACCAATTCCAATTTGTTCTTATTTCTGTAGCTTTATTGTGCGTTTTGAAATTGGATAGAATGAGACCTTCAGTTTTGCTCTTAGATTGGTTTTATATTCCAGATATTTTGTATTTCTTTACATATTGTAGCCTCTTCACGGATCACTGCCTTGTCATGGTGAAGGGGCTTGTGTAACTCAGTGAAGCTAAGAGCCATGCCATGTAGGGCCATCCAAGATGGACAGGTCATAGTGGAGAGTCCCAACAAAACGTGGTCCACTGGAAGAGGGAGTGGCAAACCACTCCAGTATACTTGCTGTGAGAACCCCATGAACAGTATAAAAAGGCAGAAAGATATGATGACACTGAGAAATGAGCCCCCCAGGTAGGGAGGTGTTTAATGTGCTCCTGGGGAAGGTTGGAGGACAGCTACTAATAACTCTAGAAAGAAGGAAGTGGCTGGGCCAAAACGGAAGTGACGTTCAGTTGTGGGTGTGTCTGGTGATGAAAGTAAAATCCGATGCTGTAAACAACACTGTTGCTTAGGAATCAGACGAGTTAGGTCCATGTAAAGGTAAATTGTACATGATAATAGTCATATAGTCATAAATAGTCAAGGTAAATTGGACATGATCAAGCAGGAGATGGCAAGAGTAAACATCAACATTTTAGGAGTCAGTGAACTAAAATGGATGGGAATGGGTGAATTTAATTCAAACGACCATTAGATCCACTACTGTGGGCAAGAATCCCATAGAAGAAATGGAGAAGCCCTCTTAATTAGCAAGAGAGTCCAAAATGCAGTACTTAGGTGCAACTTTAAAAATGACAGAATGATCTCAGTTTGTTTCTAAGGCAAACTATTCAACATTATAGTAATCCAAGCCTATGCCCCAAATACCAGTGCTGAAGAAGCTGAAGTTTATCAGTTCTATGAAGACCTAGAAAACCTCCTAGAATTAACACCAAAAAAAGATGTCCTATTCGTCATTGGGAATTGGAATGCAAAAGTAGGAAGTCAAGAGATACTTGGAGTAACAGGCAAGTTTGGCCCAGGAGTACAGAATGAAGCAGTGCAAAGGCTAACAGAATTCTGCCAAAAGAACACACTGGGCATAGCAAACACCCTTCTCCAACAACACAAGAGACGACTTTATACATGGGCATCACCAAAGGGTCAACATCGAAATCAGACTGATTACATTCTTTGTAGCCAAAGATGGAGAAGCTGTATACAGTCAGCAAAAACAAGACCAGGAACTGATTGTGGATCAGAAAATCAGCTCTTCATAGAAAAATTCAGGCTTAAACTAAAAATGTTCCAAGCTGGATTTAGAAAAGGCAGAGGAACCAGAGGTCAAATTGCCAACATTTGCTGTATCATAGAGAAAACAAGGGAATTCCAGAAAAACATCGACCTCTGTTTCATTGACTAGGTTAAAGCCTTTGATTGTGTGGATCATAACAAACTATGGAAAACTCTTAAAGAGGTGGGAATACCAGACTGTCTTACCTGTCTCATGAGAAACCTGTATGTGGGTCAAGAAGCAATAGTTAGAACCCTGTATGGAACAACAGACTAGTTCAGGATTGAGAAAGGAGTAGGGTAAGGCTGTTGATGTCACCCTGTTTATTTAGTTTACATGCAGAGCACATCATGTGAAATGCTGGGCTGGATGAGTCACAAGCTGGAATCAAGATTGCCAGGAGAAATATCAACAACCTCAGATATGCGAATGATACCACTCTAATGACAGAAAGTGAAGAGGAACTAAAGAGCCCCTTGATGAGGGTGAAAGAAGAGTTAAAAAGCCAGCTTAAAAACTCAAGAAACCAAGATCATGGCATCTGGTCCCATCTCTTCATGGCAAATAGAAGGGGAAACAGTGGAAGCAGTGACAGACTTCCTCTTCTTGGGCTCTAAAATCATTGTGGATGGTGACTGTAGCCATGAAATTAGAAAGTGATTGCTTCTTGGCAGGAAAGCTATGGCAAACCTAGACAGTGTGTTAGAAAGCAAAACTATCAGTCTTCTGACAAAGGTCTACAGAGTCAAGGCTATGTTTTTCCCAATAGCCATGTACAGATGTGAGTTGGACCATAAAGAAGGCTGAGCGCTGAAGAATCGATGGTTTCAAACTGTGGTGCTGGAGAAGACTCTTGAGTCCCCTGGACTGCAAGGAGATCCAACCAGTACATCCTAAAGGAAATCAACGCTGAATATTCACTGGAAGGACTGATGCTGAAGCTGAAGCTCCAAATTTTGGCCACCTGATGTGAAGAACTGACTCACCAGAAAAGACCCTGATGCTGGGAAAGACTGATGGTGGAAAGAGAAGAGGATGAGATGGTTGGATAGCATCACCGATTCAATGGACATGAACTTGGGCAAACTCTGAGATGGTGAAGGCCAGGGAAGCCTAGTGTGCTGCAGTCCATGGGGTTGCTAAGAGTCGGACATGGCTTGGCAACTGAACAACAACACATTTTAGAATAAACTTTTTGATTTCTACAAATACAGCCTACTAGCATTAGTCTACATCTCAATTAGGAGAAAATTGATTTGTTAGCAAACATTGAAACTTCCAATAAGTGACCATGGTATATCTTTCATTTATTTGGGTCTTATTTAATTTCTCTTAGCTATATTTGTTAGTTTTCACTGTAAAAAATTTGAATATCTTCTGTTAAATTCATACTTAATATTTTACTGTTTTTTTATTGTGTTGTAAGTGAAGTATTTTATTGCATTTCCAGTTTCCTGCTCATATGTAGAAATACAATTGATTATTTTGGCCTTGTAACCTGTGACCTTGTCAAATTAATTTATTAATTTTTGGAGTCTAATCTTAGTATTTACTATGGAAAAGTCAAGTCATTTATAAACAGTTTAATGTCTTCCTTTTCAGTATTTATGGGCTTTTAATTTTACCTAAGTCAAAGAATTGCCAATGCTACTATTAAAGTTTTTATTTGGCTTTATTGATATATAGTTTCACACAATAAAATTCATAAATTTAAAAGTATTTATAATTGAAAAGTTTCAACAAATGCATGAAGTCATGTAATAACCATCAAACCCAAGATATAGAACTTTCTGTTACCATTCAAATCCCCTCAAACACATGTTCAGTCACTGTGCAGTTCAGTCACTGCATTCTGCCACTTCATTTTACCTCTTCTTGAGTATTATTGAATATTATTTAGAAGGAATTATATTCATTTTACCTCCACATATATTATAAACCATAAAATTCAGTTATAATTTTTGCTTTAAACCATAAACTGTCTTCTAAATAAGAGAAGAATATGAAATGTGGCCATTTTATTTATACATATCTCCCATTTTTGCTCTCCATTTTTTTTTTTTTTTTGGTATGTCTGATTTTCTATTTTGTTTATTTCCCTTCAGCCTAAAAATATTCTTTTGGCATAGAATTCTGGACCTATTTTTTTTTTCTTTCAGTTGTTAAATATCATCAGAGTTAAATAACTTTGGAGATATAATTCCATTCTTTTTTGTCCTATGGTATTTTTAATGAGGCATCCGCCTGTCGTGTTACTTTCTTTAATATATAATATATTCTCCCTCTCCCTTCTTTCTCTCTCAGGATACTTTAAAAACTTTAAAAAAAAATGTATTGTTGAAAGTATTTGTCTTAGATGAATCTACATGTGGTTTTATTTCTACTTATTCTGCTTGGGTTTCTGAGATCCCTGAATCTGTAAGTTGATGTTGTTTACCTAATTTGAGGAAATTTCAACCATTATTTTTTCAAATACATTTTCTACGTCACTTTTTCTTCTTTTCTCCTGGAACTTCAGTTACACGTAAGATACCTTGATTTGTCCAAAAATTCACTCAGAATGGCTTATATTTAAAAAAAAATAATTTTCCTTTTTTTCTCTGGATTGGATAATTTCTGTAGCTATGTTATGTTTTGTTCTCTGTGGATATATAACAAATTTCCACATTTACTGACTTATAGCAGCAATAATCATTAAGCTTTCACAGTTTCTATGAATTCAGAATTCTGAATTATCTGAAATTCTGAAACTATGGTTTCAGCTGAGGTCTCTCATGATGTTACAGTCAGATGTTGGCAGGAGACGCAGTCATTTGAAAGCTTGATTGGGGCTGAGGAATCTACTTCAGTTGTGGCCTCGTGGCTGGCAAGCTAGTGCTCCTCCCCATCGTATCTCCATGGGTGTGACACGCTTCTCAAGTGTCGTTATGTCATGACTTCCATCAAATAAGCACCCCAGGAGATCAAAGCAGAATCTGCAATGCTTTTATGACCTTAGAAACCACATACCTTCACTTCCGCCATATTCTGTTTGTTATGAAATAGACATATTTGTTATGAAATAGACATATTCTATAAGTCAACCCTAATTTAGCGTGTAGGTAAGCTCAGAAAGGCATGAATTCTAGGAAAAGAAAATCAGGGGATGATCCTGGAGGTTGGATACCTATTCTATTTTCAAGCTCACTCGCCCTTTTCCTGCAGTCTGCATACTTTTGAAACAGATTGAGTGATCCTCCCCCCACTGCCGCCCCCCCACCCTGCCAAGTTTCAGGTAGTTTGCTTGTTCAGTTGTTGAATTTCTAATTGTTTATTTTGAATCATTTTCATAACTCTGATAGGAATACCCATCCCTAAACTACTTATGACTATATTTTCCTTTAATTATTTGAACATACTTATAATGTGCTGTGCTAAGTCACTTCAGTCATGTCCGACTCTTTGAGACCCCATGGACTGTAGCCTGCCAGGCTCCTCTGTCCATGGGATTCTCCAGGTAAGAACACTGGAGTGGGTTGCCATTTCCTCCTCTGGGGATCTTCCCGACCCAGTGATTGAACCCGGGTCTCTTACATCTCTTGCATTGGCAGGCAGATTTTTTACTGCTAGCTAACGAACCTGGGATGTATACTTACAATAACTGTTTTTAATAATTCATCTATGAATATCAGCCTGTGAGCCACCTTGGGGTTGGTTTCTATTGACTGATTTTTCTTCTGACTCTGGTTTACATTTTCCTACCGCTTCACGTATCTAGCCTCTGTGTATGTTTATGTGTGTATAGTGGATTGCTAGTGATTCCTTTGAGAGATTCCAGATTCCATTATCTTTTCCCTGAAGAGATTTTTTTTTTTCTTCTAACCTACAGTTACATTTGATAGAACTCATACTTCAAACCATGTCTCCCCAGTGGTGAAGAACTAAAGTTTTTTCTCAGAGTTCAGCCTTCTAGTTACTGCTTTGTCCTTTTTGCTGGGTTCTTTAGAATCTCTGATACATATACATAGTTCAGAGATCAGCCTAGTATTTGAGCACAGTTTACATGTAGATCTTTGGATTCTTCCACTTAAGTCTCTTCTTTCTGGAACTTCCTCCTCAATTTTTAGTCTCACTTCCAGCCAGACCTGATTTCTGTTTTCTGACACCATAAGCTGCTAAAAGTTGTGCTGCCTTCAGCCCCCTCAGAGGAAAAGCTGAATAAATGTTTGACTTACTCAGAAGAGTTCCTTTCTTTTATGGGTTTCATCACTTCCAATTTTCTGATTTTGGTGGTTCATTCTGCACATTTAAATAACTGCTTTTATACTTAGTTCAGAGATAATAATGTCATATGCAGGAAGGTTAGCCATACCAGCTACTCTGCCATACCAGAATGGCGCCTTGTGCATTTATGTTTGAGTGAGACGCAGGAGAGCTCATTAGTAGCTTTGGGTTCCTGATCCTGTTCAGCGATGGGCTTCACTGTAAGGTGGACAGAACTGGACAGAAATCAAGTTCCTTTGTTGTGGGGGGGGGTATCCTAATTGTTAATATTCACAGATCCCCTCCCCTTGAGTTGTTCAGTTTTCTCATTGAGGAATCCTCCAATTTCAGTACAGCTGGGACTGTGATAGGTACAAGCCTGATTTTCGGCATCCTGGGAGCCTGTTGGACTTGGAATTCTCACTGCTTTTTGTGTCGAGTTTCACAAATCCCTCTGTTTTCAGTACATTCATAGCTATATCTTGTAATTAAGACATACTTCATTTTTTGTTCAACATTTCTAAAGATTAAATCTTTCTTTTCAAAGGGAACTGTAGGAACTGTGGGGTTTGGCTGTGAATAGCAGAAGAAGAAATGTTGGGACTAAGGGCTTCTTATTAAAAAAACATTGAACCAATATCTTATTCTCCACTCTACTTTTAGAAAGATCTAGTACTCTGATTCCTGAGTATTTCTGGAACTCTGTGGCAAGAATTATATTTCTTCATACTGGCTTCTCCCAATTGTAAATCTGGGGTTCAGGTATATCCAGTCTTCTGAGTCAGTGACCATTTGTTTGTTTCAAGATTTTAAGTTTTAGTTGATATTATTTCTCCTGTTCTTCTTCTTTTTTTTTCTCCTGTTCTTTTTGTGGATATATGGCTTTGTTTCTTTTCTGTCATTTTAGATGGTATTTAATAATGAGTGATGATAAACCGCGTAGATTCTATTCCTATTCCACCAAATTGTCCTCTCTAATTTTTAAATAAATATAAACTGCATTTATGAAACCAAACACCCTCTTTTTAAACTTCAGCTAATAACACTTTTACAAAAGTCAGTTGTGAAAAGCCGAGGTGTCAAATAACTAAACCAATGTTGGATGTAAATGCCAACTCTGCCGTCACCTTTGCACCGTGAAATACTGTTTCCCTACCGCTGTTCCTTAAAGTAGCAGGGGGGAGGCTTGCCGGCTTGTTTAGTGTAATGTGCTTGCTTTCAACTTAGGCTGTAAAAGAACTGCTCACAACAGACACGTATGTGCATGTGGTGCTGCCACTCAGGCCTTGCCTCCGAGAAGTGTAAATAAAACAAACGGCTTAGCCGCTACTTCATGCCCACCCTTCCACCGGTCAGAGCAAACCAAAGGAAACTTACTTAGTAAGAACCAGAATTTACTTTCAAGAGCTTCATCAGATTGCTTTGTTTGTGAACTTCCATTTTGTAACATGAAGATTACGGAATTCGTTCTCTGAAGTTACAAGTCATGTGAGCATTTGTATTTTACTGAATATAATCTGGTATTAACTTCATTTGTGTGAATCCACATGTACTTGCTGTTCTTTAGGCCATTTGTAAACTGATCATATGCTGATCTTCATATAATTATCTGTGAAGAATAGTTTCTGAATTTACTTTTAATTTTCAATCAAATGAGTCACATTCCTGTCATTAATTAGTTAGATTTTGGGCTTTTTGCTTTTTTGTTTTATTTTTGGTAGTCCACCAATATAGCACAAAAGCTCTTAACAGTGATAAATTAATCAGTAATAGAAGAAACTATTGGACCATGTTTACTGGTATAATCAGGAATGGACACACACTGAAAAGAGTTTAGTACATGTTGCGGGAAAGAAAAAAAAAAAAAGACTAATACGTGTGAAGTAAGATTAAATAAAGGGCTCAAAGTTATTTAGCCAGAAGGATGTGATGTAATGTCTTTATATATACAAAAATTCATTACATAATATAATGACTAGTTATTTTCATCTCTGCTGAAATCTAAAAAGAAAAATGTTCAAGGGTAGAAATATTCAATGTAAATTTAACCAATACTTAGAACGATAGCCTTGAAGGTTGATGGACAGACATGAGAAGACGAGATGGGCCAGCTCTACTGGGAAGAGGAAAGAGCTTTAAATACCGCAGTCTTCTCTGTCATGAATGACGCCAAGTCCCGCGTTAAGGCAGAGAGCTGGACTAGTTGGCTTCCAGAGGCCCCCTTCCAAACCTGGAATTCTCTGGTCACTTCTGTCGCCAGCCTTCAGAAGCTGGAGTCAGCCAGTCACAGCAGATAGCTGCCCTTTCAGGGTTTCCAGCTGTGCCAAGGAGGCGGCGCCCGCAGCAGCAAGGCAGCAGCTGTCCCCGCCGGAGACTTCGTCCAGAGTCAGGTCAGTGCGTCCCCTCCTCCGCCTTCCCGGCTCTGTGCGTGGGCTCCCGAGGCCCGGGGGCCGCGGGCCGGACACCCCAGCCACCGACACGCCCTCTGACGGGGGCAGGCGGGACGGCTGGTGGGCTGGCGCTTTGTGGAGGGCCTCGCACCGGGCGCGCTCGGGTGGCACCACCACCGCCGGGTCCCCGTGACGCCGCCGTGCAGGGCGCCCGGCCCAGGTGCCCCCGGGCGCGCCGGGCGCTGTCCGCTCAGAGCGGCTGCCGCGGCTCCCGGCGCCCGCGGGAGGGCGCGGGGGGGAGGGCGGGGAGGGGAATGCTCCGGCCGGGGGCCTCACCCAGTCTCCCGCATCCGGAGCCGCCCCGCGGGCTCCGCGCAGAGGAGGGAAAGAGGGAGGGGCGGGGAGGCTCGGTGCGGGAGGAGGGAGCGCGGGGCGGCGCCGCTCGCGGCCACAGCCTCCGCCCCTCCTGCGGGCGGCTCGGCTCTCCTGCACCCTCTCCGGGTCCCTCGCGCCCCCGCACGCTCTCGAGCGCGGAGGGGAGCGCAGCCCGCGCGGAGGGCAGCCGCAGCCGCGCGGAGAGGAGCGCAGCCGCGCGGAGGGGCCGGCGGGGGCGCGCTTGCAGGGCGCAGCTCGCGCCGGCGCTCGCGGGCGGGGACGCGCGGGGGCTCCTCGCTCCGGCAAACGGCGGCGGCGCTAGCGGAGTCCCGCCGCGAAGATGCTCAAAGTCACGACGCCCTCGTGCTCCGCCTCGTCCTGCTCCTCGGTCACCGCCACCGTGGCCCCGGGACCCGGGAGCCTGGTTCCGGATTACTGGGTCGACGGCTCCAACAGGGATGCTCTGGGCGATTTCTTCGAGGTGGAGTCGGAGCTGGGACGGTACGTCGGGGCGGCTTGGGGGGCTGGGGGCGGCGGGCTGAGGCGCTCGGACCTGGAGGAGCCGGACATCCTGGGCGCCGGCTGGGGCTTCTGCCCGCGGCGCGCTTCGGGCGCTTGCCTTTTGCGGCTCCAGCTCCCCGGAATACCGGGGCCGGCCTCCCGGCCCTTGGGTGCTGCCGGCTCCGGGAGAGAGCCCGGGACCGTTCACGAGCGAGCCGGCGTCCCCGCGCGCGCCCAGGCCGGTGCAGCTGCGGGCGGCAGCCCGGGTCCTCCCCACCGCCGCCGCCTCTCCGGCTGCCGCCTCCGTGGGACAGCTCCACCGCACGTGGGCCCTGCTTGCCCAAGCGGCGTTTCTGATCGCGATTATAGCTTGCCAGAGGGTCCTGTCTGTCTAGTTATTTTTTGGGGATGAGGGGCGGAGGATGCCTCTCCAAATCTTGACAGAAATATTAGATTCGATTCTTCCTCCTTCCCCTCATCAAGCTCTCCAAAGCAAGTGGCACTGGAGATTAAACTTAAACACCAGCTTCCCCGCAGAGTCTGCTCAGGAGTGAAGGGGAATGAATCATTTAAGGGAGTTGAAGGCAGAATAATGAACTAGTGTGGCTTTAAAGGAAAGGCAGTGGTAATTAGTGAGAAGAGTTCTGCTGCTCTTTGACGTGCTGGAGTGATTTGTTTAATTATGTATGCAGAAAACCATCTCCCTGGGGTTGCAGAAATGTCCCTCATCCCTGCTTTGAAGATCCAAACAGGTAGTGATCTTGCCATGTGCATGATGCCATATGTTCCTATATTTTTATCCACTGAAAAATATTTTCCCCTTCCTTTTTCTTCCTTTCTTTCTGTTATTCATAGGTAGGGAGACCTCTTTTCAATATTCATTTTAGAATCAGACCCTTTATTATATGGAATCTAAAGATGCAATTTCAACCGTTAACAAGTTGAAACTTCTATACTTAATATTTCTTTGCAAATTTCTTTTTTCTTTCTTTCTTTCTTTTTTTTTTTTTCTGGAATAGAGTTAGCAGTCATTTTCTTTTTAGTGTCACTGGAGACTACAGTATGGGATTCTGGATGTTGGTCCTTAGTGGGACTGTGTAAGGGCCACTTCTCTCTGAATTGCCTCTGTTAATGGCCCACTGAGTGCAGAGGTGTGTAAGAAGGGGAAAACTTCTGACTGAAATTTAGGAGTTGCCACTCTTGAAAAGGTTTGCAGAATATTTAAACATTGAATAATATGTAAAATCCTGTTTTGATCAAGCTTTTCAATGTTCATCTAAAGATCTGCTATTGCATGCATTCCCTAATATAGCTGAAAATAAAACATCTCCTTCTGTAAGGTTTGAAGCCTACATAGTTGTGTGATGAGCTGCAGTGGAACCCTGTAAACTTCTGATTAAAGTGATAACCTGCTTAAAATTGGTGAGTTTCAGAAACTGCCACCTAGTAGAGGAAGCGCCTGATGGTGTATAGGGACTGTCCCACCACCAAATCTGCCTGTTTTCTGAGTGACATTTACCTTAGATGCCCCTCATTGGCTCTGACTTAACCTCAGCACACATTAGCTGTGTGATTAAGGGTCGCAAACTTAACTCAGGAAACTTTCTTTTATGTAATGAATGGGAATATGGGAAAATACCAGTTGCATACATATACAGAATGGTAGACTTCATAGGAAAAACCTAAGGAATTTGGAGTTTGTTATGTTTTTCAAAAAAACTTGTTGTATTGTGCAGTAATTTTGGAGCACAACTATAAATCAGTTATATATGCTCAGACTGGCACTCTGCCATCGAGTCATTTGATTGCTATAAAAATCACAGAATTAAAATATTTTGAGAAGAGGTTAAAAATGGTTCCTCCTGTCCTCTTTCTCAGTATTCAAGTATATTAGGCAAGTTCTCTGTAGATGGCAGTATTGGTGAGGTGCATGCGTACTCCATTTGGTTGAGACTTTGGGAAATACTGTCACTTCATGATCAGAATGTTTTGTTTATTTCTTTGCACGCTTGCTTGTCTTTTTGCCGCAGCATGACTGCCGTTAGTTCCCTGACTGGGGATTGAACCAGCAGTGGAAGAGCAGAGTCCTAACCACTGGACCACCAGGGAATTCCAAAACCTTATTTTTTTCAACAAAATAAACCTAAAACAAAAAACAACCATGTTACAAATATAATTGTTAAGAATCTCTAAAGCCAGAGAATTCAACAGAATTATAATTGTAGGTATTGACTGAGTGACAAAAGTGTGCTTCCTTACCCCACTAGTGATAAACTTGAGGCTCAGTCAGTTGGTTTCAAGCCTTTCCTCTCTTTCCTCTCGGTCTTGCACCAAGTCTCCCTGCCAGTGGTGACGCTAAAGCCCAAACATTTAGTTCCTAGTAACACGGTTGTCATTCAGAGTAAGAGAACAATGTCCCTGGTGCTGTGTGGAGCCACTGTGGTTAGTTACAGGGTGTACACTGTTCCCTGCAGCCTAGTGTAGATTTAGTAAGAAAGTAATCCATTGCAGTAACCTGTTGTAAGCTAGTGACTCCTGATTTCAAGAATATTGGACATATGACCATCAGGGCATCATCATACTTTGAGGATGTATTTGGGAGTTTCGGGGAAGAAAATTCCTGTGGCTGTAACCACCTGGAGTCCCCACGTGGCGCTCACAGCACCGACCCACATATAAACAGTCAGACCGGGGGTGTCATAGCTTTTTCAGATTGCAGGTAAGTCAGGAACGGAAGGGTGTTAGAGGAATTGTTTAAGAGTTTCAGGTAAGCTAATTTATTTTTCTAAAAACCACATTTGAAAATACTGCTGTGTGTATAAAATTTGTTTAAAAGTTCACGAAAACCAAGTTCACAACAAATTTAGTTCTACTTAAAAAGATGAATTGGCCTTGATCCCATTCAGGGCTCTGTATCCTAGAGAGTGGTTGGTCATTTGCCCAGTGATTTGAGAAACTGGTGTTTCAAAGGTTTTTCCAAGAGAGAAGCGAGCTTCCCTGTGGCCAAGATCCTGTCTGGTGGTTTGGCAAACAGAGGGACATAATTTGGCCTGGGCTGCTCTGTGGTTCGGGCTTCGGTTATTTCTCAGCTTTTGTTCCTGTCTTTGGTATGAGATTGAAAGGATATTTGTCACAAGATCAGATGTGTGTCCCCCTACCACCCTGCAGCACACACACACAAGTTCAGGGAAGCAAATGAAAGATAATTAGGACAAAAGAATAAGAGTGTGAAAATCACATAATTAAAGTATTTTGGGAAAAGGTTGAAAAATCTACTTCTGTTCTCTTTTTGAGTTGAAATTGATTTTTTTTGGAATCAAAACGTTTAAAATATTTTCATGCCACTTCACTATAGTTTTTTCGGGCTAATGACTTTCAGTACCTGCTCTATCCCTCCCCTGAGTTGGTTCACAATTTTTAAAAAACTTACATAGCAGCCCCATATAATTATAATTGTATAGGGTCCCTTGCTATGTGTATCCTTGCTCAGAACCAAATAGATTTAGATAATGAGTCATATCTGTGTGTAAAATGGGGGGAAGTTTGATAAAATAATGTTTATTCTTATTACCAACAATGTGTTCTGATATTTCCTATTCTATGCTGTTTGATTTTATCCTAGTTTCTTAAAAATATTGACTGAACCCATGTAATTCCACATCCCACCGGTAGGTTGTGACTCAGTTTTAAAAGGACTGTTTAGGCCTGACTCTGTGCCAGTCCTCTTGAGAGGAGCTGTGCAGACCAGTCGGTGACACTGAGTCCTGTCCGATGGCGCAGCTCTGAGAAGAAAAATTCCCGTCTTTATTTCCAGCATGATTGGGTCTCCCTTTCAAACACTTTTGGAAAAACTCTGATGTCTCTATAAGAGAAGGTTGGAGTATCTCCTGGACTGACTGAGCGTTTCAGGAGGCTGGACCAGGAGCATCTTCACTGTGAAGCAGAGGAATCCAAAGGCCTGAGCAGGGCCGTATTCCACTCAGTAACACCTAACTTTGTTCCCGGGTGATGGTCAGGAAATGCTTCCTGTAAGGGAACAGCAGAGGGTGCATCTTCTAAGAGGACAGCTGCAGCCTGCGCTCCTGGCTGAGAAGGACTCAGACCCTCTTTGCCCTGCCCTGTCCTTCTGTTTGTCCGCGCCCTCCCGCCGCTCTCCGCCGGCGCTCCTGAGTTCTCCGTCTTCCCTGACACTGGTCTGTGGGCCCGGCAGCTGCCCGCGGGCGTCCTGCCACACTCGCTGCGCGGGGTTTCTTGAGCTCTGGGGGGATGCTGTGGGTTTTATTTTTCAGTCTCACTAAAGGCAATGGCACCCCACTCTAGTACTCTTGCCTGGAAAATCCCATGGACGGAGGAGCCTGGAAGGCTGCAGTCCATGGGGTCGCGAAGAGTCGGACACGACTGAAGCGACTTAGCAGCAGCAGCAGCAGCAGCAGCAGCAGGAATTTAAAGTGTACGTGTTCAGCCCCTCTCTTGTTCTTGGTGCACCTGATTCTTTTCTCAGGCAGTTGACTCAGGAGCGAGGTGGGGTTGCAAGTGGGAGAATAGCAACTGGGGCTGCACACACTCTGCACCAACGCTGAGGGTCTGTAGATCTGGCTGATTCACTGCTGGGTACTCATTGCCTACCACAGTGCTCAGTACCCAGCAGGTGCTCTGTAAACGATTTTGAAGAGAATGGATGAATGGTAACAAAGTGGGCCAGCACTGTGGGTCCTGCTATGATCATCTCAGTTCTGGGAACCCCAAGGAAAGGATAATCTGGTGACCTGCTTATCTTCTCCCTAAAACATGTGCAACTGTGATCCTAATCTCACTCAGCATTTGGTTTTCTTTCTTGGTAGTGTGAGTATTGATAACCGCCACCTCTATAACTTTTTCCTGTTCAAAATAATGCTGCTTTGCTGTTGGCAGAGTGCTTTGTGGCTCTGAAATGAAAAGGATTCAGTTTCACCTTTACCATCATTTTACCACAGGCATGTCAGAATTAAGAGTTAAACCAGTTTGAATTCAAAGGCATGAAATACCTCCAAGCTATGCCAGCTACTAAAGTTAATAAATAGTAAAGGCTAAATTTATAAATACTGTCGCTGTAAAGAACCTTTAAGGCAAGGTAATGAAGATAATGATAACATCATTACTTTAAGAATACAGTATTTTTCCTTGTTTAAATACTGTTGCAAGGGTAAAAATAACTTAATTTGGAAAAAAAAAAAAAACAAAACAAAACATAAAAAGACCCAGGTGCTGTCTGCTTCTAAGTTGCTCTGGTGAACTCTACTTGGAAAAAAAAAAAAAAGAGAACGAAAACACTAACCACAAAAGAGCTTCAAAGACCTTTCTTGTAAACACTTACCCTCAGACACATCTGTGTGGATTATGTATTTGCAATAATGGTTTTGAGAATAAAGTACTGAGTGGTAGCCAAGTGAACTATTTCAGCTACTAACAGTTATATTGTTTTATGTTAATGATTTTATTTTTGCTAGATTAAAAAGTAGTTCTCTTTAGACTCCCTTTCAGGAAAGCTAATGTATATAATAAAAAATATTGAATTAAAAAAATTTCAAGGTCAGCTTTATTCTGCAAAATATAGTATTTGAGTCAATGAAGCATATAATTCAAGTCAAAGAACTTTACATGAAATCAATAGCAGTTAGAGTCGAGGTTTTACTGAAATTGTATTAATCTTTACCTCAGTTATTTTAAAAAATCTATTTGATAATGCAGGATCATCTGAAAATGTCATAACTTCCATGGTTTAATTAGGAAGTTTGATCTAAATATTGATGGCATAATATTAGCATATAAAGGACATGCCCCAGTGCAGTCTGTTTTTAAAACTCTAATTGCTGACAGAGGGCAGCGGCTGTGTGGGAGATATAAAATAATAAAAGGTTGGGTGGGAGATTTCCTCAGCAATCTTATCTGTGACAAAGATCAAATACGGACACCGTGCTGCACGGAGGACGATTTATAACTGTGGGCAGAGGGTAGGACGTGTTCAGCTTGCTCTTTTTCTCAGAGCAGTTTCTCAGCCTTGGCGCTGTAGAGGTTTGGGGCCGGATAACTCTGCGTTGTGGGGCCGTCCTGTGCCTTGTGAGATGTTGAGCCGTCTCCCTGGCCTTCACCCGCTAGCTGCAGGTGGCTCCCTGAGCCTGCTCCACCAGTTGTGACTACCAAACATGTCTGAGTGTGTGTGTGTGTGTGTGTGTATGCTCAGTCGTGTCTGACTCTTTGTGACCCCATAGAGTGTCGCCCGCCAGACAGGGAAGAATAGTGGAGTGGGTTGCCATTTTCTCCTCCAAAAAGTGTCTCTAGACATTTCAAATGTCACCTCCTCTTCTTTTGAGAACCCGTGTCTCAGAAGCTGGAAGCTCGTCTTTTGCGTGATTTTCTTTTAGTGACGTAAGATAGTTAACAAGGAGTTTGATGGATTAAAGTCATTTTGCTTTATTGATTATCTGCTACAATCAAATGTTTCTTCCATTTTTATGTAATACCGTTGATTTCTGTTGTATATACATAACCCTTGTGCTATAATTTGCTTAATATTTTTGTTTAAATCACCTCATTTTGGTTAACCTAAATTTACTTACTGAGATTACTTATTTTCATTAAATTGAAAACCAGTATTCATGCCATAAATAGAAGCAATAAAAACAAAGCATTTTTACTAAATTATAGCAGAAATGCTTGCCTCCAGAAGGCTCCAAGCCTAGAATTGTTTTTCTCTTTGTTAAAAAGGGAGATTATCAAAGATTAGAGAGTTTAAACCATAGTAGCACAAATTGAGGTTTTCCTCTTGATGTAATCAGAAAGATTGAAAATTGAAAAGAGAATGATGTTGTCGTCTTCTGATTTACTATTATTGAGTTCCATATCTTCATGCGGCTTGAAGTCCTCTGTGTTACAAGTCT
The DNA here is from genome assembly GCF_019923935.1 of Bubalus bubalis. Taxonomy (NCBI): domain Eukaryota; kingdom Metazoa; phylum Chordata; class Mammalia; order Artiodactyla; family Bovidae; genus Bubalus; species Bubalus bubalis. The sequence continues at coordinate 325,259 of NC_059165.1, read as the reverse complement.
GATCTTTTGAATATTATGAACTGGACACTTTATGGTGTGGGGAGGGGTGGGGACAGGGTGTGGACAGGGAAGAGGTTAGCGTATGAATGAATGTGATAAATAAAACCCTGCTTGGCATCCACATGCATAGTTTACTGATAAGGCAGCAACAGTTAATCTGAGATAAACAAATAAAACTAATACAAGATGGAGGGGCTTCCCAGGTGGTGCTAGTGGTAAAGAATCTTGTCTGCCCGTGCAGGAGACGTAAGAGTCGTGTGTTCGGTCTCTGGGGCAGGAAGATCCCCTGGAGGAGGGCACGGTAACTCACTCCAGTATTCTTATTGGAGAATGCCTGGACAGAAGGGCCTGTGCGCTCAGCACGCGCGCGCCATATGGAGTTGGAGAATCACAGCAGTGACGTAGACTGTAGAGCCTCTGAGTACAGTGCGGGAGACCCGGGTCGGATCCCTGGGTCCGCAAGATCCTCTGCAGAAGGAAATGGCAACCCACTCCAGTATTCTTGCCTGGAAAATCCCTAGGACTGGTAGGCTACAGTCCATGGAGTCGCAAAGAGTCGGAAACGACTGAGCAATCTCACTTACAACGAAGTGATAATTTTGACTGGGAAGATTGAGGTGTCTTCTTTGGGAGGCGTAGATCTTGAATTCTGGCAGGATTTTATTTTATTTTTTAATCTGGCAGGATTTTAATGAGGTAGAGCTTTGGTGAAGAGTATCCCAGGTGGAAACTACATTCTAAAAAAAAGGCAAAACTTGGCAGAAAAATGTGGGGTATACAATGTATTTTGCAAATTTTATAAAGTATGAATATTGTAATGAGAAATAAGGTTAGAAGGGTAAGCTGATATCAGAACAAAGAAAGCCTGTGAAAAAAATGACTGAGTTTGTATCAGCTGAAAACCAAAATTATACTTAAAACAGAAAGTAACCATTATGAGAGCAAAAGGTGGCTATAGAAGCAGCTGCATCTTAGGGTAAAGATGTGGAACACAGCATTTGCCTCTAACTCTTAATGCAGATAACTGAGGGGGATGGGTAAAAGAGAATTTACTATGTTGGTTTAAAAAAAAAAAAACAACCTTTCTGCACTCCATGGATAGGATAAGAAAGGGGAAGTGTGGGATTGAGGGGATTAAGATCAGTTGCCTGTACTGGGTAAAGAGCCTGGAAAGGGACAGAACTGCTTTAGATTTTGAGGGTCACAGTTTTCTCTGGCAACTCTCAACCCTGATAATTAACTAAAATCAGCCACAGACAACACAGAAACCAATGCACATGGCTGTGTTCCAATAAAACTTTATTCAGTTCAGTTCAGTCGCTCAGTCATTTCTGACTCTTTGCGACCCCATGAACGGCAGCACACCAGGCCTCCCTGTCATCACCAACTCCCAGAATCCGCCCAAACCCATGTCCATTGAGTCAGCGATGCCATCCAACCATCTCATCCTCTGTCGTCCCCTTCTCCTCCTGACCTCAATCTTTCCCAGCATCAGGGTCTTTTCAAATCAGTCAGCTCTTCGCATCAGATGGCCAAAGTATTGGAGTTTCAGCTTCAACATCAGTCCTTCCAATGAACACCCAGGACTGATCTCCTTTAGAATGGACTGGTTGGATCTCCTTGCAGTCCAAGGGACTCTCAAGAGTCGTCTCCAACACCACAGTTCAAAAGCATCAATTCTTCTGTCCTCAGCTTTCTTTATAGTCCAACTCTCACAACTCTACATGACCAGTGGAAAACTTTATTAATGACAGTGAAATTTCAATTTCATATAATTTTTATGTCACTTAATATTATTCTTCTTTTGATTTTTAAAAACCATTTTAAAATGTAAAAACTATTCTTCAGTTGCAGACTGTTCAAAAATAAGTGGCTGCTATCTTAGGCCCTTAGCCCATGGTTTGCTGACCCAAGACCTAGATCAGTCAAGGTAAACTTCTACTCCTCCTCACATACATGAAAATTTCAGATTAAAATGACATCAAAGCTTCATTTATTCAAGTAACTACCTTTAATCTCCCTTTTACTTGGGACATGTCAACCTAATAGTGTTTTTAGTGGGCACAGTCTTTAAATGCATGCTCATCCTTTTTCTATATATGTGGAAACTAAATCAGTTGCAGTTCTTATATGTATAGTACATTGGTTAGTTTCATTCATCATTCTTGCTCTTGAAAATGAAGTAACTTTACTTGAAGGGTGTACTTTAAATTTCCATACCATAGAATTTCCACATCATGATCAGCTTTCACATTCAAAGATTATTGGAGGGTCATTTATTTTGTGTATAATAATTAAATCAATTTCAATTGATCATTCTCTTATATTTGAAATGATAGATATTACAAAAGTAATATGCTAAATAATCTATTTGCTTCTAATTAATAAAGTTTAGTTCATTTTTCTATTTACTAATATATTATCTGCATGTTGAATGATCCTTCTATAAGCCATGCATATATCACAGGTAGACTAACTAAGGTCCCTTGAGACTGTTTTAAGCATTAAAAAAAAATTATTTCTTTTTCATTTGAATAGACTTTAGAACTAAAGTAAAGCAGTCACTTATATCTTAACTAAAGCAGAGGTCTCCAAAGTTGGATGTTCATACCCAGAGGGTGAATAATATATTGGGATGTTAAAAGAATGTAGAAGAGAATCTATCTTTACTTACTTTTCTAATTTTTGTGTTTTATAAATGTTTTGAAAAGAACATTACATATTGGTTTAGCAACATATGTGTTGAATTTATAGGTACATAAGTATACACAGTTTGGGAGCATGTGCTCAAAACATTTTGTTGGACGATTACTGGATCAAAGAATAGTAGTTTTAAGTGGCTACTGAGTAAGTTTTTTTACTTAAATACTAATATTTTACTTTATGAAAATTATTTTAAAGCAAATATATAGATCAAAGTGCAAACAAGAAATCATATTGCAAGGTGTGACTTGTGCAGAAAGGGGAAGTGGACTCATATGTGCACTTGTTACGCATTTTAAGACTACCTGATGAAAGGTTTTGATAAGAGCTTAACTGCCATTATAACGAAAAGTCATATGGCAAAATAAAAAAAAAAGAGAGAAAAGGAATACAGTTTGCCCATCAAGCAGAGGGTTAAATGAATTTTGGTTTTGACGTTTGTTTTTGTGTGTGTGTGTGTGGTTGTTGAACCCAGAATTCATAAGCAAGAATGTCAGTTTCAAAATACCTAACTTACTTCATGGTAAATTTTGTCAACTGCTGGCTTAGGCTATTGACTGCATTTTCCTAAAGTGTTTGATGGTCAGGGCTTGAAGAGTTGTGGGTAATTCATGCCAGGATGCTGAGTTTAACTTGGTTAACAAATGCATTGTCATCAGTTAATTACTTTTTAAGTCATGCTTCAGGGTGATATGGTTGAAAAATTCACCAGGTGCAAAAAAAAAAAAAAAAAAAAAATTTTTAAATAGCTAGACTTGAGACAACATTCTGATTAGAATGAGTTGCTAAAAAAGCAATGCATATAATGGGTTCTTCACCATTTTCTTTACTAGTTTGTGGTAGCATTTTTTGTTAAAACGGTACTTTCTTTGTCATGGAGAGTATTTGACTAATATTACAAGCCAGAACAGAGAAGAGTAGGGGATTGCAAATCTGTTGTTATGTTCACACGTTTCTTATGACTATAATGCAGTATTTGAATGATTTTTTCCCACTTTCAGTCTTCATGGACTGTTTAGTAGGGACTTTGCTCGCATTTTCCCTTTCATTGTACCGTATCTTGTACTTTTTAGCTTGGTCTGCTTTACGTCTTGTACTGTCTTGAAAGGACAGTTAGTTAGGGACTCGAACTTAGTAAATGACAACTTTCCATGTGGGACTTTCACACACAAAGGTGTTCTTTAGTTGTAACAGCTAGTCAGTCCAAGTGTTCCCTTTAACAAGATATAAATGCACTGCTACCTCTTCATTCAAGTTCATCTTATTGCTTCAAAGCTCCGTGTTAGGACAGCCAGTGAGAAAATAAGATATGTTATTAAATGTATCCAAATTCAAACTGTGTAATTCAGTAAATGAGTAATTCAAGGCACACGGTCTCAAGGTTCTGAGGAGGTGGCGAGTCCAGGCCGAGCGGGGCGCCCAGGGCGCGTGAGGCTTAGGCCGGGCCGAGGGCTGCGGGGCCCAGTTCCCGCCTGGGGCCCGGGGATGGCGGCGAGGCCCTCAGGTGGCCTCAGCCAGGGGACGGCGGGGCGGGCGGGCCGGCGCTCGGGGCCGGCTAAGGCCGGGGCAGCGGGCAGAGCGTCCTGGACAGCAGGGCCCGGCGGGGCGAGGGGGCCGCGGAGCCCGAGGCGGGCGGGGAGGCGGGTGAGGAGGCCGCGGAGCCCGAGGCGGGCGGTGAGGACGGAGCCCGAGGCGGGCGGTGAGGCGGCTGAGGAGGCCGCGGAGCCTGGGCCGGCGGGGAGGCGGGCGAGGAGGCCGCGGAGCCCGAGGAGGCCGCGGAGCCTGGGCCGGCGGGGAGGCGGGCGAGGCGGCCGCGGAGCCGAGGCGGGCGGTGCGCACGCGGGCGCTGCGCGGGGCGCGTGTCCCGGCCTCCGTGTGAAGTGAAGATCGCTGGTGCATCCGCCTCAGGATTGCCATGAGGATGAAAGGAGGTCACGCGTGTAGAGACACTTAGCCGCAGGGTGGGCGCTTGAGTTCAGGACCATCCCCCGGCGGAGCAGAAGGTAGGAGGTGGCGAGGAGGCTTCCAGTGAGGCCGCTGGGAAGCGCCTTGGTCAGCTCGCTTGGCTGCCCAGCAGCGTGACCCCAGCTTGTCTGCTTAGTGCCGTATTCCCCACCGCTTCTTCCCATCACGGACTGTTTTCACTGGGTGTTGAGATTTTTTTGTTTGTTTTTTAATGTGCATTGCTAATTATTTTACTAATAGGACAAGGTGATCATCTCATCACCGGCGCCGTTTTTTCAGATGAGGAGCGAGCCTGAAGTGCAGAGCGGGGAGTAGCTGGGTTCCCGACCATTTCGTCAGACTGCTGTGCTCCTGCCTTGCCTGGCGTTCTCCGGGGACCCTTTATGGGCCTCAGATCTCCAGGGGTTGTGAGTGAAACTCCCCTGGCCTGAGATGCCCTCCCAATTCCTTCAGGAGACCCCCCCCTGCCCCCTTTGGCCTTCCCATTCTCATACCGCCTCATCCGTGTATTGTCTTCCAGGGAAATGCTTTCTGTCTTCACCACCAGAGTGTCTGCTTGTCAGACAGAGGAGCCCTGAGTCTTACCCATCTTTCATGCCTACTACTAAGCCCCCTTCTCCAGCTTTCTAGCTGCCTCCCATCGGAGAAGGCAATGGCAACCCACTCCAGTACTCTTGCCTGGACGGAGGAGCCTGGTAGGCCGCAGTCCATGGGGTCTCAGAGACTCGGACACGACTGAGCAACTTCCCTTTCACTTTTCACTTTCATGCATTGGAGAAGGAAATGGCAACCCACTCCAGTGTTCTTGCCTGGAGAATCTCAGAGACGGGGGAGCCTGGTGGGCTGCTGTCTATGGGGTCGCACAGAGTCGGACACGACTGAAGCGACTTAGCAGCAGCAGCAGCAGCTGCCTCCCATACGTGCTTAGTAAGTGTTGGTGCAAAACAAGTGAATGAATAAATATTTGAGGAATTAGATGAACACCTGCAGGAAAACAAATGCACTCTTAAATCTCTCTTCCTTCAAGATATTTCCCTACACAGGTCCTTTGCTAAACCAGCACACTGTGAAATTACTGATTCAGTGTCTTTGCCCCTCTCTTTAGAGTGTGAGTTTCTGTGGGCCAGACCTTGGTCCTGTCTCTTTGTTCACTCCTGTGTCCTCAGACCAATTGCAATGCCTGGTATAGTGAGCACTCATTAAATATTTGTTGAGTGAGTCAGTCATACCAGCAGGGCCTCTGCAATTCAAAGTCCTTTGTAACATTCTGGGCTCCAGTCTTTTATCAGGCTGCTCTGTCTTAAAGGGCCTCATGGTGGCTTGGTGGTAAGTACCCTGCTTTGCGGGAGATCTGAGTTCAACTCCTGGGTTGGGAAGATCCCCTAGAGACAGAAATGGCAACCCACTCCAGTATTCTTGCCTGGGAAATTCCATGGGCAGAGGAGCCTGGCAGGCTACAGTCCATGGGGTTGTAAAAGAGTAGGAAATGACTTAGCGACTATACAACAACAACCTCTGAATGACTAGGAATAATGTGACCTTCTGTGATTAGATCATCCACCTCAAAGTTACCTTCTAGCCACAAGCATCTGTGTTTTCTTCCAGTTGATTATCAGGCAATCTCCAGATGATTGCCTTAGTTCTTTACTGTGTGTTCAGGAGACAGAATAGCTTTTGGAGTAAGTAGGGCTCTAACCTCCAAAGGCTTTGTAAATGTGCTGGAAGATCTTGAATAATTTTTTCTTATTTTGTGCTTTTTAAATGCTTCATCTCTTTTTAGAGACATGTACTTATTCTTTTAGTGGAAGTAAAAATGGTGAAAAGGGATCATTTAAAATTATTTAAATTTAAAAGTAATGAAGGAATAGCTACTTGAAAAGGCTTGACTCATGCCCCGTTTGTGGCTGTGTAAGCAAGCAGCGATGTCCTGATGTCCTGTACACATGTCCTGCCTGCCCTAGGGTGGAGGAGGAGTTAAGGAGACGGTCAGGCAGGAGAGCAGGAGCGGTCCACCATGCGTCGGGCTTTATTTGCGGTTCTTACCTAAAAATCATCTATTGGGATGTCTAATTCTTTATCTAATTCTTTATCAAAAAAGTCACCCTTTGACTTAACTTCTAAGTAGGGTCATTAACTTCACAGTAATGATTTTTATGCTCTGTCAAAATAAGTATTCTCAAATGTTTGTTTGTCCTCATCTTGTGTTTGATGACAGAAAGAGGGGGTGGTATGGTGAAAGAAAGACTCTAGGGGGGGAGGAAGGAAGGTCGCTGCTTGCCGAGGACTGAGCTGGCTGTGCCTCAGCCCACAAGCACCTCCCTGTTACTGTTACCTGACTTCTTGTTCCTGTTGTCCTACCAGAGCCCAGATCCACCTCATTTGCCTTTTATCTTCCTTGTGACGGCCTGATGCTTGTGTCCCCACTATGGCTCTCGTGTTGAAGTCCTCGTCCCCATTGTGATGGTGTTTGGCGGAGGGCCCTCGTGATCTGATCTGCACTCTCATAAGGAGAGAGGTTGGAAAGCGTGGTCTCGCGCTCTGCCGCATGAAGACACAACAAGAAGTCAGCTGTCAGCAAGCTAAGGTGTGAACTCTCACCAGAACCCAACTGTGCTGGCCCCCGATCTTAAACTTCCAACCTTCAGATCCATGAAGAATAACTCTCTGGTTTAAGTCCCCCAGTCTGTTGTGCTGTGGCAGGTAAGGCAGCTGAGCCTGCCAGAATCCCCATATGCCCCTTTTCTCCACTTGGACACCCTTCCGACTTCGGTCACAAACCTCAGAATCGGTGTGCTGTGTCTCAGGAGCCAACCTGAGTTAATCTAGGTTAGTGGGGCAAGCGTAGCTGGAGGAGAGTGATGCGCTTTTTCTTTCTCAGATGCCCAGCGTTGTTCCTCTCCCAGCTGTTCGGAACGCATTTCTGAGGCTGACTTCATGGGAAGGTGATGGTGCTTTGGCTTTATCTAGGAGCTGCCTCGGGCACTACCCCCATGATATCCACTCTGCATCTGTGTCCAAACCTGTGGGCTTTCCAGGTGCCCACGCCTGCCAGCTCCTGGTGTGTTGTTTCCTCAGCAGCTGGCACAGGAGTTTTTGTTGTGAACTAGAGGCTCAGCTATTAAAACATAAAACTTGGCTCATCTTGAATATTGTATGTTTCCATCAGGACTTGGACCTGGGACAGCTCATGTGGTCACTTACACACCTCTCTCAGGACTGAGAACCCAGTGTTCCTCTGAGTTCTGACCACACTTTCACCTGCTGGTTCCAAGTGCAGTTTCCAGCCTGGAAAAACCTGTTAATGCTTTTGATTAGTTGAGCACCAGTTTATTAACATTTACTTAGTCTTTGTTGTTGTTGTTCAGTCACCAATTCATGTTCAACTCTTTGTGACCCCATGGACTACAGCACACCATGCTTCCCTGTCCCCCACTGTCTCCCGGAGTTTGCCCAAGGTCATGTTCATCAAATCGGTGATACCATCCAACCAGCTCATCCTCTTTCACCTCCTTCTTCTCCTTCTCCTCCTGCCCTCTATGTTTCCCAGCATCAGGGTCTTTTCCAATGAGTCGGCTCTTCGCATCAGGTGGCCAGAGTATTAGAGCTTCAGCTTTAGCATCAGTCCTTCCAGTGAGTAGTCAGGGTTGATTTCCTTTAAGATTGACTGGTCTTACTGAATTTGAATTTATAAACTTGGTCAGTGTTTCTTCAACACTTGATTCCCTTCTCTGATAGTTGGTGTCAATTTTATATCTTAAACTGTTAATTTTTAAGAATCAAGTTCACATTACTTTGGCTAGTGAGAAGCTTACATACAATGTAGAGTCATGGAGTAGACACTGCATGACTGCATGAGCTTGAGGTGATCCAAGAAAGATCTTAATATTTGTAAATAACTGCTGTCCTTTTGCATTTCACATATTGAAAATAATGTTTGGTATAACCTTAAGGTTTTCAATATCTGTAGAGAAAAAGATGGTTGAGGGAGATAGTTTAAAATAACTGCTATAGATAAGTCTTTCTGTATAATTTTTACAGTTTGCTTTTCTTATAAGAGGAGCATTAAAATTAGAAAATGTTAATCATTTTGTAGCTTTGAGGTCTCATTTGCACCAACTTTAACTTTGTCACATATTCATTCAGTTCAGTCCCTCAGTCGTGTCCGACTCTTTCTGACCCCATGGACTGCAGCACACCAAGCCTCCCTGTCCATCACCGGCTCCCGGAGTCCACCCAAACCCATGTCCATTGAGTCAGTAATGCCATCCAACCATCTCATCCTCTGTCATCCTCTGCTCCTCCTGCCTTCAGTCTTTCCCAGCATCAGGGTCTTTTCAAATGAGTCAGCTCTTCGCATCAGGTGGCCAAAGTATTAGAGTTTCAGCTTCAACATAAGCCCTTCCAATGACATTCAGGACTGATCTTCTTTAGGATGGACTGGTTGGATCTCTTTGCAATCCAAGGGACTCTCAAGAGTCTTCTCCAATACCACAGTTCAAAAACATCAATTCTTTAGTGTTCAGCTTTCTTCACAGTCCAACTCTCACATCCATACGTGACTACTGGAAAAACCATAGCCTTGACTAGGCAGACCTTTGTTGACAAAGTAATGTCTCTGCTTTTCCATATGCTGTCTAGGTTGGTCATAACTTTTCTTCCAAGGAGTAAGCGCCTTTTAATTTCATAGCTTCAATCACCATCTGCAGTGACTTTGGAGCCCAGAAAAATAAAGTCAGCCACTGTTTCCCCATCTATTTGCCATGAAGTGATGGGACCAGATGCCATGATCTTAGTTTTCTGAATGTTGAGCTTTAAACCAACTTTTTCACTCTCCTCTTTCACTTTCATCAAGAAAAAGAGCTGGGCAGCACCTTAGAAATTGAGCACAGAAAGGGCACATGTGTCTCCCAGCTCTCCAAAGCTAGTTAGCAGTAGAAGTGGACCAGAACCTTGGTCTCTGTACTCTGACTCTGTGACACACTTCCTTTCCTAGTGAGTGTCATTTAAGAGTCTAAGGCTTAAATTAAGACACTCCTATTTCTTCCTCCAATAGCTTTCCTGAATTATTTCAGAATACAATATTTCTTAATCTTGAAGAAACTGTTTCTGTTGTGATTTTTAAATTGACACTATTTTCTACTTTGTATATTGTGCTTTTTTTTTTCTTTTTGAGGAGGATATAGTATTAAAAAGTAAAATGCAGCAAAACTATTAAACATTGGATAATGTTTTACACTCCATTTCTTTCACATTTTGGACAGTGTTCATTCAGGTTGTAAAAAACACTTCTGTCCCTGCAAGTATTGTTACCATATTTAGGAGTCTTAGCATGCATGTCAGAGTGCACTCTGTTCTGGTTGGTCTTTGCGGGGCTGAGATTCTCATTCTTATACAATTCATTAAGAAACTAGCCAATGTATGTGTCCCATCCACTCTAAAATGGCTACCTGTGTTAAACTATAGCATTAGTAAGTTCCTTTATTTGTTCTTTCTGACTCCAGGAAAGCTGAATGTTTGAACAGATGAATTGAGTAATATATTCAGTTCAGTTCAGTTGCTCAATTGTGTCCAATTCTGCGACCCCATGAACAGCAGCACGCCAGGCCTCCCTGTCCATCACCAACTCCCAGAGTTTATTCAAACTCATCTCCATTGAGTTGATGATGCCATCCAACCATCTCATCCTCTGTCTTCCCCTTCTCCTCCCACCCTCAATCTTTCCCAGCATCGGGGTCTTTTCAAACGAGTCAGCTCTTCACATCAGGTGGCCAAAGTATTAGAGTTTCAGCTTAAATTAATATATTACTGCAGTATTTAACAGTACTTGAACTGGAAGAATTACATGGAAGTATTTTTATAGTGCCAACAGATGTCATGAGATCAAGGCTATTTTCTTACAGCCAGGGATGCTATTGATTCTAAAAGTTATTTATAAGAGAAACATACTAGATATTTATTCTTAATTTCAGTTAATGTTGCCAACGTCTGATTTTCTTTAGATAAATACTCTTGTCTTTTTTCCTAACCCCAGTAGTTTTGCTGACTATAGTGATAGGTTGTCCAGTTAGGTTTGAATTCCTTTAACTGATAAGAAAAACTACTTTTATTTATTGTTGATAGAAATGGCAGAGATTTTCATTATCTGTAACAGGGAAATTTGGAACAGTGTCTTATTTTTTTGTTCACATGACTATATTTAAGCCTGTGCTGAAGAATGCAACGGTAACAATACTTAATGCTATATCTAATTTTCTTTTCTTAGTCTGGTTTCTCTGACATGAGTCAGCACAGCCAGTTTTAAATTTTTCTCGAACAACTTCTACCTTGGCCCCTGTAACTGGTTTTTATCCTCATAATTCCATTAAAAAGTGACAGGTGAGTTCCACTTGACTTCCACCTCCTAAATTGATTCTTTGATATCACTTTCTAAACCTCTTAACCTCCTGTCAATCTGCTGATCAGTTTTCCCTTACCTGTTTTTAAAGCTGTAACAACTATGCTCTGCATGCCATGAAATGCTGAGCATTCATAGACAAAGTTTACTGATGTAAATAAAACTTAAGATTCTGTTGCTGCTACTGCTACTGCTAAGTTTCAGTCGTGTCCGACTCTGTGCGACCCCATAGACGGCAGCCCACCAGGCTCCCCCATCCCTGGGATTCTCCAGGCAAGAACACTGGAGTGGGTTGCCATTTCCTTCTCCAGTGCATGAAAGTGAAAAGTGAAAGGGAAGTTGCTCAGTCGTGTTCGACTCTTAGCGACCACATTGACTGCAGCCTACCAGGCTCCTCTGTCCATGGGATTTTCCAGGCAAGAGTACTGGAGTGGGGTGCCATTGCCTTCTCCAGAGATTGTTTTAGGTGTTTGTATAATGTCATGTGAACAGTGTTGTCAGTCCCAGGAGTAAATGGTTCTCACAAATAACTGTAGTTTGTATAAGCTGTGTTCAGCCAAACCACATTTCTAGTTCTGCTCTTCTATATCTGCTCACGAACATCAGTGCTGATGGGTTTTCCTACCTCTGTGTAGAGTAGGGGTTCCTAACTTTAATCCATAGACCTCCTATGTGGTAGGGCAACGTGAGACTCATGAAATTGATATTGAAATATTATGTGTAGTCTTTTTCTGACGGACGTGACCACAGCTTTCATCAAGTTTTCAAAGATGTTCAAGGAGCCCTGATGTTTGAGATTCATTCAGACACATACATTCTTTATCTGTTCTGAAGAGCTGGGTAGCACAAGGCTTGTGTTGATCTAATCATTTAGGGGACATCGTTTTTCCCATTTCTGCTGCCCTTCCTGGTATATTTATCCTTAAACAGAGCTTTTTATATTTTTACATACTGTTTTTACCTCTTCTGGGTTCCCTTTAATTACTTAGGATAGTGTTACGCGTGCGTGCTAAGTTACTTCAGTCGAATCAGACTCTGTGTGACCCCATGGACTGTAGCCCCCCAGGCTCCTTTGTCTATGGGATTATCCAGGCAAGAACACTGGAGTGGGTTGCCCTGCCCTCCTCCAGGGGATCTTCCAAACCTGGGGATCGAACCCTGCCTCCTCACGTCCCCTGATTGGCAGGCAGGTTCTTTATCACTAGTGCCACCTGGGAAGCCCCAAAGAAAAAGTGAAAAGTCAAAGTCAAAGTCACTCAATGGTGTCTGACTTTTTGCGACTCCATGGACTGTATAGTCCATGGAATTCTCCAGGCCACAATACTGGAGTGGGCGGCCTTGCCCCAGAGGACACTGTTACATGCAGGTGCAACTCCACAAGTATGTGCTGAAGTGTCGAAAGAAAGCTGACTCAGGTCGTCTTTACCGATGGAATGGATTAATTGGCTGAAGTAAGTAAAGTCCAGAGGTTGTTCAGGTTTTACCTGTGTTTTTACTTGGAACACTTTTCTTGGTTTCTTTCAGTGTTGCCCTCCTAAGTTTGTTGGTTAGTCTTCATGCCAGCATTCCTCATGGTAGCAAAATGTAGCAGTTAGAGTCCTAATGTTGGGAACTAACCACCAACATCCAGGACAGTAGGGATCTTCACTTCCTGCTACCACTGAATACAGCAGAATCAGTGTGGCAAGGTCACCAGTGCGTTTACTGTCTTCAGTCTATATCACCAGCTCACTTGAACAAGTCATGGTGACAAAGCGGGAGAGATTACCGTTTTTGACTACTGCTAATCCAGTATTCTTGCTGGAAAGTCCCACAGACGGAGAGACCTGGAGCACTGCGGTTGATGGGCTCACAGAGTCGGACGACTGAGTGAGTGAGTGAGCGCAGTCAGGGTCTGCCTTTAGGGTTCTGGCAGTTCCAGCCTGGGCGTGGGCGCTGGCAGGACAGAGGCAGAGCAGCAGCTGACAGTGCTCATCATGCCCTTAGGTTAGGTGGGGTTCAGGAATACACTCCTGATGCGTGACTGCAGTCATGCTGTGGAAGATGGAACTGTATTATAGTCTCTAAAGAAAGTTATATAAAATGTTAGTTTCTTGAGGTGTTTTATCAATGAGTTCGACCAGAGAAACAGAACCAGTAATTAAAACACACACACATAAATGCACGTTTAAGGATTTAGGTTATAAATATTACAAAATTTAATGCATATTTAAATATTATTTATTTATTTCGAGGAGTTGGCTTATGTGACGTGGAGGCTGTCCAGCCCCAGATTGAAGGGCGGGCAGGAGCAGCTGCTCACTCTGTAGTCTGTTTCAGGGAAACCTCAGTTTTGTTCTTAGGAGCTTTCAACTGGTGAGATGAAGCCCACCCATACTCTTGAGGATAACCTCCTATACTTTAATGTCAACTAATTATAGGCATTAATGAGATCTACAAAATGCCTTCACAGAAACATCAAGACTGGTGTGTAATTGAGCAGCAGTCTACTACATTCTAACACAGTTAATGTATGAAACTGTCATGGGTGTTAATAATTGTAATACCAAAGAAGGGGTCTGTGTTTAAATAAATGTGAGAAATACTGTATTAAACATATATTAATGTACATTATATTGACATATAGGTTATATTCCATTCTTTACTGTGCTCCAGTACACTATGTTTTGAACTATTTCTCATACTTACTTGATTAGGAATGTTTTTTTCTTCCCCTGAAGACTGTCTCACTGGACTAGCGAATACATTGTGGGAAACACTGGATTAAACTGTGACCGAGAAAACAGGTTTTACTGTAATTGTGGGCAGTTTCGTTTGTTTGTATGTTTCTGCTGTTTGTGTTCTTAAATGTATTAGCGTGGGCTCCTCTTTCTCTGTTAAATTATAAGACTCTTTGGGATCACACTTTGTGTTTTCACCAAGTGGAGATTCAATAATGTTGATGGAGAAATACTTTTAGATAAGTGAATGGTTACAGTGTTAATGATCTTCATATTTGCTCAGAGCCACCCCTTTCCTTTGGCAGATATTAAACTGTAATAACTTTAGAATGTTTTCTGCCCTTTGGAGATTTTCTCACTTTGGGGAACCGTTTACTATGGTAAAGCAGGTTCTTTGTTCTGGACACGATAAGTCTCATTTTATTACTTTTACTTTTTTAATGTGACAGGCTATATGTTTGTTCCACTTAAGAGATTGTTTAAATCCATAGAAAACAAGTGAGAGAATGGACAGGACTGAAAGAGACGCTGGTTTGGCTTTGTTCGCCTCACTCCACTCACCGTGTTCAGCACGCCGCTGCACTCTCAGTGGGCGTGGCGTGTGTTGTGCCTGATTCGTGGAAGAGGAAAATATTCCCTCTTAACTCTGTTTAAATCCGTTCTTACTGTGATGAATTCTTAGATCAGACAGAGCTGCGATTCTCTCTGCTGTACCCTCTCAGGACTGTCACCTGATCTAGAGATGGTTTAAAGTCTAGATGTGGCTTCAAGTCCCCGTGAAAGACTGTGACCCGTGATCAAATCATGTTGTGGGTGGAGCCATTTGTCTGGAGCGCAGGGGAGCGTGAGAGGCAGGTGTGATCGTCACCTGCGTGTCCCTGTGCATATGAGCTGTGTCTTGGATTCCTGCCAAATCCTCTGAGCTGCTTCCTGTATGAGGGCCACCAGAGCTTGTCTGCATGGATGTTGTGAACAAGGAAACATTTTTGGAAAACAAATCAAAATTTAAAGTCTGATATTATTAGAAAGGTACTAGTTGAATCAAAAGAAACTGTTTTAAAATAGCAAGTGCGATTGGATCCCACGTGAATGCTGGCAAGCAAGCAGGGGAACTGTTGTTTGTTCTCCTTCCTGCCTAGTGCAGCAGGGGCCCTACTAAAGCCTTGCCTGAAAAAAAGCCAGTTTCTGCAAGAAAAAGTGACTAGATTAATTTCCTGTTCCTTTCCTAACTGTTCTAAAGAAAAGAGGCTTTAAAGCTGCTGTAGGTCAAGAGGTTGTGGTTAAAGCCCAACCTTGTAAGACTTGAAAGATTTCTTCTTCCTAAGGACAGAGGCAATCCTAAAATTGCCTGTTTTGCTTGAAACAATAGCCCGAAAACTGGAGAAGAGCTGTCTTTAAAACCTTCTTTCCTAAGATTATGCAGTGAATAACCTAAATATTATACTTAGATAATATTTTTTGTGTATATTTATTACAAATAAATACAGTATGTTTAAATGTATTAAACATTAAATAATTATAACAATTTTTTTTGAGTGTAGAAATTTTGAAAATGATAAACAAAAGGCAGACAATAAAAATTGCTGTCAATCCCATTACTCAGAAATAATCACTATTCATATTATGCTCATTTCTTTTTGTATTTGTATATGTGCATAATTGTTTTTATCTAGTTATTTATCTTCCCAAACAATTATTTGTTTCAGGGTTAGAGTTAATGTTTTATAAATTTACAAATATATTTATTGTTGATTGACTTTAGTATGCTTTTATATAGTTTATATGGAGAGGGGAATGGCAGCCCACTCTAGTATTCTTGCCTGGAGAATTTCACAGGCAGAGCAGCCTGGTGGGGTGATGGTCCATGGGGTCGCTAAGAGTCAGACACGACTGAGCACACACATGCATATAGTTTCTATAAAACATAAAAACATATCTCGTGTGTTCTTTCATTGAGTAGACAAAATCACATGCAGTAATTGCAGCTGACCTTTAACAGGTATGTGCCATGAGCTGAGAATGTTATCTTCATTGTCCTCAGCACTCACAGTAACCTGCCAGGTAGGCGTTATTAACCCGGGGAGTAGAGCAGGGGAGAGCAATACCCCGCCAGGTCAGACAGGCAGTAAGTGCCGTGGCGCAGCTTGGTCTAGGAATCGGTCTGATCCAAGCTAATTCTCTTAAAACTATCATGTAGCCTCTTCTAAAGTGAATTCCATGTTGAATTTACTAGGTCCCAGACCCAAGTAAATTTACTAGGTCCCAGACACAAGACACATTATATCTAAGATATAGTGAAATTACGAGCAAATTGGCCAAGCATACCAATTTGGTATTCAGGACCTGGCCCAGACAGTTCAGAGTGCTCTCACATTGCAGAGGTGTGATGCGACTGTACGTCAGGGAGCTGTGGGAGCTGGGAGAGTCCTTTGGCCTGGACCTACCTGATTGACAGTGTGGTGCACTTCTTTAAAGAAAGGTTTTCTTTATAGGGTTTTCTTAAAACAGCAGGTTTGTTTCTGATAACGGCCTCAAAATAGTATCACAGAACCCAAATTGGTGACTTTGTTATTATATTTTGTTATCCATTATTAGTGTCTAAGTGCCAGCTTTTTTTCTTTATTGGCATTTAGTCACTCCCTTGGACTACAAGGAGATCAAACCAGTCAGTCTTAAGGGAAATCAACACTGAATACTTGTTGGAACGAATGATGCTGAAGTTGAAGCTCCAGTATTTTGGTCATCTGATGCGAACAAGTGACTCATTGGAAAGGTTCCCTGATGCTGGGAGAGATTGAGGGTAGAAGGAGAAGAGGGCATCAGAGGATGAGATGGCTGGACGGCATCACGGAGGCAGTGGACGTGAGCTTTGGGAGATGGTGAGGGTTAGAGAGGCTTGGCGTGCTGCAGTCCATGGGGTCTCAGAGTCGGACTGGACTGGGCAGCTGAGCAGCTGCCTCAGTAGCTGCTTTACAGTGTGTGTTGGTCTCTGCCGTGGAACATGGTGGCTTGGCCGTGTGTACATGCGTCCCCTCCTCCTGGACCTCCTCCCGGCCTCCCCTGTCCTGGCCGTCTGGAGCGCAGCACTGAGCTCCCTGCTCGCTCTCTGTTTTCACGTGGTCATGCATTTGTGTCAAACCTAGCGTCCCGATGTATCCCCCGTTTCCTCCCCCACTGGGTCCTCACGTCCTTTACGTCTTCATCTGTTTCTGCCCTGGAGCTAAGTTCATCTGAACTGGAGAGAACCATGTACCCCAGTGTTCATTGCAGCACTCTTTAGGATAACTGGAGCATGAAGTGGCGTGAAGTCGCTTAGTCGTGTCCAACTCTTTGCGACCCCATGGACTGTAGCTTACAAGGCTCCTCTGTCCATGGAATTTTCCAGGCAAGAGTACTGGAGTGGGTTGCCATTTCCTTTTCCAGGGGATCTTCCTGACCCAGGGATCGAACCCGGGTCTCCCGCATTGCGAGCAGACACTTTACCGTCTGAGCTGCGAGGGAAGCCTCCCAACCTGTCAGTCAACAGATGAATGAACACTCAAAATGCGGTGCATGTACAATGGAATATTACTCAGCCATATAAGGAATGAAACTGGGTCATTTGTAGTTTGGGTCAGATGTGGGTGGACCCCAAATCTGTCATACAGAAGTAAGAAAGGAAAAACAAATACCGTGTGTGAGATCTCGATACATACACATGTATGTGAGATCTAGAAGAATGCGCCAGCTTTTTAATTCTAGAAAGATGGACACACAGCTGAGGGCGAACTGCTGTCTTCCGGTGTGTGGGCACGCATGCTCAGTTGCTTCAGCAGTGTCCGGCTCTGTGACCCTGTAGCCTGCCAGAATCCTTTGTCCGTGGGGATTCTGTAGCCAAGAATGCCAGAGTGGGTTGTCATGCCCCTTCCTAACCCAGGGATGGAACCGAGGTCTCCTGCGTCTCCTGCATCGCAGGCAGATTCTTTACCACTGAGCCACTGAGGAAACCCATTTTCCAGTGTACTGTTGCTTATTTGTCCATTGTCTCCACCCCTTCAACATTCAGTTTTTACTTTCGTATCTGGTTTATTTTTCATCCTCTCTATTCTTACCTGGTTTCAGTTTTCCTTTCCCAGTCACCACTATTTTTTGTCCGGACTACCGTTTTATCTTCCATGCTGGCCTTCAACTCCTGTGCCCGGCAGTACTGAGCCCCGTCCTTGATTTTCCTCATATTTTCCATCCTCTTTGTCTAGAACTCCCCTCGCCCCCTGCTCAGTGAAGTGTGACTTTTGTCAACTGCTTTCACTTAGTAAATTGTTGGATGTTCTTTGCTGCTGCCTACTGAGCTTAGATAAAAGTGGAGCTCCAAGAGTGGTGGACATTTCTGTCTTTAAGAAATATGGGTAACTGCATTTTCTATTTTCCACTTCTCTCAGCTTCACTTTCCTGAGGTGATAGTTTTATTACCAGTGGAAAGGCTCTTGCATTGTGAATAATCTGAGTATATTTTACTCTTAATAATCTTTTGTTTGCTGCACAAAGGCTTTTGACCAAAAAAAGTGACATCCAGTCACTGACCAAGCCATAGCACTCCAGAGGAAGAGGCGTCTGTTTTCAGGTCTTTCTCCAGGATCGTTTAATCCAGTAGAGGTCTTGTCTTCGTGATGTCCAAGTTGATCTTGGAGATAGATAAATGCACTGGTAGTAAAAAACAAACAAACTGAGATCATGACAGAAAGGAACTACCTAACAAAACACCTTCAGTGTATTTGTCGTGGCCACACTTCACAAGTCTAGAAGGAAGGCAGGGCTGGTTAATTTCAGCCATCTTTTCATTACATTTCAGTCCAGTTCAGTCGCTCAGTCGTGTCCGACTCTGCGACCCCATGGACTGCAGCACGCCAGGCCTCCCTGTCCATCACCAGCTCCCGGAGTCCACCCAAACCCATATCCATCGAGTCAATGATACTACCAGGGAAGCCCGTCTCTTCATTTAGCTTCTTTTTAAAATAAAAAATGGAAGCTATGAGGATTCAATTTGAGAGAGTTTTTTTTTTTTTTCTTTCTCTAATTTTTTTGATATCTGTGCTTTTCTTTAATTCTCTCCATTTGCCTTTAATTTTTGTCCTTTCTGTCTAGCCTGTTTCTACCTTTAAATGTTTCTAAATATCAAGTCTAAATAAGGAAGAATGTAATATGTAACTGTGACGGAAGGGAAACTTCAGTGTGCGTTCTTCAGGGAAGAATTCCTGGTACAGAAGTATACTGAGGAAGTTCGTACTTTTGCAGTTCATTTTGTGTGGTGTAAGTGTGTGACTTTGTGGCCTTGGGTTTAAGGCTCACCAGCTCTTCCGTGTTCATGTATCCTTGCCATTAAGGAACTCAGATTTGATGGGAGAGAGAATAGTTGTGAGTCCAAACTCCTGCATATATTTGCATTTTCTTTTTCTTTCTGCTTGTGTTACTTCTCCATTCATGTGAGCACAGCAGAAAGCATCAGGGGTAGGGCAGAGAGTGTGGGACGCCGAGTCACCATCACACTCGTGACTGTGGGAGCTACTCCCCACGTCTAGTTACATACTTTCCAGGGATGGGTGCATTTGGGGGTGTATTTTAAACCTTGTCACTGTCACCTGTCTTGGCTTCTTGGTTGATTCATGTGGGGACTCTGATTCTTGGCTGCTGAAACACCATCTGTACGTAGAGATATGGGGCTCATGCTGTAAATGGCATGGCACATCACAAAGCTGGAAAGAATAAGTGCCTTCTTACATGTTGTTGTTTAGTATGGGTAAATGTGGAAGAACACAAATAAGACAAGTTCCTATTCAGGCCTTCATGATATATATTCAAGACCAGCATTTTCTTCTATGTTTTCCCCTGGATCTCTCCATTTAACTACTTTAAATTGAAAAACACTTTTGGAGAACTGTGGAGTTAGTAGAGTGGAGTGGGGTTAGTAGAGCAAAATTCTATTAGACTTACTTACAGGTCTCAGTAAGCGTGTATTTGTTGTTGGTTGTTCAGTCACTGAATTGTGTCCGACTCTTTTGTAACCCCATGGACTGTACCCTGCCAGTCTCCTCTGTCTATGGGATTTCCCAAGCAAGAATAACTGGAGTGGGTTTCTATTTCCTTCTCCATGGATCTTCCTGACCCAGAGATCAGACCCGTGTCTCCTACATTGGCAGGCAGATAGATTCTTTACCACTAAGTCCCCAGGGAAGCCCAAGAATATATTCATAATTTTAAAAATCTGTAATCACATTCTTAGCAACAGGCTAATGACTAAAAATAATAATAATATTGTTATAGTAAGTTAATTGTGATGTAATGCTTATAAAAAGAATTTGCTAGAAAAACTTTGATTAAATATTTTGTGACTCACTACATGTTTTTTTGTTTGTTTGTCTTCTGGAGAAATTCTTTTATCTTTGATTCTACTGATTTTCAAAATAAGGACTGGATAAGGAACTTGCCCCTAACATAATGATAGTTATTGATGTAGCATTGCATGGACTAAAAAATAATTCCAGTAGTCTACAAGTTTTCACCAGTCTGACAACTACTTAGCAATACCAAGTGGTGCTACCTGTATTCGGAGAAGGCAATGGCACCCACTCCAGTACTCTTGCCTGGAGAATCCCAGGGACAGGTGAGCCTGGTGGGCTGCAGTCCATGGGGTTGCGAAGAGTCAGACACAACTGAGCGACTTCACTTTCTCTTTCGGACACAACTGAGCGACTTCACTTTCTTTTTTCACTTTAATACTTTGGAGAAAGAAATGGCAACCCCCGCCAGTGTTCTTGCCTGGAGAATCCCAGGGATGGGGGAGCCTGGTGGGCTGCCATCTGTGGGGTCACACAGAGTCAGACACGACTGAAGCAATTGAGCAGCAGCAGCGGCTACCTGTGTTGGTGAGAGCTCTGCATAGACAATGTATAAAGAGATAGAGCTCAGTCTGTAAATTGTTTTTGCATTTGTATTATTTTCCTTATTTTTGTGAAGCCTATTCCCTTGTCCACAGAGACTTTTTATGTCATCCTGACTTTGCTGATTAAATGACTAGTTTATAGCTACACAGACACAGACGCAGGCACACCTTCGCGGTGGTAATGTGTGGGTCTCTGATGTGAAGGGGCACGTTCTGCTCTGCATTGGTGGTACTTCCGTGTGCCTTTTCTGCACCATCGTTCCTGCCTCTGACCGCCCTCCAGAAGCACCTTGGGTTCTGGCAGCTGCACCCGAGCAGCCATGGAGCCGTGTGCGCACGCTCAGTTTCTGAGCGGGTCTCCCCGCCCACGGCGGCGCTGGCTGTCCACTAGCCCTGGGCGCTGGGAGGAGGGACGCTCGCTGCCAGTCCCGACAGGGCCGGGCGGCTCTGCCGCAGCAGATGGTCAGCGTTTGCTTTTCCCAGGCCTGTCACCTGGAGAACTCCGACAGTTTTGTGTTCTGCTACTTACTTTTACCTAAAAAGAAGCAGAAAAGGGGAACACAATGCCATTTCAAAATAGCCAGCAGCTTCATTGTTGATAAGAGTGAAACATGATATTTTTTAAAAAAGGAAAAGAACAGAAATGAGCATAGCACGTTTGCTAAAATGCTTCACTGTGATGATCTTGATAGCATTTATTTTATGGAAGTCTAAAAAGATAATTAAAAAGATACATCTACTGAGTAGATTTTGTACATTTTTTTTTCATTTTTCAAAAATGTGTGCCAGAAATTTCCACTTTAATTTTCTAATTTTGTGTTCCTATATGCACACTGATATTTCATCTGATTTTCAAAATAAGGACGGATAAGGAACTTGCCCTTAACATAATGATAGTTATTGATGTAGTATTGCCACTTTTGCCATCATCAAACTCCATTAAGCTGCATAATGACAGGTCAGTTCATTATTCTAATAATTTCCAAATAAATTTCAGTTATTTAAATAATAAATTTCTTTTCTTTTCACCTGAAAAGCGTTTCAGAAGACTTATGCTGCTCAGATACAGAACTCTTGGCAAAATGGTCAGGTTAAGATCTGAACATTTAATCTGGCTTATGAAAACTAGAAGCCTATTGTGAATGCTCTTCTTCTAGACTGTTTCTGCACATAGACATGGGAGGGACTCCAACTCTGTTCTCAAATGTAGTCAAGGTCTGTTTTGGAAGTTGAGGGCAAGGGCTTTAGTTCTGTCTCCTGGGATGTAACTGGCTATGTTTCTACATCAGATTAACTCATTTTATGAGATTGACGCAAAAAGAGAGGCTGACAGAGAATGAGAATCAGGGTGGGGAGCCTGTGAGACCCAAAAGGAGGTCACTGTGGGCAGACCCTGCAAGAGGCTGGTGTGAACCATGGCCCTTGGGACCCTTGCGGTGTGGGCTGCAAGGTGACCCCAGATCTGTGTTCTGGAATCCTCTTCTAGATTGTGAGCAGGGTTGACACCTTTGATGAAACACAAGGAACAGATGTGTTTAACCCTATCTTACTTTGTGATGACATGAACTCATGTTAACATCAAAATACAAATTTTAAACTGTGGGAGAGATATATGATGTTCATGTAAGGTATGAAAAATTAGCATTTTCAGAGAGAAACTGAGGAACCAAGAGATTAATTTCTCTCAGGATTCAGAAATCCCTTCTCAGAAATACATCTGCTCTTTCCATCTCTTGAGTCCATAGATTGCCAGCATCTACCAGGAAAGGGATTGTCGCTGCTAATTGCTCAGCGTTGCACCAACATTGGCCTCTACAGTTCTTTGGGTGATGGTGGTAAAAATGAAACTAAGTGTGTGGTTCCTTGAGTAAGGAAGGGACTGGCCTCAATTCCCTGTTTTCCTCTGAGGCGGTAGCTCTTAGGGGCCGTTTCCGTAGCCTGTGTAGCTGCTTGTGTTGACTTTGAGGGCCCACATCGGGTGCTGGGGGAACCTGAAGCTCCATGTAGCCATAGCACGGCACCGGGCTCGGTGAACATGAAAGAATCCAACAGAGCCTCAGTTTTCCTGAAGCTGTACCTTGTCTGACCTTTACTTAGAACTCTGAAAAAAATATCAGAGTGTTTTTTGTGTCTTCTAACTTGGGGCTGATTACTGGAATTCCCTGATGTAAATGAAGTGCCTTTCTGATTGACTTTATTGAAGGTCTGATAGCACAGTAGGAGTTTATCTGAACCACTGGTGATGGCCATCGAACACACTTCCTCTGGCTCATGAGTAACCATGAGCTGCCCAACTCACACTCTCAGTACCCCCATCAGGTTTACTCACTCGGTTAGCTGAGAGTAGAGAACTTCCACCAAGCAATTATATTTCTCCTTACAAAAAGAAAATGTTGCAGCAGTCTTGGTTATAATCTGAGTGTGTTTTCTTGGACTCATGCCCAGCAAGTTTATTTTTGTGTGGAGAGGCTGATTTTATAATTTTCTATATTTCTTGGTAGAGTTTACCAAACTGTTTATCTTTGCTGACAGCTTCAGCTAGGTCATAGTTTGAGTAAATGCAGTGGACCTTTAAAAAGCTATTAGCTAAAGTTCCGTAAGCTCTCTATTGCCCTCTTTTAGAGTATTTCTACAGCAATTTCTACAGCACCTTAGCTCAGCCTGTCTTGGGAATGAAGACAAGAGCTGAATTATGTTTGTATCCCCAGAGTCCCAAACTGTGTTTGTAAAGTTCCCATTATTTTTTTATCTTTTTAGCCTTTGAAGCTTTGCATTTATGGATTCATTGTATCATCATCATCTTATGATCATTTGGAGTCTCTGATGGTGTTCTCATTAAAAGCTCACTTCGTCATTACCAGCACTGTTTTACCAGCCTCCTCAGGGTATTTTTGGCTATGTGGGTGATGGATTGGAATCTGCAGTATTGCAGGAACTGATTTTAAAGCTAAGATTGTAAAGATGAAAAATGATCCTTTTAAAGTAAGTTTTCTCATCCTTAGAACACAAACACATACACACTCCATATATAGCCATATATATTTTTATATTGACTAATTATTATTTCAAAACTGAGTGCAGCCCAGGGAAAAATTGCAGCAACTAATGGATCCTCTTAGTGTAATTTGATTTGAAGTATAGAAAAAAAAAAAAAAAAGAGTGATTTTAACCCAACTATCCCCTAAGTTGTTCTTACTGAGCTCATGATATCCATGGGAAGAATCCTGAAGGCGAAATGGGTGGGTTTCCAACAGTCCATTGGGGGTGACAAGGATCTGTGTTCTCTAGAGGATGGGACGTGGGTAAAGGGAGACTGCCCTGAATTCTCTTCACCACGTCGTGACAGTGACCCACATGTATTGCTCCATGTAATTAGAAGATGTTGTAATTTTTTAAAATTACATAGCCATATGTGTGATCTCCTAATTGTTCTGGTACCCATTTAGAAAGTGTGATTCACAAAATTTCCATTGTATACAACTAATTAAAATTATTTCAAGAGAGCTTCTCATTATCAAAGTATTTCCTGTGACATTCATTTAAGAGTGAACTCCTTTAGGGTGTGAAAGTGGGATTTTATAGATCATTAACAAGTTGACAGGTTCTGGGAGTAGAAGAATATAAAACTGATGTGTTAGGAAGCAGTGCCAATTGAAGATCAATCAAAAGCAACATAAAGTATTCTTGAAACCTTTAGATGAATTATGAAGAAAGTAGCTCAATTTACAAGCCATTTTGCAAGAAGCTATCAATTTTATACTCTTGTATGTTGTCTATAAATTCTTTTAATAGTACCATAAATAATAGCTGAAAAAAATTTTAAAGGACAAAATAAGTGTATCTCCTTTTTTGTTTTATGGCTAACATTCTTGAAGGAAAAATCACTCCACTTGTTTTCTCTTCATCTTGGTCTCTCATTCTTTTCTCTACCTGGGTCAGTCTTGATTCTGTACTGTCCTGTAGCCCACCAGGCTCCTCTGTCCATGGGATTCTCCAGGCAAGAAAACTGGACTGGGTAGTCATTTCCTTCTCCAGGGATCTTCCCAACCCAGGGACTGAACCTGGGTCTCCTACACTGCATGCAGATTCTTTACTCTGAGCCACCAGGGAAAACTGATTCTGCCCTACTAGGTCAGTTCAGTTAGTTCAGTGCAGTCGCTAAGTCGTGTCCGACTCTCTGCGACCCCATGGATTGCAGCACGCCGGACCTCCCTGTCTATCACCAACTCCTGGAGTTTACTCAAACTCGTGCCCATTGAGTGGGTGATGCCATCCAGCCGTCTGATCCTCTGGCGTCCCTTCTCCTCTCGCCCTCAATCTTTCCCAGCATCAGGGTCTTTTCTTTCCCTACTAGGTCACTAAAACTTAGACACTTAAGTCTCCTTTTATTAGAGAAATTTAACAGAACTGTTTCTATTGTTTATATTTGTTGACTTCTTTCTGGCATTTAATGGCTTTGATCATACAAAACATTTTCTGTTGGTCCCACTTACGCCTTGTCTCTGGTAAAATGCCCTCCATCCCTCACTGGCCCTCCTCTCTCCTTCACTGGTGCTTCCTTCTTCGTTTCTCCCTGGAGTGTAGGCACCCCCTTAGCCTCCTTGTCTTCATCTGCAGCTCTTGGTTGGTAATCTTACATGTGCCAATATTTTTGGTTATAACTCAGTATTCTTGTTTTGAATATGTGTCTGATTTTCTAAAGTAAATTCTCTAAGGAAAGGGATGTCAGGAGACTGTAGTCAGGAAGGAATCTGTCTAAAGTGTAAGCAAACAATTTTATGTCTGTATTGGTTAGATGGGTAAGCATAATCTAAAAGGTAAATAATGACCCACTTAACTTGCTTTCATGTGGCTTTTCATATTCCATCAATAACAGTGAAATGGGTTGTGCAATAGGGCAGGTACCATTATTAATACAATTTATATAATTTAGCCTAATAATATGATACAATTGTGAATAATTTCTCTCTTAGGTTATGTCATTTTGAGGAGAAATGAAAAAGCACTTCAAAATAAATGCTTTGCAATTATCACTCTGTTAAAGGTGTATGCATTTAGCACACAGGCAAATATTTGTGATTTGACTGATTTGTATTATGGCTTTCTCTTTACTGTGGAAGTACCCATTAGGATAAGTCTTTTTTGTAGTGTGGACAATAATAATTTAGCACTCTAGCTGGATCGTTTCTAGTATAAGCGAATCACAGGAGTCCAGAAGGCAGGTAAGTTAAAGCAGGCAGAGCAGTGAGACGACACAAAGAGGTCACAGTTCAGCGGCACTGCCTTTCTAAAAGGCACACTTTCAAGGGCAGTTCTTGACTACACCAGATGATTTTTCTTTTTCACTTGGTGGAAACGGTGTTTGACCTAGTTTCCCATGTCTGCTATGTGAAATCAATTTCATAAATACAGCTAGTGATCTCAAGGCAGTACTGATCTTTTAATTATATTACATATATCATAATTTTCATTGTGACCTGACATTTTATATAAAGTTTGCATGAAGTGGGGAAGATAAAGGAAATATATGAGCTCGTCAGGGTACTGAGTGCAGCGGTCAGGAAAGCCTGTCTGGGGACAGTCAGTAACTGGGACTCTTTAGGAAACACTGCGACTCACTCCTTCTGTGGCCGTTGGTGCTCAGGGCTTGTTCACTGCTGCCGTGCTTTCCCGCCACATTGCTCTGCACTAGGCTGCCTCTCCAGACCCCATCACCAGCGCTCTCTCTGTCTCAGCACAATTCCAAGCAAGCCTCTCACATCTCAGATGCATTATAGCAGTTTTTTTTGGCCTCTCTAATATATTATTTTTATACAGAGTGTTTACAAATATGAACCAGACCACATTGTTCTTAATGTCTGTAAAACTCTCCCATTGCTTCCCAGTATACTCAGAATAAACTCCAAACTGTGACCCTCAGAGCTCAGTGCACTCTATACTGTGCCCACCCACCTAAGCCCTCACTTCTTACCACTGTCCCCTGGGCCACAGGCCCAGGCACACTGTCCTTTCCGTCCCTTGAACCTGCCAAGCCTGTTACTGCTCCTTCTCCCTGGACAGCTTTGCCACCCGATCTTTGTGTGGCAGGCTTATTATTCCCAATCATCTCTCAGAACAAATGTCCTCTCATCAGTGAGGATTCTCTGACCACCCAGTCTGTGTTCGTCCCCTTCCTCCCATTCTGCTTTAATTTTCATTTAATACTTATAGTTACCTGGAAGTTCTCTTGTTTGTCTCCTTGTTTTGCTTGGTGAGTTGCTTTGAGACTATAAGCCCCATGAAGGCAAAGATCTTGCCTGTAATTATATACTGTTGTAACCAAAGTGGCGAGAATACTCCTAGAACATTGATATGCTCAGTAGAAACTTGAGTGAGTTAATTACTCAGTTTTCTAAATAAATATAACTTATTGATGTCCTATTGTCTACCAGGTCCAATGCAATGTTGATTGGGAATCAAAAATGAGTTTTGCATGGGTCTATATTTTCATGCATTGGAAAAGGAAATGGCAACCCACTCCAGTACTCTTGCTTGGAGAATCCCAGGGACGGAGGAGCCTGGTGGGCTTCTGTCTATGGGGTCACACAGAGTCGGACACGACTGAAGCGACTTAGCAGCAGCAGCAGCAGCAGCGTACATAGATAGCTTACTGGCTGGTTTATGTCTTTATCTGGGCATTTGCTTATCAAGCTGTCTTTTAAGGTTTATATTTAACTTTGGAGAATCAAAATGCATTGATGATATTCATGCTACTGCTAAGTCACTTCAGTCGTGTCCGACTCTGTGTGATCCCATAGACGGCAGCCCACCAGGCTCCCTTGTCCCTGGGATTCTCCAGGCAAGAACACTGGAGTGGGTTGCCATTTCCTTCTCCAATGCATGAAAGTGAAAAGCGAAAGTGAAGTCACTCAGTCGTGTCCGACCCTCAGTGACCCCATGGACTGCAGCCTTCCAGGCTCCTCCATCCATGGGATTTTCCAGGCAAGAGTATTGGAGTGGGGTGCCATTGCCTTCTCCATGATATTCATGGGTAGTCAGATAATTTTGGTCCTCTAAGTATGCATGCATGCCAAGTCTCTCAGTCAAGTCCAACTCTTTGTGACCTGTGGATTGTAGCCCACCAGGCTTCTCTGCCCATGGGATTGTCCAGGCAGGAACACTGGAGTGGGTTGCCATCCGCTCCTCCAGGGGATCTTCCCAACCCAGGGATCAAACTCCTATCTCTTTCGTCTTCTGCATTGGCAGGCAGGCTCTTTACCACTAGCGCTATCTGGGAAGCCCTATAAGTATACTCTATGTCTGTTTCCAAGGACTCTCTTAAAATTTAGCTCCTCTCATTATACACATATTATTTATTCACTTTAATAAGGCTTTATCCAGCAGGCACACACTCAAGCTTTTTACTGCTTGTTATGGAGTGTACACATGAGAGTAAGATGCTTGCCCTGGCTTCAAGGAATGTGAAATTTTGTAGGGAGAGATAAACTATGTAGTCTGATAAACTTGAAATAAAGATATATCATATAAATTTCACTAAAAAGACAACAAATGACACAACAGTCCAGAAAAAGGAGCAGTCACACGGAGAGGAGATGAACAGGAAATGCTCTTTTAATAGATGAGTTTCCTCTTGGGTTTTAATAACTGTGTCAGTTTTGACAGATGGAGGAAATGGCACATATAAAGGAAATGGCAAGGGAAGTCAAAGGAGTTTTTCAGATGGAAGTTCTGGAATAGACCTCTAGCTGGAAAGCCCTGAAAGGTTTTGCTAGGTGATGGAGCCCCTGGGGTTTTCTGAGCCGGGGACAGTGTCTCAGCAGTGTAGGCTAGACGTCTTTTAGCGGGATAGATTGGAGTGAAGACAGAGTTGAGCAGGCAGACCAGTCGTTAGCAGCCTTTTGTGAAAGGAAGTCCAGAGGTAATAGAATAATGGTTTGGTAGAGTGGTCATGTATGGATGCGAGAGTTGGACTGTTAAGAAGGCTGAGTGCTGAAGAGTTGATGCTTTTGAACTGTGGTGTTGGAGAAGACTCTTGAGAGTCCCTTGGACTGCAAGAAGATCCAACCAGTCCATTCTGAAGGAGATCAGCCCTGGAATTTCTTTGGAAGGAATGATGCTAAAGCTGAAACTCCAGTACTTTGGCCACCTCATGCGAAGAGTTGACTCATTGGAAAAGACTGATGCTAGGAGGGATTGGGGGCAGGAGGAGAAGGGGACGACAGAGGATGAGATGGCTGGATGGCATCACTGACTCGATGGACGTGAGTCTCAGTGAACTCCAGGAGCTGGTGATGGACAGGGAGGCCTGGCGTGCTGCGATTCATGGGGTTGCAAAGAGTCGGACGCGACGGAGCGAATGAACTGAACTGAACTGAGAGTGGTAGTTTCCCTAAAGAAATATTTTCAGGACACATGTGCAGACACCATTGTATACCCACAAGGGACACGTTTATCCTGAATTAGAGTTGATCCATTCTTCTAACCTAGACTTTTTTACCTTTTATACTCATGAGCTACCTCTTCTTGTAGGTTACATCAGGAATAGATTTTGGGGTCCATTTTAACTATTCTTATGGGTTTAAAGGCATGTTCACTATATCTGTGAGTCTTCAAAGTGTTTCACATTTTTGGCAGAGTTGAAACATCCAGACTTGAATTTGGTCTTTATTTTTTATGAGTTACTGTCTTGCTATTCATTAGGCCTTCACAGATTGGCATAGTTGGACTAATTTTCTATGTAAGTCTCTTACTCCTTCCCCCTCTTCTAAGACACACTCACACACACATGTCACACACACCAGATTGAATCATACTTGTCTCAGAAATATTTTGCCATACAAATCGCACGTCTAGCCCTGTGATGTTCTGTTTATATATTGTGTTCATATATTTTAGTTGAGCCATGTACCAGTTTATTAATACCATAGCCCCAGGTAAGAGTGTCAAAGTACTAAATCAACTGGATATGTTTCAATTCCTACCTTATTTGAATTCTTGGAATATTTGAAACTGATGACCATTCTGTCCTTGAAACACTTTTTTCCATTAGTTTCCATGATATAACATCCTCTCTGTTTTCTTTTACCTTTGACTCTTAGTCTCTTTCTTCTCTAGTAAAGTGTTCTCTATTTGTCCATTAAATATCGATACTTCCCAAAACCTAGTAAAAAAGGAGAGTGAAGAAGTTGGCTTGAAACTCAGCATGAAAAAAAACTAAGATCAGGGCATCTAGCCCCATCACTTTATGGGAAATAGACAGGAAAAAAGTGGAAGCAGTGACAGATAATATTTTCTTGGGCTCCCAAATCACTGTATACAGTGACTGCAGCAGAAATTAAAACATGCTTATTCCCTGGAAGAAAAGCTATGACAAACCTAGACAGCATATTAAAAAGCTGAGACATCACTTTGCCCACAAAGGTCCATCTAGTCAAAGCTATGGTTTTTCCAGTAGACGTGCGTGAATGTGAGTTGGACCGTAAAGAAGGCTGAGCACTGAAGAATTGATGCTTTTGAACTGTGGTGTTGTAGAAGACTCTTGAGAGTCCCTGAGACAGCAAGGAGATCAAACCAATCCATCCTAAAGGAAATCAGTCATCAATATTGACTGTGTGGATCACGATAAACTGTGGAAAATTCTGAAAGAGATGGGAATACCAGATCACCTGACCTGCCTCTTGAGAAACCGGTATACAGGTCAGGAAGCAACAGATAGAACTGGACATGGAACAGATTGGTTCCAAATAGGAAAAGGAGTACATCAAGGCTGTATATTGTCACTCTGCTTATTTAACTTATATGCAGAGTACATCATGTGAAACGCTGGGCTGGAGGAAGCACAAGCTGGAATCAAGATTGCCAGGAGAAATATCAATAACCTCAGATATGCAGATGACACCACCCTTATGGCAGAAAGTGAAGAGGAACTAAAGAGCCTCTTGATGAAAGTGAAAGAAGAGAGTTGAAAAAATTGGCTTAAAGTTCAACATTCAGAAAGCTAAGATCATGGCATCCAGTCCCATCACTTCATGACAAATATGGGGAAACAGTGGAAACGGTGGCTAACTTTATTTTGGGGGGCTCCAAAATCATTGCAGATGGTGATTGCAGCCATGAAATTAAAAGACACTTGCTCCTTGGAAGGAAAGTTATGACCAACCTAGACAGCATATGGAAAAGCAGAGACATTACTTTGCCAACAAAGGTCTGTCTAGTCAAGGCTATGGTTTTTCCAGTGGTCATGTATGGATGTGAGAGTTGGACTGTGAAGAAAGCTGAGCGCCAAAAAATTGACGCTTTTGAACTGTGGTGTTGGAGAAGACTCTTGAGAGTCCCTTGGACTGCAAGGAGATCCGACCAGTCCATCCTAAAGGAGATCAGTCCTGAATGTCATTGGAAGGACTGATGTTGAAGCTGAAACTCCAATACTTTGGCCACCTGATGCAAAGAGCTGACTCATTTGAAAAGACCCTGATGCTGGGAAAGATTGAGGGCAGGAGGAACAGGGGATGACAGAGGATGAGATGGTTGGATGGCATCACTGGCTCAATGGACATGGGTTTTTGGGTGGACTCTGGGAGTTGGTGATGTTCATAGAGGCCTGGCGAGCTGCAGTTAATGGGGTCGCAAAGACTCGGACACAACTGAGTGACTGAACTGAACTGAACTGAAAGGAAATCAGTCCTGAATAGTCATTGGAAGCACTGATGCTAAAGCTGAAAGTTCAATACTTTGGCCACCTGATGTGAAGAACTGACTCATTGGCAAAGACCCTGATGCTGGAAAAGATTGAAGGCAGGAGGAGAAGGGGATGACAGAGGATGAGATGGTTGGATGGCATCACCAATGCAATGGACATGAGTTTACACTGTCTCTGGGGGATAGTGAAGGACAGGGGAGCCTGGCGTGCTGCAGACCGTGGGGCTGCAGACTGGAACCTGACTTAATGGCTGAACAGCAACAGCAGAAGCCTCGTCCTTTCCTTTTCTGGTTCTGCCTGCTGTCCCAGCTGTTACCTTCACTCCCCATTTTCTGCCAGTAGGATGCTCTTTAGGTTGGATCCTAAGTCCTTTTGAAATGACCCTGATAGTCTTTGATAGCTTCCTTGTTACCTCATTTGTTAAGATATTCTAGGCTCTTATACATTTCTTATCCCAGACCTGGGATCAATCATTTATCCAAAAAGTTCTGTTTCTTTAAAGTGGTAAATGCTGTTTCAGGATCATAATTTGGGCCCAGTAGTGCTTGTTGAGACAGAATTTTCCATTGTTTCTAGGCTTTTTCATTATATATATATAATAAATATATATTGAACCCAGATCTCCCGCACTGCAGGGAGATTCTTTACCAGCTCAGCCACCAGGGAAGCCCATGAATACTGGAGTGGGTAGGTTATCCCTGCGCTGGGGGATCTTCCTGACCCAGGAATGGAACTGGGGTCTCCTGCATTGCAGGTGGATTCTTTACCAACTGAGCTACCAGGGAAGCTCATATATATAATAAATATATATAAATTAACACTAATACTCATAATTCAGATTTAGGACTATGTGGCTCTTATTTTATCTCTTGTATATTACATCTGTGTTTTCCTTCTTCTGTATTGAGAATCTTGGTTCTGAAGGGTGTAGGGGATAATAGAATTAGAATACCCCATATTACGAACACAGTATCCTCAGAGTAAGTTCTAACACTATCACCACTAGTATGACTTATATATTGTGTTTGATTTAGGAGGTGTTGGCAAGAATACTGATGACTATGTCGTGCACGTATTCTAGCTGATTTAGAAAGTTACAGACCACTGTACTATTTGTGTAACAAACAGTACTGAGTAGTAGAAGCGGTTTTTCCTCGGTATTCTCTTCTCTACCCATGAGGTTGTCAGTGGTATCCAAGAGAATCCTAGTGGGAATTCTGCACTCAGCGCGTAGAGTGCTGTAATTAGGCCCAGTATGTTTCACTGTCAGAGGCACCTGATAAGGCTGGAGGTAGGCCCTGTGCAGCTCATTCTGTTGACTCCTCTTGTAGTAAAGGGAGCTTCCAGATTCATGAAATTATTAGGTCCATTAGGGATCAGCAATTCTCCTTTTATATGTTTTTCTTCCAGTGAACATAGTACTGATTTTTGTTTCTTGCTAAGGTATATTTTAATGAGTAATTCCTTGAAAGCTACTTTGAGAGGATCTTAATTGTTGTTCAAATATAGAGGTGTGTTTGTGATAGAGCTAGAATAGAAAAGGGGTTTGATGGATTCAGATCGGAATGACACATACAAGTGTTCCTCCTTTAGGAGAAAAGGGGAAGCTGAAACAGATTTCAATAGGAAAAGTGAGGCTGGAATTGTCACACCAGCAGGCTTTTGGGTTTCCAGCCCATGAATAATCCCCGCTCCGTTTTTTGTTTGTTTTAACACTTAATATTTTTAGAGCAGCCATAGGTTCAGGGGCCTTCCGGGTGGTGCTGGTAGTCAGGGCAGGAGACGTCAGAGAGGCAGGCTGGACCCCTGGGTCGGGAAGGTCCCCTGGAGGCGGGCATGGCAACCCTCTCCAGTGTTCTTGCCTGGAGAATCCCATGGACAGAGGAGCCTGGTGGGCTATGGTCCAAAAGCAGGTTGAAAGGAAGGTGCAGGGGTTCACCATACACGCTTCACTCAGCTTCACTGGGCAGACTGTTATATTGGATCCAGAAATCCCATTATTTGCAGGAAATTAATGAGGAAAAGGCAAGCTCTTTTGAACTTTTGTGCAACAAGTTTTGGGGCAGCTAAACTTTAACTCTGAAAATTTAAGTATGAAGGAAATGGAAATGGTGGTGGAAATCATGCTGTTTACATTTATGCTGTGATTTAGCAGCTGAGAAGGCTGATGTGTGGTGTGTGGAATGTCAAGGATAATTTCTTTTTGCTCCTATTTTAATGAGACATCACTCACTAGGTGTTCCTTTCTAGCTGCTTCTAAACTTGAAAGATACTAAAAATAAAGAAATGACATGTAGAGTAGGAAAAAGTCGAATTAAGGAAACATAGGGATTCATTTAAAAGGAAAAATGATAGAAGTTAAATATATACATTTTCAATTACATCAGTTTAAGTAAGGATTTAACATACAAATAATGATAAGCAGTAAAGGAAAAATCTAAAAGCAAGAATTATTTGATGATTTAAGAGGCATGCAACTAGGAGAAATAAAATGAAAAAAGTATTTTCATGTGTATCAATAATGATAACTTTAAAGCAATACTTTTCAGTGTTTCTATGCATTGAAATTTGCACACTGTGGATGTTTGCTGAGAAATCGGAGATACTTAGAATGTCTTGTTTTTGAGCTGATTTGCGTTGAGTAGTGGAGTTTGTGCTGGGCTTGACTGGGGGGAATGGAAAAGGTAAGCCTTAAACTTGACATTTTTTTGTATCATATTATCTTCTAATTTAAATAACCTATTTTGGTTAGCTCAGTCTTTTTCAACTAAAGTATTCAATCTCTTAGGTATTTCTTCCTTTCCTTCTTTAATTAGAAGGCATCTGGTGGTGTGAGGGATGGGACTGCCTGGAGTCACGTAACCAGTGCACAGCCTTTGGCGGTTGCTGGGTCCTTGCTGTGCAAGGGCCAGCTTGGTTTGCTTTTGGGACTGGTGGCTGCTGAAGTCTGTCTGCCTGACTTACAGTGTGGGCTCCACGTGAGCGCGGACAGCTGCCACGCCGGCCCGGATTCTCTGCCGTTGCTCACGTAGCCCCTG
This sequence comes from Bubalus bubalis, assembly GCF_019923935.1. Taxonomy (NCBI): domain Eukaryota; kingdom Metazoa; phylum Chordata; class Mammalia; order Artiodactyla; family Bovidae; genus Bubalus; species Bubalus bubalis. The sequence continues at coordinate 290,824 of NC_059165.1, read as the reverse complement.
CACACCGCTCATCTGGTCCCACTCCAGCCCCGCTACAGAACCCGCCTGCAGTGCAGGAGACCCGGGTTGCATCCCTGGGTCAGGAAGATCCCCTGGAGAAGGAAATGGCAACCCGCTCCAGCACTCTTTCCTGGAGAATTCCATGGATGGAGGAGCCTGGTGGGCTGCAGTACACGGGGTCGCAGAGTCGCACGACTGAGCGACTCCCCCTTCCCGCTTCCCGCCCCATGAGCACTTCCTCGTCTTCTCCTGGGCCCCCTGCGAGCCCTCGTTGAGGACACAGGGGTCCCGGAGCTCTAACTCAGCCCACCCATCGAGCCACGTTTTATCTTTTAGCTGCCCTAGCGAGTCTTCTTTGAGTGTCTCTCAACCCGTAAACTCTTAGAAGGAATTTTGTTGTTATTTAGTCGCTCAGCAGTGTCTGACTCTTGCGACCCGGTAGACTGTAGCCCTCCAGGCTCCTCTGTCCATGGGAGTTCCCAGGCAAGAACACTGGAGGGGGTTGCCATTCCCTTCTCCAGGGGATCTTCCCAATGCAAGTGTCTAACCTGCGTCTCCGTTGCATTGCAGGCGGATTCTTTACCGCTGAGTCACCAGGGAAGCCCTTCACTGGGTCTTTTAGAAGAATTTCAGAATCGCTGTTGCTTCTGTCCATATTCCCTCCTCTCTTTCTTTTCAATCCTCATCTGTGTTACGCTGTAGGGAAGGGAACCAACATACAGATGCCAATGACGGTGTTAAGCATTTTCATATGTTAGGGAACCACTTAATATGATTCTCACAAAACATTGTGATCACTGTAATAATAACTCGAGAGGGAGGCTGACGCACAGAGAAGCTAAACAAATTCCCAAAGGGCATACAGTTATTAAGTGTCAGGGACCCAGGCTGGATGTGGAAAATATGTTTTGGGACCATAATCATGAGAGACTACAGCTTAAGTTGACATAAAACTTAACACTTAAGATATTCATGTCATGCACTGATTGCCATGATTGCAAATTAGAAATTAGATAATGTTACAGATTTCAGTTTTTTGTAATTAAGATAATTACTTGGAAATGTTGTAAATAAAATTATTCAAGTATTTCAACAAAGTTACAAAATGCCTGAGTGCCAGATTGAAGGAATTAAATTCTTTAATGGGAAATGTGGCTTTGGTAGAAACAGTCATGGGTATTTCCAAAGAGTTTACAGAAAACTTTTGAAGAAGCCATTGTTTTAAAAACATTTTGTCATTTATCTGTGTATCTTGGTTTCTCTGCACAGTGTTTATGAAATAGTTGGCAGTAAGAAAATGAATTGTCTAGAGCCTTCCGCACCCAATCCTTATATTGTATATATCACTTTTCCTCACTCTGATGCATCTAGGTATGATTTATTGGACCGTGGTTTCTTAGCTATCAGTATACATCTAAAAGGTTATTTTCTAATGAACGTACACAGGTTCTAGGTCTATTTCTGTGCTTCTCTGAGTCAGGAATCTTTGGAAAAGCTTCCTCACTGTGACTCACCTTTCTATAAGCCTAGAAACTTTTGTCATGTTGGATACGTTATTGTGTAAGTAAATTGTATGACTGTCACTTTGCAGAGATCCTCACTCAGATTTTCATCATCACTTCTTTCTTCATCATATGTTTCGTACTCTCTCCTGCTGACAGTATAACACCTTTCACAGGACACACACACACAAATGAGAGTCAGGTCAAATTTTCCAGAAAAGGTCACTTTTTATGGGTAATTATCATACTCACGTACCATTTATATAGAAATTTACTTGTAATATTTCAAAGATCCCATCTGGAGAAGAGTATAGCCACAGCGCTCGTTCTTTCAGGATACAACGTTTTGCTGAATGGTTAATGATGATCAGTATTTTTCTTTGTCTGATTTTCAGTGTAACAAATAATACACGTATTCTTTCTCATTCTGAAGAAATTAAACATGTGTAGGTAGGTTTACTGAAATCTCTCTTGACTGCTTCTCCCGTTCCAGAGCTGTCCCCAGTGTGCTTCCACTTTGGAGTGTATCCTTCCAGCTTTTAAAAACTGTGTTTATGTGCATATATATATATATACACACACACACAGGACACTTCAGCTCGTCTTGTGTTTGTCTTGGTTTTAATATGCAAGATGTTACAGACGTGTACTATCCTGTACCTTTTTTGTTAGTCTGTGTGTTCTGCAGACTCTTACCAGCTGCATGGTATCCAGTCAGCTGAAAATGAAGTCCTGTGTCCTTCCCTGATGGGATCGTGGAGTATGCAACCCCATCTCTCTGTCTTCTTACGCCCTCCTTTCCAGCCCACTAGCTGTGCCTTAATGTTTCTGGAACATGCTGAGCATATTTGCTTCCCCGGCTCCTGCTTGAAATGCTCCATCCCTGGGTATCTTCTTGCTTTGCTCCCTTACTTCATTCAGGTCTCCACCCGGAGATACCTCTTCAAAGCTCTCTGCTGTTCCTCTCCATCTCCAGCTACCTCCAGTTCAGCTTCTCTCCTCTCCTTTTTTTTTTTTTTTTCCTCTGTCTCTTCAGTCTGCGTCTCCTTAACCTGCTTTATTTTTCTTCCTAACACCTAACCCTAACACCTACATCTGGCATACACTAGACTCATTTCTTCATTGTCTGTCTTCCTCCGCTACAATGTAGAGCTTACTTTCAGAGTTTGTTCACTGATACATTCCCAAGACCTATTATAGTAGCTGGTCCCATAATTGGTGTTCAAAAATATTTGTGAATAAATGATTAATATGGAAGTTTATTTAACTGTTCCTTTCTGCTGAACATTTAGGATGTTTCCAAGGTTATATAATGACAAGCAATGTAAAGTGAGTTTTTTTTTATTTATCTCCGTGCATACAGTGAGTGTATTTAGGGGGGATTCTAGTAAGGAGCATCTCTGGGCTAACATGTATGAATATTTAAAATTTTAATAGGCAGGGGAAATAGCCCTTTAAAGAGGCTATACCAGTGTGCACCCGCCCCTGCGGAAGTGTGTGTTTCCTTGGTCTCATACACCTTGCCGGTACTGTATTTAACTTCTCAGTGTTTGTCTGTTAGGCAAACTGGAATTTGTTACTGAAGAAGAAAGAGAAAGTATGATTGCATAGGAAACCATTCGTTTCAGCCTTACAATTAATTCTCTTTTCAATATTACATCTCTCTTTTCTTTTTTCTTGACTTATAAGCCAACTTGAAAAAGTTCAGCATGCAGTTGGATAACAGAAGAGACAGGGGTATCCGTTTCTTATTCCCCGCCTTAGTTTTCACCAGTAAATGTGATTATTCTTGTTTTCTTGTAGCTTCCATATTGAGTCAAGAACGTTTCTTAGTTTGCTTTGTATTCTTAGTTTGCTATGAGTTTTGTTTTTGTTTTAATCAGAGATGGGAGCTGTATAATGTTGCCTGAGGTCCTCCTGTGGGTTTTTTTCTCCTTTTGTATGTATTACAGTGAATTACACTAATATAGTTTTAGTATTGAAAGACTGTTGCATTCTTGGAATAAATATTTAGTCATGGTGAAATTGATTTGCTACTATTTTTATAGGATTTTTATAAATTTTATTGAAGTATAGTTGATTCAAGTTGCTACTATTTTTCCTTTAAAATTTTTACTATATGTTTGTAGAGAAAATTGACTTGTTTTCATATAGCCCTTGCTGGCTTTGGCATAGGAGTTATTTTAGCATTATAAAATAATTATGATAGCCTTTTCACTTTTTCCATACCACAGAACAGTTGCTGCAAGCTGGAAATTATCTTCTGCTGAAAGGAGTATGGAAATTCATTCAAACTGTTTTAACAGCTAACTTTTTGAGGGTAGATATGTTCCATCTTTCTATTGTTTTTGAACTTTTTAATGTCTCTTATTTTATGCCAATTTTGATAATGTTTTCCTAATAAAATTATTTGCCTCAATTTTCAAATGTATTGGGTAAAACTTCTCATAATGTTCTATCATTTTTTATAAACCTCACAACCATTTTTAGTGTTCCCTTTTTTATTCTTTGTTTCTTCTCCCTTCCTCCTTTTTTTTGAAATTGATTTGCCAAACCATCTGGATTTTATGTAAATACTTCTGTTTTTAAGTGTTGGCAACTAATTTGATTAAAAAAAAAAAAAAAAACTGAATTGTCCTGACAAAATACTGGCACTGGCTAGATTTGAACTGATAATGATTCAAAACTATATTCCTTCTTCTTTCTAGTAGGAAAAGCTTCATTTTTAACAAATGTTTAAACTCTCATTTTACTTTCAATGATGAGTTATTCAGAAGCTATAGTCTCTCCAGATAAGACCAGAATCTAAGGAAACTTTCAGTTTTTCCTTCCTTTCTTTCCTTAACATTTCCCATGTTGACTGCACCTGGGATTTAAATTAAAATTTGTTATTGCAATTAAAAAAATTTATAATTTGCCTTTATTTGCACTTAACCTTACAATTTACTGTTTGCTTTGCTCACCATACTTCCATGTTCCATTTTCCTCTTGTATTTGTTTTTCATTCTCCTGTAGTATGTCCTGCAGTAATTCTTTTAGTTAGTGTCTGAGAGTGATAACCTTTGAGTTTCACATACTTGAAAATATCTTTATTTTGCTTTTACATACAAATTATATAGCTTAGGAGCATCAAATTTTAAGTTCAAAGTAGTGTTATCTCATAACTTTAAAGATACGTTTCCATTATCCTCTTGTATCAATTATTATTGAGAATTCTGTTTAAACCTAATACTGATTTTGTTTTCTTCAGTGTTTATAATGGAAGCTTAGTGGGTTTTTTTTTTTTCTTTCTTTCTTTTTATTCTTAGTGTTCCCAGACTGACTGTGATCTGTATCCTCTGTACTTATCATCTCTTTGATTTTGAGGGCTAATGTCTTTATATTTGAGAAATGTTCTGTTAATTTTTTTGAAACATTTCCTCCTGTTGGCTGTATCTATTCTGTTTCAGGAATTATGATATATAAGTGTTTAAAGATTTATATCTATCATTGAGGTCTCCATGTTTTTCTTTCAAGCTCTGATATTTTTTCTTCTTTTGCCACTTTCTTATGTACTTTCTTTGCTCAGTTTTACAGCATACATCCTCACTGTTTTAAATAGAGCTTATATACTTTAAAGTGTACAGATCAGGACTTCCCTGAAGGTCCAGTGGCCCAGACTCCACACTCCCCGTGCGGGGAGCCCAGGTTCAGCCCTTGGCCAGGGAGCTGGATCCCACATCCCACAAAGAAGAGTCTGCACACCGCAGGGAAGATCAGGGACCCCGTGCTCTGCAACGAAGACCCAGTGCAGCCAAGTAAATAACAATGCTGTAAAAATAAAGCATACAGATCCCAAGTGCTTAACACTAATTAACATACAGAGCAGTGGTCTGATTCCAAGAGGTCTCCTGGGGCCCCTTTCCAGGCAGTCTCTGCCCTTCACTGGAGACCACCATTCTAAGAGCTTGCCTGGTTTGAACTTCACATGCATGGAATCAGTTCACTCTTTTGCATCTGGTTTTTTTCTGTGAGGCTTTTTCTCATGGTGTTGCCTGTCTCAGTGGTTTGTTCCTTTGTGAGAAGTGTGTCATTATATGAATATAATTTGTTTGTCCAGACTTACTGATGAGCTTTTGGACTATTGAGAAAAATCACGATGAACATTCTTGTACAAGTATTTTATGGACATATGCACTTATTTCTCTAACTATTCACTGTTACCTCTCTTTTGTTTCTTAGCCTATCCAATTTTTAATTTAAAAAATTTTGGGTCATTTCTAAGATCTCCTTTTGGATTTCTGTGTATGATATACATGAAGGGTGATTTGTTCTACTGAATATATTATTTCTTTTTATTCTCTTTTCTCTTCTATGGACTGGGTTATTTTTGTGCGTCCTATTTGGGTCTCTCTTTCATGTGATAGTTCCGCGTTGTGTTTTCACCTTTGTCTTTGAGTTTAAGACGGTTTAGAGCCTCTTGTGCGTCTCTCCCCTTTGAGTGTGAGAAAGAGGCGGAAGAGCTTGATAATGCTGTGGCCAGCTCTGGGCCCCGGGCTCTGGCTCTGGGGACCCTCCTGGACATGCCTGCTCCTGGAGCCCTGGGGCTGGTCACCCTGGGTCCTCTCGGGGATGTGAGGAGGTTCCGTGGGGTGTGGGGGCACCCATGGGCTGGTCACCCGATCCCCTCGGGTGTGAGGGAGGCTCCCTGGGGTGTGGGGGCGCCCCGGGGTCCCCTCGAGGGTGAGGAGGCTTCGTCGCAGTGAGGGGGATGTTGGCCGCGGACGCACAGGGCTGGCTCCCACGAGCACTGCACCCGCTCCCTCCGCCCCGGCTCCTTGTGCCCTGCAGCTGTCCTTCACCTTCTTTTGTAGCAATCTAGATTTTGTTATTTACATATTTCCTTTTCACTTAGATCGAGTTCTGTTTTCTACCAGCTTTGTGAATGTTTTGTTTTCAAATTTATTTTTGATGTTTGTCTGGACTTGGAGCCGCAGAGGAGGCGTCCATGGGCTCCCCGGTGGCTCGGGGTAGAGTTTCCCCGCAGCGCAGGAGCCGTAGGGGACGAGGGCTCAGCCCCTGGGTCTGGAAGCCCCCCTGGAAGAGGGCACAGCAGCCCCTGCAGAGGGGGTCCCTGGGTCGGGGAGCCCCCCTGGAAGAGCACACAGCAGCCCCTGCAGAGGGGTCCCCTACAGAGGGGTCCCCTGGAGAACCCCTGGGGCCGGGGAGCCTGGCAGCTGCAGCCCCTGGGGCCACACAGAGGTAGATAGGGCCGGCAGGAGGCTCCAGGCAGTCCTGTTCTGCCGTCTTGATCCCCTCCCTCCATTAATGAAGGGTCAGACAATAGCAATAACTTCTCTGTTATAAACATGGTTAAACACTAGAGATATTAAGAGAGAAGGCCCTTTATTCAAACTTCATAAAATATGTGAATTTTGGCCCTCTTTTTGTTAACATTTACCTGTGGTGGTGGTTTAGTTGCTAAGTCGTGTCCAACTCGTGCAACTCATAGACTGTAGCCTCCAGGCTCCCTTGTCCAGGAGATGCTCCAGGCAAGAATACTGGAGTGGGTTGCCATGCCCTTCTCCAGGGGATCTTCCCGACCCGGGAATCGAACCTGCAGAACTTATGTCTCCTAGGTTGCAGGCAGATTCTTTACAGACTGAGCTATGAGAGAATCCCAGCATTTACTTATAGTCCTTCCCAATTGTAAGAGTTTGGCTCTTTAACCTCCTAAGGCTGTAAGGCTGCTGCTGCTGCTGCTAAGTCGCTTCAGTCGTGTCCGACTCTGTGCAACCCCATAGACGGCAGCCCACCAGGCTCCGCCGTCCCTGGGATTCTCCAGGCAAGAACACTGGAGTGGGTTGCCATTTCCTTCTCCAATGCATGAAAGTGAAAAGTGAAAACTGAAAGTGAAGTCGCTCAGTCGTGTCCGACTCCTAGCAACCCCATGGTCTGCAGCCCACCAGGCTCCTCCGTCCATGGGATTTTCCAGGCAAGAGTACTGGAGTGGGGTGCCGTTGCCTATAAGGCTGTAAGGCAGCAGTTCCCAACCTTTTTGGCACCAGGGACTGATCTCATGGAAGACAGTTTTTCCACGGATTGAGGTAGGGGGTGTGGTTTTGGGATGATTCAAGCACATTACATTCTATTATTATTACATCAGCTCCATCTCAGATCATCAGGCATTAGATCCTGGAGGTTGGGGACCCCTGCTGTAAGGCATTGGGTCTTCAAATTAAGAGTGCATATTCCTATTCCTTTTGCTGCTGCTGCTGCTGCTGCTGGGAGAAGGCAATGGCACCCCACTCCAGTACTCTTGCCTGGAAAATCCCATGGATGGAGGAGCCTGGTAGGCTGCAGTCCATGGGGTCGATAAGAGTTGGACACGACTGAGTGACTTCACTTTGACTTTTCACTTTCATGCATTGGAGAAGGAAATGGCAACCCACTCCAGTGTTCTTGCCTGGAGAATCCCTGCTGTCTATGGGGTCGCACAGAGTCGGACACGACTGAAGTGACTTAGCAGCTTCAGTTGTGTCTGACTCTGTGCGACCCCTTAGACAGTTGCCCACCAGGCTCCCCCATCCCTGGGATTTTCCAGGCAAAGTACTGCAGTGAGGTACCATCGCCTTCTCTGTTCCTTTTGCTATAAACAATATTTTGCTAGATTCAAAGTATCAGTTTTAAATGAAAATCTCCTCTTGACTGAATTTCCATTTTCAGGAGATGTCCTCACATACCCTAAAATATACTATTGGAAAATTATCTCCTAACTATTTAATTTTCATTAAGATTTTAACATGTGGATGATAAACTTTGAGAAACTGGATTTTATGGATACAACACGTGAAGTTCCATGAGTAATGAGGTATTTGAATCCTGGAGATGTCAGCTGTGGTTTTGGAGGCTGCAGGCTTTTAACACTTAAACTGGAATCTAGTAGAAGTTGAAAAAAAGTCCTTGGCTTGTTCTTGTAGCAATTGGCTGAAAAATATCCATTGACTAAGACAGTGGCATGTGGGTATGCTATGTCATAAAGCATTAGGAGCATAATACATCATAGAGACTCCCTGCAAACTGATTTTCTGGGATTAGAGGTAATGTTTCACTCAGCCAGTTGCCTGTTAAAATATCGACTAACTTGAAGCAATTTTATTTTTATTTCCCTTTTTACCTTCCTTTCAAATTTACCTCTAAGAGGATTTCCAGTGACTACCATTTTGGTAAAGAATGATAAATTTCAGCAGCTCCAAAAGGATAAAGAATCAGTATTAACTTGCAATCAACACAGTTTTTAGATATTTAACCCCGCCCCCTGCCAAATTGTGCACTTTTAAATACTTGTCAGGAAACTCAGTCACGTTTTTCTTTTTTAATTTTATATTACAGAAGTCTTTGTATCTCTCAACTTTGGCTTCTACACTGCATGTACCATTTCATACACTTTGAAGTGTCATTTTACTTTTATTGATGCTCAGAGGACCAAATGGTTACAAACCTCTTCTTAGTGGTGAGAACCAGGTGGCACTAGCGCTAAAGCAGCCCTGCCACCGCAGGAGATAAACAGATGCGCGGCCCATTCCCGGGTCAGGAAGCCCCCCCTCCCCGGAGGAGGGCGTGGCAGCCCCCGCCAGCGTTCTTGCCTGGAGAGTCCCACGGACAGGAGAGCCTGGCGGGCAACCGTAGGGCCGCAGAGAGTCCAACACGACGGAAGTGACTTAGCAAGCATGTCTAAGGCCGCTGCTGCTGCTGCTGCTAAGTCGCTTCAGTCGTGTCCGACTCTGTGCGACCCCAGAGACGGCAGCCCACCAGGCCCCCCGTGCCTGGGATTCTTCAGGCAAGAACACTGGAGTGGGTTGCCATTTCCTTCTCCAGTGCATGAAGGTGAAAAGTGAAAGTGAAGTGGCTCAGTCGTGTCCAACTCCTAGCGACCCCATGGACTGCAGCCTACCAGGCTCCTCTGTCCATGGGATTCTCCAGGCAAGAACACTGGAGTGGGTTGCCATTTCCTTCTCCAATGCATGAAGGTGAAAAGTGAAAGTGAAGTCACTCAGTCCTGTCCGACTCTTAGCGACCCCATGGACTGCAGCCCACCAGGCTCCTCCACCCATGGGATTTTCCAGGCAAGAACACTGGAGTGGGGTGCCATTGCTTTCTCCTGTATAAGGCTACATACATATAAAAATATATGTACATATACAAATGTGAGTCTGGAAAGATTTTAATTCAGTATTGCCAGAGGCACAGAGGACGAGATGGTTGGATGGCCTCACCGACTCCATGGACATGAGTTTTGAGTAAACTCTGAGAGTTGGTGATGGACAGGGAGGCCTGGCATGCTGCAGTCCATGGGGTCTCAGGGTTGGACACAACTGAGCGACTGAACTGAGAGGCAATGTTTAATTATTATGCGTAATAATTACTTAATTTTAGGATGTGGTATTACTCAGAAAAAGAGAGAAAGCTTATATATGGCGAAGCTCTGTGGTGTTAGACCTTAAAGAATTGAGTTATTCTGTTACTTTATGTTTCAGTAGCTGTAATAATGTTTTTAGGTCATTCCTCTGTATGCTTTATTTCTCCCAACTGAGATGATAGTGTTCACAGAGGCAAGAGTTTTGCTTTTGCTAGTTACAGTACTTTAAACTGTGATCAATAGGAAAGATGCTTGGGAACTTTAAAGTCACTTGTATTCCACTGGACAGTCATGCATACCTACTTGTGTGGGAAGAGGATATCAACATAAACCCACATAATCATTGAATTTCACAAATTTATGCAATAATGAGTTTCAATAAACAATTTGGAGAATTGAACATTTGTTTGATTGTTTTCTCTTGCAGTGACACTTAAATAGTTCAGAATAATTTGCGAAAGGCCTTTCTCAGTTACTAAAAAGTTTAATGAAAAGTTTAAAAGAAATGTACTTCTATAACATTCAAATAAACGTACAATTTATATATTGTATTATTACACTGTAATATTATGGACAGAGACCCTGTTAGGTCTATGTGAATAAATAGGTAAGAGAACTAAATATATAAGTATTTATTAAGTGCTATGAATTTATGGTTGATTATTTTCTCAGCAAGGCTTACCAGACATCTTAAAGAAGTCTCTGCCTTCTGCAGAAAAAGTACTCGGTCCTTTCCTTTCTGAAGAAATTAGAGGGAGACTAAAAAGGGATGGTTTCAAAGTGACTATAGAATATTTTTAAAATATGTATGTATGATAGATCTCCTTTCATAGGAAAAAAGTGATCTTAGAGAGTTCTAGAAAGGACTGTACAATGCCTTGAAACACTAGCTCAGTGGCAGTAGGGTATCTCAGGATGGTAGGGCACTTCAATGGGGAGACCCCTCAGAGTGCCCTAGTGAATGGCGCCTCTGGAGCACAGCCTCATGTGAATGGCATCCGTAGGGCATTACAACACAGGGGCTTGCCCAGAGAGATGAGATTTTGTCACTTGCCTGAAATGAATACAACTTGCACACAACTCCCTTTGTTTGAAGTAAGTTTAGTCAGGCTGGAACTGATCATGTTTTGTTGTTGTTCAGTTGCTCAGTCATGTCCAACTCTTTGTGACCCCATGGACTGCAGCATGCCAGGCTTCCCTGTCGTTCATTATCTCCCGGAGTTTGCTCAAACTCATGTCCATTGAGTCAATGATGCCATCCAACCATCTCGTCCTCTCTTGTCCCCTTCTCCTGATCAAGTATGTTGACCTGAGAAGTCAGGGTAGGATAATGGATACTAATGGGGGAAAGAGTGAGGTCAGGCTAAAGTTCAGAAGGACCTGGATTCCTGGCCCAGTAACTGCAGTTGAATGTGACACACGCTGACTGAACCCCCTGGAAGCAGGAGCTGTGTCTCCATAGCAACACTGGGACCACTTCTGCAGATCTTAAGCTGTCTCTGCCAATCAGCTTTTGCCCTGAGCCATCAGATCCATAACACCGGATGCTGCACACTGAAGGATGCACAAACCAAGCACAGATGAGCCGGAGGGAGGGAGGAAGGGAAATTGTCTCTGAAAGTGATTTTACCCTTCACAGGACAGAAATTATTAATGATCATAGAATACAACTATTCCATCTTTGTGTCAAAATACAGTTAATTCCACAAATTCTGGCCCCCGTTGCTAATGAACTATGTCTTTTTAAGAGCACCTGTATAACTTTATTTTTTGTACTTCATGTATGGCACTCATTATTATTGTATTTTTGTTTGCAGTGTACATGCAAACATACATGTGAATGTATGTTTACTGTGTATTTGTGTGTGTTCGTTAATAGATGTCGAGTGCTCTAAGGATGAGAGTTTCATGGTATTTATCCTTCTGTCCTTTGTACCTGTTTCCATGCTGGCATTTAGCTCGGCATCTGTAAGCCCTATTTGAATTGTTGAATATAATTGGGAATGGCTAAACTTAATGAATTGTAGAGCTACTCTTGACTGGATTTAATTCCCAAGTGGACTGGGGGGTGTCCACTGGAGGAGAGGAGTGTTACAGAACCTGTGTTTAGAGTATTATTGATGTCAGATAGTTTGGAAACAGAACTGTCCGTTTTATATACAGCTTGTAAACAAAAACATTAGAAGGTGATTCTTATAAAGAGCACAAGAATGTCTTTCAAAATAAGTATTTTCATAAATCCAGACACCAGTGGTCAATTAATCTTCAACAAAAGAGACAAGTATAACTAATGGAGAAAAGACAGTCTTTTCAGAAAGTGGTGTTAGGAGACTGGACAGCTGTGTGTAAATCAATGAATTTAGAAAACACTCTCAAAATAAACTCGAAATGGCTTAAAATATGACTTGACACCATAAAATTCTTGGCAGAGAAGTTAGGCTAAACATTCTCTGACATAAATCATACCAATATTTTCTTAGGTCAGTCTACCCAGGCAATAGAAATAAAAGCAAAAGTAAACAAATGGGATCTAATCAAACTTATAAGCACTTGCACAACAAAGGAAACCATAAATAAACCGAAAAGACAGCCTATGGAATGGGAGAAAATATTTGCTGATAATATGACCAACAGAGCTTAATTTCCAAAATATACAAACAGCTCATAAAACTGAATAACAAAAAAAACCCCCAAACAAACCAATAAGTGGGCAGAAGACCTAAACAGACATTTCTCCAAAGAAGACATACAGATAAGCAGTAGGGACATGAAAAGATGTCCAATATCACTAATTATTAGAGAAATGCAAATCAGAACTGCAGTGAGGCACCACCTCACGCCAGTCAGAATGGCCATTGTTGGGAAGTACAGATAGCAAATGCTGGAGAGTGTGGAGAACGTGGGGCCCTCCTGGCCTGTTGGTGGGAATGTACATTGCTATAGTACAGTGGAAAACAGGATGGAGTTCCTCAAAAAAACTGAAAATAGAATGACCGCAAGATTCAGCAATCCCACTCATGGGCATATATCTGGACAAAAATAATTCAGAAAGATACATGGAACCAACCTAAAAGTCCATCAACAAATAAATGAATGAAGAAGATATGATATGAATTAAATAATGCTATGGATGGATCTAGAGATTATCATACTAAGTGAAGTAAATTAAAAAGAGAAAGACAAGTACCATATGATATCACTTAATGTGGAAACCTAAAAGTGACACAAGTGAACTCGTCTATGAAATAGACTCACAGACAAAGCGCAGATGGTGGTCACCGCAGAGCGGGGAGGGCGGCCTGGGAGTCTGGGGTGAGCAGGTTCAGACTGTTGTGTGCGGCATACCTGCGTCACATGACTGCACCCCAGAAACTAACACAGCCTTGCTTCAATAGTAGCATTGTTTTTTGCTTTGAATATTTCTTTTTAAAAACTTTTTTTATTAAGGATAATTGCTTTACAGAATTTTGTTGTTTTCTGTCAAACCTCGACATGAATCAGCCATAGGCATACATATATCCCCTTCCTTTTGAACTTCCCTCCCATTTTTAAAATTTTTGTTTTCATATGTCTGATTGTGATTTACTGATGGAATGAGGACATTACCCAGACATCATAAAAGGGGGCCAATTTTGAAACAGGATAGACTTTTAAATGATTCTTCTAATAGTTTGTCAGGTAATAGTGATAACCTCTTAGTTTTAAAAATCAGCAAATTACAGCTCCAGGAAATTACAAGCTTGATAAGAAGACGCCTTCTGAAGTCCCTGGAAGTATTATTGTATCTTAAAAAGGCAGAAGAAAACAAGTTCTTTCACTGTTTTCTGAGATTTAAAGTAAGTCTGCCAGTTATATAACCTAGTTATTAACCAGAAAGACCTACCAACAGTCTTGTCTTCAATACCCGTGCTTCTTCTCCTACATTATGCTGCTTTATTATAATTAAAATTTATGCAGATGATCAAGAACTTGGCAAAGAAAATGAACACTCCAGAATTCTAAATACAGTTATTTCTATAAGAAAGCCAACTGTTCCGTAAAAAATCTAGGCTGAATGACCTAGATCACAAACTGAAAGGCTTGCCGAGACACGTGCGGCCGTGTGAATCCCTGAGATGTAGGTTATTCACCAGACGGTGCTGTGACGCAGTCAGCCGCACATGTGCACTGGCAGAGACCGAAACCAGGAGGGAAGCGAGCCAGAGAGGGAACGCTATCACGCTGTGGGCCTCTGAGAATGTTTATTTTTTTTAATTAAAACACAGAGCAGAAAGAATTCAGAGTGCTTGAATATATTGCTTCAGAATATTAATTGAATATCAGTGTTGATTGTATTGTTGCCATGATACCAATAAGGGAGAGGGCTAGGGATTTTTTGCCATCTTCTTTAGACTAAATTTCTGGACGTGATGGTCCTGCCTGTTACATATTCATTCAGATAAGATCTGGAAGGGGAGAGGACTGTGGGGGCAGTGTTTCTGCAGTGCTGTTGATATTGGCAAATACATTGTGGAGAGGTCTTGTTGGCTTTTTCTATTACCTCATTCTGTGGCCAGGGTGCTGCTTGGGTAGGTGCCAAGAGATGAAGCAGAGGCATCTGTGACCTCCAGGCCTGTGGATCTGGGTCCAGGCCCATGGAGCTGGGGTCCAAGAATCCCTGACGGTGATACGGGGAGAGTTCTGCCTTCTTATCCTGGGACCCAGCCCTACTGGCCTGGCCAGAGATTTCTCGAACCTTAATTTCTTGTTCTAACTTTTTAACTTAAAAGCGTTCGAATCCATTTTCTTTCCTGAAACCCTAACCTAACTGATGCAGCTCCTATGATAAAATGCAGTTGTTTCCTCTCGCCCCCTTCCCCCACATCTGTATTAAGTCTTGTATGAGGCCTGATTCCATGTCGAATTTCAAAACAAACATCGTTACCTCATGCGTCTCTCTCTAGAAGGAAGAGAAGAATAACATTTCAGGAGAAGCGGGTTAACCTTATTCATTAAAACTCAGATCATTTTGGAACATGAGAAGATTATCAAGAGAGAGAAAGGTAAAAATCAAGTTCATAAAGGTTTACGGTCATGTTTGCAACTTAAATACATCAAAGTAGAAGATGAAAGAATGGTTGCTTCTCATGAAGAGCGGTTATCTCAAACTGGCAAAGAAATTTCCTGGAATTAGGGCAATGAAGTTTCGATTTACTGCACTTTTTTCTCCCAAGAGAGTTGAGGGACATTGAAGGATGGCCTCATAGTGCTCGGTGGCGCTGATGGAAAGCTGAGTCGTTCAGTTCATACCTGATTATCTGTCTGATGTTGAAAATGTATGTTTCCTAATGTTAATTTACTTTCAAAAGTTTGGAAGCTAATGTGGAAACTGAAAAAAAAAAGTCCAACTAAAAAATAAAGACTGATAGTTTTATTAACCTCTGGTAATTCACCACTGGTTAATATTTACATGTATTTGCTTTCAGTCAATTTTTCTAGGTATGCAGTGCTTGAAAAAAAATATCAGTAATGTAAGAGTATATTTCCCATTTTAGAAGTAGAACTTTATAAATGATTCAGTTAGATCACGGGCTTCCCTGGTGGCTCAGTGGTGAAGAATATGCCTGCCAAGTAGGAGATGTGGGTTCACTTCCTGAGTTGGGAAGATCCCCTGGAGAAGGAAACGGTAACCCACTCCAGTATTCTTGTCTGGTGAATCCCATGGAGAGAGGAGCCTGGTTGGCTACAGTCCACGGGGTCACAAAAGAGTCGGACACAACTTAGTGACTAAACAACAACAACAACAACATTAGATAACATTTTCCTGTTATCCCTAGTTTTGATTCCTTCACTTCCACTTAGCCCCAAATAACTTTAATTAGCTCTGTGTGTTTCCTTTCAGTTCATTTTTAATATGTTTATCTGCATGTACATATGGCAGCAAATACGTAGGTTATCACTTTATGTTAGCTCTGTCTATATCAGTAAGATCACACTCTATGTATATTTTTGCAACCTACTTTTTTTCCTTCAACAATATATTTTTGAGCTCTATCCTTGTATTTGCATATAGTGCTACCATATTTGGCTCATCAGGATTTTTGTATTGCTAAAATAGAAAAAAAATTGCCAATGAAACTGACATATTGAAAGAGCTCTTTTAGATTTATTTTGATGAACATTTTATCACTTACCACTCGATGTGTAGAAAGAAAAATAAAAGAAAAATTAGCTAAGATATTTCTAAAATCTCTTCACGTTTAGAGTAAATTCTTCTTGAATCACTACTTGGATGATACTCAGCTTTTTCTAAAATCATCCTCTATGCCATTGAAAGTATTGATGAAACAGCACTTCTTTAAAGTATGCTCTGCCATTATCTCTGGAACTTTCTTCGAAGTTGTTCATACCCACTGTATCAGTTTTGACACTGACACTTTCTGAATTTATTCAGAAAGTGAGTGGAATGTTTACAGATAACTCATTCTTAAGGTAGTTCTTAACATGCTTTGTTCAATGCACCTTACAGGATTGTAGTTGCCCATGCATGCCATTAAGAATAACAGCCCATTTTTTGCATATTTAATGAATGTCAACAGAAGCCTATATGCTGTCTAGAGAACAGAGGTTTTATGATAAAATCAATTGTTAGAAGCAACTCTATTTTATGTAATAAAGTATGGAAAAATACAACTTGAAGATGGTGAAATGCAAGTTCATTTTTAACTACTACATAGTATTCCATTTTAAAATCTATAACATCTCTCTGTCTACTCTTGGATGTTGTTTTCTTTCTTGCTATTCTCTTTCATTTGAAAAACCTTTGTATTTTCATAAATTGTGTCATCATAATGTTTAAAACTGGTAACTTGTGAGGTTTTTGTAAAATAGGTATAAGAATTCAAATATGTTAAACTTTAATATGTGATTAAAATAAGTAACTAATGACAGTGTAGTTGTTAGGTGAAAATTGCAGTCTCCTTTCTTTAAACATGCTATTATCACCATCAATTATTTAAATACTGTACTGTATATCTCACTTATAACTGTAAACCAGATTTTCAAAATTTACATTGATAGCAGATGATTGTGGGCAACAAATATTTCAAATTTGGCTTTGACATTTTTAAACTTAAATATAAATATGGATTTGTTAAATATTAATCAGTATATTCATTTAAAGGGCTTATATTAGTAGTTTGATATTGCAAGGCACTATATTGGGTAATATGAGAAATATAAAGATAGAACTGATATGAACTAAAAAGTTGCTCAGCCTTCTCATTATGGCTCTTTATCAGAGTAATTCCCTGTCTCTCACTCGTCACCTCAGATTTGGGGGTGCACTTGCAGGGTATGTGCCAGGCACAGCAGGACCCCCCCCTTCTAAAAGGGAACTTTGTGCAGAGCTGCACATGCTTCTCTGGAGCGCCGCAGGGGGAGCTCCTGAGCTTTAAAGTCTCCTGGACAGGCAGAAGGGCCTTGAGGAAGAGAAAGACATTACCTCTTCTTAAAATTTTTTTTGCTCATTTGGAAGTTAAACATGCTAATGCATTTCCAGTATTGCTGAACCCTATGGAAATAAGTAAGAGTGTAGTCAGATTTTTTTTGCCCATCTAGTTTACATTTTCTTTTGTTTCTGATTTCTTTATCATCTTTGATCTATGAAAAAGATCTTTATTGTAGTGAAAGTGAAAGTTGCTCAGTTTTGTCTGGCTCTTTGCAATCCCATGGACTGTAGCCTGCCAGACTCCTCTTCAAAAAACAGCAAATTCACTTTATCACAAAATCATATATGGAACATAACTATACATCAGTAGACTCTATAATCTTGTCATATATTACACAGGCTGGAAATACTGGATGTTTTCTGATTTTTTTTAACATTTCATACATGATACATATGGAATGTCTGTCACTAAAATAAGAGCTGTATCACATACTGTTCTTTTGGCTGGAGCATAAAAATAAAGCCCTACTGCATGAAATTGAAATGAATGAAAATTGTCTTAAAATGATCATGGTGTACCAGAATGAAAAAAGTCCATATTTCAAACTATGCAGAAATAAATACACTAATGAACAGCTAAGTATAATTTGGAAAATGAAATACACAAACACATCCTGAGTTGTCCGTGTATCTCTTTGTGCATTTTAATGAATCCTACTAAATCTGTACTTTTCAGTCTCTGATGTGTTTACACGATTCATAGGTTGCCAATGTGATTTTCATGAAAATCAGAATGCCTTGGTACTTTACTGACTTAATTGTTCAATAACATAATGTGTCATCTTGCTAAAACATTTATAAACACACTTAAAAGTGCTGCGAAAATTGCGGTTCCCATGTACACTGATGCCACCCACTGTACCGTGTACCTGGCTCTGGGGTTGCAGTGTCTTCATTCGTTCAGCACTCATGCTTTCAATATAGATCATTTCTCATATCTGGTTTTGATTTTTTTTTCATGACTGTAGTTCTAACTGCTGTGCTCTTAGAATGAAGTGACATGGTCATCTGTTTCAGGGGTAGTCCCCTTGAAGGTGGGTTGTTCATGTTCCTTGTCAGGGCTGTTATGATCAGAATGACACAATTAATGCTTGTTATTGCAGATAAATCTCTGCTCTACATTGTATACTTATGCCTGTGGTAATCTGTGTGGTTTCCCTGTGGTAATCCATTTTTCTGATAATACGAGTTCCAACACTCTGTTGAGGAGGATCCTATATCACTCTCAGATTTGCTGTGTGTAGCCATGATGCTGCCATTGACCTTGGCTGGAATGAATGGAACACTCGTCATAATCTGTCACGGGCTGTGTGCCATTCTGACCAGAATACAAAATATATGTTATTAGGCTAGGAATACACTCCTGTTAGAAAAAATGGTGGCATGCAAAATGCAACGAAATCCAAATTAGAACCGTGATAGTGACATCTAAGGGTTAGACGGTTCCGGGTTCTGTACATAGTAGCATTTGACATCTCACTTTAATCACTAAAATAGCTCTCTTGAGGTAATTCTTAGCATTTTCTCTTGGTAAAGATGAAGAGGTGGTGCTCCAGAGAGTGTATAACTTTACACACTGGGATCACATGGCTGTGCAGTTTGGTATCTGGCAATACCATATAGAAAATTTTTACTCATTAACTTTTAGCAGACTGATTTTTGCTTCTGTGTCCATATTACAGGAATACTAAATATGAAATTAAATTAGCATAGTAATTATGAACACTGGTAGTACTTTAATAAATTATGTAGCAGATTTTATATACTGCTTTACATTTAACAAGGCTCTGAAGCCCAGAATGTTCCACATGTAGAAGAGTTTGCCCCAAATCACGTGACTGTTAAGTTTCAAAGCCAGGACTTAAACCCAGTTCCTCAGGATCCAAATTGCATGCCATTTTTTTTTGTACCTAACATTAATCTAAAAGTTTATGACAATGTTGCTGGTTTAAATACTTCATTAGTCACTAATATTGTAAGTTGCTTTTTTAATGTAGCATTTCTAATAGCCAAATATCAAAATATAGAACACTAAAGATTAATCCTGTTAAGAACTTGTGAATTGACATTAGAAAGAAAAACCAGGGGTTTCCCTGGGGCTCAGTGGTAAAGAATCCACCTGCCAGTGCAGGGGACATGGGTTCGATCCCTGGTCCAGGAACGGCCCACGTGGCTCTGACCAACTCAGCCCCTTCGCGCAGCCGCTGGGCCCGCGCCTGAGAGCCTGGCCTCCGCAGGGGAAGGCGCTGCCGTGAGGAGCACGCCCAGCGACTGCTGGAGGAGAGCTCCCCGCTTACAGCAGCCAAGGCCCCGAGCAGCCAAAAGTAAATACGTTTTAAGAAGATATTAACAAAGCAGAACTGCTAATAAATCTCATTTCTTGATTCCTTAATGGGTGAAGCTCTTTGAAATTAAAGTTTTCAGTGTTTTAGATAGGTTCATCCCTTCGTGATGCTTAGCGTTCATTCTCTCTCTCTCTCTCTCTCTCTCTCTCTCTCTCTCTTTTCCCTCAGCAAAGCATTTAGCCTTTGTGTGTGTTCCTGAGACTTTTTTGGAAATCACAGGTAATCAAATTCCATGACCTCTTTGACCTATTTGTTTTAAAGATTGCTGATTAGTGGGGATATTAGTGTCTTTTGATAAGAACTGCCTCACTGAACCTTAACTGTTCAGTTTTTCTTTTTGTCAGATTCCTACAGGTACATACAGACAGAAGACAACTGCACATTTTTTCTTTCCAAAAGGATAAACAGGCCACTAGGGAAGAAACCTGAATACTGTTCAGAATAGACAGATGGTACTTAAGTAGGAGAGATGAGTCACGCCAGAAAAGGCAGGTTAGGAACAAAGTCCCAGAGAAAGTTGGTGTGGATTTGAGTGATTTTAGTAAAGTTTAGAAAAGATCAACAAAAAGCTTTGGTTAATAAGTAGAAAATACAACTTTCATATTAGATTTTACATGAAATCTTGCATAATTTAGATTTCATATATTGTTTTGAATTTTAATATTGTTAATGGTGATGGAAAGAATTACTAGATATTAATAAAAGTTATTTGCAAGCATATATAGTATTTACTATGACCGTTATATTAACTATTTTGTCAAGATGTATTTACATTCTATTTTGTATTTTAATACTTTATAAGGTGATAGAAATTAGGATTAGATTCTTATGTAATAGTTTGTCTTTCAAATACTATAGCATTTACTAACCTGACTGCTACAGAAGATGTAATATCCAAAAATTGGCCACCTCATATTAAAAAACAAATTAAAAATTGCATTTTAACCTTTTTATTGCCAAAAACACTCCATAAATATAGAGAAATAGATAATTATCAGCACTCCAGGAGCCTCCTGCCTTTCTTTTCCTAATCATATTACTTTCCTTTCTATGCTAATCAACTTCCTTACTTTCCTTTGTAATTTTACCGTTTGCATTTCTAAATAATATAGTTTAGTTTTGCCTGTTTTGAATTTTATATAAAAAATTATGCAGTAATACTATTTTGGTTTTTTCTCTTGCTCAAATTAGGTTGTTAAGATGTATTCATGTTTTGGGTATTGTTGTAGCTATTTATTTTCATTGCTGTATAGTACTCTATTGTAAACATAAACCACAATTTATTTTTCTGTTCTGCTGTTCCTGGAAAGATGGGTTGCTTCCAAGTTTTGGCTATTACGAATAATGATGCTCTGAACATCTTGTTTTGTAACCCAGTATATGTGAGTTTCTCCAGGGTGGATGATCAGAAGTGGAATTGATGCTCATAGGGGATGCATAATTTCACTTTATTAGATAATGCTCAGTTTTTTTCCCAAAGATATTGTATCTACTGAAAGCACCACTGATACTGTATGAGAGTCTAAATTGCTTCATGAGTTTGACAAACTACAGTATTTTGATTTAGTGCCTTAGTTATCTTAATTTGCATTTTTATGATTACAAATCACATTGAGCACTGTTTCATCAGTTTTTGCCTATTCAGATTTTCTCTTTATGACGCTTCCGTTCAGGCCTTTGGCCCAGTTTTCTGTTATGTTGGCTGTCTTTTTCATGCTGATTTATGAAAATACTTTTATGTATTTTGGTTTCAAGCTCTTAGTCTCCCTTTTCCTTATAGCAGAGCACAGGACAGAGGGTTTGTCTGCTCTGACTTCATTAGGAACTGCAGGCCTAGAGAGAAAGCGTGAGGAGCAGGATGAGTGACACGGAAGAGGAGGGCAGGAAAGACAGGAAGCATCGCTGAGCAGGCTGCCCCGTGTGCAGCGCCCTGCTGCATCGCAGGAGCTTGTCCGCAAGAGCGGGAAATGCCTTTCAGGATCTTCCAGTGCAGGAGAGAAAAGGGAAAAGAGTTACCTGCTAGCTGTTGTTTCCTGCTGGCTAAAGGCCCACCCAAAGGGTGTTAACTGACCCACACTTCTGGGTGCACAGACGTGGTGCTGAGTGGCACCTGCTGGTGCAGTGGGAAAGCTCATGGTGGCTGCAGAGGCTGAAACCAGGTATGAGGTAAGCTATCCGGGTTCCACAGGGACTTCATTTTTTGAGAATACCAGACGTCCTCTCAGTAGCCCCTTAAGGTAATGACCTGTCACAATCTCTAGAAGACTTGAGGCAGGAGGGATAGTGAGGCAAGTAGTGATCTCCGTTGTTGCAGGTAATCCCAACACTGCAGTTTATGTGCACTGTAGATTTCTCTCAGCCTCAGTTCTAGACTTTTTCTTACTCTTTGGACAACAATTCAGCCGGTCTTGGTTGCTTGCCTGGTGGATAGTTTCATATTCCTTAGAGATCTAAATCTTTGTTTTTGATGGCTTATATAGCTGTTGCAGTTGCCCATTCACCATTATCACAGATGCACCATGAGATGCCAGCAAGTCACCCCTACTGTGTAGCAGAAACTGTAGCTCCTCTTGATGACTAAGGTTGATTACCCCTGATAATGTAGTAACTCATTTGTCTGTTGAGCTTTAAGTATGAGGAACATTGCAGTATCTCCTGAGAAGGTAGTGTCTTTCTAGGAGCCCAACCCTGGCAGAGTGTAAGCTTGTGGGAACAGGAAGTACAGATTCTACAGTGGCCACTGGGAGTATTGATGAGAAAAGTCAATCCTACCTCTCCCCTTGAATTCCCAGACTTGTGCATTCCAAACCAGTACAATGCTATATATATGCCGTTGGTTCAATATTTAAACTTTGGTCGGGCTTCCCTTGTGTCTCAAGTGGTAAAAAATCCGCCTGCAATGTGGGAGACCCTGGTTCGATCCCTGGGTTGGGACAATCCCCTGGAGAAGGGAAGGACTACCCACTCCAGTATTCTGACCTGGAGAATTCCATGGACGTGGGGTCGCAAAGAGTGGGACACGACTGAAGGATTTTCACTTTCACTTTCACTTTGGAGAATAGACACTCCTCAGTTCAGTTCAGTTCAGTCACTCAGTCATGTCCAACTCTTTGCGACCCCATGAATTGCAGCACGCCAGGCCTCCCTGTCCATCACCAACTCCTCAAACTCACATCCATTGAGTCTGTGATGCCATCCAGCCATCTCATCCTCTGTCGTCCCTTTCTCCTCCTGCCCCCAATCCCTCCCAGCATCAGAGTCTTTTTCAATGAGTCAACTCTTTGCATGAGGTGGCCAAAGTACTGGAATTCAGCTTTAGCATCAGTCCTTCCAAAGAAATCCCAGGGCTGATCTCCTTCAGAATGGACTGGTTGGACCTCCTTGCAGTCCAAGGGACTCTCAAGAGTCTTCTCCAACACCACAGTTCAAAAGCATCAATTCTTCGGCGCTCAGCCTTCTTCACAGTCCAACTCTCACATTCATACATGACTACTGGAAAAACCATAGCCTTGACTAGACGGACCTTTGTTGGCAAAGTAATGTCTCTGCTTTTGAATATGCTATCTAGGTTGGTCATAACTTTCCTTCCAAAGAGTAAGCGTCTTTTAATTTCATGGCTGCAGTCACCATCTGCAGTGATTTTGGAGCCCAAAAAAATAAAGTTTGACACTGTTTCCACTGTTTCCCCATCTATTTCCCATGAAGTGATGGGACCAGATGCCATGATCTTTGTTTTCTGAATGTTGAGCTTTAAGCCAACTTTTTCTACTCTCCTCTTCCACTTTGATCAAGAGGCTTTTTAGTTCCTCTTCACTTTCTGCCATAAGGGTGGTGTCATCTGCATATCTGAGGTTATTGATATTTCTCCCAGCAGTCTTGATTCCAGCTTGTGCTTCTTCAAGCCAAGCATTTCTAATGATGTACTCTGCATATAAGTTAAATAAGCAGGGTGTCAATATACAGCCTTGACATACTCCTTTTCCTATTTGGAACCAGTCTGTTGTTCCATGTCCAGTTCTAACTCTT
The DNA here is from genome assembly GCF_019923935.1 of Bubalus bubalis. Lineage (NCBI taxonomy): Eukaryota > Metazoa > Chordata > Mammalia > Artiodactyla > Bovidae > Bubalus > Bubalus bubalis. The sequence continues at coordinate 267,064 of NC_059165.1, read as the reverse complement.
GTTTCCTGACCTGCATATAGGTTTCTCAAGAGGCAGGTCAGGTGGTCTGATATTCCCATCTCTTTCAGAATTTTCCACAGTTTATTGTGATCCACACAGTCAAAGGCTTTGGCATAGTCAATAAAGCAGAAATAGATGTTTTTCTGGAACTCTCTTGCTTTTTCGATGATCCAGCAGATGTTGGCAATTTGATCTCTGGTTCCTCTGCCTTTTCTATAACCAGCTTGAACCTCAGGAAGTTCACGGTTCACATATTGCTGAAGCCTGGCTTGGAGAATTTTGAGCATTACTTTACTAGCGTGTGAGATGAGTGCCATTGTCAACTTCATGGAATTTTCCCTGAGCTGGTACTTAAAATAATTTAATAACTGGTCATTTTGTTGTGTTTTTAAGCCACCTGCTTTCATCTTTGAAGTAAGACCAGTGATTTTCATGATCCTGCCCCTATTTTCCACCAGCATGAACATTTTGTACCTTCTTGCCGTAAAATGGTCCCCAGACAGACGTCAGGGCCTGAGGCCAAATTCTTATGAGCTGTCAATTAGAGGATTAAACCCCAAGCTTTAGGAGTGAGGGAAAAGAGAAGTCAACTAGAAGATGGAGGAGAGCTGATATGAAGATGTTTTATTTTGCTGGCAAGCACTGAATGTGATGGGTTGCCCGATTGCATGCGATTATCCCGTGAGAAGCCTTATAAACGCTTCTCAGGACTCTACCTCAGAGGCAGGGATGAGGGGCGAGCACAGAGGAAGGATTTGCCCACTGGCTGTTGAGTTGGTCACAGAGGACCGTTAAGGAGTGTTACTGGCCCGAGCCTGTGGGTCGCACACCCCTGAGTGCCGGGTGGGGCAGCGTGGTGTCAGGAGGGAAGCCCCACAGCAGGAGACGGGAGAGACACTGTGCAGACGCTAGGTAAGATGCCGAGAGTCCTCTGCTATTGATCTTAGGCCCTAAAATCACACTTCTCTCTGAGATTTATATAAAAGGGAGTATCTAAAACTTGAGGAACCACACATACAGACTTGGATTCTGTCATGAGACTTGGGCTTATAGTCCAAATGTCATTTAAATTTGGAAAATGCCACATAGCTCCTTATGTTTAGCATTCTAAGGAAAGAATCTCAGAACCCATGTTTCTGTGGTTTATATATACATGAGATTGAAAGTTATAAGTGAAGTAAGCTCAGTTTTTTTTAAAGAATCACTTATCTTTATGTCAAATCATCTAATGTTAATATGCATTGGATTTAATGATTGAATGTAGGAGCAGTGTTCATTATGTGGTCAAAAAATGAGAGTTTGTAAAATACTGTTAACAGTGGTCCAGTGCTTAAGTTATTTTCTTCTTTATGTTTGTTTATTCTTTGTATATTAAATAAGAAATATATTTGTTATCAAAAGAAATATAATGCACGTTTTAAAATGACATAATGGCAAAAGGCTAAGAAACGACTGATGTTTTCCTATGTAAAAATCAGTTTCTTTCTTGATATCTGTAGACACACACTATCACTTTTCTTTAAAGTTAACCAAAGCAAGTAGAAATTCCTGCTCAATCATGTCTTTGCAGCACCCATCTCCTTGGTGCCTTATAGTATCTGAAGGCTCGATTAAGATTTTAATCAATCTGTATCTTTAAACTTGTACATAATGTTTTTTTCAAGGTATTTTCAGTATCTGCCTTTGAAGTGATACTTATTAATTGTTTGAGATCTTGGGTTTATCTTGAAAATATGCTATTTTATAAACATTACACAAAACATGTCTTACAGTAACTTTCAGTTGCTTAAGAAAAGAAGATAAAAAGCCACAATGGGTATATATTTATGTTTCTAATGTCTTGCATCATAATATGTGGTTGGCAGGGGAACAAAGGAAATGCACATTTGCATTGAATTTTAATTTCCATCACACCATAAATGCATAACCTGTGTCATGCTAACACTTGCATGGGTACAATCAGTCAGTCTTACAGTAACGCCAGAGACAATGTCTTCTCCTAATTCTCTCCATGATGTCACCCTCAAAGGTTATGGTGTGTGTAAAATAGATTGACTTTCAGTAAACTCCTGTATCTGTATCACATTTGAATTTATCTACGTTCCTCTAAGAGTTACGTTTTCAAACTATACAGTATCAGCCACAGATTATTATAGAAATAAAACACTCCTGTATTCTAAGACAGGTATGTATGGTGTGTAAAACAAGGACATGTGTAGCGAGAGCTTACCTTAGTAAGCAGTTTTAGGTTGGATGAGTTGACAGAGCAAGGACATGATTACTGTGGAAGTCAATATAACTCATGTTCAGAGGAATATACCCAGTGATTTCTCCTTGTTTAAAAAGCAGTAAAAGAGACACCATTGCCACTGACATTTAGTCTTTCCTGCCACAACGTGTATGGAGAAGAAGTATGTGCCACACACTGTTCTTGACCCTTAGAGTCAGAGGACCAAGTTGCCAGTCCTTGATAACTGACACACACGTTCAGTTCCTTGTTGAATGGGCTTCCCTGGGAAAATATTCAAGGTTTTTAGATTTTTTAAACTCAAGTTTATATGTAAATTTAAATTTCTGAAGGAAAATAGCTATACTTATGGAAGATTAGGTTATATTTGGTATCCTTGTATTCTTGTAGCTTTTAAAAATGATTTGCTTTCTTAAAAATGGTGGAAAGTTTATTCACTAGTTTGTATTTGTCTACTTGTTCAATAACCTGCTCATTCACTAATGTATTCAAACAAATACACATAGAGAGCTCACAGTTATGAATGAATGGAAATGGTGGTCTCTTAACATTCTTACAGTGGAAAGTTAAGGACTATATAAATGATTTGTGAGCTTTTAAAACCACAAACCTCATAACCTTAAGCATGGTACTCATAATCCATAAATTTGGGGGAAAAATCACCCCTAATTCCATCACATTTACCTTTGCATAATACCTTCTAGTTATTTTATACATACATGCATGCGTAATTTTAAATAGCTGCATTAGGGCATGTATATTTTTTACATTCTTTTTTTATTTAACATTTATGTGATATGTGTAATCAGAAGGAACAACGTAAAAGACTCAAGATTGCACATTCTCTTTCATTTTTCATCCTGTGGTTTTCCGAGTCATGATGGAGATATATATTGTTCAGGAAAAAAAGCACGATGGTGATAATCATAAGAATACTAGCACTATCTAAGCTACAGGAACAGAAATATTGGTGCGCATTGTTCTATATTATGTTGCAAATGGAGCCAATTCCCAGTATATTGGAGAGAATCCAGTGAGGGCTTAGAAGAGCATCTGAAGCCCTGTGGCAGAATCCCTTGGTGCTTGAGTTCCATGTGCCCAACCTCCTTTTTTAAAAAGCAGGTTGCCTTCTTCATAAGAAAATTCTAAAAAGTTGAGCCATTATTATTATGACTAATTATGAAATTGCTGCAGATGCTGCTAAGTTCTGTTCAATGTATGAAGCTGTTATATTTTTCACTTTAAATTCAAGGTAATAAAAAGCTGAATGTCATACAGCTCTGATGTCTATTACAGGGAAATAACTCATCATATAAAGCTTTAGGAGGCAAATTTCACTTTAGAAATTTATGACTTTAAAAGCCTATGCAGATCTAAATTGCGAATTAAAAATATATTGCCAGCTGCTTGTTTTAGTAGGGCTTATTTGCAGTTGTTCTGACTTTTAAACTTAACTCTTTATAATAATTCTCCAAAATTGGCTTTCCCCTTTTATCCTTTTATTTAAGACTTTAAAGTAGTAAAAGAACCCAGCGGCAAGGGGAGAGGGGCTCTTCTCAAATCTGACTTAAATATCTTAAAAGCATGGCAGTCTCCGTGTCCCTTCACACTCAGCAGATTTATCATTTGTCACTTAGATGCGCCACCGTGCTCTCTTCCCAATCTGACATTCATTGTCTGTACTCTGGCACTCGAAAACTGTAAGTGAAGCCTGCTGAATTCTGGCTTAAGTTTAAGAACTCTAGACTTAGTTACAACGGTGTCTCCTTTAGCCTCCAGCTTGGTGCATCATGGTGGTGTACAAGCTGAAATCACCTCAGGTACATATCTGTAAAAGTTCTACCATAATAAGGCAGACATTTAGGTACTGGGTTAGTCAAAAAGTTTGATCTTCCCATAACATCTTCTGGAAAACCTCAACGAACTTTTTGGCCAACCCAATACTTAGTAAAGCTATTGTGGAATTATGGCTCATTAAAAATATAGGAAAGAATATTCTACTCTGTAATTCCAAAGTATATCTTGGAAATTACTTGCTGGGAAAAAGCTACAATATTTTACAATATTTTAAAATATTCAGCTCCTTCTCGCAACTGTTGTCTGGGAAACAGAAGGAGCAGGAAATGAAAAAGGAACCAAGACAACTCACACCAGCAACTTTTTTTTCCTGTTGGTCAAACTGTTTTAAAAAAAAATGAGGTTGAAGCATACAACTAAAATTAGGGTTTTTAAATAAACTGTGAGTTCTTTTCTGTTACTGATTTTTATTTACTGTGTAGTTGACCATAGTAATTTCCTTCAAATAAGAGTTGTTTCTTGTATTATTTTTATTGTATCCACTGTGAAAAGAGTCCTACTATCTGGTTAATTAACACATCCAGCACTTCATATATTTATCTTTGTGCGTGTGTGTATGACAACATTTAAGTTCTACTCTCTCAGCAAATTTCAATTAAATACAGTGTTATTAACTATAGTGGGCTTCCCAGGTGGTGCTAGTGGTAAAGAACCCACTGCCAAAGCAGGAGCTTTAGGAGACATGGGTTTGATACCTGGGTTAGGAAGATCCCCTGGAGGGGGACATGGCAATCCATTCTAGTGTTCTTGCCTGGAGAAATTCATAGACAGAGGAGCCTGGTGAACTATAAAGAATTGGACACTACTGAAGTGATTTAGCACGCACACATTAACTATAGTCACCATGTTTTGCATTAGCTTCTCAGACCTTATTCATCATACACCTGAAAGTTTGTACCCATTTACCAACCTCTCCCTTTTTCCTCAGACTCCAGCCCTTTTCACTCTCTGTTTCTGTGAGTTTGATGTTTTTTTAAAGTTTTTTGATTCCACATATAAATGATGCCATGCATTATCTGTTTTCTCTCTCTGGCTTATTTTTACTTTTAATTGTTTCACTGATTAATAATATAATACTAAACGAAGGTAGGCCCTCAAAGCTGTTTTTATTTGGCAAGATAACACATATTTTCTTTTAGGAAATTCACTTGCTAAAAACACAAGCAAGTAACAAGACCCATGTCTTCCTCCAGAAAATTAGCAGCTTTTTTGGCACCCTCTCAAACTCCCACCTCCACCCCTGGGGATATGGCAGATATCAATACATATTCATTGACCGTGCTAGAGAAAGAAGCATCTGGCAGCTCAACATAAGCCTCCTCTGAAAGAAGTCAAGCCTCGCCTTCAGGAAGCGCAAGGGGATATTTAAGTCTAGTGAAGACAGTTCTGTTAATATGACTCCCACATTCTAGCCCTCAGGAAAATACGAAAGTTTCCATGGTGGCCTTTATATATACAGAAGTCCTAATCAGGAATTCCCGGTTCAGCAAATCTTTTAACAGGGAAAGATAATTAACTAATCTTTGCTGTCAGTTGCTTTTTTTCATTTATTTAAATTTGCATTTGCATTCTGTGATTGTTTTATCAAATGAGTATCTTCCAAGATAAACTTACATCTTGTTTATAAGACTATATATTAGCATCTCCTTCATGTATCACAGCCTTGTCATGGTGAAGGGGCTTGTATAACCCAGTGAAGCTATGAGCCATGCTGTGGAGGGCCACCCAAGATGGAGGGGTCATAGTGAAGAGTTCTGACAAAACGTGGTCCACTGGAGGAGGGAATGGCAACCCACTCCAGTATACTTGACTGGAGAACCGTTTGAGCAATATGAAAAGACAGAAAGATATGACACTGGAAGATGAGCCTCCTGGGTCAGAAGGTGTACAGTATGCTACTGGGGAAGAATGGGGAAACAGCTCCAAAAAGAATGGAGTGACTGGGCCAAAGCAGAAAAGATGCTGAGTTGTGGATGTGTTTGTTGGTGAAAGTAAAGTCTGATGCTATAAAGAACAAAATTGCATAAAAACCTGGAATGTTAGGTCCATTAATCAAGGTAAATTGGATATAGTGAAGCAGGAGACGACTAGATGGGACATCAACATCTTAGGATTCAGCGAACTAAAATGGATGGGAATGGGCGAATTTAATTTGGATGACCATTATATCTACTACTGTGGGCAAGAAGCCCTAAGAAGAATTGGAGTAGCCCTCATAGTCAACGAAAGAGTCCGAAATGCAGTACTTGGGTGCAATCCCAAAAACAACAGAATAACTGATTTGTTTCCAAGGCAAACCATTCAGCATCACAGTAATCCAAGCCTATGCCACAACCACTAATGCCAAAGAAGCTGCAGTTGACCAGTTCTATGAGGACATATATGACCTTCTAGCACTAACACACAGAAAAGATGTTCTGATCATCATACAGCACTGCAATGCAAAAGTAGGTAGTCAAGAGATACCCAGAGTAACAGGCAAGTTTGACCTTGGAGTACAAAATGAAGCAAGGAAAAGGCTAACAAGAGTCTTTCCAAGAGAACACACTGGTCATAACAAACACCCTTTTCCAACAACCCAAGAGAAGACTCTACACATGGACATCACCAGATGTTCAATACCGAAATCAGATTGATTAAATTCTTTACAGCCAAAGATGCAGAAGCTCTATACAGTCAGCAAAAACAAGACTGGGAGCTGACTGTGCCTCAGATCATGAGCTCCTTATTGCAAAATTCAGGTTTAAATTGAAGCAGGTAGGGAAAACCACTAGACCATTCAGATATGACCTCAATCAAATCCCTTACGATTATACTGTGGAAGTGATGAATAGATTCAGGGGATTAGATCTAGTAGACAGAGTGCCTGAAGAACTATGGACATAGGTTCATAACATTATACAGGAGGCAGTGACCAAAACTATCCCAAAGAAAAAGAAATGCAGGAAGGCAAAGTGGTTGTCTGAGGAGGCTTTATGAATAGCTGTGGAAAGAAAAGAAGGAAGAGGCAAGGGAGAGAGGGAAGATGATATGCCCAACTGAATGTAGAGTTCCAGAGAATACCAAGGAGAGATATGAAGGCCTTCTTAAATGAACAATGCAAAGAAATATAGGAAAAAAAAATAGAATGGGAGGGACTAGAGATCTCTTCAAGAAAGTTGGGAGATATCAAGGGAGTACTTCATGCAAAGATAGGCACAATAAAGGACAGAAATGGTAAGGACTTAATAGAAGCAGAAGAAACTAAGAAGAGGTGGCAAGAATACACAAAAGAACTATACAAAAAAGATCTTAATGACCTGGATAATCATGATGGTGTGGTCACTCACCTAGAACCAGACAAGCTAGTGGAGGTAATGAAATTCCAGTTGAGCTATTTAAAATCCTAAAAGATGATGCTGTTAAAATGCTGTATTCAGTAAGTCAACAAATTTGGAAAACTCAGCAGTGGCCACAGGACTAGAAAAGGTCAGTTTTCATTCCAGTCCCAAAGAAGGGCGATGCCAGAGAATGTTCTAACTACTGTGCAGCTGCACTCATTCACACGCCAGCAGTGTTATGCTCTAAATCGTTCAAGCTGGGTTTCAGCAGTATGTGAACCAAGAGCTTCCAGATGTACAAGCTGGGTTTAGAAAAGGCAGAGGAACCAGAGATCGAATTGCCAACGTTCGTTGGATCATGGAAAAAGCAAGGGAGTCCCTGAAAAACATTTGCTTCTGCTTCATTGACTATGCTAAAGCCTTTGAGTGTTTGAATCACAACAAACTGTGAAAAATTCTTAAAGATATTGGAGTACCAAATCACCTTATCTGTCTCCTGAGAAACTTATATGCAGGACAAGAAGCAACAGAACTGGACATGGAACAGTGGACTAGTAAAAATTGGGAAAGGAGTAGGACAAAACTGGATATTGTCACCCTACTTATTTTAACTTACATGCATAGTACATCATGCAAAATGCTAGACTGGATGAAGCACAAGCTGGAATCAAGATTGCTGGGAGAAATACCAATATTCTCAGGTATGCAGATGATACTATTCTAATGGCAGAAAGCGAAAAGGAACTAAAGAGTCTCTTGATGACAGTGAAAAAGAGAGTGAAAAAGCTGGCTTAAAACAGCATTCAAAAAACTAAGATCATGGCATCCGGTCCCATCACTTCAGGACAAATAAATGGGGGAAGAAGTGGAAGTAGTGATGAATTTTATTTTCTTGGGCTCCAAAATCACTGCAGACAATGACTGCAGCCATGAAATTAAAAGACAGACACTAGCTCCTTGGAAGGAAAGCTATGACAAATCTAGACATCATGTTAAAAAGCAGAGACATCACTTTGCTGACAAAGGTGCATATAGTCAAAGCTACGGTTTTTCCAGTAGTCATGTCCAGATGTGAGAGTTGGACCATAAAGATACATGAGCACCCAAGAATTGATGTCTTCAAATTGTGGTGCTGGAGAAAACTCTTGAGGGTTCCTTAGCCTGCAAGGAGATCAAACCAATCAGTCGTAAAGGAGGTCAACCCTAAATATTCATTTGTAAGGACTGATGTTAAAGGTGAAGCTGGAATACTTTGGCCACCTGATAAAAGAGCCAACTCACTGGAGAAGACCCTGATGCTGGGAAAGATTGAGGGCAAGTGGAGAAGCGGGCAACAGAGGATGAGGTGGTTGGATGGCATCACTGACTGGATGGACATGAGTTTGGGTAAACTCCATGAGATAGTGAAGGACAGGGAGGCCTGATGTGCTGCGGTTCATGGGGTTGCAAAGAGTCGGACACGACTGAGTGACTGAAAAACAACAATAAATTAGCATGTATAGACAAATAACCTGTGGCTTGAAAGAAATTGATCTAGGGTGAAAATATATCAGTAGTCAAGTAAGTAGAATTTTGAACAAAACAGAACAACATTCAAAATTTTGGCTTTGTTCTGTGACTTTTACAGCCTTTGGGAGATGCTTTTGTGTGACGGACCCAGTCTCTGCAGGGCCAAACATTTCTGACTCGGTCCCATCAGTTCCTATCGTGTCCATGGTACTGAGAAGATTATCAGTCATCAGTCCTGAAACAGTATGTGACTATAGACACATATATGGCATAAATGAAGAAATTGGTTGTTGGAGGCAGAATTGGTATTGATTAGAGCCTTTTCTACATTATAAAAGGAAAACTCTTCCTGTTCATAATTACTTAGAATTGGCAAAAATGCCACATTCAGTAGCTTTGCATGGTGGAGTTTCAATTTTTCTCTCAAGCTTCTTTAAGGTACAAAAGACTCAAGACACTTTTTTGACTAAACAGCACAGCAGAATTTCGATTTCTTAAAGATTTCCTAGATTAGAATCCTATTGTAAAAATGAGTTCTTTCTAGAAGAACTTTAGAATTTAACTTTCATCGGTAAAACATCCTCTTCTTTTTTCATATTCAAGCCTTTGTGGATACCATGCAGTTAATTTTCAAACGACCATGAAGGCAGTTTAATAGCTCATTCGCATTCTCTAACCTCTCTCCTGGTAGTGTCTCCAGATGAGTGAAGTGCAGTGCTCTCCATAGCACCTAAGGAAGGAGTGTTGCTTGATATTATTCAAAGTGCTCTGAAATGAGAGCATTTACAATCATGAAATAATGTCTATTTCAACATCTTTTATTTTAAAAATTCTTTATTGACCATTTAAAAATTTTATGGGTACATTCTAAATGAAGATAATAGAACCTATTGCTCAGTCATGTCCGACTCTTTGCGACCCCATGGACTATAGCCTATCAGACTCCTCTGTCCATGGGATTTTCCAGGCAAGTGTGTTGGAGTGGGTTGCCATTTCCTTCTCCAGGGGATCTTCCCAACCCAGGGATCAAACCTGGGTCTCCCGCATTGCAGGCAGACGCTTTACCATCTGAGCCACCAGGGAAGCCTTAGGGAAGCCCTAGGGAAGCCCTATGATATCCTGCTGCCTTCCGATATATAGGATATCTATCATATTTGCATTACCTAAACAAAACATTTTCCTTTTAAACCTTCAGATAGCTGTCTATCTGTGATGAAAAATAAAAATTTCTGTTCCTTAAAATTGCTCTGTAAAACAGGATATATCTTATACATATCTGTGTGTCTTATAGAACAGTAATGATATCAGAATGTTTCCTTGTGTTACAGTTTCCTTATTTGCCCAGTGGAGATGATGCAGGTCCCTACCAAGATAACTAGGCTATTGCAAACATCAAGGAGATCAATTATGGACACATATGTAGAGGTAAATAAAGCATTATCCAAAATGCCCTTATGCTAATAGCAGCTACTAGGGATTAAGTTAGATCCCTTTGAGTGAAGAATACAGAACTTCCTCTACTGTAGCTAGGTGATAAGACCTAAAGATAATAAATATAATAAATATATAATAAAATATAATAAAGATAATAAGCATACATTATCAAATTGAATCCTATGTAAAATCAAGAATAGTATAAGGAAATAGTTTGCAGTAAGATCAGTGTACTTTTTATTGAAATGCAATTAATGTACAATACACTTAATGGAGATTGCTTTGAGATCACTCACCTAGAGCCAGACATCCTGGAATGTGAAGTCAAGTGGGCCTTAGAAAGCATCACTACGAACAAAGCTAGTGGAGGTGATGGAATTCCAGTTGAGCTATTTCAAATCCTGAAAGATGATGCTATGAAAGTGCTGCACTCAATATGCCAGCAAATTTGGAAAACTCAGCAGTGGCCACAGGACTGGAAAAAGGCAGTTTTCATTCCAATCCCGAAGAAAGGCAATTCCAAAGAATGCTCAAACTACTGCACAATTGCACTCATCTCACACGCTAGTAAAGTAATGCTCAAAATTCTCCAAGCCAGGCTTCAGCAATACGTGAACCGTGAACTTCCAGATGTTCAAGCTGGTTTTAGAAAAGGCAGAGGAACCAGAGATCAAATTGCCAACATCCGCTGGATCATGGAAAAAGCAAGAGAGTTCCAGAAAAACATCTATTTCTGCTTTATTGACTATGCCAAAGCCTTTGACTGTGTGGATCACAATAAAATGTGGAAAATTCTGAAAGAGGTGGGAATACCAGACCACCTGACCTGCCTCTTGAGAAATTTGTATGCAGGTCAGGAAGCAACAGTTAGAACTGGACATGGAACAAGAGACTGGTTCCAAATAGGAAAAGGAGTACGTCAAGGCTGTATATTGTCACCCTGCTTATTTAACTTATATGCAGAGTACATCATGAGAAATGCTGGGCTGGAAGAAGCACAAGCTGGAATCAAGATTGCTGGGAGAAATATGTATAACCTCAGATATGCAGATGACACCACCCTTATGGCAGAAAGTGAAGAGGAACCAAAAAGCTTCTTAATCAAAGTGAAAGAGGAGAATGAAAAAGTTGGCTTAAAAGTCAACATTCAGAAAACGAAGATCATGGCATCTGGTCCCATCACTTCATGGGAAATAGATGGGGAAACAGTGGAAACAGTGTCAGACTTTATTTTTTTGGGCTCCAAAATCACTGCAGATGGTGACTGCAGCCATGAAATTAAAAGATGCTTACTCTTTAGAGGAAAAGTTATGACTAACCTAGACAGCATATTCAAAAGCAGAGACATTACTTTGCCAACAAAGGTCCGTCTAGTCAAGGCTATGGTTTTTCCTGTGGTCATGTATGGATGTGAGAGTTGGACTGTGAAGAAGGCTGAGCGCCGAAGACTTGATGCTTTTGAAGTGTGGTGTTGGAGAAGACTCTTGAGAGTCCCTTGGACTGCAAGGAGGTCCAACCAGTCCATTCTAAAGGAGATCAGCCCTGGGATTTCTTTGGAAGGAATGATGCTAAAGCTGAAAGCCCAGTACTTTGGCCACCTCATGCGAAGAGTTGACTCATTGGAAAAGACTCTGATGCTGGGAGGGATTGGGGGCAGGAGGAGAAGGGGACGACAGAGGATGAGATGGCTGGATGGCATCACTGACTCGATGGATGTGAGTCTGAGTGAACTCCAGGAGTTGGTGATGGACAGGGAGGCCTGGCGTGCTGCGATTCATGGGGTCACAAAGAGTTGGAGACGACTGAGCGACTGCACTGAACTGAACTGATATCTTTTGCAGAGTTGTAAGTGTAGCTAGGGAACTCAGCTATGCTCATACTCTGTCCAGTGAGGGAATTTCATTATCTTTCTTCTCTCATCTGTCATCTTATACTCAGGTCTGAGTTTTGCAGGTGGGACACTGTCCATGAGAGCAGAGGGGCATGAAGGACAGCAGACAGGAGGCCCGAGGCCCAGGAATGGAAGCAGAGTTGATCTAAGGTACCTGGGTTAGCATGAACAGGTTAAAAAAAAGTGCACGTTGTGGTCAAGGTTAAAAAAACAAACAAATAAGGATTTAGTTAAGAAAATGCTTCCAAGAGAGAACTCTAAAACAAGACCATGATGAGAATTAGAAAATAAAACTCAAAGTGGGTAGGTAGAATGTTCTGGAGCCAAGTGGAATCAATGAGAAGACAGGACTGCAGAATAAAGTTCAAAACTCAGTGAAAGGCAAGATTGTGCTAGAGTTCCCCTTTGACCCTGTGCCATTTCCTTAAGCTTTGCAAATGTGGTGGCTGAAGGGAGGAACAACTTAAAAATATTTGGCACTTCCTCCTCTGTGTTCCCTGATGGCTCAGAGGATAAAGCATCTGCCTGCCATGCGGGAGACCCAGGTTCAATCCCTGGGTTGGGAAGATCCCCAGGAGAAGGAAATGGCAACCCACTCCAGTATTCTTGCCTGGAGAATCCCATGGACAGAGGAGCCTGGCAGGCTACAGTCCACAGGGTTGCAAAGAGTCGGACACGACTGAGCAAGTTCCCATTTCCTGCTTTTTAAACCTCCCTTTAATTCTCATCCCTCTACAAATGTTTTTTCTCTCTGTAGTACTCCCAGAAAATCACTGTCACTAAAATCAGTACTGACTTTCTAAGTAGCTGGTCCAAGGAAGAAATTTTAGTCCTGACATTTAATATTATTGATCCTTTACCCCTCCTAAGTGACCAAATGTGTGTGTGTGTGTGTTTATACCGTAGTTTGGAAAGAGGAGAGAAAAATTATACTGTTGATTGTGTAGAGATTTGTGGCCAAATTTTTTTCATCACCCCAACTAATCCTTTCGGCCCATGGTAGAAAGAGTTCCACGTTTTGCTGCTGTCGTTCATTTTGTGTAGCTCCTGTATTTCCGTCTACCAGCAACGTTTTAGCATAGGACAAAGGAGGCTCTAGGTTTGAGTTGAAGAAAAGTACTGTTAACACTGGTGGCTCACACAGTAAACAGTCTGCCTGAAATGCAGGAGTCTCAGGTTCCATCCCTGCGTCAGGAAGGTGCCCTGGAGAAGGGAAGGGCACCCCATTCCAGTATTCTTGCCTGGAGAATCCCAGGTGCATAGGAGCCTGGAGGGCTACAGTGCATGGGGTTGCAGAGAGTCAGACATGACTGAGTGACTTTCACTCCCTTGCTCACTTGCCATCTTAAAGAGAAGTTTGAAATATGGCTCTATCTTGCCATAGAGAAGGAAATGGCAGCTCACTCCAGTGTTCTTGTCTGCAAAATCCCATGGACGGAGGAGTCTGGTAGGCTAAAGCCCATGGGGTTGCAAAGAGTCAGACACAACTGAGTGACTAACACTTTGCTTTATGGAAAATAACATTTAATTAAAAAATAGATTTTTTACTATTTTTGCTTACTGTACAAATTAAGCATTGAAATAAGTGTGCAAGTGACTTTTTCCTTTATTTAACATGAAATCATTGAGTTCCTAATGAATGCAAGCAACCACATTAGGCGGTAAGAGGTTTGTACCGGGGACTGGGAGAATGGAGAGGAAAGAACTGCTTTGGGAGAAACACTGGAGTTTGTGTGTTCGTGTGAGGCTGTAGGAGGAGGTGGAAATTTGAGCGGTGACTTTGAGGGTGGGTGAAACTTAAAAAGGTGGAAGGAAATGAGAAGGTGTTCTGGGCGACAGCGTAATTCCAGACATGAACTGGATGATGAACCTGTCTTCTAAGCGTGAGTGTGTGATTGTGCAGTTTGCTGAAAAGAATAAAAGGAGTTGGTTGTAAGGGCAACATGCCGAGCAACAGCAGTGAGTCTGAGTCCCCTTCCCGTTGCGGCCCGTGCCGCCTCGTCCAGGTGTGTGGCGCCTAAGCACTTGAAGTGTGGCTGGTCTGACTAGAGATGTGCTTTAAGTGTAAAATACACGCTAGATATTTAAGACCTAGCATAAGAACAAAAAAGAATGTAAGGTATCTCAGTAATTTTGTATTGGTTACATGTTGAAATGAATTTTGGATAAATTCAATTTATATTCGATATAAACTTGGATACATTGACTATATTGAAAATATTATTAAAATTAATTGTAACCTGTTCCTTTTAACTTAAAAAATGTGGCTGCTGGGAATTTTAAATTACATATGTAGTTAGCACTCAGAGATAGCAGTTTTTGCTTCTGTTGGACAGTGCTGTTCTACATACTATAAAACAGGAGAATGTGGAAATAAATGACTTCTGCAGTATGATTACTCCCCATGTACATGTATTAATATTTTTAAAAGCCTTCTTTGACTCCTACTCACATGCTTTATATGTGATAGCGAACAGGATTTTCTTTTTGGTTGCCTAGTTGATTTGTACAGTATTATGAAGTTGGATCTATGCTGAACGTCTTGAGGGTTCCACCCATGGAGCAAGCCTACAAACCGCCCCAAGCTCCACCCAGGAGACAGCTAGAGTTGGGCTGATACTTAGGCCCTTTTTGCACCTTCTCATTTTCATCACTCTCCTCACCTAAAGGTTAAAGAGAATGAGGAAAGAGATTGAGCAATGAGACCAAGTTTGAGACGATTACGTTAACTGAAGTCACAGAACGTCTGTGCTGGGTCTGCTAAATTGTCTGTGAATGTCTCCATCATGGGGTTGCTTTGCTTGTAAGATTTGTAAAACAAGGTAGAGTTGCTGCCATTAATACAGGTGAAAAATACAGGAGCGAGAGAGCTCATGTGGACTGGTTGCGAAAGAAGATGCTTTCATTCTTTCTTCCTGAAAATCTGAAACATTGCCTTCTCTGGGAACATGACTCTTCACTTTGCCTAGTTGTTTGAATTATTTTGAGGTTCTATAATTTTCTTTTTGAAGAAGGCATCTAGTGATGTGTATTGTTTTAGTAAAAATGAAGTCATTGATGAAGTGTAGATAACCCTTGCAGTGCGGTAATAAGTCTTTTTGTCCAGGCATTCTTCACAAAGGAAAGAATTACATAAAATGTCTTATTTTCTCCTTTTGTTGAAATATTTAATTTACCATCTGCTTCTTAGCCATTGATACTATACTGGTAGGTATCATAGACAAATTGCTGAAGAAAACAATGTAATTGACTTTTTTACTGAACCAGTGGGTGGGATTTTTTTTTTTTTTTTCTCAGGATTTTAAGGAAACTGCCAAACTTGCATGCATCACTTTAAGGAGTTGACTCATTTAAACTTTTGCAACCTCTTTTAAATAACCTTGAGAGAGATGTCATGAAAAAATACTGGATTGTAAATGTTGGAATCAAGGGAAAATTAGGTTACTTTAACATGACCTTTTAACGTGTCATAAGAACTCTCCTGTCAAAAATTTGAACTGCATTTCACATTAGATTTAGTTGAATGTGTTTGCATCAAAATTACCAGTTAACTTTCAAGGGAGGAAAGCCTCTTGGGAGCCAAAATGGATTAAAAACGTCTTTGTCCTTGTGTTCAGGAACTCAGTGACCATAATTTTAAAATTTTATTTACCATTGGGAAAATTTGCAAATTTGTGGTTTGAACTGACTCCTAATCAAAATCCACATACTGAAAAAGGATTTGATGTAGCTAACTATGTTTTTAACCAACCCCTTCAAATATCTTGAGAGGGTACGGCCTTCCTCCTCCAGCTAGGCTGCCTGTTTGCTTCTGCCTGTCTCAGGCAAAATCCCTTCCTAGCAGTAACCGAAAAGATTATTTACTGGGGAATGGCAACAAAGACTTTTTTTGAGAGTAATTCATCTCATTCTATAGAATGATTTACATACATGCTTACGCAGTAAAACAGTCACAATGAGTAAGAATTAACAAAGAGTGGCTCTGGTAGTAACTGTTGATCTATTTCCAGTTGGATGTTAATGAAACTCTTACTAGAGTGGTGAAGGAACTATAAGCCCTGATTTTATTCCACTTATATCTGGAATTAGAATGACCTTAATTATTATTTTTAAGTGTAACCTATTTATTAAAAAAATATGTTACCTTAAAAGCCTAGGATTTTAAACTCCAAATATGTAGAATTATAAGAAAGGAGGTAAAAATAAGGATTGCAGAATAAAATTTTATTTTATGAAATAACCAATGTTCCCTTTAAAAAATTATTTTCCTGTCATTATTATTATTTATTTATTTATGGATATTTATCTAGATGTCACAGAGTTTGCAGGTAAAATTTAAAATAATTTTGGGAGCCACTGTTTTTGAAAATCAGTTCCAAATGACAGCAAAGCATCTCTGGCATTAAATTTTAGTGCAGTGGAAAAACATGATGTGATCTAGACATGTTCAGTTTGGTTGACTCGGGTTTTAGAAAAAGTCAATTATGTACAATATTCTTGAAATCATTTATGCAATGGGAAAAAAAACTAATTATCTGGGCTTTAGCCCTAGATATTGAACTCATTAAAAATGCCTTCTATAGTCTCAAAATGAAACCCAGTTAATCATTTTGAAAGGAAAAATAAAATTAAGCATCCAGTCATTTGAAGGAGAAGGCAATGGCACCCCACTCCAGTACTCTTGCCTGGAAAATCCCATGGATGGAGGAGCCTGGTAGGCTGCAGTCCACGGGGTTGCTGAGGGTCGGACGTGAGTAGATGACTTCACTTTCACTTTTCAATTCCATGCATTGGAGAAGGAAATGGCAACCCACTCCAGTGTTCTTGCCTGGAGAATCCCAGGGACGGGGGAGCCTGGCGGGCTGCCGTCTATGGGGTCACACAGAGTCGGACGCAAGTGAAGTGACTTAGCAGCAGTAGCAGCAGATAAAAAATATAATAATTGAAATGTAGTTTACTTTCCACTTGGCACATTTGGTTTATCTGTGTTGTGGTTTTATTTGTTGAATTTCATTGCCTGACTGACTTCTTTGTATAGCAAAGGTTGTGTTAGTCACTGCTGCTAAGTCACTTCCGTCGTGTCTGACTCTATGCGACCCCATAGACGGCAGCCCACCAGGCTGCCCTGTCCCTGGGATTCTCCAGGGAAGAATACTGGAGTGGGTTGCCATTTCCTTTTCCAATGCGTGAAAGTGAAGTCGCTCAGTCGTGTCCAACTCTTAGCGACCCCATGGACTGCAGCCTACCAGGCTCCTCCGCCCATGGGATTTTCCAGGCAAGAGTACTGGAGTGGGGTGCCATTGCCTTCTCGGGTTAGTCACTGAGTTGTGTCCAACTCTTTGCAACCCCATGGACCATAGTTCCTCTGTCCGTGGGATTCTCTAGGCAAGAAGACCTGAGTGGGCAGCCATTCCCCCCTCCAGGGGATCTGCTCAGCCCCGGGGCTGAGCCCAGGTCTGTGTTACCTGATAGCGGTGGTGAGCATGACCCTCTCATGCACATGGAGGCCTCACACGGACCTCTCCTAAGAGTGCCGTTGAAATGCAGTTGAATTTAAAGCGTGAAATTTATGTGCAGAGAAACTGTTATTAAAGAATCTGACGATCATCAGTCTTTCTATAATCAGAGTGCTGTCTAAGTGAATGTGAAAACTTCAAGCCTCCCCTCTTGAGCTTCCCCCAAGCCCCTCTGCACTGTGAGGAGAAGCGGCATCAGTTTGGCTGGCATTAAGTTGTAACCAGGTCCAAGGCAAAAAGAAAAAATAATTACTCCAGTTCCTCTCCCTCATAGTTTCTAAAATCGGCTGCTTTTAGGGGCTGCCTGCTGCCATGCGGCAGCCACCGCCTGCGTAGTTGCTGCTCTGGAGACTTACAGAGAGAGAGCGCTGGTGTTAGCATGCTGCGTAGCTTGCTGTTTATCTCTGTGATTTCTGTTTGAAGATTAATTGAGCTTTGAATAGAAAAACTCCAGACAGGTGATATGTTAGCCCATTTTTTCCTTCGAAAGGAAAAGGGTGCAGGGGATA
Organism: Bubalus bubalis; assembly: GCF_019923935.1. Lineage (NCBI taxonomy): Eukaryota > Metazoa > Chordata > Mammalia > Artiodactyla > Bovidae > Bubalus > Bubalus bubalis. The sequence continues at coordinate 248,780 of NC_059165.1, read as the reverse complement.
GTATAAAAGCTACATAATGGACGGGAGACCAGCTGGACAGTCTGTGGCTCCCACTGAATGTGTAGGGAAGTATTCTGGTTTTGTAGACCCAGCACCAACCTGTGTTCACAGGGCAACACGGTCACTTAAAGTTTAAGGATTCCCTGCTTTCCTAGAGAAGTTTCTCAAAGCCTTGTAATTATAAATATTATGTAAAAACAGCTGTGTTTGCTGTTGTCTGGTCTCATTCCAGTAGTGAATCAATGTAGATGATTTGTCAGTCTTCCCAATCTTTAGTAGCAGTGAGGTGGGTTTGTGATGCTGTTGCTGTTCCTTTGGGGTTTTAAAATTTATTTCTTTGGTATTTTTTTACTGCCAGTTCTCTTGGTATATTTAGAAAGTCAGATTAAAAACTTAAACTGTTGTTTAGATAACTCAGAGAACTAAAAATGTGGGATGGATTTCTGTTCTTGAAGTGTTAGTTCTTTTTGTTTTGCTGCTGATAAGTCGCTTCAGTCGTGTCTAACTCTGTGCGACCCCATAGACGGCAGCCTACGAGGCTCCCCCGTCCCTAGGATTCTCCAGGCAAGAAGACTGGAGTGGGTTGCCATTTCCTTCTCCAATGCATGGAAGTGAAAAGTGAAAGTGAAGTCGCTCAGTCGTGTCTGACTCTTAGAGACCTCATGGACTGCAGCCTACCAGGCTCCTCCGTCCATGGGATTTTCAGGGCAAGAGTACTGGAGTGGGGTGCCATTCCCTTCTCTGTCTTTTTTGTTTTAAACCAAAGCAAATTGTTTGGTTTTCTAATTATAAGTTTTGGTTCCAGGAAATACTTCCATTTCATTGCAAGCTGATGCACCCTACAACATTACACTTAAGTTTCTCATGCAACTGAGTGCCTGGACCCTAAGACCAAAGTGGAGGACTCCTGGTAGACCCTCAAGGAATGCGGATTTGAGAGTTTGCCAAGTAAACCAAGTATCACAGTGACTCTAATGCTAGAGAGAACCGGGATCAAGTTCCAGATTTGCCTCTTGCTGATTGAATGAACTCCAGCAAGAAAGGAACCACTCTGCGCTTTAGTCTTTTCATCTGTGAAATGGGCATAAAATAAAACCATGCCCGTGTGTTCTGAGAAATAGAGGAGATAGTGCAAGTGCAGATCATGGCACAACGCCTGACCTAGATTAACTGCTTATTAAATGTTTGTTTTTCTGTTTTAAAATTTAATTCAGTCAGTTCAGTCAGTTCAGTTGCTCAGTCGTGTCCGACTGTTTGCAACCCCATGAATTGCAGCACACCAGGCCTCCCTGTCCATCACCAACTCCTGGAGTTCACTCAGACTCACATCCATCGAGTCAGTGATGCCATCCAGCCATCTCATCCTCTGTCGTCCCCTTCTCCTCCTGCCCCCAATCCCTCCCAGCATCAGAGTCTTTTCCAATGAATCAACTCTTCGCATGATGTGGCCAAAGTACTGGAGTTTCAGCTTTAGCATCATTCCTTCCAAAGAAATCCCAGGGCTGATCTCCTTTAGAATGGACTGGTTGGACCTCCCTGCAGTCCAAGGGACTCTCAAGAGTCTTCTCCAACACCACAGTTCAAAAGCATCAATTCTTTGGCGCTCAGCTTTCTTCACAGTCCAACTATCACATCCATACATGACCACTGGAAAAACCATAGCCTTGACTAGAATTAGAACATTGTTTTACAGTGTGGTGTTGGTTTCTGCCACACGACAGTGGGAATCAGCCCTGACCACGCCCCTGGCCTCCCCACCCAGCCCAGTCCATCCGTCTGGCCAGTGCAGCCCCAGCTCGGCGCCCGGTGTTGACTGCAGGGTCTCCCCAGCCAGTCACGAAGTGCTGTTTTTGAGACACCTGGGTCTCTTCCTTCCATGACAGCATCAGGCTAAGTCTGAATATCTATAGAGGCCTCCGTGGCTTCTTTTCAGATATTCTGGAGTTTCTGTTGGTAGTCAGAGATTTCAGGACCGAAACGGATGCTACTTCAGCCACAGATTATAGAATTCTTCAGGCTATGCCTTGTAAATACTGTATTAATAAAGCAGTCAAGAAACTCACAGCGATGTCTTTGAGTTTAAAACACAGTGTAGGAATGAGCTGAGGGCCAGTAACCCATTGGTTCAGGTGATTTCTGGGTGGAGGGCCTTTGCAGTTCTTATTGATGCCTTCAGTGGGGGCCTTTGCAACATTGGCTGTGGTATATTTTCTGAGACTTCAGTTAGCAATGGGACCCCTTATCCCATCATTGGGAAATATGATCGAAACTAACTTCTTTGCAAACTTAAAACAACTTAACACAAGCTGTGCATGAAGTATTTTTTAGTACATCAAATGGATGTCCCTTCTATTCTGGGTATCCGTTTTCCTAAACAATTACAATTCCAAATTGGATGCATCTCACCTTAAGCCAGAGTTTCTCAGCCTTGGCACTATTGATATTTTGAGCCAATAATTCTTTCCATTTTTTTGAGTGATGTCATCTTGTGCTTTGTAAGATATTTAGCAATGTCTTTGTCCTCTGCTTACAAGATGTTAGAAAACCCCTCGCACTCAGACAACAAAAATGTCTTCAGAGATTGATAAATGTCACCTAGGGAGGTGGGCAAAATCACCCCTGGTTGAGAGCCTCTGTCTTAAGTACAGTTACTTCTCATTCAGTTGCAAAGTCAGGTCTGACTCTTTGTGACCCCATGGACTTCAGCAAACCAGGCTTCCCTATCCTTCACTATCTCCCAGAGTTTGCTGAAACTCATGTCCATTGAGTCAATGATGCCTTCCAACCATCTCATCCTCTGTCTCCCCTCAATCTTTCCCAGCATCAGGGTCTTTTCCATTGAGTTGGCTCTTCACATTAGGTGGCCAAAGTATTGGAGTTTCAACCTCAGCATCAGTCCTCCAGGATTGAGTGGTTTGATCTCCTTGCTGTCCAAGAGACTTGTCAAGAGTCTTCTCCAGCACCACAGTTTCAAAGTATCAATTCTTCGGTGCTCAGCTTTCTTTATGGTCCAACTCTCATGTCTGTACATGACTACTGGAAAACCCATAGCTTTGACTATACAGACCTTTGTCGACAAAGTGATATCTCTGCTTTTAAATATGCTGTCTAGGTTTATCATTACTTTCCTTCTAAGGAGCAAGTAGAAAGTGAAAGTGTTAGTCACTCAGTCATGTCCGACTCTTTGTGACCTCTTGGACTATAGCCCACCACACTCCTATATCCATGGAATTCTCCAGGCAAGAATACTGAAGTGGGTAGCCATTCCCTTCTCCAGGGAATCTTCCCAGCTCATGGATTGAACCCAAGTCTCCAGCATTGCTGGTGGATTCTTTACCAGCTGAACACCAAGGAGCAAGTGTCTTTTAATTTCATGGCTTCACTCACCATCCACAGTAATTTTTGGAGCCCAAGAAAATAAAATCTGCCACTGTTTCCACTTTTTCCCCAACTATTTTTCATGAAGTGATGGGACCAGATAATTTTAATGTGTGTATATATGCTCAGTCGCTCAGTCATGTCTGCCTCTGTGACCCCATGGGCTTTAGTCCACTAGGCTCCTCTGGATTGAATATCAAAGTGCTGTTCAGAATCTCCCTTTCTCCATGATCTTTCTTGTTGGGGGCCGGCATGAGGCACTCCGCCCATGGCAAAGGTCATGAGGAAGGAGGCTCGACATACGCAAAGGCGGGATCGAGCCTCAGGAGTCCCCCTGGAAATCCTCGAGCATCTACCCCCATAACCAGAGCCTGCCTACTTTACTACTTTGTGCTCTCACCTACACCTCTGACTTTACGGGGGGCTGTCCCCCACCACCTCTTTCGGAGAAGGAGTTAACTTAAAGCTCCAGTTGATAAAAACCCCTGGGCGTGACAAGAGTGTTTTAACCTACAAACTCCTCTGAAGGTTCTCTAGCCTGCCTGACAGGCTTGTCCGGCCACATGTGATTGCTCACAGCCTCCCAACCATGAGAGGCACAAGATGCTTTAAACCTTCTAAAAACAGGTTCCTTAGAAAAGTTAGAAAATTATTAGTATAAGTATAATGGGCTGATTAGAAATCATATTGGTGAAGGGTTTTTCATTTGTTGAGCCAATGTTTACTGCTAAGTCTCCACATCCCCTGCCCTTATACACATTAATGAATATATAGAAGAAATAAGTATTAACCTTTGATATTAATCACGTTAGACCTTAGGCTAAGTAAATTCTTTCCTTAACTAAAACCCACTACACCCTCACCCTATAGGAATGTAACTTTATTTGGGTGGCGTCTGTTTTAAGAATAATCACCCCTGGAGAAATAAGTGTCCTGGTTGACTGACCGCTGTCACAAGGAGAGGGTCGTAAATTGTCAGCAGGCCCCCTGGCCAGAAGATGATGTAACACCCCTAAGACCTCTGTATGAAGCACCTGACTTTGATAAAAGTCAGGACTGCTGACCCCGCGTGACTTTTGCATAACACCTCAGTGTATAAAAGTAGACCATGGAAAATAAAGAATTGGGATCAGTTCCTCGAAAGACTGGTCTCCCCATGTCTCTCTCTCTCTCTCACTCTGGTTGAGTCTCCATCTGGAGCGCGGAACCCACCATGCTTACTAATTATGCCTGGGCTTCTAAGATCCGACCGGGGAGGCCTCAGTGTCTCCTCTCCTTCGGGAGAACGGAAGGACGCCTGCGGCCTACGTAAGTGGTGCAAGCTTCTTGTCTTGAAGTTTTATTGGTCCCCCGCGTAAACCAAGCTACTCAGCCTCTTTTCTCCACTGAATTTTCCTACTGAGCTATCCTTATTCTATTCCTTAATTAACGTTTAATTAAGCAGTTGTTCCCTGACCCTCGCCTAGCCGTCTCTCCTTCGAATACCCTGGATCAGCTGGGGCTGGACCCCGCCACTTTCTCCTATATTCACCACACTTCCAGTAGCTCTGACTCAGATCTCTGTCTTCTCTGTTCATCTGTCTTTGTCTCCATCCCAGCTGTGTCATTCATCAGAGCGCCGTTTTAAAATCTCTCCGACAACTTTCCCTTTTCTCCCTTCCCACAACCACTGCCCTCATCCATGCCTGCACTTCTGTGTTGGCTTCTACAACAGTCTCCTGAGTTTTTCTCTCCAGTATATATCCTGCACCCCTTATCTTCTTAAAGCACTGATCCTAATGCTCCCGGACTTAGAAACCTCAATAACTTTTCTTCTGTGCACGGTATTGATCACAGATCCCCATCTTGGTGAAACTTTCTCTACTCACAGCTCATCTGATTTCACATTAGACTGCCCCCTCATGCTCCCAGTGGAATTGCCTGCCCAGGGGTTCTTACTGTGCTTGTGTGTGTATTGAAGCCCGGCTCTTGAGCCATTGCTCACTTCCTTTTCATGGAATGGTCGTGGCTTTCCTCTCCTTCTGCTAAATTCTTCTTATCCTTGAAGGAGAGAGCCCAATGATGCATCCTCTATGAAGCTTTCCCTGATTCCATCGCTTTTCTTTAAGCTACCATTGCCTTTTCCTGAGCTTCTTCCTTGTATCACTTGTTCTTCTAGCAGTGTGCATAATTAGAGAGCCAAGAAGGATTTTTTAACATTTCTTTTTATTTTTAATTGGAGGATAGTTGCTTTACAGTGTTGGGTTGGTTGCTGCCATTCGTCAGCATGAGGCAGCCTTCAGTGCACACGGTGCCCCCCTCTGTGCCTGCCTCCCCCCGCCTCCCCATCTCACCCCCTGGGCTGTCACGGAGCGCGGTGAGCTCCCTGCGTCAGACAGCAAGTTCCCACCGGCTGCCTCTTGCACATAACGGCAGTATATGTTTCCATGTTCCCCTCTCCAGTCATCCCACCCTCTTCTTACCCCACTGTGTCCACTGCTGCCCTGCAGATAGGTTCATCAGTACCATCTTTCTAGATTCCATATATACACGTTAGTATATGATATTTGTTTTTGTCTTTCTGACTTACTTCACTCGGTGTAATAGGCTCCAGATTCATCCACCTCATTAGGATTGACTCAGATGTGTTCCTTTTTATAGCTGAGTAATGTTCCATTGTATATGTGTACCATATCTTCTTCATCCATTCATCTGTCAGTGGGCATCTGAGTTGCTTCCATGTCCTGCCTGTTGTAAGGAGTGTTGCAGTGGACACTGGGCTCATGTGTCTTTTTCAGTTACGGTTTCCTTGGGGTATATTTTTTTGGCTCCAAAATCACTGCAGATGGTGATTGCAGCCATGAAATTAAAAGACGCTTACTCCTTGGAAGGAAAGGTATGACCAACCTAGATAGCATATTCAAAAGCAGAGACATTACTTTGCCAACAAAGGTCCGTCTAGTCAAGGCTATGGTTTTTCCTGTGGTCATGTATGGATGTGAGAGTTGGACTGTGAAGAAAGCTGAGCACCGAAGAATTGATGCTTTTGAACTGTGGTGTTGGAGAAGACTCTTGAGAGTCCCTTGGACTGCAAGGAGATCCAACCAGTCCATCCTAAAGGAGATCAGTCCTGGGTGTTCATTGGAAGGAATGATGCTAAAGCTGAAACTCCAATACTTTGGCCACCTCATGCGAAGGGTTGACTCATTGGAAAAGACTCTGATGCTGGGAGGGATTGGGGGCAGGAGGAAAAGGGGACAACAGAGGATGAGATGGCTGGATGGCATCACCAACTCGATGGACGTGAATTTGAGTGAACTCTGGGAGTTGGTGATGGACAGGGAGGCCTGGCGTGCTGTGATTCATGGGGTTGCAAAGAGTCAGACACGACTGAGCGACTGAACTGAACTGGGGTATATATACCCAATAGTGGCATAAGAAGGACTTTTTGTATAAGTAGGTGACTGAACAGAGATGAGATCCTTTCATTAATGGAATTAAAACTCGAAATGTTTTTCCCTTCTACTGAAAGATCATCTGTAATACTTAATAGAATAGCCACAGAGCTTTTCCTAAAAATATGAGTTATGCAAGTCATCAAATCCTCCCTTGCACTATATGTTAGCTTTGTGACTTTGGTTGTATTACTTTGCTGCTCTGAACCTTGCTTGTCTCAGCTCTTCACCTAGTTACTGTTATGAAATCATGTATATAAAGGGGTCCATGAAGTGCCTGCAATGTGGGGTTCAGTGTATACTGACTAATTATACTTTACCATTGGAAGTATCCAGAACACTCTCTTTAAGTGAATTTCTTCTGTAAGGGTTTCTACAAAATGCCTATAATACAGAAAAAGCTGTGTACTGCTTGGATATTTTTCTGTTGTGGATTTAGGTGGAAGGCCAATGAAATGGGACCTAACTTTAATGAATGCTCTTTGAAATGATGTCTAAAGTGATGTAAATTTGTTGTTTAAAATAATTTCTTGCAGCAGTTGTGTGGGCATGTAGATTGATAGGAGTAGACTCTTCGTTGTAGTGGACATTAGAATTCTTAAGTGTATCTTTTTTCCCCATTAGGATAATGCTTTCCTATAGAAATCTTTGCTCTAAAATGTAGTGGAAACTAATGGAAAAATCAGTCTAACATTAATTAATTTATTTTGGGGATGTACCTATTTAATATGTAAGATATGGTTAGTACTTACAGTGGAATTTCTTTTAAACTAGGATTGTTTTGGTTAGTTATCGGCTGTGTGATTTCGAGGGGAAGGCAGTGACACTTTTTGGTGCTCTTAAAAGCACTCATGAAGATGCACCTTCATTGCCTTTGCCAAATCCTGATAAGCTTTGACCAACAGTACACAAAATCCACGTAAGGGAAGTGCAGTTCAGTTCAGGTCGGTGGCCCAGTCGTGTCCGACTCTTTGCGACCCCAGGGACTGTAGCACACCACGCCTCCCTGTCCATCACCAACTCCCAGAGTTGACTCAGACTCATGTCCATTGAGTCGGTGATGCCATCCAACCATCTCTTCCTCTGTTGTCCCCTTCTCCTCCCGCCTTCAATCTTTCCAAATGAATCAGCTCTTTGCATCAGGTGGCCAGAGTATTGGAGTTTCAGCTTTAGCATCAGTCCTTCCAATGAATATTCAGGGCTGATTTCCTTCAGGATGGACTGGTTGGATCTCCCTGCAGTTCAAGGGACTCAAGAGTCTTCTCCAACACCACAGTTCAAAAGCATCAATCCTTTGGCACTCAGCTTTCTTTATAGTCCAACTCTCACATCCATACATGACCACTGGAAAAACCATAGCCTTGACTAGACAGTCCTTTGTTGGCAAGTAATGTGTCTGCTTTTTAATGTGCTATCTAGGTTGGTCAAAACTTTTCTTCCAAGGAGCAAGCGTCTTTTAATTTCATGGCTGCAGTCACCATCTGCAGTAATTTTGGAGCCCAAGAAAAGAAAGTCTGTTTCCCCTGTTTCCCCATCTATTTGCCACGAAGTGATGGGACCAGATGCTGTGATCTTAGTTTTCTGAATATTAAGTTTGAATGCAACTTTTTCACTCTCCTCTTTCACTTTCATCAAGAGGCTCATTAGTTCTTCTTCCCTTTCTACCATAAGGGTGGTGTCATCTGCATATCTGAGGTTATTGATATTTCTCCCAGAAATCTTGGTTTCAGCTTGTGCTTCCTCCATCCCAGCGTTTCTCATGATGTACTCTGCATATAAGTTAAATAAGCAGGGTGACAATATAGAGCCTTGATGAACTCCTTTTCCTATTTGGAACCAGTCTGTTGTTCCATGTCCAGTTCTAACTGTTGCTTTCTGACCTGCATGAAGATTTCTCAAGAGGCAGGTCAGGTGGTCTGGTATTCCCATCTCTTGAAGAATTTTCCACAGTTTGTTTTGATCCATAGTCAAAGGCTTTGGCATAGTCAATAAAGTAGAAAAAGATGTTATTCTGGAACTCGCTTGCTTTTTCGATGATCCAAAGTATGTTGGCAATTTGACCTCTGGTTCCTCTGTCATTTCTAAATCCAGCTTGAACGTCTGGAAGTTCATGGTTGAAGCCTGGCTTGGAGAATCTTGAGCATTATTTTACTAGCGTGTGAGATGAGTGCAATGGTGCGGTAGTTTGAGTATTCTTTGGCACTGCCTTTCTTTGGGGTTGGAATGAAAACTGACCTTTTCCAGTGCTGTGGCCACTGCTGAGTTTTCCACATTTGCTGAAATATTGAGTGAAGCACTTTCATAGCACCATCTTTTAGGATTTGAAATAGCTCAACTGGAATTCCATCACCTCCATTAGCTTTGTTCGTAGTGATACTTCTAAACCCACTTGACTTCACATTCCAGGATGTCTGGCTCTAGGTCAGTGATCACACCATTGTGATTATCTGGGTCATGAGTATCTTTTTTGTATAGTTCTTCTGTGTATTCTTGCCACTTCTTCTTAATATCTTCTGCTTCTGTTAGGTCCATACCATTTCTGTCCTTTATTGAGCCCATCTTTGCATGAAATGTTCCCTTGGTATCTCTAATTTTCTTGAAGAGATCTCTAGTCTTTCCCATTCTATTATTTTCCTCTATTTCTTTGCACTGATCACTGAGGAAGGCTTTCTTATTTCTCCTTGCTGTTCTTTGGAACTCTGCTTTCAGATGGGTATATCTTTCCTTTTCTCCTTTGCCTTTCGCTTCTCTTCTTTACTTAGCTGTTTGTAAGACCTTCTCAGACAGCCATTTTGCTTTTTTGCATTTCTCTTTCTTGGGATGGTCTTGATCCCTGTCTCCTGTACAATGTCATGAACCTCTGTTCATAGTTCATCAGGCACTCTGCCTATCAGATCTAATCCCTTGAATCTATTTCTCACTTCCACTGTATAATTGTAAGGGGTTTGATTTAGGTCATACCTGAATGGTCTAGTGGTTTTCCCTACTTTCTTCAATTTAAGTCTGAATTTGGCAATAAGGAGTTCATGATCTGGGCCACAATCAGCTCCTGGTCTTGTTTTTGCTGACTGTATAGAGCTTCTCCATCTTTGGCTGCAAAGAATATAATCAATTTGATTTCGGTGTTAACCGTCTGGTGATGTCCATGTACAGAGGCTTCTCTTGTGTTGTTGGAAGAGGGTGTTTGCTATGACCAGTGCATTCTCTTGGCAAAACTCTGTTAGCCTTTGCCCTGCTTCATTCTGTACTCCAAGGCCAAATTTGCCAGTTACTCCAGGTATTTCTTGACTTCCTACTTTTGCATTCCAGTCCCCTATAATGAAAAGGGCATCTTTTTTTGGTGTTAGTTCTAGAAGGTCTTGTAAGTCTTCATAGTACTGTTCAACTTCAGTTTCTTCAGCATTACTGGTCGGGGCATAGACTTGGGTTACTATGATACTGAATGGTTTGCCTTGGAAACGAACAGAGATCACTCTGTTGTTTTTCAGATTGCATCCAAGTACTGCATTTCGGACTTTTTTGTTGACTATGATGGCTACTCCATTTCTTCTAAGGGATTCCTGCCCATAATGGTCATCCGAATTAAATTCACCCTTTCCAGTCCATTTTAGTTCATTGATTCCTAAAATGTTGACGTTCACTCTTACCATCTCTTGTTTGACCACTTCCAATTTGCCTTTATTCATGGACCTGACATTCCAGGTTCCTATGCAGTATTGCTCTTTACAGCATCAGACCTTGCTTCCATCACCAGTCACTTCCACAACTGGGAAGTAACTGGTGATGTTGTTTGCTTTGTTTTTGCTTTGGCTCTGTCTTGTCATTCTTTCTGGAGTTATTTCTCCACTCTTCTCTGGTAGCATATTGGGTACCTACTAACCTGGGGAGTTCATCTTTCAGGGTCCTATTTTTTTGCTTTTTCATACTGTTTGTGGGGTTCTCAAGGCAAGAATACTGAAGTGGTTTGCAATTCCCTTCTCCAGTGGACCACGTTTTGTCAGAACTCTCCACCATGACCCATCCGTCTTGGGTGGCCCTACACGGCATGTCTCATAGTTTCATTGAGTGAGACAAGGCTGTGGTCCATGTGATTAGATTGGTTGGTTTTCTGTAATTGTGGTTTTCAGTCTTTCTGCCCTCTGATGGAGAAGGATAAGAGGCTTATGGAAACTTCCTGATGGGAGATAGTGACTGAGAGGGAAACTGGGTCATAAGGGAAAGTCATTTTCTAATATTGTTCTAACAGTCTTACCTTCATGAATCTGCAAATCCATTTATTAGTAGTGTATCCTAATTGGAATTTGTAACAGTGAAGTCTATTAAATATAAAGTATTAAATATAAAGTCTATTGAATATAAAGTATTGCTCTTCTTCAGTGTTTTTGTAAATGTAATTATAAGACTAAATTGCTTTATATGAATGTAAATTATTTCTCATTTACCCCATAATATACATTTAATATTATAAAAATTTGCTGTATAATTGCCCAATAAATTTAATAGTACCTATAATTTTAAAATGAAACAGACATAGTATATCTTCTCTTCAAAATATTTTCATATTTGAGCAACTTTAAGATGATAATAGTTAAAAATCTGCAAAAGCTAATTAATTAATTTGTTCTTATCTATGTGATGATATACACCAGCATAATTTTGTGTTGCATTTCTGTTCTTGAATATGATTGAAAACCATTGAGATCTTCAAATAAGTGTCTTTTTAATATGTGGAAATTATTATTTCCATCTTCATAATGAGCTATATACAGTTGAGAAAAGTTGATATTTACCAATATAGGAGATTGTATTGTGTATAAACTAAGCCAGAAATGACTACAAATGACTGAGAGAGCTTTTTTATCTTGATATTTTGGTAAAGCAATAATGTCAATTTAGATGATGAAATGTCATTTTTGAAATAGATGGATTTGATATCAAAAATATTTTATCAAAGATAAGAGAATGCAGTAGCAGGATGATATGTCAGATGGATAGCATACATGATTCCACACAGCTCTTCCTCTTCAAGATACTTGGTTTCCTGATGAACATTTTATTATCCTGTTTATTGCTGGGTCAACCGGGAAATTCTTTCCTACCTTTTTTTGAAATGAATGTGCATTTGGGTGACCTTTTGGCCAGAGTTCTTTGAGAAGAAAACCGTCACTTGAAAGGTTGTGTTCCTTCCGTGTGCAAAATTAGTGTCGAAGGGAAAGGTCACCGTTTGTTCAAACAGTTAGAAACTTTTGTTTGCGTTAGTTTTATAGTTGATTAGGGATAGAAACGGTAAGCTACTTTAAGGACTATTTGCCTTGTGCAGTTTAATGAGTATTGATTTGTCCAGATTAATTTGAAATATTAACATTGTAGGTGGTGAACAGACAAGGAATGTCATTTATTAATGAGTCTGCATCTATTTGGCTAGGTTAGTCTTCACTTGAGATTCTAAAATCAGATACAGTAAAGGGAAAAGAAGGGAATTAAAATTCATTTAGCTCCATTTACTGTATCTGAGTTTAGAAAAGACTTTGATGCTGGGAGGGAGTAGGGGCAAGAGGAGAAGGGGACGACAGAGGATGAGATGGCTGGATGGCATCACTGACTCGATGGACGTGAGTCTCAGTGAACTCCAGGAGTTGGTGATGGACAGGGAGGCCTGGCGTGCTACGATTCATGGGGTCGCAAAGAGTTGGACACGACTGAGCGACTGATCTGATCTGATCTGATTTATGTGCCTGACACTGTGCTAGGATCTTTCACAAAAAACATCTAATTTAATCATCAAGATGATCTTAGGTGTTAGGATTATGATTTCCATTGTTTGCAGATAAAGAAACCTACCCTTAATTCACTCTTTTCTCTTTTCCTCTAATAATTAAATTCACTAATTCTTTTCCCCCAAGGTACACAGGAGGAGCTAAATAAAAGTTAGCTTTGGAAAAACAGTTTTCTGTTTGGCAATATTTAGACAAATTTGATCGTATTTTGTTGAACTGGCTCAATTTTTCTGTCTGCAGCCAGTGGCAGCTTCTGCTACTAGATAATTTTGATTATCACCTGTATAATTACAAGAGTCTGAGATGCCCTAGCCAGAATATTTTTTGTGTGTCTGTATAAGCTATACATGCTTCTTCAGGAAGTGGCTCATGTAGTCTAGAATTAAAGTTAGGAAGGGAGCAAAGGAGCTTATCATTTTGTTTGGCTCATTAAGCAATAATTAGATGCCATTTCTAATTAATGCAGGAAACAGAATAGACCACTACATTTTAGCCATTACAGATTGCATTTTAGGCCAACTCAAGTTATTTCATGACCCTAAGCAAACATTACTAGTAATAAAGAGGAAATTGACATTCTCCCAAGGGATTTCCAATCATTCCTAATCACATCAATGCCCTGGCATGCAGCCTAATACTCTAATCTCTTTCCCCCAGCCTCCTTTGGCCATTCCCACTCTATGGAAAGGGGCAGGAATGTCTCCAGTCTCCCAGGGGAAATAAAGCATCTGCCCAGTCCTTTCTGTGAGTGGCCTTTGTGGTCTCAGTCTGGGCACTTTGTGATTGCCACCATCCCGCTTAGCTGCTCTCAGCCATTTAGTCTCAGCCCACAGATACTTGCTCAGGAGGCCTGACATTTGGAGATACACTTTGAGTTGTAACCTCCTTTTCCTTTACTTTTTCTTTGAAGATTAAGACACCAAGGTGGCTTTTTTTTTTTTAATTAACTCTGAGCCTCTAGGCTGAGTGATCTTCCAGCTCTGAGGTCTGGATCCTCAGCTCTAAATGGAAGCTGAAGTAAGTGTGTGATGATGTAGAGCGAAGGCTCTACAGTCATAGACAGGATCCTGTTCAACAGAGAACTGCACTCTTTGTGTAAATTACTTGGTTTAAAAGTAGTTTTCTTAGGTTACATTTTGGTTGTTTTACCACAGAAGAAAAGGGTACAGAGTCTGTAGTGTTTCAATGTTTTAGTGACATTGATAAATCACTGGGAACAAGAAATCTATAATTTCAATTAATATTACATTTTCAGGGATAGGAATAGCAATATTCTAATCTGTTTCATAACTATTTAAATTTTCCCTGAAAGACTGAGTGAGAACAAAGACCAGAACAAAAAGTGAAGAGATTTTACCTTCACACTGAAAACTGAGTCCATTTTGTAATTGAATCCTGGTGTGTTCTATGATTTCAAGATCAAGAAAATATCGGAATTCATTTTGAAATTTCTAGTGGGTTTAAGTTTGTCTGCTTTGCTTCTGACCGAAAAGCAAAATGCAGAAATATTACTGAAAAAAATTATTTAACAGAAAAAAGCCTCTACCCATAGGGTGTGAAATGCTGCCAAAAAGGCAGAAGAGCTCAGAACTGAGGAGACCTCATGCTTCCCTCTGCATAAATTCTTAGCTCAGCAGAAAGAATAAGTAGAGCCTGTTAATGCAGGGGTTCCCGACTCTCGGGCCACGGACTGGTACCACGTCATGGCCCGTTCAGATCCGGGCCGCATGCAGGAGGCAAGCGCTGGCAGTGAGGGAGCCTCTGTGCCTCTCCGCTGGGCACAGCCTCCTGTCAGGATGGCAGGGCTCAGACTCAGGGCGTGGCCTCTTGTGAGGACCGCGGGGCCTCAGACTTGAAGGAGCCCCGACTCTGCTGTGGCTGCACATGAGGGGTGGCTCGAGTGCTCCTTAGAACCATCTCGAAACCACCCCCACCCACAAGCTGCAGAAAAATGGTCAACCACGGAGCCGGTCCCTGGTGCCACAGAGATTGGAAACTGCTGTATTAATGCATTTTTGATAACATGCTAGGAGAATTTCTACCTGCAAACTAGGCAAGTGGGGTGGAGGATGGGTGAGTTGTAAAACTGAGGCAGCCTGATGCAGAGACTGCATGTACCAGAAAATGAATGTAAAATTTCATAGTCTCGTGATGTAGTGATTTGAAACAGTTAGGGTTAATTTCAAGGAATCCATTTTTGCTTCGGTAGATCTATTCAGTAGATCTAAGCAGAATAGATCTCCTTTGGCAGATCTATTCATCCTAAAAGAAATCAGCCCTCAATATTCACTGGAAGGACTGATGCTGAAGCTGAAACTCCAGTACTTTGGCCACCTGATGTGAAGAGCTGACTCATTGGAAAAGACCCTGATGCTGGGAAAGATTGAAGGCGGGAGGAGAAGGGGACTCCAGAGGATGAGATGGTTGGATGGCATCACCGACTCAATGGACATGAGTTTGAGTAAACTCTGGGAGTTGGTGATGGGCAAAGAGTCCGACATGACTGAGTGCCTGAACTGACTGAGATCTATTCAGTAGACTCCCATTTCAAGGGGTATGTTATTGTTCTCAAAATATATAATCAGTGTAAAGTTTTTGTAAAACCTCTTGTTTTAAGAAGAATTTGGGTTCTCAGAAATACCCAATTCTCATTTCCTTCAAACTTAGGCCTGTTAGAAGTGTTCTGTCAGTTCAGTCACTCAGTTATGTCTAACTCTCTGCGACTCCAGGGACTGCAGCATGCCAGGCCTCCCTGTCCATCAGCATCTCCCAGAGTTTAGTCAAACTCATGTCCATTGAGTCGGTGATTCCATCCAACCATCTCATCCTCTGTTGTCCTCTTTTCCTCCCGCCTTCAATCTTTCTCAGCATCAGGTGGCCAAAGTATTGGAGTTTCACCTTCAGCATCAGTCCTTCCAATGAATATTCAGCACAGATTTCCTTAGGGTTGTTTAGGATTTACTGCTTGGATCTCCTTGCAGTCCAAGGGACTCCCAAGAGTCTTCTCCAACACCACAGTTCAAAAGCATCAATTCTTTGGTGCTCAGCTTTCTTTACAGTCCAACTCTCACATCCATACATGACCACTGGAAACACCTTGGCTCTGACTATATGGACCTTTGTTGGTAAAGTACTGTCTCTGCTTTCTAATATGCTGTCTAGATTGGTCATAGCTTTTTGTCCCCAAGGAGCAAGCATCTTTTAATTTCATGGCTGTAGTCACCCTCTGCCATGATTTTGGAGCCCAAGAAAAGAAAGTTTGTCACTGTTTCCCCTGTTTCCCCATCTATTTCCCATGAAGTGATGGGACTGGATGCCATGATCTTAGTTTTCTGAATGTTGAGTTTTAAGCCAACTTTTCACTCTCCTCTTTGACTTTTCATCAAGAGGCTCTTTAGTTCCTCTTTGCTTTCTTCCATAAGGGTGGTGTCATCTGCATATCTGAAGTTATTGATATTTCTCCTGGCAATCTTGATTCCAGCTTGTGCTTCTTCCAGCTCAGCATTTTGCATGATAAGTTAAATAAGCAGAGTTGCACTCCTTTCCCAATTTTGAACCAGTCTGTTGTTCCATGTCAGCTTCTAAGTGTTGCTTCTTGGCCTGCATACAGATTTCTCAGGAGACAGGTAAGGTGGTCTGGTATTCCCATCTCTTTAAGAATTTTCCACAGTTTGTTGTGATTCACACAGTCAAAGGCTTTAGTGTAGTCAATTAGGGAGAAGTAGATGTTTTTCTCGGAGAAGGCAATGGCACCCCACTCCAGTACTCTTGCCTGGAGGATCCCATGGATGGAGAAGCCTGGTGGGCTGCAGTCCATGGGGTTGCTAAGAGTCGGACACAACTGAGCGACTTCACTTTGACTTTTCACTTTCATGCATTGGAGAAGGAAATGGCAACCCACTCCGTGTTCTTGCCTGGAGAATCCCAGGGACAGGGGAGCCTGGTGGGCTGCCGTCTATGGGGTCGCACAGAGTCGGACACGACTGAAGCGACTTAGTAGCAGCAGCAGATATTTTTCTGGAATTCTCTTGCTTTTTCTATGATCCAAGGATGTTGGCAATTTGATCTCTGGTTCCTCTGTCTTTTCGAAATCCAGCTTGAACATCTTCAAGTTCTCAGTTCATGTATTGTTGAAGCCTGGCTTGGAGAATTGCTAGTGTGTGAGATGAGTGCAATTGTTCAGTAGTTTGAGCATTATTTAGCATTGCCTTTCTTTAGGATTGGAATAAAAACTGACCTTTTCCAGTCCTGTGGTGACTGCTGAATTTTCCAAATTTGCTGGCATATTGAGTGCAGCACTTTCACAGCATCATCTTTTAGAATTTGAAATAGCTCATCTGGAATTCCATCACCTCCACTAGCTTTCCTTGTAGTGATGCTTCCTAAGGCCGACTCGACTTCACACGATCACACCATTGTCATTATCTGGGTCATTAAGATCATTTTTGTATAGCTCTTCTGTGTATTCTTCCCACCTCTTCTTAATAGAGTTATTATGGTCATCAATTTAAGATGTATATAAATGCTGAATAACTATGATGTACACCTGAAACTAATATGATATTGTTTCTCAATTATACTTCAGTAAATAAAAGGACAAAAACAAGGTTAGAGCTTTTATGTTGGAAGTGTTTTGTAAGATTTGTTAAAGAGGTGGGGAAAAAATGCATCAACCAATAACTTTGTAAAGCATATTTTTTAATGTGTCTACAAAGTGAAGAGTCTACAAAGTGTTTGAATTTATGTGACCTTTACCAGGTCCATGAGAGGGATAAGGCAGCTGTGATTAGGCCACATTTGGAAATGAACCATGTGAGTGAGGACCATGGAGGCTGAATGATTTGCATCTAGTCAGGTCCAGTGTGACAGGCATTTGTGCTGAACAGCCACGTAGGTTCCCCTAAAGGTTCATAAAAGGTTCATAAAGGTTCATAAAAGGTTCCCCTAAAGGTTCATAAAAGGTTCATAAAGGTTCATAAAAGCTCTACCCTTGTTTTTGTCCTTTTATTTATTGAAGTATAATTGAGAAACAATATCATAGTAGTTTTAGATGTAGATCATAATGATTCAATATTTATATACATTTTTAATTGATCACCATAATAAGTCTGGTTTCCATTTGTAACTATACAAAGTTATCACCATACCATTGCCTATTTCCCCTATGCTGTACATCACCTCCTCATGAATTATTTATTTTTCAACTGGAAGTTTGTACCTCTTAGTCCTCTTCACTTAATTCACCCAGCACCCAACCACCCTCCCCTCTGACAACCACCAGTTTTTTTTTTTTATTTGGATATATACCCAGAAGTCAAGTGGCTGGATCATATGGTGGTTCTAGTTTAAGTTTTTTGAGGAACCAGCATACTATTACATCCTCACAATCTTTGTTATTTGTCCTGTTTTTGATAATAGCCATTCTGACAGGTGTAAGTTGATAACTCATTGTGGTTTCAATTTGCATTTCCCTGATAATTAGTGATATTGATCATCTTTTCATGTGCCTATTGGCCATATGTACGTCTTCTTTGGAAAAATGTCTGTTCAGATCCTCTGCTAATTTTTTAATCAGGTTGTTTGTTTCTGAACATTAAGTTATGTAAGTTCTTTTTATGTTGTGGATATTAAGCCCCTTACCAGATACATGATTTTAAAGTATCTTCTCCCATTCAGTAGATTGTCTTTTTGTTTTGTAGATGTTCTCCTTTGCTGTGCAAAGGCTTTTTGGTGTGAGGTAGTTGCATTTGATGAGTTTTGTTTTTGTTGCTCTTGCCTGGGGAAACAGATCCAAAAAAAAACCAAAAAAACAAAAAAGCGCTGACATCTATGTCAAAGAGCTCACTGCTTGTGTTTTCTTATTAGGGATGTTTTGATTTCACACATCGCATTTAAGTCTTTAATCCATTTTGAATGTATTTTTATGTATAGTGTAAGATGTGGTCCAGTGTTGTTCTCTTGTATCTGCACCGGTTCAGTTTTCCCAGCCCAGATTTTTTAGGAGACTATCTTTTCTTCATTGTATATTCTTGTCTCTTTGTCATAGATTGACCATGAATACATGGGTTTATTTTTAGGCTCTCTATTCTATTCCATTGATCTGTGTGTTTCCATGCCAGTACCACACTTAGCTTTGCTCACCATGGCTTTGTAGCATAGTTGAAATCGGGGGGTGTGATATACGCAGCGCGGCTCTGCCCTAAGGCGCTCGGGCTCAGGGCCTTTCACCGCTTGGTTTAATGCTGTGCTGCCGCCATTCTGCAGGCCTTAGTAATTTTTCAACAAGGTCCAATGTGTTGTCTGAATGCAAAATTATATTTTTCTTTTAAGTAAATCTAGAATCCAGAATCCTAAAAGTAATGAAATAATATTTTAAAAAACATAAAATGTATTGAAAGGATACCTTTTAGAAGAGTGTATAAAAATTGGGTGCTAAGAAAGAATGGCAGATTTGTGCTATATGCAGAGAACTGAAGTACTTGATTCAGTTAATATAAGCTATTTGTTTCAGTTTATATAAGCTGATAAGCTATTTTCAAACCATAGCTTTCCATTTATGACAAGAATATAATTATAAAATAGTAATGATTGGTTTATGTAAGTATATAACTCAATTTAAAAATGCATTTAGTAAATGCATTAGGAGGAAGTACAATATTTATCTGATACTAAATGGCTTGCTAAATAATAGCACTATGAAAAATGATCAAGCTTTCTGTATTTGGGTTTAAAGTTGGCAAAATATATGGCTAGCTGAATTCACTATTCCTGTGATCCACAGAGAATCATAGGATCCTGGGCAGTGCTGTGACCCCTGAGATCTAAGGATCAGAGGATCCCTGTGCCGAGCCCAGAAGTTGTCAGATAGTCCAGCCCTCAGCGTGGTTCCTGTTTTCTGGGAAGAGTGAGAGAGGCTCGTTTATACTGTTTACAGAGCTTAAGACTCTTTAGGGTTGACTGCCTTAGCATGGCTGCAAATGACACTTAGTTTACTCCCAGCTGAACTTTATCACCTAGACGGAAGAGGGAAGATAACATTATTATTGTTATTATTATTATTATTATTATTTTTATTGGAGGAGGGAACCCAAACAAATGGGAAATATCAAGCTCTGCTATCAGATTCACTTCAACTCAGACAACACTGTTCAGAAGTGCACTTCTGATTGTAAGACTTAGTTTTAAATTGTCATGAAATGTCACTAATGGAACAAACTACCTGACATTAATGAAAGAAACACATGATACTTGAACAGAGGGGTGGCTGTGACCTGGTGGAAAAAAATACAAACATCTGAAAAAGTACATATGACAATGATATGAATTAACTTGTAAATCCTAAACAAATGGGAAACAATATGAGTTTATTGGTTTTATCATGACATATGCTATTAACAAAGATGGGAAACAATTTACAGGGTATAAGTGAACTCATGTTTGCCTGTTTATTCTTCTTTTGTAACAACAGTCTTCCTTCTTCCCTTCTTTCTTTCCTTCCCTCCTTTCATATAAAATTTCAGACATCGTTATGACAGAAATAATAGAGAATAGAGACTTATTCATTCAGTCCCTTTAAGTTCTCCAAACCAGTATTGCAGGTCCTCTCCCTGGAAGGTGGTGGCTGGTCACAGGCCTTCATCCTCAAGTCACATGGTGGGGGAGGTCATACACACGATGAACTGTTATACAAGCAATGAGTGATAAGTTTTGTAATGGTGGGTATATGGAAGACATGGAGATTAATTTATCAGTTGAAAAAATATTGAGGTTTCATGACCTCAGCAGGTAGAAAGCCAGCGAACCTGTGTCTTTGTGGGAAACCCTGAGGTGTGGAGTAGAGATTTGGGTTTGGCCCCAGCACTGCCTCTTATGAACTATGTCCTTTTGAGCAAGAGTTGACTTTCCAAACTGCAGTTTCTTTATCAGCTGTGAATCTTAATACTACCTCACCTCTTGCTAGACTTTTGTAATTATCATATTAGATTATTCAACTCAATATATAAAATGCTTCTTGAACTCCAGCTATGTATGCCAGGCTCTGTGCTAGGCACCAAAGGAGACAGATGAGTAAGTGAAAGTGTGAGTTGCTCGGTCATGCCCGACTTTTTGCAACCCCATGGACTGTAGCCTACCAGGCTCCTCTGTCCGTGGGATTCCCCTGGCAAGAATACTAGAATGGTTGCCATTCCCTTCTCTGGGAGACCTTCCCAACCCAGGGATCAACCCAGGTCTGCTGCACTGCAGGCAGATTCTTTACTATTTGAGGCACTAGGGAAGCCCAAGATCAGTAAGATACTCTGTTAATTCAAGGTCACAGTTCATACCCAAAGTTGCAAACTCAGTTGTTTATAGAGGCCAGAGCTGTATTGTAAACAAGTTAAAAAGACATTTAAAAAACCAGAGGGTTGATGGACTTCATGACGCACTGTAGAAAGTGTGTCTGATCTTGATGGGGCTGTCTCTATCAAAGCCATCTGGTCGTGATTATCCAGAAATGCTACTCTGGAAATGTCCTTAGGGACTGAATTTTCTTAAAACGTGAGATGTCCCTATTTTTCATGTAGATGTCTAATCGTAAAAATTGTCTAAACATTTTATAGGCAGAACGTGCCTGTGCAGGGTAGAATCCACTTATGAACTGTCCATTTGCAAGCTTTGATCTAGACGGGCATGCATGCATGTGAATAAATCACAATAGTAGGTAGATAGTAGGTAGGTGCAGAAGTGGACCAAGATAATTTCAAATGATTCCAGAATAAAATGAAAAAGATGTGGCATATATGCCAAAGAAGGTATCCCATAAGAGGTTGTGATTGTGTTGAATTAAAAAATGGCAAAAATCTGAGTAACCAGAAAATTCAAAAGAGGTGATTCAAACAAAAAAGAAAGCATTTTCAAAGACTCCGTGACTTTGGTATCGCTAGAAACAAAAAGAAGAGCAAGAGAAGCTGAGAGCGGAAGAGAGAAAGGCAAGACAGGGTGTGGTCTCACATGGTGTGCTCAGCAGACTGGATCCTCACTGTTCTGGGGATGTGAGCACAGAGGACATACATGGTCTCATTCCTGTTGTGGAAAGATCGTTCTGCTAACTGAATGGAAGAAGACATGAATAAGAGTGAGACTAGATGCTTGGAGCATATTTAAGAGGTTATGGTCTTGTGAATGGGAACTATGAAGAAATTGCAGTTGATCTGAAATTGATCTTTTAAGTTAGAAAGTATGTTATTAATCATATCCATTTATGATGTTACCATTTTAATTGATATTAAATGCATAATCTTGCACATTTACACATCTCTGCAGTCAAGATGCAGCTTTCAGTCTGGGATAGCAGAGTTAAATGTAGGAGCTTTTCATATTTTAGAGAGCAAAGCTTAGTGATGCCTCTTAAATCAATGATGTCTTTGATACAGTGAAACAGAAAATAATCAGGAACTTCTAACCACTAAAGTGAAGGTTAAAGCAGAGAGGTGGAATAAGTTCTAGGACTTGATAATCCCACCTGCATCTCTGGAAAGGAACCTTTAGACATTTATCTGCTTTGATTGCCAACTGTTCCTGCTTCCTGAATGTTCGTTAGATTGGAGGAAGCAAATGTATATGCATAGGAGCTGGGAGATGGTGTAAACGCATAAAGGTAAGGGGACCACAGGCCATCTCTAAATGACAGTTTCTTTTCTAGCTGTAAACTACTCTTGGACCCAAATTAAAAATTAGTGTTGCCAGATTCAAGAGAAACTGGAAATCTGATTTTTTTTTAATGAAATCTCTCAATATTTGAATGTTGGCAAGATATTCAACATTTTTAAAAAACCTTGTGCAAGCCAAACAAACATATCTGTGTGCTAAATAAGCTACCATCCTTGCCTCTGCTAAGCCTCTTGTTAAACAGGTGATCATTACTAATTTCTAATCCTTACAGTTTCATAATATTAAATGCTAGACATAGCTAAATGCCAGAGACAAGACACTGTCTCAGCTGAGAGAGATGAAATCTCTTCCTTGTTTGTATCAGCCATCTGGTACAGCTCTCAGTCACATAAATCTTTTAGAAACAGCAATTGTGATAGTCTCAAGGCCTGTGATCTAAAATGGGTTAGTTATTTTGTCATAAAATATTCCTGTTTGATCATTTATTCAACAGCAGAAATTCTTGGGCACAGTGTTTTGACATAATAAAATTATATCTCATGTCTCAAAATTTTATTTTCTCCAGAAGCAGTAGCATAAGCTGTTGATATTTAGAAAGCTGCTGGAAATGCCTAAGGGAAATTTCTTAATTCTGCCCTTACAGATTTATCATTTGCTAATCTCTTTCAATCAAAACTTTGTTAACATTTGTAATGTAATATTATTAAATGCATAAAGAATACATATATCTTTTTCTCCTTTGCAATAATAATACATTAACTTAATAAGGTGATAAAAATTAAGACTGAAGGAAGAATTCTGCTCTGGAAATGATGACATACCAGATACTACACTCACACTTCCAAGAACTATCTGGACACAACGCGCGAGACAGCTGTTTTCAGGCATTAAATAATGGGCAACACAGGGATTTGACCCCTGAGAGAAGGGAATCACGAGATGAGTGCCGTATTCATTCTGGCTGCCTCACTGGGGACAGTGTGGCGAGTGTTTATGTAGGTGAGCAGAACAGTGCGCTCTGTGCGTGGATTGAGAGCTAACAGAGATATCAAAAGGAAAACAGGCAGGCTTCCTCAGAAGACATGGGATCTCTGGTCAATTCAGGGTGAAGAGACTTCACTGAGCATGTCAGATATTTGGTTGAGATTTCAAAAAGTTTGTACCTTACCTTTGCGAGTAAAGATCATACCCATGGGCAAGGACAATGACTATGGACCAAGAAAAAAATACAAATAGATCTCTTCTGTAATAATAACAAATAAAGCCAAACTTGGCAGGATCTGAAACATTTGTCAACTGTGTAACCTGCCAGTAAAAAGAAGCCAGCTGTCTTTCAAAGAAGATATACTATAATCCATACTACCTAATGTGTGTCATGTTTCAATTTCTATTACACAAGCAAAAAATACTAGATGTTAAGCAGGAAATCAGACCCAAATCCAGGGGGAAGAACATTTAAAAAATAAACAAAAAACAAAAATAGACCTGGAGATGACTCAGATGTTGGAATAAGCAGAGAGGGAGTATAAAACAATGATGGTGCATACAGTCAGGAACATGGAACAAAATATGGGCATAATTTGTAAACACACAGAGTATCTCAGAACAGAAATGCAGGCTGTAAAAAGAGGCTACCAGAAATTTCAGAATTGAAAAGCACATCACATGATATTAAAGATTCATAGATGTACGAGTGGATTGAAGGCTGCAGAAGAAAGAGTCGGTGAACTTGAAGACAGTCAATAGAAATCTAATTTGAAGGATAGAGAAAAAACAACTGGTAAAAAAGGAACAGAATCCCAGTAACTTGTGGGAAAATATACAGAAGACTATTATATACATAATATATGTCCCGGAGGAAGAGGAGACAAAGAATTGAGAAGGAGAAAAATGTTTAAAAAATAATAGGCAAAACATTTTTCAAATGTGGTAAAGAACTTTGTAGATTTGAGAAACTCATTGAGCAGCAAGCATAATAAATGAACAGAAGAATCAAACATAGACCTACAGTCTAAAGCCATAAACCACAGTGAAAAGAGGAACAATTTTGAAGCAACTAAAGATAATATTATATATATATATATATATATGGAACAGTGTTGCAAATTATGGCTAATAACCTCATCAGAAAAAAGCAGAGGTCAGAAGATAGTGGAACCACACCTCTTAAGTTCTGAAGAAAGAAAAGCTGTCACTCCAGAATTCTGTATGAAGTGTAACTATATCTCAAAAATGTGAGTAAAATAAAGACATTTAAAAATAGATCAAAAAAAAAAAATAGATCAACACTGGGCATATCCACTGTCAGTGTGCGTGGGTGGATTACAAGCAGTGCTAAAGCAAGTCCTTTGGGCTGAAGGGAAGTAATGCCAGACAGAAATTCAGAATGGAAACAGAAGAGTACAGGGATACAAAGGAATTTTTTACTCTTCCCTTAATAACGTTTTAAAAGCTACTCATTTGAATCGGAATCATTACATAAGTAAAATACACACAAAAAAATAGTCAAAGTTAGGGAAGGAAGGGAAGATGGTTCATGGAATTGGTGTTTTGAGGTTCTTGTATTTTAGAGCTATGAGCAGAGTATGATAAGTTAAAGATACATACTATAACCCTGAGAACAACCGTTAACAAAATAAAGCAGTGAGGTATATATATATATATCTTAAAGGCCAAGAGAGGTGATGAAATAAGGTACTGAAAATACTAAAATACTCAGTCCAAAGAATAGCAATAAAGTGTAGAAAAAGGAACAAAGAATAAATGAAACAAAAAACAAATAGCAGTATGGATGACTTAAACCCAACCACATCACTAACAATATTAAATGTAAATGAACTAAATACTGCAATTAAAAGGCAAAAAATAATGATTTAAAAAATAGGCAGAGGAACTGAATAGACATTTTGTAAAGGAGACATACAGATGGCCAATAGCTGCGTGAAATGCTGCTCGGCACTGCTAATCATGGGGGTAAGTGCCCTCAGAGCCACAATGAAATATCATCTCACACCTGTTAGAGGCACACCTTCATGGCTATTACCATGAAGACTGAGATAACTGTTGGTGAAAATATGGAGAAATGGGAAATCTTATGCTGATAGAAAACAATATGGAGGATCCTCAAAAAATTAAAAATAGAACTATATAATCCAGCCATACCACTTCTGGGTATATATATCCAAAGGAAACTAAACCAGAATCTCAAAGAGAGATCTGTACTCCTAGGTTCATTGCACTTTTATTCATAATAGCCAAGGTATGGAAACACTAAAGTGACCATCAGCAGGTGTGTGGTGTGTGTGTGTGATTCAAGAGTGAGAAAGGACATCTTGTCATTTGTGACAACATGAATGGACCTTGAGGGCATTGCGTTAAGTGAAATGTCAGACAGAGGAAGACAAATAACTGTGTGATACAACTTCAGTTCAGTTCAGTTGCTCAGTTGTGTCCCACTCTTTGCGACCCAATGGAATGCAGCACGCCAGGCCTCCCTGACCATCACCAACTCCCAGAGTCTACCCAAACCCATGTCTATTGTGTCGGTGATGCCATCCAACCATCTCATCCTCTGGCGTCCCCTTCTCTTCCTGCCCTCAATCTTTCCCAGCATAAGGGTGGTTTCAAATGAGTCAGCTCTCCACATCAGGTGGCCAAAGTATTGGAGTTTCAGCTTCAACATCAGTCCTTCCAATGAACACCCAGGACTGATCTCCTTTAGGATGGACTGGTTGGATCTCCTTGCAGTCCAAGGGACTCTCAAGAGTCTTCTCCAACTCCACAGTTCAAAAGCATCAATTCTTCGGTGCTCAGCTTTCTTTATAGTCCAACTCTCACATCCATACATGACCACTGGAAAAACCATAGCATTGACTAGATAGACCTTTGTTGGCAAAGTAATGTCTCTTGCTTTTTAATATGCTGTCTAGGTTGGTCATAACTTTTCTTCTAAGGAGTAAGTGTCTTTTAATGTCATGGCTGCAATTACCATCTGCACTGATTTTTGGAGCCCAGAAAAATAAAGTCAGACACTGTTTCCACTGTTTCCCCATCTATTTGCCATGAAGTGATGGAACTGGATGCCATGATCTTAGTTTTCTGAATGTTGAGCTTTAAGCCAGCTTTTTCACTCTCCTCTTTCACTTTCATCAAGAGGCTCTGTAGTTCTTCTAGACCACGTTATCTGCCTCTTGAGAAACCTGTATGCAGGTCAGGAAGCAACAGTTAGAAATGGACATGGAACAACAGACTGGTTCCAAATAGGAAAAGGAGTACGTCAAGGCTGTATATTGTCACCCTGCTTATTTAACTTCTATGCAGAGTACATCATGAGAAACGCTGGGCTGGAAGAAGCACAAGCTGGAATCAAGATTGCTGGGAGAAGTCTCAATAACCTCAGATATGCAGATGACACCATCCGTATGGCAGAAAGTGAAGAAGAACTAAAGAGCTTCTTGATGAAAGTGAATAAGGAGAGTGATACAACTTACATGTGAAATATGAAAATGTCAGACTCACAGAAGTAGAGTAGAATGGCGGTTGTCAGAGGCTGGGAGGTTTGGTTAATGGGGAGATGTTGGTCAAAGGGTATAAACTTCCATAAGTAAGTCCTGGGGATCTAATGCACAGCATGGTGATTATAGTTAACAGAAAATACTGGATTATATACTTGGAAGTTGCTAAGAGAGTGGATCTTTAATGTTCTTACCACAGAAGTAATTACATGAGGTGTGATGGAAGTGTTAACTAATACAACTGTGATAACCATTTCACAATACGTAAATACTTTATCAGATCAACATGTATGATCTTAACCTTATACAATGTAATGTCAACTATAGCTCAGTAAAGCCAGAAAAATTATGATAAATAGTATACAAAAGCAATAATAATACATGTTGCATTTGATGTTAGTAGGCTTAAGTGAAGGTGTGGACGTTGGATTAGATGGATATGTATTAAATATATCATAATAGAAGATATTGGAGAAGGCAGTGGCACCCTACTCCAGTACTCTTGCCTGGAACATCCCATGTTGTTCCAGGTGACGGAGGAGCCTGGTGGGCTGCAGTCCATGGGATCACGAAGAGTTGGACATGACTGAGTGACTTCACTTTCACTTTTCACTTTCATGCATAGAAGAAGGAAATGGAAACCCACTCCAGTGTTATTGCATGGAGAATCCCAGGACAGGGGAGCCTGGTGGGCTGCTGTCTATGGGGTCGCACAGAGTCGGACACGACTGAAGCGACTTAGCAGCAGCAGCAGTAGAAGATATGGAATAGAAGAAAATGGGACCAGCAGTGAATGATAGATGTGGAAAAAGAAGAGCCGTAGTTGTCCTCGTGATGTATTGTTGTGTTGAGTGGTTGCCTGGAAACTCAATTCTTTGTGTGTTGCATGCACACAAAGAGAAAAGAAAAATAAAGTCTTCATAAAAAGTTTGAATAATTGACACTAAAGGCCAACTGCAGTGGCATTAAATATTTTGAAGCAAACAAAGGAAACGACTGACAGGAATATTAAACACTTTTATATATACAATTTTTCCTGTTCTGTCACTTTGTGATTGGGAATGAATACTTAAGGCACCCTAATAATTTGGAACTGTTTTTTATGTATTTTGTGATGGCCAAAATTCAGCATTTGAATTCAAAGCTTCTTAAGCTCTTAGTTTATCTTAGGACAGGAGTTTTGTTAAATTTTTGAAACAAAAGGGGTCATGTTTCAGCCAGTCCTTACAGATTCAGGCACTAAGAACCAAGTCACAAATAGGTTCTATCAGGCAGCGGTTGAGAGAAACTTACCAGATGAGCAGGGTTGTGAGAAAACCGGAGGCACACTAAGTAGAGAATATAAAAGCGATCTGAGCTGGTGTTCAGATTGAAAAGTTAAGCACTTGGCAATGCCTGTAGGTCTTGAGGAAGCGAATATAAATCAGGAAATAGACATAAAATACACTGGCTATGGACTCAGCTGAACCTCTAGGTGAAACGACAATAAAGCAGAAATAGATGTTTTTCTGGAACTCTCTTGCTTTTTCCATGATCCAGCGGATATTGGCAATTTGACTTATGGTTTCTCTGCCTTTTCTAAAACCAGCTTGAACATCTAGAAGTTCATGGTTCACGTATTGCTGAAGCCTGGCTTGGAGAATTTTGAGCATTACTTTACTAGCGTGTGAGATAAGTGCAATTGTGCGGTAGTTTGAGCATTCTTTGGCATTGCCTTTCTTTGGGATTGGAATGAAAACTGACCTTTTCAGTCCTGTGGACAGTGCTGAGTTTTCCAAATTTGCTGGCATATTGAGTGCAGCACTTTCACAGCATCATCTTTCAGGTTTTGAAATAGCTCAACTGGAATTCTATCACCTCCACTAACTTTGCTTGTTAAATGACAGCAAGTCAGTCATGTGGAAGAAATACGACACTCTAGAGAGTTGCACAGATGTTTTCAGCATCTGATTGATAGTTCTTATAAATCACATCTTCCCTCTTAAACCTTTTTTTAATGAACAGAGGATCTATTTTGCAAGCACATACACACCTTGGAAATAAAAAATTTAAAAGTTAAATTCAAAAACAAACAGAAAAATAAGAAATTCATTGAAATGTTTAGAAATTATTAATATTTTGACATAACTATATACTTTAACCGAACACTTTCAACATCAGAAAAAGATAACAAGACTCTTTGGCTCCATTTTAAGACTCCTTCCATTGAAAAAATAGGTGACCGTTTTGAATAACTTATGAGGGCTAATATCCTTAGCAAAGACAGTTTAACATGGCTGTGAAGATGGGCATACCAGACCACCTGACCTGCCTCTTAAGAAACCTGTATGCAGGTCAGGAAGCAACAGTTAGAACTGGACATGGAACAACAGACTGGTTCCAAATAGGAAAAAGGAGTATGTCAAGGCTGTATATTGTCACCCTGCTTATTTAGCTTATATGCAGAGTACATCATGAGAAACGCTGGGCTGGAGGAAGAATAAGCTGGAATCAAGATTTCCGGGAAAAATATCAATAACCTCAGATGTGCAGATGACACCACCCTTATGGCAGAAAGTGAAGAAGAACTAAAAAGCCTCCTGATGAAAGTGAAAGAGGAGAGTGAAAAAGTTGGCTTAAAACTCAACATTCAGATAAGTAAGATCATGGCATCTGGTCCCATCACTTCATGGGAAATAGATGGGGAAACAGTGGAAACAGTGGCTGACTTTATTTTTCTGGGCTCCAAAATTACTTTGGGTGGTGATTGAGCCATGAAATTAAAAGACGCTTACTCCCTGGAAGAAAAGTTATGACCAACCTAGATAGCATATTCAAAAGCAGAGACATTACTTTGCCAACAAAGGTCCGTCTAGTCAAGGCTATGGTTTTTCCTGTGGTCATGTATGGATGTGAGAGTTGGACTGTGAAGAAAGCTGAGCGCCAAAGAATTGATGTTTTTGAACTGTGGTGTTGGAGAAGACTCTTTTTTTTTTTTTTTTTGTGAGGAGCAGAAACAGAATTAGTATTTTATTTTTTATTTTTTTTAATTTAATTTAATTTAATTTTTAAACCTGAAACACTGTATTAGTTTTGCCAAACATCAAAACGAATCCGCCAAAGGTATACATACGCTCCCCATCCGTTCAGGGTTAGGGTTAGCCCTCCTCCCTCCTCCCTCCCCACACCATCCCTCTGGGTCGTCCCAGTGCACCAGCCCCAAGCATCCAGTATCGTGCATCGAACCTGGACTGGCAACTCGTTTCATACATGATATTACACATGTTTCAATGCCATTCTCCCAAATCTTCCCAACCTCTCCCTCTCCAACAGAGTCCATAAGACTGTTCTATAAGAGTCCCTTGGACTGCAAGGAGATCCAACCAGTCCATCCTAAAGGAGGTCAGTCCTGGGTGTTCATTGGAAGGACTGATGTTGAAGCTGAAACTCCAATACTTTGGCCACTGATGCGGAGAGCTGACTCATTTGAAAAGACCCTGATGCTGGGAAAGATTGAAGGCAGGAGGAGAAGGGGATGACAGAGGATGAGATGGTTGGATGGCAGCACCAACTTGATGGACATGGGTTTGGGTGGACTCTGGGAGTTGGTGATGGACAGGGAGGCCTGGCGTGCTGCAATTCATTGGGTCACAAAGAGTCGGACATGACTGTGCAACTGAACTGAAGTGAACTGAAGTATGTCATTACAGGGACACAGCTGGGCCAAACAACGAAGTAGCAAACAGCCCTTCCAGACTTCTATGTTTTAAGAGATTCCATACCTGAAGTTCCCTTGCATTTCCAGCAGATTTAAGGTTTGATGCTAAGGGAAGCCAAGCTCTATCGCTTCAACCCAGTAACAAATGTCCCCTAGGTCCTTCCCCAGAAAGCCAGTCTCTAATTTGTAACCTCCCTTAATGGGAGAATGCCAGTGATTATACATCTTCTTACCATTGACAGTCATCACAATTCCTAAAACACTGAAGTGAATCCAGACATCAGATTTCCTGCTTCTGATCTGAGGTAGGTTTGACCTCTGCCTGGCCTTCTGAGAGCATTTGGATATCTGAGTCTGCTCGTGGGTGGACAGTTAGGTTAGTGCACTTAGAGATCTTTTGAAGGGAAATAAGACCAGTCTTTAGCCAATCTTGTTTCTTTAAAAGAAGAAAAGATAGAAAAGGGACTCTGCTTAAAATGTCTTTAGGGAAATAAATATTATATCTGGTGTTTTCACCTCCATATCCATAAGTTTTGGCACATAGTGCCAGGTACCAACATCAAGTGCTTCAACAGCTTTACAGGGCAATGGTGTGTGTGTATGCATTATATATATATATATATATATATATATAATACATTTATACACTTTTGTATAAATGTATAAATATTTATACATTATCTATAAATATATATATACATATATATATGGTGTGATTGCTCAGTTGTGTCTGACTCTATTTGTGCCCCCATGGTCTATACAGTCCATGGAATTCTGCAGGCCATAACACTGGAGTAGGTAACCTTTCCCTTCTCCAGGGGATCTTCCCAACTCAGGGATCAAACCCAGGTCTCTTGCACTGCAGGCAGATTGGTGGCTCCGCTGCAATGTGGGAGAACCTGGTTCGATCCCTGGGTCAGCAACTTCCCCTGAAGAAGGGAAAGGCTACCCACTCCAGTATTCTATACACCGTATACATTGCGTGCATGCGTTCTCAGTCACTTCAGTTGTGTCTGAAGTCTTTGCAATCCTATGGGCTGTAGCCCTTCAGGCTCCTCTGTCCATGGGATTCTCCAGGAAAGAATACTGGAGTGGGTTGCCATGCCCTTCTCCAGGGGATCTTCCCAACCCAGGGATCAAACCTGCGTCTCCTGCATGTCCTGCATTGCAGGCGGATTCTTTACCCACGGAGACACCTGGAAAGCCCTACTATATGCACTACATATATGCTATATATTGTATGTATATATAATAGCTTATAGGAGAAGGCAATGGCACCCCACTCCAGTACTCTTGCCTGGAAAACCCCATGGATGGAGGAGCCTGGTAGGCTGCAGTCCACGAGGTCGCTAAGAGTCGGGCATGACTGAGCGACTTCACTTTGACTTTTCACTTTCATGCATTGGAGAAGGAAATGGCACCCCACTCCAGTGTTCTTGCCTGGAGAATCCCAGGGACGGGGGAGCCTGGTGGGCTGCCGCCATGGGGTCACACAGAGTCGGACACGACTGGAGCGACTCAGCAGCAGCATAGTAACATATACCTAGTATCACGGTCATCATATACACACACTGTAAATGGTTTTGCAAATGCCTGACAGGTTTGTCTACTTTCTCTGGAGTGAAACATAGTAGTCGACATTTTTAACTTTTTAAAAAATTATCTACCATATCAGACAAGGCTGGACCTAAAATGTGGTTTTGTTCCTAAATTATTTTGAAAGGAAACTAATTTGAAAATAGAAGTCAGGCCCAGACTCCAAAAAAGTATTGGCTTTTTTCACCAAAATCTTCACATAAAATAAGTTCTAATTGAAATAATTTCTGTAGTCTCTGGCCTTTTTGGTAAAGAATGTGTTATACATGAATAGAAATGAGTAGTGAAAGTTTTTTTCCAGTTGAATAACTCCATGAATATAAAATCCTCTGTTGTAATCTCTTTGCTTCCTTTGTATCTCAAAAAATATTATGGTAATTCTCTCTTTATGCAATTTATCTTGAAATTTGGATATAACACTTTAACAAAAGTTTCATTATGCATTAAAAATTTACCATTAAGATACATAATATTTTTATTTTTATATGAACATACTTAAAGTGTGGTTTCTTTCTAAAATTACATTTATAGACATTAAATGATTTAAATTACTTGTTCAATTTCAGCAAAGAATACAAAGTAAACTACTGAAGTATTATTTTCATTTGCATTTATTTAGGTTGTTCTATTCTTTTAATCTTTCCATCCTTTAAAAAGTTATTTCTAAAATTATAACTATGTAGGGGGATGGGTATATTAACTAATTGTGGCAAAAATTTTGCAATATATATTTATACCAAATCATTATGTTATACACCTTTAATTTGCATAATGTTATATATCAATTTTAAGGAAAGATATAAGCATCTGAATGCAGAGTTCCAAAGAATAGCAAGGAAAGATAAGAAAGCCTTCCTCAGCAATCAATGCAAAGAAATAGAGGAAAACAACAGAATGGGGAAGACTAGAGATCTCTTCAAGAAAATTAGAGATACCAAGGGAACATTTCATTCAAAGATGGGCTCTATGAAGAACAGAAATGGTATGGACTTAACAGAAGCAGAAGATATTAAGAAGAGGTGGCAATACATAGAAGAACTGTACAAAAAAGATCTTCACAACCAAGATAATCACGATGGTGTGATCACTCACCTAGAGCCAGACATCCTGCAATGTGAAGTCAAGTGGGCCTTAGAAAGCATCACTACGAACAAAGCTAGTGGAGGTGATGGAATTCCAGTTGAACTATTCCAAATCCTGAAAGATGATGCTGTGAAAGTGCTGCACTCAATATGCCAGCAAATTTGGAAAACTCAGCAGTGGCCACAGGACTGGAAAAGATCAGTTTTCATTCCAATCCCAAAGGAAGGCAATGCCAAAGAATGCTCAAACTACCGCACAATTGCACTCATCTCACATTCTAGTAAAGTAATGCTCAAAATTCTCCAAGCCAGGCTTCAGCAATACATGAACTGTGAACTTCCAGATGTTCAAGCTGGTTTTAGAAAAGGCAGAGGAACCAGAGATCAAATTGCCAACATCCGCTGGATCATGGAAAAAGCAAGAGAGTTCCAGAATCCCTATTATACAGAATGAAGTAAGCCAGAAAGAAAAACACCAATACAGTATACTAACGCATATATATGGAATTTAGAAAGATGGTAACAATAACCCTGTGTACGAGACAGCAAAAGAGACACTGATGTATAGAACAGTCTTATGGACTCTGTGGGAGAGGGAGAGGGTGGGAAGATTTGGGAGAATGGCATTGAAACATGTAAAATATCATGTATGAAACGAGTTTCCAGTCCAGGTTCGATGCATGATACTGGATGCTTGGGGCTGGTGCACTGGGATGACCCAGAGGGATGGTATGGGGAGGGAGGAGGGAGGAGGGTTCAGGATGGGGAACACATGTATACCTGTGGCGGATTCATTTTGATATTTGGCAAAACTAATACAATTATGTAAAGTTTAAAAAAAAAAAAAAAAGCAGGACTATTGAGGTTATCTAGCCAGGGGACAAAGAAGAAAATCATTGAACAGGTGTGAAAGAACCTGTGTGAACAATGGGGTAACATTTACAGAAACAACCCATACATTATTGGAGTCCTGGAAGGAGAAGAGAGGGAGAAAGGGACAGAGACTGTACTTAAAGAAGCAATACCAGATAAGTCCCAAATCTGATGAGATTTAGACATCCAAGTTCATGTAGCTAATAGGTCACTCCTCAGAGTTCATTCAAAATGATCATCCCCAAGACACATTGCTTGTAATCAAGAAAAAGAGAGAATTTTATAAGCAGCAAGAGAAAAGTAAATGCTCACAAAAAAGAAATCCCCTTAAAAATGTCAGTGAACTTTTTAGAAGAAACCCGACAGGCCAAGAGAGAAAGGGATGATATATTCAAACTTATGAAAAAAAAGCCTACCAACCAAGAATACATTTTCTCAGGAAGGTTGTTTTTCATAAATGAAGATGATATAAAGACTTTCCCAATTGCAGGAATTCACCAACATTAGGCTTGGCTTACAAAATTGCTGAGGGGAGTTCTTCAAACTAAATGAAGGATGCTAATGTTCATATGAAAGAAGTGAAAATATATAACAGACTTGTAAATGTAAATATTGAATCCAATTCAGCATACTCTAAACTGTAGTATGGTAGTGTGCTAACCAGTTAGCTCTAGTCTAAAGGAAGTATTAAAACAGCTATAGAGAAAAATATTTTGTTAGTGGATATACAATATAAGGAGAGGTAAATTCTGACATCAAAAACAAAAAATGTAGAAAGGGATAAAAGCTTTTGTATGTCATGGAAATTAATTTGTTATCAGTGTGGTATATACTGTTGTCTCTGTAAGATGTCTTATGTGAGCCATGTGGCAACAAAAGTATAAAAACCTACAGTAGATTCACAAAAAGTAAAGAGAAGGGAATCAAAAAGTGCAACATTATCCAAAATTACCAGTTCACAATTCTAACTGTTGCATAGAACAGTTGAGCTGTCCTGGTCTCCACATCATCTTTCAAGATTAGCCCCAGAGGATTCTCCTTTGCAAAGTGAAAGACTAATTAAGCTGTTTGTTATTTTAAGCCAAAGAACTCTTTCTGCACCTCATCTCCTTTCTTATATCATATAGATGGTGTAACTGTACATTTTTAATCCCCAATTTTCTTTCTGTGATATTACTGTGTGATTTTAATGAAAAAACTGTCAATGATAAATCATATGAATGAAAAAAAAATCTATTTCTGCTTTATTGACTATGCCAAAGCCTTTGACTGTGTGGATCACAATAAACTGGAAAATTCTGAAAGAGATGGGAATATGAGACCACCTGACCTGCCTCTTGAGAAACCTATATGCAGGTCAGGAAGCAACAGTTAGAACTGGACATGGAACAAGAGACTGGTTCCAAATAGGAAAAGGAGTACATCAAGGCTGTATATTGTCACCCTGTTTATTTAACTTCTATGCAGAATACACCATGAGAAACGCTGGGCTGGAAGAAGCACAAGCTGGAATCAGGATTGCCAGGAGAAATATCAATAACCTCAGATATGCAGATGACACCACCCTTATGGCAGAAGGTGAAGAGGAACTAAAGAGCCTCTTGATGAAAGTGAAAGAGGAGAGTGACAAAGCTGGCTTAAAGCTCAACATTCAGAAAACGAAGATCATGGCATCCGGTCCCATCACTTCATGGCAAATAGATGGGGAAACAGTGGAAACAGTGTCAGACTTTATTTTTTTGTGCTCCAAAATCACTGCAGATGGTGATTGTAGCCATGAAATTAAAAGACGCTTACTCCTTGGAAGGAAAGTTATGACCAACATAGATAGCATATTCAAAAGCAGAGACATTACTTTGCCAACAAAGGTCCGTCTAGTCAAGGCTCTGGTTTTTCCAGTGGTCATGTATGGATGTGAGAGTTGGACTGTGAAGAAGGCTGAGCGCCAAAGAATTGATGCTTTTGAACTGTGGTGTTGGAGGAAACTCTTGAGAGTCCCTTGGATTGCAAGGAGATCCAACCAGTCCATTCTGAAGGAGATCAGCCCTGGGTGTTCTTTGGAGGGAATGATGCTGACGCTGAAAGTCCAGTACTTTGGCCACCTCATGCGAAGAGTTGACTTATTGGAAAAGACTGTGATGCTGGGAGGGATTGGGGGCAAGAGGAGAAGGGGACGACAGAGGATGAGATGTCTGGATGGCATCACTGACTCGATGGACGTGAGTCTGAGTGAACTCCGGGAGTTGGTGATGGACAGGGAGGCCTGGCGTGCTGCGATTCATGGGGTCCCAAAGATTCAGACACGACTGAGTGGCTGAACTGAACTGTACTGAACTGATAAATCAATTTCATCTCAGTACAGCTAGGAAAAAATTAATCCTGTTAATGTTAGCAACTTACTTAGCAAAATAAGTTGGACATTCTTACTGGATTCTCATATACAATTTTTTTTTAAATTTTAAGTTATTTCTAGTATACTTGTATCTTGAGGTTGATTAGACAAGAATACATTTTGTTAAAATTTCTTTGAAAGGTTTTGTTATGATAATAATTTATATATTGGAATTAGTGATAAATTAATGTGATAAGTAAATTAAGGAATGGATGCTATTTAATATAGTTTATTTTGCATAAATTTTTGAATATTTTGCAATTATATAAAATTTAAATTAGATTTTTCATTTTCTTCAGTGTTTGCAAATCACTTCCCTTTATATTAAGTGGAGTCATGCAGTTTATATCCTTTTGACCCTGGCTTCTTTCACTTAGGATGTTATATTAGATAATCATCCATGTTGTTGTCTGATTCCAGTTCATTTCTTTTTATTTATGGATAGTATTCTACTGATTTGTCAGCTGAGGGATATGGGAGTTGTTTGCAGTGTTTCCTGATTAATAATAAGCTGCTATAAAGATTCATGTTCAAGTTTGTGAATGAACATAGCTTTCAATCATATGATATTAATTTTATAAGAAACTGCCAAGCTGTTTTCCAAAGTGGCTGTATCATTTCTCATTTCTTCAGCAGCGTAGGAGTCCAGTTGTTCTGCATCCTTGCCAGCCATGATACTCTGTCTTTTCTTAGGTGTTCCAGGAAGAGTGAAGTTGTATCTCATTGTGGTTTTAATTTGCGTTTCCCTGATGTCTAATGGTGTTGAGCATCTTTCTTTGTGCTTTTTGCCATTCATATATTTTCTTTGGTGAAGTATATGTTCCAGTCTCTGGCCTACCTTAAAAATACATTATTTTCTTATTATTGAACTTAGTTTCTAATTCTAGAGACAAGTCCGTTATCAGATATATGATTATAAAAATTTTCCCACTGTCAGTGGCTTTCAGAAGGCAACCTTTCTTAAGGTTCTTAAGGTAAATGAAGTACAATTTATTTGTTCTTTGAATTCCTGTGCTTTTGGTTGTGAGTTTCCCAGGTGGTGCTAGTGATAAAGAACCTACCTGCATATGCAGGAGACATGAGACATGGGTTCAATCCCTGGGTCGGGAAGATATCCTTGAGAAGAGAATGGCAACCCACTCCAGTATTCCTGCTTGGAGAATCCCATGAGCAGAGGAGCCTGGTGGGTTACAGTCCATGGGGTTGCAAAGAGTCGTACATAACTGAAGTGACTTAACACACACTTTTGGTTGTGTATGTAAGAAATCATTTCCTAACTAAAGGTCAGAAATCTTTCTCTTTTTTTTTAGAATTATAGGTTTTACACTTGTACTTATGATCCATTTTGAGTAATGTTTTGGTAGAGTGGCACTTGGATAAAGGCTTTTTGTTTTTGCCTTTGTTTTTTACATATATGTATCCAGTTGTTCCAGCACTGTTTATGGTTGGAGGGACTGTGACTTTCTCCACTGAACTGCCTGTTTACCTTTGTCAGAAAGCAGTTAGTCATGCATATGTATAACTGTTTCTGGATTCTTTTTTCCATTCCATTTATCTACGAGTTTATTCTTCCTTCAATACCACTCTCTTTATACTAAGTCAGGAAATAAAGGCTCTGAGTGTTTTAACTTCAAAAAGAAGGTACATTCTGCAGTTTTGCATAGTTTTCTCTCGAAGCCACTTAGCTCAGCTTAGTTGATAATGTTGCTCATGTCCTCCGTATCTTTGGTGATAACTTTTCTGCTTTCTCTGCTCGCTGCTGAGAGAGTGTGGTGATGTCTCCAGCTGTATTCAGGCTGTTGTCTATTTCTCCTTTCAGTCCTATCAGTTTTTGCTTCATGTATTCTGAAGCACTGTTGTTAGGTGCATACACTCATGTTTGTAATGTCATTTGGGGGAATTGCCCTCTTAATATTATAATTAAGTCATGTTCATCTTTGTCTTTATTCTGAAGTCTGGTTGACGTGATATTAATGGAGCTACTCCTGCTTTCTTTTGTTTAGTGTTTGCATAGTATCTCTTTTCTATCATCTTATTTTTAACTTTTTTACACTTTATATTTCAAATGAGTTTACTGTACACAATGTAGAGTTTTGTCTTGATTTTTTAATGTAATATGATGGTCTTTTTTATTTGAACCTGAAGTAATAAATTGTTCATTAGAAGCAAATCACTGACTGAAGGAGTTTATACGTGTCCAAAAATGTGGAATGTACCCTAGAGTGGTAGGTTTTCAGCATAAACAAATTTCCCTAAAGCAATATGGAATTATCTCTTTGGATCATGGCTACAAATGGAGGCTGAAGATTAAGTGAAGTCTGTTTTAGCATGTGACTGATGATCTTTATTTTTTAATTGGTATGCTTATAAAGTTCATATTTGATATAATATTTATATGATTGGACTAAAATATACCATATTGTTAGTTGTTTTGGTTTTAATCTCTTCTTTTGTTTTGTCCCCCAAGTACTTCATTTCTGATTCCGTTTTAGCTTCCCTATTGACTTTTTTATTTTAAAAATTTTATTTTGTTTTTTAAAATTTTTAATTAAAATTTTATTCATTGCCCTGGGTTGTATAATGTACGTCTTTAATTAATCAGAGTCTACTATAAAACAGTCACACCACTGAACTTGTGGTATGAGGATTTAGCGGCACTTCCTCAGTTTCCTCCCTGCTCCTTGTGCTCTGTTGCCATACCTCTTCTACATATGCCATAAACACAGTGAGTTGTTAGTATTTTTGCTTCACATAGATATCATTTAGAGCAATTAAAGTAGAATTTTATATTTACCTTCATTTATTCCATTGCAACTCTGTTTCTTTGTGTATGTGTTATGTCTTCCCCCCAATTTTTTAAATGTGTTGGAATTGTTCTTACCTATTAACATTTATATCACCAATTCCTGACTCTTGGAGGCTCTGTTAAAAATTTAATGTGCAAAGGTGTCTAGGAATACGTTTGATTTGTAAATTTCTTTTGTTCTTAGAATTTCAGAACCACTAGAGTGAATGTATCATAAGATACCTTCCTTGGGACTACCTTCCTTAGTCCTTTGGCCTAATCTTCAAAGTCTGACAAGTTTGCTTCAACTGATCTTATTTCGAGATTTATCTGAAGCTCTCTCTCAGGTTGTACTTGAGCCTGTGTGATGTCTTTCTGTTTCTGTCTCGTTCTCTTGCTCTCATGACTGGAGAGGGTACATCAGGACCACAACGTCCTGCTTTTTAATGTTCTCTTTTTAGTAACGTCACACATGTATAGAGATAGATAGTTATGGAGTCTCTTCTTACCATTCTCCTTTACAGGCAAACATTTTCTGTACATCTTCAAATTTTTTATAGAGGGATAAATCTGCTTTTTCTCTGTATATCTTTAACCATTTCAATAGTATTTTCTCCTGGACATTTCACATCATCATTTTTGTTAGTGCATGTGTGAGGGGTAACAGTATTCACCAAAACAAAGGAACCAGTATCTCCATAGGGCTAATACTGGTTTGGGGAGAGCAG
Organism: Bubalus bubalis; assembly: GCF_019923935.1. Classification (NCBI taxonomy): domain Eukaryota; kingdom Metazoa; phylum Chordata; class Mammalia; order Artiodactyla; family Bovidae; genus Bubalus; species Bubalus bubalis. Next base: position 208,873 of record NC_059165.1, on the reverse strand, counting down.
CGGGGCACCAGTGATGTAGCGTGAATTCTTAAAGGCCCCCAGCACCCTTGCCAAGTGGTGGAGACTTTGCTGACCTTTGCGGCCTAGTGCTGGACTTCAGCCTCCCCCTGAAGCCATGAGCTTTGTGATCAGGTGCCTGATCCAGGTGCCTGCCTTCAGGAAGGGCCACAGGCTGTGAGATTGGGTAGAGGTCCTATAAAATCTGTGTTTACCCGATGAGCCGTGACCGAATGCAACAGGTCACTTGTACAGAGATGGACAAGACGTAAAAGGGCAAACAGGAAGATTCAGCATGGTATTCTTAATTATATAGAAAAAAGTCCTCTCAAGCTTGTCAGGTCCTGTAGTAGAACGAAAACCACTTGTCAGCTATGAGGGTGACTGTAAGAGACACTTGTTTTCCAGCTTCCCCTAATCTCTGACCGAGAGCATAACACTTTCTTTTTGTCTTTTTTCCCCCTCAAGGGGTGCTACATCCATTGTGTACAGATGCAAACAGAAGGGGACCCAGAAGCCTTATGCTCTCAAAGTGTTAAAGAAAACAGTAAGTTTATTTCATTATATAACAGCGTCTCTAAGGGATACGTGTCCTGGAGAAGCCAGGAGCCCTGATCCAAAGCACAAAGGTCCAGAGGACTGCGGTGTGCAGCTCACTCACGTGGGTCATGTGTGTGAAAGGACAGCTGGATGAGTTGTTTTCTGATGGAAACTATGATTCTTTGAAAGCATCTGGATCCTAAATTAGATATGGCTGTTGGGGAGAGGAGTAGGGAATGGAAAAAGATTTAGAGTTTCCAGGTGAACTTTGCTTTGTATACCTGCCATGTTTTCAGATATATATGTATATGTGTGTGTGTATATACACACACACACATATATATTTAATTTCCAATCACTTAATATACTAGAAAAGCTTGCTATTTAAAAACACCTAAATGAAATACAAATAGATGCATTTGTTAAAGAATTCGTCAGCTTCTAACTTGATTTTCCGATGGTGCTTTTGCTTCAGTAAACTATAACCAGACAAATGCTAATGTATCTGGGACTTAATCTGCTCATCTAAAAAGGTTATATTTAAACAAGAAGGAAGGATTTTGTTATCATACTGCTTTTTGTTTTTTTCCCCTTACTGTAGATGAGCTGAGGGGGCAAAGGTTGCTTAGGCTCATCCCCAGTAAATACGAAGTGCTAAGGTGAGAGGTCAAAATTCAAATACCAGTCCGTAATACCGGCATTTTATACTCCTGGTGCCTCAGAGAGGGTTTGTCATTGTAATACCCTACTGATACTTTCTGTCCTCAGGTAATTTCCCCTTCTAAAACCACAAAAGACAGTATATTCTTTTATAGTGAACTCTTCCTTTTTCAAATTTTATGTGAACAAATATGTGAAATATATATACTTCTGAAAACCCAGCTGTAACATATGCTGAGAAGAGACATAACATAACTTTTGAAATCAAATAATACCTCTTTGAGGCCAAGGGTTTTTTTTTCGTAAAGGCAACTTAATATCACCAGCTGTTGATGTATTGTCTGGCACAGGGAAATTTTAGACTCTCATGTAATGAATAAGAGAATAATGGAACAAGGTATTCAGTCAAATAGAAGCAGAATGACATTTCGAAACAATCTGTTAGACTTTAAGGCCATTCAACTAACAAGAGCAGTGTAACTGAGCAAAGTAGTATAAATGGCATTTACTCCTAATAAGCTCTTCTGAATTTTCCATTTGGTGTAGGCAATGATTCCAGAATGCAGAGGGATCTTTTCCTCAGTAAGATTTGAAATTTTCTCTTAAATCAATTTCTTATGGTCATAAAATGTATTTGAGCTAGATTATTAAAATTTTATGAAAGAGAATTTCCTATTAAAAATCTCAGTTCAGTTCAGTTCAGTTGCTCAGTCGTATCCGACTGCTTGCAACCCCGTGGACTGCAGCACGCCAGGCCTCCCTGTCCATCACCAACTCGTGGGGCTTGCTCAAACTCATGTTGAATATCTACTTTTATGAAAATTATTTAGCATGCTTTAGCAGTGGTCACACAAGAGATGTTTTTGGACTTGGTTGTATCTTTTCTTGATGGTTAAAAAAATTGGCAGTAAAATTTGTGTGTGGTTGTTTTATTTTCATAGTTGAGGAAACTTTAAAAGGCACTAGCTATATAAACATCGAGGAAAATAAGTATTCAGAAATGACTTGTGAATGCTCAGAATTGCCAAGGACAAATGGTTGATTTAGACAGTATTTGCTGTCAAAGATCTTTGGATGAATTGGAATAAGAGCTAAGTGAAGACATTTGGTAGGTTCATGACTCTCGTTCACTGGGAAAGTAAAGCTCTGATTTGCCCTGCCTGTCTACTTCTCTCCACCTCTGTCGTGGAAGCATCTTCCTCAGAAGACAGGCAGGAAGAAAATGTGGATGAGAACCGAGTGTCAGATGGCCCTGCAGAGCGACGCTGTGAGGCAGATGTTGTCAGACACGGTTACTGTTGTGCCAAACGGAATGCGAGAAATCCCTGGAGAAACCCCGAGCTTTGACCATGAGTTAGATGGAGTTCCCAGCATTGTCTCCTGGAATCAGCCTTGCCCAGAGATGTGTAAACGAGAGGAATAGCAGGCAAAACCTCAAAGAGCAGTTGCCTCCAGTGTTTAATTCTATATAGGTCATGAAGACAGAACTTCTTTCTCCAAATGAAATGAGCAAAGCCTAAGAATCTATTTATAGAGGAAAAGTGATGCAGGGGAAATGAAGTATTCTAGCAAATTCAGTTTAAATCTACTCTTGAGGGGGAAAGGGGGTTTCAGAAAACTTGACTCATTTATGAAATCTATTTGAGTGAGCCACATAAAATTGCACCTGTTAAACTATTCTTGACCTAAAAACGACAGTTATGTGGGTCAACTGACAGCTTTGGGGCTGCTATATTACTTCACTGGATAATTCCTTGGGTCCTCATTTTAAGAGATTTGAAAGATTATCTACATCTATCTGTCTATCTATCAATCACTTCTCAACTATCTGTGAGAATTTCTTAGGTTTGATATAATAAACTACCATAAATTGGATGGCTTAGAACAATTAAAATTTTTTCCCGCTCTGAGTTCTAGAATTCTGAATCAGAGGGATAGCAGGGCTGGCCCCTCTGCGGCACGGAGCGGGACTTGGCTCCAGCCTCGCTCTTGGCTTCTGGGGACGGTTGGCAGCGCTGGGTGCTCCGTGACTGTCACTGCACCCGTCTCATCTCTGTTTTCATCGCGTGGCAGTCTTCTTGCATGTCTTTACACCGTCTTTCCTCTCTGCATGTCTGTGTTTATATTTCCTTCTTATAAAGACATCAGTTCTGTTGGAGTAGGGGCCCACCCTACTCCAATATGAGCTCATCTTAAACTAACTACTTATATTTACAACAACTAATTCCCAAAGTCTCACTTTTAAGGACTAGGGGTTAGGACTTCAACATATTTTGGGGAGGGATACAATTTCACCCAGAATGCTATCTGTAAAATGGGACCTCTAAGGTGAATTTCAAAATATCCATTCAATAATCTATCTGAAGTTGAATAAAATTTTTTTCACAATCAAGAAGCTAATGAACATAAAACCCATCCATTTTATAAGTGATCAGATTCATATATAAATGTTTTTAAGTCCAAGAAAATATTCCTATTTCTTCAACAAGTTAATTATTTGATAACAATAATCCTCTTTCCTGGGATCTGTTAAGGAGATTTTCAGGAAAGTTTACCCAAATTTCATTTTTTGGCAATATTATGTTCCTTTCTCATAGCTTAATATTTTAGGAAGGATTTAGTTTATATTGGAAATAAGGGACTTATTTCCCCTATAAAACACCCTGATTATCATTGCCAACCCATTAAGAACTCATATGTCTGGGTAAAAGACAAAGGCTCTAATTAATCCATCAGAAATCAGACTAAAGCATCTGCTCTCATGAAGAAATCCATATTCCATCAGTTGATAGGCACAGAGCAGAGTTGATATGATAATAAACATAAAGTAAATTGTAACATTCCGACAGTTGGGTATTTTGGCTAATAAAATATTATTGCAGAAAATAAACAGTAATTATAACAAAAATATTTTAAATGACCATATATTTTATGTTGTTCAGTCACTCAATAATGTCTGAAGGACTGTAGCATGCCAGGCTTCCTTGTCCTTCACTATCTCTCGGAGTTTGCTCAGACTCGCATCTGTTGAACCGATGATGCCATCCAGCCATCTCATTCTCTCTCACCCCCTTCTTCTGCCCTCAATCTTTCCCAGCATCAGGGTCTTTTCCTATGAGTCAGCTCTTCACATCAGGTTGCCAAAGTATTGGAGCTTCAGCATCAGTCCTTCCAATGAATATTCAGGGTTGATTTCCTTTAGAATGGGCCAGTTCAATCTGCTTGCTGTCTAAGACTCTCAAGAGTCTTCTCCAGCACTATAATTCAAAAGCATCAATTCTTCAGCACTCAGCTTTCTTTATGGTCCAACTCTGACATCCAGACATGACTATTGGAAAAACCATACCTTTGACTATATGGACCTTTGTGGGCAAAGTGACATCTCTGCTTTTTAATATGGTGTTGAGATTTGTCATAGCTTTTCTTCCAAGGTGTGAGCATCATGGCTTGCTTCATAGCTGCAGTCACTGTCTGCAGTGATTTTGGAGCTCCAGAAAATAAAATCTGTCACTGTTTCCATTGTTTCCCCATCTATTTGCCATGAAGTGATGGGACCAGATGCCATGATCTTCGTTTTTTGAATATTGAGTTCTAAGCCAGCTTTTTCACTCTCCTGTTTCACCCTCATCAAGAAGCTCTTTAATTTCTCTTTGCTTTCTGCCATTAGGGTAGTCTCATCTGCATATTTGAGGCTACTGATATTTCTCTTGGCATTGATTCCAGCCAGAGAAATCTTGATTCCAGCTTGTGCTTCATCCAACCTGGCATTTCACATGATGTAGTCTGCATAAAAAGTGAAAAGTGAAAGTGAAGTCAGTCATGTCTGACTCTTTGCAACCTCATGGACTGTAGCCTACCAGGCTCCTCCATCTGTCCATGGGATTTTCCAGGCAAGAGTACTGGAGTGGATTGCCATTTCCTTCTCCAGAGGGATCTTCTCGACCCAGGGATCAGACTCAGGGATCAAACCCAGGTCTCCCACATTGTAGGCAGATGCTTTTACCATCTGAGCCACAAGGGAGGTAGTCTGCTAGAAGTTAAATAAGCAGGGTGATAATATATAGCCTTGATGTACTCCTTCCCTAATTTTGAACCAGTTCATTATTCCATGTCTGGTTCTAACTGTTGCCTCTTGACCTAACTGTTGCATACAGGTTTCTCAGAAGGCAGGTAAGGTGGTCTGGTGTTCCCTTCTCTTTAAGAGTTTCCCACAGTTTGTTGTGATCCACACAGTCAAAGGCTTATGTGTAGTCAATAAATATATGGATATAATACCATGTTCTTTATCTATAGATAACTTTCATTTCTAGATTTAGAATACATTAAAATACGTATTGGGAGAAGGCAATGGCACCCCACTCCAGTACTCTTGCCTGGCAAATCCCATGGACAGAGGAGCCTGGTGGGCTGCAGTCCATGGGGTCGCTAAGAGTCGGACACGACTGAGCGACTTCACTTTCACTTTTCAGTTTCATGCATTGGAGAAGGAAATGGCAACCCACTCCAGTGTTCTTGCCTGGAGAATCCCAGGGATGGCAGAGCCTGGTGGGCTGCTGTCTCTGGGGTCGCACAAAGTTGGACATGACTGAAGTGACTTAGCAGCAGCAGCAGCAGCAAAATACATATTGACCAACATTATTAATGTCTGCAACTTAGTTTCAAATAATTCTCAACCAAAAAAATGTGTGTATGTGTGTGCACACATGGGGAGAGAGAAAGAAAATATGACAGAAGTCAATAGTTATAAAATTTAGGACAATATACTAATGTTCATGCTGGTATTTCAAAATTTCAGTGTATGAGAAAATTCTCCTAACAAAAAATGTGTTTTAAAACCTACTTTACCATTGAGCTCTTGTTCAATTTAACTTTTCTTTGGCCATTCAGAAAGTGTATCAAGATCTTACAGTTTCTAAATGTCGTGATAAACCGCAGTGACTCTCTATTATAGAGGTGTTGAAGTGCCAGAAAACAGAAAATGGTATTAATAGTTGAACCAACTTTTTACTATACTGAAACTCCTGAGCTCTTCCAGAAACAATATCCATTTGTCTCAGTGCATTGTTAATGAGGATAAAGCTTTGATGGTAGTGAAAGTGAACAAGAAGGCAAATGAATTGAAGGGCTATTTGGGTTGTTTGGGCTCCCTTGGTGGCTCAAATGGTAAAAAAATTTGCCTGCAATACAGGAGTCCCTGGGTTGGGAAGAGCCCCTGGAGAAGGAAATAGCAGCCCACTCCAATAGGTGGTTTATTTTGAATTTTTTTTCAAAATAGTATTAGAGATCCTTGGACCAAAGAAGTCATCAAGTCACTAGAAGTGGCATGCTTCCTCTCCTCCCGGGAAGAGTATCTCATTTTGTAACTTTTTATTTTGAAACACAAATTCACAGCCAGTGGTATCTCTGTTGTCCATTAGTAACTCGTTACCTTGCATGTAAGGACTAATATCAGGGGAACTGCAAACTTTGTAAAGCAAATCCAGGGTAAAGGAAACAAGTCTTGCCATTTTCTTTCACTCATGAGCCTTTTGTTATCTCCATTTTATGTGATATTTAGAGGAAATTGAAATAGAGGAGAAAGATTTTCCTAATCTACGTCCTCAGGTGAACAACTTTGGGACATTAAAGGATTCTGACAGGACATTTTGTTGATATTACCAGACTTTTGAAAATGCCGAACTTAAAACTGCGTAGAAGGAAAAAATAGATTCAAGAAAGTGTCAAAATTTGAACAGATTAAGCAGATGGAACCTTCAGTCTGGACTGACTTTTGCTGAGTTAAATGGAATCACAACTTTTGAAGACTTTTGGGATATAGAGGAACAAGTCATAAACATCTCTTTTCCTAAGAGTACAAAACTTGGGGTGTGTGTAAATAATCACACTTCAGCTGTATCAATATGGCTCATTTTCAGGAACTAATTGAGATTTAAGAAAATCATGATCATCAATCATTTATAGTGTCCCTGGAATTTTGGAGATAAATATTTGAATTCTGAAATCCTGATGACATTTATAGCTATGTGTCTCAACCCTTGAAAAAGACTACATTCAGTTTACTATAAAATACTTCCATGAATACCTAGTATAGAATCTAAGATTAGTCTCAGTGTGTAAATTCAGAATTTATGAGTCTGAGAGCCCATCTCAGTCTCCTGACTCTCCTTAGGAACCACTTAGTTGTGGGTAAGATCATGGGCTGTGGAGTTCAGCCTGAGTTCAGGATCACTTCTGCCACTTAACTACCTGGATGACTTTACAGCAGATATGTACATCTCTTAATGTTAGTTTCTTCATCTGTGAAATGGGTTTAAGAACATCTAGTTCATGGCATTTTACTAACAATTAAAAAAAGATAATTTATGTAAAATATTTCTCAGTACCTAGGGACCATATTGGAGAAGGCAATGGCACCCCACTCCAGTACTCTTGCCTGGAAAATCCCATGGATGGAGGAGCCTGGTGGGCTGCAGTCCATGGGATCGCTAAGAGTCGGACATGACTGAGCGACTTCACTTTCACTTTCCACTTTCATGCATTGGAGAAGGAAATGGCAACCCACTCCAGTGTTCTTGCCTGGAGAATGCCAGGGACGGGGGAGCCTGGTGGGCTGCCGTCTAGGGGGTCGCACAGTGTTGGAGACGACTGAAGCGACTTAGCAGCAGCAGGGAACGTATAATAAATGGTGAACATTTTTCTTATTATTAATTGTAATCGGGGTCACAAAGAATCAGACACAACTTAGAAACTAAACAACAACAATAACCACACAGATATTTTATATTACAATAGTGCTATCTTCGGAGAAGGCTATGGCACCCCACTCCAGTGCTCTTGCCTGGAAAATCCCATGGGCGGAGGAGCCTGGGGGGCTGCCGTCCATGGGGTCGCACAGAGTCGGACACGACTGAGCGACTTGGCATAGCATAGCACAGTGCTATCTTATTCTGTATGATTCTGATGCTTTCATTAGCTTGATTGAAAACTAAGCAGTGAGCCACCAGGTATGTTGTACGCTGCTGTATGAATAGATTCTATCATTTTGGGAGTCCTTTTAAATCAATCTGCCAAAAATGGATATGTATCTTTTTAAAATTCACTTTTATTGGAGGATAGTGCTTTACCATGTCGTGTTAGTTTATACTGCACAGTGAAGTGAGCCCACTATACATAGACATACGTCCTTCGTTTTTCGATCTCCTCCCCATCGGGGTCACCACAGAGCACTGAGCAGAGTTTCCTGAGCTGTGCAGCAGGTTCTCATGATTTATCTGTTTTATATAGTATCAATCATGTATATATGTCAGCCTTGACCTCCCGATTCATCCACCCCCTATTTTACTATTATCAATAAAATTTATTGTGATACTAAAGATTTCTGATCATATGACCTCATACTTGAATCTTGGAGGCCCATGATTCCTAGATTCAAGCAGTTTCAACCCTCCTGTTCTATTCTGATTCTTGACGTTAGAGCACTGTCTCTTGGTCCATGGTGAGGAAAGTGCTCTGGGTCTAAATGTTGTCATATTTTAGTTATTATGATATAAAGTTACCTATAGATTGCTGGAAAGGCTTCTCTTGAATAATTTAACATTCACATGGTAAATGTTTCTAACTTTTACAAAATTTTCCTTAAATGCCCAAAGGCTAAAAGAGGCTTTTAATCTCTTCTCAGTTGGTTGAAGAGCTACACATTGTGACTTGCTAATCATCCTGTGAGTTAGGTTTTAACTTGTATTCATTTTTCCTGATGTCCTTGTAAATTAGATCTTGGAGCATGCAACTGTGCTGCCGCAGCAGACTCTGAAAGGCTGCTCTAGATTGAACTGCAGAAAGTATGCAGGCCTACCGCAAGCTCTCGGTAGCTGGATCTCTAGGACATCTCCTAGAGGAGTGTTCAGCTTCTTCAGTTCTGAAACGGAAGTAACGCTATTGACTCCACTCAGTAAACTGAAGGTTACCTGCTCTTACCTCTTTCCGTCTAACCTTCGGGAACACAGAAAACTGATCATAGGCCATTTGCTCTCCAATTTCTGTGACATACGTAAGAAAGATGGCTAGGTTAGTCTGGGTTAAAGATGCGCAGCTATTAAACATTACTAATACTTTAAACATAGCTACTTTGAACCACTCATCGGTAGGCTCTAGAAGTGCGGTCAAGGTCGCCCTTGGTCAGTGATGGAGAGCACAATAATAAATCACTAGCTCAAATAGACTTTTTGGGCCCAACTGAGGTCTCAGAACACATTAAGGAAAGTAGCTTGCAGATAACAAGCTGTGTCAAGTGAACTGAAACTTCAAGCATTCTGTCTGTTGGAACCTATTGATTTTTCATAGGGACTGTTAAACGAGGTTCCCTGGAATAGGAACAGGGATATTTCTATTGAGTTTGTGACAAGCATACATCTACAAGACAAGAGAGATAACAGGGTAGAATGTTAATCTTGGCCTGATTTGTATGCTCTGCCGTTCAGAGATCCACTTGGAAGTCTGGATGTTCTTAGAGCAACTTACTCATTCTAATTTGATTTATTTTTTTTGGATAGAAATGCTGCTGGAATCCATCACAATTCAGCTCACTTATCTATCTTCTCATTATATTGATCTTTCACAGGCACTTTGTTGCCTTTTAAAAAATAGCACCATAATTCGGAGGCAAGCTGGTGCAAGGGGAGTACATGTACTAATGCCGCAGCTCACAGAACAACTGGCGTAATCTACCCCAAGAGCTGGAGGCATAGAGTGCAAGTGTTCGTCACTCAGTCGTGTCCGACTCTTTGCAACCCCATGGGCTGTAGCCCACCTGGCTTCTCTGTCCGTTGACTTCTTTAAGTGAGAATACTGCAGTGAGTAGCCATTCCCTTCTTCTGGGAATCTTCCCGACCCAGAGGTTGAACCCAGGTCTCCTGCATTGAAGGCAGATTCTTTACTCTCTGAGCCACCAGGGAAGCACCAGGGGAGTAGGAAGAAAGAAAGAGACAGAGAGGGGAGATGCTGAACATACAGGTGCTGGTCTGCGTGCTGTTATCAGAAAGAAGCAGACTGTGCGCCGACCCCAGCTGCTCAGGTTAGCAGCTGAACCCTCCAGTGCTTTTATGAGTGGCGAGTGGTTGGATCTGAAGTGATCTTCACCCTGTATATGGACTCTGTGGAGCAGCAGCAGGAGATGACTAGCCTGAACTAGAGGAAATCTTAGAGGGAGAGCTTATGTCACCATTCCCTAGCAGAAGAAAGAGACAGAGCTTCTCAGAGACCCGAGTGGTGAAGGCCTGGTAACCAGAGGAGAGGTTCAGAGAGGCTGAAGGAGCTCTGGGGGGGAGGACTGGGGAGTGGAACGGATGGGCCACCCCGGGAGAGGAGAGACGGGATGAGCCTGCAGGCACACTCAGGATTTCCTGACTTAGTGAGCTCAGGGAGTGAGAGCTGGGGAGCAGATGGGCCACAGCAGGCAAAGGCGAGGCTGAGAGGAGATCAGGGAGTGAGGGCTGGGAAAGCTGAGGCTGAGAGGAGCTCCTGGAGGTGAGAGCTGGGGAGCGGATGGGAAAGGAGAGAGAGTGAGGAGAGACAGATGATCCTGCAGGCACACTCAGGACCCCTGACGTACTGAGGAGGAGAAGGGCTGTAAGCTTAGTGCTAACCACGAAAAACAGTCTAGTAAGTTTTTATTTTTATATTTATTTGTGGTAAAAGTTGAATAATGGTCAAAGCTGCATCTATCCAGACAGTGTAAGAAGAGAAGAGAAAAACGGCTAAGAGGAGATCAAGTCCTGGAACTCCAGACTGTTAATCTGCTGAGAGAGAGGAAATGAATGACTGTGTGCAAAAGATGTTGATTAGAAGAAATCCAAATAATTTCCCGTATTGAATCAGCTTGCAACAGTTTTTTTTTTAAAGAAAGTGTTCTCAGATTACCATATGCCAGTTCAGCAATTTTAACAACAAAGAATAAAAATGGGAGCCACACTTAATTAATCAGCCGTCTGTAGTAACCCCTTTTATATGTTAATGCAAAAATGCTTCATGGGAATTTTCCCTGGAAACTAAAGGACTCAGTAGCATGGAGTCCTAAATCTGAGCCCTTTCTGTTTGATACCAGCTAGGTCCTGAGAGAGAAAAAAGACTAAAAAAAAGGAAGGAATGATCGTGGCCCCGATCTGGTACTGAAACTAGATTTTGCTCTTTGCTAATCTGATTAAGGATGAAAAAACCTTTGTTGACTGACACATAGACATGGAGAAGCTGAGTGCAGTTCAAGTCACTCTGTGAAACAGGAGTTTTCTATGTACAGAGAAAGCAAGCAACATATTTCTTTTCTAAATGCTGTAAAACCTTAGGTTAGTGAGTCTCAGTATACAGCATCCACTACCAAATGAAAGATAAGTAATGGAGTGTGTAATGGTCAGCGATGCCCATGTGGCTTCCTTTGTGTTTCTGTCTCCTGGATAGACAGGATGCCGATGGTCCCACTGGTGCCCACGTATATGGCTCCGTTTGTCTCTCCGTCTCATGGGTACACAGGCCGCACCGATGGCCGACTGGTGCCCGTGTATATGGAATTCCAGTTTGCTCTCCATTCTAAGCATCAGTATCACAGGATACATTCACTTAAAGCTACTCATTCTTGATCTCTATCCCAGAGATCTGAAAAATGTATCAAATGGATAGTTATATCTACAATGCTTTTTGCCCCATAGAATGCCAGGCTGTCACTGGAAGGATTTTTCTTTGAAATTTTGAGATCCGGATAGTTTAGAACTATTTTTCCATGATAGCATCAGTACATATTTGGGTGTCATGATCAGTTTCAAGGTGTGACAAAAATAATGAAGTAGTGTAGGCTGCGAATGACTTCTTTTATTGGTAAGTCAAAGTGAATCCAAGTTTGCTATCCTCATCTTTTAAATTTTGACATATTTTTTGAAGGGGAATATGGATGAGTGTCATGATTTACCTACCATATTTATATGTGCATAAAAGAAGAAATTTAAGTATCCTTTGTTTTCTATGACAGTTAAAATTCTTCCTGAATCTGATACCAACTGGGTATCTGGGGGGAAAGTGCTTAAAAGTTTTAGTCAAAGATACCTTAGTTTTTTTTTTTTTCCAGTTTGAGTCTCTTTTAACTTGAAAGAATTTCTCTAGGGTAAATATTCAGTGTAAATCCAGCTCTGTCTCAGAGCTGTTTCTCTGTCACCTGCTCTTCCTACATTGGCTTCTGGATTCAAGGGTGGCTGTCACCGTGGAGCGTGGCCCCTTCCATGAGGACAGAGCAGCGGCGCACACAGCCACCCCCTGGTGCTGACCACCCGAGACAGGGGAGGCGAGAGCGTGGTGGCTGCAGACAGCTGTGGAGCACATCGGCACATTGTGGGCATGAATACGATCAGATATGCAAAGAAGGACAGGACCACCCAGTGCTGGGTCACAGGCGCTTTCCACTGCATTCCGAGAACCCTGACAGTCCTGGGGACTGTCATCAAGAGGGAGCGGTGCTGGAGTGTTAGCATGGAATGTATGCACATCAGGCCAGTTAGTCAACGTGGAGCTTTATATCTGAGCCATTCAGTCCAGAAGAGACTTAAGAGCACGCTGATAGTGCATAGAGTATGTACCCATCACTGCATAGACATAGACTTTAAGAAGGATTGAGCCGATATGCTTCCATTTTTGATTTCTAGAAGCATCTGATCTCTTCAGAAAAATGAAGCTCTGGGTTAAGATGTTAAGATGATTCCTCACCAAAGAAGGCAAATCTGGCTTTTATACAATGAGAGAGAAACCACCATGGAGAAAAGTCAACCAGGAACATTTCTTCGAACCTTAAATCATTAAGATTTGTAGTATCTCATTCTTACTCTAGCCCTAGAGCTTTATGATGTTACTTTTAGGATCATAGATTTAAGGGCCTAGATCTGATAGTTAGAGTGCCTGATGAACTATAGAATGAGGTTCGTGACATTGTACAGGAGACAGGGATCAAGACCATCCCCATGGAAAAGAAATGCAAAAAAGCAAAATGGCTGTCTGGAGAGGCCTTACAAATAGCTGTGAAAAGAAGAGAAGCAAAAAGCAAAGGAGAAAAGGAAAGATATAAATATCTGAATGCAGAGTTCCAAAGAATAGCAAGAAGAGATAAGAAAGCCTTCTTCAGCGATCAATGCAAAGAAATAGAGGAAAACAACAGAATGGGAAAGACTAGGGATCTCTTCAAGAAAATCAGAGATACCAAAGGAACACTTCATGCAAAGATGGGCTCGATAAAGGACAGAAATGCTATGGACCTAACAGAAGCAGAAGATATTAAGAAGAGATGGCAAGAATACACAGAAGAACTGTACAAAAAAGATCTTCACGACCCATATAATCACGGTGGTATGATCACTGACCTAGAGCCAGACGTCCTGGAATGTGAAGTCAAGTGGGCCTTAGAAAGCATCACTATGAACAAAGTTAGTAGAGGTGATGAAATTCCAGTTGAGCTATTCCAAATCCTCAAAGATGATGCTGTGAAAGTGCTGCACTCAGTATGCCAGCAAATTTGGAAAACTCAGCAGTGGCCACAGGACTGGAAAAGGTCAGTTTTCATTCCAATCCCAAAGAAAGGCAATGCCAAAGAATGCTCAAACTACCGCACAATTGCACTCATCTCACATGCTAGTAAAGTAATGCTTAAAATTCTCCAAGCCAGGCTTCAGCAATACGTGAACCGTGAACTTCCTGAGGTTCAAGCTGGTTTTAGAAAAGGTAGAGGAACCAGAGATCAAATTGCCAACATCCGCTGGATCATGGAAAAAGCAAGAGAGTTCCAGAAAAGCATCTATTTCTGCTTTATTGACTATGCCAAAGCCTTTGACTGTGTGCATCACAATAAACTGTGGAAAATTCTGAAAGAGATGGGAATACCAGACCACCTGACTTGCCTCTTGAGAAATTGCTATACAGGTCAGGAAGCAACAGTTAGAACTGGACATGGAACAAGAGACTGGTTCCAAATAGGAAAAGGAGTACGTCAAGGCTGTATATTGTCACCCTGCTTATTTAACTTCTATGCAGAGTACATCATGAGAAATGCTGGACTGGAAGAAACACAAGCTGGAATCAAGATTTCCGGGAGAAATATCAATAACCTCAGATATGCAGATGACACCACCCTTATGGCAGAAAGTGAAGAGGAACTAAAAAGCCTCTTGATGAAGGGGAAAGTGGAGAGTGAAAAGGTTGGCTTAAATCTCAACATTCAGAAAATGAAGATCATGGCACCTGGTCCCATCACTTCATGGCAAATAGATGGGGACACAGTGGAAACAGTGTCAGACTTTATTTTTCTGGGCTCCAAAATCACTGCAGATGGTGACTGCAGCCATGAAATTAAAAGACACTTACTCCTTGGAAGGAAAGTTATGACCAACCTAGATAGCATATTCAAAAGCAGAGACATTACTTTGCCAACAAAGGTCCGTCTAGTCAAGGCTATGGTTTTTCCTGTGGTCATGTATGAATGTGAGAGTTGGACTGTGAGGAAGGCTGAGCGCCGAAGAATTGATGCTTTTGAACTGTGGTGTTGGAGAAGACTCTTGAGAGACCCATGGACTACAAGGAGATCCAACCAGTCCATTCTGAAGGCAATCAGCCCTGGGATTTCTTTGGAAGGAATGATGCTAAAGCTGCAAGTCCAGAACTTTGGCCACCTCATACGAAGAGTTGACTCATTGGAAAAGCCTCTGATGCTGGGATGGATTGGGGGCAGGAGGAGAAGGGGACGACAGAGGATGAGATGGCTGGATGGCATCACTGACTCGACGGAAGTGAGTCTGAGTGAACTCTGGGAGTTGGTGATGGACAGGGAGGCCTGGCGTGCTGCAATTCATGGGGTCGCAAAGAGTTGGACACGACTGAGCGACTGATCTGATCTGATCTGAAAAGCCTTTTTTTGTCTATAGCATGTTCTTTTCCTTTTTAGAGTAAGTTTTTAGCATATTTGAACAATGTTAACCAGGGTATCTGAAAGTCTTAATTATCTTAGAAAGATTGTCAGGAGTAAAGAGTGTCCAGGTGTTCCCCCTTTCAAAGCTATCCTCAGTAAGGTATTCAGCCCCAAGATGTAACTGATGAGACTTAAATGCTAGTATTTCCAGGAGTACTTTTTGTTTTTGTCATTTGTTTTTTGTTTTTGTTCTTTGACAGGTTACAAAGTCATAAGCTTCTTGAATATTTAAATTCTCAGTTTTGTGTCTTGTAGATGATCACCTAGTTTTAGGATCAAAGGGAGAATTCAGGCCTCTGAGAATACACAGTGCTCTGCCCTTCACTTCACATGGTTTGCGGATTGTGCCACCCAGTCATTGCTGTCCAGCTGAAAGCAATATAAAATGAGAACTGAAGTTTGCTATTTTCATGCCTCCTTAGTAATTTGTAAAGTGCTTTTAAAAGCACTGTCTTGATGGTGTGGAAATGACCAAAAAGGACAAAAGGGAAATGATGAATTTGTTCCAGTTCTGTTAGAACTTGAATGACTATAGGACCTGGCTGATCCCCAGGTCTGTAGTAACCCAGGTGTTACCCTGATTGCCAGCTGCTAAGTCGCTTCAGTTGTGTCCGACTCTGTGCGACCCCATAGATGGCAGCCCACCAGGCTCCCCTGTCCCTGGGATTCTCCAGGCAAGAACACCGGAGTGGGTTGCCATTTCCTTCTCCAATGCATGAAAGTGAAAAGTGAAAGGGAAGTCGCTCAGTCGTGCCCGACTCTTAGTGACCCCATAGACTGCAGCCTACCAGGCTCCTCCATCCATGGGATTTTCCAGGCAAGAGTACTGGAGTGGGGTGCCATTGCCTTCTCCGTGATAGTCAGCAGTAATTAATAAACATAAGAAATGGTCTTGAAACTTCTATGGAGCTTAACTAAAGTAGTACAGCTCTCATCCCAGTCTTCAAAAAAGGTGAAGGAATGTGTTTAAATCTGAATGCAAAGAGGCATCAATGCCCCTCTTTGACTACCATTCAGCAAGATTATATTGGACATAGTTTAGGATTTTAATAAAACTGTCTTCAACTTTAGGGAAAAAGGATAAATAAAAACTATATTTTCCTGCTTGTTAGACATTTTTCCTTACTAGCACTGGAATGCTGTCATAGATACCTTTATTTCTATGTTGAGTTTGTTTTTATTGGATTAATTTTTATGGAAAGACTTAGAAAATTGGAAATAGAAAACTGGGAAATGTTCACCTTGCTTTTATAAATTCTTTCAGGAATGGCACTGAACATCTACCATGGGCCAAAAGATTTTGCATATATTCTCATTTAATCCTACAACAATAAAATACTGTAGGGTAGCAATTATTATCCCCATCTTATCCATGAAGAAATTGAGATAATTCTCACATGGGAAAAGAGACTTTATAAAGGGCTCTAAATTCAAATTTAAAAAGGTCCAGAATTCAAATTAAATTTTAAAAATTCAAAAAGGTCCAGAATTCAAATTAAATTTTAAAAAAAGTACAGCCAAGGATGTTCATTACAGAATGACTTATATTAGTAACAAAATGTGAGAAATTTTTAAAGTATCTAACCATAGGTTAGTGTTAGTCACTAGTCGTGTCTGACTCTTTGCCACTCCAGGGACTGTAGCCCGCCAGGCTCCTCTGTCAGTGGAATTCACCAGGCAAGAATACTGGAGTGGGTAGCCATTTCTTTCTCCAGGGGATCTTCCCAACCCAGGGATCAAACGTAGGTCTCTTGCATTGCAGGCAAATTCTTTACCATCTGAGACACCAGGGAAGCTCTATCTAGCCATTAATGACACTGGGCCATTAGGAAGCTCCTTTACATTCTGCTTATGAACATTGGTGGTGGTTTAGTCGCTAAGTCGTGTCCAACCAACTCTTGCGACCCCATGAAGTGTAGTCCACCAGGCTCCTCTGTGCTTGAGATTCTCCAGGTAAGAATACTGGAGTGGGTTGCCATTTCCTTCTCCAGGGGATCTTCCCAACTCAGAGATCGAACCCATGTCTGCTGCATTGCAGGAAGATTCTTTACCAATGGAGTTACGAGGGAAGCCCCTTATTAACATTAGGTAGTCATAAAACTTTATGATATTTTCAGTGAACATTGTAAGAAACAATTGTATTTGCATATTTTATATGCAAACAATTGTATTTTGCATATTTGCAAAAAATTGTATTCCCATATTTGAAATATATAAGGAAATATGCACAATTTTTAAAAGTAAAAGGAAATAAAATGGCAATGTTAAAATGGTAGATACATTACTCTTTTTTGCTTTTTATATTTTACTTTAAAAAAAAGTGACTATGATACCTTTATAAAAATAAATAATATGCATTTATTTTCTTCCAGCCTTGGCAACATGAACATAAAGGAACATTTGGGAGGCTAACACTATATTCATTTTTTAAATCACCGGATATCAATTTCATTTTTGCATGGATTCGATCATGAGGGTATTGAAGTCACCTCATTGGGGAATATGGGAGTCAGAATCCAGCAGAGCTTTTCTTTAGAACTGTCCCTGGACAGGCACAGAGACAGAGCAGAATATTCATAGTTGCGTCCCTAGATTTCTCTGCTTACCAAGATCTCACTTCTCCTTCTTTGGGAATGCATATATATTCTAGCTCTCACTGTTCTCTTTTCTGATTTTCATCATCTCACTCTCATTTAATCTCTTCTGTGGTTGTGTTTGATACACAGTGTGGGTCACACACATGACAGCAGGGTGTCCTGGTTGAAGAAGAAGCTGTGACGCTCTCTGTATCCTCCCAGGGCGAGAGGAGCAGCTGTGGAATATCCGTACCCGCTGCAGTGGGCTTAGAAAGGCAGTGACTCACCAGAGCTTGTATTAATTCTGTTTCTTGGAACAGTCCCTGTTTATCCTGGGAGAGTGCAGTCTTGCATAAGTACTATAGTGACTCTTTATGGCTCACAATTTAGAAATCACAGCTCTTACCAGACTAGACGATCTGGGTACTTAGCTCTGCCTGTGAGAGAGGCACTCTCCACTCCATTGATGTTGATAGCGTGATTTGACTGGCAGGAAGAGAAATGACTAACCAAATCCAATCTCATCTCAACAAAGCTGTTAAACCAGAGATTTTTCCTTTGAGTCACCAACCTTTTATATTCAAATAGTAGCACCATCCCTCCTTTATTTATTCAATAAGTTAGTATAGACCAGGGGTTGGTAAGTAATGCTGGATGTACTGATGGGTAAAAATGGACAGGCCATTGGCTATTATAGAGCTTATGTTCTGGTGGAAGAAGCAGGTAATTTATCACCAAGTGGTAACACAGATTTGTGTAAATCTATGAAGGGACTAGAGTGATGTGTGTGGCTGTGTGTGTACGTGAGCCTGCGTGTGTGCTTAGTCACTCAGCCGTGTCTGACTCTGCAGCCCCACAGGCTGTAAGCCGCCAGGCTCCTCTGTCCATGGAACTCTCCAGGCAAGGGCACTGGAGTGGGTTGCCCTGCCCTCCTCCAGGGATCTTCCCGACCCAGGGACTGGACCTGAGTCTCCTGCGGCTCCTCCGTTGCAGGCAGATTCTTTACCCCTGAGCCACCGGGGAAGCCCCGTGTATATGTGCATGTACCTTCTTTTGGTGCAGTGACCTGGGAAAGCCTCTTCGTTGCTTTCTGAGTGAAGTGACAGGGTCAAGGGGAGGAGGCCTGGAGCCTGGTCTGGAGGTCGAGCGGCCAGTGTAGAAAGAAAACAACATCCGCCCACAAGGGTGAGGCCCCGCCTGGAGCTGTAAGGCCTCGGAGGCAGAGGGCTTATTCTGAGCGCAGTGGGGTGCCAGCGATTAAACTGGAGAGTATCATGACCTGATTTACATTTTAAAGATATCACTGGCTGCTGTATGCAGAGGGAGTGATCATCGCAGAGGCTAAAAATCAGAGTGTAATACTTGTGTAGCCTTTAAAGTAGAAGAAAAGTCAGACCAGAATGGTGACAATGTGTAATCGGTTTCATGTGAAGAAGGGAGTGATCAAATAATATATCAAATGCTGCTGACAGAGTAAGATAAGATCAGAACAGTAGTTAGCCTCCTTCAAGGAGACCACTGGTCTCTCCTATAAAGGCAGATGAAGCCAGATTGAATTTCACTGACATATCTATGAGGAAAGGCAGGAGGAAGTGGAGAAAGAATACAGACAGCTCTGGACAGGTTTTCTGCTAAGAAGAACAGAGATACACTTTGAAAGCAGGAAGAGAGGTGAGGGATTGGGAAATGAGATGTTTTTAAAGTTCAGTTCAGTCGCTCAGTCGTGTCCGACTCTTTGCGACCCCATGAATCGCAGCACGCCAGGCCTCCCTGTCCATCACCAACTCCCAGAGTTCACTCAGACTTACGTCCATCGAGTCGGTGATGCCATCCAGCCATCTCATCCTCTGTCGTCCCCTTCTCCTCCTGCCCCCAATCCCTCCCAGCATCAGAGTCTTTTCCAATGAGTCAACTCTGCGCATGAGGTAGCCAAAGTACTGGAGTTTCAGCTTCAGCATCATTCCTTCCAAAGAAACCCCAGGGCTGATCTCCTTTAGGATGGACTGGTTGGATTTCCTTGCAGTCCAAGGGACTCTCAAGAGTCTTCTCCCACACCACAGTTCAAAAGCATCAATTCTTTGGCGCTCAGCTTTCTTCACAGTCCAACTCTCACATCCGTACATGACTACTGGAAAAACCATAGCCTTGACTAGCGGGACCTTTGTTGGCAAAGTAATGTCTCTGCTTTTAAATATGCTATCTAGGTTGGTCATAACTTTCCTTCCAAGGAGTAAGCCTCTTTTAATTTCATGGCTGCAGTCACCATCTGCAGTGATTTTGGAGCCCAGAAAAATAAAGTCTGACACTTTCCACTGTTTCCCCATCTATTTCCCATGAAGTGATGGGACCGGATGCCATGATCTTCATTTTCTGAATGTTGAGCTTTAAGCCAACCTTTTCACTCTCCTCTTTCACTTTGATCAAGAGGCTTTTTAGTTCTTCTTCATTTTCTGCCATAAGGGTGGTGTCATCTGCATATCTGAGATTATTGATATTTCTCCCAGTAATCTTGATTCCAGCTTGTGCTTCTTCCAGCCCAGCGTTTCTCATGATGTACTCTGCATATAAGTTAAGACATATTAAATGAGGGTAACCCCTATGTATTCTTAATGCCAGGGAGAGATACAGAGATGAAATAGGAGAAAAATGAAAGTGAAAGTTGCTCAGTTGTGACTCTTTGCGACCCCACGGACTATACAGTCCTTGGAATTCTCTAGGCCAGAATACTGGAATGAGTACCCCTTCTCCATAAAGAGGTATGTAAAGTCCTTTCCACTGTATATATCATGTTCTTTTCCCGTTTTTCTCTCCCTCTGTTAAATCTGTTTCTAAAGAAAGTCTGGCGTCAGTCAAATCTTCTGTATAAGCTTTGTTCAGCTTGTTATGTCTCCCAGGAATATTTTAAGCCTGCTTCATTCACTGTAAAGTAAAAGCCTGCTCCCTGTGAAAGGGTTTCTAGCATCTTCGAGCAGGAAGGCTCATATTTTAGACTTTAAGAATGAAGGAGAAGAGGTAGCCTCCCTTGGAAGAGCTGCTCTCTTCTGAACCTACCTGATGTACAGAGGTTTCAGGTTCTGAAAGACACGTGTCTTTTTCTCTGGGCTGAGGTCCTGAGGGGCATTTTTGTCTAGCTTAAATTCAGTTCAGATCCTCGGGATCCTCCTCCGTTGGAAAGCTCCGCTTTCCTCCATTTCGTTCTCCCAAATATTTCAGAGAATGCAGAGTAGGAGGCAGCCATCAGAGAACTACCAAAATACATTGTTTCACAGTTCTCAAAACCAAGCTTATTTGAGCTTTATTGGTTTGTCTTCTCATGCTGATTAGAGCCAGATTGGCATTAGACTAGTCTTGTTAAGTGTGAAATAGGAGATTGGCTCCTCTGCCACTTACGTCTTCTTTCTGCCCAACCCCGCCATGTCTGTGGCTCCTCACAGCCCCTGCCGCTGAGCCCTCACCTCCTCTGCACTGCTGCCCCTTCCATTCTCCTCTGAGTCCAAAGTCATGCTGAAATATCTTGGAGAAGAACATTCAAGGCAAAAGACTATCAAGTGCAAAGTGGAAGGGCTCAGAAGTGGAGATGATCTTTGATTCTTCAAAGATCAATTTGATGATCAGTGAGCTACAGTAGATGGCTCAGTGGTAAAGAATCCACCTGCCAGTGCAGGAGATGCAGGAGACATGGGTTCGATCCCTGGGATAGAAAGATCCCCTGGAGTAGGAAATGGCAACCTACTCCAGTATTCTTGGCTGGAGAATTCCATGGACAGAGGAGTCTGGTGGGCTATAGTCCAGAGGGTCTCAAAGAGTCCACCCGACTAAGCAGCTGAGCACACACACACACCAGTGACAGTCCAAGGCGGTGAACAGTGGGCGAGCCGGGCACAGTGGGCGAGCCGGGCACAGTGGGCAGGGCCGTGCTGTTACTTGCACCTTCTAAACCTGCTTCTCTCCAGTTTTCACCGTCTCAGTAAATGGCAGTATCATTCTTCACCAGGCAGTCACCCTTCACAGTAAGGTAGTCGTCAGATGCCCAGGTTTCTGTTAGATGAAGAAGATAAAGGAATAATCAGACTTGGCCAAAGTTTGGAGATAATAGCTTCATGTAGGAAAACCTCAATATTTTATGTGTCTCACATTTGGTTTATGCATTTCAAGTAGCAGATCGTGGCTTTCAAATCCTTGTAGGCTAAAACTGTCATTCTTGACTTTAACAAAGCTCCTGTTGTCAAGTCATTTCACCAAGCATGTTAGTGCCAACATGTACTTGTTGATATGTCTGAAAACAGGATGCTAAATTAAGCAGAAACTGTGCAGAAAAGAGTTGGGAAAAGTTAAAGATATTTTTATGCTTATTTCCCATTAATAATTTGTATTTTGCCTCTTTTCACAAAGAATCTGAAGAGCACAGTTCTGTACTTCACATCATGTTCTCTGGTCATTGTTAAAACCAAAAATGAGCCTAAAAAGTCAAAGAAATAACAGAGACAAAATAAGACTTACGATCTGCATCCCTGCAAAGATGAGATGAGACTGAGCGTTTTATGTGGAGATGCTGCTTTACTTGACTGACTCCTAGAAGAAGCAGAGCAGGAGCCAACTTGTCCAGAGTCTTGGGAGTTCCGGAATCTGGATCTCGACCCTGTCTGAGATGGGAGGGTCAAGGCCAGAGATATCTGGGGTGCGGTTACTCTCCTTTTCCAGTTACTTCACCCCTGTGTCTCTATCCATTATGCTCATATGCAGAAACTGGTTTTCCTTTTTCTTCCTCCTTAATTCTTCAGTACTTTCTTTTTCACTTATTTTTCAATTCTTCCTTCTTTTTTCCCTTAGCCTTCTAAATCCCAGTATCCCTATATATTTGCTGTGTGTCTCAGTGAAGGGCCCATGTTTGATCAGCTGTTCCGATGGTGGAGCCTTCTCCTCTGATGTTACTCTGGAACTGTACCTCTTACCCATTTCTCTCTCTCCCTCCATGGAGGCGGAAAGCAAAGTTGGGATTTCTTTCAATATTGAGGAATCTTGATTTACATGAAGTTTTAAAACTGTACAAATGATTTTATGATGATGGAAAGATATATTTCTTTGACTGTTTAAGATAGTTCAGATAGTTCAGTTCAGTTCAGTTCAGTCATTCAGTCATGTCCAGCTCTTTGCGGTCATCACATGGGGAAGCTAAAACAAGGCTTTGCATGTGCCCAAGCCATCTAAGATTGTCAGTGTCACATTGGCAGCTAGTAAATGGCACAAAGAATGTAAATGAAGGAAAAGCTCTTTCTGATGGGCAGTAAAATACAGTAAATTAGCAAGCAGCTCTGGCCCCACTGCAGTCAGTCTGATTTTCCTGTGATGGATTAACACTCAGAAGTCACCGTGACTGGGCTGAATGCCCTTGGGCCTCCCAGATCCCTTGTGCCAAACTGTCTTCAAATCAGGGAGGGCTGGACTGCCTGCCAGCTGCACGCACAGAGGCCCGCCTAGACACACACTTTAACTTTCTGACTCCTCCAGCCACTTCTAAATCCGAATGAGATATGACACCTGATGAAGAGCAATATGGCATCACGAATGCCTGCCCGAGACTACAGATGGAACCCAGAGGTATACAGAATTAACGCCTTGGGGCCAACACTGGCCAGTGGGAAACAGGAGGAAGTTCCTCTCTCCCCACCGTCCCCTGAGCTTCAAGGTGTGGCGACCGCTCCTCTGGGGAAGGACTGTTAGGGGAAGGCAGCCGGGTGCAGCCGCCCCATGACCTGCGTGTCCTTGCAGCTCAGCGCAGCAGTGGCTGACCGCGCTCTGTCGTCTCTTACCTCACTGCACTTCCCTTTTTCCTCACTCTCACTGTTTTGGGGGTGCACATTCCAAATAAAAACCTGAATGTTAATCCTCACCTTATGTTTGTTCTCTGGGAAGCTAAAGTTAGAATTTTCTTGTGTATTTAAT
Source organism: Bubalus bubalis (assembly GCF_019923935.1). Taxonomy (NCBI): domain Eukaryota; kingdom Metazoa; phylum Chordata; class Mammalia; order Artiodactyla; family Bovidae; genus Bubalus; species Bubalus bubalis. The sequence goes on along the minus strand of NC_059165.1, from coordinate 185,170 downwards.
TTTTGTGTATATACGTAATGTGTATTTTTATAATAGAAAATTGTTAGCAATTAAAACCTATCTTTCTCTAAGTTATTTTGTACATAGTGAAGGTATGTTTTGTGGGTTTTCAGATTCAAAACTCAAGAGTGAACCATGATTGGACAAAACTCCTGTATAACAGTGTTGCTGTTGATTTGTTAAAGCCGTCCGTGGATGCTTCGGAAAGGTGCAAATTCTAGTGGCTCTTGAAGCTCATCTCGAGCGGCAGCACTGACTGTTCGGGCGGCTGCCCGCTCTTGTGGCTCGCCTGACACTTGTGCTCTTGGAAACGTAGCAGTGCCTCTGATGGCCGTGCCAGCGCTCAGACCCTCTCCTGACCCGCCCTCCTCCTATTCCTGACCGCACTGCGTCCGCACTGCTGTGCACAGGCTGCCTCCGGTGCGAGCGGGCACTGCCCTCTGGCTGTGGCGTGCGGGCCGCTCATCATGGGGGCCTCTCTGGTTGCAGACCCCGGGCTCTGGGCAGGTGGGCTCAGTGGTTGGGGCCGTGGGCTCCGCTGCCCTGCAGCACGTGGGGCAGGGGATGAGCCGTACCCCCTGTGCTGGCACCTGGGAAGGCCCTGCCCAAGTGTTTGGAAGGGAAGTCAGAAATGGGAAGGCAGCAATATCATCTGGAACAGGAGACACACTGGGGAGACATCAGGTGAAACGGCTGTCAGGATGCACCCCATGTGGCCGCCAAGCCGCGGCACCTTCGGGGGAACCACCCCTATGGTTCAGCTGCCTAGGGGCCTCTAGACTTTGTTTTGAAAAGGTGACAAGTGACTCTCAGCTAATCTCTGTGGGAAAGATGTTCTGACCTCAGATTGCTTTGTCCTTGGCTTCTCGGCCCTGTGTCTGTCTCCTCTCCTTTGCTTCTCCCTCGCAGCTTCGTTCCTGCTGGATGCCTCAGTTGTCGTTGCCTTGGCTTTAGTCCAGGTTTGTCACTCAGTTTACTCTCTGTGGATTGATGACTTTACATACCCCAGTTTTCTCTAGCTTCCTCTTTCTAGGATTCTTCCTGGCCTCCACTTGAGTCATGACCTGCATTCAGTCTGGGCTGCAGCATTCAGGCGAGCAGGGAGGAGATGATGTTCACATTCTTCTTTCATTTCAATTATTACTACAGTTTTGTTCTTTTTCTAGTTTCTGCTTTCAGATGTGTAATGTTAAGGTTTCTGGAGTAGTGGTTCTCAAACTTGTGGGCTGTAGAAGCCCTTTCTACTCTTTAACTCACTGAGAATCCCAAATAGCTATACACACTTACTGACACAATGGTAAAGAATCCACCTGCAGTGGGGGAGACTCAGGAGATGTGGGTTTGATCCCCTGGGGAGGAAATGACAACCCACTCCAGTATTCTTGCCTGGAAAATCCCATGGATGGAGGAGGCTGGTGGGCTATAGTCCACGGGGTGACAAAAGAGTCAAACATGACTGAGTAACAGCACACACATACACATTTACTGTATTAGAGATGGAAGAGTCTCTATAATAAGAGAGTAAAGAATTTTAAGTATTAACTAACTAAAGCTATAATAGTAATAAATCCAGTTCTAGTATATTTTAACATAAATAATATTTACAGTGAAACATAAGTTTATTTTCCAAAAGATAAAAATACTTAGAAGAGTGGCATTATTTTGTAAATCTCTTTATTATCTGGCTCAATAGAAGACAGTTTAATTCTCAAGTGCTTCTGCACTCAATTTGTTTTGTTTCAAGTATAGAAAAAAATATCTAGCCTCACCCAGAGGTGTAGTTGGAAAAGGGCAAGTCTTTTATATACCTTGAAAAGAGTCTTAGGGACCCAGAAGGGTCCTCCAATCATACTTTGAGAGCTACTAATCTTAAGTATAGTGGGAAAATAATTACCCTTTGCAAAATTAACTTTAAAGAAAATTAATTCTGAATTAAAAACAAACAACTACATTAGAAGAATGTTACTCCAAATAATCTAATCTGTTATGAATATTTACAGAGTTTAGGTAATTTTCAAAGAACTAATTTTTGAAGGCATCCTGACATTTAATGTGTTGGCATAACATGATAAAACCACCACAGTATTGTAAAATAATTAGCCTCCAATTAAAATAAATTAATTAAAATAAATAGATTTGCTTAAAATTCACATTGGTATTAAAAGATTTTACTATATCATATGAAAAAAGTTAAAGATTATCTCTGATACTTATTTTAAATGGATCAAAAATTATGAAAACAAGGAAGAAAACCTTGTATTATGTGAACACTAAATGTGTAATAAGAAAAATAGGTTCGATTGTTAACAAATCTTAATTTAGAGACACTTATGTTCTGAAACTTTTTTAAACATCACACAGTAATGAAAAAAATATATATATATATATATTTGTATTAGTGAGGAAATTCAATTTGTCCTATGGAGAAGATAGTGATTAAAAAAAATCAATATTCAATGGATGAATTCTTCTTGTATGAGACATCTAAAATAGTCAGACTCATAGAAGCAGAGAGTAGGCTTGTGCTTCCTAAGGGATGGGTGAGGAGTGGGTGGAGAGTTGTTGCTTAGTGGGTATCAAGTTATACAAGGTCAGTAAGGTCCAGAGAGCTACTCTACAACACAGTGCCTATAGTTAACAGTAAGGTATTGTTCGCTTAAAAATTTGTCAAGAGGGTAGATTTCACATTGAGCATTCTTAACGCCCCCCACACACAAAACAAAGGGACATGGGAAACTTTTGGAGGTGATGGATATATTTATTACCTTGATTATGGTGATGGGAACTTGTGTCCAGATTCACCACATTGTATACATTGATTATGTGTGGGTTTTTGTATATCAATTATGCCTTAGCAAAGCTAGAAAAAATGTTAAATTTTTAAAATAATTAAAAAATTATCATGTATATGGAGATTTTCCTCAATAGCATCTGCAGAGCTGAAAGGGAATGTGAGCCAAGAGCTCTTCGGAAGAAATCTGTCAGTGTCTGCCTGCTTTAGCAATGCCTCTCTCTGTCAGAGATCTCCCATCTGATGCAAGTAGGATGTCTTTTGTTCAATAGCAAATTTTCATGAAATACATGATTTTTCTCACTAGGTAAAAGAACTCGTGTAGCATTTTCCTCTAACACCACATCACCCCCAAACCATGCTGTTTACATGCCATGGGTCGGGCTCCCAGATGTCACCGAGCGGCCACCAGCAGCCCACACGCATCACACTAGCATTGCCTGTGCGCACTCAAGCCTTTCTCCATTTTATTTTAACAACAGTGTGGCTTTTAATGGCTAATAACTTCAGAGACTTTTATAGTTACCCACTGAGTGATAGCAATATTTTGACTCATAGAAAAATAATTCTCCACTGAACAATGAAATTTTTAAAACAAAACTTGTTTACAGCTTATGTTCTTCTTATGGCATCTTATAGAGGAGGTTTATGCCCAAAACTAGATTATAGTCTTCCTCTGAAAAAGATCATTTTTATCTGTTTTTTTTTTTTCATATGCCTGGCATTGTTTAATAGGAGCCTGAGTACATACAAAGCTGTATTAAACCCTTACTATGTGGCATGCATTCATTACATATACATTCACGAGAGGTCCTTGACTCCCCTGGTTCCAAGGAGCGCGTTTTCTTTTTTTCAAATGGCTCAGATTTGTAAACTTTCCTCTGCTTGAGATATTTGGAAAATGTGATGAAAGCTGTATACCCTCTTCCATCCCAGAAAACACATAGGTCTGAGGAACTGCTTTATCCAAACCTGTACTCCAGTCTTGCATATGGAGTCACTATTTCCTTAGACCCCCTTACTTTCCTTCAGCTAACATCACTAGGCATCAAGCAGCTCCAGCTAGTTTCAGTAGAAGAGGAGACTCAGTAGCTCACACAGTGAGAAAGCTCAGAGGGCAGACTCGCTTGTGGGCAACTGAACCCAGTGGGTCACACCGTCAGCGGTCCTCACTCTTCCTCTGTAGCAGTGTCGGCTCTGTTTTCGGGGACGTGGTCTCCAAATGGCATCAGTAACAGTCCCTGGTAGTGGCAGATTCCATCCTCTTTTTCTCTCCCAATTTCAGAGGAAAAGAGAACGCTTTGTTGATTATTTGAGTAAAATGTCGGGGGAGGCCTGACTGTGATGCGTGATCTGTTGATTCTCTGACTCAGTCACTTTGGCTGGAGAGCGAGTCTTCTGACTGGTCAGGCCGGGTTATACACTCACTTCTGTGGGAAACAAGCAAGTGAAGTGACTGACAGCTCCAATGTGTTTGAATCAAGGCTTTTAAAAGAAAGGAAGAGAAAGAGGAGGAATAGGTTGAGAAGCACTTGTGCCTGAGTGGTGCTAGGGATGACTTGACAGCAGAGGAGCCACGTAGAGGGTCTGACGAGTTGTGACCCGTATTAGCGAGTTCGCTTCATGTCTGAAGCAGAGGGGAAAGACATGCAGCTGGGCAGAAAGGGAAGAAGGTAACATATAAGAAAAAAGCTTAGAAACTCACCTCTGCCATTGACCTGATTCATCCAGGTGGTTATTGCTATTTCTGATTCTCTGCTACAATGAAGAGATTCTAAGGTGGGAGTATCTTTGATTTTCTCTCATTTTGCCTTTTAGGTGGACAAAAAAATCGTAAGAACTGAGATAGGAGTTCTTCTTCGCCTCTCACATCCAAACATTGTAAGTGGTTTTTAGCCTACTATTTCAAATAATCTGCAAAGTAACTGAAAGAGATTTTTGTTCTTTACTGTCCATTCTGATGATAAGAACTCCTTCTTTCACCACCAGTAAGTAGCCACCTTGGCCTAATTCTTGTCCTTATCTGATCTTGTTTTTCAATTCTTTACCTGAATAAATCTTAAGAATAATACCCCTTGAAAGAGTTTCAAAATGGGCAGACCAGCAATATATACCATCGTTATTTTCATGCATAAGAGGATAACTGAAATTGGAGAGCTTTTTTTCACTCTAATAAAACACAGGCTTTTTCCTTTTGTGTGCCTATCTTATTAATACGACATTGCTGAAAATGCCTGTGAAGAAAATGTTTTGCTTTCCAAAGTCATTTGAGTCTCCTGTGAGAGAGTATTTGCTTCAGAAATAATGCAAAGATTAAAATAAATAACGTGCTTGAATGGGGAAAATAAAACGTGCTCTGTAGCTCTGCTCTAGGCTATGTCCAGATAAAGGCACGGAGGGAAAAAAGGGCTGGGGGAAGCTTCCTGAAGCCAGTGAAATGAAAAGAACAAAATCATTTTCCGGGCCATAACTTGTTTTTATAAAGTGAGCCACTTACTTAAAATGTTTTATTCATTTCACTGAAAAATTTGTGGTGTCTCAGAGGATGACTGGCATGCTTCGGCTCAAGGCAGTGCTTACAAGTTGTTTATTAGTTAGCAATTCAGTCAGAAAACTTGAATATGCTGGTCTAAACAAATATTTTTCTTACGAGAAATCGGAAGGTAAGGAGTTGTTAGCAAATAGCTCCTCAGTGATGTCATCCAAGACCCATCCATTGGTTCTCCCATCTTTTGTCCTTTTTCCTGATCCCAACTTGGGCTCTAACCCACCCCTCCCCTCGCCCCTGCATTGGAAGCGTGGCGTCTCACCCCTGCGCTGTGTGCTTAGTCACTCGGTCGTGTGTGACTCTGTGACCCCGTGGACTGTAGCCTGCCAGGCTCCTCCAGGGGATCTTTCCAACCCAAGGATCAAACCCAGGTCTTCCTCATTGCAGGCGGATTCTTACCATCTGACCCACCAGGGAAGCCCAAGAATACTGGAGTGGGTAGCCTCTCCCTTCTCCAGAGTTTCTTCCCAACCCAGGAATCAAACTGGGTCTCCTGCATTGCAGGCGGGTTCTTTACCAGCTGAGCTCTCAGGGAGGCCCCTTAGCCACAGTGCCCCTAGGGGGCTCCCGCTCTCCCGTCCTCAGGGAGCGGCTTCCACCTCCATGTTTCTCCCTCGTGGCCCTAAAATGGCTGCTGTACAGTCTTCACAAGTCTCCAGGTCTGTGTTCAAGACAGAAGGGAGCGGAAAGGTTTAACCAGCAGAGTCTGATGAGAAGCGTAAACGCTTTTCCAAAATTTCCAGTTGCAGAATTCTCTTCAGATTTTACTGGCCAAAGCTGGTCACACAATCACCCTAACCTGCATGAAGACTGGAAAATTAAGGACCTGGGTTATCATAAATGGCTTAGACTAACCATAATCCATAATTTGAGACTAGGTACCTTGCTTCCCTAAACTAGAGTTCTGTTTGCAGTAAAGTAGGGAGAGAAGGGCTTTGGGTAAGCAGTTAACAAAATTTGCCATATACAGTCACCACTTTACATTGTCTATCTTATTTCTTTCAAAGAGAAGTCAATATGAAATTTTCCTCAAATATATATGCCAGTCCTGGTCAGTTGATTCTCAGAAGGAAAGTATCCAAAATTGGATGGATTATCTGAATATCATGAAAACGCTGTTATGATCAGTCAAATCACTATCTCTGTTACTTTTCTGAGTATTCTTTTATCTACCAGCAACTCTTTAGCTGTTAAGGGATTCCCTTTCTGTGCTGATAGAATTTAACCTGGTCCATTCTGTCTCAGACCCCTAATTGAAGTCCTGTTCTGAGAAAAAGAAACATTCGCATCTCTACCAGTCATGATGGTTTCAAATGGCTTAGGAAGTTTTGTTTGCCTCTGGTTTGTTTTTTTTTAATTCAGTTGAAATTCAAACATTTGGATGATTTGGCAAAATTTAGGAAGCACTTCTAGGGCAGCTATCTTTAGCTATCAAAAGGGGAAACATAAAAGTTCAAAAGGATCTTTGAACAAATGAGGTGACTGATAAAAAAACAACCAGCGAGTGACAGATGGCTGCCTGCGACTAGAATAAGGAGCTGTTGTAACCAGAGTTTTAACAATTTCCTAAGGATGAAAATAAAAAATTTGTGATTTTTTATATCTTTTCCCAGATAAAACTTAAAGAAATATTTGAAACCCCTACAGAAATCAGTCTGGTCTTAGAACTCGTCACGGGAGGAGAGCTGTTTGACAGGTGAGTGGGTCCTGGAAGCGTAGCTACAGTACAGTTTTGCATCCAATCACAAAAAAATAACTGAAGGGAAATTTCTCCTGAAATTCTTCATAATGACATGTTATACCGGTTAATAACTTCTACTAAGATAAATATTTGATAAGATGTGGGTAAATGAAAATTTGGGATGCTTAGTGAATGAAAAAAAAACATTGTGCTATTTACTTTTGCAAACATCTATTTTCTACATACAAAACAATTTCTAAAGTCATACTAAATCTAAGCTCAACAGTAAGATTTAAGAGGATATTTTGTGAGAAAGTATTTGATGAAAATTATAGATAGTTAAGCGTGTATTATAATAGTATTCTTTGTTATGATCCAAAGCTCATGAAAATCGATTCTTTCCAAATGATTGTTTTTGGGCCTACTTTCTTTTATAGGCTCTTTAAAGAGTTCCAAGTTGCAGAGAAAAATATGTTCTATTATATCCAATTATAGCCAATTTCAGTTGTCTGTTCATACATTCATCACTCAAAGCAGAGCTTTGAGGGTGCAGGGAGTATATCTGGAAATCCAGTAGAGCGTAATACAGACACGTTGTTTGTGCAAGTTTTAACTTTGCGCATGCTTTAAGTTTCCATAGCTCTCCCACCCTCCTCGTCTTCTCAGAATTCCCTCTTTGCCCTGATGTGGTCTTGGGAGCTCTTTGCTGTGCTGATCAGGATAATTAAACAAAAATGAATATGGAAGAAGACAAAGGAACTGAGTAGGCTTATATTAGAAATGGTAAGAAACTGCAGTTTCTGTGATGTAAACATCTTATTGGTTGAAGAATGGGTGAAGAGATATGTGGACTGAAGGCAGAAGAGAAGGTGAGGACCACTGATGTAGCCTGAATGCCTGGAGCACAGTAAATTCTCAGTAAATAGTTGCTTCATGGGTGAGTGCGTGAGCAGCTGCTGCAGTGAGTGGCCTCAGAGGAGAAAGAGGCCTAAGGGAAGCAGGCTTAGAATGTGCTGGAGAAAGGCACGCCCCCCTCCCCCCTCCCCAGCTCCACCCGGTTAAATTTGCTGCCTCTTCAAGAGCTTGCAGAAGTCTTCAAAGTTGTCACTGATGTTGTTCAGTCACCAAGTCCTGTCCAACTCTTTATGACCCCACAGAGCCCACTAGGCTCCTCTGTCCATGGGATTCTCTGGGCAAGAATACTGGAGTGGGTTGCCATTTCCTTCTCCAGGGGATCTTCCTGATGCAGGGTTCGAACCATGTCTCCTGCATTGGCAGGCAGGTTCTTTACCACTGAACCACCTGGGAAGCTCCATTTTCAAAGGTCTGTCTGCTTTTAATGTTATACCGTGCAGATTTTGACCTTCAGATTGGAAGGAGCAAAATGGCCTTGATTGGAGCCACATATATATCTTCAACAGATAGATAATTTTGTTCAGATGTATATTAAAGTTTCCTTAGAACAGGTTATGTGAATAACCAGATCTTAAAAATTATAGCATTTACACTGTGTTCATTCTTTATAGATAAATGAATCACCTGAGATACATAAGCATAGGTAGCCTCAACATATACTTCTTGTGGGATTTGGTTCATAGCCAATTGGACTCACGTTGTAAATCCTGACTTAAGGAACAAATAACTGACTCAGAGTGGTTTGCTTAACTTCTCCGAACCTCAGAACAAATTTGAAGATGTTGTGTGATGCTAAGGAAGCCAGGACACTCTGATCTGCTCTAAGGACAGCTTTGTCTTAAAACCATTGTGTTCCCTTGTGCTTAGTCAAGACTCTTCTGGACTAGTTCCTTTGAATGTTGCCTAAATTTGTCCATAGTTGTCCTTTTTCAGCGCTTCTTTAGCTTACTCTTTCATGGACATATTCCTTCTTCAGGTACATTAATAGAGTCAGATTATAGTTAGATCCTGCTGGCTCTGGAGTCGTGAGGTCTCCCTAAGGAAGACTGACACATTTCTCTGCTAATTGTGGTCTACCAGAGAAAAACCTCCCATTCTTTGTAAATAATTCCAGGACAGGAATTTTCACAATTAAGTAAATAGTATTTGCTCTGTACCTTCTTACCTCTGTTTGTTTCAGTCATTTTGGAAATAGGGGTCTCTTTTCCCCTTCTCCCCAGCCTTTCTGGGTCTCTCATCTTGTAGTCAAGTTGATTTTTATGGGATAGAATTAATTCAGCTATAGATAAGAATGAAAAACTAAATATCAATAAATTTCATTTATAATGATAAATATTCAAATTTAGCAGAGGACATCTAAAGAATGGTAGACAGCCAGTAAAGCACTCAACTAACTACTCTATGAACTCTTAGTGGTCGTAGATGATAGACTTTTCCCCCGCAAATGTTGTCCACGTGTCTGTTGCCATATCTGAGATAAATGTGGTTTCTCCATTAAGTTACTTAATCCTACAGTTATCTTTAAATTTGGGTCAAACTGAAAATATATCCTGCATTATTATCCACTTACTGCTTGCTTTCCTGAGAGATCAAAATCATAATATGGTCTCTTTTTCCTGTACTTAGGTCAAAACCCAAATTTATTTAATTGCAATAGCATAAACTCATTCCTGGTCTAATGATGACCCTGATCATATATAATGAATGAACTAATGGAGCAACTGATGAAGAGACAATTACGTTAGCCATTAGAGTCAAATGGTGTATGACTGTATTTTATTAGCAAAAGATCTATGTTGCTGCTAAAAACCTAAACCTGATAAGTATAAATGAAATCTGCTATTTCATGTAGCATATGAATAGTAAATTGCAAGGGACAATAGATTACAGTTTTTGGAATAAAATCAGTGATATTTTGTGCCCAAGGAAATTCCCCCCAAAAATCTGCACAAAATTACAATATCATGAAAAAAATCTCCACAACATTTTCTTCTCCATCTTTCTCAATCTAGTTACAATTCTTATAAATTTATTGAACTTTTCAAGTGGATAATGTATGAGATTGCTTAAGGGTAAATTTCCAGGTTTTTTTCCAGAAAATGATTGTATTATAAGGCAACTAATTCAGCAGGATCTTTCTGGTCTTCTAATTAAAATTTTTTAGCTTTTTGTTTTTCTTTTCCTGATTTTTGTCTAACTCTAGTATTAGAATATCTTGTGAATTTTTAAATTTGTCTTTTTTCTGCTTTCTCCTTGTGTTTTTGCTTGCCAGGTTATGCTTGTTCACATGCCAAACATTACTTATAAAAGGTTTTAGAATTTAAGGCTTTAAATGCTGTTGCCTCAAAAAAAGCAAATTTTATTTTGCTCCAGTAGGCAGTTAAGGTAAGGAACAGATCACTTGAATCTAATCAGGCACTGGACTGATTCAAAGCTGGGTTTCCTGAAAGCAAATCTATTTCTTGTCAGCTCTTATAGGTTTTGCCCTTTCAGATCAGATCAGATCAGCCGCTCAGTCATGTCCGACTCTTTGCGACCCCATGAATCGCAGCACGCCAGGCCTCCCTGTCCATCACCAACTCCCGGAGTTCACTCAGACTCACGTCCATCGAGTCAGAGATGCCATCCAGCCATATCATCCTCTGTCGTCCCCTTCTCCTCCTGCCCCCAATCCATCCCAGCATCAGAGTCTTTTCCAATGAGTCAACTCTTTGCATGAGATGGCCAAAGTACTGGAGTTTCAGCTTTAGCATCATTCCTTCCAAAGAAATCCCAGGGCTGATGTCCTTCAGAATGGACTGGTTGGATCTCCTTGAAGCCAGGGGATTTTTGCCAAGGATCCCCTTCCTTGGCAGATCCTAAATGCCAGCTTCTGTTCCCTCTACCGTATAAGGTGGCCTGTCAGCTGCTGATTTAGAATTCGTTAATGCCTTTAAAGAAAAAGCATAAGCATCAGATATCAGGTTTGCTTTTCTTTATTTTTCATCTCTTCTAGAGCTTGGCTCCTAAAGCCTTCACTTCCTTGGTAGCTCTGTGGTGTCTTCAAGTATACTTTATATTTTATTTAGCTTGTTTTCATTGTTCTTACCTGTAGGCTTGTCCACCCCACCAGTACTGAGAGCAAAAATTCAGTACATATGGTTTAAAAGTTCTTTCACAGACAGCAGTGTGTCTTCCTCTTTTATGTCAACCCTATGGGACAAGCAGGATGAAAAGCACTCTCCCACTCTGCAGATGTGGAACTGGAGGATGGTAAATGGTCTTCCCCACATAGGCAGTCGGTCTGTCTTCTGGTCCAACTCTTCCTCCCTATATGGCCTCATTGTCTTTCTTTTTAAATCCAGTTAGGCTGCAGTCCATGGGGTCGCTAGGAGTCGGACACAACTAAGCGACTTCACTTTCACTTTTCACTTTCATGCATTGGAGAAGGAAATGGCAACCCACTCCAGTGTTCTTGCCTGGTGAATCTCAGGGACGGGGGAGCCTGGTGGGCTGCCGTCTCTGGGGTCGCACAGAGTCGGACACAACTGAAGCGACTTAGCAGCAGCAGCAGCAGCCCCTTTCAAATTATTTACAAGAGAATAAACTGCTGTTTGTTTTGTTTAAGGAGAATCCCTGATGTATTGCTTGAAAAGTGAAAGTGAAGTCTTTCAGTCGTATCTGACTCTTTGCAACCCCGCGGACTGTAGCCTACCAGGCTCCTCCATCCATGGAATTTTCCTGGCAAGAATATTGGAGTGGGTTGCCATTTCCTTCTGCAGGGGATCTTCCCAAACCAGGGATTCAACCCGGGTCTCCCGCGTTGCAGGCAGACTCGTTACTGTATGAGCCACAGGGAAGCTGCTTGGCCTTGTATTGCTTGGTCCTGTGCAAAAAAGTATTTAAGTTACTCATCTTTCAGGTTTTTCTAAGGCATTATTATTCTCATTTTTTTTTAAGACCACAAACTGTAGAAATTGATAAGTCATACAGTCAGGCCTGAAACTCACTACAAACTTTTTTTTTTTTTTTTTTCATTTTCCCCAACTGAAAATATTCTCTTGCAAGAAAATAATCAGTTGTCAATATGCAGGAGAAGTAGTGGTTATATTTGGAGATTATGCATGTAGCTCCTTAATTACCTGACAGAGTCCTAGTATTTCAGTCCTGATAGTCATTTCTACTTCAGCATTCCTGGGTCTCTGCTCTTGGTGGAAATAAATGGAATTGTCAGGACACAGTTATTAGGAAAGAATCCTAGAAATGGAAATTAGGCTTTTTTCCAGTCTTCATGGAGTTGTGTCATGGTTGGTTTTGTGGTTGACCAAACTCAGAACACGTCTGCATTTGTGAAGGCTGTTGTGTCACACACTCGTCATTAGTGTTGGAGTGCAGACATGTGAAGTCTTCCTGTCTAAAGCGTGATGAGCCACTATAGTGAGGGCCATTTCTGAATGCCTTTTAGAGTCCTGCAGCGACAGAGCATTTTACTGACCATGATCTCATTTAACTCTCAACAGCAACACATATAAAACCTAGGCCTTGATGCATACGTATTTTGTAGCCCAGATAACTTGAGGATCAGAGAGGCCCATTAACCGCCATTAGGTCACTCAGTTTACAGTGGATCTAATAACAACAGCAATAAATAAATGGAACTCTACTCTAGTATGTCAGATTCCAATGTATATGATTTTTCTAACACACCATACTGCTGCTATGTAAGCAGATGCTAATATTCTTAATATTTAAAAATGAAACTTCAAATTAGTGACATAACATTTTATTCTGTTTAAGTGTGGCTTAACTTAAACATTAATATGTGTATATATATGTATATATAAATACATATTCTCTTTATGTAGTTTTATCTGTCTACATATAAACAAAACGTGCTTTGATTTGGAGTGGATTTAAAGTCTACTTTTTCAGAAGCTTGACTATAAAGGGAAAAATAAGTGAGGCAGCAGAAAGGGATGCAGGGTAAATGGAGGCTTAGTTACTGTTTTAAACTGGCCCACTGGTAACACATTAATTTGCTGAAGGAAGGAGCCTACTGGATAGGGAAGCAGAAGAGATCTGAGAGGGACTTTTATTTGGAACAACATTCCGGAGATGACCCTGAGGGAATAAGATCAGAGTCACATAAAAGGGTTGTTTTAGAAAAAGTTTCTCTCTTCCTCAGAAGCATAAAGAGTCAAGCTGCAGAAGGGTCAAAGGACCTAGAATAGTCACAGCAGAAAGGAAGAGGAACACACAGGACTTACTACCAGGGCGGGGTTGTGATTCAGGCCTATTTACACGCTAACACATTAGTCTGGTGCACTTCCGCGAGTGCTGGGGAGAGGCGCGGACACCTGAGCGGAGCCCCCTGGGCGTGCAGCAGGCTCAGATGGGCGCCTGCAGGCGGAGGAGAGTGCGTTCCAGGAGCGGATGTGACATGAGTTCATAAGCAGAAAATGAAGAAGGAAAGTGCACCAAGGAATAGCATTCACCCACGAAAAGCAGTGTTTCTTTGGTATATACTGTGTATGTCTCTCTTCCCATGTCCTTCTGAGCCTTCACTTTCTCTGCCATTGCAGTAGACTCCTTCTGGCGTTAGTTTCACTTGGGGCCATCCGTCCATCCGTCCATCCGTCCATCCGTCAGTGTTTAAGGCACAGCTCTGATCCCAGCTTAGGGGCTAGAGCCAGACATCCTGGAACGTGAAGTCAAGTAGGCCTTAGAAAGCATCACTACGAACAAAGCTAGTGGAGGTGATGGGATTCCAGATGAGCTATTCCAAGCTCTATACAGTCAGCAAAAACAAGACCAGGAGCTGACTGTGGCTCAGATCATAACTTCTTATTGGCAAATTCAGACTTAAATTGAAGAAAGTAGGGAAAACCACTAGACCATTCAGGTATGACCTAAATCAAATCCCTTATGATTATACAGTAGAAGTGAGAAATAGATTTAAGGGACTAGATCTGATAGAGTGCCTGATGAACTATGGACTGAGGTTCGTGACTCTCTCCCTAGCTTACAAATTTAATGGATGCTGGTAATACCCTGTGAAACTGTTTATTTAAGCATATGAATTTAATACTCTTTGGGAGAGTTCTTAGAAAAAGCAACAATATAGACAAAAATACCATGAATGAAATAAGAAAAAGCACAAGTGAAGCTTAGGAGTGGTAGATTTACACAAGGTACAGCAGAATTCATTTAAGTATAATTTTGTGTATTGCATCATGAATGTGTCCTGGCAGCCCTCAGGACTTGATTTCTGAAGCACATCACTCGGGGCTTTTCACCCTGTGTATTTGATCTAGTGCCCATCCTCTCCAGGCCAGTGTGTTTCTCACATAAACCTACAGTCATCTAAAAACATCTCCATTTAAGAAAAAGCTGCCATTGGTGGGGCGAGCAGTTGGGCTCCTAATCTTTGTGCCAGGAAGTCTGAGGCCCTCAGGATCTGATCAGATTAGAGCTTTTCAGCTGCGTTGCTTGTGCTAACTTCTGGGCTGGAGATGAGCTCAATTCAATCTACAGCAATTAAGATGACAGGAGCAAATGTACAGAAGTCATATTTTAAAGCAGATCCATAGAGAGAAAGAGGCATCGCCTGTGTTTTCTCATTCTGCATTTAAAATGATGAGGAGATGAGCAGCCCTAGCCATGGGGGAGAAGAACACGTGTTCCAGGAGAAAACAGTGGATGTTGGAAGTATGGCCTTTGAGTTAGAGGCCTGTGGAGGCCACGGGATGCGGGCCTGGGATCTGGGGGAGACACGGTGCCTCTTTCCCGGAGATCCCTGTGCCCAGGCCCATCGGTGGCTGGGAGGCCTGTAGGAACTGGGACCCCAGGGCAGCCTTTTGGGTTGGCGTTGTGATTAAAATCCTAGGAGAGATTTTAGTTTTAGCAGTTGACAATGGAACAACAGGAAATTGTGCAGCATAGATATAAACTACTTGGTCCTGGACCTTTGAAAATGATCTGAAGTCACTAGTATATTTTGTATAAAGCTATAAACTCTTCCTACCATTGTGTAGGTGACAAATCATGGTAGTATTTGCATTGCCCATGACTTCATCACTCATAGAAATCACAGATATTGTTGTATTATATTAGTTGTTCCAGAGATCTCGAAACTGTTTATACTCATCAATTTTTTGAAGCTGTGAATTAAGGTTTGCCACTGGACCTTGTTATCTAACTCAGTAGGTCTTATTATTCTACCACAAATCCAAAATGTATTTGACAAGCATGATTCATTATAATTAGTTTCCTTTATAACCCCATGTATTTTAAGTATATTTTTTAAAACATTCTAAACACAGTCCAGTAGGCTCTCCCAGACTGCCAGAGGCGGCTGTGGCATACCGCCCTCTGTTCCGTGGTTTGTGCCAGGCAGCTCCTGTATGCAGGCATTTATACAGGCTCATTTATGCAGGCAGCTCCTGTATGCAGGCATTTATACAGGCTCATTTATGCAGGCAGCTCATGTATGCAGGCATTTATACAGGCTCATTTATACAGGCAGCTCATGTATGCAGGCCGCTCATTTATGCAGGCATTTATACAGGCTCATTTATATAGGCAGCTCATGTATGCAGGCATTTATACAGGCTCATTTATACAGGCAGCTCATTTATGCAGGCATTTATACAGGCTCATTTATACAGGCAGCTCATTTATGCAGGCAGCTCATGTATGCAGGCATTTATACAGGCTCATTTATGCAGGCAGCTCATGTATGCAGGCATTTATACAGGCTCATTTATGCAGGCAGCTCATGTATGCAGGCCGCTCTGGCCAGTGCCTAATTAGTGAATCTGAAACCATGTTTTGAGGTTGTTGGTTTAGTCGCTAAGTTGTGTCCAACTCTTGCGACTCCATGGACTGGGAACCTACCAGGCTCCTCTGTCCATGGGATGCTCCAGGTAAAAGTACTGGAGTGGATTGCCATTTCCTTCTCCAGGGAATCTTCCTAACCCAGGAATCGAACCCGCATCTCCTGCATTGCAGGCAGATTCTTTACTGACCAAGCTACAAATGAAGCCCTTGTTTTGAGCTTAGTGCCTGGAAAGCTATCTTATGCTTTTGCACTATTTCAGAGTTATTTTTATGATAGCATTCAGTTGTTTTTTGAGCATCTAGTTATCTAGACCTCTTGTCTAATAGCACATGGTTATAATGAGATATCAAAGTTCTGATTAAAACGAGTTAGGCTCTTTTGTGTAGCTTCTGAGGATTGTTTCTTCATCAACAGTATTTTGTAGTGCTGTTTTATAAGAGGCACTGAAGAAACTGGATGAAAAGTAGACCTCATATAAGAGAACTCATAAAATTAACTTTTAATGCATTTATGATCTCATTTTATGACATATCTTTATTTTGGTTACTAATTAATTTTCTCAGTTATCATTTGTTACATAAGTAAATTAATATTTTGTGAAAACAATATGTCACCAATTACTCATATGATCTTTGTTGTTGTTCAGTCACGAAGTTGTGTCCGACTCTTTGCAACCCCGTAGACTGCAGCACACCAGGCCTCCCTGTCCCTCACTATCTCCTGGAGTTTTCCCAGTTTCATATTCATTGAATCCGTGATGCCATCAAACAATCTCATCCTCTGTCGTCCCCTTCTCCTACTGCCTTCAATCTTTCCCAGCATCAGGGTGTTTTCCAGTGAGTCAGTTCTTCTGATCAGGTGGCCAAAGTATTGGAGTTTCAGCTTCAGCATCAGTCCTTCCAATGAATATTCAGGACTGATTTCCTTTAGGATGGTATGGTTGGATCTCTTTGTAGTCCAAGGGACTCTCAAGAGTCTTCTCCAACACCACAGTTCAAAAGCATCAATTGTTTGGCGTTCAGCCTTCTTTATGGTCCAACTCTCAAACATCTGTAAATGTATTCTCATATCCATGTATCAAAAAATATAAATATACCATTCTATTTTGAATTATTCATTTGTTTCCAACTCTTTGCAACCCCATGGACTGTAGCCCACCAGGCTCCTCTGTCCATGGGATTATCCAAGCAAGGACACTGGAGTGGGCTGCCATTCCCTTCTCCAGGGATCTTCCTGACCCAGGGATCAAACCCAGGACTCCAGCATTGCAGGCAGATACATCATCTTCTGAGCCAACAGGGAAGCCCTGAATAGCTAAGTTTCCCAGATTGCTAAATGAAGCAACATTAATATATTTTTATCTAGTAATTGGGCTTCCCTAGTGACTCAATGGTAAAGAATCCTGCCATGCAGGAGATTTGGGTTTGATCACTGGGTTAGGAAGATCCCCTGGAGGAGGAAATGGCAACTCACTCCAGCATTCTTGCCTGGGAAATCCTACGGACAGCAGAGCCTGGTGAGCTACAGTCTGTGGGGTCACAAAGAGTTGGACACAACTGAGTGACTGAGCA
The DNA here is from genome assembly GCF_019923935.1 of Bubalus bubalis. Lineage (NCBI taxonomy): Eukaryota > Metazoa > Chordata > Mammalia > Artiodactyla > Bovidae > Bubalus > Bubalus bubalis. The sequence continues at coordinate 167,845 of NC_059165.1, read as the reverse complement.
CAGTAAACTTTTAACTGTATATACATTGTTTGGTTTCTTGGGCATTTTCTTTTGAAATCTCAGCTGAATTTTTGGTAAGCGTTGTTACTGTTGCTCGCGAAGCAGCTGCTGTATTTTGCTGAATTGAGTCACTTATGTTAGTGCAAGTTCGATTGCCCATTGCTCGGTGAGGCCAGACAAACTGAAATGTCAGAGTTTGGAGCAGAGAAAGGTTTATTGCAGGGCCATACAGGAGACTGGTGGCTCATATTAAGAACCCCCAAGCTTGAGCTCCCCGAAGGGATTTAGCAAAGCATTTTTAAAAGCCAGGTGAAGGATCACAGGGTTTGTGATCAGCTCTGCACAGTTCTCCAGTTGGCAGATAAATGAGGTCACAGGGCAGCATCACAGGGGTTAACACACGCCTGGGGCTGTGTGCTGTGTGCTCATGGTCATCAGGTGGTTAACGTCTTCCATTTGGTAGCGGGAGGCTTCACATCTGTATAACTCAGGGAGCAGGCTTCAGATACTGTTGCCTTCCTCAGAGAGGACTCAACAGAGGGTGTGGGGAGGGCCTGTCCTCAGAAGACAGCTTAGGGCCCCACTCCATTACATTTTTTTAAATATAAATTTATTTATTTTATTTTATTTTATTTTTATTTGCAAAACCAATGTGTTTTTATTTTCTTAAAAAACAAAACTTTATTTATTTTATTTATTAATTTATTTATTTTAATTGGGGCTAATTACTGTACAATATTGTATTGGTTTTGCCACACATTGACATGAATCCTCCAACAGGTGTACATGTGTTTCCCATCCTGAACTCCCCTCCCACATCCCTCTCCATACCATCCCTCTGGGTCATCCCAGTGCACCAGCCCAGAGCATCCTGTATCATGCATCGAACCTGGACTGGCAGTTCATTTCTTATATGATATTATACATGTTTCAATGCCATTCTCCCAAATCGTCCCACCCTCTCCCTCTCCCACAGAGTCCAGAAGACTGTTCTATACATCAGTGTCTGTTTTGCTGTCTCACATACAGTTATCGTTACCATCTTTCTAAATTCCATATATATGCGTTAGTATACTGTATTGGTGTTTTTTTTTTTTTTCTTTCTGGCTTACTTCACTCTGTATCCCCACTCCAGTACTCTTGCCTGGAAAATCCCACTGATGGAGGAGCCTGGTGGGCTGCAGTCCATGGGGTCACTAAGAGTCGGACACGACTGAGCGATTTCACTTTAACTTTTCACTTTCATGCATTGGAGAAGGAAATGGCAACCCACTCCGGTGTTCTTGCCTGGAGAATCCCAGGGACGGGGGAGCCTGGTGGGCTGCCGTCTCTGGGGTCGCACAGAGTCGGACACGACGGAAGCGACTTAGCAGCAGCAGCAGCAGCAGCAGTCACTCTGTATAACAGGCTCCACTTTCATCCACCTCATTAGAACTGATTCAAATGTATTCTTTTTAATGCCGAGTAACACTCCATTGTGTATATGTACCACGGCTTTCTTATCCATTCATCTGCTGATGGACATCTAGGTTGCTTCCATGTCCTGGCTATTATGAACAGTGCTGCAATGAACATTGGGGTACATGTGTCTCTTTCAATTCTGGTTTCCTCAGTGTGTATGCCCAGCAGTGGGATTGCTGGATCATAAGGCAGTTCTCTTTCCAGTTTTTAAGGAATCTCCACACTGTTCTCCATAGTGGCTGTACTAGTTTGCATTCCCACCAACAGTCTAAGAGAGTTCCCTTTTCTCCACACCCTCTCCAGCATTTACTGCTTGTAGACTTTTGGATTGCAGCCATTCTGACTGGCGTGAAATGGTACCTCATTGTGGTTTTGATTTGCATTTCTCTGATAATGAGTGATGTAGAGCATCTTTTCATGTGTTTGTTAGCCATCTGTATGTCTTCTTTGGAGAAATGTCTGTTTAGTTCTTTGGCCCATTTTTTGATTGGATCGTTTATTTTTCTGGAATTGAGCTACAGAAGTTGCTTATATATTTTTGGGATTAATTCTTTGTCAGTTGCTTCATTTGCTATTATTTTCTCCCATTCTGAAGGCTGTCTTTTCACCTTGCTTACAGTTTCCTTTGTTGTGCAGAAAGTTTTAATTTTAATTAGGTCCCATTTGTTTATTTTTGCTTTTATTTCCAATATTCTGGGAGGTGGGCCATAGAGGATCCTGCTGTGTTTTATGTCAGAGACTGTTTTGCCTATGTTTTCCTCTAGGAGTTTAATAGTTTCTGGTCTTATGTTTAGATGTTTAATGCATTTTGAGTTTATTTTTGTGTATGGTGTTAGAAAGTGTTCTAGTTTCATTCTTTTACAAGTGGCTGACCAATTTTCCCAGCACCACTTGTTAAAGAGATTGTCTTTTCTCCATTTTATATTCTTGCCTCCTTTGTCAAAGATAAGGTGTCCATAGGTGCATGGATATATCTCTGGGCTTTCTAGTTTGTTTCATTGATCTCTATTTCTGTCTTTGTGCCAGGACCATACTGTCTTGATGACTGTGGCTTTGTAGTAGAGCCTGAAGTCAGGCAGGTTGATTCCTCCAGTTTCATTCTTCTTTCTCAAGATTGCTTTGGCTATTTGAGGTTTTTTGTATTTCCATACAAATTGTGAAATTATTCGTGCTAGCTCTGTGAAAAATACCATTGGTAGCTTGATAGGGATTGCATTGAATCTATAAATTGCTTTGGGTAGTATACTCATTTTCACTATATTGATTCTTCCAATCCATAACATGGCATATTTTTCCATCTATTAGTGTCCTCTGATTTCTTTTACCAGTGTTTTATAGTTTTCTATATATAGGTCTTTTGTTTCTTTAGGTATATATATTCCTAAGTATTTTATTCTTTTCGTTGCAATGGTGAATGGAATTGTTTCCTTAATTTCTCTTTCTATTTTCTCATTATTAGTGTATAGGAATGCAAGGGATTTCTGTGTGTTGATTTTATATCCTGCAACTTTACTGTATTCATTGATTAGCTCTAGTAATTTTCTGGTAGCTAGTCTTTAGGGTTTTCTATGTAGAGGATCATGTCATCTGCAAACAGTGAGAGTTTTACTTCTTTTCCAATCTGGATTCCTTTTATTTCTTTTTCTGCTGTGATTGCTGTGGCCAAAACTTCCAAAACTATCTTGAATAGTAGTGGTGAGAGTGGGCACCCTTGTCTTGTTCCTGACTTTAGGGGAAATGCCTACAATTTTTCACCATTGAGGATACTGTTTGCTGTGGGTTTGTCATATATAGCTTTTATTATGTTGAGGTATGTTCCTTCTATTCCTGCTTTCTGGAGGGTTTTTAAATAAATGGATGTTGAATTTTGTCATAGGCTTTCTGTGCATCTATTGAGATAATCATATGGCTTTTATTTTTCAATTTGCTAATGTGGTGTATTACATTGATTGATTTGCAAATATTGAAGAATCCTTGCATCCCTGGGATAAAGCCCACTTGTTCACAATGTATGATCTTTTTAATGTGTTGTTGGATTCTGATTGCTAGAATTTTGTTAAGGATTTTTGCATCTATGTTCATCAGTGATATTGGCCTGTAGTTTTCTTATTTTGTGGCATCTTTGTCAGGTTTTGGTATTAGGGTGATGGTGGCCTCATAGAATGAGTTTGGAAGTTTGCCTTCCTCTGCAATTTTCTGTAAGAGTTTGAGTAGGATAGGTGTTAGCTCTTCTCTAAATTTTTGGTAGAATTCAGCTGTGAAGCCGTCTGGACCTGGGCTTTTGTTTGGGGGAAGATTTCTGATTACAGTTTCAATTTCTGTGCTTGTGATGGGTCTGTTAAGATTTGCTATTTCTTCCTGGTTCAGTTTTGGAAAGTTGTACTTTTCTAAGAATTTGTCCATTTCTTCCAAGTTGTCCATTTTATTGGCATAGAATTGCTGATAGCAGTCTCATATGATCCTTTGCATTTCTGTGTTGTCATCTCTCCAATTTCATTTCTAATTTTGTTGATTTGACTTTTCTCCTTTTGTTTCTTGATGAGTCTGGCTAATGGTCTGTCAATTTTATTTATCCTCTCAAAGAACCAGCTTTTGGCTTTGTTGATTTTTTGCTATGGTCTCTTTTGTTTCTTTTGCATTTACTTCTGCTCAAATTTTTAAGATTTCTTTCCTTCTACTAACCCTGGGGTTCTTCATTTCTTCCTTTTCTAGTTGCTTTAGGTGTAGAGTTAGGTTATTTATTTGACTTTTTTCTTGTTTCTTGAGGTGTGCCTGTATTACTATGAACCTTCTCCTTTGCATTGCTTTTACTGTGTCCCACAGGTTTTGGGTTGTTGTGTTTTCATTTTCATTTGTTTCATTGCATATTTTGATTTCTTTTTTGATTTCTTCTGTGATTTGTTGGTTATTCAGCAGCATTTTATTCAGCCTCCATATGTTGGAATTTTTAGTAGTTTTTCTCTTGTAATTGGGATCTAATCTTACTGCATTGTGGTCAGAAAAGATGCTTGGAATGATTTCAATGTTTTTGAATTTACCAGGGCTAGATTTATGGCCCAGGATGTCATCTATCCTGGAGAAGGTTCCCTCCACTACATTTTGATTTGTTCAAAAATCTAGAAAGATCCTTGTTACTATAATATCTAGAGACTGCATGACTGAGCTTGCTCCTAAAAGCAGAAGTAACATTCTGTCTGTCGCGTTTTCCTTTGGGAAACATGGGTATGGCCATCCCTCTGGATCTGCCAGAAGTTGCTTGCAGCGGCTGAGCATCCCTTCCCAGTCCAGTGCTTTTTTTTTTTTTGCCATGATAAGGAACAAAAGCAAATGTCCACAGTCTGAAATTTTTCTGGCATCCATTCACTTAACAATTAGTATTGATTCCACAAATATTTATTGACCGCCTACTATGAACAGCTTTGCAGGGATGATCAAAGCAACAGTCTAGTGAGAAGGCTGATAATTTTTCCACAATACCCAACAGAAGACTGACCAAACACATCTGCCATCGTGATGCTGTAGAGAAAAAGATTGCAGGATTTCACTTTCCTTTGCTTGGTCACCAGTACCTTCACCTACAACCTTATGTCTCAGGCATAAACCTGCATTTGCAGCTTGAGAAGTTCCTTCCTATTGCTCTTCCCAATCCATCATGAATGGCCTAGGTCATAGCTCTACTTATTAAATATTTAAAATTGAATATCTGAGTTTCAGAAACTTGTCCCTGTGACATTCTGATGAACAAATCCACTGAGAACAAAATTTTTCTTTTAGCAGAAGGAGCCTGGAAGAGAGGCAGTTGGGTTTTTATGGCAGAACCTAGTAATGGTATACAGAGTTCACGGGGGACCAGGTGGGGAAGGCACCTGCATTTGAGCTCCTGCCCTTATGCCTGCTCTCAAGATGTTTCTGACAAGAGTTAATACATTTCTTGGCTGTACAAACCTTAGTGTAACATATGTTTATGGCGATGTATTTATTAGCGATTTCTCCATTGTGTATGGTCTCCTCAGGGGCAAGGCCCAACTCTTACTCGTCTTTAAGTATTTGTTTTTGGTTGTGCGGGGTGTCCGTTGGTGTGCGGGCCCTTTCCGCAGCTGCCGAGGGCAGGGCTGCCCTAGTTGCCCCGTGCGGACTCACTGCAGCGGCTTCTCTTGTGCGGAACACAGGCTCCAGGGTGCGTGCGCTGCCGTAGTTGTGGCACAGGGGCTCAGCTGCTCCAAGACGTGGGGTCTTCCCAGATCAGGGGTCAAACCTGTGTCCCCAAAATTGGCAGACAGAATCTTTACCACGGAGCCACTTAGGGAAGTCCCCAAATCTTATTCTTTATTAAGTCCAGCAAGTATGGGCTCACATTTGACAGTTAGAAATATTGATTAAATATTATTATCCCATCTTCACGATCTAATTCTCTCTGTAGTCTTGGTCCTTTTCCTTAGAATGGTTTCCCTGCTCTCCAGTCCCATGCTTCTCCCCTGCATGTATCCCACCCCCAGCTCCCATCCTCCCGACAGCTAGAAAACTCCTGTATGTCCTTCAGGTATGAGCCACCTCTGGAATACTTTTCTCACCCCGCATGGCCTGCAGAATAAACTGTCTGCCCTTCCTCGGAGCTCCCAGGCCATTCTCTAATACCTGTCACGACATTTAGCATGCTGTGTAGATTGTTGTCTGTGTTTTTATACCAGGAGAAACCAGTTGAGTGCAGAAGCCTTGTTTGGTGTACTACTGAGCACCGAGCACACAGCTGTCATTCCATAATATTTATTAGATAAATAAATACATGGGCACCTTTGTTAGAATGCATCATCCTTATTAATTGGATGAAGTATATTGCTATTTTAATATATAGTATAGGAAAGTAGTGAAATTTGCATTATTCTTTCTACAACCACTACTCTTCCCTCTATACTACCTGAAAACAGTCCCAAGGAAATTCACGTCTCCAGCCAGCCAGTCACTGGACATTCACACAAAGACATGTTCTGAACACAGGCCCTTAACCCTTAATTATATCAAAATGAAAACTCATAAATATCATACTTAGGTCAAAGCTTGAGAATTCACAATAAAGTGAATTATAGAAAAGAAATTCTAGTGAGTGAAGCACTTCTTTTCTAAGGGATGGAGAAGCTCATAAGAATTCATGTATATTTAACAGACAAGGAGGGTTTCTCATCAGGAAGGCCACTCATGGTTGTGCAAGTTGGTTCTGGACTAACCCAGAAAGAGTTCTTGTGTAAACGAAGCCATGAGTCATGCCCCCTGGAGGGGTATCCCAAAGTTGTGGTAAAGCTCTAGTCTCGAGTGACTATGGGAGAGTCCACACTGATTTCTGCAGGGCCAGAGGTAATTGATTCTCTCCTCTTCTGGGCAGAATGGGAGATGGGAAAAAAATGTTAATTATCAGCCATTCTTTTCATCATCTGCGTAACAACGTCCTTCCTTTAACAGGACTGGAGCAAACCAAGCAGGTGCAGCCCCCAGAGGACACATTAATCACATTAGTGTTGGTTGATGGGTGTGCCACAGAATCCACACTCAGAGAGGAATGCAGAGGGTGAGGTAATGGTAGTTGAAGTTCTCTACTTCCTCTGACACAGTAGTTTTTCTTTTCCCCTTTTAAGGGGATACTCCATTTGAAAATACTCAGAGAGTATCAGTCAGTCAGTCAGTTCAGTCACTCAGTTGTGTCCGACTCTTTGCAACGCCATGGACTGCAGCACGCCAGGCCTCCCTGTCCATCACCAACTCCTAGAGTTTGCTCAGACTCATGTCCATTGAGTCAGTGATGCCATCCAACCATCTCATCCTCTGGCGTCCCCTTCTCCTCCTGCCTTCAATCTTTCCCAGCATCAGGGTGTTTTCCAATGAGTCAGTTCTTCAGGAAGTCAGTCAGAGAGTATAGTTAAGTATAGTTTCAATTAAAATTTTAGTAAGTAAATTATGTAACTTAATCATGAATTGGAAAAACTCATATTGTTGTAAGGAAATGTCATGTGAAAATTTATTTTTAAGGACCAGTTAATAATAACCCCCTGAGTATTGTAATCTGTCTTTGCATTTTATTTGACCCTGGTGCATAACAGGTGTCTAATAAATAAACTGTGATGTTCATAATAAATGAACTGTGGTATTGGAGAAGACTCTTGAGAGTCCCATGGACTGCAAGGAGATCCAGCCAGTCCATTCTGAAGGAGATCAGCCCTGGGATTTCTTTGGAAGGAATGATGCTAAAGCTGAAACTCCAGTACTTTGGCCACCTCATGTGAAGAGTTGACTCATTAGAAAAGACTCTGATGCTTGGAGGGATTGGGGGCAGGAGGAGAAGGGGACGACAGAGGATGATGTGGCTGGATGGCATCACCAACTCGATGGACGTGGGTTTGAGTGAACTCCAGGAGTTGGTGATGGACAGGGAGGCCTGGAGTGCTGCAATTCATGGGGTCAATAAGAGTCAGACACAACTGAGCGACTAAACTGAATAAATAAAAAAATTAGGAAGAGTATTCCGTGTTTCATTCTTTGAAAATATATGAGTTTTTTTGGCAGTGTTCAAAATAATTGCATGAAGAAAATAATTAATTTCTTCCCATCAATATAGTTTTTCTGAATCTTAATAATTATGGTCATTGAGGTATCTTCTTTTAATACATCTTTTTATTTTGTCATATCTGTTCTGATCATGCCCTATTTGGAAAACTTTTTCAAAATATAGCATCAGATACTTTGAGAACTTAAACTTCTTGCCACAACATTAAAAAAGAAGGTACTTTCTGAAAACTAACTATACTATTTGAGATACTAACCATCTAGGAAAAATTACAATGTTAATTACAAAAATTCAACAGTTTTTAAAATTGTTTTTTGCTATTCTGTTTCTTTTATGTTTTGAATTGACCTTTTTCAGATGTCTTTTCCACAAACATTTTGTGAGATGAAAACGTCTTGTGTAAGTTGTTAATCTACAGTCTATCAAAAAAAAAAAAAATGTTTTCTCTTAAAATTCTGGGAAGACAGAAACCACTATAAAGTTGTTTTTCAGTCTTCCCAAATATCCCTATAAGATTAGACTGAAAAACTAGCACGGAAAAACCAAAACCTCACAGACAACATCTATAGCAAAACCAGGTGATAGAGTATCTCTGTGACGCTAAAATATGAACAACTGAGGACAAAATAATGACAATTTGGAAGAGCTGTATGGTATTAGCATTTATGGAAGAAGAGGCAGAGGACGCAAGAGGACATGTGATAGAACTAAGAACAGAACACTCAAATCTTCAAATCATTGGGAGCAGGATGGGCCAGTATAAGAAGAAAGCTAAGGGCTGGAAGAAGCACAATCTGGGATCAAGATTGCTGGGAGAAATATCAATAACCTCAGATATGCAGATGACACCACCCTTATTGCAGAAAGTGAAGAGGAACTCAAAAGCCTCTTGATGAAAGTGAAAGAGGAGAGTGAAAAAGTTGGCTTAAAGCTCAACATTCAGAAAATGGAGATCATGGCATCTGGTCCCATCACTTCATGGGAAATAGATGTCAGACTTTATTTTTTTTGTGCTCCAAAATCACTGCAGATGGTGATTGCAGCCATGAAATTAAAAGAGGCTTACTCCTTGGAAGGAAAGTTATGACCAACCTAGACAGTATTTTGAAAAGCAGAGATATTACTTTGCCAACAAAGGTCCGTCTAGTCAAGGCTATGGTTTTTTCAATGGTCATGTATGGATGTGAGAGTTGGACTGTGAAGAAAGCTGAGCGCCGAAGAATTGATGCTTTTGAACTGTGGTGTTGGAGAAGACTCTTGAGAGTCCGTTGCTTGGACTGCAAGGAGATCCAACCAGTCCATCCTAAAGGAAATCCGTCCTGGGTGTTCATTGGAAGAAATGATGCTGAAGCTGAAACTCCAGTACTTTGGCCACCTCATTTGAAGAGTTGACTCATTGAAAAAGACTCTGATGCTGGGAGGGATTGGGGGCAGGAGGAGAAGGGGACGACAGAGGATGATGTGGCTGGAAGGCATCATCTACTCGATGGATGTGAGTTTTAGTGAACTCTGGGAGTTGGTGAGGGACAGGGAGGCCTGGCATACTGCGATTCATGGGGTTGCAAAGAGTCTGACACGACTGAGCGAGTGAACTGAACTGAAGGGCTTTTTGGCATCCAAATTTCTGAGAAGTGCAAGGGCTACACCCCCAGTAATGTTTGAAGAGACTGCTACAGTCAAGGCCCTATGAACTCTTGAAATTGATATCTAAAGCCTCGTTGGAGGGTGGCAGGGGGAGAAAATGTATTGAGGAGAAACTTCTGGAAAGAGACTTCGGTAATCAGAATAGAGAGGATAGGTGAGGGAATGATGTTCCAGACAGGGAAGAGATCTTAGAAAGGATGAGGTCCAGACTTCGAAAACTTCATGAAATTAACTGTACAGTCTAGAGCTGTGACAGTGGAATAGATATCCCGACTTGTGAGTCTGTAAAAAGGCTGAAAAACAGATTTCCCTTAAAAATAAGCAGCAAAGCAATGGCTTAGTTAATTCCAAAACAAAATGATTATAAGAAGATAGAAAACAAGAAGTAGAATAGGGTCCCTTCAGGCGGTGAAAGCATGGTGGGAGGATATGCCCAGAAAAGGAAGGAAATTATAACAATGCAAAATAAACTAAAATTAAGAAAACCATAGAAAAAAGCAATATAAGTCAAAAGTAGAAAAGCTTTTCTTTAAAGTGTACTTGCTTTGCAGTATTAGTTTCACAGCATACTGAGTAAACATTTCCATAGATTATATCCATTTAGCCTTGTTAGAAAATCCGCCTGTGCTGTGCTGGCGCCCTTGCCGCTCGTCTGCTTTGTACACGGTCGTCCGTGTCTCAGTCTCCTGCCCCTGTCATGGCCTCCCTTCTCCCCTTTCCCTACGTAGAACTGGTTTGTTCTCTCTACCTGGAATGTGTTTCTGTCTTGTTATGTACATTACTAGTTTGTTTTATGTTTTATATTCCACATATAAGTGATAACATAGAGTATTTGTCTTTCTCTGTTTGATTTATGTCACAAAGCATAATTCTCTCTGGGTCCATTCCCATTGCTGCAAATGGCAGGATTTTATTCCCTTTTACAGCTGATTACTATTCCATTGTGCCTATGTGGCACATCTTGACCCATTCGTTTGTTGATGGACACTGAGGTTGCTTCCATGTCTTGGCCATTGTAAGTGGTGCTGCTGTGAACATCTGGGTGCATGTAGCTTTTTGAATAGTGTTTCCCTTTTCTTTGGATATATACCCAGGAGTGAAATTGCTGGATCATATGGTAGTTCTATTTTCAATTTTTTGAGGAACATCTATACTGTTGTCCAATATGGTTCTACTGATTTACATTCCTACTAATAATGTACAAGGGTTCCCTTTTTTCCACATCCTTGCCAACATTTGCTATTTGTGGGGTTTTTGATGATAGCCTTTCTAAAAGGCGTGAGGAGATATCTCCCTGTGGTTTTGAGTTGCCTTTCTCTGATCATCAGTGATGTTAAACATCTTTATATGTACCTATTGGCCATTAGTATATCTTTTAAAAAGTCTGTTTTGATCTCCTGCCCATTTTTTGATCAGGCTGCCTGTGTTTCTGATGTTGACTTGCATGAGCTGTCACACATGGCAGTGGGTGCCTGTGTGCTCGGTCTGTCAGTCGTGTCTGACTCTGTGATCCCGTCGACTATAGCCCACCAGGCTCCTCTGTCCATGGGATTTCCCAGGCAAGAATACTGGAGTGGGTTGCCATTCCCTTCTCCTGGGGGTCTTCCCAAACCAGGGATCAAACCTAAGTCTTTTGCATCTCCTGATTGGCAGGCAGATTCTTTACCACTAGTGCCCTCTGGGAGGCCCATATATGTTGGATATTAATTCCTTATTGGTCATATCATTTATAACTAGTTTCTCCCATTCAGTAGCTTGTCTTTTCATTTTGTCAATGGTCCCACTTGCTTATTTTTGCTTTTACTTCTTTTGCTTCGGAGACAGATCTGAAAAAACATTACTATTATTTGTGTCAAAGAGTTTTCTGCCTAGATTTTCTCCTAGAAGTTTTATGGTTTCAGGTCTTATATTTAGATCTTTAATCCATTTTGAGGGTTTTTTTTTTTTAATGGCGTGAAGAAATGTTCAAATCTCGTTCTTTTGCAAGTAGCTGTCCAGTTTTCCCAGTAGCATTTACTGAAAAGACTCTCCTTTCTCAGCTCTGTATTCTTGACTCTTTTGTCATATATTAATTGGCCTTAAGTGTGTAGGTTTATTTCTGCAGTCTCTATTCCGTTCCTTGATCTATGTACCTGTTTTTGTGCCACCTGTGTGCTGTTTTGATTACTGTAGCTTTGTAGTATAGTCTGAAGTCAAGATGCATGATACCTCCAGCTTTGTTCTTTTTCCTCAAGATTGTTTTGTAAATTTGGGGGTTTTTGTGATTCCATGGAAATTTTAGGATAATTTATTCTAGTTCTTTTTTTTTTTTTTATTCTAGTTCTGTAGAAAATGTCATGGGTAGTTTGATAGGGATTGCATTAAATCTGTAGATTGCTTTGCATAGTTTGTGAATTTTAGCAATATTTATTCTTCTAATCCCAGAACATGGGCTATTTTTTCATTTCTTTGTAGTATCTTCAGTTTCCCTCATCAGTGTTCTCTAGTTTTCAAAGTATAGTTCTTTCACTTCCTTGGTTAAGTTTCTTCCTAGGTATTTTATTTTTTGGACATAGTTTTAAACAGGATTATTTTCTTGCTTTCTCTTTCTGATCATTATTAAGTGAAGTGAAGTTGCTCAGTCGTGTCCGAATCTTTGCAACCCCATGGACTGTAGCCTACCAGGCTCCTCTGTCCATGGGATTTTCCAGGCAATAGTACTGGAGTGGATTGCCATGTCCTTCTCCAGTGGATCTTCCTGACCCAGGGATTGAACCCGGGTCTCCCGCATTGTAGACAGACACTTCACCGTCTGAGCCACCAGGGAAGTCCTGATCATTATTAGTGTATTGAAAAGCAAATAGATTTCTGTATATTAATCTTACATCTTGCAACTTACTTGAATTCATTTATTATATAGTTTTTTTGTGAAGACTTTAGGACTTCCTATATAGAGTGTCATGTCATCTGCAAGAAGTTCCATTTTACCTCTTCCCTCCTATTTTGGATGCCTTTTATTTATTTATTTTTTGGTCAGAGTTCTGTGGCTAGGATTTCTAATACTGTGTTAAGTAAAAGTGGAGAGAATGGACATCCTTGTCTTGTTCCTAATTTTAGAGGAAAGGCATTTAGCTTTTCACTGTTGAATGTAATGTTGGATTTTGTAATCCAGCTGTAATCCAGCTGTGGATTTGTCTTAAATGGCCTTTATTATTTTGAGATGTGTTCCCTCTCTATACAGTTTGATGAGTTTTTCATCATGAATGGTTGTTGAATTTTGTCAAATGCTTTTGCTGCATCTATTGAGATGATCATGTGATTTTTATCCTTCCTTATGTTAATGTGGTTCAGCGCATTCATTGATTTGCAAATATTTAACCATCCTTGCATCTTGGAATAAATCCTACTTGATCATAGTGTGTGACTCTTTCAATACATTGTTGAGTTAGGGTTACTGATACTTTGTTGACAGTGCTTGCATCTGCATTGATCAGATATTGGCCTATACTTTTCTTGTTTTGTGTTATCTTTGTCTGGTTTTGGTATCAGGGTAATGGTGGCCTCTTAGAGTAAATTTTGGAGTTTTCCCTCCTCTTACATTTTTTGGAATAGCTTGAGAAGGATAGATATTAATTCTCTTTTACGTGTTTGTTAGAATTACCCTGTGAAGCCCACTCCCTCCTGGACTTAAGTTTGCTGGGAGTGTTTTTTAATTACAAATTCAATTTTAATACTACTGATTCATCTGTTCAGATTGTCTATTTCTTTCTGATTTAGTCTTGACGGTTTATTTCTAGAAAGTCTTCCATTTCTTCTAGGTTGTCCAAGTTGTTGGCATATAACTGTTCATGGTATTCTGTCTCTTTTTTTTTTTCTTTGTATTTCTGTGGTATTTGCTGTTATTTCTCCTCTTTCATTCCTTATTTTGTTTATTTGAGCCCATAAAGTAGAAAAACTCTTATATGTGTGTAATTGCATACCCCAAAGAAGAAATCCAAAGCAATGGAAGAAAATAAATATGAAACATTCTAATTCAGGAAAATTTTTTTTAAAAAAGAAAAGATTTTAATTTCAAAAGAAAATGTCTGGCCCAAATCTATGCAAAAGGAGTGAGTCATTTATTTAGAAAAGAAAAGCAGATGAGAGGGAGTAAGGGGGTGTAAAAGAGGAGCTGCAGATAAAAAGAGAAGAAAAGACGTATCAGCCAATCAGTTGCATGGACTTAATTTTAATACTGATTCAAACAAACCAATTTTAAAAACAAATAGAAAGTTGAAACTGCATATCTGATGATATTAAGGAATTGTCATTTATAGATATGATAATGGCATTGTAGTTATGATTTTAAAAGATCCTTTATTTTTAAAGATACCTCCTTAAATATTTATGAATGAAATTATATGATGTCTGATATTTGCTTTAAAATAATAGAGGAGGAGGGAAAGTAATTGGATAGACAAAGCAACATTGGCCATGAATTGGTAATTGCTGAAGCAATGTGACAATTAAATGAGATGGTTCATGGCATATTGTCTACTTGTTATAGGTTTAAAATTATTTGCAACACAGAGTTTGAAAATAATTTTTTGTCCCCGACAGGATGGATACTTCAAGCCTAGGCAAAATAAATGTTTTCCATTTTCGTAAATAAACCTAAAGACGTCTAGATTGCCAACTTATGGAAATCTTTCCCCTCGTGTTATGGGAGCCTGCTGTAATTGTTTAGATAAATCTTTAACATTAATTTAACCTCTTTTAACATCTGCTCAATTGAATGCATGTGTCTGAGAAGCATTTCATGGTTTTTTTTAGGATTGTGGAAAAGGGATATTATAGTGAGCGAGATGCTGCGGATGCTGTCAAGCAGATCTTGGAGGCGGTTGCTGTGAGTATGAAGTGACAGGGATGGTGTAACCTTGGTGCTGTCTCCCGTTATAGGCTCGTCTGTAAGAGTGTATTTCAGTGACAAACCGTAAAATTTACAGAAAAACTGTATGAAATATTTATTAGAAAATGTTGAACAAATTTATATTTTCTGTTGATAACTCAGACTCTGAAAGATGCAGTCCTGATATGTAATGCCGTAAGTTTATAAGAATCATTTCCATTCTGTTGTTTTGAGTAAAATCAGACTTTGGTGCCTATGGTTGTTGTTTTCTCTCTGCATTTCTTGAATTTTTCTCTTTTTTGTTTTTTGTTGTTTAGTAAGGAAGTGGGAAAAGGTTCAAAGAGATAAATATAGACCTTAGAGCATAGAGATTGTTGAGTTTTCTTTCAAGAAAAGAAATGAGTAAATTAGGAGAATAAATTCTGACAATTTTTTGAAAGGGAGAAGAAGTGTGTTAACACTTTAAACTGAAATAAAGCTTTATAAATTGATGGAAACATGCACCCATAGTTACACACACACACACAAATGTAATTTTGAGTTTAATTGTATTGAATTAGCAGAGGAACATTTGTCTAGATAAAACAGACTCAATTGGTGAAAATCTTCCCATATATTCAGTGGTGTCTAGTACATCCTTGGGGAAGGTAATGGCACCCCACTCCAGTACTTTTGCCTAGAAACTCCCATGGACGGAGGAGCCTGGTGGGCTGCAGTCCATGGGGTCGCTAGAATTGGACACGACTGAGCGACTTCACTTTCACTTTTCACTTTCATGCATTGGAGAAGGAAATGGCAACCCACTCCAGTGTTCTTGCCTGGAGAATCCCAGGGACGGGGGAGCCTGGTGGGCTGCCGTCTATGGGATCGCACAGAGTCAGACACGACTGAAGTGACTTAGCAGCAGCAGCAGTACATCCTTGGACACTTTGGTGATCCTTTTATTGAATCTAAAGCCAGAACAAATTTAAAACAAAAACCGTATTATTTTACCTACTCACAAAGCTTTACAAAGCTTCAGTTTAGGAAGCAGGTTACTACATTCAAGTCAAACATTCTTTGAGAGAAGTTTTATAAAAATCAAATTTTCTCTGATTGCTGAAAATAAGGGTTAATTTGGAGAAAAAAATTAAAGTGATTTTTCTTAGTGTTTCACAGGTAGAAAGAAGCAATTTAAAGCTTGTGAGAAGTAGCTGGCATTTATGAAATAGTTTGTTGTCAGCTACATGGCTATAGCGAACTATAAAAAATAAGACAGTTGGGAACTAAGTAATCATTGATGTAGCTCACATTTCTCCTGAATCACACACTTTTAAGACTGTATCTATGCTTGTTTTCCAACCCACAGAAGTTGAAAACTTCAAGGCTCTTGGGAAATACGTTGCAAGCATAACTGTACCCCTCAGGCGACAAACCTTAAAACCCTTCTCTTCGCCCCTATGTCATCTCAAGTCTTGCCCCAAATATTTCACACTATTTGTGTAACTGTAATCTTGCTTCTTCTGCTTTTTAGCTTTAGATAGCATTTTTAAAAGCTTTTACAGTGAATATGAAAGATGTTTCCCCTTTGGGTTTGAATTCATTCATTCAGTCTTTAAGTGCAGTCTTTAAGCCTTCTTGATACTCAGCCTCTTGAAATAAATTCCAGATTGTCCCAAGTTAAACAGTCTAGTCAGTCTTGACATTTGGGACAGGTCATCATGTCATCTGTCATAAAGCACAAGGCCAAAGCTTAAAGCCCTCTTTTCTATTTACTTATAGAGAGAACCAGGGAATATTTCATCTCCTCTGGTAGCTCACTGTCTCTGCAACCTCTAGTCCTTTCCTTGTTACCACTGATATCCTACTGTTCCTCTATTTTCAGAAAAATCACCATCATTCTCTTTTATCCACCCCTGATGCTGCCTTCTCTCTTTTGCTAACCACAGTTCTCTTGGGCATATATTAATTTCAAAGCCATAAACTTGGAGCCTGGAGAAACTTGCAATATAGAGTGTACAGTGAATTTAACAAAATAAAAGGAAATGGTTGAAGAAATATTAAATATGTCTGCTATCTCAAAAAAAATAGATTCTTTTGTTTGAATTGTTTTAAATATTATAGTGATGGGCATGAAGAGTTGCAAACAAAGTCATCTAACCCTTTAAGGTTATGGTATCTGAACACTGAAGAAAGAGAGGAAATGAACATGATTATAAGGATGCAAAAAAGGATGAAATAGTGGAAGTTCCTTTTGTTAAATTTTTAAAATCTGTAATCTCCCCTAAAAAAGAGATAAATTTCTTTTAAATAAATTTAAATTTAAATACATTTAAATTTAAATAAACTTAGCCTGTTAGAATTAAGATAAAGAATTAATGCTAAAGAGTCAGACACGACTGAGCGACTTTACTTTCACTTTTCACTTTCCTGCAATGAAGAAGGAAATGGCAACCCACTCCAGTGTTCTTGCCTGGAGAATCCCAGGGACAGGGGAGCCTGGTGGGCTGCCGTCTATGGGGTCGCACAGAGTCGGACACGACTGACGCTACTTAGCAGCAGCATTGAAGAACTGGAAAGACAAAAGGGAAACACTAAGCTGATCTATTGTAGAGGTAGCAGCTTCAAGATGGAGCCTCCTGTTAGACTGGAGAAACCCAGTAAAGAGGCTGGATGATTAAAGTTTAGAAGTGTAAAGGAGGTGCTCTATAGTCCTGTGTGCAGGCCGACTGTGAGGACCTGCCCATGAAGCTGCTCCTCAGACCTTGGAGAAGAGTGTTCTAGCCAACCAGTGTGAGTATCACTGAAGAGGGGCCCGGAATTGGTTCTATGAGCGCTGGAAAACTGGAAACAATGGCTGCTGTCCAAAGGATCTGCCCCTGCAAGGTGAAGAAGTGTTTCAGAAGTGCATGGGACAGGCTCAGAAAAGGAGCAAGTGCCTTCATCCTCTTCCAGCCTCCACTGTCTCCCTGGTGCCCTCTAACACAGAGTCACACGGGAAACCAGCGAGGAAGAGTGTGGCTGGTAACTCATCCCAGCTTCACAAAGGACTGTAAAAGGCAAAGTTAAAGTTGAGAGACAATACCTTAATAAATGGTACTGTAAGTTATTTGAAAACAAAAATCAATTCTGAAAATTTCTATTTCTATTCATAGACTCTTTAAAGTTTTCATAGTCTTTACTAATGTGTGTGAAATGGTTCTGGAGGTCAATGAAATCAAAACAAATGCAGCAGCATTAAAAACTTACTATCTATGTTTATAAAGGGCAATATATGTGTTATTCAGCTTTACATTTTTTGACATGTTTAAGCCTTCTTCCATCTGACCTCTAATTCCTGTTGACAGAACCAGTGTACTTTTATAAAGATGGAAAGGGCTAGAACCTCTTTCCTCATCCTCCCTTGCTGCCAAGGGCATATGACCCAGTGCCCACCAGTGGGTTCTGAGGGGCCATCTACTCATGAACTGTTGGAAAAGTTTCCCTTTAATAAAAGGAGGACCAAGGGCGGAAAGGTCTTCTCTCCTCTTCACTGTCATCTTGGAGTCTGTCTGTGATGCTGGGAGCTGCTTTTGCTGTCTTGTAATTATAAGGAGAAACATAACTGTGCTGAAGAGGGCAGAGAATGCATTTGGAGTTCTGTTTGACACCTCTCAGTATTTCTGCCGCGTTAAGTTGTGTGTCTTGTTACTTGAAGCGAGAGGCACTGGACTTACTCTTGAATAAACGTTTGCGTATATACTAATAATGGCTGTGTGTCAGAGCACGCTGCATACTTTTCCATCCATGTAAACGTGACAGGAAGGGCATACTCCTGGACAAAGGGATTCTGGTGCCGCAGTTGTCTAAAAACTGAACTTCACTGAGTGTAAAGCACACACCAGCGTGCCGTGTGTATCTGTGCTAGTCGCGCCTGACTCTGTGAGACCCCGTGGACTGCAGCCTGCCAGGCTCCTCCGTCCATGGGATTCTCCAGGCAAGAATACTGGAGTGGGCTGCCATTTCCTTCTCCAGGGCATCTTCCTGACCCAGGGATCCAACCTGCATCTCTTGCATCTCCTGCATTGGCAGGCAGATTTTTACCACTGCACCATGGGAAGCCCCCAACATACTGTTAAATCAGGATTAAGTATGATTCAAAGGGACAGTGAGGTTTAAGGTTACTAACATTAAGCTTGTTTCTGGCACTTGTTCTTGTGAATGTTGTTTCTGCTTGAGTACACTTATTGTCAATAAAAAGATTCTTCTGTGGAGTTAATAAGCATTGAGAGACTAGAACAGCAAATGTGGGTGGTTTTGTTTTTTGAGTTTGTCAGTTCCTGTGATATTTACTTTGGAGAATAGATTTTGGTGCAAGGCTGAAGGCATTAAAATATAATGAGAATTTTACCAGTAAAAGTAAATGTAGTTTCTAAGAATTGAGAGATTACATTCATCAGAGAAGAAATACAGTTCTGTTAATATTCTAATGTTTTTTATTTATAAACATAGAATAAAATAGATCAGTGGCTCAGGCATAGCAGGGACATTTTATCAGAAAAAAAATTGGAGCAAAAAAATAATCTACCTTCTGAAAATTATAGCTCAGTATTAAGAACATGGAGATCTAAAAATAATGCCTGGGAAGGAGGTATTTTGCTCTAATGTACAGAATGTTTCTGTACGTCATTATTGGCAATGATAACAATATCAAAAGTTTATCAAATTCTGAGTGGCCTTCTCTCTTTTGATTACCAGGTGAATCACAATAAATTCTGAAGTACATGTCTAGAAATTTTCCAATTTCTATATATAAAACATCATGTCAGTTGTTACATTCTAAATGACTTGGTGCTTCTGTAAATGTTGAATGATGTCAGTCATTCAGTTCAACCATTAGCTAATTCTCTGGTATGTGCCAAAATCTTGGATACAGAGATTAAGAAGTTCACTAGTTTATAGAGCATACATTGGCACATAGCTGTAAGAATATATATGTGTACCAACTGATGCATTTTGCAAATTCAAAGACATTACAGAAGGCAAAGCTATTCAAAACATCTAGAAAGAAACTGAATCAGAAAAATCTTGCCAGAGGAGGTTATGTCTGTGTTGGGTTTTAAGAGAAAAAGATTCTTCTTTGGTAAGCAACCAGTATGAAAAAAAAAAGGCAATTTCAGGAATATTCCTTTTCTCCAGTAAATTGTTATAGATCATAATAGACCAAAGGCAAAGGTGTGAACTGCTGGTCTTTGGAATGGTATGGACCTAACAGAAGCAGAAAATATTAAGAAGAGATGGCAAGAATACACAGAAGAACTGTACAAAAAAGATCTTCACGACCCAGATAATCACGATGGTGTGATCACTGACCTAGAGCCAGACATCCTGGAATGTGAAGTCAAGAGGGACTTAGAAAGCATCACTATGAACAAAGCTAGTGGAGGTGATGGAATTCCAGATAAGCTATTTCAAATCCTGAAAGATGATGCTGTGAAAGTGCTGCACTCAATATGCCAGCAAATTTGGAAAACTCAGCAGTGGCCACAGGACTGGAAAAGGTCAGTTTTCATTCCAGTCCCAAAGAAAGGCAATGCCAAAGAATGCTCAAACTACCGCACAATTATACTCATCTCACACGCTAGTGAAGTCATGCTCAAAATTCTCCAAGCCAGGCTTCAGCAATATGTGAACCGTGAACTTCCAGATGTTCAAGCTGGTTTTAGAAAAGGCAGAGGAACCAGAGATCAAATTGCCAACATCTGCTGGATCATGGAAAAAGCAAGAGAGTTCCAGAAAAACATCTATTTCTGCTTTATTGACTATGCCAAAGCCTTTGACTGTGTGGATCACAATAAATTGTGGAAAATTCTGAAAGACATGGAAGTACCAGACCACCTGATCTGCCTCTTGAGAAATTGGTATGCAGGTCAGGAAGCAACAGTTAGAACTGGACATGGAACAACAGACTGGTTCCAAATAGGAAAAGGAGTACATCAAGGCTGTATATTGTCACCCTGCTTATTTAACTTATATGCAGAGTATATCATGAGAAACACTGGACTGGAAGAAGCACAAGCTGGAATCAAGATTGCCAGGAGAAATATCAATAACCTCAGATATGCAGATGACACCACCCTTATGGCAGAAAGTGAAGAGGAACTAAAAAGCCTCTTGATGAAGGTGAAAGTGGAGAGTGAAAAAGTTGGCTTAAAGCTCAACATTCAGAAAACTAAGATCATGGCATCTGGTCCCATCACTTCATGGGAAATAGATGGGGAAACTGTGGAAACAGTGTCAGACTTTATTTTTCTGGGCTCCAAAATCACTGCAGATGGTGACTGCAGCCATGAAATTAAAAGACACTTACTCCTTGGAAGGAAAGTTATGACCAACCTAGATAGCATATTCAAAAAGCAGAGACATTACTTTGCCAACAAAGGTTCGTCTAGTCAAGGCTATTGTTTTTCCAGTGGTCATGTATGGATGTGAGAGTTGGACTGTGAAGAAGGCTGAGCGCCGAAGAATTGATGCTTTTGAAGTGTGGTGCTGGAGAAGACTCTTGAGAGTCCCTTGGACTGCAAGGAGATCCAACCAGTCCATTCTGAAGGAGATCAGCCCTGGGATTTCTTTGGAAGGAATGATGCTAAAGCTGAAAGTCCAGTACTTTGGCCACCTCATGCGAAGAGTTGACTCATTGGAAAAGACTCTGATGCTGGGAGGGTTTGGGGGCAGGAGGAGAAGGGGATGACAGAGGATGAAATGGCTGGATGGCATCACTGACTCAATGGACGTGAGTCTGCGTGAACTCTGGGAGTTGGTGATGGACAGGGAGGCCTGGCATGCTGCGATTCATGGGGTTGCAAAGAGTCGGACATGACTGAGTGACTGAACTGAACTGAACTGAAAGCACACTTGAGAACTAGGGCTTGAGTGAGAGGCAGGGAGCCTATCCTGAGAGGCTTGCATGATTTGTGGAAGAGGGTCCGTTTTTCTGTGGGTGAAGAGGCCTGAGGGACTTTGACTGCAGGACCACCCTTCCTCGTGGTAGCATGACGTCCAGGAGCAGGGAGGCCAGTGAAGAGGTTGTGGAGATGTCCAGCAAGAAATGAAAATCATCTGAAGTGACGTGGTTTGTGATGTTGTGAGTGAAATATGCTAACAGCTAAGGCCATGCAGAGCTCCCCTTGGACTTCCACTGTCAGTGTTTATTAGTGAAGACTTATTTATATGTGAAGGCGTAGAGAGGATGAGCAGTAAACCAGAGTGGGGAGCGTGTAGAGCAGAGGACGTGCAGCTTTGACCAGAACCCCATTGAACTGGCCCCCCTCACCGGCAGACCAGAACCCAATTGAACTGGCCCCGTCACCTGCAGCGCGGTGCCTTCTCCCCTCCCCTCTGCCCTCCTGCTCTCCAGGCTTCATTCACTGCCTTCTCATAGTTTCTCTAGTGACTTTTTTCTTCAATTTCTGTTTCCTTCTCCTACATATTTCCCTTTTGTACTCTTCTTTTGCTTCTCCTCCAGCTGAAAACAAATGATGAATAACACAACAACAGCAAAAACTAAAAAAACGTTTTAAGAGGCCAACCAAAGCCTCTAGCTCAGGATGACCATGTTCCCCACACACAGCACGTGCTGTTGGTCCTGAGGAGAGCTTAGAAAGTAAACATGAGACACAGTACCTGTGTCTGGGAAAATTTAACACCAAAAAGAGAATAAAAATAACATCTAAGTTACCTTCCTTTGAAGGAAGTACCTCAGAATTGAGATAATGTCTTCACTATTCAGAAGCCTACTGAAGGGTCACGAACATGAGATTACTGAGTAGACATGACCTGATCCTGACTTAATGTCCTTGCATTGAAATCTTTAGAAGTTCATTCACAACTGTTGTCGGATTTCAGTTGCTAAAGGAATGAGAGCCACAGAATCCCTGACTGTGGAGCAGCAGAACCGAATAACCTCAAGAAAGAGCAGGAAAGATTTTTCTAGTTAATCGTGGCAGTATTTTTTTTAAAGCATAAAAAAGGAAAAGGTAGTCATAAGAGGACTACCCAGAACGTCCTTATGTGGTGGGAACGGCACAAAGGCACGCATTGTTTCTGTTTATATACATGATCTACAAAGATTAATGTGAATAAAGAGGAATAAAAAAAGATGGGGATTTCACCTATAAGGGAATATGGTTTTAAGTGAGGTAATACGTTTTAATTCTATTTAAAAAGTCTTATTCCAAGCAGGTGTGCATTGGCTATGAGAGGAAAGATATTATCATATTATCATGATACCTTTTCTGTTTTAAACAAACCTTACTCTAATTGGCAATTTGGGCTATTTTCTGTTCCTGTTATGCCATATTGCACATCTGTATATTCTGTTCCTCTGACCCTCAATGCTCTGCAAAGCTGATATTCAGAAAAAGCTGAGCAAACGATTCTACCACCCACAATGGAGTCTCTGGGAGGACAGTCTCTTCTTTATGTTGATGTAGTTTGTGTGTGACAACCTCTTGTATGGGCTGCAAGGGAATGACTCCCAGCTGGAAAGACTGCTTTAACAGCGATCCCCTTTTAAGGAAGAATGTTGAGTGGGAGACATCAAAGTATTGTGGCTTGAAGGTGAACAGTGATCCTTCTTTGCAAGTGTGCTTCTTTCCAAGGATCGTAGAGTAACTAGGTGAGACTCTAGCTGACACTTTTCGTGTTGTCTTTCATGGATTATCTACTGAAGCGTGGGGGTGGGACCATGAAGTTTATCTCCATGCTCTCCAGTAGTGGTTGCCTGCCCAGAAGCTGAAGTATCCTCTGTCTTGAGAAAATGAAGTCCTCTTTTGAATTACATGGATCTGTGTGAATCTTCTACATCTGATGTCTTTGACCCATTCATTTGCTGTTGTTCAGTCATTCAGTCATGTCCGACTCTTTGCAACCCCGTGGACCGCAGCACGCCAGACCTCCCTGTTCATCACCAACTCCTGGAGTTTACTCAGATTCATGTCCATTGAGTCAGTGATGCCATCCAACCATCTCATCCTCTGTTGACCCCTTCTCCCACCTTCAATCTTTCCCAGCATCAGGGTCTTTTGAAATGAGTTGGCTCTTTGCATCAGATGGCCAAAGTATTGGAGTTTCAGCTTCAGCATCAGTCCTTCCAATGAATATTCAGGACCAATTCTTTTTAGGATTGACTGGATTGATCTACTTGCAGTCCAAGGGACTCTCAAGAGTCTTCTCTAACACCACAGTTCAAAAGCATCAATTCTTCAGCTCTCAGCTTTCTTTATAGTCCAACTCTAACATCCATACATGACTACTGGAAAAACCATACCTTTCACTAGATGGACCTTTGTCAGCAAAGTAGTGTCTCTGCTTTTCAATACCCTGTCTAGGTTTGTCATAGCTTTTCTTCCATGGAGCAAGCATCTTTTAATTTCATGGCTGCAGTTAAAAAATATATATATTTTGGGAGCAGTTAATTAAGAAATACTGTGGAAAAAACAATGAATAATTCTCTGGAAGAGTAAGGTAGAATACTTTTTTTAAAAATTTCTCGTTCAGAAGAAGCACTTTCAGGCATTATTATAATAATAGTCTTGTTAACTTCATTCCTTGAACATGGGATTTTGATTTTAGTATTATTAAATAATTCAAAAACAAATTCTGAAAAAGTTTTACAAAGTATTTTGCCTGCTTCATAAATGAGAAATGTATAATTCAATGGAAGATGTCAAAGTAACCAATAGGCAGAGGCCTAGTTCGTAGCCTGTAGCACCAGTCATGGAAACAAAACTTTACTTGATGTCTTATCTTTGGTCCAATCTCAGATGTGTAGCTTCTGAACAAGGAGCACTCACAAAAAATCCAGCTTACTCACTCTGGCTAAGACTGAGAGTTTCTCAACAGAAGACACAGGGGCACTAAGTTTCATTTGGGTAGGGAGGTTCTTTGTAGGGGTTTCGCGTCAACAACTTTGTTAACCTGTTCAGGCTGCTGTAAAAGAATACCACAGATTGGAAGGCTTAAAGAAAAAGATTTATTCTTTCAGTTCTGCTGCTGCTGCTGAGTTGCTTCAGTCGTGTCCAACTCTGCGTGACCCCATAGACAGCAGCCCACCAGGCTCCCCCATCCCTGGGATTCTCCAGGCAAGAACACTGGAGTGGGTTGCCATTTCCTTCTCCAATCATGAAAGTGAAAAGTGAAAGTGAAGTCGCTCAGTCGTGTCCGACTCCTAGCGACCCCATGGACTGCAGCCACCAGGCTCCCTCGTCCCTGGGATTCTCCAGCCGAGAGTACTGGAGTGGGGTGCCATTGCCATCGCCACAGTTCTGGATGTCCCCAAACAGGACGCCAGCTTGGTCTGATTCCAAGCGCAGGCTTGCCCTGGTTTACAGACTGCAGCCTTCCCGCCCTGTCCTCACAGGGGAGAGCAAGTCTGGTCTTCCCGTTGTCTTCTGAGGGCCCTGATTCCATCACAGGAATTCCACCCTCCAAACCTCATCTAAACTTACCTCCAAACTTACCTCCAAAGGCTTCAGCTCCAGATAACATTCCACTGGGGATTAGGGCTTCAACATATGAATTCTGGGGGACACGAATATTCAGTTCCAAGGAGCAAGCTCTGTTAATTCCATGCCTGCAGTCACCATCCGCAGTGATTTTGGAGGCCCAGAAAAGGTCTGTCACTGTTTCCACTGTTTCGCCTTCTATTTGCCATAAAGGGATGGGGCTGGATGCCATGATCTTCATTTTTTGAATGTTGAGTTTTAAGCCAGCTTTTTCACTCTCCTCTTCATCAAGAGGCTCTTTAGTTCCTCTTCACTTTCTGCCATTAGGGTGGTATCATCTGCATATCTAAGGTTATTGATATTTCTCCTGGCAATCTTGATTCCAGTTTGTGATTCATCCAGCCCAGCATTTCACATAATGTATTCTGCATGTAAGTTAAATAAGCAGGGTGACAATATACAGCTTTGATATACTCCTTACCCAATTTTGAACCAGTCCATTGTTCCATGTCTGGTTCTAACTGTTGCTTCTTGACCTGCATACAGGTTTCTCAGGAGACAGGTAAGGTGGTCTGGTATTCTGATCTCTTTAATAATGCTCTGTAGTTTGCTGTGATCCACAAAGTCAAAGGCTTCAATGTAGTCAATGAAGCTGAAATAGGGTGTTTTTCTGAAATTTCCTTACTTTTTTTTAATATCCAGCAGTAAACTGTTCATGGAAGAATCCCATGAACAGTTTGCCATTTACTAACTGCAAAATACCCAGTATATTTGTTTTTCTATTTCTGAGTAACGAATTACCACAAATTTAGCAGCTTGAAACAACTGATTATCTCTCAGTTCTGTAGGTCAAAAGTCCAGGCGGTTCTGTTGGGTTCCATGCTTAGTCTCACAAAACTGGAAACCAAGGTGTTAGTTGTCCGGGTGGTTATTTGGAAACTCTGAGCAAGAATCTGCTTCTAAACGCATTGAGCTTCCCAGCTCACTGGCCGGGTTCACTTCCCCATGTTTGTGCGGCTGGCGGCCCTGTTCCCGCGCTTTCAGCCAGGGCCTGCTTTCAGCGCCTCGGGGTTGCCTCATTCCTTGCCACGTGCTTCCCCACAACCTCAGGGAGAAAGCCTTTCAAATCTCTGACTTCCTTTTCTGCTGCTAACCAGAGAAAACTCTCTGCTTTTCAAGGGTACATGTGATTTGATTAAACCTATCTGAATCATCTTCTTGTTGTCATGTAAATTAATATAGTCCAAGGAATGCTGCCTCATCACATTTATAGAGTCCACCGACACTCAGATGGATGGGCATTTATTATAAGAACTAGTTATACATGGTGGTCGTTTATAAAATTCTGCCTGTCACACCCAGACCAACCTACTCTTACTGATCAAAGTGTGATGCATTTATTTCCTAACATAATGTATTCAGTCTAATTAACTCAAAACATGGAAAGTAAATTAGGAATCCAAAATTCCACATTCAAGGATAAACTTGAATGTCATTTGTTTTTAGGCCTTTCAAAGACTCACTCACTAACAAGTGTTTCAGTTTGTTTTTTCATGTCTAGTACTTAATTGTGTTCTCATGCATTTCTACTGTGCTCTCCTGGGTGTTTTTTTTTATGTCACAGAATCAATTTTGCCACTTCAGAGCATTAACCACAGCAAGTATTTTCAAAGGTTTTCAAAACTATTTGTCATGTCTTAGAAAATAAGCTGAAACACAGATCAGTGATCAGAAAGAAGGAATGATGGCTGTGGCTGAGGCTATGTGGCGTCTAGCATAAAAAATATAAATAATGCAATATACTTAAGTGCATTTGTTTCTTTTTATGTTGCAGTCTTATTTATTTCTTTGCTTAACAATACACCTTGGAAAGTTTTGCCACTGATGTATTAGTTTCCTGTTGCTGCATCACAAATTACCACAAACTCAAACACTCACAGCACCATACATTATCTTGCATTCTGTAGGGCAGAGTGAGACGCAGTGGGAATAGACTCCCACAGTTCCCGCATCAGGGTGTCATTAGGCTGCGCTTCTCCCTGGAGGCTAGGGTAAGGAATGTGCTTCCAAGCTTATTCCATTGCTTATGATTGTCTCAATACTTGGTCTTCTTCATCTTCACACCAGCAAAGGCACGTCAGATTCTTCTCACGTTTTAGGTCTGTTTCACTGACTCTTCTGCCTGCCTCTTCTGCTTCTAAAGCCTCATACAGTTACATTGGGACCATCTGGATAATCCAAGGTAATCTCTGTATTTTAAGGCAACAGTGATTCATAATCCTAACTACATCTGCAAAGCCCCTTTGCCATGCTGCATGGCATGTTCACAGTCCTAAGACTGGAGCATAGACCATTCTTTGGGACCATAATTCTATCACATTTAATACTTCTGGATTTTTTCATTTCTTTAGTCGCTATGTGGTTTTTCATACTGTGAGTTCTATAATTTATTTACCCAGTTCAAATCAAATGTTTTTTTCTAATTTTAAAAATTATACATAATATTGTAATAAATATCCTTGAGGCATATTATGTACAAGTGAAAATATTTAGTATATATTCCAAGAAGTAGCTTCCATGAGAGAAATAATATATTCATTTTACATTCTTTTATGGATGCTGCTAAATTGCAAGGCTTTACCAATCTAGTATCACTGATACTTTGAATCTGCCTCTTTATCAGCATGTACATCTGACCAATCCTGATCATTATATTCTCTTTTCTATTCTTTGCTCTGTTTTTCAGTAATTTTTATGTATTTTTATGTGTTTTTCTCTTGTTGGTATATAGGAGTTCTCTATATATTCAAATCTTAACCTTTAATATATATGCATAATCTTTTGTGTATACACATATGTCTTTATATGTAATCTATATCATATACACAGATAGATTAAATGTTTTCTCCTGGTTTTGCTTTGTGTGTATTGTCTTGCATAATTTTCTCATCAAATTTTTAAGGGTTTTTAAAACTGGTTCTAAGATTTTTAATTTTTTATATCTTTCTTAGGAAGTCATATCTTATTCTCTCTTGCTCCCTCTCTCTTTTTTTCTCTATATTTACTTAAACATCTTGTGTACTTACTCTCAAATCCTTTTGGGTCATTTTGTTTTGTTCTTATCCTTTTCTTAGTTTAATAGCTTTTTAATACACACATACTAGTTTGATCCATCTTTGTTTACTTAATCCATATTTGTTTGTTTGACAGCTCTACGTGAAAATATCACTTTATTGTTACGTTAGTGAACTTGTGTGTGCATTTCTATTTTTAGTTCTCTGGTGACTCCTTTTATAACTTTAAACAAAATTCTCCCTTGTCATATATACCAGTGCAGTTTTCATGGTTTATATTCTGCATCTTACTCATTTGTTTGAATTCTGCCTTTAAGTGGACTTGACACTGATCACTATCCCTCCATCACAGTTTTTCCCTCTTATTTCTTAATTGACTGGATTTACTTAATTGACTGGATTTACTAAAGGAGATCAGTCCTGGGTGTTCATTGGAAGGACTGATGCTAAAGCTGAAAATCCAGTACTTTGGCCACCTCATGAGAAGAGTTGACTCATTGGAAAAGACTCTGATGCTGGGAGGGATTGGGGGCAGGAGGAGAAGGGGACGACAGAGGATGAGATGGCTGGATGGCATCACTGACTCGATGGACATGAGTTTGAGTGAATTCCGGGAGTTGGTGATGGACAGGGAGGCCTGGCGTGCTGTGATTCATGGGGTCGAGAAGAGGCAGACACGACTGAGCGACTGAACTGAACTGACTGACTCACCAAGTGGTTTGGGTTTTTTGTTTGCTTGTTTTGCTTTGGCTTTGTTTTTCTGTTCCCAGAAGGGCATAGCAACAATACATTCTCCAAGTTTTTTTCATGACTTTTTTGGCCACTTTATATTTTCAAGACTCTTTTTAACTTTTGTGGGGTGGGACATTTGGTCCTAACCTCCGCAGTCTGTACCCGTTCCTTTATAATCTCCTGGCACTGAACTCTGCCTTGCAGAACTGACATCAGCTTGCTATTTCCCTTCTTACAGATGACTTACTTTTTTCTGCTTAGAGGTCTATGAATCCCTTCTTTATCCTTGAAGTTCAGGTACTTAAGCAGGTGCATGTCAGTTTTCACAGCTCTTTCTCTGTGGGGAAAGCAGCAGTAGCATTTTCCCCCTTTTAAAATCGTGCACAAGCTTGGAGAGGTTGTGCAAACAGTGGCACCAAAACTGTGAAAGCTACCAATCTAGGCCCAAGTGCACGCCAGGCGTCTGCACAAGTCTCCCTCGTTGGCCTTTGGGATTCTGGTCTTTTACATTGCATTCTGTACAGAAGTCCACTAAGTTAGGCAGTCTCGTGGGTTTTGATAATTCTCTGCACTTGTCTCCAAGTCAAAGCAGGTGGAGCATTTGGGCTCTTTTGGTTTTGGTGATCCCCTGGCCCAGTTCTTAGACAACTGCTGATCCCTGTCTAAGGTTTTACCCCACTCCTTCATGCCCCTGTAATAAATTCTTAAGCTAAATGCATATATTTGTTCTCATTTTTACCTTTTTGTCCTCCTGAGAGATTTAAGTTTAGAATTTCAACAAACCTACTCTATTCTCTGTATTCTCGTGGCGTTTTTTACTACTTTTGTGAAGCACTAACCACACTCTATTACAGCTGGCTGTGCATAGCCCTGTCTCCTGAAATAGGCAGAAATACGGGCTTACTCATCTATGTCTGTCATCCGTTTCCTCTGCCCTCTGCTCCCCCCTCCACATACACTGTGTCCTGCTTTGTATTCATAGCACATGACAGGCACAGTATATATTTATTGACTTGAATCCAGTTATTTACAAAAGCTTGTTTAGGATCCCAGCGTTTTGAGTGCTGGGAATATTATAGAACTGGCCTTGTAGCCTTGATTTTTAAAAGATAATAGGACTTCAAATACATTTAATAATTTAAGACACTGTTAAATCACATTATTTTCAAAAAATGATAATGCTAAGACAGCTCTGTAGAAGAGCACTTTTCATGGAATGTAATGTAAAGTCTGAGTAAATATATGTGGTATATTTCTCTATGTTTTAGAAAAGCTATCTAATTTCATAAAACTTGACATGTTAGATACAAAGGAAAATCCATATTGAAAAACATAATTGCCGACACATATACTTTGCATTCTAGTTTTGGATTCTGCTTCTCAAAATTTAACTTTAAAATGCCTTCATTTCTATGAATAGTATATTGAATGTGCCATAGATTCTGTGTGATTTATTCTTTGAAATGTTCACTTGAATGTTGGAACAAATCTAGAACCACTGTATCTAACTTTTAAATCATCGTCCTGACTTTTGCCTGTGAAATTACTTTATAGATGCTTAGCCACACTCTAGGCTTAATGGCTCTGGATCCCGTAGAATTCCAGAAATGCCACCTTATTGTAAATTGAATTTCACTGAGGAAGAGCCTTGTTAACACTAATTCACATCATTCATACCTTCTATTTATATATAGTGGGCCATTTAGTGAAGGAACTCAATGCTTATGCTCTATTCTGCTAGAAAACTGGAAGAAGAAATAATCTTGAGAGGAATAAACAGTTGAACACATGTAACTAAGACCTAACAATAACTATCTCAATAGTAATAGTACCAGTCATCACTACCATGTGTTATCAAGCACTTATTGTGTACCAAACTTTTTCTAAAAGCTTTATGTAAATTATTTCACTTAATCTTCAACCTACAAGGCTATCAGTCTCATCATATTAATTCCACAGATAAGGAACTGAGACTCAGAAAGGTTCAGTTCAGTTCAGTAGCTCAGTCGTGTCCAACACTTTGTGACTCCACGAACCGCAGCATGCCAGGCCTCCCTGTCCATCACCAACTCCCGGAGTCCACCCAAACTCATGTCGATTCAGTTGGTGATGCCATCCAACCATCTCATCCTCTGTTCTCCCCTTCTCCTCCTGCCCTCAATCTTTCCCAGCATCAGGGTCTTTTGAAATGAGTCGGCTCTTCGCATCAGGTGGCCAAAGTATTGGAGTTACAGCTTCAGCATCAGTCCCGCCAATGAATATTCAGGACTGATCTCCTTTAGGATGGACTGGTTGGATCTCCTTGCAGTCCAAGGGACTCTCAAGAGTCTTCTCCAACACCACACTTCAAAAGCATCAATTCTTCAGCACTCAGCCTCCTTTATGGTCCAACACTCACATCCATACATGAATACTGGAAAAACCATAGCCTTGACTAGACGGACCTTTCTTGGCAAACTAATGTCTCTGTTTTTTAATATGCTGTCTAGGTTGGTCATAACTTTTCTTCCAAGGAGTAAGTGTCATTTAATTTCATGGCTGCAGTCACCATCTGCAGTGATGTTAGAGCCCCCCAAAATAAAGCCTGACACTCTTTCCACTGTTTCCCCTTCTATTTGCCATGAAGTGATGGGACCAGGGATGCCATGATCTTAGTTTTCTGAATGTTGAGTTTTAAGCCACCTTTTTCACTCTCCACTTTCACTTTCATCAAGAGGCTCTTTTTTCTGCCATAAGGGTGGTGTCATCTGCATATCTGAGGTTATTGATATTTCTCCCGGCAATCTTGATTCCAGCTTGTGCTTCTTCCAGCCCAGCATTTCTCATGATGTACTCTGCATATAAGTTAAATAAGCAGGGTGACAATATACAGCCTTGACGTACTCCTTTTCCTATTTGGAACCAGTCTGTTGTTCCATGTCCAGTTCTAACTGTTGCTTCCTGACCTGCATACAGATTTCTCAAAAGGCAGGTCAGGTGGTCTGGTATTCCCATTTCTTTCAGAATTTTCCAGTTTCTTGTGATCCACATAGTCAAAGGCTTTGGCACAGTCAATAAAGCAGAAATATATGTTTTTCTGGAACTCCCTTGCTTTTTCTATGATCCAGCAGATGTTGGCAATTTGATCTCTGGTTCCTCTACCTTTTATAAAACCAGCTTGAACATCTGGAAGTTCATGGTTTATGTATTTGTTGAAGCCTGGTTTGGAGAATTTTGAGCATTACTTTGCTAGTGTGGGAGATGAGTGCAATTGTGCAGTAGTTTGAGCATTCTTTGGCATTGCCTTCTTAGGGAATAGAATGAAAACTGACCTTTTCCAGTCCTGTGGCCACTGTTGACTTTTCCAAATTTGCTGGCATATTGAGTGCAGCACTTTCACAGCATCATCTTTGAGGATTTGAAATGGCTCAACCGGAATTCCATCACCTCCAGTAGCTTTGTTCGTAGTGATGCTTCCTAAGGCCCATTTGACTTCTCATTCCTGGATGTCTGGCTCTAGGTGAGTGATCACACCATCGTGATTATCTGGGTCATGAAGATATTTTTTGTACAGTTCTTCTGTGTATTCTTGCCACCTTCTTCTCAATATCTTCTGTTTCTGTTAGGTCCATACTATTTCTGTCCTTTAGGTAACTCAAGATTAGAACACAAAATAAAAGTTGACTTCAGAATTTATGCTCTTAATCCCTTTTCCATCTGCATTCTTCTACCATCTCTTGCTATAGATGAATTTAGGCCCAAGGCCAGAGACACAGATGAGCAGACAAAGAAGCCTGAGCACAGAAGGAGTTGAAGTGCTAACACTGAAATGTAGCAAGTGAGATGCATCTATTTTAAAGATCACACAGCAGGGAAAAAGGTTTTAAAAGACACAGGTGCGTCTCAGCAGGTCAGTGCGCCTGTTTAGGTTTGCCTCTGCTTTCTGATTCTTGAATTCACTTCTTGAAAACTGCTTATTTGACATAATGAGAGAGAATCACTTCACATGCTATAATTTAAAAATTAAGTCTGACTCAAATTGATTGAGAATATGTGCATATGTATGTTCCATTCTTTTCTGGACGGGAGTAGGTGGGAGTATGACAGCCCCAAAGGTAAAACTCTCCCACATGCAATCAGCTCTGTCACTGTGTCTCTGTCTAGAAGGATGGTGGTGTCAAAATGTGAACACCCCTTGATGTGAGGCAATAGTAAGAAATTGGGTAGCAGACTTGAATTCTTTGTAGCCAAACCTAATGTCCATTTAATTATTTTATTTCCTCACAAGTAGTTGCCCTTTTATATCAGTTTTTGGGGTCATAATATTGTGCAGCACTCGTGGGCTGATCGTTCAGACTGGTCTTACCAGGCCTGCTGATGGTGGGACTGGCTCTCGAATAGCAGCTCCCTTTGCTTTCAAAATGGAAGCATCTACCTGCTCCTCCTTTGACATTTTGTGGAATGAGTCCCTTTTTTCCTCAAAGTGAGGTCAGACCATAGCTCGACTGAGAGAGCTCATCTTGGCAGAATTCAGAGCTTTCTCCTTCTGTTCATCCAGCTCTTCTTAAACACCAGGAACAAGGGCCAGCAGAAAGGAACTAGCATGGTTTGTTATGACAGTATAACCAATAGAGTGCAAATATGATTCTTTTTGCATTGTAGAATTTATTAAATAACCTATTAGATTTGCATATGATTAAAATCGTATTCTCTGTAAGTACCAGAAACTTGGAATTCACATGGAATTTTCATGGAATGGGCAATGTATTGTGTTGCATTGATTTTATTCTGGGTTTGATGTTAGATTTCTGCCTTAATATCACTTCAGGACTTTTAACCATGAACCTAAGGCAATGGCACCCCACTCCAGTACTCTTGCCTGGAGAATCCCATGGACAGAGGAGCCTGGTGGGCTGCAGTCCATGGGGTCGCGAAGAGTCGGACACGACTGAGTGACTTCCCTTCCCTTTCATTGCTGCTACTGCTGCTGCTGCTAAGTTGATTCAGTTGTGTCCAACTCTGTGCAACCCCATAGATGGCAGCCCACTAGGCTCCTCTGTCCCTGGGATTCTCCAGGCAAGAATACTGGAGTGGGTTGCCATTTCCTTCTCCAATGCATGAAAGTGAAAAGTGAAAGTGAAGTCACTCAGTCGTGCCCGACTCTGAGCGACCCCATGGACTGTAGCCTACCAGGCTCCTCCATCCATGGAATTTTCCAGGCAAGAGTACTGGAGTGGGGTGCCATTGCCTTCTCTAATGAACCTCATTATGGGAGTTCTAAAGAAATGTCATTTAACAATTAAAAGCAGTGCATTTAATGTCATTAAAAGATTGAAGGCAGAAGGAGAAGGGGATGACAGAGGATGAGATAGTTGGATGGCATCATTGACTCAATGGACATGAGTTTGGGTAAACTCCTCCAGAGTTGGTGATGGATAAGGAGGCCTGGCATGCTGCAGTCCATGGGATCACAAAGAGTCGGACATGATTAAGCAACTGAACTGAATATAAATCGACAATACCAATAATTTAAAGAATGTAGTGTTTAATGGAATGATAAAACTTTTTATATTTTTAATACCTGAATTACTGAACTTACCAGAAAAGTCTTACACTCATATATGAAGAACCTGAAAATACATAACAAATTATTTTTAAGTACTCCAATCCAGAGTAAAAAGACAAAAAGAAATTAGAATTAGAGCAAAAATCAATGAAATTGACAACAGGAAATCAGTAGGAAAAAATATATCAATGAAACCAAAAGCTAGTTATTTGAAAGGGTAATAAAATCAATAGCCTCTAGCCAGGCTAACTAAAAAAATAAAAATAAGTGACAAGGGACACAAATTACTAATCCCAGAAACGAAAGGGGGCATCATTGCAGAACCTTTCAACATGAAAAGAATAATAAAAAGTACTATGAATAACCCTGTGCCAGCAAAGTTGATAACCTGCATGAAATAGACCAATTCCTTCAAAGAAACAGTTTGCCAAAACTCAAGCAGGAAGAAGTAGACAATCTGAATAGGCTCATTTCTATTAAAGAAATTGGATAAACAAATAGTAAGTCTCCAGAAGAAAAGGCACCAGGCACCACGCAGTGTGGGTGGCGACCTTAGTTCCCACACCAGGGACGGAACCCGCATCCCCTGCGTTGGAGGGTGGACTCTCAACCCCTGGGCCACCAGGGAATTCCCCAGTGGAAATTTTAAATGTAGGATCTGATCAGTATTGAACTAGATGCAGGTTTTCTCCAACTATCATTCTTTCTTTCCTTAACAGCCTTGACTGCACTTAATATTACTGCATCAGTAGCAGTAATAGGTTCAAAGTGATCTCACATGCTGAGCATAATTACAGTTTTAGATATCAAGTAAAGTATTATTTTTTAAATGTTGAAAATGTCTGGAATAATGTTGGCATTGTCCGCTCATGACAAGATAGAATGAAAGGGAACTAATTTACACTTCTCCCTGAAAAAGAATATGTGTATGTGTCTGTGTGTGTCCGTGTGTGTGTGTCTGTGTGTGTGTTTCTGTGTGTGTGTCTCTGTGTCTCTCTGTGTGTCTGTGTGTGTGTGTGCACATGTGGGTGTGTTTGTATCTGTGTGTGTGTGTGCACGTGTGTGTCTGTGTGTCTCTGGGTGTGTGCACATATGTCTCTGTGTGTCTGTGTGTGTGTCTGTGTGTGTGCATGAGTGTGTATCTGTGTTTGTGTGCACATGTGTCTGTGTGTTTCTGTGTGTGTCTCTGTGTTTATGTCTGTGTGTGCACATGTGTGTGTCTGTGTGTGTGTCTCTGTGTCTGTGTGTGCACATGTGTGTATGTCTCTGTGTGTCTCTGTGTGTGCACATGTGTGTGTCTGTGTGTATGTCTGTGTCTCTGTGTGTCTGTGTGTGTGCATGAGTGTGTATATCTGTGTTTGTGTGCACATGTGTGTATCTGTGTGTATCTGTGTGCACACGTGTGTCTGTGTGTGCACGTGTGTGGGTGTGTCTCTGTGTTTGTGTGTGCACATGTGTGTGTCTCTCTGTGTGTCTTTGTGTGCATGTGTGTTTGTATCTGTGTGTGCACGTGTGTGTCAGTGTGTGCACGTGTGTGTGTACCTGTGTGTGTGCGCACGTGTGTGTCTCTGTGTGTGTTTGTGTGTCTCTGTGCACGTGTGTGTGTATCTGTGTGTGTGTGCATGTGTGTGTGTGTGTGTCTTTGTGTGCACGTGTGTGTCTCTGTGTGCACATGTGTGTGTCTCTGTGTGTATGTGTGTCTGTGTGCATGTGTGTGTGTATCTCTGCGTGTGTGTCTGTGTGTGTCTCTGTGTCTGTGTGTGTGTCAGTGTGTGCACATGTCTGTGTATCTGTGTGTGTGCACATGTGTGTCTCTGTGTGTGTCCGTGTGTGTGCACATGTGTGTGTGTGTCTCAGTGTGTGCGTGCACATGTATGTGTGTGTATCTCTATGTGTGTCTGTGTCTGTGTGTTGGTAACAAGGTTTCAGACACTGGATGTCAGGCCTCCCGGGTGATCCCTGCAGAGGGCTCTTGGGCGGCCCTGCAGGGAGGGAGAAACCCCGAGGGGCCGGGCAGTCTCCCCGAGGTGAGGGGACAGAATGGAGTGTGGAAGGCGGAGGCCAGAGTCCACCAAGCAGGTGCGGGGGGAAGGGTGGTCTCCGGGGAGCTGCAGGTGGTCCCTCCCCGGATCTTCAACTGACGAGACTGTGCATGAGAAGGAGCAGCCCACGGCCAGGACAAGAGCCTCAGGTTAGAGGGAACGCTGCTTGTAGCTCACACAGGAGCGGGAAGAGAAAACAAAAGTAACAGTTTAAATGCAGACCGCAAAAGGATCAAACTATTCTCAAGTAGCGCGACCTAGATGCACCCAGAACAAAGCTAAAAAAGACCGCAAATGCATCTGTGTTTGTCAAGCAGCCAGCAGGACAAAACCACAATATGCCTAGTAAAAAATTATGAGGAATACGTGCAGAAGGCGCACCCAGAGTGAGACTGCACGAAAGCAGGAGGAAATTCAGTCAATAGAAACAGACTTGGAAGTGACACAGATGAGGGGCTTCCCTGGGAGTCCAGTGGTTAAAAGTCTGCCTGGCAACAGTCCCCACTCTAAAGGAATTTCTCTTACTTTGATAAGCAAGTACAGAATTAACTGTGATAACAGTATGAGAGGGTTTTATGGATATGAAGAAAATGCTATGGGGGGCAAAGAAAATATTTGTTTTATTTTCAGATTAGAGGAAAATTTCATAGAGGAGGCAATGTGTAATCTGGAATGAAGTGTTCCTGGTGGTGGTGCTGTGGTAACAAATCACCCCCATTCCTGGTGGTTTAAAACCACCATTTTATTCTGCTCATATATTCTCTGGGTCAAGACTCCAGACAGGGCACAATAGGAATGATAGTCATCTGCATTCCATAATATCTAAGACTCAAAGGTTGGGAGCTTGATAGCTAGAGGCAAGGATCGTTTCAGGGTGTCTTCAGTCTCCTGACACTCGATGTCTGTCACCTGGACTCAGCTGGGGCAGTCAATTTGAACAGCCGTACTTGGCTTCTCCACGTCATCCGGTTTTCTTACAGCACTGAGATCTTAGGATAATCAGACGTTTTACATGGCAGCGTAGAGATCTGAAAGAGTCTCTAGCAAGCCAGATAGGAGTTGCAGTGACGTCTGTGCTCTAACCTCAGAGGTCACACACTCACTTCCACTGCATTCTGTTGGTCACTAGTCAAGTCAAACCAGATTCAAAGAGAGGAAATGAAGCTCCACTCCTGGATAGGGAGCAGCGGTATTCCGGAAGAGCATTTGAGATGAGTAATATTGTTTCAAGAATCTTTAGAAGATACACTTTGGCACATGAAAGATTCTTATTATTTGGGAACCAAATGAAAATGTATAGGCATGATTTAGGAATAGTAAACAAAGCTATACAGTGAGAGCATGGTGAGACATCTCCCAGCATGATGTATAGCCAGAAATTGGGACAAATTTTGAAGGGCCTTTAATTTTCATGTTGAAGAGATTAGACTTTAATTTACAGGCATTCTGGAACCCTTAAATTGTTTTTATTCTTAAACTAGAGGATTGGCATGAGTTAATCTTGTATTTTACAGAGATGACCCAGGTATGGGGCTGTTTGTATAGACGCAAATGTTAATAGTGTCAGTAGAGAATAGGAAAGATTATACTAAGTGGTGAGAATATAAGTGAAAATAAAGAGATATGAGATATATTCTGGAGATGGAATTATGACTATAATTCATGTAGTCATAAGCAAGGAAGAGAAAAGAAGACATCAAAGATGAAATAAACGAGAGTGCCCAGAGCCTGTCTGCTTTGTCTGGCACGCATTCCTCTGGGCCTGAGATGCTCTACGGATGAAGGCCCCGGGGTGCTCTCCGTCAAGGCCAGGGATCTCAGCGCCAGTCTTGCCCGTGCCTGTGGATCTGTGGTGGTGGGCACGGTCTTCGTCTCTCCTGTGCTCTGCTGACAGTTCTGGAGGTGTCACAGAGCGGAGGCTGAGGGTGAAAGCAGTGGAGGCGTCAGGTTTCCAAGGCAAATGCGACGCGTCAGTAGGCTGTTTACTTGACGTTCTCACTTAAATGTATGTACATTGGCACTGAGCTTTCTGAGCAAATGCATGCAGTTTAATTTTTCTTCCCAGTAAGAGTACTGTAGTCAGAATACCGTTTTCTTTTTTAATGACTGGTTTTTCTGTGTCCTGTTAGATTTTTAAAGAGATTCACGCTCCCTCTTACCAACTCCTGAGACATTATCAATTAACCACACACAGCCCATCGAACAGAGCATAGCTGTAATTAAACTAAATTACTATGCAGTAGCTTTCATTACACAAGGACACAGTTTTTATTAGGACCATAGAGAGAGTTTAATTACATGTCTAGACACCCCTTGAATTCATGGCAGCGGTGTTATCTTTGTCTATTTGAAAGAGAATTTGAGCTTTTGGTGATTGCATTTTTTGAAAGACCAAATGTTAAGATAAGTTTGGGAGTTTTTTCTTTTTTCTTTTAATTCCACATTCTACTTCAATGCATGATTGATTTAAGAACCATTTTTACATCTGTGGATGTAAATGTTTCCCAAGAAAAGTGCACAGAATTTCACTCTTTGTCATATTTGATATACGTTTCATTGCATCCAAAAGCTTTAATTTTCAAATACGTCCCAGATTTTCTCTCTTACCTTATTATGCATAAATCATGTACTGTAGTCTGAAGCATAGACATCTCATCCTAATATTCCCAGCTTCTCCATGCCCGTGAAGAAGCTCTGCTCTTTGCCGGAGGACGGCGTGCCCTTGACACGTACCCCCACCCTCCCAGTCAGCGTCTCTGCACAGGATGCAGAGTCCATCTGTGTATGGCTCCCAAGCCCCTGCGCGGCCGGAGCGTGCAGATCCAGGCATCCCTTTGCTCCTTTTGTGCTCCAGCCTGACCTTTCCTCTCTCATTACAAAAGCACATTTGCAGCTTCCTTCTCCGTAACTGCAGATCATTTCTGGACCTTTTCCCAAGCTATTCATTGTCTCCTGAGTATCACCTCTTTTAATTGGTTAAACCATTTCCATTGCCTCCATTCCTAAAAACTTCATCTTTCCTGAAATCTGACCATATACATCGGAAATAAGAGAATGGAATTATCACAGGCTTATCCTTCCTAAGCAATCTCAAAAGTTCGCTCACAAGATGCACTTGCTCTGACTTTGTATACAAATACAGTTTAGACACTGATTTATTTGTAGATTTATTTATTTATTTGTATTTGTATTTATTTATGTGTTTATTTATTTGTAGATTACATTAAAACATTATTTTAGTTTTCTTTATATTTTTGTATTCTGCTCAGTTCAGTTCAGTTCAGTCACTCAGTCGTGTCCGATTCTTTGTGACCCCATGAATCGCAGCACGCCAGGTCTCCCTGTCCATCACCAACTCCCGGAGTTCACTCAGACTCATGTCTATCGAGTCAGTGATGCCATCCTGCCATCTCATCCTCTGTTGTCCCCTTCTCCTCCTGCCCCCAATCCCTCCCAGCATCAGAGTCTTTTCCAATGAGTCAACTCTTCTCATGAGGTGGCCAAAGTACTGGAGTTCCAGCTTCAGCATCAGTCCTTCCAAAGAAATCCCAGGGCTGATCTCCTTCCGAATGGACTGGTTGGACCTCCTTGCAGTCCAAGGGACTCTCAAGAGTCTTCTTCAACACCACAGTTCAAAAGCATCAATTCTTTGGCACTCAGCCTTCTTCCCAGTCCAACTCTCACATCCATACATGACCTCTGGAAAAACCATAGCCTTGACTAGATGGACATGTCTATAGGAAACAATTTATTTATTGTTCATTCAAAAGTATTGATTGAGTGCACATTTAGCATAGGCACTGTACAGAAAACTAGGTATCTGGGGATCCAGGTAAAAATGTCCTCGTCTTTATGGAGTTTTCAGTCTAGCAAGGGAGATGTTCCTTAACATAAAGCTTGCAGAGAAACAGACATGATGTAAAGAAATATAGAAAGCATCCTGAGAGCATATAAGAGCGTGTGTGTAAGAGAGCATGTTAATCTGGTAGCCTCCCGGAGGACCTGAGTGATAGGTGAGGATGAGGATGAGGAGAGCTGGCCTAGTCCTGAGAGTTCTGTGCTGAAAGCGGGACGAGAGGGAGAGTGGGGAGAAGACGCAGCTGGTGAGGCGCTGCCGGGGCACCTGCGGGGAGGGGGAGTGAGGGCCTGCAGCAGCCGCAGGGGTGGCGCCGGACGACCCCCAAGTCCCCGGAGAGGGGGCCACGAGCAAACAGCAGGCTTTGAGGCGAGGTGGCCTGTCCACGGCAGTGTGATTCGTCATAGCTGCTCGTGGTGTGATGACTGGGAGAAACATAGTGAGGAGGCTCCAGATCCTAACTGCTGCACACTTTGTGCCTTTTCTAATGTCCAAACATTCTTACATTAACTATGAACACATATATAGCAATCTCAGTCCTTGTTTTACTTAGACTTGTTTCAAAGGTGAAGAAGGCTAATATATAACATATTCAATTTCTCTGTAATTTATATTTTATCTTCTTGGGAAGAGACGTTGTGGTAAATTAAATGAAAAATAAAGCTATTAAAATGGAAAAAGAATTTTTTAAAAAGCAAGGAGAAGGAAAAGTAAATAGTGTGAATTAGGGTAGTTATTGCATTGAAGCTGCTTTGTCATCGAGCTGCTTGGCAGCCAAAACTGAAGGAAATGGAATGAAATAAAAAGCAAGTGTTTCCTGATCAAAGTATCCTTTGATACTTCAGAAAAGAGAAAGTATTCCAAATCTCAAAGGATTTCTAAATGTATTTTATAAGAGACATAAAAGAACAATGATAGAGTCCCAGTAACTACTGCTTGTTTATGAAGTAGAATATCTGCTCCATGCTAAGGGCTTCTCACCACAGCCGGCAGAGTGGACATTGCAGATGAGAAAACAGAGATTTAGAGGGCTGGCAAATTGTTTACGGACACACAGATAATAAACAGTATACTTGGTGTATATGGCCCCAGAGCACCTCTCATGATGCTACTCCTTAACAACCATTTCAAAAGCAATATCTCAAAACTTTATACGCCTTATTTCTTGTATTACCCTTGATCAAAACCAACAGTGTGATATTAAAACAGAATTCAGCTAAGATATGCCTTTGGTACCAAGGCATTAAATTTATTATTATAAGATCCTTAAAAAGTATCTGTTTCCTATTTTGATTAGTCTACAGATAAAATTATACTTGTCATTTAATGCTTTCTTTCTAAAAAGAGAATGCACTTTCCAAAAATTGAGCCCATAAATTAGTTGTGTGCTTCTCTGCCTCTGAGGCTGTCTGTTTCTCCTCTTCCTTCTTCTTTTTAATTCCACAGTTTTAATTAAATTCATCCACATGTGGTTATTTGCTCTTCCAGTTTCTTTGTTAAAAGTTACCGTTACTCAAGATAAACTTCAGTAATTAGGTGCTACAATTTTTGTCAGATTCATTATTTCTTCCTATTAAATTGTTGGATTTATATAGAATACATTGTAGGTCTTCTCCCAAACTATTGTTCAGATTTTCAATATGTTTCCTTGCTTGTCCTTGATTTACTTTAATTGCTATTACCTCTAACACTTGGTTTATTCTAGAATGGGCTTCCCTTACGGCTTATTCTAGAATATCCAATAATCTTACTTTTTAGTTTTTCTAATCCTCTTGTCTATTTATGTTGAATCTCCATGATTTAAATAATCTGCAGCTAAAACACACAATACCTTGATAAGGTCTATTTCTTTGTGCTTTCAGTTCAGTTCAGTCACTTGGTCATATCTGACTCTTTGCGACCCCATGAATTGCATTACGCCAGGCCTCCCTGTCCATCACCAACTCCCGGAGTTCACCCAAACTCATGTGCATCGAGTCGGTGATGCCATCCAACCATCTCATCCTCTGTCATCCCCTTCTCCTCCTGCCCCCAATCCCTCCCAGCATCAGGGTCTTTTCCAATGAGTCAACTCTTCGCATGAGGTGACCAAAGTACTGGAGTTCCAGCCTCAGCATCAGTCCTTCCAATGAACACCCAGGACTGGTCTCCTTTAGGATGGACGGGTTGGATCTCCTTGCAGTCCAAGGGACTCTCAAGAGTCTTCTCCAACTCCACAATTCAAAAGCATCAATTCTTTGGCGCTCAGCTTTCTTCACAGTCCAACTCTCACATCCATACATGACCACAGGAAAAACCATAGCCTTGACTAGATGGACCTTTGTTGGCAAAGTAATATCCCTGCTTTTTAATGTGCTATCTTGGTCAGTCATAACTTTCCTTCCAAGGAGCAAGCATCCTTTAATTTCATGGCTGCAATTACCATCTACAGTGATTTTGGAGCCCCCCAAAATAAAGTCTGACACTGTTTCCACTGTTTCCCCATCTATTTGCCATGAAGTGATGGACCAGATGCCATGACCATTGTTTTCTGAATGTTGAGCTTTAAGCCAACTTTTTCACTCTCCACTTTCACTTTCATCAAGAGGCTTTTTAGTTCCTCTTCACTTTCTGCCATAAGGGTGGTGTCATCTGCATATCTGAGGTTATTGAGATTTCTCCCGGCAATCTTGATTCCAGCTTGTGCTTCATCCAGCCCAGTGTTTCTCATGATGTACTCTGCATATAAGTTAAATAAGCAGGGTGACAATATACAGCCTTGACGTACTCCTTTTCCTGTTTGGAACCAGTCTGTTGTTCCATGTCCAGTTCTAACTATTGCTTCCTGACCTGCATGTAGGTTTCTCAAGAGCCAGGTCAGGTGGTCTGGTATTCCCATCTCTTTCAGAATTTTCCACAGTTTATTGTGATCCACACAGTCAAAGACTTTGGCATAGTCAATAAAGCAGAAATAGATGTTTTTCTGGAACCCTCTTGCTTTTTCAATGTTCAAGCTGGTTTTAGAAAAGGCAGAGGAACCAGAGATCAAATTACCAACATCCACTGGATCATCTTTGTGCTTAGGTATTTCTTAATCAGTTCTATGTCATTCATATGATATGGTGAAATGTCTTAATGCATTTTCCTATGAGTACACACTTTTGAGAAGCATTTTTCACTGTTAATATACTTTTCTTCCCCACTTTTCCATGTGCAGGGATCTCGATGTATCAAAATAAGATTAGGATTTGCTGAGATTAGAAGTGTATATTTATTTAAAAGCTAGTTTGAAAATAAGGAGCAGTGT
Organism: Bubalus bubalis; assembly: GCF_019923935.1. Classification (NCBI taxonomy): domain Eukaryota; kingdom Metazoa; phylum Chordata; class Mammalia; order Artiodactyla; family Bovidae; genus Bubalus; species Bubalus bubalis. The sequence goes on along the minus strand of NC_059165.1, from coordinate 124,322 downwards.
TCCTATTATTCAGCTCTTTGTTGTTGTTCAGTCGTTCAGTGGTATCTGATGCTTTGTGACCCCATGAACTACAACACGCCAGGCTTCCCTGTCCTTCACTGTCTTCTGGAACTTGCTCAAACTCATGTCCATTGAGTCGGTGATGCCATCCAACCATCTCATCCTTGGTCGTCCCCTTCTCCTCCTGCCTTCAATCTTTCCAGCATCAGGGTCTTTTCCGATGAGTCGGCTCTTCTCATCAGGTGGCCAAAGTATTGGAGCTTCAGCATCAGTCCTTCCAACAAATATTCAGGGTTGGCTTTATGACTTCTGATGCTATAAAACAGAATTTTTCAAAGATATTCTAGGGATTTTTTGAGGGTCACTGAAACCCCTTTCAGAGGGTCTGTGAAGTCAAAACCATTTCATCATAATATGAAAGCATTTCTCCTTACTTTCCAATAGTCATGTATGAATGTGAGAGTTGAACCATAAAGAAAGCTGAGCACCAAAGAATTAATGCTTTTAAACTATGATGCTGGAGAAGACTCTTGAGAGTCCCTTGGACTGCAAGGAGATCCAACCAGTCCATCCTAAAGGAAATCAACCCTGAATATTCACTGCAAGAACTGATGCTGAAACGGAAGCTCTAATACTTTGGCCAAGAGCCAACTCATTGGAAAAGACCCTGATGCTGGGAAGGGTTGAGGGCAGAAGGAGAAGGGGACAGCAGAGGATGAAACGGTTGGATGGCATCGCCAACTCAGTGGACATGAGTTTGAGCAGGCTCTGGGAGATAGTGAAGGACAGGGAAGCCTGGTGTGCTGCCGTTCATAGGGTCACAAAAAGCCGGACACAACTTGGGGACTGAACAACAACAACATGGGATGTGATTTTACGATAGAGAAAGAAGTGCACATGAGAATCCAGCTGTTTCTGTAAAACCAGAAATGAAAGAAATTTGTAAAACTTTAAAACAGTGGTATAGTACTCACTAGTTTCTTGCCTTAGAAAATAGTTATTTATATTTTAAAATGTGTATATTGTCATGAGTTTATTGTTTTATTTTTAAATTAAAAGTAATTTTTTTATTTCTCAGTTTTAACTGCTTGCACAGTAACTAAGTGTTAGGTAGAGCTCACATAAACAAAAGCTCTATGAGGTTCTTAAAATTTTAGCTGTAAAGAAGTTCTGAGACCAGAAAGTCTGAGAACCGGTGCTCCAGAAGCATGGCTGCTTCCGATGACTGTGTCTCCTTGGGGGAAGCAGAAGATCATACTCCATGTTTGCCATCTTCCTGGCTTCCCAACTGGAAATAATGTAAAGGTTAAAAGTAGTAACTATTGATCAAAGGCAATCAGTGGGTCTAAGCAAAAATAAAACTGCCATTTTGTCAATAAAGTCTCCCACATGTGTGGATGATTATACCATGAGTATTAATAGTCTTTCTACACCAAGTCCCTTACAGCAAATGATCCTTGCCTCTGTCTTTAAAAGTCAGGATCAGGATGTTGGCATTCATTCTGTTATTTGCTTTTCAGTTTGTTCCTCTGGTAGTGCATGACTCCTAGATCTATTATTTTCTATAAAACTTTTCTTCTCTTATCTGTCTAGCTCTCCTTTTGGAGTGCCAAATAATGTTTTGTTTGTTTTGTCTTGCTTTTTCTAAATTTGCACTTAAAACACATAACCACCATTTTTGTTCAAGAAAGCCAGAACAACATTTAATGAAAATATTTCTATAATTAGTGCTTTGCTGACCCAACATTCGTCCCATCCTCTCGTTTGCTGTTACTGTGCCACTGTTTTCAGTGTCCTTTTCTTCCCCAAGCTATGGAGCCTCTAAACTGGGTTAGAAAATCAGTGTTTTCTCTTGATCTGTGCAATTCTTAGACATGTTCCAAAGCTATTGTATGAGACACTCACATCTCTGCCTTTCACACTCTAGGTATACAGGATATAGCATGTTCCTTCTCAGGGGTACGGTGTTTTCTTCCAGGGTATGATCTGAGGCTGAATGTAGTCTTCTATCACTCCTTCCCCGCCCCCCACCCTTACTAAACACCTTGTCTCTCCTCCAGCACTCTCCCCTGCTCTCCTTCATTTTATTTCCGTCTCATCCCCACACTACACAGCCAAGCACTAAGTGGTCCTTGAGCTCCTGCTTGGGAATCCTGCATGGTCGGGTGCCCAGACCTGAACCCACTACTACAACGTCCAGTTGGGACCTTGTAGGGATCTTGTAGCCTCTTTATCTTTCAGTATTCTCATTTGCAGAACAAAAATTATGTGCTTCCATCATAAAGCTGCTGTGAAGTTTAAGTAAGCTAAGAGATCCAAAGGTGTTTATAATGGTGCTTGGAATGTATACTAAGTGTTTAGGACACGAATGGCAGTATTGTTCTCATTCATTTGCTCAGTCATGTCCGACTCTTTGCCACCCCATGGACTGCAGGACTCCAGGCCTCCCTGTCCATCACCAACTCCCAGAGTTCACGCAAACTCATGTGCATCGAGTCAGTGATGCCATCCAGCCATCTCATCCTATGTTGTCCCCTTCTCCTCCTGCCCCCAATCCCTCCCAGCATCAGGGTCTTTTCCAATGAATCAACTCTTCGCATGAGGTGGCCAAAGTATTGGAGTTTCAGCTTCAGCATCAGTCCTTCCAATGAACACCCAGGACTGGTCTCCTTTAGGATGGACGGGTTGGATCTCCTTGCAGTCCAAGGGACTCTCAAGAGTCTTCTCCAACACCACAGTTCAAAAGCATCAAGTCTTTGGCGCTCAGCCTTCTTCACAGTCCAACTCTCACATCCATACATGACCACTGAAAAAACCATAGCCTTGACTAACCTTTGTCCGCAAAATAATGTCTCTGCTTTTGAATATGCTATCTAGGTTGGTCATAACTTTCCTTCCAAGGAGTAAGTGTCTTTTAATTTTATGGCTTCAATCACCATTGATTAGACATGTACAAAAGCCAAACTTTATTTTTTCTCACTGTTGCTCTGACAGATAACCCTGTAAATCCAGTCTCCTCCTCAGTGAATAAAATTTCAGGCCATGCCCTATTTTTTCCAGTCCCCTTTGGATAGGAAAAGACCAAAATTTTATTTTTTCCTTTTTAAATTTTTTTATTTTAATCAAGTATAGTTGTCAAGTGGGCCTTAGAAAGCATCACTATGAACAAAGCTAGTGGAGGTGATGCAATTCCAGTTGAGCTATTCCAAATCCTGAAAGATGATGCTATGAAAGTGCTGCACTCAATATGCCAGCAAATTTGGAAAACTCAGCAGTGGCCACAGGACTGAAAAGGTCAGTTTTCATTCCAATCCCAAAGAAAGGCAATGCCAAAGAATGCTCAAACTACCGCACAATTGCACTCATCTCACACACTAGTAAAGTAATGCTTAAAATTCTCCAAGCCAGGCTTCAGCAATATGTGAACTGTGAACTTCTTGATGTTCAAGCTGGTTTTAGAAAAGGCAGAGGAACCAGACTCAAATTGCCAACATCCGCTGGATCATGGAAAAAGCAAGAGAGTTCCAGAAAAGCATCTATTTCTGCTTTATTGACTATGCCAAAGCCTTTGACTGTGTGGATCACAATAAACTGTGGAAAATTCTGAAAGAGATGGGAATACCAGACCACCTGACCTGCCTCTTGAGAAATCTATATGCAGGTCAGGAAGCAACAGTTAGAACTGGGCATGGAACAACAGACTGGTTCCAAATAGGAAAAGGAGTACGTCAGGGCTGTATATTGTCACCCTGTTTATTTAACTTATATGCAGAGTACATCATGAGAAACGCTGGACTGGAAGAAACACAAGCTGGAATCAAGATTGCCAGGAGAAATCTCAATAACCTCAGATATGCAGATGACACCGCCCTTATGGCAGAAACTGAAGAGGAACTCAAAAGCCTCTTGATGAAAGTGAAAGTGGAGAGTGAAAAAGCTGACTTAAAGCTCAACATTCAGAAAACTAAGATCATGGCATCTGGTCCCATCACTTCATGGCAAATAGATGGGGAAACAGTGGACACAGTGTCAGACTTTATTTTTCTGGGCTCCAAAATCACTGCAGATGGTGACTGCAGCCATGAAATTAAAAGATGCTTACTCCTTGGAAGGAAAGTTTTGACCAACCTAGACAGCATATTCAGAAGCAGAGACATTACTTTGCCAACAAAGGTTCATCTAGTCAAGGCTATGGTTTTTCCTGTGGTCATGTATGGATGTGAGAGTTGGACTGGAAAGAAGGCTGAGCGCCGAAGAATTGATGCTTTTGAACTGTGGTGTTGGAGAAGACTCTTGAGAGTCCCTTGGACTGCAAGGAGATCCAACCAGTCCATTCTGAAGGACATCAGCCCTGGGATTTCTTTGGAAGGAATGATGCTAAAGCTGAAACTCCAGTACTTTGGCCACCTCATGTGAAGAGTTGACTCATTGGAAAAGACTCTGATGCTGGGAGGGATTGGGGGCAAGAGGAGAAGGGGACGACAGAGGATGAGATGGCTGGATGGCATCACCGACTCGATGGACATGAGTCTGAGTGAACTCCGGGAGTTGGTGATGGACAGGGAGGCCTGGTGTGCTGTGATTCATGGGGTCGCAAAGAGTCGGACACGACTGAGCAACTGATCTGATCTGATCTGATCTGTTAGTTGATTTACAATGTTGTGTTGCTTTCTGCTGTCCAGGAAAGTGATTCAGAATATAAAAAAATGATTCTTATTTATATTCTTTTCCATTGTTGTTTATCACAGGATACTGGATGCAGTTCCCTGTCGTGTGCAGTAGGACCTTGTCTATCCATTCTGTGTGTAGTACTTCGCATCTGCTGATGCCAAACTCCTGGTCCATCCCTCACCCCCCTCCTTGACAGTCACAGATCTTTTCTCTCTATCTGTGAGTTTGTTTCTAATTCCTGCATAAGCTCATTTGTGTCATCATCTAGATTCCACATATAAGTGATATCGTATGGTTTTGTCTGTGTCTTTCTGACTTCCCTCACTGGTATGACAGTCTCTAGTTGCACCCACGCTGTGCGGATGGCCTTGTTTCGTTCGTTAGTGGCTCAGTAGTGTTGCTTTGTGTGTGTTTGACGTCTTCCTGTCCATTTACCTGTTAGTGGACACTCAGGTTGTTTCCGTGGTGTGGCTATTGTGCTATGAACACAAGGGTGCACGTATCATTTTTCATTGTAGTTTTGTCCAGATATATGCCCAGGAATAGATTGCAGATCGTATGGTAATTCCAGTTTTAGTTTTTGAAGAACCTTCATAGTGTTATCCATAGTAGCTACACCAGTTTACATTCCCACCAACAGTGTAAGAGGGTTCCCTTTTCTCCACACCCTCTTCAGCATTTGTCATTTGTAGACATTTTAATGGCAGCCATTCTGACTGGTGTGAAGTGGGACATCATTGTAGTTTTGAGTTGCAGTTCTCTAATAATTAGCGATTATTGAGCATCTTTTCAAGAAAAGACCAAAATCTTAGACTCACCCAGTTTTAAATGTCTTGCCTCCCCCACACTGGGATCTGTAATTCATAAACATAGTGGTAGGGACTCCTGTTGGTTTCTGCTTTTCTTCTTCCTCTTTTCCAACCAGATAGATGCTGATTGTGGTTCTTCCAGGCTTGGGCTGTGAAGGCGATGATAAGGAACAGGATAGGAAATAGGGGATTAAAGCTTGGTCTTCCCTGGGCTGGTACTGGTTAGCTGGCACAGTGATCTCTGGTTGTGGCAGGTTACAAATGCCTGTTGTCTGCCCCTGTGGGACATCTTTGATGGCTCTGCAGGGACTCTTTGCAGGACAATTCTCTCCTCGGGTTCGGCTTTCTGTGATGCCGAGATGAGGTGGCATCACCCCCACGGGAGGCACTCCAGCAGAAGGACCTACTCGGGGGACCCGTGTCCAGTGCCCTTCTGCACAGTCCACTCCGGGTCCGTGAGAAACATGCTTCTCTGTCCAGCTGTCAGGTGAGGCCAGCTGAGTCTCACTGAGACGCTGTCCCCTCAGTCACCTGCTCCAGCTGTTTACGTTTTTCATGAGTGAGCCAGGTATCAGTCCGTTTCCTCAGACCACTAAGTGACACATGTCAGGTGACCTTGAAGCTTTTTATCCCCTTTTACTTGGCTTGAGTAGAAAGAAAGAACGACCTCCTCCCTTCCTCTATGCCAAAGGAAAGGAGAAAAGCTACAGCACCTTGGCAACTTTTTCTCTTAACGCAACAGAAAGACAGGCAAAGGATTTGAATAGGCAATTTATAAAAAGGAAAGTGTATAAAGAGAAGCTGGACTATATGAGTAAACAGAAAAAGAGAAATTAAACCAAACTTAAGATATAATTTTTCTATTCCAGTTCAGCAGAAGTTAAAAATATAAATTTGCTATTTAGATATTAGGAAAATGTATACACTTACACTTTTATGTGAGTAAATGTTGTTGGAGTCTTTTAGGAAAGTGATTTTGCAGTACATATTAAAGTTAAAAATCTATATACCTTGTGACCACACCAGACCTGGTTTCAGGTATCTATCCTAGAGAATATCAGCAAAAATGCTCACATTTCCAAGTATTGAAGATTTATTACTGCATTATTTGTAATTTTAAAAAATTTGAATGTCCATCAAAGTGGAAATAGCAAAATAAAAAGTGATATATCCAACAAAGAAGGAACACAAGGGCTAAATAAAATAGGTTGTGGTGACATATGGGAAAGATTTTTAAAGCGTGTTGTTAAAAAAATAAAAGCAGTGTGAAAATTTTTATTAGTGATACATTTATGTAAGAAAATGGAAATATCAGGTATATTTCTTTGTATGCATGTACTCATATTTGTAACTGCACAGAGAAGAGCTCAGACCGTTTCAAACTGATGAATGACTGCTTGTGGGGAGGGTGTAGACGGCCCCTGGAGGAGGAGCAGGGTCAGGTAGAACTTTAACATTCACAACAAGAATGTGCTACATGTGTGATTGCACATGATTTACAAAAGAATTTAAAATATAATAAAACGAATGCTAGAGGTAATCTTTAAGATAATATCAATGATAGCTGGATATACTAATCCTCAAAGAGCCTATGAGAGCATAATTGTCATTAAACAATATTAAAGGTATTTACATTAAACATATTAAAGGTAGTTCTCTATAGTAATTACTCACATCCAAATGTCTGTTCAAACAATAATTATGAAGCCTTTGCTATGGTTGTGAGCTTCTAAGATGATACACAGAATTATGTCTTTCAGATAATAAATCAGACAAATTTCAACACAGGGCATGTTGACTTTATTATTTATAATAATAAGCAGCCAGTTGAGCTGATATGATAATATGCATATGAGAACTGTAACTAATATTCTCTGAGAAGTAAATATTTTATTTGTGGCCATCGCTTCTATATAATTTAAATTGCATTTCATTTTTAGGAAACTATGTATAAGCTATTCTCAAATGACATATAATTTAAAACTCATTCACCTTTATGGTGTTTATTTTTAAATTTTAATATGTGTGTGTTTGAATTATGTAACTTAGTAAAGATTATTATAATTCTGGAAAGATTAAATATAAACGTTGGCCCCATAAATATAATTACATGACTGTTACTTCATTATTGTCCATATTTAGTACCTACATGAAAATGGGATTGTCCATCGTGATCTCAAACCAGAGAATCTTCTCTATGCGACTCCAGCACCAGATGCACCACTCAAAATCGGTAAGGGTGTTTCCTGATGTCTTATCACCCCTGTTCCCAAAGCAGAAGAAATTTATTCCATGGAATTTGTAAATATTGCTCTATCAGGTTTTGTCTCCATTCAGTTTCCTCAAATAACAAAGTCTGTTTCCTAGAATATCAACTTGAATTAATTTGTGCCAGTTGGTACTTTATAGCTGGACACACAAAGGAATCACAGCCCTTGGAAAAGACAGGAACTTCAGGAGGTGACCTTATATTTTGAAGCTAAGTTTATTATAGAAGAAAATCACAGATTATGTAACACTTCTTTTTGGTTATCAACTTTTATCACAAGTTAGTTGGAGCTTAATTTTAGCTAATGAAGAACTCTGACACAAAATGCTTAGAACATATCAGTGTACTTTGGCTCTGAGTCATTTGTTTATATGAACAGAGATAAGTTGAGATCTGTATTTCTCAACGTGCACTCCACAGAACACCAGTTCTCAGTGAACGAGGGTGGATGACCCCCTTGGGGGATGAGTATTGGAGGTGCTGGGTTTGGTCAAGCCAGTCAGGGAACGCTGAGTCACAGCTAAGCCAAGCTTTATGTCTGCAGGGCTTTCAGAAAGTTAGAAGTGCTAATGTGTGGGCTTAACATCTAAATTAGTGTCTGTAAGGCTCTTCCCAAACCTTATTTGACTTTGGAAACCTAGATTTGTGTTTTTTTCCTCCCCCAATAAGAACTTGAAGAACTACAGAGATGATTTGGGAAGTTCTGATCTACCCAGAGATATCAGTAAATCAGCATTTTAGAGAAAAATGTATATTAAATTTTACTTTCCTTGTCCCTTACAAAGCAAATCTTTGTTTACAAAAATAATTATAAAATTTATTTTGGATTCTTTGGAGAATCTGTTCTAAATCCTCTGAAGGGCACTACTCTTTTGGTGCTGCCTTTATAACGCTAATCTGATGAGTTCACTGCGTTTATGTTAACGTTTTTGAAAATTAAGTTGTACATATCATGGGAAAGCTCAGACAACGTAATGTGCTTTATGAGCCAAGAACCTAAAGGAAAAATGCTGACGTCCTGCTGGGCCGCCGGCCTGTTCTCTCCTGAAAGGCAGCGGGCAGCAGGGAGGCTTCCGTTTGTTGCTTCCTTTAACAGCACTTTCAAAGATTTTATCCTTAAAGAGATTTCTTTAAATGGATGGATAGATACTAATTTAGCAGGGAGAGCCTTCCTTTCTGAAGGACTTCCTGTTGCTTTTTCTGATAAGGATCAGCACCTCCATGGAAATGTGGGTTTATCTTTGAAGTCTAAAATGGCATCAGTTCTGCACCTGCCTCTCTTGAAGAATGCCCTTGAACTGTTTCCTGAGGTTTCTTGGGTGAAAGAGATGTAGCCCAGCAAATAGAGTATAATAGCAACTTTTGATCATGTTTTATCTAGGTAATATTCTGAGAAATAAATAAAAAGGATTTTTGCGCAAAGTTACATGTTCTTCATATGAGAGTAAATTCTTTTTTTTTTTTTTAATTTGAGAGTAAATTCTTATCCATCAAATACACTAAAGAATGAAACCATTTATTTTGAAGCAGAATAAACCTTTTATATTTCTGCTCATTTTCATGACATTTATGAAAGTCTAATTTTTTTATTCTGATTTATTACATGGATTAAAGTTCTGATTTTATTAGTAATCCTATGCTGTCGTTTAGAGTTAGTTTCAAATCTTAGAATTAACATTATACAAAATATATCCATCGCATCTATTATTTCCAGAAGAAATAGCTTATTTACTAAAAGTAAGTAATTACAGAGAAAACATAAAATATATATTGGAGTCATGGGGTAAACTTTTTTCCAATTTAACGCCAGACTTAAATTATTATTTAGTTTTTTTAGTTTACTCTCCCAAATGACTGTCCTCTATATCCACCCCAATATCAAATACAGAAACAAACAAGTTTTGTTTTGAATAATAAAATAGTAATCTGTCATCTTATAAAAGCTGAGAAAATACTCATTTCATTAATTTTTTTTCTTGTCTTCTTAGCTGATTTTGGACTCTCCAAAATCGTAGAACATCAAGTACTCATGAAGACAGTATGTGGAACCCCAGGGTACTGCGGTATGTTCTGTAATACTGATTGATATTTTACTTCTTTGTATTCAAAGTCTTAATATCTCTATTTGAGACATAATTTGATATGAGTCTCCATGAGGAAGGTGTTTATAAATGACGCTCAGACCAACTCTTGCTCTGCATGAGGGGTTCAATGATGTTGATTTTAGAGTGCCCCTGCAGGACAGCAGGGAGGTGGGAACCAGGAGAGGAATAGGAGCTCCGCGCCTGGGGACCAGGAGAAGGGACAGGATCCACACCTGGGGACCAGGAGAAGGGACAGGAGCTCTGTACCTGGGGACCAGGAGAAGGGACAGGAGCTCTGCGCCTGGGGACCAGGAGAAGGGACAGGAGCTCTGTGATTGGGGACCAGGAGAAGGGACAGGAGCTCTGCACCTGGGGACCAGGAGAAGGGACAGGAGCTCTGTGCCTGGGGACCAGGAGAAGGGACAGGAGCTCTGTGATTGGGGACCAGGAGAAGGGACAGGAGCTCTGCACCTGGGGACCAGGAGAAGGGACAGGAGCTCTGCACCTGGGGACCAGGAGAAGGGACAGGAGCTCTGCACCTGGGGACCAGGAGAAGGGACAGGAGCTCTGCGCCTGGGGACCAGGAGAAGGGACAGGAGCTCTGTGATTGGGGACCAGGAGAAGGGACAGGAGCTCTGTGCCTGGGGACCAGGAGAAGGGACAGGAGCTTGTGATTGGGGACCAGGAGAAGGGACAGGAGCTCTGCACCTGGGGTCCAGGAGAAGGGACAGGAGCTCTGTGATTGGGGACCAGGAGAAGGGACAGGAGCTCCTGCCTGGGGACCAGGAGAAGGAACAGGAGCTCTGTGATTGGGGACCAGGAGAAGGGACAGGAGCTCTGTGATTGGGGACCAGGAGAAGGGACAGGAGCTTGTGATTGGGGACCAGGAGAAGGGACAGGAGCTCTGCACCTGGGGACCAGGAGAAGGGACAGGAGCTCTGCACCTGGGGACCAGGAGAAGGGACAGGAGCTCTGCGATTGGGGACCAGGAGAAGGGACAGGAGCTCTGCGCCTGGGGACCAGGAGAAGGGACAGGAGCTCTGTGATTGGGGACCAGGAGAAGGGACAGGAGCTCTGTGATTGGGGACCAGGAGAAGGGACAGGAGCTTGTGATTGGGGACCAGGAGAAGGGACAGGAGCTCTGCGCCTGGGGACCAGGAGAAGGGACAGGAGCTCTGTGCCTGGGAACAAGGAGAAGGAAGAGGAGCTCCTGCCTGGGGACCAGGAGAAGGGACAGGAGCTCTGTGCCTGGGGACCAGGAGAAGAGACAGGAGCTCTGTGATTGGGGACCAGGAGAAGGGACAGGAGCTCTGTGATTGGGGACCAGGAGAAGGGACAGGAGCTTGTGATTGGGGACCAGGAGAAGAGACAGGAGCTTGTGATTGGGGACCAGGAGAAGGGACAGGAGCTTTGTGCCTGGGGACCAGGAGAAGAGACAGGAGCTTGTGATTGGGGACCAGGAGAAGGGACAGGAGCTCTGTGATTGGGGACCAGGAGAAGGGACAGGAGCTTGTGATTGGGGACCAGGAGAAGGGACAGGAGCTCTGCGCCTGGGGACCAGGAGAAGGGACAGGAGCTCTGTGCCTGGGGACCAGGAGAAGAGACAGGAGCTTGTGATTGGGGACCAGGAGAAGGGACAGGAGCTTGTGATTGGGGACCAGGAGAAGGGACAGGAGCTCTGCGCCTGGGGACCAGGAGAAGGGACAGGAGCTCTGTGCCTGGGAACAAGGAGAAGGAAGAGGAGCTCTTGCCTGGGGACCAGGAGAAGGGACAGGAGCTCTGTGATTGGGGACCAGGAGAAGGGACAGGAGCTCTGCACCTGGGGTCCAGGAGAAGGGACAGGAGCTCTGTGATTGGGGACCAGGAGAAGGGACAGGAGCTCCTGCCTGGGGACCAGGAGAAGGAACAGGAGCTCTGCACCTGGGGACCAGGAGAAGGGACAGGAGCTTGTGATTGGGGACCAGGAGAAGGGACAGGAGCTCTGCGCCTGGGGACCAGGAGAAGGGACAGGAGCTCTGTGATTGGGGACCAGGAGAAGTGACAGGAGCTCTGTGCCTGGGAACAAGGAGAAGGAAGAGGAGCTCCTGCCTGGGGACCAGGAGAAGGGACAGGAGCTCTGCGCCTACCTTTCAGGGAGTAGCTGCTCTTATCCTCATTCAGGAGTAGAAACAGACTCTCCAGGGCAAAGAACAGGGAAATACCTTTGTGATTGGGATTAAAGCCATGAACCCTTTGTCACTTTACTCATGTGCTCTTTGTTAGGAAGGTGTGTGAGGAGACGTGTCGTTCATTCCGATGGTGTACAGGACTGCAGGGAGCGAGGGTGGCCCCTGGTTCTCATTGATGGCCTTGGTCTAGCCTCACTAGAAGGGCTGTAGGTGGGGTTTCCCAGCCAGAGGCCCTGGAGATAACACAGTCCGCACATCCTTGCCCATCCTCCCAGCCTCCTGGAATGGGCTGAAGGCACCCTGAGTACAGGCCACAGTCCGGAGACAGAACAATAGCATTTGATCCAAGACAGCATGAAGCTCGCCCCCCTTTTTTTTCTTGATGACTCTCTCAATCTGGCAACAACCTAAATGCCAATAAAGCTTGTAAGAATTTCTCAAGTTTTTCTGACTCATGAATACATCACAAATTAATTAAAATCTGTGTTACAAAGAAAAGAGACAAGATTTCAAGTTACCAGTCGTAAAACTATCTATCATTTTCTCTTAGGACCGTCATTTTTTTATACAAATCTTCCTTCACTTACTCATATGTTCACCTGCTGTATTCAAGTCAGTGCTTGGCACCAGGAAGATGCATTTTCTTGCCCCCTCCCCCACTCCCATGGGCTCAGAATCTGTAAGGAACGAATGTGAAACCAAACACATATACCTTGAGGAATGCCATGTTATGCTTGTGGAAAGGCCATTATGGAAACATAGGAGAAGGGTGGTTTCAGCGTTATCTGTCCTATTCTTCTATGGGATTTATGTTTGTTAGTCACATCATGTCATAAGTAGACACGGAAGAACTACATTACTAACTCATTTTAACAATTTTTGAATTCACAGAAGTCAGACTGGAACAGTGCATTAAGAAAGCCACTGAAAGAAATGCATGATTAAATGTAGGATTCACAGAATGTTAGTGCTAGAAGGAACTTTAATATTCATCTAGTAACATACTCATTTTACTAAGGTCAAAAGAGTATGACTTCCTCAAGATTCCAAGTCTAGTTACTAGAGGACCAGGGATGAGAATCCAGGTATGCAAGATCCTAAAAACAGAATTACAGAAGCGGGTGGAGCTAACCCACTCCAGTGCTCTTGCTGGGGTAATCCCATGGACGGAGGAGTCTGGCAGGCTGTAGTCCATGGGGTCAACAGGAGTCAGACACAGCTGAGCACATACACATCACACTAATCAAAAAAGCAACATAGAAAAACCAATATAGTTTCCCTTCATAGCAGTATATATCATTTACAACTTTCAGTTTAAAATGTTGCTTATTTTAATTTTTGAAACCTCAGAAATGTTGGTCATTGTAAGAAGTGAAAATCCGAACATTGTTGCTCAGTCGCTCAGTCATGTCTGACTCTTTGCCACCCTATGGATGGCAGCCCAGAAAGGCAGGAAATGTCCTCCACCATCTCCCGGAGTTCACTCAGACTCATATATCTCGAGTCGGTGATGCCATCCAACCACCTCATCCTCTGTCGTCCCCTTCTCCTCCCACCTTCAATCTTTCTTAGCATCAGGGTCTTTCCAATGAGTCAGCTTCTCACATCAGGTATCCAAAATATTGGCGCTTCAGCTTCAGCATCAGTCCTTCCCGTGAATATTCGGGGTTGGTCCCCTTCAGGGTGGGCTGGTTGGACCCCTTGCAGTGAATATTCAGGGTTGGTCCCCTCCAGGGTGGCTGGTTGGACCCCTTGCAGTGAATATTCAGGGTTGGTCCCCTCTAGGGTGGGCTGGTTGGACCCCTTGCAGTGAATATTCAGGGTTGGTCCCCTCCAGGGTGGCTGGTTGGACCCCTTGCAGTGAATATTCAGGGTTGGTCCCCTCTAGGGTGGGCTGGTTGGACCCCTTGCAGTGAATATTCAGGGTTGGTCCCCTCCAGGGTGGCTGGTTGGACCTCTTGCAGTGAATATTCAGGGTTGGTCCCCTCTAGGGTGGGCTGGTTGGACCCCTTGCAGTGAATATTCAGGGTTGGTCCCCTCCAGGGTGGCTGGTTGGACCCCTTGCAGTGAATATTCAGGGTTGGTCCCCTCCAGGGTGGGCTGGTTTGAGCCCTTGCAGTGAATATTCAGGGTTGGCCCCCTCTAGGATGGCTGGTTGGACCCCTTGCAGTGAATATTCAGGGTTGGCCCCCTCCAGGGTGGCTGGTTGGACCCCTGCAGTCCAGAGGCTCTGAGGCTCTTCCAGCGCCACAGCTGCCAAGTGTCCATCCTTCGGTGCTCAGCCTCCCTTATGGTCCAACTCGCATATCCGTGCGTAACTACTGAAAAAACCATAGCTTTGACTACATGGATCTTTGTCAGCAAAGTAATGTCTCTGCGTTTTAATACACTGTCTATGTTTGTCATAGCTTTTCTTCCAAGGAGCAAGCATCTTTTAATTTCATGGCTACAGTCACCATCCACTGTGATTTTGGAGCCCAGGAAACTAAAATCTGTCACTATTTCTACTTTCTCCAAACATAAGATAGATGTTGATTTCTCTGATACACTGGAGATCTGGAGGTAGGCGGTCCAGGTGGGTTCCACAGCTATGGCTCTGCAGGTGTGGTGGATCTCAGTGTCAGGGATTCAGATTTTTTCTGTCTTACTCTACCATTCCTGAGTATGTTTCCTCACAGTCCAAAATGACTGCTTGAAATCAGTCATTACATCTGCATTCTACAACCAGAAGAAATAAACTCTATGAAAGCACATTTTCATGTTAAATGCACTTCCAGAAGCCCCACGTGTCACTTCCACTTGTATCTTATTTGCCAGTATTTAGTTCCAGCCCCAGAAGACCAGAGAAACGGCCAGTACGTCCTTACTGGACATGCTGAGGTCCTGCGTGAACTCGGGGTCTGTTAGCAGAGTGAGTGCTGCACCAGACGACTGTCTCTACCACAGGCTTATGAGTGAGATTTTCATTCTCAGAAAAAACTGTGGAAACCATTACAGTATGTTCCCTTTAGCCATCCTCTTCTTCTGTTTTTATACTTTTATTTTCCTTAGAACTGTTGCCTGACAACCTTCCATCACCCTTCCTTCTAATCATGCCATATGAACTTTTCCTTTCTCTAATTCATATGTCCTTATTTGACCTCATCCTGAATTTCTTTCCTGCTTCCAGATCTCCAACAACATGGGGAAAAGAAGAACCCTGAATTCACTACTATATACCAAGTGGGGTGGCCCATTTTTGACCCTTAATTGCTGACTAGTTGACAGAAGCATTGAAAGAGGATTGAGGAGAGAATGAGACAACAAAATAAGGGTTTCCCACAACAGTAAAGCTGGTGGTCAACTTAGAAATTGCCATCTAATACTGAATACTAAGTATTCTAGGGAGATAGGGAGGCTAGAGAAATCCTCTGAGAATTGAGCGCCTGAAATGGAAGGATCAGGGAGAAATTACCCTAGTGATCTCTCAGAGTCCCTTCTGTGACTGAGATAGCAGAGTCCTTTCAACAGCTTATTAATAATGGTGATAAGAGCAAGTCTTTCTTGTGACATTACAAAATGGTCGTTCTCAGTCAGTCAGTTCAGTCACTCAGTCGTGTCTGACTCTGCGACCCCGTGGACGGCAGCACACCAGGCCTGCCTGTCTATCACCAGCTCCCAGTGTTCACTAAAACTCATGTCCATCGAGTCGGTGATGCCATCCAACCATCTCATCATATTGGGCACCTACCTACCTGGAGAGTTCGTCATTTGTTGTCCTGTCTTTCTGCCTTTTCATACTGTTCAGGGGTTCTCAAGGCAAGAACACTGACGTGGTTTGCCATCCCCTTCTCCAGTGGCCGTTTTGTCAGGACTCTCCACCATGAGCCTTCCGTCTTGGGTGGCCCCACATGGCGTGGCTCCTAGTTTCAGTGAGTTAGACAAGGCTGTGGTCATGTGATCAGATTGGTTAGTTTTCTGTGATTGTGGTTTTCAGTTTGGTCATTCTCTGAATGAATGATTGATCCATATTGATTCACTATGAATGAATGATTCATTCACTGGTAAAATGAACATTGAATGTGTTAATAGACTCCATATTAGTCACTGAGATTATGAGTGAACACAGTATGATCTTGCCCTTCAAGGGTCTCATAGGCTATAAAAGAAGAAAGATCTGTACAGGACAAATCAGAATTTGTTGTGATAAATTACATACTTATCTGAGCCTAAGGCTCAAGGATGCAGAGGGGAGTGAGTAATTAATCCTTCTTAGGTGGGCCTTTACGGAGGAGGGACACTGGAGAATTGGTAGGAGTTCAGCGAGTGAAGAGGCGGCCATAGACCTTTGTCAGCAAGCACCGGGACAGAGAAGGCAGGCGAGTGGCAGCATCTGGCAGCTTCAGGGGCTGTTTGCTGCCCAGTCACTTTGCATGACTACAGCATGGAGTCTTTGGTCCCGAGAACGCAGATGGACTTGGAAAAGCAGGATGCACCAAATTTTAAAAGAATCTGTGCACTAGGCTAGGGGATTGAGACTCGCTTTGGGGGATAATATTGACCCAACCAAGTTTCCTCATCAGGGCAATTATATTTTAAAATCAAGTCTGTTTTATCAATATCTTGATAATGACATTATGACAAATGAATCTGAGAGAGAAGAGAGATCAAAGAAGACAAATTAGAAAGCTATTGTAGGTGCTCTTTCCTGTCGATCCAATCATTTATTTTTTAACATAAAATTATTATAAAAATACTATTTCCAACTCTTGCTTTGCCATCTTATGAGACAATGCTCTTAAGGCGATGCTATCTCATAAGAGAGGCTTGTTTTCCATTTGTTTTTCCCTGGCAGATATCCACATCACCCTTGGGGCTGGGTAACGGGGTAGAGGGAGCTGAGTGGTTGAACGAGATCGAGGCAATCCATCCACTGCGCTGGAGGCAGAGGCTCCCCCAGGAAGGTGTGGTTTGCTGAACCGCACGACAGAAGGAAGCAGCAAGGATGCTGCGGCAGGAGGGGGTCAGAGAGGAAATAAACGTGCTTTCAAGCTCCGAAGTGCTAGACTCACACTGGAATTGTAGAGGCCAAGGCAGGCTTAGAAATAAAAAACAGGGAAGTTTGATGTAATTTAAAAGGCAGGGTTCATAATATATATATAAGCAGACATATATATTCATACAGTCTCTTGATCCAAAGGAAATACAATAGAATATTAACCCCAAGAGGGGGCAGGGGGGCAAGATTTTAAGGACCTGGTAACACTGGAGCACGGGCAGCAGGCAGCCTAGAGCAGAGAGAAGGTGCAGAGATGTGAATTGTTTCAACTTAATGTGATAATATGTCTATTCATCTGTCTCACAAACAATGAGACCTTTTATAGGTAAGGCTGAAGCCCTCTTTGAGGATCACCCGCAGTTCCAGCCCTTTCTCCCCACACCACATATAAGTACTGGTGTTTTTTTTTTTTTTTTTAAGTTATTACAAAAAGAAAGTCATCATTGTGAGTATTAGTTTTCCATGTAGCCTTCTGAGAATATTTGGGTGAGGAGGGAACTGTCCATTTATAGAAAGAACTGAAAATGAGATCCAAGTGCAAGACTGGCGGAAATCACAGTCACGCTGTGAAAAGCACGACTTTACACAGAGACTTTGCGTTTACCTTGGACGGTGACAGAGAAGGGAGGCTGAGCTTGCTTCTTGCTTGATGTAAGGACGATTGTGTCCTCTGTGAATTATTCTTATGTACACTCTGTCGGATATCTTGAAGGCTTTTTCAATTACATCTTTGGAGAGAGTAGGTGTTTATGTTATACCATGTGTCATTTGTTAGGAAATTAAAAAAGGAAAGCTATCCAATCAGTCTCACTTACAGAACTTTTGCCCCAGGCTATTAATAACAGAGGGTTCTCCTATAAAAGAATCTCAAAGGAAAAAAGATCACAGATACTGTGTGTTTAAGCAAATACTCATTATTTCTTGGGAAATGTGCCCAGTAGAAACAGAACTCCAGGCCAGAAAACTAAAATTTGTGATTCAGATAAATGGAATCAATGACTAATACTCTGAAATACTCCATGAAGTATTCAACGTTGAAGAAATTCTCAAAATCTTGTTGGGAATAGAAATAGGTCTCAAGAAAAAAAATATCCATTGGGCATGGCTCCTGATAAATGTGTTACAATGTAACTATGCAATACTACTTCCAGAATATCTTAACTGGTTGAGATATTTAAAGCTTGAAGTTTGTGGGTGTTCTGCAGATGGTGACTATAGCCATGAAATTAAAAGATGCTTGCTTCTTGGAAAAAAAGCTATGACTAACCTAGACAGCATATTAAAAAGCAGAGACGGTACTTTGCTGACAAAGGTCCGTCTGTCTCGTCAAAGCTATGGTTTTTTCAGTAGTCATGTATGGATGTGAGAGTTGAACTATAAAGAAAGCAGAGTGCCAAAGAATTGATGCTTTTGAACTGTGGTGTTGGAGAAGACTCTTGTGAGTCCCCTGGACTGCAAGGAGATCCAACCAGTCCATCCTAAAGAAATCAATCCTGAATGTTCCTTGGAAGGACTGATGTTGAAGCTGAAACTCCAATACTTTGGCCACCTGATGTGAAGAACTGACTCATTTGAAAAGACCCTGATGCTGGGAAAGATTGAAGGCGGGAGGAGAAGGGGATGACAGAGGATAAGATGGCTGTATAGCATCACAGACTCAATGGACATGAGTTTGAGTAAACTCCAGGAGTTGGTGATGGACAGGGAGGCCTGGCCTGCTGCAGTCCATGGGGTCGCAAAGAGTTGGACACAACTGAGCAGCTGAACTTAACTGAAACATACCCATGCCCATCATAGACAAGAAATACAAGATGTTAGAGTAGAAAAGAAAAACCAGTATGGAAGTGGTTATATAAAAGAATGTTTCTGTCTAATATCAATTATCTAATTTATTCATAGGCTTAGTTAACTGAATTATGTATCTTCATATTTTATATTCCTACTTGTATATTTATCCACATTCTTTTTTTTTTCAAGATTGTATAAAGAATTTTATTTGAGGGTTTTTTAAGTTGAACTTTTTTTGTTGTTGATGTTTTTGTTTTGTTTTTCAGAAAATAGCAAAAATCAAACCAGAATAAAACTAAGTGCTTTAGAGAACAGTAAATGTTGCTATATTCTCTTCTCTGCTGCACAATCAAAATAAACATGATTTAATGATTTTACACTAATTTTTATTTTACTTTTTGAAGGCATGATTAGCATCTGTTTTAGTTTTAAACATTTATTTTGTTTCATAATCTTTCCTTTTTAAAATTATTTATTTTAATTGGAGGCTAATTACTTTACAATATTGTAGTGCGTTTTGCCATACATTGACATGAATCAGCCATGGGTGTACACGTGTCCCCCATCCTGAAACCCCTCCCACCTCCCTCCCCATCCCATCCTTCTGGGTTGTCCCAGTGCACCAGCTTTGAATGCCCTGTTTCATGCATTGCACTTGGACTGGTGATCTATTTCACATATGGTAATATATTCAGGTTCCAGAAGCTAATAAGAATTTATTTCCTCTTGGCATTTGCCAGGTCTAATTATTATAGGGATAATCTTACTTTGTTACCACATTGATATATTCTAAAGAAATAACCTATTCCATTCACTGTACCAGAATTAGAATTTTTTGAGCAGTCTACAGTCAGAAGAGATTTCTGTCCACATGCAGATACATTACCATGAACAATATTGGAAAATTTAAATGAGTAAAAGATGTAAATCTAATAGTCTAAACTACAAACTTTCTTTTTTTCCTTTGTCTTACTCATTTTATTTATTTATTAATTTTTTTAGTATAAATTTATTTTAATTGGAGGCTAATTACTTTACAATATTGTACTGGTTTTGGCATACATCAACATGAATCTGCCACGGGTATACACGTGTTCCCCATCCTGAAGCCCCCTCCCACCTACCTCCCCGTACCATCCTTCTGGGTCATCCCAGTGCACCAGCCCCAAGCATCCTGTATCATGCATCAAACCTGGACTGGTGATTTGTTTCATATATGACATTATACATGTTTCAATACCATTCTCCCAAATCATCCCACCCTCGCCCTCTCCCACAGAGTCCAAAAGACTGTTCTATACATCTGTGTCTCTTTTGCTGTCTCGCATACAAGGTTATCATTACCATCTTTCTAAATTCCATATATATGCGTTAGTATACTGTATTGGTGTTTTTCTTTCTGGCTTACTTCACTCTGTATAATAGGCTCCACTTTCATCCACCTCATTAGAACTGATTCAGATGTATTCTTTTTCATGGCTGAGTAATACTCCATTGTGTATATGTACCACGGCTTTCTTATCCATTTGTCTGCTGATGGACATCTAGGTTGCTTCCATGTCCTGGCTATTATGAACAGTGCTGCAATAAACCTTGGGGTACACGTGTCTCTTTCAGTTCTGGTTTCCTCGGTGTGTATTCCCAGCAGTGGGATTGCTGGGTCATATGGCAGTTCTCTTTCCAGTTTTTTAAGGAATCTCCACACTGTTCTCCATAGTGGCTGTACTAGTTTGCATTCCCACCAACAGTCTAAGAGAGTTCCCTTTTCTCCACACCCTCTCCAGCATTTATTGCTTGTAGACTTTTAGATAGCAGCCATTCTGACTAGCGTGAAATGGTACCTCATTGTGGTTTTGATTTGCATTTCTCTGATAATGAGTGATGTAGAGCATCTTTTCATGTGTTTGTTAGCCATCTGTATGTCTTCTTTGGAGAAATGTCTGTTTAGTTCTTTGGCCCATTTTTTGATTGGATCGTTTATTTTTCTGGAATTGAGCTACAGAAGTTGCTTATATATTTTTGGGATTAATTCTTTGTCAGTTGCTTCATTTGCTATTATTTTCTCCCATTCTGAAGGCTGTCTTTTCACCTTGCTTACAGTTTCCTTTGTTGTGCAGAAAGTTTTAATTTTAATTAGGTCCCATTTGTTTATTTTTGCTTTTATATCCAATATTCTGGGAGGTGGGCCATAGAGGATCCTGCTGTGTTTTATGTCAGAGAGTGTTTTGCCTATGTTCTCCTCTAGGAGTTTTATAGTTTCTGGTCTTATGTTTAGATGTTTAATGCATTTTGAGTTTATGTTTGTGTATGGTGTTAGAAAGTGTTCTAGTCTCATTCTTTTACAAGTGGCTGAGCAGTTTTCCCAGCACCACTTGTTGAAGAGATTGTCTTTTCACCATTTTATATTCTTGCCTCTTTTGTCAAAGATAAGGTGTCCATAGGTGCATGGATTTATCTCTGGGCTTTCTATTTTGTTCCATTGATCTCTATTTCTGTCTTTGTGCCAGTACCATACTATCTTGATGACTGTGGCTTTGTAGTAGAGCCTGAAGTCAGGCAGGTTGATTCCTCCAGTTCCATTCTTCTTTCTCAAGATTGCTTTGGCTATTCGAGGTTTTTTGTATTTCCACACAAATTGTGAAATTATTCGTGCTAGCTCTGTGAAAAATACCGTTGGTAGCTTGATAGGGATTGCATTGAATCTATAGATTGCTTTGGGTAGTATACTCATTTTCACTATATTGATTCTTCCAATCCATGAACATGGTATATTTCTCCATCTATTAGTGTCCTCTTTGATTTCTTTCACCAGTGTTTTATAGTTTTCTATATATATATATGTCTTTTGTTTCTTTAGGTATATATATTCCTAAGTATTTTATTCTTTTCGTTGCAATGGTGAATGGAATTGTTTCCTTAATTTCTCTTTCTATTTTCTCATTATTAGTGTATAGGAATGCAAGGGATTTCTGTGTGTTGATTTTATATCCTGCAACTTTACTATATTCATTGATTAGCTCTAGTAATTTTCTGGTAGCTAGTCTTTAGGGTTTTCTATGTAGAGGATCATGTCATCTGCAAACAGTGAGAGTTTTACTTCTTCTTTTCCCATTTGGATTCCTTTTATTTCTTTATCTGCTCTGATTGCTGTGGCCAAAACTTCCAAAACTATCTTGAATAGTAGTGGTGAGAGTGGGCACCCTTGTCTTGTTCCTGACTTTAGGGGAAATGCTTACAATGTTTCACCATTGAGGATACTGTTTGCTGTGGGTTTGTCATATATAGCTTTTATTATGTTGAGGTATGTTCCTTCTATTCCTGCTTTCTGGAGAGTTTTTATCGTAAATGGATGTTGAATTTTGTCAAAGGCTTTCTGTGCATCTATTGAGATAATCATATGGCTTTTATTTTTCAATTTGTTAATGTAGTGTATTACATTGATTGATTTACGGATATTGAAGAATCCTTGTATCCCTGGGATAAAGCCCACTTGTTCACAATGTATGATCTTTTTAATGTGTTGTTGGATTCTGATTGCCAAAATTTTGATAAATCTACATTCACCAGTGATATTGGCCTGTAGTTTTCTTATTTTGTGGCATCTTTGTCAGGTTTTGGTATTAGGGTGATGGTGGCCTCATAGAATGAGGTTGGAAGTTTGCCTTCCTCTGCAATTTTCTGTAAGAGTTTGAGTAGGATAGGTGTTAGCTCTTCTCTAAATTTTTGGTAGAATTCAGCTGTGAAGCCGTCTGGACCTGGGCTTTTGTTTGGGGGAAGATTTCTGATTACAGTTTCAATTTCTGTGCTTGTGATGGGTCTGTTAAGATTTGCTATTTCTTCCTGGTTCAGTTTTGGAAAGTTGTACTCTTCTAAGAATTTGTCCATTTCTTCCAAGTTGTCCATTTTATTGGCATAGAATTGCTGATAGCAGTCTCGTATGACCCTTTGTATTTCTGTGTTTTGCTGTTGTGATATTTCCATTTTCATTTTTAATTTTATTGATTTGATTTTTCTCCCTTTGTTTCTTGATGAGTCTGGCTAATGGTTGGCCAATTTTATTTATCCTCTCAAAGAAGCAACTTTTGGCTTTGTTGATTTTTGCTATGGTCTCTTTTGTTTCTTTTGCATTTACTTCTGCCCAAATTTTTAAGATTTCTTTCCTTCTACTAACCCTGGGGTTCTTCATTTCTTTCTTTTCTAGTTGCTTTAGGTGTAGAGTTAGGTTATTTATTTGACTTTTTTCTCGTTTCTTGAGGTATGCCTGTATTGCTATGAACCTTCCCCTTAGCACTGCTTTTACAGTGTCCCACAGGTTTTGGGTTGTTGTGTATTCATTTTCATTCATTTCTATGCATATTTTGATTTCTTTTTTGATTTCTTCTGTGATTTGTTGGTTATTCAGCAGCATGTTGTTCAGCCTCCGTATGTTGGAATTTTTAATAGTTTTTCTCCTGTAATTGAGATCTCATCGTAATGCATTGTGGTCAGAAAAGATGCTTGGAATGATTTTAATTTTTTTTAATTTACCAAGGCTATATTTATGGCCCAGGATGTGATCTATCCTGGAGAAGGTTCCATGTGCGCTTGAAAAAAAGGTGAAATTCATTGTTTTGGGGTGAAATGTCCTATAGATATCAATTAGGTCTAACTGGTCTATTGTATCATTTAAAGTTTGTGTTTCCTTGTTAGTTTTCTGTTTAGTTGATCTATCCATAGGTGTGAGTGGGGTATTAAAGTCTCCCACTATTATTGTGTTGTTGTTAATTTCCCTTTCATACTTGTTAGCATTTGTCTTACATATTCCAGTGCTCCTATGTTGGGTGCATATATATTTATAATTGTTATATCTTCCTCTTGGATTGATCCTTTGATCATTATGTAGTGTCCTTCTTTGTCTCTTTTCACAGCCTTTGTTTTAAAGTCTATTTTATCTGATATGAGTATTGCTACTCCTGCTTTCTTTTGGTCTCTATTTGCGTGGAATATCCATTTCTAGCCCTTCACTTTCAATCTGTATGTGTCCCTTGCTTTGAGGTGGGTCTCTTGTAGACAACATATATAGGGGTCTTGTTTTTGTATCCATTCAGCCAGTCTTTGTCTTTTGGTTGGGGCATTCAACCCATTTACATTTAAGGTAATTATTGATAAGTATGATCCCATTGCCATATACTTTATTGTTTTGGGTTCTAGTTTATACACCCTTTTTGTGTTTCCTGTCTAGAGAAGATCCTTTAGCATTTGTTGGAGAGCTGGTTTGGTGGTGCTGAATTCTCTCAGCTTTTGCTTGTTTGTAAAGTTTTTGATTTCACTTTCATATTTGAATGAGATTCTTGCTGGGTACAGTAATCTGGGCTGTAGTTTATTTTCTTTCATCACTTTAAGTATGTCCTGCCATTCCTCCTGGCCTGAAGAGTTTACATTGAAAGATCAGATGTTATCCTTATGGGAATCGCCTTGTGTGTTATTTGTTGTTTTTCCCTTGCTGCTTTTCATATTTGTTCTTTGTGTTTGATCTTTGTTAATTTCATTAATATGTGTCTTGGGGTATTTCACCTTGAGTTTATCCTGTTTGGGACTCTCTGGGTTTCTTGGACTTGGGTGATTATTTCCTTCCCCATTTTAGGGACGTTTTGAACTATTATCTCCTCAAGTATTTTCTCATGGTCTTTCTTTTTGTCTTCTTCTTCTGGGACTCCTATGATTTGAATGCTGGGGCGTTTAACATTGTCCCAGAGGTCTCTGAGATTGTCCTCATTTCTTTTAATTCGTTTTTCTTTTTTCCTCATTCTATCTTCTACGTCACTTATCCTATCTTCTGCCTCTATTATTCTACTGTTGGTTCCCTCCAGAGTGTTTTTGATCTCATTTATTGCATTATTCATTTTATATTGACTCTTTTTTATTTCTTCCAGGTCCTTGTTAAACCTTTCTTGCATCTTCTCAATCCTTGTCTCCAGGCTATTTATCTGTGATTCCATTTTGTTTTCAAAATTTTGGATCATTTTTACTATCATTATTTGGAATTCTTTATCAGGTAGATTCCCTATCTCTTCCTCTTTTGTTTGGTTTGGTGGGCATTTATCCTGATCCTTTACCTGCTGGGTATTCCTCTGTCTCTTCATATTGTTTATATTGCTGTGTTTGGGGTGGCCTTTCCATATTCTGGCAGTTTGTGGAGTTCTCTTTATTGTGGAGTTTCCTCGCTGCAGGTGGGATTGTATCAGTGGCTTGTCAAGGTTTCCAGGTTAGAGAAGCTTGTGTCAGTGTTCTGATGGGTGGAGCCGGATTTCTTCTCTCTGGAGTGCAATGAAGTGTCCAGTAATGAGTTTGAGATGACAGTGGGTTTGGAGTGACTTTGGGCAGCCTGTATATTGAAGCTCAGGGCTATGTTCCTGTGTTGCTGGAGAATTTGCATGGTATATCTTGCTCTGGAACTTGTTGGCCCTTGGGTAGTGCTTGGTTTCAGTGTAGGTATGGTGGCATTGGTGAGCTCCTGTCAATTAATGTTCCCTGGAATCAGAAGTTCTCTGGTATTCTCAGAATTTGGACTTAAGCCTCCTGCTTCCGGTTTTCAGTCTTATTTTTACAGTAGCCTCAAGACTTCTCCATCTATACTGCACTGTTGATAAAACATCTAGGTTAAAGATGAAAAGTTTCTCCACAGTGAGGGACACCTGGAGAGGTTCACAGAGTTACATGGAGAAGAGAAGAGGGAGGAAGGAGTTAGAGGTGACCCGAATGAGATGAGGTGGAATAAAAAGAGGAGAGAGCAAGCTAGCCTGTAATCACTTCCTTATGTGCACTCCACAGTCTGGGCCACTCAGAGATGTTCATGGAGTTATACAGAGAAGAGAAGAGGGAGGAAGGAGACAGAGGTGGCCAGGAGGATAAAAGGGGGGAATGAAAAGGAGAGAGACAGATCCAGCCAGTAATCAGTTCCCTAAGTGTTCTCCACCGTCTGGAACACAGAAAGAGATTCACAGAGTTGGGTAGAGAAGAGAAGGGGGAGGGAGGAGATAGAGGTTACCTGGTGGAGACAAAGGAGAGTCCAAAGGGAGAGAGAGCATTCAAGCCCATAATCTTGCTCCCAAGTAAAAATGGGTACTGAAGATTGGGTTCTTAAAAGTACAAAATTGATAACAAATACCAAAAAGCAAAGATTAAAAATCTAGAGTCGAGGTTGGATTTTCAAAAATACAATATTAAAGAAAAGAAAGTCACAAAAATTATAAAAAATATATATATATATGAAGTTTGCTTTAAAACATAGGGTCTCTCTTTTTTTTTTTTGCAAAGTAATAGTAGGTTATAAAAATGAAAATTAAAGGAGTAATAGAGGACTTAAAAATAAAAAAAAATTAAAGAATGATAGTAAAAATAGTAAAAATATATCTAGGACTTTCTCTTGTGTTATTGTGGGCAATGTGGGGTCAGTTCATTTTTGTATAGTTCCTTGATCCAGCTTATATTTCTCAAGATCTATAGGCCCCGTCCTATGTGCTACTGCTAAGTCGCTTCAGTCGTGTCCGACTCTGTGCGACCCCATAGACGGCAGCCCACCAGGCTCCCCCATCCCTGGGATTCTCCAGGCTAGAACACTGGAATGGGTTGCCATTTCCTTCTCCAATGCATGAAAGTGAAAAGTGAAAGTGAAGTTGCTCAGTTGTGTCTGACTGCTAGCAACCCCATGGACCGCAGCCTACCAGGCTCCTCCATCCATGGGATTTTCCAGGCAAGAGTACTGGAGTGGGGTGCCATTGCCTTCTCTGCCACCCTATGTAGTCGGTACTAACTACAGGGTTTTAATCTATTGCACCTGTCACTTCCAAGGCAGTTCCCTCTGTTTTAGCTTCTTCTGTTTGCTGGTCTCTTCAGTGTCTTAATTTCCACCCTGACACAAGGGGGCGGTGGTGGACACTTTTTTAGGCTCACTGGTTCAGTCGTGCTGTGGGGAGGGAGGGATGCTGCAAACAAATAACACTGGCATGTGCTCGCAGTGTCTCGGCCACACTGGGTTTGCCCTCGCTCACGACATGTGTGCGCTTTCCCTGGCTACACTGCTTAGGCTCTAGGTTGCTCTGCTGGGGACTGTCTGAGGCCGGCCCTGGGTTGTATGCACTTCCCAGGTCTAAGCCGCTCAGGGTAAGGTACTTGGGTAGTCCTCAGAGGCGCAGACTCGGTTGGGCTTGCGTTTTGTGGTCTTCCCAGGTCCGAGCAGCTCAGGTGACCAGGTGTTTGGCGAGCGTGGTCACTGCGACTTATCGCCTCCCCTGTCCCTGCCGCTCGGTTTTCTGGGTGTACAGCTGGTGCACCTTCTTAGGTGGATGTTGACTGTCCAGAATCCCAAGAAGTCTTGGTTAGCAGTGAAGCCTGCTTGCAGTTTGGTAGATAATGCCTCTCTGGGGCTGCAATTGCCCCCTTCTGGCTCTGGCTGCCCTTGCTGGCCTGTCACCGGAGGGGGATAGGCCGGTCTGCAGCCAGCTAGCTCTGCTCAGTCCTTTGTTCCATTAGCGGGCCTGATGGTGTGTTAGGTTAGGGCTCTTCATGTAGCGCTAGTCAGTCCTTTGTTCTGTGAGTGGGCCTGGCAGTGTCTTAGGTTAGGGCTTTTCGCGTGGTAGCTATCCCACAGTCTGGTTTGCTAGCCCAAGTTAGTTCCCTCAGATTGCCCTCGGGGCATTCAGGCCGGTCTTTACTCTAAGCAATGCAGCCCATGCCTCCCTGCCCAGCCCCCACTTGCTAGTGGCGGATGCAGGCCTGTTACCGTTGGGCACGTGATCTGTGGGTTTTAAGTATTTATTTATTTTTCCTCCTGGTTATGTTGCCCTCTGTGGTTCCAAGGCTCGCCACAGACTTGTCAGTGAGAGTGTTTCCTGGTGTTTGGAAACGTCTCTCTTTTTAAGACTCCGTTCCCAAGACCGAGCTCCGTCCCTACCTCTTTTGTCTCTCTTTTTATCTTTTATATTTTTTCCTACCTCCTTTCAAAGACAATGGGCTGCTTTTCTGGCTGCCTGATGTCCTCTGCCGGCATTCAGAGTTGTTTTGTGGAATTTACTTGGCATTCAAATGTTCTTTTGATGAATTTGTGGGGGAGAAAGTGGTCTCCCTGACCACCATCTTCCAAACTTACAAAATAGTTTCATGTCTTTGTTCATTTCTAGAAGATTAAATTGCTAAGGTGAAATAATTAGAGTATCCAATTACCTTGGTATTCTAATCATGTAGGGAATTATATCACCCGAGAGCTAATTAAATACCCACAATGATGACTTTCTTTTTCAATGAACTTTAAACAAATCAAAAACACTGTAAAAAATAAGTATGAAGTACAATGTCACGTGTACTGCCTGGAAGTCTCCCTGACTGGCTGCTGTGTGCCAGATGGTCCCCAGGCTCGTGGACAGTGAGATCGGGGCAGGAAAGGCTTGAGGGAGGCAAGAACGCCCAGCAGGCTGGCCCAAACCCATCGCCCCTTCCTGCACATCCCGTCTCCTTTCCCTGAGCCAGCGCAGACTGTCCCAGGCAGGCTTGCAGCACCTGGTCCAGACGAAGAGGTGCCCAGGAAAGGGAGAATGAAGCTGGCGACGAGCCAGGAGTGGTGAGCAGGGGTGTCGCTGATCTTGGTGTTGACCTTGCAGAGCACAGGGACTCAGAGCTGTTTGGGAAGTTTTAAACTTAGAGGAAAATGAGTCTCTTGGGACCTTTGTATCGTCTGATACAGACCTAAAGAAAGGGTGTTTTGTGGCACTTCAGTCTTTTTTCATTTAATTTTACTAAGCTCTTACTATGCACTGGGCACTGTTCTGGGTGCTGGAGATACAGCAGTGAAAAAATTCCTTAAGGAAGGTAAATCTTAGTGGGAGAAGACAAACAATAAACAGAATACATGTGTAAACTATATAAAAAGAGAATTTCTGTGGAAGAACCTAGAGTGGGGGAAGAGGACAGGAAGTGCTGCGAGCCTGAGTTAATGTGTGTTTTTTGTTTTTTTTTTAACTTAGTTAATGTTTAAACAGGGTAAGCCGTGAAGGCTTCACGGGAGAGGAGATCACAGCCTTGGAGGAGGGCAGGGAGAGAGCCTGTGGTATAGACACCCAGGAAAGAACATTCCAGGGGCAGGGACTAAGCGCCCCAGCCCAAGGAAGAGCGCGCCGGCCTGCGAGGAGGTGGCTGGCGGGCGTGTGACTGCAGGGGACAGGGGGCCTGAGACCCCAGAGCTGCCCTCCCTGCAGCGGAACACCTCCCAAGCAGCAGGCGCGGGGCTGCTGGCTGTGGGGTGCTGTGAGACACCCCGGCGGATGTGTCTGAGGTTCAGAAGCCAGGGTGTGGCTGCTGGTACCAGTGTGTAGGTGCTACTTAAAGTCACAAGACTGTCCAGCATCCCTCGAGCAGAAAAAGAAGTGATCCCACTGACGCCCAGGCAGCATCGCCTTCAGGAGGCCAGGAAGAAGAGGAGACCTCATTACCATTCAAACGGTCCAACAGTAGACAGTCCACAGGGCAGAGCTAGGAATGAATAGCTGTGTAAGACACCAGTCTGGGGCTCAGTGCACAAATCCGTGTTTTAACACCTAGAGCTGCCAGCAGCTAAGGGGCTCATACAAGCAGCCACCTCCCTCGCATGGGAGATGGTCCCAGACCTGCCTGTGCGTCCCGCAGGGTCAGCGCCATTGACAGGGACAGAGGGGAGAGCCCTGCACACGTCCTGGTCACCTGTACGATATTAAGTGGTATTCCCACAGAATCCCTGTATGCGTTCTGTATTTGTCAACTAAGTTGCCAAACGAGCACTTAACCAAGTATATTTTGACCTGAGATGGCTGATAAAATGGAGTCTAAAGAGATTGTCGCCAACGGCACCCCCTCACTTCTCCTGCTCCCTTTAGTTTAGAGACAGTCTTTTTAAAATACATTTATGTGTAGTTGGAGCACAGTTGCTTTAGTGTTGCTTTGGTTTCTGCCGGCATCAGCGTGCATGGGCCGTGGGTGTGCAGGGTCCCCGCCCACCCCGGGGTTCTCGCCGAGCTGGCATGTGCGCTCCCCGCGTGTGCGCTCCCCACCGCAGCAGGGCCCCTCCGGCTCTGTTTACCCCGCGGTGTGTATGTTCCTGTGCTCCTGTCTCCTTTCATCCCATCTTCCCCCTCCCCTCTCTGCGTCCGTGGGTCTGGTCTCTGTGTCCGCCTTACAGACCATCTTCTAATGTACTGGAAATCCTTAACTTCTTGGTCTCAGTATCGCAAATCATTCTCCGTGCCCTCTTCCTTACCACTTCAAGAAAGAACCAGCCGCGCCGCGAACCGCCTGCTGTGAGGATTCGGCTCTATTATTGCCTATGTGAGGGTGGAGCTACGCGAGGAGAGGGGTCAGAGCCGACTGACGCGCGTGGGTAGGAGACGCGCTTAAAATGCGCCATGTGGGCCCTCAACACCCACAGGATGTTCCATTTTAGAGTGTTTGCTACAGAAAGGATAAGCATAAAATAAACAGTAAACGTTTCAAAAAGAATTATTGCTGATAATTATCAGTGAGGTGTATAGTTCCTTTAGAGAAAAGCACAGTATTTGCCAACGTAACACGAGACAGTTTGAATGCTAAATCCATCACTTTATATCTCTATTGTCATATAAAAAAGAGGTTCTTATATAATGTTACTATTAGGATGAGATAATTAATTATATGGTGTATTTATTTATACTCTGCCTTTCCCCACAAAAATGGAAAGATGGCTTTTCAACAGTTGACACTCCTTTGCTATCCCTCAGCCAGCATCCATCACAGCTTTAAAGTGACCAGGAGATTCAGTATGATTAAGATTTGGAACAAATAGTGATTACTCCAAGATGGGAGAACTCAAGGGAATCACAGAAAAGTGACTTTCATAGAAATGAAACTTTCACAGGGTGATAAAAATAAGTCATGTTTCTTTTGTCTGCTTCTGAAAGCACTAGGTGTTCTAGGATATTTGATTTTCTCTTCAGGGTATCATTTAAAAAACAAAAAAGTGAAGTGAGAAAA
Organism: Bubalus bubalis; assembly: GCF_019923935.1. NCBI lineage: Eukaryota > Metazoa > Chordata > Mammalia > Artiodactyla > Bovidae > Bubalus > Bubalus bubalis. Next base: position 93,483 of record NC_059165.1, on the reverse strand, counting down.
ATAAACAGGCTCTTTCTTCATCCATTTATAAGATTTATACAAAAAGAAATGTCATATGATTCATGTGGCAAGGAAGACTTCTTTAACAGCTGAAATGAAGAACAATGAGAGTTGTATTGACTGATGTTTGGAGTGTAAAAGAGCCAAGGAAAATAGAACGGATGCATTAGAACATAAAGAGCCTATCACTTATGTCTCAAAACATCCTTCAGACGTTTTTTCTTGCTCTACACTAGCAAATGGTAAATAACTGAAGTGTCCAAGGTGTTCTCAGCAAGGCGTGTATAGAAGCTGCAGTGTTCTGAGGTTCACTGCAGTAAACCGGCACGTCTGCTCCTGGACAGAGGCAGCCCCCCCGACCCCCAGCCCAGAAGCCTTTCACCTGTGTCACAGTCCGATCTGGTCCATACCTTTGTAACAGCATTCAGCATACTGCACTCAGACATTACCTGTCTTCTCTACTGTCAAAGCAAAAACTGCCCTTGACAAAGTTGAAAAGGTTGCTCCTGATTCTTGCCAAATGTATGTGACCCCGTAACAGAGGACCACACACGGTACTGATGCTCAGAAAAGCCTGCCGTGGGCACCGTCGGAGCTGGTAAGCTCTGTGAGCCTGTAGGAGGCGCCCTGGAGGCACCTCCTCGGGGTCCTCCTGGCCAAGCTGGGAAGCGGGAAGGAGCAGAGAAGGTCCAAACAGGCTCTCCGGCTTCTGGCAGATAAACCCTCTCCCTCCTCCTGCTCAATCCCCAGGGGCAGTGCTTAGAGGAGTTTCTAGGTGCTGAGGGTGCAGTGGATTTCTGTGGCCCAGGAGTCTCTGAATTCAAGATCAGCCTCTGCACTGAGAGCCCCACTGTGTCTGTCTGTCCGCTCCCACTGTGTCTGTCTGTCCGCTGTACTTCTATAAAGTCAGATTCGGGCTTTAAGGTGAAAATAAATCTTTTCTATTTTTTAACTGAAGTATAATTGATGGACAGTATTGCATAAGTTTCAGGTATACAACATGGTGATTCAAAATTTTTATACATTATACTCCATTTATAGTTATTCGATAAAATTGGCTGTATTTCCTATATGTTTTGAATGGTTAAAATGAAAATGTAGGAGAGAATTTAAACACAAATGAGCAACAACAACAACAACAAAGCTCTGATGAAGTGGAACCCGCAGTGGCCTTGACCTGCCTGCGGGTGCCCTGGGGCCCCGCCGCGCACGGGGAGCTGCACCCGTGCTGACCCCTCCCTTCCCAAGTCCCGGCTCCTCCCTGAGCGGTCTCATTGCCTTTGCTTTCTTCAGGGAGCCCTCTTCTCTGTTAGCTCAGCCACTACCTCTCTCCCTTTGCCTGGTTAGCTTCTCTAGATCTTCCACATCTGTTTAAACTTCACTTTCTGAATACCTTTCTTGATCTTTCTGACCAGGTCAACCCTCTGTTACAGACACTCGTCCTCCAAGCACTTTCGGTTGCCAGTCTGTTTCTTCGTGTGGTTTTCTCTGTGGTAGTGGAGGCTTGTTCTCTGTAACACCCCGTCATTCCCCACCACCACCCACAGCACTTGTCACGTGGCATGTGCTTAACAAATGCAGTTCATCATCAGTTGAATGAGTGAGTGAAGAAACCTCTTGATTTCCTGTGCCTGGTTTCCCTTGGATTGGGCTTTCTCAAAAACAGTTAACAGTTTGAAAAAGTCTTCCGATAAAGAATGCCTCTCTGTGGTTTTAACTCGGTAGGTCAGAAGGGATCATGCTCATCTAGGGCACCAACAAAATGAAGGTTCAGTCAGTTCAGTTCAGTCCTCAGTCACGTCCGACTCTTTGTGACCATCACCAACTCGCCGAGTTTACCCAAACTCATGTCCATTGAGTTGGTGATGCTATCCAACCGTCTCATCCTCTGTCATCCCTTTCTCCTCCTGCCTTCAATCATTCCCAGCATCACAGACTTTTCAAATGAGGATTCAAATGAGCTCTTCGCATCAGGTGGCCAAAGGATTGGAGTTTCAGCTTCAACATCAGTCTTTCCAATGGATATTCAGGACTGATTTCCTTTAGGATGGACTCGTTGGATCTCCTTGCAGTCCAAGGGACTCGAAAGAGTCTTCTCCAACACCACAGTTCAAAAGCATCAATTCTTTGGTGCTCAGCTTTCTTTATAGTCCAACTCTCACCTCCATACATGACTACTGGAAAAACCATAGCTTTGACTAGACAGACCTTTGTTGGCAAAGTGATGTCTCTGCTTTTTAATACACTGTGTAGGTTTGTCATAGCTTTTCTTCCAAGGAGCAAATGTCTTTCAATTTCATGGCTGCAATCACCATCTGCAGTGATTTTTGGAGCCCCAAAGAAAAAAGGTACAGTCAGTCATTCAAATTATCCGTCTATTTTTCTCTTAGGGCTTTAGGAGAAGGAAAACCTAGCATCAGTCAAATGTCACAGGCGATACCTAATCTTGCTTATTTTAGAACCATTTCAAGTTACAGTGATTTTATTTACTAAAATAAATTCATTCCAATCTTTATATATACCTTCAATCTCTAGATATTACACTGTCAGGTATCCTGGGAGTTCTGTAGCATTTAGTGTTTAATGAGCAATAACATGAATGATGGTAACTTTAGGAAGTAGCAGAAAACTTGACTCTACTTAGAAGACAGGCAGGAAAATCAATGAATGATTATTAACTATTTCTGAAAAAATTCTAAATCATTTAAAATACATGTTAAAAAAAAAAACCCCGTAGTACAGCTTGAATGTTTTTATTCCCCTGCCCCTGCATTTTGCTTGTTTATTTGTTTTGGCAATGAGATAAGAAAATATATGAAGGACTTCCAGGAGTGTCTGTATGAATAGCGTTAAAAGGTAGACTGGTTGATACCTTTTCTTGAACTGAATTGGAAGTAGTCAACTATTTCTGACTCTTAAGAAAATCATAAATATGTAGAATTACCCTCCAGGACATGTGATACGTAGGAGACTTGAAACACTGATGTGCCAGAGACTGAAATTTATTCTAGAAAAGCTTTTGGTGCTTGGAAAGGGTTCACATAGATTACAAGAATGTGTTCTGCTGGCTCTGAAGTCACAGCCCTATTAACTAGTGATCAAAAATATTTAAAGGTTACTGTGTATTAATATCTAATTGTGTCTAGGTATTTAGGTTGATTTCATCCAAATTTTATATTATGATAGTGAATATAATAAATCCATTTTAAAATTTCTTTTTAAGAGAAATTTATTATGGAGGACAAACACATTCTGTATTCCTTTTGTCTCAGTCAACCTCACGTGGGAAGTCTAGCTTTTCATCCCACCAGTTTACTCATCTTGCAGCATAATGCCTCACAAGGACATAAGCTGCCTCCAGCAAGTAAGGTTGCACCCAGTGCTGGGAAGGGAGGTCAGATATTGCCACATCGGGTAAAACCAACTAAAACCCTGTAACATGGTTTCAAAAAGGACTTTGTTTTATAGTATTCACTTCCTTTGGGTCCCTTGACTTGGGAGCTACAAGGATCAAAGTCAGGGAAAGCCCCGGACCTTTAAGACAGCCCGCTGGCCTCCGCAGGTGCCTCCCCACGCGCGGGCTGGGCGTGGACCCCCCCGGAGCTGGGGATGGGTGCCCTCGGGCGGCAGGCACAGAGGCTCTACGGGGGGCGGGGGGTCCTGCAGCAGGTGCACAGGGGGAGCACCCGTCCTCTTTTCTTGCCTGGACTCTCAACAACTCTTCCTTCACTTGGATGACAGCGTATGAAACCCAGATGAAACCTGGAAATTAGCTGGTGCAATTCATTTACTAGAGGTAAAAACCAAGACCCAGAAAATATGAGACTGTCAGCATCTCATCAGTTCAGTTCAGTTCCTCAGTCGTGTCCGACTCTTTTCGACCCCATGAATCGCAGCACACCAGGCCTCCCTGTCCATCACCAACTCCCGGAGTTCACTTAGACTCACGTGCATCGAGTCAGTGATGCCATCCAGCCATCTCATCCTCTGCCGTCCCCTTCTCCTCCTGCCCCCAATCCCTCCCAGCTTCAGAGTCTTTTCCAATGAGTCAACTCTTCGCATGAGGTGGCCAAAGTACTGGAGTTTCAGCTTTAGCATCAGTCCTTCCAAAGAAATCCCAGGGCTGATCTCCTTCAGAATGGACTGGTTGGATCTGCTTGCAGTCCAAGGGACACTCAAGAGTCTTCTCCAACACCACAGTTCAAAGCATCAAGTCTTTGGCGCTCAGCCTTCTTCACAGTCCAACTCTCACATCAATACATGACCACAGGAAAAACCATAGCCTTGACTACACGGACCTTTGTCGGCAAAGTGATGTCTCTGCTTTTGAATATGCTATCTAGGTTGGACATAACTTTCCTTCCAAGGAGTAGCGTTTTTTAATTTCATGGCTGCAGTCACCATCTGCAGTGATTTCATGTGTATGTTTAAATGTCAGTATGGGGTTGATGATGCTTCCCTGGTGTGGGACTTGGCCTGGGGAGGGTACGTGGCTCTGACTGTGCCAGATGTGTGCGCCTTCAGCCCCCGGCGGAGGTGGCCCTTCTGAAAGCTGCAGCCTCACCTCAGCCTCCTCCGCCGGACGCTGAGCAAGGCGTTTGCGAGTGGGAGGTCAGTGCAGAGGCCCCTGGGCCCCAGAGAGACCGTCTGTGGGGTCCAGATGGCTCTGGGGATGCGCGCGAGCCTGGCAGAGAGGGTGGTACTGGCTTTGAGTGCGCATTTTTCTTAATTATGTTAATTAAGTCTCGAAAGGAAATTGTTCTAGGAATAGACGCCCGTGGAGCCCAGATTCCGCTCCTCAAAGGGTGCCTCCCGCTGAACTGCCGCGCGGAGCTTGAGGACGTAGGCCCATTCCACAGGCCCTTCACCTCCTGCGTCTTATGTGACAGTTTCTACAGGAGGGAGGGTATCCTGAGAGAAGAAAACAGGGCAGGAAGACGTCAGAGGGAAGACCGCGGTGTCCTCTCTATAACTCGGGGTTCCCTGAGGACAGCTTCCTTCAGAGGCTCCCCTTGGCGTGTCCTCCAGTCCTGACATCCCCAGGCCGCGCGGACGCGGCTCCGGCTCCCCTGACCCAGGGCCGCCCTCGGGGAACATTCAGCACTCCGCTGCCTCTCGGGGGAGCCCCGCCGCGGACCCCCGCAGCACATCTGTTCAGAATAGAAAAGGGCTGCTCTGGGCCGTAGACCTGCGCCCTGCTTCGGCACAGAGAGCAGAGCTCTCACTTCTCCGTTTTTTCCGTTATTAGTGGGGTCAGCAAACACCACCTCCAGGCCTCAGGGCAAGCTGTTGACCCAGTCAGCCTCTGTTTCACAGCTGGGTCTACGCTGTGGGCCGCTGCGGGGCGGAGAAGACCTGCGTTTCAGGCCAGGGCAGCGGCCTGGCTGCGCGCAGGGAAGCCCTCTCTCCCCGCCCTTAATTCCGAGGGACCGCGGACAGCCGCGCTCTGTGGAGAGGGTGCTTCTCAGCGCCGAGACCTGGGCCGGCTCTTGTCCAACCTCCAGCTCTGGACTGTCCAGCCCTCTCGCCGTCCGCCCTGCCCCTGCCCTACACGCAGTCAGAAACACACGCTCACAGAGACCTCAGGCCTCAGGCGGCCTGACTGTGCTTCTTACCTCTTCCTATGCTGAACTTTGATTTCTTTCTTTTCTGTGTACAAAGCTCCCTTTGTAGTACAGATATAGCTATCTGATTTGAAAAGTATCATGATGTTCTGATGTTGAATATTAAAGTTAGTAAGTTTATTTTTATGTACCCCAAACACAGAGAGACTATAATCTTTTCCACTAAAATTGTCATAAGAATTTGTAGCCTCATACTTCGGTTTGAGGAGAGAAGATTGGTTTTAAACCTGTTCTGAAGTTTCTGTTGATGAACTCATTTCTTCTCCATTGCTTGTTACTAGAATGTGAATACTGAATTTAAACTCTAATACAGTTTTCACTCTTTCTGCAGCACCTGAAATCCTTAGAGGCTGTGCCTATGGACCCGAGGTGGACATGTGGTCTGTGGGGATAATCACCTACATTTTGTAAGTGAATAGAAGCGATCTCTAAGCATACTGTTTGCCTTTGCTATAGTGTCTTCTAGTTACTAATGTGTGCATGCATGCTAAGTTGCTCAGGCCTGTCCAACTCTTTTCAACCCCATGGACTGTAGCCCACCAGGCTTCTCTGTCCCTGGGATTCTCCAGGCAAGAACACTGGAGTGGGTTGCCATGCCCTCCTCCAGGGGACCTTTCCAACCTGGGAATCAAACCCATGTCTCTCATGTCTCCTGCTTTGGCAGGCAGTTTCTTTACCACTAGCATCACCTGGGAAGCCCAAGTACTTACAGTCCTCATAAAAAAAGCAAGATTCCTTTTAACTTTTTGTGGTTCTCTATGATGTGCTAAGAGTAGTTAATGAAAGAATTTTCGGTAAACGAGCATCATGTTTTGTAGTTTTCTTGGGGCAAGAACTTTGGTCTAGGGCTTTGCTGTGTCTCATTGTACTATGCAGTGTATCACAGACTGGGGAACAATTCATTATTTGATGGTAGTAATGAGCATGAAACCACCTATTAAACTTGCTCTTGTTTTACTTATGTGCAGATCATCCAAATGATAAGAGTATTATTCCTTTTTAAGGGACAAATGGTTCTTTAACCTCTGAAGCAATCCCAAACCTATATATGTCTTATCAGGAATGTTTTAAAGGCATTTTGGCTATCAGTTTTATTTCCTATATGTGTTAAGTTCTCAAGGACCTTTAGTATAATACCCTGAACTCAGAGAAAACTTCTCTCTGGTAGAAAAAAGGCGGGAGGCTAAATCTTTCACTCTCTGGTATCTCCAGCTCCATTTCTAAGCTCCTGTCTACTAATAAACAATGGGTTTCAGTCTGCCAAAGAGATGATGGAATTGCAGACAAATATGACGGAAATAGTCTAGAGTGATGGGAGAGTGTCTGGAGAGGAAGGTTTGCCTGTAGAACAGCTGCAAAAGCAAACCTCACTGAGCTCCAAAGCTTAAATCAAAGCAAGTGGACTTGGCTGTCAGTTAGAGGATACTGGACAGAGGAGCCTGGCTACAGTCCACGGGATCACAGTTGGACACGACTGAGCGACTTCACTTTCACTTTAGAGGGCACTGCAGAGTTCATTGTTGTGCGTGTGCCGTGTGCACTCTTGTGTCCGATTCTTTGCGACCCCATGGACTGTAGCCCACCAGGCTCCTCTGTCTGTGGGATTCTCCAGGCAAGAATACTGGAGTGAGTTGCCCTTTCCTTCTCCAGGGGATCTTCCCAACCCAGGGATCGAACCCAAATGTCTTGCGTATCCTGCACTGACAGGTGGATTCTCTACCTTCCACCTGGGAAGCCCAAGTTAATTGTTGGAACCTGTATTATTCAAATCTGTAAAGAGATTTTGAAGGGTGTGGAAGAAAGTGAATTAGGCAGCTCAGGTTCTATAACAAAACACAGAGACTGGGTGCTACAGAAGCAAAAGTGGAGTCTGGAGTTCTGGAGGTCAAAGGTGCCAGTAGCTCAGGTCCTGGTGAGAGCGGTCTTCCTGGCTGCAGACGGCTGCCTTCTCCCTGTGTCCTCCCAAGGCAGGAAGAGGAAGCACGTTCTGTGGTCCCTCTTCCGTGAGAGCGCTGATCGCAGCACGAGGTCCCACCCTCGGGGCCTCATCGAACTCTCTTAACTGCCAGAGCCCTCATCTCCAGATGCCATCATGCGGGGCTCAGGGCCTAACATCCTGATCGGGGAGAACACAGTGCAGGCCATAGTAGGAAGAGGCTTGGTTTGGTTAATTTAATAGTGATCTTAGAAAGTGCAGTGTCTAGGTAATATGGGCTAGGAAGAGGGTAACCAGGGTAGACTTCCAAGCAAGTTAGCAAACTCTTGAGTTCACCTGGGTTTATATGTTGGTCAGTAGCAACCATAAAAAGGTTTAACAAGCACACCATAAAATAGTCATCTGCTATTATGTAATGTCAAAAGATATTTTCAGTGATCACTTCCCTATGTTTCCAGGATGTATTAAAGCTTGAAAAGAATTAAGAGAGCTAGGGAACCATGTTTTTTCTTACAAAAGTGCAAACTTTTAGGTAATTTGTTTTCCATACTTAGTGATTAATTCATTAGTAATGAATTCATAAGGTCATGTCATAGAATTCCTTCAGCTTACATTTAAGATCACTATTGTGCTGTGGAAGAAGGTTGTCTCCTGAATTGTGTGGGTGACATATTATGCTTAATGATGTTCATTGAAAAACTGAACTACAAATACTGCTTCATATTTGCCCCTAAAATGTAAACGTGCCCACCCAAGGAGAGTTTCTTACAGAAATGTGATGAAAGGGGTTGAAGAATTAAGGATATGTGATAACAGAGAGATGGAGGTAGGAAATTTAATAACATTTGTCCTGGAAACCTGAAATATGAAATGAATGACACTCCCATGTCACTAACATGGGAAAGTGAAGAGAAAAAAATGTGACTATTGGAGAAGCATCTTATTATAACCCTGAAAATAATTTAAAAATCTATCAGGTTTCTTTCCCATAGTTCACTTAAGCCCATTAGTTGAAAGTTGCTGGCTGAGTAAGTGGTAGCAGCTAACGGTGCCGCTCACAGCTAATATCCTTTAGTTCTGGTCCGACTTCTGTCAGCCCCTGAGACTGGGGACTTTTTATTTAATCTGTAGTCCATTAATGATTGATGAAGTCTACTAGGCAACGCTCACCAAAACATTTTCTACAGTGGATTGTGCCGTTGGGTTTATGTACCTCCTTTATTATTATTAAAAGTTCTATCCAGGTATTTTGTGCTATGGCCGTGCTATTTCTAAGGATGACGGTAGCTTGGACATGAAGGCCATTCTGTTGTTTCTCAGAAGAATTCTGCTCCTTCTACCTTCTAAACCTAAGCCCTTTATCCCTACAGACAAAAGCAACTACTGTGGTTTTCAGGTCAGAATCAGGTAACATCGGAGATTCACACTCGCGCCTTCAGCTTTCAGCGCTGCGTCCTGTCCCGTGGCTCGAGCGCCCTGCTCACAGCCCGCCTCGGCTTCGGCCGGCTCCTGGGCCGGCCCGCAGCGTCGGTTCTTCTCTGTGCCCCGAGCGCGCTCGCCTGCCCCACCCTTCAGGCTAATGACCTAACCCTAACCCCGCCTCGGCGCACAGGTTTGCCGACGTGTCCAGGATGACAGGAGGGCGTCTGAGTGCCCCACTTGGAGAGCTGTCCTTTTCCCCTCTAAATTCCGGAAGCCGGAACGTGCGAGTGTCCTCAACTAAGCCTGGACGGTTGGCGGCTTTCCCGGGACTCGCGGGCAGCGGCCCCGTCTGGTGGAGGAGGCCGCCGGGCGCGGTGTGCCTTGTGCGCCTCCCTGTTCCCTCTGCTGGAGCCCCGTCTCTCCGGGGCCCCGCAGCGGCCGTGTCTGTCTGCAGGAGGCCGGGCTGCAGGCGGGGTGTGCCGTGTGCCCCCTCCTCTGCTGCAGCCGCGTCTTCCTTGGGGGGCCCCCAGTGGGTGGTCGTGTCTGATGGAGGAGGCCGCCGGGCGGGGTGTGCCGTGTGCCCTCTTCTGCTGGAACGGCGTCTCCCCGGGGGCCCCACAGTGCACGGGGTGGGGGCGCCCAACCCGGCCTCGGTGCTCCTGAGCCTCGGCTTTACCCGGCTGGCTCTGCAGTATTTGAAAGAAACCAGGACTGTCGAGCAGGATGGTCCCTGAGCCAAAGAGCAGGAGAAACTTCTTACTCTTAAACACCTGCTGCGTCCGGATCCGCTGAACTGTTTCACGCTCTGCAGCAGCCGGGCCAGTTTGATGGAAGGACATGGGGAAATGTTTCTTACTGTGTTCATTCTTTTTCCCTCATTCTTTGTCACGTGAAACACACGCCCTGGCAAGGACTTTTTTTTTTTTTTTTTTTTTTTACAGTTCCCTTTTGGTCTTTAGTGATTTAGAACCTCCCCCGACCTGTAAGCATTAGAGGCTTGGTGGTCCCACCAGCAGCTCACTTTTCCTGTCTCTCTTTTTCATGTCAAGGGTGGTTCTGTTTCTTTCCTCTCACATTTTTATGTGACCGTGCTGGAAGGTGACAGTGATCATGGTGAGATGTCTTTGCGATGTGCAGAAGCGAGGCTCACGTGCCTGGCAGCGGTCCTCTGGGCTGCGTCGCCCGCTGCAGTCAGTTCAGAAGGCCGTTCCCTCCGGCCGTGTAGGCTCCTGTCTGTGTTCACTCTGAGACCCAAACTGGAGTGGGATGGAAACCCAATACTTTTTTCATCTCTATGGAAGAATTCAGTGAAAAGGACTGAACAAAAACGACTAACAACTCTTCTTTGCACTTTTTAACCTTTTTATCCTCAAAATCCTAACTTTTCCATTTTATGATAAATTAGAACTCCAATCTGTCCTCTCAATTCCTGGTGGAAAAAAAAACACTTGGACATAGCACTATAGCATAATGCTTGTAGTAGGGTTAGCTATTATAATATTATTGTTGCTTTGTATCATAATTATTAATATGATTATAACTTTTTGTAGGAATCTTAAATTGATTTTGTATCTATTTTTACTTCCCTGAAGACATGATTGTATATTTATATAATCATAAATGAATTATAACAAGGCAATTACACACTTAAGCTTAGCAGACGTACATTCATCACAGGAAGAAAAAGGACAGTATTGAATTTCTGCAAAAAATTGGTGACATACACTGAGGCTTTTAAAGGCATTTTATCTTGTATCTTTTGTCCTAGACTTTGCGGATTTGAACCATTCTATGATGAGAGAGGCGATCAATTCATGTTCAGGAGAATTCTGAATTGTGAATATTACTTTATCTCCCCCTGGTGGGATGAAGTATCTCTGAATGCCAAGGATCTGGTAAGTGTGACTGAAACAAAAGGAAATAAAATGCCTTACATCCATTTTTTTAACTAATTAATGGGCAGTGCCATTTAAAAAATTAATCCCGTTTAGTAGCTTATTTCTTTTTAATTATATAATATTTTTAAGAAAACAATGCACACTAATTTTCCTTATAGATAATGAAAAAAGATATGTTTGATTCATCTCTGCTGCTGCTGCTGCTAAGTCGCTTCAGTCGTGTCCGACTCTGTGCGACCCCAGAGACGGCAGCGCACCAGGCTCCCCCATCCCTGGGATTCTCCAGGCAAGAACACTGGAGTGGGTTGCCATTTCCTTCTCCAATGCATGAAAGTGAAAAGTTAAAGTGAAGTCGCTCAGTCGTGCCCGACTCTTAGTGACCCCATGGACTGCAGCCCACCAGGCTCCTCCGTCCATGGGATTTTCCAGGCAAGAGTACTGGAGTGCGGTGCCACTGCCTTCTCCATCATCTCTAGCTGAATTATCACAGATTACAAATTACTGCTTGTTAATTAATGAGTTTTTACCATCTAGTCAGTGTGATATGGAACCTGGAAGCTATGAAGCTATGAAGACAGCTGTGCTGGGTGACTCCACACATAACATACGCAGGTGAATTCTTTCTTAAACGGCTTGCTGCCACTTAGATTAGTTATGCTGTGAATAAAGAAGCAACATTATTTCTTCATATCTTCAAACTTATTAAAATATCCTGATGGTAGCACAAGTCCTATCTTGCATGACTACCATACACGAGTCACATTGTGCATTTTGTTGGGTTTTTTGATTTTTCACTGACTTCTCACCTCTGGTAATACTGGAGTTTATCTGCATTCAGGACAGGTGGGGCGCTGGCCTATCCTCTGGGGCGTTGCCCACTGGTTCTAAAATGAAGATACTGGGATGCCATTGAAGCTTTTACCATCAATTCTTTAGAGCTATCGTCCTCAATCTTTTTGGCACCACGGACCAACTTTATGGAAGACAATTTTTCCATGGACCGGGGATAGGGAGGATAGTTTCAGAATGATTTAAGCAGATCACATTTATTTCGCACTTTATTTCTAATCTAATACTGCTGCTGATAAGATAGGAAGTACCAGTTCACAGCCCGGAGATTGGGGAGCCCTGTTCTAGAGAGAAACCACACAGAAATGATGAAAAATTGACTTCTGAATCATAGAAGGTTAGATCTCCAAGGATCTCAGGACTCATTTAATCTTCCTTGAATTTTAAGGATGAGTTTGCTCAAGTGCAGAGAAGTGACGCACAGCTTCCCAGCAGAAAGGAAGGGTCCAGATTTCTGGACCCCTTCTCCAGGGCTCTTTTCCCACCTTACCATCTGTGTGCTGTGAAAACAGGTTTGCTAAGGTCATGACCTTTCCAGCACTGTCTGAAGAGAGGCAGCGTGTGTGCGATGCGAAGATATCGCCACCTCCCCCTCGCGCCCCCTCTGCTGAGCATCTCCGTGTCGCCCGTCTGTGTGTCCGCTCCACCGAGACGCCCCGGTCCAAGCCCCCACCTCCCTCCTCCTGGTCCGCGGCCACGGCCTCTCTCCTGCTCTCCCTGCCTCTTCCTGCGCGTCTGCAGTGCACTCCCCGCGCGGGACTCGGAGGGCGGCCTCACTGGGGGCTGGGGTCCCCTCTGCTCCACGGCGCGTGGACCCCCCGTCCTGGCGGCATGACTCTGGGTGCTCTGTGCTGTCCCTTCATCCTCCCTGCTCCTTCCTCTCCACCACACACACACATACAGATACACACACACAGACACAAAGAGACACACAAACACCGACACACACACATACAGACATAGACAGACACACAGACACAGAGACACAGACACACACAGAGACAGACACAGAGACACACATACACAGACACAGACACACACACACACACACAGACACACAGAGACACACATACACAGACACACACAGACAGACACATACAGACACAGACACACAGGGACACAGAGACACAGACACACAAACAGACAGACACACAGACAGACACAGACTGCTGTCCTCGGCGCGCAGACCCCTGTCCTAGCAGCATGACTCTGGGTACTCTATGCTGTCCCTTCATCCCCCCTGCCCCTTCCTCTCCACCACACACACACAGACACAGAGACACACACACAGACACAGACACAGAGAGGGCTGTCCTCGGCGAGCAGACCCCAGTCCCGGCAGCATGACTCTCCACGTGCCTGCTGCTCCTCCGTCCGCCCTGTGATGCCCCTCCGTCATCCTCCTCCTTCCTTTCCACACACACACAGAGCTCTTTACACGGGTAGCTAATCTTTTTTAGTGTGTTTTAATCGAAGGAAAGCGGCTTCACAGTGTTGTGTGCTCTCTGCCTTGCAGCACACGGATTCGCATCGGCGCGTGTCCCCTCCCTCGTGACCCCCCCCCCCGCCCCTCCAGGGGTCACAGGGCAGCACAGGTGACTCGTTTTCAAGCCCTGGCTGCCGTGACCTTGTTGAGGAGACCTGGTCTTCGAGGGGCATGCCGTTCTCCTCACAGTCGGTTCATTTCTCCTGCCGCTTGATCCTCTGCCCCGGGCCTCCTTTTTCACGATAAGCATCATTTGCATATGCTGTGCTCAGAGGTATTCCTTAATGAGGTTCAGGCTCTGGGAGAGGATGAAGCAGGTGGGCCCAGATCTTAGTGCCATGTGGACCTGAAGTTCATGCTCAGTAAATGTTCGTTGAATGAAAACATCAGTCGGGAAATGGATCAAGGATTCTTAAAAGTCCGACATGCCTGGGTTCAAGTGCCCCGCCCCCACCCCCCCACCCCCTTTCTAATAGTTGCAGGTTTGACCTTGTGCTAACCTGACCTCTCTGTGCTTTGGTTTTCTTCTCTGGATGGTACTGGTACCTGTCTCTAGGTCTTTGGAAGAATTAAGGGATATGATACATACTAAGTAACCATCACCAACTAACTCAATAATAATCCCATTAGTTAGCCCCCTTCTGTTTCTTTTTATCTCTGATAAAAGGTTAAATGGACAAGAAGGTTACCTGTGATGTTCCTTCATTCAGCTACACCTCCTGTTGGTTAAAACATTTACATAACTTCAGAACTAAAGGAATCTTTGAGCCCCTAAATGAAACACTTATTAGCAATACCTGCATCTGTTCTCTCATGGTGCTTGGGGAGCTGGTCTGTAAGCAGAGCTGTAGGATAATGGCACATCTTTGGGTCTGAATCCTGACGAGGTCACTGAGTGTGATCTTCAACAACTTTCTTAAAAACTCAGTGCATCAATGTCTCCAAATGTAAAGATGAATGATGACATATATAAATTTTTGATGCTAATTGGCTTTCCATAAATTCTTTGTATTTTCAAGCAGGAGAGAATGGTGATGATAGGGAAGAGGAAACATGATTAGAAAATGAGCGTGAAGTATCTAATTGTCAAGGATGTTTTAAGGATTAGGTATCACTTAACTTACATGAAATTATTAGTGTATGTATCCAACAGATGATAGCTCTGACCACCATCAAAGCTGTTACTGCTGTGCATTCTTCTTCTTAATTATTCTTCAGCTCCCTCCACCTCCTCACTGACTTTAAGCCTAAACATCTCAAGATTACCAGTTTCAAATGCAGTCTCTCTACCCCACATACATTTCTTTGCAAATGCTACAAAACAGAAAGTGAAAGGAGAACCAGATATTAATTCTTCATTTGACTAGCTTCCTAATTTTGTTAGCCTGTGTTCAGTTTTTGGATTTTTAGAATTAGAAAAGATCTTATGCCTTAAGTCATCCAAAGTCCTTTATTTTACACACCGGCAGACTGAAACTCAGAAAGCTTGTCTACCATGAAGGCACTGTGGTGTTTAGGCCACAGGACAAATTCTAAGACAAGACAAACCCTAGTATGAGTATGCTGCTGCTGCTGCTAAGTCGCTTCAGTCGTGTCCAATTCTGTGTGACCCCATCGATGGCAGCCCACCAGGCTCCCCTGTCCCTAGGATTCTCCAGGCAAGAACACTGGAGTGGGTTGCCATTTCCTTCTCCAATGTATCAAAGTGAAAGTGAAGTCACTCAGTCGTGTCCAACTCTTCACAACCCCATGGACTGCAGCCCACAAGCCTCCTCCATCCATGGGATTTTCCAGGCAAGAGTACTGGAGTGGGGTGCCATCATATAGCCCCCACCAGTTACACGAATCACTAAATCTTTGAGCTTCCTTCCATCCCTAATTCATGAATTGGAGCTAAAGTTACTAATTGATAAGGGTATGGATAGGATTACATAAATTTTTTAAAAATGTTGCATGCCTGTAAGAATGTGTTTACAAGGAAATTAGAGTGGAAATTAGGTTGTGTAAGAAGAGGGCCCAGGAGAGTGTCCATAGTCACTCAGTAGGGGCGGGTGGGTGTCTGAGGTCAGACACATGTGGGTCTTTGAGGTCACAGAAGTAGAGACTTTGAACAAGTTAGGACTTAAGCGTGCTTCCTGACTCCAGGTAATCTCTGCCTCATCCCAGGTCACTTCTCTGAGCCCAGGGCTGGGGATTATTTTGGTTGTTGAACTTCGTGGCAATTCATTGTCTGCTCATGCTCACCATTGGGGTAAACCTCCCAGAATGGGCTATGATTCATTTGAATTCAGTCCTTTTAAACAAACCATATCCCCAAACTACTGACACCTTTTCTTTGATTCTAAGTAGGCTTTTACCCCAGCTCTTGGCATTTTCCTTCAAGGGATAACAGGCTTATGAAGGCTTCCTGATGGGAAGATCAAATTGCCACCTTCTGCTGGATCATCGAAAAAGTAAGACAGTTCCAGAAAGGCATCTATTTCTGCTTTATTGACTATGCCAAAGTCTTTGACTGTGTGGATCACAATAAACTGTGGAAAATTCTGAAATAGATAGGAATACCAGACCACCTGACCCGCCTCTTGAGAAATCTCTATGCAGGTCAGGAAGCAACAGTTAGAACTGGACATGGAACAACAGACTGGTTCCAAATAGGAAAAGGAGTATGTCAAGGCTGTATATTGTCACCCTACTTATTTAACTTATATGCAGAGTACATCATGAGAAACCCTGGGCTGGATGAAACACAAGCTGGAATCAAGATTGCCAGGAGAAATATCAATAACCTCAGATATGCAGATGACACCACCCTTATGGCAGAAAGTGAAGATGAACTAAAGAGGCTCTTGATGAAAGTGAAAGAAGAGAGTGAAAAAGTTGGCTTAAAGCTCAGCATTCAGAAAACAAAGATCATGGCATCAGGTCCTATCACTTCATGGCAAATAGATGGGGAAACAGTGGCAAACTTTATTTTGGGGGCCTCCAGATGGTGACTGCAATTAAATGAAATTAAAAGACGCTTGCTCCTTGGAAGAAAAGCTATGACCAACCTAGACAGCATATTAAAAAGCAGAGACATTTCTTTGTCAACAAATGTCCATCTAGTCAAGGCTGTGGTTTTCCTAGGAGTCATGTATGGATGTGGAGAAGGCAATGGCACCCTACTCCAGTACTCTTGCCTGGAAAATCCCATGGACAGAGGAGCCTGGTAGGCTGCACTCCATGGGGTTGCTGGGAGTCAGACATGACTGAGCAACTTCACTTTCACGCTTTGGAGAAGGAAATGGCAACCCACTCCAGTGTTCTTGCCTGGAGAATCCCAGGGACAGGGGAGCCTGGTGGGCTGCCGTATATGGGGTCGCACAGAGTCGGACACAACCGAAGCGACTTAGCAGCAGCAGCAGCAGCAGCACGTATGGATGTGAGAGTTGAACTATAAAGAAAGCTGAGCACTGAAGAACTGATGCTTTTGAACTGTGGTGTTGGAGAAGATTCTTGAAGTCCCTTGGAAAGCAAGGAGATCCAACCAGTCCATCCTAAAGGAAATCAGTCCTGAGTGTTCATTGGAAGGACTGATGCTGAAACTCCAATACTTTGGCCACCTGATGCGAAGAGCTGACTCATTTGAAAAGACCCTGATGCTGGGAAAGACTGAAGGCAGGAGGAGATGGTTGGATGGCATCACCGACTCAATGGACATGAGTTTGAGTAAACTCTGGGAGTTGGTGATGGACAGGGAGGCCTGGCGTGCTGCAGTCCATGGGGTCGCAAAGAGTCAGACACGACTGAGTTACTGAACTGAACCTGTCCTTAAGGGCTTAGAGAGCACTATTGCTAGGATCACGGTGTAATCATAAAGGCTGTGACCCTGCCCCCTTTTGTTTGCCCTTCAGTCCCCACAGAAGGAATGATGGCTGCATGAATGGTCCGTCTCCCCTGAGATGTAGTTTACCTTCTGAATTCTAAGTTGTGTGAAGTTGCAACCTAGTATTATCCAGATGCTGGCTCCCACTCAAAGTTCTTGCAGTTCACAGGCAAGGCAAGCCTTGTTTCTCTGATCTGCGGGCATCTGTCTGCCAGTTTGGGCTCTTGGTTCGCACACAGCACTCTTTCCAGACTCCTCAGCTACTGCTGCCTGAAGCCATCCCCACAGTGACCACTGGGGACTTAAAAAGGTTGTTTAATGTATATTTAGTGCACTGCCAAGAAGATAGAATAATAATGTATATTTAGTGTACTGCCAAGTAAATTAAATAAGACCTATGAAAGGTTGTTGTTGAATCACGCGAAGACACCGGGATTCTTGGCCCCCAGAGGAGAATAATTCAATCCGGGGCCGGAGACGAGGCTTGATCGCTCAGAGCTTTTGTGTAATAAGGTTTTATTAAAGTATAAAGGAGATAGAGAAAGCTTCTGACATAGGCATCAGAGGGGGCAGAAAGAGTACCCGCTTGCTAGTGTTAACAACGAAGTTATATACTCTCCAATGAATCCAAAGAGTGTCTGGAGGTTGTAAAGACCTCACCACACCTGCTCCCATAATTTACATTTTAAGATAACAGAATTAGCCAGAAGGTTTAACCCAAAGACTGTCCTTAATCCAGAGACTGTCCTCAGGCAGGATACATTATTGTTATATAATCCTAAGGAATGTGGAGAAAGAAAAAAAGTTTGTCCTTTCTTCCTCCTTGAGAATTCCAGACCCCTCTCTCCTTGGGGACCCCTAGACTCCCTATCAACCTGCCTAGGAACTGACTCTCTCACCTAGAAGTTCACAGCTGAGGGGCAAGCCCAGGTAACCATGAAAATCTCCCGAAGAAGTAGATGGTTCTTTATCATTTCAGGTCAGAAAATTAATTGTGTTGGATCCTAAGAAAAGGCTGACTACCTTTCAAGCTCTCCAGCACCCGTGGGTCACAGGTAAAGCTGCCAATTTTGTACACATGGATACGGCTCAAAAGAAGCTCCAAGAATTCAATGCCCGGCGCAAGCTCAAGGTTAGATGGCATTTATTTTGTTTTATTTTTTAAAAAAGATTTTTCTCATATCTTGTTAATCAAAGATAATTCTGCTATTGTTTATCTAATACTGTTACTTGTCTCCTGTGGTACCTGGGAAAATGCTGCTTTGAAACCCCAATCGTGATCATATAAAGCCAACCTCAGTTCTGTTATCCTCTTGTAAGAATTCAGTGTGGGTTTTATTTTTCTGTTTGGGGAATTCTGGAGGAGGAAATGGCACTGGGCAGCTTGCGGGACTCTTAGTGAAGCACGGACTCCTACCAACGACTGCCAGGGAGTTCCCAGGGTTCATTGTCAATAAAGGGAAATGTGTGGGATGTTGAGATTCACTCACCAAACAAATACATTGTCATTACTTCCCATTTAATTAAGGCTGAACTGCTTGAAAGTGTTGTTCCGGAACTAATATTTATTAAGAAAGTTGTCTTCTTTCTGAATATGCTAAAACTGGGAAACAATTTTTTTCAAGCTATATTTTATAATATAGGCAAATAATTATACTTGGTAAAATTAAAATAATTCAAGTGATAGGAAAGTTATCCATCAAATTGTATCCCTTTTAATAGAACATATATGGAATAGAGATGAAGTGTTTTTCTCTTACATAATAGTATTTAGGACTAGCTATACATATAGAAAATCTCAGAGGACAGCTGGGGGTCAAAAATAGTGTTGTATTCAGCAGTCGCTTACCGGTTGATACAAGCTAAAAAACATGAAGGGTTCCATGATCAAATTAATTTGAAATATCCTAGATTAAATATCCTTGACTTAACCCAGAATTTCTCAAACAAATTTGACCATGGAACTCTCTTATCTTTATAGTACCTATTAACATCCATGGAAGTAGTGTCCCATACTTTGGGAAGCACAACTAAAGTTTTTGAATATTGGCAATCCGTGGGAAAGTGCATTTATTTAGGCTTTCCTCCAGATGACTAATCTGAGATTAAACAGATTTTGCTTTTCATTCTTCAAACAAGTTTTCATTAGACAATCTTGGAATCATACACTTTCCAAGACTAAATAGTAACAGAATAACACGCCCTAAATGCAAAATTGAGATCAAGCTCTGATTTGGGATTTTCAGTAGAAGTAGCCCCTGATCCTTCGGTCTCCCCCGGCAGCGGTCAAGGCCAGGTGGCCTCCTCTGGGCGGGGATTTTCGTGCAGTAACCCCTGACCTCTCTGTCTCCCCAGGCGGCGGTCAAGGCCGTGGTGGCCTCCTCCAGGCTCGGCAGCGCCAGCAGCAGCCACAGCGGCGTCCAGGAGGGCCGGGCCAGCCGGGAGCCGTCTCCACCTCAGGGTGGCGACGGGGGCGTCCCAGGGGGCGAGGGGGCCCCGGGGGCAGCCGAGGGGGCCGGGGTGGAGCTGCCAGAGGTGCAGGCGGGGGAGGAGGTCAGCGGTGCTGATGGAGACGCCGCGGCCCCCAGGGTGGAGCCCCATGCATCCGAGGAGGAGATGGAGGAGGCCGGCCCGGAGACGGAGGGGCGCCCGGCGGAGGAGACGCGGGGGCCCCCAGGCGCCCCCGCAGCCCCGGAAGGACGGGAGGAGGACCCTGCCCTGGAGGTCGGAGCTCAGCAGGGTGACGCAGTCCTGCCGGAGGACTAGTGGCTTTCTTCCTGTGTGGGAGCCAAACCCTGGCAGTTTGTGCGTTTTGTCCTTCAGCAAGGAAGGTGGAAGCATGATGTGCACTATATTGTGGTTCTGTTTCTGAGGTGCAAAAAATACATGTGTGTCAGTTGGGCATCCTAACTTCAATGCATGTGACTGCTTTATGAGAAACTAGTGTCTCCTGTGGTACATAATGGATATCAGAATCCGATGAGTTAGATTTGAAATTGCGACTAAACACAACATATAAAAACGTTTTCGGGGACCAGTGGTGCACATTTGAGGTAAATAGTAACAAATTGTTTTTGCTTTGAAAACCTAGCCATCCTCCACCCTTTGGATTTCTGAAGAGGGTAATTCCTTTGGACGTTGCTCAGCTATAAGATGTATTCCCATGACATTTACAATACCTTCAGTAATGTGCTCAAACTGTTTACAAGAAGATGATTAGGTTACAGGTGTATGTGCAAAAAATTGCATATATACCACTTACAATGGTGAGAAACTGAAGCATATTTTAAGGGCTATGAAACCATATGCCCCTAAACCTTGTGTGGAGAATGCTTTTTTATCTTGTCTTTATTTATATACACCATATTACTAATAACCTGAAATGTTCTATCACAAAATTCTGCCATTTTATAGTTCTGGAAAAAAGTGTTTTACAAACTCATGCTGAGGAATTTATTCTCACCTTCACCTGCTCTCTAATAAGAAGTCCTTATGATGGACAGCACTTAGGAGTGGGAAAAAGAAATTTAGTGAAAAAAAGAAAAGACTGGGACTTAGGCTAATGAAGACTGACTCTTTGCCATTTCAAATAAAATTGAATTTATTCATGAGCTTGTACAGTTTTAAAGATAGGAACATTTTTATGGATAAATTCTATACTGACCAAGGTTCTAAATTTGTAAAATAATCTATACCAATGGCTGGTGCCAGGATGTCTGAATAGAATGAGAGTAATATCCCATTGTAAGATCATTCATTACTGAATTCACTATAGTAAGGAAGGGGCTTCCCCAGTGGCCCAGCGGTAAAGAATCAGCCTGCAATGTAGGAGATGCGGGTTCGATCCCTGGGTCAGGAAGATCCCCTGGAGAAGGAAATGGTAACCCACTTCAGCACTCTTGCCTGGAGAATCCCATGGACAGAGGAGCCTGGCGGGCTACCGTCCATGGGGTCGCAAAGAGTCGGACACGACTGAGCACGCACACACAGAGTAAGGAAACATTTTTGTTTATAAAGGTTCTTTTTTTCCTTCAATTGATGATTCTTTAGATATACTGCTTATGGGCTAAGGATATTTCTAGAAAGCTAGTATACTTTTTTCTCATGCTTGGAATGGAAGCACTCATAATTCACAATGTAGTTTTGAAAGTTTCCATGTTGAGAAATTTAGGACAATGCAGCTTTTCATTTACTTTAATAAACAGAAACAAAGGAAAAAAAAAAATTGATTTCAAATCAGACTCTTGAGAAGCTATAACATTAGACCTAATACTTCACCATGATTTTTTCAAAATATTTTTCTTTGGTTTTCATACAAACTTTTTCCTTATAAAAACTCACAGTTAAATTCCAAACACCACAGATTTATCTCTAGTTTGAGCTTAAATGGACATTTTTATCAACTTAATTATGTAGCATATTTTAGTAGGATTCTTTAATTAAAAAAAAATATTTTCAGGCCAAAATTTTGGACAACAAAAATGA
This sequence comes from Bubalus bubalis, assembly GCF_019923935.1. Taxonomy (NCBI): domain Eukaryota; kingdom Metazoa; phylum Chordata; class Mammalia; order Artiodactyla; family Bovidae; genus Bubalus; species Bubalus bubalis. The sequence continues at coordinate 71,918 of NC_059165.1, read as the reverse complement.
CTATCAGATAAAAATCCTCATCAAAAAGAGAGATCTTAAATTCTTTTGGCGCTTCTTCAGAACTATTAAGTTGGAAAATTAAATTAAACCTCTGGTTTCTGGGGACTGTCAGACCTTGTAGATGTTCTGCTTTCCAAGTGCAGGTCTTACTTCACTACTGTTCTCATGAGGAAAATAGGACTTCTTGTCTTCCGTAATATCAGGGCCTGACAGGTCACTGACATGGAGGAGAAGGCCCATGAGGCCTAGCAGCTGAGCTTCTGAGAAAGAGTATTTGTGTTTGTTTTATGTTTATTAACTAGTAGAGACTACTTATCTTCTTTACTGTCTCTTTCCTTCTTTATTCTCTCAATTTCCATTTTAGGTATTATAAGAGGCTCACTAGTTTTAACCTTTTAAGAATGCCTTATTCCCTAAGCATTAAGATTTCCATTTTAAAAGACCAATTTCCTTGTGTCCTTTCCCGAGGAGATTTCCTGTGAAGCCTGTGTACATGGTTAGGTGATAGATGGCAAGTGTCCCATGTATTTGCAAAAGGGAAGAAGAGAAGGAAAGGAATCTTAATGGAATGGGGCATAGAGTCAGATGAAGACACATTGTCCCCCCAGCCCTCGTCCCTGTCCCCCCAGCCCTCAGGGCTGCCTGCATGGGTCGGACGTGGGAAAGATGTCGTGTGAAGAGCGCTGCAGATGCAGGAGGCCAGTATGCATTTAAGAATTTACCCAGTTACACCAGCGCACACGCCCGCTCCCTGGTGAGTGAGGGTGTGAGTGTAATTTCGTCTTTTTAACCTGCAGATTGCATTCTCTCAAAATCAGAGGGAGTTTTAGATTTTGATCTGAATGTTAAAAATTAAGACCTGATAATGCCTAAATGACTGAGATAGTCATTTCAGTGGAAAACAAGCTTTCACAAAAATCTGTCATTTCATCCAAATGATTCAACCTGAGATTTCATAGAGATGCTACTTAAGTTAGCATAGTTAACATTTTTGAAAGAACAATACACATTTATATTGCCTGGTAAAATGGGATATATTATCTCTCTCAAAGAGTACTTAGCTAAATAATAGTAGACTAACGCAGATACAACCTTAATTTGATGAACTATTCTGTAATGTTTATTGCACAACATAGTCACAAAGCAGAATAATCAAGGGAATTTCAGCAAACAATAAACTATATTTTGCATTTTAGAACTGACAGTTATTATATTGCATTATTGATTTTTGTTCTCAAATAAGTTTCAGATACATAGCATAAACCAGACTATTTTGCCACAGAGAAGGACAATCTTGAATTTTTTCCCCCATTTAAAAAGTCTAATTGGAATCCCAGTGTTTTTTTTCTCAAACCAGAAGAGCACATTTGTCCTACAAATACATAAATAAGGTAGAAATTAGAATAATACTGTTGTAGACGTTATTGTCTAGAAGAAAAAGTCCCGCCTAATATAAATGATACAAACCACATATGTAATTTTAACTTTTCTCTTAGACACATTTTAAAAAGTAAAAAAAAAAAAAAAGCTGATAAAATTAACTATATTTTAATATATCCAAACTATTATTCTAATATATAATCAATATGAAAAACTAACACAATATTTTAAATTTTTTATTTTTGTATTGAGTTTTGAAAAGCGGGATTGTGTTAGCATTTTTGGTACATCAAGTGACCAGCAGCCACCTGTGAGCAGTGGCTGCTCGTCTGGAAGAGCACCGGTCCAGAGCACCGTGAAAGCAGAATGACGCACAAATGTCTGCGCTTGGATCTGAGCTGCCTCAATTGTCCACACGGCTAAGTTGGTAGGAGGCCAAAAAGAAAATGTTTCAGAAATGTCACAGACTTAAGTGTGTAGAAGCTCTGTTGGCCACATCTGTTTCATCAGGTGCTTCAGAGGAGGTGTGTCTCCCAGCATGACTGTAGAGAACAGCTCTCCTGCCCGTGGGTAAGTTGTCCACTGGCCACAGTTCCTCTCATCCCTCTTTGGGCCCCGGAATCTTGACCACGGGCCGGAGTCTCATACAGCCATGAATCCAGTCATGTTCTCACAAACCAAAGTCTACGGTGGGCGAACAGGTTTCCTCATTCACAAAGGGCTGCACATAGACCCTCAGTGGGATTTTGCAGGCTTCTGAAACACACACATTTACATGATAAAGACTGATGATGATATCATCCCAGCTATCCCTAAAATGAGACTATGACCATCGCCTGACATTTTTTAGATTTCTTTAGAAGGATTTAAACAATACTGCCATTACACATGGATTCAAAGGACTTGGAATTTTCTTAAATATTGCTATGTTACAATACTCCTCAAGGTTCTATAGCCACTTTTAGTGGCAAACGTTAAAAGAAAGGAACAGTTTGTCTTTTAATGTGACAATTACATAGTATTTTAAACATATTTTATAATTTAGAATGTTTACGAATCCCTATGTTTCCGGTTTCACATGCAGGGTAACTGCTTGTGGATTGCCTATAGACAAGATTTAGAGAAAGTCATTTTGTTTTTGTTTCATAATTCAGTTATTTCACAGAAGCATCTGGTTGCATTTCAAATTGCAAAATAAAAGAAGTAAGTGTCAAAAAGGCAAAAATTAAAATCAGTAAAGCATTGTGTTTTAGGATTGTCTTTGCAAAGCAAATACAAAAAGTAAAAAAAGTGAATAAGCATTAGGTTTTTCCCAATGAGGCTGACTCCATATAAATTGGCATAAATATACTAAGCAGAGTCAATTACATAATTACAATGCCATTATGTAATTTACTTGTCATTGCAGAGTATTCAGTCTGGTTACCAAGGTCTACTTTAGCTGGTGCAAAATTTCCAGACGTTTACTTATATAATAGGATTTGTAATATCCTTGTAATTACTTCCTGTTTGGTCACATTCAAATTTCCTCAGTGTTAATCACTGATATGTTTCTGATCAAGGTCATTGCTAACATTTTGAGCATTTATTGGTTAAAAACTGCTTACTGGTTAGACTTTTATGTGTATCTTCAGCGTTTTTTTAAACATTTATGCACATATAATCTCAATATTGGTATTGTAATACTCATAACCACATGATAAGCAGAAACATAGCCAATAATTTTCTACAACTTTTTTTGTTCAAAGTTTTTCTCTTCCCCTGGAACAACTCAGGGTGAGTTTCTGGCTTCTTGACAAATAGAAAAAGAACCTAAAATATCACTGGAGAGATATCAGCTATCCACCCATGTTAACGTAGTTCAGCATTTCTTCTTTCTGTATCCTGATATATTAAAGGCCATTTTTGTCATTATTACTTTCAAATATCATCTGAGATCAGATAATACAGTCTTAGCTCATAAAGCCCAACCATTTATATACTTATCTTGGAGAGCAATAACAAACTTGACTAATTTATGTTTGCTTGTTCAAAATTCTAATTTTCACACACTCTGTGGTGTACTCTAGAAGGTTTGATTGCATGATTTTAACCTCAAGATTCAGTCTTTTCCATGTCACCTGGTCCAGAGGTCCACCTGGGACAAGACAGAAGTGTTGCCATGAGAACAGACTATCTGAGTCCTTGGCAGGAATAAGCATTGCTGTAGCGAAGACTCCAGGCATCTGACTTGGTTGAGCTCAAATAAGCCAAATGGGAGAAAGCCTCTTCCAGTTATACTGCTTGAATTGGTACAGTGCCATAGTGCCATAGTCTGTAATGGACAACGGCATCTCACCAATCATTTGCTCTTCTCAAGACTTGGTTTGCTGCCACTTGTCCCAGATCAATGTTTTGTTCCATCCCTATGGCCATCAAGCTTTTCAAAACTAAAATCCTCTAAAATCCTAGAAAATATCCCAGACTGGCTGAAGGAATGTGGAGCCCTTGGTGGCCAGAATTTAGTTTGAAACGCCAAATAGCAATCCTAAGACTGCAAAATCATGCTGGTCTTCTTAAATAATTGTTTTCAGCACATTTTGAAAAATGACCTGGAATACCCATGGACATGCAATGTTTATATCTGTGTTATCTTCACTGTGATTCACTGTGTTAAAAATGACATGTGTAATCTTCATCAGATTATATAATAATATTTATTTTCCATTTAAAAATTATTTTGGGTTACGCAAATACAATAGGCTTCATATTTGAATTTTTGAGAGCTGTTGTTTTCCCTAAGCACTCTGACAATCCGTTGCGGATGATGAAAACTTACAGGTATGGCAGCTAATCTGGTTTGTAGCGGATCAAGTAAGAAGGACTTGAATGTGACAAGTGTCACCTCGTAACTGCCTCTTTTCAACTTATTTTATAGCCTGTCATGCAGCTAATGTACAGTAGAATGCAAATACATATTCATGAGCTATGATTTTGTTTACATTTTTTGTCAAGATTGTTACTTACTTTCAAAGTTCCCAAAATGTTTATATTCATGCACCCTTTTGAGCAAACTCTGGGAGATGGTGAAGGACAGGGAAGCCTGGCATGCTTCAGTCCACAGGCTGGCAAAGAGTTGGACACGACTGAGCGACTGAACAGCAACAACCCCTAATTTCAGTAATACATTCCAGGCCCCCTAGCAAGCTGAAAGAATCGCCAACACGCCTGTTTATTAACTAATCAGGTCCAAACAACGGAGCAGTCATGCATTCCATGTCTGACTGACGTCACTCCGCTTTCCTGGACATTTTAAAAATGTCCTGTGCGTTTCCTGGGGGCTTCCCTGGGGGCTCAGACAATAAGAATCTGCCTGCGATGCAGGAGACCTGGATTCAGTCCTTGAGTCAGGAAGGTCCCCTGGAGGAGGGCATGGCAACACACTCCAGTGTTCCTGCCTGGAGAATCCCCTGGACAGAGGAGCCTGGTGGCTGCAAGTCCACGGGGTCTCAGAGTTGGGGCTGACTGAGTGACTAACATCGACTGACACTGAGTTTACTGAGTGAAATCAGCAGACAGGTGACAGGTGTGTAACTCCTCATGTTCAGTGAAAAATGGGTATCACGCAAAGAGGATTCTTAGGAGAAAAGTTAGAGGCCAGTACTCTTTTTTTTTTTTTTTTGAATGCCATCATTCTGTTATCTGTGGTCTTTGTGATATACACAGAAAACTTAGATGTGCATTAAAAAAAAATAATTTCCACATAATTACGTGAGGAAATAGACTTAAAATCTCCAAAGATCAGCTTTCCAAGAGTCAGGCAAACTATGGGTTATGGACCAAATACACCAGAGGCCTGTTTATTTATAAATAAAGTTTTACTAGAACACAGCCATGCTCACTTACAGGCTGGCTGTAGCCGCCGTCACACGACTGGGACACACTGGAGTGGTTTCAGCAGAGACTGTGCGGAAAGCCTGAAAGGGTTATCTGGCCCTTTACAGAAAACACTGATGACCCTGGTTTTTCACAGCACCCTACCTTTTTGGTAGCAGCTAGGAACAGTCCCGTACTCCAGACTTCTTCTCCTTAGCACAGGGTTCTTCGTCCCATTTGCTTCTTAGGAAGTTAGAACAGGTTTGTTTCTGTGGAGAACAATAATTCTGTGAATAATTATTAACAGCAGGAATTTTGCTGGAAGTATGGCTTAGTAAACTTTCCCTACAGAACTAAAATTCAAAAGGGCATCATTCCTGAGAAAAGTTTAGAGTAAGAATTGACTTGGTTATAATTCAGTGTTGACTCGCTCATCTATAGCTTAGGAAGCAGGCAAACAGCTAACTTTTTACTTTACAATCCCTGTGGTTTTCTGAATGCCATATATTTCATTTATTCGAAAACAGAAGGCTTTGAGCAAATGCTTCCCTTCCTTTTCTTAGTTATTTAGAAATCCAAGAGGACCCCCTTTCTTAAGCTATTTCTGTCATCTCACCTGACTTCAGGGAGGCAGGGGCCCAGGTACTGAGGATGTAGGTCATGTGCCCTTTGTGTTTGAATATCTCTAGCCGAAAGGTTACGGATGAGATATTGAGTAGAAGACCTATCATCAACTTCTTATTAGGAATATCTAAAATTATATCATGAGTCTAAATAATGTTTTGTTTAAACTGTTGCAGCAATCAATACGCTGTAGCCACTGGGATACACTGTAGAACTCAGGAAACAAGAGACGCTCTGTCTGCCGGCTCCGCGGCTGATGTGAGCGGGAGGGAGCCTTGCCTGGAGTAGACGAGGGGAAGGTAATGAGAGACTGGACTCCACACTCCCACCACCCGTTTTCCTCCACTGCCCAGAGTTTGAAGGCAGTCAGTGAATTAAGCTTGGAGAAGGCAATGGCAACCCACTCCAGTACTCTTGCCTGGGAAGTCCCATGGATGGAGGAGCCTGGTGGGCTGCAGTCCATGGGGTCGCGAAGTGTCGGACACAACTGAGCAAACTCACTTTCACTTTTCACTTTCATGCATTGGAGAAGGAAATGGCAACCCACTCCAGTGTTCTTGCCTGGAGAATACCAGGGAGGGGAGCCTGGTGGGCCACCGTCTATGGGGTCACACAGAGTCAGACACGACTGACATGACTTAGCAGCAGCAGCAGTGAATTAAGCTTATCATTTTTAAATCTCTCTCAATATCTGGGTCACCAGCTTCCCTTAGAAATGAACAAACCAAAGCCAATAGGTAATTTTCCTCCCAGAATAATGTTGAACAGTGTGTTTCGGGAGTATTAGGCCTCCATCGCAAACATACTTTAATGAAATGTTTTAATGGTTCTGAAGCTTTCTAGGAGCAGACTATGCCTGGAACCCATTTCCTCAATAAACTTTCACTGAAAAGCAATTACGTACCATGAGAGTCAGAGTTGAATTAAACCCATGCTCCCCTCTAGGAGTGAGCTTTGCAGTTGAAAACACAACTGTGTCTATAGCCTGTGCTCCATCGAGGCAGGCAGTGAAAGCTCCCTTTGCTTAGAATGACCAAGGAAAGCTTCCTGGGAACATCAGCTAAGCATGATGGATGAGGGGAAGCTTGAAAGGCAGGGAGGAGGATGAATATTTGGCTGAGAAATGTACTGAGTGGAGAAATGTGAACAGTGCTGGATCTACAGGGAAGTGTCGCTCAGTCTGCGTAAGCCTTGATTGTGGGCAACGCTGACTCAGACAGGCTTCCTCTCCACTTCCTACTCTGGGTAGACGCTTGTGCAGTGTCCCTCAGCATCTGGCCCTCTGTGATCCACAAACCTGGCTGACTTGGTGCACCCCAAGCAGAAGAAAAATCACCCAACACATACAGACATTTTTGCAAGTCACCAGTTGAAACAAAGTCTCAGTCACTAAAAGCACAAACTGCATTGACGAGGTCTCCACTGACAAAGCAGCGTAAAGGATGATAGTGGTTATTTGAGTAAATTTGGCAAAACTCCAGTATCTGAATAACTCCCCGTGACGCTACAACGTCACCTAACCACTTGCTAAAGCTTTGCCAACAGAGGCCTACGTCAAAGTTACTGCTTTTGTAGCTATTTTAACCTTTTAAATTATCTGACCTAAAAAAAAAAAAAAAAAAAAATCTGACCTGAAAGGGCAAGTCCTGTGAGATCTGAGATAGAATTATACCTGGAAGCTTAGATTTCAAAAGATAACCTGTGCTAAGCCTCAGACAACAGAATTTAAACTCTTCAGAGCCGCTTTCCCCAAACACCAAGCTGGTCCTGTGCAGTCCTTTCTTCTCCCTCTCTCTGCCTCACCCCTTAATACACTCTTCTGTAATTTCCTCTTTACTCATTGCAGGCAGTATTTTACATCCATCTTCAGGAAACTTTAAAAAAAATAGGTAACAGTATATATACTTTTAGGCATCTTGCCACTTTGCTTGTTTCAGATAACGTCTGTGATTAGTAAATGCCTTATTGTTTCTCAGGGCAAATGAAAGGAAGGAAGGGTCATCTGAGTGATGGAAGGGAGGCCAAGACAGAGACGCTGTGGGGACACAGCACAAGTGAGCAGGCATTTGAGAAAGGAACGCGTCTTACCAGGGTTTTCAGACTTAGGGGGGCGTTGTCTATATGCCTTCTCCAGGTTTTTGTAGAGGGCGGATCTGTATCACGTTCCTGTTGAAAGTATTCTGGACTAAGGATCTAAGCAGCTCACAACAGTGTGGAGGCTTAGGTGGAAGGATGGAATACCACTGCAGACAGGAACCCTACATCCGCAGGAGTTTAGACTGCAAGCCATTAGCCAAGACAGGCCCTTTGAAGGACAAAGAACAAGTGTCAAGATTTGAGTTTTCACGGCCGAGACTGCAGCTACCTTTCCAATTTCTGATTGAAAGTGCCGGAAGGAGAGCCGCCAACATTTCATTTTTAAAACCTGTCAAAACGGTGCTATCGATCCTTAATACAAAGATCCATTAGGATATTTTTTAGGTAAACGTGTAAGTTTGCCCTGGCCATAAGTGTAAATATAGAGAATGTCTGTAGAGAATTCATCGGAGTCCCGCGTGTTTGCTTTTGACCCAGCTGCGGTCTTCAGCGGCCGAGACCGGAGCCCAGGCTCGGCGCCCAGCCCGGGGGCGCGGCCGGCCGCCTCCCGGACGCAGGCTGGACGACGCAGTGCAGCGGTTCAAATGCTCATTTCCTGGTGTTTCCCGGGAGCGTAACAGAGTGTGTGACACGAGCAAATGAATGTCGGGAGACCAACTGTCGGAATGACCTTAGCGAGGCCCGCGTTTTCCTGTGTAAGTTCTCTCAGGTGTGTGAGAGCATGCCAAAAGCAGCATGTACCTACTGCTGGGAAACGTGTCAAGCAGTTTGCATGTACAGTATGATAATAAATCCGAAGAGCGCACCAATACTTTGTATTCTGTGGTTTGAAATGTTAGCACAATTCAAGAGTGGCACAGTGGTCATTTCCTCATATCTGAAATGTGGAGTTGCATTCCTTGAGTGTTTTTCCATTTTCTCAGATAAAATTATACCCTGGGTTTCACAGTATTTTTAATATTATATAATGATGTCATAAAATCATAAAGTTAAAAGAGGATCTTTGTACTCATTTAACCCAACCAGCTCATTTTACTAAAAAGAAGTAACAGCCAGAAAGGTAATGACTTATCCATGATCACAGTTAGTGGCTGAGATCTGGGCTGCCCATCCAGTCCAGGGCTCTCACAACTGAGAAGTCAGTTCACCAAAGTCAAGGCAGAAATTCATATAAAAATTGATTTTCATTATAAAAAACAGAAAATACAGAAAAGTACAAAATTACCACAAGAATTCTTTCAAAGTCAAGCATTGTCTTTTTTCTCTAGCATTAGTTCTTATAGCCTTTATCATACTGCAACTGTTTTGTATCAACCTGTATCACTATAGCATAGGCTTCCCAGGTAGCTTAGTGGTCAACAGTCCACCTGCCAAGCAGGAGACCTGGGTTCCATCCCTGGCTTTGGAAGATCCCCTGGAGAAGGGAAAGGCTACCCAGTCCAGTATTTTTGCTGGGAAATTCCATGGACAGAGGAGCCTGGGGGACTCGGGGATCACAAGAGGGTTGGACACAACTTAGTGGCAAAACAACGATTACTATAGAAAGCATTGTTTGCATAATCTTTACAGACATTTATGATAGTTGCATAATAATCCAGTCTTATTTTTTTCTCAGTAACACTACAGAAAGCTTTTCTGAGTTTGGGAAATCTATCCTAAGGAAATAATCCTAATGTCGAATTGTCAGGCCAAATGAGACGCAGTGGTCCCTTCATGTTGATTCTTTCAAACCTACAGTACCTGAGAATGAAAGGGAAAATCCTTTCTTTTCACTCTTAAGACACTGATTGTTAGCAACAAGAGTTGTAAAAAGATCTGCAAGTTTTTCTTGAGTTTGGCCATCCAACCAGTTAGCAAACATTTGTGTAAAATATCTGAGGGGAAGGCATAATATTTCAGTGAGGTTCCCTCTCAGAATTGGAGCTTGCTACCAATTACTACTAGGTCCAAAATCCTCACCAATGACTTCTTAATTAAGGGAAATGCTGGAGAAAAAAACTGCAAGTCCATTTTTACAATACGAAACATCTTTTTATTTCAACCTGTTTTTCACAATCTCTGGACTACTTCCTTTAATGAAAAATCAGCTGCTTGTACTTAAGGTATGTCACTAAAGCAAAACCTAAGTAGGAAGGTAAAGCTCCTGGTCAAGAAAATACCATCCAAATAACGAGTAAAAAGCCCATGTGGTGTTTGTACACTACGCTTCTTCCGTCTTTTCTTTCGGCAGAATTCTACACCCCACTAATTGCCTGTACAGCTGATAACACTAGTGACATGGACCACCCTCCGTCTCCAAGGACAGGTTTGCAGTTCACGTTTTCCAGCAATTTTCTGTCTCCTGGTATGGAAGTCATCATCCATAGTGGACCCTTTGCTCCAAGAAGTGGAAATGTAATATAAACAAAGGTCATTCACACTGGATGCCATGTGACATAAACCATTAATAACCTACTGAGAAGATCCTTCACCTCATTATCTGAGCTAAGGATGCTGTGTAGCATCTGCCATATGGAAGGTGTCCAGTGAATGTTTCACGACAGAGTGAATTTTCATTTCTACTTTGTTTGTCTATCACTTTCCCATTGACGTTCAAAGGAACTTGATACAATTTCCAGAGGTGGCCCATGGACATGCTATGATTGGCCAGTCATTACCAGCACTCCCTCCAAGAGGCTGGAAATCGTTGCCTTCCCAGCTAGGGGTAGTCATGTGACCCGACCACTACAAAGAAAAGCTACTGGAGGCTCTGGAAAAGCATTTGCTTTCCTGATAAGGGCCAGATGACTAGTGCCCTGCCTTCCCTGTTCCTTCCTTTCCTGATGCACATGTACTGTCCAGGGCTAGTTGGTCACTTTATCATATCTGAGGGAAAGATGCAAACTGCAGAAACACGCCCTGACATCCTTGAGCTGATGGTAAACATGAATAATTACCCATATCCAAACTTTATTAAATGAGGAAAACTCCCTATTTGGTTTTTTGCTTTTTTTGCCATGCCTTGTGTCTTACTGGATCTTGGGTTTCCCTGATGGCTTAGTTGGTAAAAAATCCTCCTGCAATGTAGGAGACAATTTGATTCTTGGGTTGGGAAGATCTGCTGGAGAAGTGATAGGCTACCCACTCCAGTATTCTTGGGCTTCCCTTGTGGCTCAGCTGGTAAAGAATCCACCTGCAATGTGGGAGACCTGGGTTCAATCCCTGGGTTGGGAAGATTCCCTGGAGAAGGGATAGGCTACTCACTCCAGTATTCTGGCCTGGAGAATTCCATGGACTGAGTCGCAGAGTTGACACAACTGAGTGACTTTCAGTTCCTCGACCACGGATTACCCTCAGAAAGGACAGTACAGTCTAACTACCGCTAGACTGCCATGGAATTCCTGACTCTTTGTTTAAACTACTTAATAGTCATATTTTCTACTGCATATTTCTCACAGCATTTGTAACTACTTTCTTACAATACAGATCAATAGTTCCTTTGTAGTCACTTCCAGCTTTTTTCAACTCCAAATGAAATCATCACAACTGCTAATCAAGTTAATACAATTATTTAAAAATGTGTACAATAAGCCTTACCTATATGTTACTGTAGTAACAGCAGAATATATCACCATCCTTGCTATATAACAGCAAATCAAAATTCAGCAGCATTGTGACTTATATGACATTGGCAGGGTTAACATGTGCATTATTAATCTTAATTTACCTGCTGTTAATTTTCTTTTATAAGAATTCAAGAAGCTAAATTAATACTTTAAATTCAAATAAGGTTAAAGGAACTAAGTATCAACAATCAATATAAGAGTGTGCAGAAATTTTATTGATATATTTCATAGAAATTTAATAAATTACATTTTATTATATTAATACATGCTTATTAGTTTAACAAAGGTTCCAGTTTTATATATTGGCTCATAAAAGAAATACAAACTTCTTAAAAATAAAATCTATATATGGTATACAACTTTTATTTAATTCCAAGGAATGAATTTTTATTTAACCATACATGTAAAATCTTTGGAAACAACAATATATTATTTCAATTTCCTGTGCTCTGGGATTAATCTAATGTTTCTTCTAAGCTCAGATCCTACCATCCACTCCTTCTGAAAGTTGAAGAAGAAAGGTATGGGCGACAGACTGGACAAGTAACACAGGGTCTAAGTCAAGTCTCCTTGCTTCCCTGGGTTCTGTTAATTTATGCATAGGGTTGTGATATCCACAGTATAAACTGGATTTTAAGAACTGATTCAAATGATGCTAGTGTGTCCTTAAAAGTAAACAGGTAAAGCTTTTATCTACATCAAAGGGAATTACTCATATGTAAAAGCCAACAGACATTAGGAGTCTACATTGTGCAATGTTTCCTGCCTTCTCCAGAGGCAAAAACCTCAAGTACAGAGCTTTTAGCTTGAGATGTTAATTTAATTCAACCTGAGTGATGATAAAATGTTCTTCAGTTAGGAAGGAAAAAGAAAGGAGGAGAGAAAAGAAAGGCATTTTTTTATTGGGAGATATTTTTACACATAGAAATCTACAGTTTCAAATATATCCAACCTCAGTGAACAACAAAATGAAGAGAATTTTAACGTGAACAATCTGTCTTTAACAGCTAGCAGTTTATATTACTCATAACTGCAGAACACTAAATTCTCCTAATTATTATTGCTGAGTATTCTGTTAAACTTCAAGGATTAATCAAAGATTAACATGCAAAAGATAATCAAAGATTCATGTGAAAGTATCACTTATGATAAATTATCTTCTTGTATGAAACTAACTTTCTAAAAAAATAGGTATGTACTGAAAACAGTACTATGCCAAATATCTCCTACATACACGTGTTTCTAATACAAACTAGCTATAAGCTAGAGAAAATAATCAATCATATTACCACAAGGCAGATTATATTCTTTCATTCCATCAACAGTCCTATGAAAAGTTTGTTATCTTTAAAGGGAAATATTTTGGGCTATCATTTTTATTTTATTGACAATTGATATTTATTTCTAACTGATTTATTTCTAATGTTAAGAAGTTCACACTTCTTAGGGCACACTAAAAGCAAGCACTGAAGGCTTCAGAGACCAGAAAAGATTTTGTACTTAAGAGAGTGATTCTAGGAAATTCTCTACAACACCTTATAGAAAGACAAATTAATATGTAGATTAATACAAAACTGTGCATTATTAAGTTATTAAAATTAACTTGAAACGTGGCTAGCCCAAATTAGTAAAATATACACCAGAAATAAAAAAATTAGTACAAAAGAATGCAAGCTATCTTAAAAGATTTTTATAAATTACATGTTGAAATGATATTTTGGATATGCTGAGTGAAATGAACTATACTATTAAAATTAACTTCCACTGATTCTTTAATTTTTTAATGTGGCCGCTAGAAAAATTTAAATGACATCTACAATTACGGCTCACATTATTTTTCTATTCTACTGCACTGCTACAGAAACATCAAATTCTATTACATGTGTTAATATTAATCCCAACCCACATTGTTAAATTTCATATCATTGTGGTATTTGACATAACACATGTAACCTATTATCACAAGGCTCTTGAGCTTAGAACCAAATACACCTCTACTCTTGAGTACAAGACCAAACAAAACCTGCTCTTTTTCATCATCTGTATACTAAACAACTGTGCTAAACTTTGTTTATATATGATTCAACCAAGAGGTAAGAGATCTTTTGAATGATAGAAATGTTCTAAAACTGGACTGTGGTAATAGCTACACATCTAGAAGTGCCATCCAGAAGCTGTATGTAAATTGCAGGTAATTCAAATATGATCCTTCAATCCATCAGATGGCTCAAAACTGTGAATGAATTTTTCCATGAGGGTCCTGTTACCTGCAAGGATCCTCATTCAAGAGTAGATTATGGAATCACTAGTTGGAGGTTTAAGTTATAAAAACCAAGAGAACACGGAGTAGCTTAGAGTGGACAGTTTATTTGCCTTTAGCAGTACCCAGCTTAGGCAATAATAGCCCTTATAGTAATATACATCTTGTTGCAACCTTACCCAATCTGGGCACCCTATAATTGGACACCTGCTGGTATTTTGCCATGCTAGACAGAACACTGGAGTATAAGGAACCTCCTACTCTACATTATTAAAACCAAATAAAAGACAATAGATTAAGTCAAAATTAACATTTAACAATTTCTAAGGGAAGCTGAAAGTTAAACTCCTCAGTTCTCTTTCCTTATTGCAAGAAAAAGAAGTAGTAGCAGAGGAATTCAACAACTCAAAAATTTGGGTAGTCAATCTGGAAAAACATTGGTGATTAATAAATTTCAAGTTAAGAATATAAGATCATTTTTTGCATTGCTTCTATCAGACCTTGAAACGAATTATTTTTCATCTAAAATTTGTGAGATTATTCACTATGGATATAATGGTACTGCCACCTTTTGTTTTGAACATTATCTCCAATAGCAAAAAAATAAAAATAAATCAGCTCTACTTTTTCTGTTTTCAAATGGATCTGAAGAACTATGAGTTATGCTTTATTTAACACTCAGGAAAACGCAGGAAAGTAACATACAGATCACACCTTCATGCAATTGAACCATAATGTTTTTGTGCTTTTCCTGGTCTAAAGTGAAAGTGCTGTTCAGTCATATCCAACTCTTTGCGACCCTATGGACTGTAGCCCACTAGACTCCTCCGTCCATGGGATTCTCCAGGCAAGAGTACTAGAGTGGGTTGCCATTCCCTTCTCCAGGGGATCTTCCTGACCCAGGGATTGAACCCAGGTCTCCTGCATTTCAGGCAGATTCTTTACTGTCTGAGCCATCAGGGAAGCCCACTTTGAGGTCTATCTAGTAAATATTAATATTATTTCCAGAGCTCACTTTATCCCACATTAACCCAAGAGAAAGAAGAGAAAATGAAACAGTGGGAACAGTAATAATAACACATAACTCACACTGAATACTGAAATGGATTTCAAGATGTGTGCGTATACACAAATATAAATATAAAAATTTGCATAGACACACTGAGTTCCCTCAAGTTTTCAACTTATATGTAAACTAGGTAGACAGTGCAAATGCCAAAAAGCACTTGGAATATTAAAATCATTCAGGAATGTTCATTTAATGTAGCCACAGAACCAAGAGACACATTACAGTCCATTCTAGCTATAAAATGACTCATCCAGGCATTTGTATAAATCTATGAATGCATTTGTTATATTACATCACAATTGTGAATGTGTATGATAATGAGTATGAGTAATTTATGATTTGAATGACACATTTAAAACTCAAACTGGTACAAAACATTCATTGAATCTAACTTTCTAAAAAGATGATTCTCTATTGGTTAGTACTGGATACCACCACCCATTTCACACACCCCAGAATATTGCTCAATCAACGTGGTATCCCAGCACATATCTGGCAGTTTTTTTGCACTCTCTTATTCATGCATAAAGGCTTTTAAGACTCCCAAAATAAAAGCACATAAAGATACAAATATATTTTTAAAGATATCTACAAAATACTGTTATCTAGGTATCAAAACTGATTGCATTAGGATACCTATTCTTCTTTCTGATATTTTCAATATTTAAAGTCATTCAAGTCAACAGTGAAGTTCATCTTTAGGAATAGAGAAAAGTAGTTTTTCTTTAGTTCAAGATATTGTTAAACTCATAGAGCATACATATAGTAAAACATTAATATACAACTTCCTCCAAAGTTAAAACTTTTACAGAATGTTTATAAAGCTCTAAAACAGGTGATTTTAACCTACCAGCAAGAAGCTTGGCTTTCTCTAATTTCTAAGCAGCCAAAATATTCCTACTGAGGCACGATTCAATTTCTTGAGAGTTTATGTCAAAGACCTATATCTACTTCTTGGTGAATTTCTGTCATCCTCTCCATTCCTAGACACACTACCATTCCAAACAATGTGCAAATAACTGTTTAGGAAAACTGAGATGTTCACGCTAGCTAGCTATTTACTTTCTGAATAAAATAAACCAAAAACATCTCAAAATTTTCTACAGGCTATGCAGAAGAGAGGGAAGGATGATTTTTTATAAGCCATGCAGCTAAGAGATGGAGTGGATTCAGAGAATATACTACTACTGTAAGTTTAAGCAAATTATGCCTTTTGTAAGGCTTTTTGTAAATCACCATAGAAGTTGATTAAAGTGCTTGCCATAGCTGTATCTACTGCAGACTGGGGAATCATTCCACGCAGATCCGTCTGAATATAGCCTGTCAAAAGACTCCGGCTTGGACTCTCTTTAAGAGGAACACAAAACCAACCACAGGGATGGTTATATCCACGAACAAATTCTGATCTCTTTTCACTCCAGTCAAGACTTATCCCTACAAGGCAATTTAAAATAAGATTATTAATAGCAATGACTGACATTAATCTAAAACTCTCATTAAAAGTATTATCAGATTGCTTATTTAAACATTCTTATCCATGTAGATGAAAATTAAGCCCCAAGAGTGACCGTGGAAGAATGAAAAAGATAATTACCAAGTGGAATTCTGACAGAGCCTGGTAGATGTATAATAGGGAAAGTTCTAATCCCTTCAGAGTAAACGGCATGTCATCTTGGTAACTCCCTGGAAAACATGAACCTTCCCGTCGCAGTGGGCCCAGGTACCGAGCATCAAACCTGCGGTGCCACCCTTGCTCCCACAGGCACCGCCACATCCAGCCTGGCTCTGATGACTGAGAGTAAACAGGCAGATGTGTACCTAAAACTGCCAACTCAAATATGCACTGTTCATACAAAAACATTAATTTACCTACAGATATATTTTCAAAAGCATGAGCCTTCTAATAGTATTTTTAATTTTGAAAAAATTACTACACAGATCAAGGACGGAAAAATATTCTAGCACATGCTGAGCATATTTTTTTAGAGTATATGACCAAGAAGCTATCTCTTGAGAGTGACTTAGAAGGAAACCCACTGACAAGACCCCTTTCTTGGAGGCAGTCACGTGACCCATATTTGTTAGCTGTGGGATGAAGGACTATGTAATGGGGAACAAAAACTCATCAGAAAGACTGCAAAAGCCTTCCTGATATTGTTATTTTCATCCCTAAGGTTTAGCATTTGCAAACCAAGCTTATTGATTATAAAACAACCATGAAGGTTGAAAATATATCTTGTGTAGAAAGCAATATCCAGCCTTAGAAAACTCAAAATTTAAAACAAACTGAGAGAAAGTAAGAGGTTTTGAGACATTTACCACAGGATAAAAGCCCTTCTTTATAGCCCACAGTATAGGAGAAGTCAACAAACTCTCTTGGGGAGATTATATTCCAAAGCTGACCCGCAGTTGTATAACGCATCACACAGCAGTTCTGAAAGAGGACAGCAAACAGCTGTTAGTGCTGCAGGAAACACAGAAGCAGACTCACATAAGTTAACCTGTAGTAAAACACTGCTGCTGCTGCTAAGTCACTTCAGTCGTGTCCGACTCTGTGCGACCCCATAGACGGCAGCCCACCAGGCTCCCCTGTCCCTGGGATTCTCCAGGCAAGAACACTGGAGTGGGTTGCCATTTCCTTCTCCAATGCAGTAAAACACTAACACTCACTAAAATGTGTTATAATGATTACTAACAGCATTTCTTATAGTGATTCTGACAGATTTAGAAATCTATTCTGTATCTCACTGTTCTATATGGACATGTGCAGGATATACAATCAAAGTGCAGAGGTAAGTTACCCAGAATCCAAATCTCTCTTTCAAAACAGCACCTCGTATCCTATATGATAAGTGGAAGCAGGCAGTGTAGACTGTAGATGTGTAAGATAAAATCCACAAGTACTTTGATTAAAACATGGCAAGAAATGAATTAATAAAACAGAAAAAGCCACTTTGGTTACCTACTTCTTAATACCAAAGGTGGCATTTTTTTCTTTGATCTTAGCTTAATATTAATGGAAAACCTACATACTATTACCAAGAAAACTGAATATGATGGTGGTATTTTCAGAATTTTAGATTTCAGAACCTCAAAGTTTTACAATCAAAGACATAATTTTCTCAAGCAGAAAGGATAAAGCTACTGCAAAAAACAAACTCAGTTCTAACACTCATTAGAGATCTTTGCCATGACTACTTAGTCTCAAAGCAATGAATATAATAGTGGATGCAAGTGTGTATACACATTCACATGCACTTGAGCACTCGCACACACACAGTCTCACACACGACACACACAGACACACACACAGTCCGAAGTAACGTTTCAAAACAAATACCTCTTCAAAGTGCTCCAAAATATCCAAAGAGGTCATCAAGCTGTCCCAATCCAAGCGACAGGGACCTGGGCGTATATGGTCTATTACACTATTGACAGCATCGCCTATCACACCTTGGGCTTTGAAGCTGGAGAAAAATATTCAAGTCAAATGCTACTGGAATGAAAAATTTCAGTATGCTCTCAGAGTTCACAGTTCACTTCAAAAAAAGTAAAATTTAGTGAAGATTTTTTGAAAAGAGTAAATCCTTACAACTTGTCTGATAAATAGGTTCTATCAATTATTCCATCAGAATGTATTCTAAAGATCTAATAGGAGATCTGAAGGCTATCTTCTGCATTATGAACATAGTAAGTACCTTCATGTTATGGTGTAGCCAAGAACAGTCTGCAGAACACCGTAATGCTCCATTACTTTCTATGCTGTTCTTTTCTCAGATATGCTCTAACATGGTATTAGTATATCCATGTTTTAGCCTGACTTTCAAAAACTTTTTATTAGGAATGGAAAAATAGGTCACCCAGGAATAGAACACCCAGGACTGACTCATGAATAATAGCAGAACTTAACATATTTCAAAGGTGACAGTCCGTATCAGTAGGAAAAAGATGTACTATTTCATAAATGGTATATGGATCCAATAGTTATCCTAATAGAGAAAATAAATCTGAATTCTTGCTTCATATCAGTCAAGACAATTCCAGATAGACTAAATACCACTATATAAAAGGTAAAATTTTTAAACTTTGAGAAAATTATGTAAGTTACTATCTTTGTAACCTCAGGATACAGGAAGATTATTTGAATACATAAAACAGAAATAACACAAGATGATTAAAATTAAAAACTTGCATACTACAAATAACAAAATAAGTAATTTCTTTAAAAACTAGTCACAGACTGGAAGAATATAAGTGTAACACATATGTACTTAGATGCTGCTTCTTAGTTGCTCATGGAGAAGGAAATGGCAATCCGCTCCAGTGTTCTTGCCTGGAGAATCCCAGGGACAGGGGAGCCTGGTGGGCTGCCGTCTATGGGGTCGCACAGAGTCGGACACGACTGAAGCAACTTAGCAGCAGCGGTTGCTCAGCTGTGTCCAACTCTTTGTGACCCTACGGACTGTAGCCTGCCAGGCGTCTCTGTCCATGGGATTATCCAGGCAAGAATACTGGACTGAATTGCCATTTCCTTCTCCAGGGGATATTCCCGACCCAGGGATCAAACGTGGGTCTCCTGCGTTGCAGACAGATTCTTTACCGTCTGAACCACCAGGGAAGCCATAACAGGTGGTGCTAGTGGTAAAGAGCCTGCCACCCAGTGCAGGAGACTTTAGAGATGAAGGTTTGATCCCCGGGTCAGAAAGATCCCCCAGAGCAGGGCAGCAACCCATTCCAGTATTCTTGCCAGGAGAACCCCATGGACTGAGGAGACTAATGGGCTATAGTCCATAAGGTTGCAAAGAGCTGGACATGACTGAATTGACTTAGCACAGCACAGCACATACTTATTATAGAAGATATATGATTCAGTTCAGTTCAGTTGCTCGGTCATGTCCGACTCTTTGTGACCCCATGGATGCAGCACACCAGGCCTCTCTGTCCATCACCAACTCCCAGAGTTTACTCAAACTCATGTCCATTGAGTCAGTGATGCCATCCAACCATCTCATCCTCTGTCATCCCCTTCTCCTCCCGCCTTCAATCTTTTCCCGGAATCAGGGTCTTTTCCAATGAGTCAGTTCTTCGCATCAGGTGGCCAAAGTATTGGAGTTTCAGCATCATTCCTTCCAATGAATATCCAGGGCTGATCTCCTTCAGAATGGACTGGTTGGATCTCCTTGCAGTCCAAGGGACTCTCAAGAGTCTTCTCCAATACCACAGTTCAAAAGCATCAATTCTTCGGCACTCAGCATTCTTTATAGCTCAACTCTCACATCTATACATGACTACTGGAAAAACCATAGCCTTGACTAGACAACCTTTGTTGGAACCATTGTTCAAAGAACGAGATAAAGACAATCCAAAGAAAAGATGGACAAAGGACAAGAGTGACCTGAAAGATCAATAAACCTAGAAAAGATGCTCAATATCACTCATAGTTAAATAATTACTAGCCAAGATACCATCCTGCCAGAGATTAAGAAATTAATAACAAGTGTAGAATGGAAGAAAATGCCATCTCTCAAAGTGCTATCACTACTTTACAGAACAGTTTGACAACAGGTACGTACCCAAGAAAATGATACACAGGCGCAGGAGGAGACGTGTACCAAGAAGCATACTATAGAGAAGAATTGACAACAACCTAAAAATTTATCTGTAGGCAAATTTGCAAACACAGATGAACACACTGTGGTACATGAATATAGAACTAAAGTACAGATCAGCATGTAGCAGCATGGGCAAACTGAAACAGGATTGAACAGAAACAATTAAAACATATTACTAAAAGAAACACACACATATATATGGCCCAAGCATGAAACACAAATACTACAACTTCAAGACAGTAGTTACCTGTGAGAAAGAAAGGAAAAAGAGACAGACTGGCTCTAACTAGCACTGTTTTTGCGGGTCTTTTTTCTCTTTTTTAAGCATCTGAAGCTTTTTATCAGTTTGCAAATATCTCAAGCTCAAGCTTATATTATCCTCAGTCCTAAATCTGCTCTTTGGCCTAGGTTCTATAACTTGGGATGGGGGTAGAGGGTAGGGGTGGGTAATACAAATTAATTCAGGCACCCAAATTAGAAATCTGGGTTTCAACTTCAACACTTCTTTTTCTCTTAACCCCATTCCAACAGTCAGAACTAGAAAGTCACCATGTTTTATCGAGATGACTTTCTACACATTAAGTGCACAGAACAACATGTGCGTTTCGACAGACGTTAGTTATCATCACCACTGCATCATTACGCCATCATCACCATCAAATCTCTTTCAAGTCCATTTGTCCTTTTCAGCTCCCCTGCTGTGTCCTTACTTTGGGAACTCTGTGTCCAACTCAATACTGCATCAGATTCTAGCTCTTCTGATCATATAACTCTAAGAATCTGAAAAAAGCCACAGATATCTTCCCAGGAATATACATTGTCAGAAAACTTTGTATACAATCATAGGGACACTTTAAGAAGCCAGCCGTGGTCTCCCAGGATACAAGCTCTTCTCTAAACTTTCTACGCTCATATCTGTCTCTCACAACTGTTACCATAATAAATACAAAATCCCTTGAGGACCTGGGAGGGTTGGGTTGAGCAGAGGATAAATACAAAACCGAAATCCTTGGTTTAAGAATTCAAAAGTCCTTCAGACGTGCTCTCCTCATTCCCATACTTTATGTTCCAACTATATAAACACAACTTGAATTTCTGTAAAAAAAAGTCAGTCGCTCAGTCGTGTTCGACTCTTTGTGACCCTTGGACTGTAACCCACCAGGCTCCTCTGTCCATGGAGTTCTCCAGTCAAGAATACAGGAGTGGGTTGCCATTCTCCTCTCCAGGGGATCTTCCTGACCCAGGGATCGAACCCATGTCTCCTGCATTGCAGGCAGATTCTGTACTGTCTGAGACAACAAGGAAGCCTAAATTCTGTAAACAAACTGTCTCAGTGTTTCCCATCTACCTGGAAGCCATCTGTGTTAATGTGATTGAGTGCAGTTCTCTCTGCCTCATTCCCTAAGAAACACCTGTCTGTTCTTTCTGGCTCAGCCCAGGTATCAGCTCTTCTGTGAGTTTTTATCACTGAGCACAGTGCCCCCAGCCACTTTTAAACTTTTTCAGCCCCTGCGGGGAGTTACTGATCTAAAGGGTTAACTTCCACACTTGCTTACAGTGTTTAATCCAACTCTCGTGTCCCTGTCCTTCCCATAAATACTGCACAACTTACCTTTCTGGAAATGCCATCTTTGGTAATACACTTCAAAACATTCTGTATGTAGAAACTGTGGTCAATAGTTTCATTCTAAAAAGTGCCAAGCCCCCAGAATATGAATATCCCACTCCAATTACACAAGGCACCTATCTGCACTAGCTTTAAAAAACAATATATATTTTTTTACTGGTTAAAGACATAATTCGTACTCTATTATATGCCAAAAATAAATAAACAAAAATCACACATAAAACTGCCATCTAGAGGTATATACTTTTGTGTTAAATAAAAACATTTTAATATAAAAATATAGTTTGTCAACCTATGACTGTGCTACATACAGCTTAGTACTCTGCTGTATTCATTTTTCATTACATCTTTAACATTTCTTATGTTTTTAAATAACATCTGAAAGTATGGTTTCTAAAGATTGTAAAATAGCACATTTTATAATCTAATCATTCCTTAACTATTGATTATTCAGGCTGTTTATAATTTTTAATGTTTTAAGTAATGTGACAGAAGAGACAAATACTTAAATAATTATTAATTTCCAATTATTTCTTCAATACAAATTCTTAGAACAAAATATGCTACAGTACTGAATAAATGCAGAAAGAATATTACAAGTATTTTATATACCACAGTAAGAAATTAAGATTTTATCAGCTATACCATCATTTACGATTCCCAAAACAATCAACTCTATTCACCAGGGACACAGACATTTTAAAAGCTTTGAATGCATAATATGATTTTCTTCTCACAAAGTTTAAAATCTTAAAAGCAAAAGCCAAACTTTATTGGCAATGATCATTTAGCAATCATGAGTATATGTGTATATACAGTTGAAGTTTAGCAGTATCTTAAGAGCTATGTAAAACTATAAGAATTACTTACAGATATCCATTAAATTCTTCTGAAGGTTTCCTCCAAATTGTTACATCTTTCTATAAAAATAAAAACAGTGTATAGTGATAAAATTACATAGGTGGCAACCTGGATATAAAACTGACAATTTCATAAAGTCCACAGCATTAGCTTTGCATGAAAATAAAACATAAGTAAACATTCAAAGAAGTACATACAAGTCACTCATACCATCATATAATTCATATCTGAATTTTTTCTGTATCCTAAAGTACCACACATCTTACTTAAATTACAGACCCCTAGAAAAAGGTTTTTCAGTAGCTTAAAGACACCCAAACACTAAGATCTGGTGATGGCACGCTCACTGGCCATTATTTGCATTATTACAATCTTATCTATTTATCATTACTGAAGAATTTAATCTAAGATAATAGAAATGTCAAATATTTAATTCTGAATTTGCTCATCCATCTTTTCAAAATTAAGCAATCTGCATCTGTGATGACAGGACTGCCCTGAATCAGCCCCGGCATTTTTTTCCAGATCATCTCGTAAGAAATTCTGAATATCAGAATAGTTACAGCACTGAAATGGAAGAGTCCTGGTTTCTAGGGTTGGCTCTGTCAACACTCTACTATGCGACAGTTTGGGTAAGTCATACTGGTGAAAAAAAGAATACTAATGGACCATCCTCACAGGCTTGTTAAAATATCTGAAATGATTTCAAACTATCAATTACTATGCTTTCCTGTCTTAAATCGACGATGACATGTTTTATTTATTGACCTGAGAGGCTGCTCTTTACAATCTGGTTGCCATGAGTCTGTTCTTGTGTCCATTATCTGAAGAGCTAAGGACAGCAGTGCGGGATTGCTGCTCCTCCTCTGTGACCTATGAAACCACCAGCTTTACTGACCCATTCATCTATCCTGCACAGTCATCTAAAGTGTGGTCTATATTTTTCTGTACCATTTTCAAAGTCATCCACCAGCTCATTAGAAGACAGACCCCAAACACAAATAATTTAATTAATTTACCGTCTTCTTAGCAACTCGCCACTTTTCATCTTCAAGGTTGTGGTACTGGATAAGAGTGTTTTTAAGTCTAGTCGCCAAAACAGCTGTATCAGGCAGGGCTTCCATTTGTTTTTCCTGTTACAGAGACTAAGATTATCATCAGCAAATACCAGAGTTAGATCCAGCAGATGAAGGGGCGAGGTCTCAAATCTGACATCATAAAAAAAATCCTCCGGGAGCTGTAGAGACACCTACACATGGACCCCACCCCAAGTCAGTAATCAGAATCCCTGCGCATGGCTCCTTCCTCAAAGATTCCAGGATGTGGAACACAAAGGGATAAGAATCATATTATCTTGTGTTATTAAAATCCTCATATAAAAAAGAAGATATGATCCTATTTCCTTTTCTAATAGAATTGAACCAAAAGGAATAAATTAAAAAACTAAAGTAACTTAAAAAACAAAAACAAAAAAAACTGCTCTTTCCAAAACACAAAAATAACATACAAGGTATAAACTCTTTTAAAAGTCCTTAGAGTTTTAGCAACTGAAAATTTTCATTTTACCATCCAACAGATATAGCATTCATTCTAGCAAATAAATGACAAACGCAAATGGAAACACCTTACATCTTTTAAGGATAGGGCTGGGGGAGGCGGGGAGATAGGGCTAGAGACCTCCAAAGAATTTCAAAAGTCTCAAGAATTCTACTGACTTCAATATTTTATTTGATGAAGTGTCACACGATTCAGTGAGGTATCTGTGTAACAAAAGAGGTGATTTGAAGACCTTTGAGCTACCAATACAGCATAAATAAGTGGTTTATAGTTTTAAGGCAATAATTTAACTATATAAAGAGGAATGTTTAATAGTTGCAAAGAAAAGTTATCATTCAGCAATACTTTGAAAGGGAAATGATAACTAAACTTGAAAGAAAATAATGAGGGATTCTATAATGTAATCATTGTAGAACATTGCTACAGATTCTCTGATGAGTCTGTGACACTGCATGGCTTCTGCAGCTAGCTTAAAGAAGTCCATGCAGTCTCTGGATGTCTCTGAGAATGATCACCCCAGGAGCCTCTGATAAACAAGCAAGCACACAAGGAATGCAGTTACCCTGAGGCTGCTGTGTGCCAAGGCCCAAGTGGAAAGAAGAGGAAGGGAGGGAAAAGACAGACAGACACACACACGAAGGGAAAAACGGATACACACACACACACACACACACACACACACACACACACACACAAACACAGATCCAAAGTCCCAGCTCCAAAAGCCTATTTACAGCTTCATGCCTAATGGGCATCTCTTCATTCTCCAGGCTTCCTTCAATCTGCCTCAGTCTTACATGTCTTAATAATTTTACTAATAAAATGATAATTGAGCCAGCTGCTCAAGATTAAAAGCCTTAGAATCACCCCCATAGATACCAGGAGGTTCACCACACACCACTGCCTTCAGTGCTCCTCTCCTACTGGTTTTCTTCCTGTCCAGCTCGTCACTGACTCTAGGCCTTTGTACTTGCCATTACTTCTCTGCCTGGATTACTAGATCCCAAATCTGAGCGTGACTAGTAACAGCCTGTAGTAACAATTTCAGTTTAAACCTCCTATCCTTAACACAACATTCCCCAAATCACTATAATACCCTTCTTTTATTTTCTGCATAGTGTATCACTATGTGAAACTAACTTGTTTACTTACTGATATACTATATTCTGGGTTTCCCAGGTGGCTCAGTGGTAAACAATCCACCTGCCAATGCAGGAGACACAAGAGACCTGAGTTCGATCTCTGTGTCAGGAAGATCCCCTGGAGAAGAAAATGGCAACCCACTCTAATATTCTTGCCTGGGAAATCCCACAGACAGAGGAGCCTGGCAGTTTACAGTCCACGGGGTCATAAAGAATCAGACACGACTAAACACACACACATTATACTCTACTCTTTGACTACCATGTCCCTTACTAATAGAGGGGTGGGCCCATGTCTGCTGTTTAACTACTATATCCCCACCAAATAGAACATTGTCTGAAACACAGCAGGCCCTTAATATTTATTGAAGTGTATTTGCTTCAGAACATGAATTAACTTCTCTCCTTTTGGTGCCATGGTACTCTCCAGTAAAAGGCTAAGGAAGAAAATGCTTTGGAGAAACTGTCCATTTACAAATCACGAAGTTACTGCAAGAAAAGATCTAAATGGAGTATCAAGGCTCACACCTCTGTGGGAATAAGGATGCAGTTCTCACCACGGGTGCACACATCAGAATTACCTTGCTATAATTTGCAGTAGTTGTTGATGTTGACAAAGACTCTCTCCTTGGTCAGGCTCCTCTGAGTCCTCTTCGCGATGAGGCCTAGCCCTTGGGAAGCTGGTGGCTTAGCAGTAAAGAATCCACCTGCAATGCAGATGTAAGAGATGCGGGTTTGATCCCTGGGTCAGGAAGATTCCCCTGGAGGAGGGCATGGCAACCCCTCCAGTCTTCTTACCTGGAGAATCCCATGGACTGAGAAGCCTGGCGGACTACAGTCCGCAGGTTCGCAAAGGGTCGGACACGACTGGGCAGCACACATGCCAGCTCCTGGGCTTGGCCTTGGACCCCATAGTCCAGTTTCCGCAAGAGTCCTGCTGAGTCAGTTTAACGAAATCCCCTACCCTCAAACTTCCTTATCCCACTTTCAATCTTATCACCCTAGCCTGCCTTTAGCAAGAACCCTGCCAAGTTGCTTTAGGGCAATACCCCTTAGTAATTTTTCATTCACTGACACCTACCTTGCTCCCTAGCTGTCCACCCCCATTCGCCCTGCTGTATTCAGAACGAAGCCTAGTCTATCCCAAGGTCTCTCTTCCACGACTGCAACAGTCACTGAGTAAGACTTGCCTTTACACTCTAATGTGTGTTTGCCTCTGGTTTTCTGTGACACTGATTTTGGATATTAGATTTCATGGACCTCAGCCAGATAGTCTGATTCAGTGGGTCTGTTCTGGAACAGGCCCCAGAAAACTAGGTCCTTTAAAAAGCCTCACTGATCATTCTGTTATGCAGTCAGGAGTGACAACCACTAATCTGAAAACTAAAGTGACAAAAATAAGTCAGTGCTATAGGTAATATTTAAACAGCACAAACCAGAGCATAAAAGCCATTAAACATGATAAAACATGAAAATGATACAGAAGTTCAGGAAAGGAAAAAAAACTTCTTCTCTATTCTCTGATGATCTATCCTGAGATCTGCAAACTAAACTGACAAAAGATAAACAGAAAAAAACGCAAACAAAATGTACTTGATGACAATATTTAATTTCTATGTGCAAAGAGAAGCAATTACATGTGGAGTTTATACACCATTTTAAAAAAGGGTGATAAACTGCAGAAAAATGACAAGACAACGGAAAGGGGGTTTGAGCTTCTAGGGGTGGTAAATTATGCCAATATAAATATATGAGGAAGACTAATAAAAGATAAAGGCTATTTTAGTAAAGTTTGACTGTGTAGACCATCTCAGTGCAAATTTCTGTCGCCAATGATAGCAGTTATTCTCCTGGTACAGCAGAGAAGTCAGTCCTTCACAAAAGGAAATTTATGTCCTACTTTTAGGCAGATAGTGGAAGGAAAAATAGTTCTTTCTGCTTTTGCTGCTTCTTAATTGTCTTCAGCTCAAAGTAACCTCTTTTCTGAAGTAGGATATTTTGGGGTGGCATATATCTTCAGAGGGCTTCTGTGGTGGCTAAATGGGTAAAGAATCTGCCCAAAATGCGGGAGACCTGGGTTTGATCCCTGGGTTGGGAAGATCCCCTGGAGGAGGGAATAGCAACCCACTCCAGTATTCTTGCCTGGAGAATCTCATGGACGGAGGAGCCTGGCGGGCTACAGTCCATGGGGTCTCAAAGAGTCGGACACAACTGAGCGACTAAGCACAGCACATCCCTTCAGAAATGTGGAAAAGTATATAGAGAAAATTCAATAATACAAAACTTAGGACCTATGAAAGTGTGCAAAATATTTAATAATTATAGATCCTAACCACAGACTAAAAGTGGATGAGCTGATTCAAAAAGTCTGTGAGTCAAGAATAGATCCTCTTTCCACTCAAGACACTGCTAACTTGACAGCCAGTACAATGACCTTATTAAAGCATATGTTATAAACAAACACAAGTTCTTTAGAGGACTTAAAAGGAAATTTAACTTATCTATTACTGGGATCATGCTGATTAAACAATATTCTTTAAATCTAAGGGTCACCTACCAGATTTCTGTGTCGGGCAGATAAAAGTATTTTCAAAACTCTTTGATAGAAATCAAAGGTGAAGTGGAAAGCTACTGTTAGCATAAACCATACGGTATTTATGCAAATCTAGCACACAAAAAATAAGCAATAAAAAACTACCTATAAAGATGAGAATCTGAATTTTTACGGTGGTTACGTTAGTTATCATTCACTCCTACTGGATAATATAAAGTTCACATTCCTTAATGTGTCTTATGGGTCCGTTTCCAAGCCCACTGTCTAATTTCTACTCTTCTCTCCTGGACACCCCCTTAAGACTACATCAGCTCCCCCTCAATGTGAAAAACTCCTGATAACGGGCCTCTTTAGGTGTGGTGGAGTAGGAGGTAGAAAAGGAAGAAAAGAAAGTTTAAGTATAAACTTGGGAAATCTCTCTTCTAGTCTCATGAAGTATTTAACCAGGCAGTTAACTCTTGCATGGATTTTCTTCATCAAGATTAAATCCAAAAGGGAGTAACAGTTACTTTCTAAACTGATCATTTGTGTGTGGACAGGCAATACAGAGCATCTCTCATGGACCAAAGTGGGGTGGGGGTGGGGGAACAACATTGGGCTTATCAAGGTCTTGAGGCTTTCCTAACACAAGAGGACATTCACATTAATTGAAAAGAAAAACCACAATATGCCCTATTCCAATCTATGCCTGTGGAGAATGTCACGAAATGTTTTGAATACCATTCTGAATTCCCTCTTACTAACCTTGCTGCTACTGCTGCTAAGTCACTTCAGTCGTGTCCGACTTTGTGAGACCCCATAGACGGCAGCCCACCAGGCTCCCCCGTCGCTGGGATTCTCCAGGCAAGAAAACTGGAGGGGGTTGCCATTTCCTTCTCCAATGCATGAAAGTGAAGTCGCTCAGTCATATCCAACTCCTAGCGACCCCATGGACTGCGGCCTACCAGGCTCCTCTGTCCATGGGATTTTCCAGGCAAGAGTACTGGAGTGGGGTGCCATTGCCTTCTCCGACTAACCTAACTTGACCTTATAATAAACTCTCAAACTCCAACTGTTATACATCAGAGAAAACAGGAACTACAACTGCACCAGAATCTAACAGCTCCATATAAAAAGTTATATACTCTTGACAGTTTTATAACCAGTTCAGTTCAATGGCTCAGTCATGTCCGACTCTTTGCGACCCCATGGACTGCAGCATGCCAGGCCTCCCTGTCCATCACCAACTCCTGGAGCTTGCTCAAACTCATGTCCATCAAGTCGGTGATGCCATCCAACCATCTCATCCTCTGGCGTCCTTTTCTCCTCCTGCCCTCAATCTTTCCGAGCATCAGGGTATTTTCCAATGAGTCAGTTCTTCACATCAGGTGGCCAAAGTACTGGAG
Organism: Bubalus bubalis; assembly: GCF_019923935.1. Taxonomy (NCBI): domain Eukaryota; kingdom Metazoa; phylum Chordata; class Mammalia; order Artiodactyla; family Bovidae; genus Bubalus; species Bubalus bubalis. The sequence continues at coordinate 42,290 of NC_059165.1, read as the reverse complement.
TTTCAGCTTCAGCCAAGTGCTAAGTAATGTCTGTCTATATTTTTTCCTTCTGTTAGCTGCTGTGGTATCTGACTCTTGTGACCCCATGGACTGTAGCCCACCAGGCTTCTCTGTCAATGGAATTCTCCAGGCAAGAAGACTGGAGTGAGTTGATGCCGGGAGCCGGTGAGAGACATTCCACTCGTGACAAAGGTCATGAGGAAGGAGGCTCGGCATACGCAAAGGCAGGATCGAGCCTCGGGAGTGCCCCCGGATATTCTCGAGCATCTACCCCCAAAAAACCAGAGTCTGCCTACTTTATTGCTTTGTGCTCTCACCTCTGACTTTACTGGGGGCTGTCCCCCACCACCATCTCGCTCTGTCTGTCAAAGAGTTAACTTACAGCTCCAATTAATAAAGTTCCTGGGCAATTAGGAGTGTTTAAATCCAAACCCCTCAGATGGCTCTCTAACTCGCCTGACAAGTTTACCCGGACACCTACAGCTATGCATACGATTGTTTACAGTCTCCCAGCCTCGAGAGGCACGGGAAGCTTAAGATATTCAAATAGCTTAGAGCCTCTCAGAGAGTTAGAAACTGTCAGAATAAAACTAGTAAAAGATTTCATTGATGAGCCAATGCTTGCTGCCAAGTTTCCACATCCCCTGTATTGTATCCTTGAATGTGTATTAATTAATATAGTTGGTATGTAGAAAAAATAAGTAGTGGCCTTGGTGTTAATAACTTTAGACCCTTAAGGTAATAAATTCTTTCCTTTGTAAACCCATTACACATCCGCCCTATAGGAATGTAATTTTATCTTTGAAAGATGGCGTCAAACCTTAAAATAATTACTCTTAGAGAAAATAAGTCTTTGTTGATAAGTCCTTGTCAAGAGTCATAAAATGTTAATAGGCCTTCTGGCCAGAAGATGATGTAAATCACCTAAACCATTTGTATACGATAAATTTGCAGGAAAGAAACCCTGGTTTTTGATAAGCATCAAAGACTGCTGACTTTACATCCCCTATTATCCTCTATGTGTAACTTAAGGTATAAAAACCCCTGTTGAAAATAAAGCTACGGGCCTTGCTCACCAAAGCTTGGTCTCCCCATGTCATTCTTCCCTTTAACTTCCAGCTGAGTGTCCATCTGGAGCGCGGATATCCTCTGCGACCATTTATTTGCCTGGGCTTCTAAGACCTACTCGAGAAAGTGTCTAAGGTGGGGCACCTTCGGCTATTCGAGAGGGCGCCTGCGGCCTCCGTGGTCAGAGCTAACCTGGTGTCACGGGTTATATTGGTTTTCCGCGTAAACCAAGTCACTCAGCTTCTTTTCTCCACTGAATTTTCCTACTGAGCCATCCTCATTCTATTACTTTTTATTATCTCTAATTAACATTTGAATAGGTCGCCTAGCCGTCTCTCCTTCGAATACCCTGGATCAGCCGGGGCTGGACCTCGGCAGGCTGCCATTTCTTACTCCAGGGGATCTTCCCAACCCAGGGATCCAACCCAGGTCTCATGCATTGCAGTCAGAGTCTTTATTACCTGAGCTACCAACCTTTTTGCTCACGTTTTCCATATTTATGTTTTTAAAGTGGTCACTAGTGTAGACAGTGGCTCCCATCATAGAGTGGGCAGCCTTCACAAGTTAAACATTTTCTTGAGGCCTTCTATCAGCATCAGTCTTTGACCAATACAATATCAATTTTTGTCAAACATCAGTGAAATGGCCATAGGTTTCAATTATATATGGAACATAATAAGTGTTAGTTGCTCAGTCGTGCCCGACTCTTTGAGACCCCATAGACTGCAGCCCACCAGGCTTCTCTGTCCATGAGATTTTCCAAGCAAGGATACTGGAGTGGGTTGCCATTTCTTCTCCAGGGGATCTTCCCAACCCAGGGATCGAACCCAGGTCTCCCGCACTGCAGGCATATTCTTTACCAACTGAGCTACAAGGGAAGTCATATATGGAACATAATAAACATTTTAACCTTTAATGAAAAGTGCCATAAAAATCTGTTTGTACTTATGTAGTATGTTAAGTCAGAATTCACTTATTAAAGAAGTTCATATCAGAATTGCTTTACCTTCCATTACCTGATTGATGTGGGTTTCATTTATGTGAACAGCTTAAATTTAACATTCCATAGATTTTCCCCAAGTTGTACAAACCAAGGCCATGTAAATTAAATTATATTTTCTATCTAACATAAAAATTTCAGCATATGCTTAATTTCTGATCAATTCTGAATTAGCAATTTAGTTTTTCCAATTATTCAAGTACAACAGTTTCTCATTTTTGAGACTAGCTGTAGCAAGAATACAACAGGGAAGGAAGCCTCCTGCAATGTGATGGATACACCTCTGATTCAGTGTTCACTTTGGCTTATTTTAGGGGCTTCCCTTGTGGCTCAGCTGGTAAAGAATCCACCTGCAATGCAGGAGACCTGGGTTCCATCCCTGGGTTGGGAAGAAACCCTGGAGAAAGAAAAGGCTACCCACTCCAGTATTCTGGCCTAGAGAATTCCATGACTATACAGTCCATGGGGTCGCAAACAGTCGGAGGTAACTGAGCGACTTTAACTTTCACTTTTCACTTTCATAGCTCAGTTGCTAAAGAATCTACCTGCAAAGCAGGAGATCCGGGTTGGATTCCTGAGTCAGGAAAATCCACTGGAGAAGGGAGAGCCTACCCACTCCAGTATTCTTGGGCTTCCCTTGTGGCTCAGCTGGTAAAGAATCTGCCTGCAATTCAGGAGACCTGGTTTGATCCTGGGTAGGGAAGATCCCTTGGAGAAGGGAAAGGCTTCTCACTCCAGTATTCTGACCTGGAGAATTCCGTGGACTATCCATGTGGTCGCAAAGAGTCGGGGACACGACTGAGCGACTTTCACTTGGTTTATTTTAGGACACAGTTTACAACACCAATGAGACTTGTACAAAACTTAACATTAAACTCTAACAATGTCACAGCTTTGAGTCCAAGTAATATTCAAGCTCCTAATACTCTAATCCTTTATTTAAAAAAAAATGGCTAACATTTATTATTTACTACATGATCAATCTTTCTGGCCACTTTAAACTGTATTCTTTCATTTAGTCCTCATAAATAACCTTTAGAGCCTATCCTACTATTATCTTTATTCTACAGAAAGTACCAATACGGAGATTGTCTCTTGTCCAAGATCACACAGCCAATAAGTGATGGAGCAAGAATTCCCACCCATGACCTCTGCCTTCAGAGATTAAAGGGCTACTTTGTAAAACACTGGAAGCTGATTACAGGCTGGAAGAGTCTCTACGTTAAAAATGTGACATCATGTTGAATTTGCTGTGTTTTGTCTAGGCTCTTGAACCTAAAAAAATGTCAGGTAATCTTTCCTAATTGCAATTTGGGGACAGCAGCACCATTAATTTATTGAGGAATTCCGAATTAATACTTTTAGTACGGAATTTGGAACACAATGAGCACTCGGAAAACACTGCTCCTTAGTGTCTCCGCCGACGCCTGGCGTGAAGGCGCGCACCTTTCGGCGTCCGTGCACTGCCGGGGGCGCGGGAGCGCTGTCCGCCGCAGGGGCGCCCTCAGAGAGCCTCCCTCGGTCCTGGGGCGCTGGCCGCCGCTCCCGCATTTAACACACAAGGTGCCTGTCGGCGCCCGAGCGCCGGGGAGCGGGCGGAGCGGGTGCAAACCCCGGTCCCTCCAGGGCGTCCCCCCCGGACGCAGCCTGCCTTTCCCGAGGCCCCTGCCGGGACAGCCCCAGGAGGACGCCCGGCCGCCCCTCAGCCCCCGCCTCGCCTCCGCCACTCACCTTGGAGCGCTCCTCGGACCAAGACGCGATCAGGCGCCCGTGGTCGACTCGCACCGCTCCCTTCGGCCCCGCCCGCCGAAGCCCCCTCGGCCAATGGGCGCCCGGCGCGGACGGCAGCCACCTATTGGAAGGCCGTACATATTCCGGGGGCGGGCAGAGCCCCGCACCACCCCGCCCCGCCCCCGCTCGCCCCGGCGCTTCCGGGACAGACGCCGGCAGGCCGACGCGCGTCAGCTGGGATTGGCTGGGGGCGGCGGCGCGCGGCCTGCGGGTTGGTGGCCGCGGATGGGCCGACTCCGCGCGGGGTGTGAGGCGGAACCAGCCTGGCCCCCAGCTCCAGACCTGGCCCGGACGGGGCGGCCTGCTTCCGAGCGCCTGAGGGCTGGTTGCGCGTGACCGCTAGTCCGGCAGAGCCGGAGAGCGCAGAGGCCTGAGAGGTCTCTGAGGGCCGGGTGGCTGCTCGGGCCCGAGTCAGAGACAGACGGAATACGCGCGGGCGGAAAGCGTGGGGGCTCTCGGCCCCCAGGACTCATCACCGCCGCCGTGCGAGCGCATCCTTCTCAGTTCGGGCTTCGGGGGCAGCCCGGAGGTAGGAGCTGCGGACGACCTGGAGGCTGCGGGGGCCTCACAAAGCGGGCCAGTTTCCCTGTGTTCGAAGGCTGGTCACCCATCTGACGAGAGTTTGCAGATACATTTACTGGGATACGTGGTTTGAGACCCAAGAGAAGGAAGGAATGCAGTGCTACGCTATTATTTTAGACACAAACGAGAAAATAGTATTTCATAAAAATTTTATTTAGCGTCCTGAAAAAGTTCACCTAGCACCACCTGATAGTTATTATGAGCAGATTTTCAAACTCTTACCTGATTGTTCATATATAAAAGGAATAATGGCTTGGTGATTACTTGTCCATTAGCGTCTTACATGTTGAGTTCAGTTCAGTCGCTCAGTCGTGTCCGACTCTTTGCGACCCCATGAATCGCAGCACGCCAGGCCTCCCTGTCCATCACCAACTCCCCGAGTTCATCAAACTCACGTCCAACGAGTTGGTGATGCCATCCAGCCATCTCAACCTCTGTCGTCCCCTTTTCCTCCTGCCCCCAATCCCTCCCAGCATCAGAGTCTTTTCCAATGAGTCAACTCTTCGCATGAGGAGGCCAAAGTACTGGAGTTTCAGCTTTAGCATCATTCCTTCTAAAGAACACCCAGGGCTGATCTCCTTTAGAATGGACTGGTTGGATCTCCTTGCAGTCCAAGGGACTCTCAAGAGTCTTCTCCAACACCACAGTTCAAAAGCACCAGTTCTTGGGCACTCAGTTTTCTTCACAGTCCAACTTTCACATCCATACATGACCACTGAAAAAACCATAGCCTTGACTAGATGGACCTTTGTTGGCAAAGTAATGTCTCTGCTTTTGAATATGCTACCTAGGTTGGTCGTGACTATCCTTCCAACGAGTAAGCATCTTTTAATTTCATGGCTGCAGTCACCATCTGCATGTATTCATCTGTAAAACACACCTACCATGGGGGGCTATGTGTATTCAATGAAATAGTATGTAAAAGTCTAACCAAAGCATTTTTAAACGACTGTCTCAAGGCATTATCCTATATACATGCAAACAAAAACCACAATAATTGACCAATAATAATTAGCAAGTGAGTGAGCCCCAGGCCTAGCTCCTTAAGGCAGATTACTTAATTTCTGAGTAGCTAAACTGGAATTTGGTCCAGGCATCAGTTCAGTTCAGTCGCTCAGTCGTGTCCGACTCTTTGCGACCCCATGAATCGCAGCACACCAGGCTTCCCTGTCCATCACCAACTCCCGGAGTTCACTCAGACTCACGTCCATCAAGTCGGTGATGCCATCCAGCCATCTCATCCTCTGTCGTCCCCTTCTCCTCCTGCCCCCAATCCCTCCCAGCATCAGTCTTTTCCAATGAGTCAACTCTTCGCATGAGGTGGCCAAAGTACTGGAGTTTCAGCTTTAGCATCATTCCCTTCAAAGAAATCCCAGGGCTGATCTCCTTCAGAATGGACTGGTTGGATCTCCTTGCAGTCCAAGGGACTCTCAAGAGTCTTCTCCAACACCATAGTTCAAAAGCATCAGTTCTTCGGCGCTCAGCTTTCTTCACAGTCCAACTCTCACATCCATACGTGACCACTGAAAAAACCATAGCCTTGACTACACGGACCTTTGTTGGCAAAGTAATGTCTCTGCTTTTGAATATGCTATCTAGGTTGGTCATAACTTTCCTTCCAAGGAGTAAGCGTCTTTTAATTCCATGGCTGCAGTCACCATCTGTAGTGATTTTGGAGCCCAGAAAAATAAAGTCACCCACTGTTTCCACTGTTTCCCCAACTATTTCCCATGAAGTGGTGGGACTGGATGCCATGATCTTCGTTTTCTGAATGTTGAGCTTTAAGCCAACTTTTTCACTCTCCTCTTTCACTTTCATCAAGAGGCTTTTGAGTTCCTCTTCACTTTCTGCCATAAGGGTGGTGTCATCTACATATCTGAGGTTATTGATATTTCTCCCGGCAATCTTGATTCCAGCTTGTGTTTCTTCCAGCCCAGCATTTCTCATGATATACTCTGCATATAAAGTAAATAAGCAGGGTGACAATATACAGCCTTGACATACTCCTTTTCATATTTTGAACCAGTCTGCTGTTCCATGCCCAGTTCTAACTGTTGCTTCCTGACCTGCATACAGATTTCTCAACAGGCAGGTCAGGTGGTCTGGTATTCCCATCTCTCAGAATTTTCCACAGTTTATTGTGATCCACACAGTCAAAGGCTTTGGCATAGTCAATAAAGCAGAAATACATGTTTTTCTGGAACTCTCTTGCTTTTTCCATGATCCAGCGGATGTTGGCAATTTGATCTCTGGTTCCTCTGCCTTTTCTAAAACCAGCTTGAACATCAGGAAGTTCACGTTTCACATATTGCTGAAGCCTGGATTGGAGAATTTTGAGCATTACTTTACTAGCGTGTGAGAGGAGTGCAATTGTGCGGTAGTTTGAGCATTCTTTGGCATTGCCTTTCTTTGGGATTGGAATGAAAACTGACCTTTTCCAGTCCTGTGGCCAGTGCTGAATTTTCCAAATTTGCTGACATATTGAGTGCAGCACTTTCACAGCATCATCTTTGAGGATTTGGAATAGCTCAACTGGAATTCCATCACCTCCACTAGCTTTGTTCGTAGTGATGCTTTCTAAGGCCCACTTGACTTCACATTCCAGGATGTCTGGCTCTAGGTGAGTGATCACACCATCGTGATTATCTGGGTCGTGAAGAATTTTTTTGTACAGTTCTTCTGTGTATTCTTGCCATCTCTTCTTAATATCTTCTGCTTCTGTTAGGTCCATACCATTTCTGTCCTTTATTGAGCCCATCTTTGCATGAAATGTTCCCTTGGGAAAATCTCTAATTTTCTTGAAGAGATCTCTCGTCTTTCCCATTCTGTTGTTTTCCTCTATTTCTTTGCATTGATCGCTGAGGAAGGCTTTCTTATCTCTTCTTGCTATTCTTTGGAACTCTGCATTCAGATGCTTATATCTTTCCTTTTCTCCTTGGCTTTTTGCTTACCTTTTTTTCACAGCTATTTGTAAGGCCTCCCTGGACAGCCATTTTGCTTTTTTGCATTTCTTTTCCATGGGGATGGTCTTGATCCCTGTCTCCTGTACAATGTCACGAACCTCATTCCATAGTTCATCAGGCACTCTATCTATCAGATCTAGGCTCTTAAATCTATTTCTCATTTCCACTGTATAATCATAAGGGATTTGATTTAGGTCATACCTGAATGGTCTAGTGGTTTTCCCTACTTTCCTCAATTTCAGTCTGAATTTGGTAATAAGGAGTTCATGATCTGAGCCACAGTCAGCTCCTGGTCTTGTTTTTGTTAACTGTATAGAGCTTCTCCATCTTTGGCTGCAAAGAATATAATCAGTCTCATTTTGGTGTTGACCATCTGGTGATGTCCATGTGTAGAGTCTTCTCTTGTGTTGTTGGAAGAGGGTGTTCGCTATGAGCAGTGCATTCTCTTATCAAAACTCTATTAGTCTTTGCCCTGCTTCATTCCGTATTCCAAGGCCAAATTTGCCTGTTACTCCAGGTGTTTCTTGACTTCCTACTTTTGCATTCTAGTCCCCTATAATGAAAAGGACATCTTTTTTGGGTGTTAGTTCTAAAAAAGTCTTGTAGGTCTTCATAGAACCGTTCAGCTTCTTCAGCATTACTGGTTGGGGCATAGACTTGGATTACTGTGATATTGAATGGTTTGCCTTGGAAACAAGCAGAGATCATTCTGTCATTTTTCAGATTGGTCCAGGCATACTGAACTCTAAAACTGGGGCACTTAAACCGCAGGAAACGCAAAATGTGTTTCACAGGCTCTCTATCAGGCATCTACCTGTGCATAGCATGGGGGACCAGAAATCAAAGACCCAATACATGTCCAGAAAGTTTACACAGTTAAACGGTGTGTGGGGAGGAGCAACTCCACATTAACCATTTCCAAGAAGTAGAAAATTACTATCTGTCTTTATTAGAATTGAGCTGTAGGTACATTGCTCAGTAGTTTGCCTATTCTCTCACAGAATCTGATAGAATTTTTTTACAAAATCAACATGGCTCTTTTTTTTTTTTTAAAGGAGTTGCATAAAGTTACACATCACTTATGCCTCACTTCAGTTCAGTCACACAGTCACGTCCGACTCTTTGCCACCCCATGGACTGTAGCACACCAGGCTTCCCTGTCCATCAGGAACTCCCAGAGTTTACTCAAACTCATGTCCACTGAGTTGGTGTTGCCATCCAACCATCTCATCCTCTGTCATCCCCTTCTTCTCCTGCCTTCAGTCTTTCCCAACATCAGGGTCTTTTCCAGTGAGTCAGTTCTTTGCATCAGGTGGCCAAAGTATTGGAGTTTCAGCTTCAGCATCAGTCCTTCCAATGAATATTCAGGACTGATTTCCTTTAGGATTGACTGGATTGATCTTTTTGCAGTCCAAGGGACTCTCAAATCTTCTTGAACACACTGATCATAGCAAATACCCTCTTCCAACAAAACAAGAGAAGACTCTACACATGGACATCACCAGATGCTCAATACTGAGATCAGAAGGATTATATTCTTTGCAGCCAAAGATGGGGAAGCATTGCCTTTCTTTGGGACTGGAATGAAAACTGAACTTTCCTGGGCCTGTGACCACTGCTGAGTTTTCCAAATTTGCTGGCATGTTTAGTGCAGCACTTTCACAGCATCATCTTTTAGGATTTGAAATAGCTCAACTGGAATTATCACCTCCAGTAGCATTGTTTGTTGTGATGCTTCCTAAGGCCCACTTGACTTTGCTTTCCAGGATGTCTGGCACTAGTGAGTGATCGCACTATCATGGTTATCTGAGTCATGAAGATCTTTTTTGTACAGTTCTTCTATGTATTATTGCCACCTCTTCTTAAAATCTTCTGCTTCTGTTAGGTCCATACTATTTCTGTCCTTTATCGAGCCCATCTTTGCATGAAATGTTCCCTTGGTATCTCTAATTTTTTTTACGATATCTTTAGTCTTTCCCATTCTATTGTTTTCCTCTATTTCTTTGCATTGATTACTGGTCTAGGCTTTCTTATCTTCAGATGGGTATATCTTTCCTTTTCTTCTTTGCCTTTCACTTCTCTTCTTTTCTCAGTTATTTGTAAAGCCTCCTCAGACAACCTTTCTGCATTTCTTTTTCTTGGGGATGGTCTTGATCGCTGCCTCCTGTACAATGTTATGAACCTCCATCCATAATTCTACAGGCACTCTATCACATCTAATCTCTTGAATCTGTCACTTCCACTATAATCATAAGGGATTTGATTTAGGTCATACCTGAATGGTCTAGTGGTTTTCCCCACTGTCTTCAATTTGTCTGAATTTTGCAATAAGGAGTTCATGATCTGAGCCACAGTCAGCTCCTGGTCCTTTTTTTTTTTTTTTTTTTTCTGACTGTGTAGAGCTTTTCCATCTTCGGCTGCAAAGAATATAATCCCTCTGATTTCACTGTTGACCATCTGGTGATGTCCATGTGTAGAGTCATCTCTTGTGTTGTTGGAAGAGGGTGTTTGCTATGACCAGTGTGTTCTCTTGGCAAAACTCTGTTAGCCTTTGCCCTGCTTCATTCTGTACCCCAAGGCCAAATTTACCTGTTACTCCAGGTATCTCTTGAGTTCCTAATGTCCTATGATGAGAAGGACATCATTTTGTTTTTGCTGTTAGCTCTAGAAGGTCTTGTAGGTATTCATAAAACTGTTCAACTTCAGCTTTTTTGGCATTACTGGTCAGGGCATAGACTTGGATTACTGTGATACTGAATGGTCTGCCTTGGAAACGAACAGAGATCATTCTGTCATTTTTGAGATTGCACCCAAGTACTGCATTTCGGACTCTTTTGTTGACTATGATGGCTACTCCATTTCTTCTAAGGGATTCTTGCCCACAGTAGTAGATGTAATGGTCATCTGAGTTAAATTCACCCATTCCAGTCCATTTTAGTTCGCTGATTCCTAAAATGTTGACGTTCACTCTTGCCATCTCCTGTTTGACCACTTTGAATTTACTTTGATTCATGGACCTAACATTCTAGTTCCTATAACACTGCTCTTTACAGCGTTGGACTTTACTTCCATCACCAGTCACATCCTCAACTGGGCATTGTTTTTGCTTTGCCTCCGTCTCTTCATTCTTTCTGGAGTTATTTCTCTACTCTTCTCCAGTAGCATATTGGGCACCTACCTACCTGGTGAGTTCATCATTCACTCTCCTATCTTTTTGCCTTTTCATACTGTTCATGGGGTTCTCAAAGCAAGAATACTCAAGTGGTTTGCCATTCCCTTCTCCAGTGGACCATGTTTTGTCAGAACTCTCCACCATGACCTCTCTGTCTTGGGTGGCCCTACACTGCATGGCTCATAGTTTCATTGAGTTAGACAAGGCTGTGATCCATGTGATCAGATTGGTTAGTTTTCTGTGATTGTGGTTTTAATTCTGTCTGCCTTCTGATGGATAAGGATAAGAGGCTTATGGATGCTTCCTGATGGGAGAGACTGACAGAGGGGGAAACTAAGTCTCCATCTGATGAGCTCAGTAAATCTTTAATCCAATTTTCTGTTGATGGGCGAGACTGTGTTCCCTCCCTGTTGTTTGACCCTAGACCAAACTATGGTAGGGGTAATGAGGATAATGGCGACCTCCTTCCAAAGGACTTGTGCATGTATTGTTGTATTCAGTGCCCCTGACCCTGCAGCAGGCCACTGTTGACCCACGCCTCTGCTGGAGACTCCTGGACATTCACAGGCAAGTCGGGCTCAGTCTCCTGTGGGGTCACTGCTCTTTTCTCCTGGGTCCTGGTGGGCATGAGGTTTCATTTGTGCCCTCCAAGAGTCTGTTTTCCCAGTCCTGTGTAAGTTCTGTAGTCAAATCCCACTGGCCTCCAAAGTAAAAATTCCTGGGAGTTCTCAGTCTCTTTGCCTGATCCAGAGGTTCGGAAATCTGTTGTAAGTCCTAGAACTTTCTTAACAGTGTGAGAATTTATTTGGTATAATTGTTCTTCAGTTTGTGGGTTGCATGCTTGGTGGCTCTATGATGGGTTTAGCCCTCCAAGAGGGCTTATGCCACACGCTATGTGACCCCGGTCTGCTGCACCCAGACACTTATGCCTACAGGGAAGTTGTTGTTTCTTTGCCCTTTGCTCTTCATCTGTTGCCATATTTATCTTGGTTAGAAATAAGTTGGGCTAACTCAAAATCACTATATTTCTATCAAAGTGGAATGCTAATATAAGCAAAACTGCAGGTTCAGAAAAAAAAAAAAAACATATTATCGGAAGGTATTATTGAGGGCTATGGACCAGACACAGGGCTAAGCATTTTACATGTATTAACTCATTTAATCCTGATAACAACCTCATAAGGTATGTACTATTATTATTGTGCTCACAAAAAAACTACATGTAGTGTATAAAGCAACAGACAGGTCCCCTATCCAAATAGTTTGGAATAGGTGGAATAGATGGAAATTAGCTTTCTGTCTAAAGTTCAAGTATAGAAGAGACATATGGTGCATTTGGGGGCTTTACAGGTGCCTCAATGGTAAAGAATCCACCTGCCAATGCAGGAGACATGGATTTGATCCCTGAGTCGGGAAGGTCCCGTGAAGAAAGAAATGGCAACCACTCCAGTTTTCATACCTGAGAAATCCCATGGACAGAGGAGCCTGGTGGGCTGCAATTCACAGGGTTGTGAAAGAGTCAGACATGACTTAGCAACTAGACAGTAACAACAGAGTTTATTTGACCAGCTATAGAAAGTCACCCTGAGAAGGAAAACTAGCTTCCCTACCAAGCCCTTACTGTAATCAGGATGAATATATTAACATATCTAAAAATGGAGTTTTCAAGAAAACAAAAACCAAAAAAATCCAAAATACAGATATAATGTATCCAGTATTTCTGCCAAGAGGCAGTAAATTTAGAAATAAAAAGCAAAATAAAAACATGCAAAAATATTCTCAACTACTTGAAATTAAAAAAATAAAATCAGTCCCCCAAACTCTCTTGGATCAAAGAGAATTAAATATTATGTACTGAAGAAGGTTGACTCAATGGACATCAGTTTGAGCAAACCCAAGGAGATGGTGAAAGTCAGGGAAGCCTGGCATGCTGCAGTTCATGGGGTCACAAAGAGTCGGACATGACTTAGTGATTGAACAACAATAATTTCAAACATTAATATTAATAAGTATTAACATTAATAAGTTTAAAAAGTAGAGCCTTACCTATCAAAAGTAGGGAATATGGCAAATTACATACTTAGAAAACTTGACTCAGGAAAATTTATTACCTCAATTGGAGTCAGCAAATAATTATTAAATCCCTGCTGTAGGAAAATTTGTTGAAACTGGGACAGTTTATAACGAGACCTCCCCCCCCCGCCCCCCCCCCAGCCAATTTCAGAGCTGGATTTGATCCTGAACCTTTTATTTATTTAATCGAAGTATTTTTAAAGTCAGTTTGAGTTAGCTTTCTCTCATTTAGAATGAAAGAGCTTTCACGGAATAAAGACCCCTTTTCTCTTGTGACACTTTCTTCTTTTGTTCTATGCAGCCATGGTCTGGAGTCAGGTGAAAACAGGAAAGAAGTGGGTGTTGGGACGGACATCCTAGCTGCAGGACTAAAGGACCTGAACATTTTCATCTATGCTTATGGGAGACAAGGATAGTTTCAGCATTCCTGGGCAGGTCCTGCACCTGGTTGGAGCAACTTTTTTGTGTAGTCCATTTATACGCATGTGGGGAGAAAACATGTATGAGAATCATCTATTTCTTTTGTTGTCACAAGTATCTTAAACACCCAGAACTGCGCTTAAATGAATATCCTTAAGGTCAAGCTGTGTTTTCTACTTTCAACTTCCATGAAATTCTCCAGTATCCTTTCAATAAGCCTTCTTCATGTCCTTTAAATGGGTTTCTGTTTCTTGTAATCAATCCCTGGCTCTCACAGAAGTACATCCTCATCCCCCTGAGGAAATTGTTTCCATGCTTAAACAAATGGAACTAATATCAATGATGATATTTACTATACCTCCTGTCAAGAAAGGAGGCAGAGGACTTTGCACAAAGCATTAAAGATAATTGAGCCTTAGTTTCCTCACCTGTGATTTGAGATTAAGTTATGGTAATCAAAACAATATAGTACTGGCACGAAAGCAGACATATGAATCAATGCAACAGGATAGAAAGTCCAGAAATGAACTCATGGATATATGGTCAGCTAATCTATGACAGAGAAGGCAAGCTGGACAGCTACATGGTAAAGAATAGAATTAGAACATTCCACAACACCACACACAAAAATGAACTCAACATGAATTAAAGAACTAAATGTAAGACCAGATACTATAAAATTCTCAGAGGAAAACACAGGCAGAACACTTACAGCAGCAACCTTTTTTTTGGATCTGTCTCCTAGAGTAATGGAAATAAAAACAAAAGTAAATAAATGGGAACTTATCAAACTCAACAGCTTTTGCACAGCAGAGGAAACCCATAAACAAAATGAAAAGACAACCTTCAGACTGGGAGAAAACATTTGTAAATGATGCTACTGACAAGGGATTAATTTTCAAAATTAATTTTGAAAATTTCAGCTCATGAGACTGAATATTAGAAAAAAAAAAAACCAGCTCAATCAAACAAAAACAAAAACAAAACACACAGGCAGGAAACTTAAACATTTCTTCAGAGAAGACATACAGATGGCCAACAGGCATGTGAAAAGATGCTTAGCATTGCTAATTATTAGAGAAATGCAAATCAAAACTACAATGAGGTATCACCTCACACCAGTAAAAATGGACATTATTAAAAAATAAAAACAATAAATGCTAGAGAAGGTGTGGAGAGAAAGGAACCCTCCAACATCATTAGTGAGAATGTGAATTGGTGCAACCACTGTGAAGAACATATGGAGGTTCCTTGAAAAAGTAGAAACAGTTACTGTAAGATCATGCAGTTCCACCTCTTGGCATATATCCAGAGAAAACTAATTCCAAAAGGTACATGCATGCCAATGTTCACATTGGCCCTATTCACAATAGCCAAGAGATGTAAACAGCCTAAATGTCCATCAACAGATGAATATACAGATCTGTCCATCAACAGATAAAGATGTGAATATATTCAGTGGAATTATATATATATATATATATATATATATATATATATTCAGTGGAATATTACTCAGCCATTAAAGAGAATAAAATAATGCCATTTGCAGCAACATGGGTGGACCTAGAGATTATCATTTTAAGTGGAGTAAGTCAGGGAAAGACAAGTGTCATATGATATCACTTATATGTGGAACCAAAAAAAAATAATATAAATTAACTTGTTTACAAAACAGAGACTTATAGACATAGAAAGCAAGTTTATGGTTACCAAAGGAGATATCAACTGATAGGAAGGGTAGGAAGGGAGAAGAGATAAATTGGAGTTTGGGGTTAATGTATATACACTACTAGAGAGAAAACAAGTAGACAATAGGTCCCTACTGTGTAGCACAGGGAACTATACTCAAAATACTGTAAACCTATAAGGAAAGAAATCTGAAAAAGAATGTGCATATATATATATATATACACACACACAAATATACATCATATTACTGAATCACTTTGCTGTACACTTGGAACTAATACAACACTGTAACTATACTTCAATAAAAAAAACAATTGTTTTTAAATAAGAACATCTTCTTTGTAGGGTGAGACCATGGCTGCAGAGGCCAGAGCTGGCAGATTTTGGCACTGGTGGGCACACAGAACTGGTAGTGGGGGGTTGGAGAAGAGCCCTTGAGGGAGCACACAAGTGAGGGTGTAGAGCAGAGGTCCCCAAATCTCCCACACATCTGCCTCGTGGAAGGGAAGCATTTTAAAATACAGACTTCAAGCCCTATCTTGAAACTCCTAAATCAGGATCTTTGGAGGTAGGAAGAAATGTGATTTCTGGATGATGTCCTGTAGCTAATCTAAAACCAGTCTAACAAGTGCTTAACTGCTATCAGAAAAGAAGAGGAATCAAGGCTTGTGTAAGAAGAGACTGGGCCAAAGGCATAGCCAAGTGTTAAGATTCAGTGGGTAAAATACTTAATTGTCCAAGGTATTTATTTCTGTTACTTCTTGTGCTGTCTGCTATATTGGTTAAAGTTTACGCTATTTAAAAAAAAACAAAAACAAAACTAAGTATGCTTTTAAGAAAATTTAGGGCAACTGAATAGCAAAACATGTTCTACCAATGTATAGAAAATATTCATGTTAGATCAAACCAGTTCAACCTAAAGGAGATCAATTCTGGGTGTTCATTGGAAGGACTGATGTTGAAGCTGAAACTCCAGTACTTTGGCCACCTGATGTGAAGAGCTGATTCATTTGAAAAGACCCTGATGCTGGGAAAGATTGAGGGCAGGAGGAGAAGGGGATGACAGAGGATGAGATGGTTGTATGGCATCACCGACTCAATGGACATGGGTTTGGGTTAACTCCGGGAGTTCGTGATGGACAGGGAGGCCTGGTGTGCTGCGGTTCATGGGGTTGCAAAGAGCTGGACACGACTGAGTGACTGAACTGAACTGAGACCATAATTAAAATAAACCAAAAGAGCAAATAGAGCTCAAATTATATTTGTTGTTCATATATAAAAATATTCAGGTGAAAATGAAGACCAGCTAACAATATAATCATTATAAATTATATAACTGAAAAAAAATGAAATATTAGTCACTCAGTTGTGTCCCACTCTTTTCACTCCCATGGACTGTAGTCCACCAGGATCCTCTGTCCATTCTCCAGGCCAGAATACTGGAGTGGGTTGCCATTCCCTTCTCCAGGGGTCTTGCCCACTCAGGAATCAAACCCAGGTCTCCTGCATTGCAGGTGGATTCTTTACTGTCTGAGCCACCAGGTAAGCCAATTTCTCATGGGAAAGAACATTCATGGAATGTTTAATATAGTCCAGGGTTAGATGTCAGGACCAAACAGAATGCCCCATCAAGGACAGCAATAGAATCTCCATCTGGGTGTGGGCGGCCATGCTGGCCCTCCTCTACTCTTGGTATCTGAGGATCAGGAGACAGTCGGCCAAGCCAGCCCACAGTTGCGGCTAACAGAAGCCACACTGGGTGCTTCATGTGTGGCTGAGCACGGTTAGTAGCGACTTGCTATCTCCACTGTGAAGACAGCTTTTGAAGTTAAAGAAATTTCCTGTTGTGTTTAGGTTCACAAATGGTCAGAAGAACAGTAATATTTGACCGTAAGGTGAAAGCAAGCAGAAGGAAGTGCCGGTCTCAGTCAGCAATACATGTATACCTGTGGCGGATTCATTTTGATATTTGGCAAAACTAATACAATTATGTAAAGTTTAAAAATAAAATAAAATTAAAAAAAAAAACAAACAAACAAGAAGTCAGGTTGAGTGTTTGTGTGAAAGAAAGAACTCCACACACACACTGAAAAAAGAAAGGACCAATCACAGCCCGCATCTTGCGTGATGAGCAAGGTAACTCTGATGGAATTGTTTTGTAATTTCAGGCAAGTATGTAAAACAGTGATCAGCAAATGACAGCCTATGTGCCAAATTAGGTACTCCACGCTTTTTGTAAATACATTTTTGCAGGGAGCCGGCGAGAGACATTCCACTCGTGACAAAGGTCATGAAGAAGGAGGCTCGGCATACGCAAAGGCGGGATCGAGCCTCGGGAATGCCCCCGGATATTCTCGAGCATCTACCCCCAAAAAACCAGAGTCTGCCTACTTTATTGCTTTGTGCTCTCACCTCTGACTTTACTGGGGGCTGTCCCCCACCACCATCTCGCTCTGTCTGTCAAAGAGTTAACTTACAGCTCCAATTAATAAAGTTCCTGGGCAATTAGGAGTGTTTAAATCCAAACCCCTCAGATGGCTCTCTAACTCGCCTGACAAGTTTACCCGGACACCTACAGCTATGCATACGATTGTTTACAGTCTCCCAGCCTCGAGAGGCACGGGAAGCTTAAGATATTCAAATAGCTTAGAGCCTCTCAGAGAGTTAGAAACTGTCAGAATAAAACTAGTAAAAGATTTCATTGATGAGCCAATGCTTGCTGCCAAGTTTCCACATCCCCTGTATTGTATCCTTGAATGTGTATTAATTAATATAGTTGGTATGTAGAAAAAATAAGTAGTGGCCTTGGTGTTAGTAACTTTAGACCCTTAAGGTAATAAATTCTTTCCTTTGTAAACCCATTACACATCCGCCCTATAGGAATGTAATTTTATCTTCGAAAGATGGCGTCAAACCTTAAAATAATTACTCTTAGAGAAAATAAGTCTTTGTTGATAAGTCCTTGTCAAGAGTCATAAAATGTTAATAGGCCTCTGGCCAGAAGATGATGTAAATCACCTAAACCATTTGTATACGATAAAATTGCAGGAAAGAAACCCTGGTTTTTGATAAGCATCAAAGACTGCTGACTTTGCATCCCCTATTATCCTCTATGTGTAACTTAGGGTATAAAAGCCCCTTTTGAAAATAAAGCTACGGGCCTTGCTCGCCAAAGCTTGGTCTCCCCATGTCATTCTTCCCCTCAATTTTCAGCTGAGTGTCCATCTGGAGCGCGGATATCCTCTACGACCATTTATTTGCCTGGGCTTCTAAGACCCACTCGAGAAGGTGTCTAAGGTGGGGCACCTTCTGCTACTCGAGAGGGCGCCTGCGGCCTCCGTGGTCAGAGCTAAACTGGTGTCACGGGTTATATTGATTTTCCGCGTAAACCAAGCCACTCAGCTTCTTTTCTCCACTGAATTTTCCTACTGAGCTATCCTCATTCTATTACTCTTACATCTCTAATTAACATATAAATAGTCGCCTAGGCCATCTCTCCTTCGAATACCCTGGATCAGCCGGGGCTGGACCTTGGCACATTTTGTTGGAACATAGGCATACTCATTAACCAGTGTACCATGATGCTCCCACACTGCAATGTCATGATTGAGAAATGGCAAAAGACACTATGTGGCAATCTGAAAACAGTATTCTCTGAACGTTTATAGTAAAACTTTGCTATCTTTGTTCTAAAACATTTCACAAATGGGTAAAAGAGGAGAGTGAAAAAGCTGGATTAAAACTCAACATTAAAAAAAAAAAAACTAAGGTTGCAATATCTAGTCCCATCACTTCATGGCAAATACAAGGGGAAAAGTGGAAACAATGACAGATTTTCTTTTCTTGGCCTCCAAAATCATTGCAGACAGTGACTGCAGCCAGAAATTGAGACACTTGCTTCTTGGAAAGAAAGCTATAGCAAACTTAGGCAGCATATGAAAAAAGCAGAAACATCAGTTTGCTGACAAAGATCTGTATAGTCAAAGCTATGGTCATGTATGGATGTGAGAGTTGGACCATAAAGCAGACTGAGAGCTGAAGAATTGATGCTCTTGAACTGTGGTGCTAGAGAAGACTCTTGAGAGCCCCTTGGACTGCAGGGAGATCCAACTAATCCATCCTTAAAGAAATCAACACCCTGAAGAGTCATTGGAAGGACTGATGCTGAAGCTGAAGCTCCAATACTTTGGCCACCTGATGCGAAGAACTGATGCATTAGAAAAGACCCTGATGCTGGGAAGGAAGGCAAAAGTAGAAGGGGGTGGGAGAAGATGAGATGATTAGATAGCATCACCAACTCAATGGACATGAATTTGAGCAAACTGGGATATATTGAAGGACAGGGAGGCCTGGCATGCTGCAGTCCATGGGGTTGTAAAGAGCTGGACACGACTCAGTGACTGAACAGCAACAACAGCAATTTTAAAGAGATAAACTCAGGCTTGAGATATTTCCTTGGATTATGGGTATCAAACACATGGGGAGGTGAAGCCACTTGAGAAGGAACAAAATCTAAGAGAATTCAACTGGACCAGGACCTTTGGCTTATGACGTCAGTTTCTCCTGCAGAGAATGAACTTTGTTCACTTTGTTAAATACTCCAGCTCAGAGAACACGGCCCTCCCTGCACTTGGATAAGCTAAAGTGCAAAGCAATTGTGACATAGTTTGTCTTTTACAAATCTCACCTCTTGTTTCTGGTTTCACATTTTCTCCCTTAAGAACTTGGAACTATTGTGTTTTCATAAATGCATCAGTTGGTAAGGGTCTGCTCTGCATCAGAGATAATTCTAAAATATTTACATTCACACTCTGACTACTGCTTTATCTCCTTGCCCCTGTTCTGTTGTCGAATTAGAGCCCTTCATTTCTTGCTGGGCACAGCAGTGTCCAGAATAACAGACATTCCAGGTGCTCTGTTGGTCAGAGCTGCAAATGGACTTGGATCCTGCTAATCAGATGTACTTGTGAGAGATCCGAAGAGATGCCAAAGTCGTGCTCTCACCGCTTCTGCCATTTGAGTAAGTTTCTGTCTCCCATTGCCCTGCCCCAGTCGTGATCCTGATGGTTTTCCAATAGCTATAGGAATATCTGCATTGGTGCCCCCCACCCCCCCGCCCCGTCGTCCCATTCTGAAAGGATATCTTCGACCTTCCAGCTGATTCCCTAAGCCGTAACAAAACCTGTACTAAATATTTTTCTGATTAGACTAGTTGAAACGGCTTCTGTTCTTTCCAAGTGACTGGTGACCAGTCCAAAGTTTGGAATTTAAAAGTAAGGTGATACCCTGAAGGATATTGATGGACACTTTCTTGACCTGGCCATCCAAGAAGCAGTTGGTAAGGACAGCAGCAGCTGGCTCTCCTTCTCCACAGGTTCCGCCTCCACCGATTCAATCACAGAACCTGAGGGTGCTGAGGGCCACCCGGATCTCTGCTTGGGAAAGGCCAGAGAATCTCAAGGTGTAGCAGAGAATCTCCACCTGTGTCAAAGAATCTAAAATATTTGTGAACCTAATAATTTGGTGCTTCACAGTGTTAAAAATCCACTATATTAGCACCTCCACACTGAAGCAATGGTAAGAATTTGCTCTGAAGTGGCATAGTGGCCCTAATTCCTAGACAAAAACATGTCCAAAGCCTTCTGGGCTTGGCAAGAAGAATCAGCCCAGCAGTGCCGATCAGGTTAAGGGTGTAGCCCTACCTTTCAAAATCCTTATTTTAGGGCATCATGGAAGCCTCCCGTGATAGTTTTGAGGGCTCCCGTAAAAAAGTACCACAAATTGGGTGGCTTGAAGCACAGACATTTATTCTTTTACAGTTTTAGAGGCTAGAGTTTGAGATCAAGGTGTCGGCAGGGCTATTTCTTCTGAGAACCACCAGGAAAACCTGTCCTGTTGCTCTCCCCTGGCTGTTGGCAGTTCACTGACAACCTCTGGCGTTTCTTGTCTTGTGGCTGCATCACCCTGATCTCTGCCTTTATCTTCATGTGGCATTGTCATTGTGTGTGTGGTTGAGTCCAGATTTCCCCTGTTTTTGTAAGGACACAGGTCATATTGGGTTAGGGCTCACCCCAATGATCTCATTTCAACTTGATAGCCACTGTGAAGATCTCGTCTTCAGATAAGGTCACTTATTGTGGTGCTGGGAGTTAAGATCAAGCATATCTTTTTAGGATGGAGGACACAATTCAACCCATACTACTACTACTACTAAGTCACTTCAGTCGTGTCTGACCCTTAGCGACTCCATGGACTGCAGCCTATCAGGCTCCTCCGTCCATGGGATTTTCCAGGCAAGAGTACTGGAGTGGGGTACCATTGCCTTCTCCGAATTCAAACCATTGACATCATCATTAGACTGAAAAACAGCTGTGCAGACTGTAGCAGGTAGGAAGGAATGAAAACCATGTCTCTGGACTTCTGTTGATAAACGTAAACATACATGTGTGTGTGTGCACGTGCGCACGTGTGTGAGTGTGTGTATAATTTCTAGATGATTTCTTTGGGTTCAATTTTTATATAGAAACTGACCAGAAGAAAAACTGCATGCTTATTAAGAGGAAATTCTTTACCAGAAAAACCATAAACCTGGCCTGCCAAAGCCTGACTGTCTTGAGTCAGTCTCAACGCAAACATAAGTACCAAACTTAAACTAGCAAAAAGCAGGATGTGAGTTTGCAGCCCCAAGAACAGAAGACAGTCCAATGTCCAATGGAGTGTGACGGAGGAGACTAATGGACCAAGAGGGACCACCAAGTAAACAAAGCCAGTGGTCTTGGAGATGACAGAGGAGGCAGAGGATTTTGGATGGGCTAACCTAGGAAATTATAATAGTCTATTGCCAGGGCAGACACCTCTGAAATTCCTGCCCATTAGAATAATTTTTTTCTGAAGAGAACCTTTTATTATAGTTATCCTGTCCCTATTCCACCATAGAATTGTGTGTGTGTGTGTGTGTGTGTGTGTATGTGTGTGTGTGTGTGTGTGTGTGTGTGTGTGTGTTAAGCATGGGGGATAACTTACCAGTCACCTCCTGGATCACCTGTCCATAGGTAGCCACATCTGGACCTAATGGACAGAAATTTGTGTTCTCCTAACGAAGACACAAAGAGAACTTTGTGTCACTCAGATATCCTGACCTAAACCAGAACTGGGTTTAGTCTCTGAATGGAACTTTGAAGTCATCTCTTAGGTAAGGTATGAGCTTTCTCTCTGGGATAAAGGGTGCTCACAAATCTCAAGGATGGAAACTGTGATCTATGGCAGACTGCTAGACGTCCTCCAATAGCTATTCTTCCCCTTTCTTTTAATCTATGGCAATAGAACCCCCAATATTTTATCTGGACACAAGATCACTCCAAATAAAGACTTCTATATTTCTGAGCTTTCCATACAGCTACAGCTGTGGTTATGAATTAGTTTCTGTCAATCGGCTGCTCTCTGGAAACATTCAGAAAGCAAGAGCCAGGAGAGGCGATGAGGAGGCCTCTGGTTTGCCTAAAGTGGCTTCTTGACCAGAGAGGCTTTCCTGGGCTTTGTAGAGACAAAGTAGTTTTAAAATTGGTAACCATAGGAGCAGCTTCCCAAATGGACAGGGGGCTTCCCAAACATAGAAGACGCAATAGGTCTGTTGGTGTCCCAGTGTTATGGTACAACTGGGATTTACTTTTGAGACCTGAAACTATAACTGATTTTGTCTTCCCCTACAGTTCTTTAGGATCTTTAAGACTCTGGAAAATTCCTTTTCTATTTAAACTAGCAGAGGGAATTTTCTGGGGGTCCAGTGGTTAGGACTCCACACTTTTACTGCCAAAGCTGCGGGGTTCAATCTCTTGTCAGGGGACTAAGATCCAACAAGTCACCCGGCACAGCTAAATTAAAGAAAGAAAACCCAGGGCGGGGCTAGCAGAGTGTCTATTCACTGCAATTGAATGTGTCCAATACAGATTGAAGTTATTTTTTCATTTTATGGATAAAGAAACTAAGGCTTAGAGACAGTAGTGAGCTGGTAAATCAGTTCTCTATGAGGAAAAAGTGCCCACATTTGTAGCATTTGACACCATCTGTGGTAAATATTCCTACCATGACTGGTTTCAAGTCTCCAAAGGTTTAAAAACCTTTAGGCAAAATTCCTAAAAGTTTAACAGTTGGGCCTTGCAAGCTGGCTCCTCTTCAAACACACCATGCTTACAGAATTTAAGTAACTTCCCCAACATACCAAGTCAGTAGCTATGTAATAAAAAGATTGAACACATAGTGATATTTATTCTGTCTTAAAGATCATTGCAGTTTATCAGGAGAGTTCTGGGCTGCCAGTGTAACACTAACAGAAATGTACATCACATGGTATAAATGCTTCCAGTGTGCCCAGAGATTTCCTTAATGAACGTTGAGACAGTAGTTGAGGCAGGATTGGGGTGAGTAGTCTTTACTGATAGTATTACATGCATGTGACATAAAGGGGGTTTAAACAGCTTAAAATCATCAAAATTGCAAGTGGGACTTAAGGAATGAGAGATATAATTCATAAATTGAAAATTTTAAAGTTGGTGCTTCTTGACTGCTGTGAAACTGAGTTTGCGGTTGGAGTAGTTATGCCACAGACCTACTAGAGAGTTCCTGAAGACCACAAAGTGAATGGAAACTGGGCTTCCTTCAAGCATGTTTATATTTTCATAGTATTGCTTTTTGATATTAAATGAGCAATAGTGAAACCTATCGAGTACTTCCTGTTTTTCTGGGGTGAGGGGTTATGAAGAAATTTGTCACTTTGTCTAATGAACTGGACCTGGTCACTGATGGAACCTCCCGATAACAGTGACCCCAGGCCTCTGTGTCTCCCTTTCGTTGTGGCTGTGATGGCCCAGCTGGGGCAAAGCCTATCAGGTAAGCGCGCAGAACAAGCCTTACAATGAGATGACGGGCCTTCTTCTTAAAGTTTTGAGCAAAGGGCTAAATAATCTGCTAAAATAAGAGTTAAATCATGCAACATTTCTTAGCTCTTAGCATTCAAAAATGATAAGACCGTACTGTATGGCACAAGGAACTATTTTCAATATCCTGGGATAAACCATAGTAGAAGAGAATATGAAAAATGTGTGTATGTGTGTGTATATATATAACTGATGTGTATATATAAGTATAAAACAAAATTTCTCACTTTGCCATACAGCAGTAGTTAAGACAACATTGTAATTCAACTATGCTTCAGCAAAAAGTAAATTAAAAAAAATTATCGGGTGAAAGTGGAGGGAAAGAGAAGTACAAAGGAGAGGAGGTGGGTAAAGAAAGAGCGGAGGCTCAGACATGGGCCTACTCTCTCCTCGCGCGGAACACGCTCATCCCCGCAGGCTCCCGGGGCTCTGGGCGCTGTAGTGCCGGCCGGCGGGGTCTTCTGGGATCTGCCGTCAGGGAGACGTGGGGAGTTCTCGTTCTCTGATCAAGTGACCGGACAGGCTTCGCTTCTACACATCGTGGAATAATAAATAAAAGTATAGTGAGACTAGAGCGAGTTCTCAAATATGCTATTTCTTTATATAGAAAGAATATAAATCAAAAGGGCAAAGTATTCTGAGATCAAGAGAATTTCTTACAAAGTAATGTGGGGTTATGTGAATCCAGTAGAAACATTTGACCTGGTTTTCTTCTATGAAGAAAGCTTTATTAAGTAGTTAAAAAATATCACTGCTTGACAAGTGAGAACAAATGCTAAGAAAATTAATATTTTAAAGAGAAATGCAAAGACACAATTTTACCTAAAATGCCGCTGCTTTAAAGATAGAGACTAATTTTAATTCCTACAACATCAGTCACTAGTTGTGATAGTATCTTTTGTTTTAATATTTCTTCCACTCATCCTGATGTTTTCATTGAGGAATTTGTCACCTCCCCAACCTCTTGTTTATAGTATTAGGTTAGTGCAAAAGTAATTGCAGTTTTGAACCGTGAATTTTAAATCATTATAACTAGGCTCAAACACATCTTTATTAGTCAAATAGGAACCATTACAATCTATACATTTTTGCCAATGAGAACTAAGTTGGTTTAGTCCTGTAGCATAAAAATCTGTGCTTCAGGATTCAGCGAACTCTTGGAAAGCATTTTCTGCTTCCTGCTGGTTCTGGAGGCATTTTTCCTGCAAAAAGTTGTAGAGATGTTTGAAGAAGTGGCAGTTGGTTGGCGAGAGGTCAGGTGAATATGGCGCATGAGGCAAAACTTCATGGCCCAATTCGTTCAACTTTTGAAGCACTGGTTGTGAGACATGTGGTCAGGTATTGCGGAGAATTGGGCCCATTCTGTTGGCCAGTGTTGGCTTCAGCTTTCTGTGCATCCCCTCAATTTGCTGGGAGTACTTCTCACATGTAATGGTTTCACCCGGATTCAGAAAGCTATAGTGGATCAAATGAGCAGCAGACCACCAAACAGTGACCAGGACTTTTTTTTTTTTGGTGCATGTTTGACTTTGGGAAGTGCTTTTGAGCTTCTTCTCAGTCCGGTCCAGCCACTGAGCTGGTCACTGCCGTTTGTTGTATAAAATCCACTTTTCATCACACGTCACAATCCGATCAAGAAATGGTTAATTACTGTTGCATAGAATAAGAGAAAACTACACTTCAAAATTACTTTTTAAAAAATTTTTGGTCAGCTCATGAGGCATCCACTTATCTAGCTTTTTTACTTTTCCAATTTGGTTCAAGTGCTGAATGACCATAGGATGGTCAATGTTGAGTTCTTCGGCAGCTTCTCATGTAGTTGTAAGAGGATCAGCTTCGATGATGGCTCTCCATTGGTCGTTGTCACCTTCCGATGGCCAGCCACTGCACTCCTCATCCTCAAGGCTTTGCAAAACTTTGAACCACTGTTGCACTGTACTTTCATTAGCAGTTCCAGGGCCAAATGAGTTGTTGATGGTGTGAGTTGTCTCCACTGTTTTATGACCCATTTCGAACGTGAATTAAAAAATCGCTTGAATTTGCTTTTGGTCTAACATCATTTCTATAGTCTAAAATAAATTTACAGTTCAGTTCAGTTCGGTCGTTCAGTCGTGTCTGACTCTTTGCAACCCCATGAATCAGCACGCCAGGCCTCTCTGTCCATCACCAACTCCCAGAGTTCACTCAGACTCACGTGCATGGAGTCAGTGATGCCATCCAGCCACATCATCCTCTGTTGTCCCCTTCTCCTCCTGCCCACAATCCCTCCCAGCATCAGAGTCTTTTCCAATGAGTCAACTCTTCACATGAGGTGGCCAAAGTTCTGGAGTTTCAGCTTTAGCATCATTCCTTCCAAAGAAATCCCAGGGCTGATCTCCTTCAGAAGGGACTGGTTGGATCTCCTTGCAGTTCAAGGGACTCTCAAATGCTGGGCTGGAAGAAGCACAAGCTGGAATCAAGATTGCTGGGAGAAATATCAATAACCTTAGATATGCAGATGACACCACCTTTATGGCAGAAAGTGAAGAGGAACGAAAAAGCCTCTTGATGAAGGTGAAAGAGGAGAGTGAAAAAACTGGCTTAAAACTCAACATTCAGAAAACGAAGATCATGGCATCTGGTCCCATCACTTCATGGGAAATAAATAGGGAAACAGTGGAAACAGTGTCAGACTTTATTTTTTTGAGTTCCAAAATCACTGCAGATGGTGACTGCAGCCATGAAGTTAAAAGATGCTTACTCCTTGGAAGGAAAGTTATGACCAACCTAGATAGCATATTCAAAAGCAGAGACATTACTTTGCCAACAAAGGTCTGTCTAGTCAAGGCTATGGTTTTTCCAGTGGTCATGTATGGATGTGAGAGTTGGACTGTGAAGAAAGCTGAGCGCCGAAAAACTGATGCTTTTGAACTGTGGTGTTGGAGAAAATAAATCTACAGTAAACAGCAAATCATAAATCATTAGCAAAAAAAAAAAATATAAATTGAGAAATGCATATTAAAATGATGTATAACATAACCACATTTGTTTAAGAATATATTCCAGTGTGTAATGGCAAAGTGCAACAATGCAAAACAATTGCTTTTGCACCAGCCCAACAGTATCTTTTAATATTTCTTCCATCCGTCCTGACGTCCTCACTCTTCTGTGACCACCACAATCGCACGTATATAGTATTATGCTAAAATCTTAATGGTATGGAATACATTGCCCTACTTCCAGCCCTTTGCAGCCAAATCTGAGTATGGATTTATCTTTACAGGAAGTTTTAAAACTGCAAAGTCAGTGTCTTCAATAGATATCAACTTTCTTGGGTTATCTACTTCTTCAATAAGCCTGGTATGTAACGTGTATCTTTTAAGGAATTTGATGTTTTTCTTATTTCTTAAGGTAGAAGTTGATGTTATTAACTACAGATCTTTCTTCATTTTTAATGTGTGTTTTTCTATATAGGAATATACAGGAAAATATAAAAATAAAAATTAAAAAAATTCTTACGTGAAATGAACTTGGAATCTTAGCACTCATTCTTTAGTATTTTCTTAGATGAATTCCAAGAAGCAAAAATTCTGAGTCAATGAATATTTCTTTCTTTTTATAGAATTTGTACTTACTTTCAGGTGTTTTGTTTCATGCTTTTCTTTATATTTAATAATGTACAAATATTTTCTTCAGATCAATTTTTTCTATACTATATTCTTTGTGACTGTATAATACTTTATTGATACATCAAATTGTACTTAATAATTCTCTATTGTTGGACATCTTGGCTTTTTCTGATTTGAGACAAATTTCCATAATGCTTTAATAAATCACCTTAGTTTGTGGAAAAATATCGACTTCATAAAAGCAGTGATTTAGGAAAATTAGTCAGGAACTAGTTATCTATTGAAAGCATTGAATCACTGAATCAAATCTAACACCATATTAAAAGGATAAAACACATCATGACCAAGAAGGCTTTATCTAAGGGGTGCAGTTAGTTTAGCATTTGAAAAACCAATCAATGATAATTACCCTATTAAAAGACTAAAAAAGGAAAACAATATCATCATCTCAAGAGATGAAGAAAAGGAGTTTGAAAAATATCCAACATTGATCTTAATAAAAACACTCCACAAACTAGGAATAGAAGAAATAACCTCAACTTGATAAAAGGTGTCTATGAAAACTGTACTGCTAACACCATAATGTTCCAAGATGAAATTCTTCCCACCAAGATGAGGAAACAGGCCAAGCTGTCTACTCTCATCACTTCTATTTAATATTGTACTGAAGGTTTTCACCAGCCCACCAGGCAAGAAAGAGAAATAAAGGCTATCCTGATTGGAGATGAAGAAGTAAAATTGATGTTAATCACAGATAACATGATCATCTATAGAAAATCACATGAAATCTATTTATCTGTGTATTTACTAGAACTAATAAGTAGTTTAGTAACGTTTGAAAATGTCAGATCAATACACTAGCAACAAACAACTGGAAATTGAAATTAAAATAACAATCCATTTATAATCACGTAAAACACAAACTACTTAAGAGATCAATATACGGGAAAAATGTGGAAGACCTGTCCTCTATTAACTACAAAATATAATGAGAGGAAGAACTCCTAAATGGAGATAGATGCCATGTTTATGGATAAACATGGGTAGAATATCAATTCTCTCCAACTTGTATATAGATTTAATGCAATCCCAGTTAAAATCTCAACAGGCCCCTTTGTAGATGTTGACTGCTAATTCTAAAATTTATGTTGAAATGCAAGGGACGTAGAACACACAATACAACTTTGAAAAAGAACAAAGTGGGCTAACACACCATCTGACTTCAGGTTTTAGTATAAAGTTACACTGATCAAGGTGTGATATTAGACTCAAGAAAGACAAATAGATCAGTAGAACAGAATAGAGAATCTAGCAGTAGACCCACACATATATGCGGAACTGATTTCAACAAAGATGCCAAGGCAATTTGAAAGTACGAGGTTAACTGAGTAAATTATTTTGTATAGGATGCAACCATAAAATTTTGCTGTAAAAACACATATGTCAGCATAGTAAGATGTTCATAATGTATTAAGAGAAAACTGCAAGGTCTACAACAGTTTGGCAAATTATTATTCTATTGTTGAATAGGATCTATATTTTTTCAAAAGGATACACACAGATAAATACATGCATTTACACACAATAAAAGTGATTGTTAATAGTAGGAGCTTGAATTGCTTATAATTTTAGTTTAGCTTTCAGTGTTTATGCTTCTATTTTATTTACTTATAATAGATACACACTGAAATAAAAACCAAAACCAACTCCTCCTTGAAGCATGTAGGATCTAGTACCCAAATGTGGATCAAACCTGGTCTCTCTGCATTAGGATCACAGAGTCCTAGCCACTGAACTACCAGGAAAGTCCCTTGGGCAAATTATTAACTTCACTTTATCTTAGTTTTCTCTTTTAAAAATTGTAGATGAAGAACTCGGGTTTCCCTGGTGGGTCAGACAGTAAAGAATCTACCTGCAATGCAGGAGGCCAGTTCCCAAGCTGGGTTGGGAAGATCCCCTGGAGAAGGAAACGGCAACCCACTACAGTCTATGAGGTTACAAAGAGTTGGATGTGACTGAGTGACTAACACACAGACAAGAGAACTTACCTCGGAGAGCTGTGGGGCAAATAAGTAGTACTGAGAAGTATTAGAATATTTTGGTGACATAGTAAGCACTCAATGGATGTTAGCTATATAATTACAATGATTGTTTTTATTATCATCACAACCTCAAAACCAAGTCTCAGTTATATGTATCCTTTGGGTAAACCTGAAAAATTTAAGGGCTTAGGAAGCATTCTGAAATACCCCCTAAATTTGAATTGCTATTATTTAGCCTTCTTAGTTTGTCTAAGATTTCTCATACACTGTCTCTCTAAGCAGTATTTAGGCAGCAAATAAAGTTGGAATTTAGAGCTGATTGAAAATTAAATGTCCATTGCAAAGCCCAACTTTTGCCACAAGGTGGCAATAAAACACTAGTTATGATTTTTAAAATGGCATTCTCCAGCCTAGAATACTGGAGTGGGTAGCCATTCCCTTCTTCAGGGGATCTTCCCAACCCAGGGATCAAACCCAGGTTTCCGGCTTTGCAGGCAGATACTTCACCGTCTGAACCACCAGGGAAGCCCTGAAAATTAAATGTCCATTGCAAAGCCCAACTTCTGCCACGAGGTGGCGATAAAACACCACCACTACCGCTGTTGCTGCTGCCGCTGCTGCTGCTGCTACTCCTCCTAAGTCTCTTCAGTCGTGTCCGACTCTGTGCGACCCCAGAGACGGCAGCCCACCAGGCTCCCCCGTCCCTGGGATTCTCCAGGCAAGAACACTGGAGTGGGTTGCCATTTCCTTCTCTAATGCATGAAAGGGAAAAAAATAAAGTGAAGTCGCTCAGTTGTGTCCGACTCTTAGCGACCCCATGGACTGCAGCCCACCAGGCTCCTCCGTCCGTGGGATTTTCCAGGCGAGAGTACTGGAGTGGGTTGCCATTGCCTTCTCCCGATAAAACACTAGTTATGAGTTTTAAAGTCAACAGCAGAAGAGACTTTGGAGAACCTTCATCATCTATTTAGGTAAACATCATTAAGGACTCTGGGCTTCTTCAGTGGCTCAGTGGTAAAGAACCCACCTGCAGTACAGTATCTGCAGGAGACCCAGGTTGGATCCCTGGCTTGGGAAGATCCCCTGGAGAAGGGCCTGGCAACCCACTCCATTATTCTTGCCTGGAGAATCCCATGGACAGAGGAGCCTGCAGGTGGGCTGCAGTCCATGCAGTTGCAAGGAGTCGGATAGGACTGAAGCGACTGAACTGAGCATGCATGCACAAAAAAAAACCTCATAATTTAAAGAAATGACCTCTAATCCACATTTACTTGCATATTTTCTAATTTCTCTCTCCTCAGATAGGAAAGATGGAGAGAAAGGGAATCAGGAGTCAAATTTCTCTTCTCTGATACCAGTGGGCTTGGTCAGAGGATTTAGTATTTTGGGGACCTTTCCAGCTTGGTTGCAAGAAGCCTGGCAAAGGTCAGGTTCTGTCTGAAGCAGTGCTTGCCTGTGCTTAGCTGTGCACTCTAGATATGAGGAATCTTTATTTTTCCATCGATTGCTGCCTAAAAATAGGAGAAGATTCTTTACCTGCAAGCTCCCTCTGGCTAACTGTTCCATGGATAAGAACACTGCCAAAGAATGTTCAAACTACTGCACAGCTGCACTCATTTCACATACTAGTAAGGTAATGCTCAAAATCCTTCAAACTAGGATTCAACAATATGTGAAACAGGAACTTCCAGATTTACAAGCTGGATTTAGAAAAGGCAGAGAAACCAGAGATCAAATCTCCAACATCCTTTGGATCATCAAAAAAGCAAGAGAATTCTAGAAGAACATCTACTTCTGCTTCATTGACTATGACAAAACCATTGACTGTATGGATCACAACAAACTGTGGAAAATTCTTCAAGAGATGGGAATACCAGACCACCTGACCTGCCTCCTAAGAAATCTGTGTGCAGGTCAAGAAGCAACAGTTAGTACTGGACATGGAACAACAGACTGGTTCCAAACAGGAAAAGGAGTACATCATGGCTATATATTGTCACCCTGCTTATTTAACTTAGATGCAGAGTACATCGTGAGAAACGCCGGACTGGAATAAACACAAGCAGGAATCAAGATTGCCGGGAGAAATATCAATAACCTCAGATATGCAGATGACACCACCCTTATGGCAGAAAGTGAAGAAGAACTAAAGAGCCTCTTGATGAAACAGAAAGAAGAGAGTGAAAACGGTGGATTAAAGCTCAACATTCAGAAAATGAAGATCATGGCATCTGGTCCCACCCATCACTTCATGGCAAATAGATGGGGAAGAAATGGAAAAAATGACAGACTAAACTTTCTTGGGCTCCAAAATCACTGTGGACACTGGCTGCAGCCATGAAATTAAAATTTACTTACTCCTTGGAAGAAAAGCTATGACAAACCTCGACAGTGTATTAGAAAGCAAAGACAGAACTTTGCCGACAAAGGTCTGTATAGTCAAAGCTATGCTTTTTCCAGGAGTCATGTATGAATGTGAGAGTCGGACCATAAAGAAAGCTGAGCACTGAAGAATTGATGCTTTTGAACTGTGGTGTTGGAGAAAACTCTTGAGAGTCCCTTGGACTGCAAGGAGACCAAACCAGTCCATTGCAAAGGAAATCAGTCCTGAATACTCACTGGAAGGACTGATGCTGAAGCTCCAATACTTTGGCCACCTGATGTGAAGAACTGACTCTTTGCAAAATACCTGTGCTGGGAAAGATTGAAGGCAGGAGAAGAAGGGGACAACAGAGGATGAGATGGCTGGATGGCATCACTGACTAGATGGACATGAGTTTGAGCAGGCTCTGGGAATTGGTGATGGACAGGGAGGACTGGTGTGCTGCAGTCCATGGGTTGCAAAGAGTTGGACATGACTGGACACGACTGAGCAACTGAACAACAGTAGCAAATGCTGTGGTCTGACATGCTTGGTCACAGGCCTCCAGCAGGAAAAAGAAGACAGAAATGAGGTTTGATGCTGAGGATGTTATCAGTGACTCATGAGCAGCCTGTCCAAGTTCAAGGGGAGGCCAAAGTACCAGGGGTCAGTGCTTTAATAATATTGTAAATACAAAATGCTCTTAGTCTCTGTATCTGCAAGTCCTCAGCATTCAGGTTTAAGCTATGGGGCTGTCCAGTGTGTTTAAAGTTCTTGAATATATTCTTCCCTACATGGCTGCCACCAGTCACCAGTCTTCAACTGGTCTAAATATGGACTCCATTCTCCTGCATTACTACAAATGTTCTCTATGGATGCCACTTATCAAGAGGATTAATTATTGTTACTGTGGTAAAAGGGCTTCCCAGGTGGCATTAGTGAAAAAGAATCCACCTGCCAACTCAGGAGACATAAGAGATGGGGGTTTGACCCCTGGGAAGATCCCCTGAAAGAGAAAATGGCAACCCACCCCAGTATTCTTGCCTGAAGAATCCCAAGAACAGAGGAGCCTGGTGGGCTATAGTCCATAAGATCTCTAAAAGTCAGGCAGGACTGAAGTGGTTTCACATGCATGCACCAGGTAAAAACATATAAAGGGCTTCCCTGATGGCTCAGCAATAAAGAGGCCACCTGCAATGAGGGAGATGCAAGTTCAATCCCTGGGTCAAGAAGATGCCCTGGAGAAAGAAATGGCAACACAGTCCAGTATTCTTGCCTGGGAAATCCCATGGACAGAGGAGCCTGGCCGGCTAGAGTCCAAAAGGGTCACAAAGAATTGGACAAAAATTAAGGACTAAACAACAAGGATTTCTATCAAGAGAGATACTTGAAACTATTGATGGGAACAAAAACATATAAAACATAAAATTTACCATTTTTAATACACAGTTGTGTGGCATTAAGCTTATTCACAAATTGTGCAACCATCACCACTAACCATTTCCAGAAGTTTTTCATTATCCCAAACAGAAATGTGTACACATTGAACAAAACCTTCCCATTACCTTCTCCCTCAGGGGATTGCTTTAAATAGTTCTGATTCCCACAAAACCTGTAGCGATTTTTCACTTCGTTTAAAAGACTTTGTCACTTCATTTATTTAACAAGCATTTATTGGGTGACCATGCTGGGTGAAATCAAATACATTCCTTGAAGGAGCTTGCAGCAAAGGAGCTTGCAATGAACTGAGGTAGATAAATGGTATCAGGACAGTGTGATAAATGTGACAATAGAGGAAGGAGAAAAGAGAACTGGCTAGAGAGCTAGTGTTTATGGAACACAAACCATCAGACTGCACCAAAGTGCTTATGCATTTAATTTCTCTTCATAATAGACCTGTAAAGTAGTGGTAAAGAATACGCCTGCCAATGCAGGAGACCCAGGTTCAATCCCTGGGTTGGGAAGATCACCAGGAGAAGGAAATGGCAACCCACTCCAGTACTCTTGCCTGGAGAATCCCATAGACTGAGGAGCCTGGTGGGTTACAGTGCATGGTATTGCAGAAGAGTTGGACACAACTTATGGACTAAACAACAACAAGGTAGTTACTAGCCTAAATTTTACCCTGTTTTGCAGATAAGGAGTCTGAAACCTAGAACGATCTAGCAAGGAGCTCAGCAGCTCAGAGTGCAGTAGAAGAGGCAAGCCCTAAACAGACAATTGGGAGTTCTGGGCACCAATCCATTTTCCTTATGCCATATTTAGACAGTTAGACAAAGTACTTCCTTACCCCGGGATAGGATGAAGGCAGAGAGGTTTGTATTCAGAACTACTAACCTAGGAGCATGTATGGAGGAAAGGAGCAGAGGGAAATGGTAATAAGAGAGGACTGAAGGTCCTGGATAAGATTCCTCCAGGCTGGGAGGGAGAGTCAAGATAAGGGGTGGGGTTCTCACAAGTGCACCCGTGTCCTAACACTGTAGAAGGTGTGTGTGTGGTAGTCACTCAGTTGTGTCCAACTCTTTGTGACCCCATGAACTGTAGCCCGCCAGGCTCCTCTGTCCATGGGATTCTCCAGGCAGGAATACTGGAGTGGGTTGCCATTCCCTTCTCCAAGGGACCTTCTGGACCCAGGGATCGAACCCAGTTGTCCCACATTGCAGGCAGATTCTTTACTATCTGAGCCACCAGGGTGGAGGTGGCTCATATATAAGTGCACAAAAGGTGGGGTGTGGGCAGAGAGGACTGTACCATCACATTTGTAGCAAAAATGGGTAGATCTCCCCCAGTTCATAGCAGAATATGATGCTTCCATGCCTCAGTGCTTTGCTCTGTGCTTAGAGAGATCCTCCTTTCTTGTCTACTTGTTGATCTATTGTCAGAGCAAAATTGCACCAAAGTTAAACAGGTAAAGAAGATCTAATTCAAAGCTACTGCAATAGAGGAGAGGATCCAGAACCAAGTCTAAACTCGACTTAACTAAACAAAGGGCAGAAGAAATTTTAAGAGAAAGATGAACAAGTGGAAGAGTGCTGGGGGGCTTTAGGAGGAGGTTGATCAATGGAATATGTACAGCACATTGAGCTTTTCCTGAGTTTGTACAGTTTTCTCTGTGATTAGGCCGTGTGCTCGCCAATCGGAGCCATAGAACTTTGATTCCTTCCCCCGCAGAGACTGGGCAACGGGGCTGCCTATTCCTTGATGATACACCTCAAGGGAACAGTTCCAAGGTCCTTGAGAAACAGTCTTGGGTTGCAAAACTGGAAAGGGGCTTTTAAGAAGGTTTACATTTCAAGGGGTGTGCCAGCCTGGCGGAGCAGAACCTGCCCTACGACTCGAGGGTGCGGCCCCGTGACTGCCCAGTGAGCAAGTCCAGCGGACATTCCTGGGGCGCGGCCTGCTCTTTGCTCCGCCTCACCGCCCGCCCCTGTGTGCGTCTCCATGGAAACACAGAGAGACGTCCAGGATCCAGAGGAGCCCGCGCCATCAGACTCCTAACGTCTCATGTGACTTCTGCCAGTAACAGTGCGGGTGGAAAGGAGTCGTTTTGTCCCCCTTTCGTGGAGCCATGTGTCTGTCTGTTCACTACGCGCTCGTCCCGTTTCAGGTCTTTCTCACCCGCGGGGCTGGGCAAGGCAAAGGGGCAGGAAGAAATGGAGAACTACAAGTGTTCAAAAGTAATTGCTCTAAGAAAACGGAGGTCAGTGCCTAGAAAGAAAAGAAAGAAAGTGAAGTCGCTCAGTTGTGTCAGACTCTTTGCGACCCCATAGATTGTAGCCTACCATAGACTGCAGACTTTCCTTGGAAGGAAAGTTATGACCAACCAAGACAGCATATTAAAAAGCAGAGATACTACTTTGTCAACAAAGGTTCGTCTAGTCAAGGCTATGGTTTTTCCAGTGGTCATGTATAGATGTGAGAGTTGGACTATAAAGAAAGCTGAGTGCCTAAGAATTGATGCTTTTGAACATTGGTCATGTATGGATGTGAGAGTTGGACTATAAAGAAAGCTGAGCACTGAAGAATTGATGCTTGTGAACTGTGGTGTTGGAGAATACTCTTGAGAGTCCCTTGGACTGCAAGGGGATCCAACCAGTCCATCCTAAAGGAGATCAGTCCTAGCTGTTCACTGGAAGGACTAATGCTGAAGCTCCAATACTTGGGCCACCTGATGCAAAGAGCAGATTCATTTGAAAAGACCCTGATGCTGGGAAAGATTGAGGGCAGGAGGAGAAGGGGATGACAGAGGATGAGATGGTTGGATGGCATCACTGAATCAATGGGCATGTGTTTGGGTGGACTCCAGGAGTTGGTGATGGACAGGGAGGCCTGGGTGCTGCGGTTCATGGGGTCGCAAAGAGTTGGACAGGACTGAGTGACTGAACTGAACTGATAGACTGTAGCCTACAGGCTTCTCAGTCCATGGGATTTTCCAGGCAAGAGTACCGGAGTGGGTTGCCATTTCCTACTCAGTGCCTAGAGTCAGAAGCAAGTCTTTGTAACATTCAGCCAAACTTAAGGCCATCTCGGTCACTTATTTTTACTTTTTGAATATTAAAAAAATTTATTTTAAAATTTTGGCCACTCCACATGGCTTGTAGGATCTTAGTTCCTTGACCAGGGATTGAACTTGGGCCCTTGGTAGTAAAAGTACAGAGTCCTAACCACTGAACCACCAGGGAATTTCTGGTGATTTATTTTTAAGTTCCATTTTTTAATTGCAGAAAATATGACACATTTCCTGATTTTCTTTCTTCCTCCATCCTTAATTTTTACTTCAAAGTCTATAGAAATTCAGATACTTTTCCAAGTTCCCATCACCAGAATCCTGAACTAGAAGTATTGATTTATCTAATTGAGATATGTGAAGCCGGGACAATATCTTATTCCACCAGTTAGTACAGTGATGATCACATGGTTGGAAATGCAGAGAAAATATTTGCTAAACTAAACTCTTACCAAATCTGATGCAGAATGTTCCAACTATTTGAACTGACTGACCTTTCAATATGGCTAATTGCATCAAAAAAGCAGTTAATTTCCCCTCACCTATTCACCACAGATGACGTGATTTAGTTTTCTCTGTTTTATGTTAATCTGAATAGCTTCCGTGTGTTCTTAGATTGAGTGACCAGAATTCTAATGAGACACTCTAGGGCTAGGGCTAAGGGTGTAGGGCTCAGGGTAAGGGGTTGGGTCAGGGTCGAGGATCAGGGTCAGGGTTCAGGGCCAGGGCCAGGATTAGGGCCAGGGCCAGGGTACGGGGTCAGGACCCAGGGGCCAGGGGTCAGAATTAAGGGTGAGGGTTAGGGGGTTAGGGTTAGGGGTTCAGGGCCAGGACCAGGATTAGGGTCAGGGCCAGGGCCAGGGGTTAGGGTCAGGGGTTAGGGTCAGGGGTTAGGGTTAGGGTTAGGGTTAGGGTTAGGGTTAGAGGGTTAGAGGGTTAGGGTTAGGGTTAGGGTTTTAGGGTTTTAGGGTTTTAGGGTTAGGGTTAGGGTTAGAGGGTTAGAGGGTTAGGGTTAGGGTTTAGGGTTAGGGTTTAGGGTTAGGGTTAGGGTTAGGGTTAGGGTTAGGGTTAGGGTTA